>NC_058386.1:36742500-39622500 GCF_018350175.1 Felis catus
GAAACAGAGACAGAAAGTAGAAAGCTCAGAATGAATAGGAAAAAGCTCATGTAAAGGAAGAACTAGAAAAAGATTACAGATCTTCCTCAATATACAATGGGGTTATGTCCTTATAAACCCATCATAAGTTGAAAATATCATTAAGTTGAGAGGTGCCTGGGTTGACTTGGTCGGATGGGCGCTCAACTTCAGCTCAGGTCATGATCTCACGGTTCGTGGGTTCGCGCCGGGCTCTGTGATGACAGCTTGGAGCCCAGATCCTGCTTCAGATTTTGTGCCTCCCTCTCTCTCTGCCCCTCCCCCACTCACACTTTGTCTGTCTCTGTCTCTCTCAAAAATAAACATTAAAAGAAAAGAATATATCATAAGTTGAAAATGGCATTTAATACACCTAATCTCCCAAATCCCATAGTTTAGCCTAGCCTACTTTAAACATGCTCAGAATGCTTACGTTAGCCTCTAGTTGGGCAAACTCATCTATCACAAAGCATATTTTATAACAATGTGCTAAATATCTCATGTAATTTATTGAATACTATATCCAAAGCGAAAAAGAGAATGCTTGCATGGGTATACAATGGTTGTAAGCGTATCGGTTGTTGAGTCTCGAGACAGTATGGCCAACCAGGAGCTGCAGCTCACCCCCACTGCCGGCAACACTGCTGGCGCCACATATCGCTTGCCTGGGAAAAGATCAAAATTTGAAGTGCGGTTTCTGCTGAACACACATGGTTTTTGCACCACTGCAAAGCCGAAAAATCTGAAGTTGAACCACTGTAAGTTGGGGACCGTATGTGCACTGAAATCTGGTCATAGTAGGGCCACCAGGGCACTGAAGATGAAAACAGGGTTAGTATTTTGAAGTGGGAGGCTTAGGTGTGGAAAGGTTGCTAGTATAATATAAAAAGATTTATGCTAGATTTAGTGAAATAGAATGCTAATAGATAAACACCTATTTAAGTCATAAAAAAAATTCTGCCAAAATATATTTGCATAGCCACGCTTACTGAAGCTTTATTCACAACAGCCAAGAGGTGGAAGCAACTCAAATGTCCACTGACAGATGCATGGATAAAGAAAATGCGAGAGATACACACATGCAATGGAACATTACTCAGCTTGAGAAAGAAGGCGGTCCTGTCACATGCTATGACATGGGGGAACCTCGAGAATATTATGCTAAACGAAAAAAGCCAGTCATAAAAGAATGAAATACAGTATCATTTCACTCAAATGAATGATCTATATTAGTGAAAATCATATAAAATAGAAAAGTAATTGCCAAGGGCAGGGAAAGGGAATTAGTATTTAGTGATGACAGAGTTTCAGTTTTGCATGATGAAAAGTTCCAGAGATCTGCTGCACAACAATATAAATATACTTAACAGTATTGGATTATATGTTTAAAAATTGTTAAGATAGCAAGTTTAATATTACACTTTTTTTTTTTTTAACCGCACACACATGAAATTCCTGCCCGACCAACACAGTAATCTTCTTCCTTCTCAGGAGTTCTAAGGGGGAAGTAAAAGCTACAAAATATTTTCATTCTAGAATTTAAAAATATTCTGTCCCATGTGTCATAACAAAGCAAAAGCTCTGGAGAATACGGGTTCAGAAGCGTGTAAGTACCCAGATATAATTAGAATGTTAGATAAAGCCCAGTGAGTTAAATGTTATTTAGCATAAGTAAAGCTGCACGGTGACAATTATGGGGAGGATAAAAACTAATCTTTCGTTTCAGATGACTACAAAAAAAGGGAAATGCCATGAAACTGCAAGGCCAGCAGTTACAGAGATAGACAGATAGTCATTAAATATTGGATTGGGACCAAAACAAAAACTGCAGAATTCCTTCATTATTTTCTGTAGAAGATAAGAGATATGTCAATTTACTTGGGAGAGTCTGTCACAGTGATAAAAAGGGGAGAATACGATCCCAAATCTCATCTCGTCCAAAATTGTAAGACTGTTTTAGAAAATAAATCCAAGATCTTCAGGGTATGCATGAAAATACACTAAAATAATGTACAGGTCAAATAAAAGTTGAAAAAAACCCTCAAAACTTAAAAAAAAAGAATAAAATAATTCGTTACTGATGTTAGGAGAATTCAATACGGGAACGCCATTTTCTGTGAATAGCTTAATTTCTAAAGTGAATCCCGAAAGAAACAGCAAATGCAATGCATATTATGCATCACTTCTTAGGAAAAACAGAAAATGTGTATTTCTGCTTAGAATTCATAAAACTTCTTTATCTGGGGAGGATAAGGGAAAACTTCCTACAACTGCCAAGGTGAAAGGTATGCACAGAAAAAATCTTCTAAAGGAATGTTGACTGACCTTAAACATGAAGTTGCTGCGTGCTGGTGGGCTGATTTTTTTTTTTTCCTTTGTTAACATTTCTACAAGGACTCCAGAGGGGTATCATATCGAAAAAAGAAAGAAAAGGGGTGGTGGTGGGGGGGAAACAGCCTGATTACCACATGCAAATATATAAAAAGACAACCTCAACCAAGTGAACCACCACCGGATGGAGAACCCAGCTGACACATAAAGAAGAGTCTCTGTGTTTAGGGAAGCTTGGGGCTCTGCTCCTTTACTGCAAGAGAGCCTGAACTGTGAGTACTCCTTAATTTCAGTTATAGAAATGATCCATTATTTCAGTTAAAATTTGATTCTCTGAATACTAAAAGTGAAAGCGGCTTCGTGGTGACTAGGACCACTTTGCTTTCTGGAGCCCTGGGTAAGGTGCTCGAATGAGACCTCTGCCTTGGTTTGACTTAAAATGAGGCTGTCTTCTTAGTTACTTGAAGTACTTGAGGACACTGCAGGGACTGAAGCTCATCTATCAATGCGGTCACACTGCTTTACACTGTCTTTTGCATTCTGCCATAAAGACCTGCAGAGCCACTTGAGTTGACTGAAAGTTATTTTCATAAGCAACCAATTTTATTTCCAATGTGGAAGAAGCGATCTATCACTTATTAATGTTATGGTTATGCTGACTCCCTAGTTTCAACGGTTGTACTTTACTGTTAAATTTATAGCAAAATCGAATGTACTACTAATTGTATTATTTCCTAAGCAACATGCTTTTGATTTTTATTCTGTATGCAGCAATTAGTGCAATTTTTTGAAGCATGGCCTGAGGGATCCGGTCACTATCAAGTCAAACTACAAACA
Source organism: Felis catus (assembly GCF_018350175.1). NCBI lineage: Eukaryota > Metazoa > Chordata > Mammalia > Carnivora > Felidae > Felis > Felis catus. The sequence goes on from NC_058386.1 coordinate 36,745,687, forward strand.
GTGAAAGGTTGCTACTATTGCCAAATAGGTATGTATTTTAACAGAGCGATGTGATGTTTTCACAAACGTACCCAGAATGCATTTAAAAAGCTTTTGCTCGGATTGCCTGGCTGGCTCAGTCACAAGAGCATGCAACTCTTCATCTCAGGTTTGTGAGTTCGAGATCCATGTTGGGTGTAGAGATTACTTAAATAAATGCAAACTTAAAAAGAAAAGAAAAAGCTTTTGCTTATTCGAGGCCACTGCGGAATCCATAGGGTGCTGCCCTCCAGTACAGAAGCTCCTACGTGAGCCAGATGAAGACTATCAGAAGGGGGTGGTGGTACCGGCTACAAATGCAGCACTAACACAGCATGGCAAGCTTCAGGATTTGCCAAGTAACAACACTTAAAAAACCTTTACCATCTACTATCAGGAAACCATTGTGACTTCAATATAGCACAGGAGTTTCAATGCCCACTGGGAAATTAGTCCACTATGTGAACACAGTGGTCTGTTTCTTGTCCTCACTGGCCATTCTTATCAAATAAGTAGTTTTTAATACATCAACAGATGGCCTTAAGAATAGTGAGTGACGGACACATTGAAAGGAGGCAAACATCAGCCATTAAGTGTAAAACAGAATCTAATTTGTTAATTTGTTAATAGATGACTAGACACTAGCCATCTAATACATGGTTCTAAATGATGGCTACTATTACTATTTAAACAAATGCATTGCTTTTGCTTTCTCTCTTGTTTTTTTTTTTTTAATGTTTATTTATTTTTGAGAGACAGAGAGCGCAAGCGGGGGAGGGGCAGAGAGACAGACAGACAGACAGACACAGAATCTGAAGCAGGCTCCAGGCTCCAAGCTGTCAGCACAGAGCCCAACATGGGGCTCAAACTCACAAGCCATGAGATGATAACCTGAGCCAAAGTCAAACGCTCAACCAACTGAGCCACCTAGGTGCCCCATTTATTTTCTCTTTTTTTAAAAAATGTTTATTTATTTTGAGAGACAGCAAGAGCATGCATGCATGCATGAGGAGGGGCAGAGAGAGAAAGAGAGAAAATCCCAAGCAGGCCCCCCCACTGTCATCACAGAGCCCAGACGTGGAGCTCAATTCCATGAACTGTGAGATCATGACCTGAGTTGAAATCAAGAGCTGGACTCTCAATCAACTGAGCCATCCAGGCTCCCCTTACTTTATTTTCTTTAGGCTTGAAAATAAAGCAAAACCAGAAAGGTTTTTGTGCTAAGAGCTTTCTAGAAACATCCTGATTATGGCTTTCAGGCCTAGAAGTAAGTTTGAAACTAAACATTCTGATGAATGATTTGTGATTCTGTAAACTCTAGACTTCTTTACTTACTCTAATGGACAGGGCAAATGAAAAGATTAATACCTTTTTCCAAAAAAGTAAAGCTAGAAGGTATAGCCTCTTCTTAAAATTGCTAATGTGAGGGGCACCTGGCTGGCTCAGTCAGTAGAACATGTGACTTTTGATCTTGGGGTTGTGAGTTCAAGCCCCACCCTGGGTATAAAGATTACTTAAAAAAATAAAATCTTTAAGGGGTGTCTGGCTGCTCAGTCGGTGGAACATAAGACTCTTGATCTTGGGGTTGTGACTTTGAGCCCCACAATGGGTGTAGTGATTACTTAAAAAAAAAAAAACTTAAAAAAATTGCCAACGTGGATAATGTTGAAGGAATCATGTCTAAATACTGCTGACAGAACTCAGAATTAAAAAAGAAAATGCTGTTCATATGTGATCAGGAGGAGTGAGGTTTAGGGATCATGGACCCTAAAAGGTAGGCAGATCTGAGTCCCAGCTTGGGTACTGCCATTTAAAGAATTGTGTGGTCATGGGTAAAGTTCACAACCTCTTGATTTCTCATTGTCTCTTTTGTAATACCTACAAAAATCACAAGTTTAATATAAGGATTATGTACATGAATATAAATGTGCTTAATACACTGCCTGGTACACAGCAACTGCTAAATAAATATTAGTTAATGGGTCAGCCATCTAGCTCAAGGGTTCAATTCTCGATGCACATTAGAATCCCCTGAGGAGCTTTTAAAGGAAACCATTGCCTGGAGCCCATTCCAGATCAATTAAATCAGAAGATCTGGGGCTGGAGCCAGGCAGTGGTATCTTTAAAAAGCCCTCAAAGGGGTTCTAATATGCAGCTCAGGATTGAGAGCCACTGACAGTCTCTTCTATATCTCCAGGGTAAGGTGCCTACTTCCTTCAGCTCGCTATGACATAATTTGGGCTTTTCTCCCCATGTGGTCTGTGGCAGTTTCTAAGTGTGATGTTAGGATGAAATGGCTGTATTCCAGTTCAGGACTAGTAGTGACAACCTTCAGGTTAGTGGTGACAAGCTCCACTTAAGACATTCCATATCTGTGAATTCAACCAAAGAAGGGGGTTAGTTTTTGCTGTAGGCGCAACCCAGCAACCTCGGTCAAATGCAATTTTCTTAATGCAGTCAAAGCTCTTCCTGTACTTGAACAGCTGATTTTGCTGTTCACATGTAGAACTCCACCTGCTTTTCTACTAAATTCCCTCTTTCATTCAGCAATATTTATTGTGCTAAGCACTTGCTACACAGAGGCAAACAAACAAACAAAAAAAGACTTGGTTCCCAATCCTAATGGAGTTTAAGATCTGGCATGGAAGAAGGGAAAAAAAAAAAAAAAAAAAGAACTACTTACAGATGAGTTTTTACAGGCATTTTGGCTATCTGAGTTCTTAAAGTCATGTCACTTGCCATCAAATTCCCTTTCATCAGTGGCCATGGGAGGTTTCTACCCAAGCTGCAGCAAGCTTCCCACCTAACCATACAATGCAAATTCCTCCTTCAGGCACCCTTTTCCTCTTCCTGGTAATCTAGATTGCATTATCAGCTTCCATTCTTCCTAGATTGCCCTTTCCTTTTAGAATTTCTGGGGCGCCTGGGTGGCACAGTCGGTTAAGCGGCCGACTTCAGCCAGGTCACAATCTCGCGGTCTGTGAGTTCGAGCCCCGCGTCGGGCTCTGGGCTGATGGCTCAGAGCCTGGAGCCTGTTTCCGATTCTGTGTCTCCCTCTCTCTCTGCCCCTCCCCCGTTCATGCTCTGTCTCTCTCTGTCCCAAAAATAAAAAATAAACGTTGAAAAAAAAAATTAGAATTTCTGATCACCAGATACATGCATGTAAGTTTCTATAAACTTTGCTGAAATTGGTTCCTGCAGTTGAGACACAGGACAGACTAGACTGGGTCCGCCTGCCTCCCTCCCTCCACTGACCTGAACTATAGAGACAGGCTCTTACCAGAGATAGATTACATAACTTCCTCTTCACCAGCCAGTTCTTCTTCCCTGGAATCAATTTTCCCTCTTTAGCAAAATTTTAAACTGGAATTTTACCCTCGACTATATGGTTTCTTCTTGATCAAATTATAGGTGGAATATTAAGAAAGGCTAAGTTCTTCCAAATGTATTTCTCTGCGTACCATGTCACATCCAGAAGTTATTTTCATTCAATTCCACTTTACAATATAGCATTCAGAATTTGAATGTGCATGCCTACAAAAATGTTTCCTGAGAGCAGGATCTTGGACTTGTTCACTTTTGGTTTCCATGCAGTACTTAGCCATGTATGAAATATTTACTAAAATGAGATTAGTCCAAAGGTGTTTTTATATATATAAATTTTAGAGAGAGAGAGAGTGTGTGAATGGGGGAGAGTGGTGGGGGTGGGGGAGAGAGAATGCATGTGCATGAGCAGGGGAGAGGGGCACAGGGAGAGAGAATCTTAAGCAGGCTCCATGCTCAGCTCAGAGCCTGATGCAGAGCTTGATCCCATGACCCTAGGACCATGACCTGAGCTGAGATCAAGAGTTGGAGGTTCAAACAACTGAGCCACTCAGGCATCCTCCAAAGGTGGTTTTTAAAATTTTTTTTTTATTTTTTAAATGTTTATTTATTTTTGAGAGAGAGAGAGAGAGAGAGAGAGAGAGAGAGAGAGAGAGAGAGAGAGAAAGAAAGAAAGAAAGAAAGACACAGAATCCGAAGCAGGCTCCAGGCTCCCAGCTGTCAGCACAGAGCCTGACACAGGGCTTGAACTCACAAACTCAGTTCGTGACCTGAGCCGAAGTTGGATATTCAACTGACTGAGCGAGACACTCAGGCACCCAGGTGTTTTGTTTTTTTTAAAACTAATTTTCATTGAGTACTTTTATGTGCCCGGGGTTAAGTTCTTCATACACATTGTGCATTTCTACAGATGAGAAACCCGAAGCTTAGAAAAGATGAATTGGTGTGACCAAGGTCACAGAGTTAGTCAGGTCTGATTTTGGTAACCTTGCTCGGAATGTCTTTGTGTTACACCTGCTAAGATGCTGCTGTAGAGAAATGGGGCAGTCACTCTGAGACCTCCTGGGACCCTGTCTTCATGTCTTCTAGCTCCTTATGATGGCCTCTCAGACTGAGGGCTTCATTGCACTCAATGCTCAGGAAGGAGCCAAGAATAGGTGGCGCCGCTAACATTCTCTGCTGCGGCAAACAAGTGGAATTCACACACACTCTTATAAGGTTCGAGCGACAGTTGCAAATGATGTGACCTGGGGCATAGTAAGCTGCAGTTAGTTGTTTCAGAATCTTGGAATGCACATCGTGCTTCCCATCTGTACTATCACTCTATGCTTCCGGGTCAGGAGACTGTCTGTCTCAACTAACTGGCAGCCTTTGCCACCCGGCTTGGTTTTGTTTGGCTACCTTGTTACAAGAGTCTGTCTGAGGGAGCAGGTGTTCTGCTCTCTTGGGTCTGCATAGCTCGCAGGCAAATGATTTTAATACGCCCAACTTGGTCTTAGCTTGAAAAGGAAGAAATTTAGGACTCTTTCTTCTATTCCCCCCCCGGGATGGAAGACTGCCACAGTTTATGTCATATGCTGTGTGGCAATCCTTGCCCAAATGAACGGATACCAGACACAAGGGAAGGAGTCAAGGCAGGGAGCTGGGCAGGGGTCAGCAGTGGGCCCAGCTCACTCATGGCTGTAACTACCTTTCGGGAAATGGACCCTTATCTTTGAACAATATGAGCTGTCATTTCTCCATACGTCTGTCTCTATTCCCATAACAAACTCCATACGGCAAGTTAAATAAAACAAACCTTGAACATATACCACAGCCATAGGAAAGGTTAGAGCAGGACATTCCCTAAGACTCTAGTACACTTACTGCTTGAGTTGTGGTACCATGCTGCTGCTACATACATAGTGCAGATACTCAAAGTTTCTCCCATCTGAAAATATATCGCTTATTATTTGTGCTTAAAGAAACTTGTTAAAATGGCAAATAACTCAATGCTGCTTTCCCTTGTAGGAAAATTCTGAAGATACCAAAGCTACACACAAGGAACACGTCATTTAGCACCTTCACTTTTTGATCCCTACACCAGACAATGAGAAGTCACGCCGTAACAATGCCAACCACTTCGGCCTACAGCTGGCCTTGGTCCTCTCAGGGAGTGAACTTTACAGCTAATCACAGCATCCCAACGCCACACACCATGTCAGGAACATCAGATACTGACTGTGTCATGGATGAGAAACTGCTCTCTAGCATGTTAACAGTATCCTTCTCTGTTATTTTCATCGTGGGACTGGTTGGAAACATAATCGCCCTCTATGTATTTCTGGGTATCCACCGCAAGAGAAACTCCATTCAGATTTACCTACTGAATGTAGCCATTGCAGATCTCTTACTGATCTTCTGCCTGCCTTTCCGCATAATGTATCACATTAACCAGAACAAGTGGACACTCAATATGATCCTTTGCAGGGCTGTGGGAACACTATTTTATATGAACATGTACATTAGCATTATTTTGCTTGGATTCATCAGTTTGGATCGCTACATAAAAATCAATCGGTCTATACAACAACGGAAGGCAGTAACAACCAAACAAAGTATTTATGTTTGCTGTATAGTATGGACAGTTGCTCTTGCTGGATTTCTAGCTATGATTATATTAGCCCCTAAGAAAGAAGGCCATGATTCCAATAATTCCACAATGTGCTTCCATTATAGAGACAGGACGAATGCCAAGGGAGAAGCAATTTTTAACCTCACTCTTGTGGTAATGTTCTGGCTAATTTTCTTACTAATAATCCTTTCATATATTAAGATCGGCAAGAATCTACTGAGGATTTCTAAAAGGAGGTCCAAATTTCCCAACTCTGGTAAATATGCCACCACAGCTCGGAATTCCTTTATTGTACTCATCATTTTTACTATATGTTTTGTTCCGTATCATGCCTTCCGATTTGTCTATATTTATTCACAGCTAAACAATCCACCTTGCTATTGGAAGGAAATCGTTCACAAAACCAACGAGATCATGCTGGTCTTCTCGTCTTTCAATAGTTGCTTAGACCCAGTCATGTATTTCCTGATGTCTAGTAACATCCGCAAAATAATGTGCCAGCTTCTTTCTAGACGCTTTCAAGGGGAAGCGAGCAGAAGTGAAAGCACGTCAGAATTTAAACCAGGGTACTCCCTGCATGATACATCTGCTGCAGCTAAAATTCAGTCTCCTTCTTAAATCACTTGAAGTAAACACATTAAAAAGAATGAGAAAATACAACATCTTAATACTTTGAAGAACTAAAACCTATGAAACAAAGCTCTAGCATTTGCAAAGCTCAGATCTGCTCAAAGCTTGTTGCATATTTGTGATATTTCATTTGCTTAGTTGTAAAATATTTCAAGGGCAAGAGAAGCTTATACTCATCACTAGATTTTAAATCTGTATGTAAAATCTTTTCAAAACATGTTGTTAACACTCTTAACATAGATTATAGAGTTAAGTGAAATTTATAGTTTTAACAAGAGAATAATTAAACTATCATACTTTCTCAAGTCACTAAAGTAGTTACTCAAAATTAAGCACTTAATATTAGAGTGTGTTTCAAAGGTAAATGATTTGGAGACACATGGATGGCTCAGTCGGTTAAACGTCTGGTCACGATTTATTTTGAGAGAGAGACAGAGTGCACAAGTGGGGAAGGGGGGAGGAAGAGAATCCCCCCTTCCCCACTTGTGCACTCTGTCTCTCTCTCTCTCTCTCTCTCTCAAAATAAATAAAGTTTTTTTTTAAAAGATAAATGATTTGAGGACCAACAACATGTCAGAAAATATGTTCTTTGTCATTTAAAAAGCCTGTATAATTTGCTAGTGTATTCATTTATGCCTGAACCTCCATAATAGATGACATAATAAAATTCTACTTAAAAATTAAAAACATTTATTATCTATCACTGCTTAGATAAAATAGAATTTAAATACTGTACAATAAAATCAAAGAACAGATAAGCTAAGAATTTGATAGCCTAGCAATAGGACTTAAACCCCCACCTTCCTTAAAGCAGATTTATGAATGACTCTGCCATCTTGGACCACACTTTACTGGAGTAAAATTGAAGATATGCACACCTTATGATCCATCAAGTCTGCTACTAGGTATACATTGGACAGAACGACTCAAGCATGTTCACAAAAAAACGTACATCATCATGCTCAGTGAACTACTAGTTCATAACATCAAAAGCTTGGAAACGACCTAAGTTGAGTATGCATCAGCAAAGGAATGGAGAAATACACTGTGGCTTGTTCACAAAAGGAAGTATTACCCAGTGCTTCAAGGAACTACACCTGCATGCATCAACATGGAGAATCAACAAAAAACAACGTTGAATAAAAAACACCCTCCCCAGACCCCAAGTGCAAAAAGGGTATATACCATGTGAAATCATTTATGTAAAACACAAAAACACATAAAATACCACATTATTTATGGATCTATAGATACGTAACAACAAAATGTGCATAATATACACAACATAACACACCAACCTAAGGTTAATGGTTGCAGCTGGAGAGATTTGAAGCCAACATGGCAAAATGTTAATGTCTGTTAAGCCTCTGTGATAGTACTTGGGTATCTGTCATATTATTTTTGGCATATTGCTGAGTGTTTGAAATATTTTATAAGAAAACAAAATTATAGATTAAAGGAAGCAAGTTCTGAAATTTTTGTGTATGCTCAAAACTAACTGGAGACTAAGCTCCAAGAGAAAGGGGTCTTATTTATCAAAAGGGCTCCTGGGAGATTAGTGTGTTGCAAGGCACACTGAGAGGTATCTGCTGAATAAATGAATGAGTGGATGAATGAGACAAGGAGGGAGGGAAGGGGTGCTTAACAGAATTGAAAATGTGGGTGTATTTCGTTTTTTTCTTGTTTGGTGTATCTGGATATAACTGCACAGAGCATCATACAATTGGAATCAGGAGATGTCATTAAAGGAAGCATTCTTAAAAGTTTGTCCAGCATGTGTTCAGTTTTTTTGGTCACACATAGAATCAGAATGCTATTGAGTAAATATGTAAAAGCCTGTTATGACAAACTCCAAAGATCCATTCATAAGTTTGTCACAGAGTATGAGAATTTCTTATAGTTAGAATAATTCTTCAAACTTCAGGTGGGCCGCTCGTTGAGAAATCAGTATTAAAGAGTATGAAGAATTTTGTTAGGGTTGAATTTAAATAAAAAAAAAACCACTTTTTTAAATTTTTATTCATTTTTTGAGAGAAAGAGACACAACGTGTGAGTGGGGAAGAGGCAGAGACAGAGGGAGACACAGAATCCAAAGCAGGCTCCCGGCTCTGAGCTGTCAGCAGAGCCCGACACAGGGCTCGAACTCACAAACCGTGAGATCATGACCTGAGCTGAAGTTGGATGCTCAACCAACTGAGCCACCCAGGTGCCCGAATAGAATTTTTTTTTTTAATGTTATTTGAGAGAGAGAGAGAGAGAGAGAGAGAGAGAGAGAGAGAGAGGGGAAGGGGGAGGGAGAGGGGAGATACAGAAACAGAAGCAGGCTCTAGGCTCCAAGCTGTCAGCACAGAGGCCGAAGTGGGGCTTGAACTCACAAACCATGAGATCATGACTTGAGCTGAAGTTGGATGCTTAACTTACTGAGCCACCCAGGTGCCGGCCTCATGGGTTGAATAAGTTTTAATGGGATTTGCCTTGTATACAATTAGTGCACAGCCATATTTCGGTAAGTACACACAACTGATTGAATAAAGAACAGGTCAAAGTGGAATTATATTTAAGAAACAAGAAACATTTGAGAAAATTGAAATTTGCAGAAAAATTAGCCCAGAAAAAACTTGTATTACTTGGCTCTGACATTATTAGCAAATACCACCAAACTGAAATTCAGCATTTCTGTTTGTATGGTTTTAAAATATGACAGTATGAATTTCCCCTCATGTTCTCAAAGTTAAAAAAATTTTCTTTTACATTACTAGTAAGCATTTTATACCCCTTCATGCCTCTATTGTAAACATACAGTTTGGATGCTTAAATCACATTACTATTAGTTTTATGAACATTAAAAGAAATATAAATACACTCATAGTTCTAGAAGCTGTCTCATTATTTATATTAAATGAGATGATCCCTATACAAAGTCCTGTACAATGGCATTCTTAAAAAAAATGGAAAATTACAACACTGAATTAATTTGTGGTATAATTTTCAGTAAAATAAATTTTGATAAAAGTCAATCTGTGCATAAGCTTATAACAGATTTTGTTTATTGATAGAAGTTTCACTAATAATATGCCTTATAGTAAACTGAATCCTGAGAATGTTTGTAAATTTTTAGAAAACCGTGCTACTGGCTTACCAAATTTAAGGCTATTTATTATATATAATCTTTTATTTCTTACTGAGCATTAGTGTTTGCAAGCAGGAAGCACTTGTCCCTACCTCCCCCAACCCAAGGTTTAGCTCTAGAAGCATACAGAAAAAGGAAATTCTGAGGTATATACATATCCTCACCTTGCAAAAGATATTCAGAACAAGTTTCTAAATAGCATCTCACATATGCAAAACTAAACAAGGGCAAACTTAACTGCCTGGCTGCCACACTGAGGCCTAAATGCTGAGTGTTGCTATTCATTTTGGAAAAGTATTCCGTGCAGAGCTGGATTTGATGATGGTTGAATTTCTAAGATCAGGTCAACAGAAAAAGGAAATTTTGTTCAAGTACAGAAGGCTTTATTTTCAACTTCTTTTAAAATGGATTCTTCAGTCCTGCTGATATAAAAGTAGAACTAAGATAATTACAACTCTGTGAAGCAAAGCCTTACTGAAAGTTACCCGCAAGAGCAAAACAACATGAAATCGAGTTCTCTCCAAAGGCAACCTGGATTTTGCAGAAACATGTTAACAGGCTATTTTTTAGGTTTTTGAAATATGAATGGAAACTTATTTGGCCAGATATTAAAATGCATTCATGTCGTTCACTAAGAAGAGCACTGTGCAGCAGGTCCAAGGGTACGCTTATCAGTGGAACAGAATCCACATCTCTAAGCAGACCCTTGATGATACAGGAGTAGATTATATGACATAATTAATGGCTCTCACAAGAGAAGGGGCAGGGATAATCAGAGGGCGGCCAAAGATTCTGGTATTCAAGATGCGCTAGAATCGTCCAAAGTGGGGTTAAGAGGATTTCTGAAAAGCTTCCTGAGTGACTGTGATACACTTTCCTCCCTCAGGGAGAACCACTGCAAATAAAGGAAACATCACGAAGGGCACAGGGGAAGGAAGGAATGGGTTAATAAATAGTGCTGTGCTTATTTAAAATCAAAAGTCAGTTTACAGCCTCGCCTCATTCCACACCAAAAACTGTAAGTGGATTAGACTGTCAGATGTAAATAATGAAATCAATAAAAGACTTAAAAATATGTAAGTGACTAACTCATCTGTGGATGGGAAAGAACCTTCTATTAACAAAATGAGAAATAACTATAGGGAAAATGCACACTTACTATTTTTTTGATCAAACCCCACAAACTAATATAAAAGCAAAAGCACAAAGTGGGAGAAATACTCACAACAGATGATGACATCTACTTAGGAGAGCCTCTTATGTCAGGCACCAACAGACAACATAACTTGCAAAGAAACTTCTATTTTTGATCAGAAGAAAGCATTCAAAACTCAGAATGTACCCTGAACGATCAACTGAGATAGAAACGAAGGCACACTCTCACGTTGGATGATGCAATGCCTTTTTTCATGGCTACATGGCCCAGTTGAGAACACACACCAGTAAATGGCTGTTGCAGTGCCTCAATGCAGTCTGGTTTGCAGATGAAGATATGAGGGGGCTGGCTGGCTGGTGGTAACAACAGATTCAGAGCTGGAAAGGAAGTGCTAGGTTTGTCCTAAACTTCTGCGATGCCTCTTATTTCCCCCCTCTCAAGTTCACATGCAAGAAAATGAGAAGCAAAGTAAGACATGTTTATGTGCCCTCTACTATGCTAAGTGCTGGACACACATTATCATCTTATCTCTACCGCAGTCATGTAAGTAAAACGGTCTTTGACATATGACGGGATGTTAGTTAGTAGACTTCTATTCCATAGACATGGTCTCTGCTAAGACAATGCTTTTTGTTTTCATTTCATTCTGCCCAAGCACAATGGCTAACTACTGAGATGTCTTAAAAAAACAACCATAAACTGGCAACATGTATTTGGGGCAAATAATTCTGTTTATCACTCATCAGAACTGTGTGATGTCAAAAGCCAAAATCTTAAAGACTGGTTTTCTAGCTATGGCACATTTGCACACTCTGTGAAAGCTCTGCCTGAAACATGGACAATAATCTAGTAAAAAAGCATAAAGTTTGGGGAAAATAATCAAATTTTAGACCATCTCACCCTTACTAATTTTGCTTCTGCGTAAGAGTGCATGAAGAACTATCATGACATGAGATTTGAAAAATGTTTTTTGTTTTGTTTTTTAAGTAGGCTTCATGCCCAGCACGGAACCCAAAACAGGGTTTGAACTCATGACTTTGAGATCAAGACCTGAGCTGAGATCAAGAGTCGGCCACTTACCCGACTGAGCCACCCAAACATCCTGGATAAAGGTTTCTAATTGTGTTTTGAATACAGGTGTGGCTGATGCATAGAATCTCTTTTTGCTTTAGTAAGTCATACAATTATTTCAGGATTAACAGTTAAGTGCTGCGGTTATATTCTGGCTTGATCATTCCATGTATCTTTTTTTTTTTTTTTTTAGTTCTAAAACATTTCAAACATACAAAAAAACATAACAAGCAGCCATCACCCAAATTTAACAGATGTTGACACTTGTCCTAGTTCTTAACTGTTCTCTTGTACCCATACATAACCCCAAAAGCTAGCTTCACTAAAGCTCATCTTGAGGTAGCCTCTTTCCTGAAGTTACAACGTATCATTCTGATGTGTATCTGTATACTTTTGTCACATAGGCATGTATAACAATAAACATTAGATTTGTTATTAAACTTTATACAAATAGTATGTTATCACTACACCTCTTTGTAACTTTTTCACTCAATTTATGTTTATGTTGATACATGTAGGCCTCATTTATTCATTTCACTGATACACAGTATTTTACTGTGGGAACAAACAATAGTTCAGTTCAATTCTCCATTTTACCTAACAATGGGCCCTTAGGTGGTTTCCACTTTTTCGCTATGAGAAACCAGGGTTAAGTGAAGTCTTTTATATGCTCTGTGCACAAGTGTGGAATTTCTCTATGGTTCACACCTAGAAGTAGAAATGCTTGGTTGTAAGGGTATGCACATCCTCAATTTATCTCTGTTGTGACAAACTGCTCTCCAAAGGTATTTTACCAATTTGTATACCTCTCCCACCACTAGCAAGATATGAATTCTTGTTTCCCAATACTTAGTTTTGTCAGATTTACTAACTTTTGTCCGTCTGGTAGGTGTGAATGGTATCTCCCTGTGGTTTTAATTCGTGCTTGCCTGATTACAAATGAAATGGAACATCATCTCATGCTTCCCCCTTCCCCCCATTCAGGTTTCTTCTTGGGTAAATGGCCTGGTTCATGTCTATGCCTCTCCCGTTTTACCCCTTAGTTAGTTGCTTATCTTTTACTCGTTTCTTTCAAATTGTTGAAATGCCTCTTTACATATTCTGGATACTAATCTTTTGTTGTTTACGTGGGTTGTAAATCACTTGTATCTGCATGGGCCTTACCTTGTCCTTTGTTTATGGTTTCTTTTGCCAGACATCACAAAGTTAAGATGTTTTTCTCTTTTGCTTTAAAGAAACTTGCTAATAAAAAATCTAGATGAACCCTGGCCCTTTGATATACATCTCTCAAAAACCATGCTAAGGAATTTGCAGAGGAAATTATAATTAGCCTGGCATTACAGTCATAAACAGAGTCCAAATGAGGCACCCTGGGAACACAGAAATCTTTTCTGAGAGTTAAACTACAAAATGCAAACATCTGAGCATAGATATGCAAATGATTTGAAAGCCTAGAAAGTCTCCTAGGCCAGGGAGTGACCTTTAAATGTATTAACATAGAAGATGTTGGTTCTGACCATCCAAACAGAGTCCCAGAGAAGAGTCTTGAACAATGGAGCAGTATCATCATCCCATCAGTAAGGCCCTGGCAGGGATGATGGTGGGGCTGGATCCAATAGGTCTTCTTGGCCCAGTGACATTAAACAGTAATAAATAATATAACCGAGAGTCACTGTAACAGCCAGGTTAGAAAGTTGGCTGTTGCAGCCAGACTGCCCTAGTTCAATTTCTGGCTCCACCACTTACTATGCAACCTTGGGCAAACTCTCTTTCTTCTACTGAGAAAACAAGGAGTACCTAACTCATAGTGTTGTTATGAGGACTGAGTGAGTTAATAAATCTACCTGGTCAGGAGGAAACATTCAATATGTCATCCAAATACTCAAATGGCCAGAAGCTGAAGGTGAACATCATAACTCGGAAGGTATACAGTGGAAGCTGATCTGGATCAAATGAGGTGGGGGGAAGAAACTCACAAAGCGTAATCATTTCACTTCAGATTTCATTAATAACAGCAATGTCCAGGACAAGAGTGGCGACAGACTGGTGTTGCGCTAGTCAGAACCATACTCTGAATGTTGAACAAATAGAAGAGGACAGTGAGGGCACCTTGCAGGATCCCAGAAAACCAGGTGAACGAATGAGATTATGTTGCCTTAAAGCAGAAAACTAAAGGAAAGATGTTAGAGCAACAACATGTGTGTGTAGCTTCAGGGAGCAAGCTGAAATAGGATTAGCAAAGGATGGGATTTGTAAGCAGCGTGTTTCTCCAGATTGTAAGACAGGGTTTTCTAATAATTACAGATCTCACAAAGAATAGAAAGCCAGTGAGTTATTTGTTAGTAGAAGTGTTTCAATATAGTTTGGATCCCCAGCAGGCTGGGAAGGTACCAGAGAATTTTAAGTATTTAATGAAGTTTGGATTAGATGTTTTTCAGATCCCCTTATTTAAAACAAAATTTTTAATGTTTATTATTTATTTTAAGAGAGAGAGAGAGAGAGAGAGAGAGCGCGCGCGTGCGCAGGGGAGGAACACAGAGAGAGGGAGACGCAGAATCGGAAGCAGGCTCCAGGCGCAGAGCTGTCAGCACCGAGCCCAACTTGGGGCTTGAACTCACGAACCGTGAGATCATGACCTGAGCCGAAGTCGGCGCTTAACCAACTAAGCCACCCAGGCATCCCTAGATCCCTTTAATAGAAGTTTTGGGTCTTACAGAACATTAACTGCCTGCGTGGCAAGCAGGGGCCACCTGCGATCTAGCTGTGCCATATGTGCCACTACAGTAACGTCGTTGGGGCTACTCAGATGTGTGCATGTTGTCGGGGAGGGGGGGGCAGGGGAGGGTCGGGAGGCTGCTTGATGTACGGTCAATGCTCCCCAAGCAGTTTCCCTCAATCTTCTTTTGTCGTGAATTTGACCTAGGTCTCTTGCTCAGCACGTAGTAGGCATTTCTATTGCTAGATAAACTGTTTAAACCCTAAAGTGAGTTGGTGTATTCTAGGAACTTTGAGACTTTTTTTCAATATATGAAATTTATTGTCAAATTGGTTTCCATACAACACCCAGCGCTCATCCCAAAAGATGCTCTCTTCAATGCCCATCACTCACCCTCCCCTCCCTCCCACCCCCCAACAAGCCTCAGTTTGTTCTCAGTTTTTAAGAGACCTTTATGTTACGTGCTTAGGTTTCTCTGCTTTCTTATTGACCCTTGGTTTTGTTTGGTAATCCGAGTGGCCCAACAGGTTACCACACTGCATTCTGAAGTGGGGACAAGGCATCTTTCCTATAAACCTACGTGGCTTCCTAGCATGAACTTGGGTGGGAATGATAATCACTCTAATCAGTTATATTTTCAAATTTTATCTAATGGCAAACTTCTGGACCAAAAGATTTTAATGACTTCTGTTAATACTGCTGGCAATGCTACTCTAGCCCCTTTCCTGTTATAGACATTTCCTTTCTACAGTTCCTGCCTCTTCTCGTGTTCTCTAAGACTTTCTAGTACCCCAATCCCCCACCTCTGCTTTGTTCCTTTCCTGCATACGGCAGCACCTCTTTCTCTTCCTCAATTCAGTTTTTGCTCTGTTTTCCTACTTTGTCTTTAAACTGCCTTCCTCACAACTTAGTGCCGTCTTCTTTTTTGTGTGTTCCCTGATCTGTCACGGAAGCAGAAATGCTTCAGGTCTGCGTGGAAATTGTTTGGTACTCAAAAGAAAAACATTGTTTCCTCTATATCAAAAACAACTTTCAGCTGGTTGCAAAGGGAACTGATGAGGTTTGCATGCATGTTCATATTCAGTTCCCCTTTGTGGCCAGCGAGTCTTGAAAAACACTGGAACACACAGGGTCAGCTCCTATGGGGCCTGATTACACGGTTCCAAATATATGGGGCAACGAGTGAGAAGAATCAGCTAAGTAACTAAATGTGGGTCTCCTGGTCTGACAGTTTCCATAAGTAGTGACTACAACCCAGCATGGTAGGTGGGTGGGTCGGTGGGGCGGCAGGGTGGGAGGAAGCTACCATAGGGGAGAGTTACACTTATCCATCTTTCCACACCCTTTTGGGCTTCGGTATTGGAAAGGGTGATGAATTTATCCAGCTTTCAGGATCACACTAGTGAGAATGGGCTTTTATTTTAGTTTTACTGAAAAGCTGGATTAATATTCTGGAATCAGGAAAGGGATAAGAAGTACACAAGAAACAGCATGGATTCATGATACTTTTGATGTACTTTTCAATATAAGAAACAATCAAAACAAAATGACAGCTCCAAGACCAAAGTGGGACACAGCGGGCACCCTCTTTGCAAAGTAAACTCAACTTTTCTTTTTGAAATATTGCCCAAGAAACCATGGACTCTGAGGTAATAATGTATTAATCCCCAGAGAAAGAGCCAACGCAAACACACTTTTGGGGAAAAAATACAAAAATCAAGACAAAACGTTACCATAGCAAGCACATTTAAAAAAATGCAGTAGCTTAAAAACAGTAGATTAAAATTCCCTGCAGCTCCTCCCATTTAGAGGTGGAGTCTTTGCCCACCTCTTGAAGCTATTGTGACTTGCTTTGACCAATAAAATGTGGTGGATGTTGTAGGACATCTGAGCAAAACCTTAAGATGCCTTGCAGCGTCTAGTTTTGTCCTCTTGGAAGCCTGAGACCATCACATTATAAATAAACCCAGTGGAAAGATCACACAGAGAGAGATGCTCAGTGTGCACGGCCATCCCAGCTGAGGCTCTGGACACGTGAGTGAGGTTATCGTGGACCATCCAGTCTCAAATGACTAAGAGGCTACAGAACTACAGGAATGACCCCAGGTGAGACTGACAGAAGAACTGCCCAGCTGAGCCCAGAACAAATTGCAGAACTGAAGAGGGAACTTATGGTTGTCATAAGCTGTCAAGTCTGGGGGTGGCTTGGTATGCAGCACTGAAGACATGGTGCATATAAAATAGAAATAGAAAAGTATCTGTCCTGTTTCTAATGAGGTGACAATAGATACAGTAAGTAATTTCGTTAACAAAAGAGGCAATGCCTTGAGTTATTTTACTTGAAAGCTGTGTCCGTGACGAAGACGGAGATAGCTATTTTCTAAACTACTGTAGGCTGGGGAGGTTACTGAAGATTTAGTAACAAACCATGTGTCCTCAGACATACAAACAAGCATATGTACCCCCTGATGTAGAGAACTGAAAAGCAAGCCACCTGGTTAGGGGGTGTCTTAGATGAAAAGATCTGCAGAGTTTGTTAAGCCCACGGGAGGAAGGACTACAGGGGAGGAGAACAGTGACTTCACCTATGCCTTCTTCATTAGGTGAAATATGCTTTAAGTTACATTTATTAATAGACATGTTTTCATTATAAGCCTTTCAGTAGTCCTTATTTTTATTTTTTTAAGTTTATTTATTTTGAGAGAGAGAGAGAGAGGCAGCAAGTGAGGGAGGGGCAGAGAGAAAGGGAGAGAGAGAATGCCAAGCAGGCTCCGCACTGTCAGTGCAGAGCCTGATGAGGGGCCTGGACCCATGAACCGTGAGATCATGTCCTGAACCGACGTCGGATGCTTAACCAATGGAACCACCCACGCACCTAGCATTTCAATATTTTTTAACTTTTAAAACTATGTCCATGAGTTGCTAGGATTAAGAAAAAAAAAAAGCTAAATAAAACTAGATGATTCCAACTTTCACATACTAAAATGTCAGATTCTTTTTACTACCAGAATAATTGTAGTTGTGAATGTTCTACAAAGGTGACTCTTGTGATAATCACTGCTACAAAACCAAAAAGTCCTCACAGGATGTACCCTATTAAAGGCAGATGAGTGGTAATGGGTTTTCATCTTAAGGACAGAAATCCCTGTCCATACAATTACTTATACTCTATCACATTTAAAGTGCTGTTCAGCGGGGCGCCTGGGTGGCGCAGTCGGTTAAGCGGCTGACTTCAGCCAGGTCACGATCTCACGGTCCGGGAGTTCGAGCCCTGCGTCAGGCTCTGGGCTGATGGCTCAGAGCCTGGAGCCTGTTTCTGATTCTGTGTCTCCCTCTCTCTCTGCCCTTCCCCTGTTCGTGCTCTGTCTCTCTCTGTCCCAAAAATAAATAAACGTTGAAAAAAAAAAATTAAAAAAAAAAAAATAAAGTGCTGTTCAGCTAGTCAAATAAAGTTTGAAGTTTATCATGTTGTTAGAACTTAAAAAAACTAAACTTTTAAATTGTTTTACATTTCTAGCTGGAAAATAGAGCAATATGGGCAGCTCATGTTTCAGCCTTTAATTACAAGAGAGGTTTAACTAGGGTTGGTAATACATTGCCCTCTGCTGGCCAAAGCACTGCCAAAGAAATGAGTTACAGACTTGTGCGTGAACATTTAACCTTGTGTTTTTTGTTTGTTTGTTTTTCCAATTTTCACTACTGGTATTTCTGGAGGTATGGCACTCAAGAGAACTTATGTTTCCCGGCTTCAACACTCTATTTGTTGGTTTACTAAAACAATACATTTTAGGCTGGTTTTTGATGGAGGACAGGGAAGAAGAGAAAACATGGTAATATCAGAAGCTATGCCAACACATAGCACAGTTGGAGAATTATCTCAACACCAAGACTTGTTTAGAGTGATGCCTTGAAATGACTACTTCAAGTCTAATATATGAGTCCATCAAAATATTATCAAGATGCATCCATCAATGTAAGAACTGATTTGGGCAAGGATCATCAGTGAATGCTAAAGTCAACTAAGTGAAAGGGAAACAATACATTCACAGAGGCTCAAAATATGACCTTCAGATTACTTACCTATTACAAAGGGGGAAAATATATCTTTATAAGGGGGAGTTGGCAGGAGTTAATAAATTTCCAGATTGAAAACTGCAAACAGATATACAAGTGCAACACGTTTTTGGGTCACTGGGGATACCTGGTCACCTTATCGAAGACAATAAACCAGATTCTGGTGGCAGCTAAGAATATGGGCTCTGAAGTCACACTGCCTGCGTCCAAATCGAAGCCCTACGCTATAGCTGTTATATTAATATCAGGAAGTTATTTATCTTCTATGGGCCTAAATCTCCTCATCTAGAAAATGGTAGTAAGAATAGTATCTATCTCAGAGATATTTTAACAATTGAATGAATATATATAAAAAGCACTTTGGTGGCTGCCATTTATTACTGTAGGTTTTCTGGAGGTAAGACCTCAGGTGCCCAACTATACCTTGCCTTCCCCTCACATCTCTCTTCTTGCCCCTTGAATAAGGACAAGAAGTGATGCGGAGCAGGGGACTTCACTTCAAGACAACTGTATCTAGAAATTCAGAAGAAATGATTGGTAATAAAGTGGCCAGGAAACCCTGGTCTTGGGAAGAAAGGGACAGTGGTGAGAGTTCTGCCTTTTTAATTCCCCAAATCTCCCTGCAATACAAGTTACTGTTTCCCAGGGCGTAGGTGTGGGTATGTGTTTTGTACCTGTGGCAATCTGATGGCCTAAATTATTTTTAGAATTCTATCATCAAATGTTTCCTTTTCAGGAATTTTTCTATCTACTTTTGGCTTTTCAAAGAGCCTTAAAAAAAAAAAAAGTACGGCAGGCTCAGAAGCATGTGAATTAACCTTAAGTCACTCAAAGATGTTGAAATTCAAAATGTGACTGCCCTCAAAAATACTTTTTGCCTCATCTAATCTGATGCTGAAGTTTCTTCCCTTCCCTGAACGTGATTTGCCATCTACTTTCTGATTGCCACCTCTGAGGTCATTCCTTTTTTTTTTTCTAATTTTTTAATGTTTTTATTTATTTTTGAGAGAGAGAGAGAGAGAGAGAAAGAGAGAGAGAAAGAACAGAGTGCAAGCAAGGGAGGGGCAGAGAGAGAGGGGGAGACACAGAATCTGAAACAGGCTTCAGACTGTCAGCACAGAGCCCGATGCGGCGCTTGAACTCACAAACTGTGAGATCATGACCTGAGCTGAAGTCAGATGCTTAACCGACTGCGCCACCCAGGTGCCCCTAGGTCTAATTCTTAGGACTGCCACCGAGACTGCTACAGTGTTTCTGTGGTGTGCCTTTCTAGAAGACCATGTCTAGCCACTGCATGCAAACCTATGTGAAAAGGCAAAAGCCAAATATAATGAACCTTTGATTAGTAGGTCCATTTATGTTTTGTCATTGGACCCTTCTTACAAAGCTCATCACTTTTCTGTGCAGTTATCAACTTCCCAACTCTGGACCGTAATTTCTGCTGTTTTTAAAGTTGTTCTTGAGGGAAATACTCCCACAATTTGCTGAGAAATCAGCTCCTCAAAGTAGAGGCTCTTTACACCATGATTAAGGGTGGGCCGGCCGCAAGAACAGCTGCTCACTGTAGCAGTGGGGGCCGGCGAACAGCACCCTGGAGATGCGGCTGTGGCCAGACACCACATCCTGAAGGGAGCAGGGGCTCAGCAAGCCTTGAATAAACCACAGCTTTGAGTAACAGGTCTGTGCTGCATTCCTCCTAAAGGTAACCACTGGCTTGGGTGTGCACTGAACTGGATAAGAGGCTTCCACCGCCCCCCTTTGGGAGAACTACTTATCTTTTGAACATGATGTTCTAACACAGACTACGTAAGTTAGGCCTACCTTCTCTTCCTGCACACCAGCCTCTTGTTGCTTGAACTCCTGATGCCAGAAAGAGTACTCAAAAAAGGCTAACTAAAGCCAGTTTAGACCCTAACCTAAAATAAGTGTCTGGCTGAAACACAGAGGTTCAGGTATGAGTGAGCTGTCTGGTGTCCTCTGGGTTCTGGCTCTGAGGGGAATTGGTAAGGGACCCTAATCCTGATCCCTCTAATCCATGTGAGTCTGGAAAAGTCTCATGCACCGTTGCTTTATATAGCTCACCATGGGTTGTCAAAATCAATTACCACATGCTTGCCCTCTGAACCATTCTTGCCGAACGACTCTCCACACGAATTCTGGGGTGAAACATTCACTTGATACACGAATATGTCGAAAGCAGGAAACTTAGCACAAGGCAGGGCTTATATTCTGGGGGAACTACTCTAATACCTCAAGAAGTAAATCATAAGGGTCAGAGCACAACATCTAGGAGATCAGTGTTTGGCAAATGATGTAGGAAGTGATTAGAAGTGCTGGACAAGAGTATTTGCACTTGGAGTACAGAAGCACAACTTTGAAGAGGGATGAATGGGAAAGATGAATAAGAACCAAAGAAAACTCCTGGTGGCCTGAATGAGAAAAGTCCAAGGGGCCACTTTTACAGAGCACTTGTAATCCCTGAAATTTCTGCCTGACAAGTCATGTTTTTGTGAATTTAGTATTCTCTAATATTTACGTTTTCCCACCAATTGCAGTATTTCTTAGAAAAGCAGAAATTTTAAAAGTCCTTATGTATCCATTAAGGAATTCAAAATCACCTCAATCAAAAAGAATTTATACTGTTATTAATGGCTAAAAATTAGCTTGAAGTCCAAAGTTTGCAAAGACTAAAAAATAGGACTTGATTTCTTCCATAGTCAATTCTGCTACCTTAGAGCCTAGAATAGGAAACCCTGTCTGAACAAAGTTAAAAGTGTTCAAAACTGTGGGGTGGCTGGGTGGCTCAGGTGGTTAAGTGTCCAACTCTTGTTTTTTGTTTTTTTTTAATGTTATTTATTTTTGAGAGAGCACAACCGGGGGAGGAGCGGACACACACACACACACACACACACACACACACACACACTCTCTCTCTCTCTCTCTCTCTCTCTCTCTCTCTCTCTCTCTAAAGCAGGCTCCAGGCTCCAACCTGTCAGCACAGAACCTGAAGTGGGGCTCAAACCCACGAACCGTGAGATCATGACCTGGGCTGAAGTCAGACGCTTAACCGACTGAGCCACCCAGGCACCCCAAGGGTCTGACTCTTGATTTCGGCTCAGGTCATGACCTCATGCTTCGTGAGTTTGAACCTGGCATTGGGCTCCATGCTGACAGTGTGGAGCCTGTTTGGGATTCTCTCTCTGCCCCTGTCCTCCCAACCCTCAAAATAAACAAACAAACATAAAAAATATCTTTAGAAAGTATTCAAACCTTGACCTCAGTTTACTTACCCATAAGTAACACCAGGTACAACTGACCCCCAAGACAGACCAGTAATTCCTGCTTTCTAAGGCAAAGGATGAGATTGGAGAAAAAAAAAAAGTCACGTGCTTTCAAGTTAATTTACTAGTTGTGTCACCTTGGGCATGCTATTTAACATATTATTTACCTCTTTGAGACCCAGTTTCCTCACATATAAAATGGGACCTCTGCCACTCATTGCTAGAGCTCTCCTATGTAAACTACTCTGCCCAGTACCTAGCACAGAAATGTTGCTTAGTACGTGTTCTCTTTCCTTCTAGTTCCTTTGGCCTTTCAGAACCATTATGATTGTTTTCTCCTTTTGCTAATTTGTAGAGCATTTAAAGTCTGTATCACACATCACATATTAATCTGAATTCTTGGCTTGCTTGTTCACAATCACTCTTGAATTTCCACACACCACTAGAAACGAAGTAGGAACTCCAATAAATATTCATTAAATGAAATGCGCTGTTTAATACAGAGCACTAAAAATCAAAGACAGGAAGAAATGGCAAAACGTACATCCATCCAGGCATTCTTGCTCAATAAATGATCAGTTGCCTGACAATTATTTTAATAAGTTGACTCTTCCCTGGTCCAATGGTTGACTGACATCCTGTGGTAGCCAGCTTCCAAGATGGCTCCCAATGATCATCACCTCCTGGTAATTACCTCTTCACACTGAATCACTGCTGGCTCTGTGGGACCAACATAATACTGCAGAAGTGACAATGTTGATTTCAGAGATAGATTAAAAAAAAAAAAGACATTGCATCTATGGTCTTCTTTTCTCCAGTCACTTGCTGGGTGTGTGTGTGTGTGTGTGTGTGTGTGTGTGTAAGCCAGCCACCAAGTAGTGAGGACAGATGGCTACGTGATGTCATGCAACTTATGTGACCTTTTCTAAGGTTGTTTTCCTCACCTTTAAATTAAATATATTTCATACTACTTATTTCACAGGGTATTGTGAAGATTGAATACAATATGTAAAACACAGACCAGAATGCCTGGCACATAATAAGCTTTCATGCGATGTGGCTAATACTGGTGGTGGTAGTGGAAGCTATAGGAATTGACTGGATGTGAGATGTGAAGGAAAGAGGGGAATCGAGGATGATTCCTAGGTTTTTTGCTTGAATAACTGAGGAGGTGATGGTACCATTTACTGAGTTTGGGGACAATGAAGGAAAGGCTGTGGAGGGCAAGGACATTTTCTTTTTCTTGGACTAAAGGTGCTTAAGCCTCAAAGTGGTAATATTAAAATTCTCTCTCAATTGCTTATAAACACAGCATTCCACTTCCATTCTTTCTTCTCTAAATTACTTCAAACTTTTTTTTGTTGTTCTAAGTAATTCCTTCCTGGAACATGAGAAGTTGTTGAAGTAAAAATGATAGGAATTCCAGAGTCCAAATTACTGTGCAATCAATGGCCATATAATTCTGGATGAGTCACTGTTCGTAATGAAGTGAGGGCAAGCATTACAAAGAACAGCAGCAGGACAAAATCCACTCAGGTAGTTCTCACTTTTGTTTTAGAGAGCACAATTTGCAAACATTAGGGAGGATTTGTGCAATCAACATGAAATAAGATATGCATTGGGGGTTATGAGAAATGGCAAGGTACTTCTATTAATTCTGAGTGAAGATTTACCGATAACTTAAGTGCTCAGGCTTGACGAAATTACATTTCTGTTCCCATTCTCAGACTCCCAGTGGTTTCACTGACACAAGGAAGGGTAAATGTGTGATGCAAGTCTGGTGTGCACTTAGCTTGCATTTAGTTACTAGTCCACAGACTCATTAATAACCATCTTCTTTATAAAACTGGTTTCACCATTCTTTACATCATAATAGAACTACTCATTTTATCCAAGGAATATTTGGTCTTCGGATTCTGGCACTTTCCAGGATTCTCCAAATCCATTAAGAAATGCTCCAAACAATGTATACTACTTTGAATCTGAATGGAGGACCACACGGGGCAATTCAAAGTACAATGGAGAGGTTCACTTGGTAACCAAGCTGGGATCCAAACCCCTGGGTGCAGTCTGTACTCACAGTGCACTGCTCCCACCCTCAACTCTTTATCCTTAAAACAAAGGATTTTTTCCCAAAGATGATCATGAAGTTCTGTTCTGGTTATATGATAATTTGATTCTAGTAAGCTGCTACGGGTAAGAAATGTCTGGGTTTTCTTTCCCTTTATTCTTGGTAAAGATGAATTGCAAATGAACCATCCGCAGGAGATTTTACAGACAGGTTTGTACCAGTATTTTCTTGGGTTATTATGAAGCGGTTCCTTCTACCACTGTGATGTATAAAACTAGCTATGGGGGACTAAACCTTTGAACTTAATTAACATCAGCCAAGCATGCTAATAAAGCTACTTGAGGTAAAACTGGTTCACGAAATAATCATAAGGAAGTACAATATATATATTGTCCACCAAACTTCCTCCCACTACAGAAATAGAGAAATGAGGTTTTTTCAGAGGTAGTTGCTACATTTACCATAACTATTGAATTTCTTCAATACTGTTTAATTTCCTTTTTTCCCCCCTACTATAGTATGTGTCATGCAAGAATCTATTCACACTGACTAGACTTGAAAGATACCGGGTGGTCAGAGAATTTTCAGTCTGGAATTTAGCATCCCTGTCCTGAACAGCAGAGCCTGGGCTGGTGTAAACGACTCATACAGGTAAGACTGATCACTTAACTTCTAGCTTAAAAGTTTACTCTACAAAAACTCTAATAGGACTAAAATGTTTACATTTTGAAAACTGATCATTACGGTCTTTTTACCTCCTTTCTGTTTGGAAGTGTTTGCTAAGTGTGAAATAGAAAAGCAAAGGCAACAGTAATAGATAGCAGCAGACGCCGTATGAGGCGGTTTAGTTTGCAAAAAGGGAATACAGAAGCACTATTACCTTTTTGGATTTTAATATATAGTGCATTATCTGCACATGGCTGGGGGGTAGGGTTCTTTTTTAATATCATTACAAAAGGAAGCTTC
Organism: Felis catus; assembly: GCF_018350175.1. Lineage (NCBI taxonomy): Eukaryota > Metazoa > Chordata > Mammalia > Carnivora > Felidae > Felis > Felis catus. The sequence continues at coordinate 36,770,738 of NC_058386.1, forward strand.
ATTTCTCACATAAAAATCTACTTGGATCAAATAAGTTTTTCTTAGGAAATAAACTGGCTTATTTCACTTTCTATTTGACTAATTTTTAAATCAGTCAAGTTACAGGTTAGGCTTTACATATTTACAACTGGTAATACACTAACTGCAACCAGATTCTTTTTTTCTGTTTTAATGTTTATTTTTGAGAGACAGACAGACAGACACACAGAATAAGAAGCCGGCTCCAGGCTCTGAGCTGTTAACACAGAGCCCAATGTGGGGCTTGAACCCACGAACCATGAGATCATGACCTGAGCTGAACTCAGAAGCTTAATCAACTGAGCCACCCAGACACCCCTGCAACCCAATTCTAATTTGCTAGGCTGTCCTGGACTCAGATATAAACTCACACTGAACCATATGGACTGTTTTCTCAATAAAAATTGCAAAGAAATAAAATGATAGACAGTGGTAGACATTAATTAAGGGTCTCAGTATTGAACCTAGAGACACTGTACAGCCCTCAAGCTTTCAAGCCCTTGCGTGGGGATTGCTTAGCTGAAAAAATTATTTAAAAATTATAATAACGTATTTGGAAGAAAACTCTATTTTTTTTTTAAAAGATTTTATTTGTAAGTAATCTCTATACCCAATGTGGAGCTCGAACTCACAGTCCCAAGCATCAAAAGTTGCGAGCTCCACCAACCGGGCACCCAGGTGCCCTCCCTTCCCTATTTCTGTAATCCAAGATGCAAATATTAAAAAGTGTGCCTCTGAAGAGGGGTAGAGAGTGAAATAGCTCTAAGGGGCTGTGGGCATATAAGAAGGTGGTGCATGGCATCTCAGAAGGCAGATGCATGGGAACATTTTTGTGTTTATCAAGACAGGATGTAATTTAAAAAAAGACTGAGAATCCCCACTCTAGATTTTTATAAAAGAGAATGTGGTACCTAGAAAGCTATGGTGATAAAAACAGAAATGTGGTACATTCTGAATATAGCTCATGATTCTTATCTGACCAGAATCCAATAACTTGTTATTCCCACCTGAAAGGAATAAAGGATGAACATAATAATGAAAAAGAGTGTGTGTGTGACTCTTCAACACTTCGTGTGTACCATTTGATGCAAGAAAGATTTAAAAATAAGACATAGGGGCCCCTGTCTGGCTCAGTTAGAAGAGCGTGTGACTCTTGATCTCAGGGTCATGAGTTTGAGCCCCACGTTGGGTGTAGAGCTTACTAAAAATAAACAAACTTAAAAAAAATTAAAATGAGACATAAAAAAAAACCAAAATCCATGCCTGCATTTATGCTATGATTAAATTATCTTCTAAAAAATCATATTCTTTGAAAAACCAAGATACTAAATTATACACAAAGACACATGAGGGCACTCTAACCAACAAGCGTAGCAACTACAGTTTTGACATAGAATTTTAAAGATTTTTTAAAAAATTGAAGTATGGCAGTTTAGCATTAAACATTTAAAATAAGAAATTACCGATGCCTTTTGGTAAAGACCCTGAAATTTTGCTGTCCATCCTTGGTCAACCGTACCTGCCTTCTGTTCAATCCAGGACCTTGTCGGAGTATTTGTGTAGAATTAAGTTTACTTTTTTTTTTTTTTAACTTCAAAATTTTTATTTAAATTCTAGTTAGTTAACATTAGTGTAATATTGGTTTCAGGAGAATTCAGTGATTCATCACTTACATACAACACCCGGTGCTCATCATAACAAGTGCCCTCCTTAAAGCCCATCACCCTGGGGTGCCTGGGTGGCTCAGACAATTAAGCATCCTATTCTTGATTTTCGGCTCAGGTCATGATCTCACAGTTCGTGAATTCAAGCCCCACCCACATCAGGCTCCATGCTGATGGTGTGGAGCCTGCTTGGGATCCTCTCTCTCTGCCCCCCACCCCCACCTCACTCATGCTTGTGCTCTCTCTCTCTCTAAAATAATAAACTTAAATACCATCACCCATTTAGCCCATCCCCCACACAAGTTTACTTGTGATATACGAACAGAGAGGATTCCAATAGTATTAGATTATAGATAGGTGCTTTAATCTAGCCATGAAAAGACACCATTTTGAAAAGCATGTACAATTTATGTACAATTAAGGTGATAATTAAAAATCATTCTTCTATTAATGTGGCCACAAAATATTTTTTGCAACTTTCCTTTGGCCAGTATGTAGTGCTTGCATGTGCCTTAAAATATTTTAATTACCTTTCTAGGCAGAAGCCAAAGAATGATAAATCTCAGGAATTTAACTATTTGTATCAAATTTTGGTTTTTAGACCAAGGCACTATCCAGAATCACCTCTTTTATTTCCAGTGGACAACTGTGATTAGAAAAGGTGAGAAAGCCTCTACTTTCCCTTTCCATCCAGTACATTTACATTACTATTTTATTTCATCCAATGCTTTGGAAAAACTATTCAAATACCATCTATAATTTTAATATTAAATGTCTGCAATTCTGTTCTAGCACCTGTGACAAAATTCAAGAAAATTTGCTATAAATGAATAACAACTCAACATGTATTCAACCATCCAGGATCTCTTCCATGGCTCTACCAATCATTTATACCTTCCTCTGCATCATTGGTCTCTTTGGAAATTCTCTCTCTCAATGGGTATTCTTAACAAAAATAGGCAAGAAGACCTCGACGCACATCTACCTAGCACATCTTGTGACTGCGAACTTGCTTGTGTGTAGTGCCATGCCTTTCATGGGTATCTATTTCCTGAAAGGTTTTCAATGGGAATATCGATCTGCACGATGCACGGTGGTCAATTTTTTGGGTACTCTATCCATGCACGTGAGTATGTTTGTCAGTGTCTTAATTTTAAGTTGGATTGCCATAAGCCGCTATGCCACCTTAATGAAAAAGGATTCAGTCCAAGAGACCACTTCGTGCTATGAGAGAGTATTTTATGGCCACTTACTGAAAAAATTTCGCCAGCCCAACTTTGCTAGAAAACTGTGTGTTTACATATGGGGAGTTGTACTCGGCATAATTATTCCAGTTATCATATACTACTCAGTTGTAGAGGCTACAAAAGGAGAAGAGAACGTGTGCTATAATCGGCAGACAGAACTAGGCGCCGTGATCTCTCAGACCGCAGGTCTCATTGGAACCACATTTATTGGATTTTCATTTTTAGTCGTACTAACATCATACTACTCTTTTGTCAGCCATCTGAGAAAAATAAGGACCTGCACTTCCATTACGGAGAAAGATTTGACTTACAATTCTGTGAAAAGGCATCTTTTGGTCATCCAGGTTCTGCTAATAGTTTGCTTCCTTCCATATAGCATTTTTAAGCCCATTTTTTATGTTCTGCACCAGAGAGGGAACTGTCAGCAACTGAATTATTTAATCGAAATAAAAAACATCCTCACCTGTCTTGCATCAGCCAGAAGCAGCACAGACCCCATTATATTTCTTTTTTTAGATAAAACGTTCAAAAAGACACTATATAATCTCTTTACAAAATCTGATTCACCACATATACAACCCTATAGTTGACTTCTGACTAGAAAACACCAGCAAATAGAAAAGTGTTTGTGTGGCGATTTAGGGATACTGGACTACATGATTAACAGGTCACAGCTTGATTGAGATAGCAGGCCCTAAGAAACCCTCTTTGGTTTTAGAAATAACCATAAAATTCACTTTCCAGCTCTACTAATACTGCAAGTTGAGATGTCAGAGACTTTCAGAGGCAAAAGTCAAGCATATTAAAAGGATCTCACTGCATATGAAAGCAAGAGACCATTTTCTCTTTCAACTCAACTGTGTATGCTTTTATTCAGAACAAAACATTTCATGACTGTAGGATAAAGCAGCAAATGGTTTATGACTTTTCTCCTTTCTAGTAGTGGCAATATAAGGGCCCATCTGGGCCTAGGGTTTTGTTGGTAACTTTGAAAATGAGTAAAAGAAAAAAAGTCAGTCAGAAATTTCCTCACCAAAGTCCTATCCAGATGTATGAATAGTAGAGTGTAAAAAGCCAAGGCTTTATAAATGCCCAATTTTGTATTGTCTGCTCATGTTACTGCGAGACCAATAATCATCGATTCCAGTATTTATTACGCCAGTGTTTTTATATATTTGGGTTAGGCTTGGTCGAAATAAAAGGCTAATACAATGTCATTATATGCCGATTTTCATCACATCTTGTAAATTTTCCTCTGTATTCAATATAAATAATGTGATTAATGACAAATAGTACCTGGCAAGTAGATATGCTCAATCAATTTTTGTGAAAATAAATGAATGAGTGATAAGGGCAGTATAACAGTATTGTTGTTGAGAGACTGGTCTCTGGAGTTAGAGTCCCTGGGTTTGATCCTAGCTGAACCTCTTCTCTTACTTAGCCAGACAATCCTCAGCAACTTACTTACCCTCTTAAAGTGTTAAGTTCTTCATTTGTAGAATGGAGAAATACTACGTAATTCATAGGTACTATTATTAAATCAGTTGATGTTACTATTATGAGTAGCTGTCATTTACTAAGCATTTGCTATGGGCCAGGCACTCTGCCTCTATGCTTTGCATGTATTTTAGTCATCACCACCATAAAGGATGCCAATTTGCTGATGAAAAAACTGAAATACATAGATAAGTCACCCCAATTTTCTCCAATGTCTAAATAAATACTTAAACTGTAAGCATTTCTTGGTCATTTCTTTCTTCCGTGTAATCTTGTCAGGAAGATAAGTGATGGTAACTATATCCTGTGCTATGTAATGAAAAAACAATGTTTTTAATGTGTTTTATTTTCCCCAAAAGATTGTACGTGCCTTTCGAGCTGTAGTCTGCTTTCTCTTTCTACTCCCACGGTACTTGCATTGTCTGTTCACATAAAAACCAGACAAAAAGTTAAACGAAACTGAAGTTGAATAAATGTTCATGGTAACCTGTTACTTTGTTAGAGACTGCTTAAAGACCCATTTATTCTCTACCCAGTGATTTCTTCAGTGCTCAAAAAGAAGTTTAAAGTAAGTTCACGTAGCACTTCCAAGCCTTTAATCTCATAGCATGTTTTTTGTTCCTGAATTACAAATGTGAAACAGTACGCTGTACAGATTCCCCAAGAGCCATGTGTTCAAAGTCACTAGAGGTTTTTCTAACACATCTGCAAAATTTTCATTAAAAAAGAATCAAAAACAAACAGTAAATATTTCCCCTCTTTTTTAGTTCAATGCTTAACTGAGAGAAGAACATGTCCAGAAAAAAGTCTGAAGTAAATGCATGCTGGCTTCAAATATTTATAGTGTACATCTATTCTTTTACAGCAGCAATCTAATTTCCGGCTGATTAATTTGCAGAGACAAAGGCAGACCTGGGAACTCCAGGCGATTTCCCTAAGTGCGGGCTGTAAACAGAGGTGTCCAATCACCGCTATCATTTTTACATAAGTGATACAGCATTAAATCTCACTGCAGTTAGGAGTTTTAAATATATATACATCTCCTCTAAAAATCACTATTAAAAACATCACTTTGGGGCGCCTGGGTGGCTCAGTCGGTTAAGCATCTGGCTTCGGCTCAGGTCATGATCTCATGGTTCGTGAGTTCGAGCCCCGTGCCAGGCTTACAGCTTGGAGTGTTGACCCTGCTTCAGATTCTGTGTCTCCATCTCTCTTGGCCCCTCCCCCGCTCACACTCTGTCTCACTGTCTCTCAAAAATAAATAAACATAAAAAAATTTTTTTTAAAAATCACTTTACCTTGCCACGACTTAAGTAAAATAAAAAACATATTACCAAGGTAGAGTTTCCTACATTTAAAAAAGGCAGGAAAAGAGGTGTGCAATTTCTCCTTAAGTTACTCATTCTGATAGCAAACTCCCATTTTAGGGGCACTTGGTGGCTCAAGCAGTTCAGTGTCCAGCTTCGGCTCAGGTCATGATCTCACAGTTCATGAGTTCGAGCCCCGTGTCAGGCTCTGTGCTGACAGCTCAGAGCCTGGAGCCTGCTTCGGACTCTGTGTCTCCCTCTGTCTCTGCACCTCCCCTGCTCACACTGTGTGTCTCTCTCTCCATCAAAAATAAATGTTTAAAAAAACCTCCCATTTTATTTCTCTGTACTGAGATTACCATGTTTATCTTCAACACCACAGATACTTTCTTGAACAGGTAATTGTACATCATGTTGGATTTTTGTGTGTAATTGGCAAGCTGGCTATTCAATGTCATGGTTAATATTTTATATGAAATACTACTTTCTAAATTACTCTACCTTTAAAGTGTGCATTTCAGAAAAACAGTGCTCTAAAAATTTGTATTATTATAGCTGATATAGGATATCATGTTATATGTTAGGTTTTATTAGTTTCAGGTGCACAGCATAGTTACTTGATGATTCTGTACATCACTCAATGCTCATCACGATAAGTGTAGCTACCATCTGTCCCCATACAATGTTATTACAATGTTATTGACTATATCCCCTATGCTGTACTTTTCACCTCCATGACTAATTTATTTTATAACTGGAAGTTCGTACTTCTTAACCCCCTTCACCTATTTCGCCCATCCCCTCACTCCCCTGCTGTCTGGAAACCACTGGTTTGAGAAAAACAATGTTTTTAGCATGTGAGTTAGTCAAACACAATTTCAGAAGCCCCAAATTTTGACTTCTTGGCCAGTGAGATTATACCTTAACTATAGAAGACAAGATTGACAAATGTCTATTTTCCCTTTTATCCTTTCCATATACTCACTCTTGTTGAGGCAGCTTCCAAACCATTAATTGGGAACACAAACCATTAAGACTAGACAAAGCAACCTTAAGGACAAACTATTCAACCTGGAAGAATTTCTACTTCCTGGGTAGAAGAGGAAGATGTCAATCTCCCATATTTGCTAAGGACTCTTCACAGCCTACCCCTGGCCTTGCAGTCTGCAGGGTGGAGGTTGTTAGAGACAAACGTGGGAAGACCAGCTGAAAGGAAATCTGGCTGTGGCAAACCACAAAGACACCATGGAGGGATACTGGTAATCTGGTAAGCATTTCAACCATGGACCTTCCTCTGACTGCCCCCAAATGCCAACTGAATTGATATTAGTGGGAAGAATTACTACAACTAGAAAGGTGTTGTACCTGACAGAAAAAAAATGCTTGGTCTTATCATACATGCTTGCTGGCCTGGCTCGGAAAGAGGGGAGCAGTGAAAGAATTCACATCTAATAAGCAAGAGAAACAGTCATTCTTTTCCTTTTTATCTTTTTTGTTTTTAAAGTAAGTTCTACTTCCAACACGCGGCTTGCACCCACAATCCCAAGATCAAGAGTTGCATGCTCTACCAACTAAGCCAGCTGGGCTCCCCTCATCCTTTTCTTTCTAAATCAAGGAGTTCATTTTTTTTTTTTTTGGAAGGGTGGGGTGGGAGAAGGGAAGCACAGCAATTAGAAACAGGACATAAATTTAAGATGATCTTATAATTCATGGGATTTTTCTAAGTACAATTATTAAAACCCTACATTCAAGCTGAACATGTCCATTATGTTCAACAACCTCACAAAAGACATGCAGAAGAGGAATCAGTGTGTTTCTTATAATAGAGATTAAAATAAACGTGTTCTCATTTTAATGAGAATTTCAATTTCTTTCTCCAACATGAGGTGGAGTAAGAGACGTGGAAGAAGTGTCAGCAACCCAAAGTCACAGAGGAAGAAATACTGTATGAACTCCATGATGCCATGGGAACTAGTGTGATGTGATGAACACCTGTTTATAAAGTCTGGTCCTACGCAGGTGAAAGGGGAACTGAGAACAGAAGGGGACCAGAGAGCAGCCAGGCGTGTTCACCAGTTAGGAGGAAAACCATTTCAAGGAAGCTCATGCAGAAGCGCTTGGGTGGAGGCTTCTGGCTGAGTGTCTAGGACTGTCTGCCCATGGGGTTTTGCACACTTCTGAGAACTAAACACTGAGCCCCCAAACCTCCTGGGCAGAGGCCCCATTCAGAATAGAAAGTGACTGTGTGTATGGCCATTTGCATTTCGAGAAGCAGTGTAACTTCAGTTATTAAAATTGTACGTCAGTAGGGCAGAGCCACAGAAAAGTCTAAGAATTTCTGTCTCTCCACGCCCAGGTGATGCAGTGTAAGGCTGCCTCCAGGAGTTAGGAGAGACAAGAAAGACCCGAGGACTCTTAATGCTTAAGAGAACTAATGAAGGCAGGCAAGGGGCCAGGACTTGCATTTACCTTGCCAACTGTACTGTTTGTTCTTAGAGTTCTTTTAATTTAGGGGTGAGAGGAAGAAAAGAGAAAGAAATGAAACATAATGAAAGTTTTCACATCCTCTCACAAGAAACAGAGGAATAAAAGGGAAGAGGACAGAAAAACAAAACCTCTCCCCCCTCCCCCGCCAACCCCTGAAAAAAAAAAAAAAAAAAAAAAAAGAAATGAGCATGCATGCCTTAATTAATGCCTGTAGGGAGGTAAAGCAGGATAGTGTAGTATTATACGGTGGGTCTTAACCACAGGGATCTTTGTGCCCCAGGGGACCTTGAGCAATGTCTGGAGACATTTTTGATTGTCACAGCTTGGGGAAATGCTATTGGCATGCAATGAGTAGAGGCTAGGTAGAGGCAATAATACAAAGGACAGCCTCCCACAACAAAATACAGGGCTCAAAATGCCACTAGTGTGGCTGGTGGGAGAAACCTGTGCTATGATGACACACTTCGCTCAATTTCAAAGGATGACACAATTATTTCTTATGCAATTTCATATGAAACTGCTTCTCCAAAGCAAGTTCCCACTACAGGTCACAAGGTACCACATAGTCAAATCTAACTTTGATATAAACCAAACATTTTTAGACTCAATTACCATGAGCTCACAAAGAAATGCCTACCAAGTTAAGAAAAAAGTAATACTAATCAATATAGTGCTAGGATTTTTGGAAAAAACCTAATGCTTTGGGATCAATGCCAAGAATTACTATACTACTACTATATAGTTGACTTATTTGCACTCATTGGTTAGTGTCGGTCTCCCTGAACTAGAAAGTCAGCTTGCTCCATGGAGGCAGTGATTCTATTTTGTTCACTGGTGTAGCTCTGGTTCCTAGAATAGTGCCTGACACAATAAGCACTCAGTGCATATTTTGGGATGAATGTCTTAAGAAAAATCTATCCAAATTCAACATTACTAATTAGCTAAATGTGAGCATTCCATTTACCCGTACAAAATGTACAGATTTCAGGTCCTGAAATATAAAGAATGTCAACATTAACATGCGCTCTATGTTGAGCCCACTTGCCAACTGAACAATGGTACCTTTTCTGGTGGTCTCTCCTCACTTGCTGTTTAAGAATTACTTCTGTCTTCCCTTCCTCAGCACCTTTCTGGGTGCTTCCTCAAAATTACTTGGCATGTGCCTTAGAAATACTAAACTAATAAAATCCAATGCAAAACTAATTTTGAGCCTTTTGCTTGAAATGCCCTCTTGTCTCCATGTAACTTCCTCATGACTCAAGACCAGACTCAAACATGACCTCCTCCATGAAGTTTCTCCAACTCTTTTAATGATATTTCCCACCCACCACCTTGGACAGTAATTGTTTTGCCTGTCTGTAAACATGGCCACAAACAAGTTCTCCTATCCTTGTGCACATATGTCGCTCCTCCAACCAGAAGGTGCAATCTATTTTTCCTCCTCTTGAATCCAGGCTAGTCTTGTAACCTACTGACTACCATAATACAGAGGACATGACACAGCACGAATTTCAGGTCTAGGCTTCAGGAGGCCTGGCAGCTTCTGTCTTTGCTTGTTTGGAGCCCTGAGACACTGTCCTGTTAGAAAGGGGGACACAAGAAAAGACAGTGACAGAGGAGAAGATGGAGGGAGACTGAGAGGGAAAAATACCCTGAATGAGAGACTACGAGGAAGGCCCCACAAACCCCCAGCTGTTCTAGTTATAGTTCAGCTGCCACGCCACAGAGTGAGGCCTCCGGGGGTACCAGCCATGCTGCCTCAGCCAACAGTCTGTGAAACAGAATCGAGCAGTCCCCATCAAGCTCTGCCCAGACTGCAGAACCGCGAGCAAATAAATGGCAGTTGCTGTTTGAAGCTTTGTTGTGGTGCTCTGTGGCAGTTGGTTGCCTCGTCTCCCTGAGGAGACTCCCATGATACCTTTAGGGCTCCGAGCACAGTATTCCGCATGAAGTAGGCGCATGACTATTTGTTGAATAAATCAATCAGAAGGTAAATGAGAAGCTGAAGTACAATATTCAGATATAACTACTTTGGGATTTTATTTGGTTTTTGGATCGTCATATCAAATACCATGACTAATCAAATGCTGACGATATTGTCGAAAGTGTTACAGTACAGTACGTTGCCAATCATTATTTACTATATGATGTTGCTGTAATTACCTTTCAAGAACAGAATTCAAAATAAAATTGCCTCTTGAGCAAAAGTATTTTTAACGCAATGCTATTACATGAACTAAGAATCTGCTTACACATTTTAAGTTTTCAAAGTGTCATTTTTATCATACATTTTGTTATACAAGGAGTTATATTTTACTCTGTATATATGCATTTTCTTACCTTAATTAGATGTAGAAGAGTAACACAGCCCGCTACTATCATTGGCAGTTTCCCTCCTTTTACTTTTTAGATTTCTGATTTGTTTGCATAACTGAAAAATACTTTTATAAAAGTGCTATGTATCCATTGGGTTGTTCAGTATTGAGTACTGAGAATAACAATCCCATTCTCCTATCACCACATTTGAAAAGAGTAAGATTTTGCAAGTAATGTGTGTTTTGTCCATTTCTCCAATAACTGTTTTCATTTGCTATGGTGACATTCCACTAGACTGTCTTGGAATGGCTCATGCTTTACCTCAGCTCCTACCCATGAGAATTTTCAGTTAAAATTTCCCAAACATTATAGAAAACTTAACTCTACTTAATTTTCTTAACCATTAAAATACATTGAAATAGCCAGGCCTTTGATAATATCTTTTGAGGGAAGGAGAACACCATGTCTGTGGATGCTGTGGGTTTGAGAGAGGCCAGTAAAAAAATACCAGGGCGAGAAAGTGGACAAACAGGGCCAGAGAGACCTCAGGGGCTCTTAGCGATCGAGGCCTGGGGATCAGGAAGGAGGTACTCTAGTTTCCTTTCTGGCATGCCCCCATGTTCTTCCTGACACCGTTATGAGCCAGGGACTGACAGTTGTCATGAATTTAATACTGGGATCAAACAGGCAGAAAGATTCAATAATGGTAATATGCACATTCCTAAGGGTGCAAAACCACATTACATTTATGATTATGATTTCAGACTATGTTAAAAAAAACTGCAAAAAAAAAAAAAGGTGACTATTCTATACTGCAAAACTACAAAAATGTAAGTATATGATGAACTTTTACTATAGAAACCCAATCCCAAATCCCCACCTCCGCACCCCACCCCCAATAAACTTTAGGATAGGATAGTGTTTGGTTCTTACTATTTGTTGGATTTTTCATTTCTCTCTTATGCACATAATGGCAGAAGAGGATTAACAAACGTTTGGAATACGTGTACATTTTAATAAGAAGAAACTGAAATGATAAAAGTGTTCCTGTTAAGAATGAGTATGACTCTTCAAATATAAAGCAGTTAAATATATTTTTATTTGGAAGCAAAATTAACTTTAAGATGCTCTCCATAAGAATATTAAGGAAAAATTTCTGATCATTATCACTGTTACCAGTTTCTTTTTGTGCACATTATAGTGATAAAAAGGACTTACCTTCACATCCCTGTGAATTATGTTATTATCATGACAATAGCGTAGAGCTTCCAGTATCTGTCTCATGTAGTGACTGTAGAAAAACAAAAGAAATCTAAAACTGTAACAACGTTTTATTTTTAAAACTTAATATAGAGTGTCCCTAGTTTGTAACTCCCACCTTCATATTCGCTGCCCACAGACACCGTTCCATGGAGTAGACAAGACTGTTGGGACGTGAGGCTTAATAATGTAAAAAGTTGGCAGACCCATACGTTTATAAGCTTTGTGAAGAAATTTAACTTGTTCTATAGTTTCTAAGATAACCAAGCCAAAAGAATTTCACACCGTTCATAGATGACATAGCTCTGCAAACTAAAAATTCAAGCTGAAAACATGGTGGGGAGAAAAAGCAAGTCTCCAACGCTCAGTTAATTGTACTTAGTTACAGTGGATTGCTATTAAGTGAACAGTGCTCAGAGGTACACCTCGGATTCTGACTGAAGGGGTGGGAGCCTTTTATCTGCCAGCAGAGGCTGGCTCTCTGCCTTATTTCCATTTAGCTCTAAGGACAAACAAGAGGAAAGAACCTCCTTATGTGTGCGATTTCTTTTTGCAACATAATCAAGTTTTAGCTGGGGCATCTTTTAATAAAGCAGAGCTGTTTAGGGCCGAAATCCTAGGAAGTCAGACACCTCAGATGCATCGCGTGGCCAGCAGGGGTCTGCAGAGGCTCCCCGCGAGGTCCAGGTGAAAAACACAGGAGGAGTTAGCATTTTAAAGAACAGGCCTTAAACAATGCTTAACAGGGTCAACTAGCCACAGGGTGTAACCAGAGTAGAGCATTTTTCAGTATTACTTCAGAGCTTACTCTGAGTCCACCCTCCACTAATTTTCCAGTTGTTTTTCTGTAATCCTGCTATTTCTCTCTCTGATCATCTCCTTCTCTGTATTCTACTCCCCTCTTTCTCTTTTTTCCTATTATTCGTCTTCCTTTTTCATTTTTCCCTTTTCCTTCTCAGCCAACCATGACAGAAATGCAATATACCCAACATTATTTGTACTTACTGAATTTTGCTTTCTTTCCAGATCTTATATTCCTCACACTTTAAAATAAAAACTAAATAATTTAATAGTACTTGTAAATGCCCTTGTGTGTATCCTTGTGACTCAAAAAAAATTTTTTTTCTCTACTCCTGCTATACAATTAAAAGGCATTTCTATCAACTTCCCTCTTGGATATGCTACTATCAAACTCACATAAATGTCCTTCTCATTGGCATATGCATCATTTCGTGTACTACAACCGATCAAAAGTTTCCATTTTTTAAATGAAAGGTAGGAAAAGAACCCCCAGACTTCGTTCCTACACTTACTGTCTCCTCACAAGTGGGCTCTAGGCAGAGAACTTGGCTCATGCAGTCCTTAGTTGTGATGCCAATTTTTCTTACTTTGCAAATGCACACAAAGGGGTTGTGGTCATATACTCTTGGCCTGGTCCCGTGCAGCCTAGAATTAAGTTTCTGTTTAAGTTAGGGGTTCTTAGCTTGGCCCTTTCCTGCTTCAAATCAGGCTGTGAAGGATATGTGTGTGACCCTCTGTAATGGCAGACAAATATGAAAGCACTTTGTAAACTCTAAACCATGCTACAAAGGGTAAAGTCATTATTATTACAATATTACTAAGTTTAGTCAAAGGTTTAGGAACAGCCTATTTGTGCATCTCGATGTGAACATGAGAACAGTGGGTAAGTTTAAATCAGGTAATGTGGACATAGCTTATACCTATAGTATGGACTACTTTGGATACATAGTATTAAGATAGCCACTTATATATCTGTAGTCTAAAGAAAACTCCTATTTCAAAGCGTCATTAAAAAGAAAATCTCAATGAACGAGCATTTTTTTTTTTTTTTCCAGGAAGCAGCTTTATTCATGCTGGCATGGGCTCAGGGGGCTAAGATCTCAAAAAGGCTTAGCCCTGAGTGTAGAGGGGTATAGGCTTCGATGCAATTTCTTTGCATCGACTTCTTTTGTGTGTGTGTGTTTTTTTTTAATATATGAAATTTATTGTCAAATTGGTTTCCATACAACACCCAGTGCTCATCCCAAAAGGTGCCCTCCTCAATACCCATCACCCACCCTCCCCTCCCTCCCACCCCCCATCAACCCTGAACGAGCATTTTTAATCTAATTATCAGAGTGCTCAATTATTTGACCCAAATATACATACATATCAGAATCTCTGGAGTGTGTTGGGGGAAGATACATTTTTTTTTCTCCCCAGATAGCACAGCTTAAAGTGATCTTTCTCCACCCTCCCAGTCAGGACTCTGGGGGGCTGTGCACGTGAATAGTGTGCAAGCAAAACAGAAAAGCAAAATCCACCCACATGTTCTAGAACTGCTGACTAAATTTTAATTAGAAAGCTTCATTTTCATGAATCATCAGGGTGGCCTATACTTTCAGAAAAATGTCGCAATAGAGAAGTTTGCCTCTGTCTCCTGTACAGATCAGGAATGAGGACAATTCAGTGGAAGCAAAGAACTGGCCAGCAATCCACTCACTTCCTTTGGTGAGTGATGAAATTGGTGAAAGAAAAGAGGGGAGGAGACTCTAGGTACAGAGATTATCGCTCTTGCTAGTCAGAAGACACCTTATCTCTGAAATGCTCTTAACAGAATGTCCCTGGCTAAGGATTACCTATGGGAAACAGAATCCAGGATCTTTGAGGCATGGCTGGCTTCCTGGAGGATGTCACTGAAGCTATACAACTCCCTGGGGGCATACAATGGAGCCATCTCATAACTGCAATTCTCCCTTGTGTGTGGGATCCCACATGTAGACACCCCATCTACTCTGGGAAATTGCCCTTGAAAACCCAGACCTCTCTGGTTCAGTTGAGTCTTTTGATCGCCTGTATCACTGTAATTATTTAGTAAAGCTTGGTACTAGAGAAGACTGCTCTGATTTGTAAGAGTTTGATTTGATCATCTGATTTTGTATGTTAGTGCACTCGACAACTCATCACCCCTGAAGGAACAGAGGTAATCACTAATTGGGTTGTAAGGACTGTATGCAGTTTTCTTTTAGGCCATGCTTTGCTGCTTCTCTGGAAGTTCAGCCAATTGGAGAAAAACATTATCAATTTGATTACTTGGTGTCTCCGAGTCTTCCTACAGTTGTGGTCTCACTAGAATACTGATACAAGCTAAATTTCCCAACAATGAATCACAGAATCAGAGGAGGAGGGGAAGTTCAAAGTCAACTGGTTGAATGTTCTACAACCAAAGGAAGGCTCTACATGCCCTTGTTATGTGGTCATGATCGTCTGCAAAAGGGGACATACCTAATACTACTTTCTGAGGATGGGCCTCCCTGCCTTTTGTCATTTTTAGGAAGAATCCTTAATAAATTGTACCAAATCTCTCTCTGCAATGTCACCTACTGGTTCCAATACTACTCCTTACTGGTTCATTCTGGAAAGTTCCTTCCATAAAAAAAAAAAATATACCATTTTAACAGAAAATATAGGTAGATTTTAAAATCAACAGGCTTTCATCTTAATGCATGGAAGCATCTACCTTTCCTATAAACCTTGAGATTGGGAAAGATCCCCCAAGTAATCTCACTGTATGGCATCACCTCTACATATTACTATTCTCCTTATGCTGACACCCAGGCCAGTGGCACAGACAGGCTCAAAGTTAAGGAAAAGCAATATGGATGAGTGGGGAACAGGATAAAAGTGGTACTGTTTTAACATCAACCCTGACAGCATATGTGCCAGGTACCTGTGAGAAGTAAGGGAGATGATTCATTTTAAGAAATACCAAATAAACGCTGTGCTGTCTAATTAATAGGTTTATGACCTGTTGGAAATATGTATGAACCACCCCCCACCAACAATGGAGCCCCCAACCCTTAGACACTTCACTTCCTGGTTCTTGTTCCCCTCTCCTTTTTGCGGGCTTATTTTTGCAGGCTTTGCAATGAGCATGCACCAAAGAACAAAGGGAGAAGGGAATGAAACCTCTGTGTCACCTCAGGGAATGTACATTTGTTCCAGTCAGACTACTTTTTATATGGGCATAGGAGACTTCCGGGTAAGGCTGTAACCTCTGTAGTACTCAGCCAATGAGAAATCAGGGGAGGGACTTGCACACTAGGAGATAAATTGTCTGCTGTGATTGTCCCCGGTGTGCCTGTCCATCAGACACCCGCTCTTGCAAGAATGTTGATTAAAGCCTCGTTTCACAGTGCTCCTAGGTGCTTCTCTGCGTCCCTCCTTTGACTGGGTCAGTGGGCTTATTTCTCACAGTACTCCAGTGTGGTCCAAAAGGAAAAAAGTCATCTCCCTTCATCAAGCTTCACTGTTTTATAAAAATCCATGTTCAGAATTTTTAGTTTTCCCTATTTGATGCTGCTGTTGAAAGAGATCAATTTGGGAGGGTACAAAAGGCAGGTTGCCTCAAATTCTTGAAGAAGTAAATATAAACAACAAGATGCAAGGGTCTGAGAGTTTCATTCAGTTAGATGTTAAGAGTTTCATTCAGTTGGCTGTATGTTAAGAAAAATCAAGATGGCATTGACTATTTTGGTATTAAAGAATGCTTTTTAATTCTGAAGCACAATACAGAATAAAAAATTTTAATTGTGGTAAGAACTCAAAACTAATAGGAAAATGAGATTTACCCCTTCCCCTTCCCCCACCGCCCTGTAGAATGTGCTTTAGCGAGCACGGCACAGAAAAAAAGAGGATACCCAACCTCAGTTCTACCATGAATACATCAGGAGTTCAAAGAAGTCATTACAATTACTGTATATAAACTTTCATATGCTGCTTCTCCCTAGCTCCAGCAGCACACAACAGCAGCTACCTCACTTGAGTATATTCTTCATCTTGTGCTATAGCTATGGCTGCTCTGTCTCCTGAGACTGGGGCCCTTGCTCCTTAGCCAGGAAGAGGCAGGGCACTGAATCTGAAGCCACTCTGAGCTGAGAGTTGTATTAGATAGTCCCTAAGCTATTGCTACCTGTATCTGTCCAAGATGCCATGGTTATATAAAGGATGATAAGAGGAAGTTATAATCATTTAATGGTAACTGCTTCTCAGATGGTAGAAAGTTTTAATAAATCCTAACTGGTTTGTGGGTTTGAATCCTTCAATATATTATGGCTGGTGACTGAAGAGACCCCATGTATTAAAAAGGCAACCCACTGAAGTGGGTATTTATGATATGATTGAATGACACCAAAGCAGAAAGCTATATTGCTCCAAATCTATAAGCAAGTGGCCCAGTGCATGGTTCCTGTGATTTTTCAACTTTACTCCTTATTTTGACTCATTAGTCCTGTACAACAACTTGACTTAGAACAATGGCCACCATTTGCTTGGGAGATCACACACTGGCCTGAAGCAAATATATTTGGCAGGAAGACTGTGCTATTATTTCTATTCCTTCCACTATTCTGTGCATTTCATCAGATTAACTGGTCACATGATAATGTGCTATCACTAAAAGGCGAAGTGAAGAACTAAGAAGGCTCAGCTGCCCAAAACAATGATCACACATAACCCCCACCCCCCCAAAGTTGATTCTTCATAGTTCTTGAGCTACCAAATCCCTTCTTGAATAAAAGTCATCTCAAATGGGAAAGGCAACAGTACCATGTTAAGCTGTAGACTCATGTTAAGAAATTCGTTGTTCAGTATTTGGCATTTCCAGTCACTATTCGGCTCCACTACTGCACACTAGAACAGACATGTTCCTTGTAGGAAAGAGTGGCAGTCTCCATCCTCATCAGTTCAAAAAGCAGGTCACTTCATGTGATTTCTCTGTCATTTCCTTCTTTTATTTCCCCTGTGACCTCTGAGTCAATACAAATTACATACCTGGCTACAGCTTCACTGTATACAAAACCAGCGTCAGCTCGCTTTACGATTTCAAAACACAGATCTGCACCATCCATACTGTAGAGAAATGTGAGGAAAAAAAATATGTAAGAGGAAATCCCAGGAAGAAAACACTGAAAATGAATATATTGTAACTAAGTCATTAGTTGGCTTACAGCTAACGATTCTAATAAGTTATTTAAATCTCCTTTCTTTCAAGGAAACATATATAAATTATAAAGGAATATTATAACCATCTTAACACTGAAAATCTACATGGAAAGAAGTACAAAGAACAAGCAAACGGTAGCATCAAATAACACAAGGTGTAGAAAATGGACCATAAATTTCCTTTAAGTTATCACAACAAGAAGCCTCAGAAAAGGGCAATGCTGGTGGCTATGGACATATTTTTGAGTCAAGTTCCAAAATTATCTGTACTTAGTCATGTCACGTAATATTTTAAGAATCCAACAAGGATTCTAAAATATTTAGCTATAGTTATCACCACTAAATGGGCATTCAAACTATATACTGTAGAAGGAAAACCGTAGCTAATTCATAATTTCTTTTTGTTCACACTCCATTACCAAAGTCAATCCCTACAAACATATTCTAACACACTGATGTGTTGGTGATGGAATGTCACTCTTTTGCCCCAAACTTAAAATACTTCTTCTTTATTTCTCAGATCAGTAAGGTCTCTTGTTGTGTCAGCCACACCTCACTCTTCTACCTGTCCTATCTGATGGCTCCTCAAGTATACCTCACTCTCTAGGCAGGCTAGTCTTAATTACTATTCCCCGAACATACAGTCTTCTTTCTTTTCTTGTCACATGCTTCTGAATACATTGCTCTTCATATTCAAAACCTGCTGTAATCCAAGGCCCCATTCCAATCACACCTTTCCCAGAAAGCCCCCTAAGTGAATTACCAACCACATCAAGGCTTTCATTTGCTTAAATTCTATAACAACCCTATATGCCCATATCCTAACAGTTAGCACTTAACACACGTTTAGCATTTACATACATATACAGGACACTTTTGCCAGATTGTATCTGGTAATGAAATTATTCAAATATCAATAGCTGACATTTTCATAATGCTTCAAGGCATATGAAGTGTTTTCAAAACCAGTATTTCATTCATTCACTTATTCAAGTAGCTGAGACTCCGGTGTATTACACTGAGGAAACAGGCTTCTAGAAGGGAAACTAAAGAAACTATTCATTACTATTACTAATAATTACTAAGTAGGTATTAATAATAATGAATTATCAATACTCATATTGCAATTCACCAAGCATCATGGGAAACACTCCTTGTTATATCTCCATTCTTACAATCACCCCACGAGGTCAGCACCCTTCTCATTCTCAAATAATTTGTATGAGTAGACAAGTAGGTTACAGGGACAGGATTCAAATCTGTGTCTATATTCACTGCTCTTCCCATTACCTACAGCTACACCTGCTGGGTGTGCAAGGAAGAAATGCACATATTCAAGCTCAACAGTTCAACAAGATGTATAAAGCCCTAAAGAACAAGTATGTTGTTTTGTTTTTTTTTTGAGACAGAGACAGAGCATGAGCAGGGGAGGAGCAGAGAGAGAGGAAGACACAGAATCTAAAGCAGGCTCCAGGCTCTGAGCTATCAGATGCTGGGCTCGTGACAGCTCAGAGCCCGATGTGGGGCTCAAACTCATGGACTGCGAGATCATAACGTGAGCTGAAGTCGGACGCTTAACTGCCTAAGCCACCCAGGAGCCCCAAGAACAAGTATGTTTTATACTTTCAACATACTCCCACCCAATACCCAGCAGAAGACTGAGCACACAGTAAATATTTAATGAATAATTTTGACCATATGATCTAAATCTTGGTGTGGTTTTAAGAAAAAATTTTTTAATGTTTATTTATTATTGAGAGACAGGGACAGAGCATGAGCATGGGAGGAGCAGAGAAGGGGGAGACATAAAATCTGAATCAGGCTCCAGGCTCTGAGGTGTTAGCACAGAGCCTGACGTGGGGCTCGAACTCACACACCACGAGATCATGACCTGAGCAGAAGTCAGACGTTAATCAACTGAACCATCCAGGCGCCCCTCGGTGTGGTTTTGTATAAATGAAAATACTTTCACATTTATACAAGGGTTTACAACATTTGCCTAGTTTCCAGTTCACAGCTGATGAACATTTTCCAATGTCAAATAGAATTCTTCTGCACAAAATAATCTTTGTGATGGTGTAGTCTGCTCTGAAGTATGGTAGTGACCATTTTCCACCATTGGAAATAAAGCCCAAATGAACATGGTCACATGTTTGAACAGTCATGATATTCTGCTAGAGTAAAAGTCTTATAAGGAGAGTTGCACTTGTCCTAGGGGTCGGGGGGCATATACAATAAAGCTGTTGATATACTCCTGGAAAAAAATTTAACATGCTATACTGCCCTCACTAATCGTGAAAGTGTCCTTTCCTCTACCTTGCCCCCACTAGGCTGACTATTCCTTTTTGATCTTTGCCAGTCAGATAGGAGGGAAAAAAGTAAGTCATGATTGCTTTAATTTGCATTTCCTTGATTACAAGAGAGGCTGAATATTTTTCATTTCTTTGTATTGTGGGGAGGAAAAAAAATATTATTTCTAAATGGGCTGCAATTTTAGCTGGTTGCTTGATCTAGGAGAACTAAGGCACCCCTCCCAGTGAATGAATTGCAGTTTTGTTTAGGCGGTTTCCTGTTTAATTGTGAGATGTGAGGATGAGCACTAT
Organism: Felis catus; assembly: GCF_018350175.1. Lineage (NCBI taxonomy): Eukaryota > Metazoa > Chordata > Mammalia > Carnivora > Felidae > Felis > Felis catus. The sequence goes on from NC_058386.1 coordinate 36,791,140, forward strand.
TCAGCTCACATGAGAGAGGAGTTAGGCAAAGGAGAGCTAAATCGATCGCATCGCCAAGAAATAAGAATCTGGAAGCTTTCCTGAGAGCTGGAGGAAGATTTTTTTGGAGGGACCTGGAAGAGGGAAAACAGCAGTCTGAGAAGTAGGAGAAGGTAGTCAAGTGGTGAGAGGCCAATGCCTAACAAGGGAACCAGTCAGTGAAAAAAAAAAACCCTGGAAATTACCAGCATGGATCGACACATTTTTTGGGTGTTATATCTGAAATACTAGTATTTGAAATGACAGTCTCTACACATGCACATACACAGGTTATTTTCAGGTTTCTAGGCTTTTCCACTGACCTGTCTCTTCTTGTATCTGGTACCACACCATTTTTAATACTGTAATAGTGTTTTTCAATATTTTATCTTATATCTTTTAAGTAAGCTCTACAGCCAACATGGGGCTTAAACTCATGAGATCAAGAGTTGTACACTCTACTGACTGAGGCAGCCAGGCGGCCCTCTAATAGTGTATTTTAATATTTGGAAAAATAAGTCATTTCATTATTATTCTTCGCTAATATTTTCTTATGAATTTTTTCTTCCAGCTGAACTTTAAAAACGAGTTCATCAAATGTTAAAATTTTTTTAATATTTTGCCTGAGATAGTTTTACATTTATAGATGAACTTCTAGAAATTAACATTTTTCTCATATTCTCATCTATGAGCATGATATGTTCTCTATTTCTTTTCATGTCTCTAAGTCACAGTTTTAAGGTTTTCTTCATATTGGTTCCAAATATTGATTATCGGGGTTTTTTGCCCTAGGATACTTTTAGTCACTCTTATAAATGAGATCTTCTGGGCATTGTACATTTTTTATGACGATGGTTCATAACCTGGGGTAACAAACAAACTCACCTGTGTAACTTTAAATATGCATGCATGTTCCTTCAGGAGCTAGTCTGAAAGTCAGTCATCGCTGTGAAAGTAATCTTCTATTATTAAAGCTGTTTGATTAGTTATTTGTAACACTGATATTAGAGTAAAAGGCAATTCATTAATTTTAAATTTTGATATATGGAAAAATGAAAAATACTATTTATGCAAATTTTATTCATCACTGAAATTTAATATATATATTCATAATACAATCCTGATATAACAACTTTGAAAAGTTTGATGTCTCAAATCTTTGATCATCTTTATTTGATAATACTTCTAAAAACAAGTGCAAGGCTTTTTTCATTGTTTTTCTCTTGCTTCCCATCTTAGGGTGTTTCTGGGGCTACTAAGGAGCTTCAAAAAAGCATGTTCTAAACTTCCCTGTTTGGTTCCATTCCAAGGGAGTAAAATAAGAGGGAGAAGAAACCCTGCTTTAGAAAGTATGGGGAATGCTTCTATCCTACATGCCGAGAAAAACTATGGGAGGTTTACGTTGACTTGTGAAAGCAGTGGGATCATGAATGATCTTAGCTGTTCCTTTCATCTGTCTGAATTTTAAAAATTTTACAATAAATGTAAATTACTTACATAATTAAAAAAAATCCAAAAAAAAATATGCCAAACAAAATAGATGACACGTCTAGAGGCACAATGTATGGCTGACCATATGTTGAAGGGATCAGAATATAAGCCACCTTGGCATAGGATCATTTTGAGCTGAAGGCAATTGAAAAACACCAGACACAGGAAGAACTCTCCGATCTTGTCCATTCTGCCTGAAAATGGAGGTTTAAATTTCCCTTTGTAAAGGCGTTCCCCTCTCATGTACTAGGAAGAGAACTACTCCTACCTGCATAACAAACCTTACTAAACAACTCTTACTTACCACACATTTCCTGGTCGCCTTGCCACCACTTACCCGAGACCCCCAAACTCCCCCTCTTCCTTTTTCTAGTCTCTTCAGACTGGATTACTCTTTGTTAAAATGGTATATAAGCATCTGGGTCTAACCACCTCTTTTGTGGTTTTCACTTTTTTCCTGGGAGGGTGTCCCCCGACCCCAATGGTCCTGCCATGTGCATATAAAATAATCTTTTTTGGGGTGCCTGGGTGGGTCAGATGATTAAGCATCTGACTTCAACTCAGGTCATGATCTCACAGTTCATGGGTTTGAGCTCCGCATCAGGCTCTGTGCTGACAGCTCAGAGCCTGGAGCCTGCTTCGGATTCTGTGTCTTCCTCTCTCTATGTCCTCCCCCACTCATGCTCTGTCTCTTAAAAATGAATAAATGTTAAAAAAATAAATAAATAAGTATTTTTTCCTGTTAGTCTGGTGTTGGTTCAGTTTAATTCAGACCCAGTCATTTAACCTAAGAGGGTAGAGAAAAGGTTTTTTCCTCCTCTACAGTGTATTCTGTAAAAGCAGAAAAAGAGGGGGCTTGTAGGAGACTCGCAGCTGACTGTAGGAAGAAGTGCTTCTCAAATTAACTGTGGTGAAGGAGCAGTTTCCACTCCCCCCCCCCCCGCAGGTATATTATGAATCGTTATTTTTATAAAACACAAAATCACATGCTATGATTTCACAGCAATGTCAGATTGCTCCAACAGTTTCTAAATGCTTACTCTCAATTTCTGTACTTACTTCATCACAGACTGATAACAGTTCATCACAGACTGATAACAGTTGGTAGATTGGAACTCATTTGCAAACTATTCTTTGAGGAACACTGTACAGGTCAGACCAAATCTGAATCTCTCTAACTACCATTTCCTCTGAAGGTGAGAAAAACAACTACAGAACTGGATGAAACAAAAACAAAAAAAATTTTTTAAAGCTTAAACAGTATAATGAGTGAAACACTACCTAGTGAGGATGGGGAAAGGTTTTGAGCTCAAAGAGGTGAGCGAGAGATGCTTCTGCCCTAGGGGTAGGCAGCACCCCATGAGAAGGAGGCAGCCCTGGAAGGGGCAGGGTGCATATGTGGGGGACTCTGAAGAATGGGGGAGGTGGATATTGGACTAACAGGGCCCAACTGCTCTTCCACTTGGAGATCCAAGAGCAGAGACTGAGCTACCGCAGGAGAGCCTGCCAAAGGCTAGGGACCTGAGAAAACACCCCATACTCTGGGCTGGGGTGATAAAGAGTTGTATTTTGGAAAGTGGGTTAAGGAATATATTCTGATATGTCTTATTAGCATAGAGAAATTCCAATGCCTACCACGAAGACAAAACATCCACTTAAAAATTTCAGCAAGGATCAACAATTATAAAAAGTGACACCACAGATTTGAAAAAGCAAATAGAAACTTCAGAATGAAAAAAATCCAACACCAAAAGTCAGAACTTAAGCAGATTAGATAGCTGAAGAGAAAAATTAGTGAACCAGAAGATGTAGTCAGACTGAAGTATGTAGAGACAAAACATGGAAAAATATGAAAGTAAGTATGAGAAAGGGTTACAGGGAGAAGGTCGGTATATATTTTTATTGACGTTTCAAAAGTGAAAAGAAAGGCGCCTGACTGGCTCAGTCAGTGAGTGACTCTTGATCCTTGGGCCATGAGTTCAAGCCCAACGTTGGATGTAGAGATTACTAATAGATAAAAAGTGAAAAGAAAATAGAGCAGAAACAATACTGAAAATATAATGTCTGATAATTACCCAGATATGATTAAAGATCTCAACCCACTGATTTGAGAAGTCCAATAAACACCAAGCAATAAAGAAACCTATAGCTAGACACATATCTGTGAAAACTACAGGAAACCAAAGAAAAATAGAAAACCTCAAAAACCGTGCAAGAAAAGAACCGACGATTAGAGTGACAGCTGACTTCTCAATGGCAACAGTGGAAGCCAGAATACAGAATAGAGAGCAGTGGAAAGGGATCTTAAACTAGTTACCAACCTAAAATTCTCTTCTCACCAAAAAATCCCGTAAAGAATAAAGGTGAAAAAATGTCCTTCAGATTAGCAAAGAAACCAACAGAATTTGACAGCAGCATACCTATCCCTAAAGGAAATACACAAGAGTATTCCTTAGGGAGAAAAAAAACAAAGTGGAATGAAAACTCAGGGATGCAGTGAGGCATGAAAACATAAAATGTGGTAAATATGTACAGTAATCTAAATGAACAATGATTAAATAAAAAACTATTTTCTCACTCTCTCTTTGAGACCATATGACACAATAACTATTGAGAGATCAAGAAAGGAAGAGACAGTGACCTTAAAAAAAAACTAGACAACAATAACATATGTCAGGAGGCGTACTGTAATTTCTAGGACAACGACTAAGTCCTCTAACTTTTTTGATGTCAGGGCCCTTTTTTACTTAAAGATGATTGGGAACCCCAAATGGATGATGTCTGTGTAGGTTTTGTCTATCAATATTTGTCGCATTAAAAATTAATGCCACCTGGATGGCTCAGCCAGTTGAGCATTGGGCTTTGGCTCAGGTCATGATCTCATGGTTCATGAGCTTGAGCCCCACATCAGGCTTTGTGCTGACAGCATGGAGCCTGCTTAGGATTCTCTGTCTCCCTCTCTCTCTGCCCCTCCTCCACTCATGCTCATGCGTGCTCGCTCTCTCTCTCTCTCTTTCTCACACACACACATACACAAAAAAATAAACGTTAAAAATTTAAAAATTAAAATCCAGAAATGTAAAATTTAAAATTAAAATTTTTAAATTAAAAAATTTTAAATTAAAAATTTAAAAATTAAAATCCAGAAATGTAAAAAAACATGTATTTTAAAATGACAATAGGGGCGCTTGGGTGGCTCAGTCGGTTAAGCGGCCGACTTCGGCTCAGTCATGATCTCACGGTCCGTGAGTTTGAGCCCCGCGTCGGGCTCTGTACTGACAGCTCAGAGCCTGGAGCCTGTTTCAGATTCTGTGTCTCTCTGACCCTCCCCCGTTCATGCTCTGTCTCTCTCTGTCTCAAAAATAAATAAATGTTAAAAAAAAATTTTTTAAATGACAATAAACCCATTACATGTTAATAGGAATAATATTTTTCATGAAAAATAAGTATTCTAAAACAAAACAAATTTAGTGAAAAGAGTAGAACTGTTTGGTGTTTTGCAAATCGCTCTGATTTCTGGTTTAAGACAGCTAGCTGTTTCTCATATCTGCTTCTACATTCAATCTGTTGTAATATGTTATTTGGTTGAAAAAAATGAGGAAAATCTGGCCCCACAGAGATATATAATTGGAAGGAGGTATATCTTAACAGGCCTTGCAGATATTTGAGAATATTCTTCTTTGATACTGCACCCACCCAAGACTCAAAAAGTGGTAGTTTCTTAAAGGTAAACTGCAATGTGGATTCTGAAACCGTATCAATGAACTTTGGGTACTGTGTTACATTGTAATCCATTGTCTATCTTGTTCTTTGAATAGATGTTTTACCTGTGCATGACTCTGTAACATCACACATTAGTCATCTGAAAAATACTAGCCCACAGAGTTGTGCAGATTTTCTAAATACCGACACATTTGATTACACATTATCAAAAAAATCCCATTTATGCATATCCCCATTGATTACATTAGAAACATCCTTTAAGTCCTGGTAAGCTATTAAGTTTATGGTGGCAGATACAAGTTTTCTAAAATTGTTATTTTCACTTGGAAGTCTGAACTGCATCATTGGTGACAACTACTGTGAGTTGTTTTCCCTTGAAGCAGCAGGCTCACTTCGTTCATTTGTGTTTAAATGTCTGTCACATACCCAAGTTTGAGGAAGCATGGTTTGTCTGTTAGTCATTCTCTCAACTAAAAATGATGTTATATATGCACAAAATGCTAGGTCAGCTTACAACTGATAACACTGCACAAGTGCTTTTCTGAGAGCCATCAAAATTCTAAGGTTTATAAGCACTAAGGGTATGTTTCCTAATCACGATATAGCTATGTTAGAAATAAAATTAACACAGCAAATGGGAAATCCTCAAATGCTTGCTTAGAAATTGAGAAAACCATGCTAAATAACCTATGAATCAGAAGAGGGGCGCCTGGGTGGCTCAGTCAGTTGAGCGTCCAACTCCTGATCTCAGCTCAGGTCATGATCTCACGATTTGTGGATCGAGCCCTGCACTGGTCTCTGTGCTGAGAGCACAGAGCCTGCTTTGGATTCTCTCTCTCCCTCTCTCTGCGCCCCCCCTCAAAATAAACAAACATTTAAAAACAAACACACAAATAGATATCTAACAATAGGAGAATTGTTAAATACATTGTGGTAAATCCACAGGGCAGAGTATCATACTGCCATTAAAATGATGCTGTAGAAGTATATTTATTGATATAGAAAGATGTTCACAATATATTAAGATGTATAAATATACATATGGGCACATATGTGTGTCTGCAGAGGCACAGAAATTTTTGGATATCAACACGCTGTTAAAGAGTGGGTGGGTATTTGAAATTTTTGTTTTCTTTTTACTTTTACTTAAAAAATGAACAGGTACTACCACTTTCATCAGACTAAACATAACTCTAAATGTTAAAAGAAAAATAAAACACAAAAATACCCCTTGAGAAATGGAGCTAAAACAGTATACACAAAGCAGCCTGTATCCATAAATTGTAAGTTTTTAAACTTCAAATTATTGAAACATAACAGAAATATTACAAATACTGATGTAAAATTTTAGAAGAAAAACTAAAGTGACGTTCTATCAGGAGAAAAATTTTAGAAGGACAGTAAATTAAATCCAACGAGGGTAGAAGGGAATAATAATGAACAGAAATTAATGAAGAAAAACACAACAGAGAGCAAGAAAAGCAAAAATATTTTCTTTAAAAAGATTAATAAAACTGAACTGGAAAATCCACCTCATTTGAAAACTGAACAATATGCTTTTATTATACAGATCTCAGGAGAAATCACCAGAAAATAAGGAAATATTTTAAGCTGAATAACAAAAATAACCACATCAAACTTGTACAATGCAGGTAAAGTAGTACTTACAGGGAAATTTACTGCTGTAAATGCATATATGAGGAAAGAAGGGTGAAAATTTATGAACCCGTCATTCATCTGCATAAGCTATATAATGATCATCAAATTAAATTCAAGCAAGTTAGAAGGAAATAAGAACAAAAATTTATGAGATGGAAAACAAACATATTAGAGGGATTAGCCAAAGTTAAAAGTTGTTCCCTATGAAACGATGAATCTTTGGCAAGACTGGTTAAAAAAAAAAAGAGAGGACACATGTAGCAGCCAATATGAAGAATGAAAAAGGAGATACTTCATACCCTGCAGACAAGATGACACTGAACCTTTATGCCACAAATTTGAAAATCTATGAAATCGACAAATTTCCCAGAAAAATAAAATTCATCAAAGTGAACACAAAAATAATTAGAAAACCTGGATAATTCTTTACTCACTGACAGAATTAAATCAGTAATTAAAAACCTTCTGGCATAGAAAACTGTAGGCCTAGATGGCACTTCTGACAAGTTCTAGGGAACATTTGGAAGAGAAAATGAATAAGTAGCAGAACAGTCTCCAATTCATTTTACGAAGCTAGCTTAACCTAGATACCAAAACCATTAAGGACAGCATGACAAAATTAAAGGACAGTCTCATTAACGAACATAGGTGCAAATAACCCAAACAAAGCATCAGCAAATCAAACCCAGCAATACATAAAAATTACATCAAGACCAAGTTGGATTTATCAGAGGAATACAAAATTGTTTTAACGTCTGGAACTCAATGACTAGAATTCTGAACACTGAGACAGACTAAAGAAGAAAAAATTAGGCTAATCTCAATAAATGCTAAAACGATTTAATAAAATTATGTATTTAAACTTTAGGAAACTCTTAGATCAAGAACAAGATGAAAACATCCACTCCAAAAACTTATATTCAACACTATTCTAGAGGCCCTAGTAAGGGCAAGATAAAGAAATAAAATCAATAAGAATTGAAAAAGAAAAAACAAGTTGTCATTATTTACAGATGGTATAAAGTATATATATGTAGAATACCCAAAATAATCTAAGGTAAAATTATAATCAGCATTGAGCAAAATTATTCTCATAAATCAAAAGAAAATTTTTAAAAAATATTTTTAAAGAATGTAGAAATAAATCTAATAAAAAGATGTATAGGACCTGAAGGGAGAAAGGTATGATATTTATTTCTTTATTCTTAAGTAGGCTCCATGTCCAACATGGGGCTTGAACTCACAACACTGAGATCAAGAGTTGCATGCTCTACCAAATGAGCCAGGCAGGCGCCCCAAAAGTAAGATATTTATTAAGAGAAATTAAACAACTAAAACAAATGCAGAGAAAATGATCTTTTTCACAGACTGGAAGACTTAATACTATAAACAGCCAATTTTTTTAAATGAAAGCAAAAATTCAATGGAATTCCAATCAAAATCCTAACAGGTTTTGTGGAAACTGTCAAGCAGAATCTAAAATGTATATGGCACTGTAAAAGGACAAGAAGATTCAAGATAATTTGGGAGAATAATAAGGTGGGAAGATTTGCTCTATTTGATTTCAAAATTTCAATAATATAAGGCTTATTACTTAAGCATGTATGCTATTGACAACAGGACAGAATATACCAGAGAGCCCAGAAACAGATGCATACATACATGGCTGGTTGATTTATGAGGAAGAGGGGACTACAGAGTTTTGGGCAAGGATACTCTCTTCATTTTTTTTTTTTTTTTAATTTATTTTGAGAGAGAGAGAGAATCCCAAGCAGGGGGGAGGGGCAGGGAGAGAAAGAATCCCAAGCAGGCTCCATACTGTCAGCCCAGAGCCTGATGTGGGTCTTGAACTCACGAACTGCGAGACCATGACCTGAGCTCAAATCAAGAGTCGGACATTAACCGACTGAGCCACCCAGGCGCCCCAAGGAGACTCTTCAAATAAGCGTGTGCTCACGTGGACCAGGAGACATGTGCATGAACATTCATGGCAGCATTGTTCACAATAGGCACCAAGTGTCAACGAACTCAAATGTCCATCAGAATGGGTAAAGCACTGGTATAGTCAAACAACAGAATACTACACAGCAATGAAAAGAAATTAACTACAGGCACACAGAGGAATTTGGCTGAATCCTAAAGATAAAACACTAAGCGAAAGAAGCAGACAAAGCAGTACACAAACGGTGTTTCTTTTACGTATGGTTCAAAAACAGGGATAATCTTATTTTGTTGTAATAAATAAAGCTAGCATTTGCTGAGTACATACTATGTGACAGGCATTTTCTAAGTGATTTCCATGCATTAATTCATTTAATGGTTGCAAGAAGTCTCTGAGATACGTGTCATTACTACCCCTATTTTAATTAATAGAAAACTGAGGAACAGGAAAGGTTAAGTAACTTGCCCAAGAGATCACACAGCTAGTAAGTGGAAGAACCATGATTCAAACTCAGGCAGTTTGACATTAGAATCCATGCACTGTCCCTGAAAAAAGGCTCAGGTTACAAAGAGCGAAACTTCAAATTTCTGTTCAAGGCTCTGAGTTATTAATGGAAAAGAAGGGATTACAGCTAAGTAGGTAAAGTCACAGTACAAGGGAGGGCTCTGTATAACAAATCCAGTTTCATGCCTGCTCCAGAATCACCCAGAGGGATCTTCAAAATGCACAGCCTCCATCCCCATTCTCTCTGATGATACATGTGTGAATGCTGCACTGTTGAGATGGTTTAAATGAATTCTCTAGATTTAATAAGTTTGCCAATAAATGTTTTAATCCTTGCATATACAAATCAATCTCTATTGATTAGGAAAAAAACATTAATTATCCTTTATTTTCTTCTAATTCAGGGCTTTGCTTGTGCTACTGTCTTGATGTCTTCACAAATGTCCCATAACCACCACCTTTTCCCAACACTTTTGCTCTCTTTATGCCCCTGCGAGAAGTGGCCTCTTTCCACTTTTCTGCCTGTCTCCCACACTGACAGTGATGCCCTCTGTCAACTCTGTACAAGCCTGCATGTCTGCCCGCCTATTCCGCCTCCCAACTGCTTCCTCCACTGATCTCTTAGGGACCTAAGGGTCTGTGCCTCTCTATGGTCATTTAGACCTACACTATCAGTATTTATTTATTTCATTGACAGGCACCTGTGTGGTCTGCCCACTTGGGACTATGAGCAACTTGAGGGCATAAACAGGTCTTTCATGGTCACCATAACATACCACATACTGATGAATATGTATAAATATTTGTTGGTGGTAAATTCGTTTCTGAGAGAGGAGTCATGTACACATGACCTTTCTTTACCCTTCCCGTATTCTAAACTACTCCATTTTTGGGAAGGAGTTAGTTACAACAGTGCATATCAGAGTTTCAGAGGAAGGAATGGGTACATCTTTGAGGGATTCAGACAGTCTTCATGAAGCAAGCAGCCTCTGAGATGGGTCCCAAAAAGTAGGGGGAAGGGGAAGACGAGAAGCAGGGTAAGAGGGTGGGGACTACAAGGTAATTAGGAGAGAGGGCAGCCCCTCAGGGGTGCCTGGGTGGCTCAGTGGGGTAAGTGTCCAACTATTGATTTTGGCTCAGGTCACGATCTCATGGTTTGTGAGATCGAGCCCTGTGTTGGGCTCTGTACTGACAGTACAGGACCTGCTTAGGATTCATTCATTCATTCATTCATTCTCTCTCTCTCTCTCTCTCTCTCTCTCTCAAAATAAATAAATAAATAAGAAATGAGGGAAGCAGATCAAGGCATTTTTTTTTTTTTTCCTGACAAGCAAACAATAGTACAGCTTGGAAATGAGTCAACATGTTAGGTGGGTTTGGAATGAACTGTGGGAATATTTAAGGGACTATAATTTGAGCTGAGCTCTCCTCTCCCACCTATGCTGTAAACTGTACACAATCAACTTCCTTCAGTATGAACCTGGACAGGGACCAGACAAGGTTCTTACAAAGCACTGTTAAGTATGTTATGTAAGTAGATGGAAAGCTTCATCTTTTTAATGGGGAAAGGAATGTTCACTGTAACCAGAATTACTTCACAAAGCAAATGCTGAGACATTGTGAAAGACATTAAAATGATTGAGCATATTCCCACATGCCTATGTACCAAATGTATTTCTTTTTGGTAACTGACCACTTCTGTCCTTGCCCATTTGTATATGAAGCTGAATATCTTCCCTTCCATCGGGGTGAGCTCTCCTTATCTATGTTCACAATAGAAGCTTTTTCTGTCAATATTCAAGCAAATTAATTTTCCATTTTTTTCAATTTCAAATCTGTTGATGTTTTCCTTTATGAATCCCAGTCGTTTGAAGTTATAAAAGCTCTCCAAAGATCTGTTAAATAATTTTAGTTTTTGCTAGCTTTCCTACGATTTGATTTGTTTACATAAACTATTCTGTCTGTGGTTTTGTTTTTTGGAGAGGGTGTTGAATCTAAATCGACTTCTGAACTGCTAATTAGTTTTCTCAACACTATTTAAAAAATCCTTCTTTCCCTATTATATTGACTGCACATTAGCACGTGTCCTGCTGAAAAGACTCCTATTCAAGAGGAATGCCTGGTGCTGCCTGGCTGGCAAGCAGTGTTTCCTGTCCTGGGTCCTTCTAAGTGGATCGATGTGATGGCGAGTGTGGCTTGTGCTAGTTGTGTGGGTTGGAAAGTTTAGTAGTGCCTAAAAAGACGAATCCCACTGTGGGTGCTGCAGAGTAGGTAATGTCTGAAGGGGGTTTCTCTTGGCTCACTGAGGGAATGAATGTGCTGAGAAGGTCTTCAAAGCGAGAGTGACTAGACACAAGGAGACAGAGCAAAGGAAGGGAAAGGTTGCCAAGAGGGAAGGCAGAGCATTAATAAATCCTGCTACCTCACAACCTTGCTTGGGCCCAGCATGGTACAGATTTGAAAGCCGTTTTAGCCCACATGCCAAAGGTGGCCTCCCTTGGTTTATGCCCAACCTGAACATTTGCAGGGCCTGAGGCAAGTGTACGAATGGAAGCCCATGGTCCCATACATCTAAATATTTAAAAGTTATATGTCTGATTTACAGACTGCTAAATATGTTCTAACCTTCTTCCCTGACAAATACATCTTCGTAAGGACCTGGAAGGTTAGGTTCTATTAAGAATTCTTGGGTTCCTCAGAATTCATCACCAGAAAACCATGGCATCTTGGGGTATCTGGCCCTTGGTACGCTTTTTCCCACTTCTAGCTCCATGTCTAATCTTACAGCTTTCTTAGGCCATGGCTGACATCCCAAGGTACAAGAGTTGCCAGTCCAAGCGCAGATTTTGCAAGCACTTTACAAGGCCACTGACTCCTCTTATAATAGTGTCATCTTCTGCCATTCCTCTACTGATTCTTGGGTTTTTTTTTTTTTTAAGTTTATTTATTTTGAGAGAGCGTGCATGCACACAAACACATGGTAGGGACAGACAGAGAGAATCCCCAGCAGGCTCTATGCTGTCAGCACGGAGCCTGACGTGGGGCTCAATCTCATGGACCGTGAGATCATGATCTGAGCCGAAACCAAGAGTGTTGGACGCTTAACTGACTAAGCCACCCAGGCGCCCTGATTCTTGTTTCTTAATGTGGGGTCAGTTAAGGTTCTTAGTTACAAGAAACAGAAACCAACTGTGGCTGATTTAAGCAGAAAAGGAGTTTATTAATAGGACATTGGATTGCTCACAGAATGGTAGGGAGGCCTGTAAAACCAAGACTGTGCTGCACAGTCAGAAACCAAACCCTGAGCTGATCTGATGAAGGCACCACTGCAGCTGTTGTACAGCAGCTGCGGCAGCTTGACGCGTTGTCCCCATTAAGGTTAAATGTCGGAAGCCAGCCCGAGCGCCACCACTACAACTATCCCAGTATTCATCCCTGCTGCCACCTGCGAAGTGCCACACGGTCCTTGTTTTTTGTCCCTAGTTATTACACCACGGGTGGCTGTGTCGGACTCATGAAACCTGTGTTATGTGCCCATATCTTACCTGCCAAGGAGAGCAAATTTCGGCATTATTAGCTTATACAGCAGAAGGTGGGCTTTGTCCACCCATCAAGATGGGTGATTCCCTCAACACCCTGCTATCTGAGGGCTCAGATATCAGACAGCCAAAAACAATGAGAAATGCTCCCTACGTAGGGGTTCTATTCACAAGTCTACCTTTAACTGCCCAGGGGACTTTGATCATTGTCACTTAACTTTCTGGGTTGAAAAGGACTCCTCAGTAAAATGATGGGATTTGCCTTGTCATTTCTAAGGTGTCTTGATAATACACAGAATTCTGATTCTTTGAAAAAAGACCGGCTTGAAAGAATCTATTTCTAAAATTAAAATGCAGTCTAAGATACTGTTTATTATTAAATTTTAGAAACAGTGTTGCTCTAATACCTCTCTAGATATCAAAGGTTGATTTGTCACCATTTCCAGGGCCCTAAGTTTACCATCCTTTTCTTTTTGCCAGACATTTCTCCTATCCAGCTGCTCAAAAGACCAAGATCTCTTGACCCCTAATCAATATCGTTGGACAATGGTGCCTCCTAGTGGATGAAGAAACTCCACCTACAGGTGACAGCAAATGCTCCTAAAATAGGAGCACCACATCTCTGGATTGGTTGTTCATAGTAACATGTGTCCCTGTATGGTTTTCTGATATTCCCAGAAAAGGAAGGAAGGCAGTTGGGAGCAACAATCCCTGCTCTCTTTACTATGGAGGAACTTTAGTGTTAGCCCTCAGTGTTCTCACTAACCTTCACAGCTAAACACCCACCTCCCCAACCTCCAACATACATTCATTCATTCATGCATGCATTCATATTTTCTCTCTCTCTCTCTCTCTCTCTCTCTCTCTCACACACACACACACACACACACACACACACACACACACACACACACACACACACTTTCTCTTTCAGTTAAGGCTGTGAAGGAAAAAAAAAAAAAGGAGGGGAAGGGGCCTCCAGACGGAATCATAATGAATCACATCAGGGAACTTTTACAACTGGAAGTTTAAAAGATTTGCTTTAGGCCAGTAACTAATGGTAGCTGGGACCAGAACTTCAGCTTCTTTATTTGTGGCTCTGTGTAACTCCATGTTTCCTGCTCACCTTTTTGAAGGAGGTGGTTATACTTTTCCTTTACCCTAACATGGACTTTTGTTGAGAGCATAGTGATATTCTATTACTTCAAGGGGCTTTTTTAGTTACTGTAAATCATCACAAGTGAAGGGAATCTCACTTGTGCTTTCTTTCCCAACTGACCAGGAGACAGGGTTTCACAGCACTAGGTACGAACTTTCCAAACTACTATTGCTTCGCGTTGTCAACACGAGGCCTACACAGTTCACCTGAGATATTAGTTACTGTATGGCTCCAGTAATGTCTGCACAGGGCAAAGTGTCCAAAGGTCAAGGGGACCCTGAACTCTCTTTTCCTACCCTACCCTCTCCCCACAAATCTCTTAACTTAGTCTGGGTCTTAACTAAGTCTAAAAAAATAATTATTCGTGTAAATGCCTTACAGGTCATTCTTTTAAAAAAAAATTTTTTTAATGTTTATTTATTTATTTTTGAGAGAGAGAGAGAGAGAGAGAGAGAGAGAGAGAGAGAGAACGAACAAGCTGGGTAGGGGCAGAGAGAGAGGGAGACACAGAATCCGAAGCTCCAGGCTCTGAGCTGTCAACACAGAGCCCGATGCGGAGCTCAACTCACAAATTGTGAGATCATGACCTCAGCTGAAGCCAGACGCTTAACAGATTGAGCCACCCAGGAGCCCCATCTTACACGTCATTCTTTATCTATGGGATATATTAGTTCAGCTCGTTTAAACACATTTCGCTATAAATTTTTAAAAAACGTTTTATGTATTTTTTGAGACAGTATGAGTGGGGGAGGGGCAGAGAGGCGGGGGACAGAGGATCTGAAGCGGGCTCTGCTCTGACAGGTTGACAGGAGTGAGCCCGACGTAGGGCTCAAACTCACAAACTGCGAGATCATGACCTGAGTCAAAACTTAACCAACTGAGCCACCCAGGCACTCCCATTTTCTTAAAGGTTCTTAGACCTTGACCTAGTCCTAACTTGTGTTTGCAGGCGAGAGCTCTCAAAGTATCCTGGCCACTCAAAACCAAGTCAATCATAATCATCTCATCAGTGTACTTTCTGTCCTGTGGAAGTTCCTATAATTCTGGTGTCGGTGAGGGTCTTCTGAAGTCTCTCTAACTCTTCTTTTGGCCTGTTCTCTCTAGAAATACAGTTCTCCCTCTTGATCCTCAGAGCCTTGTCTTCATTCAGAGGCAGGGTCCTCAGTGCAGTCCCTGCCACTCAAGGGTAAGGCTCCCAGCCTCCAGGAGGCAGCTCGCCTTGCAACAACACAGATAGGAAAATTGCACCGTGTTCCTTGTAGCCATTTGTGGAATTCAAGGGATCAGGGTCATTCTTTGAGTTCTACTTCTGACTTGTCCTCTGTTTCTGTCTCGGAGAACATCTAAAGGACTATAAATAATCATGCCAGACTGTGATGTGGTTGGTCGTGGAGATGACAAAGGGGGGCTAACTTGGAAAATGATCTCACCCTGGATAACCACATCACAGATTTAAAAAAAATAATCACACAGTTAATTACTGATTTTCTGCTTTCATTTTACTGCCATGTGCACTCTGAAATCAAACTAGCTGGTATAATTCTTCCTTCTGGACAAGTTCCTAGCTAACATGAAAATGTTTACATTGGTACTTATAAAATGATAGATGTATAGATCTAAGTGAAAACAGAGGCATAAGCATAGGTATCTGCCCAAGACTGAACTGCTCCAACTCAGCAAGAAAAAAATGGAGCCATGACTGGGTCCTCCTCATGAGAAGATGCCATGTACCCATGAATTATTTCTAAGTTTCAAACACAACAAGAAAAAAAAAATAGGGAGTTCTTTGGATGTTCAAATAACATCACAATTTGCAAACAGCAAAACTCTGCATGTGAACAAATAAAATTCAGCAACTAATGAGACACATCCTTTGAGTGTTACAGGACGACACAGATACCTCAATTTATGATCCTCACAGACCAGGATTTTCACATGAGTCACTCTTCTGGGATAAGATACTGAAGGTTCCTGTTAAATGTGGAGATGTTAATAGCTAATAGCAAAGATTTACTGAGCATTTAACTGCACTCCAAGTGTTATTTTAAGTGCTTTATGTATAATAACTTATTTAATGCTCATATCAACAATGAGGAGACAGGTACTATTTTGCAGATGAGGAAATTGAGGCTTAAGACAAATGTTACATGACTTGTCCGGGGTCACGTGGTTAGAAAGCAGCACGGCCAGGATTTGAACCTAAGCTCCTCACTCCAGAATCCTGAGCTCTTAACTTCGAATCCCAAGGCTCTACAATCAACAGAATTTATGACAGTGAAGGGTATGGTTGAGACTTTCTAGGGTTTTGATGATCGGAGCACTTGCTTATTTCATCCTGTTCTCACTAACTGTAGGTTGAAACTGAGGTGCCAAGAGGTGAGGTGGGCCCTGTCCTGATGGTAGTGACTCCTAAAGTCCATCTCTAGCCCAATTTCTTCTCCTGGGAGCTAGACTCATATGGGCAGCTGAATACAGGCCATCTATAGGCAGGTGTCCCACAATCACCACAAACTAAGATGACCCGGAAGTTAATTAATAATTTTCTTCCCCAAACCTTATTTCTATCTAAAAGGAATAATCTGTCTTCAACTTGTAAAGGTTTTTGGCTGTTATCTGAGTAAGGCCTCTCCTCTTCATCATTCCTTCTATATTCTACTTCTACAACATTCCTGTTTATGTATATTGGATATTCTCAATATGGCCTGCATGAGTTTTAGCTTTCCTTTCATAAGTTACCATCTCTAACTGTGCTTTGCTCTCTAATGGTTTCTCATACTTTCTTTCCTTTTATCTTCTTGAGGACTTTGAAGTCCCTTTCAGAGTCTTCTATTATTTCCATTTCCTCCAGACCATATTTCCTACCTGTTGAGTTTGTTGCGGGATGTTTTTCCTTGTGTGCTTTGAAATTTTCATCTGAACACTAATCTTAAATGGGGGTTTCTTGGTTTTGTTTTTTTTTTCCTTCGGTCCCCCTTTAGCTAGCTGGCTAGCTAGCTATGATGGCTACAGCTTTTCTCAGCCACTGTTTGAGGCTGAGGGGTTCTGTCCCACCCCTGGATTTCATGCGGTGAGCCAGACACCAGTTCCTTTCCCTTAGGGGCTCTTGGTCCCTATTACAATGAAGAAGTTGAACTCCAAATCCCCTCTTGCCTGGAATTCTTTATGGACCCTCTACTACATTTTTCGTATTGTGTCTTAGGGGTCTCTAATGCACAAATCTGATTATATTACTGTGTTGGTAAAATCACTTCAGTGTCTCCATCACCTATAGAATAAAATTTAAAGTCTGGTTAAATGTCACCTCCTCAGAAAGGGCTCCTATGAACACCCTATCCTCATCATTCTGTATCCCTGATCTGGCCCTCGTTCTTCATAGTGCTTGTCACTACTTGCTTTTGTTGCTATATACTTATTTGTCAGTGTGTCTCTTCCACTAGATTGTAAGTTTCATGTGGATATAGACTTTGAATTACTCACTGTTAAGCCCTCAGCACCGAGAACAGTGTCTGGTACATTGTAGGCATTCAATAAATATTTGTGAATGGAGGAGTTGATATCTTTAACAGGACATCAAAAGTACTAGATGTATCAGAGCAAGTAAGAGTGAGGGCACTAGAGTCAAACAGCCTAGGATGGAATCCCGGCTGCAGCACATCAGCTTTGTGACCTTGAACCAGTTGCCACCTTGTAAGCTGCAGTTTTCTCATGTATAAAATGGGCATAGTGGCTAATCTTGGTGGGTTGTTGAGAGGAATTGAGAGATAATCAAAATGTATAAAGTGTAGCATGCAGTTGCACACATCATCAGTGGTTTTTATTATTACATGTTCAAACTCATCTGCGATCATTCTCTCATCCTACACCATGTTCCAAAGTAATACCCCGCCATTACGAACAGTGCCCCAACCATATAAACTGACTTGCATTTCTGGCTATTGCACACTCTCTTTGCCCTGTTCGTAATGTGTACCTCCTTTCCCACTTAAAATCAATTTGCTTTCCCATACTCCATTCAACTCTCCCACCTGGAACCCCAGCCCAAGCATGGAAAGAGCAGCAGGCTTTTATTTGCCCCTGGTTGGACATGGAAGGGATTCTGGATTCAAAAGGAAGCTACTCCACAGAGGGTCAGGTCAACAACTTAGGATCCTCAGCTTTCTAGAAAAGAAGTGGGAGACTGAGGGGCACCTGGGTGGCTCAGTCGGTTAAGAGTCTGACTTCAGTTCAGGTCATGATCTCGAGGCTCGTGGGATCGAGCCCTGCGTCGGGCTCTGTGCTGATAGCTCAGAGCCTGGAACCTGCTTTGGATTCTGGGTCTCCCTCTCTCTCTGCCCCTCCCCCGCTCATGCTCTGTCTCTCTCTCTTTCTCTGTCAAAAATAAACAAACATTTAAAAAAATTAAAAAAAGAAAGAAGTGGGAGACTGAGAAAAAAAATCAGATAAGTTTATTCACTCATTCATTCACATTCTATCTGTCTGGAACGAAGTAAGGGAAGCCAAAAGAAATAACTTGGACTTGAAGGTCATGCAGATTTGGGTACTGGGGAGCCTCTCTGGGGGCTGTGTGCCAGCCCTTGGGTAAACAGGGAAAGCTGCTCTTTCCAGAGTAAAGTAGATGCAAAACCTGAGGGATGAAGGGAGCAGTGACCTTGGTTCCTGACGTCTTTCTTTCTAGTTCATATGAAGCCTTTTCTTTCTTTAAAGTTCATGAGGCTTCTGTAACTTTACATCTTTACTACTTATGTCTAGTTTTGTCCCTTCCATTACCACTGGGCAAGCTCCTGCTCATCTTTCAAGTCTCAGTATGTCCCCTTCCTCCCCACCTTCTCCTCTCCCTCCCTTCTCATTGTAATTGTTTCCATGTCTGTCCATCTCTGCCCAGAGCTTCTAGCTTTGTCTCACAGGTAGTAGACATTAAGAAACAAGACTGCTAAATGGATGAAGCTGGTGACAGAGTTAGGACAATAGTACAGGCCACTCCACTTGTCCTCTAACGTTTCACTCACTCTCTCCCTCACTAGGGAAATGACCTACCACGTAGGGATACCAAACGCGAGCAAAGAGATATTGAGTGACAGCAAATAGGGAGCACGTCTCAGAACTGGGCCAGGATGGGGGCTCTGCACAGCAGGAGTGCTGGGCACTGGCTGAGGAATAGGGAGTTTGGTGAAGGATGAAACGAAGGAGTACCAAAGTCTTCATTTCCCCTTGTTTTTGATATAGTCTCTTTATACCTGGCTTCTCTGACACCTTGCTGTCATGGCTTTTTCTTTGCATCTCTTCAGCTATCCCTTCTCGAATTGCATTCGTTAGCTATTCCTCCTGTTTTACAACCTTTCAAATTTGGGAGACCCTCAGTCCTCAAGTCCTGTTTTCTTCTCCTTCTCTATACTCTTCTAACCCATCTGAATAGTGATCATCCCCAAGCCTCTAGATTTCTCCCTTTGCTCCTAATCCACATATTCCACTTCATCTTTCAACTTCACTCAGACATCTCACAGAAGCTTCAAACTCAACATGTCCAAAATATATTTCACCATCTAATTCCAGGCACCATCACATATTCATATTCAGTGCACATATTCAGTGCTCAAGCCAGTAACCAGAGTCAACTTTGTCTCCTGCTGCCTTACTTCCTTTATCCAGTTATCAAATCCTGTCCATTCTAATTCCTAAAGATCTTCAGGTTTTATTTATACTCTTTCATCTCTATTGATACTAATCTACCCTTGCCATCAATGTTCATACTGAATCACTATAATGGTCTCCTAATTCTCCCCACATCCAAATCCAACCCTACAGGAATACTGTAGCCAAAGAATGCTTTAAAAATAAATGTCCAGGAAGGGGCGCCTGGGTGGCGCAGTCGGTTGAGCGTCCCAGCCAGGTCACGATCTCACGGTCCGTGAGTTCGAGCCCCGCGTCGGGCTCTGGGCTGATGGCTCAGAGCCTGGAGCCTGTTTCCGATTCTGTGTCTCCCTCTCTCTCTGCCCCTCCCCCGTTCATGCTCTGTCTCTCTCTGTCCCAAAAATAAATAAACGTTGAAAAAAAAAATTAAAAAAAAAATTAAATAAATAAAAAAAAAAATAAAAATAAATGTCCAGGGGTACCTGGGTGGCTCAGTTGGTTAAGTGTCCAACTACTGACTTTGGCTCAGGTCATGATCTCACGGTTTGTGATTTTGAGTCCCACATCAGGCTCTGTGCTGATGGTGCAGAGTCTGCTTCAGATTCATATTCTCTCTCTCTCTCTCTCTCTCTCTCTCTCTGCCCCTCCCTTGCTTGTGCTCTCTCCCTAAATAAACAAATAAACTTAAAAAAAAATAGATGTCTGATCATACAGTTTTGCCTGCAATAGCATCCACATCTTTAAAATCCCAAACCCTTGCCATATCTTAAAAAGGCTCATCAAGATTTTGCTTCTATTTCTTGTGAACCTCTTGAGCCCTCAGTGGTATGTGCGAGAAATATGAAGGATATCTTTAAGACAAGCCACACTTTCCAGAGTCTGGCAAAAAAAACAAATACTAATATTCAAAGACACTGTCTACTGACTCAAGTCAACAACCAGTAAAAGGGCGCTGGTCTCTAGGTCTGATTATTACAAACTCTCTTGAGTCTAGTCACCTCACAATGATCCAGAAACCAGTATAGTAAACAGCATTCCGGTTAAGTCCACAGATACGGATGAAGGCCACACAAATAAATCAGAATTTATCTACAATTCTCCCTGTCCAGATATACACATATAATCACAGTTTTAGAATGAAATGTCCTAGTAATTAGTAAATACCTGAGATATTCGTTCAGTTCTTTAGATCACAATTTAAAATTACAGTCTAACTGGACACCTGGGTGGCTCAGTCAGTTGAGCATCTGACTTCGACTCAGGTCATGATCTCATGTTCATGGGTTCGAGCCCCACATTGGGCTCTGTGCTAACAGCTCAGAGCCTGGAGCCTGCTTTGGATGCTGTGTCTTCCTCTCTCTCTACCCCTCCCCTGCTCATGCTCTATCTCTCAAAAAAAAAAAGGGTAAAAATTTATAAAATTACAGTCTAACTCTCATACAGTGCTGGTGGGAATGCAAAGTGGTACAACACCTATAGAAGGAATTTGACATTAGCAATAGCATGAAATGACATATGCAGAAGGTCACTAATGTAACAGAAAAAAGCCTGGAAATGATCTAAATGTCCATTAGTAGGGGACTGGCTTAATAAACTATTTTATATCCATAATGGAGAATTAGCAGTTATAAACAGGAATGAAGAAAATGCCTGCATACTGCTATGGAGAAACCCCTGGTGTTTTGATATTGTTAAATTAAAAATAATCAATGTTTTCAAGAGTATATATAAGAGTATAAGAAGGGGAGGCAGTACAAAAAGATAGAATATACACATTTTTTTTATTTTCAGAGATAAATAAAACTAAAATGACTTAGTTTTAATTTTGAGAAATAATTTCCTCTAAGATAGGAAGTGAATGGGATGAAGTGAGTAAATATGTTAATGTGGTAAGGAACCCAGATTTTCAGAGAGAAGATGTACAAATACAAAATTTAAAAAGTTAAGTAAAAACCCTAATTTCTCTTAAAAAAAAAAACTGTACATTATGGAAAACTTTAAAAGTAGAAAGTAGAGAGTAATGAAGCCTCATATACCCAATGCCCTGTTCCAGCAATTGTCAACTTACCAGCTAATCTTGTTTAACCTATACTTCAAACCCAGTACCCACTGCTCACCCCTCACCTGATTTCAAGGCAAATCCCAGACATTAATATCACCTTATGCATAAATATTTCAGTACTGATCTCCACAAGGAATGTTTGTAAACAGTACTGATCTCCATAAGGAATGTTTGTAAAACAACTGCAACAAAATTATGTTAAAAACCAACAATTAGTCATTATCTAGTAAATGGCTCATAAAGAAAAATCTGTAATTGTTACCTTAAACTGGAAATAATGGTGTAAACTCACGGTTTCATTTTGTTTAGTTTTGATTGAAGACAATTTTTTAGTTTAAATATATTTTTTTGTTATTTTATTTTTTACTGTTTATTCATTTTTTGAGAGAGAGACAGAGTATGAGCAGGGGAGGGGCAGAGAGAGAGGGAGACACAGAATCCGAAGCAGGCTCCAGGCTCTGAGCTGTTAGCACGGAGCCCAACGTGGGGCTTGAACTCACGAACTGTGAGATCATGACCTGAGCCGAAGTCAGATGCTTAACCGACGGAGCCACCCAGGTGCCCCGAAAACTTTTTAGTTTAGAATAAATTTAGATTTACATAAAAATTGCAAAGACAGCACAGAGAATTCCCGTATACCTCTCACCCAACTTCCCCTAATGTTAATATCTTCGGTAACTATAGTACATTTGCCAAAACTAAGAGCGTTAACACTAGCATGTTGCTATTGATTCAACACCAAACTATTTGGACTTCAGTTTGTTGACTATTGTACTTTGTTCCAGGATCCCATGCAGGACACCACAATGCATTTTGTCATTAAATCTCCTTAGTCTTCTCTGGTCTGTGACAATTTTTCAGTCTTTCCTGGTCTTTCATGACCTTGACCATTTAAAAAAAGGTGTTTTATAGAATGTCCCTCAATTTTGATCTGTGTGAAGGTGGCTGTTGTTTTTTTTAGATGGGGGCTGAGGGTTTGGGGGAGGATATCAAAGAGGTGAAGTGCCCTTCTCATTACATCACCTCTACATGACACTGGTGGCATTAACTTGACTTCTTGGTTAAGGGGAAGGGGGTGAGCCAGCTCTCTTCACTGTCAAGCTATTGTGTTTCTCCTTTCTATCCTCTGTTCTTTGAAAGTGAGTCACCAAGTCCAGCCCACAGTGAAGGAAGGAAGGGGATTATCTCTATCTCCTGGAAGTCGGTGGGCGGGGGGCAGAGTATATACATATACTGTTTGGAATTCCAGAAGAAAGATCTGTTTCTTCTTTCCCATTTTTAATTTATACAATAATTTATTTATATAATAATTTATTTATATCAGTATGAACTCACATATATTTATTTTACACTTTGGGTTATAATCCAGTACCATGTTATTTTGTTGCCCAAACTGTGCCAGGTTTGGCCACTGGGAGCTCTTTCAGGTTGGCTCCTGTCACCCTTTGACATGCCCCTATTTTTTGTGTTTTGAGCACTTCCTTACTTTCAGACACTGTAAAATGCTGCAGGCTCATCTTGCATTTTCTGTGCCCCAGTTGTAGAAGTGATCATTTCTCCAAGGAGCCCTGGCTCCTTCTATCCAAGAATGGCATTTAGAAGTGAAGATCTATTGCTTCTTGGCCTTTTGACTAAGATCAAGGGTAGAAGTGAAGATCTGGGTGTGGATGTGTTCATTACCACTGGCGTGTCACTGCTTCTAGACCCTCCCAGTGGACAAAGCTAGGAAATGCGGGTGTGTGTACTAATCTGTGCACATGTATCTGTCTTCACTCTTGCTTATTTATAGCTTCTTTCTCTGACAGAATGTACACTTCTGAATATTTAAAAAAACCAACACACAAAAAAGGCAAATTAGGGGAAAAATATTTGCAAATATATGTAAAGGGTAAATATCTGTAGTAAACACAAGACTTCTTACAAAGTGACCAAAAAAAGGGCGCCTGGGTGGCGCAGTCGGTTAAGCGTCCAACTTCAGCCAGGTCACGATCTCGCGGTCCGGGAGTTCGAGCCCCGCGTTGGGCTCTGGGCTGATGGCTCAGAGCCTGGAGCCTGTTTCCGATTCTGTGTCTCCCTCTCTCTCTGCCCCTCCCCCGTTCATGCTCTGTCTCTCTCTGTCCCAAAAAAAATAAATAAACGTTGAAAAAAATTAAAAAAAAAAACAACAAAAAAAACAAAACAAAAACAAAGTGACCAAAAAAACCCCCAAAACCCCTAAAAAAATGAATGGATGAAAAAGAAATAGGTAAGTATACTTTAAAAAATATTTGGGGTGCCTGAGTGGCTCAGTCGGTTAAGCATCCAACTTCAACTCAGGTCATGATCTCACGGTTTGTGAGTTCGAGCCTGGAGTTGGGCTCTGTGAGGACAGCTTGGAGCCTGGAGCCTGGAGCCTGCTTCAGATTCTTTGTCTCCTTCTCTCTCTGCCCCTCCCCCTCTCATGCTCTGTCTCTCAACAATGAATAAAATGTTAAAAAAATTTTTTTTAAACATCTGACTATCCAATGAAATAAAGACAGTCTCTTCAGCAAGTGGTGATGGGAAAGCTGGACAGCGGCATGCAGAAGAATGAACCTGGACCACTTTCTTACACCATACACAAAAATAAACTCAAAATGGATGAAAGACCTAAATGTAAGGCAGGAAGCCATCAAAATCCTTGAGGAGAAAGCACGCACAACCCTCTTTGATCTTGGCTGCAGCAACTTCTTACTCAATATGTCTCTGAAGGCAAGGAAAACAAAAGCAAAACTGAACTACTGGGACCTGATCAAAATAAAAAGCTTCTGCACAGCAAAGGAAACAATCAGCAAAACTAAAAGTCAACCAACAGAATAGGAGAAGATATTTGCAAATGACAAATCAGATAAAGGGTTAGTATCCAAAATCCATAAAGAACTTATCAAACTCAACACCCAAAACCCAAATAATCCAGTGAAGGAATAGGCAAGACATGAATAGACACTTCTCCAAGGGAGACATCCAGATGGCCAACCAACATATGAAAAAATGTTCAACATCACTCATCAGCAGGGAAATACAAATCAAAACCACAGTGAGAATACCACCTCCCACCTGTCAGAATGGCTAACATTAACAACTCAGGCAACAACAGATGCTGGAGAGGATGCAGAAAAAGAGCATCTCTTTTGCCCTGCTGGTGGGAATGCAAACTGGTACAGCCACTCTGGAAAACAGTATGGAAGGTCCTCAAAAAATTAAAAATAGAACTACCATATGACCCAGCAACTGCACTACTAGGTATTTACCCAAGGGATACGGGGATGCTATTTCGAAGGGACACGTGTACCCTAATGTTTATAGCGGCACTATCAACAATAGCCAAAGTATGGAAAGAGCCCAAATGTCCATCGACAGATGAATGGATAAAGAAGATGTGGTATAAATATACAATGGAGTATTACTCGGCAATCAAAAAGAATGAAATCTTGCCATTCACAACTACGGGGATAGAACTAGAGGATACTGGGGTGCCTGGGTGGCTCAGTCGGTTAAGTGTCCAACTTTGGCTCAGGTCATGATCTCACAGTCCGTGAGTTCCAGCCCCATGTCAGGTTCTGTGCGGACAGCTCGGAGCCTGGAGCCTGCTTTGGGTTCTGTGTCTCCCTCTCTCTCTCTGCCCCTTCCCTGCTCGTGCTCTGTCTCTCTCTCTCTCTCTCTCTCTCTCTCTCAAAAATAATAAATAAACATTAAAAAAAATTTTTAAAAAAGAACTAGAGGATATTATGCTAAGCGAAATTAGTCAGAGAAAGACAAATATCATATGACTTCCTTCATATGAGGACTTTAAGATACAGAACAGATGAACATAAGGGAAGGGAAGCAAAAATAATATAAAAACAGGGAGGAGGACAAAAACATAAGAGACCCTTAAATATGGAGAACAAACAGGGTTACTGGAGGGGTTGTGGGAGGGGGGATGGGCTAAATGGGTAAGGGGCACTAAGGAATCTACTCCTGAAATCATTGTTGCACTATATTCTAACTAACTTAGATGTAAATTAAAAAAATAAATTAAATAAAAATTAAAAAAAAATCTGACCATACTAGTAACAAAACAAATGCAAATTAAACCAAAGAATAATTGTGATTTATCAAAATGTAGACATCAAAAGTAGATGCTGTCATCTACTACTGGTTTGAATGGAAACTGGTACAATCTTTATGGAGAGTGACAGGACATTATGTAAAAGGAGTTTTAGCTGTATTGCTGACATCTGCTAGGTGAGGTCTCCTGTTGAAAACAACAAAAAAATGGGATAAAAAACTAGCTGGAAGCATCAGGTACTAACCAAATTGTCAGGAATGTTGACTAAAATTTGGGAGAGAACGGGAACTCAGAGAGAAATCAAGAATCAGAGTCCTTCTTGCCCCGTGGACATCTGCTTTCACAGAAGATCTCTAAGGGAGAACAGGTCAGAACTCAGAGGAATCTCAGAAATTACTCTTCAACCCTGAGCTAAATCCCTAAAGAGCTATGGTTACCAGCAGTAATCAGTCCCTTCACAAACTTGCAATCTGGCTTGACCTCTGAGTGGTCTTAAAAATCTAAGACTTAGGGGCACCTGGGTGGCTCAGTCGGTTGAGCATCTGACTCTTGATTTTGGCTCAGGTCATGATCCCAGGGTCGTGGGATCAAGCTCTGCATTGGGCTCTGTGCTGAGCATGGAGCCTGCTTAGGGTTCTGTCTCTCTCCCCCATCCCTCTCTTTACTCGTGTGTTCTCTCTAAAATGAATAAATAAATCTAAGTCTTAACCTTATTAAGATAGTTCCAAACTGCAAGTGCCTAAAGGTGCCTAGTAGAAGCAAATGAAGTCCTCTCTGGAAGAATAAAGTGCCATTCTAGGCCAGTAATTTTTGGGAATGAATCTAGTATATGAAGGGTAAGAGACCTTGATCAAGAACCAGCAGAAAGTGATAGACAATAAAGACAAACCCATAGGGACTTCATATATTGAGATTATCCAGCACAGGTGATCATATAAGGAAGTGTATTATGTTCCAGAACATAAAAGCTGAGCTTGAATTTTTTTTTGCAAGAAAATGAAAATAATGAAAAGTGATGTAGATTTGCAAAAGAAAAACATGCAAAATACAGACAAGAAGGTGGAGGATATAGAGAATAGCATAAGGCACACCTATATCTATACTAAATTGGGTCACAAGGTGCTGAGAGGAAGACAAGGGCAGAGGCAATATTTAAAGAGATAACGGCTGAGAATTTTCCATAACCACAAATAATACCAGTACACAGACTGAAGAGACTTAAAGAATCTCAGGCAGGATTAAAACACTTCCCCCACCCTGACACACACCCACAGTGAAAACAAAAGATGGAGCAAACATTTTTTAATAACCAGCGAAAGAGAGATTATCCTTAGATTAGTGACAGTCTGCTACCTGAATTCTCAACATCAACTGAAGCCAGAAGACAGTAGAGTATCTACTGCAAAGAAAATGCCAACCTAGAATTCTCTACTCAGTGAGTATCCTTCAGCACCAAAGGGAATACAAGGAAATCCTGAAACCAATAAAAACGGAGAGTTTGCACCCAGCAGACTGACACAGGGAAAATGAATCCTGATAAAACCTCAGAGATTTGAAAGAATAATGAACAGAGAAAGGACAAGTGTGGGGGTAAATCTAATCTAATAATAAAATAAGTTGGAGTGATGTAAATACGTGTAACTTATGTATTTATACACACACATATAAATATGTAAAAGCAACAGCCTGTAAGTCAAAAGAGGGACTTCGTCCTATTTATTTGGGAAGAGAATAATGGCATCAATATTAGAGCATGATGAATTAGGAAAATGTCCTGTAATTTCTGAGGTACACACTAAGATAACAGAAAAGAGTATGTAAACTTCCAAATTAATAGAGGAAAAAATGGAATGACAAAACATATTCAGTTGACCCAAATAAGTCAGGGAAGGCAAGGAAGAGAAATACGTAATAGGTGGTATGATGGAAAGCACATGAGAAGACCAGACATGTAAAATCAACCATCCCCAAATGTAATTAAATGTAAATGTACTAAATGCTCCAATTAAAAGACAAAGATTGAGAGTCTAGAATAAAAACCTTAATTATATGCCTTTAAACAAGAGACACATCTAAAACCCAAGGGTACAAAAAAGTTGAAACTTAAAAGGGAGGAAAAAGAACCCTAGAAAATTAAACACAAAGTAGAAGGATGAAAATAACAACAAGCAAAAATTACTAAAATAGAACATAAATATGCACTGAAAAGGATTTACAAAGCTCAAAGTCATCACTTAAAAGACCGATAAAACTGGAAAATATCTAGCAAGGCTGAGAAAGAAAAAGAAAAGTCACAAATTACCAGTTTCAAAAATGAAAAAGATCCTTCAGAGATATTATGAACTAATTTGTGCCAAAACGGTGTGAAGTTTCAATAAAATACACTCATCCCCAGCAAAATGCAATTCACCAAAAGTGAGAGTAATAAATAGAAAACCAAATATTCCTATAAATATTTAAGGAATTCAATCAGAAATGAAAACCCTTCTCACAAGAAAGTCTGGCCTGAACGGGTCTATAGGTGAGTTCTACCCATCATAAAGAGAACAAAACAAAACCAGAGAACACTCCCCAACTCATTTCATGAGGCTAGCATAACCTGGATATGAAAGCCTGATACCGACAGTTTAAGAAAATTATAGTATAATCTTCCTATAAATATAGATGTAAAAAGTCTGAAAATACACACACACACACACACACACACACAAAACCAAATCTAGCAATATATAAAAAGGAATCTAGGGATTATATGTCACGACAAAGTTTGGTTAACCAAAGAATTAATGAAATTCACTCCATTAACAGATTAAAGAAGGAGCATATGATCATTTCAACATATACAGGGCAAAAGAAGCATTTGATAAAATTTACCAACTATTCATGCTTAGCAAACTCTAAGATCAGAACTAATAAGAAAGGTAACTGCTATCACCGTTCTGAACGTTAATCCACTGCAGTAAAGGCTAGACAAAGAAACATGTAAAAGAATGGAAGAGGAATAAACAAAATTCTCCTCATACACAGATGATATGATTAGGTATGCAGAAAATCCAAATGATTCTACAGGTAAATTACTAGAACTGATACAGCTTGATGAATAGAAAGGAATACAAAGTCACTACAAGGAAGGAGGGAAAGAGAAAAGAGATGAGAAACAGACCTACCTTTGAAAACAAATACTTAAGAATAAATCTAATGAAAAAGGTATACAACCTCTCCAGAGTAAAGCATAAAACGTTACTGAAAGAAATCAAAGATCTAAAAAATGGGAAGACAGACACCATGTTCATGAATTGGAAGACTCAATACCGTAGCCATGTCAATTATTCTCAAGTTGCTATAAAGATTTGATACAATAATTCAAGGCAAAATCCCAACGGGGTGTGTGTGATAACCTGATTCTAAAATGTGTATGGAAAATGCAGAGAAGTACATCTCTCAAGAACTGGCTGAAGAACAACAAGGTAAAAGGCCCTGATCTACCCGTTACCAGGACTTCCTCCAAAGCTACAGTTAATAAGACAACATGCTCTTGGCACAATGCCAGGCAAATAAATACACTAATGGACCAGAATAGAGCCGGAAACAAGCACACATGTATATGTGTTTGATTTATGGCAAAAGTGCTACTGCAGAGCAGTCTTTTCAGTAATTGGGCTGAGACTGCTGAATAGCTACATGGAAAGAAATGAAATTGGGGGCGCCTGGGTGGCTCAAACAGTTAAGCGTCTGGCTCTTGACTTCAGCTCAAGTCATGATCTCACTGGTCGTGAGTTCAAGCCCCATGTCGGGCTCTGTGCTAACAGTGCTGATTTTGGGGGTTCTCTCTCTCCCTCCCTCCCTCCCTCTCTCTCTCTCTCTCTGCTCCTCCCTGCCCCCCCAATGTGTGCTCTCTCTCTCTCTCTCAAAATCCATAAACTTAAAAAAAAAATGTAATTGGACTACTACCTCATAACGTACTCCAAATGAATTTCAGATGTATGATAAAACATAGGAGGATATCTTCATAATCTCAGAATAGTAAATATTTCTCAAACAAGATACAAAAACACTAACCATGAAAGAAAAAAATTGTTAAACTATATTAAAATTACAAACCTCTGTTAATCCAAAGGTACCATTACAAGAATGATGAGAGACACTGCTAAGCAGCAATTAGAGAAGAGTAATCAGGAGAAACCACAACGAGATTCTACTACAAACCAACTGGCAAAAATAACAAATTCTGACAATACCAAATATTAGCGAGGGTGTGCAGCATAGGCAGTAAGTAATCATGAGAACAAAAGGGAGGGTGCTGCTAATGAGGACTAACAACGGGTTTTTAAGACAGGGGCAGTACCTGGAAAACCAGGACTTGGATCACCTTGGAGAGGCAAAGATCACTGTTTATACATCTACTTCAGAAAATAGCTTGGCATTATCTTGGAAAAATGAAGTTGTATATACTCCAAGACTTTTATCAATTCCACTCCTAGGTTTATGCCCTATGTAAATGTGTACTTATGTATACCGGGATATATGTACAAGATTGTTTACAATAGCATTGTTCAAAATAGCCAAATCTGAAAACAACCCAAATACAGTGACATTAAAATGAGTAATTGTGAATGTTTGTTCACTGCAATACTATATAGCGATAAAATGAAGGAGCCCAAAGCAATATAGATCAATCTCATAGACCAAAAAAGAGTATATGCTGTATGATTTCATTTAAATAAAGATTTTAAAAGACAGATAACACTGAATTATATTACTCAGGGATGCCATATGGATGGTGTAGATATGAAAGTATGGAGGTGAAGTCTAGATTAATGTTACTTCTGAGAGAAGAAGGGGATTGTGGTAAGAGGAATACAGGGGCTGCTGAAGTGCAGGCAGTTTTTACATTTCTTGACCTAGGCTGTAGGTACATGGGTATTTACTTTACAATAATATCCTTAAGCTGGATAGTTCTGGGTATGCATTTTTCTAAATGTAATAGATCATATAAAAAATTCTATATGTGATGTAGGTGTTTGTATGTATTCACACACTCTTTAACCTATTAATTATATTCCTAAAAACTTAATTTGAGGAAATAAAGCCATCAAGGGGTGTGAACAATTGTACAAGAATATTACTAATCATAACATTACTTCTAAGAGGGGAGAAACAGAAAGCAGTGTAAATGTCCCACTATAAGGAAATTATTAAATATGGCACATGCATATAATTTAGATATCTTAATGCAGCCATTAGACTATCGTATCTAAAAAGTATTTACTGGTATAGCAAAATGCTTAAAATTAATGAGTGAAAAGAATCGGGAAACAAAACTGCACATGTAAAATGAGTGTAATTGTGATAATGAATATAAGCAGTAAAAATGTTCTGAAATGCTCATTGTGATTAACTTTTGCAAGTGGTATGATTTCTGTCATTATAATTTTCCACAATTTCTAAATTTGTACAAGGTGTGTGTATTGTAAAGATTATTTACACTAGAAACTACTCATATTTTTTATATTTATTTATTTATTTATTTATTTATTATTTATTTATTTAACGTTTTATTTATTTTAGAGAGAGAGAGAGAGAGAGAGAGAGAAAGTGGGGGAGGGGCAGAGAAAGAGGGGTACAGAGGATCCGAAGCAGGCTCTGCACTGACAGTGGAGAGCCTGATGTGGGGCTCGAACTCACAAACTGACAGATCATGACCTGAGCCAAAGTTGGATGTTCAACTGACTGAGCCACCCAAGCACCCCTTTAATTTAAAAATTTTTTTTAAAATTTATTTATTTTGAGAGCAAGAGCACCCACAAGCAGAGGAAGGGGAGAAAAGGAGGGGGAGGGGGAGAGGGAGTGAGAGAGAACACCAAGCAGACTCCACACTGTCAGCACAGAGCCCAATGTGGGGCTCAAACTCACCAACTGTGAGACTATGACCTGAGCTGAAACCACGAGAGTCCAACGCTGAACCAACTGAGCCATTCAGGTGCCCCATATAATTTTTATTTTTAAATGAAAAAACTTCTTTTAAATAATGGAAAACTAACTGAATTTTTTAATTTTGTGTATGTAAACGTATTTCAAAATTACTTTTAGTAGTTGAAGATCAGCTTTTGTATACAAAAATATTTGCCAGAGTAACAGCTTCAAATTCATTTCTAAGATAGTAGACATCAGAATGCAGTTTGTTTTCTAATGCAGCATTCAAAGGTTAAAATCTATTCTACAGTGTAACATCTCAATCTAGGGCTTTATACAAAAATTGGGACACCTCCATTTTTATGTTAACAGATGTCAAAATGATACAGTAATTATGGTTAGAAGTTAAAAACAAAAAAAATCCAAACTCTGCAATTATCTTAATAGGTATCTTAATAGGTATCTTAATAGGTATCTTAATAGGTATCTTAATATTTTGTTTGCAGATCCAGGAGTTCGTCAACTTAAAGCCCTTCTTGTATTTATCTCTTTTTCAGTTTGTGCAGGAAAGAGTTAACATAGCAGGCCTAAGCTTCTGAAGGGCTTGAAAGGCCTGCCTACCAAGTTAGCTCTTGATTGGCATCTGGCAACTTGGACGGGTTCCTCCCGTCCTAAACTGAAAAGAGTGGCCCACTGTGTCTAAACTGTTTGTGCAAACAATGTGATTTATCCTGAACACCTGCTTTCTCTCTGGGAGGCTGGAAGATGGTACGTGCCAAGCAGAGGGTGCCTACATGACCAGCTCCCAGTAAATACCCTGGGTGCTGAGTCTCTAATGAGCTTCCCTGGCTGGCAACATTTCACATGTGTTATCACAACTGGTTGCTGGCAGAAGACCCTTGGAAGCTTGTGCCTGGCTGTCCCTGGACTTCAACTCATATACCTTTTCTCTTTGGTGGTTTTGCTTTATTAAATCTTTGAGCTGTAATAAATCACAGTTATGAATATGACTATACGCGGAGTCCTAGGAGCCCTCTTAGTGAATCATTAAACCCAGGGATAGGTAGTCTTGGGGACCTCCGACACATAGTTCTTAAAACTAAAATACAACTGAACATTTAATATAGTGGTGAAGCTAGTCAAGAGAAATGTTTAATTTTTTTAAAGAGTTTATGATGATAGAACTTTTTTTCTTTCACCTAGTATTTATCAAAGGTCTTCACAGGCACCCAAGCTATGTCCTCTCATATATCTTACTGAATTACCTTAAGTACCACGTTTCTAATGTTTACTAGGACCAAATGATATTTTCCAACCATTTCCTATTACCCACCACTTAAGTAAGCATTTGATAAATATGTGATAAAAGAATGAATAGCAATTTTTATCATTACACATGAAAACAAAATATCAAAATAGATCAGGCGAGCCATAAAAATATGTACAGATCTTCATAGAATTGTAAATACTACAGTCCAGACTTTTCTTGCTTGATATGAAATAACTTTCCTTTCCCTGGCAAGTTTGCTAGTAAGTAAAAATCAGTGCTACTCTATTAGCATAAATGAATCCCACAAAATTTCCCTTCCCCAAGCATAAACACCAGACCAAAAAGAAAAAAAAATTTAAAAAAGACAAAGAGCTATCAGTCTATCTCCTTTGTGAGCTTCAAAGATACAAACTGCTAATATTGTTTTAAAAGATACAAACTATTGTTTTCATGTCAGATATATTTTAAATCCATATTTAATTACTGCCAAAGTCTCCCCGTGGTATATGTAATCATTCTATAATAAGGTAATTAAAATTCCTTGGCCAGCCAATTTAGGATTTACAGCTTAACTCAAGTATCAGACACTACTAAAGTCAAGTCCGGATGTGTTACTTAGAAATAAACATTTAATTTGGGTGGGGGTGATACAACACAAAATTGAACCTACACTTTTAAATATGTTTCAGCAAACTGCTGCAAACAAATCCAAATTTAAGTGTAATCCCAAAGCAATGGATCCCAAATCAATGGATAGATATAGTGCAAACACATGCAGATTTCTAACAAACTACTGCGTGCGTTGGGAAAAATGACAGCATGGTCTGTAAATAGTAATGCCCCTACTTTAAAGGTCAATCATCTCTTGACCTCCTACTTTGGGACTCACAGTTGTTGAAACTCTATCTCGGGATGGTGCCTGGGTACAAGCTTGTTTAACAAGCTCTACTCAGGACTTTTCAATGCTAAGTTTTGAAATCCACTGTTTTACTCTTTTCCAGCTCTAAAAGTCTGGTTCTGTGAGTCTCTGTATTTGAATATGCTTTAACTTAAAACCATATGTAATTAAATGGGCATTAACCAGTTCGAAAGATTTTCTAACACAATAAGCAACCTGATTGGGCTATATAATGTCATGACTTCGGTTTAAGGGGAAAAAAAGGGAGAGCTGGTTATACATAGTCTGTGGCAAAGGCAGATATGGATACCATATTAAGAAGCTCACTGATAACCTAAATAAATTTTTTGGTCTAACTTTTCCTCCATCAAAATTATCAGAGCTGTTTCCAAGTAGCTAACAAACAGCAAAGTCAACTGACGTTAATTTCATTTGTTTTCCCTCTGTCTACTCTGTATTGGTGGCATGTCAGAAAACTGTGGAAAGGATCCAGATAACCCATAACCTGAGCAATGAGCCCCTGAAAACCAGGGGTCATTACATCTACTGCCAGAAACATGGAACTAATTCTGGAGTAGCTTCCTCTACATTGCAGCTGTACAATCTCTTACCTAGCCAGTAGGTGGAGGCACAAGCAAACTTACTGCTTTGCTCTTTGAGCCACAGGACCTTAAATCTTATAGTAAATTGGTTTTTCATTTATTCATTTGTTTTAAACCCAGGAGATCAAAGAGAATGCAAAAAACTGAACAAGGACAACTGTTGAGGTGAATTTATAAAAAGTGATACAAAAGAACAATTTTATATTTCTATTTTGTTTCTGGCCCTTTTGAAAAATAACTAAGTTATTTTAACTGTGAATTCATAATCCACTTCCAGATCCCAGAGCTAATAAAACAATTCCAAATTTAAAAATATAGCTTTTAAAAATTCATGTTCAATCAGGAAAACTGAACATCAACTGAATATGACGTAATACTAAGGAATTATTGTTGATTTTGCTAGGTACGATAATACTATTATGGACTGGTATCTATCTATACCTATATTTCAAGTCCTTATTTATAAATACAAACAGGAGTATGTATAGGTGAAATGATATCGCTTTAGAAATCACCAGGAAAAAGAGAGAGGGAGACAAACCATAAGAGACGTAAATACAGAGAACAAACTGTAGGTTGCTGGAGGGGTGTTGGGGGGGGTGGGCTAAATGGATGATGGGTATTAATGAGGACACTTGTTGTGATGAGCACTGGGTGTTATATGTAAGTGATTCTACTCCTGAAATCATTATTACATTACATGTTAACTTGGATTTAAATACAATTTTAAAAATTAAAAAAAAAAAAAAGAAATCACCAGGGGGGAAGAAAACGACAACAGTAAAGGATAGATAGAGCAAGAATGGCAAAATGTTGATAACTGAAGTTCAGTGACAGGTACACTGAGGTTCATTATACTATTCTCTTTTTATTTGAAATTTTCCAAAACAGGAAGGAAGAAAATTAAATTATGATGCCACATTCTTGTGATCTGGGTTAACACTGAGATTAGGCTGACTAGTAAATATGCGACTTTAATGAAGTCTTATCTCTGTATACAGCCATCGAGGAATTATTTCAATCACAACTGAATCATACCAAAAATTCGCTCTCTAAAAAATTAAAACTAACTTGCTAAATCCCCTGGAAACAATAGCTTCCAGTTGTGGAGCACTTCACCATTTTATGAGGTGAATTCATATAATTTTCCCATCTAGTTCTCATGATCTTATGGAGATTTTAAAGATAAAAATCCTGAGGCTCAGAGAAGTTAAGACTTGGCCAAAGTCACATGATCAGTAGAAGTGACAGAGCTGGGAACACTAACACAAGTTTTATAACCCCAAAGACTTTCTTCTCTCTGCCATACTATCGCTTAGACCCCCTTGAAACAAATAGTAAACATGATGAAATTTACGTAAAATTTAAAATTTTGCTTTCTGTGCTCATTACTTGAAAGTATATGATGAAACTGGCTTTTTTGTTTTCTCAGCAAATAAAAATATGGATGGAAATAGATTTCTTGAACAAAGAATGAAATTAAACCAGAGAAAGTAACTAAAAAAGAATTAGAATATTCTTAAAATTGGAAGGGGACGGTTAAAGGCCCTCTCTAGCCCCAAATTAAACCTGTATCTTTAGCTCCCTTGGATGCAACCAGCTTTAGCTCGAGCACTTCTAGTGGGGAACTGCATACTGTTAGACAGCCTGCTTTATTCACTGAGTCAGTCTAATCGCTAAAGGGGGTTTCCTTGCTTAGAGTTGAAATCTACCTGCTGCTTGTTGATTCCCGTTACAGACCCTGACCCTACAATGAATAAGCATAATCCTCTTACATAGGACACTCTTTTAAATAACTGAACAAATCCACTATGTTCTACCATGGGCTTCTGCTCTGAGAACTCTTTTAGCAGAAAAAGAAAATCAATTAGATTCTTGAGTCACTAAAGCTTCCCAGTCTTTTCAACAGCTTTTCCATGGTCTTCAACTGGGACTTGGGTATCTCTGGGAGTACTCAAGCCCTTCCAGGAGATTGAAGAATTAGGATATTTTTAGGGCAATCAATGTCTCTTCCTTCATTAGCCACAATTTGATTTGTCTGAAAACAATTCTATGTCTGCTGATTTTCCTTTCACATGTCCACTCATAGGAGCCCATCTCAAAAGACAAACTGCTCACCCATCCTGAAAAGCCTGTCTAGCTTCAGAGCCAACTAGGGAATGCGAAGCTCCTGAGGGAGAGACCCTTGAGAGCAAACAGAGCTTCAGAAAGAAAGAGGAGAGCCACCTTATTTCATATGGACAATATATGCATGGCAAAGCCTTATCTATTTTAGAATTAAAAATCAATAGTAAGATGATTGTCACAGGGATGTCTATTAACACTTTAATTTTATTTGAAAGATGAAGGCAGATTTTTCTCTGCCAGAAAGCGTGTCTGATTTGGCTGACTGGCTTGACAATGATGACTAGCTTTGCCATTTAGGTCACACAGAAGACATTTTCCATAAACTGAACAAGATAAAGGTACAGATCTACAGTTTTGAAGAAAATATATTTAAAAGAATATACAAAACACTAAAAATTATAGCCTCACAAGAGAAGTTTTTATGTATCAACTCAAAAGTATGTGAGGAGGTACATGGTTTTCAAAATTCTTTTAGCAGGTATGCCAACAAAAACTTTGAAGGCTGTGACTCTAGGGCAAAATTTCTAGGCTCTTTCCCACTCTGGTTATCCCCTTCTGGAAGCATGCCAGTGTCCTGCTTACCACGAACACTCTAGGGAGAATGGGTAGCATACAAAACAGTGGGACTGTGGCGTGGTTCTAAATAACTATATACTTTTAATTAATGTAGCTGAAGGTTCCATTCAGGGCTTTTGTTAAGCTGTTGCAACAACTTTCAAAACATTTACTTCTTTTTCACATAAGCAGTTACAACTAAATTTACAGTGATCTTGCACTTATATAATCGAATGACGGAGTCTGTATTAACTAGCCTTAAGTTTCGTCTTTGTTTGAGTTCCTTTGCTACAAACTTGTAAAATGTTTTAAAATTCTGATCTAGATATTCAATGTATTAGCTAGCCCTCCATGGGGGTGAAGCTTCTGACATGGCTCCCAAAGACCACCAGCATCTGCTCATATTCACACCCTGGTGTAATCCTCTCCCCCTGGGTGTGGGCTGGATCTGGTGACTTACTTCTGATAGAATATAGTAGAAGTGATGGTGTGTGATTTCTGAGATGAGGTTACAAGACTGACTTCCATCCTATTTGTATTCTAGCCTTCTTGCCTGCTGACGCTGGATGAAGCCAGCTGCCATGTTGTGAGTTGCTCGATGAAGAGGCCCAGTGACAAGGAACCTAGGGAGGCCTAAGGCCAACAGCTCACAAGGAACTAAGGCTAGCAGTCGGATAGCCTGCTGCCAACAACCATTTGAGTGGGCTTGGAAGCAAATCCATCCCCAGTGGAGTCTTAAAATGACACCAGCTCTGGCTAATGCCTTGATTACCACCTTGTGAGAGACCCTAATCAAAGTCATGGATTAAAATTCTGAAAAGAGGGGCGCCTGGGTGGCGCAGTCGGTTAAGCGTCCGACTTCAGCCAGGTCACGATCTCGCGGTCCGTGAGTTCGAGCCCCACATCGGGCTCTGGGCTGATGGCTCGGAGCCTGGAGCCTGTTTCCGATTCTGTGTCTCCCTCTCTCTCTGCCCCTCCCCCGTTCATGCTCTGTCTCTCTCTGTCCCAAAAATAAATAAAAACGTTGAAAAAAAATTTAAAAAAAAATTCTGAAAAGAGTAGAAGGCCATCCCATAAAGCTTTATACAACCTCTTTGGACACAGTTATCCAATCAGCTACAAAACTACCCAGTTATACCATCCTTGGCTCACATTTTTTCATCTTATTGGCAAAAATTCTATGAGAAACATGTCAAGTGGCTTATTAAAATCAAGATAACACTGTTATCTTCAGAATTTCCTTAATATGCCAAAATAGTCATTATATCAAAATAGGAAGTTGAGTCTGTTTTGAAAGGCTTACTACATGGAGACCTCTACTCCCATCCCACTCCTCTTCAATAGGACTCCTATGGTCACAATGTTATATTTTGGGGCCTCCTGTCCATCTGAACTCTATTTCTCTTTACAGCCTCCTCTCTGAAGTATACTAAAAAGGAGGGCAACTAAATATGCCCAACTTTTGCTTCCTTAGCCATTGTGAACTTTAAGATGAGATAATCCTTTTATTCTTGTTACTTTTTTTCTACACAGATGAGCTTACAACTATTGTTACATTTTAAGAGGAAAAGTGTTAGCATTACCCCAAACCAACACTGCTTAAAACTTTAACCCTTAAGAAAATAAAATGCACACTCACAATTCAAAAACCATGTAAAGCATTCCATCTGAGCTATATGTCTCCAATAACTCTACAATGTGGGGATGTTTCAGCATATGACAGATACTGGCTTCCCGCTTTAGATCTGCAAAACAAACACAGGACATACTTTGTTAGGTAAGAACAAACGACAATCAGAGTGAATGATGAATGAATGGATGTGATCTATGGTAACATGAAGACTTCTCTAACTAAAGAGATGAAATCCCCCATTTACGCTAAGCTTAACTTTTTTACCCTATAAATCTTTGACAACATAACTTTTTCATATTCCTGCCAGTCTGTGTGTGTGTGTTGTGTGTGTGTGTGTGTGTGTGTGTGTGTGTGTGTGTGTATGTATACAGTACAGTTAGCTCTTATTTTTATTTATTTTAAGTAACTAAGCTCTATGCCCAATGTGGGGCTTGAACTCACAGCCCCAAGATCAAGTCGTACACTCTACTGACTAAGCCAGTCAGGCACCCCAGCACTTATTAATAAGAAATGTAAATAGCACAAATACTTTCTCCAAACTCTTTATAGTCACGTCTCAAAATTTATAATTTTCTTGATGTGCTAATAAATAACTCAATTTGCCATTTTAACATTTTACCTCTTTTTCTTAGTCTTCCCCAAATTGGATAAGAATGTTGTCTATTCTTTGGCCTAAAATCATTTGCACACACACGCCAGGGAAGTTATATGGAATAAAGGGCCAAATAAAATTAGTATGATTTAAACAGTAAAGGTTGAGAGTAAACTCTCAACCAGCAAAGTCAGAAATTTATTTTCTATCATCTATAAAATGTATTTGATAATTCAGGACACTACTCATAGTGTTATCTTGAAGAACAAGTTCAGACAATGTAGGTAGACTATTGCAGAAGAGTTACAAAATACTGTTTGGAAAATAAAACGGTTAATATCATCATCATCATACAAACACATTTTAGGCATAGGTATCACTTGCTATGTCCCCATGGAACAAAATAACTAAAGCCTTCCTGTATTAATTGTGGTGTTTTACCTGTTTGCAGGTGAATAGAATCCAATAAGACATTTTTATATTTGGAAGTAGAAGGGAGACAGGTAAAGAAGAAGGCTAAGGACGTACTACATAAGGCAAATGAGATGTTATCTCCTCTCTGATTTATTAATTCAACTTAGCCTCGTCAATGAGAGCAATGGCTGAAGACTGAACCACAGAAGACCGGGTAAGGGTAGAATGAGGAAAAGAAGTTGGTAAATTAGACAAAAGAGAAGCCACCAGAAAAGGAAGAATCAATAATATTACGAAAGTCAAGGGGATAGAGGGAATTAAGGCATGAGTAGTTGGAGAAGGCTGAGAAATGGCCGTAAGGGTCAGTCAGAAAAGACCATTAGCATTCTGAGCAAGATCAAGTTCTGTGGAGAGGGCAGGTTTGAAGTCAGTATGCAGGAGACAATTATGTAATAACAGATTAAAATTTATCATGTTTCTCACTGGCCTAAGTACTTAATAGAGTCATTACCATTTACTGTCCCAATACCCCGATGAGGTAGTTATTTTACAGGTGAGGAAGCTGAGGCCTAGAAAGGCATTCAAGATCACACAGCTCCCACAAGGGGTAGGTCTGAGCCCTGGCTTGTCCACCTCCAAAGTCAGCAAACAGTCCTTCCACAACACCATGCCAGGTTTAGACATGATCAAATTCGAAGAATCTTGCTGTAGGCAAGAAACAGCAAAGTCGAAGGTCTGATTTTTCTGTTTTTGCTGTTGTTTTAAAGGGAACACTGTGTTTCTAAGTGGCAGTGATGAAAACTCCATGGGATCTACAGCCAGAAACTTGGTGCAGGTTCTGCTGCCTGGCCTGCTGAGCGACTGCTATCCTCTACAGATGCCTTTGTCACTGCAGATGAACTGGGGCAGGCCACACGCAATGCAGGCCCTGCAGACTACTCAGCCACCTTCAGGGGGCAGCGGTAAGGTTTCCATGAAAAAAGATATGGAAGGACTGTATGGAATGCAGCACTGTGGGGCTGAGGGACAGGGTGGCTCAGTGTTCAGGGGAAAGGAAGAGGTCAGAGGCACATGAATGATGGTCTCCATCTCCAAAAGTGCTTGGAAAGGTCATGCAGGAGAGGAGAGGTGTGAATCAGGTGTGGGTTTTGTGCTGAGAAGTCATAATTATGAGGAAGGCTTTTGACAAGTGTGCTAGAAAGCCAGGTTGAAGCCAGGATACATAAATCAGGTATCTGCACAGTTTTTTCTCTCTTCCTTCAAGAATGTTCTGCCTCCAAATTTTATGAAAAGCTCAGGAGTTTTATTACTCATTTTAACATTTATTTCTTATTTTGCTCCTTTCATGTAACTACAGTGTGTTTCAACTTCCACACTCACTTCCCACGTACCACATTGTCGTACCAAAAGACTGCAGGTAGAAATGGATGCTCTAAAGACCCTTCCACTGGACCTGCACATTTCTTCTTGGTATACAGTTCAACCTGCTGCCAGTCTAGTCTCTTATCATCTACCCACCCCCCTCAAAATGAAGGCAGAATTGCTGGGGACCCTCCATTCAAAGACTAAACTATTTATCTTTATATTTTTTTATTTTTAAAGTTTATGTATTTATTTTGAGACAGTGAGTAAGCCTGAGTAGGGGAGCGGCACAGAAAGAGAGGGAGAGAGTGTCATTGCAAGCAGGTTCCAAGCTGTCAGCACAGAGCCTGACATGGGGCTCCATCCCACAAACCGTGAGACCATAACCTGAGCCAAGATCAAGAGTTGGACACTTAACTGACTGAGCCACCCAGGTGCCCCAAAGATAAACTGATTTAAACATCACTGGATTTGGCAATTCAGGGACTAAAAATCAGAACACCGAACAACACAGAACAAACATAAAAATATATTTCAAATTATAAGGACAATGATGCTAAAGATGGTTTACATCTAGGATAATTAGGGCACCATTTTCCATAATTCAAATATCAATTAAATTGGTATATATTAAATGCTCAAATGGAAAATCATGGTTTAAAAAACACAAATGCATTATATATAATTTAAATTATAGATTCCAGGAGCATTAAATTCAGAATGCTTGTTTCTAGATGTGAATGTGAATTAAAGGTGTATTTATTAAGAGCTATTAATTTTTTGCTGATATAGCAAACTAAGAATAGCATTTTCCTACAAATCAACTCATGAAGCAGAGTAGCAAGGAATTCAAAAGTAGGTGATAATGATTTGAAGTTGTGGTTATCTGAATGCTTTGAGGTACAAGCACAGAACGTGCCTGGGAGTGCCCTGACCGAGGTACCATTGCTGTTTTAAAGTGCTTCTTTGTCCATAGTAACTGGTAACTCTGTCTACTCTTTCTTGTATTTTTTTCAATTTGTAATCTCTCAGGGAAATTTAAAAGATTGAATACGGAAAGTAATATTTAGTTTTCTGACCATAACTGGAGAAACACACTGAAATCAATCCCTTATATGGCATGAGTACTACTGCTACTACTCCTAATACCAGTTTCCTAAGAAGTTTTAGACGTCCAACAGTAAAGCAACTATGCCCTGCAGGTTCGACCTCTCTAGTCTGCCCCTCAAGTAAGGGAGAGTTCAGGAAATGGTTTCAGGTGGTCTGTTTTATTTATTTTTTTGAAGGGGGGGGAGGAATAGAGGGAGAGAGAGAATCTCAAGTAGGCTCTGCACCCAATGTGGAGCCCCATGAGGGGCTCGATCCCATGAACCCTGAGATCATGACCTGAGCCAAAATCAAGAGTCAGACGTTTAACTGACTGAGCCACCCAGGCGCACCTAGGTGGTCTGTTTTAAAAAGAAATTTCCTGGGGGGTCTGGCTGGCTCACTTGGTAAAGCATATGACTCTTGGTCTCAGGTCATGAGTTTGAGCCTCACACTGGGTGTGGAGATTGCTCAAAAATTAAAACTTTAGAAAAAATAAAAAGTTTCCTAGAAGGTCTTTATTATTCATTTTACTACCCGTTGTTCTTGTGATAGAATTCTTCATACTGTCTTTTAAAAGTTGGATGCCACTTTCAGAGTACCACAATTCTGCAACAAGGTAATCTGACCATTGGTCAAAAATAATTTGGGTATTTACAAATATGATTGAAAAAAGAATTTCTGACATTCATAGCATTACAGTAGCAATCTCGACCTCAACATCCGAACTTAAAAAGGTCTAAATTTAACAGTTAGCTTGCCTAGAGCTATTCAGTAAGTTTAGATCAGCACTGCCCAACAGAAGTATAATGTGAGTCACATAATTTTAAATTTTCCAGTAGCCACATTAAAAAGTAAAAAGAAACAGGTGAAATTTATTTTCATAACATACCTTATGCAATCTAATATATCCAAAGTATGTCAATATAATCATATTAAACTTATTAAATATTAAATATATTAAATATATTAAATATAAAACATTATTAAATTCTTTTTCTGTATCAAGTCTTTGAGATCTGGTAGTGTTTTACATCTGTAAGTACATCATAATTTGGACCACCCATATTTCAAGTGCTCACAGCCACAACACGGCTAGTGGCTACCAAACTGGAACAGTATAGTTAGTTGTAGATAAACTGACTTTGATTCT
Organism: Felis catus; assembly: GCF_018350175.1. Lineage (NCBI taxonomy): Eukaryota > Metazoa > Chordata > Mammalia > Carnivora > Felidae > Felis > Felis catus. The sequence continues at coordinate 36,834,539 of NC_058386.1, forward strand.
TATCCTCTCTCAATTGTGAGTTCTCCTGCATTTCTTACACAGATATTTTGTAGTTACCCAGTCATTCAAAAAAGAATCTAAACTCAAAAGATGTGTTTAAAAAAAATTTCCATAGAAGGAAACTCCACTTTTAATAATCCAAATCCATCACTCAACAACTTAAATCTGGAATTTTGTCACTATTTTTAACCTAGATCCTTCATTTGGTAGTTTTAAATTATTTTATCTTGTTTAGTCTACCAAACACAAAAACAGTGCTCAAAATCTACTGTACTGCACTGCCCTTTGTACACTTCAAAATTTATTCAATGACCTTAGACTATGTATGCAGTGCAACATTTGAGAGTCTACTATGCAACATTTGGGATTTTAAGTGCCATCCTATAAATCCTTGTTTAATAATTATAATAACCCTGTAAGATAAATATACCTATTCCCATTTTGAAGGGGAAGAAACTGTGGCCCTGGGTGCAGTGAGATAAAGAAGGAAGTTGTTGAAATCACACAAATAGTAAGTAAAGGAAGCAGCACTAATAACTGAAGCCCAGTGCTCTTTACAGCACACCACAATGGCTCCTGGTGCTGTACAGTTTTCACATGTGCCCTTCAGACCCAATCATGACAGTGCTAATGTGGTAACACTAACCTGGGTGACGAGCTATCAAGACTGCTACAAAATCAGTTTATATCAGCTTGCATGGTCACCAATGATGATCAGAAATTAGGCACTGTTCTTTTCCAGACAAATACATAAATATCGTCATTTACTTCCAATTTCCGGGTTGTGTTAGGAACTCAATAGTTAGCAAAATTCACTAAGAGCTGACCCCAGGCTCCAAATGCACATAAAGAATATTCTAATCTAGGGGCGCGCCTAGGTGGCGCAGTCAGTTAAGCGTCCGACTTCAGCCAGGTCACGATCTCACGGTCCGGGAGTTCGAGCCCCGCATCAGGCTCTGGGCTGATGGCTCAGAGCCTGGAGCCTGTTTCCGATTCTGTGTCTCCCTCTCTCTCTGCCCCTCCCCCGTTCATGCTCTGTCTCTCTGTCCCAAAAATAAATAAACGTTGAAAAAAAACAATTAAAAAAAAAAGAATATTCTAATCTAGTCACAGAAATAATTAGGACAAATATTAATGTGTTCAGTCGAATCAATATTGATAGCAAAATAAGTAAATTAAAGTTATTATTGATTCAACATCTTTTCCTTGGTGTACTGAAATTAATGACCATATGATATTTCAGAAAGGGAATCTAAGCAGAACCTTGAAAGGATTCTAGTAACAAAGTCAAATTCTGTTGCTGAGTTCCACCTTTATATAATAACCAATTCGTAGACTAAAGATCCCAAGGATCCCTTTGGCAATAATACAGGTCAGGTTGGCTTTAATGAGGCTATCTTCCTATAAATCAGGAAAGTTGACCTTCTCAACCAGTGGACGACCAGAGGCCCAGACAGACCCATGCACCAATCTGGGTTAACTGCAAACTCATTATTTCTTTGATCTTTTACACATTTTACTACCACCCTATATATTTTATTATCTTTTTTTTACAAAGAGAAATCCAAGCAGCATCTAATGTCTTCGAATTCTTGCCCATATTTTTTTAATCCTATGGTCTAAAAATCTCATCTGTCAGGTGAATAAAGAAAGGAAAGAGCGTACCATTAATTGAGAATGTTTGATTGATATAAAATTTTTTCTTAAATAGGCAAAGTATTAGAAATCAATCTTAACTGCATTAAGCATTTACAAATTAATGGGGTTTTGGTAATACATTTCCCAAGGAATTTTCAGTTCTGATAACTGTAATAAATATATTAAAGCAGCTGCCCAGTTGAATACCACATTTACAGTGAATTCAACGCTATATTTATAAACAACTATCAGCTGTAAAACAGAATAATGCCAATTACTCTGAGATCTACTTGTCTTCCCTCTCACTCTTCATTAGGATGAGTTTGGCAAAAAATTATCTAAGTGCCATTTATTTCCTAGGGACTTACATTTTAAAAACTCCAGGTCATTCCTAGTCAATATTGAAGTACTATAAATCATTGAACTTACTAATGAGATATTAATAAAGATTATAGGTGACCAATTCAATCTTTATTAATATTTATCTTTGGAGATGTTAAAACCCTGAAAGAAGAGCATTTGCTTAAAAAGCCATTTGTGGATAAGAGCTAACATTAGGTTACATAGAAACCAAATTATTTGTCTCTTAGAAGGTATAAGTGAACCTTCAAGGAGTTACTCAACCATGTATTTGGCGAAAATCTGTTTTGGACTCAGCTAACAAGATATTAATTATATGGATAAAAAGAAAAAGCAGAGGTTACTGAAACCCAAACCAAATAAATTTCAAGTATTAGAGTTTTTTCAAATAAACGACCATTCTTAAGATATTCTATACACGATAAAGATAGAAATACAGTATCTTAAACATTTGTAGAAGGTACAATTCTTCTGTTCCTGTTCATTTTGAGAAATGTAAACCAAAAAGCTTTATAAAAAGGTGGAAAGATGGGGTATTTTACTATTATAAAAACCAGACGCCTATTTCAAAATGGTACTAATTTTATAAAGAAAATTAGAGAAATACCAGTTTAAACCTCACTTTTCAACATTAAAGTCTTAAAAAACATACTTGTTAGCAGTATGAACGAACTTTGTGGGATGACAGAGTGTACGTATTTGTTGTCAGTCATTGGACTGAACACTTAATGGCTCATTTTATTGTGCATAAATTTTTATTCAATAAAACTTAAAAAGTGACTGCAATACAACAGTAATTCAACTAATATGTCTAAGTCAAATATTGTTATATGCATACCTGTATTTTATACTCCCAATTTTGTTACTTATCATTACCTTCTATTTTTATTTACTTACTGATAGCTCAGGTGTTCAACAAGCGTTTGTGCCAGGATAGGCTTCCTTACTATCCACTCCCCCCCACCCCAAACCTCCTTTCTCCAGGATAGGAACAGCCCAGGAAATACTGCCAGCAAGACCAAACGTCTCCCCACAAAGCAATCTGTAGTCTGTTTTAATATATAAATAAAAGAATTCCTGAGGCCAAGATTCTCTGTGGCATAGTGAATTAATTACCAAAGTTTTTTTTTTTTTAAATATGGGTTTCCCCATCCAGCAGAATCTTTTTGTCAACTAATCTCATGAAAATAGTAAAAAAACAAATTTATAGTAAAAAAAGTAAGTACTGATGTGTGTACTCACTATGAAAAGGATCAGTAAAAATAAGCTAATTGTTTTGGTAAATAACAACTTGATATCAGGGATTATGGAGAGCTCTGCGGACTCGTGGCCTCAACCACCAAATTATTTATTTTGCTGGGCCACTGCCAAAATTCAGATTTATATGGATAGCTGCAAATGGCTAGTAGGTAGGTATAATTTAAACAGCTTGCCTTAGAGTCTTGATTTTTAAGAAATTGATCAAGAAGCTTCAAAGAGTAGCAGACATTTTTTGTTTCAAAGTGGAATGGCAGGCAGTGGTTGAGAGTGGCAGCATGAAGAGTATACTTTTTGTACACAGTGAAACTTTGGACTAACGGAAACGTAAGGAGTTCTGAAAAGGCCAGATTTCTCCTTTTTTCATAAAAAGAATTTATTTGTGTGTGGGGGGGAGAGCATGCGTGAGCAAGTGGAGGAGGGGCAGAGAGAGAGGGAGAGAGAGAATCTGAAGCAGGCTCCACGCTCATTGTGGAGCCTGACACGGGGCTCGATCTCACAAATTGTGAGATCACGACCTGAGCTGAAATCAAGAGCCAGGCACTTAACCAACTGAGTGACCAGGTGCCCCCCTGATTTCTCCTTTTTAAAGTAAAATTTTAAGTAAATCAATACATTGCTTTACTCTTAGAATAAACTATCTTCATTTAATCTTTTCTACAAAACCAGGAGGTAGCATACTTAAGTAGCTGAAAATGTGGCAGCTATCTAGATCAGAAATTTTTAACTAATTTGGGATCAGAGACCATTTTAGAAGTCTGTTAATATGACAGATACTCTGCCCCCAAAAGATTTTGCAGTAAGATATAAGGGAAGCACAAAAACCTAAGAGACTGACCTAGATGCTTATGTCCAAGGATCAAAATCATGACAGATAATCCTGTAACCCAGCTTCGGGAGGCCACAAGAGCACTGCTGGAACTGGAAAGCCATAGGAGCTAGTGCCTCCTTATAAAGAGGCCTTACAAGCACTGTTGAGGATAGTGAGATAATAATGGGCACAATTTGAGGTTAACTATTACTAGATAAACATAATATCCCCCATATCATTTTAGCCTCTGCTCCAAACCTAGCACTTTATTCTGTGAAATGCATAAAGCCACCGTAAAGTGTGTTTTTCTTCATTTCCTAAAAATCACACAAAGTTCCCCTGGATTCCATGTGGCCCAATTTCCTATTTCCCATCTTGGTATCAAAACAATATAAATTCTTTATTAATTAAAGTATAATGTTCACACACACAAAATAAATACATTTTATATATTTATGCTAAGTGTTTTTCCCGTTTGTTGTAGGTTGAGTGCCAGGCTATGTATATCTTTACTTTTTAAAGAATGCGCATTTATAGTCAACCTGCCTTCTTTGGCTTTTTTTTTTTTTCTGAATTGCTCTTTTGTCATTTCATCAAACTTGAAATGGGTAAAACATAAGTTTCCTTAAAAGTGGAGATAGAAGCAGAGACTTCTAGCATCTGATTCATGTACAGTTGGGTACAATCCTGGTAAGGGAGGATGTCCCCAGCCAGCAAGAACAAGTAGAAGGAAGTCAGTCAGGGCCTTAAACCCTCTTCACTTAAGAGTCCATTTGTCACATAACAGTAACAAAAGACCTAATTCAGGTCTCAATATTATGGGAAACAAAAACAGTATGTTATTTAGGTCATTCTAGATAATGGTTTATTTCATATAAGTGACTTTTCCAGAAGGGTACCAACTTGTCCTGGTTTGCCTGGGACTTGTAGCATTCAAAGTTCTGTATCCTGAGAACCTGCCCTCAATCCCAGGGAAACCAGGATGGTTGGTCACCCTACTCCCACAGATCTGGCATTTATCCTTCCAAATGCTAACACTCTTCTGCAGGGAGGCAGAGATGATATAATAGAGCAACAGATTTGTAGTGAGAAGCCCCATCTTTAAATCTTGTCACCATCACTTAATAGCTGTATAACCCTGAATATCAGTTTCCTCATCTACAAAATCGAAAGAGTAAGATAGCCAAATTATGGAATGAACCCAAATGTCCATCAACTGATGAATGGATAAAGATGTGATATATATATGTATATATATCTATATATAGATACAGATATAGATATATGTATATATAAATACATAAAATGGAATATTACTCACCCATCAAAAAGAATGAAATCTTGCCATTTGCAACTACATAGATGGAACTAGAGTATATTATACTAAGTGAAATAGGTCAGAGAAACACAAAATACCTAATTCAGGTATTTTGATTTCACTCATGTGGAATTTAAGAAACAAAATAGATGAACATGGGGAAGGGAAGGAAAAATAAAATAAGATTAAAAAAAGAGAGAGGCAAACAATAAGAGACTTAACTATAGAGAACAAACTGAGGGTTCCTGGAGGGGAGGTGGGTGGGGGATGGGCTAGATGGGTGATGGCCATTAAGGAGGGCACTTGTGATGAGCACTGGCTGTTATATGGAAGTGATGAATCACTAAATTCTACTCCTGAAACCAATACCACACTATATGTTAACTAACTTGAACTTAAATGAAATCTTGGAAGGAAAAAAATGGAAAGAATAAGGGTTCTCATAGCAACTTGAAGTTAGCCCCGGATGGTTAATAAAGTAGGTGAAAGTGCTTGCCACAGTGCATGACACAGAGCATGTGCGCAATAAATTTTGTTTTCTTCCCCTCTGACCATCTTTGGTGGGAGTAACTCTTTCCTACCTTTACCAAATGTCAATCAAACCAAGTTTGATGACCAGAAGTTGGCAGTGTGAACATCCAATTACTAAACCGCACCGCTATACCATTCTTTTACTTTGCAGTTTTTCATCTACAACTTTTGAGGGAAATCATGTAATACAGCTTATGAAGGACTGAATCTGAACTGGACCACAAGATTATTTGGAAAGAAGTAAAATACAGGTAGGTAACCAAGTGTCTAATAATGACGCTGGTGAAAAAGTGAAGCGAAATCCACACAGCTACATGTATGTGGCCTACAGACCACCAGCATCATTATTCTTCCAGACAGCCCTGGGGACCCACGCTCACACCAACTACTTACTACCACTCCTCCGCTTTGGATGCGCAGCTGCTAAACCTGTTCATTCTAATGTTGCAACACCTGTCAAAATGATCTGCCCCTTCCTGCACCTTCCCTACTTTCAGCTCTCATGGATTCTTGTCTGGATCTTTCCATGGGTGTCTTGGCCTCCAGCTCCTTCTTCTCATTACACTGTCATCCTAGTTTTACTCTAAAACAGGTATTATCACATCACTCCAAAACCTTCATTGCTCTGCATTCCATACACCAAGACATTACAGTCCCCCAGTTTGGCTTTGAAAGCCTTCTAAAAATGATTTGAAGTTGGGGCCCCTGGGTGGCTCAGTCAGTTAAGCGTTCGACTTCACCTCAGGTCATGATCTCGCGGTTTGTGAGTTCAAGCCCTGGGTTGGGCTCTGTGCTGACAGCTTGGAGCTTGGAGCCTGCTTCAGATTCTGTGTCTCCTCCTCTCTGCCCCTCCCATGCTCACGCTCTGTCTCTCAATAAAATACGTTAAAAAAAATTTTTCTTTTTAATGATTTGAAGTCAAACAACTTAACTGGGTCCACAGAGCTATTTAGCAACAGGACTGAAAATGGGACTGAGTTCTCCTGCTTCTTAGTCAAGTAAGTTAGGTTTGCTTTTTTCTTTTATTTTGGATGTCACACACATGACATTCCTTTCCTGCTTCATCCATCATCCTCCCTGACGCCCCCATCCTGAACTACCTGCAGTGTCTGCAGCCCTCCCGCCTTTGCCCGTGCTGTCTATGCTCTTGAAAATACCAATTCCACGGGCACCTGGGTGGCTCAGGCGGTTCAGTATCTGACTTCGACTCAGGTCATAATCTCGCGGTTTGTGAGTTCGAGCCCCGCGTCAGGCTCTGTGCTGACAGCTCAGAGCCTGGAGCCTGCTTCAGATTCTGTCTCCTCCTCTCTCTGCCCCTCCCCTGCTCATGCTCTGTCTCTCTCTGTCTCTCAATAATAAATAAACGTTACAAAAAAAATTTTAAAAAAAATACCGATTCCTCTGTTTGACACTCCATGTGCTTCCTTCACTCAGCAAAATTTCACTCACACTTTGCCTCGACGTTCTCCTTGTTGATCCCCGCAGCTGAAGTAGGCATACCCTGCTGTGACCTAACAACATTCTCCTCCACCCCCATACAGACCTCAGTATCTCATCATTTGCCAAACTGTACTACTGCTGGTGATGTACATTCCTGCCAAACCTGCTGGAAGGCAGCACCAAGCACACAGAACTCCACTCGACCAACGTCTATTACATCCTCTATTTCACATCAAAGTATATGTATCACTGAATCAGAGAGTATTAGAAATTAGAAGGACATGGGGCACCTGGTGGCTCAGTCAGTTGAGCATCCAGCTCTTGGTTTTGGCTCAGGTCATGATCTCACAGTTTGTGAGTTCAACACCCACACTGGGCTCTGTGATGACAATGAGGAGCCTGCTTGGAATTCTCTCTCTCTCTCTCTCTCTCTCTCTCTCTCTCTCTCTCTCTCTCTCTCTCTCCCCCCCCTCCCTCTCCCTCTCTCTCAAAATAAATAAATGCTTTAAAAATGATAACAAATGGGAAGGACAGTAAGAGAACCATTGTCACATGCTACTCTCTATCCTTACATTTTACTCATAAGAAAAATGAGTCCCTAGAGAAGCAAGTGACATGCCCAGTTACACAGCTAGTTCACTGCACAACTGGAAGATGAACTCAGCCTCTAGTTCCCAATCAAGCAATCTTTCTGCTGTCCCACACCATACTGGAAGAAGATTCTAAAAATGTCCACAATTTTAGGCAATCTACTCCTGGTAGCACATCCATACTGACTAAAATGTTTTCAGAGTATACCCCACAAAATAACATCTATGTGTAGATAACTGGGCACTAATGTTATTCTGCATATTGTATTGCCAGGACTTAAAATGGAAGGCTTCAGGGCCACCTAGGTGGCTCAGTTGGTTGAGCATCCAACTTCAGCTCAGGTCACGATCTCACAGGTTGTGAGTTCAAGCCTGGCATCGGGCTCTCTGCTGTCAGCGCAGAGCCAGCTTCGGATCCTCTGTCCCCTGTCTCTCTGCCCCCACCCCTCAAATATAAACGTTAAAAAAAAAAAAAGACTTCAAGGTACCCTATTACATGCACTAGCTTTAAACAAACGTGATATATGGCTGACAGTGCTATGTCATTGTGTAGTGCATGTACTACAACTTCATTAGGTTAAATGATCACAACTCCAAAAGAGGTGGGGTGGAAAAATATATCTAATGTTTGTCCTCTAGTGGAAAAAAGAGGAACTAGAGGGCACTAAAGATCATATTAAAGCTATTCAGACAAATAATATCACCAGGATCTCTGGCTACAGACAATATTATTAGTCTTGATAATACACAGATGATTACTTCAGCTAACATTTGATGAGTATGTTAAGTCAGGCTCCATTTGAGATCTGTCCATTTGTTTAACCCTCACAACAACCCTAAGAGGGAGATGATACCCATTTTACATATGAAGCAGCTGAAGCAAAAGCAGTGAAGAAACCTGCCCACAGTACTCAAACCGCAGAGCAAGGATTTGAACCCAGTTAGTCTGGCCCCAGTACCTATGCTCTTGACACTCCGCTATACTGCCTCTTAGGTCTGCAACTACTCAATTCTGACAATAAACTTTAGAGATAAGCTATTTGTCAAAACCGAAGTATAAGGTCTCGATTAAAGTAAAATGCAATCAGAGCAAATTTCAGTCATAAAATCATAATACTTTTCAAAAAATCTTAGCTTAGGCCTTCCAAGTCATCTGATTATATTTTTGAAAAACTACTTTCCATAACGTGCAGAATCATTACAAATATAATGATTAGGCAGGGCTTTTGGAATGGCTGTGTAAGCTCAGGGAAACCTTCCCCCTAGAAAGAGATATACTTAGCTGGTCAAAATTAACCACCAAAGTCTCTGGAGATTGATCAAAGGGGCTTACAATAAATTGAGAAACATTTATTCATAAAATCCACAGAAACTCACTAAGAACAATGGGAAGCTATCACATTCAGGATAAGGACTGTACCTGGGCCCCATAGCTCTGCCTTGTGTTGGAACTGTTCTAGGTAGGGCCCAGAAGCTGAGTGACATATCAGTTCCTTGAGGTGGAAGAGCTTTTTGGGATGGTGAACATTGGGAGATCCCATGTTGTACAGCTCCATGCTGTGGAAGGCCTACGTTGAGTGGGTGGTAGAAGCCAGGTGGCAGCACCCATTCCCCAATGCCCCCCTCCAGTTAAGTACAGGTTACCCAGGTAGGGCAGCTGGTAAAGAATGTAGTCCCACTGCTCTGTGCTGCAAGAGAGCTACAGAGTTGGGCCTGGAAGCTAAGTGGTAGCTCCTATCTCCTGCAACTTCCTAAGCAGAAGTCCTTGTCCGAGTACATTTAGTACCTGGTGAACATTGAGAGATGTCATCCTCCCTGACTTTGGGTGTGAAAGATCCATATTGAGTGGTAGTAGCAGAAAGGAGGAGGAGCAAGTTCATGCCTTTTCCCCCCAGTACACAAAGACCTGCTCCATAGACAGGATCTAGGCGGAGCAACTAGTGGGGGGTGAATTCCCCATTCTCCCAGCTCTTGCTCCAAAGTAAGAGATTCTGCTCAGAGGAGAATATAGCAAGCTTAATAGACTAACAAACCCTGCCCCTGACAAGGGGCTAGACTTTAACTACATCACACCATGGAGCAATTTATACTACAGGGCATTGTCAAAAACAGTTATCAGCTAGCAATTAGTACAGTGTGATACCAACAGATCATCTTAATGGGAAATCAGGGGAAGAGATGGTCAAAGAGAGCCCAGGTAAAGCCACAGTCATTCCTGATGGTAAGGTTGTGCTCATACTCCAGTCTGCTGGAGAGAGACATGAGAGGTTATAGTGAACTAACCCAGCAAATCACTCAACAAATAAACAAACAAGAACAAGCCCTGAAGTGTGGGAGGGGTGTCAATATCCAGAGCTGCTATAACAAAGTTAGGAGACATGCAGAAAACAGAAACGTGTGACCCTTACACAGGTTAGAGAAAGCACTGAAAATAGAAACTAACTTTGAGGGGGCCAAGATGTTGGACTTTAGCAAGAAAGACCTTGAAGCAGATATTATAAGTGTATTCATAGAAATAAAGGAAATTCATGTTTAAAGAATTAAAGGAAGGGGTGACAACATCTCAAATAGAGAATATCAGTAAGAGAAATTATAAAAAAGAGCAAAATGTATATTCTGGGGTTAAAAGTACAATAACCAAGATGAAAAATTCACTACAAAGCCTGAAAAATAGAACTGAGCCGGCAGAAGGATCACCAAACTTGAAGATCGGCTGATAGAGATTATGCAATCTGAAGAACACAGAAGAAAAAAGAAGAAAGCATGAACAGAGCCTCAGAGAAACGTGGGACACCAATTAACACACTGACATATGCATAATGGGAATACCATAAGGATGAGAGAGAGAAAAAAAAGAGCTGAAAAAATACACAGATATAAATGAATGGGGTGGGGGGAGGAGACAGACAAGCCTCCCATGTAGAAGATATTCAAATACTAATACTAATTAGTATTAGTAATTCAAATACTAATACTTGATTCTTTAAGACTTCATGAATCTTTTTTTCTTCTTTTGGCCCATCCCAACTGCCATTTGGGAGTTAGTGGAGGCCAGCATTTATCTTGTTTAGATTACTGCAAAAGCCCTCAAATCTCATCCTCATAATTATGGTCAAAGAATTCTGTCTAAAATGAAAAGTCAATCATGTCTGACTATATTTTCCCACACTCAAACCCTATTTCCCTTAGATGTGGCTAACTGGTCCATTTGGAGCTTTTCAGAATCACTACAGTACTTATTTTTAAAAGCAGGCTCCTGGCCCACACTCCAGACCTACTAGATTGAACTGAGGAAGGGGCCCAAAGATCAATGAGTGCTTTTATTTTTTTATTATTTTTTAAAATGTTTATATTTTATTTTTGAGAGAGAGAGAGACAGAGCATGCACGAGTGAGCAGGGGGACAGGGAGGGGGAGACACAGAATTTGAAGCAGACTCCAGGCTCTGAGCTGTCAGCACAGAACCTGACAGACACAGGGCTCAAACTCATGAACTGTGAGCTCATGACCTGAGCCAAAGTCAGACGCTTAACCAACTGAGCCACCCAGGTGCCCCAATGAGTGCTTTTAATAACCACCACCCTCACCCTCTCTCCCACAATTCTTCTGCACAATGAAGAATGAGATCCACAGGGAACTGGTCCCTGTTTAGGTCTTTATCCTTAGCTGTTGTTGCTCCCAGAAAGTTCCAAATGGTAATCATTAGCTGACCAGAGAGAGCTATATTGTAGGAGAGCATAACCAGAGATTCATACATGATAATATATAATGCATATAACTTAGGGAATAATTCAAATGTATGAATAAATAAATCAATAATTCCACTTAAACATGGTGGTCTAAACGCATGCATGTCTCTGCTACCTTTTAAAGCCCAACTAGTATTTCAGTAAGGCATTAAAAAGGCATAGACCCACAAAGATAAAGAGAATGAAAAGAGGCAGCAGCACATTAGATTGGGAAAGATTGGTGGAAAGTAATGGACAAAGTTAGCAGATCAGAGAAAGCTGAAATCCAAGTGTGGTAGCCAGTAAGACAAGATTCTCAGTCTCTGACCATGGGTATTGCAAATGACCAACAACCCCAAGTGTAGTCCTGGGAATCCATCACTGTGTTCCCACCAACACCATGCTTATCACAGGCTACTCTCAGCCTGTGACTAAAAGCAGCAGCAATAGTAAGGCAGGCACCTTTCTAGGAGATATGAACTCTGATGACCAAAACACTGGCTGGAGGGACTCCCAATAGGCCTCACCAAAACTTTCCTGGAACTGCACCTTAGTCTAAGATTTTTATTACTCTTTCTCCTCCAAAAAAAGTCAGACCTGTGCAACCTGTGATGGCTCTCCTAGCTTTCTCTGGCTCCCTCCCCCCCCTTTTTTTTTTCACTCAGAGGTGGTTTCCCAATAAATTTCTTGTACATCTGATCCTTTTGTGGTCTTTCCTCTTGACCTGAACATGCCAAGCTTCCAACAAGGCAAGCCAGTAAGAAGCAAGCTGATATGCCTACCAAAGTATTCCCAAGAAAGTTTTAGCAAAGGGAAACACCAGGAAATATTTTAAGAAAAGCAAAGATCTTTGAAGGCAAAGGTGTATGCTGGAGCAGACAACATGAGCCTTTGCTGGGGCACTCTGACCCTAGATATCTTTGACCAAGCAAATTCTCTCTCCCTGACTCTTTGGAGATTTTGGATACTACACTCATAGCTCAGGTCAAAATCAAGCATTGTACTTAAACAGGGGGATTAATTGTAAAGGTCATGTGTAAAATAAGCATGTTAAAATGAAAACCCTCAGCCTCCTTCCCCAAGGTGGCTTAGAACCATTGCTTCCCCCAAGGTCGCTTAGACCTGTGTTCTGCCACCCTCCAACCCTCCAAATATACACACTCCTATCCCAAGGTAGAAGATTGAACGACTGTTCTGTCAAACTGACCTGCTTAAGAACAGAAGACCTACAGATATTGCTATCCATGGGGCTTTGAAAAACTTGTTGGATCACCTACATTAAGTTACCCATGTACACGGAGTTTCCAGGCAACTGTTACTACTTTTTTATTAAAAATGAAACAACAGCCAAGGATCACCAGACATTTTGGGGAAAGCTTCTAAAAAGAAAGAGACTTAAAAAAAAATAGGAAAAAATATTTCTGAGAATACCATTTCCTGCATCAAAGAGGCAAAGAAAATTTTAAAAAATATATAGTATTTTGAGATAGAAAAGAATGAAACCTATGAAGAACAAGAAACTACATAATACTAATAATTTAAAACATAGACATTCAGGAAGGGAATTGAACATGGAAAAAATGAAGATTCAAATCGAAGCATTAGAAGATCAAATTGAGGAAGTGTCTCAAGGAGAATAAGAAGACAAAAAGGAAGAAATAGGGAGGAAAAAAACGTTAGAGATAAAAATCAATCCTGTGAGCTCTGATATTATTTGAATAACAGTAACTATAGAAAGGGAGAATAGAGGAACTAGAGGGAAGAAACTTATCTAAGAAATTGAAAAAAAAAAAAAACAAAACTCTGAACTTAAGAACAATGAGTTTCCAGAGTTTGAAGTTTTTTTTTTTTTTAATGTTTACGTATTTTTGAGAAAGAGAGGGAGACAGAACATGAACAGAGGAGGGGTAGAGAGAGATGGAAACACAGAATCTGAAGTAGGCTCCAGGCTGAGCTGTCAACACAGAGCCCAATGCAGGGCTTGAACTCATGAAACCGTGAGATCATAACCTGAGCTGAAGTCAGACACTTAACTGACTGAGCCATCCAGGTGCCCCATGAGTTTCCAGATTAAAAAAAAAAAATTCCAGGAACCCAGCATAATAACTTTTTAAATGGCCCACACTAAAGCACAGCACTGTGAAATTTTGGTGTACTGGTGTAAAGAGATTATCATTAACATTTTCAGAAAAAAGGAAAAAGGGCTAGGCATTGTTCCAAGTGCTTTACTTGTATTATTCAATCTTCTCAATAACTCTATAGAGGTAGGAAAAATTATTATGCTCAATTTTTAGATGAGGACATTTAGGCACAGAGAGGTTATCTGACTTGCCCACGCCACATAGCTGGTAAATATGACATGAACCCAAGTCATCTTGTTTCAGAGTATAAGTTTTTAAACACATTCTGAGGGAAAGTTATTTCCAACCTAGAATCTTATACCCAGCCAAACTATCAAATTGTTGAGTACAATAAAGACATTTTTGGATATCTCAAAAGATGCTGAAAGTAACTAGAGGACATACTTTGCCAAAATGAAGATGAAAATTGGAAAAGAATATAGGAAATCTAGGAAACAGAAAACCTAGCACAGACAAAAGGTAAAGAGAATTCCCATGATGATAGTCCTGTAGGCCAAGACTGCAACGAAGTTTGAAGGACACAGATAGATGAAGGGCAATGGGAAGGAGGTCTTTGTTGCCAAAAAAAATTTGGTCAATTATCAGTGAGGTTAAACACACTGAGAGAAGATATATAGTTCAGTGGACAGTCTGGGGAGGAATTAGCGAGGAGACACAGAAAACAAAGCAAAGGAATAAGTCAACTATTTGATCCAGGTATAACAATAAATTACATAAGAAATATAATCACATTACACTGATAACTCAAATATGAATAATGTTACAAAAATGGGAAAAGTAAAGTGAAGAGGGATGGGAGGTGGCAGCATAGGAGAGCTACATCTTTTGTAGCAATCTGTCAATAACAGAATATCTAAAACTATAAAATCAAGTAGTAGTAATCTAAGCATATGTTGTTAGCTACAAAAGAAACAGCAAAAAAATGATTCAAGTGGTTATATCAGATAAGAGACTGGTTGGTTTGGAATGAATTAGAACAGAAATTGCCTTTTGCTGTTATTTGAAGTAATGTGACTTAACTTGTAAAACCTATGGCTTATATTACTTAGATAAAAGCATAAAAGTATGAAGAATGGAGAACTTCATATTTAATCCATCAAACACCATATATTAATGATTAGTAAGGAGACATAAGTAGAGTCAAGATATGAGGTTTGGAATGTTTACAAATTTAAAAACTAAACAAAACAAAGACTTTACTACAAAGAAAAAGTGCTCCTTGCTATAAGGGCCCCTGGAAAAAATATACAAATATGTTAAAAGTGGGAAGTAAATATCTAGTTATCTGTATTTTGAATGTTCATTTATAAACTAGGTGGTATACTTTTTCATTGTCCCCTAACCCATTCCTTGGGCTCCAAGGTGTATTCCAATTGACAGGGCATAAATTATCCATACAGTAAGAAAAAAAAGTCTAACAATGATTTTCAAGTGATGTGGGGAAAAAAAACTCAATTGGTCGCATTCTCCCACCAATTCCCTATTACATACTGAACTTCAGGAGACAGAAAACAGAGCACAGCTGTGAACCAGTGTCCTTAGAAAGTCACCTTTCTAACTAAAACTCCTAAGGTGACAGCAGCAATCTCTGATAAGCTTGCTTTGTAAGTAGTAGTTCAACACTGGTCATGGCTCTCCTATTTTCTGGGAACTGTTATTTTACACATTACAAATTATAAAGCTCCTTGGAAAGGACAACAAAGCTGATGTGATGTGCTAGGGCTGCCAAAGCATATCACCACCAACAAAAGGCAGCAATTTCAAGCTATTTATTGTTTAAACTCCATTCATTAGGCAATGTTTATTCTCCTCTGTAATATTTTTTTAAAAACCCTTTGTTAAAATAACAAATTCAAAAGGCATTATCTAAACTGTGGTAAGATTCATTCAGGTATTGGATACTATGAACTAAACACGAGGCTTTGTCCTGTAGACTGATGGCTCTCCAGCTTTAACATAAGCCCTCATTTTATATTACCCCAAGTTAATAGTCATTTGATGCACTGGTAATGGAGTACTAAAAACCACAATTAAAATTGTTTTTTCCTTCTTGTTTTATTTCTTGGTTAATTACAATGTTCAAAGAGACCACTAGAGATAACTTCCTTTTAAAATTCTCAGTTTTGCTCATTTTTCTTTCTTTCCTTTTTTAAGAAAATATATGGCACTGGTCTCGTTAATGTCATTAGTTGCGATGCCTGCTGAGAGAAAATGCTGACTTCGTGAGCATGGAATCAATTTTCTGAATTAAAAAAAGGCTTTTGTGGGGCTACTTCTTACATAGTATTTATTTTCTCAGAAGCCTTCACTGTAGGAAATGCTTTAATTACTGTGGTGGGTGCCAGATTACCAAATCTACATTTATGTAATGGAATTGTAGTGAACTTAAAACATGTTCCTTCACTGCTTTCAGCCATTTCACCTTGCTGCAACCTCCAATGCACAAGGGAGCATACAAAGACCTTAAGAAATGTCCTTCCCCAGAATGCTAGAGACACATTTCCTAGCTTTGTATTTGTGGATTTGGGGACAAAGGTTACTCTCCAGTGAAGCTATATATATATATAGTGAGTAAAACTATCAGGAAACAGAGAGGGTAGGTGAAGAAAGGGGAGCGGAAAGGAGAAGAGGGCATCATATACAGAGTCTAGGAATGAGAGGTTAACCGGTTGGGGACAAAAGAGCTGGGAGAAGCCAAACACTATGGATAGGCTTTTGAGGAAAGATACCAAATTCAAAGATGCAAAGTCCAACCCAGGACCTTGAAACAGAGTGAAGGCAGTGCCCCCAGGAGCCAACACAGACATGGGAAGTGCACTGCCTACACAGGTATGGCCACTGCTGGGACAAAGTACCATAGGTGAGCTGCTTTCAAAAGTCTGGGCTGATACTCCCACCTGGCCACCACAGAAGTCTTCGGGGGAAAAGAAGTTCAGCATCTTATGAGGTGGGGCTGTTAAAGATATAAGGAATATTGGAGAAGAGCGCAGTGAGGGAGGTACAGAATAGGAACTTCCTGGTACAAAGAAAATACAGTAAAATAGAAAAGAAAGGGATGCTGGGCTTTTAAAAAATATATAATTATAATAATCCAGACTATCTGGTACATTCTGACTTTATAGGAAGTGGAGTTAGTAGGGAATATTTAGAAATAGATGTATTTCTTTAAAAATTTTTTTTAATGTTTATTTTTGAGAGAGAGAGAAAGAGAAAGAATGAGAATGAGAATGAGAATGAGAATGAGAATGAGAATGAGAATGAGAATGAGAATGAGAATGAGAATGAGAATGAGAGGGGCAGGGGCTTGAGCAGGGCAGGGGCAGAGAGAGAGGAAGACACAGAATCCAAAGCAGGTTCCAGGCTCTGAGTTGTCAGCCCAGAGTCCAACGTGGGGCTCAAACTCATGAACCACGAGATCATGACCTGAGCCGAAGTTGGACACTTACCCAACTGAGCCACCCAGGCACCCCTAGAAATAGAAGTATTTTTGTATGTGACATGACCTACTTCTCTGTCACACACCTGATGATCAGATATCTAAATATTGTCAATGTTGGGATGCATTTGCTAGGATGCTTGCAAACACTAATGAAGTCACATTCAATGAAGAAGCAATAGATGACAAAGGCCTTCTTCTTGGTGTTTTCTAAAAAGTAGATAGGTAAAAATAAAAGTATTACCGGATTAGCCACTGTATGTCAGGGAGAGGTATATATTTTTAAAAGTAGTTTAAAATTCTGTAAGTTTCTTAAGGATGAAAACTACATATTGCACATCTTTGTTTACTCCCAAATGCCATGTGCTACACTCGATGGATGACCTATAAAGTAGATGATAAATGTTTACCAAATAAGATTCTGAAGACTGTGAACCTAATGCAAGATAAAGAAACAAGGATAATCTGTATATTCTGTAATGGAGTAAACTCCAGAATATATATTAATTAGTGAAAAAAAGTGCAGAACAGTATGTAGAAAATGCCACCCTTTACGTAAGAAAGAGGGAAGTATGTTTGTTTGTTCACTTATAGTTTTTAAGAAAAGAAAATGAAGAATAAACCAGAAGCTAATGAAAATGATTGCTGATGGAAGAGGAAGGTAACAGAGATGAATGATACACTTTTTAAAATTAGACTTTGTGACCATGTAAATGTTTCACATAATTATAAAACAAAACTAAATCAAAATAAGAAAAACAGTACCTAGAAATAAAAATCAAAATGTAACAATCTAATAATATAGCAAGTTGCTGGCAGAATGACAAAGAACTGTTTTAAGTAAATGTTTTATTTTAAAACCATTTTATTTTAAAATAACTTCAGACTTAGAAAATTACTGAATGTTTTTGCTTTTATATACCTGGCCATCACTTTTCCAGTCATAGAATTCTTTCTGGTATTTTATTAGTCTTAGAAAACTGTCTTAACCCAGACTTATAATAAAAATGATGGCCAATGACAAGGTTTCCTACTACCCAACCTCTCCTTAGATTTCCAATCACATACTGACAAAAAGGAAAACACCATCAGAACCTGCCCTTAAGTGTTACTTAAAAGATGCCTGACCTGACTTTTCAAGTAAAAAGAGGTAAAATTGTGACCCAAGGCTGCCGTACAAAACCTGGAAGTGGGGCCCAAAAGTATTGCATCACAGACATCCAGTTCTGAAGCTGATTCCATAACAGTCAAAGCTACCCATATACTTTTTTTTGAAGGCAGCATTGGATGGTGATGATGAATAGGGCCTTGGGAATTTGCCAGACCTGAGTTTGAATCTGGACTCTGCCCTTCACTCAATTGGTATGTGAGCTTAAACGTGTCACTTAACTGCTTTTAAGTTTCAATTCCTTTATCTATAAAATGAGCACAACACAATAACCTATACAATAAGATTGTAATGAAAGCTGAAACATGTCTTAGCAAGGTGGCTCGCACCACTAAAATGCTAAGAATTTTTAGCTATTGTCAGTATGTTATTGTGCTATTAATTCTTGCACTGTGAAATTCTATTGTTCTATTTCAACCTCAAAAACCTTTTTTTAACCACATCAGAAATACATCAAGTCTTCCAAGCAGAGCATTAATGGAAACAAGCTAAGTTCTACCCTCATATTTGACAACATTCTACCTGAAAGTACAGTCATTAGAATTGAGATTCTTTAAAATCACATTAAATGCCATGATAATGACTTCTGCTTCTAACCATGAAAATTTAATAGGAACAGAACTTTCTTTTCCCCCTGAACCAAAAATGTGAATATTTTCAGCCATTGGGACAATAGGCAATAAAGGATTATGATTCCTGTGGGAGGGGAAATGAATGAAATGAATGCTTAAGGACAGGCAGGGCTTCTTCCTGGAAGCGTTTCCCAGTTCCCAGTACAGGAGGGGAAACAAAGTAGAGCATGGCAGTGTCATTGAGTTGACAATAGAGAGATCACAGTATATATTCCGTCTATATCTCTGATATAGACAGAATGCTCAGGGCAGAATACCAAAGAAAATGGAGCTAGGTATAGAAAAAGTTGCAAAACTCAGCACAAAGAACACTATGCACCTTTACCTTCATAATAATTTGTGCATGCATAGGTTCACATTCCATGAGGCTGGGCAAAGACAGCATGGAGACACTGGAGTTCTAATTAGTACTAGAGAGGCCTCCCTGAACTCTAAAGATGATCAGTAGAGGGGCGCCTGGGTGGCGCAGTCGGTTAAGCGTCCGACTTCAGCCAGGTCACGATCTCGTGGTCCGGGAGTTCGAGCCCCGCGTCAGGCTCTGGGCTGATGGCTCGAAGCCTGGAGCCTGTTTCCGATTCTGTGTCTCCCTCTCTCTCTGCCCCTCCCCCATTCATGCTCTGTCTGTCTCTGTCCCAAAAATAAATAAATAAAAAAAAAACGTTGAAAAAAAAATTTTAAAGATGATCAGTAGAGACCCCAGAAAGGTCATAGCTTAGTATGGAGCTCAATTAAGCCCGAGAATAAAGGCTACTCTAGATCTGGTCTAATTAAAGGAAGCAGCAAATTGTAAAATGTAACAACAAAAGTTAATCAACACAAACGGACCTATAAATGACAGACATGAAGGCATTACACAAAGCAGGAAATTCAAAATATCCTGAGAATATGCTCAAGGATTTAAAGAAAGCATGAACATTATGAGAAAAGAAACAGAAAAAATAAAAAAGAACACAAAGGAGCTTCTAGAGTTGAAAAAAATACATGACCTTAAACGAAAAGGTCACTGGATGAACCAAACAGGAAATCAGACAATGCATGAAACAGTGAACTTGAAGACATGGCACAGAAACGTCCCCAATATAAAGTACGTTTCTCAAGAGAAAAAAGACTGAGATTAAAATACAGAAACTCAGTGACATGTGGGACAATATTAAGGGGTCTAACATGCAGATAACTGGAACCCCAAAGAGAAGAGAGACAGGTAGAGACAGAATAAAACCCGTCAAGAAATAATGTCCAATTTTTCCCAATTGCTACATAAACTATAGGCATACAAATAAAAGAAGCTCAAAGTATCTCAAGCAGATTAAAATACAAAAAAAGAAAAATCTAAGTCACCAAATTATATCATCAACAAACTGCATAAAACCAGTAATAAAAACAAAATTTAAAAAGCACCCATAAGCAAAAAAAAAAACGCCAAAAAACAAAAAACAAAAACCACACTGCAAAAGGAAAAACAAAGAAAAAAGGTCATAATAACAATGTGGTCAAGTCACCAAGGGGGCATAATATTCCTAAATGTATATGCACCTAATAACAGCTTCAGAATACATGCAAGACAAAAATCATAACACATGAAGAAACAGACTGACAATCATAATGGGTAAAACATATAGGCTGAAAATCAATGAGAATATAGAAGAGTTCAATAATACTATCAGTTAACTTGAAATAATATTCATAGAACACTACACAAAACAAGAACAAATTATACCTTCTACTTAACTGTACATGGAACATTTGCTAAGATCAGCTATACTGTGGGCCACTAAAAACAGTCTCAATACATTCAAAAGAACTGTCACACAAAGTGTGTTCTCTGATCATAAATGAGAACTCAATAATTGAGTTTACATTCATATGGAAATGCAAAGGACCTAGAAAAGCATAAACAAATTTGATAAAGTAAAACAAAGTTGGTGTACTAATATTGACTTCAAGACTTATTTAAAACTACAGTAATCAAGACAGCATGGTATTGCCCTAAAGACAGATCAACAGGTCAATGGAACAGAATAGAGAGTTTTGAAATAGACCCATGCTTATATGTACCACCACCTTTTAGCAAAGTTACAAGTAGAACTCAATGGAGAAAGAACAGTCTATTCAACAAAGAGTTCTGGAACAACTGTGTATTCATATGCAAAAAAGAAAAAACTTGGATCTTTAGGTTGTATCACATACAAACAGTAACTCAAAATGGATCACAGACCTAAATATAAAACCTAAAACTATTTAACTTCTAGGAAAAAATACAGGAGAAAACCTTTCTGATTGACCTTCAGTTAGGCTAAGATTCCTTAGAAACAGCACCAAAAGTATGACCCATAAAACAACAAATTGGACCTTCCTCATGATTTCTCATCTTCAAAAGACACTGTTAAGAAAATTAAGCCACTGACTGGTTAAAAATACTTGCAAATCATATATCTTATAAAGGACTTACATCCAGATATATAAAGAACTCATAATCCAACAATAAGAAGACAACTGAGTACAACAAGGGCAAAATGTCTGAACAGACATCTCAACAAAGAAGGTATGCAAATGTAAAATAAGCACATTAAATGATGCTCAACATCATTAGTCATTGGGGAAATACAAATCAGTAATACAAGGGAACACCAATACATACTTAGTAGTTTGGCTAAAATTAGAAAAATTTAGCATACAAAGTGCTGTCAAGGATGTAGAAGAATGCATATACTGCTAGTAGAAATATAAAATGATACAACCACTTTGGAAAATAGGCAGCTTCTTAAAACGTTAAACATACATGTACCATCTGATTCAGCCATTACACTCAAGTGAAATAAAAGGATATATACATAATTGACTTTCATAGCAAGTTCACTTGCAATAGCCCCAAATCAGAAACAATCCACATGTGCACCAACAGGTCAATGAATAAACAAACTGTGGTATATCCATATAATGGAATACTATCTCGGCAATAAACACGAATCAACTATTGATACATGCTATGGCAGCCCAACAAAGTGTATGATTCCATTTATAAAAAAACTCTAGAAAATGTAAGTTAGTTTATAAGGACAGAAAGCAAATCAGTAGTTGCCTGCAAAACGGCTAAGGTTGCAGGGGGATGCAGAGAAAGGCAGGAGGGTAAAATTACAAATGGCCTTAAAGAAACTTTTGGTCCTGATGGATACATTCATTATCTTAATTGCAGTGATGGTTTAACAGGTTTATACATATGTCAAAACTTATCAAACTGTGTACTTTATATATGTGCAGATATATATATATATTGAAATAAAACTGTCATAGTAAGACAATG
Organism: Felis catus; assembly: GCF_018350175.1. Taxonomy (NCBI): domain Eukaryota; kingdom Metazoa; phylum Chordata; class Mammalia; order Carnivora; family Felidae; genus Felis; species Felis catus. Next base: position 36,856,889 of record NC_058386.1, read on the forward strand.
GATTCTTTAAAGTAAAAATGACAATATGTATAAGGTTTAACATATATAGAAGCACAAGTTATGAAAATAATAGTGCAAAGGATGGAAAGAGGCCAAATGGAGATATGGTGTGGTAAGGCGCTTATATTATAAGTGCAGTGGTAAAATGTTATTTGAACACAAACTGTGATAAATTAAAGATGTATATTTTAAACCCTAGAGCAACCACATAAAAAAGAAGTTTATCTAAGAAGCAAACAGGGACAATAAACTCTCAACATGTTAAAAAATACTCAACAAATCTAAAGGTGGCAGGAAATTATGGGGAAAAGGACAGAACAGATAGGAAGAATAGAAGATTAAAAAATGAGAGAATCAAACCCAACCACAGCAATTGTTACATTATATGTAAGTGGTCTAAATACTTCAGTTAAAAGACAAATTGTCAAAGTGCATTTTTTTAAAAAGCAAGACCCAACAATATGTTTTCTACAGGAAACACTTTAAATGTGAAGAAATAGGTTAAAGGCTTAAATATGAAAAAAAATTACCATTCAAGTACTAATCCTCAAAAGCTCAAGTGGCTACATTAATACCAGGAAAAGCAGACATTAGGACAAAGAAAGACATCTCCTAATCATAAAAGGATCAATTTATCAAGAAAATATAATACAAGGCAACCTACTGAATGGGAGAAAATATTTGCAAACCATGTATCTGATAAGGGGTTAATATCCAAAATACTTAAAGAACTCCTACAACTCAATAGCAAAAGAAACAATGCAATTAAAATGGGCAGAAGACTGGAATAGACATTTTTCCAAAGAAGACAGTCAGATGACCAACACGTACATGAAAAGATGTTCAACATCACTAGTAATCAGGAAAATGCAAATCAAAACCACAATGAGATATCATCTCACACCTATTAGAATGGCTATTACCGAAAAGACAAGAAAATAACAAGTGTTAGTGTAGATGTGGAGAAAAGGGAATCCTTGTGCAGGTAGGAATATAAATTGGTGCAGCCACTGTGGAAAAACAGTATGGCAGCACCTCAAAATTTAAAATAGAACTACCATACGATCCAGCAATTCCACTTCTGGTTTTTTATCTGAAGGAAACAAAAACACTAACTTGAAAAGATATCTGCACCCTCATGTTCACTGCAGCATTATTTACAATAGCCAAGATAGGGAAACAGCTTAAGTATCCATCAGTGGATGAACGAAAAGAGAGAAAGAGACAGAGAATGTGTATGTGTATATACATGGAATACTATTCAGCCACAAAAAAGAAAAATCTTGCCATTTGTGACAATGTGGATGGACCTTGAGGGCATTACGCTAAGTCACATAAGTCAGAGAAAGACAAATACCACATGATCTCACTTATCTGTGGAATCTAAAGAAAAAAAGCAACTCATAGATACAGAGAACAGATTGGTGATTGTCACAGTTGTGGAGTAGGAGATGGGAAAAATGGGTGAAGGGGGTCAGAAGGTACAAACTTCCAGTTATAAAATAAGTTCTAGGAATGTAATGTAAGCACTGTGACTACAGTTAACACTGTACTGCATATTTGAAAGTTGCTAGGAAAGTAAATCTTTAAAAGTTCTCATTACAAGAAAAAAAAAAAGCTGTAACGATGTATGGTGACAGATGTTAACTAGAATTACTGTGGCAATCATTTTGCAAAATATACAAATATCAATTATAACGTATACCTGAAACTAATACATTATATGTCAATTATACTTCAATAAAAAATATAATACCCATAAATGTATATAGAACTAATAGATCTCCACAGTACAGGAAGCAAAAGCTGATATATATGAAAGGAGAAATAGATAAATCCAAAAACACAGTTGAAGATTTTAATACTCATCTCTCAGAAATTGATACAGTAATTAGAAAATAAGGATACAGAAAATCTGACTGACCCCTTAAACCAAGCAGAATAGACATTATAGAAAAATCTACCAAATAAGAACAGAATTCACATTCTTTCCAAAAGCACGTGGACCATTCACTGGACCATAAAACAGTGTCAATGAATTTAGAAAGGCTGAAATCATACATAGTATTTCTGACCACAATGGAATTGAAATAGACAGCAATAAAAAGATATCTAGAAGAGCTACAATTATTCAAAAATTCAAAAACACACTGCAAAACAACCCATTGGACAAAGAAAATATCACAAGGGAAACTAGAACATATTTTGACCTTAATAAAAAAAATCTTGTGGGGGAGCACCTGGGTGGCTTAGTCGGTTGAGTGTCTGACTCTTGATTTTGGCTCAGGTCAAGATCCTGGGGATGTGGGATCAAGCCCCAAGTCAGGCTCTCCACTAAGTCCACACTTAAGTCCACTAAGCCTGCTTAAGATTCTCTCTCTCTTCCTCCTCCCCTCTCCCCAGTTCATATGGTCTTTCTCTCAAGGGGGGAAAAAAAATCTTATGGGATGCAGCTAGAACATTTTTTTTTAATTTTTTATTAAAAAATTTTTTTAATGTTTATTTTTGAGAGAGAGACAGAACGTGAGTGGGGGAGGGGCAGGCAGAGAGAGACAAGGAGACACAGAATTTGAAGCAGGCTCCAGGCTCTGAGCTGTTAGCACAGAGTCCGATGTGGGGCTCAAACCCATGAACCATGAGATCATGACCTGAGCTGAATTCAGACGCTTAACCAACTGAGCCACCCAGGTGCGCCATAGAACAATTCTTAAGACAGAAATTTATACCTTTAAATGCTTACATTAGAAGAGATTTAAAAGCCCCAAATCAATGATTTATGTTTCCATTCTAAGAAGATAGAAAAATAGCAAGTTAAACACAAAGTAAATAGACCAAAAGTTAATGACCTACAAAATGAACAAATAGGTCCATGATACCAAAAGCTTCTTCTTTGTAAAGATCAGTAACAATAAATCCCTAACTAAACTGGATCAAGGGAAAAAAGAGAAGAGACGTGTTATCAATACTGGGAAGGAAAAGAACACGTATGTCAGACAGGGAAAGTAAAAGAAATACTACAAACAAGATACATCAATAAATCCAACTAATAAAACAAAATTGACAAATATCTGAAGATATTCAAATTACCAAAGCAGACAGACGAAGAAACAGGAAAATCTGAACAGCCCTGTACTTGTTACAGAAATCTAATATATATTGGGGCGCCTGGGTGGCTCGGTTGGTTAAGTGTTCGACTTCAGCTCAGGTCATGATCTCATGGTTCATGGATTTGAGTCCCATGTCTGGTTCTGTGCCGTCAGCCCAGAGCCTGGAGCCTGCTCTTGATTCTGTGTCTCCCTCTCTTTCTGCCCACCCCCCCACTTGTGCTCTCTCTCTCTCTCAAAAATAAACATTAAGAAAATTTTTAAAAATAAAAAACAACAAAAAATAAATTTAATATATAATTTAAAATCTCGGGGCACCTGGGTGGCTCAGTCGGTTAAGTGGCCAACTATAGCTCGGGTCATGATCTCATGGCTCATGGGTTCAAGCCCCATTTGGGCTCTGTGCTGACAGCTCAGAGCCTGGAGACTGCTTCAGATTCTGTGTCTCCCTCTCTCTCTCTGTCCCTCCCTGTTCACACTCTGTCTCTCTCTCTCTCAAGAATAAACAAACATAAAAAATTGTTTTAAATCTCCCCACAAAGAAATTCTCAAGCTCAGACAGCTTCACTGGTGAATTCCATCATATATTAAGAAACAGTAGGGGGGCGCCTGGGTGGCTCAGTCGGTTAAGCATCCGACTTCGGCTCAGGTCATGATCTCGCGGTCTGTGAGTTCGAGCCCCACGTCGGGCTCTGTGCTGACAGCTCAGAGCCTGGAGCCTGTTTCAGATTCTGTGTCTCCCTCTCTCTGGCCCTCCCCCATTCATGCTCTGTCTCTCTCTCTCTCAAAAATAAATAAACGTTAAAAAAAAAAATTAAAGAAAAAAAAAGTAGGGCGCCTGGGTGGCTCAGTCGGTTAAGTGTCCGACTCCGGCTCAGGTCATGATCTCACGGCTTGTGTGTTCGAGCCCCGCGTTGTACTCTGTGCTGACAGCTCAGAGCCTGGAGCCTCTTCAGATTCTGTGTCTTTCTCTCTCTCTGCCCCTCCCCCGCTCACACTCTGTCTCTGTCTCTCAAAAATAAGTAAACATTAAAAAAATTTTTTTAAAAGAAAAAGTAATACCAATTCAATACAAACTTCAAGAAAATAGAGAATAAAGGAGTTCATTACACAAGACCCAGAATAACCTGGTTCTACTCAGACCAAAGGCAGTAAAACTTAAAAACAATTAGAAAGCAAAATCCTTCATAACCATTGATGTAAAAATCCTTATCTTTTAAAAATAGTAGTTTATGGACTCCATCAACATATCAAAAGCCTAATACACTCTGACCAAGTGAGGTTTACTCTAGGAATAAAAGATTGTTTTAATATTTAAAAAAATCAGTGTAACAGAACAAAGAACCATATACAAATCTCAATACATAGGGGTATCTGCGTGGTTCAGTTGGTTGAGTCGGCATTCGGCTCAGGTCATGATCTCACGGTTTGTGAGTTCGAGCCCTACATCGGGCTCTACACTGACCGTGCAGAACCTGCTTGGGATTCTATTCTCTCAAAAGTAAGTGAACGTTAAAAGAAAATCTCAATACATAAAAAAAGCATTTTAAGAAATTCAACACTTATCCATGATAAAAATTTCCACAAATTAGGAAGAGAAAAATTCCTGAACCTAATAAAGGACATTTATATCTTATCTTATCTTATCTATCTATGACAACAAACCTACAGCTGGGCACCTGGGTGGCTCAGTCGGTTAAGCATTTGACTCAAGTTCAGGTCATGATCTCATGCCGTTTGTGAGCTCAAGCCCCACTTCTGGTGAACACCCCCTCCATCCCTTCCCCTCCCCTCCCCCCCCCCCCCCCCCCCGCCTCCCGCCCTGTGCTCACTTGCGCCCTCTCTCTCACCCTCAAAAATAAATAAATAAATAAATAAATAAATAAATAAATAAATAGCAAGCCTACAGCTAATACCATACTTAATGATGAAAGACTGAATGCTTTCCTCTCAAGATCATAATTGGATGTCCTAGCCAGGCCCTTAAGAAAAAGGAACAGAAGACATACAAAACAGAAAGAAATAACAAGTGTCTTTATTTGTTGCACACAATGTGCAAACAGAAAATCCTAAGGAATCTTTATTTTTTTAATGTTTATTTATTTATTTTGTGGGAGAGAGGGAGAGAAAGAGAGCATGTGCAAGGGGTGGAGGTGCAGAGACAGAGGGAGGGAGAGAATCCCAAGCAGGCTCCAAGCTGTAAGCACAGAGTCCAATGCAGGGCTCAATCTCATGAACTGTGAGATTATGTATGACTTGAGCTGAAATCAAGAGTCAGATGCTTAGCTAACTGAGCCACCCAGGGGCTCCAGGAATCTTTAAAAAGCACTAGAACTAATGAATTTTAGCAAGACATTGAATATAAGATCAATATATAAGAATCAACCATATTTCTGACTGTATGCTGTCAACAATTGTTAAATAAAAAATTTTAAACACCATTTACAAAAACATGACATCCTAAAAATAAATTTAATGAAATAGGCATAAAATCTCTATTCTTAAAAATATACAAATATTGCTGAAAGTAAAGAGTTATATAAATGGAGAAATATACTATGTTTATAGATTGGAGGACTCAAATAATATTGATTTTCATTTTCTCCAAATTATACAGATTCAGAGTGACCCCTATCAAAATCCTATGCTTTTTTTTTTTTGCAGAAATTAACAGACTTACTCATTTGTTTTATAGAAACGTAAATGACGTAAAACAGACTCAACGCCTCTTTTTGAGTGAGAGAGAGAGAGAGAAAAAATGAACAAGCAGGGGAGGGGCAGAGAGAGAGGAAGACACAGAATCTGCAATAGGCTCCAGGCTCTGAGCTGTCAGCACAGAACCCAATGCGGGGCTTGAACTTGTGAACCATGAGATCATGACCTGAGCCGAAGTCAGAAGCTTAACCAACTGAGCCACCCAGGCGACTCTAGAGTCAACACTTTTGAAAATAACTGTACCAAACTGAACCATACCATTTCGCATGAAGACACAGCATATTTCATGTTCTCATGAGTTTAGATCACTGAGGATGGTATGACTTCAACTTGGTGTCTTCTCCCTCTCAACATTCACTCTTGGAACTTGGCAGCCATGCCGTGAGGAAGCCTCACAGTGCAGAGCAGCCAAGAGTCCCAAGTAAGGTCTCCTAGTAACAGCCAGCATTAACTGCAAGCTATGTGAGTAAGGCTGCAGATTATTCCAGCTTTGAGCCTTCAAGTTTTCCAGCTTGTACCCCAGACACGATGGAAGACAGAAACTGTATTCCTGCTGTGCCCTGTCCATATTGATGACCCCTAGAATCTGAATATATTAAACAGTTGTTTTATGCCACTAAATTTTAGAATTCGTTATGCAGACATAGTACTTAGAATACCGTGTAGGAGCAAAATGTTCTGATCAAAACTGGCTATTAGCCCTAAATTAAAATGCATTCCTGATTTTGTTTGTGCCCAGATGACATGTTTAAAAACGTGTCATGTTGTACCTTCCCATTTACTGACATTTTAATTTTTGAATGTTCGTTGTGCAATTACTATGTATAAAAATTCAAGCATACTTATAACTTTCACAAGGTCAAACCTGAACACAAGTCTTCCTACAATTAACTCCCTTGTCCTTACTCATGGCACCACAGTTGCTCTTACACTGGTGTCACCACAGCTTACTGTGACTGGTGACAGACTGATCAGCTAGCATATTTCTGTTATACCTCTGAAAACTTATGTCCCCATCCAGCTCTATGGTTTTTTTCTTGCCATTACTTTTAGCTCTCTCGATTCCTTCATCCATCATGTCTGCTGTGTTTAATACCCCCTTCTCGGGTGCAATCTATCCACACAATTCTTATCTCCTAAGTTGTAGGCTTATTAGTGCTGCTGAGGGAAGTCTATCAGCACTGATAGGTACTGCTACCAACTCCCTGCATCCAGCCTCAGTTGGGCCCTTGAGGCAAACTAGCAATTTCTCCTCCTGTCTCCCTTCCATCCCTCAGAAGTACTAATACAAACTCTCTTCTCCCTCCCCTCTGTTACCATTACTCCTTTCAGCAGGTGGCTCTTCCTCCTTTCTTCCAAGAGAACCAGGCCATCAGCTGAGGGGCATCCTCTGCTTCCTCCTCTTACCTGCAGACCCCGCTCTATCTGTACCCCCACTTCTTTTTGTCTCAGTGGTAGAGGAGCCCATCTCTCATCTATGCTTTAGACCCATTCCACCTGCTGCCTATCAAAGACTTCACTCCATCAGTATATCCTTTTCCTTTCTACTAGCTCTTCCCCCCAGAATAAAATGGTGACGCCCCTCCCACCTTCACCTCAACTCCTATTCCACATGCCCCTTTTCACCTACCCCTGTCTCTCCTTTTCCCAATCTAGCCTCTTGAAAATTATTCTATATTTACTTTCCCCCACTTCCTCACTACCCATTCCTTCCTCAGCCTACTACAATCTGGCTTCTATCCCCACCGCAACACTGAAAGTGCCCTGGCCAAGGTTCCCACTGATTTCTATGTTGGCAAATCTGATGGACATTGCAGTGATTCCACCATTTGGCCTTTTTATAGCATTTGAAACCACAGAAAACCTTCTCTCTCAGCTTCTGTGACCGCATTCTCTAATGATAATGTTCCTACCTCTCTGGTTTCCCTTTCTTGGCCTTGGCCCATCCTTTCTTTCAAGGTAAGTGTTCCTCAGGATCCTAATCTTGACTGTGTTTTACTTTCACTGTGGTCCTTTAACGTGTTGTCTTTAAGCATTGTATGTTTTTCCAGGATTTCATCTGTTACCTATATGATGATGATTCTCAAGTCTTTCCTCTTTTGCTCTGACGTTGGTCTCCTAAGTTTTAGACTAAAATATCTAACTGCCTACTGATCATCAATATTTAGATCTCAAAGGTCCTTCAGGCTCAACATGTGCAAGACTCATTTATTCCCTTGGACCCACCTACCACTGCATAGTGTCTATTTGAATAAGAGAAAGAGCATGGCTATCCCACTAAGGTCATAAGAACCAAAAACGTGGGCCTTTCCTACAACTTTCTCTTTCCTTAAGCCTTATACCAGAAAGCTCTGTAGACTGAATCTTGCTAATATTTCTTCTATTTAGCCCCTCTTCTCAGTCTGGGACTACTGCCAAAGCTTTATTTCAGGCACCTGCCTCTTTGTGTGGATCTACTCCCTAGCTAGTCCTCTCTCCACGCTACTACCTGACTGGCCTTCCTAAAGTACAAATCCGACTGAATGACTCTTCTGCCTAAAACCTACCAGTGGCTCCCCGGTGCCTAGACAATACAGTTCAAACTTCTTAGCACTGCTCACAAGGCATTCATACCCTAACTGGCAGATCTGTCACCTTCCCCTGCGCCTCAACTCCAAACTACTTGCACTTTCCTCAGCATGTCTTGTTAATAATTTGCTGCTGTCCATCTCTATACTCACTTTTCCCTTATTTTCAATGTCCTACCCCACCAAGTCCATTTGTGAATAGCCTCATTTTTGTCACAGAATTTGTCACCTTCCTCTGTGCTACAGTGGGGAATGCTGACATTCTTAGATTTCATTACACTGTGTGCGAGTTCCTTACTGTGGCCGTAGCAAATTACCTCCAACCTTGTAGCTTAAAACAACAGAGTTATTCTCTTAATGGTTTTGGAGGTCAGAAGTCTGCAATGAGTCTCACAGGGCCCAATCAAGGTGCTGGAAGGGCTGCTTCCTCCTGGAGGCTCCATGGGGAGAATCAGCTCATTGCCTCTTCCAGCTCCTAGAGGCTGCGGGCATTCCTTGGCACATGGCTGCGTCACCTGAATCTCAGCTTCTCTGGTCACGCTGCCTTCTCTTGTAATTCAATCTCCCTCTGCTTTCCTCTTATAAATACCCTTGTGATCATATTGATAATCCAGATAATCCAGGATCATCTCCCCATCTCAAGATCCTTAATTTAATCACATCTGCAAAGTCCCGTTTGGAAATAAGTTAACACAGTCACAGGTCCCAGGATTAGGACAGGAACATCTTTTCAGCACAGGGAAGTATCACTTAGCCTTCCACACAATGTAACAATCATTTTATGTGCACGCCTCCCTGACTGCATTGTGACCTCCTTTAGGGTAGGTTCATTTCTATCTTCTCAGTAACTGACATGGTTATAAGTTAACAAAAGTCTGTTAAATAAACCTAACGAAGGATTCATGTTGGGAGGTAAGACTGGCCTGGCAACATGGGTCTACATACCAAACACCAGAAAAATCAAACAGAATTTCAATTCAATCCTAGCGCAGTAGGGCAACGGGGAGAACAATTATTAATTATACATTCCCAAGATTGGAGAAAAATTATGAAAGTAGTAATTAAGGAAGATAAAAATGGCAATCATTAGCCAAATAAATTAGAGACAGGGTGGGACTGGGGAGAACCCAGTAAGAAGAATCTTACAGTAGTTGGGCAATGAGAAGATTAGGAGTTGGTTGTGACACTAGTAAGTAGGAATGGAAAAGAGGTACAAGAGTCATGTTATTAAAATAAGGTCCCAAATTAGTCCTAATAACAGCAGGATCAGTATTGCACAGTACTGAAGAGACCCATCTGATCACACTCCCTTCCTCATATTGTACTTCAAACTCACTATATTTTCCGAGCAGCGTCCTGACTTTTAACGGAGAGTAATAATGCTTTCACCAAAACTCATTCAGGCGTTCAATATTATTCTACACAATCTATTTAGGTAACATATGTGAAATCCTAATATCACAGCAACAAATATGTAACATGGACTAATCTAATATTATAAATCAAATCACGGGTCTATTCTATTTAAGTGGCTGATTTTTCAGGTAGAATTTGATTTTGAAAATTTAATTTTGCTCAAGTGATGAAAGCCAATACAAAAATTCTACTTTGAAATATTTAGTTACTAATCATTTAAGGGGAATAAGGAACAGGAGGAACAGAAAAGCAAACTAATAGCACTGCCAAGTATCACAGATAGGGTTGGTTTTGATACAGTAGCTCATCAAAGCTATATTCACTGCCATGCACACCATCACCATGCCAGTTGTCAACCCAGTGTCTCTCAGCTCCACACCCTCCACCCATCATCGCCTGCCCTGAGCTACTGGAGCTGGACTCTATGTTTCAGGTTGGCACACAACAGAAATTTCTCAGCAGAGGGCAATGGAGGGTCACTGGAGAAAGAGGTTTGCTCTCCTGGTTCCAGTGTTTTTCTCATCAGGCTCTTTCAAGGGTGTGCGGTTTACCCACGGTACCAAGTGGCCAGGAGCAAGAGGCAGGCACGGGCAGGTGGCTTTGCAGCAGAGAGCAATTGATAGCCTGCTTCCTGTAAACACCTTTCTGGAGCACACCCCACCTCACCCCGCCCTGGTCAGCTTGCTGCAAGTTCAGAAGTGAGGCATCTCCCTAAGGATGGCTTCCCCTGAATGCCACAGGGCAAATTTGCAAGTCCCACCTCTATGATAGCTCAGTGAGCTTCTCTGTGATAGAGTGAGCCTCAGCTATGCCCTCTCCCACAAGGCTCACACGTCAGCCCTGCTGGGAGGAAGGTCAGCTGTCTTCCTGGAGTGTTTATCTCAGCCCTTAGGGGGTAGTGGCTGCTCTCTGTGCCTGCCATTTCTGTTTTGTTGCTGTTTTTAGGGGGTTTTTTTTTTGTTTGTTTTGGAGTCCTCCAATTCTAATTCCCCACCATTCCAATTTCTTGGTAATAATTCTTTTTATTAAATTTACCTGTTCAAACTACTGTTTGGTTTCTAAATGGACTTTGACACGCCATCCCCATCCAGGAAAAAAACCCCAATCTGCTCTGACATCAGGCTCTAAGAGGCCTTTAATGTGACCAGATTATGTAAAGTGATAAAATGTTCAATCTAGATACCCAGCAAATTCTTTGTCTGAAATTACAGAAGTTAAACTGGTCACATATAGAATCAAAGGAAAGAGAGCTATTGGTTTTAGAATTTTTTAGAATCAAACATTTTAAAATGTCTTATAAAACAAGAGCAAGTATGCTTCATTTTGGGAATTTTTTAGTGGATCAATCTACACCTGCCTATTCTGATGAAACTCACCTAGCTCAGCACTCAGTTCTGAGCATTTCCCCACATGAGAATTTTCTGATGTGTTCTAGGGCTTTTGAACCTTCTGGGGGCTACCCAACCAGTCACAGACAGATGATCTATTCTTCCAAATTGTTTTATAGACCTAGAACTCTCACTAAAAATGGAAAGTACTTTACAGTTCAAGAGGAAACCACTACCTGTTTCCTTATATTATTCTTCTGAGTGCCAAAACCATATTATAATAAACAGCCTGCCTAAAATAATTTATCTTCTGATTATAAAAATATTAAAATTCGGTTTTAACAAACAGCGCCAGACTAGATTCTAGTCTCTTTCTAATTGTAGAACACAATATGTCCTTATTTTAGTCTATTCACAGTGACAAATTATTCACTGCTGTCATATGTAACCTAAATTGGTACTTAATGGGGGACATTTTGTGGAATTTTAGTACTGCTTTGGGACCAAGTAGCACCCACTACTATGACCTCACTCAAACATTAAGGCAATAAAGTTTAAAATTTCTCTCATGTGGCTGATTAAAGACGGCCAGAAATTTTTTGTCATCTCTCCCATTTAGAGGTGGGTTCTATATCCCCTCCCCCTGACAATCCAGATCGGCTCTGTGACCTCCCCGATCAGTAAAATATAGTGGAAACCAAACTTGGCCAGTTACCCTGTGAGCCTGACAGGGCATTTTCAGTATTACCCATGTCTGTGCCACCATACCACTCTGGCCTCTGGTTGAGATTAGTTTTAAAATATCAGATTTTTCACTTGGCTAGCCTAATAGTTGTCAAATTTCACTTAAAAGAAGACCTATGCATCACTTTACTGTAATTTGAGTCCTTTAATTATTCTTGCCTTAATGTGAATAATTATTAATTACTTAGTAGGATTTCCTGATAAATTTCCATCGTTTTTAATGTACTTTGGTAAAACCATGATTAGTTCATTTTATTGAAGTGTTAGCAATATAGTAAGACAAAAAAATGCTTCAAAAGAATTATACTATGTATCTTGATTACCTTAAGAGAAAACTCCAACAGAAAGTACCCACCACGTAAAATTTGAATGGGAAAGGGAAAAATCACTTGATGATCTCAGTTAATAATCCTGAGAGAAATTTTAAGAAAAAAGCAAACATAGGGGCGCCTGGGTGGCTCAGTTGGTTAAGTGTCTAGGTCTGGATTTTGGCTCAGGTCATGATCTCACAGTTTGTGAGTTGCAGCCCTGTGTCCGGCTCTGCTGCTGGCAGCCCAGAGCCTCCTTGGGATTCTCTCTCCCCCTCTCTGTTTCTCTCAGAATAAATAAACTTAAAAAACAAGCAAACATAAATGCGTCCTCAAACCAAATCAAAGTCAGAAATATGCACTAGGGAAAAGAGGGGTTTCAATTAGGAAACTAGCCAGATGTAGTCAATACATGGTAAATCAGAACATAAACGGGCCCATTCTCACCAAGTCAACAGTCCTTCATAAACACATCTCAGATTTATGAGTGGAAAATGTATTTTATCAATCACCTGGGGGACAGAGAATTTGAAAAAAGACATGAAAAAGCATGTTTGTCTTTTTTTATTTTTTTAAAAATTTTTGGAAATTTGTCTTGTCTAACAGTATAAGAAGTAGTAAAAATACAGGTCTTGACAGAGCCTAGAAAAGCTAGCTACTTTACAGTAGCTTTATTAAAAAAAAATGAAAGGAAGATGAGATCATGAAAATAAGTAAAGGACAACTGAGGTGGGCAACATAACTCCAGAATGAACCTAGGAGGAGTCCCAAAGGAGGATAGGGAAATTATGGCCCACCTACAACGTGCTAAGCATGACTGGAGATACTTCATAGAGATCATCACCCTTAATCTTGGCACCAGCTCTAGGAGGATAGTATTATTACCCTTACTTGACACCCAGCAAAGCTATGAAACTCAAGGTCACATCACACAGGACAGATCTCAAATGTCTGATTCCCAACTCTTCTCGTGCTTTTCCTACTACCATGGATCTGTAAAAAACAAACAAAAAAACAAAAACAAAACAAACACATAGGGAGGGGTACCTGGGTGGCTCAGTCTGTTAAACGTCCACCTTTGGCTCAGGTCATGATCTCATGGTTCATGAGTTAGAGCCTCGCATCAGGCTCTGCACTGACAGCATGGAGCCTGCTTGAGATTCTCTCTTTCTCTCCTTCTCTCTCAAAATAAATAAACTTTAAAAAAAAGCAAAAATAGAAATAAAAATAAAAATAAAACTATAGGGGAACCTTTAGGTATCTAAGTTCCCTTAGTATTTAAAAACCTCACACTTTCGGGGTGCCTGGGTGGCTCAGTTGGTTGAGCATCTGACTTCGGCTCAGGTCACAATCTCATGGTTTGAGTTTGAGCCCCACATCGCGCTCTGTGCTGACAGCTCAGAGCCTGGAGCCTGCTTCGGATTCTGTGTCTCCCTCTCTCTTTGCCACTCCCCTGCTCACACTCTGTCTCTCTCTCTCTCTCAAAAACTAAGCAAACATTTTTTTTCTTAAAAAACCCTCAAACTTTCATTGGATTTAATAAGAACTCAACAGGATAATCCTGTATTTAGTCTCGTGCAAGAGACTCATGTTTTCAAATAACAGGAGAGAAAATGATCAAATTAAAAAGATAAATAGTTTCAAGCTCAGTTAAGAAAAAACCCACCATTGTATGAACAAATAATTAAGGTGGGGATACAGGAAAAGCTTGGTAACATTTTCATTCATGTATAAGAAGTGTTAAAAAAAAAAAAATACGTGCACATTAGGGAGACAAATTGGCAAAGCTTTTCAGAAAGCCTGTGTTGCTTATTGACTCCGCACTAAAAAATGAGTAATTTGGCCATCATTCCTCAAACAGTAGTCTTCCTGGCAGTTATTTCTAAAGAGTAAACAAAATAGATAAAATCTACCCCATTGACAGGGAGGAAATAGAAGCAAGCCAAGATAAAGGCAAATACCACAGACAATGCAAGGCCAATTCAAATAGACTAGTGGAATTTTCTCCCAAAAGCATTTCAGAAATGGCCTTTCTTATGTCGTAACTTTAGATGCATTTGGAACCAAATGCCTAGTCTCATTATTTCTTAAGTATCCAGTAAGGACAATAAAACGAGATTCATCTGTGTCCTGAGTTGCTCTCCCTTCTTACTATTTACTATCGAAAATGAGAGTCTTCAGTCTGGATTACTAGATTTCAAGGTATCTATGTTTTATTCCTACCTATACCCACCCTAGCACTTAGCATTCTGCACAGAATAGGTACGTAAAGCGTCCCCCCGCCCCCTGCCCCCAACTGAATGGATGCTTCTGTGAACTAGCAAACCAGATTCCCTACTAGGCAAAATAGCGAAGTAGTCTGGACAGGTATTTTCCCCTGACCACAAGAGCTGGCAAAAAAAAAAAATTGCTTCACGCTCTTTCCCTTGAGACAACATATACCTATTCCTTGTATATAAAGCATAAGTGTACAGCTTGATGAATTTTCTGTGAACTCATCCAAGTAAGTAGTACCCAGAGCAAGAAATAGAGCATGACCAGCATCACAGAAGCCCCTCTCAGTCACTACCTCCCCCAGAGGTAACCACAATTTTAATTTCAAAAGTCATAGATTAGTTACATTGTTTTCTGTACTTTAATAGATTCCTAGGGTAGGTAGCTTTTTATGCCTCGCTTCTTTGACTCTTCATTTTGCTTCAGAGATTCATATGTGTTTTATGTATAACGAAGGTTCATCCATTCCCCCTGCTTTTTAATATGTCACTATATCAATTCACTACAATTTATTTATGCCAGTCTACTGTTGTTGGTTGGATATATGGGGTGTTTCTAATTTAGAGCTATTACAATTCTGCTAAAAGTATTACAATTCTGCTAAAAGTATTCTTGTACATATTTTTTGGTGGACATATGTTAAGGCATTTCTGTTGGGTATATACCTAGGAGTGGAAATGCTAGGTCATAAGGTATATGTTAGCTTTGGTAGATATTCCCAGTTTGCCAGAGTGGTTGAACTAATTTATACTACTATTAGCAATAAGCAGCTCTGTCTTCACCAACACTTGGAATTGTCTGTCATTTTAAATTTTTAGCTATTTTGTTGGAAATGTAATAGTATCACACTGTGGTTTTAATCTGCATGTCTCTGATGACTAATGAAGTTGCATACCATTTATTAATCATTTGGATACATTTTTTCCCATGAAATATCTTCCAAGTCTTTTCTCTATTCCTGAGACTTCCTGATCTATCTCTGGGATCACTGCCGAATTTACTTGAGGGTACCTAGACTGGATTTCTTTCTCATAGGACAAGGGTCACTACCCCCTACCATAACTAATTACATGATTTCGCTATAGCGACGTGCAGAACAAGCTTGCCCAGCAATCTGGATAAACATAGAATCATGTAGTTACAGCCCAGCTTTGGATTCCTAGCCATGAGTGTGTAACACAGCCTATTCACCCTCTACAGATGTAATTTTTGCCAAAAAGAAGAAACCTTCCTTTGTTCATCAACATTCTTTTATGGTACCATTCCCCAGAATCCTCAGTAAATTCACAAAACCTATGTGATACGCATTCATTCACTCAGTAAATATTTATTGAACACCTACTTTGTGCCAGGCACAGTTCTAGATGCTCAGAATAAAGCTGTGAAGAAAACAAAAACATCTCCATCTCCAATTCATATTCTCACACACACACACACACACACACACACACACACACACACACCCCTTTCCCTTTTGTGGAGAGTGGGCACATGAAGCCAAGGATAGCTGGGTAGTAGGACATAAAGGGTGGGGCTTTGGAGTCCAAAGACAGACCAACTTGGGTTCACCTGGCTCGATCACTTCTGTGCACGAATTGAAAAGTTCTTTAACTTCTCTGATCTTCAATATCCTCTGCAAAACGTAGATATTTTTTTGCAGGATTTCCTTGAGGATTAAATGAGAGAACATATATAAACAGCACCTAACAAAATGCCCAGCATTTTATATAGTGGATGATCGGTACCATGGCCACCATTAAAAAGGAGAATATGTTTATTTCATTTGGTTACAGATGAAATCTTTACTACAAACTGCTTCTGTTTATACCTACTGCTCTTTTTGATGTACCATTACTAAAATCTTTTAATTACATATCCAATTATTCATGCTACTGGAGAGGTAAAGAGTTAAGATCTAACAAAGCAACAGTTCATAAGAAAACATCAGCTTTTAAAGCATTAAGCTTTAACCCATTTACAGGTTCAACTTCCTTCCTAGAGGAGAAGACTTAAAGCCTCTAGATTCAATCCCATAAACTGGCCACGGAGGAACTAAGCAATGGAAAATTGGGACATGATAGAAAGCTGGTACCATGAACAAAGAAAGGAATCCACTCTAGGCAAGCTGTAAATGAACAGTTCTGGAGTCCACTGAGTGTGGTGATCTCCTATAGCTGGTCATGCCTTTTGAGGGGCCCTTGGAAGCTATGTTTTCAAGGATGTGTCACAAGAGATATTGACTCCTACGTGTCATGGGCTTCTAAGCCAGGGCAATTCCCACCCCCACCCCACAAATATCTCACTTCCTTGTACTTGGTAGATTAAGAGAGGGTTCAGCATAAATTCTCTAATTTTTATACATGTGAATGCTAAGAAGCCTTGTTCACAAAAAGTAGATGTTACCATATGATCCAGCAATGCTGCTCTTAGGCATACACCCAAGAGAAATTAAAACATGTGTCCACACAAAAATACATACATTCAATGTGTGTTATTCGCAGTAGTTATGTTCTATAAAGTCACATGAACACTGAATGGGTGAATATGCAACCACTGCTCCAAGAGGAAGTATGGGATTAGGTTCTTGTGAGTCTCTGGTCACAGTTTGGTCAACCAATCAACACATAACCTTATTTTATGCGCATTTCTGTTTTAAAGATGCCTTATTTAATATATATCATTGATCCATTAATCCTGAACTCACAGCCAACAGCCCTTTAACTCATGCCTGGATGAAGCTTATATAACACATGTATTTGCTCTACAAAGCACACCACAGCCTTCTTGTACTTAGGAGTAGTAGACAGCACTTCAGCACTATGCTTGGGGGCTATGTGAAGCAGCAAAGTCACTGGCAAACAGCACAAAAATGCCAAACCGTGGCACCAACCAGACTGCAAAAAGGGCACTTGTTTACATGGCATGAGAGCCACAATATGGCGGCAGAGTGTAGCTGGTTTGACTTCAGCTAGGAATGTGTGCGTTGAGGGATTTACATCTTTGGCTGCTCCGCACATGTCTGAGAGTGACTATGAAAGTGCCCTGAGGATTTGTTTGGGGGTTACAAGTAAATCTTCGTGGGTAGGCAAATTTGCAAATACAGAATGAGTGGGGGTAGACCGCCCATGAATGTTCATGGCAGCTAAAAAGTTGCTACTACCCAATGTCAGTGACTAGTAGATGGATAAATAAAATATGGTCTACCCAAACAATGGAATATTATTCAGCCATAAAAAGGAATGAAAACGGATACGTGCTACAACATGGATGAACCTTGAAAACATGCCTATGGAAAAGAAGCCAGACAAAAGGTCATATGTGGTATGATTCCACTTATATGATCTGTCCAGAATAGGCAAATCTGCACAGGCAGAAAGCAGATCAGTAGTTGCCAGAAGCTGGGGAGGGGAAAAATAGTGAGTGCCTACTAATAGGTCTGGGATTTCTTTTGGGGGTGATGAAAATGTTCTGGAAATAGTGGTGATGTTTGTGCTTGCACAACTGTGAATACACAGAAACCCCTGAATGTAAAGGAGTGAATTTTGTGGTATGTAAATTCTATCTTAACACAGCTATTATTAAAGGAAAGCAAGGAGATAGGAATGGAGGAGGTTTTGTTCAAGCAAACTTCTTCTGAGTTACATGCCACAAACTGCATAATGACCTAAAAATTACTGTTAATGATCCGCCAGCTACCAGGTTGAGGAGTTCCATTAATTTTATTCAAAGCAAAGCAAAACTCAACCGGCCTTGAAAAAGTATGTTACCTGGTTTTTGACACTTACTTTCTCAACACTGATACCAATTTTCACACTGCTTCTTTGTTTGGCATCCTGGAGGTTTCTGTAAATATTCCAACGCATCTTAAAACACACCACGGTTAAGACTCTGGGTTGGTGAGAAGGCACATTGCATAGGGACAGAGGAAAAAATTGTGAAAGGGAACAGGAGAAAGAACCTATATGTCCATTACAGGTAATTGTCCTGGGCACATCAACTTTAGAAAGAATACACATGAAAATTAAGAATTTGGAAACTGGTTCCCTTGCCTGATATTGCTTAGAAGCCTTGGAACACCCAGGAGCACCTGTAGCCAGTGTGAAGACAGCTGGTTAAAGAATGAAAACTCAAATGTTAGTTTCTCACCAGCCCCTTTCTTTTCTCACCAGCAACTTAATTCAGACTTCTATTTGTTTGCAGGTAAAACAAGTTACTATCTTAAGTCTGCAACTATCATACTATCCCAAAGAGGTTTTAAATTGCAAGGGGACAGACTGCTTCTTATGCTTCTTTGTATTCCCTTCCTATCGCTGAGCATGAACTTTGAAAAGGTATGCAGTATGCATAAAATTTTGCTAACAATAAAAACTACTCCGTGCCAAAGAAAAACAGGCAGTGTAATATTCCTCTGTAAATCGGGAATAATAGGACTAGATAATGAACATAAATGACTCTTCAAAGCCCTCACATATAAAAACGTTGAGCTCTCTGATCCTGGAAAACAGCAAAAATTGAGAAATCTCCGCACTCGTTGTGTTCCAGAAAACAGCTTACTGCAAGGAAGCACATTCTCCAGATGAACTGAAAAGATTCACAGACGCCCTCCCCTCTTTGTTTACCTATGACAAAGGCAGGCAGACGGGCCCTCCAAATGTCCATTCTTTGTCTCATAAGTGATTTGCTCCACTGTGTGTCCCTGCTTATGCCCCAGAACAAGATGCTTGTTAACCAAACCCTGGTGAAGCTTCTCTATTCCTCTCCCAGTCTTCCCACTTCCTCATGCTGTTCTTTCTGTAGCTTTATTTCTCCGAAAGAAAATTTACTATTTTAAAAAAGACCCCACTCCCTATTCCAATAATCCCTTCTTCCTCCTTGAAATAACCCTTTCAAATAAAGCCTTTTCCTTACTAATTTGGAATTTGTTTTTTATTTGACACATTAATTATATAATGCAAACTTCAGAATAACTTTACTCAGAAAAGACTTATTTCCTAGGCAATTTCCAAGCCTATTCATACAGAGGGTATAATAGTAACTCAGACATTCAATATATCCAAGAACTACTCCTCATCTACTTCTTCAGACTTAAATTTTAATAACTGTACTCCAAAATTCTTGTAGCCCTACTATATAGAATGAGTTTCCCATCTACTAGTGCCCATATATCAAGGGCTATGCTTCCACCAAACCACCCAAAAACCTCTGCCACCATCCATTTTCCATTTCTACAGCTTCCCGAGAAATTTTATGAATCACATAATTTAAAAGCTAGCAAAAATGCGGATCTGAAATAGGTAGTTACTTATGTGGGGAAACAAACAACAAAAAAGGTTTAAAAAATGAAGCATGATTTAGTCCATATAGTGGAAGAGGGGAAAACTAAAATTGCTTACTTCAGAAAAAAAAAAAAAAAAAAAAAACAGTCTCCCATCTCACATTTTTTCATTGTGTTACATGTCCTGAATGTGATATTAAGCTGAAATTGAATCTATAAGCCAAAGAGCGCTGAGAGCTCTAGTATATAAACATGACAGCCATACTTAAGTCATGATGGGAAATCCAGATTAAGAGAGGTTTATGAATGAAATGATATTAAAGATTATGGCCAACATACTTTATTTAATATTAAGCCATGTGTACACCTGGAATTGTAATAAACAAGTCGTTTCAGTTTAACAAATACCCACATACTTTCAGAAGCAGGGTTTGCAAACTTAAGTCTTCTCTGCTTATTTATTTGTTTTTGAGAGAGAGAGAGAGAGAGAGAGAGAGAGAGAGAGAGAGAGAGAGAGAGAGAGAGTATCAATATGTGCATGAGCAGGGGGAGGGGCAGAGAAAGAGGGAGAATCCCAAACAAGCTCCATGCTCAGTGTGGAACCCTATGCAGGGCTTGATCCCAGAACCATGGGGCGCCTGGGTGGCTCAGTTGATTAAGCGTCCAACTTCCGCTCAGGTCATGATCTCACGGTTCGTGGGTTCAAGCCCTGCATTGGGCTCTACATTGTCAGTGCGGAGCCTGCTTGTGATTCTCTCTCCCCCTCCCCCATTTGCACTATTCTCCATCTCTCTCAAAATAAACTTAAAAAAAAAAAAGCAGAAGTGTTGGGGTATCTGGGTGGCTAAGTCAGTTAAGTGACCAACTTTAGCTCAGGTCATGATCTCACGGTTCGTGGGTTCAAGCCCCACATCGGGCTCTCTACTGTCAGCTTAGAGCCAGCTTTGGATCCTCTGTCCTCCTCTCTCTGCACCTCCCTCTCCACCTCAAAATAAAGAAACATTAAAGGGGTGCCTGAGTGGCTCAGTCAGTTAAGCGTCTGACTTTGGCTCAGGTCATGATCTCGCGGTTCGTGAGTTCAAGCCTCACATCGGGCTCTGTGCTGCCAGCTGGGATCCTGGAGCCCGCTTTGGATTCTGGGTCTCCCTCTCTCTCTGCCCCTCCCCCGCTTACACTTGGACTCTCAAAAATAAACAAACATTTAAAAATTTTTAAAAAAGAAACATTATGAAAAAGCAGAAGAGTTTTTAAAGTTGACTCTTCAGACTCAAAAGGTTCAATACAGTCACAACAAAGGCCAGCAGGGAAAACAGCCAAAGGTATACCACGGAGGCAGTTTGCTAAAATAGTATTTATAATTTATTGCCTATGATCTACAGAAATACTTGATTTCCTATGTAAAATGTATGTGCTTTAAAAATAAAAAACCTAACGGGAAAATCCCCTTTAGGAATATATATTACCCAGTGAGCCATATAGTAATTAAATGACTACTATGGTCAGAAGCTATGAAAAGGCAGTGTTTTGTTGAAAATTATTCACTATGTAGAAGCTGGTTTCTAGCAGTTTTTCTCAAACTACTCCATGAAATATAAAACCCTTTCTATTTTCCCCAGAGAACCATTATTAATGAATACGATTTTTTAAATACTAGCCAAATTTAAGGATTCCATCAGCTGTAAAAGTCTATGATTAATAATACCAATGCTCAGAAATGATGATCTGATAACTCAAAGTTAATGTTTTTCATGTGTATATGACATGGCACATAAAGGACAAATTCACTAATGTTTGAAAGAATGGGTCTTTTCATTTCAAATATTTATAAAATTTGATATATATTAAGTACATGGTCAGGACTTAAAAACACACGATAAACCACCTCAAGAGTCATATTTTATATGCCAAAATAAAACAGAAGTAGAAGCCTTGATCTCTTGGAATTTGCTAGATTATTTTTTTAATGCTTTTGTTTTTGAGAGAGAGAGAGAGAGAGAGAGCGCGAGCGCGCACACATGAACAGGGGAGGGGTGGAGAGAGGGGCACAGAGGATCTGATGTGGGGCTTGAACTCACCAACCCTGAGATCATGACCTGAGCCAAAGTTGGACACTTAACTGAGCCACCCAAGTGCCCCTGCTGGATTATTTCTAACCATTTCAATTTCAAACCACAGTGGAAGAAATGGACACCAAGAAAATGCAATTGCAAAGAAAAGATTCTGGCAAATGCTTTCTGCATGCAAAGGAAGAGATGGAGATTTATTAACTAGACCAGTAATTATTCCACATAACGAACATAAATTCACTATGTAAATTAAATCTATTAAATATTCATGTTTCCTGAGGAAAACAAGTGACGGTTTTTGATTACACTATCAGTTACATTAGTCAGTTTGCCTATACAGAACAATTTGGATTATTTAGAAACCAAAACCTGAAGTTAAAATGTTTTTGCCTATATACCCAAATTTTTATGAGCTAATTATCCATTTTGTGGATGAGTGCATCGATGAGGTGGCAATTTTTAAAAGTTATTTTTTATTTTTAAATAATTGTGCATTAACAAAGTGCAAAAACAGCACAGAGAGGTTCTGCATACTCTTAATCCAGCTTCTCCATGTAGAGGAGCAAAATTTGCCACCCCAAAAAGTGTTTCTTTGGCATGTGGATTATTTTAGGCTGTTTGCTTTCTTAAAAAAATATCCCAGAGAGCATTCTCCGCCCCCTCTCCGGACATTTACGTGGTATCTAGAACTGACCACTCTTAGGATACTGATATGGATCCTTCTAATTCTTTGTGCACGTTTTTCTTCTACTTAACACAATACAGAATATTGTATTCTGATCTTTTTTCATTTAAATAACAATAAAGTTTGAGGTAGCTCTATGGCTGGTTAAAACACCTGTCTTCTAAATAACAATAAAGTTTGGAGATTATTTTATGTCATTTATATTCCCCTAGGCTGCTTACTTTTAAGAAACAAAAGACTTGACAAGTTTTTCTTTTGTTCTTTTTCCTTCCTCCCCCCCTTCTCCCTAGATGGTCTAAAGAAAATTAGAAGATCTGCTCCAGGAGAGAGCTATCACCAATCACCATAGATAACTACAGTATAATATGAACTAGGGGGAGGTAGACAGGGAGAAACAAAGCAAGGCCTGTTTAATCAAAGTCCTCTCTGTGTCCCACTGTTTCTCAATGGCCCAACAAATATTTGTTTACCATTTACTCTTTCCATTCTTCCTGTGAATTGCCTTCCTCCCCTTTAAGTCCAGAATGACATATATACCTCATTTTGCCTGTCTTTGGGATCTCATGTTTATGTGGGTTCCCTGTATGTAATTAAATTTGATTTTCTCCTCTTAATCTTTCTCATATCAATTTAATTTTTAGACCAGATAGAAGAATCTTCAGGGTATCAGAAAATTTTTCCTCCCCAGCACCCGTCATAGTAACACCTTATATAATGATGTCAACACCAGGAGACTTGACATTGGTACAACTGACAGACCTTATTCAGATTTCACCAGTTTTACACACACTCATGTGTATGTGTAGAGTCACTACCACAATAGAGATACAGAACTGTTCAAAGATCCCCCCCCAACGATCCTAACATACTGTCTCTTCACAGTCACACCTACCCCCTCTTTCCCTCATGCTCCTAACAAAAACTTTGTGATCCCTAATACTTGACAATCACTAACCTGTTGTCCAGTTCTAGAATTTTGTTACTTCCACAACGATATAAAGGAAATCACATGGTATATGATCTTTCAAAAAGATTTTAATTTTTTTAAATGTTTATTTTGAGAGAGAGCATGCACATGAGCAGGGGAGGGGCAGAGAGAGAGAGAGAGAGAGAGACAGACAGACAGAGAGAGAGACAGAGAGACAGAGAGAGAGAGAATTATAAGCAGGCTCCACACTGTCAGCATAGAGCATGACACAGGGCTCAAACTTACAAACTGTGAGATCATGACCTGAGCCAAAACCAAGAGTCGGACGCTCATCGACTGAGACACCCAGGCACCCCGAAGTCTTGTTTTTTTGTTTTTTTTTAAACACAGAATTCCCTGGAGATCCATTTGAGTAGTTGCACGCATCAACAGGTTTTGTGGGTTTTTTTTGTTTTGTTTTTTGCTGAGTAGTTATTCCATAGTATGGATGTACCACAATTTAACCATTAATTTAGTTCTTTCTCAATTTTACCTATTTCAAATAGAACTGCTATGAAAACTTGCTTGCGGGTCTTCATGTGAAAACAGGTCTTCCTTTCTCTGAGAGGTACACCTCCCTGGAGTACAACTGCTGAATTGTTTGGCATGGCTATGTTTAGTTTTTCAAAGAAACTGCTCAACTATTTCCCAGAGTGACTTTATCACTATATATTCCCATCAGCAATGTACAAAAGATCCAGTTCATCCACATTTTTGCCAGAATATAGGATTATCTTTTATTATAGCTATCTAATAGTTGTGTGGTAATATTGCATTGTGGTTTAAATTTACACTTCCCGAATAGCTAAGGATGTTGGACACATTTTCATGTGCTTGGTAGAGACTTACATAGTACTTGTTGGGAAAATGTTCATGTTTTCTACACATTGTGTAACTGGAGACTTTTTTGTTTGTTTTTTCCTCTATCTTTAGATTGTGCATTTGGTGTCATGTCTAAGAATTCCATATCATAGGTCCTGATAAATTTCTGGTATGTTTTCTTTTAAAAGTCATGTCATTTTATGTTGTACATTTAAATCTATGATACAGGGGTGCCTAGGTGCCTCAGTTGGTTAAGTGTCTGACTTTGGCTCAGGTCATGATCTCACAGTTTGCGAGTTCAAGCTGCACATCAGGCTCTGTGCTGTCAGCACGGAACCCGTTTCAGACCCTCTGTCCCTCCCCCGCCCCACCCCTCCCCTGCTTGTACATGCTCTCTCTCAAAAATAAACATTAAAAAAAATAAAATAAAATGCAATACATCTATGATACACTTTGAATTAATTTTTATATAAAATGTTAAGATTTAGGGGTACCTGGGTGACTCAGTCGGTTAAGTGTCTGACTTCGGCTCAGGTCATGATCTCGTGGTCCATGAGTTCGAGCCCCACGTTGGGCTCTGTGGCAACAGCTCAGAGCCTGGAGCCTGCTTCAGATTCCGTGTCTCCCTCTCTCTCTGCCCCTCCCCCACTCACACTCTTTCTCTCAAAAATAGTACATAAACATTTAAAAAAAATTTTTTTTAATGTTAGATTTAGGTTGAGGTTAAATTTTTGGCCTATGCATGTTCAATTGCTCTACCACCATTTGTTAAAAAACCACTACCCTTTCTTCACTGAATTGGGTTTGAACATTCATCAAAAATCAGTTGGCTGCACACGTGTGGCTACTTCTGGGCAGTCTAATCTGTTGCACTGATCTAGGTGTCTGTTCCTCTGCCAGCACCACACTGTATTAATTCCTATACCTATAGAAGTCTTAAAAAATGGGGTAGAGTAATTCCTCCCACTATATTACAGTTTTTCAAAATTGTTTTTGGTATTCTTGGTCTTTTGCCTTTCCATATGTAATCTAGGATAAGCTTTCCATCTCCACAACAAATCTTCCTGGGGATTTAATTGGAATCGGAGCAAACCTATAGATAAATGTGGGGAGAAATGACATCTTTACTATGTTGAATCATCTAATCCCTGAAGAGAGTACATCTCTCCATTTATTTGTATCTTCGATTTTTTTTCATGAGTGAGGTGTAGTTTTTACCATAGAAGGCTTATACATGTGTCATGAGATGTATACCTAAGAATTTCATTTTGTTTTGGGCAACGGGTGAATAGCACAGTGTTTTTAACTATGGTTTCCAGGTGTTCTTTGCCAAGTATATAGAAAAACAGAAATAGAATTGGTTTTGGTATATTCATCTTATATTGTTGACGAACTCACTTATTAGTTCTGAAGGCTTGTTGCTGCAGATCCTTAGGATTTTGTACAGAGGCTTTCATGTCATCTATAAATAAAAAGTTTCATTTCTTCCTTTCCAACTTCTATGCTTATGTTTCCTTTCCCTGGCTTAGTGTGATCACTTCCAGCACTAGGCTGAGTAAGTGGTGAGAATGAGGAGCCTTCCCTTGCTCCCAATCTGAGGAGAAAAGCCTTTTGAGTAAATTTTTCTGAAAAAAAAATGTAAGATCTAGGTCTAGAGCCTTTTTTTTTTTTTGCATGTCAATATCCAGTTGTACTAGCACCATTTGTTGAAAAGACCATCCTTTCTCCATTGCCTTTGCTACTTCAAGATTAGCTTTGGTCTCTCTTTTCTATTTGCTACTTAAAGATCTATTTCTGGGCTCTCTTTTTAATTGATCTGCTTTTTCTTTCACAAGTACTACACTGTCTTGACTACTGTAGCTTTAAATTAAGTTCTGGAGTAATGTCAGTCTACCAACTTTGCCCTTGGTTGCTTTATTCAGCTATCCCTTAAATCAGGAGAAAAAAGTTACAATCAAAAATACATTTAGGGCACCTGGGTGGCTCAGTCGGTTAAGCAACCAACTCTTGATTTTGGCTCAGGTCATGATCTCACAGTTCATGAGTTTGAGCCCCATAGCCACACTGTCAGCATGGAGCCCACTTGGGACTCTCTCTCTCCCTGCCTCTCCCATGCTCAATCTCTCTCAAAATAAGTAAAATAAACTTAAAAAATACAATCATACAGTCTTTCATATTTACATATGCAATTACCTTTACTGGGGCTCTATTTATTCTTATGGTTTTAGTTACTACCTAGTGTTTTCTTTTGAGCCTAAAGAACTTTTACTATTTCTTGTAGGTCAGGTTTACAAATGATGAATTTTCTCAGTTTTGTTTACTTGAGAATGTCTTTATTTAACCTTCATTTTTGAGGTATCATTTTCCTGGATACAGAATTCTTGGTAGATCATCTTTTTCTTTCATCATTTTGAGTAAGTTATCATCCTATTCTCTTCTGGTCTCCATGGTTTCTAACAAGAAGTCCACTGTTAATCTTATTAAGGATCCCTTGTACATGAGGAGTTACTTCTGTTGCTTAGGACAGTTTGATTATGTAATATTTTTGCATTTATCCTACTTGGACTTTGAGTTTCTTGGATATGTACCTTTGTATTTTTCATCACATATGAGAAATTTTTCGCCACTATTTCTTCAAATATTGTATCCCTTTCTCTCCTCTCCTTCTGGGACTCCAATTAGACATATGTTGATGTGCTTGATGGTATCCCTACAGGTCTTTGAGCATCTGTTAACTTTACTCAATCTTTTTTTTTCTTTCTGTTCCTCAGCCTAAGTAATCTTAATGACCCTATCCTCAAGACTGCTAATTCTTTGTTGTCTGCTCAAATCTACCGTTGAGTCTTTCCAGTAACACTGTTTTTGTTTATTGTACTTTTCCATTCCAGAATTGCTATTTGGTTCTCTCTCTTCTTTAAATTTTGAGAGAGAGAAAGCATGCAAGAGGGGGGGGGGGGGAGAAAGAGAGAGAGAGAGAGAGAGAGAGAGAAAGAGAGAGAGAGAAAGAGAGAGAGAGAGAAAGAGAGAGAGAGAGAGAGAAAGAGAGAGAGACAGAGACAGAAAGAGAGAGACAGAGAGACAGAGAGAGACAGAGAGAGAGAGAAAGAGAAAGAGAGAAAGAGAGAGAAAGAGAGAAAGAGAGAGAGGGAGGAAGAGAGAGAGAAAGAGAAGGAGAAAGAGAAAGAGAAAGAGAAAGAGAGAAAGAGAAAGAGAGAGAGAAAGAGAAAGAGAAAGAGAGAGAAAGAGAAAGAGAAAGAGAAAGAGAAAGAGAGAAGAGAAAGAGAATCTTAAGCAGGCTCCAAGCTCAGTGTGGAGCTCAATGCAGGGCTCAATTTCACAACCCTGGGATCATGACCTGAACTGAAATCAAGAGTCAGATGCTCAACCAACTGAGCCACACAGGCCAGGCACCCCTATTTGGTTGTCATTTTATAATTTCTCTTTACTGATAGTTTCTATTTGGTGATATTATGCTCATATTCTCCTTTAGTTTTGTAGACAGTGTCATCTCTTTGAACACATTTAAAATAGACGATTTAAACTCTTTTTCTGGTAGGTCAAACAACTCCATTTGCTCAAGGATAATTTCTATTGATTGTGTTTTTTCCCATTGTTGATGAGCCCTCCTTTGTTTCTTTGTAGGTCTCAATTTTTTTGTTGAAAACTAAACATGTGTCAACTCTGGAAATTAGACTTTCCCCTCCTCTAGGGTTTAACTGTTACTGTTGCAGTTTTTGTTCCTATTTGTTCAGTGAGTTTTTAGAACTAATTGTCTAAAGTCTGCATTGTTGTGTGTGGTCACTTATTCTCTGCTTGGGGTTAGGTTCGTCTTTGCTCAGGGTCTGCATATGCATTAGGGTATACCTTTAATGCTCAAGGAGTTAACAACTCTGCCTTAGCATTCAATTCCTACTTGCACAGCCTGAAACTTGGCCAGAATTGAGAGCTTAAGGCCTTGTTAGGTCTTTTTTGAGCATGTGCACAGTCCTATACACGTGCACGGCCTTCTTGATTCCCAGAAATATATTGTAGCTTTCTCAGAGCCCCTATAGACCTCTCATTACCCCAGCTTTTCTTTTTAAGCTTTTAGGTTAGCTTTCTGTTTGTCCCAACTGGTACTCTACGACCTCAGACAGCTATGAAGTTAAACTGCCTCTAAAAGTTTTCAACAAATGCCCCCAGGAAAAAGGTTTTTTGCAGTAGGCAATCTCCAAGTCAGGTGAAAAAAAGACAAGCCTTGCAAGTGGGGTCCCTACCAGGGAACTACCAGCTAGATCAAATAATGATAATTTCTTGGGCATGAGCGTTTCAAGGAGTTCCCTCCCTGTTCTGCCTCCTTTGGTGGCTGCCAAAGCTCCTGGTTTTCACCATGATTGTGAACTCTATTTTCAAGGTTACCATGGAACTGGAGAAAGGGGGATGGGAGTGGGACGAGTGAAAATGCCACAAAGCCCACTGTTCTTAGCAAGAATCAGCACTTTTCCTGAATAAATACTTCCTGCATAGCTGTAAGCCTCTGGTTAATTTCCAGAGTCTGAAAAAGTTGATTCTATTTTTGCCAGTTTTCTCTTTGCTTTTATGGAGAGGAGAATTGTCAAAGGTCCTTACTCCTCCAATTTCGCTGACATCATCTGCTATCTGGGACTTTTAGAATGAGATATTCTTAGAGACTAAGTAAACTGGAATCCAATCTATATTCTTTCTAGAAGACAATATTTTTCCAAAATAAAAACTGCCATTTTTGAACTTTTAAAATTAAATCATGAAGAATCAAGTTCCTTCAAGATCTCAAAAGTGTCAATTCAGTTTCCAATTCTATATATCTTACCTTCCTTAAAATTTCCTTGTAACACTTTGCCTAAATTAATTTTGATACCTATTTTTAAAACAAAAAGGGAAAATTTAATTAGTGGGTTAACAGAGTAAGAGATAAAATGTGTATTAATTAAAAGTTTTAAGATATTCATCAAGGAATTTCATTAATGGAGGCTGTGTATGTAAGTATGAAAATATCCTCCGATCAGAAGTAATATCCTAATATAAATTCACTAGGCTTTCATTTAATAAAAACTTGTTATTCACCTCATGTTCATAAGAATTGATTTCATTGTTTCATACATATGAAAGAAGAAACTGAACCAGTTAGGAATAATATGCCTTTTTATGAAACTAATAAAAGCTGTGGGCTTTCTTCCTAAGAAAATGAACACATATATATAACTCTGCTTACAATTTAAGGGGTTCTTGGATACCCCATAGCCTGTAAATTAAAAAACCCTACTGAAAAAAAAATTATGATATTAGTGGGAAAAATAGAAAACAGATCTTCAAATAATTAAAATATCTCATCTTCAGCGGAGCAATGAGAATTTAAAACATTAAAACATACAAGAGGTCTCTGACATACAATATTTTATTTCAAAAGCTAAATTGTAAATTCTGTATTTAGAATTTATCACATGTTCTTATAAAAACAATGGTTGGAGACTATTAAACTGTAAGCCTCTTAAAAATAGGTGCTCTTCTGGGGCGCCTAGATGGCTCAGTCGGTTGGGCAGCCAACTCTTGATTTTGGCTCAGGTCATGACATCATGGTTCATGAGTTCAAGCCCTGCATCGAGCTCTGCACTGACAATGGAGAGCCTGCTCGGGATTCTCTCTCTCCCTGCCGACCACACTTGCTCAAAATAAATAAATAAATAAAATATAAGTAATTGTTTAAAGTAGGTGCTCCTTTTATCTGTCTTTGTATTATAATGATCTAAGTAAACGGCATAAGTTAGGATCTCAGGTGACCCTTTACAAAGCCTATTTTACTCAATAATGTATTTGAATACAAATTCACTAAAACAGGAAAAAATATTGAGGCAATGACAAAGATCAAATAAACCATAAAGACAAAAATAAAAAAATAAAATGGAAAAATAAAAAATAGATTTTAAATTACGTGTTGCTTGAGAGACAGAATTATAACAGAACATAATAGTAAATACAGCTATTTCTAGATATTCTTATTTGAATTTATGGATTCCTTTTTGTTGTGTTAAATTTCACTTCAAAATATGTTTTCTCCTTAATACAGCATCTCCTACACTTAGCCATGAATGAGGTCATTTTTGGACCCTAAGAGTTTGTAAATGGACTGAAAGGGCAAAGGGGATAAGATGTTTTGCCTGTAGTGACTGCAAAGGTGTTAAAAGACACTGGGAGGGAGAAATTGGTCAAAGAGGTTTTATATAAATATTTATTATATATATATATCTTATATAATAAAATGTATCCAACTTAAAGTAAGATAGTGCTAACATGAGCAATAAGAGGATATGGGAACACCACTGCAAAAAAGAAAAAAGGAAAAACAGGTGGGGGGATAGTGGAGATGAAATTTTGATTTTGCTTCTTGGTCATTGTGAGTCACTGTGCTAAAGACGACAGGAAGGGGCGCCTGGGTGGCGCAGTCGGTTAAGCGTCCGACTTCAGCCAGGTCACGATCTCACGATCCGTGAGTTCGAGCCCCGCGTCTGGCTCTGGGCTGATGGCTCGGAGCCTGGAGCCTGTTTCCGATTCTGTGTCTCCCTCTCTCTCTGCCCCTCCCCCGTTCATGCTCTGTCTCTCTCTGTCCCAAAAATAAAAATAAAAACAATAAAAAAAAATAAAAAAAAAAACAACGTTGAAAAAAAAGACGACAGGAAAACTACATTTTGGCACCATAAATATAAAAGACAAGTTGTACATTTTCATCTGAATAACACTGAACTCTTACCCAAACCAGGTAAAATCATGAGTAATATGCAGAATTCAATTGGTATCATTTAATATGTATAGGTTGTGGCCTTACCATACAGGATCAATGAAATGACCTGGCCTTGTCTTCAGAATAGGGCTTGAAGATATTTATATAGCAAAAGCAGTGCCAAAACAATGAAGGAGTAAGCTACAATTTCAGTGACAGGCTCTCATATATTAGGTAAAGACCAGACAAACTCAGAGACAAGGACTACATGCCTACCCCTCCCCCTAAGTTTGGCATTTGACTCCCTAACTAGGTGACAATAAAAAAGAGGTTCAGCCTAGCAGTCCGAGTCTATGACACCAGAAATCCCTGCTGAAGAAATCTGTCAATAAACAACCTCAGCCAACTGAGAAAGTAATCAATTGACTCCCTGAAAATGTCTTTAGCCTGAAGAGATTTAGAATTAAGTATAACAATGAGCTAAATCAATAGAAAATTGGTATACTGAGTAACTGATTTAGACTTGTGATTTTAAACTAGACTCTTACTAAGTTCATCAACAGTAACAGAACATTTAAAGGAAATACAGATTTGACATATCCATAGGTTTAATAAACTAGGTTTACACAAAACTACCTCAAGACCCAGGAAGGTTTTATTATTGGTTGACAACTGAGGTAAAGAAAATCAAATACAGTATATTAAACTTGAATACAGGTAAGTTTTAGGAAATATAATTAAAGCCTGCTTGGAAGTAGATCTTAAATTCTGCTAAATTTATAAAATAATTTATATTAAAAAGTAATAATAGCCAATTCTAGAGTATGAGTCCGTAAGATCTAAAACCTCTGAATGTTACCATAACATCTTAAGGATTAAAGCACTTAAAAAAAAAAAAAATCAGTGATTCCTGTAACAACTTCTAAGACTCTTCTATAATCAGTACATGGGTAATAATTCAAAGGGTTAAAAAAGTACTTAAAAGTAATGATCCTGAAAAAAAGATCTACAGAAAAAGATGAACTTGGAGCTCACAGTGTGTGGGATTCTACTTTCCAAAGTTAAGATAACTGGATAAAATATAAATAGGCTACTCTGCCTTAGCTTTTCCAACTTCAACTATCAATTGCATTGTTCTTGGGATAAAAAAAAAAAAGACGAAAGAAGGCTATGTATTTTACTGGAGTGTTAGACAGGCTAGTTAGAAAAATAAATGTAATCAATTGTGCCAGCTGAAGTATGAGCACATGGGAACTGTGGCTACACAAAACTAGGACTTAAACTGTGTAAAACTTTAAAATGCTTACATACTGTTTAAAAATATTTGCATATAAATATGATTATCCATATCAAGGTTTTAAAACCAAGTTTTAAGTCTGGCAAGTCCTAACAGTACTGATCTTTCAAATTTTCACATATACACCCTAAGTGTCTTAAGCCAAATGTGATATAGGAGTCTTTTAGTTCATTTAGACCATAATCCTGAAGGTGATAAATTATGGATTTGGAGGGAATTCTTAGTTTCTTCTGAATCTGCAATTATCATTATCTTTCCCATTATTTCCCCTCCCTCCCTTCCCATCCCTTGTTCCATATCACAGGAATCAAAATTAGACCCTAAAAAAGATATATACATATATCCAGATTTCACTGATCTTCATGGTGAAAAAGCATAGGCCTAGAGCAATCCTATATGGCTTTATAACTGTAAAGGACTCGAGCTATCTTTCAAATACCATTTTCTAGAATTGACGAACTAGACTGGAATTTAAACTGTCTCCACCCACTTCCCACTATATCATACCCACCACTTCCCCACCCCCAGATGAAGGTTAGGTTGATAAATGGATTTTGGAGATGAAATAAAGCCAGACATCAAATAACTTACTTGAAATCCATCTCTTACCTTCTGTACTTAACCCTGGACTTGATGTGAACTTGGCTACATCAACAATTTTTACAGCAAATTGCTGCCCAGTTTCTCTGTTGATACATCGTCGTACAACACTGAAGGGACCCCTTAAAGAAAAAGAAGAAAAATACCAAGTTTAATTCAGTGATTTTCAGTCCCTGTTTCCCATCAGCATCTTACTGATGTTTCATTGTCTACTACGGCCATAGTTTAAGATCAAATTTAAGTAATGTAATTTTGAACATATTTTTCTATAATCCATGAGGTAAATAATTCATAAATTAGAAGTTACTAAGCCTGAATAGAACACAACTCTGCATTTCAAAATGACTTATTAAAATTTTAACTAGTATTCTTATACCCAAGGCAAATAATCTTTGTAATATTCTATACATATTATCAACATCTTAAACAAAATAAGAAATCACAGTGGTAGCGCACACAGCTTTCACCTTTTGAAGCAGAAACTTAAGTCTTCCTTGACACCTTCCCTCTCACCTTACCCACCGCCTATCTAATCTTCACTAACAAGTCCTACGGCATTTCTCTCAAATCTTTCTCAGTCCTGTCCACCTCTCTCCATGTATCATACCCTAGTTTAAACTACTACCATCTTCTAGCAGGACTACTAAAAAGCTGGTTTCTCTCATTCGCTCTGGCAGTCATGTTTTAAAAATGAAAATCTGATCTTATGTTTCTGCTTAAAATCTCAGAGAAAGAAGGTATTTTCAATGCATAATATTTAGTTAAGAACCAAAACACATGAATAATTCCCAAATAGGAAAATACACCTTAGTAGAATCAGGTCAAAAGATTTGAAGAGGCACTTCACAAAGAGAAAGCCCTGCATGACTTTGTCCCAACATCCTCTCCAGTCTCACATGAAGTCACAGAAAAACCTATCTTCCTTAAACATCAAATTAGAATTGTTCTAAATTGCCAATGGAAAGGAAGTAATTTCTACCAGGAGAGCCACTGACCCAAGTCATTTGAGTCATCCAGCTCTCTCCCTAAATTGGTGGCTCTCAATACTGCCCATACAATTGAATCAACTGGGATGATTGTTACGTACACACAGTTCCTTGTGATTAATAGTTATCAAGTATCTGAACAAAAGATAATCCAAAGATTCATTTTACATGCTTGGATTGACTATTGAATAATACAGAAGGCAACAGCAATATACTGTAGCTTATTTGAAAACGAGTGTGGTTTAGGTCATTAAATACACATACACGTATACACATGCATATTCCCCTCTCTGCTCAGAAAAAAAAAAAAACACCCTCATTGGTCACTTACACTGGGACACCTGTGATACTGTTTGCCTCAAAGAAGGTTTGTCTTTCAATCAGGAGACAAGGAAAAGAATGTCATCTAACCCAGACTGAAACATTTCTCTAACATCATACAAATTAGTTGACTTCACGTGCCATCATCAGAACATCAATTACACCACAGCCTCAAATCTCTCTCTTCAAGCAATCTAACAAAGCTCAACTGGAAGGGAAAAAAATAGTAATAATGGGCCTTTCAGAACTCTGAAGAAAGAGGACCTTTTTTGATAACCACTCAAAAATATTCAAAGATTTTCCTCCAAGAGAAGACAATATAACAGTGAGGCAGGACTCCCACAAACGTTTTCATTCTCAATCTGGATGTCTTACTTGTGATTACTTATCCTGACAACAGCAAGCAATTTCAGGAAATGCTTAATGTAATTGGTTTTTGTCCACACATAAACCCTTGGGATTCTATTTATATATACATTTGTGTTGTGTGCTTCAATTCACTACATCTTTTTGGAAATGTTCCAAGATCTGTATGTGGGATTATTCATGGACAATAGAGTCATTTTTTTTTTTTTTTACTTTTTCCTGTTTGAACAAAGGTAAAGAAGAAAACATAGCTTCTCTCTCCACCCTTTTAGTAATAGTAAAATGAAGAAAGAGAGAAAGAAAGGGGAATACAGAGGGAAAAAAAACGAGAAAGGTGTCTAAATCTGTGAATAAAAATAAAAAACCAAATCCTCAATTCTTTAGGCTAATTTTATAATGTGAGGGAAGGAAAATGAGTTCACTTACGAACTACCAATGACCTGAAGACAGGTCAAAAGTAAAGCATTTCAAGGATCTGTCCCTCAGTGGCACCCAGGGAATTAGAAAAGATGAATCAAATTTAGTACACAAAAAAGACAAACATACCTAACGTTTTTTCTTATGATTTAATCCACCAACTAGAAACTCAATGGAAACTGATAAAAATTCAAATGAGTATACAGTGTTTATAATTTTAGCAGGATCTGAGCACACTTATTTGGTTGACAGGTTAAAGACAGGCAAGCTATGAAATACTCTGGCTGGGTTTCCCATCTTAAAAAAGAGGGTGTAATAAAGTGTGTGTAATACAGTAAATGTTTTATACTTATTAATTATACGCAAATGATATGTTAAGCAACAGCAAAAGCTCAGGAGGCCTAGGTCTCGCCATGTATCTGGCCTAAATTCTTTGATGCTTGAAATTTCATCCTTGCATTTAGTCTATGGTGCAGCTCATTCCTGAGTATTTATGTGGGGGAAAATATTGACAGATAGTTGTAAGCCATCATCATAGAGGACTATCTTTCTCATGTTTCTACTAATCCTAGCCAGCGTGTTAATCAAAATGAAATAAGATAACTGATAGCATTTCACATTTGATAAAATAGACATTCTTTATTCAACTCTTTTAGAGCAGTGAATTTTGATAGGGATTGTGGCACAAGGTTCCATGAGGCAGGTGGTGGCTCGCAGAATTCTGTTTTTAAGTAAAAGGTCAATTAAACCAGAATATGTTGCAAGTGAATATTGCTATACCATGGCCTAAAGTTTTGAAAAGAATGCAGCTGTGTCTCTTTGCAGACAGAGTCGTCTCCTCTGGTTCTCATTTATGTGAAAAAAGGTTAACTCTAGGAAATAAGCAATTTTGATAGCAACAGTAAATCCATCCAAAAAGGAGACCAGAATTAAGTGAAATCAGGCTAGAATATAGTATGTTGGTTTCCAGGATAATAGGATAGATTTAACACAATGCATCTAATTTATCTTCCTCCCCAAACCCCTTTCAAATGATACCAAAGGGCTTATCATTTTTTAAAAAGGACTGGGAGAAAGGAGAGGTGATAATAGTAATAATCAAATTTGAGGAAGCAAAAAAGCAGATAGAGTAGTAACTGACTTAGCAGACTCAGGAAAGCTGAAGGACAAACAGAAAAGAGGGAACGTTCAAAACCAAACCCATTCATTTACACTCCAGGTTCTTCAAGAAGCTCTTGAACTGGCAGCACCAGATAACCCTGAACTAGAGGTTAAGAGAGTGGGGCTAAAAGAACAAGGTTTGAATGAAATGAAATCTCTAAAGCAGCAGGTAGAGTGGTAGATCCCCTCCATACCCATACTCCATACCACTGTGCAACTGCGCTACCGCCATCCTATCAGAGGCCCATTCTCTAGAGAGGGTAGAACATAGGGTCTGAGAATCTGGGGCGGGGGGGGGGGGGGCACAAGGCAGTTAAGGAAGTGGTTACTAGTAAGTGGAAAGCAAGGGGATTGAGTGATCACTCAAATTGAATGTAGACAATCCCAGCCCCTTTCTCCTTAACAAGGGGGAATGTTAGAAGCTAGAGCTTTATCCTTCAGGTAGGAGAAAGATTTTCTGTTGTGTTTTATGACCAGCCCAGAAGGAAAGATCTATAGATAATGACTTGAACTGCTCAACGAGCTCTGCCCACAAATTCAAAGCTCTCAATCAGCTTTCAATTAATCTCCTGCAGGGTTTCCAACCTCAGCACTACTGGCATTTTGGCCTGGCCTGGATAGTTCTTTCTTGTAGGAGGATGTCCCCTGCATTGCAGGATGCTTAACAGCAATCTCAGCAGCAACCCTTCACCCAGTTTTGACATCCAAGAAGGTCTCCAGACATTTGTCCCCTGGGGCGGGGGGGGGGGGGGGGGGCAAACTGGCCCCAATTGAGAACCACTGCTCTAGTATTAATCATGAGTAGACAACCAAACTCCCAAAACATCTGGAGAATAGTCTCTAGTTTGGAAGACCAAAATCTCAAAACAGAGTGAGCAACCAAAAGGAAGCAGACTAAACAAGATAAAAAACTTCAAACTACTATTAATATCCTAAGATATTACAACTATCAAACAAAAACAGAACTTTCAGAAAATATAAAAAGGGCTCTTGAAAAATAAACACCTTGAGAAATTTAAAACTCAACAGAAGGGCTAGAAGATAAAGTTGAGGAAATGCCCCAAAAAGTAAAGCAAGAAGAACAAAAGAAATGGAGGGAAGAACTCAAAACAATAATCCAAAAAAATTTCCCAGAACTTAAATCATGAGTTGCCCAGGTTTAAAGGACCCACCAAATACTTTGCACATGCCACCTGTGGAATTTAAGAGCCAGATTCTCAGAAGTGGAGGTAAGGGTGTGCTAGTAGGGGAGTATGATATGGTTCACACACCAAGATCAGGAACCAGAATGGCTTCTGATTTCTCAGTGGCAACATGAAAAGCAAGAAGATGACAGAGCAACACCTTCAAAGTCATGAAGGAAATTTCTAACTTTTAATTCTATATCCAGCCAGAAAAACCAATAATCATAAGGATGATTTCAGACATGAAAGAGATCAATAAATTACCTGCAGTACATACTTCGTGAAGAAATTATTTTAAGATATGTTTGCCAAAACAAGAGACTAGATCAGCGAAAAGGGCGCCAAGTGATGGCAAAGAGGAGGTCCAACCAACACAGGAGATACATAAAAGGAACCCCCAAGGGGGTAACGAAACAGGACCTCTGGCTGACAGTGGGGTGTCAAGGAGAGGTTAACTAGTCCAGACTGGGAGCTATCAAAGGTTTCCCCTGCCACCTTTTCAACCTCAAAACAGAAGGACCGGGGGTGCTGGGCCCATTCTTCCATTTTGTTTCTTCCAGCCAGGGGCTGATAAGATTTCTGCTCTTCTCTGCTACCTGGAGAGAAGATGCTCATTTCACTCCATAGCAATGTTCTCCTTTGGTATATTCCTGAGAGCTGGAGGCAGTGGACTGAAAAGCAGGAAAATGCAGGGCAGCCCAAGCCTCCTGACATTATTCCTGTAGAACAGTAAACTAGCCCCATACCACAGCACTAATGTCCTGCCTGTAAGGAGCCCCACATCCTGGGATTTAGCTGCGCCCTTGCCATTCGACTTCCCAGAAGGGGCTCCTATACACTCTCAGGGTATCTGAAGCCAGACTGCGAACAAGAGGTTCTGTTCAGTTTCTCTCCTCCTGAGAGTCTTCGTACAATAGTGGTAATACTGCCCTGTCCTACTCAGTTTGTAAAGCCTAAAAAATATGCTTTTTAGGCATACATACCTAGGTGGTAAAGCTATAAAGAAAATCAAAAGAAATGATTATCATAAAAGCCAGATAGTGGCTATGTGGGGAGGGAGGCTGTGATTGGGAAGGGGCACGCAAGGGGCTTTTAAAGGTACTAATAATATTCTATTTCATAACCTGGATGATGGATTCATCAGTTTTCGTTCCACTATTATTCTGCAATACACACACACTTTACATACTCCTCCATACATACATTTCCCAGTTAAAAAAATGTTTTTAATAGTTCAGAGTCACAACCTTAAGATCTTGCTAACCAAAGGTCTTAATTTTTTACATATCTGTACAAATTATCTTAAGTGACTTGATATCTATAAAAGAAAACAGTGTTTGCATCTCAAACATAATAAAGTCAATATGAATTATATTCACTGTAATGGGGTGAACTCTCTGTGCATATCACAGGACTAGAAGCTTCATTACTTTATAATGAATTGTGCAATGTACCACAAGGGATACAGGAAAATCATGAACAAAAAAGAACCAATTAACAAAAGGAAAGAGGAGGATGGGGTAAGTGAAGACCAAGTACAAATTCATATTATATACATATATATATAAATATATACACACATATTTGTAAATATATACATGCATACACACAGTTGACGTGCAGTCAATCCTCATTATTTGTGGAGTATTTACAAAGTCACTTACTAACATTTGTAACCTAAAATCAATACCCACTGAACTTTCAGTCTTTGGCAAACACATGCCTAAAAGCAAAAAATTTGAGTCACCTGATGTGGATGTTATTAGCTAAGGGTGAATGAGGTGACACTCTGCCCTCGTTTCAGCTGTTGTACTGTAAGCAAGTGTCCTTTTTGCCATTTAGTGCATTTTTTCAAATTTTGTGCTTTTTGTTGCTAATTTTCATTCTTTAAAATGGCCTTCAAGTGTAGTGCTGAAGGGCTGTCTAGTGTTCTTAAGTGCAAGAAGGCTATGAGGTGCCTTAAGGAGAAAATACATGTGTTAGATAGGCTTCATTCATAGAATGAATTATAGAGCTGTTGGTCAGGAGTTCAATGTTAATGAATCAACAATATATATGAAATAAGGGATCTTTAAACAAAAATACACATAAAACAGGTTATGTATTGATTTGGTTGAAGAAAATGTGACCAAAGACTCACAGGAACCTAACCCTGTATTTCCCCTAGGGGCAATGGTTCAGCCTTCATTCAGTGTTCATGGCAACTTTATAGAACATAACCACTGCAAATAATGAATATCATCTGTATGTGTGCATATGTGGATATGCACACATGCATATATGTATTAATATTATGTAATATATATTTATAATATATATTAAGGTATTTTGAATATAAACTCAATGAGTACCTGGTATATACTGGACCCTCGATAAATATTTGGCGAACGATGTATCAAAAATAAACTAGGAATGAGCAAGCCACTGTGATATAAAATTTATATCACACAATTTTACCCATGTATATAAAACTGAAAAACTATGGTACTTCTACTTACCTGTTTCTCTACCCATTTACTAAGTCTCTATCTTCCTACTACTTTCTATACAGTTCTGATGTTAGTTGAGGGAAATAAATGGCAGGTGAGTAAAAAGGAAACAAAGTGAAAATATAGTAATAATGACATTAGCAGTAAGAATAAAATCTTACGAACTACATTTTATAGACACAAATATATAAATAATAGCTAATAAAGACAATGATGGTCTTTTCCTCTTATTTCAATGCCGTTAGTCATTGCCACTAAGGAAGAGCTCATACATATCATTCCATCAAGAAATCTTTCCCCTGTTTTCCTGTAGCTTTGTGGTAGTGATAGGAGAGGGATGTAGTTCTGACACTTTTTTTCTCTTTAATACTACAGGTACCCCCCTCCATCCTCCAACACACACACTTACATATACATACCAAGCTGGGTTACTTTAGTTACAGTGACTAAACCAAAGGAAAAAACTTTGCCTAATCATAGCTACTGCCAAAGAAACACACATGATGTGGAAAATTATTAAAATCAAAGTCTCAGGAACTGTTGCCTTGAATTTTAACAATTAAAGAGCTGACAGAGGAATTAAGCTCAGTACAATTCAGACTGTTCCTTGAAAATAGAAAGGGGAGGCTTATTTGAAAAAGTTGGTTGTAGATCTCCAATAAGCTAACAGAACAAATCTAGCTCAACTGTCAAAGCTGAGTAATTCAAAGAGTTAAGACTAACATTTACTAATTCAGTACTTGTATTGGCATAATTAGTACCTCTGTCAAACCCTGTGAAAAGTTCAGTGAAAAGTTTAGGAGATCTTTCTTTAGATTTTATGTAGCATACCATTCTCTGGTCTGAATCTACATAGGATATATTCACCACTTCTTCGAGAGGTCTGCAGGGTACATATAGCAATTCCTGCTAATCCAAAAGTTCTGAAAAACTTGATTGATATGTGTGTGTATGTGTGTGTGCGCATGTGTTTGAAGGGCTGGGGTTAAGGCCATGGTAGAAGCATATGGACTCTTGGTCTTTGTTAGCTCATATATGATGGAGCATGTATCGAGAGACTTGCTAACAGAAGAAAAATACTTTCATAATAGATATGAAACATAGGAAGAAGAACAGAGGAGGAAAAAAAGGAAAAAATAAAACATATGAAGAAGTATAAAGTAAACACATCCCAAAGTAAGAAATTTGACTTGGTTGTACATACTCAGGCCTTTTTAGCTAAATGCATAAAGAACTTTCAGGTTATTGGTTACCAAACACTGACGTTAAACAAATTCTATTGATATTTGCACATCTTATTCATTTACCTCATTTTCCCCAACGGAAAGATCCCTGTCCCCCCCCCCCCCCCCCCCGCACAGTGCAGACTATTTTAATAAAAGATTAATAAAGCAATCTTTGCCCTCAAGAAACACCTAATCTTAACAGATTGTTATTGGTACATACACATAATCTTAGTATGCTATAGAACAAGGTATTAAAATAGTATAATACCCCAGGGTTTATTATCTGTGGATAGGAAGGCAGTCAGAGAAAGCCTCTATGAGACAGACACTTAGGAAGGCTTAGAAAGATGAATACATTTTTCACACCAACAAGGGAAAGGGGAAAATTCAAGAAATTAGTAGTAGCATGTAGAACAGCCTACAGCCAAGTCAAAACATGGTTTGTACTAGATACTACAAGCTATCTGGTGTTACTGGTGTGAAAAATTGGAGGGAAAGAAGCAGCTAGAAAAAAAGTGGGGGCAGAAGAAGATACGTTGAGGGGGTGAGTATGGGCCAGTAAGGAAGTTACCCCATTAGCCCAAGCCTGAGGTGACAAACACCTAAACCAATACACTAGAGGCAACTGAGATACTTAAATCGACAAAGTAGTGAATGATTAGCTTGGGGGTCGGTTGAAAGAATGACTTACAGATTTCTGGCAACAGTTACTAAGTAAATAATGACACCATCAAATAAGGGAGGAGCTATATGAGAAAGAGTACAAAGCTGAAAAGGAGACACGGGCCTGTGAGTTGTTTGTTTGTTTATTTTTGAGAGAGAGAGAGGGCGTGAGCAGAGGAGGGGCAGAGAGAGAGAGAGAGAGAGAGAGAGCGAGCGAGACACAGAATCTGAAGCAGGCTCCAGGCTCTGAGCCGTCAGCACAGAGCCCTAGGTGGGGGCTTGAACTCACAAGCTGGGAGATCATGACCTGAGCCAAAGTTGGACGCTTAACCGACTGAGCCACCCAGGCCTCCTGGCTGTGTTTTGAAAATACTGATTTCCAAAGTATTGATTTCCACAAACTATCCAGGCAGAGATCTATAGAGGACGATGAGACAGGAATATAAAGTTCAAGGAAGGGATCAACATGCAGATGATGAAGACAACACCAACTACCATTTACAGCATACCATTTGCCAAGCATGGTAAGAATCTTACATGGATTCTCTATTTGTAATATATATCATTACTTATCATAACAGCTAAGAAACTATTGGCCCCCATTTTATAGATTAGGAAAACTGAGGCCAAGCCAGGTTGCCTAGGCCTAGACAGACAGTGAGTGGTAGAGTCAGGACTGGAACCAACATATGGAACTCCAAGATCTAAGTTCTCAGTCTCCACACTCCCTAAAGGAGGCATGAGTGAACAGAAGGTAACTGAAGCCACCGATGTGAATGAGAGTCCTTAAGAGTACAGACCAAAGAAGAGTCCCAGAAAACATGAACATATCCCCCCATTTCTCCAAAGGGAAC
This sequence comes from Felis catus, assembly GCF_018350175.1. Taxonomy (NCBI): domain Eukaryota; kingdom Metazoa; phylum Chordata; class Mammalia; order Carnivora; family Felidae; genus Felis; species Felis catus. The sequence continues at coordinate 36,899,457 of NC_058386.1, forward strand.
TGCTGGAATCTCTGCCAAAAGACTACAAGAAGCCCAGAAAGAAAAATAAAATTGCTAAAGGCAGGCTCTTTAGAACATAGTATTTTATAGAAATAAACACAAAGACCAAGTGCTTAGCGGGCTCTGCCCTAGGCACAAACACAAAGATTCTCCCTATTCTTCTCAAGGCTGGCAAAAGAAAAGCAAAATTTCCTTTTTTAAATTAAGAACTGCATATTCACATTTTGCTATTTTTCTACATGTGGGACTATATATCAGAAACTGGCCCAATGAAAATATTTAGTGGAGAAACAACCGTTTGGAAACTTGCTCCTGACTTTCTACTAGTGTTCATGAACTTAATTACTTACAACTAGTACTAAAATTATCGCAGTTGTCAAATTCTGTGTGCACTGTCTAATCTTTATAAACTAAAACTAAAAATTACAGAAGTCTGGCAGCATGAAGTTATATTGTAAATCGTATTTATAAAAGAAGTGTGTGCTGTTAACATGTCACTAACATGGTTTTCCAAATGCTACCTTATTCCTCTAATAGTATTGTTGCCTGCTATTCACTAATATTTGGGCTGAGAAATTACTATCTTCATTACTAGGGTTTTTTGTTTTGTTTTGTCTTTTGCCAGCGATACTTCTGTATCATAGTACTGTTAATCTCTTCCCACTCACAACTACATTTTATGGATCTCCCTAACAAGTTAGATCTAGTTCTGAAATGAAATTATCTCATGTAAATTACATAAATTAGTGAAAGAAACCTCAAGGCCGGCGATACACTCCTTTCTCTGTTATTCATTTTAGTTGCATTCGGATTATGCAAAGTTTACACAGTAGCACAGAAACAAAAATGTATTTGGCTAACACTCTCAATTGGGGTTTCCCACACTGGCATCTTGTGGAGTCCTGAAGGAATAAAAGTTTCTCTGTCAAGTTTGGTCAACAGCATATGAAATACCCCCCCAACTGCACCCCATGTCCACATTAGACGTCAGCAGCTAAGTCTTGCAGTCAGAAAACCATCACTCATGTTGCACCTATCACTAGTGTTCCCTGAAAAACCTATTGGACAGGATGATCTAGATTTTAATATTTATAATACTACAAATTGCAAAGCTGTAATAGCTATGAAATAGTCCGATTTCAAACTTTTTTCTGAAATGAACACTCTCCCACCCAAACACAGCATATAAATTGTTGTTTAAATTCTTACAGCAAGGGAGATAATCCAATTGTTTGCTCAGTAAAGGATGGAAAAGATTTAACTATGCAATTTAAATGTCTATTCATTAATACTCCCAAAAGTAATTTGCTTTTTACAATTGTTAATATAAGCATATTCAGCAGGCAATAATGTAACCTCTGGTCTTTTAACCAAAAAACAGTTAACAAAAAGGCAAAGCATACAAAGGAATAAGCATTTATACCTAATTACCCAGCTCAGTGCAGGGCAGCAGAAAATAGGTTTTGAATCATAATTGTAGTAATCAGTTTCTAGGTCTAAAGGAGATGATCTGGAAAATAACTGCTTTAGGGAAAAAAATCAGAAAATAAGAGTATAAAATAAGTGGATATAAACTGTTTAGGCAAGATAGTAAAATTGAATATTCAAACAGTTGGGGAATTTTTCAAGTTAGGTAAGAAACCAAAGTCCCTGAATGTTACAAAGAATATGCAAGTCAGTAATGCATAGTTAGTAATTTTTAACCAGTTTCCCAAGGGTGGATCAACCTTTCAGTGGCTCATGTAAGGATTTCCTTTTAATCAATAAGGCACACCACACAGAGGACAAGAAGAGGAAAGGACCATCGTATCCCTCAACGTGTCTGCAAGTAAACTCCTGAGCTTTTTAATCTCCCTTCTCCCAAGCCCAGTTGAAGACCAAGTCCACATTTCCTTCCAGTTCCTTAGCCAAAAATTATGGTGCCATTCTTGATCCCATTCCTTCACATTCCAATTCCAATTCATTAGGAACTGCTCCTGGCTCTATTTTGCTGAGATCTTTATTTTCATTTGTTTCAAGAAAATCTGTAGCCAACTGTTGGAACAATTTTATGACAGCTGAATTAAAACTCCCATGAGATAATTCCAATATCGGATTCAAGTCAGTGCTGGCCTAGGTTGAAGGTCTTTTCTCATTCAAATTGTGGTTTTCCTGGTGCTTAGCAAATATCTCGGACATTTTGGTCTCTATTAGGCTCTTGATCAAAGAGTCTTCTATTTTAGCAGGCAGTCACCCTGTTTAGGTTTACTATGGAAGTTCTTGGGTTCTTTTCTGGGCTTTAGTTCCAGTGACAGTTGCTTAGTTTTCTGAATCCTTACAATGCCGTTTTGGTCTGCTTCCTTTTTCTGGTGCTAAGGCTCCCAGTCAGTCCCTGCTGACATCATCTGCAGGGACAAAAGGTGCCTCCCAGGACCACTGGCTATCCCTGGGCAACCTTGGAGAAGGAGGGGCTGGTCAGAAGAGGGAAAACAAATGACCACTGCTGCTGCCATAGCCACCTACAGATCAGCCTGCCTGCTGGGCCAGTTGTAGAGCCAAGGCTGGTATAGCCTGGCCTTTGTTCTTGTTGCTGTTGTAGGCAGATCAGGCGACTGGGGCCTAGGTTGTGGCATGGGGGCTGAAACGGACAGGGCTTTGATGCTGCTGGCAGATCAGACCACCCACCAGGGGCGTTCTTGCTAGGGCTGTGGACAGATTAGACTGCCCACCAGGCTCCAGGTGTGGAGTCCCACTTAGTCTCTGTAAACCTTCCCCTTTCCTGGTCCTTTGACTAGAGAAAACAGGTTTTTGCTTCTGTTTTCTATGCCTTTTGGTTGTTCTCGGTAGTAGGTCTCTCTAGCACCCAGTCCAGGAGTAAATGGAAGGAAGAAAAGAAAACCCAGTGAATTTACCACGTGGTTATTCCTCAAGTACTGCTACTTTACCTTCTTCCCAATTCTGAGTCCTTTTATTGCTGTCACTTAAATAATTTCCAAGGCATTGATAGTTGTACTTCTAGGAAAGGGGCAAGAAAAAGTGAGTCTAAACTATCTTGCCCCAGAAATGGAAGTTGGTGCATTTTCAACCTCTTGCATTCTGGCTGGTGTTTGGAGTCCACTGTATTCAAAATTAGGGGATGAGTTACAGGTCTTTTATGTCCAATGTATCCAGTGAAAAAATAATAGCCATTAAACTTGCCAGGTCTATGCTATAGCATTCCGTGAGTCCTGGCTCAGAATTTTAAAGTCTCAAGCAAGTAACTGATGTTTCTCAACCTTTTGGGGTTTGGGGAATACTGAAGTAGCCAAAGTATACTAGAATAGGGGTACCCTTTCTGTCGTCTCCACACATAGGTGTGTGAGTAGACGCATGCATACTCATACACTCACCTTCACAGCCATCTGGAGTCTAAAAGGAGATCTAAGATACTAGAATCTCTTCAATGTACTTCAGTCATGGCACATTGGTTGGAAAATGGTGTTTTTAATAACCTCCTTACATATTATTGAAAGGAAGAAAGTTAGGGGTTACATGAATCCACATAAATAAGGTTATACATAATTGAAGATCAGCTCTTAATAAAGGATCTGTTGGGTGACAAAACGAGTTCTTTGGACAAGGATTTTCGCTTATCCACTCTGTATCCCTAGTATATAGAACTATGGATGACATTATGCTAGAAGAAACTCAATAAATGTTTTCTGGATGGACAAATAAACCCATTTTAGGATGCACAAACAGGGGTGTCATCTTCAGGACACATTATGTAGTTATATTTTACTTCATCTAAACTTAGCTTTCTAGCTCTTTAATCTCTGGGAGATTTTCCTTTCTCTAGTAGAAATAAAACTTTTAATTTGTCAATGCCAATTACTGAAAGGCAGGCAAAAGTTGTAAAATCATACGACATGTGCATTTTTAAATACTTCTTCAAAAATAAATTCTTTTGTTTTACTAGAGATGTTGCGTGCCAATTCAAAATCCTTCTAATGCTACCATAATTAAAACTCAAAAAGCAGACTTTTTTACTTTTAACATGTGGTAACATCTGTTCTTAAACACTTTGTTTTAATGATTTAAAACAGGCCTTGTAAACTTGAGGCATTTTACAAAAGCAGTATCTTGTAATGGCAGAGACCCAAATATAGCTCCTAAAACTCAGAAAGCTTTTCAACCTAGAAGTTTATAAAATCAGCTGTGATAATGATTAGCTCAAAATTAATTCAAGCTTTTTGTTTATTTGAATGTTTAAACAGTTTACGAAAAACAAATTTCAGTTTGTATAATCTGACAAGATTAAATAGGAGCCTCAATCACAATAGTAGTTTACCATAAGATATAACCAAATGGAAATAAATGATTTCTTTTATCCATATGATCACTTTTTTGCATGAAATTACAAGTAAATAAACTCAATTAAGACTTAGAAGACAAAGAAACTTCACAGCTCCTAATTAATGCCGGATTGAAGACTAAATTTTAAGCACAAGCTTAAATCTGTAAATAGACCTAAGATGAGATCATGAAATTAGAAACCTTTTATAACCAATGACTATTCATCAATCCATTAAAAATCAATACATATGCAATTACTATTTACTGTCTTTTTTTTTTTTTTAACATTTATTCATTTTTGAGAGTGAGAGACACAGAGCATGAGCGGAAGAAGGGCAGAGAGGAAGACACAGAATCCGAAACAGGCTCCAGGCTCTGAGCTGTCAGCACAGGGCCCGACGCGGGGCTTGAACTCACAGACTGCAAGATCATGACCTGAGCTGAAGTCAGACGCTCAACCAATTGAGCCACCCAGGCACCCCAACTATTTACTGTCCCTCAACCAAAGCCTGTATTTTATAGCAGCCTTTAAGGAAAAAAATGAGGAATGAAGCATGAAGAGTATCTAGCACCCATACAAAACAGATGGGTTGAGATCACAAAAAAGAACAAGATGTTTTTAATGTATGAATTTTTTAGGCAGCTCCACTGAGTGACCACTGAAATTTCCAAAGGGAAAGAATTATTCTACTAGCCAAGAATCCTTGCACATTAAAATAGCATAATGAACTTACAACTTCCTTTCAGTATGCCCAAGCAACCAAGAAGTACAAACACTCCAGCTGCAAATATCCCTTGAGTATGAAAAAGTCCCTTTCAGGAGAAGTCACTTTAACTCTTAATGCACTAACTTTTCCTCTTTGAATCAAAGCCATCACAGCATAAACAGAGCATGGGCTTCAGAATTCAAAAGACTTGGGGCTGAATCCTGGATCTGCCCCTCACCATGATGACCTTTGGCTAGTTATTCAGTCTCCATGCATCCACTTTATTTAAACTTTAAAACAGAGATAACAGCTACTTCACAGAGTTCTGAGGGGATAAGAGAAGGCGTAAAGGGCTGTGCCTGGCACATATGCACAAGAGGGGGACTTCTTCAGGGGGTCATCTGTTACAAGCATCTCTTTGCTCCTCCCCTATAAAAGATAAGACGTCTCCTATACTACTAAGGTGCCATTTCACTATCAAAACTAAAAGTCAGGAAAGAATTAGAGAGAGTTCTGCTTCTAATAAGGGTGAAATAGGTAACCAGGACCAACCTTTCTACAGAAGAACAAAATAAAACCTGGATACACACACACACACACACACACACACACACACACACACACACTCTCTCTCTCTCTCTCTCTCTCTCTCTCTCTCTCTCTCTCTCTCTCTCCTTCTTGAAAGTATAAATATCTTATAAGGTAATTAAATTTTGCCAGTTGAAGATCTAGGAGAACAAGAGAACCCACAGCAGGAAGCTCAGCCTCACACAGCTACTTTTATCTGTAGGGCAACTCACCAGTCCTGAAAAGCAGCCGCCTCATAGGGCTCATATGGCCTCACAGGAAAGGATGGGTGAAGAGAAGCCTTGCAGTGTACCTGAAAGACCAATCCTCACTCTATTCTGGTTTCTTCTGAAAAGCTAGGCCTAGGGTGGAGGTGAACCCAAAGCAAACCTAGCCTTGCATGGACTTGGGAGTGTGGCTCTTCCTTATCTGGTAGCCCACAGAATCTCAAATCTTAAAGTTGGATTAGGGCATGAGGGCACCTGGGTGGCTCAGTCGGTTAAGCATCTGACTTCAGCTCAGGTCATGATCTCACAGTTCATGGGTTCGAGCCCCATGTCAGGCTCTGTGCTGACAGCTCAGAGCCTGGAGCCTGCTTCGGATTCTGTGTCTCCCTCTCTCTCTGCCCCTCCCCTGCTTATGCTTGCTCGCACATGCTCTCCCTCAAAATAAATAAACAAACTTAAAAAAAAATTCTTTAAAAAAAAAAAAAGTTGGATTAGGGCAGTCCCGGTCATGAGCTCTCCCCCCACAATCCTGGCAAGGCAAATCCTCCTCTGGAAAGATATCGCCACCTTCGTATGAGCAAGAATCAGAATAAGAGGCAAGAGAAAAAGACTAAGGCATGGGATACTGAAACAAAAAAATACAATAGCCCCAATTTAAAACTCAATGGATGAATTTCTGGGAGCTGAAGTAAAAATTAGTAAAAAATGAATATAGGTCAGAAGAAATTATCTGGAATACATCATGAAGAAAAACATGAAGAAAACATAAAGGACAAGGTAAGAGATTTGGATGAAATAATGAGAAGATTTAATGTATGTTAATTGGGATCCCAGGAGGAAAGAAGACAGTGAGGTCAAGGCAATATTTGAGGAAATAACAGAACTTTTTTATAGAACATTTTCACAGAATATTCAGACACATCTAGCTACAAATTCAAGATTTCCAGTTAATCACAGAATAAATAAAATCTATACCTAGACACATCATAGAAAACAAGGACAAGGAGAAAGTGACCAAAGGTTAAAAAAAACAAAAAAACAAAAAAACAAAAAAATAGATTACCTTCAAAGAAGTGACAGTTTGACAGCTGACAACAGAATCCAGAAACAATGAAACAATTCAAGGAGAGGAAATAAACTGCCATTCAAACAATTTTATACCCAGGGACTTCAATCATGAAAGCAATGTAAAGATGAACACAAACTGAAAGAGTAGATCATAGCAGACCCACACTAAACCAATTTCTAAAGTATCCTTCAGGCAGAAGGAAAATTACCCCAGAAAGAAGGTCAGAGGTGCAAAGAACGAAAAGAGCAAAATAGGACATAAATAGGTGAGTAAATCTAAATGCTGACTGTATAAAGCAATAATAATGTCTTGTTGCCTTACAAATATAGACTGAATTAAAATGTATGACAAATATTAATATATAAATCAAGAAGGAATAAAATTAAAATTTCCTAAGAACCTTGCACTGGCTGAGATAAGGGTAGTAAGACTTACCAGTACCACACTCTGTAAGTGCATATTAAGTGTCATTTTAAGGGTTACCACTGAAAGAACTGAAACAGTGTCTAAATTCCAAACGAAGTGGGGTTGGGAATGGAGTGATGAAAAACAATCAAAGAAGAAAAAAATGAAAGAACAGGCAGGACAAGAAAAATACAAAATAAATTTAAACTCAAGTATTTTACTACTGTGTGTTAGGAGCATGAAGAAATACACAGACAATAAACATAATCAATAAGGAAATTATAAAGTATATTAAAGGGGGATAAGTCTATAGGAAAAGAAGAACAACAACCAGGAACAGGGAATATTAAGGTGGGTTGGGACAGGTTTTATTATTGAACAGGATAGTTAGAGTAAGCCTCATTAAAAAGGTAGTCTCTGAGCAAGACTCCTTCCCCCTCTATGGCTGACCTAAAGGCACATACCTCCTGCCATTGCGGGGACCATTATTTTCAATGTATTGTCTCCTTCCCATGTCTGTCACCTCTAATTCTGTCCCTTTAACTTTTTCTATTCCTAGTACTTGGGCAATTCATACAAAGATTAATTGTTTCTGAAGGCATGTCATTGAGTGGAGAAATCTTACACTTTTCAAATTAAATAAGCCAAAATTTCCACAAGCAAGTATTCCTTAAGCAAAAGGCCTAATAAAAAGTGACCGATTCTGGACTATTTTTCCTGTCTACCACTTTTAGCCCATTTGGTACAAGTAGATGAGCCATCATCACACAACCTAATAAATCCTTCCCTCTCCCTGAAATGCAAAATGAACTGAGATTTTTGTGAAGAAAACAACGAAGAATTCTTGGTTGACTATGTTGCACATGGTTGGCACCCTTCTTTAGGACTATGATAATCAGGCCAGAACACAATGACACCAAGGTCATCAAATTCCCAATCCACCTACCAGCTAGGGCCTGACTGCTGAAGCACAATCATTACCAAGTGAACTTAGTAAGTGGAAGAGCCTTATGCTAATCCCTTCAGGCCAGAGCCTGAGCTTATCCAGAGCTAAAACAAGCCATTTGAGAGAGTTGGCCTTTGGCACTGACTCTCTTCCAATTCTGGATCCCCTGTCCTCACATGGTGCTAGCCAACGGCCCTCTCTTTCTCATTACTGGGTGCCATTAGTCATTGACAACACAAGCAGCCAGGCGGGGGGGGGGGGGGGGGGGGTGGTAGGAAGGACGTGCTATCCCTTAGAGAGTCTGGAAGGAAAGATGTTAGTGGCCGGTGCTCTAGGAGGAGCTCATAGAGGAAGGCTGGTTACCTCCCCAATGCCAAGAGATGATGGGCACTCACAGGCTACACCAGATCAGGATCCCTAGGACTCAGGGCAGGGGCAGATCTGAAGACGACAAATGTTAGCCAAGAACTGAGGAAGTTCAAATCCATGGAACTTGTCTGGAACTAATCCTGTATAAGATGTCTAACACAATAGCTGAGGTCATAGACTCAATCTATTTCCTCCTGTGTCCTCATATGACCAAATACTTTGTGGTTGAAAAGTAAAATAAGTGAAAAGCTTACAGAAAAGTGCTTTTGTGAGAAGAAAAGCACAAGCCAAAGGTCTGAAATCATGCCATTTGAATAGTATCTAAAATATACATTTTCAGAAGAACTTCTTATCCAAAATATTTAGTCATTCTACTAAGTGTTAGCAAAAAGAAGAAATCAGTATTTCTGACCTTGACTCGATTCTGACCGGACTCAAAGAACAGCCTGAGAAGAAAATGCAAAATTATGCTGACCTTGCTTTCTTTGTTGGGAAAAAAAAAATGAGAATCCAATTATGTCGTCTAGAAAGACATATTTACACCGTTTAACATTAAATGCTCCAAACAAAAGGCTAATACTGAAGTAAAAGGTGAAAAATGCATACCAAGAACCAAGACTTTAAAACAGTACATCTGGTATGCAATTCATTGTAGGGCTGTAGGCAATTAGGGTTTCCTCAAACATCCTTCACAGAGCCGGCTATAACACAGGAGAAGAAATGAGTTCCACTGCAGGGTTCTATTTTATTTCGGCTGTAACACTATTAGTAAATAACAGTGAAAGCACTGAATAACAAAGAGTTTATCAGTTGGAGAAAAAAAAAAATCACAGAACACAATTCTTTCTAGGGAACACATCAAAAAAGCCATTACCGTTCCATTTGTTGGAAAATTCTGGTACTTCCACCATACACAAATGCAGAGTTACTGTCCTTAATGAGATTGTAGTTTGTCACTTCCATATAACAGACTGGATTTTTGAGCTTGTTTTATGCCTCTGATTTACCACAAATACTTAGCTGATCCATAATACAAACAACCCAAAGTACTATAAATCTGCTGCTTTCAGTTTCTTGGACAGATAAAATGGACCTCTATACCAGCTGAGGAAATCACATTAGGCTAGAAATCTCATCTACAGGTAATACACTATTGATCAAGACTAATAATTCTTTTTGAAAGGGACCACGCAGCTTAAACCCTAACTCTAGTCGGTAAAATGTATTACAGTGATCAGAAAATAAAGATGGTTGGACTGATCAGTGGAATTAGCAAAGGCTGCTATTTCAATCACTGCCCAGGATACATGCAGCCTTGTCATAATGCTGCTTTTCACAGAACAAGAGACAAGCATGAATGGCAACAGATGCTTACTGGTTTAGAGGAGTACTTGATTCAAATATACAATGCTTAATGTTTCCCAATCTTAATAAAGCATTACATAAATTAAACTATCAGCCACAGCACACAACGCTAAAGCTGTTAGAGCAAATCTGTTTTTATTGCTTTATCTAAAATCTTGGGAGAGGTTCCTCCCCTAAACCAGGCAGTCATTAGCTAAGAGAATAGTTTCACTAATGTGTTCTGTAAAAAGTGAAGTTCTGGACTTCTATCCTTGTCTCAAGTAGAACTGATCAGAGCAAAGCATGGTTGAAAACCATCATACTAACCCTTCTGGTTCCTCCTTAAATTTCAGAGAGCCTTCTTTATGGCTTAACTAAATGTTAAAGCCGTCTAGTGTTGAAGCTCCTGCTCTTGAGGCAGTTTGCGTAGAGCATCTGCAAAGCCCTTTGAGCTTTCTTCCTTCTCCCACCTTTGACTTCTCATACGGAACATTTTGGTTTACCCTAAGTCTCAGCCATGCTGCGCTCCTCGTCACCGGAAACCTCACTATGGGGACACCTTCACTCCTAGTCACTTAATCATCTACTTCTGTTTATGCCCTCTGACTCAAGTTATTGAGAGGTTTTGAAGAAAGTAGTATTAACAACAATATCAAAGTGGTGGAAAGCCGGTGGAGAGGACTGCCAGGGACATGAGAATGCATGTGAAATGAAGAATTATCAGGAAGGCATAATGATGCCTCCCTTAAAAAAGATTATATTGGGGGCACCTAGGTGGCTCAGTCGGTTAAGCATCCGACTTCGGATCAAGTCATGATCTCGCAGTTCACGAGTTTGAGCCCCATGTGGAGCTCTGTGCTGCCAGCTCAGAGCGTGGAGCCTGCTTCAGATTCTGTGTCTCCCTCTCTCTCTGCCCCTCCCCTACTAGCACTCTGTCTGTCTCTGTCTCTCTCTCTCTCCCTCTCAAAAATAAACGAACATTTAAAAAAAGACTATATTGATATTAGGGTAAAAATGATAAAGAAAATAATGTACTGCAATTACAGTATAAAAGAAAACTTACCATACTGGAAGCCATGATTTTAAAAATTTGGTATTTAAAATTTGTTTAATGTTATATTTGAGACAGACAGACAGAGAGTGAGCAGGGGAGGGGCAGAGAGACAGAGACACAGAATCTGAAGGAGGCTCCAGGCTCCAAGCTGTCAGCACAGAGCCTGATGCAGGGCTGGAACTCACGAACTGTGGGATCATGACCTGAGCTGAAGTTGGCCACTTAACCCACTGAGCCACCCAGGAGCCCCCCAAAATTTGGTATTTTAAAAAGCCTGGTTTTAGGATTTATATGAAAAAAATTAATCCAATAAAAATACTTCGAGGAACATGTAAAAATAGAAAAAATTTCAAATGGTTTAACTGTATGGTACAGAAAAGTGACCAAGGAATTAAGTTGGTTTAGCAGAACCATCTGGGCTGAGAAATACTTTCCTCAAGAAAAAAACTCATTAATGTTCATTTAATTCTGATTACAATCTGTATATTTACATCCAAGTAGTAAAAAGCGTCCACAGGTCAAAAGTCCTGTACTTACCAAAGATTACCCACTCACATGTCACATTTACCATAGTCTTCCAAAAAGAGCAACTAGAATGATAAAATTATTAGTGACAGGTACTGTATTGGTATATTTTAGAATATATTATTATAGGTATTGAGCACTATATGCCAGCCATCGCTCTTAAAACTTGCTGGCATTAACTCATTAAGTTCTTGTAACTACTCTAAGATAGGCAGTGTCTTTATTCTCAGTTTTACAGAGAAGGAAACTGAAACAGAAAAGCTAAATAACTTGGCCTAGCCCCAGAACGAGTAACTGTTTCAATCAGAATTCAAATCCAGAGCCCATGACTTTCCTAATCCCTGTTATCACTACCTCACACCTGTATCAGACATATGTTCAAGGTCCCCTTGCTGAAGTTATCCAACTGTCTTTATAGAGGCAAGAATCCCCCTGTTGTATTTACCAGGAAAATTTGCAGACTTCAGTTGCCTTCAATGTTTTATTTACATTCTGTACTATATAGTAAGTATTCGCCTATGAGAAAAATACTGTATTTATAGAAAGCGTCTCTCCTCATGTTCAAAGTTTGAGAAATAATTTTTGTTACAAAACAGTGAAATTAACACTGCATATTTACTTAAGTTTCCTTTCTGATGTATGATTACACTATTAAGTGGCACTAAAAACATCTTTAGTTGGTTAAAAGGTGATAGAACTAGAATATTAGCACTATTGCTTAGGGAGTAATTTTATAAATACATGGCAGCAACAATTCTATCAAGTGTCTTGTAGGCAGCAAATATACAATCACACTCCTGTGTATCTAGCACTAGAGTAGGAGTCAAGAAAATATGGGTGCCCAGTTCTGGCTTTGCAACTGTTGGGTTATTTTTGAGTTATAGTCACTCTGTGCCCGTTTCCTCGATTTTCATAGAGGGTGTTAGAAGTACGTAACTACTTCCATCCTGCCAAGATCTAAATTCGAACTTAGAGAAAAACATAAGGCACCAGAGGTTTCCTCAATAGGTTTTTCTTTCACTCCTGTCTCCATTTCATCTACCGTCACAGGACAATCATCTTCTGTGACTGGAGAGAAGAATATGTATGTTCTAGCTCTAAAATTCATCACTACTAGTTTCAACTCTCTGGTCTTCCCTCAACTAGGGGAATTAGACTGGTCCTTAAATTCTTTTTGTAGGGACAAGTCACTTCATGTACCCAAAGACTGAAGATTAACAACCAAGAGGAAGAGGCAGAACAATCATGAGACCCAGCATCTCCAGAGTGGAGGAAAGGTTTGTTTCTGACAGAAGTTACCAGATTCCAGCCCCACTACCAAATAGATATTGTAAGCAAGGGCAAAACCTATAGTTGTAACTTGAGACTGCTAGAAAGACCAAAGCCCAGATGGAGAGGGTATGCCAATACCTAGTAGACATAACTCTGTGCTTTTGTTTGAAATACTCATTACCTTAAAAGGATGCTGTGGCAGTAGAATACCTGTGCCTAACAAAAGCAACTATTTAAGAAGGTATTTGCTGATTTCAATTCTGACCAATCAGATCAAACTACAACATCTACCAAAGGATTTAGCTAATTATGATCTAAAATACTAGGCTCTGAAGAAGCCATTTAACCATTCTATACCATGAGTTTCTCTCCCTTCCCATAATATCTAGGTAGGGTCATGATATCTTAATAATTTGGCACAAAGTTAGCCTGCTGGTATAAAGTGCTGTAAAATACAACCAACTTAAGTCACAACAAAGCCTCAGTTACCAAAAGGGTTACCATACATCTTAGACATGGCTGCACAATATTGTGAATGTAACTGAAGTCACTAAACTATACAGTTAAAAGGGTGAAAATAGCAAATTTCATGTCATATGCATTTTACTACAATGTTTAATAATATTAAAATGGGAAAGAATAAAAATACATCTTAAAATGCATTTTATTTTCATGAGACATCAATGTATCTTTTTAAAAATTAACCAATACATGTTTTAAGTAAAATAAGCACATTATGACACTTGAGTTTTAAAAGACCAACTTTTTCACTAACAGCACTCATCAACATCAATCATATAATGGTAAAAACAAAAAAACAAAAAACAAAATCTAAACAAAAAACCCCCAAGAATTAGAAAGTAAATGCTTATAGTTACAAGTGGATTTAAGTTATACATATTATACTTCTGTACACTTAAGTTTTATGTGAATTACACATGAATGGATTTGTGGGAAAAACTGCTAAAACTCAGCTTGAGAAGGTGATTTCTCCACAGTGAAAAATTTCTTTCTGTAAAGCAAGCGAGTGCCCAATAATTTGCCTAAAATTCTAGCTTCTGTACGTGGTTTTGGTAAAGTGAGGCTCATCTAGAAGAAAGGTCAGATGTAGAGAGGATTCCAGGGGTCACTTGATCCAGTCCCTCATTTTATAGATGAGAACTCTAGGTCCACAAAAGGCAAGAGACAACCACCACCTCCCACACACACTCAAAAGACATGCTCACAGACACATGAGGTGTGGTGACAGAGCTAGGACCTGAACTCTGAAAGTCAAAGTACAACAGGCTTCCTGCTCTTCATACTTTTCTCCATTTCTTTTCCTTTCAAACAACTGCCGCGGCTCAAGAATGCCAAAGACATTTTTTAATTCCTATGAAACAGTTGGTTACTCATTTTTAAACAATTTTTATTGTTATCACGTTTCCTGAGGTATGTTTTGAGACTCACTATTCCTACTAAGTGCTCTACTATTCAAACGTTCTAAGAGTAAAGTACGTTTAGGAGGTATTCTATAACATTCGTATCTTTAAAAATCTCAGTGCATATGAGCAAATTTAAGGCTCTGAAAGGTCCTCTGAAAAGAGACAGACTTGTTAAATTTCATTAAAACAAGCATTTCCTAAAATTCTGAGCATACGACCTTTAAAAAAAAAAAGATGGAACCAATGTTCTTTGAAACGTATTTTGGGAGATGCTATCCTACAGCTTCATTCAAGACCTGGAGTATATACATATCTGTGGAATTGAATTCAACTCAGAACACATCAGATAAAGTGTCAACAAGAGGCACAGCTATCAACTAGCTATACATCTGATTCTTAGGGGAGGAAATGTACTAGACTGTATAAAGATAATGGACCCTTTATAGTAAAAGAGTAAATTCTGACAAACCATTTGTATTCAAAATTTGACAGAGCTTAAGATCATTTTAAATATAAAAAAGCAAAATACAGATTCTGATGTGGAACCTGTTCAGTACACAGACTCAATGAATTTTCAAAGAACAGGACTGTGACATATTATAGACAGACTGAACACATGCTACTCCTTCATAGATCAAATATTATTAATATTGGTTTGGGGAAACATTCTTTCTGTTGAAGATTATATACATTTGGTGGCAACCTGAAGTGATCATATAGGTTTTCTGATAACCTGAAAGAAGAATTTGGTAAGCCGAAGCTAAACAATCAGGACACCATTTTGTTAACTCTTCTACCAGGCATGAGATGTTGGGAACTGGATATAACATGAAACATTTCAAATTACATAAGGTATGCATAATTACATCTACTCGCACTAACTACAATGGCAAACTATGGGACGTTAATTATGTTTCCAAATTTTTAATCAGTTGTGCACTAAATGGCAGGGACAATTAAAAAAAATTCCTTCCAGGGCACCCGGGTGGCTTAGTTGGTCGAGCCTCCGACTTCAGCGCAGGTTATGATGTCAGGGTTCATGGGTTTGAGCCTCGTGTCAGGCTCTACGCTGACAGCTCGGAGCCTAGAGCCTGCTTCGGATCCTGGTCTCCCTCTCTCTCTGCCCTTCTGCCACTCATGCTCGGTCTCTCTCTCTCTCCCTCAAAAAATAAACACTAAAAAAAAAAAAATTTTTTTAAATCCTTCCTATTTTGAGTAGATCTGTCTTAGGAGTATACCCTTGTTGCCTGGGAAAGACATGCTGGATATGCTGCAATCAGGACGGGTTTACATTTACTCATGGGCCCATGTGACTACTTGGTAGCCTTTCAATTCTGGCTAAACAGCCAGAGTACTTGAGCCAAGTACTTGAGAAGGATTAAGATGGTTTCTTTGCCTGGATGTGTTTTAGTTTAAATTACCTTATGCTGCATTAACATGTGAGATACCCTCTATAACTATAACCTAGATGCTACCTTCTTACCAGCGACTAGATTTCTCCTTGATATGGAAAAAAAAAAATCAGTCTTACATACCCACCTCCATTCCTCTTTCAGAGTACCTATGAATACTAAACTCTGTCCAGAAGATGGAGAGGAGAAGCTGGCTTTCTGACGGAACAGAGTCACATGACAAATGAGGGCACACTGTGTCCCAATGCACATACGATGGCAGCATTATCACAGGTGCTTGCTTGGCCTATCCACCCCCCCTCTATTCTGTCACAGGCCATGCTGGAGACCCAGAGCTGGCCATCCCCGGTGGAATGGACTGAAGTGGCTGACTACATGGAAGGGATTCAAATGCCCAAGCAGGGCTATGAAAATATTAGACAGATAATATTTGGTTCTAATTTTTCTTCCAATTTCACATTTTCAAATTCTATTTTAAAATCTGGAAATCCTAAGCAATACTCAAATGTTTATTAGAAGTACAGCTGCTCTATTTGTTTATGCTTTAGAACTGTACTGCTGATGTTAAGAACTTCCCAAGTAAATCACCAAATAATTGAAAGAATTACTCAACTTCTGAGCTCAAAGATAATTTTACATATCAAAGAGAAAAATATGCAAGTAAAATGACCTTATTTTATAGAAATTAAAATCATACTTCACTGTCTTTCATTTATAAGTAAATTTCAGAATAGCTCTTAAGGGGATCCAATAAGATGTTGCAGAGGGAAATGAAGTTGAAAGCAACAGAAAAATGCAGAATTATTATTTTGGTGACTAGAGCTAGTGTCATTTGTTAGAAACAGTAAGAATCAATCTGTTATCACACTAAAGAAAACAATTTTTTTCAGAAAATGCTACAAGAATATGTAATTTCATTTATGATCACTTAGCAAGAAACCAATTATTCAGTTAATAGTATTAAAAACATGAAGGAGGACTTCCTGTCCTAAAAGCATTCATTAACATTCAGGTTCAACACCAGACCTCTTAAAACCCAAACAGAAATATTTGGTGACTTGTGGGTTTTTTAAATTTAAATTCAAGTTAGTTAATGTATAGTGCAGTATTCATTTCAGAAGTAGAATTTAGTGATTCATCACTTATATACAACACCAGTGCTCATCACAAGTGCCCTCCTTAAAGCCCATCACCCATTTAGCCCATTCCCCTATCCTCCAGCAACCCTCAGTCTGTTCTCTGTATTTAAGAGTCTCTATGGTTTGCTTCCCTGTTTAAAAAAATTTTTTAATGTTTATTTTTTAGAGAAAGAGCACAAGCCAGGGAGGGGCAGAGAGAAACAGAATCCGAAGCAGGCTCCAGGCTCTGAGCTGTCAGCACAGAGCCCAACACAGGGCCCAAACCCACGAACCGGTAGATCATGACCTGAGCTGAAGTCGGATGCCTAACGGGCTGAGCCATCCAGGCGCTCTGATTTGCCTCCTTGTTTTTATCTTAGTTTTCCTTCCCTTCCCCTATTTTCGTCTGTTGTGTTTCTTAAATTCCATATGAGTCAGATCATATATTTGTCTTTCTCTGACTTATTTCCCTTAGCATATTGCACCTACGTTGTTTTAAGTGGCAAGATTTCATTCTTTTTTGATCACCAATATTCCATTGTATGATATATACATCTTCTTTATTCGTCTGTCAGTGGACATTTGGGACCTTTCCATAATTTGGCAATTGTTGACAATGCTGCTATAAACATTGGGGTGCATGTGCCCCTCCAAATCAGCATTTTGTATCCTTTGGACAAATACCTAGTAGTGCAATTGCTGCATCATAGGGTAGGTCCATTTTTAATTTTTTGAGGAACCTCCACACTGTTTTCCAGAGTGGTTGCACCAGTTTGCATTTCCACCAAAAGTGCAAGAGGCCTCCCCTTTCTCCACATCATTGCCAATAGCTGTTGATTCCTAAGTTGCTAATTTTAGCCATTCTGAGAGGTGTGAGATGGTATTTCATTGTGGTTTGATTTGGATTCCTTTCATGTGTCTGTTAGCCATCTGGACGTCTTCTTTGGAAAAGTGTCTATTCATGTCTTCTGCTCATTTCTTCACTGGATTATTTGTTGAGTGTGGAGTTTGAGAAGTTCCTTATAGATTTTGGATCTAACCCTTTATCTGATAGGTCATTTGCAAATACCTTCTCTGATTCCATCTTTTGCCTATTAGTTTTGCTGATTGTTTCCTTCACTGTGCAGAAGCTTTTTATCTTAATGAGGTCCCAATAGTTCATTTTTGCTTTTGTTTCCCTTGCTTCTGGAGACATGTCTAGTAAGAAGTTACTATGGCTGAGGTCAAAGACATAGCTGCTTGTTTTCTCCTCTAGGATTTTGATGGTTTCCTGTCTCACATTTAGGTCTTTCATCCATTTTGAGTTTATTTTTGTGTATGGTATAAGACAGTGGTTCATTTTTCTGCATGCGGCTATCCAGTTTTCCCAAATTTAAATTTAAATTCAAGTTAGTTAATGTATCATTTGCTGAAAAGACTTTCTTCCATTGGATATTCTTTCCTGCTTTGTCAAAGATTAGTTGGCCATACATTTGTGGGTCCAATTCTGGGTTCTCTATTACATTGATCTGTCTGTTCTTGTGCCAGTACCATACTGTCTTGATGATTACAACTTTGTAATATAGCCTGAAGTCCAGAATTGTGATGCCTCCAGGTTTGGTTTTCTTTTTCAACATTACTTTGGCTATTTGGGGTCTTTTCTGGTTCCATAAAACTTTAAAATTGTTCTAGCTCTGTGAAGAATGCTGGTGTTATTTTGATAGGGATTGCTTTGAATGTGTAGATTACTTTGGGTAAAGACTTGTGGGTATTTTCAAGTGCAACTTGCTTTTAATTCCGGGAGCTACCATTCCTTGAACATCCTCAAATGAGTGGTTTCATACTGGTTGGACATATAAAAATAGACAAGTTGCTTTACTGAATCCCAAGAATGAAAATTTTTTTTAAGTAGGCTCCACACTCAACATGGGGCCCAAACTCACAACCCTGAGATCAGGGGTCACATGCTCCACCAACTGAGCCAGCCAGGCACACCAAGAATGACATCTTGTATAAAGTAACATAAGGCATCACATTCTGCTGACACATCTTTATGATTAGCTTTAGATAGTGGTTTTGTCCTTTGCTTTGTGGTTTTCAGACTTAATTCCTCATTCACCCCCAATTTAGTAGGTTTATTAATAATACTATAAGCTCTGGACAACTTTGGAAGCTGGTCCGACTTCCTTGGGTCTAACACAGTGCTAAAGCCATCTCTTTTCATTTGTACAACACTATGTGAGAGAGATCAAGTACTTTTTGTCCTTGCTCAACACTCCTAAACAGTGAAGAACACAGTATTACTCCTATTTTAAAGATAAAAATGGAAGTGCAGGAAGCACAAAGATGACTCCAGTAACATCCTAGTATCTTGACTTGGGTGCTGGTTATAGGAGTGTGTTCAGTTTGTAAAAGCTCACCAAGCTGCACACACTTATGGTTTGTGTATGCTTCTGTAGGTTATACTTCCGTAAAAAGTTCAGAAAAGTAAAAAACTAAAGATTCAGATCTTGAAAGATCTAGTGACTTGTCTAAGATCAGTGGTAAAAGCTGGCCCAGGCTGCAAGCCATGCACCTCTCCTCAGTGCTCTCCATCACACTGCCCAGGTTGTTTTCACTGTTGATCATTCCCTTCCACCCAATCCGTCAATCATTAACAATAAAATATCATGCCTCATCAGAATATGCCTGAAACACCACACTTAGAAAACTTTTTCTTCCAGGCCGCCTGGGTGGCTCAGTCGGTAAGCATCCAACTTCAGCTCAGGTCGTGATCTCACGGTTCGTGGGTTCGAGCCCTGTGTTGGGCTCGGTGCCTCCCTCTCCCCTGCCCCTCCCCCACTCACACTCTGTCTGTCTGTCTCTCTCTCTCTCTCTCTAAAATAAATAAACATTAAAAAAATTTAAAAAGAAACCTTTTTCTTCATGTCAACTTAATCTTATATGCACGAATATATATTCCTCCCAAACCTCTTCCTAGCTAGGAGATCCAAATGCATTTCACTAATTGATAACCATGCTTTGGTAGTCTGACTGCAACCCTTATAATTATTGCATTGTGTACAATTATGCTTTAACCAGAAGATACCTCATTACCTAAATTGTTCAAGTCCATCCTTACACTTTAAAAATGCTAACAATTAAAACGTGGAAGAGAAAAGAATCTTCCTCCATTCCCCATAGCTCTTAGATTATTACCTGAAGTGATAGGGAAAGGTCGGTAGAACTGTGGAAACTAAATTTGGTTACATAGATATTTCACATTTATCTTTCTCAGCTCATCTCAACACCACCTAGATACATACTACATCCATCTATACTAATCGCAATCATCTTAAAAAGATGAGCTTCTCGTCTGCTCCCAATACCTTTGTACTAACTTTTACCAACTATTTCCTTTGCCTAGAAGACCCTTCCTCTTATCCAATCCCTCTCCACTAATCCTTCAAGATTTAGCTTCAGTACCTCAGAATTGCTTTTAATTCCCCTCACAGCAAGTAAAGCTTTCTCCCCCCTTGGTGCTCACAAAGCACAGGACTTCAGTACATTAATAGGAAGAATAATGAAGAGTCACAAAATTTACTGATAAAATAATAAAGTATGTTGGAGAGTCTGAAAGATAGCTCTACTCAGAAGTTGGAACATTCTGCCATTTCTCATTCTCGAAGCAGGATGAGCTCCCTTTCTCTGCTCTGTCACAGCACCCACAATTGCAATTTTAAACAATTATTTGTAGAATTATTTAACTTTGGTCTCCCCCTGTAGACTAGTAAGTTCCATGACAGAAAGGGCACCCTCTAGGTTTTCATGGCTATATCCCCAGGGCTCAGAAGAACCTGGAACATAGTAATGGTTCAACATGTTTTGTTGAATGAATGTGTCCAATAAGCTGAATACCATTTTGGTTCATTTGATATGCCATTTTTGTTCACTTGCTAGACCACCCTGATTTACTGCTTCAGAAATGATACGGACTTTGGGGCACCTAGGTGGCTCAGTCGGCTGAGCATCTGACTCTTGATTTTGGCTCAGGTCATGATCCCAGGGTCGTAGGGTGGAGCCTCATGTTGGGCTCTGCACTGAGCGTGGAGCCTGCTTAAGTTCTCTCTCTCCCCCTCTCCCTCTTTCTCCCCCCTCCCCCATTCACACTCTCTAAAAAAAGGCAATGACTTAGCATGCCAAAGCAGCTTCACATATGCAACTTATGTTTATAGACATTATGAAACAATCACAGTAACTATGAACTAAGAAAGTAAAATAATTGTTTACATGTTTACTGCCCCCAATTAAGTGAGTTTCCAAACGGCAGGGACTGTGTACAATTACAGCAAGGTAGCTGACCGGAGGATAGAGTCAAAACCTCCTCAGGCTCCCAACTTTACCATTCAAGAGCTTAATAACCCTAGACAAGTGACTTAGACCTCTCTGAGCCTCCATTTACATAGATCTATAAAGTGAGGATAATACTACCTACCTCCTGAGATTATTGTATTTTTTATCCAGTTTCACTGAGGTATATTTAAGATATACTGAGGTATAATTAATAAAAGTATGTACTTAAGGCATACAATGTAATAACTTGATATATACACTATGCAAGGATTACCACAATCAAGTTACCAATTAACATTTCCATCAATTCACATAGTTACCATTTTCTTTTTGTGGTGAGAACATTTATGACCTACTCTCTTAGCAAATTTCAATTACACAATACTAACTATAGTCACCATGCTGTACATGAGATCTCCAGAACTTACTCATTCTGCACAACTGAAACTTTGTACACTTTGAGCAACATCTCCCCATTTCTCCTACCCCCTAGCCCTTAGCAACCATCATTATACTCTCTGCTAGGAGTTTAACTATTTTAGATTCCATATATAAGATCATGCAGCATTTGTCTGTGTATTAGCTTACTTCACACAGTATGAAGTCCTCCTGATTCATCTATATTGTCACAAACAACAGAATTTCCTTCTTTTTTAAGGCTAAACAATATTAAACTGTTTGTGTGTATACACATACCACATTTTCTTTAAGTCTTCATTCACTGGCTGACATTAAGGCTGTCTCCATAGCTTAGCTATAATGAATGGTGTTACAATGAACAAGGGGGTGCAGATCCTCTTTGATATGGACTTCATTTCTTTTGGATATATATCAAGAAGTAGAATTGCTAGATCATACGGTAGTGCCATCTTCTGAGGAACCTCCATATTGCTTTCCAAAACGGCTGTTCCCATTTACATTCCCATCAACAGCACACAAGGACTTCCTTTTCTCCACATCCTTGCCAACACTTGTATTCTTGATAATAGTCACATTAACAGATGTGAGGTGATAGCTCACTGTGGTTTTGATTTGCATTTCCCTGACGATTAGTGATGCTGAGTGATGCTATGAACTTCCCTCTTAGAACTGCTTTTGCTGCTTCCCATGAGTTTTGGTATGTTGTGTTTCCATTTTAATTTTCAATATTTTTTAAATTTCCCTTTTGATTTCTTCTTTGACCCACTGGCTGTTCAGGAATGTGTTAATTTCCACATTTGTGAATTTCTCCAAAATTCCTCCTGTTACTGATTCCTAGTTTTATATAGTGGTGTTTGAAAAAGGTACTTAACAAATTTGAAATCATGTTAAGACTCAAAGCGGCCTTCTTTGGTCTGGGGCTCCACAGGGGTTTTGCAACCTCCTACCTGGAAACCAAAGCTCATACAGAGGCACTTTTGTTCATGCATGGCTGCCAAATATTTGTTTCTGTTCGGGCTGGGGTTCTCTTAGTCTGCCATCTTGCTCCAACTAGACAATTTAATAGAATACACTGTTGTGGAGGATTAAATGAATATATACGTAAAATGCTTACCACTGTGCCTTGTGTTTAATAGGCACCAAAAATGGTTATTTACTACTAAGCACTAATGTCTAATGTAATGGCTGACAACTGTTGCTCAAATATCTATTGTTTGATGAAGCTTCCCCATGTACCTCACAGGATATGAAAATTTGAAATCCTAGAAAATGAGATTCTAATGGCCAGGTACTACTTATCCTCTTCTTTGATAGGTTAATTCTTTTCAACAGTTTTTTCAAGGAATACCTGGAAGAGATCTAATCAAGGAAAACTAGCAAAGTACAGAGGTCACAAACATCCCAAGTAGCACAAAACATTCTCTACTAGAATTTGTCTTTGAAAGCTCTCAGTCTAGGTAGAGCTTGTCTTTCAAGAATCTCAGTGTAGGACACTGCCAAAAGGTAAAGTTTATGGAATTTAAAAGTCTTTTGATGGACCAAGGACATTTACATAAGGGTTAAGAATAATATATGGTAAGTACCGAATAAAACAACCACAAATTTCTTTTTCATTTATAAGAGAAAATGATTATACACCATCCAAAAGGTCCTAATATTGAACTTGTACAAGTTCACTTTCTACTTAACCATAAAATCTTTCAACATGGCCAAGAACCAACCCCTGAGTAAACTGCATCACCTGGTGGCTGAAATCAGAAGATAGCTGGAATGGCTCTTCTGCTTTAATAGAATCATACAGAGAACACACTGCCCCTTTTATTTTCTTGACCATTTACCTATCACTGATTAACTTCTTTCTTGGCAATTAGGTCCACATATTTCTTTGCTCATACTTTTTCATTGTTTTTTTCCCCAAATGTTCCTGTCCTTGGGAAAAAACACTCCCTGCTAGTCCTGATTTCTCCCAATTTAGGGGTAAAAAGTAGATGTACACCAAGCTGCCCATTAATGCTTAGAATATACCTATATGAGGAAAAAGAAAAGACTTCGTGGAAAATTAGTCTTGAGAACTAATGCCATTAATCTCTAACAAATTCAACAGGACTTTAAAGCTGGTTATTCTTGTTATGTGGTAGCAAAATGTTTGATAACACCACATGCCACATCAGTCTATAATTTAAGGAACTATAGGAAAATTTCAGGATATGGGTATGGGATCGTTTGTTCTTGCAGCTTTTGAGTCCGGTCCCAGGAGAGACCAAATCAAACTAGAGCTAGACATAGAAATGCCTGCAGCCTTCAATCCAGATTGATGGAGAGTCACATAATTTGAAGCTCTGCAGGGCTGTAAATATCAACAGCCTCTGCACCTCAAATTGAGGTGATTATAAGCAGTAACTCAGAAGTAGCTGTCTTAGCAGGAGATAAGACCACAGCCCCAAGCTGTTTTAAGAGTTCTCTTCAGGACAAGGAAGAAAACCAGCCAGCAAAAAATCAGATTAAGGATGTTGCCTACCTCAAGGCAGCTGGCTATTAATTTAAAAGCTAAAAGAAAAGAGCTGAGCACAGAAGCCAGTAAGCAGAAGAATTTAAGCTAAGAAACTATGTCTAGATGGCTTCTCCTCCATGGAGCTTACTGAAAGCAAAAATATCAAACACTCCCAAGTTCTTGAGGGTAGATCATAGAAACTCTAAGACTGCTTTGCAGCAGCCAGCAAGTATTAAGTCTCTAAAAATAATTCATGGCCCCAAATCCTCACCAACAGAACATTTATTAGCTGTGAAAGCTGTGCATTCCCCAAGAAAGCTGTGCATTCCCCAATGGGCGCTTGAGATAGGGCCATAGAGAACAATGGACAACAAAGAATCTCTAGAGAACAGTCAGGGGCCTTTTCTGGGGCAAAGGAAATCCCCCTGTATTATTCAGAATATTCCAATTGCTACTTTGACCCTGTTATTTAGCTAACCACACCTACCTTGCCTTTGGGGACTGAGTGCCACTTGGCCTCTGCCACCCCAGGATCTAATTACCCACCCTGTATTTAGGTTTGCCAATTCAGTGGCAGCAGCTCCCACTATAATTTATGACCTATAGGGAGGAGCAATCACAGGGCTCCTCAAGGATGCTGGGGCTCCCCTCACAAATTTAGTTCCCAGGCAAAGGAAATCCCTCCAGAGAGGAGAACCAGAGGCTGTCAGGCCACCCAAGGAACTTTCTCAACTGCCAAGGCAGGAAGTCTTTGCTCTCTTCCAGCCGAGTAGGATTTGGTCACTGCTATCTTTCCCATTCTCCCCTCTTTTTGGGTGGGAACTTTTACTATAGTTACCCTATTTTTTTTTCCTACTTAGGTAACAATCGGGGAGATGGCAGTTTGCAAAACACCAGACCACAAGACATACCCAGACCTAATGGGGTATACTGCATATCACCAAGAAATTGACTTGGAAAAATGGACAAGATAACTAGGTAACACTTTGAAGGTATTTCCATTGAGGATGGGGGGGGGGGGGCGGGCAGAGCATATTCTTTGTAGGGGAAAAAGATTGAGTGGATAGTTAATGGAGTATACTATAGCAAAGACTGTTAACAGTCCACTCAATATCGATTCTCCCTTTTTTCTTGCTACCAGAAGCCCAAAGTTGTTGGACTCTAATATACTCAAGTAAAAACAGACGTCCCAGCTTTCTGGTCAATGAGGGGGCCATGTGATCTAGTTTGGTGGCCAATGATACAAAAGCAGACTTCACTGGATGTGCTTTACAGGAAAGTTCTTTAAGAAAGTCTCACACATCTGGCAGGCACCATCTTGCTCCTCCTCTTCCAGCCTGCTGAGAACGCAGACACGATGACTCAGGAGTAACCCTACAACCAGGAGCCTACATTAGAGATGGCTGGGAAGAAGGCTAGAAGGCACGTAGGCCCTAATGGTACCCCAGAGAAACTCTATCAGGCCTGGAATGGTAAATTTTGGAATTTTAGGAGTAAAAAATAAACTCAAATTTAAGGTCACTATTGTGGTTTCTGTACCGTGTAGTAAAATTAAACTCCATAACTGGTACACAGAGAATCCTTTAACTTACTGAGGATTTAATCAAATTTAGAGTCAAAATAGAATCTGTAAAGAAATTATCATTGGAGCGCCTGGGTGGCTCAGTCAGCTGAGCGTCCGACTTCGTTTCAGGGCATGATCTCACAGTTCCTGAGTTCGAGTCCCACGACAGGCTCTGTGCTGACAGCTCAGGGCCTGAAGCCTGCTTCGGATTCTGTGTCTCCCCCTCTCTCTGCCCCTCCCCTGCTCACGCTCTGTGAAACAAGGGGCGTCTGGGTGGCTCAGTCGGTTAAGCGTCCGACTTCAGCTCAGGTCATGATCTCACGGTCCGTGAGTTCGAGCCCCACGTCGGGCTCTGGGCTGATGATGGCCCAGAGCCTGGAGCCTGCTTCCGATTCTGTGTCTCCCTCTCTCTCTGACCCTCCCCCGTTCATGCTCTGCCTCTCTCAGTCTCAAAAATAAATAAACGTTAAAAAAAAAAATTAAAAAAAAATAAATAAACAAAAAAAAGTTCATAAAAGAAATTATCATCAGGTACCTTAGATTTACTCAGCATGACTGCAACATATTTGCCATCCATAGGTTGCCCCCATGTGCGCTTCAGGCACGGTTCAATCAGGGCACTCCCCACCAAGTAAGCTGGAAATAAGCCTTCAAAAACTGTTTCAGCTCCGAGTCGCAACAGCTACAACCCATCTAATTGACCTGGCACCCAATATGGAACCTATTTTCCATTTGTACCAATTTGTTTCTCTCTGCTCTAGAATTCTAGGATTCTAAGACAAAATTACAGATGTTACAATGGTCAAGATTTCCACACCTACTGAGTAACTCAGATAAAATTATATAATCTGAATTCTACAACTGTGGACCAGTCACATTTTCTCAAAAAACTTGTTCCTTTCATTTGGGAGGTGGAAAAAATAGGAAAAATCCACTTACCTCGCAAGGTTGATGTCAAGATGACATTCAAAGGGAGTGTGGAAAAAAAAAAAAAAACAACTTTGAACCTTGAATTACTATAAACATGTTACTAATCTATAAAATGTAATTTATTCTTTACAACTAGCAAAATTTGCTGCCTACTGGGGTACTCAACATCTAAAATCAAGTTCATTACAAGAACTGGGTGATATGGTCTTGCGTAGTAGAGTACAGAGAACTCTACTAAGAGTTCATTCTGATCTTACACCAAAGAAAAATAATGGACTGGGGTGGGGGAAGCACAGAAAGATCAAAGGCATATTCTAATCATCTTTACAGCCTTAATTTCACAGTGCAGAAATAACACTACGACTCAGGAAAGAATTCACAGTTTTTATCCTATGGGTAATCATTTTTTTAATAATGTTTATTCATTTTTGAAAGCCAGAGCAAGACAGAGTACAAGCAGGGATGGGGCAGAAAGAGAGGGGGACCCAGAATCTGAAGCAGGCTCCAGGCTCTGAGCTGTCAGCACAGAGCCCGATGTGGGGCTTGAACCCATGAACTGTGAGATCATGACCTGAGCCGAAGTTGAACGCTTAACCGACTGAGCCACCCGGGCGCCCCTGGGTTAATCTTTTAAAAACAGTAGAAAGTAGTTTCATTATGGGAGAAGGGGAGGGCAAGTTTATCATAAAAAAATTTTTTTAACTCAAAGGGGAGAAATGTCTTCAGTTCTACAAAGTATACAGTAAGGTAACAATAACTAAGCAAATTTAATTAAAATCAACAAATATTTGATTGCCAACCAAATACAATGACTTGTCACTATTATCATAGTGAACTACCTACAATCCCTAACTTTAGGAAGGGCAGTGAAGTAACCCCTGAGACCAAGTCTGACTACCCAGGATAAACATGTGATTGAAGTTTCCATGTTTAGAGAAGCTTTAGTAATATAAAAAAATGTACTCATTAATTTCTCAAGTGGTCTTTAAAACAGGGGCTACATAGATATTCCCAGCTGAAGTTCACTGAAGTTTTCCAAAGGTTACTTCAATTTTCTTTTCAACATTTTGAAACCACTCAGAACCACTTGCAAAGTCTAGAAACTTATAGAAACTTGAAAACCCAAAAGACTTTAAAAAGTAAACAGTAACAATATGGGACAAGTTACCAAGACATCTTTAAAGGTCAAGCTTGCTCAGATCACTTCTGAAACACCTTACACACTGAATATAACATAGACCCCAACCACAGAAAATAAAAGGCATCTCTACAGATAGCACTATCATTGTACAAGTGCTATAAGTTAATGTGTCTAAATTTAAAGGATCTTAGTTTTAAAACACAAAGACGTGCAAGCAGAAGTAGGAAATCTCAAGTTAAAAATCAAACATCCTGGCTACATGAGAAGCTAAAACCTTCTTTAAAAAAACATAGCTACCCGCTAGAGATAAAAGCACTAGCTATATCCTACTGTCTAAACCATCCTCCTACTTGGCTAATGCAGATGGAAAAGCCTCAGTTACTTCCTAAAAGCCACCATACATAACAGGTATGCTGTAACATACCTTTGACACTGGGTATATACACCCACAATCAGGAGACATATGCTAAAAGCTATTATATTAACAGTTTTCTCCCTTGCTATTACTATCCACAATGGGCACCATCTGGAATGATTTAGAGACCCACACAAGCAAAAACAGAAGATTTAAGATGTACTGCATCTTCTCCTATACAAAGTGATCTATACACTGCTGCTACCTAATAAACTCTAAGAGATTTTGCCAAACTGGAAGTAGCACCTTCCGAGGAAAATGGTGAAGAAATGACATTTGTAGCAAAACACAAAATTGAAGTATGGCATGATCTTCAGGATCAGCAAGTGAAAGAGAAATCATAGTAGTACAGACTGAAGGTTTAGGCCCCTCCAAAAATTCACATATTGAAACCTAATCCCCAGTGTGATGGTATTTGGAGGTGGAGCCCTCATGAATGGGATTAGTGCCCTTATAAAGGAGATCTCTCCCTCCCTCTTTCCCTTACTCCACCAGTCATGGGAGGACACAATGAGACTACAGCCACAGGAAACAGGCCCTCATTAGACCCCAAATCTGCCAGCCCCTTGATCTCGAACTTCCCAGCCTACAGAACTGTGAGAAATAAATGGTTGTTGTTGAAACCACCTAGTTTATGGTATGTTTATTATAGCAGCCTGAAAGGACTATGACAGAGGGCAAATTCTTCATTACAAGTACATCCCAAACCAGTTTCTCCTTTTACCCCTGTCTTCTTACCAGGATGCTTTTTCTAGGCTAGCTGTGTCCATTTTTTTGTACAAGTGTCAAATTCCCAGCCAAATACTCATTTAATACTTCAGAAGCCTTTATGGGCTACCTAAGCAAATAAAACTGGGTATGATATGATACAACTGTACATAAGATAAATGCACATAAACATTGTAGACATGTCGTACACAGACATACAGTGAAAACGTCAAAACAAACACATCAGGTTGAAGAATCACCTTGGATTCAAAAGAAGCAGTAAGCAATACAGGGTGTGTAGGTACACGGGAGTGGTGGAGATCAGAGCCATTTTACCCTTTTTATTTTAATGTTATCAGGCACAGCAGTCTCAGCAAATATTGAATTAAAAGCTTAATACCACTCTTTTTGAAACTTACACAAACCAGCGACAGCTTTCTAATTAGTTTAAGCCAAGTCTCCGAAGGCACCTAAAACAAAAATCCTATCTACGGAAACTATCAATCCATTACAAATGCCACTTTTCCTCAGCTATTTCCAGGTGAAGAAACGTAACTCTAAAGGAAAAACCCCAAAGCACTAACAACATCAATCTATAGTCCTACTTTTCTGAGAAATGTCAATACTTCTCAAATTCACAGAAAATATGACAACCTTCAATGTCTTATGTCTCTATTTTACTTTTCCATTCCAGAATGAAAAAGATAAAATAAAGCTCTTACACAAGGATTCCAATTTAGCCATCTGCCAATAGATCATCAAGCCATCTGAAATTTTAGACTATACAGAAGCCACAGGTAGCTGCAGATGGTCTAAAAAAAACTTGGGGACACTTGCTGCATGTGTTCTGCTATGCTTTCTAGCAAGAACCCCCAATAACCTAGAACTGGAAGGGGGGAAAAGGGCTTGCAACAGGTACTTTCCAGAGTAAGAAAAGAGCTTTATGAATACAAGGTGGTAGCTACACTCGTGGTGAACAGAGCATAATGTATAAACTTATCCAATTGCTATGTTGTACACTTGAAACTATAGTAACACTGCATGTTGACAATACTAAATAAATAAATAAGGCCCTGCAACTGAAACAAATCTCCCATGTTGGGTGGTTGTTGGTGGTTTGCTTTAATACAATGCTGAGGAGTCACTTTGAAGTGACTTACAATACTAGTAAATGTTGGGAAGCTTAGATAGAACGTATCCACACTAAATATTTTGAAAGTAAAATTCACACAGTGATCATTCAAAGAGTAAACACTTTAAAACGTAAAACCAGCATTAATACCACCGTATAATAAAATTTTACTAGTAACATTTGCTTCACAGCGATTCCTTAATATTAATCCCATATTTCCATATAATACTTGGAAGCTGTTCACAGCCTTAAACAGTAGTAGACTTAGTATTTCACTAGTTGACCTAATGCTATGGCCCAGGAAAAAGCAATTATTTGCATTGAGAGGTCGATTTACTCCCCAGAAAGGCTTACGTGAAACACACCATAATCCAATGAAATCATCATAAATAATTTCCCAGCAGAAACGGGTAACATAGATGGGGGTAAATCATGCTCTAAAGTTTGATAGTATGCATAAAACTTTACTTAATTCCTTCCTTGCTGGCATACCCTTTATTAATAAACTACTTTACTATTACACAAATAGAGAGCCCAATTTCCCCTTAAAATTGCTATTTGGGGCATGGCCTGGGTTTTAAAAGAGGTTCCTTGAGAATTATCCACTTCTTGCAAACTGTTCTCACCCAATTACCCAATTCTCTTTTTCGTGTGTGTGCACGCATGCCTCTTACTCTATTCTCTACCTGCCCTGCCCTAACCAAGGACAATACTGACTTTCCACTCTCCAGACTAGACTAATTGGTGAGAACTAGAAAGGGCATTTTTGATCACTTTTATGAAAGCCCTTGCTATACTGGAAAAACTGGCACATTATTTGAGGATGGAAAATCCATTTAGATCCTTACTTCATGGTGAAAAACAATAAATCTCAGATGAATCAAAGAGTTAAATGTAAGACATCAAAACAAAGACACAAATGTAGGTGAATTTCCACATAACTCCCAGGAAGGGAAGGGCTTCCAGCATCAAAACAATTACAGAAATAAAGGGAAGGACTGACAGATTTTGACTATGGTAGAAACTCTCCTAATTGACTCCCCTTAACCAATTCCATAGATGGACTCATTCCTCAGCCCCGGTGTAGAAACCTAATGAGTTCCCCCAGCATGCCAAATGCTTAATGCTAACAGGCTACTATATAGTACACTTGTCCATAACCCCTACAAATTTAATTGCCTACTTACCAAGAGTTATGTTATAAAGGTGATCCTGAATTAAATGTAGGAAACAAACCACCAAAAGACTGGAGGGGGTGGGGGGGAGGGCAAGACAGACGGTCCTTTAAATAACCTGAAAAAATTCCACAGGGACTGCAGTTCATTAACGTATCACACTCCACTTTAAAGAGACCAGGACTAGAAATCATTGATGGTACATTCTGGATAAAATGCAAAACTATATATGCATATATACATATATAGATATAGATTTCTAATTAATCAGACTCCTATTCAAAGAAAAAGGCAGCCAAATACAAAAGGATTAGTTACTTAATGTATATTCTGAAGCTTGAATGTTGAAGATACATTGTAACCTTTTTAAGGCTACTACCCCTGCCTGTTAAATAGTCCAGCTAAAGATTTAACTACACGAAATGAAGAGGCTGCTTCTGTATGATTTTCAGTTACTGTATATCCAAACTCAACAAGAACAGAATCAAAAGGTGAACTTGAAAAATATTTGAAAGACAAGGATAGAGTTAATATGTTTGACATATAAAATTTACAGAAATTAGCAAGAAAAATACTAGACAACTGGAAAATGGGAGTGAGGCAGGGGAGATCACAAATGGCCAATTTATAGAAGGAATACAAAAAGTTAAATGAGGGAAATGAATACTTTGATTGGTTATCAAAAACACAAAATAGTTCAGTGAGATAACATTTAACATGTTTTTCCCTATCAGGTCAATAAAACTTAAGCAATTAGCATGCTCACGGTTGCCAAATGCACAACACAATTGATATAGGGATACCATTTCCTGCTCAAAGAAGACATTTTGGTAGGACCTTTCTAGAAATCAATCTGGCACCCTAGCTCAGTCAAGAGGTTTTAAAAGGTCTATATCCTTTGACCAGGCAAGTCCTTTCTGGAATGTCATTCTTAGAAAATAATCTGATATCTGGCAGGAAGATACTCCTCAAAGTATTATTTACAGTATATCAAATTTGGGGGGAAAAAACCTTTATTCAACAAAAATTATTGTGTCAGACACGGAAGAGGAAGTGGTAAACCAAATAGCCCCAGACCTCTTTGAGTTTAGAGCCTGTTGGGAAAGGGAAAACTATTAAACAAGTATCTAAAATCCAACAACAGGGGAAATATCAAATTATGAGACATCCAAATAAGATGATACAGTCATCAGAAATTATTTATAATGAATTATATCAACGACATGAGGAAGCACTTATACAAAGTGAAAAGCTATCAAACTATAAATGGTATAAAAATACGTTAAAAATCTAAGGTGGGGGGCAAGACTTCTAATGGCAGAATGTTTTATCGAGGAGTATTAGTGGCTGATGTCCTCAAACAACGTCTGTGGCATTTTAACTTGGGGTTGGTTCCATTCCCCCCCCCCCCCCCCCCCCTTACAATTCTCTGGCTTTGTAGCTCTGCCGACGCTGCCATTAAAGGGAACTGACCTGATTTGGAGCTCCAAGGGAAAGCCCCACGCCCGCAGCTTTGTTGAAAACAATAGGGATCATTAGCAAACAAACATCACAGCTGCCTAAGCCTGCAGTACTGGTTGGGGCAAACAGGACTTCAGCCAAACAGGCAAAAGGGAGATCTGAGGAATGAGACGGCGGTAAGGGGCTTCAGGCTCTGACTCTTAGTATGCTGGAAGGCTGGACACACGTGAGACATTGTGGATAAGGAATAAGGAAGGATTAAGGAAAGAGGAGAGGAGAACTTCCCAACTTATCTACCAGAGAGATTTCACCGTTTGAAGTTTCTGCACAGGCGGAAAGTAAAAGCCAAGGCAGACTTGTAAAATGCCTGAACTTTGAATGTGTGGGTTGAGGCACACATTCAAAGTTCATTCATTTAATAATCCTACTACACTGCAGACATTATGCAAGTGCTGGAGATATAAAAACCCTGGTTCCTGCTACTGAGAAGCTCATATTCTAAAGGCAGAAGCAGATGTCCAAGAAGTAATTGGAAATCCAAGGAAAATTTAAAAAAAAGAGGGTTTCAAGGGGAGGGAGGGGCTTTTGATTAAACACAGCTGATCAAATAGGAGCATTTGTATACCTCCCTCTAGAAACCAGAGGTGGGATTAGAAAACATATGAACTAACAAGATCAAGAAAATGGAAAAGAATCTGACAGCAAAGGAGAGAGAATCACAAAATTAGAAGCGAAAAGCATTTGGAAAAGAGGTAACTAGCCTGGATGTATCCTTGTTTTTTCTGCCAAGCACCTGCAGTGGGGGAATCGAAACTGAAGCCAAGAGAGCTAGTTCATTCCTGAGGGCCCTGGAAAAAGCAGTAGGTAAAAGCTCAAGAACTGTTTCTAGGGACATTTAAAGTAAATAGAAAAATTTTTAGGCGGGGGGGGGGGGGGGGGGAGGGTGTTATAGCTTGGGGCGCCTGGCTGGCTCAGTCAGTAGAGCATGCATCTCTTGATTTCAGGGTCATGAGTTCAAGCCCCACATTGGATGTAGAGTTTACTTAAAAAAAAAAAAAAAAGATGAATTAGAAAAATAATAAAGGGGAGGGAGGCTGAAAAATCCTTTAAAAGAGCAGTAAGACTCAGTAAGACTCTCAGATTTTTTTCTCCTCAACCAGAACAGCAGGGCAGACAACTGCCTTTCCTCCCAACCCCCACACACAGAAGAATACTTAAGTTATTCTCTAGAGAGGCCGAACCAAAGCATCCCTGAACCTAGGAACGGCAGCCATAAAGGAGAACAGAAAGGAGACGCCTTACTGAAAACAAGGAGGAAGTCCGTCTTCATAGCCAATGATGAAAGAGCCAGTGCTTTGCAGGCTGGGCTTCTTAATACTAGAGGTGAGCTTATTACCACCAAATTCCCTCCTACAAGACACTCGAGGAGATATATAGAGAGAGAGACTGACTATAAGCAACAGAACTGATGGAGAGTTCCTTATAAATGCCCAGGTTTTCCCCCAATCACAGCACAGCCAAACCCATGAGTCAACAAGCCCCACACCTGAACATAGTTTCCAATCAATTGTTCCTTAATAGAAACAACCTGCTAAAGAGGCTTGAGGACTACTTCTAACCTGAAAGACATGTACTGAGACTAAGAAAGGGAAAAAGAAACTGAGAATACAGACAATACTGGGGAAAGAAAATGTCAAAATAATGATCTTTCTCTTTGAAGACATCAAATCTAGCACCCAAGAAACAAAAGTCAATGGGGGGGGGGGGGGGGGACAGCTCTTAGAAATGAATTACAGAATTGAAAAATGAGTTGAAGGGAACTCCCAGAAAGCAAAACAAGAGGAGGAAACATGTAAAATATGACAGAGAATGTAAAACTGGAGGGTCAAAATCCAAGAAATAAGAGTTCTGAAAAAAAAAAAAGAGAGAAGGAATTATCAAAAAGTATTAATTTAACACAACTGAAAGAAATGAGTCTTCAAATTGAAAGGCCCACGGAGCGGCCCATAAAGTGAATAAAAGAGCATCCACACCAAATTATGTATCACGATATTTGAGAACCGCAGAGATAAAGTCTAAAAAGCAGGTAGAGTAAAATGGTAAAAAAAAAAAAAAAAAAAGTGACAAAAGATAAACAACTTTAGAACAATGAAACAGTGCCTTTAGAGCTCTGAGGGCAAACTATCTCCAACCTAGAATTCTATCTTATTATCTAAAGTATGTCTACATAAACAATCAATCAAGTCAAAGGGCACAATAAAGACATTTCCATACATATTATGTTCATAGTTTCCTACTGCTATTGTAAAAAACTATTATGAACTTCGTGGCTTAAAAGAACAGATTTTTTTTTCTCTTACAGTTCTGGAGGTTGGTAGTCTAAAATCAAGGTGTTGGCTGCATTCTGTCTGGAGGCATCGAGGAGAATCTGATTCCTTGCTTCTTCCAGCTTCTAGAGGCCACCCATATTCCTTGACTCACAGTCCCTTTCCCCATCTTCAAAGGTATCACTCCAACCTCTGGTTAGTTCTGTTGTCATGTCCCCATCTATGGACTCTGAGCCTCCTGCCTCCCTCTTATAAAGACCCTTATTTACATGGGGCTTACCTGGATAATCTCCCCACCTCAAAATCCTTAACTTAATGATATTTGCAAAGACCTTTTTACCATGTGAGGCAATATATTCACACATTCCAGGAACTAGGATATAGGCATCTTATTTAGCATGTTATACACACTCTCCAAGGTTACTTCCCATTCAACCTTTCTCCAGAAGCTACTGGAAGATATGCTCTACCACAATCAGACAATAAACTGATGTTAGCATAAAGTTAGGACAAGATGACCTCAAAATCCAGGCAAAGCCATGAAAAGAGGTCCAGAATTCAATCAGGTATCTTTTTTTTTAGCAACAAGGGTGTTGTGGATAGAAAAATATGTAAACATTGCACTATTTTATCAAGTTCAAAGAGCCTAGGTTGAAAACTATAGTAAGAGACCCTTGACAAGTACTGCAGCAGTGAGGATGGAGACTGGAGACCTTTGTGAGTGGAAAGAAAGAATTCGTATAAATTGAATCCAAGGAACTGAACAAGAAAACCACTTCCCTCGTTGTTACAGCCACTAACACAGCAGCTACAAATGGGGCTCAGTGTCTCACGGTGTCACAAGCAAGAATCCATCATGCAACTTCACCCAGGTGATATAGCAGCCCCAGACACTGCGTGACATAATTGCTTCCTTGGTGGATAAATATCTTTTAACTTTGGGACTATTTAGAAATTAACTACAGAAACGGAAACAGGAAAAAAAAAAAAAAAGGCTGCTGAGCCTGGAAGGGCAGGACACCTTCACAAGGGAAGGAATATTTGAACAATGCTTTGAGGTAAGTGAAGCACAGGTACACATGAGTGCTGGGTGAGGACAGGTGGACTGCGGAGGTCTGACTAACAGACCAGCTTCTGCTAAGACACAAAAAGCACTGCGCATTCAAGGTACCGTGAATAGCTTTCTGTTGGGCTGGCAACAATGTGGGGGTGGAGGATGGATGGCAAGAAAACCAAAAGGAGAGGGCAACAATGTAACACAGAAGTGAGGTGCTTTTGGAGTAACACAACTTAGGTAGGAACCTCTGCTGGGCCCTCACTAGCTATGCAAATTTCAAAAACTTAATAAAGCCTCCATTAAGTCATTTGTAAAATGTGAGAATGATAGTGCCTACCTCATGGGTTTGCTTTGAGAATTAAATGAAAATAATTTGGGGATTGCCCAGTCTGGAAGAGGCAGAAAGCAACAAAGAGTAAAATTACCCCAAAGTAACATTTCTCCAAAGCCTAATCACATAACCTGTCTTCCATTCCCTCTGTGATTTTTAAATTTTTTTTTTAAACATTTATTTATTTTTGGGACAGAGAGAGGCAGAGCATGAACGGGGGAGGAGCAGAGAGAGAGGGAGACACAGAATCGGAAACAGGCTCCAGGCTCTGAGCCATCAGCCCAGAGCCTGATGCGGGGCTCGAACTCACGGACCTGGCTGAAGTCCGTGATCGTGACCTGGCTGAAGTCGGACGCTTAACCGACTGCGCCACCCAGGCGCCCCTGTGATTTTTAAACCTGAGCTTTTCCCTCCTCCCGACCCCACCACTTACTTTTCTTTGGTTCCAAGACTGAGAAACTCAGTTCCTCTAGGTCATCACTTTCTTTTTAAGGTTTTTAAAAAATATTTATTTGAGAGAGAGAGAGAGAGAAGCAGAAAGAGGGAGACAGAGGATCCAAAGCGGGCTCTGTGCTGACAGCAGAGAGCCGGATGTAGGGCTCAAACTCATGAACTGTGAGATCATGACCCGAGCCGAAGTCGGGCACTTAACCAACTGAGGCACCCAGGGACCCCTAGATCATCACTTTCTAACAGAACTTTTTGTAGTGATGGAAATGTTCTCAGCCTGCACCATCCACTCTGTAGCCATTAGTGACATGTAGCTGTTGTGCATTTGAAATGGGGCTGGTGCAACTAAGGAGCATAATTTTTTTTTAGTTTATTTTTGAGAGAGACAGAGAGAGTACAAGTGGGGGAGGGACAGAGAGAGAGAGGTAGAGAGAAAGAATCCCAAGTAGGCTCCTTGCTGTCAGCACAGAGCCAACGCGGGGCTCCAACCCACAAACTGTGAGATCGTGACCTGAGCCAAAACCAAAAGTTGGACACTTACCCGACTGAGCCACCCAGGTGCCCCTAAGGAGCAGAATTTTTAAAAAGAACATCTTCATTTAGATATATAATTCACATACCATTAAGTTCACACTTTCAAAGTATACAATCCAGTGGGTTTTTTTGGTATATTCACAAACAGGTGTCTTGATCAATAAGCACTTCTAATTCCAGAACTTTTAAATAATCTCAGAAAGCAAGCCCATACCCTTTTAGCAGTTACCCACCAGCCTCCTCCTCCTCCTCCAGCCCCTGGCAAATACTAATCTAGTTTCTGTCTCAATAGATTTGCCTATTCTGGACATTTCATATAGATGGAATCACACAATATGTGGTCTTTTGTGTCTGGCTTCTTTCACTTAGCGTGATGTTTTTGAGAGTCATCCTCGTGCAAGCAGGTACCAATACCTCATTTCTTTTATGGCTGAATAATATTCCACTGTGCACAACTATCCCATGTTGTTTATCCATTCATCAGAAAATGGTCATTTGGGTTGTTTCCACCTTTTGGCTACTATGAACACTGATGTAGAAGTTTTCGTGTGAACAAATGTTTTCAGTTCTCTTGGGTATATATCTAGGAGTAGAATTGCTGGGTTCATTGGAAACTGTAACTTTTTGAGGAACAGGCAAGAATGTTTTACAGTGGTTGCACCACTTCCCACCAGCAATGTATACAGAGATCCAATTTCTCCACATCCTTGCTAACACTTATTATTATCTGTCTTTTTAATTGGAGCCACACATCCTAGTGTGTGTGAGGTGGTATCTCACTGTGGTTTTGATTTGCACGTCCCTAATGACTAATGATGCTGACAACCTTTTCAAATGTTTGTTGGCCATTTGTAGATCTTTAAGAAAATAGTCCATGGATTTTAAACTTTATTTAATTTTAGTTAACTTTAAATAACCACACTGGCTAACGTCTTTGACAGGATTTAGCAGCTGGTCCCTTTATTCAAGGTCAGGCAGGACTGGCTAGGTGGCTGAAGGTCAATGCCAGCTTCTTGACTCACTGCAGATAGAATCAGGAGTGTGGCAGCAAGGAGAGAGGAAGGGGAAACTTGTGCCAACACCTGAAAGGAGGAGGTACTTGGCACAAAGCCTGGCACTGAGGAAGCTCTCAAAACTTACCGTTGATGATAAAAGCAACTTGTGTTTATGAGCGCTTGTAAAGTGCTAGGAACCGTGCTTTATACCCACTGTCTCATTTAATCCTTATAACAATGCCATTAGGTAGATTCTACTGTCTCCATTTTACAAATGAGGGAGCAGTTTTAGATCAGGTAAGCAAGTTTTAGTAATTTTACTCACTATAAAATTCTCCATTCCATTTCAACCTTAGAAACTTCTTTTCTTTATGTAGTTTAATTATAGCAATGATCTTATACATCTCAACGAGGGAAGCTAAGTATTATTTAGGATTCCACCATTATGCTCAGCATCTATGTACAATTCTGTATGTACTAACCTACCTCAAAGGGACAGTATGAGAATTAGATGGGTTTTTTTGTTTTTTGTTTTCTTGAGAGAGAGAGAGAGAGAGAGACTGATTCTCAAGTAGGCTCCACGCACAGTGTGGCGCTTGATGTGGGGCTCAATTCCACGGACCTCAGGATCATGACCTGAGCCAAAATCAAGAGTCGGACACTCAACCGACTGAGCCACCCAAGCGCCCCTAGATGGTTTTGAAGCAGCAAAATATTAGCACTAAATGAAAATATGAACTCCTCACTGTGCATTGTGGGCTAGATTTTCTCTTTTCCAATGTATTCAGTTACTTCCTCCTCTTCTTTGAGTTGGTTCAACAACTATATATATATATATAAAACATCGACTATGTGTCAGGTGCTGTCCTGGGTGTACAGATACAGCAATGAGTATGACAGCCATGAATCTTGACCTAATGAAGCTTAAAATATATATTAAAGAAATACATGGTTTTAAAAATACACAAGCTCCAATAAGTTTATGTCACACGAAGGCCTTGTTACAGTGTCTATTTCATAATGAACCTCATCCCAGTAGCATAAATACCCTTAAATGACACTCCCTGCCTACTAAGAAATTCAGAGTCTGGACATCATAGCCTTTAAAATGGCTCAAAATCCACGCATTTGGCAGAAGTTGTCTACACGAGTTGCTTCTCGGGAAATAGCACCCAGCTCCCAAGCACGGCCAGCTGCCAAGGAACAAGGGGATTAAAGCTTACCTCCAGCTCCACAGGGCTATCCCAGACTCCGATGCATAAGAGGGGAGGACAACACAGCATGAGTCACTAGAGTATTTCTCTTGCCCAAAGGGTGGCGTGATCTCCCAAGCTTTCATCACCACCCACCTCTGACCCCCATTTCAGGTAGATAAAACAGAAATGATGAGGTTGTTCAGATGATTCGTGTGGGTGGCTATTGTGCTGACTGGGACAATAAGGCTGCAGAGCACTGTTCTCTTTTAAAGAGTTCACATTTTATTCTTTGCTATAAATAACAATTTAATTTTTGAAACACTGCATGGCCACACTACATTGTACAAAACAGTAAAGCTCAAATTCTCCTGTAAATGGGTTGCTTTTGGCAATGGACCTAAGTAGCCACACTGATGGCTGGCCTTTGCCTGACCCTCTCTCATTGTACCTCACCCCTGAGATGAGTAAGCAGGGCAAGACGTATGAATTAAGTTGAGTGGGAAAGCCTAAATGAGAGGTCTAACTCAATCATTTCCAGTTTCAAGCTATCTCCTGTGTCTCACCCAGCATCTCCTGCCAAAGTACTCAACCCAAATTTACTAAAAGAAGTCATGGACCAAACAAACTCACTAGTAATATAGCTCAGTATCATTTGGCCAAGTCATGTTCCTTAACTTAAAACAACCATGGAATCACAGATACAAAAACAATACCTTTGCCTGCTCTTGCTACTAGAACTAATGGAGACTGTGAGAAGGCTTTTCAAAAGCAATTATACTTCCTTCAGTGGTGTGGGTAGACAGAAAGACTCCAAGCATATCAGTAAGAACAAAATTAAAATTCAGTTCTTGTATTTCATAGGACACTGACGACCAATCAACTTAAAGGCAGACAGCAAGTACAAATGAATATGATATTCCAACTAAGGATAGAAACAGTCATCTTTGGTTATGGGAAGGCTAACGAAAACTTGTCCCATAAACATTCTAAGATTACCCACAATATTTGGTACTTCTGTGCTCACCAACATCTTTGTGAAGTACAAGTGACTATAGTACTCCAGGTCAAGGATAAAAATTTTCCAGGGAAGATGGCACTATTTCAATGGCTTGAAGTACACCAAATGGCTCCCATGAATTCCTAAACTCAGTAGTGACAACGTGGGCTTTCTCTTGAGGATGTAAAAAGGTAGTAAGAACTGGGCAAAATGAAAACTATAAAAGCTAATTAAGTTAGGTTACACTAGAGTACAGGAAAACCAAGAACATATCAGTGCAGAATCAATGAGGGAATGTCACAGAATTGTTAAACAGGCTACCACAATTAACAAACATAGAAAGAAAGGACACAGTTGCATATTATTTTCATTCACAAGTCTGTAGTCCCTGACTTATAGTTTGACATCAGAGAGAAGAACAGGTTTGCAGAAATAAGAGGGTCAGGTGTAAAATCAAAAAAAAAAAAAAAAAGGTGTTTACCTATTGATTTCAGCTATTTGTAGTTCAGTAAAATGGGCAAGAAAACAGTACCAAGGCTTCAACTCAAGCAAGATCAGCAAACTTTTTGTGTAAAGGACCAGAAAGTAAATATTTTCGGCTTTACAGGCCATGTGGTCTCTGCTGCAACTACTCACCTCTGCCCTTGTAGTGTGAAAACGGCTACAGATGATATTTAAATGAATGGGCATGGCTGTATTCCAAAAAAACTTTATTTATAAAAACAGACAGTGGGTCAATTTGGCCCATGGGCCATAGTTTACGAAACCCTGATCTAAAGTTCCAGATCAGTGATTCTCTAACATTAGCGTACCTCAGAATCCCTTCCAGGGTTGTTAAAACAGACATTGCTGAGCTCTACCCCCAAAGCCTCATATCTGTAGGGTGGGGACGGGGCCTGAGAATCTGCATTTCTAACAAGTTCCCAGATGATACTGCTGCTAGTGGTCAGAATGAGGTCCACACTTTGAGAGCCACTGCTCTAGACCTTACTACTAAACAAGGAGTTCAATATTTTAAGTAGCTGCCACAGTTCCCATCTGATTGTCCACAGACAATTGTTACTTACAGTAAGTTCCAAACTTCAAAGTTCAAATAAATTAAATAGTTGAAAGAGAATCAAGGGGAAACACACTAGTCAGGATTTTTTTTTTCGGTGTAAACGTTGTCCCACCAGTAAAATACACATAATTCATTCTGAAATCTCTTTATTCAACATTTTCATGTAACATGTTCTAAGTCCTATAAAGAGTGAGAAGTATTAGGCTCTAGAAATCAAGGAAGAAAATATAACAAGTATTAAAGACAAAGGTAGATGATTCTTGCAAAATCAAAGAAAATTCAACACAACCCATTTCTAATTAGAAGTTCTTCATCTCAGTAAAATTAAAGTAAGAATATATGCAAGGCAGCTTAAGAGTTCTGAAGAATTGTGTTATGTTCATAAGAATCTAATGAGATAATACAGCCTTTATTATCCTTTTTTAAAAAATATTCACTTATTTATTTTGAGAGGGAGAGTGACGGATCGAGCAGGTGCGGGGCAGAGAGAGCAGGAGAGAGAGATTCCCAAGCAGGCTCCATGCTGTCAGCATGGAGCCCAACCTGGGGTTCGATCTCATGAATCATGAGATCATGCCCTGAGCCGAAATCAAGAGGATGCTTGATCGACTGAGCCACCCATGTGCCCCCTTTACTATCCTTCTTTTACAAGATCAAGAAACTGAAGAAAACAAAGTGGTAATCTGTCACCATTATTTTAAAAAATTCTTAAAATACTATTTTTCTTGGTAAATTTTAAGCCACATTTATCAAATCCAATTTATACATATCTTTTCAGGACTTTGTCTATGAATGTGTGTTCATGGGGAAAAATATTATTCCAATATGTTCAAGTCCATATTCACATTCATGGGCTTAATTCTGAAGCCACTTCTGCAAGTCTAACCAAGAAGCCTGAACTTGAATGAGATGGCAATTTAAAGCACACTCGACCTTAAAAATAAATAAATAAATAAAATAAAGCACACTCAACCTTTAGTGCAAGTGGGTCATAGATTATGGAAGTACAGTGATCCCTTCCAGCAGTACAACAGAAACACTCAGCAATGGGAGAAATACTATTAATGGAGATAATCCAAAAAGTAGAGCAGCAAGCCTAGCATCTCCCTCTCCAGATACCCGGGCTCTTTATGCAATGATGATAATGAAAATGTATTCATTTGAATAGATATTTACACAAATCAGTTTCACATCCATTATAAGAGCGAAATGTTTAGAAAAAAGAAGGAAGGAAAGAAAGAAGCATAACCCACAATGCATATGGTCAGTAGAGGGGTTTTTTCCATCCCTATTAGCATGCTTTTAAAAGTATGATATACGTTGATTATAATGTGAGATAATTATGTTCTCACTCGAACCTGTGATCTGAATACTCCAGTAACAATTTTTTTTAATTTATATAAAACATAATTAAAGAAAGCCCTCGGTGAAAACGCCTTCTTGTTTATTTTACAAGCATCTAATTATTTTACAAGTGGCTAAATTAAAGAAAAACATATTTATCAAAAGGATCATTTCAAATTCAATGCCATGTATTACTGCTGGGACAAACACCCAGTTAAGATGATACTAAACCTAAGAAGACCAGTAATTATTCTATCTAAATAAAAGCAGACCATTCTGTTTTTGAGATAATGGCTCAGATGGAAGTCAGCAAAAACTTCAAACCTAAATAAAGCAATATAAGTAATACTGTCCATGGATTATAATAGGAAAAGGTGCCTTCTACTGTCCTCTGAAGCCAACCAAGAGAAGTATTTTAATTGAAGGAAGTGGTCTAAACAGTTTCCAATGTGGTCATTCTTCTGCCTGACAATGTAATATGACCTAGTGCATGAAGTGCTGCTCTGTAAATGTAGGTAATTTAGTCAGCGCTCAATTGTATCAGAGACTGCACCTTTAGGATCTTTCTACCTCATTTTATTCGCTGCTAAAATGTGGATACTGCTGCCATCATAAAATTTCGGGAAGTTACATAAAAGAACACTATAATATTCATTAGTCCTACATAAAAGAACACTATAATATTCGTTAGTCCTACATATGGCTGTTTACTAAACATATATGCTGGGATTTTCCTTATCTCGGTTCTGAAATTTCAAATTATGAACAATTAATTCACGTGTCAGATGCCCAAATGCAAAGACAAAAGCTGTGATACAAAATTTCCTCTTTTACCATAATCTTTGGAGCTTTCCACAGCACTGCAAAATTATAATCTAGAACAGTCTTGCAAACAAATTATGAAGAGTTCTAAGCTCAAAGAACACTATCTTTCCTAACTACATAAGAGGCAATGACAGTTTTTTTTTAAACCACAAAGCACATTAAATGTATGTACTCTAGTGTATGTCTACTACCACAATATATATTGAATAAAATGGATTTCAAACACAAAATAGAACTTGAAGTTTTGTTTACATCACACACACACACACACACACACACACACACACACACACACAAATCCCAAACAATGACTCTATCAGGGGTTCTTCGTGAAGTCATAAAATATACATTGATGGTACATCACTACTCTCTAATTAGGAATGGAGATTTAGCTAGTGATTTTCCCTCTAACTTTATTAAACTAGTATTTTAAGTAACCTTTCATTTCTGAAAAATTCTAGTACATTCTCAGCTCTATTTTCATCCAGTCTATAGGCAATAAGCAAGAATGAAGGAAATAATTTTTTTCAGGAACTCCACATTTATATTGCCTCCGGTCAGACAATCTTAAAATAATTTTGATGGGTTTCTTCCCTTTAACCTAGGATTAAAAAAAGAATCCAAAAGCACTAAAAAAAATAGTAATAAATTTAAAACCCACAAAAAAGTAAATGTATAGCATTTCCCCATTTAATAGTGAAAATGGTTCAGCAAAGCAGCCTCAATATCTTTCCATTTTTCAGAAACAACCTACTTATTATGGGGCTACT
Organism: Felis catus; assembly: GCF_018350175.1. Lineage (NCBI taxonomy): Eukaryota > Metazoa > Chordata > Mammalia > Carnivora > Felidae > Felis > Felis catus. Next base: position 36,943,844 of record NC_058386.1, read on the forward strand.
GAGACCACTGAAATAATATCCCAACCTTGAGGATAAATAAGAATAGGAACTGGACAAGAAGCTCCAGTTTCATTTTTAATCTACAACAGGATCAGCCCAAGAGCTAAACCTAACCACCTATGTTTGTAAATAAAGGTTTATTGGAACACAGCCACACTCATTTGTTTTCATATGACTGTCTTCATGCTACAATGGTAGAGTTGAATAGCTGTGACAGATGCTGTATGGCTCACAAAACCTAAAATATTTACTATCTGGTAGTTTACAGATAGTTTGCCAACTCTTGGCCTACAATATCTAAAATTGATGAAAATTAGTATACATAGGTCTATGAGATAAAAGGTCAACCAATAACGTATAAAATTTACTTTTATGTTACAGTGTATTGAACAGACTCTATGGGCAAACTCTGATGGTACTCACCTGATTAAAAAGCATTCTAACACTCATACACTGCTGTTGGGAATGCAAAATACTGCGGCTGCTTTGGAAAGTAGTCTGGCAGTTCCTCAAAATGTTAAACACAGAGTTACCATTTGACCTAGCAATTCCACTCCTACATATATACCCAAGAGAAATAAAAATATATGTCCACACAAAAACTTGTACATCAGTGTCCACAGCAGGATTATTTATGATAGCCAAAGGGGGAAAACCACCCAAATGGCCCATCAGCTGATGTATGGATCAATACAATGTGGTATATCCACATAATGGAATATTAATGGGCCTTAAAAATGAAGTACTGATGTATCTACAATATGGATGAACTTTGAAAACACTATGCTTAGGCCAAGAAGCAGTCACAAAAGACCACATATAGGATTCCATTTATATGAAATGTCCAGAACAGGCACTTCTATAGAGATAGAAGGTAGATTGGTTGTTACCTAGGGCTAGGGATGGATGGGGTTGAAAGCTAACATATACAGGGTTTCTTTTTTTGGTGATGAAAATGGCTGAAAGTTTCTTGTGGTGATGGTTGCACAACTCTGTGAATATACTAAAACGCATTGAATTGTACACTTTAAATTGGTAAATTGTATGGTATGTGAATTATATCTCAATAAAGCTGTTACCAAAAAATGCATTCTATTAATCTGCTGAAACATCTAAAATCAGAATGTTAGTCTTTTTTTCTTTTATTTAAAAGATGCTTATTTATTTATTTTGAGAAAGAGAGAGAGAGAGGGAGACAGAGAATCCCAAGCAGGCTCCATGCTGTCAACGCAGAGTGCAATGTGGGGCTCAATCCAGGTAAAGTTACTGATCTCCCTCTTCCTCAGTTTCCTCATCTGTAAAAGGAGAGAGGGTGATTGCCTCAAAGGGAAGGGTTGTGGCCAAGGTTAAATTAGAAAAACATCAAGAATTTAACACCAGGTCCAGCATATAATGAACACTCAAGCCATAGAATTTGAGACCAAAAAAAAAAAAAAAAAGTGTGTGTGTGTGGGGGGGGGGGAATTCCTAAAGTTGTCCCTAAAAACTCTAACCAAATGCTTATTGTTTGAATTTCTTATGATACAGGTTACCTGTGTCGCTCAACTAAAATAGTAACTGTGAACCCAAAACTGCTCTTAAAAAATAAGGTTATTTTTAAAAATAGGATAAACCTTTTTCTAAGTTTCGTAAGATTTAATTTTCTCTACCTGTATTCCTCTACTCCTTGTGCTAAATGAGGAAATGGGCATAAAAAGATGACATGAGTTACCCAAGAAGACTAATAAATCATTCAAGCCTTACCTCTGCTTGTAATGGTGTCTCCAACTTTTACTACTAGATGGTCCCAGTTTCTGGATTGCTCACTTAACGCTCACTCCTTCAATAACTGAGTACTTACTATGTGTCAGTTACCAAGTTATGCTGAGGACACTAGGTGAATAGTCAGATGCAGCCCTGCCTTTAACAGGACTTCATGTCGAGTTATATTACACTTGAACTATTTGTCAACTTCTCCCATTGACAGAACTCCTTGAGGCCAGAGAACTCAAGTACTTGAACAATGGGGCACCTGGCTGGCTCAATGAGTGGGGCATACAACTCTTGATCCAGGGTCATGAGTTTGAGCCCCACATTGGGGGTAGAGTTTACTTTAAAAAAATTAGAAATATTTTTTTAAATTATAATGGCAATTAAAATAACAATACCTACCCTTTAGTCATTTTACCCAGATCATGTTATTTACTTCTCACTAATCCTGCAAGGCATATACTATCACCCTCATTTTACAGATAAAGAACTGAGAGTCAGAGAGGTTAACTAACTTGGCCAGGGCCACACAGCTAGAAACGAATGTATAAATGAACAAATGAATAAACTGTTAGCACCACTAACAATTTTATACACGTGATAGGAAAGAATGTTCATTTCACCATATTATTTATGTAATTGAGCCTGTGTTTAGCACTGAGAAAGTGCACATTTGGAAATTGTTGAAACTTATCTACATAGCTGCCAAAAGTAATTTGAGTATCTCAGAGACATTCTAGAAATAAAAAATACTTATGCTGCACTTTACAATCACTAATCCATGCAAATAGCTTGTGAAGTGGCTATCATTCTTTCTATAAATAAGGAGAAAATGGCCACACTGTGCCCAAAGGCTACCAGATCATATCTTAGGGGGCTGTCTCACAAAGCTACAAAACAATGTTGATCCATATGTTTGGGGGAAAGTACATACCAAGGGTAAGCAAAAAGGCTGAAAATCTATGATGTTTCCTAAAAACACAAATTAGATTCCATAAAATAGCAGTGGTATGATGGTAATCTGCACATCTTAGCAGGGTTAGAGATCTCATAATTGAATTAATAACATCAAGAGTATCTTAATACAACATTAGAATCTGCATATAGCTAGGCAGTAATACTTCCATCCTAGATTTAAATACACCAAGATACTCTAAACTCAGGGTTAAAATTAAAAGCCTGAAATACAGACTCAACATAGTATAGTTTGGATATTATTAAACTACACAGAGAACACAATCATCATTCCAAACTGTAAATGATTCAAATATTCAAGACAGTGGCAACAAAGCAAAAAAAAAAAAAAAAAAAAAAGTGTATTAAAAGAAATAAAAAAGACTGGAATGCTACAATGAAATAATGTGCACTTTCATAGAAAAAAATGGGCTTAAGTACAATAAAGGAATCATTTCTTACTGTGAATGGATGTGGACAACTAAAAGAAAAGCCAATGAACAAATGTAGTTGGGGAGGGGCGGGGGGAGGGATGTGAAAGAAGAGGAGACTACTACACTCATTCAATGAGGACCCAAAACCTTGAGACAAGGAAGGATACATGCAGTTCCTGTGGGGAAGGGATTTAAGAAAATAAGAATGGTTTGACTACTGTTAAGAACTTAAAGTAAATTTAAAGTATCTAAAATTTACCATATCATTTCATTAAAGGCTTTCATTTAATTGACAGTTATGCACCAAGCAGAGGAATGAAAAGTACCTAATCTTAGGAAAACCAAATGGTTTTACCTTAAAGCCAGCCATCAAAATCTGCAACACACAATTATAATGAAAAAGAAACCTGTTCCTTCTTCTTTTTACCCTAAATACATTGGCGTAGAGATAGATTCACAGAGAAATAGTATATTACCAACATGCACAGAAATGAGGCCAGACCTTGCTTTCCAGTTACACCATGAATTGATATTGGACATTATATTCATTTTGATAAATGCTTTAAATTGTCTGTTATAAACAAGCCTTCTTTTTAATCTTCCACCACAGTGTTGGCATTTTACATTATTGATCCTCCCCACTTTAAAACTTCTGTGATGTCCAGCTATCCTGACTCTTGTAGCTCTGTGAGTTTTAGAGCAACCCACAGCTCCCTAGTTCAGTTACCTGTGAAGAACTCATTCACTCAGTTTTACTTCCCACACCTTCACATTCCAGACCTCTCAACCAAACTCCAGGCCAGCATTTCCAGCAATGTCTACTTAGAAATGGCTTGCACTCAACTCAAAGCTACAGTACCAATCCATACCATGGAATACGGAGCAGCAGTTTAAGGGGAGACAGAGTTCAACAGAGACATAGATGGATACGGAAAGGTCAGCAGAGACAGTATTTTTCTACGGAAAATTAGTATTTCAGCATAGTGTGCAAATATGATCCCATTCAGGTTTTTTTTAAGTTTATTTATTTATTTTGAGAGAGAGTGAGAGCAAGAGAGAGCAGGGGAGGGGCAGAGAGAGAAGGAGAGAGAGAATCCTAAGGAGGCCCGCACCAATGCACGGCTTGAACTCACAAACTGTGAAATCATGATCTGAGCTGAAACCAAAGAGTCGCAAGATTAACTGACTGAGCCACCCAGGTACCCCATCCGATTCAGTTTTTTAAACAAAGCCTTCCAGAAAGATGTACAAGAACTGGACAATGGTTACCTCTGGAGAATGGGGCTATGGATGGTGGGAAAGTGGATGGAGAGAGGCTTATTTACCTTTGTACAATCTATATTTTAAAATTAATTTTATAATTTATAAGACTAGTTACTTTATAAAGAGAAAGTAATAGAAAATTATTACATCTCAACATTGCAAATACATATTAACTTCCATTAAGTCAAACTGGCTTCGGACACTAAATCCTCCTGGTATAGAAAGACAGAGAGATTCTCCCTGTACTGACTTGGGGCTCTATGACCAACCATACCATAATATTATAATGGCCATCAAGGTAATTACATTTTACTCAGTTGAAAGAGCAGATACCAAGACACTGGGTGGCCCCTGGAGAGAAAGAAAAGAGAGCAGATCCTAGCACCTTGAACCCTGTAGCATGAATTCAGAGCCATAGGTGGTGGTTTTAGAATCTGCACTGTCAGTTGCAACTAAAACATAAAACCAAAAATGCCCGAGCTGCACACCCCCTCGGCTTGTTGGCCGGGGTCAGGTACCTGCTGTGCAGCGGTAACTCAGTCACTTGACTAGACACTGACAACCCAGCAAATGCGGTGCAGTATATGTTTTTCAGAGTCCGTGAGAACTGATCTCAGGATTTTTAGCACAGGATATAGGAATAACCACCCCGTGGTAACCACCCCACCCTCACTCCCAACAAACACCTATCTCTGAAACCTCATTACTTCTGGTGTGGCAAGTTAGAGGAGGACTTAACCAACTATTCTGGTTGTTGGAGCAAGGCAATTGAAAGGAAAAACTTGGAAGAGTAAAAGGGGTAGAGGAAGTTCCAAAACAAATTATATTTTGGATGGATGGGCAAGATTCTGTATTTCCATTTCTAAAGAATGTGTACACTTATCAGTTTGGTGACAAACACCAATATTGCGTTAAAGAGAAAGACAAAAAGTAAAAATAGATAAAACAATGAATGGTAGTATGGAACCTCTAATAAAGACATAAGAAATATAACGAGAAAGTTGAACGATTAAAATTTGCCATAAATAGGAGTGCCTGGGTGGCTCCGTCGGTTGAGCATCCAACTCTTGATTTTGGCTCACGTCACGATCTCAGGGTTTGTGAGTTTGAACCCCGTGTTAGGCTCTGTGCTGACAGTGTGGAGCCTGCTTGGGATTCTCTGTCTCCCCTTTCTCTCCACCCCTCCCTCCCTCCCTCCCTCTCTACAAATAAATAAACTTTAAAAAATAAAATAAATGTTTAAAATCTGCCATAAATAAAGTCTGAAAATGAAGGCCTGGGCCTTCCTTGAAAGAAACCCAATGCAGCATTTTTCACAACTGGAATCAGCAGCAGAATGCCACATGAAATGAATGGACTTTAGAACCAGTTGGAATTGCATGTGATCTGGGGCAAGTTACCCCTCTCTGAATCTCAGTGTTTTCTGTAAAACAGGTATAATCAGAGGAGATAATATATGTAAAATGCCTAACATTAGAAGAAATAAATGTCAATACCCCTCATGAAGTAAGCATGAGGGGTATAAAAAATTTTTTTTGTTTTTACTTTGAAACAAGCTTATGTCAAAGTTCCTTTAAACAGTGCTTCTGGCAAATTTAAAATGTGAAAACATTTGCAAAAATGCAGTAACTCAAGAGCAATCTCAGAAAGTAAGGCATACTTGCTTCTTTTATTTATTGGTCAGAGCTACAACTGGAGATGGTAAAAGAATTTTCAATTTAAAAGAAATATCCAGGAACACAATTTAAGGGCACATTAGAGAGACAGTTTGTCTGGTGAAACCGTTGCAGATCCAAGGTGAAAATGGAGGGAGGAGTGAGCTGTGCATGTCAAGGACACAGAAGCATGTCAGAGTCATGGAAGGTAAGGGAGACACAGGAAGTATTTATACAGACAATGTGCAAGTGACACTTCAGAAACTCCAAGTCCTAAGACAGTCTGTAAAAAGTGGACACAAGGAGACTCTGAGAAAGTTGTTCACACACAGAAAAGCCAATGAGTAGCTCAGTTCCCTCTAAAATGGTCCCAGAAGCAAACTCCATCATCAGAAATCAACACTGCTTACCTACTCCCAAAAAGGTCTGCCATGTGCAGGAATCCACCACCATGTTTAACAGGTTTTTCTTCTATAGAACTCCGGTTAAACCCCCTTGGCTTGACTCTTTCTGGGCCACCAGCAGGCTAGCTGGTGACTGTGTTTCTTATACCTCATGTGATTGTCACTCGGATCAACCCCTTCATGAAACATCTACTCATTTCTGGAAAATTCCTGGTTTCTTCAGGCTCACACTTTCCCAAACATTAAAAACTAATTTGCCTATAATGACTAGATAAAATTTCCCAGGAAGATGTTCCAACATATTGTAATGTTCCCCTTTGTGGGTACTGGAAACCATTATCAGTGGGCCAATCAATATATGCGAAAGCCATAGTAATTAGTAAAAATAGTAAAGCTGAGTTTTTCTTCGTGTTAAATTATATACCTTACAAATTATTAACCCAGCATTTACATAAAGGTTGCATTTAACTCAATTCTCTGGTAAACAGTGTTACTGGGATGTCAAGTATGGAATTTAAACTATATAAGCAACATAACCATACTCTTTTAATAGAGTATATGTGCAAACACAATCTGTACTAAACTGATAAATCTCTTAATATTAAATTAAGTCACTCTAGTGGACAGCCATCATCAACTGCTATTGAAGCAATCCCCATTCCGGGTTGTTCCAAACATCAGTCACTGTGTTAGCAGTACACAGATGAGCATCATAAATCAATGCGAATCTTAAAAGACCCAAGAAATCAAAGCCAAACACAGGCTGAAACAAAATTCTTATACAACAAGGCTCAGAAACACAGCATAGAGAAGATAAAACTCATATTTGGGTCTCTTGGCTTCAATACCTCCCCAAAAAACATTCTACTTTTCAAAAACTGTAAGCCTCTGAAAAGCCAGTCCCAAAATATTACATACATAACCTAAGTTTTAAACCAATGACTCAATCGTAACTGCATATCAGAATCACTTAGAGAGCTCCCAAAAAATACCAGTGTCCAGCACCCACCCCCAGAGATTCTGATTTTATTGCTCTGACACAGGGCCCTGGCATTGATCTTTTTTAAAAGCTCCCCTGGTGATTCTAATATACAGCCAGGTAGAGATCCACTGCTTTAAACGAATACAGCCTTTTGGGACAATAATTGCTCTGAGGTTGATAAACATGCTTTTTGCCTTTTAATGAGATTTTATTAAAACTACTCAACTCATTCCATAGTCAATAAGCAACTGTTACATTGCAGGCACTGTGTTAAGTAATGGAGAAAGATATATATGTTCCCTGCCCTCAAGAAGTTCCTTGTTAACTAGGTAGAGAGACTCATAAATAAGAAACTGTAATTAAATATGATAAGTGTTCTCAAGGTACAAGCAAATGCAGCATGCTTCACAAACTTCCATGTCATCCCTGAGCAGGGGGTCACGCCGCATCATTTCAATTTTAGTATGTGTCCTACCGAAGCAGGAAAGTCAGAAGTTACAGGTTACTAAGAACCCTAAAAATTAGGGTAAATATTCACCCTCCACAAGGTGAAAACGGTGTGCATTTTGCTATTCTCTTTCACAGAAACTGCTGTACCATGAAGGTAGGTATTTCTGTGTTTTAATCTGGATGAATCTTCTTAAAATTTCCTCACAGAATATTACTGATTGTACACTTATCTCTAAAACTCTACATTTGCAAAAGATGCAGTGAATAATCATGACATAAAAATTAGCCAACTTCCTGCATTTGCGTAAAAACCTTTCTTTTCCACTAATTGCTATATCTTACTAAGACAAGAAGTTTTGGGGCTATGATAAGGTCCCATCATCATTGGTGATGTGATTTGTTTTAGTCACTTGAAAGATGTTACACAGGAAAATGTTATGGAAACAATAGGAATTCGAAGGAGCTTTTGTAAGACTTTCAAAAACAAGAAACACAAGGGGGAAGAGTTTAATTTTTTAAAAAACGATATGCCATCCTCCCAATATTCATAATGAATCAGGCACATGATTCCCTCCAAGACAGTGGATGAGTGAGTGAGTGGATAAGAAGTGAGGTAGGGGAGTGAGTGGGTGCTCAATTGATCTTGAAAATTGAAATCCATTTTAAAGTATCTCGATGGAAATTTAAACCTATTAAGACCTAAGGTCAAAAACAATTTGTGATACTAATTTGGGATAAAAGAAAATCACAATTCTAGAGAACCTGGATAGAAATCAACAAAAAGGCTTCCACTACAAGTGAACAGCTTCAAGACCTTTCTGTGTAAATCTGGAGTTGAACAAATTCTAAGTTAAAATGTATGCTGTCAAGGTCCCTGCAAGAAAATCTCAAGTGAATTTCAATTTCCAGATCAATATATGCTGAGACAATTTACCGGAGAAACCTTCAACCTTTACACAGGGTGAGGAACATTATCATTACATTCTTTACCATGAAGGCTACCTTGAATTCATTATTTCACGAAATGGCATATTATAAATGGCACTGACCAAGTCCGATTTTGTAGGCTATGAATGAGATTTCACGTTCACAATTGTTAAGGTAGCCACAGCGTGCCTATCACCTCAGAATTAGCTTGCTCTCCCTCCTTATGCAGTTCTGAAGCAACAGAAAAGATGAATTTAGTTCTACCAGAGGTGTTTCCTGAAAACATTCTATCAGTTATAAGCCAGCAGAATACTGATTGTACTAATGTGATGCTGACCACTTCTTTTTGATACCTAAAGAGATCACATCATCAGCCTTCCAGACCTTAAGGAATCAGAACTGGTTACTAACATTGATCCAATGACGGTTACATTCCGTCATCACAATATAATTAACATTTTAATTTCACATATTCCAATTATGACTTTGCTGGCTCATTTAAAGCAAATGTAACTAAGACACAACAAATATCACTCACCCACACAGTCGTTTGGGAGCTTTTGGGAAACACCTAATTTACCTCACCTGGGTGCTAAGAATGAAGCAACCAAGGAGAGTTTTTTTTTTTTTTTTTTTTAACGTATTTGTCTCTATGGAACGGTGCTATCCACATACGCCTATGGAGCACCTGAAATGTAGCTAGTCCAACTGAGAAACTGAATTTTGAATTTCATTTAATTTTAATTAATTACAATTTAAATTTAGAAAGAGATATCGATTAGGTTATTAGAAAACTTTAGATATGTTTGAGAAAACTTGGGTGTGTGAATCTACTTTTGCAAATGCAAATGTCATGAAATCTAATACAGATCAAGCATTTCCGATGAAAATTTAGCTTAGTGTCAGAGCTGAGATGTGTTGTTAGTGTAAAACACACTGGATTCCAAAGACTGAGCACAAAAGAAAGAAAGGATGTAAAATATCTCATAAATAATTTCTACACTGAATATGTGTTGAAGTGCTAACAGTTTTGGGTCTACTGGCTTAAATAAAATATTTTATTAAAACCGACTGCACCTATTTGCTTTTAATTTTTTTAATGTGGCTATTGCAAAATTTACATATGTAAAATTTTTGTCTATAAAACTACATATGTGCCTTGCATTATATATCTTTTGGACAGCGCTGCTCTCGAGCACTTCCACAAACACTTTACCAGGGCGCATTTGGATATCCTTCTTCTAGTAGACAGACTGGTCATGTAACAATAGGGGCAAGGAGTAACATGTCCTTGTACCAATTGGGTCTGAGGAAAGTGTGTAGCCAGCTCTACCCATAATTTCACCATGTGAGGCAACACTGTAATACCTCAACATAGAAGAAAAAAAAAATGAGTTATCAGCACTTAAACAAATTGAAATCCAGTACTGCAGACAACTTAAAAGGGATACAGTAAACTGCTCTAAGGTCTTGGTTTCATTTCCCAACTGCGGACCTTAAAATAGACAATAAAGCACCGCTTCCAAAAAGAGGTAAAATATTTCAACGGTAGCTACCCAGCAATCCTTCATAAAGGAGCAAAAATTGCTCTTAAATCTGATCTCAACTTCTAAAGGCACAGAATACACGCTGAACTAGGAAATCAACTTCAGATCGCCAGCCTTTGCCTCACAAACAAATTAGCAGGATTGTGCACTTGGAATACTGTTTGACAAGAATGAAAAGGAAACTATTCAAAACAGATTTAAGGAATGGACAATTAGATGAGGAACTGCAGATTTAATTCTCAATCAGCACTGTGATTAATCTGATTCCCTGCTTTTCCCTAGTGTAATTATACAACACAGATGAAAGGATGAGCATTTGGACTGTCAGTTCTATATTCTAGACCAGCCCGGTGACTCAAAGCAGACGGCTCTGCCACACGAACCACCACCATCCCAACAACAGTCGAGGGAAGCCTCGAACACTGATTTAACAGTCATTGCATAACGAGGCATTAAAAATTCGGATACCCCCAACTCTTTCCACGCTGGCCTACACCGGGTAAGGAATTTGCTGAAACTGAACGCACCCCGTCTGAAAATGACCCCGTCCAATCCGGGCATGGGGTGAACACAAAGACATCTATCTAATATCCTGCACAATAGACACACACCCCACAATTAAAAACCCTGGACGTTCTCTCTCTATCGGTCCATGCAAGCAGAGGAAATGCAAGCTGCTCTTTTCCTTAATGGTCTGTGGTACACGCAAGGTAACAATAACCCCAACTGTTCCCAGGAAGCAACTATAAAATCGGGGCTGCCACGTCCCTGTGCAACCGTCAGATAAAATGCAGACAGCGGATTTCGGCCGGCCGCACGCCTCGTGGGGTGGCCGACCTCGGCTCGGTGACTTCCACGGCTGACTGAGAACCCCCGGGACCCCCGCCCGGCAGGAGGTCCAGGTACACGTCTATAAATACGCCCGGGTGAGGAGGACGAGGGAGGCGGAGGGGAGGAGGGCAGGGGGCAGGCCCGGAGCGGGTGCCGGTGCGGGAGGACCCGGGCATCACTGAAATGCATTTTTCCACACTCCCGCTCCCTCGCGTAGCGACTCACTTGCCGATCACCTCGCACAGCTCGTACACATCCTCGAACAGCACGTCGTCGTCGGCCATGGTCCGGAGGGGACAGCGGCCGCAGCGTGGAGGGCTCCGAAAACGGGGGTGGGGGCGCCAAAGAGCTCAGTGCCCGGCCCCTGGCTCTCCTCCCCTCAGGACCCGCGAGCCCTCGGTGCTGAGGACGCTCGAGTGGGGCTGCGAGGCCCGGAGACTGCGGCGCCTTCCTCTGCGGGCGACCGCCCCGGCGCGGGCGGCGGGGCCGGGGCGCGGGAGCGAGGGCGGCCCGGGCCCGGCGCCGCCCGCCCGCCCGCTGCTCCTCGCGCTGCTCGGGCCGCGCTGCCCGGCGTGTGGATCCTCGGGGACCGCGCGGCGCCGCGCTCTCCGCCCGTCAGCCCGCGCGGGCCGCGAGGCCGCGACCGCTCCCTCTGCCGAGGCTGGCTCCGGCGAGGCGCGGGGCAGCTCGGGCTACAGGGGGGGCCGCGGCAGGACCATGGAGGGAGGATCGCCGCGGAGGGAGGTGGCGGCGGCAGATCGGCGCTGGGGACCAGGAGGCGGCGGCAGAGACGCTCCCTCCTCCTTCTCCTCCTCCCGCCGCCGCCGCCGCCCGCCCGAGAGTGGGAGGGGGCTTCGCGGGACTGGCTGTCTGTGCGGGCGGGAGCCCCGGCCACCGCCTTCAGCTCCTCCTCCTCCGCCCCAGCCGCCGACCAGCTCGCGAGCCCCGCGCACCCGCCTCGCGCACACACGCCCTCCTCCCCCTACGGCCGCGCGGCTTCCAGAACCACAGGCCCCGCCCACTCCAGCCCGTCGGGAGGCGGTGGCCGAGGGACCGGGAACGGGGCTGAGCGGCGCATGCGCGCGCCACGGGTCACGTCACGGCGAACGGGCGGGCGTCGGGGATCTAGAAGGGGCGGGGGGTCGGCCCGAGGGGCGCGCGGGCGGCAGCTGCTTAGGCGGGGGTCGGTGGGGTCGTCCCCTCCGCGACCGAGCAGCGGAAGGGGACCAGGGACAAAAGGTCCACGACCGAACGCACGTTCTTGGCTCTCTGCGGCGAGAGCCTCGAACCCTGGCCGCTCCCCTCTCTTCTTTTGTAACCGCAGGAAGCCTTTCCCGGTTTTTGCTGGGGAAAGACGCTGGGAAAGGTTCCTAATGAATGGGAAAAACAAGAAGAGAGGTGGAGAGGCTGTCATTCCAGACCCTGCTGGGCGGCGGATGCTTTTAGTGCCACTGTGCATTCCTTAATGAAAATGAGGACTGGGGAAGGAGAGTCGTCCACCTACAAGAAAAGGACTAAACAAAAACTATCCAGGAACGTGTGCACCAATGAGGAACAATTCGTAGAGACAGCCTCTCCGCATTCTGTCCCAAACTCAACGAATATCTGTCCAGCGCTTGCCCTCCGTAGAGACAGCCTAGAGAGAGGTCAGGAAGGCAGGGACAGAGACTTTAAGCCTCTTTTTCATCGCCTACCCCTACCCCCAAGCTTTCAGTACTACCCTGCTCCCTGTACTTCCTATAAATGTTAGACATGTCAGGATAAAAATGCAACTAGAGGGAGTGGATGCACGGGGTCAGCCAGGGAATGAGGTTCTGGGTGTTGCCGCTGTGCTAGGTTGTATTCAATATGAAGATTTCTGTTCAACTGAGCATGTGCAGAATGAGCCAACGCCATCAGACAGGTATATGCCTCAGTTAAGGACCAATAAAAAAAGTCTTTGTTCCTCTGCACAGCAGAAGTGCCCAATTAGTTCATATAAGTCAGCTTCTAGAAATCGTCCGGTAAAATTCTCGGTGCAGTAATAAAAAAAAAAAAAAGAAGAAGAAAGAAAAAAAAAGAGATAGTGTTTATCAAAGTGGGGGGGGGCGGTGGAGACAGCCTATTTTCTCTTCAGAAACATTTTGTTCAGACCCTTGACCACTCCCTCAACAGACTAAGAAATTTGCCAGTGCTAAGGATTTGAGTACTAAACACTTTTTAAAACGCAAATCAGAGGAAAAATATAATTGTATGAGAAGGTCTTCCCTGTTTCCCCAAAAACTTGCGCATTCTCTAGACAAGGGAGCCTTAGAGCCTGAGAAACATTGCTTCCATTGAGGGTCCAACAGTTTCAAGTCACTGTCACCCTAAGTTGGCATGTGCACTTGGTGTCAAATGAATAAGGCCATCACTCCATTCTGCCCTGAAGTGCACAGTGACCCTCACAAGTCACCTTGCTGGCTTCACTTCCTCTTCCCAGCCCAAGTCTGAGTTATGCCAAGACTTATCAACTTCATTTTGGGGCTCGTTATCTTCCATAGGGGTCAATACTCAGAGGTAGAAAAGGACAATTATAAAATAAAAGACAGTGCTTGGGGCACCTGGGTGGCTCAGTCACTTGAGCATCTGACTCTTAGTTTCAGCTCAGGTCATGATCCCAGGATAGTGGGATCAAGCCCCGTGTCAGGCTCTGCACTGAGCATGGAGCCTGCTTAAGGCTCTCTCTCTTTTTCTGTATCTCTCTCTCTCTCTCTAAAATAATAAAAAAGAAAAGAAAGTGGAGTTAAATAAAAAATACAATTATAGAGACAGGGTTACACCCTGCATATGGAATCACAGCCAGTGTAGATCTGAAAAGAGCCTTAGACATCAGCCAGTCCAAATCAGTCATTTACAGATGTGGGGGATGTGATGGTTGCTCTCTCAGAAGCCATTCCACTCCTCCACCATGAGGTAGCAGCTCTGGGTTTGATATGGGATTGTAACCACCTCACCTGGAGATTCATTAAAGTAATAAATGCAACCCTCTTGCCACAATGATGGACCTATCTTAATCAGCTCTTGCATTCCGTGGTCACTGACCTTGAGAGGTTCAAGGTCTTCCAATCAGCACAAAGCTCAGGACTTTTTCCCTTATGATCTCAAAACACTCTCTTTCTCCCCACCCCACCGCCCCGACCCCTACATTGGCTTTGAACTTTTGCCATCAGACATCTTGTACCCATCAGGGTAGTCAGACCCAAGATGAAGGTGGAATTGGGGGGCGACAAGGTGGAGATGTCCTCAGTGACATTATCAATCTCTTGTTTAGCCAACTCTCTACACTTTCTGGTCACATAAGGCAATGAATTCCCTTATTGTTCAAACCATTTTGAGTTGAGTTTCCTGTTACTTTCACATAAAGTATCCTACAAATGGTACAACAGATGAGAAAAATGCAGAGACAAACATATGTCCATGGTCACATATTTCACTGAGCATCTCATCCGAATCTAGCTCTCCCAGCTCCCGGTGCGATATTTAGTCATACAGAAGTTCTCTGCAATACACATCCCTCAGAACTTGTAGCATGCATTGTGACTAGAGGTGGCTCGTCTCTACTTCTACAACTAAAATGACCGAAGCTTTCAAATGAAGTTAATTCTTCTCTGGGCTTCTTACAAAAATCTAATACTCTTGCAACAAATAAGTGCAAGTATAAATGGTCAGGTGTCCATAACCTGTTTTGGTTTAGTTTTCACAAAGAAAATGTTAAAGTAACTAGGTATATCTATTAGCTTGTGTTCAGATTTTTAAAATTTTTTGTAATGTTTATTTATTTTTGGAAGAGAGAGAGACAGAGCATGAGCGAGGGAGGGGCAGAGAGAGAGGGAGACACAGAACCTGAAGCAGGCCCCAAGCTCTGAGCTGTCAGCTCAGAGCCCGACGCTGGGCTCAAACTCAGGAACCATGAGATCATGACCTGAGCCAAAGTCAGACGCTTAACTGACTGAGCCACCCAGGCTCCCCATGTTCAGATGTTTATAAGTACATACAACAGCAGTTTAAACAAATGGGGGGGGGCTTATCTTTCTCATAGAGCAGGAAGTCTGGAGGTGGGTTATTACTAACGCTGGATCAGCTACCCCACAGTATCATCAGTGGCCAGGTTCTTTCTTTCCACTCTGTGACCCTTGACATGTTAGCTTCTCATCCTCAGGCTTGTTCTGTCATCATCACAAGGTGGCTGCTATAATTTCCAGCATCATACTGCATTCAGAGGCAGGAATCAGGAAGGCAACAAGGGTAGGCAAGGCCATTTTGGTCCCTCTCCCATCCCTTATTAGGGAAAGAAAATGTCTTTTTCCCATATCACTGGCCAGAGCAAAGTCACATGGCAGCTTCACCTACTGGCGACGTGGATATCTGACTTTTCCTGCCTCCTCTTGGAGGCGGGCAAGAGAGAAACAGGTGGGGAATGGACTCCGTCAGCCAATCAGCAGTATTTCCAATATTAGGGAAATTATCAATGAAATAACTTTAGATCTTCATCATAATGTAGGTATACCTCAAGTATATAACTGATATAACTGTACTAAGATATATATATATATATATGTTTAAAAATTCAGAAACGTTAAAAAACCCATAAGGATGGAGTTGGTACTAGAGAAATTTGATTCTCAGATGTCAGTGAAAATCTGCAATGACTTTGAGGTACTGGCATTAGACATTCTCAGGTTGTTGGGCTCCCCCATAATTTCAACATGACACAGATATAAAGGGGAATAACACACTCTAGAGAAATATTAGCATGAGTACAATACAAAGGTCAGTGTGGCATAGGGTTAATTTAGGCAATTCAGGGTTCAGCCTCATTCTGTAGCTATGATTGCTTAAGCACCTAAATTATTACTGAATTAATGAATAAAATTAAGAATGACACTGTTCTTAACCAGAATAAAGTTATTGCCTTGTGATATAAGCAGGATGCTCTAAGCTGAAATGACAGACACCATCAGTGTCTCCAGAAAAAGCTGCGTATACTAGGCTTATACCCTATCATACTGCGAATCGTTTATTTTATATTCATCTCTAATATCATGTTGCAAATCATTTATTTTATATTCATTCAATGAATGTCTATTCTAAGCACTGAGGTTACAGGTACAAATAAAGCAGACATGGTCTCTGCCCTTGCCAAATTTTGCTCTAAAAGGAAACAAGTAGCAGGCAAGTAATTACAGTGAAGAGTGATGGTCATTATGTTGTGGGAAGTATGGGGAGCTAATAGCAAGGGGACCTATAGGTCAGGGAAGGCCAACTGAGGAAATGTTTAAACTAAGACTGAAGAAAGGTAGAGAGAACAGCATTTGTGAAGTCCCAGAGGAGAGCAAGAGTATGCTCTTTCGGAGAAGTAGGTCATGGCTGAATCATAGGGTGTAGGAAGAAAGAGGTCAGAGGTGTTAGAGAAATAGGCAGGGGCCAGAAAGCAGAAGCTGTCAAACACCATTTCAAAGAGTTCACCCATGGGGCACCTGGGTGGCTCAGTCAGTTAAGCTTCCGACTCCTGGTTTTGGCTCAGGTCATGATCTCACAGTTCGTGCGTTGGAGCCCCACATCAGGCTGTGAGCTGACAGTGTAGGGCCTGCTTGGGTTTTCTCTCTCTCTCTCTCTCTCTCTCTCTCTCTCTCTCTCTCTCTCCCTCTCCCTCTCTCTGCCCCTCCCCTGCTCATCCTCTCTCTCTCAAAATAAATGAATAAAACTTAAAAGAAAAGAGTTCACCCACTAGAATACTGCAGATTTTAGTGGCACTAGAGTCTTACATGCAGACTGACCCCCCCAAAGCTCCATGAATGAATGGAAATCTACACAAATACCTCTTCTCTTTGCACTTGGTGCACACTGTCCCCTCCCTTAGTTACTTTTAAAATACGGGTAGTGGGGCGCCTGGGTGGCGCAGTCGGTTAAGCGTCCGACTTCAGCCAGGTCACGATCTCGCGGTCCGTGAGTTCGAGCCCCGCATCAGGCTCTGGGGATGGCTCGGAGCCTGGAGCCTGCTTCCGATTCTGTGTCTCCCTCTCTCTCTGCCCCTCCCCCGTTCATGCTCTGTCTCTCTCTGTCCCAAAAATAAATAAAAAACGTTGAAAAAAAATTTAAAAAAAATTAAAAAAAAATAAAATACGGGTACTACTGTAGTAAATATGAAATCCCTCCAATCATTTGAGCAGACACTGTAGGTGCTCCACTCAAATCTCCATTGATTCCTTTTACTACTTCTGTGTGTGCCCCTCCCCCAGCTTCCGCATGTTTCTGCTTCCAAAGCCCACGTCTGGGGCTTCAGACGACTTCCCACAAGTTAGTAGAATTATTTTGCCCACATGGAAGTACGTGGGCGTTTAGGTCTCACCTATCTGGCTATTTGTGCAGGAATGTGGAAGCCCAGTTACCTTCCCTGAGGGAGAAGGGACAACTTTGCAGGTTTACTTACCTGCCTGGGCTCCCCTTGGGAATAAGCCCACTGGGCTTTGTCTGGTTCCTGTCCCTCCCTCTCCTACTTCTTTCTCTCATTCCCTAACGGTTTCTCCCCGGGAGTTCTTCCTTAGCAAACCATTTTGAGCTATAACATGAGCAAACCATGGATCCTCTTATCAAGATCTGCTTTGGAGGGGCGCCTGGGTGGCTCAGTCCGTTAAGTGTCCGAGTTCGGCTCAGGTCGTGATCTCACAGGTTGTGAGTTCCAGCCCTGCAATGTGCTCTGTGCTGAGCGTTCAGAACCTAGAGCCTGCTTTGGATTCTGTGTCTCCCTCTCTCTCTGCCCCTCCCCTGCTTGTACTCTGTCTCTCTCTCTCAAAAATGAATAAACAATAATAAAAAAAAAAGGTCTGCTTTGGGGGAACCCAACCTAAGACAATGGTGTTTCTCAAAGTGACAACCACACCTGAATCACCTGGGAGCTTATGAAAAATGTTCAAAATGTTGATTCCTGGGCTCTATCCATGACTCACTGTATCCAAATGTTCTAAAGCATATCACAGGAATCTGTATTTTTATACGGTCCCCAGGTGAGCCTTAAACACCTAAAATTAAGAACCACTGGTCCAACACTAGCCGCTGAATAAGCTCTCTGAAAAAAAGGAGCCCGTGCTGACTTCATCGCTAGGGTGGAGAAACCATAAGAAATGCAAAAGAACACTTCAGGGAGCAGAAATGGATCTGAATACAAATGCATTTCCTTCTGTGAAACTTTGTCTAAAGATTCATTTTACCCCTCTTCTTTTAATATCCCTGGACAAGTCACTGGAAACTTTTGTTTGACGGCAGAAACAAGATCGTCTTTGGACACAGCACAGTGCCCCTATACACTGAACATGTTATAGCTCAAAAGTTAGCCACTTAAGATCACAAGCATTCACTGGCCTCCTGGAGACTCAACATTGTGTTGCATGCTAATGGGGATTGCAATAGTCAGGTTTCTTTTGCTTGCAAGTGACAGAAGACCCAAACCAGCTTAAACAATACAGAGAATCTATTGGCTCACATAATGAAAACTTGAGATGTATGGTAGCTTCAGGTAAGGCTTGATCCAGGACTCAAATGATTCATTTCTTCCAATCTTAACCACTGTGCATCTATGGTACTGGCTTCATCTGTAGGTTCCACAAAGTGGCCCCCAGAGTTCCAGGCTTTCCTCCTGAAGAAGCAAAATAGATGCCACTGCTCCCGACTTCATCTCCTTTCAAATCAGCATCTAGGACAAAAGAAATGGAATGTTATCCAGCAGGTCCTGCGCATGTTCTAAGATTCACTCTCTCTCATTGGCCTGGTATGGAGGCACATGACCATCCCTGAACAACTCACTGTGGCGAGGGAATAAGAGTCACTGAATAATTTAACCAATTGGGGCCCACTCTTGAGCTGGGTGTGGGAATCAATCTCTTGGTTGAGAATAAAAAAAAAAAAAAAAGAAAAGAAAAGAAAAGTCTCCGAAGGAAAACCGGATACTTTGGGTAGGAGAAGGGCAGAATCAATGGCAAGAAAACTTCCTAGTTTTCCCAGTTACCTAAACACTGGCATTAACTTCATCTTATCACTCCACCTCTTTCTCCATGTTCAGCTAGTTATCACATCCTGCTGATTTTTCTTTCAAAATTTCTTTTGGATTCTCTGTTTCTTTTCCATTTCTTTAGTCTCCACCCCAATCCACTCTCCCATCAACTCATATTTAGATTGCCTCACTTTACTCACTAGGCTCCTGCCTCCAACTGCTTGTCCCATCCTGTTCACCATGGAAAGACCCAATTCAGGCCCATGAAAGAAAATTCTCAGCATCTAGAACAGTGCCTGGTGTGTAGTAGGCATTCAAAAGGTTTGGGGCGCCTGGGTGGCTCAGTCGGTTAAGCGGCCGACTTCGGCTCAGGTCATGATCTCGCGGTCCGTGAGTTCAAGCCCCGCGTCGGGCTCTGTGCTGACAGCTCGGAGCCTGGAGCCCGTTTCGGATTCTGTGTCTCCCTCTCTCTGACCTTCCCCCGTTCATGCTCTGTCTCTCTCTGTCTCAAAAATAAATAAACGTTAAAAAAAAAAAAGGTTAAATGGTGAATAAATGAATGAATGGCTTCATAGCCCTTATCGTTTCCTGGAATTCTCTTTTATTTGTTCTGTGGATAGCCTTTCTTCTTCAACCCTTGAACCTAGAAATGGTCTAAAACATGTAAGTATTTGTTTTTTTTTCTGTGCAAAAAGGTGATTTTATTAAAGCACAGGGACAGGACCCATGGGCAGAAAGAGCTCAGTACTTTGTATATATTTGTTAAATAGATAAATGACTATGTTTCTTGAATTGGATTAGAGTCACTTATAATTAAGAAGAGATTGAAAAGCCAACAGAAACAGTTAAAGTTGGTTGGATTCTGTTTTTAAGTTTATTTATTTATTTTGAGAAAGAGAGAGTGGGGGGCGGAGAGAATCCCAAGCAGGCTCTGCACCATCAGTACAGAGCCAACTCAGGGCTCAGTCTCACGAACTGTGAGATCATGACCTGAGCTAAAAACCAAGGGTCAGATACTTAACTGACTGAGCCACCCAGATGCCCCTAAAGTGGTTGGATTCTTGGGAAGAAAATGCACAATGGGAGAAACAAGATTTTTATAGAGGAGGGGAGAGTCAACAGCATCAGAGCTGAAGACTTAACAAAGGGAATAGGGCATTGGATTCATTTCTACTAATTGAAAGTAGTTCTGTGAGCTATCTTTTGTGTAGAAAAATAAATTAAAATCTCAGATACATTTGGAATTTTGCCTTCTGTCTTAGCTATAAGAGATTTCAAAGGTAAAGTGGGAAATTAAATTGGTATCTCCTTAATTCCCTTTCCTGAGTTTCCTGGTGCTTTCTTCCCAGGTGGCTGCGGAACTATCATATTACATGGTAAAAACACACAATCAGCTGCAAAATGTCTAATGGGTGACTTATATTGCACCCAGCCCAGGCTAAGTTGCAAAGAGTCATGTAAGTCACCCAAACCTCAATGGAAAGTAGTATGATTTACTATGCTAAGTGCACTGTGAAAAAGGTCAAGTGATTAATAAGTCACCAATATGAAATACAAGCCTATCGACAGTGGTAGGTTTAATCATTTACCCTCCTCTGGGTACAGATGGAGGAGATCCTCTCTGGGGGTCTTTTCCAGCAGTATGAGTCTGCAAAACTCTCAAGGAGATATTTTCTTCTTACCACCCTTTTTCATAAATGATACTTTCTTTTTGTAAATGGAAACTCTTTTCCTGAAAAATCTTTTTTTCCCATAGAGATAATCTATAATGTCAGGATCTGCACTAATAGGATGTTTTCCATTTCGGTCAAGAGAAGAAAATAACTATTAGATTTTCCACAGGCTGTTTGTGGTAATTCTCAGATCTGATAGGAACTCTTCAATGATATTTTGCCTTAAGTATTCTAATCAAATATTTTCCATTCAAGCTTATTTACCCTTGTTATCTATTTTAAATTGTCTTGTAATGGAGACAAAAGCTAAGAAAGTAACCTTTTAAAAGACAAGAGCAAAACCAATCTAAGGTGAAAAGATAGAAATTCTAATGGTCTGTAAAAAATAACGGAAGGACTATTTATTGAGGGCTTATTATAAATGCCAGACACTATGCGAAGACATTACACATATTTCATTTAATCCACATAACGACTTTATGAAATAGATATTATTGCCCTCATTTACAGATAGGGAGACTGAGACTTGGAGGGAAGTTGAGTAATGTCCCAAGGGTTACACAGCCAGAAAGAGACCGACCCGTGTTTGAACAAGTCTGCCAGATTGCAAAGCCCAAATCATTGTGCACCCTGACTTGCTTTTTTTTTGTTTCTCTGAGGCAGTAAGTTTTATTTTCATTATTTTTCATATCAAGCAGTGTGTGCCTCAGGCAAAAGGTACAATGCATTGAATAAAAAAACAGCAAGAAGAATAACAATTCCTGCTTATTGAAATTTTATGTAGTGCCAGGCACCGTGCTTAGTGTCTTTCAAGCATTTATTTGCTCATTCAGTAAAACTTTATTGAGCCTTTATTACACACTAGGCACTGAGGAGGCAATAGTGAGCACAATCAACATGATTCTTACCCTCTTGGAGTTTCATAAATTAGTGAGTGGGGCAGACATGAATCAAATACCCACAAAAACAAATATATAATTTTTTTCCACGGGGGTGCCAAGACTATTCTTGGAAAAGGACAATCTTTTAAACAAATGGTGTTTGGAAAACCGGATATCCACATGCAAAAGAATGAAGTTGGAACCTTACCTTATACCATATTTAAAAATTAACTCAAAATCAGTCAAAGACCTAAAATTATAAAAGTCTTAGAAGCAAACATGAGGGAAAACTTCATGACATTAGCGTTGACAATGATTTCTTGGATATGACACCAAAAGCATTGGCAACAAAAGTAAAAGTAGATAACTGGGACATTATCAAAATTAAAAACTTCTGGGCATGAAAGGACCCAATCAACAGAGTGAAATGGCAACTTATGGAATGGAAGAAAACATCTGCAAATCATATATGTCATAAGAGGTTAAATTTCAGAGTATACGAAGAACTCCTACAACTCAACAAAAAACCCCAAATAACCCAACTAAAAAATGGGCAACGAACTTGAATGGACATATCTCCAAAGAAGACATACCAGTGGTTAACAAGTATACAAAAAGGTGCTCAACCTCACTAATCATTAGGGAAACACAAATCAAAACCGCAAAGAAATATTACCTCATGCTTGTTAAAGTAGCTGCTATCAGAAAACAAACAAACAAACAAAAATCAGTGACCAGAAAATAACAAGTATTGGTGAAGATATGGAGAAATGGGAAACTTCGTGCACCATTGGTGTGAATGTAAGATTAGGTAGCCTCTATGGAAAACAGTATGGCAGTTCCACAAAAATTAAAAATAAAGCTACCATATGATCAGCAATGCCGCTTCTGAGTATATATCTAAAAGAATTGAAACCAAGTTCTCGAAGAGATTTGTACGTTCAAGATTATAGAAGCACTATTCACAATAGCCAAAAGGTGGAAGTTAGCCCAAATGTCCAACCACAGATAAATGGGTAAACAAAATGTGGTCTATACATGCCATGGAATGTTATTCAGCCTTAAAAAGGAAGGAGATGCTGACACCTGCTACAACGTGGGTGAACCTTGAGAACATCATACTAAATGAAATAAGCTAGTGACCAAGACAAATACCATGTGATTTCACAAATATGAGGTATGAAGAGTAAACTCGTAGAAACAGAAACTAGAATGGTGGTTGCCAGGGGATGGGGGAAGAGCAAAAAGGGAGTTATTGTTTAATGACTGTAGCATTTTGGTTTTGCAAGAGGAAAAAGTTCTGGAGATTGATTGCACACTTAAAAATGGTTAAGATGGTAAATTTTGTGTCACAGACATTTAAAATTAATTTTAAAACATGTATCTCTAATCTTTTTAACGACTCTACAAGTGAGCTTTTTATTGTACTTTTTATTGTACTTCAGTTTTAGAAAGGCTAAGTCACTTGCCCAAGGTGACACAGTTAGTCATGGGTGGAGATGGAATTTGAACCCATTTCCTGAGCCTAAAGTTCATGTTCTAAACTGTCTCTCGATTTAGCTAGCCAGGTCTTCAAACGAATGAACCAAACTACCTCTTGCTGGGTTGAATCAATGTGGTTGGAGAGATCACAGGGCACCAAGATTGAGAGTGGAGTGTGGGTGGCAGTGGGGGTCAAGGGTGCTGATGAAGGGCCTGTATCCCATGACTAGGCAGTTCCTTTCCCCCGCCCACCCCAAATGAGAACTGAGTGTAAGCATGGAATAGGATAGCAGTTAGA
Organism: Felis catus; assembly: GCF_018350175.1. NCBI lineage: Eukaryota > Metazoa > Chordata > Mammalia > Carnivora > Felidae > Felis > Felis catus. The sequence goes on from NC_058386.1 coordinate 36,967,382, forward strand.
TTTCCTTTATTCTGTTCTCTAAGTTTTCTGTCTCTTTCCTTCTCCACTTTAGAGATAACATCTTAAGCCCAAGTAGAAATAGAACTTAGAAATTTTTGGTAGAGTAGCTGCCTTAAAAGCCCATTGGCAGGGCAGAATGGCAACTAGGGTAAGTTTCTAAAATAAAGCCTTTGGTTGCATCCTGGGGTTCAGGTTAAATCACAGATTGCTTTAGCCTAAATAAGGTAACTGGTGGATGTGCACTGAAGAGCACTTTTTCCACGGAAAGGAGAAAAGGTAGCGACAGATGCCATGACCAGACTATCCTGGGAGATTGGGATGAGGGCGGGGATTGGGTGCTATGACCTGTTGAAGCTTCCAATGACCTTCAGAATGAAGCTACTGTAACATTAAAGAAAGCGCTCCACAGAGAATGGTCTAGCAGACCAAGGTTCATGCCATCGTGAGGACTGTGTGCTAGGCCAAAAGAGAAATACAGGCAGTAGATGGCAAGAAGGGACCTAAGGGTAGACTGAAGGGCTCCCTGCTTATGTGGGACCAAAAAGAGATAGAAAGTTGGCCAAGTGAGGGAATGTAGCCCTTCCATAAGCTCAAAAACACCTGGCCCACATGGAGGGGGTTGACATAGGTGATGGTTGCACAAGCAAATTATAGCTTCATTTTCAGAAGGCCTAAAAGTCTCTAGAGATTCTCGATGACCATGAACTTGGGAATATAAAAAGGGGGGGGGAGGATTCTTGGATATTTTGATAATGCAGCTTCTCTACCCAATGTGGTACTTTTTAGTAAGAAAAACCTGAGCAAACTATCTCTTCCCTTAGCCTGTGAGCTATTTTCCTCACGATTACTTTTTCTGAAAGCAATATGACAAACTCTAAAAAGAACACTAGATTCCATGGTGATCTGGAATAAACGTTTTAAGGAGACAAGGAATATCATTTGAGTGAACTTATTACTTGAAAGACCACTTAGACTATGTAGAATAGTCAGTTGAGGCTCTCAGGCCGAACAGAAAGTCACTCATTCCCTTATGAGTAGTTCAGTGAAGGCAACTAAATTAGTAGTAGGCTTGTAGAAAAACCCACTAAACTTGAATGTTTCCAATTCAGAGAATTCTAAGACACAGGGGGTCTCTTTTTAAACCGGGGTTATTGGAAGTCATAAAACCTACCATTGAAAGTCACTCTAGATCAACATACACTCATATACTTATACCACTGTGGTCTCTTCTACCTCAGATATTTTTGACTAAGAGGAATAAACACTGCAGCGGGTCTCTAGGCTGAAATTTGCTGAGTCATGAATCCTTATCCTTCATGACCTGGGTGGTAGGACAAATGCTGAGGAGGGAGGCGGGGAGAAGCTTCCAGTTAAGTCATCATTTATGTCTGGAACACTGAGGCAGTTTTATTGTACCTCACCAGGCACTTGTGGGAAGCATTGCCTCCTCTGGGAGACCAGGCGCTGAGGCTGTGCTGGAGAAAACGGTTACAGGAGAATGATGGAAGGCGTCATAGCTCTCAGAAATGAAGGGACGGAGCACATTTTGGCAAGGAAAAAACGGCTTTCTTTAGCAACTTCCTATATAACTGGGTTTTAAAATTAATTTTCTTTCCCGTATCCACGTTAGCTTCTCTTGAATTCAAAGAAACAAACTCAGTTTTGAGGTAATTTGTTAATATGAGTCATTCACTCATTCTTTCTTTTCGTGCCTACTAAGTGCCTGGCAGGGCACTCGGCCTGGGAGGCACCACAGGGAGCAAACTGAGGAAAACTGCTTCATCAAAGGATCAGAGGAAATGGATATAGAATGTAAATGAAGAAAAGTGCTCTCAAGGAAGACACCATTTTGTGTAAAGTGAGAGGTTAACCCAGACTGGGAATCCGGTGGGGGGAGATCAGATATGGCGCCCCCAGCAGAATCATGAACTAGGCCAAAGGTTGGGTTTGAGGGTGGAGAAATCCAGACTGAAGAAATAGCTCATGCAAAGCCCTTGTGGCTTATTTTAGGAACTGAAAGAAGGCCTGTGTGATGGAACAAAAGAAAGTCAGTGGGAGAGTGACCCAACATGAGGTTGGGGATGTAAAGATTTTGATCCCTTTAGGAAGCAACTGTTAGGTTTTAAACAGGGGATGTAGTTTGGAGAGCATATTGGATGGGGAGCAAGAGTGGACGATGAGAAATGACTTGCGCTTTAGTTTAACAGAGGTGGTGATAGATTACACGAGGGTGGAGTGCTACATGTTCTCCATTCCCCTCCAAGTTTTCTCTCCACCCTCTGCTTCCTACTTTATGCCTTGGGAAGCTGAACGGTAGGAACCACATAAACAGGATCCTGTGCCCTTTGGCTCCTGGTTGAGTTTGGCCAGTGAGGGGGCCCCTGTAGGGGACTGGAAATTTGGAGGAGAATAAGATCAGGGTATTTACTTTCCCAATTCCCTCCCTCCTGGGTTGCCTCTGGCTGGCTGTGTGCCTCATCAGAAAAGCATATTCTTCTCAAATTTGTTTTCTGTACATGTACTGCTCCCTCCCCTGGTCCCTTCAGGCCTAGGGGTGGTGATAGCTTTGCTCATATTGCCAAGGATTTTGCTATTTTCTATTCTGTGTACTTTCTGTCTACTTGCCCCTTTGTAAATAACCCTGTCTCCAGTTATCACACTTTGAGTGTGTCATGTGTTTCCTGTCGGTACCCTCCCCAACATAGGTGGTGGTGGGATACGAAGGGAAATGAATAGATTACAGATGTATCGAGGAGGTTAAATTAGCAGGATTGGAGATTGCAAAAAGCATTACTTATAGACATAAAAAATATTACAGTAATAGTACTTTTATTTTTACTGCTAACAAAATAGACGCCGTGGAGTATTGGCTGAAAATTATATTTGTGTTCATCATCATTTACAAGAATTGTGATTTTCAAAAGCAGCAAGAGTCCAATAGCAAAAGGGAGACAAAAATGACGGGAAAAGTAATATTTGGCAATTCCTCTTCTACCTCCTTTTTTCTTCTTAATCTGCCTGTTTTCCTCCTCTTCCATAAATCTATTGTTGAATATTTTAACAGGAAAGCTAGTCATATAATGCTAGGTTCAAACTCTAGGCAAGACTTTTTCCAATTATCTTCCTTGTTTTTGTTTTTGTTTTTGTTTTAACATATCTTCCCTGGTAGCATCCCTTGGGCTTTACTTTTAAACCTTTTTACAATCACAGGGAAATACAAGCAAATCTATTGAAAGGTCACTTGTGACCTGCACAATTCATAAATGTCTAGGGTTGGCCCTGCTTTTAGTAGGATTGATTGTACCTAAATCATACCAGAGTGGTAAAGAAAACCTCCAGTTTTTAAGTTCTTCATGAAGGAGATGCCACAATCTTCTTTGATGAGTGAAAATGGCTCATGATGCAGCAGTCTATGCCCCTTCCTGATTTCTGTGGGGATTAAGACTAGCTCATCATTATACTATGAATAAAAGATGTTCATTTACTTGAAAACTTGATCTTTCCAGAATTATCTGCCCAGTTTCCTGAGTTACCTTCTGTGATAGTTTCCTATTGATGCTGTAGCAAATTACCACAAGCTTAATGGCTTAAAATGACACACTTTTGGAGCACCTGGGTGGCTCAGTTGGTTGAGCATCTGACTTTGACTCAGGCATGATCTCACGGTTTGTGAGTTCAAGCCCCCGTGTTGGTGTTGGGCTCACTGCTGTCAGTGCAGAGCCTGCTTCAGATCCTCTGTCCCCTTCTCTGCCCCTCTTCTGCTTTCTCGCTCTTAAAAATAAATATTCACACACACACACACACACACACACACACACACTTTTTTTTTTCCTCTTACAGTTCTGGAGGTCAGAAGTCCTAAAATGAGTTTGCAGGACTGTGTTCCTTCTGGAGGCTTTAAGGGAATCTGTTTCCTTACCTTTCTAAATTCTAGAGGCCTTTTACCTTCTTTGGCTCATGGTCCCACCAGCCATCTTCAAAGCCAGCATTGTAGTATCTTTCCCTCTGTCTCTCTGTCTCTGTCTATTTCTCTCTCTGGACCTGCCAGGATAATTACCCCATCTCAATATCCTTAACTTAATCACATCTGCAAGGTCCTTTTGCCATGTAAGGTAACATATTCACGGGTTCTTGGGATTAGGGCATGGGCATCTTTGGGGGGACCATTATTCAGTCCAACACAGCTTCATTCTTATTGGTCTATTCCAAACACACCTTTTCTTTCCCAACTTCACCCTGTTTGTTCCTATTGCCAAAGTGTTCTGCTAATACCCTTCTTTCCACCGAAACCATGCTCCAATTCAATATTAACTGAACAAATATTCTGTGAGTCTTATGTTAGACTTGGAGATAAGTGGTGAATGGGACACTGCTAAGATGTCGTTTCCCTCTAAAACCTCCCCACTATGCTTACACTTGAGAGGCAGAGTTGAGCTTCGCATTTTTACTGGGTACTTGGAGCTGTGTTGAAAATACACGTCTTTAAGTTCTCATTGCCCTGATAGTTTCTCCCCATTTTTTCCCCCAAAAAGCCATTTCAGTGTTCTTGTGGGTCTCCGCCATACCCTCTCCACATCCCTGGTTCAGGCATCTGATATAAGACACACTTCTCTAGAAATGTTTCAAATGTTACAGGAAATAATCAAAGAGAGACTAATCAAAGACATTATTAATAATATTTTTGCAATCATGGAAGGGGGCACAAGGAGGGAATATTTCTGAGTGATTTCCTTTATACTTTATGTACTTACCAAATGTCCCATGATGAATATGTAGTTTTCTAATTCAATAAACATACAAGGTAAAAAGGCAAAATGTTTCCAGTTTCCAGGTCTGAAAATTCGAATGCCATAGTAACAATTAACACTATATTTTGCATAGACCCAGGAAGCAAACCTGCTTCTTAATTGAAGCAATTGTTTGTAATCAGGACTGACTACATAATTTGTGGGGCCCAGGGTAAAATTAAAACATAGATCCCTTGTTCTAAAATTATTAAGGATTCTACAGTAGCAACAATAGCAGAACATCAAATGAAGTGTTAGGACTCTTCTAAGCATGTGGCCCTGTGCAACTGCATAGATGGAATGCCCAGGAAGCTGGCCCCGGTTGTCATCATTATCACACATAGACACAATAGCCTTTTTATCATATTAGACAAAATCTGAGAACTAGGACTCACTTCTGCAAATTTTGGTGATAAGAAACAAGCTTTATTTGTGGTAATAACCACCGTTGCCCCCTTTTTAAAATTTTCTCCTTCTTTGTACAGTTTTTTTTTTTTCAACGTTTTTTTATTTATTTTTGGGACAGAGAGAGACAGAGCATGAATGGGGGAGGGGCAGAGAGAGAGGGAGACACAGAATCGGAAACAGGCTCCAGGGTCCGAGACATCAGCCCAGAGCCTGACGCGGGGCTCGAACTCACGGACCGCGAGATCGTGACCTGGCTGAAGTCGGACGCTTAACCGACTGCGCCACCCAGGTGCCCCTGTACAGTTTTGATAGTAATTATTAGTTTTACCATGTCTACCTGATATCAAAATTCATTTCAAAATGTGAAACATTCAGTCAGTTGCCTAGATCTCTCCCCAAAGCTAGATTTCCACCAACTCTCAACCTACCAAGCTTGTCCTCAGCAGACTGGAATATTTTACTCAGCTGACAAATTGAGTCTGGCCATTTAGTTAGTGGTTAACGTATAGGGTCCCAAGACTACTGAAGTTTCTTCCTGGCTCTGTGTTTAATGTTTGTTTAAAATCCTTGTTAACATACAGTGTAATAATGATTTCAGGAATAGAATTTAGTGATTCATCAGTTACATATAAAACCCAGGGTTCATCCCAACAAGTGCCCTCCTTAATGCCCATCACCCATTTAGCCCATCCCCCTACCCAACACCTCACCAACAGCCCTCAGTTTGTTCTCTGTATTTAAGAGTCTCTTATGGTTTGTCTCCCTCTCTGTTTATTTATTTTTGAGAGAGAGCTCAAGTGGGGAGAGTCAGAGAGAGAGGGAGACAGAGGATCCGAAGCGGGCTCCATGCTGGCAGCCGAGAGCCCGATGTGGGGCTCGAACTCATGAACCACGAGATCATGACCTGAGCCGAAGTCAGATGCTTAACCAACTGAGCCACCCTGGTGCCTCCTGGCTCTGTGTTTAAATTACCTTGAATAGCTTATTTCATCTTGCTGGGAAAGGGAAATAATTAAATTCTTCTAAGTCTTAACCCAGAGAGGTACCAAATGAAGTCAAAACTTGGAGAGCCTCAAATAAACTATGCTCTGAAAACGCAAATCTTCCCTCACTTCTTCAGCCCCCGGCTCATATTTAGCTGGAGGGTTACCACTTTCTAGGAGCCTTTTTTGAATCCTTCCCTGGCCCAGTCTCTGCTATGCGCTTCTGTAGCAACCTGGACATTAATCTATTGTATATTTCCCCATACTGTGATAAGTTGCATTTGGGTATGTTTTTCCCACCACACTATGGAAGACAGAGATGCCCTGCCCATGTCTGCCTTCAGGGAAGGACCTGCTGCCCAGATGCAGGAAGTGTAGTCAGCCCCTTCAGGGATAAGAAACAGCCCCCTGGCTCTAGATCATGCCTCTTCCTGGGCAGCCCACATTCAATGAATGATCAAACTGGGGATATAGAGTCCCAGCCAGTTCAGCCAAGTACAGGACAACTCTGATGGACAATTCTTTCTCCAGAGCTCCCTGCCAGGTTGTGGGGAGACTATCAGGCTTGCTTTGCAGTTCAACTTCTCTCCTTGCCCAGTCCTGCTCTCCTCATGTTCCCTTCACAGGTGTTGATTCCTAATGACCATCATGTACGCCAAACTCCATCTTATCGTCTGCCTTTGAACCATCCAATCTATGACACGGACTACGCCTTTGCACCCAACAAATCTTAGCATGTTGCCACAGTACACACTAATGCATGCTGCTTGAACTGAACAGTTCACGATGGCCTTAAAAACCACAGTATTATTCTTGCTTTTCTCTCTCCCTTGCAGAGAGAACCGTATGATGAAAATCATTGTGAAGCTCTCTAACATTGTTAAACATACCGCCAATAAAGAAAAATGTAATAAAGTAGTGCTGAAATATCTTTAAACAAATTATTCAGCCAATATAATCTTTATGTGTTATCTGTATAATTTTTTAACGCGATAGCATCAGCGTTTTAATATAGTACTAGACTTTGCCAGTCTCTTTATAGAGTCTTAAAGTGGTGCCTTTGTTTAAGCCTGGGGAAAATGTTTATTTGTTGGCAGAAATGAAGGCGATCCCCAAAGTGCTTTTTAATATGAAGAATGTAGCATGGATTCTTAGTTATGGGTTTTCCTTATAATACATTTTTGTTTGTTTGTTTTTGTACAAGATCTTTTAGAAGAGAGATCAGGTTGGGGGAACTGAAGGAAGCAATGAAGAGAAGAAATAAACCAGTTGCTAGCAATGTCAGGAGGCTGTGAGTGACGTTACAGCTGCTAAGTCAGTTCCCACTGCAATTAGGATCAGGAATAAAAGTCGAAGAAAAATCAAAAGAAAACAAAACAAGTGCCAAACAACATCCCAGCTACTATCATCCTCCTGAAGAACACCCCCTTCGCCAAGCCACAAAGGAATTACCTATCCAATAATCTAACATCATGTCAAGTACAGCAGCTTTGATCTCCAGTGAATCGGCACTCCATTAATCTAAACGCAATGGGTTTTGCAGCTCAAAAGATGCCAGAACTTGCGTGAGAGGGGCATTCAAATGCAGCAGGATGAGAAGCAGCAAATTGGGGTAAGAATTTGTGAGGACAAGAGAGGACTGGATATAGACATTGTCTACTGGAAAAAGAAGTTTATCAGTTCGTAAAAGAGTATCCATGGTGTCTTCCAAAAATGACGGAAACTTTGGTGAAACGAGGTGTTAGAATTTTCAAATCCTTTGCAAGTGTTTATTGTAAACAATGTTTCAGTCAAAGCTACGGAGGCAGTAAAAAGGTCAGTATTTGGGGGAGGATGGAAGGAAAAAGTGAATTAGTGGAGCACAGCAGGTGTCTAGGGCATGGGAATTGTTCCCTGTGGGACTGTGATGGTGGATACATGACATTATGCATTTGGCAAAGCCCACGGAACTGTGCAACACAAGGGGTGAACCCTGATGTAAACCATGGACTTTGGTAAATAATAAGGGACCGATACTGGTTTGTGAACCATAACAAAGGCCAGATGTTAATAACAGGGGGACAGGGGGTAGGAGGTTGGGAGAGGACACAGAGAGCAAGTCTGTACTTCCTGCTCCATTTTCCTCTAGTTTTCGGTTAAAACTTCTCTAAAAATTCAAGTCTATTAATTAAAAAAAAAAACCCTACTTGTGTCTATGTTAATGACTGCTAAAATTGAGATGAGCAGGTTTGCTTTTGTCTGCTAAGAGCTTCTCTTCCAATACTTCTGCTGGCAGCAGGTCCCTTTTCCCATCCCAGTAAATGGATAAATGACCCAGAGCCGACCACTCTTCCTTGCCCACAGGAATTAGTCCAGAGCTTCTGTGTCAAAGTTGGATACCCCAGAGACCTTCCCTGGGAGAGCGCTCCCTTTCCATCAGTAGTCGGCTACAGCCACAGGCACGGATGCCTGAAGAGGGTCTCAGAATGAAGCACAGAGAAGCAGCTTATCCATATTCCTTGGTCTCATGACCCAGCACAAGCCATTTTCTGCTTAAGCTTGTTTGGGTTAAGTTTCTGTTCATGGCGATCAAGAGCAAGTCACAGAAAGTTTATGAAGCAGCTACCTTGTCTACGTGATGAAATGGGGACTCTGAGAGATTTAGAAACTTGTTTAACGTTGCACACTAATAAGACGCAGGATTTGAACCCAGGTCTGACTCCATTCAAAGCCTATGCTGGTAACCAGGATGCAAAATGTGCACAGTGTACCCTTCCTGTCTATTGAAGTACGGTTTATTCTACCCTGGACCACGCCTATAAGGATCACTTTTGAAACCACAAGCTTTGTCCTCAATCTGCATTCAAACTTCTGCCCTAATACTTACTATTAGGTTCAACCACATGAATTTGCTGATATCTGACCATTGGTGATCTGCAGGAATGGCATTTTCACATAGTTCATCCTAGTAGCTTATGGCCTGATGTGCATTACCCAACATTTTACAAGTTTCAGTTTCTTTACCTATTAAATGAGGATGTGGTCTAAGCAGACCCTGAGGTAAAGATTTGGTCAACAGATTCTCGGACAAGGATTTAGATGCAATGATTTCGTTTGGGAGGATTCTGTAGGAAGTCCAGTGAAGGAGTGGGGAAAGAGAGATAAGGAAAGGAGAAAGCCAGTGAAGGGTGCGTTGATGAGCTAGTTACTGCCTTGGTCAAGGGCTTGGTCCTCCTGAGGAGCTTCTGAGAGACTGTGTAGAACACACCTTGAAAACATTACCCCTGAGAGCCGAGGAAGCTGGGGTGTTTATCCACCAACTCCTGTCACTCATTGCATGAGGATCGTTCCTGGGCACTTCCAGCCCATACAAGAAGCCGGGCCTGTAGGAGCGTTTACTGCAGGGGACTTCTGGGGTGGGTCTTGGCATATGAATGGGGCACTGACAGTGAGGACTACGTAGGGTGTTAGCCCTCGCTTCATAGGATTTTTGGTAAGGGTAAAATATACGTAGTATGTAGTCGCCAAAATAGCCAATCAATTCAGTTGGAGGGTAAGGACCAGCTTAAATTAAAAGACTCTCTGAGGTCTCATTGATTTGGAAGCTCAGGTGTTTGATTTCTAGGTAGTTTTTAAATATATCTTTTAAGTTTACTTATTTTGAAAGAGACAGAGACAGGATGAGCAGAGGAGGGGCAGAAAGAGAGGGAGACAGAGAGAGTCCCAAGCAGACTCCGCACTGTCAGCGCAGAGCCTGACGTGGGACTCGACCTCACAAAACTGTGAGATCATGACCTGAGCCCAAACTGAGAGTCAGATGGTTAACCGACTGAGCCACCCAGGCGTCCCTGATTTCTAGGTATTTCATCCGCCCAAAGAAGCGTATCTGTGTTGTAAATATCTGACCTCCCCATTATTTGACACATACAGGATCATATTGGACATACTGTTGTAGAATCTCAGGCGTTTTTCTGTCAGCCCATATAGATATACCTAATTTTTTTAAATGCCTGCATTGTATGTACCACATTCCATTGTATGGAGTTACTATAATTTAACCTTCATGCTTCTGATGAGTAGTTAACTTACCTTCCACTTTTTCATTGTAACAAAGAGAGCTGCAGTGGACATCTTGTAAGAATATTTCTGTACCCTTGTGTGAGCGTGTCTTAACATACCTTCCTGCTAGTATAGTTGTTGAGTCCCCAAATATGTGCCTTTGAAGTGTTGATAAAAATTGACAAATTGGTCTCTGGGAAGCTTGCTATTTACATACTAACAGTGTGCAAATTGCTGTCTCCTCACACTGTTGGCCATCCTGCTTAGGTTTTGTTTTGTTTTGTTTAGATGCTGTTTTGGGAGGTTAGCACATTTGGAAACAGTTTCAAAATTGCGTGATGAGCTTTTGCGTCCTTTAAATTACAATGAGAATAATGGATGGAATGAATCCTTGGTTGATTCATTCAATCGATATATTTTAGGAGCTACCGTGTGACAGCGCTGTGCAAAGGACTAGGGCTGAAAGGTCAGCGATGACATGGATAAGGATTCATAAATACAGTTGCTGGTGGTACCCTGCCCAAATCCCTTGACTCTCACCGCTTCCTAGCACACAGGCCTGAAGGTTTTCTCTGTCCTCCAGAGCCTGCTATACCATCCACTCAGAAGGCCAGAAGGGCCAAGAAATTAATGCTCCCCTGGGAGTATTGCTCAGCCAATAAATGACAGGAATTGGTGTATAGATACTCCAGCTTCCTAGGCACTCGGGGGGAGTAACTCTGAGGTGTGTGTGCTCCATTGGCTCCCAGGGTTCACCAGTGGACTGGAGTTCAAGTTGCCCACAGTGAAAACAGGCAGCTTTATTGGCTTCTTTCCCTTCTGTCTTACTTCCCCACCCCGCTACTGAGTGTGTCATTCACCCTCCGAATGAAGTACTTATACTTCAATCCTTGTTTCGGGGGCTGCTTCTGGGGGAGCCCAGATTCAGGCCTATACATGACCTACACTTTCCTTTGATAAATTATCCTGTAACTTTTGCCCCCCACCATGTAGCTTTCCTCATCTCTGTAATTTGCAATCCAACAAAACAAGGGGCCGCGGAGTTGAGTAGAGTCCTAAGAGTTTACTTTCAAAATAGCTCTCAAATCCAGAGAGTTCATATTAAGCGGTGGAAATTTCAGCCTCAGATGATTAAAGGAAACTTTTCAAAACCCTCACAATGTGACAGCTGCATGCATCCTTTGTCCTCTGGGATTTTAAAATATGCAACGATTGGCACACATGGCCTCCAGTTTTAAATCTCTACAACTTTCTATGGCCTTACCTGACTGCTGTGTTTAAAGACCTCATGGGCTATTTTCTTTTGCCTAGTTTTGCCCAAGCAGCGTGAGAGCAAATATTTAGGGTTCACTTGGATTCCCCAAACTTAAACCCATCCAGTAAGCAGTCAGTGACCAGACTGAAAAGATTTCTTTGTCTCTGGTGGGTTGAATAAACATAGAATTCCATAAAGTTACCACTGGCCTGTGAACGGGGAGGCTGCGATACATTGACTTAACTCAATTTCAGCAATACAGGCGCCATTACATATCATGACTTTTAGGTAGAGTGTGGCAGTACTTTCTGGAGCAAATCATTTCATCTTTTTAAATTTTTTTATTTAACTTTTTTAATGTTTATTTTTGAGAGAGAGACAGAGCAAGAGTGGGGGGGGGAGGGGAGAGGAGGAAGAGAGGGAGACACAGAATCTGAAGCAGGCTCCAGGCTCTGAGCTGTCAGCACAGAGCCGGACATGAGATGCTCGAACTCATGAACCACGAGATCATGACCTGAGATTATGACACTTAACTGATGGAGCCCCCAGGTTTCCCTTTTTTTTTTTTCTATTTTAGAGAGAGAGAGAACACACAAGTGGCGAAGAGGGGCAGAGAGAGAGGAAGAGAGTGAAAATCTTAAGCAGGCTCCACACTCAGCGTGGTGCCTGACGCAGGGCTCAGTCTCAAGACCATGAGATCATGACCCTGAGCTGAAATCAAGAGTTAGATGCTCAACCACTGAGCCACCCAGGTGACCCAAAATAATCATCTTAAAGCTAGAATGCAACTTAGCTTTTCTTTCAGATTTCAATTGCTTAAATTTCCACCCCCTGAGGGCTGTGAGGGAGAAGGGACAAAAATAAAGGGCACCTTTCAGAAATTGAGTTCTTTAGTAACCGTGTGGGCGTAAAGGATGTATACAATTTCAGAGACAGAGACCTGGAGTCACTGTTGTCATAGCACCTACGGGAGAATTTTTTATCTGCAAATGCAAAATAAATGAAAAAGAGTGACCTTTTCGGGGAAATGCTCAAGGAGCAAACTCTGGAGCAGAGCGTCCACCCGATAAGACTGAAAACTACCAACGGCCCATGAGGGTCTACTGGGTGGTGTGTCCCGGTGCAAAATGGAAAGGCAGGTTTATGAGGAAAGCATAGGCATAAGACAAGTAGCTTACCTCCTAGACAGCCTACGTACACAGACCATAATCCACCTATATTTCAATTTCACAGTTTCTTGGCTCTGAAAGGAAGCAATGATACCTTTAAGAACAGAAAAAATAGGACAATGGGAAGTATCCTATCTGACCCACTGGGCCTGCTCCTTTTTCTAAACTTAGGATTTCTACCCCCACCCTTCCCCCTGGCCTACCTCCCACCCAAGGGTACTAAACACCACCAGGCAGCCTCAGAGGAGAGGGGCTCAGATGCTATCTGGAGAAGCTTCTCTGTGCAAATCTTGGGAGCCTTTAATACAGATGCTGTCTGGAAGCCCCAAGCTTTGTAAACCTTTATGTTGAAGGTTTGAGGATAAGGTTGGTTTTCTTGGCATCAGACAGACTCCATGTGGGGCACGATGACTGATATCTACATTCTTTCTCTGTCCCATGCTGTGTCACCACGTCAGTGGCAGCCTCCACACCTGACTCAGCTTACCAGATTTGTAGTTACTTTAGGAAAACAGAGGATGGTTGTTTACTATGTTCTAGTTCAAAGTATAAAGATGTCAGTTCTATAAAAATGATAAGTTTCAGGGTAGTAAACTGAATTAGCATGAACCAAAAGTAGTAACGGCTTTCATTGAAGTGATTTTCTTATATTCCCACTCTTGGTTCCATGGGACTTCTTACCCTGCTTTATCATTTATTTAAATTCTAAATGTTCTGTGCCTCATACTTCTTTTAGTGGCTTCTACTCATTTTTATTTTTTCTTTGCTATTACCTTTTTGGACTTAATAGGCAGTGACATAAATTTAAATATTGGCTCCTCAGGCAAAAATTTCAGAAATAACTCCATGTCCCTTGCCAAGTAAACAGATTTCTATATGCAAATATTTTCTATGTCTCTTGAGCCTTTTCTTCCCCCTTCCCTTTGTATTCTTTCATCATACCAGTAGACCACCTACTTCTAGATACAGTAGTCCCCCATCACCCATGGGGGATACTTCCAAGACCCCCAATGAATATCTGAAATGGCAGGTAGCACCAAACCCTATATATACTGTATCTTTTTCTTTTTTAAGTTTATGTATTTATTTGAGAGAGAGAGAGAGAGAGAGAGAGAGAGAGAGCAGGGGAGGGGTAGAGAAAGAGGGAGACAGAAAATCTGAAGCAGGGCTTGGACCCACGAATAGTGAGATCATGACCTGAGCCGAAGTCAGATGCTCAACTGACTGAGCTACCCACGGGCCCTTATACTATATATCTTTTTCTATATGCATGCACACATGACAAGGTTTAATTTATAAATAAGGCACAGTAAAGATTAATGACAATAACTAATAATAAAATAGAATATAGTGTAATAAAAGTTGTATGAATGTGGTCTCTCTCAAAATATCTTATTTTACTGTACTCACCCTTCTTGTGATAATATGAGATTATAAAATACCTACGTGATGAGATGGAATGAGGTGGATGATGTAGGCATTGTGATGTAAGGTTAGGCTACTACTGACTTTCTGACCATTCGTCAGAAGGAGGATCATCTGTTTCTGGCAGTTGGCCACAGGTAACTGAGATCATGAATAGCAAAACGATGAATAAGGAGGGCCTACCATATATACTGAATATACATATACACATACTCATATTTACTGGTTCAAAAGTCAGTTAGGTACACGAGTGCATGCAGTGAAGAGTTTCTATTCAATTCTTATTCTCAGCCACCCAGTTCACTTGCCTGAAGGTGGATCATGTTACCAGTTTTCATGTGTGTGTATATTTTCAGAGATATTTTATGCATATGCAAGTTACATACACACATAAGCATATACATTATATATATATACATATATATATATAGTGTGATATATACAAACACACATACATACATATTTTCAGGTGTGTGTATATTTTCAAAGATATTTTGTGCATATACAAGTTGCATGCACTCACACACACAAGCCTATACATTATATATATATATATATATATATATATATATATATATATATAATGTAATACACACACACACACACACACACACACACACATCCATACTTCCTTTCCCCCTTTCTACAAAAACAGCAACATACCATGCATACCGTTCTGCATCTGGGCTTTTTTCACTTACCAAAATAGTGAAATAATCCCCATCTTCATGCATAAAGATCTTCCTCATTCTTTTTTATGGTTGCGTAGCATTCTATTGTATGGATGTGTCATGGTTTATTGAACAAGCTCCCCTTATGGATGAGCAATTGGGGTGTTCCCATTCTTTCCTATCACTAATAGTTCTGAAAAGCATAACTTGGTACATGCTTCATTTTCCCCCAAGCAAATATATCTGTAGGATACATTCTTAGAAGTGGCATTGTGAAATTAAGGGTCATGTTCTTTTTTGTAATTTTGATAGATATGGCCCAATTGCCCTTCACAAAGTCAGCCCAATGCGCTGATCTTATATATTCCCTTCAGAGCACCACCACTGTATTTGAATCACACTTCCCATACCTGGAGACCCTCTCACATCGGTAACTCTAGTCTTCTTTTTGTCAAGCACATATGACATGAAGTATTTTGTTTTATTCTGAATAACTATTTAAAAAAGAAGAAGAAAAAAAGGAAATTGGAATTGAAAGACTTAGGTGCAAGTTTTGGCTATATTTCTTACATGCCTTGCAACGTTGAGCAAATGACTCATCTACTCTGGGCCTAGTTTTTCTCATCTAAAAACTGGGATAAGTCTACCACCTCAAATGTTTTATAAAAATGAAAAGAGATAATGCATGAGAAGCATCCATATTCTCCTGACATGCATTAGGAACCCTGTAATTGATAGTTCCTTCCCTTCTTTGTTTTATGCCCATTTTGGTTTCCTTATTATTTTTTTAAAGGCATAAGGTTTCTGAGAGTGTGAAATTATAAACTATGTGGAAATATTTTGTAAACTATGTGGTAGGCAGAATTCTAAGATGACCCCCAATGACTCATTCCCTTAGACAGTCTCTTCCCCTTGAATGTGGGAGACACCTATAAATATGACAGGATATTGTTCCCATGATCCTTTCTGTCATATGGCACAGTTGAGAAATGGAGATTATCCTCAGGGGAGCTGACCTAATCCGGTGAGCCCTTTAGAAGCAGTTTTCTCTGGCTGGTCAATGGAAGAGGAAGGCAGAGTGACACTCACCAGCTGGCCCAGAAGAAAGCAAGCATCCATTATGAACTGTTTTGGGGAGTCACATGGCAAAGGACCAGGGGCAGCCTCCAGAAGCTGAGAGCAGTTCCTAGGCAACAGCTAGCAGGAAAGTGAGGATCTAAGTCCTACAACCCCAAGGAACTGAATTCTTCCAACAACTAGTGAGCCTGGAAGAGCACCCCAAGGCCTGGATGAGAACCACAGACCCAAATGACACCTTGATGCCAGCCCAGGGAGATTCTGAGCAGAAGATCTGGGCACATTGTACCCAGACTCTAACCTACAGGACTGTGAGATGATACACATGGGTTGTTCTAAGCCACTACCTTCGTGATAGTGTGTTGTGCAGCACTAGAAAACTGATTCACTATGTAAACCCTTTGTCCAGTGAGATCAAGCAGTGATGAGATTATAGAGTATCCACAGCACCTTCATATCCCTGTTACATTTCCAGGGCCTTAAATTCACAGAATGCCCATTGATTGCTCCTAAGAAAACTTTTTTTTTTTCTTTTTCTTGAAACAATTTTTGATTGATTCGTAACTTAACCGTATTATGTTTTGAATAACAAAGTCTGACTTTAAAAGCACTGATGTGAGTTTTGGTAAGTTTTCCGTCTATTACTCAGAAACAGTAGCACTAACACTTTCTCAGGAGAAGTAGACTGAGGATTCCATGTTCTGATTTGGCTAGTTTTTATTATCTGCTCTCACTGCACACATTTAGTGCATTTTGAATCTCTTATAAAGATAATTGTTCGTTCTAAGTAAGATGAGCAGCTAGTAGTGGGTTTCCTAAAGAGGAAGCCGTTAGTGGACTTGACTTTAACTGATATCAGTGGTGTCCATAAGAACAAAATTATGAATGAGGGGAGCCTGTGGAAGCTTAATGTGAAACTTTATGAAGGGTATAAGACCAGCTATTATATGGTAACAATTATCTAAGAGATAAAACTGATAGATCCTATAAATGTTTTAAGTGTGCTGGCTAAGACTTCTTAACTTTTCATATTATTGCCTTAGTCCAGCTTTCTAAAACCCTGAAAATTAAAACAATTATTATTCATTAAAAATACATCTAACAAGAACAATATAGTGATCAGATATAGCTTGTCTAATTTTAAAAATTGATGATGTTTTAAGACACATTTATTTGAAATTTTACATTTATGTTTTTGCATTCTGATTCCACATGGTAACATGGAATCTTATGCACTGAGCTTATCTGTATGACTAAAAAAGAGTTTGGCGTCCATGTGCCCATGGATAATATCTATCTCTCAGATAGGGTTCAAAGGGGGAGCAAATTTTTAGATGGTGTTTCTACTCTCGGTTGTTAACTTGATGGATTAATGGATCACGAGCTACTAATGTGGTGATAAATGGTGCTTATTTTGATTATTTTTTATTCTAAAGCTATTGCTTGTTTAAAAACTCATTAAATTTTTTTATTTGAGTGTAGTTGACACACAGCGTTACATTAGTTTCAGGAGTACAGCATAGTGATTCAATTTCTTTATAGGTTATGCTGTGCTCTCCACAAGCATAGGTAGCACCTGTCGCCATACAATGCTATTACGATACCATTGGCCATATTCTCTATGCTGTACCTTTCATCCCCGTGACTTATTCACTCCGTAACTGGAAGCCTGTACCTCCCGCTCCCCTGCACCCGTTTTGCTTATCCCCCCTTCCCTGTGGCAACCAATTTGTTCTCTGTATTTACAGGTCTAATTCCGCTTTAAAAATTCATTTGTGATGGCTTAACTTTCCTAAACAAGGAAATGGAAGTGTCAATGCACAGACAACCTGCTCCTAGAGTGGTCTATTAGACAGCGTCTAGTTAAGAGGCTTCAGCTGCTGCCTACACACCTCGCTTTCCCCTTTGGAGCTCAAGGGATTGTACAATTAATCCTCCTAACATCCATTTACACTTGATTAAGAACAGGTGGAGGGATCTTCATTTCACAAATAAGACTCTTACACATAAAGAGGTTAATGATTTCCTGACAAGCCAGCAACAAAACTGGGCCGGCCGTCCTCATGGCTGTCCTCCTGGCCCCGAATTCCCTGCTCTGCACCATCACGCTCCTGTCTTTATACTGTCAGTGAGACTGGTTTTCATTGTAAACCATGTGTTTGCTCCGGGGATGAAAGTGGAGAACTAGGTAAAGCAGGTCTTTGATCATATTGTTTTTATCATATTCCTCAAGGAGCTACTGATCCATGTTTGTATTTGCAAAATCATTTCTGTTTGGGGAGCCTGGGTGGCTCAGTCGGTTGAGCGTTCGACTCTTGATTTCAGCTCAGGTCATGATCTCACGGTTTGTGAGTTCGAGCCCTGCATGGGGCTCTGTGCTGACAGTGCGAAGCGTGCTCGGGTTTCTCTCTCTCTCTCAATCTCTCTGTCCCTCCCCCACGCATACACTCTCTCAAAAATAAATAAATAAACTTAAAAAAATCATTTCTGGGGGTGCCTGGGTGGCTCAGTTGGTTAAGTTTCTGACTTCGGCTCAGGTCATGATCTCATGGTTCGTGAGTTCGAGCCATGGCTCAGCTGACATGGGCTGACAGCTCAGAGCCTGGAGCTTGCTTCAGATTCTGTGTCTCCCTCTCCCTGCCCCCACTTGTGCTCTGTCTGTCTCTCTCTCTCAAAAATAAATAATAAATATTAAAATAAAAAAAACCATTTCTGTTTAGTACCTAGCCCCACCCATCCCTCTGTGTGAAGATGTTAGAAGGAAATGAAGTGGTCTATCATATTTTTATTTTTGACAAATGCCCTTGGAATGCTGTTATAAGAATATACACTTTTATTTTATTTATTTATTTAAAAAATTTTTTTAATGTTTTTATTTATTTTTGAAGGATAGAGAGACCGAGCGTGAGCAGGGGAGGAGCAGAGAGAGGGAGACATAGAATTTGAAGCAGGCTCCAGGCTCCGAGCTGTCAGCCCAGAGCCCGACGTGGGGCTCGAACTCACGAACTGGGAGATCATGACCTGAGCCGAAGTCGGACACTTAGCCGACTGAGCCACACAGGCGCCCCAAGAATACACAATTTTAAAGTGAAGGACTAACATCAGATCATCCTTCCAGTGGCAGTAACATAGTTGAATACCAAAGAAAAAATGTTTCATTCCGTGAGAATATCACGGAACCAAGCTTCCTTTGTAAGTCTGCTAAGACATGGAGAATTTTTAGGCAGTCATGATTATAAAACAAGTCTTGGAATTTGGGGAAATGTAAAAAAAAAAAAAAAAAAAAAAACAACCCTTGGACCACATTGTACAATCAGAGTAGCCCCACTGTGTTATAAAATTTAAAATGGAGGGAAGGAATTGCAGGCCCCACTTTGAAGATATCAAACGTGAAAATTTCACTCAAGCTGCCTCTCCTGTTTCCAGCTGGCAGTTACTGCCACCGGAATCACAAACAACAGCAGGTAATTTTAGCAGAATATGTCTCATCCAAAAGAAAAAAAGGTGAGTTGTACCAACAGACGAGAAAATTCAACAATGAAGCAACAATTAACAAATAATATATGGCATCAGTTCTATAAAGAGTATTTGAAAATTGTAATTGAATTTGGAAAAATGCAAATTGGCTTTGCTGGGAAAAATTGATCCAAAATACAAACAACTCGTTGTTGTTTAATGTGGTCAAGAAATGGAATGTTCTTATAAACCAACATTTCGATTAATAGAAGTAGCATGGTATTACATAAAGAATTCTAGGGGCACCTGGGTGGCTCAGTCAGTTGAGAGTCCAACTTTGGCTTAGGTTGTGATCTTGTGGTCTGTGAGTTCGAGCCCCGTGTCAGGCTCTGTGCTGACAGTTTGGAGCCTGGAGCCTGCCTCGGATTCTGTGTCTCCCTCTCTCTCTGCCCCTCCCCTGCTCACACTCTATCAAAAATAAATACACATTAAAAAATTTTAAAAAAGAGAATTCTATCCAATTATGGGTCAGATGATCAACTCTGCTTCTAGCATAGCTGTGGGGCTTGTTCATTAATTTGACCTCTCTGAATTAGTTTTTTCAGCTGTAAAATGGGAGTAATGTATATTCTTTCTATTTCACAGGGTTATTACAAGGAACAAATATGTTTGCAAAGTATAAGGTTTTGTTAACACCATACAAGGCGGGGGAACAGTGTTAAAGTATTAGGCTAGAATATACTACACGTGACACAAAAGCTAAACTGTATATAAATACATCTTTGATAAAGCTAGCGTGTGGGTTTTTTTTCTTTAAGTTTATTTTTGTGTGTGAAAGAGAGACAGCACGAGCAGGGCAGAGACAGAGAGAGAGAGGGAGACACAGAATCCGAAGCAGGCTCCAGGCTCCCAGCTGTCAGCACAGAGCCCAACGTGGGGGCTCGAACCCACGATCTGTGAGATCATGACCTGAGCCAAGTCGGATGCTCAACCCACTGAGCCACCCAGATGCCCCAGCAAGGGTGTGGTATTAATGACACTTCTTTCACATGCCCATGGGTGCAAATGTGACCTTTACATTTTTTTAAAAAGTTATTTGAGTCATTATGGGGTCTCCCTTCTCTAAATGCTGTCATCCATGTCTGATCTGAGATCTTACCCAGGACTAGAGTGTGTGTGTGTGTGGGTGGGTGGGTGGGTAAGTGTCCATCTGGTCTTCTGAGATTGGTCTGCTTTGACTATGTGACACCCATTTCTCTCTTGGGTCTTGCTCCCTCCCCAAGGGCATTGTTGAGAAGCAGGGTGCAGGTCTTCTTGTTAGTCTGAGGGAAATTCTTTTCTTTACCTGTTTCTTCAAGAAACAACACTGTAGAGGCGCCTGTGTGGCTCAGTTGGTTAAGCGTCCGACTTTGGCTCAGGTCATGATCTCACGGCTTGTGGGTTCGAGCCCCGCGTCGGGCTCTGTGCTGACAGTTGGGAGCCTGGAGCCTGCTTCGGATTCTGTGTCTCCCTCTCTCTCTGCTCCTCCCCAATGTGTACACTCTCTCTCTCCCTCAAAAATAAATAAATAAACATTAAAAAAAAGAAAGAAACTCTAGTAGACCTACAAAGCTTCTCCGAGAGACCAGCTTTTAGAAAAAAAGAACCAGGAAGAGGTGCAGGCTTTTTCCGACTTTCTGCCTGGTCACATACCTTCCCTGAGGCGCCGAGCTGGCTATCTGATTGAAGGTGGCTATGAGAAAGGAAGGAGGACTTCTGGATTACTATTGCAAAACATCTATAGTCATTTATTCATTCAACACATGGTTAACGAGCACCTACTATATACTAGACCTTGTGGAATGGCCTTGGGATAGAGTCGAGAACGAGACAGGTACAGTCCCCACTCAGGTGCTTACATTCTAGAGAAGCTAGACATTAAAACATGACTGAAAAAGAGTAATTGCACAATTGCCCTTGAGATAAGTGCTGTAAAGAACATGGAGAAGGTGTGAAGAAGAGGTACAAAGGGGAACCGATCTAATCTGGGGTCAGGGAAGGTTTCTTTGAGAAAACCATTTAAGCTGAGATCTGAAAGATAAGTAGCCATCCGTTTGGGGTGGGGAGGGAACATTCAGGCAGAGGGAAGAATATGTCCAGATGGAAGGGTAATGGCCCATTGAGTCAGGTTGACATCACATACCATGACGCAGATGAGCCAAGAAATAGGACATTATTTTCTGTGATCAAAGGCAGCTTTCTATCGAGAGAACAGTCTAGCTAAAACAGGTAACTTATCCTATCCCTTTCTACTATGCCTGTTGCAATGTATTAACTCCCCCACCCCACCCCCGCCCAGTTCAATGACCATTATTTGTCATTATCCAATTCAAAAGTGTGCCAGGGTGCCCGGGTGTCACAGTCGGTTAGGAATCTTGATTTCGGCTCAGGTCAGGATCTCACGGTTCGTGAGTTCAAGCCCGGCATCTGGCTCTGTGCTGATGGCGCCAAGCCTGCTTGGGATTCTGTCTCCCTCTCTCTCTTCCCCTCCCCTGCATGCTCTCTCTCTCTCCAAATAAATAAAAATAAAAGTTAAAAAGGTGTCCCAATTATCCTTATTTGTCACTATCCATCCAACACCACTTCTGAAATTATTGCATTCCTACACAACTATCTGGGAGTTTCTAACCATCCCAGGTAGTTGTGATCATTTCTAGATTTTGAGCCCCAGGCTGGGGTGGGGGAATCCTGGGCGCTCTTATGCCAATTTTTTGTGTTAACTTTCTCTTTCCCTGTGGAATCGAGAGCTGATGGAAAAGATATAAGAGAACATAAGAGACCAGGTAGGAGGCTAGTGCAGTGAACAACAGTGGTAGTTGGACCAGAGAGATAGCAGTAATGATGAACAAAGTAGACGGGCTTAAGACAGAGAGAGAAAGGGGAGAGGCACCTGGGTGGCTCAGTTGGTTAAGTGTCCAACTTCAGCTCAGGTCATGATCACATGGTTCACAAGTTCAAGCCCCACATCGGGCTCTGTGCTGACAGCTCAGAGCCTGGAGCCTGCTTCAGATTCTGTGTCTCCTTCTCTCTCTGCCCCTTCCCCAACTCGTGCTGTCTCTCTCTTTCTCTCAAAAATAAATAAACATTAAAAAATTGAAAAAAGACATAGAGAGGAAAGGGAATAAATAGGACTCAGGGATTGATTGGATATGTGTGTGAGGGGAGCACTTAGGGAGAAGATAGTGACTTCTAGGGTTTCAGATAGGTTGCGTTACTGTTTACTATGATATGGAACATTGGAGGAAGAAGACTGGGGAGGAGTTTCTTTTGGGAGGGATCTATCATCAAAATGATTTCCTTCTGGCCAGGGTTGGCATCCTCTGAACCGAAGCGTAGCGATTACTAGACTGTGGTGTTGGTTTAAGTCAATTATGGATCCTGAGAATTCTCTCATGATACAAGTGTGTCCTTAACATGTCTGCTTGGGTGTGTACTTGGCATCTTACACTTAACATTTGCCAAACAGAGTGTCTGATCTTCTTTCTACACCTTACTCCTCCTACAATGTCCTTCATCTCAGGAAATGATAACTCTGTCCTTCTAGTTGTTCTGGCCTTAAGCGTTCTCTTTATACCCCATACATGCGATCAATCAATGAATCCTTTGGTTTTTCCTTCTAAAAATATCCGGAATCCAATCAATTCTTTTCACCTCTACTGCTACTGCATTTGTTCCAAGCCATTATCATTTTATCATTTCTCTCCCGGATTGTTGCAGTAGCCTCTCACTGGCTTCCATTCAAGCTCCTCTATGGTCTGTCATCCACACAGAAGTCAGAGTGAACCTGTGAAAATAAGCCAGATCTTGTCACTGCTCTGGTCAAACTCCTCCAATGGCACCTCACTCTTCTCAAAGTGAAAGTCAAAATGTTAACAGTGGCCTACAGGGCTCTAAGTGATCTGATTTAGCTACCTCTCTGGCCTCACGTTCTACCACTTTCCCCCTTGTACACTCTTCTCAAGCCACACTGGCCTCTGAAGTTTCCCAAATATGCTAAGCACATTTCCATCTCAGGGTCCTTCTGCCCAGAATGCTCTTCCTCTTTATAGATGCATGGCTCACTTCCTTACCTCCCACTCAAATGACACCTTATTGGTGAGGCCTTCTCTGATACCCTATTTAAAATTGCACCCCTGCTCCCCTTCTCTGCTTAAATTGTTCCATGATATAGATAACCATTTAACATAAATATACTTTACCTTTTTATTATCTGTCTCCTGTTCCCCCACCAACCCTGCACGCAATGCGTGCTTCATTGAGGGCAGGATTTTCCTTCTCCCATGCTGTGTGTTCTGTGCCTAGCTTGTTACTTGACACTTGGGAGGGACTTTGGTGGCTTTTTCTCTTAACCAACCCAGCTGCATCTCAGGTTTGGCCTTATGTTTGGAGGGATCAACACATTTGTCAGCTGGGAGGACTCAGGGCTTTGGAGGAGTTCCAGGGTTCAGATTTTTTCAATTCCTTTGGCTCCTTCATAACATCCCCATTCCAATGACCAAGATTTGAGTCTTTTCCAATTAGGGCATTACTTTTAACCTAAGGAAACCAGCACAGCATAGAAGCCAGATAGTGCTATTCTGCCGCGCTCACAATGGTCTCCTCATTTGGGTGCCAGTACGCTTAGACCTCTAACGCATTGGATTGGTGACAGCTTAAAATCAGTAGCAGCAGATTTTACGAGCCTTTTAAAATTCAAGTTCTTTTCCTGTCTAACAACTCCTCATGAAAATAGTGTAGGTCTTGGTTCAGGGATGGCAGCAGCCAAAATTGTATTGTGTCACTTGGGTCCTCTGCAAGGCCCACATGGAAATGGAGTCGGGAGTGCAGTAGGTTTATTGGGGGTAAAGCTTACGAGAGATAAAAGGGGGCCAAAATAGGAGCGGGCAAGGAAAGCCTGCAGATTGAGATGCAGGTCCCGCAAAGTCTTATCAACCCAACCTTGAGCTCCGGAGAAAAGTTGCCAGGAGAGGAGTCCCTCGTCAGGCAGAAGTGGCCAGTCCCTGGACGTCTGCCATGCTGAGTCATTGGCTGGGGCTGCCTGAGAAGAGCTTGGCCTCAGTCCCAAACCTGAGGTGGATCCTGAAGGCATTATAGCTGGAGGCTGTCAGCTGATTGAACTCCAGGGCCCCCGATGGCAAGGTTTTTTTTTTTTTTTTTTCTCAATGGGAGATCTGAGAAACACACCTCAGTGACTGCCAGATGTACTTAAGTGTTATTTTGACTCCTCCTAGATCATCACCGGGTTGGTCCATGGTGGGCTCAGGAGATAGGAACATGGAAGGCAGGCTTATGTAAATAGTGCACAGCATCTGGGGGATATCAGCCTCACCTTAGTTGGCTGAGGAGGGGTTGGTGGCAAAACCTCTTTTTTTTACCCCCTTTGGTTGCAGGAGACAAGAACCCAAATCTAACTGGCCTTTATGACTTT
Organism: Felis catus; assembly: GCF_018350175.1. Taxonomy (NCBI): domain Eukaryota; kingdom Metazoa; phylum Chordata; class Mammalia; order Carnivora; family Felidae; genus Felis; species Felis catus. Next base: position 36,992,118 of record NC_058386.1, read on the forward strand.
GCTTGAGATAAAGACCTCAAAATAGGAGCTTTTGAGCATTAACCAAAGCCTTATCTTTTAGTGACAGCGAGGTCTAGGGCTACAGAAAGCACCAGTCCCGTTTACATATTTAAAAATATCTCTCACAACTAATGCAAATCAAATGCTTTAAAATTTTAAAGCATTCCCGCTAGTGCGCACTTCAAACAACAAACTAACACTGGCAGTTATTACATCATCTTAAAAAAAAAAAACCCTCTTGTAATCAATTAAACTCATTACACCTGAATAATCATTACCAATGATGTATAATTTAAATAATCTTTGCAAGATGATTTATTTATGACTGTCAGGCCTACTAATGACTTTCCAAAGCATCACTCAGTAGAGTCTGATAAAAGTTTCCTGTTGAAGCCTTTTCAAACCTTAGGGAGTTTCCAGGATTGCCCTGGGGCCCACTTAAAGACAGGAAGAGTGGCCCATGAAAATTACCCGAGGGCCTTGCGTATCCGTATCTTCCCGGAGCTGGGCACTCTGGAAGGAATTTGTCTCTTTCTTGATACTCTTTATTTAAGCCACCAGAGGCAACCAACTCAGGCATCTCTATATTTGGCTACCTGAAAATCTTCCCCCTCGGTAGGTGCCTGGCCGGAGACCCTAGAGACAAATGGCTCTAACTTAAGCCGTTGCTTTACCACCAGGCATGGACTATACCATTTTCCCATCAGGGGCCCGGGGGCATCTTACTACCACTGATCCTACCATCCCTCTACATTTTCTCTCAAGATCTACTGTATGTGACTTCACTCCCGTTTAGGCATGTTTGATAGCAAGAGTTAGACATCTGCTCACACTAACTTGAAGTGAGGCAGGATTTACTGTAACGTTAAATGCTACAATCTCATGGACGCGCGAGGATAAGAATTGGATTATGCTGGGGCGCCTGGGTGGCTCAGTCGGTTGAGCATCCGACTTCGGCTCAGGTCATGATCTCACAGTCCGTGAGCTCGAAACCTGCGTCGGGCTCTGTACTGACAGCTCAGGGCCTGGAGCCTGCTTCGGATTCTGTGTCTCCCTCTCTCTCTGCCCCTTCCCCGCTCATGCTCTGTCTCTCTCTGTCTCTCAAAAATGAATAAACATTAAAAAAAAATTTTATAAAAAATAAAATTGGATTATGCCCAGGCCACACAGGTATGGGAAGTGGGACACCAGGGACTGTAGGGGGGGCCCGCCCACCCACTCACGGAGGGCCACAGCACAACTTCTCTTGGCAGGCTTCCTTGGTCTTGTCTCTTGTGGCTTTTCCACACCTCCAGAACTTGAACTCCTGTGTGGCTTTAGTTTGTCATAGCACTGACTCCTACCCTGTCTCTACTTGATTTTTTTCCCCCGAGATTCAGGCTCTTGGTGGCCCAATTTTTGAATTAAGTTTCATAGTGTTCCAATTCTGAATTCCCAGGAGAAAGTCAGGTGAAAATCTCTGGTCCAATCAACTGTGACTAGGATGGGGCTGTCATAACGCTCCTGTAGGAGAAGATGAAGCAGCTTCTCTACGAAGAGATTATGAGTGGCAAGGTAATGATTGGCATGTGAGTTGAAAGTTGGGATGAGTTTCTGGGGCCTCAGAAAGCAGGTAGGAAGAAGGATAAGCATTTGTGTAAATACTTAAAATAATTTTATTATCAGGAGGTAGTACAGAATAATGATTCTCTGAGACTCTGGAGTCAGACTTACAATGTATGTGACCTTGGATACATTATGTAATTCCTCTGTATCTCAGTTTTCTCATCGGGAGGATGGAGATAATGGGACCTATCTTATAGTGTTGTTGTCCGTTAATATATGTAAAATACTTAAAATAGTGCCTGGTTTGTATTAAGTGATAAATAAACATCGATTATCGTATTATTTTTTTTAATTTTTGTAATGTTTATTTTTGAGAGAGAGAGAGAGAGACAGAGTGCAAGTGGGGGAGGGGCAGAGAGAAGGAGACACAGAATCCAAAGCAGGCTCCAGGCTCTGAGCTGTCAGCACAGAGCCTGATGCGGTGTTCGAACCACGGACTGTGAAATCATGACCTGAGCCAAAGTCAGCCGCTTAATGGACTGAGCCACCCAGGCGCCCCAATGATCATCATATTTTTAACTACATTCTTCTTAGAGTTCCCTACTGACTAACAATATAAACGCTATTTACATTCTATTGTTAAAATTCCACTTATATAAAAATAAGCATTATTTGTGCTCTTTTATTGTCATCAACTGGTTGACATGTGGTTGGAGGGTATAGACAGGTATGTTCACTGTCATGGCTGTTTGGACTATTTGCCTTATTACTTCACACAATAGTATTTGTATTTAATAAATACAAATTTGTATTTAATAAAAGTCAGTTCTATAAGTACTGACTTTTGTTGTATTTGTACACCATCGATCTTATTAATGAACATTTTGCTTTAAATTAACACACTTAAGTGAAGAAGAGTCTTAACTACATTTTCTTAAAGGAGGAAACACTTTATCATCACAGTAAGATAATACCCTGTATCACTTGCCTTAAATAGAAGATAACCAAGGCGCCTGAGTGGCTCAGTTGGTTAAGCATCTGACTCAACTTCAGCTCAGATCGTGATCTCATGGTTTGTGGGATCAAGCCCCATGTTGGGCTCTGTGCTGACGGCAAGGAACCCCTTTGGGATTCTTTCTCTCCTTCTCTTTCTGCCCTTCCCCCTGCTTATGCTTTCTCTCTCTCTCTCTGTCTCTCAAAATAAATAAATAAGTAAACATTAAAAACACAGAAGATAACCATAGATATCAATACAATGAAAACAGCACAGTGTCACTAAAGTCTAAGTAGGTAACTAACTAAATAATATTTGACAGAGTGGGAGGTTGGGTTTCTGTAAAAAAAAGGAGACCAGCAAGTGTTAAATAGCAGAATTGAGTTGAACTTCAGTAGTGATACAATCAGAGGATTAAAAAGAATTGGGGGGAGGGGGCAATAACACTGTCACTATGTGGCTTAATGGTACCTAACAGTTGGGTGTAAGGGCTTCGGAAGCCATCCCTGAAATTATCTCTTCTATGGCCAGTAGCACAAGTTCCACACAATAAAAAAAAACAAAAAACAAAAAACAACAAACACTGTTCCAGAGGGACTAAAAGCTTCTAAGCTGGGAGAAGACTAGGAACCCTGCTTTACTCTTTTTCATTCCATTTTCTCTATAGCAGACTTATACCTCAAGGAAAGTAGAGGTTTTGGAGTTCGGATCCTTTTCCCAACACTTACTCAGATTGGAAGTTACTTATCATCTCTTGTTTCCTTACCTGTAATGTGGGGTGAGATAATAGCACCTAAAGTACCAAGTTATTATGAAGATTAAATATGACCACATATGAGAAGTGCTTAGCACAGGTCCTGACTGTAGCAAGCACTAATAAATATGTATATTTTGTATTATAAATGGGATGAAACATATAGCGACTTGCTTTTTATTCTTAATAATATTTTATGGTAATCCCTCCATGTGAGTTCATATAAATCTACCTTATTTTTTAAATGGCTGTATAAAACCCCAAAGTATATATATTCAATATTATCTTTAACCAGTCTTTTGCTGGGGGACATTCAGGTTGTTTTCTTTTTTCTTTTTTGGTAAATGCCATCAGCGCAGAGCCCATTTGGGGCCCCAATCCCACCAACCGTGAGATCACGACCTGAGCAGAAATCAAGTCGGAAGCTTAACTGACTGAGTCACCCAGGCACCCCTAGGTTGTTTTCCGTGTGTGCCTGTGTGTGTATTCATTTTACAAGTGAGGGGACTGAGGCTTAAAGAGGTTAAGGCAGCCTGAGCAAACCAAAGACGCACCATGTTCTGTCATTGTCAACAATGGACTCAAGGCAGTTTGATTCACATGTAAAGGGGGAAATGATATTACTCAGGAGAGGTGTTTAAAAGACGCCCCCTGACTGTGCAAAGGGCATGACTGTGTGGGGTGGAAGTGAATGGGGCTAGCCAGAGGTCCTACAGGCTGGGAAAGACTGGAACAGTACCTCGGGTGGGGGAGGGGGCGGGGAGACTCACAAGGAGAGAACGGAAGAGGCAGGAAAAGCTTCACAGCTCACTCTGCCCACATCTCAATTTTTGCATCCTCTTCTGTCACCTGTTTATGGTGTAGAAGAGCAAATTACATTTCAGTGCCTGTCTAGCACAATGCCTCATCCTGCAAATGCTCAATAAATATTTACTGAGTGAATGAATAGATTTACATTCCTGATTACCTAAGACTTAGGGAATCTTGAGCCAGGCATCTAGGCGTGGCAGGGACACCATCTGGCAGGGAAGGCACCATCAGACTCGGCCCCGCACAGGCAAGCTGAGTCAGACTAGTAAGCAGAGGCAAGTATTGAACTTTATGGCTGCCACGTGGAGTTGAACACAATTCACAGCATTGTTTCAGGTGCTAGCAGAGGAGCAAAAAAGCCCTGAAAGAACCATTATAAGACTTCGCGTGTCCTTTGTGTAGGATCATAAAAACAGGATATCTTGCCCAAGTTTATGATTCCATTACAAAAGAAAAATAAAGCCATTAGTAAATCTAAGGAAACGTATTGACTGCACATCTCTTTGTCCAGGTCGGTTTGCAGAATATATTGAATTGGGCCATGTGGCCCCCAAGAGCGAAATCCATGAGTTATTTTTAGTGGAGTTACAGCAAGTCTAAATAAATACAAGTCTGTCTGCCTTGAGTTGCTCTTTATGATAGCAGTATCATCCCTGTTATGTCCTAGAATGCTTTCACGGGGCACTACTTCGAGCATAGGCAGCCTGCACTCTAGGTGGAATCATTGTGAACTGATTTTTTTTTTTGAACAGTGGCTCTACTTGATTTGAAGTGGTTCAAATCAAATGTAGGTTATGCAGTTTGAATTCCAGTTGTGCCTCATGATTAATCATGATTTTGCTAAAATAATTCTGTGTAACAAATAACTATCAAATCTCCTTTGTCTTTCTCGTTTGCAAGCCTGTGGATTGGCTGTGTGTGGCTTTCTTGGGTTCAGCTGAGATCTCCTGAGCTTGGTTCCGGGCTATCGGTTGGGTTCAGGGCTGTTCCGAGAATTTCCTCATTCTGCAGAAGCTACTCAGGGCATGTTCCCTCATGATGGATGGAAGAAGTGCAAGGAAGTCAAACCACACAGGCACATTTAAAACCTCTACTTGTGTCATGCCAACTAACGTTGCATTGGCCAAAGCCTATGTCAATGGGACAAGGAAGTATATTTCTGTCATGGAGACGGGACATGGCAAGAAGAAAAAATTGTGCGCAAATAATGCGGTCTAACACACCCTGGGACGTTGGTGAAGATGCTGAAACCCCTTTGTGCCTCAGTTTTCATCATCTGAAAAATGGGCATCATTGGGTTGCTTGAAGACTTAAATGATTTACTATGCACAAAGTTGTTGGAATGGTGCCCGGCTCATAGGAAGCACTTGATAAATAACAATTATTTGTACTTAAGCTATTTTCTATGAAAGTCAAGTAAGAAGTTTCTGATTTCTGGGAACCCCAATTCCAACAAGTTCTGATGCAGTTCTATGTTCACACTGATGATGATGATGGACGTATTAGCACACATTCAGAATGATGATAAAAGAGAATAGGAGTAAGTAAGAATGCCATTTGAAACACATATGAAATTGGGATAATGAGGTTGTTGCTATGATCAAGTCAGATAGAATGCAAATATTGCATTGAAAACTGTGAAGCACTGCAGAATCTGTATAGCTCTTAATCCAGTCTCTTTTGTTTTCCAGAAGGCAGAATTAGGGCCCAAGGAAAGACCTAAGGTGCACGAATTCATCTCATTGCAGCACAGCCAACTAGAATACTGTCTACTAGGTCAAGGTATATTTTCTATACTTGAACAGATTTCTTTTAACATTTCCCTCTTTAGTTAGGAAAAAGAAAACAGACAAAAGACAAAATAGGTTTATATCAAGTACGTAATAAAAAATTTAAAATTACCTTCTAGTACATGTCCTTGGGTCAGTGAATTTTTTTTAATGTTTTATTTATTTTGAGAGAGTACAAGTGGGGGAGGGGCAGAGGAAGAGGGGGACAGGGGATCTGAAGCAGGCTCTGGGCTCACAACAGAGAGCCCGATATGGGGCTTGGACTCACGAATCGTGAGATCACGACCTGAGCTGGAGCTGGACGCTCAACTGACTGAGCCACCCAGGCGCCTGTCAGGTCAGTGAATTTTTAACCCAATTTTACTCCATTTCCACCCCCCTCCCCCCCCCCCCGTACTACTACTTAGAATAATAACCCTAAGGTAAAAGAAAACTGTGAATTTTCTAAGGGAACACTATTCTTATAAAAGCAGGAAAGTTAATCTATTTTTAAAGAATGTTAAGAATTCAGGTTGAAATGAATAAGATTTTCTCGTTAACCTCCAAATTACATGTACCCTAATAAGCATTCGGTGGTTGTTATCATTCATCAAGGTTTTAATAGACTTATAAAATGTGAGAGTTTTGGTGTTGAGAAATTTTATGTTAGAAAATGTGAGTTACTGACTGTAACGAGGCTATGAGAGGTAGCTTGATTCAGCAGATAGAATATAAGCGTTGGGATCAGAGAATGAGGTTCCAATTCCATCTCTGCCACTTAATAACTGTGTGGTTTTGGGTAGGTTACTTAACTTCTCTATACCCTGCTGAATCATGTCAAGGATTCTGAGAGAACACAAGCTCCTTTTGGGCAGGAAATTTGTTTCGTTTACTGCTATGTTCCCCGTGCCTGGAACAATGATTGGCAGAATAAGCCTTAGAGATAACCTATCAAGTGTCCACCACAGGATCCAGCACATAATAGCTGTCAATACAAGGTAGGAACTTTTATTATCAGGAAGAGAAGAATAAGGTTTTGGGGACAATTATGTGATCTCTGTTTCTAGCCAAACAGGGGACACTGGGCTCAAACCCAGGGTAGACTGTCAGGAACTTGAGGAAAGATAGGCCTGAGGTCTAAGGCATTTAAAACACTACAACCAGGGGTGGAGCTGGAGAAGACAACCAAAAAGCTAACCTGAAGGAAATACCACTCTGAAGAAACAGGGCAGGGAATGGACAATTCCAGCATGAATCCAGCGCCTGACATTTAGAAGAATTTAACAAGTATTTGTTGAATGGATGAAACAATGAATCTTTAATTTGAGGCCACAAATGGAGCCATGACTTTAGGAGAAGAATAAGAGGCAGAGCCTGAAAATTTCTTTGAGTTAGTTCTGATGACCTGTAACAAAGAGGGGGTGGTGTTTCTTTATAGACAGTGTGGCAACAGGACATTCTCCACCAGGGGAGAATGTACAGTACAGTGAAGAATTGCATGATGGGTGCCTGGGTGGCTCAGTCGGTTGAGCAGCTGAGTCTTGATTTCCGCTCAGGTCATGATCTCATGGTTTATGGGTTCGAGCCCTTTGTCGGGCTCTACACTGACAGTGTGGAGCCTCCTTGGGATTCTCTCTCTCCCTCTCTATCTGCCCCTCCCCTGCTCGTACTCGCTCTCTCACTTTCTCTCAAAATAATAAATAAACTTTAAAAAATATCCTTATTAAAAAAAAAGAATTACGTGACAATATTATGGGACTTGGGGAGAGATCAAATGGATTGAGCACTGGTCACTGAGAGAAACAGCCTTGCCCTTAGTTTAGAGGAACCACCGAGATGTTCTGAGGGTAGGATTAACATTGCTAATGAGAATAAGAGGGAAAAATTAAAGAAGCAATAAGTAAGTTGCTCAAGAAATAGAGAAGTATTCAGTTCATTCTCATCAAAAGTGCTAATACCATTCAATGGGGGCAAAAATAGTCTTCTCAGCAGATGGTACTGGGACAACCTGATATTCACCTGCAACAGAATGAAATTGGACCCTCCCTTACATCATATACAAAAATTAACTCAAAATGAATCAAAGACCTAAATGTCATATAAGCTAAAATGATAAAACTCTTAGAATAAAGCATAGGGGAAGTTCTGCATAACCTTGGATTTGGCAATGGTTTCTTAAATATGACACCAAAACAAAGGTGATAAAAGAAAAAAATAGATAAGTTGGATTTCATCAAACTTAAAAACTTGTACATCAAAAGATGCTATCAAAAGAGTGGAAAGTCAACCGAGAGGTTGGGAGGAACTATTTGCAAATTATATATCTGATAAGCATTTAATATCCAGAACATAAAAAAAAAAACCTACAACTTAACAACAAAACACAAACAACCCAAGTTTAAAAATGGGCAAAGGACTAGAATAGACATTTCTCCAGAGAAGATATGCAAATCAGCACATCAAAAGGTGCTCAACATCATTAGTCATTAGGGAAATGCAAAGCAAGACCACAATGAGAGATCATTTCATACCTATTAGGATGGTTATTTAAAAAAAAAAAAAGGAAAATAGTGACTGTTGGCAAGGATGTGGAGAAATTAGAACCCTTACACATTGCTGATGGGAATGTAAAATGGTGCAGTTGCTATGGAAAATAGTTTGACTTTTTCTCAAAAAGCTAAATATAGAATTGTCACATGACCCTGCAATTCTACTAAGTATTTACCCAAAAGAATTGAAATCTGGGACTCAAATGGATATTTGCACATCAATATCTATAGCATCATTACTCACAATAGACAACACTTGGAAACAACCCAAGTGTTAATCACTGATGAATGGATAACCAAATGTGGTACATACATACCTTAGGATATTATTTAGCCATAAAAAGGAATAAAGTTCTGATACATGCTACAACTTGGATGAACCTTGAAAACATTACACTATGTGAAATAAGCCAGACACAAAAGGACAAATATTGTATAATTCCACCTTTATGAACTATCTAGAATGGGTAAATTCAGAGACAAAAAGTGAGTTAGTGATTACTGGAGGAGGGAGTTATTGATGAATGGTTGTAGAGTTTCTGTTTGAGGTGACGAAAGGGTTTTGAACATGGATATTGGTGATGGTTGCACAACACTGGGAATGTATTTAATGACACTGAATTGTACACTTAAAAACAGCAAATGTTATATTACCTATGTATTTACTGTAATAATTAAAAAAATGAAATAGAGAAGTAGTGCTATCATCTGGGATCACTGTGGTAGATTGAATAGTGCTGCCTCCCAATCCAAGATGGCTAAACTCTAGTCACTGGTGCTATGCCTTTGTATGTTATATTATCTGGCAAAAGGGGCCTTGTAGATGAATTAATTTTACAGATCTTAAAATAAGGAGATTATCCTGGATTATCTGGGTGGGCTCAATGTAATCACAAGGGGCTTTAAAAATGGAAGAAGGCAGAAGAGGAGGTAGGGGGAGATGCTATGGAAGAAGAGGCAGGAGATGTTCAAAGTGTGAGAGGGACCCAAACCACTCACCATTGCTGGCTTTGAAGAAAGGGGAAGGGGGCTGTGAGCCAAGGAATTCAAGAGACCTCTGGAAGCTGGGAGCAGTCCTTGGCTGATATCCAGCAAAGAAATGGGATTTCAGTCCTACAACCATGAAAATTTGAATTCTGCTGCAACCTGCACAAACAAAGAAATAGATCCTCTTTTAGAGCTAGCAGAAAAGAATACAGCCCTGCAGATGTCTTGATTTTAGCCTGGTGAGACCTATGTTGGAGTTACAGAACTACAAAATAATAAATTTGTGTTAAAAAAAAATAGAAAGCCTGTTGTGGAGGTGGCTATTACTCTGTGATAGGAAGACAGCAAGGGCTCACATGAGAGGTTTTGTGGAGTAGTCAGAAAACAGAGCAAAAATGACCATCAAAAACAGCAGATTGCTTTTTCCAAAGATGACTACAACGATATCTCCCATCCCACATACTCTTCTGCAATGAGAACTTGCCACCATCAGGAAGTCCCTTACCCTGAATTTGGATTGGTCTTTGTGACTTGCCTATAAGAAAAGGAATGTAATGAAAGTAATCCTGCATGATATCTGAGGCTACATCAAAAGATGGGTGTTGTATGGAAACCAATTTGTCAATGAATTTCATATTAAAAAAGAAAGAAAGAAAGAAGCTGAGGCCAAGGGAGATTAAATTTTAACAATTGGATTAAAAAAAAGAGAGACCTTCTATCTGGTTCCCTTATACTTGTTTTCCATATGCTACATCTCAGGACATTGCCTGTTGGAACCCAGGCTCCATGCTGTGAGGAAGACCAAGCCACACAGAGAGGCCCATATAGGTGCTCCAGTCAACAGTCCCAAACAAGCCCAGCCTTGGAGTCATCCCACCCAGGTGATGAAGCCTCCAGAAAATTCCAACCCACAATTGTTTGAGTCACCTCCAGCTGAATCTAAATCTTTGTGCCCCCCAACTGCAGCACATAGATTTGCCATCCCTGACGGGCCCAGTGCAAATCCCTGACCCACAGAATCTGTGAGCGTTAAATGGTTGTTGTCTTACGCTACTGAGTTTGGGGTGTTTTGTTACAGGGTAATATATAACCAGAATAAGTGTGAAAGAAGAATAAATAGAATTTTATAACACCCACAGGGAGGCAAGGCAGTGAAGAGGCATAGATCATTCCAGAGTCTCTTGCTTGAGGGCTAGGAAAACAGTGGTCTTCATTACTCATGGAAGGCAGATGGCCAGGGATGGAGAAGAATGGAGGAAAGAGAGAAGCATGATCATTCCTCCATGAACAACATGAAAATGAGGGATCTCTTCTGTTTTAATGAGAGGCTTGGTTGGGATTGGGCTCTCCCTAGCCACTCCCAGAACTATGAGGAACACCACTGTAGTTCTCAAAAGTACTAAAGTATCAATTTATTGCAGCCAGGCTGACTCTGAGTAAGGGTTGACCAGCCCACAGGAATTATTGTCAGTTGGCTAAAGTAGAGTACACCTCTGCATACTGAAGTGCCATTGAAGAATGCATTCCAACAGATTGAATTCTTATGAAAAAAACTGTTAAATAATGAAAACTACCACTGATGCTTTGCTGCAGGCCTTTTTAAATGACCTCAATTATGACTGTTCAATAAATACAAAACTGAAAAAATTATGAGATTAAAGAATTATGTCCAGAATCAAGCCATCCTCAGAGGATCCAATGAAAATTCTCTCCTAGAAAGCAGTCTTAGCATTCTACAAACACAACTACCGAGAAAGCAAGGAGTGAATGCAGATTAAAATAGGGACAGCGTCTTGATGAACCAGAGATTCATCACAATTGGTGCCTATAAGTGGACTATAAGTGAGGTTTAACAAAAGATTCCTCAAAGGAACCTGATAAAAAAAACAGTTTTGTTTTGTTTTTTAGTTTTTAGGTTTTTTAATCAGTGAAGATCTCAAGAGGTGCCCACATCTATGTTCTTTAGAACCCTCTGGAATCTGCATCACCACTCATTAGAACTGTGTCATTTAAGAGCACCCTAAGGCCATTTGGCCAAAGTGAACGGTACTAATTCAACTTTCATTGTTAGCTACTCAGCTGTGCTATATTAAATAATTTAACCTCGAAATCTCTTTCCAACTCTACATTCTAGTACAGTACATTGATTTGTAGTTTTTTCCCTTATTTATTTCATTCTTCTGTGTTTTAGTTAACTTCTCTCCCTCATTAACTGTAGTTTGTTTCTAAGCCCCATTTTGTGGTTTCTGCTCTTTTCATTCTGGATTTCATGTCTTTGGGAAGCTTATCTAAATACACAATGTTAAGTTACTTTTCCTTCAAGAAGTACTTACTGATTCCTACATCTACATCTTCCAGTTCTTTCTCCTAAGCTGTGCTTCAGTTCCGCCCCTCCAATTAAATGTCTTCTTTTTCAGTTTAGAAAAGTGAGAACCCATTATCTAAAGTGATTGGAATGAGTTTCAAGTGGGAACGGTCATCCTACCTTTGTAGGTTAATCTCATTAATCTGCTTTGTAGTCTGCTTTGGATCCTGCTTTTAGTAGTAGCATTCAAGTAAACGCCCAGTAAGCCACTCTGAATTGGTTGTGGTTCAAATTATGAGGATTTTTAAAGGAAAGCTAAAGCCAATGCTAGATAACATGGACGTTATCTTGTAGGATTTGGGAGCAGAGAAATCGAAATTCTTTCTCCATGAACACGAGAAATTTGGAGTAGACCACTGCTTTTTCAAATTGGACTGTATGAGCACTAGGAATTCTATGACCTCCCTTCAGGGCTGTCAGTGGGGTGACAAGGTACCCAACAGGTAAAGCTACTCCAACCCTTGCCTCTCACAAGTGTCAATCAGATGACTTCACTTTCATCCGTTTTTCATACTGCACGATTTAAAAAAATTTTTTTTAATGTTCATTTATTTATTTATTTGAGAGAGAGAGAGAGAGAGAGAGAGAGCGAGCAGGAGAGGGGCAGAGAGAAAGGGAGACACCAAATCTGAAGCAGGTTCCAGGCTCCGAGCTGTCAGGACAGTGCCCAACATGGGGCTCAAACTCCCGAACTGTGAGATCATGACCTGAGCGGAAGTCAGTCGCTTAACCCGCTGAGCTACCCCAGGCACCCCTGCAAGATTTTGTTTGTACAAAGTTTTCTGAGTCTGCTTTTTTGCTGTTGTTGAAAATTTGCAGACCAGCTGATCTCTAAGACCTCTTCTGGTTCTTATATACTGTGGTTCTGTCAAATCATTGATAAGAGGCTACAGGATAAGAACTATAAACAAAATAGTGTAGATATATCTTCATAGTCTCTCCTCCTACATTAGATGAGTTCAGACAGCAAATGCAAATGGAGCTTTATTGTATTGTGTTGTACAGCTCTGATGACGCTCTTGATTTGCAAGGGTAATAATGTTCCTGCTTCACGGCAATTCTTTAGCAAAATAAAAGGTGCCCACATTTCATAATCTCCTGTGCCTCTTAAGGTATCTTTGGGCTTTGAGTAGCTAGACCTTGAAGACTTAACAATCAGTGTAGCAGATGCTGTTGGTGCCCACGTTTATTCTTGCTTTCACCATTCCCATGTCTTCCCACAGCTTCTTGCCTTAAGCACTTGCAACCCTCTGCCTGAGGGCTTTCTCTGGCCACAAGAGCACGCCTGGTCTTTGTACAAGGAAGGCTGGAAATGCTGGGGAGTTGATCTTCCCAGGACTAGCCCTCAAGTAATGGACAGGATTTGGTGGGTAAATACTCCAGCTTCATTCATCACCCCTTGAATAGCACAATTCTGAGACATGTTCTGTAGAGTTACCCAGAGGTCCCCGGTAGGGTTAGGCCCTAATTGCTCACAGCAGTAAATTCATTAACCCACCCTGCATTTCCTTCCTTCCCTTTCCCATCTCTCCTACCAGTTCTTGGTATCACCTCCAAGGTAATTACTCCCAAATAAACTACTTGCATTCATATCTTCTTTGTGGGATCTGCTTCTGGGGGAAACCCAAGTGTATCAGCCAGGGTCCAGTCAGGAGGCAGAAACACTACCAGTTATGTTAACAGGAGAATTTGACGTAAAAATCGTTAGCTAGATATAAAATTGTTAACTTGGTGTCTGTGTTAATAATTTCCTGGGGCTACCATACCAGAGTACCATCATCTGGGTGGCTTAAACAACAGAAATTTATTGTCTCATAGTCCTGAAGGCTAGAAGTTTGAAATCAAGGTGAGATCAGGGTAAATTCCTTCTAGGGTTGTGAGGAAGAATCTATTCCATGCGTCTCCCCTAGCTTCTAGTAGCCTCAGGCTTTCCTTGGCTTATAGATGGTGTTCTCCCTTGTATTCATGTTGTTTTTCTTCTGTTGAATTAAGGCCCATCCTAATGATCTCATCTTTTTTTTTTAAGTTCATTTATTTTGAGACAAACAGAGAGCACGAGCTGGGGAGGGGCAGAGAGAGAGAGAGAGGGAGGGAGAGAGAGAATCCCAAGCAGGCTCCACACCATCAGCACAAAGCCTGATGCAGGACTCAATCTCTCAAACCGTGAGATCATGGCCTGAGCTGAAATCAAGAGTCAGGTGCTCAACTGACTGAGCCACTCAGGTGCTCCAATGATCTCATCTGAACTTGATCATCTGCAAAGACTCTATTTCCAAGTATGGTCACATTCATAGGAACTAGGAGTTAGGACTTTAGCATCTTTTGGGTGGGGGAACACGATCCAGCCCATAACAGTACCTGAAGAGGAAAATGAGATATGTAGGTATCAGGGAGGTAGAAACGTCAGGAAACAGCTACCCTCCTTAGCATGAGGGAAAAGAGAGGAGATGTTGAAATTATTAAAACATAGAGAGCTGGAGGAGGGACCACATGAGGCTGAAACACAGATACTTGAGGAAAGGGCACCATTGAGTGGCGCTGGTGTCTCTGTGCTGAAGGAAGAGGCCTCATGGGGGCCTGGACCCAGATACCTGAAGAGGGGGTGCTATGGTCTGGTGCTGATGTTCCTGGGGTGGGGGCATGATGAGACCGGTTCTGCAAAGAGTGGAAAACCTGTAAATGGTATTCAGCTGCTGCTACAGGAAGGGACTGCCACCTTTGGGATTAAGAAGTGAGGTTGGGGTAACTCTCACAGGAGCAGGAGGCAGTTAGGAAACCCCAAGAAGTGAACAGGAAGTAAACAGAAAGGAGGATCATGTCTCTTCTTCCTCTTCCAGCTTCGCATCTCCCTCTAGCACTCTGTATGGACAAAGCCTAAAAGGGAACCGCTAGCAAGCAGAAATGCGATCTGCAGAATCTCAGTGTCAGCATCATAAAGCAAAGTATGTAGGACTGGGTTTGGAGCTGAGAGAGAATAGCCTAATAACTGGCACACCAATCTTGGCTGTTCAGAAAATTAAGCTTTTTATCCCAAAGAAACTAGGGATTATTAGGCCTAAGAACGTCAACATAGATGCTTGATTAATGGTGGTTAACGAGGCAGTATCTGAGAAAGAAACACCTAGATAAAGTAATATGATTGAATTTTTAACAACATACCAGAATTTCAGCATACAAAGAAGAACAGTTCTCTTCAAAATCGTTTCATGGCAAGTTTTCAAATCACTCTTTTGATACAACCATGGCTCAAAGATTCCAAGGGACTCTGCATTTTGATCGGCCCGCATTGTGATTCAATCCATGTTGCCAACACTTTGCCTCTTGTGGGTGAATTAGCTTTTTGGCAGCAACTTAATGTCATCTCATGCTAAACCTGGTGAATAAAAGTCACATAATCAGATCTGATTCTACCTTTCTTTTAAAAACAGGTTGTGGGGAGGGGTTTGGGGGTAGTGTGTCATAAGCAAGGTATAAATTCTGTCTTAAGGTGGTGTCTAACTGGTGGTCTGTGATGCTATCATTCTCAACCTGTCAGTAAAATGATCATGAACACAGAAAATGATGAAGGCTCACAGTAGCAAATCAAATCGAGACTATCATTTTGTCATTTTCCAACACTGTTTCGAATTTCACCTAATTATAAGGGTGATGCACTTGTTGGAAAAATACAATTTATGATCTACAGGTGCTTTGCTGTCAGTTACAGAAAAAACTCTGCCAGTGTAATAAAGGAGATCATTTTATGCTTCCTTCATGAAACGGAGAGCTTGAGTGGCTTAAAATCATCAGGTCTGGGTCTAGGAGAAAACACAGCAGCCATCTGCTTACTAGTGGGGAGCTTTCTTGAGGCAGTCAGAACACCCTTACTTATCTCCTTTTCTATTAGTATATATCTTATGTTTAGAGGAGACCAGAAATCTTCCAGAAAGCTATTTGCAAGGATGTAGAGAGAGAATTGATACTACCTGGTTGCCGCTGGAGAGATCAGAAGAATCCTTGTCATAGTGCATAGCGATTATAGTTTTACATATTCCTTATTGATTTAGAGCATCATAAAACCAAGCTACGGGATGGGAGAAGGTTCCAGCTGAGTACATCAGAGTTGCTCAAAGTGAATATCTTCTGGGCGTTGAAAATTGGATTGAGAGCCATGTACATTGAGACAATTGAAATCTCAGGTGAAGTGACAAACCAAGTTTGTCTTTTGGCAAGAACTGGGTTAGGCAAGATCTCTCTTCATTTTGGGGACGAATAAATAGAACAACTTACATAGAGGTCTTTGGAAAAAATATGGCAGAACAAGTGAAACACTACCCTGAAGACTCGGGAGAAGAATGCCAACTGTGAAATGATTTACTATTGAAACCAGTAACAAATCATACCCTTAAGGTTACACGAAGATGTAACTTCCGTAAAACAGGAGCAGAGCCTTAGGGAAAGTAGTAGTAAAGATGAAGACAATTGTAGGAGAATAACAGGAAAATGATTGAGATAAAGAAACAAAAAAGAAACTGTAAGGGAACTAGAAATGCAAGAGCAGAATAAAAAATCCTCTCTGGAGGGGCGCCCGGGTGGCTCAGAAGGTTGAATGTACAACTCTTGATTTTGGTTCAGGTGATGATCCCAGGGTTGTGGGATCGAGCCCCGTGTTGGGCTCTGCGCCTGCTTAAGATTCTCTTTCTCTCTTCACCCTGCCCCTCCACCACTCATGGTCTCCCTCCCTCTCTCTGTCTCTCTCAAAAAAGAAAAAAAATAAAAAGAAATCTCTTTTCTGGAAACAGAAATGAGCAGAATTGCCACAAGAAAATGGAATTGGTTGTGCAGAAAACGGATACAAACATTTTCCCTGGAGGGGCACCTGGGTGGCTCAGTCTGTTGAGCGTCTGACTTTGGCTTAGGTCATGATCTCACAGTTCTTAAGTTCAAGCCCCGCGTCGGGCTCTGTGCTGACAGCTCAGGGCCTGGAGCCTGCTTCGGATTCTGTGTCTCCCTCTCTCTCTGTCCCTCCCCTGCTTGTGCTCTCTGTCTCTCAAAAATAAATAAACATTAAAAAATTTTTTCCCTGGAATGTAGGAAAGAAGTAAGAAAAGATGAAAAGACATGGCTAAAGAGAAAAATTACCAAACCTAGAAATTACAGCTACTCCAGAGAAAGAGATCAGTAGGACTAGAAGACAAGCAATAATCAGATATAATTGAGAAAAATGTTCATGGAGTTAATAACGGATCTGATTGTACAGACTGAAAGTCCAGAATCTTCCAGGCACACACACAAAAAAGAAATTCTTACGTAGACATATTTTTCATAAGGATTTAAACATGTCCTACAAATACATAGTCATTTAATTTGTTTACTTACAAAGGACAGAAAAATCAAGCTAACTCCAGTGTTTTCAATTAAAGTAAATGCTGAAAGACTGTAGAACAATTCCTTAACTATTTGGAGAGAAAAAATTTTTATTCAAATCTTTTTCTTATTTCTGAATGAAGACAACTGAGAGATTTGGGTATTACAAACTCAAAAACATGCCATACATGTTGCTTTTTGAAAAAAGTAACTTGAATATCTACTACATCAGTGTAGAAGTTTGCTGTATAGATTGCAAAAGTTGATAATGTTTATATTTTCTAAATGATTAATGGGCTAAACACAAGCAATGTATAAAATATATGTGTCTTTAAAGGAACCACAAATACCCAAAAAAAGGCATAAAAGCAAGGGAAAATCAGATATAGCAATAAACATAAATTGTTAAAACTTCTTACTTTTAAAAAAGTTTTTATTTAAATTCTAGTGAGCATATAGTGTAATATTGTTTTCAGGAGTAGAATTTAGTGATTCATTGCTTACATATAACACCCAGTGCTCATCACAAGTCCCCCCCTTAATACCCATTACCCATTTAGCCCATCCCCTGCCCACCTCCCCTCCAGCAACTCTGAATTTGTTCTCTATAGTTAAGAGTCTTTTATGGTTTGCTTTCCTCTCTTTTTTTCCCTTCCCCATGTTCATCTGTTTTGTTTCTTAAATTCCACATATGAGTGAAATCATATGATATTTATCTTTCTCTGACTTATTTTACTTAGCATAATACACTCTAGCTCCATCTATGTCGCTGCAATTGGCAAGATTTCATTCTTTTTGAGGTCTGAGTAATATTCCTCTGTGTGTGTGTGTGTGTGTGTGTGTGTGTGTGTGTGTGTGTGTGTTTATGTGTTGAGTTTGATAAGTTCTTTATAGATTTTGGATACCAACCATTTATCAGATATGCCATTTGCAAATATCTTCTCCCATTCCGTAGGTTGCTTTTAGTTTTGTTGATTGTTTCCTTCACTGTGCAGAAGGTTTTTATCTTGATGAAGTCCTAATAGTTCATTTTTGTTTTTGTCTCCCTTGCCTCTGGCAACATGTCCAGTAAGTTGCTATGGCCAAAGTCAAAGAGGTTGCTGCCTGTGTTCATCTCTAGGATTTTGATGATTTCCTGTCTCACATTTAGGCTTTTCATCCATTTTGAATTTATTTTTATGTATGGTGTAAGAAAGTGGTCCAGTTTCAGTCTTCTGCATGTTGCTATTCAGTTTTCCCAACAATATTTGTTAAAGAACCTGTCTTTTTTCCACTGGATATTCTTTTTTTTTTTTTTTAAGTTTATTTTGCAAGAAATAGAGAGAGAGCATGCACATGCATATGGGAGTGGGGGAGGGGCAGAGGGAGGGGGAGAGATAATCCCAAGCAGGTTCTGCACTGTCAGCACAGAGCCTGACACAGGGCTCTATCTCATGAACTGTGAGATCATGACCTGAGCCAAAACCAAGAGTCGGATGCTTAATGGACTGAGCCACCGAGGTGCCCCTCCATTGGATATTCTTTCTTGCTCTGTTGAGGATTAGTTGACCATATAGTTGTGGGTAACCTTCTTATTAAAATAGAAACACTCTCTGATTAGATTAAAATATAAAATATACAATATATTGCTTATAAGAGATAAAATGACACTGGATCTTAAAAATTAAAAGTGGACAAAGATTTATCTTTATTGGCAAGTGCAAACAAAAGGAAGGCAGAGGTGGCAATATTAATCTCGGGCAAAGCAGAATTCAAGGCAAACAGCATTATACAGAGCAAAGATATAACAACTATGAACTTTTCATGCCAAATAATTTAGTGTCAATCTATTTTATTTTCTTTTATTCATTTTTATTGAAGTATAATTAACAATTACAGTTTCAGGTGTACAATATACAGATTCAAGAATTCTATACATTACCCAGTGCTTAGTATTAATATTTATAAAGCAGAAACTGCCAGAAACTCATTGACAAACTCATATATCTAATATCTTTTAAGAGACTTTGAATACAACAGTATCAGATAAAACATAAAATACATAACACCCCAGCAAAATTAAGGGGAAAAGTATATTACAAAGCAGTTTGGGTTTCACAGAAGCTGCTGAGTCACAGTGCAGATGATCAACGACATCTGCTGTAAATCTCTTTTTTTTTCTTGAAAAAATAACTAAGTGGAGCCTTAATTAGTATACACTGAGTGGTAGTGACTCACAATCAGTTAAATCCCTTTTCTTTTCCTTGGGCCACACCTACCTAATATTCAGGCTGATGCAGGCATGAGTACATAACTCCAAGCAAAATGTCTCAGGAGCCCTCTCCTTCCTATCCTGGTTGCCCATTTTCCTTATAGCAATCTGAAAGCCACTTTCTTCCTCTTCTCCTTTTCTCTCCTTCCCATCTTCCATTTCTTCTAGCTCTTTGCTTTCCTGGGGAAATTTAGATTTGGTGTTGGTGGTTGAAACAGTAGACCTAAGTTGTTAGATGCAAGAAATAAAGTCTCAAGGTAGTTCTCTGGATTGATGGTACAGCTTGGAACAGATATCATGTGCCCCACCCCTATTGCCAAGGGCCTTGTTCAGCAATATATCATCCCTATCAAGAAAGGAACAGTTGTGATACTACTGAAAGACAGGTGGGTGGAGAGAACCTACGCTGTCTTTCAGTAAGTACTTGAGAAGGTCAAAGACTTTACAGATTAAACTTCTTTGCACAAATTAAATTCAATAGAAAACTAACATTGGTATAGATGCTGTTCAAAGCATTATCTCCTAGAATATCGAACTCTAATCACAAGCCGTAGCCATGAAATGACAACTTAAAAAAATACTCTGCCTGAATATATCAAAATTTCCACATATAAGAGATGGCTTCCTCTAAATAAAGATGGAGAGGTAGTCAGTGAAATAAGTGCTATAGTTTTAAAAATCTGCACCGATCCCTAGAACTTTGCAGTAAAGCTGTGCACTTAATAAATGTAACCCTCAAACTTAAATTTCAGGGGCTAGGTCTTATGGCTAAATACTACCTAAATAAACAACAACCTAAGTTTGTAATGGCCTAGGAAGCCAGCTGATGAAAGAAGGGTGACTCACAGTCTGGTTCCAACAACACAGGGCAAGTATGTGTCAGACCCAACTGTAGTTCTGTGTCATTCTGTCTCTGATTGGGCATGTGGTCAATACACGGAGAAAACTCTGTTTTGTCAAGAACATGGAAATAGAAAGAGAGGAAGCATGTGCATCCATCCATTCAGCTGTTCTTTCATCTAACATTTATCGAATCCCCACTGAGAGTTAGACATTGTGTTAGGCTATGGGGATGGATTAAAGACCCTGAGGGCTCTTCAGTCCAGCCAGTGGAGACAGACATACAGTCAAATGTAACACACATAATAAATGCTGGGCCGGTGCTTCTCAAACCTTAATATGCATAAGAATCAGCCTGGGTGGCTCAGTCCTTTAAGCATCTGACTCTTGATTTCAGCTCAGGTCATGATCTCACGGTTCATGAGATGGAGCCCTGTATTGGGCTCTGCACTTGGGTAGAATTCAGAAACAGACCCCACTGTGTTTGGGGCCAAATGTGTGACAGATAAAGATGTAGAGATGAGTGTGGGCCACATCACGAAGAGTCTTAAGTACTGCACTAAAGAATTTAAATCTTATCCTGTAGGCAATGGAGAGCCATTGAGACTTTTGAGCAAGGTAAAAGGCCATGAAGGTAATTAGCAAAGAATATTCTAGTGAGAGGAAACAGCAAGAGTAAATACCTTGAAGTTGGAATGTCCATACACTGTTCATGAACAAGCAAGGGGGCCAGTGTGGCTGGAATGTGGAGGGGACACTACTAGGTGATGAGATCAGAGAACTAGGCAGAGAGGGGCTGTAGGGCCTTAAGGATCATAGTAAGAATACTGGATTTGATTTTAAGCCCATTGAGCACGGGTATGACATGATATGACTTGGGTCTGAAAGGATCACTCTGGCTATCATGTGCACTGTAAATGGGCAAGAAAGCAGTTAGGAAATTACTGTAGGAGTCCAGGGAAGAGTTGGTCATGGCTTGGATCAGGGGGTTTTTGACAAATTCCATATTCATGTATCCACCAGCACAGGCATGATATAGAACAGTTCCATTATTCCAAAAATTGCTTTATGCTATTTCTTTATAGTCACCCCTCCAAAACCCCAATTGCTGGCAACCGCTAATCTTATTTCTGCCCCTGTAGCTTTGTCTTTTCCAGAATTTCACACAAACAGAACCATACGGCATGTAGCCTTTTGGATCTGGCTTCTTTCATTAAGCAAAATGCATTTCACATTCATCTCTGTGAATTGTTAGTTCATTTCTTTTTATTGCTGAGTAGAATTTCATTTATGGATGTACCACAGTTTGTTTCTTCATTTCTACCAACTGAAGGACATTTGGATTGTTTCCAGTTTGGGGTGATTTTGAAAAAAACTTCTATAAATATTTGTGTATAGTTGTTGTATGAACATAAGTTTCATTTCTTTTGGGTAAATATCTGGGAGTGTGATTGGTACATATGGTAAGTGTATGTCTAACTTTATAAGAAAATGCCCAACTTTTCCAGTGAGAGCATACCATTTTGCATTCTTACCAGCAATAGGTGGGAGTTCCAGTTGCTCTGCAACCTTGTCAGCATTTCGTATTATTGGTATTTTGGTTTTGGCCATTCTAGTGGATACAGAGTGGTATCTCATTGTGGTTTAATTTGCATTTTTAAAAGCAAAGGTTGTTAAGCAAAGCAGAGTCAGAAGGATTTACTGATGGAACCGACATGGGATGTGAAAGAGTGAGAAGTCAAACATGGTATCAAGGTCTTTGGCTGGAGCAACATGCCAGTGAAAGAGGTAGAGAGAATTCAGAAACAGTTAATGTGACATGATTTCAGTGGCTCAAGAAAAGCTCAGGAATAGTCATGGGGAAAGAGAAAATGGTTATTGTCATTGGGCAAAGGAAAAGTGATAGCACTGTCCTACCCCGTATCGCCATCAGGAACTACATATGAGATTAATTCAGAGCAAATAGAACTGAAGATGATTCAAGGACTTTTATGGGTGGTGTGTGGGTGCAAAATGAAAGGTGTCACCCTCGGGGAAAGACTTGTCAGTCTGGGAAAAGTGAGCTCCTGTTAACATCTCAGGGATGTGATTCATTATGAAAGCCTGAAACCAGTTTTATAGCCCGGGTGGGCGGTGGCTAGGGCAGAGTTGTTTATACTGACACAAAGAACAGAGAGAAGTTGATGGATTGAATAATGGAACTTGGTACCTGGGCATAATGGACCATGATGTCATCCTGAATAAGCTCATCTAAGGAAAGAATTACACGGGTCCACACTAACTAGAACCTTGGGAAAGCTGACGAAGCAAAGGAGCCTGCCAGAAACACTATGTCCTGGGTTTTCCACCTGGCTTCTCAGAGGGACCCAGGATAATTACCCATGTGTAGATTATCAATCATCTCTGGTTCAGATATAGGTGAAGGTGATTTAAAGAACAATCAAGAAGAGATTATCTGGGATCCTCCTGACTCTGGTGCCCTGGTGACAGGTTCCAATCAAAGAGTACAGATCCTCTTCCCACCATATTCCTGGGATGCTTCATGGCTCAATTTCTATCACTTCCCTCTCTTCAACTTTATATCTTTATTTTCACTTGTTTTCAGCAATGAAAATAGCTTTATTGTTTTGAGTTTACCTTTGCAAAAAATCCAAACATTTTAGAAAAACGTACTAAAAAAAATTAAAAGTTTTATGAAATCTCACCACCCAGATTCTCACCATTAATATTTTGGGAGAACATCCTTTTATGTAGGCAAGCCTGTTCATGTTGTACTTCTACTTAAATGAGATAATACCACACATGCTGGTTCCTTTAAATTCTAGAAAGCTTTTGAAAAACTGAGTTTTGTTGACACACTCCCCCCAACTGTCCCACTGACACACCCAGTAGCCAATGTAAAAAACTTGCTGTTTATTCTTCAGAAATTTCTCTGCTGTCATATAATTTTACACACACACACACACACACACACACACACACACACACTATTAAGAAGTGGTTAACAGGGGCGCCTGGGTGGCGCAGTCGGTTAAGCGTCCGACTTCAGCCAGGTCACGATCTCGCGGTCCGTGAGTTCGAGCCCCGCGTCGGGCTCTGGGCTGATGGCTCAGAGCCTGGAGCCTGTTTCCGATTCTGTGTCTCCCTCTCTCTCTGCCCCTCCCCCGTTCATGCTCTGTCTCTCTCTGTCCCAAAAATAAATAAACGTTGAAAAAAAAATTAAAAAAAAAAAAAAAGAAGTGGTTAACAAAAATAGGATCTTTGTAATGTACTTTTCTGGATCTTCCTTTTCCACTATAATTGCATCATCCTTTTCTATGGCTACCTAATGTTCTGTGCTCTGACTGATTGACATTAATTTTGCTTCCTTTCTTCTGCCACTTCAAACATTGCTACAAGAAATATCTCTGTATGCATGCCTTATATACTAAAGATTTATTTATCATACTGACATTTTCGTTTCTATGTGACAGAGTCCAAGAAATAGGATTTCTGAGTTGAAAAGTATGTGTAATTATAGTTTTAACTAATAGTGCTAAATTACTTTCCAAAATGATTGCTTATGATATCCTCATTATATTTTTCCATCTTTATTGAGATATAATTGACAAACAAAATTGTATATATTTAAGGTTTATGACTTGATGTTTTGATGAGTATGTATGATGAAATAATCACCACAATAAAGCTAATTAATCTATCCGTCACCTCATAGAGTTACCATTTCTTGTGTGTGTGTGTGTGTGTGTGTGTGTGTGTGTGCGCGTGTGTGTGAGATGAGAGTGCTTAGGATCTATCTTCTTAAGCAAATTTCAAGTACACAATACAATACTGTTGACTATATTCACATTACTGTACTTTAGATTTCCAGAACTTACTCATCTTGCATAACTGAGACTTTGTACTCTTTGACCAACATCACCACGTTTCCCCTTCCCTCAGCTCCTGGTGACTGCCATTCTGCTCTCTGTTTCTATGATTTTGACCATTTAAACAATTTTTTCTTTTTTCTTTTTTTTAAACATTTATTTATTTTTGAGACAGAGAGAGACAGAGCATGAATGGAGGAGGGTCAGAGAGAGAGGGAGACACAGAATCTGAAACAGGGTCCAGGCTCTGAGCTGTCAGCACAGAGCCCGACACAGGGCTCGAACTCACAGACCACGAGATCATGACCTGAGGTGAAGTCGAACGCTTAACTGAGCCACCCAGGTGCCCCTAAACAATTTTTTCAATGTTTATTTATTTATTTATTTATTTATTTATTTATTTATTTATTTATTTATTTTCAAGAGATAGAGCATGAGTGAGGGAGGGTGCAGAGAGAGGGAGACATAGAATCTGAAGCAGGCCCCAGGCTCCAAGCTGTCAGCACAGAGCCCGACACAGGGTTCAAACCCACAAACTGTGAGATCATGACCTGAGCCAAAGTTGGCTTAACTGACTGAGCCACCCAGGCACCCCTATGATTTTGACTATTTTAGACTCCACATGTAAGTGAGATCTCACATTTCTATGTCTGGCTTATTTCACTTAGCATGATGTCCTCCAGGTTCATTCATGTTGCAAATGTCAGGATTTCCTTTTTTAAGGCTGAATAATATTTCATCATATTTATAAATTATATATGCAAATCAAATATAATATGCATATATGCATTATATATTTACATATACAAAAAAATTCTTTATACATTCAGCTGTTAATGGACAGTTAGGTTGTTTCCATATTTTGGCTACTGTAAATGCTACAATGAACATGAGCATGGAGGTATCTCTTCAAGATGTTGATTTCATTTCCTTTGGATATATACCCAGAAGTGGGATTGCAAGATCATAAGGTCCTATTTTTAATTTGGGGGGAACCTCCATACTGTTTTCCATAGTGGCAGTACCAATTTACATTCCCACTAATACTATACAAGCATTCCCTTTTCTCCACGACCTCATCAATACTTGTTATCTTTGTCTTTTTGATAACAGCCATTCTAACAAGTGTAAAATGATATCTCATTGTGGTTTTGATTTGTATTCCCATGATGATTAGTGCTATTGAATACTTTTTCATATACCTTTGGCCATTTCTATGTCTTCTTTTGAGAAATGTCTGTTTAGGACCTTTGCTCGTATTTTAACTGGGTTATTTGTTTTATTTGTTTTTGCAACTGAGTTGTATGAGTTCTTTATATTTTGGATGTTAGCCTCTTATGAGACATATAGCTTGCAAGTATTTTTCCCATTCTGTAAATTGCCTATTTACTCTGCTGATTTTTTCTTTGCTGCACAGCAGCTTTCTAGTTTGATGCAATCCCACATTTCTCTTTCTGCTTTTGTTGCCTGTGCTGTTGGTGTCATATGCAAAAAATCATAGCCCAGGCCAACGTCAAGAAGGCTTCCCCTTACATTTTCCTCTAATGCTTTTATGGTTTCAGGTCTTATGTTTAAGACTTTAAACCATTTTGAGTTGATTTTTTTGTATATGGTGTGAGATAAGTGTATAATTTTATTCTTCTGCTTATGACTAGCCAATTTTCCTAACACTATTTATTGAAGAGATTGCTTTTTCTCCATGTGTGTTCTTGGCACCCATGTTGAATATTAGTTGACCATAGATGTGTGGATTTATTTCTGGGCTGTTTATTCTTTTCCATTTGTCTCTGTGTCTGTTTTTATGCCAGTACCATACTGTTTTGATTACTGTAGATTTATGATATATTTTGAAATCAAGAAGTGTGATGCCTCTGGTTTTATTATTCTTGCTCAAGATTGCTTTGGCTATTGAGAGTATTTTGTGAATCCATATAAATTTTAGGATTGATTTTTTTCTATTTCTGTAAAGAATGTCATTTTGATTTTTATACAAATTGCACTGAATCTGTAGATGACTTTGGGTGGTATGGATATTTTAACAATATTAATTCTTCCAATCTATGAACACAGAGTGTCTTTCCATTTACCTGTCTGTTAGCTTATTAGTTATATAGTTTATGATTTTATTTATTTTAGTAGTTTCACTCCCAGTATGATGGTGTGATGAGCATCATGACTCATATCCCAGTAAAACTGATGAAATATACAAATGACCCAATCATTTAGAATCTCAGGAAATGGTTCTGTGGGCACACAGTAAATGAAGAAACATATATTTAAGAAAATCGTCTAAAACTTGGTAAGAATTGCAAGAATGACCTGTGCCATCCTTTCCTCCGCTCCCACATTAGCAAGATGGTAATTCCACTCCAGACTGGTAAGTCAAGAATACATGGCTCCCTGTCCCCTCAGGTCCCACTTAGAGGGCTCTCTTCCAAGGATGGTCAAAGTGTCAACATTTCTAATCCTTCTCCTACCTACCTGTTGCTGAAACTAAGTTCTGCATGAGTGAGGCTGAAAGGTGAAACTCCCATCTTCTGCTCAGCTCCACTCATGGGATTGAAGCTCTGTCTTGGGTATGGTGCATCTTAGAATACTGAGGCCCAGATCACCTTTGCCCTGGTTCATGGAGCAGGGTCTATGCTGAGAGATGCAAGCTGATGCCCCACTCTCCCATTCACTGAGTGTCCAGCTCCTAAAGCAATGCGGTCACTGAGAAAAAGAATGTTCTCTCTGCACTCAGCAGCAGAGTCCTGATTTAGAATTTGGGGCAGGGGAGAGAAGCAGACTGTAGAACAGAGAGTTTCAAAACTTCATCCAAAGGATCTTATTTGATTTGCAGCAGACATGAAGAAATTTCAGCCTAAGAGACTCACAAAACAGGGAAAGTTGTGGTAAAAGTCAATTGGGAGAAGATTGGTAGACTCATTGGAGATATAGGCTAAAGTGTAAGCAAACTAGTTTTCCATGGAGAAACAGGGAAAGAAACAGCTGTCTATCCTATAATAATTATTTAAAAAATATTTCTTTTTGAGAGAGAGCAAGTGGGGGAGGGGCAGAGAGAGATGGGGGCAGAGGATTCGAAGTGGGCGCTGTGTTGACAGCAGACAGCCCAACGTGGGGCTCAATCTCATGTAACCTGAGCCAAAGTTGGATGCTTAACCAACTGAACCACTGAGGTGCCCCATCTCTTTAAGTGTTTTAAAGATGTAATTCCATTGTCTTCTGCCTTTTAGGATTTCTTTTGAAAATATAGTTGTTGGTGTTATTGCTATTTTGATAGCAATGTCTTTCTTCCCCTCTGGAAGCTTTTAATGTCTTTCTTTTGGAAAGCGGTTAGACTTTTAGGAGATTTATGCAGTTCCTTTGTATTTATCGTGCTAGGTGTCCATAATGATTTAGGATTGATATTTTCCTGCCTTTTTTTTAGTTTTGGAAAATCTTGGCCAGTATTTTCTTCAATCATTGTTTTTGTTTTTTTCTCTTTCCCTGAGACTCTGATTTATACACCTTAGATCCTTTAATCTTATTCTATATGTTTATTTCATGCATTTTTCCACATTTTAATTTTCTCTCAATTGGGGATATTTTATATTGTCCTATCATCCACTTCACCAATTCTTTCTTCTACTATTTAATTTACCTAGTGAATTCTTAATTTCAGTGAATGTGTTTTTCAGTTCTAGAATTCCATTTGAGCCTTTATATATATATAAACATATATATATATTTCAATTCTCTGGTGAAATTCTTCACCCATTTCTCTGCTTTCTTAAGCATATTATGCATAGTTATTTAAGTTTCCTATCTGATAACTCCAATATTTGAATTCTCTGTTGATGTGCTTTTATTGTTTGGTTTTTCTCTTGATCTTAGGCATTTATTCATGTTTCTTGACATGGTAACTTTTTTTAATTGGATGCAGGGCACTGTGTATTAAAAATTGTAGATGCTTCAGGTGATGTTAAATTTCTCCAGGCAGGGAGACATAGTACTGGAAGATCACCTTGATCCAGTTGATGGCAGGTGTTAGCCTTACCATGGCTGGTCTATTCCTAGTTTCTTTTTACTGGTAGAGTATCACCCTTAGTCTTAGGGCTTTTCCCTTATGAAACTTCAGTTTAAAGCCTTCTATGTTTAAAAGGGCTCCCTGGGTTAATTGAGCCTAAACTTCATTCTCTGATTCCCTAGCACTATCAGAATTCTGATGTCTTTTATTAGCTTTGCAGCCCCCCAACTGTTGATTTCTTTTTGTTTTTCTGGGACCCTCATCTTGAGTATGCACACAAGTTAGGAATCAGTAAACATCTTAAGGTGAAATTGATTCTAGAGGTTTTTTTTTGTTTGCTTGTTTTTGTTTTTGTTTTTTGTTCACTTCTCTCCTATTTGAATTCTGGTCTCCTTGGCAACACCACATTTTTACTTTGTTCTCTGCAACCCTGAGAGATTTCCACAGCCCTGACCACTATTTACT
This sequence comes from Felis catus, assembly GCF_018350175.1. NCBI lineage: Eukaryota > Metazoa > Chordata > Mammalia > Carnivora > Felidae > Felis > Felis catus. The sequence goes on from NC_058386.1 coordinate 37,020,671, forward strand.
GCTAAGCCTCTATTTCCCAGTGCACTGAACTAGCAAATGTACTAAAGAAAAAGTCAAAGGCAAATGAGGGTCTCACCACACTGTACTTCCCAACTCTGAAATTTTGACCCCTGGAGTTTGCCTACCTTGTTACTCTTCAATGACTTCACACAGATACTTTATGCATTTGAACTAGTTTTTTAAATGGTTCTTGGCAGGAAGGTTAGTCCAAGACAAGTTGCTCCTTTGTAGCTGGAAATTGAAGTCTGTTGCTTTGTGCTTTGTAGTATGTTTGTTTTTTTGATTTTTCAGACTATCAATATGGATCTCAAAAGTGACCATATTCTCTTTCATTTCATCCACTGACTTTTAATTATTTTACTTTATTTTATTTTATTTGGAGAGAGAGAGAGAGAGGGAGAAAGTGAGAGAGAGGGAGAGAGAGAGAAAGAGAGAAGAGAATCTTAAGCAGGCTCCATGCCCAGCACTGAGCCAGAGGCAGGACTCAATCTCACGACCATGAGATCATGAACTGATCTGAAATCAAGAGTCAGACTGAGCCACCCAGGTCCCCCTCATCCACTGATTTTTAAAAAATAATTTTATTATTTTTAAAAATTCATATCCAAATTAGTTAGCATATAGTGCAACACTGACTTCAGGAGTAGATTCCTTAGTGCCCCTTACTCATTTAGCCCATATCCCCTCCCACACCCCTTCCAGTAACCCTCTGTTTGTTCTCCATATTTATGAGTCTCTTATGTTTTGTCCCCCTCCCTATTTTTATATTATTTTTGTTTCCCTTCCCTGATGTTCATCTGTTTTGTCTCCTAAAGTCCTCATATGAGTGAAGTCATATGATTTTTGTCTTTCTCTAATTTCACTTAGCATAATACTCTCCAGTTCCATCCACGTAGTTGCGAATGGCAAGATTTCATTGTTTTTGATTGCCGAGTAATGCTCCATTGTATATATATACACCACTTCTTCTTTATCCATTCATCCATCGATCGACATTTGGGCTCTTTCCATACTTTGGCTATTGTTGATAGTGCTGCTATAAACATGGGGGTGCATGTGTCCCTTCAAAACAGCACACCTGTATCCCATGGATAAATGCCTAGTAGTGCCATTGCTGGGTCGTAGGGTAGTTCTATTTTTAGTTTTTTGAGGAACCTCCCTACTGTTTTCCAGAGTGGCCGCACCAGCTTGCATTCCCACCAACAATGCAAAAGAGATCCTCTTTCTCCGCATCCTCGCCAACAGCCGTTGTTGCCTGAGTTGTTAATGTTAGCCATTCTGACAGGTGTGAGGTGGTATCTCATTGTGGTTTTGATTTGTATTTCCCTGATGATGAGTGATGTTGAGCATCTTTTCATGTGTCAGTTGGCCATCTGGATGTCTCCCTTGGAGAAGTGTCTATTCATGTCTTTTGCCCATTTCTTCACTGGATTCTTTGTTTTTTGGAGGTTGAGTTTGATAAGTTCTTTATAGATTTTGGATACTAACCCTTTACCTGATTTGTCATTTGCAAATATCTTCTCCCATTCTGCTGGTTGCCTTTTAGTTTTGCTGATTGTTTCCTTTGCTATGCAGAAGCTTTTTATTTTGATGAGGTCCCAGTAGTTCATTTTTGCTTTTGTTTCCCTTGCCTCTGGAGACGTGTTGAGTAAGAAGTTGCTGCAGCAAAGAGGTTTTTGCCTGCTTTCTCCTGGAGGATTTTGATGGCTTCCTGTCTTACATTGAGGTCTTTCATTCATTTTGAGTTTATTTTTGGGTATGGTATAAGAAAGTGGTCCAGGTTCGTTCTTCTACATGTCACTGTCCAGTTTTCCCAGCATTACGTGCTGAAGAGACTGTCTTGATTCCATTGGATATTCTTTCCTGCTTTGTCAAAGATTAGCTGGCCATACGTTTGTGGGTCCATTTCTGGGTTCTCTATTCTGTTCCATTGATCTGAGTGTCTGTTCTTGTGCCAGTACCATACTACCTTGCTGATTAAAGCTTTGCAATACAACTTGAAGTCCGGGATTGTGATGCCTCCTGCTTTGGTTTTCTTTTTCAAGATTGCTTTGGCTATTCAGGGTCTTTTCTTGTTTCATACAAATTTTAGGATTATTTGTTCTAGCTCTGTGAAGAATGCTGGTGTTATTTTGATAGGGATTGCATTGAATATGTAGATTACTTTGGGAGTATTGATATTTTAACAATATTGGTTCTTCCTATCCAGGAGTATGGAATATTTTTCCATTTTTTTGTGTCTTCTTCAATTTCTTTCATAAGCTTTCTATCGTTTTCAGTGTATAGATTTTTCACGTCTTTGGTTAGATTTATTCCTAGGTGTTTTACAGGTTTTGGTGCAATTGTAAATGGGATCAATTCCTTGATTTCTCTTTCTGTTGCTTCATTATTGGTGTATAGGAATGCAACCAATTTCTGTGCATTGATTTTATACCCTGCAACTTTGCTGAATTCATGAATCAGTTCTAGCATTTTTTTTGGTGGAATCTTTAGGGCTTTCCATATAGAGAATGATGTCATCTGCAAAGGGTGAAATTTGGACCTCCTCCCAGCTGATTTGGATGCCTTTTATTTCTTTGTGTTGTCTGATTGCAGAGGCTAAGACTTCCAATACTGTGTTGAATAACAGTGGCAAGAGTGGACATCCCTATCTTGTTCCTGACCTTAAGGGGAAAACTCTTAGTTTTTCCCCAATGAGGATGATATTAGCGTTGGGTCATTCATATATGGCTTCTATGATCTTGAGGTATGATCCTTCTATCCCCACTTTCTTGAGGGTTTTTATCAAGAAAGGATGCTGTATTATGTCAAATGCTTTTTCTGCATCTATTGAGAGGATCATATCGTTCTTGTCCTTTCTTTTATTGATGTGATAAATCACGCTGATTGTTTTGTGGATACTGAACCAGCCCTGCATCCCAGGTATAAATCCCACTTGGTCGTGGTGAATAATTTTTTTAATGTATTGTTGGATCCGGTTGGCTAATATCTTGTTGAGGATTTTTGCAACCATGTTCATCAGGGAAATTGGTCTATAGTTCTCTTTTTTAGTGGGGTCTCTGTCTGGTTTTGGAATCAAGGTAATGCTGGCTTCATAGAATGAGTTTGGAAGTTTTCCTTCCATTTCTATTTTTTGGAACAGTTTCAAGAGAATAGGTGTTAACTCTTCCTTAAATGTTTGGTAGAATTCCCCTGGAAAGCCATCTGGCCCTGGACTCTTGTTTTTTGGGAGATTTTTGATTACTAATTAGATTTCCTTACTGGTTATGGGTCTGTTCAAATTTTCTATATCTTCCTGCTTCAGTTTTGGTAGTTTATATGTTTCTAGGAATTTGTCCATTTCTTCCAGGTTTCCCATTTTATTGGCATATAATTGCTCATAATATTCTCTTATTGTTTTTATTTCTGCTGTGTTGGTTGTGATCTCTCTTCTTTCATTCTTCATTTTATTTATTTGGGTCCTTTCCTTTTTCTTTTTAATCAAACTGGCTAGGGGTTTATCAAGTTTGTTAATTCTTTCAAAGAACCAGCTTCTGGTTTCATTGATATGTTCTACTGGTTTTTTTTTTGTTTCGATAGCATTAATTTCTGCTCTAATCTTTATTATTTCCTGCCTTATGCTGTTTTTGGGGTTTATTTGCTGTTCTTTTTCCAGCTCTTTAAGGTGTAAGGTTAGGTTGTGTATCTGAGACCTTTCTTCCTTCTTTAGGAAGGTCTGGATTGCTATATACTTTCCTCTTATGACCGCCTTTGCTGTGTCCCAGAGGTTTTGGTTTGTGGTGTTATCATTTTCATTGGCTTCCATGTACTTTTTAATTTCCTCTTTAACTTCTTGCTTAGCCCATTCATTCTTTAGTAGAATGTTCTTCGGTCTCCAAGTTATTTGTTACCTTTCCAAATTTTCTCTTGTGGTTGATTTCGAGTTTCATAGCATTGTGGTCTGAAAATATGCATGGTATGATCTCGATCTTTTTGTACTTGCTGAAGGCTGATTTGTGTCCCAGTATGTGGTCTATTCTGGAGAATGTTCCATGTGCACTGGAGAAGAATGTATATTCTGTTGCTTTAGGATGAAATGTTCTGAATATATCTGTTAAGTCCATCTGGTCCAGTGTGTCATTCAAAGCCATTGTTTCCTTGTTGACTTTTTGATTAGATGATCTGTCCATTGCTATGAGTAGGGTGTTGAAGTCTACTATTATGGCATTACTATCGATGAGTTTATGTTTGTGATTAATTGATTTGTATATTTGGGTGTTGCCACATTTGTGGCATAAATGTTTACAATTGTTAGGTCTTCTTGGTGGATAGACCCCTTCATTATGATATAATGCCCTTCAGAATGTCTTGATATAGTCTATTTTAAAGTCTAGATTGTCTGATAAGTATGGCTACTCCAGCTTTCTTTTGTTGACCATTAGCATAATAATTGGTTCTCCATCCCCTTACTTTCAATCTGAAGATGTCTTTAGGTCTAAAGTGTGTCTCTTGTAAACAGCATATAGATGGATCTTGTTTTCTTATCCATTCTATAACCATTTGTCTTTTGATTGGAGCATTGAGTCCATTGACGTTTAGAGTGAGTACTGAAAGATATGAACTTATTGTCATTATGATGCTTGTAGAGTTGGAGTTTCTGGTGGTGTTCTCTGGTCCTTTCTAATCTTTGTTGCTTTTGGTATTTATTTATTTATTTATTTATTCATCTTTTCTCCCCTCAGAGAGTCCCCCTTAAAATTTCTTGCAGGGCTGGTTTAGTGGTCACAAACTCCTTTAATTTTTGTTTGTCTGGGAAACTTTTTCTCTCTCTATTTTGAATGACAGCCTTGCTGGATAAAGAATTCATGGCTGCATATTTTTCTGATTCTGCACATTGAATATATCCTGCCACTCTATTCTGGCCTGTCAAGTTTCTGTAGATAGGTCTGCTGCAAACCTGATCTGTCTTCCCTTGTAAGTTAAGGACTTTTTTTCCCTTGCTGCTTTCATGATTCTCTTCTAGCCTGAGTATTTTGTGAATTTGACTATGATATGCCTTGTTGATGGTAGGTTTTTGTTGAATCTAATGGGAGTCCTCTGTGATTCCTGGATTTTGATGCCTGTGTCTTTCCCCAGGTCAGGAAAGTTTTCTGCTATGATTTGCTCACATAATCCTTCTACACCTATTTCTCTCTCTTCCTCTTCTGGGACCCGTATGATTCTGATGTTGTTCCTTTTTAATGAGTCACTGATTTCTCTAATTCTTAAATCGTGCTCTTTTGCCTTAATGTCCCTCTTTTTTCTGCTTCATTATTCTCCATAAGTTTGTCCTCTATATTGCAGATTCTCTGTTCTGCCTCATCCATCCTTGCCTCTGCAGCATCCATCTGTGATTGCCGCTCAGTTATAGCATTTTTTATTTCATCCTGATTAGTTTTTACTTCTTTTATCTCCACAGAAAGGGATTCTAATCTATTTTTGACTCCAGCTACTATTCTTATTATCATGATTCTAAATTCTGGTTCTGACATCTTGCTTGTGTCTGTGTTAGTTAAATTCCTGGCTGTCGTTTCTTCCTGCTCTTTCTTTTGGGGTAAATTCCTTTGTTTCATCATTTTGAAGAGACAAAAGGAATTAATGAGGTAGAAAAAATTAAAATTAAAACAATTAAAATTAAAAAAATGTTAAAATTAAAAAAATGTTAAAATTAAAAAAATGTTAAAATTAAAAACTTAAACACACACACACACACACACACAAAATCGAACAAATGATGCTAGATCCTAGGTGTGTTTTGGTCTGGGTGTTGAAAATGGCTTGTTAGATTAGGGAAAAAAGGGGGGAAAAGAAAAAAAAGGAAATCATTTGAAAAATTCAAAAAATGAATACATTGTAGTAGATTAAAATGAAATGATGGAAGTCAAATAAAATTTGAAAAAATTTACACAAAAGTAAAGAATATTTTAGAAAAAAATTAAGGAAAATATTGTTAATAAAAATTAAAAAAAAAATGAATTTTTCCCCTTTCTGTATTCAGGAAAAAGAAAAGAAACGAAAAAGAGAAAAAAAAGGAAATCATTTGAAAATTTGAAAAAGTTAATACACTGTAGTAGACTAAAATAAAATGATGGGAGTAAAATAGAATTTGAAAAAATTTACACAAAAGTAAAAAATATAGTAAAAAAATTAAGGGAAAATATTTTTTATAAAAATTGAAAATAAAATGATTTTTTTCTCTTTCTGTATTCAAGAAAAAGAAACGAAAAAGAGAAAAAAGAAAAGGAAATCGTTTGAAAACTTGAAAAGTGAATACACTGAAGTAGACTAAAATAAAATGATAGAAGTAAAATAGAATTTGAAAAAATTTACACAAAAGTAAAAAATATAGGAAAAATATTAAAGAAAACTATTTTTAATAAAAATTGAAAATAAAAATGAATTTTTTCTCTTTATTCAAAAAAAGAAGTGAAAAAGAAAAAAAGAAAGAAAATTGAATAGATGGAACTGCTAACAGATTGAAATATGACTGAAATTACTACGTTTTACCCTAGAAGTCAGACTATGTAGCGCTTTATAGTACATAAATTAAGCAGGTGGTGAGACTTGTCTTCTCGAAGAGCGAAGTTGGCCCAGTTGGGCGGGGCTCAGCGTAATGGCTCCGCTCTCCACTAGATGGCGCTGCTAGCCTAATGGGGTAGAGTGCTGTGGCGCTCGTAGGTATGTATGTGCATGCGCGGGAGCGGTTAAAATGGCGTCACCCACCTATGCATTCTCTAGTATCAGAGCTCTGTTCTCCCTGATCAGCAATCCCGCACCGGTCCTTTGTCTTCAGTTTTCGTCCACTCCCCGCTTTTACACTGTCCGTCACCCAGCCTCAGGTAGTAGCTTTCTTCTGAGTTTTGTCTCAGATGCGACTGTTTTCCCTGGCCCCTTGCTTCTGAGGGATTGCGGCTTTGATCTGCTCCGCCCCTCTGTGGGAGGGTCTTACCGAGCAATGGCCGAATGCCGGCTGCGCCCAGGAACGCTTGTGGGACCCTGCTGCTGCCGGTGCCCAGAGACTGCGGCCGGGTGTCAGCCCGCCCCACAAAAACTTCGGGAGGTAGTGTAGCAGCAGCGCCTCAGGGATTATGGAAAATCACAACACACATCTGGCCCCAGGCTTCACCCTTCACGACCTTGTTCCAGCACCAGCGAATGTGGCCGTTCTCTGGGTTCTGCTGGGCCCAGGTGGCCTCACAGCCTCTACCAAATGTCCCTCCAGCAGTGGAACCGCTTTTCCCCATGTGGCCCGAGAACCTCCCGGACCCCACTCTGCTCCTGGGGATTCGCCCTTCCCACCAGAGCACCGCCAGGTATCGAGCTGCGGAGTAGCAGACTCTGCGCTCCCCTTGTTTACAGTCTTAATGGAATTTAAACCCTCTCCTTTCTCCTTTCTCCCTTTTTAGTTTAGTCCCTGCGGCTGTTTCCAATTTTCCACTTTCTCTCCAGCTGCTTTTGGGGAGGGGTGGTTTTCCCGTATTCTCCCCCCTTCCCCAGTTTCCGTCCTCTCTCTGCCCGCAAAAGTGGCTCCCTGCCCTCTACAGCTTCTTTCTCCCAAGGTTCAGCTCTCCGCGCCGCATACCTGCTGAGTTCTGTGGTTCAGGTTGTGCAGATTGTTGCGTTAATCCTCAGATCAGTTTTCTAGGTGTGCAGGATGGTTTAGTGTTGCTCTGGCTCTATTTCATGGACGAGAGACATACAAAAAACTTCCATGCTGTTCCGCCATCTTGGCTCCCTCCAGTCACTGATTTTAAGTGAAAAAAAAATCATGTTTCTCGGTCCCAGAAAGTCTTATTTTGAACCATGGTTGATCATCACTAGGTGTTCCTTCTTTTCCTCCATGTTGTCACCTGTATCCTTTAGTAATTCTGTTTCAGTATTGTAGTTCTTCTCTGGCATGTAGAGGCACCAGGATGAAGCTTCACTACTCACTCTCTTTTCTGATCGGAAGACCAGACTTTTGCAGCGTCTCTGGCAGGGAGGACTCACCTCCAGATTCAGTTCCCCTACTGGTCCTCCCTAGACCATTCCCTATGGCTTGTATCACTCTTCCTCTGAGGTAGGGAGCAGACTTACCTCTAGGAACTGAGAAGCTCTGGTTCTCACCTCTAGAGGTTTTTTTTTTTGTTTTTTGTTTTTTTGCCACAGGAGTTTCCTAGCCTCCATTTTGGTCTGACGGGAAGCAAAATTCTGTGCCAGCTCTTTCCTCAGGACTATAAGTTATTCACCTAAGCCTTCCTCACTCTCTTCAGCCCCTCCATGCCTCCTGGACCCCGTGGATGCTCCTGTTCAGAAATGAGAGACATTTTGATTGGCATTGTAAAGCACTGGACAGCAGGGATGCATATTTCTGCTGACATCTTCCCAGAATCCCCATTAACCTTTTTTCCAACTCTGAATGTAGGTAGTGCCCCCTGGAAACTAGGTCAAGGTCATTGGTGCATAGATAACCATGGAAGCTAATAGTCTTAACAGTATTAAACATTGCTTAGGTTAAGGTATGTAAAAATAAGTATGCCATCAGCAAAGAAGCTAAAGAATGTTTAGTGAAATGAACATTTGGCTTAAAACTCTGAATGTTATACCAGCAAACATGATTTAGTTGGTTCTGGGTCCCCATGAAAGAAGAGTAAATAAATAAAATTTCATAAAATTTAGGAATGTTTGGTATCAATTCCAGCACTTTCCAAACTGGCATTAATTAGAAGCTTAATAAGGGTGTTAAATAGGTTTGTTTAACTCTTAAACAATGTTAAGTAGGTTTTTGTTTTGCTGTTGGACTTGTCAGTGCCGTATTTACCCCAATGTGTATTGTAAATCTCCAAGGAGGGAAAATCAGTGGTCACAGAGAGCTAGTGATTGCTGTTTAGTCTTTGAAATACTGCTCTATTTCAGTGACTGGTGAAATAACAGATCATTCTGTCAGTCATCAATGGCATCCTCTCTTGGCTGGGCTATTGTGTTTTGGTTTGGATTCCCCCCCAAAGCATATCTTATGAGTATATCTGACTGGAGAACTTTATTTGAGACATAATGTCAGGAAGCACTACTAGAGACATAGGGCACTGAGACAGGGAAGAGAAAACAGCCAATAGAGTGTGTTAATGTGGGTAATTGGGGATCAGGCTTGCTAAGGACCTCTAGGTGAGGGTATAGAACATCTTACTTGACAGGCAAGGAAGCTGAAGAACTTATCAACCAACTCTCCTGTGTCTGTCTGAGGGTAGTGTGTAGAGAACAGTGATTCCCAAGGGGATATGGGTTGATTGCCAACATTGTCTGGTACATATTGTAAACAGATTTGCAAAAGGTCATGCATATCACATTTACACTGTGTATTTCTTGTCTGTGTTCCTTTTGTCCCTCATACTACTGCTTCTTGAAATACTACCAACCTTCACATTCTATGTCAAGTCATATGTCCTCCAGAAACTCTTCCTTAATTTTTCCAGCTATAAATGATACTCATTCTGTTTACCTTCATAGCATTAGTTTTAAACCCTTACTTGAATAACTTTGCTCTTCTCTCATGCAATTTCCTCCTATTGCATATTATAGTTATTCATAATTAAATCTATCTCTCTTACCAAGACACTTAACCCTTGAAGGGAGGGATATATCTCATTCATCTTTCTAAACTTGCAGCACTTAGCACAGTGGCTTGGGCAGGACAGGAGCACAATCAATGTTTGTTGAATGACTGAAGGTCTTCAGATTCTATCACAAAAACAGCATTAGCAAAGTCTGATTTAATACATGAAGAATTCAGTTGTTACTTCTACAAGTAAGTGGATGGCTTGAATCATTTATTCTTGGAACAGTCATTCTCATTTGTTGGATGGAGTTTGTATCTGGATGGCCAAACATTTAAATAAATGTCAGGAGGGGCTGGGAAATTTCCTTATTCCATCTGGACTGCAAGACACGTGTATGGGTGGGTCTGTTCTGAAGACATGTTTAGAAGTAGTTAAGTATGTCCTTGGGAATTTTCTGATTTTATTCAGGCAGATGTTTTCTCTAACTAGTATTGGTCTTTGTTTAGATAAATAGGAAAGTCAGGATAGTTCCCTTTGGCTTTTTTAATAGAAAAAGCTGTGTTTCTTCTGCATTCATAATGAATGTTTATAGTCATTTTTATATATTAAATGCTATTAATCAAGAGAAGTAATCTGAGTTAAGCTACTGCCCTAAATAAGTAAAAAACGGGGGTGTAATTGGAAATGGCTTCCCCTCTCCTATTTTTGTACTGTTCTACTTAATATTTGGCAGATGGAGTATGAATAGAAATGCTTAAGTTGGAATGCTTTATGGGGTTTTAAACTGTTGTTAATTAGTCGTGAAATAATTTTAATTACTTAAAAATTCCATTATGACAGTGCTTCAAATATGTGTCACATATTGGCAAACTATTACAGACCATTGTCTTGTAAACTATTTTATTTACACTTATATTGATGGGAAGAAAAATAAGGTGAATATATTTAATATATTTATAGAGAAGTGATTTGACAGGGTTAAGAAAATCTATTTACCTCAAATTGGGCTATAAAAATCCATAAGCCTTTGGCTTTTTATCAGTGGTTCAAAGCGATTACTTTTTAAAAAATGGAAAAAGTAATGTGAAGGGAAGAGGAACATCAACTGAGTTTAAGCACCTTCCTCCAGATTCTTCTTTTTACCATTTCAATTCCTTAAAATTTTTTTTAAGTTTATTTATTTATTTTGAGAGAGAGAGAGAGAGAACATGTGAGCAAGCGGGGGAGTTGGCAGAAAGAGAGAGGGAAAGACAGAATCCCAAGCAGGCTCTGTGCTGTCAGCACAGAGCCTGACTCGGGGCTTGAATTCATGAATCATGAGATCATGACCTGAGCCGAAACCAAGAGTTGGATGCTTAATCAACTGAGCCATCCAGGCATTCCACTATTTCAATTCTTTATTTCAGCTATTTGCACTTTTGTTCCTAGCCCAGAAGAAGGAGCTGACAGCCATGGCTATCAAAAGTAGCCTTTTAAAAGCTGTAGGAAGATTTGTTGAGGAAGGCTAATGTTATATATAAGGAATTGGAGAGTAAAGAGAGATTCATTCCTTTATTCATTAATCATTTGAATATTTGTTGAATTAATAAATGAAATATTAAGACACAGTTCTTAGCTTCCAGAGATTTATGTCAGTAGGAGACAGAACACATGTAGTCATATGGCTATTATAAAACATAGACTATGTGAGCACGTGAAGATAGGTTAGAAAATATTAAAAAAAAAACACAAGAAGGAGAATCACTTCAAGTCTGGGGGGTAGTGTGGTGGTGGAATCTAGGAAGACTTCTTTAAAGAGGTAGCATTTGAGTCCTATCTTGAAAAGTGAGTAGAATTTTAATAGGCAGGTAGGAGAATATTTATAAGAGATACATTACCCTTTTCTCCTTCCTCTAACTGTACCTTCTCCTGTACAGCCCAAGTATGCTGGGGACAGCTGGCCCCATTCCAAGCTCCAGGGACAGCCTTCCAAGCATATCAGCATCTTCTGTTCCCAAGGCTGAAGTAGAGAAAGGTCCAGGGCAATCAATGGGTCAGAAACACAGGTGAGGTTTCTGCATCAGCGATCTGGGCTGGAGGAGGATCAAGAACTGGAAGTTGAAGTGATTGGTCAGTGCAGCTATAAGAGTGCTGGGGACTTGGATGGAATAGCAAAGGTCCTGGATCTATCACTTTGGTGGGGGAAGTTGATCCCATTCAGAATGGTATCAGATTTGACTAACAGAGGGAAATGATTCCCAAGGCATGTCCAGAATCCAATGCCTTTTAACGCACTGGCTTGGTTCCACCTGATCATTCAGCCTAGTTTTAACATGACAACCCCCACCCCCCAACACTGTGATTACTTCTTCAATTGTATCTTCATGAATTTATCAGATCTGTCCACTTCTCTCTGTCCCCACTGCTGATAGTCCAATTTCCCCCTAATTACTTCTCATCCATATGGCTGCAATCCTCTACTAAGTGATCTCCCTGGCTTCTTCCCATTTCAGAATGACCTTTCCAAAACAAAAATCTTGTAATGCTAGTCCATGCCTTGTCTTTCATCACTTCTCAACCTCCATCTATGCCATAGTGTCTCTGAGCATGTGACAGCTTCCTAAATATAACAGTACTCTTTACCTGTACGTGTGATGGTTCTTTGCCCATAACCATTGTGTCTCCTTCCCTCTACCCCCAGCCTATGCCCTAAGCCTCTCTCAATATGAATATTTGGGGCCTCTTCCCAATTCCCAATCTACTGAGACTCTAAGGGGGTTGATGCATTTAGTCTCCTTCTGTGGCTGTAGAGGTGAACAGTGCACAGCAGAGCATTGACTGGTTGCAGTGAATTAAGTGTTTTAAAAAATGGAGTGCAAGACTGACCTCTATTCTGGCTTTTGCCCCAACTCTCATGAAGTTAACAGTGAGCGAGGGCAGAGCATTGGAGGACAGGCTGGCCATTAACCAAGGTCAAGACAGCCAGAAGTCAGGGTCTAGAGGGACATGGGCTGTAGAGCAGTCAGGGGCTTTGAAACAAGAGTGGGAGAGCAAACCGTTGAAGGCTCTGGACTCTAATGCCTCCCCTATCTTCTAGATTTGTCTTCCCCAGCTTGTCTGCACCACCCTCATCTCCCAAAGGTGGCTGATGTGAAATTATCTTGGTGCTTAAGGGGACTGCTCTGCATTATTTTTGAATATCCTCATGAAATTTAATAACAGATACTTCTAGTTTTGAAAAAAGTTTGCATTTTGAAAAACTTGCCCAGCAACATTCATGTCTAAATTAATTTTGTTCTATAGGTAGAGAGGGCTAATTAATTAATTCATAAGAATGCGTTTTTTAGAATAATTCCTCTCTTGCCTCATGCTGTGTGGAATTTTAACTAAGTACCAGATAAATTAGTTCTGCCTTTGTGGCGTTTTCCATAGCTAATGTTTTACAACTGTTCAAAAACCTAATCAGTCATTGTAAGACAGCAGTTTTTGCAGCTGCATTACAAAGAAAGTGGCATGGTCTGGATTTGTCATCTTCCCCAATCTTGATGTTTTGGCAGTTGGACTCTTATTAATAAAGACTAAATACACTCAGTTACTCAATAACAGTTTACTGAGCATTTAGTATAAACAACACATTGTGTTAGGCACTGGCAGGGATACAGGTATGCAAGAGGGCTCATTGCAACTCTCAGGGAGAGAATCTGGTAGGGAATATAAGACACAGAGAAAAAAGGAAAAAACAGAAGGAAAGAGGTATAAAGGGCAGTAGTTATTCCATTGGAGCACTTGAAGAAGAGTTATTGGAGTCTATAGGGAGCAGAGGTAAGGAGGGAGGAAAGGAATGTCTAGGCAGAGAGAATTCCATGAACCAAAGCTCAATGGTAAGAAAATACAGGCCTTGTTTAGGGAGTGCAAAGGGAGTATTTGGTATTTGGGAAATGTTGATTGGGGCAGAGTACCCAAGGCTTTTAAAACATGCTGATGTGATTGCTTATTTTTATTTTTTATTTTTTGCCAGTAGTTCTTACAATGAGATCTACAGACCTACAAGATTCATGTACTTTCTTTTAGACTATTTTTACAACAACAATGGATTCTTTCTCATTCATATTATATGTACATTATGGGTCCACTGTGGCTCTGTTTCACTCTAGGACACAAGCTATTGCTACGGCATCCATCTGGAGCATTTCTGGTTGGCAGGGCAGAAGGAAAATATGGAAAGTCATGCCATATCATTTAAAGCTTTTGTTCAGAAGTGATGCATATCATTGGCCAAATACAGTCTACGAGAACTAAGAAAGTTTTATTTTTTTTAGATTATCACCTAAAAAAATGTTGATGTAATTTGGAGGACCTGCACATTCACCTTTAGACCGAGAACAGCCTTGACATTTCAAAACTATGTTGGCTTCAGTGATTAGCTCACATCAAATAGTACCGCTGGGTTGTTTTATGAGTGCTCCCTGGACTATCAGAGGCAATTGGAGAAAGTAAATGATCCTGATGTTTTTGCCCCAGTTGAAGCCAAATGACATCACCAGTGTACAATGAAGATGTCTCAGGGCTTTGAACACAGAAGTGGAAGGATTTAGTCATCACAGGTGCATTGCAATATAAGTGTGCCAAACAACAACAGCAACAGCAAACAAATGTGTGCCATAGCATTTCTACTATACTTATGTTTAAGATGATAATTTAGTTTGGGGCACCTGGGTGGCTCAGTCGATTAAGTGTCCGACTTCAGCTGAGGTCATGATCTCGCAGTCTGTGAGTTTGAGCTCTGTATCGGGCTCTGTGCTGACAGCTCAGAGCCTGGAGCCTGCTTCAGATTCTGTGTGTGTCTCTCTCTCTGCCCCTCTCCCACTTGCATGCACTCTCTCTCTCTCTCTCTCAAAAATAAATAAACATTAAAAAAATGTTTAAAAAGACGATAATTTAGTTTAAGCTAAGTATCATTAATCATGTTAAAATAATGTTTGAAAGGATTTTTAAGGTTTCATTTAATTTAATTTTTTATTTATTTTTAATTATTTTTAATTATTTATTTTTATTTTGTAAGTGGGCTCTGTGCCCAGCGTGGGGCTCGAGCTAATGACCCTGAGATCAAGACCCGCATGCTCTACCAACTGAGCCAGGCCAGCATCCCTAAATTAGTGCTATTAATTTGACATTTATTGGTTTGATGGTTTTGTTTTTATTTAGTTTGTAAAGTTATTTTAGTTTATGATTGTATAAGACATCTAAACATAAAGAGTTTATGACACTTTTATATTTTCTGTAAGTAAAATGCTGATAAAAAGTGCTTTAAAGAACTCCCCCCCCCCTTTTAAAGGGATAGCCAGGCATTACTAAGATTTGAGGAATATTGAGGTAGGCAGTGAGAATGCATTGGAGAATTTTGTGGATGTGAGAGAGGTGGTTAGGGCTGTGCCCAAGAAACCTGATCTGACAACAATATGTATTGTTTACTAGAGAAAGAAAAGACTGGGAGAGGAGGCAGAATGTGATTTCAAGAATCCAGGTGTGTGGTAGGAAGAGTTTATGGGAATGGAAAAGAAGGGATAGATGGACAAGATGTTGGCAGAAGCATCAATGGGAAGTTTTCAGGGTCTACTTTGATGTAATGGAGGAGAGGAGAAGAAGGAATCAAGGCTCTCTTGAGATTTTTATTCCCTGTAAAAAAAAAAAAGAAAATAGGAGAACCATGAGCAGAAGAAGCTAGAGAAATCGAAAATCAGTTTAGCAAAGACAGAGTTTAATTTTATTTAAAATTTTAAAAAAGATTTTATTTTACCTTTTAAAAGTTTATTTATTTTGACAGCAAGAGAGAGCATGCATGAGTGAGTGGGGGAGGGGCAGAGAGAGAGGGAGAGAGAATCCCAAGCGCCACAGGGCTGAACTCACAAACCATGAGATCATGATCTGAGCTGAAACCAAGAGCTGGATGCTCAACTGACTGAGCCACCCAGGCACCCCCTAAAAGATTTTGCTTTTAAGCAATCTCTATACCCAACACAAGGCTCAGACTTACAACCCTGAAATCAAGAGTCACACTCCACCCACTGAGCCAGCTGGGCGCCCCAATAGAATTTAACTTTTGACATGATATTTAACCTGTTAATAATAGTTTTCAAATAAGTCAATACATTTAAAAGATATAAAAGTAAAGAAGAAAAATAATGCTTTTTGAGTAAGGGATGCTAGTATACTAGTTTACCTATAAACAGTATTATTTTTATGTCTCCAGTACCTAGAACATTGCTTGGCACATATAATGCATTCGATAAATGTTAGATGAACTGAATTAGTTGAAATGAATTAAATAGGACTCTTTGAAAAAATTAATCACTTTGATGTCTTCTTCTGGCATTACAGCTAAATAAGAGCTTCGAAGAACCCTGCTGTTTCAGAGCAAATAATATTCTGCATAGAACATACTTCTTTTTTTTTTTTAATTTTTTTTAACGTTTATTTATTTTTTGAGACAGAGAGAGACAGAGCATGAACGGGGGAGGGTCAGAGAGAGGGGGAGACACAGAATCGGAAACAGGGTCCAGGCTCTGAGCTGTCAGCCCAGAGCCCGACGCAGGGCTCGAACTCACGGACCGCGAGATCGTGACCTGAGCTGAAGTCGGACGCTTAGCCGACTGAGCCACCCAGGCGCCCCCTAGAACATACTTCTTGAGACATTGCTTGTCTTCCCAGAGGAAGGGGATATATATATTCAGGGAGCACTCCCAATATACCATTGAACTGGAGCGGGAATGGCAGGGAACCAGGACCAGGGAAGGGAGCCGTGGGGGGAGTGGGGGGAGGCAGACTCTCCCTGAAAATATGTGGCAACAGAGGCGTTGCTGTTGGGATAGTGAGTCTTGGGACAATGAGAAGGTAGGGAAGATGACTCCTGCACTGAGCCAAGCCCTTCAAGCTGAAGTAAGCCCTTGGCTTCTTGGAAGAAGCAGAAGCACACGCTCTTTAGAGGAAAGCTTTGCCAGATTTTGCCCACCAAACTCCCACTAATTAAATGGAAATGGTGAGCTCTCAATCAAAGATTATGAAACCCATGGTAAGGAAATTCAGAAAGATTGAAAACCAGCGGGAACAACAAATAGTAGATTTGGACCCTTCAAGGATGGAGATATTCAAGTGATCGGGTATTGAGCATAGAGCAGTTGGGTTTAAGGAAATAAAGGGCACAATGGTAAATTTAAGCATACAACAAGATTCTATCAGGAATGACCAGGCAAAATTGAAAAAAAAAATTAAATCTGGGAAATAAAAAATACAAGTGTTGAGATAAAAAAAAATTCAGCAAATTAAACAGCATATTAGACAAAGATGGAAAACAGTAAAGAGAAATAGAGTGCTCCAGGGTATATATACATATATATGTATATACATACATATATACATATATATATATACATATATATATACATATATAAAAAAAAAACCCAAACCTCCAAATATTTATCTACAGAAAAATGGATTAAAGGATGTTATAGTTATAAAATGGAGTAATAAAAAGCACTGAAAATGAATCACCTGTTGAGGGGCCTGAGTGGCTCAGTCGGTGAAGCATCACACTATTGATTTCCACTCAGGTCGTGAGCTCACAGTTGTGAGATCGAGTCCTGCATTGGGCTCTGTGCTGAGCCTGGAGCCTGCTTGGGATTTCCTCTCTCCCTCTCTCTCTCTGTCCTTCCCCACCCTCTCAAAATAAATAAACATTAAAAAAATGAACTGTATTTCCAAGCAACAACATAGATTATTCTTGGAAGCATAATCTTAAGTGAAAAAAAAATCAACTTACAAAACCTCATATAAAAAGCTGTGTTTGCTTTTTAGTGCTCAAAATGAGGAAACTCAATAGCATAGTGTTTAGGTGCACATATATCATAGATAAAACTATAAAAGAGGAATAGAATGATAAACCAAATTTAGGATGGTAAATGCTTCTGGTAGGGAGGTCGGAGGATTAGTTAGGAAAGTGCATAGGTAGATGCAAATTGTTTACAATTTTATAATGCTTAAGTAGTAATTTTGTTGATTTTTATTATATTCCTATGCTTTATTATTTATTTAAATGGTATAGTTTTCTTGTCCATGCATAAAACATATAAAAATATAAAAAGAAACAAAATATTTTAAAATTAACCTTTTACAAATTGGGAGTCATTGTTTTCTGAGTGAGCCGTTTGATTTGACCATAATTTTCATCTAGCTTCCTCAAGTAATCCACCCTTTCCTCAAGTTCTTTATTCATAATAGTTTCTGTGGCATACTCATTTTTTTCTGGGACAAAACCCAAAGGAAACCTTTGATCATTTTTGTTTAACGGTTTCTCCTCCAAAAAATGTTAGTCACATGAAACTGCCAAAATATTTAAACAGTCCCCAATGAAACATCTGTTACCCACCCCCCCCCAAAAGTCTTTTAGACCATGTCATTATGATGCAATAGTTCATTTGAAAAAATTTAACTTCATTTTATTTCCATAGGTCTGTCATGTTCTGCGATGTATTGGTTCAAG
Source organism: Felis catus (assembly GCF_018350175.1). Classification (NCBI taxonomy): domain Eukaryota; kingdom Metazoa; phylum Chordata; class Mammalia; order Carnivora; family Felidae; genus Felis; species Felis catus. The sequence continues at coordinate 37,038,740 of NC_058386.1, forward strand.
TCGCCTAGGAAGATGAAAAATCTGATAAAGGAAATTCTGAGTTAAAAAATGACACATACAGACCAAGTGACAATGGCTTCTGAAGAAAAATCTTGCATGTCCTCCTTCTTCCCCTTTTGGGCATAGCTGTCCTTTTCTCTCTAATTTGGACATCCTAGGAAATGATTTTCCAAGAAGTGCCTTCTGTTAGGAAAATCTATTGAGATGTCTCTGGGTTCTCCACTTTGACACCCAAGCTGCTAATCTCTGCTGCAGAAAGTGGTGCAAGCTTGAGGACCATGTCATTCGTGATAATGGCCTCTAGCTTCACCTGGCCTGCACTACCATGCCAATATGCCTACCCCAGCAGCACTGTTTTGTTTTTAAGAGATGGAATGAACCTATAACTCCACACAGACAACAGACACAGGCTAGGCATGAAGTCCCTTCATCTTATACTCCATCTCTCTACATTGAGGGTTTTCCAGTTCTTATCTTATGTTGGCTCTCTATAGCACTTAATGCTACTGACCTTGCTGAACAGGAAATGTAAGTTTAGTGAGCAAGAGTGAGATTATAGGGTGGGGACTGGGTGAACCAAAGAGCTGATTTTTGCTGTGTGAGAATGTGAACTGATGACCTTCTGGGCTTTCTAAAGATACCGGAGCTATGGATGTTAACTAGCTACAGAAGCCCAGAAAACATCTATCCCTTGTGATTTCCCGTATGATGGAGACTTTGCCTGTTTCTTCCATGCTCAATTCTGGTTATCTTAAGGAATCTGTTGTGGCTTCAGCCACAGCTGGACTACAATGCCTTCCCCTCTTCACCTGCTTTTGCTGGAATGGTGGGAGCAGTTTTCTGTGTTGGAGACCAGATGCCTTTTCTTGTAGAAATGCTCAATTACAGTTGGACCAGAACCCTTAGTGCAGTGTAATCCTTCAGATACGTTGTGGGTTAAAGAGGCATGCAACTCTGCTTTTGCGTGGGAATCTAAACAACCTTTCATGACATTGCTTCTAGGGGAAAATGCAGTTTGAGTTCCAAATAATTGCCTTATAAACAAACACATTCAGTGCCTGTGTTGGGAACTGCCTGTTCTGTGAGCTAAGAAGTTAGTTGTTTTTTACAAAGTGGATTTTCCCCTTCTGTTCTTAGGTCAGCCATGCTTTTCTGAATCATGTGTTGTGTGTTTTACATCAATTAAAATAATTTTCTCTGAAAATATACTAGAACACCTGTTCATTCATCCATCAATGTGTCTATCCACTTCTTTGAACAGTATGCTCATTTTTAATGTGCTATTGATATAGTATTTATTAAAGTCTTTCTACTTTTTACTATTCTTGTACCTGCTAAGGATTTTTGTTGGCATTGAGTGTATGTAGTTTTCATGCACGAAAGCTAAATGGAAAGTTTCAGTACTCGCTTTGGCAGCACAGATACTAAAATTGGAACGATGCAGAGAAGATTAGCATGGCCCCTGAGCAAGGATGACATACGAATTTGTGAAGCGTTCCAGATTTTCCAGATGTGTAAGTAGAACTTTTGTTAAATCAAAAAAAGAAAAAAGAAGAAAGAAAGTTTCATTGGTCTATACGATTCTCTGCTATATGCTAAGGTCTTCCAGGGCAGGACTAAGTCAGTCTCCTTTGCACTCTTTTTGCTGAAGAAGTCTTTTCTTGCACTGAACTGAAACACCATAGTTCTGACCCGTTTTGAAATACATTAGCGTGGCACTTGGCAATGAAGAACTTACCTCATTATAGCTGTCTTTCTTGGCCACTGAGATCAATCAGGTTCAAATCTAGATTAGGTGATTATTGCTTTCAAGAATAAAGAAATTCTTTCATATCCTTGTGGTAGGCACTGGCTTGCTCATCACACACATTTCCTCCTCTAATGTGAGTGCATTTCCCAAGATCCTTTGTAGTGAGAGGCGGCCAAGTTCTAGGCAATGAATGGTGAATGGAAATGAGCGTGCCACTTCCAGGCTCTGGCTGACAGACATTTCCCATGTATAACTTCCCATGCTCTTTCCCTGTTTGTTGGATGAATGTGGAGGACTGTGAGGCCCAGGAGGAATATAGAGTACCCAAGATGGAAGTAGCCTGGGTCCTTGAGTGACCATGTGGAAGTCCACTAAGTCAGCAACACCCATTTCCGACGTCATATGAATAAGAAATAAATTTCTACTGTATTCAGTCACTGAGATTATGGGGTTTATCTCTTTTAGAAGCTGGCATCACCCTGACTAATACAATTTTCCTTAAACATATTTGAGAACTGTTTTGTCCTTTGTATATGTAGATGATGATTATATTCTGATAGCAGTTCTCTGATACCAACTGGGTGTTCTACAATTCAAATCAATTCGATTCAATTCAATTCTGACACTAAGTAGAGTTAGCCCAAATCCCTTAACCTACAGGTTAAGGGGCTCAGTCCTATAATGCTTCTCCCACTTCAGACGCCAGCTACATACAAGTCCTGGGTATTCCCAAGCCACCTGCACTTCTGCCTGGCTAGCTACAAATCTGGGAGTTCCCATGACCACTCCTACCTTCAGGTTCAATAATTCACTAAAATGACTCACAGAATCCATAGAAAGTGTTATACTTATGATTACACTTTTATTGTAGAGCTTACAACTCAGGAACAGCCAAATGAAAGAGATGAATAGGACAGGGTCTGGGGGGCAGGTGGCATAGAGCTTCTATGCCCTTTCCTTGTGGAATCAGGGCATACTATCTTCCAAGAGCATCCATGTGTTCACCATTTCATTATGTAACATGATGGATTAAATTATTGGTCACAAGATTGAACCCAATCTCCAGCTTCCCTCCACTCCTTAGAGGTGGGGTGGGGGTGGGGCTGAAAAGTCCAACTGTCCAATCATATGCTTGGTCTTTCTGGTCACCAATCCCATCCTGAAGTTATCTAAAGACCCACCACGAGTCACTTCATTAACATAAACTCAGGTATGAATGAGAGAGGCTCCTTAGGTATAGCAAAAGACACTCTTATCAGGAAATTCAAAGGATTTTTGAAGCTCTATGCCAGGATTGGGGGACAAAGGCCAGACATATTCTTTATTATATCACAATGGTAAATGACAAAGGTCAAAAATTTATTGTTGGAGCTTATTGACCAAAGAAAGTCTCTGAACAGGAGCTTGCCCACTAGACCATTTCTCCTCAAGCTCTAAAATTTTCTCCTGCATCCTGGATCTTCTTAGTTCCTCACCTCTGTTACACCTCTAACATGCACATCCTTCCCAGTTCAGTTAGAAGGAAAGTTCACATTCATAGCTGAGTGACCAATAGTCTGTTTAACTTCACTGTTGCCTTGTATCATTTTATGCCTAGAATTCTGCTTTGTTGATCATTTATTTTTTTAAATAACATTTATTGCTATTTCTGATTATAAAGTACACATATGCTAATAAAAACCTTATACTGAAGGATAGCTACTATTAATATTATAGTATATTTGTTTACAGTCCTTTTGCATGCATGTCTTTGTGGAAAAATTTTTTCTCTTTATACAGTTACGATTATATTGCATATTGTTTGGTAATGCATTTTTCCCTTGCCTTTATATCACAAACATCCCTTAGGTCATTCAGTATTCCTTGAAAACATCACTTTTATGGCAATAAAAATCCACATATGTACTGTGTCTATAGATCTATCATAATTTACTTAGACATTTCCAGGTGGTCTGAGTATTTTGGCTTTTGTGTTCTCAGTGTTATAAATGGTATTATGATGACTATCTTGTTTCATAAATCATTCTGTATTTTTTGATTATTTCTTTTTTTAAAATTAAAAAAAATTAATGTTTATTTGTTTTTGAAGGAGAGAGAGACAGAGCATGAGCAGGGCAGAGACAGAGAGAGGGGGACACAGAATCTGAAGCAGGCTCCAGGCTCTAAGCTGTCAGCACAGAGCCTGATGTAGGGTTCGAACTCACAAACTGTGAAATCATGACCTGAGCCGAAGTTGGATGCTTAAATGACTGAGCTACCAGGAGCTCCTGATTATTTCTTTAAAATAGGTTTGTAAATGCCCCCATTCCTTTCAAATGCAAACATCCAATATATTTGAGGTTATTTACATTTTCAACAACATGTATATCTTTAAGAAGAACAATTTGGCACCAAATCATAAGAATGAAAGTACTGTTTGTATCTTTAACCTGGTTATCCTCCATTGGGAAGAAATCCCAGTGAAATTAAAAAAAAAAAAAGAAGAAATTTGTCCAAAGATGTTTATAGCACTGTTTATTCATAATAATGAATCAGAGAAAACTACCCAACTATTTCAAAGTAGACATATGAACACATGAGCATGATACATAGATGGAAAAAATGATGTGAGTATGTTGCTATTTGGAAATATGTACACAAGACAATGTTAAAAAAAGGACAAAGAATAGAATGTCTATATGGTTACAACTGAGTAAAAAAATATATTCCTATATGTTGACAAAAATTGGGAGGGGATTTAAAGCAACATTAGTATTGGTGATTTAAGTATGGCAGCCTTTTCTGTAAGCTTGCTTAAATGTTGTGCCAGTTTGACTTTTAAACTCACTCATTCAAGTTACCCTAAGTAAAGGGGAATTTATTGTTTGGATATCCTAGTACTAGAAATGAGGTGTGGAAAGACATCGTCAATTGATGCGGTTTTAGGAGTAATTCTTTCCTTTCTGTGCATCATCTTTGCTTCACACAAGGATCTGCCCTGACTCTGCTCTTACCTACCCTTGTCCTCCTTCTGACTTTTGATTCCCATGATACCATCAGGCTCTCAGGGCTCTCCAAATCACTTTATGGAGTGAGGGACTCTGATTTTCTCAGGAAATATTGACTTGAAGGCTGGAGGTCTTGAAGGTGCTGACCAGTCTGAGGCTCTCTGCTGGTCCTGCCCAACTCACTTGTACCAGTAAATGGTATTGTACATGGCCATTTTGGTTCAGCCATTGTGCTGCAGACCATGAGATTGTCCCAGAAGTTAGGGATGACACATTGAAATTTAGCCTTAGAAAGTGTGTGTGTGTGTGTGTGTGTGTGTGTGTGTGTGTGTGTGTGTGTTTGTGTTTTAAGTAAATGAATCTCTAGGTGCTTGAAGTTCAGATAATACAGGGATGGTATTTAGGGTGGGTGAGACCTTCCCGTGGGCCATGGAAGTGTTGAATTGACTCCTTATTCTGTCATAAATGAGTAAAATAAATCAGTTCTCCTTTAAATTCTGTAAGGGCTTAAATGACTGAGTCACACGACCTCTTAAGGTTCTCCTTGGGACAAGATATTAAGGTGAGAGATAATAAGAAAGTCCTGGGACAGAGAAAGATAGGAATGTGAAAAGGGTAGCTTTCAGCATTTCTCCATGCGAACAAACTAGCTTCCCTACAAGTGAAATCTATGATTTATGACTTGTGAGCTTCATGCTGTCAGGAAACTAAGTGGTCCCGAGCAGGTTCCCATACATTTGGAAATTCTCAAGAATCTGGAAAAGGTCTGTGACTTTGTATTACAGCTTTACCATCTCATGGTTTTCAATTTGCCATAGTGTCAAGGGGTTGGCACAGGGTGGAAAAAGAAAGTGTGGAGGATCATGCACACTTAAACATCATTTTTAAATTTTTCTAGTGTTTTATTTATTTTTGAGAGAGAGAGAGAGAGAGAGAGCGCGCACAAGCAGGGGAGGAGCAGAGAGAGAGGGAGACACAGAATCTGAAGCACGCTCCAGGCTTTGAGCCATCAACACAGAGCCCAATGCGGGGCCCGAACTCATGAACTGGGAGATCATGACCTGAGCCGAAGTCGGATGCCTGACTGACTGAGCCACCCAGGCACCCCCACATTTAATCATCTTAATCTGGAAGTGATGAGCATCAGCTGAGCTTACATTCTTTGGCAAGAATTAGTCACATGATCTAGATGGCTAGATGCAGAATGCAGGGGTACTGGTTAATGTAGTCCATCTGGGTCTCTACTCTCAAGCACCAATTCTATACCATAAAACGTATGGATAGATTTTTATTATTGGTCAGCTAGCTGTCTCTAATTATACTCTCCTAATTTGTTTTCTGATTTCCTCTATCTCCTTAATTAAATCTAGCCCATGCATTGATAATTAATTAAGCAGCTCTAATCACTTTAGTTAATTGCTCAAAAACAACAACAACAAAACCCCATCCTGTCATCTATGGCTCCCCATTGTCTGTCAAATTAAGTACCAGCTCTTCACCTTGGTCCTCAAGTCCCCAAAGAATGCAATCTCATCCTGCTTTTTTGGCCTCATCCTCCAGTACTTCTCTACCCTTTTCAAATATTTCAGCTCAAATGGGCCACTCGCTGTTCTTAAAACACAGGGTTGTTGTTTCATCCTATGTTTTCCATCTGGTGTTACATCCACCTCACCATTCTGGCTATGATGGGTGGTATATGTTTTAAATAAATTCAGCATATTTTCTTATTTTATGTCTTTCTGAGGCCACCAGTGAGGGCAGCCACCGAATTCTAAACTGCCAGTGTCAAAAATCATGTCCCTGTTGAACATTACAGCACTTGGCAGCAGCAGGAGGCTTAGCCCGCCAGCCTTAGGAACCAGGTCTTTCATTGACATGTTACAATTAACACCCATGGTGACAGCAGCTTACGCACATTCTGCTGTGTGTAACTACTAGTTTAGAGTGTTTCCATGAAGTCATTTCCTAGAGCATAGTGCCTACCAGATAGAAGTCAGAATTTTACCTTCTTTAGAAAACAAAATTTAGGGCATTTCCTGATGAATACAAAGATTCATGAGAATAAGAGAACAAACACATTAGAAGCAAGAAGCCATCTACAGAATGCAAATGATAATGAGAGCAGTAAAATAAAGAAGGAGCACATTGGATGAGGACTTCTGAAAAGATCTCTGTAAAATTCTTGACCTCAGATTCCTATTGCCACACAGGTAATCTAGCTGCCTACACTTGGTTACCTTCATGCCTTGTAACCCAATTGACTAGGTTTTCCCTGATGTTTCTGGCATTGAATATTCTGTAGCGTTGCCTCTGGGAAACCAACACAACTCATCAGTCTATGCAGAGCAATCTTTGCTGTGGTCACCATTTCCTTCCACTGGAATGACCTCTTTAATCTCTGGGTTACACTTTCTCCTTATGAGGACATAGGTGTTGCCTCTATTGACTGTCTCTCCAATGTTCACCCTGAATCCATTCTGCCTTGGCAGGCTTTCAGGACCTATTTATTTTCATACCAGGTAAGATCCTTAGAGCTCTGCCTAATATTCAGTTGTTAGGTTGAAATGAATGTTAAAAATGAATATATTAAAAGTTACATTCTCATTTTTAAGATACAAAGAATCAGAATTGACATCTAGCCTCTCTAAATTATTAAGTAAAAAATTCTTTGACATTGTCCCTCCCCCACTCATTCTTTCAACCACCCATCCATCCATTCATCCATCTAATATCTATTGTGTGCTTACTCTGTGTAACCATTGTACTAGATGCTCCTGTGAAAGTCCTTCGATAAAAGAAACAGGAAGTGGGGCCCCTGGGTGGCGCAGTTGGTTAAGCGTCCGACCTCAGCCAGGTCATGATCTCGCGGTCCGTGAGTTCGAGCCCCGCGTCGGGCTCTGGGCTGATGGCTCAGAGCCTGGAGCCTGTTTCCGATTCTGTGTCTCCCTCTCTCTCTGCCCCTCCCCCGTTCATGCTCTGTCTCTCTCTGTCCCAAAAATAAATAAACGTTGAAAAAAAAAATTTAAAAAAAAAAAAAAAAAAAAAAAAAAAAAAAAGAAACAGGAAGTTTCCCACTCACTCAGCATTTCCTCTAACCATATCCTTCTCCAAATTCCTGGATATTTTTTGAGCTGTTCTGTTTTGCACTTAGGTTTGTTGGGTGGTCTGCAGCTTATATTAATGGATACTCGAGAGGGGAAAGAATAAAGGGGTTAGGGAGAAATTGCTAGTCAAATGGCTGAGATAAAAGCAGAGTTTAGTTCTTACTCCTGTATTCCCAAATTGTTGAGTTCCTACCTTGAGTAAAACTTTATGGTAGACTTTTTGAGTGATATGATGAATGAAACAGGATTTTTATACTTATTGAACTTATTTTCTTTTTAAAAAATTTTTTTAAATGTTTATTTTTTGAGAGAGAGAGAGACAGAATGTGAGCTGGGGGAGGGGTAGAGAGAGAGGCACAGAATCTGAAACAGGCTCCAGGCTCTGAGCTGTCAGCACAGAGCCTGACACGGGGCTTGAAGTCAGGAATAGTGAGATCATGACCTGAGCCAAAGTCGGATGCTTAACTGACTGAGCCACCCATGTGTCTCTGAGCTTATTTTCTATAAGACAGCAAAAGACTGACATAAGCAATTAACTCAAGTTTGCCTTTCATGAACATAGAAGGAGGAGTACGAGGAGTTTGAGGTTTAGAGGTAAGAAAGATCACCTCTGATTGGAGCGAATCTGGAAAGTATTTTTAGAGGGAAAATATGTTGAGTTTAGGATTTGGAGGATAGGTAAGACTTCAAAAGAGAAAGAAAATATACCAGGCAGAAGGAACAGCATGAACAAACATCTGGAGGCAGGGAAATAAAAAATCATAGTAGGGACTACCTAAAGGCAGATTTTGGAGAACTGTTATGTTGGATTTTTCTCTATAGTCTTCTCAATTTTATCCCTGTTTTGTTTTTTGCTCTTCTCTTTCCTATTCTGTCCGCAGGGAGGCTGACTGTGGGCCTTCCTTTCCAAAGTTCCAATGGGAGGCACCTATAAGAGATTGGCAGGAGGGAATAGAGGGCTCAGGGAGTTTCTCCCTACTCCTTCCTTGCTTTGATGCAATATCTGGACGCCTCCTTAATCTCAGCTCCCACCAGACAGCTATTCTTCCATGGTTCCAGCTCTCAGTAGGCTCTGGCAATACTGTACCTTCCCCCTGTCCCTTCAGCCTTAGAGAGGTGCTAACAGCTTTCCCTTCATAATCGCTCATCTCTGTCTCAACAGCCATTGTTAGTTCCCTTGACATTAACCACAGGTCTGTAAATAGTCCCTTCATTAAGTCTCTTCATTTGAATAATCAGAATGAACTCTGTTTCCTGCTGAGACTCTCTATTGCCATAAATGCCAAGCTGAGATTTGATATATCACCCTATCCACAGCATCTTAAATCCCAGGTACATCCTGACACCCATATGTCCATTGATGGAGTTTTCTACTCTCAGAGTCAACCTGGAGTCATCCTGGACTCTCCTTTTCTGTTGCCTTTCACCTTGAATGATTTGTTGAGTCTTGCAGATTCACTTTCACGATACCCCTGTTGTATTTTTCTTCTTTTCATTTTCACAACCACTGCCCTACTTCAGGTCTTCATTGCCTCTGATCTGTGACAATGCAAAAGCTTCCAAACTCACTTCTTTGCTTCCGGTCCCTTCTCATCAAACCTCCTGTGAACCATGACTTAGACTAACAGCTTTGCCTGTGTAACTTCCATGATCAAAAATCTTCAATATCCTTAAAAACAAGCAAAATGTCCCAAATCTATTGGACAATGTAGAGGGAGTGAAGTATAAATTTGTCAGGTTCATTCATTGTCAGCATTCAAAGATGCTTATTAAATGGGCCCTCTCAACTTTTCCAAGTTCATCTCTCAGTAATTGTCCTAACTGGACTTTGCAGTTCCTTGAAATGCACCCACTTCAACATGCTCCCACCCCAAGATCTTTTCTGATGCTGCCCCATTTTCCTTAATGCACTTTTACTCAACACCACTGGTCAAAATCCTATTCATTCTCCAAGATCTTGTACAAATGATGGATGTCTTAGTCTATTTGGGTTGCTACAACAAAAATGCCATAGACTGTGTGGCTTATTAAACAATAAGAATTTATTTCTCACAGTTCTGGAGGCTAGAGAGTCCAAGATCAAGTCCAAGTTCTGGAGGCTGAGAGATTCATTGTCTGGTGAAGGATTGTTTTCTGATTCATAGATGGCCATCTTTTCATTGTAACCACACATGGCAGAAGGGGCAAGAGATCTCTCTGAGGTCCCTTTTATAAATTCTCTAATCTCACTCATGGTGGCTCCATCCTTATGACCTAATCACCTCCTAAAGTCCCCACCTCCTAATACTATCACCTTGGGGCTTACAATTTCAACATGAGTTTGGGGGTGGGGTGGGGTGGGAAACAAACATTCAGTCCAGAGAAATGGAATTCTTTAAGTTTATTTTAAAAAAAAATTTTAATGTTTATTTATTTTTGAGACAGAGACAGAGCATGAACAGGGGAGGGGCAGAGAGCGAGGGAGACACAGAATCCGAAAAAGGCTCCAGGCTCCGAGCTGTCAGCACAGAGCCCGATGCGGGGCTCGAACTCACGGACCGTGAGATCATGACCTGAGCCGAAGCCGGATGGTTAACTAACTGAGCCACCCAGACGCCCCAAGTTTGTTTTATAAATTTATGCCAAATCCATTTATCCCTCTCTTGAAATATTGATAGTGTTTTGTGTGTATGTGTGTATGTATACTTTTCTTAAGGTAGTTGTTAAATACAAAAATAACTTTAATTTAAAGGCAGTCCATGTTTTCTTCCAATTAAGAGCTATCTTTTTCAATTATTGAATCTTAGAGAACACCTACAATAGTGTTATGCACAATTAGGTTTGCAATACGTGATCGTTGACTTGACTAGACAATTTTCAGGCATTTAAGTAAGGTCTGTAGGGAGGAGAACACAGAGCCAGGGAAGATGGGAGAATAGATAAAGGCTAACTAGGAAGCTGTTGTTATCTTTGAGAGATTAATAAAAAAGCATTTGGGCCTCAACCACAGAATGGAAAGGGGGGGATGAATATGAATGTCTGTGCAAAGCATGGATTATAGGAGAAGGAGGAGAAATAAATAAAAATAACACCAAGGACTGCAGCCTGGGTGACTGGGAAAATGGTAGAATCATGAAAGAAACAAAGAAATCAGAAAAGGGTGTGGTTTGGGCAAAGGGATATGGATAGGTAGGAGATACTGTGTTTAGTGTTTTTGGTACTGAGTAGGGGTGTAGGTGGAACCAGGGGGAAGGGCACAATAAGTGGGTGGAAATGTGGCACTGTGGCTTGAGGGGCCACCAGCTTGCAAGTGATAGCTGCAACTGACAAAATGAAAGTGATTTCCCAGAAAGAAACTTTATGAAGCCAAGGAAGAGGGTCAGTGAATAGGCCCTAGTGAATGCCTAGACAATGCACACAGCATTGTCTCATGGGACTTTTCTTTTGTGATGACATTTGCTGACATAGATCACACCCAGCATTAGTTGTCTGTTTCATTGTAGCTGTTAGAGATGCTTTCTCTGGCTGTGAGTTTTCTCTCCTTCACCTAGACTTTAAACTAAAAGGCAGAAAGCTATTTCTACAGCCTTCAAACCTTACTGTTCAGAAAGCACCTGATAAAGTAGTCACTTTTTAACCAGAGAGCAAGATAAAATATACAAATACTGGAGATAATGAACCTAATTCTTCTGCATATCAGAGCTAAGTGTACTTTGCACTTGGAGTGTAGAGCAAGGAGAAATACATAACTGGGATGAGAAATCTATTAACTGGGATGGGAAATGGAAAAGTTGTCCTTGGGAATTCTATGTTTATGTGGAGCCAGTCTAGAAACTCTCAGCCTTTTTTTGAGAAACTTGGGAAGGCTTCCTAACCAGACTCAAGACACATTTGTTCAACATCTATTGTGCTCCAGGCCCTGTGATCAGTTTTTTCATATTCAATACCACCCCCTCCCCCAAACCCTGTGAAATAGATAATCTCTTCATTTTCAGAAGAGTGTATCCTGGGCAGTTTTTGGATTATGAACCCTGAATTATTTCTGTTGACACCACTGCCAGGGGTACGGGATGCTGCTATCACTGCTCTCACCAAATGGTAGGTTCCACTGTCTCAGAATCCTCTGTTTGCTGGCTCAGTCCTAGGAGGAATCTCTAGATGGCTGAGCCTGGTCATGTGCCTGTGTCCTAGCTGCCAGCGTTGGTCTTTGTGGCTTTTGTAGTTGCTTCCTTCAAGGTTTATACAATGGGACCCCTTGCCTTCTGCCAAATGTGAAAGGGGATCAGATGCTGGCAAGCCTCTAAACCATCAAGAAAAGATCTACTACCATGAGGAAAGTGGAGTATATGATGTCCAAGGACACTGGTAAGCACTGGAGTTGAACTCAAACCCAGATCTTCCAAGTCTGTGATTAATTTTTCTATTGTACTGTAGCTGTTTTGCTGCAGCTATTTGAAAGGGAACAGGGCATTAGTTTGCCCCACTTTTCCAAAACTCCCTGCAATTAACAAAACTTTTTCCTGGGTACTTTAGATGTACTAGATGTTCTGCTAGGTGCTTTACATACATCATTTAATATTTTTTCAAATACTTTGGGATAGGCATTATTAGGAATTAGTGTTTCCATTTTACAGATTAAGAAAACTGAGTTTTAGCAGTGCCTGGGTGACTTATTCATTGAAGCATCTGACTCTTGATTTCAGCTCAGGTCATGATCTCATGGTTCATGAGTTTGAGCCCCACATTAGGCTTTGCGCTGACAGCATGGAGCCTGCTTGGGATTCTGTCTCTCTTCCTCTATGTCTGCCTCTCCCCTACTCTCTGTCTCAAAATAAATAAAGTAAAAATTTTAAAAATTTAAGAAAACTGAGTTTAGAGAGGTTATATGAATTGGTGCAAGATTACCTTTAATTTATTTTATTTTATTTTTTTTAAGTTTATTTATTTTTGAGACAGAGAGAGACAGAGCATGAATGGGGGAGGGTCAGAGAGAGAGGGAGACACAGAATCAGAAGCAGGCTCCAGGCTCTGAGCCGTCAGCCCAGAGCCCGACGCGGGGCTCGAACTCGCGGACCGTGAGATAGTGACCTGAGCCGAAGTTGGATGCTTAACCGACTGAGCCACCCAGGCGCCCCAAGATTATCTTTAAATAAGGGTCTCTGTCTATCTGATTACAAAGATAGGGGTCTTACTACAACATTATGATGCCATCAGAGGCTAAAGCTGGCTAAGGGTTTGAGCCTTATTTACCTTTGCTTTTCCTCCTATCTCTAGCTCCTAATTCAGTGGTTGGCACATAGAAAGTTATATTACAATGTCTGTTGAATGAATGAATAGGTATGTCCAAACTTAGTTGTAGGGGTAGGGCAAAAAACTTTAAAGAGTGATAGCAAGGATTAACAGGGATGAGTTTAGGGGTGAAAATGAGAGGAAGTCATGCAATGAGGTAGAATTGTCTCTCACTAGAATAAAAAAGGGAAGACAAATAGGTTAAGAGTTAAGACACATTTATGTCTTTGAGATCCTGATTTCAATTCTTTGGCTATATACCAGGCAGTGGGATTGCTAGATCATATGGTAGTTCCATTTTTAGTTTTTTTCTTTTAGAAAATTGTTCATTTATTTATTTTTTATCTCATTATCTTTTATTTTTTTAATATGAAATTTATTGTCAAATTGGTTTCCATACAACACCCAGTGCTCATCCCAACAGGTGCCCTCCTCAATGCCCATCACCCACTTTCCCCTCCCTTCCACCCCCCATCAACCCTCAGTTTATTCTCAGTTTTTAAGAGTCTCTTATGGTTTGGCTCCCTCCCTCTCTAATTTTTTTTTCCCTCTTCCCCTCCCCCATGGTCTTCTGTTAAGTTTCTCAGGATCCACATAAAAGTGAAAACATATGGTATCTGTCTTTCTCTGTATGACTTATTTCACTTAGCATAACTCTCTCTAGTTGCATCCACATTGCTACAAAAGGCCATATTTCTTTCTTTCTCATTGCCAAGTAGTATTCCATTGTATATATAAACTACAATTTCTTTATCCATTCATCAGTTGATGGACATTTAAGCTCTTTCCATAATTTGGCTATTGTGGAAAGTGCTGCTATAAACATTGGGGTACAAGTGCCCTTATGCAAGAAAAATGTTTATTTATTTTTGAGAGAGAGAGCGTAGGGGAGGGGCAGAGAGAAAGGAAGAGAGAGCAAGAGAGAGAGAGAGAGAGAGAGAGAGAGAGAGAGAGAGAGAGAATCCTAAGCAGGCTCTGAGCCATCAGCACAGAGACTGATTTGGGGCTTAAACTCACGAACTGTGAGATCATGACCTGAGCTGAGATCAAGAGTCTGACGCTTAACCTACTGAGCCACCCAGGCACCCCTCCATTTTTAGTTTCAGTAGAAGAAATTTTTGGAATTGATGAATAAATTTATGGCATAAGTGATGGTGATGGTTTCATGGGTGCATACTTATCTCCAGACTTATCAGCTTGTATATGTTAATTATGTACAACTTTTTGTATGTAAAAAATAAATAGAAAGTTAAAAGAAGAGTTAAGATACATTTAGAAAGGTTACACTGTGGGGGTTCCACCTAGGAGTATCAAAGCCCAGCTCCCTTGCCCTGCATATACATCTCTGAGGTGTAACTCATACTCTGGGGTTCTCCTTTAGGGTCAGAATGCAGTTACTCTGAAGGACTTGCCTTCCTCTCCATCTCTGTCCTGCTTCTCCTACTTCCTTCTTGGCCTTGCAGGAGAGCAAGTTATTATTAAATCTCTTGCACATAAATCTTCAACTCAGGGATCTGCTTTTGGCTAATCCAACCTAAGCCTGGAGGTTATTCTAGAACAGTATGCCTAGCACTGTTGGGTGCTCAATAAACACATTGAATGAATGAATGAATGAATGAATGAATGAATCCTAGAGCTGTCTCTCTCCTTCATGGCAGATATCCATAGGGCCACAAAGTCTTAAATGTTATTCCTTCTTTATATCCTTTTATCGCTTTCTCCTCCTTCCTTTGCCATTGCCTTAGATTAGACCTGCCTTACTTTCTCACCTCAATGATAGCCAGAGCCTCTTAATGGTTTTCCAGTCCCCTCCAGTTTACCCTCTTCCTTGCTGTTATGAATTCTGAAGTTCAGATCCTCTGTCACTCCTTGTCTTAAATCCCTTCAGCAATTTCCCCTTTCAAGGTCAAAGAACAATTCCTTGCTAATCTGACACTTGCTTGCCTCTTTACCTTACTTCTTCCTACTTTCCTGCTCCTGGCATGCCCTTTGCTCCAGGCACACTGAACTACTTGTAGCTTCTGGAACATGCCAGTCTTAGACTGTTGTGTTTGTAGGTGCCCATATGTTGTTTCTTTATCTTCTCAGAATGCCTTACTTCAGGTTTTCACTTGGCTGGCTCCTACTTCCTCTCAAATGGGAATCAAATGCCACCTCATTTTCTGACCAGGCCCAGTCTGATTTAGCAGCCTCAGTGGGACTTCCTCCGTGCTTCAATGCCCACTTCTTTTATGGCATCTAGCATGCTGGTCAGCATGCCTGACCTAGAGCAGAGAACATGTGCCATTTGACTTTGATTAGAACAACTCCTAGCACTCAATATATTGTAATGGGAAAAGTTCTAAGCAAAAGATGGGACCATGTGGGCACACTGGGGAGTGGGGGTAGGTATATTGCCCAGGCAGACACACTGGTTCAATCATAAATTCTGTAGTGTCTGTCATCGTAAGCATGCGTTGTTATACCTCTACTACTGAGGTCTATTCTGGGATATATATCAATGAGATAAGGATACTATTATTATTTTTTTATTTTTTTAATGTTTATTTATTTTTGAGAGAGAGAGAGAGAGAGAGAGAGAGAGAGAGAGAAAGGGGCAGAGAAAGAGGGAGACACAGAATCCCAAGCAGGCTCCAGGCTCTGAGCTGTTAGCACAGAGCCTGACATGGGGCTCAAACTCACAGACTGTGAGATCATGACTTGAACCAAAGTTGGTTGCCCAACCAACTGACCAGCCAGGCGCCTCAGGATACTATTATTTTTAACAAGTGTTTCAGATATTTTGAAATCCAAGTTCAAATACAAGTATTTTTTATTGTAGTAAAATATGCATACTATAAAATTTATCACTTAAAAAAATATTTACTTATTTTGAGAGAGAGCAAGAGCATGAGTGCATGAGCAGGGAAGAGGCAGAGATAGGGAGAGAGAGAAAATTTATCACTTTAAAAAAATGTTTATTTGAGAGAGAGAGAGAGAGAGAGAGAGAGAAAGAGAATTTGCAAGGGAGGGGCAGAGAGAGAGAGAGAGAGAGAGAGAGAGAGAGAGAGAGAGAGATTGAGAATGAGACTGATACTCTGAAGCAGGCTCTGTGTTATTTAGTGCAGAGCCTGACGTGGGGCTCGGATTCATGAAGGGTGAGATTGTGACCTGAGCTGAAGTCATTTGCTTAACCAACTGAGCCACCCAGGCACCCCCAAAATCTATCACTTTAATAGTACAATTAAGTGGCATTAAGTACATTCACAATGCGTGCAACTATCACCATTATCCATTTCCAGAACTTTTTCATCATCTCAAACTGAAACTCTTCACTTATTAAAGAATAACTCTCTATTCCTGCACCCCACCCCCTCCAGTCCTTGGTAACCTCTATTTTACTTTCTGTCTCTACAAAGTTGCTTATCCTAGGCAATAAGTGGAATCATACAATATTTGTCCTTTTGTACCTGGTTTATTTCACTCTTTAAGGTTCATCCATGTTGTAGCATGTACTATCATTTCCTTCTTTTTAAAGGCTGAATAATATTCCATGGTATATTTCACATTTTATTTACCTATTCATCTGTTGATGGACATTTGAGTTGTTTCTACCTTTTGGCTATTGTGAATAATGCTGCTGTGAACATTGATGTGCAAGTATCTGAGTTTCTGTTTTCAGTTCTTTGAGGTATAGACCTAGAATTGGAATTACTGACATTTGGTAATTTTATGTTTAACTTTTTGAGGAACCACCAAAATTTTTTCCATAATGACTTGACTCTTTTACTTTTCTACCAACAGTGTACAAGAGTTCTAATTTCTCCATATCCTTGACAACACTTGGTATTTCCTGCTTTTGTTTGCTTATTATTATTATTTTTGATGATAGCCATCCTAATGGTGGTATCCATTGTGGTTTTGATTTGAATTTTCCTAATGATTAATGCTGTTGAGCATCTTTTCATGTGCTCATTGGCCATTTGTATATATTCTTTGGAGAAATGTCTGTTAGAGTCCTTTGCCCTTTTTGAATTGGGGTGGGTTTTTTCTTTTTGGTTGTCATTGTTGAGTTGAGGAGTTCTTGATATATTTTGGGTATTGATCCATTTTCAGATATATGGTTTTCAAATATTTTCTCCCTTTTTGTGGGTTGTATTTTCACTTTTTTTAAAGTTTATTCTTATTTATTTTGAGAGAGCAGAGAGAAAGAGGCAGAGAGAGAGACAGGGCGGGGGTGCTCAGAGAATCCCAAGTAGGTCCCATGCTGTCAGTGCAGAGCCTGATGTGGGGCTCAATCTCACGAAGTGTGAGATCATGACCTGAGCTGAGATCAAGAGTTGGATGCTTAATGGACTGAGCCACCAAGACTCCCTGTCCTTTCACTTTCTTAACAGTATCTTTTGATGCATACAAGTTTTTAACTTCAATGAAGCTCAACTTATATTTTCTTTTGTTGCCTATGGTTTTGATATCACATTTAAGAAATCATTGCCAAATCCAATGTCATGGATTTTTCTCTTATGTTTACTTCTAAGAGTTTTATGGTTCCAGCTCTTATATTTTAGGTCTTTGATACATTGTAAGTTAATTTTTATATATGGTATGAGAAAAGTCCAACTCCATTCTTTTCCATGTGGATATCCAGTTTTCCCAGTATAATTTATTGAAAAGACCATTCTTTTCACATTGAATGGTCTGGACATGTGTGTTGAAAATCAAATGACTGATAATATTGACAAACTGATTCTAAAGTTTATATGGAGAGGCAAAAGACCCAGAATAACAACACAATATTGAAAGAAAGGAATGAAATTGGAGGATTGACATTATCCAACTTTTAGACTTACTCTAAAGCTACAGTAATCAGGACAGTGTGGTATTGGTAAAAGAATAGACAAATAGATGAATGGAACAGAGCAGAGAATACAGATAGGCCTATAGAAATGTAGTCAACCGATCTTTGACAAACGAGCAAAGGCAAGAGAATTGAGAGAAAATAGTGTTTTCAACAAACGGTGCTGGAACAACTGGACATCCACATGCAAAAAATGAATCTACACAGAGATGTTATACCCTTAACCAAAATTAACTGAAAATAGATCTAAAATGCAAAACTATAAAACTCCTAGAATGTAGGAAAAAATCTAGATGACTTTAGGCATGGTGTTGACTTTTAGAGCCAACACCAAAGAAAGAAATCATTTCTTTTTTTTTTTCAACGTTTATTTATTTTTGGGACAGAGAGAGACAGAGCATGAACGGGGGAGGGGCAGAGAGAGAGGGAGACACAGAATCGGAAACAGGCTCCAGGCTCCAGGCTCCAGGCTCTGAGCCATCAGCCCAGAGCCCGACGCGGGGCTCGAACTCCCGGACCGCGAGATCGTGACCTGGCTGAAGTCGGACGCTTAACCGACTGCGCCACCCAGGCGCCCCGAAAGAAATCATTTCTAAGCTGGACTTCATTAAACTAAAAATTTATGCTCTGCAAAAGACACCATCAAGAGAATTAGAAGACAAGCCACAGACTGTGAGGAAATATTTGCAAAAGAAACACCTTATAAAAGACTGTTATCCAAAATAACGCAAAATGCTCTTAAAACTTAATAAGAAAATGACCTGATTAAAAAATGAGCAGAAGACCTGAACAGACACCTTACCCAAAAAGATATTCAAGTGGCAAATTAACATAAGACAAGATGCTCCACATCATATGTCATTAGGAAGATACAAATTAAAACAACAATGAGATACCATTACATGCTTGTTAGAATGGTCAACATTCAGAACACTGACACAGTAAATGCTAGTGAGAATATGGAGCAACAGAAACTCTCATTCATTGCTGGTGGGAATGCAAAATGGTACTGCCATGTTGAAAGACAGTTTGGGAGTTTCTCACAGAAGTAAACATACTCTTGCTATGTGATCCAGCAAGTATGCTCCTTAGTATTTACTCAAATAAGTAAGAACTACATCTACACAAAATCTTGTATGCCTATGTTTTTAGCAGCTATTCATAATTGCCAAAAGTTAGAAGCAACAAAGATGTCTTTTAGATGAATGAGTAAATAAACAGTGGTACATCCAGATAATGGAATATTATTCGACACTAAAAAGATGTGAGCTATTGGGGCCCCTGGGTGGCTCATTCAGTTGAGCATCTGACTTTGGTTCAGGTCATGATCTTGCAGTTCATGAGTTTGAGCCCCACCTTGGGCTCTCCGCTGTCAGCCTGTCCGTGGAGAGTCCGCTTTGCATTCTCTGTCCTCCTCTCTTTCTGTCCCTCCCCTCTTTGTGCTCTCTCTCTCAAAGGAATAAAAAAAGATGTGAGCTATCAAGCCATGAAAAGACACGGAGGAATCTTAAATTCATATTATTAAGTGAAAGAAGCCAATTTGAAAAGGCTACATACTGTATAATTATAACTATATGACATTCTGGAAAAGGCAAAACTATGGAGATAGGAAAAAGGGAAGTGGTTGCCAGAGATTAGGAGGGAGGGATGACTAGGTGGAGCACAGAGGATTTTTAAGGCAAACTAGTCTGTATGATACTATAAAGGTGGATATATGTCATTATAAGTTTTCCTAAACCCATGGAGTGTACAGCACCTAGAGTGAACCCTAATTAAAGTATGGACTCTGGGTGCTAATTATGTGTCAATGTAGGTTAATCAATTTTTTAAATTAATTTTAATTTTATTTTTTATCGAAGTGCAATGAACACACAGTGTTATATTCGTTTCAGGTATACAATATTCAACAGTTTTCAACAGTATTCAACAGTCCTATACATTACTCAGTGCTCATCAAGATAAGTGTACTATTGGTCCTCTTTAATCTGTTTCACCCCTTCCCCCACCCACCTCCCTTCTGGCAACCAGCAGTTTGTTCTCTGTATTTAAGAGTCTGTTTTTTTGTTTGTATCTTTTTGTTTTGTTTTGTTTCTTCAATTCCACATATGAGTGAAATCATATGTTGTTTTTCTTTGACTTATTTCACTTAGCATTATACTCTCTAGGTCGATCCATATTGTTGCAAATAGCAGGATCTCATTCATTTTTATGCCTGAGTAATATTCCATTGTATATAGATAGTAGTTTAACCAATTTTAACAGCTATACCATTGTTGATATTGGAGGAGGCTATGAATGTGTGAGAGCAGGGCGTTTATGGGAAATCTCTACTTTCTGTTCAATTTTGCTATGAATCTAATAAAACTACTCTTAAAAAATAAAGTCTATTTAAAAAATCAACTGAGCATATATGTTTGGATTTATATCTGGAGTCTCAGTTCTATTCAATTGGTGTATATATTTATCTTTATGCTAGTAGCACACTGTTTTGATTACTACAGTTTTGTAGTAAGTTTTGAAATCAGGTACTGGAAGTTCACAAACTTTGTTCTTTTTCAAGATTGTTTTGGCTATTCAGGGTTCCATGAGATTCCATATGAATTTTAAGATGGTTTTTCTATTCCTGAAAAAAACCTATCTTTTAAAATATAACATTTATAGGGGCCCCTGTGTGGCTCAGTTGTTGAGTGTCTTACTCTTGCTTTCAGCTCAGGTTATGATCCCAGGTCATAGGATCAAGCCCTGTGTCAGGCTCTGTGCTGAGTATGGAGCTGCTTGAGATTCATTCTCTCTCTCTCTCTCTCTCTCTCTCTCTCTCTCTCTCTCTCTCCCCTCATCTGTCCCTCTCCCCTGCTCACACACACTCCCTCTCTCTAAAAAAAAATTAAATTTAACATTTATAGCTATGAATTTTCTTTTAAGAATCACTCTAATTGTATCTCATGAATTTTGGTATGCTGTGTCTTCATTTATACTTGCCATAAAATATTTTTAAATTTCTCCATTGACTTCTTCTTTGACCTGTTGATTATGTAGGAGTGTGTTTTTAATTCCCATGTATTTGTGAGTTTTCAAAATTTATTTCTGTTATTAATTCCTAATTTCACTCCATTGTGTTTGGGGAATGTACTTTATCTTATTTCTCTCCTTGTAAATTTACTGATGTTTGTTTTATGGTTCTGCATATGGTCTATCCTTGAGAATGTTCCCTGTGCACTTGAGAAAACTGTGTATTTTGCTCTTATTGAGTGAAGTATTCTATGGTGATGACTGTTAGGTCTAGTTGGTTTCTGGCTTTGTTCAAGTCTTCTATTTGTTTGTTGATCTTTGGTTTAGTTGTTATATCCATTATTGAGAGTGGGGTGTTGCCGTCTCTATTATTGTTGAGTTGTCTCTTTCTCCTTTCATTTCAGTCGGTTTTTGCTTCTTGTATTCTTTTGCTCTTTTGTTAGATGCATATATGTTTACAATTGTTATACCTTCCTGATGGATTGACCCTGTTACCATTATAAAATGCCTATTCCTGTCTTCATCTCTAGTAACATTTTTTTTTTGTGTGTGTTAAAGACACACATGGGTCTCCACATAGGCAAAGTCTCTGTTATTTGACAGCAATAAACCACTTCATAAATAAAGTACAATTGTATTCATGTCAGTTCCTAATTCTTTCTAATTTAGCGTACAAAAAACATTGCAGAGCTGAAATCTGCATATCAACTCCTAAACTGAATTTTTTAAGTATTACCTCCTCCTAGCCCCTTCACTAAATCTTCTTACTTGAGTCCACAAACTTGGGTGGACAAGAGAAATTACTTTGCATTCTTTGTATTTCTAAAATCAAATCTAATCTGACTTTATTCTGCATCTTGCCTGGGCTGAGGGAAATACTGAGGTATGAATAGGTCCTTGTCTCTCCTTCTCTTGGGCAGCGTTGAAGCCTAGTTTTTAGACCACATGATTAGTCGTGCCTCATTGTTTAAGCCTAGGCTGCTTCCAGGCCCATTCGCCACTGGGGACCCTTGGTGGGGCTTCTGGTGCCATGGCATGTGTCTTTGTGTTGTTCTCTGGCCTCCTAAATGCTCTCCAGCCTCTCTCCATTGATGTCAGGGCTGGGGGGTCAGGGATCCATCCCAGACTCAGAATCGCCTTCTCTCTCTCTGTCTGATTTAGCTGTTTCTACTCCTGGAACTCCCAACCCCAACACAGGGAGGGTCTTGTCCCTTTTTGCTCCTTTCTAGACCCTCACTTAATCACCTCAATAATCTGAAGGTTTTGAAAACAAAACCCAAAGAAATGTGTATCCCTGCTAGCCTGCTTTCTGCCATGTAACAGCACCCCTCTCCCTCCCGCCAGCACAATCTCCCCATCCCTCAGACAAAAGAATACAAAGGCCTTTCTCCTTTCTTTGGGGAAGGGAAAAATACCGTGAAAAAAAATCAAAAGAGTTTATCAATAAATATTCCTTCTATGGTTACTATTAGCTTATAATCATTGTTTACTCCTCTGCTTGCAGTGGTACCAGGTGTGAATAACATTTGGTAACACTTCAGATGTCCTTTCCTCCTTCTTTTCACGACTCTGGGACCACACTGACCCCTGTGTTCCTTCAAGTGTTTGGTTTTTGCCTTAAAACACATGGTGTACTTTCAGGGTGATTGCCCATAGACCCTGTGACTCTTCAAAAGTCTTCCCTACCAGCTGACTTATTTTTGCAAAATTTTACCCTCCGAGCCCCCACCCCCTCTTAAGTGCAAATAGGGTAAGAGATTTGCATTAGTGTCCTAGGGCATTTGTAACAAAGAGCTATTCAGACAACAGAAGTGTATTCTTTCACAGTTCTGGAGGCTAGAAATCTGAAATCAAAGTCACAGATTTGCAAATCCATGCTTTTCTGCTGAGGGCTCTACCAGAAACTCCTCCATGCCTTTATCCATGGCTTCCAGTGGTTGCCTGCCTGCAGTCCTTGGCATTCCTTGGCTTCAGCCACATCACGCTAAACTCCATCCCCATAGCCACGTGACCTTCTTCCCTGTCCCTGTCCCTCCAAACTGCTCTCTCTGTATGAAGACACCATTCCTTGGATTTAGGGTCCTCTGTAATCTTGTATGACCTCATCACATCTGCAGAAACCTTATTTTTTTTTAATTAAAACAATTTTTTTTAATGTTTATTTATTTTTGAGACTGAGAGAGACAGAGCACGAATGGGGGAGGGGCAGAGAGAGAGGGAGACACAGAATCGGAAGCAGGCTCCAGGCTCTGAGCCATCAGCCCAGAGCCCGACGCGGGGCTCGAACTCACGGACCGTGAGATAGTGACCTGAGCCGAAGTCGGACGCCCAACCGACTGAGCCACCCAGGCGCCCCAAGAAACCTTATTTTTAAATAAGGTCATGTTCACAGACACTGAGGGTTAAGACTTGGCCATATCTTTTGGGGGATACAGCTAAACACACAAGGAGGGATAGCCCTAAATTATTGTCCGTTCCTTACATATTGGTGTGAAGGAAACATTTTTAGCAGGCTCTATTTGAGAAGAAATTTTCATAACCGCGGGGACCTGATGTGGGGAGTCAGGTCAGAGAAAAGGGCCTGGGGGGAAATGCTTCTTACTGTGATTCTCTGCCACTTTGATCATAACAGGGAAGAGGAGGCTGAGAAGACATGGGAGTTGTAACTGGACAAAGAAAAAGGAATCGAGTGATTTTATTGAAATTCTAGATGAGTCCAGAGGGAAGGAAGTCTTGGTACAATTGTCCATCATTTGAGTAAAATGATTCTAATTTGAATAGTTTCCAGAGGTGACTGAAATCTCATGTTCATAAAATCTTGCCTCATCTTTTCTTCATCCTTGGTTGTTTCATAATTGAACTACTATAGGTTTGGCTTTTGGTTTCTTTTAAAGGGATTTATTTTTAATCCTAACCACTGGGTTTTTACTCCTTCACAATTATTTCCTCTTAATTATTTGAAGACTGGGAAAACTGGGGGCACCTGGGTGGCTCAGGAAGTTGAGGATCCAATTTTGGCTCAGGTCATGATCTTACTGTTGGTGGATTCAAGCCCTGTATCAGGCTTTGTGTTGACAGTGTGGAGTCTGCTTGGGATTCTCTCTCTCTCATCCTCTCTCTGCCCCTTTCTCTCTTTCTCTCTCTCAAAATAAATAAATAAACTTTGAAAAATAAGATTGGGAAAACTGTCCAAATCAAGTGTCAAAGGCAAAACTAAGTCTGAGGCAAAATGAGCAGAAGCTGTGTATCCATCAATTTGTAGCAAGGGGCCCCTTCTGCTGGTCACTTTGGTTTCAGCAAGGATTCAATGGTGTTAGGAGAATCAGTCGTGTAGTGGAAAGTAAGGAAATACTGAGACAGTTGCTAATTGGCAAGCATTCTACTAAGGTGGGAATTTGGGAAGCAGGAGAGACTTTGTAATTGTTGTTAGGTACCCTTAGCAGTGCCTGGTTAGTTGCAAGGGGGCATATGAGCAGTTTGGGTGGGCACATTTCAAGAGGAAGGATTGTTTAGTATTGGGATGGATGGTTTTATATGGCCAGCCACTTCCTGGAACAAGTGGGGGCTGATGGGGTGCTGTTTCGCTGTCAAATTCTTTTTTTTTTCTTTAGAGAGACAGAGGGAGAAAGAGAGCACAAGCAGGGGAGGGGCAGAGAGAGAGGGGGTGGGGAGAGGGAGAGAATCCCAAGGAGGCTCCACACTGTCAGCACAGAGCCCAACTTGGGGCTTGAACTCATGAACCGTGAGATCATGACCTCAGCCAAAATCAAGAGTTGGCTGCTTAACCGACTGAGGCACCCAGGTGCCCCTGCCTTCAAATCCTTCTTGCGGTCATTGTTGGGGGAGGGGGAGCTGCCATGACAGATCATTTCCCCAGTGTAGTGACAGCTATAGATATTAAGGGAGATCTTCAGATGACACATTCCATTGTAATGGGATGTAAAAGGTAGACTACTAAGTGGCAATTTGAAACAAAGCTGAATTTATTTGTTTGCCTGGAAACTCAAATACTTGCTCAGCAAGACTCTCTTAGCAGAAATAAAGGTCCAAGTATAGAATGAAAATGACAAAGATACATCAAATGAAGCAAGAGTCTGAGTTCAGGTCTCTGGTTGTCTCGTAAAACAGACTGTAAAACTCTTCTGTGAGAGTGGCCACTTTTAGGTTTTTCATTACTAAGTGCCAGAAAACCTGGTTTCAAACAGGTCCAAGATGGGATGAGTTAAATTCCAGTGGGTCTGGATTCATCAGTGCAATGCTCATATGCACATGCAAGAAGCTCAAAAAAGCTTTTTCTTTAACAAGAAAAACATAATATATCAACATTAAAGACAATTGAAGCCAAGAAAACATCCATCATCTTACAACCCTACCCTCTCATACAATGTTTTATTTTGGGGTATGGCTTTGGAGTTTGTGTCCAGTGAGTACATATTTAATAGTTATAAATACACTGCACATACTGTTTGTATTTTGCTTTCTGACTTGACAATATCCTAAAATATTTTTCCCATGTTACTACATGGTCTTTATTATTAGGGTTTCAATGGCTATATGCTGTTCTCTCCCAAATGGATACAATATCAATATTTACTCATGTCTCCTGGTTTTGAACATTTGGTTGTTTCTAATTGCCTATGTTTATACATTTAGGGTACAGTGAACATATTTTTGATTCAAGAATTTTTTTCTTCTCTTGAATTGTTTTAAGATTAATTCCCCCAAAGTGAGCATCTATACCAAATGGAAAGAACATCTTCTGACTCTTTTTTAAAATGTTTTTTAAAGTTTATTTATTTTGAGAGAGAGAGAGAGAGAGTGTGAGCAGGGGAGGGGCAGAGAGAGAGTGAGAGAGATAGAGAGAGAATACCAAGCAGACTCCATGATGTCAGTGCAGAGCTGGATGTGGGGTTTGAACTCACAAACTGTGAGATCATGACCTGAGCCCAAATCAAGAGTCAGACGCTTAACCAAATGAGCCCCTCAGGAGCCCCCATCTTCTGACTCTTAATATGAGGTACCAAGTTTCTTTCCAATTTCCAGTGGGCATTGCCTTCACCTCCACCCACCCTAAAGCAGTAGACGAGTGCCAATTTTACCCCAACTTTGCCAGCACACATTGTTCTTGCCATTAAAATGTTTTTGCTAATTCAATAGCGTAAAGTGACACCTTGAGATTACTTTGATTGCATTTCTTGATTTGGGAGGATAAGCATTTTCTCATATCTTTATCTCCTAATGTTAATTACCTCTTTATGTCCTTTGCTTATTTGGTGTATTTGATTTTGAACCAAAATAACACACTGCCCTCCCCTCAACCTATCCCAATCAGAGACTTAATGAAAAGGAATGCTCTTTTGTTCTCTACATTTTGCATGGGGTGGTTTTATTTTTAAAACCTTCCTCTTGAAGTTCAGCCTCTGTAATATAAATAAGAGTGCTTGGGCACACTTGCCTTTGATGAAAAGACAGATTTCTGCTGTCAAAAGAGCCCTCCAAGAATAATGCAAATGTCTTTAATTTCTGATGTTTTTTTCTCAGCCAAATTAAATGGCACATTTTAATATCTCTGATCTGTTTGGTCAAGAGGTGTGCCTTCTAGCAATGCCTAATACAAAAGTGCTCCTCTTGAATTTTCTTTGATTTGCTACCACTTGCAACCAATTGATCCTTTTGTATCATGGCCCTTTGTACCTCTCTACCCAGTGTCCCTTCCCTACCCTGATGTCGGAGCCATGGACTTACTTTCTGCATTGCGAGGAATATATCAGTGATTAACCTCAAACACTTTCCCGAGATATTTTCACTTTTCCATAGACTCTTTGTTTTTAAATTTTTTTTTCAACGTTTTTTTATTTTATTTTTGGGACAGAGAGAGACAGAGCATGAACAGGGGAGGGGCAGAGAGAGAGGGAGACACAGAATCGGAAACAGGCTCCAGGCTCCGAGCCATCAGCCCAGAGCCTGACGCGGGGCTCGAACTCACGGACCGCGAGATCGTGACCTGGCTGAAGTCGGATGCTTAACCGACTGCGCCACCCAGGCGCCCCTAGACTCTTTGTTTTAGCGGAGATTGATTATCCAGTATTTCCACTGTAAGAAGAATGAGTGTGTGCAGAGTCTTGTACATTTAGCCCTATTTTGTGATTTCATATAAATACCATTATTCGTCCATTCCTAGGACTTGCCTTCTCCTCTTCCTCCTCCTCCTTCTCCTCCTTGTCTTCCTGTTCTCTGCATTTAAGAATCTCGTTTTTTTGTTTCACTTTTCTTTCTTTCTTTCTTTCTTTCTTTCTTTCTTTCTTTCTTTCTTTCTTTCTTTCTTTCTTTCTTTTCTTTCTTTCTTTCTTTCTTTCTTTCTTTCTTTCTTTCTTTCTTTCTTTCTTTCTTTGTTGTTTTGTTTCTTAAATTCCATGTATGGATGAAATCATGTAGTATTTGTCTTTCTTAGTCTGACATTTCACTTGGCATAACACCCTTTAGGTCCACTCATGGTGGTTGCTAGAGGGAGGTGGGTGGAGGTGAAATAGATAAAGGGGATTGAGAGTTCACTTATCACGACAACCGGCACTGAGTGATGTGTAGAGTTGTTGAATCATATTAGACACTTGGAACTAATATAACACTGTATGTTAATTATACTTCAATTAATAAAAATGTAAAAACATTCTTAGGTCTAGGCCTTACGCAAACCTGCGGTAGCAGGAATTTGGATTAGGCATGTGACCCATAGTTGGCAATCCCTAATCTAGCAGAATCCAGAAAAAAAATTAATATTATTATTTTTTCTTTGTGAGTGAAGTGATGCCTGAATAGGATTATTTTTTTTTCTTTTTAAACAGTAACAAAAAAGCATATTCATGGAAGTCAGGATGGGCCCCATCTAAATGGTTAATATTTATCTTAATACAGTTAATTTTGAGTAGTAGGTGGTAGTCTCTTAAAAAAAGAACGAGGCTGCCAGACAATACTTGGAGCTTGGATTTATTTTCTGCACCTTCTGCAGGAGGGTCTTGCATTGAGTACCACAATGATTACATTTCTTGGTGGTGCATTGGGAAAACTAGTGGTGATGATTGTAAGAATGTGTTTAGAATTGCATTAAAACATGGGCACTGAAACATTGGCCTCATACCAATATAGTTTTTCGTGCTGAGACTTGTATCACCAGAATGCTAATCAGTGGTGCTTTACATTGACCAAAAGGACTTATTGCACAAAAGGACTTTTGTGCAGATGAAGATCGATTGTGGTGCTGCAATTTTACCTTATAATACATTTTCTCATAGGCCACATAATGGAAAATCTTCATTAATTTTTCTTTTATAATATTTTATTTGAATTTTTATTTTTTTACTTATGTTTTATTTTAGAGAGAGGAAGAGTGTGAATGGAGGAGAGGGGCAGAGGGAGAGAGAGAGAAACTTTTTTTTTAATGTTTATTTTTGAGAGAAAGAGAGAACAAGGGAGGGGCAGAGAGACAGGGAGATGGAGGATCTGAAGCAGGCTCTGTGCTGATAGCGGAGCGTCCGATTCGGGGCTCAAACTCATGAACTGTGAGATCGTGAGCTGAGCCAAAGTCAGATGCTTAACTGACTGAGCCACCCAGGTGCCCCTATTTGAATTTTTAAAAGTAATTTCTTACTTATCCAGCAACTCCATTCTGAATAACACATGCGGGATCATCAGTGTTGGCAAAAAAACCCCAGAAACCAAAACCAACCAACCAACCAAACAACCCCCAAAAACAAAAACAAAAACAACACCCCACAATATGAAAACACAAAACCTCCTTAAGCAGTATGTATCAGTCTGCTCAAACAGCCATAACAGAACACCACAGGTTGGGTGGCTTAAACAAGAGAAATTTATTTTCTCGTAGTTCTGGAGACTGAAAGTTCGTGATCAAGACGGTTTCCATTGAGATATCTCTTCCTAGCTTGTAGATGGCGAACTTCTCCCTGTGTCCTTACATAGCCTTTTCTCTGTGTGCACGTAGAGAGGTGGGGCGCTCCACTGCCTTTTCCTCTTCTTACAAAGTCGTGGTCCTACAGGATTAGGGCCCCACCCTGTGGCCTCACTTGACCTTTACTACCACCGTATAGGTCCTGTCTCCAAATACGGTCACATTGAGGGTCAGGGCTTCAACATAGGAATTTTGGGGTGGACACAATTCAGTCCAGGACACAGTCAAAATAGACACTACAAAGTTCATTACTAACTCCCTAGTCCTTCACTCAGAATCTGTTCACCTCATGCTGTAATCAATTCTAAGACATTTTTATTTCATTTCTAAGCCCACACAAGGTTTGTAAAAGCAAATTAGAATGAAGGAGAGGAGCTGCTATAGAGAGACATACTGAGTGACAGCAGGCAGGAAGGGACTTTGGTCAAGAGAACTAGTCTGGGGCCACGGGATGCAGAGACAAATGGCCCTACAGATCTTGGAAGAAGCTGAGGACACCTCTCCCTAGAGCTGCATGGCAATGAATGTACATGATGACCAAACCACTAAGAAGAGGTTCCTTGTTTAAGAAGGAGGAGAGGTTGTGACACATTTTAGAGAGGATAGTTTACGACACACACATGTGACTCCTTAGAAGACAAACCCAGAACTCCCTGGAGATGTCTTGGCTCATCTCAAGGGTCTTCTCTTCCTGAGAAGCAAGGTTCATGGCTCACACCACCAGATGGTTTGTGTCTGTTCTCTTCTCCTCTCCTCACCTCTGCCCCAAAGAATCTTGCTTTAGTTTAGCCCCTGAAATCTTTCTTCCTTCATTTTTCCCCCCTCAAACTTGTATTCTGTATTCCAGAGGCCCTCTGTTCTCTAGGGTTTCCTAGGGGATTAAGCTTCTGGAAACTGAAGCCAGGAAACTTATATACTGTTTCAGCTTTCAGTCCGGGGGGGGGGGGGGGTGGGTGGGGGTGGGGAGGGGCGGGGCGGAGAGAACAAACCTAGGAAGCCAAGAACATGTACACTGTTTCCCAGACTCTTCATAGCGGCTCATTGTCCAGAGGAGGAAACTGAGACTCAGAGGGGTGAAGTTGCCTAAAGTCCAACAGCCAGTAAGTGATGAGGTGGTAGATCCAGGAATTAAACCTGTTTTGTCTGCTCCTATGCCTATAGTCCCTTTGCAGTATCCTCAGAAGGAGGACGGGGGTTTCCTAACCGATGTGATGAACTTTGTAGAAAATAACTCTGCATTAAATTTCTCTACTTAACAAGTAATAGGCACTTCTGCAATCGTACTTTATGAGGTCTTGTATTTTCCAGCATCAAACCTGAGGCATGAAAATGACTTTCCTGAGAAATGGGGCTTGGCAGTTGGAGGCAGTCACAGGAAAAACCAATGTTAAAACATGCAGACCATGTGGCCCAAATGTTTGGGCCTTGCTGGGCATTAAACAGCGAGGTAGATGTAGCAAGGATACCTCCTCACTGTGCAAGTCCAGGGGCAGTATTTAGTTTTATTTTCTAAAGAAAACAATAAGCAGCCTACATAATTAGAAATTAACGGCCATAGTCTGAATTACACAAACAGCAGAACAGGAGGAAAACATTAAGAAAAAAAAAAGTGAAAAACTCATGTCAGCATGATTTTTGTTTAGGCTGAGTCTTCACGGTTGACTTTTGCACAGAGTGCTTTTTTTCCCCCCTTTCCTGTGTCAGCCATGCTTTCCACGTGGAAGCTGTTGTTCTAGATCCCAGATTCAAGAGCTGGAAGGTTCACCCCGCTGAAAAGTTTAGGCTTGGCTTTATTCAGCTGGCTGAGGCTCCATCAATGGCCGCACCTCGCAGCCATCTGTCAATAAATAAATGCTCTAATCAAAACCAAACGCAGAAAATGAGTCATGAACTTTCTGTCTCCTCCTTAGGAAAGTTACATTAGTCATACGATGAAGGAAAATTTCACCCTTTTCTCCTCACCTTTGGATAAATCTTTCTCACCCCGAGTTTACAAGGCTACTGCAAACCCTGTTGGAGGCAACAAGTAACGTGGATGGCGAGTTCCCAGTGGAACTGGACGTGACCCCCACAGACAAGGCCAGCGTGAAACAGAAAACAGGCTGTCACATGGCTGGTTGGTGGATTCAGAGGCCACCCTTTCTCAGAGTCTGGAGTTTGGAATGCTTCAGAGGGTGAAGTAATCATACAAACAACCAGCTGTGGAAACTAAATCTGCTTTTTCATAGTTTCCACTTACTCAGCTGAGGAGAAACACGCCAAATGGAGGTGAATTTGGTCTGGAGGCCTATTGTGAATTAGCACGGGGTCTTCAAGGATTGAAACTCATTAGAATTTAGAGGACAGCTGATTATTCCCACTACTGCTCCATTTAATGAACATTTTGGCCTGTTCTTAAAACTAGAAAGGATGGTAGGCACCTCACGGTGCGTTATTGCCACCATAATTCCATGGCCCCATACCAAATATTATTGAAATTACTTCATCCAATCGGCAACTGGTAAATTTGGCTAATACATTTTGTTCACTGCCTATTTCAAAGCCTGTCAGCCAGTTTGCCTTCACCCCTGAGGTGACTCAGTTCACCTTTACAAAGGCAAACTGGCTGGTAGGTGGGGTATCTCAATAGCCTTGTAGTCACACACAATCTTGGAGACCAGACCTCAAGAACACCCAGCTTTCTCTGAAAGCACAGATAGGACATCAAACTGACCACATTCACCTCTTAGGAGATTCATTTGGCACACTGATTCAGGAGACAGAAACACAAACGAGCTCACAAAAAAGGAATGGACAATTGCCTCACACGTAGTATAACTCCCCCCACCTTGAAGTCCTGACATTGTCGGGAAACAGCTATTGACTCTCTTGGCACCCATAACATTAAACTAAGCCCAGCATCTTTTAGGCTTCTCGGGCTCTGGAGATAATGTATTCCTCATTTACAAATTTTACTTAGGCCTATTTATATTGTTACTTCCATTTATACTGTTATACTGTTCCAATTAAGCCCACTTATACTGTATACCTACTTACTGTTACTATCTGTAAGTAACTTTGAATGGGGTTACCTACAACAAAAAGCTCTAGAACCTGTCCAAATTGCAATGAAACAGGCACTTCTGTTAATTACCCCCCCCCCGAGACTCTGCCACTGTAGAGGATCTAGCAACATCCTCTCATGCCTCCTGGAGTCTATGGACCAATGCACAGGCCCTGAGCATGTGACAATTTGTACCTGGCTGGTGATTATGCCTTGGGTCATGAGTAGCACCCTGCCAGCTCAGCATGGCCGCTGAGACTGTCCTACTACCAGATGGAGTCAAACCTGTGTCTTCTGGTATATCTCACCTGTAGTTGGGAGGGGAGTAGCCTCTCCTGTCCTCAGTTCTTTGCTAAATGTCTTGGTATGGGAGTCTCTCCAACACCTCACTGGCTACCAGAGAAGCCTCTTAGGATTAAGTGAGTGAACAACAATGGGAGTATTGCCACCATCACATGTAATGGGAGTTTGTGGGAGTTTCTGTTTTACATCCCTTAGCCAGATCTTACCTGATCAGCGATGGGACCTTAGCACAACTGACAGATCTTCAGGAATTATCTTAGCAGGTGGAGGTTCTGTTCAGCAATTGGCCTCATTTGCACATTTTACACATTCATGGGGCCATTGCCAATGGTCCGGCTGTCTGACTTGGCCAATGGCAGCAGCAATTCTTTGTCCAAGGTTGCCTTCTTTAGGGTAAAGAGCTCCAGGAAGCTTTTGCCTCACATGTGTATAAATGAATGTCACACATGTCTCTGCATACACTAAAGTCACAATACAAGACCTCACCAAGATATTCTTTATCCCCTTCAGAATTCCAGACAGTGAGTGATGACCCAGGTGCTCATTTTACTTCTCAAAATACACACTGCTGAGCTCCTGGATGAGACATTCACTAGAAGTTTTACTTCTCTTAGGAGCTCTAGGCTTCAGAGAGCACTATAATGGCCTACTTATGCAAGTTCATTCAATTAAATGAAACATGGCACATTTCAGTCATCAGTCAAACGTCAAGAGTGATTATAATGGAGTCTAACTCAATTTTTGACATGTGACTGCTGACAGCATTTAAGCCCACCACTTCCTCTTCCCCTTCAACGGCACATCTGGGCAAGCCAATTAAGAAAGCCTGGGCATTCTCTCCTTTGGTCCTGGTGGGAAGATCAAACCATGCAAACGTTGGTCCACATATGGGAATTCTCATCTCAGCCCTGCCCCCTAAGCGCCATTAAACTCCAAGCCAGTTGCCCTTCCCTTCTCTCTCAAGCCATTTTCGGACCTCCTTTGGGCCCTGCCCTGCTCTTTCCAGAAAGCCTTGTTATATGAATAATCTTTTCAGATGCTCATGCTATATGTGGGGCACCATCAGTCTCAATGTCCAAGCCAACTTTTGGGTGGAGGTCCATTCTGTTTCTGTGAGATGACCACAACGTATATAGTGGCACCAACATAGTAGAGTTTGTTTCTTGCTCAGATAACATTCAAGTTGGGTATTTCTCATCAATGGTTGGTTTTCTTCCACACATTGATTCAGGGATCCATGTTCCTTACATCTTGTGGCTCCACTGTTCTCTAGAACCTTATCTTCATTATTTGCATCTAATCATGGAAGGGGAAAAAGATCATGGAGAAGGTAGTCCTGTTTCTTAAAAGTCTAGGTCCAGAATGATATACTTTACTTCTGTTTGTCTTTTATTAGTAACAACTAGTCATATGGCCTAGATAATAGGGGGTGCTGGGAAATGTAGTTCTGTGTGTCTTAGTAATAGGTTCCCCCATGAAGGGGAACAAGAATTTTCACGGACAGCTAACCATTTTTTGCCACAGGGACATAATCCATGTTTACAGATGTCTGAGAACCTGAATGGAATGTGGTCCAACCTTGGCATAGGAGAGGATGTACATATGATAGCCTGGTCTTCAGACTATGGAACAACTATTTTTAGGGTGCAGCTTTGGGAAACAGATGTTTCAGGTGTTTTTGTAGCTTAATCTTTGGCTTCCCTTGAGCTCTCCCTTCTTGCTGCTTCTTTCTTTTCCTCGTCTTCCACATTCATGAATAAAGGCCAAAGTAGCAGGAATGCTTTTGGTGGGGAGAAAGTGGCACAGATCAATCTTACTTGGCCGTATTAACAGGGGTATGGGTGAGGGAAGGAGGACCAATCCATTCTTCCCTCTCTTGGTTACAATCCCTGAGCCAAGCCCTAGTGAGGCCTGTATGCCAAAGCCTTGCTTGCTCTTCCTGAGGTCTTCAGCTTCTCAGCTACTTCAGTTCTGAGCAATTAATTTAGAAATTAATTTGGGGACAAATATGCTTTCTGTTGAGAAAAGAACCAAAAGAAATATTTATTTCTGTTTAACTCTCACATTTTTCTAAAAGTTTATTTATTTATTTTGAGAGAGACAGAGATGGTATAAGTGGGGGAGGAGAAGAGAGAGAGAGAGAGAATCCCAAGCAGGCTCTGCACTGTCAGCGCAGAGTCCAACGTGGGGCTCAAACTCACAACTGTGAGATCATGACCTGAGCTGAAGTCGGACAGTTAGGTGACTGAGCCACCCAGGTGCCCCCCGTGGGGCATTTTAAAAAATGTTTATTTATTTATTTTGAGAGAGAGAGAGCATGCATGCACACACACGTGGGTGAGTGGAAGAGGTACAGAGAGAGGAGAGAGAGAATCCCAAGCAGGGGCCAGACTGTTAGTACAGGGCCCTATGATGCAGGGCTCGATCTCAAAAACTGTGAGATCATGAAATGAGCCAAAATCAAGAGTCAGATGCTTAACCTACTGAGCCACCCAGGTGCCCCTCAACTCTCTCATATTGATTCACTGGTGCCCACACACTCTCTCTTTTATTTCTTTATTTGATTTCCTTAAAAAAAAATACTGTAATGGCCTAGAGACCTGGCGATAACATCCAGATTATCCTTACGTTAGGGTGTTTTTTGGTTGTCGTTCAAATAATCACTTCTGCTGTGTTCATGCTTATGTACTGAATCTTAACACTGCTCCATGAATCAAAATATCAATAACAAGCTAATAAAATTATATCGAGCTTGGGTTGAATGAGGGGAATCAGTGAGCCACAGGTCTTTCATGCTTTCTCTTGCCATATAGATTTAACATCACAACTGATTTAAATCCATACAGTAGCTAAGTCCACCATGTGCAGTTTTCATTAAAAAAAAAAAAAGAAAGCCTCCTCAGAGACATCTTTCCAGATCTCTTTTTTTTTCACTTTAATATCCTTGAAATGATTGAAAATCAGATTTTCCTACTGATTATACCTTTTCTCCCAAATGGTAAATGACGGCTTCTATCTCCTCCCTTCTCTGGTTCTGAATGGTGTTCAAAATAAGCCAGCTCTTTGTGCTGAGTGTTTGCTGCTATCAGGGCATTTATGTAGGATGTGAACTGAGCTATGGCAACTGCAGTGATTGGATAAGGGCTCCTTCAGAGCCGCGTGAATGGCACAGACTATGGTGGGGCTTTTTTTGGTTTTTCCCCAAATAGCTGCTGTTCTTGTTTGGGTCATTTAAAATGTTCATGTATTTTCAAGTAAGAGAAGGAATAAAAAAAAATTCTCAGCAATTTAGGATTTGGTGAACGAGAAACTTCATTACATGGGATGAGTGACTTTGGGCGAAATGTTGAGCCTCTCTGAGCCTCCATTTTTAAATCTGTGAAATGAGGGGGTGCCCAGGTGGCTCAGTTGTTTAAGTGCTGGATTTCACCTTGGGTTGTGATCTTATAGTTCGTGGGTTTGAGCCCCCCTTTGGGCTCTGTGTTGACAGTTCAGAGCCTGGAGCCTGCTTCAGATTCTGTGTCTCACTCTCTCTGCCCCTCCCCCACTCACACTCTGTCTCTCTCTCAAAAATAAATAAACATTAAAAAAATAATCTGTGAAATGAGGAGATTGATGCCATATGAATTTTCAGGTCCGTTCCATCTATGCAATTCCATGTTCTATATTTGGGGGCTTTAATTGCTTGACTCAAATCATCTTTAATAACTTCTTTTTTCTTTTTCTTCAAGCAAGGAATCCAAGAGAGGGATGGTGTATTTTTTTATTATTTATTTCTTTAAATTTACATACAAGTTAGTTAGCATATAGTGCAACAATGATTTTGGGAGTAGATTCCTTAATGCTCCTTACCCATTTAGCCTGTCCCCTCTCCCACAACCCCTCCAGTAACCCTCTGTTTGTTCTCCATATTTAAGAGTCTCTTATGTTTTGTCCCCCTCTCTGTATTTATATTAATTTTGCTTCCCTTCCCTTATGTTCATCTGTTTTGTATCTTAAAGTCCTCATATGAGTAAAGTCATATAATATTTGTCTTTCTCTGACTAATTTTGCTTAACATAACACCCTCTAGTTCCATCCATGTAGTAGCAAATGGCAAGATTTCATTCTTTTTGATTGCCGAGTAATACTCCATCATATATATATATATATATATATATATATATATATATATATATACACACACACATACACACACACATACATACACACCACTTCTTCTTTATCCATTCATCCATTGATGGACATTTGAGCTCTTTCCATACTTTGGCTATTGTTGATAGTGCTGCTATAAACATGGGGCTGCATGTGTCCCTTCAAAACAGCACACCTGTATCCCTTGGATAAATACCTAGTAGTGCCATTGCTGGGTCGTAGGGTAGTTCTATTTTTAGTTTTTTGAGGAACCTCCCTACTGTTTTCCAGAGTGGCTGCACCAGCTTGCATTCCCACCAACAATGCAAAAGAGATCCTCTTTCTCCGCAACCTTGCAAACAGCCGTTGTTGCCTGAGTTGTTAATGTTAGCCATTCTGACAGGTGTGAGGTGGTATCTCATTGTGGTTTTGATTTGTATTTCCCTGATGATGAGTGATGTTGAGCATTTTGTCATGTGTCGGTTGGCCATCTGGATGTCTCCCTTGGAGAAGTGTCTATTCATGTCTTTTGCCCATTTCTTCACTGGATTCTTTGTTTTTTGGAGGTTGAGTTTGATAAGTTCTTTATAGATTTTGGATACTAACCCTTTACCTGATTTGTCATTTGCAAATATCTTCTCCCATTCTGCTGGTTGCCTTTTAGTTTTGCTGATTGTTTCCTTTGCTATGCAGAAGCTTTTTATTTTGATGAGGTCCCAGTAGTTCATTTTTGCTTTTGTTTCCCTTGCCTCTGGAGACGTGTTGAGTAAGAAGTTGCTGCAGCCAAGGTCAAAGAGGTTTTTGCCTGCTTTCTCCTGGGGGATTTTGATGGCTTCCTGTCTTACATTGAGGTCTTTCATTCATTTTGAGTTTATTTTTGGGTATGGTATAAGAAAGTGGTCCAGGTTCGTTCTTCTACATGTCGCTGTCCAGTTTTCCCAGCATTATGTGCTGAAGAGACTGTCTTGATTCCATTGGATATTCTTTCCTGCTTTGTCAAAGATTAGTTGGCCATACATTTGTGGGTCCATTTCTGGGTTCTCTATTCTGTTCCATTGATCTGAGTGTCTGTTCTTGTGCCAGTACCATACTGCCTTGCTGATTAAAGCTTTGCAATACAACTTGAAGTCCGGGATTGTGATGCCTCCTGCTTTGGTTTTCTTTTTCAAGATTGCTTTGGCTATTCAGGGTCTTTTCTTGTTTCATACAAATTTTAGGATTATTTGTTCTAGCTCTGTGAAGAATGCTGGTGTTATTTTGATAGGGATTGCATTGAATATGTAGATTGCTTTGGGAGTATTGGTATTTTAACAATATTGGTTCTTTCTATCCAGGAGCATGGAATATTTTTCCATTTTTTTGTGTAATCTTCAATTTCTTTCATAAGCTTTCTATAGTTTTCAGTGTATAGATTTTTTACGTCCTTGGTTAGATTTATTCCTAGGTATTTTATAGTTTTTGGTGCAACTGTAAATGGGATCAATTCCTTGATTTCTCTTTCTGTTGCTTCATTATTGGTGTATAGGAATGCAACCAATTTCTGTGCATTGATTTTATACCCTGCAACTTTGCTGAATTCATGAATCAGTTCTAGCATTTTTTTTTGGTGGAATCTTTAGGGCTTTCCATATAGAGAATGATGTCATCTGCAAAGGGTGAAATTTGGACCTCCTCCCAGCTGATTTGGATGACTTTTATTTCTTTGTGTTGTCTGATTGCAGAGGCTAAGACTTCCAATACTGTGTTGAATAACAGTGGCAAGAGTGGACATCCCTATCTTGTTCCTGACCTTAAGGGAAAAGTTCTCAGTTTTTCCCCATTGAGGATGATATTAGCATTGGGTCACTTGTATATGGTTTTTATCATCTCGATGTATGATCCTTTTATCCCTACTTTCTTGAGGATTTTTATCAAGAAAGGAAGTTGTATTTTGTCAAATGATTTCTCTGTATCTATTGAGAGGATCATATAGCTCTTGTCCTTTCTTTTATTTATGTGATTAAACACATTGATTGTTTTGCGGATATTGAACCAGCCCTGCATCACAGGTATAAATCCCACTTGGTTGTGGTGAATAATTTTTTAATGTATTGATGGATCCAGTTGGCTAATATCTTGTTGAGGATTTTTGCAACCATGTTCATCAGGGAAATTGGTCTATAGTTCTCTTTTTTAGTGGGGTCTCTGTCTGGTTTTGGAATCAAGGTAATGCTGGCTTCATAGAATGAGTTTGGAACTTTTCCTTCCATTTCTAGTTTTTGGAAAAGCTTCACAAGAATTGTGTTAACTCTTCCTTAAATGTTTGGTAGAATTCCCCTGGAAAGCCATCTGGCCCTGGACTCTTGTTTTTTGGGAGATTTTTGATTACTAATTAGATTTCCTTACTGGTTATGGGTCTGTTCAAATTTTCTATATTTTCCTGTTTCAGTTTTGGTAGTTTATATGTTTCTAGGAATTTGTCCATTTCTTCCAGATTGCCCTTTTTATTGGCGTATAATTACTTGTAATATTCTATTATTGTTTTTATTTCTGCTGTGTTGGTTGTGATCTCTCTTCTTTCATTCTTGATTTTATTTATTTTGGCCCTTTCCTTTTTCTTTTTGATCAGACTTGCTACTGGTTTATCAATTTGTTAATTTTTTCAAAGAACCAGCTTCTAGTTTCATTGTTCTGTTCTGTTTTGTTTTGTTTGTTTTTGGTTTCGATAGCATTGACTTCTGCTCGAATCTTTATTATTTCATGCCTTCTGCTGTTTTTGGGTTTTATGTGCTGTTTTTTTTCCAGATCTTCAAGGTGTAGGGTTAGGTTGTGTCTCTGAGACCTTTCTTCCTTCTTTAGGGAGACCTGGATTGCTATATACTTTCCCTTATGATCACCTTTGCTGCGTCCCAGAGGTTTTGGGCTGTGGTGTTTTCATTTTGCTTCCATGTACTTTTTAATTTTCTCTTTAACTTCTTGGTTAGCCCATTCATTATTTAGTAGGATGTCCTTCAGTCTCCAAGTATTTGTTACCTTTCCAAATTTTTTCTTGTGGTTGATTTCGAGTTTGATAGCATTATGGTCTGAAAATATGCACGGTATGATCTCGATCTTTTTGTACTTGCTGAAGGCTGATTTGTGTCCCAGTATGTGGTCTATTCTGGAGAATGTTCCATGTGCACTGGAGAAGAATGTATATTCTGCTGCTTTAGGATGAAATGTTCTGAATATATCTGTTAAGTCCATCTGGTCCAGTGTGTCACTCAAAGCCATTGTTTCCTTGTTGATTTTTCGATTAGATGCTCTATCCATTGCTGTGAGTGGGGTGTTGAAGTCTCCTACTATCATGGTATTACTATGGATGAGTTTCTTTATGTTTGTGATTAAATTATTTATATATTTGGGTATTGCCACATTTGGCGCATAAATGTTTACAACTGTTAGGTCTTCTTGGTGGATGGACCTCTTGATTATGATATAATGCCCTTCTTTATCTCTT
The DNA here is from genome assembly GCF_018350175.1 of Felis catus. Classification (NCBI taxonomy): domain Eukaryota; kingdom Metazoa; phylum Chordata; class Mammalia; order Carnivora; family Felidae; genus Felis; species Felis catus. The sequence continues at coordinate 37,078,619 of NC_058386.1, forward strand.
GTTACAGTCTTTATTTTAAAGTCTAGATTGTCTGATATAAGTATGGGTACTCCGGCTTTCTTTTGTTGACAATTAGCATGATGAATGGTTCTCCATCCCCATACTTTCTATCTGAAGATGTCTTTAGGTCTAAAGTGTGTCTCTTGTAAACAGCATATAGATGGATCTTGTTTTCTTATCCATTCTGTTACCCCATGTCTTTTGTTTGGAGCATTTAGACCATTGACAGAGTGAGTAGTGAAAGATACGAATTTATTGCCATTATGTTTCTTGTAGACCTGGAATTTCTGGTAGTATTCTCTGGTCCTTTCTAGTCTTTGTTGCTTTTGGTCTTTTTTTTTTTTTATTGTCTTTTCTCCCCTCAGAGAGTCCCCATTAAAATGTCTTGCAGGCCTGGTTTAGTGGTCTCGAACTCCTTTAATCTTTGTGTGTCTGAGAAACTTTTGGTGTCTCTTTCTATTTTGAATGACAGCCTTGCTGGATAAAGAATTCTTGGCTACATATTTTTCTGACTCAGCACATTGAATATATCCTGCTACTCCTTTCTGGCCTGCCACGTTTCTGTGGATAGGTCTGCTGCAAACCTGATCTGTCTTCCCTTATTGGTTAAGCACTTTTTTCCCTTGCTGCTTTCATGATTCCTTCCTTGCTTGAGTATTTTGTGAATTTGACTATGATATGCTTTTTTGATGGTCAGTTTTTGTTGCATCTAATGGGAGTCCTCTGTGCTTCCTGGATTTTGATGTCTGTGTCTTTCCCCACATTGGGAAAGTTTACTGCTATGATTTGCTCACATAATCCTTCTATCCCTTTTTCGCTCTCTTCCTCTTCTGGGACCCATATGATTCTGATGTTGTTTCTTTTTAACAAGATACTGATTTCTCTAATTCTTAAATCATGCTCTTTTGCCTTCGTCTTTCCTCTTCATTATTCTCCATAAGTTTGTCCTCTATATTGCTGATTCACTGCTCTGCCTCATCCTTCCTAGCCACCATGGCATCCATTTGAGATTGCAGCTCAGTTATAACATTTTTTATTTCATCCTGACTAGCTTTTGCTTCTTTTGTCTCTGTAGAAAGGGATTCTAATCTATTTTCAACCCCAGCTAATATTCTTATTATCGTGATTCTAAATTCTGGTTCAGACATCTTGCTTGTGTCTGTGTTGATTAAGTTCCCAGGTGTTGTTTCTTCGTGCTCTTTCTTTTGGGGTGAATTCCTTTGTTTCATCATTTTGAAGGAAGAAAAAGAATTAATAAGTTAAAAAAATTAAAATTAAAAAATTGAAAACAGCACACACACATAAAAAAATCAGATAAATGATGCTAGATCCTAAGTATGTTTTGGTATGGTTGTTGAAAAGAGCTTGATAGATTAGAGGAAAAAAGGGGGGAAAAAAAGAAGACAAAAAGAAAAAAAAAGTTGGAAAATTTGAAAAAAAATACAATGAAATAGAATAAAATGAAATGGAAGTAAAATAGAAATAGTAAAATAGAATTAGAAAACTTTACAAAAAAGTAAAAAATATGGTAGAAAAAAATTAAAGAAAAATGTTTTTAATAAAAATTGAAAATAAAAAGAATTTTTTCCTCTTTCTATTTTCAAGAAAAAGAAACCAAAAAAACCCCCAAAATTGAATAGATGGACCAGTGAACAGTCTGAAATATGATTGAAATTACATTATTTTCCTCTAGTAGTCCAACTATGAAGCACTTTACAGTCTGTAAACTAAGCAGGCCGAGAGACTTGTGTTCCTGAAGAGTGAGGTTGGCCCAGTTGGGCGGGGTTAGTGTAATGGCTCCATTCTACACTAGATGGCGCTGCTTAGCTTACTGGGGTGGACTGTTGTGGCTCTTGTAGGTGTGTATGTGCATGCGTGGGAGCGGTGAAAATGGCATCACCCAGCTACCCAGTCTCTAGTATTGGAACTCTGTTCTCCCCAGTCAGCAATCGTGCATCCGTCTTTGTCTCCAGCTTCCAACCACTCCCTGCTTTTACACTGTGACCAGGCTGTCAGGTTGCCAGGCGTCACCGCCCTCCTGAGTTTTATCTCAGATGTGGCTGTGTTTCCTAACCCCTCACTTCTGAGGGACTGTGGCTTTCATCTGCTCAGACTCTTGGGGGGAGTTTCTCACTGAGCAATGGCCAGGTGCTGGCACACCCAGAAACATTTTTGGGACCATGCTGCTCCCGATGCCCACAGACTGTGACTGGGTGCCAGCCCGCCCCAGAAAAAGTTCATGTGATAGTGTAGCAGCAGCATTTCAGGGATTATGGAAAATCACAACACACACCTGGCACCAGGCTTCACCCCTCATGACCTTGTTCCAGCACCAGCGAATGTTGTTCTCTGGGGTCTGCTGGGACTGGGTGGCTACACAGCCTCTACCAGATGTAGAACCTCCTCTCCCCATGTGGCCTGAGCACCCTCCAGACTTCACTCTGCTCCTGGGGATTCGCCCTTCCTACCAGAGCACCGCCAGGTATTGAGCTACAGAATTTGTACTCTGCACTCCCCCTGTTTATAGAGTCTTAATGGAATTTAAACCCTCAACTTTCTCCTTTCTCCCTTCTTAGTTCAGTCCCTGTGGCTGTTTCCACTTTTGCACTTTCTCTCCACCTGCTTTTGGGAGTGGGTGCTTTTCCTGTACTCTCCCCCCATCTCCGTCCTCTCTCTGTAAGCAGAAACAGCTCCACAGTTTCTCTCTCCCCCAGTTCACCTCTCCCCACCATGTACCTGCTGAGTTCTGTGGTTCAGGTTGTGCAGATTGTTGTGTTAATCCTCAGATCAGTTTTCTAGGTGTGTAGGATGGTTTGGTGCGGATCTGGTTGTATTTCATGGATGCGAGATGCAAAAAAAACTTCGATGCAGTTCTGCCATCTTGGCTCCTCCCCCTGGGATGGTGTTGTTTCACACTCTCTGATGAAAATGTGAATAAATAACATTCTCCCATGCTTAAAGGGTGCAATGCTGAACTTACCATGTTCTCTCCAAATGCCTTCTTCTCCGGCATTCCCCATCTCAGGCAACAGCATCACATCTACCCAGTTTCCCAATCTAGAAACTTCCCAGTCATCTCCACTCCTCCCGGTCACCTCCTTTCTCTGGCCCCTGACCTTGCCCTTTGCAGCAATTCTTAGAGGAAAAATGCTTGCATCTAATCAGCCAGCCTGGGCTCCCATCCCAGCCTCATGCCCTGCTACCAGCTGTGTGACTTGGCCTAGGCTGGATGGGAGAGCGTTGCTTCCAGAAAGTAGGACAGGCTGAGTCCTGAGCATGACAACTTGCTAGCCTTTTGACCTTTCTAAACCATAGTATCTTTGCTGAAAAATGCTCATAATAAGAGTAACCAGCTCTCAGGGATTTGATATATGTGAAATGTGTAGTCCAGTGTCTTGATCCTAGGTGCTCACTAAATGTTAATAAATGTTAGTAGTTATCGTTGCTATTATTACAACAGGAGGCACACTGGCAGCCTCAGCCCATGTGTTCAGTGTGGCCTAGAATAAAACGTTGCTGCCAAAAACCATCTCTTGGTTGGGCCAGGTGTTCACTCTGGACGCCTTTGTCACCATGAAGCTTTAGCTTACCTCTTCTGCCTTTCACTGTTTGCTACTGTTCTGGTCAATTAACAGGCTTTGATTCCTCTACCTTAAAAATATGCTTGCTTGGCTAGGTGGTGATCAGTAGAGAATGGATGAATTCTTTCGACCTAGTGCCACCTCCCACTGACTTTGAGAACCACCTGCCATGCCCTGTGCACACCTGAGCTATGTTCCTGACTGTCCCTGACCTTCAACAATAATATCTAGAGATGGTTCTGCTTTTAAGTTTATTTATTTATTTTGAGGCAGAGAGAGAGAGAGAGAGAGAGAGAGAGAGAGAGAGAGAGAGAGAATGAATCAGCAATGGAGGGGCAGAGAGAGAAGGGGACAGAGGATCTGAAGTGGGTTCCATGCTGACAGCAGACAGCCCAAAGTGACCCAAAATCAAGAGTCGGATGCTTAACTGAGGCCACACAGGCACCCCTTCTAGCAATAGCTCTGCTAGTTGGGTTTATCCATTGAAGGTTCCTTTTCCTCAGATCCTCTTCTGCCTGCCTTTTGCTTCCTCCCCTCTTCCCTCTATGTTGCTGAGTGTGGCAGTTGGGTTTTTCCAAAGATGGCTGTGACAAAAGCTCCCATGCCATAGGCTTTTCTGTCCTGGGAGCTGCCACTCCCCCCATCAAGAGGCTGAGTCGAATGTCATTATTTTTGAATGTGGGTTGGCTTTAGTGACTTACTTAATAATGAATATTAAGATTCTTATTAATCAATCAGTTAATATTATTTATTGTTATTTGGCTGTCTGTCATCACTAGGCTTTCTTATGTGGTGGTAGGGGCATTCCAAGAGAGTAAAGGTGAAAGCTGCAGGGCTCCATGAGGTCTAGGCAAAGAGTGTCATTCCCACCATACTTATTATTGGTCAAATTTCCCCAAGTCTCTATCTGTGTATCCATCTATAATATGTATTAAGGTTAATAATTAATAGACTGTGGCAGAAATGGTACCATGTGACTTCTGAACTAGATCAGAAAGGGCCATGCAGCTTCTGCCCTGGTGTCTTGGAGTTGTACCCACTAGTTGTTCCTTCTCAGAGCACTCTCTCTCAAAACCCAGTTGCCATGATGTGAGCAACACAAGCCATGGGTAAAGGCCATATGTGGGTGCTCCAGTCAACACTCAGCTCAGCCTGCCTTTCAGCTGTCCCAGACCAGGCACTAGGCATATAAGTGAGGACATTATTTGGAAGAGGATTGCCCAGCCCCAGCGATATAAGTCACCTTTAGCTGTTCAAGTCATAATCCTAGACATTGCGGAGCAGAGAAGACATGTCCCCCACAGTGCCCTGTCTGAATTTCTGACTTAAAGAATCCACATGGATAACAAAATGGTGGTTCTTTTATGTCACCTCACCTGCCCTCATTTGAGGCCTTCAAGTTCATGTGTGTCAACCATGTAAGCATTAGCAGGAGGCATCCCTTGTCACCTGCACTGACTCTGCCTTGGCCCAGGTCTTCATACTCTGACACTGGAACCTGTACCATGGTCTCATGCCCACTTACAAGTTTCTCACCCTCAAATTCAGTCTCCTTAAATTGCCAGGGTCAGTTTTCTGGAAATCCAGCCCAATCATAATCAGTTTGAAAGTGCTGGATGTAACCTTCTCATCTCCCATATCTTCTAACTTGGCAAACAAGGCCTTCCCAATCTGGTTTCAACCAAACTCTTGTGTCTTATCTGCCTGGCACTTTCTTACTGGAATCTCATACACTGGCCACCCAGAAATCACAGTTTTCTCAACACATTGTGTTCTTGCAGACTCTGCAATGTTGTATTTGCTCTTGCCCATGTTTGGAACAGTCTTCCCCACACTTTTTTCTTTTCTCTCTTTTTTTCTTCTTTCTCTCTCCCCTCCCTCCCTCTTTCCTTCCTCCCTTTCTTAGTTAATGCCCGAGTCTTAGTTTTCTTTTTCTAAAAAAAAAATTTATTTTAGTGAGAGGGGTTGGGGGAGAGGGGCAGAGGGAGAGAGAGAATCTTAAGCAGGCTCCATGCTGAGTGGAGGGTTGAGTCCTTTTCCCCTAAATAAAAAAAGCTGTCTTCCTCCACAGATAGATATGCTACCTCCTTTCAGGAACAGTACAACACAAAGAAAAATATATTATTAGCTTTAAAATAACACTTTGTCACACCAACAAAAAATAAGATGAGACACCACTTCTCTCCTCCAAGACCTCACAGTCTACTAAGAAAATTAAATGTTTAAACAACTGCAACATAATAGGATACATAGTATAAAGAAGTAGAGACAGAAGGTGGTGAGACCATAGTGAGTTTGCCTCTGAATTCTTCTGTGTCCAGTTCCTGGCTTACACAAAGTACCTGATATAGTTTCTTTGTAAATGGAAGAATGGATGGCTAAATTAAAGGATGAATTCATGAGTAGAATAGGGAATGCTTGAACATGAAGTTGACCTTGAAGGATAGATAGACTGTGATTAATACAGCCACAAGACTGTGCAGCTCCTCCCCTTAAAATGTGGAATTTATTTCCTCAACCTCTTTAATCTGGACTGACTTGTGTCTTGCTTTAACCAATGGAATGTGGTAGAAGTGGCTCTGTGTTCTAGAGTCTACATTGCAATGGGCTTTGCCACTTCCACCTTTGATTCCTTTGAATGTTCCTGCCACCACATAAGGAAACCTAGGCTAGAGCCCAGGATAAGAGGGCCAGCACCAAGAGGCAGTACCCAAACCCCAGCTATGTGAGCAAGCCCATCTTAGACCTTCAGCCCCAGCTGAGCTGCCAGCTGTCTGCACAAATGAGTCCAGATGAGACCACCCAGTTAACCCCTGTCTTGGTGAGAAATACTAAATTGTTGCTGTTTTCATCCAGTGATTTTTGGAGTAGTTTGTTACACAACAGTAGAAAACAAAGAATCAGGGGGTGCCTGGGTGGCTCAGCTGGTTGAGTGTCCGACTCTGGATTTCAGCTCAGGTCACAATCTCCCAGTTCACGAGTTCGAGCCCCATATCAGGCTCTGTGCTGGCAGCACGGAGCTTGTTTGCGGTTTCCTCTCTCTCCTTCTCTCTCTGCCCTTCTCCCACATGCGCTGTCTCTCTCCTTCTCTCTTAAAATAAATTAATTAATTAAAAAAAAGGCTCATTCCTTTGATGAGTCTTTTGTCTATGTAAAGCTTGAGCCCTCACACATTTCATAGAAAAGTTCGGGGCAAAGCAAAAGTGCAAACCTGAATATGCCTCTTTGCCTAGAAACCTCTCTCTTAGTGCCTACCATGTCAGGAAGGAACTGAAAACCCCAGAATTCTGCCTCAGACGTAGACTAGGCAGTTTCTCCAAAGGAAAACGGTGACCAAGTCTCTTTATACCCTTTGGATGTCATAAATAAGATGACCCAACAATTGGACTTCATACCAAATGTTTCTTTCATATCCTAGGAAAACACGGAGGAATGGTATTACTAGTTCTGTAGTTTATACAACCAACCAGGCAGGTGCTTAGTTTGAGCGGGTGAATGGGTTATTTGTTTGTTTGTTTGTTTGTTTGTTTAGTATAAATGAGAAGAAGCAAATTCTTCTTAGGTTTAAGGAGATAAAACCTAAGATTTTGTGTTGTGTTTTTCTTTCAGTTGGATTTCTCTTGTTATGCCATATTTTCCCACTTATAAAAAATGCATAACCCATTTTGCCAAAGTCACAAATGTATATACACACAGGTAGATCTATGTACTCATTTACACATGCACACGCATTACAACCTGGACTAAATAGTTTACAGATTTATAGCTTTTTCTTTTTAACAGAATTGGGATTCTAGCATAGAAAAAGTTGATGTACATATATTTTCAACTTAACATTATCACAAGCACTTTCCCATCTCATTAAATGTTCTTTGAGGAAAGAATTTCCAGTAATGGATGGTAATGTAGCATAATTTATTTAAACATGTTCCCACTGTTGAGTAGTTTTTAGCTACTGTAAATAATGTTCCAAAGTATTTTCATGTACATAAATTTTTGTGTTTATCACCATTTCCTTGGGATACGTTTCCTAATGGCTAATTAGCAGGTCAAAGAGCATGAATGTATACACACTTCTTGCTCTGTATCACCACGTTGCCCTTTAGAAAGGTTGTAGCAACATACAATTTCTCAAATAGTGTAGGAGAGTCCATTCCTATGCACTTGCTTTTTTTTTTATTGGTAATTTCATTAAAAATCACTTTGCTAAACTGATAGTGAAAATGGCATGCTATGTTTTCTTTATTTGCCCTCTTAGATCCTTATAACCAGGGAAGCATAGTATATTTGTCTCCTCAGATTCTGAGAATTCATGTCATCATCTCCTGAGCTAGAACTGAACTCTTTTTCATTGAAAGTCAAGTCCAGGTATACCAGATATCTCCACAGCAACCTCTTTGAGCTCCCCAAGGGGAATCTACTCACACAAAGTAAACAGTGTCCAATTCACTGACAATTTTTCAGGGCAGACAGAGGAAGGAGTTGACATTGTATACCTCACTGCAAATGACTCCAATCTTTAAAAAGAATTATTTTTTAAGTTTATTTGTTTATTCTGAGAGAGAGAGAAAGAGCACACATACAAGGGGGGGGGAGAGGCAGAGAGAGAGAGAGACAAGGAGAGAGAGAGAGAGAGAGAGAGAGAGAGAGAGAGAATCTTAAGCAGGCTCTGCACCACCAGTGTGGAGCCCGACACAGGGCTCAAACTCATGAACCATGAGATCATGACCTGAGCTGAAACCAAGAGTCAGATGCTTAACTGACTGAGCTACCCAGGCACCCCATATTCTTGGGATGCTTTGCTTACCTCCGTGTTCCAGTCTTTCTTCTTGCTGTTGCCCTAACGTCCAAGGTCTTCCTATACGTGGCCCTCGATTTCACCAGGTTCTCCCCAGTCCTTGAATGTCCTATTATTATCTCAGCCAATTAGTGACCCTAATTTGTTAACCAGACATTCTCTTTGAGGGTCTCCACTCACACACCACCCCCAAAAGACCTATCAACATAGTTTCCCATTAAGAGGGAATGATTTTTATGTATTAGTTGCTGAGAGAACAACATTTTCTCCATATTGCTTCAAATGCATTATGTAAAGTTTTTTGTAAGATTAAAAATGATGTTTCCTAGGTCAAGTTCCCAATTTTTTCTTGGGGTTCGCAGTGCCCTCAGGATCAGCATTTATAACAGAGTGAGGAAAGCAGGATTGGACAGATGGAGGAGTCAAGTTGTAATGCAGTCATAACAGAGGCCCAGTGGGGAGATCTGAAACTGACATGGTTTTTCAGAGTTGCCCCAAATTGAGGCAAGGGGGTAGAACCTTTGTACCCCACATCCACGGACCAGATGGATGTGGCTGGCCTCAAGAGAGTGGGAATAACATTGGGCAGTTCCTACTGCCCAAGGTAAAATCCTGGGGAAGGACTCAGGTGGGAATCTTTAGCAACCGATACTTTTAACAATGGGAGAATAAATGCCTTGGCTCTAAAGGGGGATCTGGGTGATTTTCTTGGGGACTTTATTATTTTTGAGATACACCTACACTGGAAATCTCTTTAAAAATTATTTATTTATTTTTTATTTTAGAGAAAGAGAGAGCACATGAGTGGGGGAGAGGAGCAGAGGGAGAGAGAGAGAGAATGTATCCTAAGAAGACTCTGTGCTCAGCATGGAACCAATGCAGGTCTTGATCCCATGACCCTGGGATCATGACTTGAGACCAAATCAAGAGTCAGATGCTCAACCAATTGAGCAACCCAGGTGCTCCAACCGGAAATCTTTTTTTATCTAAGGTATGCTTAAGAATTAGGCTAGAGGTGTGTGTGTGAGGTGGAGAAGCAGAGTGACATCTTCAGAATTGGATGAAGATATAGGTTGGAACTTTGGTTCTGTCCATTTTATCTGTACGGTCTTATGCAAGTCACTTACATACTCTGAGCTTTTGCTTCTTCATCTATAAAATGGTGTAAATAACACTTTTTCCCATTAAGGGGTACATAAGAGAATTAATTAATTAATTTTTGTCCATGGAGGCATAAGAGAATTTAAATATGATAACTAATGTTAGATATTTAGCGTGGTGCCTCTTGGCCCTTTGTAGATGCTCAACATGCATTACTTTTCTTTTTCTTCCTTGTTCCTCATTCTTTAGCATTTGTCTCAAGAAGTTTTCTTCCCTTTCACAATGTAGAACCTGTGTACACTTATGATTCCTGAATGGTCCTTCAAGAACTTAGAAGCCTGGGTTATAAAATTGGGAACTTAGACCATTTGATCTTTAACTTCAGCTCCAACATTTTAAAGTTCTGTTCTAGTGTTCGGTGGAGACTCAGCACATTAGAATACACCACACCATTAATTCTTATCTCATTAGTATTCTTACTATCATCACCTTGTTTTTAATGAGCTACACTGGCTATCCCGGTGCTCTGTGTATTCAGATGTTTCTGGTAATTAGAAGAATTACATGAAGAAAGTCTTTGGGGACAGTTTCAGGACCAATGGCACCAAATGATATTCCTTTGTTGCCAGCTTCTTGTGAGGGAGGCAATGATCCTGTATCTTTAAAAAGAGAATTCCTGCTGCATGAAGAACACAAGTGAGAATAATTAAGTATTTTACACACATTAGTTTTCTCTAACTAAATGGTGAGCTTTTAGTTGACAGGAATGGTCTCTCCTATTTCTTGAAGGGCCAAGTTCTTTTTGATCTATTAGGCCTAAAACCCCCATGACCGATCATCACTGCTGGATATCACATGCACACACACATACACATACGCACACACACATTGATCATTCCACATCATAGCTGCTGAGTCAATTAGCTGCTGCTGTGTGTACTAATTGATCCTTAAAGATGGTCTGGGAATTTCTTTGTATATTGTGGACTTCCAAATTATCTGTGTTAGCTCAGGCTGCCATAACAAGGTACCACAGACAGGGTGATTTAAACAACAGCAATTTATTTTCTTACATTTATGGAGGCTAGAAGTCCAAGATCAGGATTCTGGAAGGATTGGTTTTGGTGAGGGATCCTCTTCCTACATTATAGATGGCCTTTCTTCTGTGTACATGGTCAGAGCAAGAGGGAGAGAGAGGTCTCTGCTATCTCTTCCTGTTCTTATATGCATGCAGTCCCTTTGGATTAGGGCCTCATCTTTATGACTTGTATAACCTTAATTACCTTCTTTATAGGTGCTATCTCTGAATGCAGTCACATCAAGGCTTAGGGCTTCAACATATGAACTTTGCTGGGGTTAGGGGGAGGGACAATTCAGTCCCTAACAAATGTAATGTCTAAATTTGATTTTGGCTCTTGTAGGACTAATCCAAGTAGCAGGTAATCAGGCAAATCACTCACTGCTGTAATTCATCAGCTGTTTAAGAGTTAACCATATATAACTGTATATGCACAAAGTGATGTTGACTTGCTCTTGACGTTATGAGGTCTGCAGACTCAGGAACTGTTAAATTCGGTTATTCTCAGTTAGAGGTTTCTTTTTAATGGTTACTTGTGGGACATTTAAATCTTCATCTCTTCATTAGTATTTTCTGTTTAAATTTCCTTTGTATTTTGAATGTTTTTTTTTTCTGAGCACTGATTTGCTATGTTATGACTGTTTTTCAGAGATGAAGCTCTTTGGTTTCAGTTAGGTTGAAAAGTTGCTGTTTGAAGCTGTTTTATGTGAATTTTGCCTCCTCTTTCAGAATAAATAAGTTTTGTTTATTTATTTTCAAGGGAACTGTTTTTCAGAAAGATGATTCCCTATAGGTTTGTGATAGTTTTAATACATCTATAAACAAGGCCATTTCTCCAGAACTGCCATTGTTACTTAGGAGAATTCTTTTATTTGTCTCTCTTCAAACCTATATTTGAAAATAATTGATTTTTGTTTTACCTATTCAAATCTCGCTTTAAGCTGTGTTTACCCATAACCAAGCCCCTTGGAAGATTTGATGGTAGATGTCCATAGCTGTGTGAAACCACCTGTTTTGAGCTTCATGTGGTGTTTTCCATTTCTGTTTCCATGAGGCTGGGTGGCAGAGCAAAGAAAGAAAGGTGTCTGCACTTGATCTCCTACTCTTGTCCAACATAGGACCCTCTTGAAAGCTCCATTTTCTTCCACCCTGAGCAAACAATTCTTAAAAGACTCCATGTACATCATGTGTTCAGTTGTGTTACTGATTGCTTGCTATCTGGAGCAGAATGGAGCCTTCTAATCCATAGCTGCTCAAAGTATGGTCCATTCCATGTTGTGGGCAAACTACTCACTGGTGGCCCATGTGTTAAAAACTTTAGCATAAGGATTTAAAAACATTCATAGCAATTTGACATTGCAAAGGCACCCAAGTGCACATTCGCTGAACTCATCTTCTCGCGCAGGCTACACACCACTATTCAGTAAGATAGTCACTAGCTGCAAGTGGCTAATTAGCACTTGAAATGTGGCTAGTCTGAACTGAGATGTCCGTCAATTTCAACTACACAGTGGATTTCAAAGGCTTAGTATGATTTAAAAAATACAACATATCTCATTAATAATGATTTTACGTGTTGCAATGATAATATTTTACATATAACAGGTCAAATAAACTATATTACAAAATCAAGATCGTTTGTTTCTTTTTGTTTCTTTTTTTTTTAAATTTTTTTTTAATGTTTATTTCTGAGACGGAGAAAGACAGCATGAACAGGGGAGGGGCAGAGAGAGAGGGAGACACAGAATCGGAAACAGGCTCCAGGCTCTGAGCCATCAGCCCAGAGCCTGACGCGGGGCTCGAACTTACGAACCGCGAAATCATGACCTGAGCCGAAGTCGGATGCTTAACCGACTGAGCCACCCAGGCGCCCCTTTTTGTTTCTTTTTTAATGTTTATTTATTTATTTTGAGAGAGAGAGAGAGAGAGAGAGAGAGAGAGAGAGAGAGAGAGAGGAAGGGGCAGAGAGAGAGGGAGAGAGAGAATCCCAAGCAGTTTCCATGCTTCCAGCACAGAGCCTGACATAAGGCTCTATCTAACAAACCATGAGATCATGACCTGATCCAAAATTGAGAGTTGGAACTGACTGAGCCACCCAGGAAGGACATTTTCCTAATTTGTCCCTAAGTTTTGACAATTATGAATAAGCTGCTATAAACATCAATGTGCAGGTTTTTGTGTGGACATAAGTTTTCACCTTTTGGTAAATATCCAGCAGTCTAATCCCTGGTCTGTATGGCAAGAGTATGTTTAGTTTTGTAAAAACCCGCCAAACTTCTTTGAAAGTGACTTCACCATTTTGCACTCCCGCCAACAATGAACGAGAGTTCCTGTTGCCCCACATCCTCCTCATCAGCACTTGTTGGTGTTCTGGATTTTGGTCATTCTTCTTTTTTTTTTTTTTAGGTGGGGGAAAGAAGAGGGGCAGAAGGAGAGAGAGAGGGAGAGAGAGAGAGAATGAATCCTTAAGCAGGCTCCATGATCATTGTGGAGCCTGACCTGACTTGGGGCTTGATCCCATGACCCTGGGATCATGACCTGAGCAGGAAATCAAGAGTCGGATGCTCAACTGACTGAGCCTCCCAGGGGCCCCTGGAGTTTGGCCATTCTAATAGGCATACAGTGATATCTCATTGCTGTTTTAATTTCTATTTCCCTGGTGACATATATTGTAGAGCATGTTTTCTTCTTTTCTTTTTTTTATTTTAGAGAGTGCACAAGCAGGGGAAAGGGGTGGAGAGGGAGAGGGAGGGGGGGGGAGAGAGAGAGAGAGAGAGAGAGAGAGACAGAGAGAGAGAGAGACAGAGAGAGAATCTTAAGTAGGCTCTACACTCAGCACGGAGCCTGACAAGGGGCTTGGTTCCATGACCCCTGGGATCATGACCTGAGCCAAAATCGAGAGCTGGACACTGAACTGACTGAGCCACCCAGGCACCCCTGTGGAGCATGTTTTCATATGCTTATTTTCCACTTCTTTATATATAATCTATATCTATATCTATATCTATATCTATATCTATATCTATATATCTATATCTATATCTATATCTATATCTACATATCTTCTTTGGTGAGGTGTCCATGTCTTCAGCCCATTTTTCTTTTCATCAGGTTTTTCTGTTTTCTTCTTGTTTAGAGTTCTTTGTATATTTTGGATAACAATCCTTTATCAGGTATGTCTTTTACAAATATTTTCTCCCAGTCTGTGGCTTGTCTTCTCATCTTCTTGACAGTATCCTTCACAAAAGCAGAAGATATTTAATTTTAATGAAGTTAAGCTTATCAATTATTTCTTTCATGGATTACACATTTGGTGTTATATTTTAGTGTTGATACCCATGGTCATCTAGATGGTCTCATATGGTATCTTCTGGGAGCTTCACATGTTTAACATTTACATTAAGGTCTATGATCCATTTTGAGTTAATTTTTGTGAGGATGTAAGGTCTGTATCTAATTTTTTTTTTTTGCATGTGGATGTCCAGTTGTCCCAATACCGTATATTGAAAAGACTATCTTTTCTCCATAGTATTGCCTTTGCTGCTTCATCAAAGATCAGTTGACAATATTTATGTGGGACAATTTCTGGGCTCTCTATTCTGATCCATTGATCTATTTGTCTGTTCCATTGCCAAAGCCATGCTGTCTAGATTACTGCAGCTCTCTAGTAAGTCTTGAAGTTAGGTCGTGTCAGTCTTCCAACTTTGTTCCTGTCCTTTTCTATTGTGTTGGCTATTCGGGATCTTTTGCCTCTCTGGATAAACTTAAAAGTCAGTTTGTTGATATCCACAAAGTAACTTGCTGGGATTTTGATTGATCCAAATCAAAATGCATTAAATCTATAGATCAAATTGGGAAGACTGACATCTTGACAATAGTGAGTCTTCCTCTTCTTACTTTTTTAATGTGACTCCTAGAAAACTTAAAATGACATATATGGCTCTCATTATATTTTTATTGAACCATGTGTGTATAAACCCCTTTGAGTGTGGTTAACAAGTAGTTTGAGAAGCACTGCTTTCTACACCTTTGTGCAATGAGCTTGTCTTGTGAAGTATAGCAACGTCTGGGCACTTCAGGTAGTTTTCCATGTTCTTGAATATTATTTACTCTAAATGCATTATAGGGCCATTGGCACCTCCCACGTTTTGTCCCTAAGTCACGTGTGTGTGTATATGTGTGTTTGTGTGTGTTTTACCAAAACCATTTCTCTCCTCAGCTTCCTCTAAGCCACACACCCCTCACAGTGGACACCTCTCCTCTGTGAATATTGTTTCCTGAGTTTGGCTTGTGTGACCAGTTCATCACCTCTGGGGTCACCATACTGATGAGCAAATCCACCGTCTCCTCTCAAACTCCTCTGTGAGACTGCCCTACCCCCTCTCCCTAGATAGAGCCTCTCTTATATGATTTCCCATAGTACCTTCTCCTTGTCCTACATGTGAACATTTACCTGATTGCATTGTAAATGTTACCCAGTAGGCCTTCCTCACCTGAAGTCTCCAGAGCTCAAAGAGTTTGCTTTATTCATCTTTGGTTTTTTTAATACAATTTATTGTCAAACTGGTTTCCATACAACACCTAGTGCTCATCCCAACAGGTGCTCTCCTCAATGCCCATAACCCCCTTTCCCCTCTCCCTGCCCCCCATCAACCCTCAGTTTGTTCTCAGTATTTAAGAGTCTCTTATGGTTTGCCTCCTTTCCTCTCTGTAACTTTTTTCCCCTGTTCCCCTCCCTCATGGTCTTCTGTTAAGTTTCTCAGGATCCACATGTGAGTGAAAACATATGGTATCTGTCTTTCTCTGCCTGAATTATTTCACTTAGCATAATACTCTCCAGTTCCATCCACGTTGCTGCAAATGGCCATATTTCATTCTTTCTCATTGCCAAGTAGTATTCCATTGTATATATAAACCACATCTTCTTTATCTATTCATCAGTTGATGGACATTTAGGCTTTATTCATCTTTGTAATGACAGTATCCAGGCAATTGAATGCATAATGTAACTCTTTCAAATATTCTCCAGATTATTGCTGCAATGAGTTTTAAAATTTTTAATTCCAGTGTAGTTAACATATAGTGCTATACTGGGTCCAGGTGTACAATATAGTGATTCAACAATTCTATACATTACTCAGTGTTCATTGTGATAAGTGTACTATTAATCCCCTTCACCTATTTGCCCATTCCCCACTACTTCCCCTCTGGTAACCATCAGTTTGTTCTCTATAGTTAAGAGTCTATTTCTTGGTTTGTCTCTTTTTTTTCTCTTTCTTCACTTGTTTTGTTTCTTAAATTGCACATGAGTGCAATCATATGGTATTTATCTTTCTCTGAAAGAGTTATTTCACCCAGTATTATACACTCTAGATCTATCCATGTTGTTGCAAATGGCAAGATCTCATTCTTTTTTATGGCTGAATAATATTCCATTATATATATTTATATATATTTTTATATATTTTTATTATATTTATTATATATCATATATATTTATATTTGTATTATATTATGTTACATAAATTATATATTATTTATTTTATATTTATAACTATATATTCATATATATATATACATATATATATATATATATATATATATTCCACACCATCCCCAGCACTTGTTCCTCATGTTCTTGATTTTAGCCGTTCTGACAGGTGTGAGGTGATATCTCATTGTAGTTTTAATTTGCATTTCCCTGATGGTAAGTGATATTTGTCACTTTTTCATGTGTCCGTTGGCCATCTGTATGTCTTCTTTGGAGAAATGTCTGTTCATATCTTCCTAGAGCTGCAACAAGTTTTAAAAAGTCAGCAACATATTTTGAAAGGTTGGTTTGGTTACTTCCTTTGCAAAGTGCTATTCTGGGTACATTAGTGGGGATATAGTCCTTCATCTCTAAAGAAGCTTATCAGTGATCATTTTTTGCTACTAAGCCCCTGAATCCCTTTATTATATGTAGAGATGTCCCTATCTTATGAGTCTTGGTGACCCCCACTAGAAAAACTTAAAATACCTGATCTATACTTTCTCAGCTTCCATTGCAGCAAGGGCATGGGCATGTGACTGGGACTCAATGATTCAGATACATTCCTTCCACATTGGACCTGGGAGTAGTCTCTCAGGAGGCTGACACTGGGGAGTGCCACGTGGGTGGTGCAGTGGCAATGTCTGGCACTTGGGGGTGGTAGCCATAGAATCTTCTCTGGTCTGTGGAGGGATTTAGGGTATTGTTTTGAGCCATGTTCTCCAACCCTCTGGGGCATTTCTGTGAGTTACCAACATGCTTTTGATAAATTCCTTTTCTATTTAAATCAGTTAGAGTTGGTTTCTGTTGCTGACAGGATAATAAGAAATAAACATGTGAAAAATGAAGTAACCATTAAATATCCCTGTTTAGAAAGTGTCACAAAAGCAACAGATCCACTGCAAAATGAACCATGTTATGCTATTATTGAGGAGGTAATGGCCTCAGCAGGTTGCTGCAATAACCTGAGAGGCTTCATAGAGGAGGTGGCCTTATCGTAGGTTTGGAGAGTGGCAGGGCACACAGATAGACCCACAGCTGTGGGAAACATGAAAGAAGTAAAAGATGAGCTTCCAGTCATGAAGCAGATTCTAACTTAAGAGATTTACAGAAAATATCAAAATAGAAAAGGCCAGTACATAACTGAAAGGAGACTTTCTGGATTTAGCAAATAAAAACAAGGATGCTTGGTTAAGTTCGAATTTCAGATAATGTATACTTCTTTAATATGAGTCAATTCCAAGTAATTTTTTAATAATTTTTATAATTGATCATATAATCTAGAAATCTATAACTTTATAGCATTTTTAGCATAAATGTATACTTATTTTATCTGACAATCCAACCTGAAAGAGGATGGAAAGGCTGACCAGAAGGGCCTAGAATACCCAGTGAAGGTTTCCAAGAGTAGTGAGCTTTGAGCTCAACTTTAAAGGAGGATTATAGTTAACAATGCTGCATTGCATATTTGAAAGTTGCTAAGAGAGTAGATCTTAAAAGTTCTCATGACAAGAAACAGAAAATTTGTAACTATGTGTGTGATGGATGTTACCTAGACTCATTGTGATGATCATTTCCTAATATATACAAATATGAACTCATTATGTTGTACACCTGAAACTCATAATGTATACTATTTATCCCTCAATTTAAAAAAGGGGGCATATCAACCAAAAAAAGAGAAAACAACAACAAAATAATAAAGGATGTTGGGATATGGGGGGAAAGATGAATAAAGAAATAAATAAGGAAACTAATTAGTTAAACTTCTATTTCCTGGAAACTCTGCTAGGCACTTTAATGTATAGTTAACTCATTCTAACCTCAGAACAATACTGTGATAATAGCCAAGATACGGAAATAATCTAAGTGTCTGTTGATGAATGAATAAAGAAAATGTGAGATACACACACACACACACACACACACACACACTGTAATGGAATATTATTTAGCCTTAACAAATAAGGGAATCTTGCCATTTGTGACAACAAGGATGAACCTGAAGGACATGATGCTATGTGAAATAAGCCAGACATAGAAGGACAAATACTGCATGATCTCACTTACATGTGGAATTTCAAAGAGTCGAACTCATAGAAACAGAGTAGATTGGTGGTTTCCGGGGACTATCAGTTCTGGGGATCTGATGTACAACATGGTGACTCTAGTTAATAGTACTATATCGTATACTTGAATCCTGCTAAGAAAGTAGATCTTAAGCATTAACCATACATAGAAAAGGCAACCTTGAGAGGTTATGGTTATGTTAATTAGCTTCACTGTGATAATCATTGCACAATATACACATATATCAAAATATCACATTATACATCTTAAATGTATACAACTTTTAATTTTTAAAAAATGTTTATTTTTAAGAAAGAGAGATAAAGTGGGAAACAGAGTGTGAATGGGGGGGCAGAGAGAGAGGGGGACAGAAGATCCAAAGCTGGCTCCATGGTCTCAGCACAGAGCCCCATGTGGGGCTTGAACTTGTGAACTACAAGATCATGACCTGTGCCAAAGTCAGATGCTTAACCTACTGAACCACCCAGATGCTCTTTTATACAACTTTTATTTGTCAATTATACCTCAGTAAAGCTGGAAACCTCCCCCAAATATTGTGAAGTAGGTATAATCAATCTCTCCCTTTTTAAATATACAAATCAAGAAAATAAGGCTCAGAAGTTCAATAATTTGTCTAAAGTTACACAACTAGTGAAGGGAAAAAGCCAGATTCATATTTGGAGGTGGGGGGGGGCTCCCTCAAAGCCCATAATTGTCAGTAGGAGGGAGTGCTTGTGTGACAGATAACAACCAACTTTTCCATCCATCTTTCTTTCTTTCTTTCTTTCTTTCTTTCTTTCTTTCTTTCTTTCTTTCTTTCTTTCTTTCTTTCTTTCTTTCTTTCTTTCTTTCAAGAGTGTACCCATGTGCAAGCAAGAGGGGGAGAACTAGAGGGAGAGGATCTTAAGCAGGCTCCATGCTCAGTGCCGAGCCCTTTGTGGCTTGATCCCACACCCCCAGGATGGTGACCTGAGCCAAGACCAAGAGTCCAACGCTCAACTGACTGAGCCACCCAGGTGCCCCACAAGCAGCATTTCTTATATGCAGTGAGGGTTAGTCCTATGTGTTGGGTACACAAGAAGGTTAGCTCTGGACACCAAAATGTATTTGGATATGATATTCAGTGTGCCAGGATAGGCTAATTATTTTGGATGTAATACAGTTCAGTATCAGATAGATAAGTGAGAAGAATAGAGAGGCAGAAAAATGGATTAGAATTTTTTCCCCCCAGTGATTTCCATTTGAGTTGAAGTGGGCTTGGTCCAGGGTCAGAATTTGGAAAGAGTAGGGGAGAAACATGCATAACTGAAAAATCTTAGTCCTGATAATGGGAAGCCTAAAAAGAGAGTAGTTGGATTGAGAGAGCAATGAATTTACTTTTAGATACTTTATTTGTAGGATGCTGTGGGACAGATATACTAAAATAACTAGCAACGTGGGCCCAGAGAACGTCAGGGAGGCATCTGTTATTAGGTGGAGATTGAAGATATAGGAGAAGATCATACCGTGAAGGAAGAATGGAAAGATGAGAGAGAGGAAGGCCAAGGTTCAGGCCTTGGGGGAGGAGATGGTGGAGACAGGTTGATAGGGAGCGAGGAGAAGAGGTTGAAGGGCAGGGCAGGGAGGTAAGAGAAACAGGCAAGTAGCTAGTAGAGCAGCAAGACGCAGGGCTAACTGGCCTATCTGGGGGGTCAAACCCATAACTGGACCTCATTGATTCATGTGAGTCCCTCAGTCATAGACAGCATCCATTCTGGCTCTACGGAAAGACAAATTCTTATTCCATCGTGTGTCATTGGTTTAATCAGACGACTAACATTTGAAAAATTTGAGGCATTAGTCTAGAACTCTGCCAAAAACAGCCCATGTGCTTCAGTGTGCACTTGTTTTTAAATAAGGTGATATAATAATCTGATTTCAGAGTTTTTTCAGCTGTTCTGTGCCTTTGCAATTATGCAGTGTGCTGCGTACCCCACCTTGCATGCCATGTCTTAAATGACTTTTGGTCATCGTCTTTTCATCACTGCACTGGATTCCAATACAGTCTATTTCTTTTTTTTTTTTTTTTAATTTTTTTTTCAACGTTTATTTATTTTTGGGACAGAGAGAGACAGAGCATGAACAGGGGAGGGACAGAGAGAGAGGGAGACACAGAATCGGAAACAGGCTCCAGGCTCCGAGCCATCAGCCCAGAGCCTGACGCGGGGCTCGAACTCACGGACCGCGAGATCGTGACCTGGCTGAAGTCGGACGCTTAACCGACTGCGCCACCCAGGCGCCCCTCCAATACAGTCTATTTCAGTCATGGAGTTATGGTTATCTTTAGAGAACAATTAAACAAGTAACCATTTACATGCCATAAGGAGATGGGAAATGATCTCAAATTGCATGCTTCCGTTGTGGCGATCTCTGCCAGATTCTTGTGCGAATCATCTAAATATTTTAATTCAACACTTTCTATTGGATCCTCTCATCTCATGGCTAGTATGTTCAAATTTCCAGATGTGGAATTTGTCCCTTGATATATTATTCAGCAAAGATGCTATGTTGGTTTGCCAACTCTCAAAGACCTTGAGCAACAATGACTTGGAGATTTAGTGTATTTGAATATTGCATTCTCAATAGGAAAATATACTGCATTCTTTTGTCGGACAGTTGAAGTGTACTAAATGCTGTGTTTGGGCAGTAAGACCTAATTTGACACCATGACAGACAGCAAGTCTCAGGGGCACAGGCTACGCCTGTAGCTTTTAAAGCAGAGGGGAAGGGAGAACCCATATGCACATATACGTTTTTTGTCATCTAGAAGGATATCCAGGGTCCCTGCTTCTGACCGGCTGCCAAGAGAGGGATTGAATAGGTATCTTGGCTCTATGTAGCTTAATGACATTTGGAAAGTTACCTTTGAGTTGTAATGAGGTGCTTCCCTTACTTGTTGAGTTTGTACCCAGGAGAACTTGACTGTGATTCTGGGCCAGGGCAAAGGCTTCACTTGAAACTCCTAGTCTGCTTGGGTGCTGAATTACCTTTATGAAGGTCTTCTCCTTTTGGCAACAAGTGTCTGGTTTTTTTTTGTTTTTTTTTTTTTTTTTGAGAGAGAGAGAGAGCATGAGCAGGGGAGGAGCAGAGAGAGAGGGAGAGAGAGAGAAACTCAAGCAGTCTCCATGCCATCAGCGTAGAGCCTAAAGCAGGGCTTGACCTCACGAACTGTGAGATCATGACCTGAGCTGAAATCAAGAGTCGGATGCTTAACCTACTGAGTCACCCAGGTGCCTTCACACGTTTCTGTTTTAAGAGCAGAGTCATTTGATGTTCCACATGCAGGCTCTTCTTGCTTCTCTCTCTCTCTTCTAGACCATGGCAGCCTAGGCCTTTGGGAAGCTTCTATAAAAGTCTTTAGAGGAAACTCTAGCTATGTGAGAGCAGCAATTTAGATTGGAAAAGAACATGGGGACCTAAATGCTATTGGACATGTCTACTGAATGTGGCAGCCATGTCTGTTGAATATGGTAGCCATGACTGTAGTGGAAAGATTTGGTGAGTGGATTCATCATGGCTCACCAACTGGTAAGCCTCTCAGATTTCCGTCTCTTCTCTGGCAGCATATTGTCCAATGTCGACCCAGGCAGGTCTGTCGTCCCAAGCCTCAGGGAAGGGTTTCTCCATGCCAAATTTAACCTCACACTGCCCTGAATCCAGTACCATTTGGGTCTCCTTCCTTTTGGTGCAAGAAGCTTGACCATCCTGAAGAAGCCCCAATATCTGTGTCTTGGTTTGGGTTCCCCCAGAAACTGGCCCTGAGACAAGGATCCAAGGGCAGGTAGTCTATTTTAGAGAATTATCTTAGGAAAGAGCAGTAGGGGAGTAGGGAAGTAAGACAGGAAAGAGAAGGCAGTTTATAAAGGTACAGTATCAAGTGGGTTACTGCTGTGGCCAGTTGAGGCTCAGTCCCACTGGGTATCTCTGTGAGACAGCATGGAACACACTTCAGGGTTGCCCCAGCAAGGAGGCTAGGGTATTGGTCCAACTCCTACCCATCATGTACTGACGGCTGATCCCAGGGAAATTCGCTCCTTGGAGTATTTCCTTCACTCAACTACATGATAAATACCAAGAAAGAGAGAGACCTGGTTTAGATAAAAAATGAAAACACTGGTACAGGTAAGAGAACCAGTGCCTACCTTGATTCTCAGCTGTTTCCACTAAGTCTGTCTTTTGGGGAAGAAAGTGGTGCAGCATTAAGTTACAGTGGCCAAGTTCTCTGGGCTGGTAGGAGAGCCTGAGATCATAGTTGCTTCTGACCTGAGCTGTAACTGTCTTCTCCATAAGGATTGGTCTAACTTCTCCCAATTTCTCAGTTCATCTTGCACATGGTTCCCAAATACCTGTCCTCTGATGTTGCTTGTCCCCCTTGCCCATCTTTATTTTGATTCCAGCCCACTTGCCAGACAGTCCCCTTATCTGAATTCTCTGCTCTATTCAAATGAGATTATCCTGAGTCATATTTAGGCTTTCTTTCTTCTGGAATTCTGTTTTTCCATCCACCTGGGAAACCCTCCATGAACCTGATTCTTATCTAATTTGGTCTGTTGGAATGTCATCAAGTCTTTAAAAATTTTTTTTGAAGGTTATTTATTTATTTTGAGAGAGAGCGAGAGCAGAGGAGGGGCAGGGAGACAAGGAGAGAGAGAGAATCCCAAGCAGGCTCCACACCACCACCACCACCACCACCACAGAGCCCGATGTAGGGCTCGAACTCACAAACTGCTAGTTCATGACCTGAGCCAAAATCAAGAGTTTGACGCTTAACAGACTGAGCCACCCAGGCATCCCCTCATCAAGTCTTTAAGGCCACACCCAGAGTCCTTGAAGCCTTTTCTTGGCCTTTTAACTCTCTGTGACACTTTTACTACTGTATTCTATTATTGTTTCTGGTATATGTTCTTTCTCCTATTAGATCTTAAATGTCTTGGGGGCAAAGGACCATGTTTTATTCATCTCTGCATCAGCCCACATTTGTCCAGTTAATTTAACAAAGATTTATTGAGAGCCAGAGACTTCACTCAGCACTGTGGCTCCAAAGATGAATGAAACATGGCCCTTGCTCTCAAGGGAGCTCACAGGCTAGGTGTAGAGGTGTGACTGGTGTAAATAAACGTGTGTGTGTGTGTGTGTATCTCAGTGCTTCAAACATTAGCAAGTAGTCAAAGATCATAAGTGCAGAGAATGAATGAAGGTATAGGGAGGAGTCTTATCTCCAGCCTGTTTCCTTAAAATGCTCAGAAATTAGTTTGGGAAGATAGTTTTGGGGGAGAGCATGAACATAATTGGATTATGGTGGGAAGCACTTCGTGCATTTTTCTCAGGGATGATGGAGTGGTTTAAGAAAGGGAAGGTAAGCTTTAGAATCAGATTGCTTTGAGTTTGAATTCTAGCTGTGCCAATGTATAAAGCTGTGTGATCTTGGGCAGCTGCTTGTTTATTTCCTTGTGTATAAAATAGATAATACCCAACTAATAGCATGGTAGCGGGATTAAATGATATGCATAGTGCCCAGTGCACATTTGGAATGTATTAGAAACCTGATAACTGATGGGCTTCTCCCTACTTTTTTAAAAAGAACTATTTTGGATTTTCTGTCTATACTAGAATAATCTGGGTAGAGAAGGTTTTGGTCCTCTCTATACTTTTCTTGACCTAATTGGAAAATTTTAACTTAAATTTATTTTTCATCACTTTAAATTTTTCATACCCATTTCAACCTTAGATTTAGGATACCACTGGGCTCAGTGGTGGAGAGAGAGAGGAGTTGACATTCTCTTGCCAGATTTAAAGGAAGATCTGTAAACAGAGTAATGATCTGAAAATAAGAATTGCTTTTAGAAGTTAGATCCCCTTTCCATCAGAATTTGTAAATCATTACAGCTTAAAGAGTCTTCATGAAATGAGAACTGGTTCCTTTTAAAAAAAATCATTTTCAGGGGTTCCTGGGTGGCTCAGTCAGTGAAGCATCCTACTCTTGATCTCTTCTCAGGTCATTTCATAGTTGGTGGGATTGAGCCCTGAGTCGGGCTCTGCACTGACAGGGGGAGCCTGCTTGGGATTCCCTCTCTGTCTGTGCTCCTCCCCTGCTTGTGTCCTCTCTCTCTCTCTTAAAAAAAAACTTAAAAAAATCATTTTCATTTATTTTTAGAGGATTCAGTGGAAAAAAAATGCTGGTTATTATACCCTGGGCTTATCAACTTTTTTCTTCATTCTTTTCCCCAATCAACAGTTATTGAGCACCTACTGAATGCCAGGCACTGACTGGTGAGCAAAATAGACTCAGTCATTGCCCCTTGGACCTTATAGTCTATAGTCTATAGTCTATAGATTGGCATAGATCAGCTATATACATGGATAGATATATAATTGAGGGGTTAAGAATGGAAGGTAGGAGACCAGATGAGAGAGGACAGAAGCTTGGTTTAGGGACTTGGCTATGTGAGTGGAGAAAAGGGAATGAATCCCCAAGAGATTGAAGAAGTAACCTTAGCACTAGGTAATGGATTGCCTATGAAGGACAGAGACTGACTAGTGATCTCTGACTTTAATCAGTAAAGCCCTGAGACCTGCACACATGCTGATGAACATTCTAGACATTACCTCCAACCTCAGAGGTGTTCAAGGGAAGTTAGGGAGATGAAGAAAGCACTGGCCTTGGTGTGAGGAGAACACTTGTAGGTGATGGCCCTGCAGTCTTCGTAGATTACTGACCCCTTCTAGACCTGAGTTTTGTCATCTGCAAAACAAATGGGTTGTGTTAGATGGCCTCTGTAAATGTGCTGCCTACAGCTCTGTTTATTCTTCAGTGATAAATTTTGAATTTTCTACAGTAACACTTTACATTTGCAGAACACTTTTAAGTCCGTGTGTGGGTGTGTGCATGTGTGTGCATGTTGGGGTGTGCTTGCATATTCAGGGTCACATAGATTTTCACAACAAACTTGTAAGGTTTTCTCTCTAATGCCCACATGAAGATAATGAGACCCGGGGAGATTAGGTTTGTCTATGGTTACTAACTGTTGGCAAAATTAGAGGGCTTAAGTCTCCTAACTCCTTGTCTGACACCTTTATGTTAGATCTTTGTGCCTTCTTTTGTATCTTTACGTGTCTTTGTCTTCCTTTTTCTCCACTGCCATTTCATTATTTTATTTTTTAAATGTTTATTTTTGAGGGGGGGTGCAGAGGATCTGAAGCGGGCTCTGTGCTGAGAAAAGCGAGCCCGATGTGGGGCTCGAACTCAAGAAACGCGAGATCATGACCTGTGACCAAGTTGGACACTTAACTGACTGAGCCACCCAGGTGCACCTGCCATTTCATTATTTTTTAAAGTATTCCATCCATGAAGGCAGAGCCAGGTGGTGCAACTCACTTTAGGCAGGTCCTGATATTTGGTTTGAAACTACAAATTCATCTGAAGCATGAGAGTTCTTTGCAATTATTCTTATTGCCGTGACCCAATTACCAAGAATAATTAATAATTTGGGCCAATTCCAAATGTTTATATAGGGAAACATGTAAGCAATACAGAGGACATGAAAGACTGGCCTGATTAGGAAGAAATGTATTATTATGGTGTTTTTCAACTTCTTCCAAACCTGGCAGTCACCATCTTACAAGTGGATTTGGTTCTCAAACCGTCTTATAAATGGTGGTGTTTTGAGGTTGTTCATTTCTGGAACCCTTTCTAATACAGTCACATATCTCAAAAGACACTCAGCTCAAGAGAAAAATCTAGCACAACAAATAACTTTTGAGGGCAGTCTTTCCTTCCTGCTTTACAGGGCTGGACAGTTATGCAGAGGGTCATTTTAGCCTCCGTTTAACAAACTGATTGTGTATCTCCCATGTTCCCGCTTCCTACTTTTTTCTCTTCTGGAACTGTGTAGCTTTTTATTTTTTTTAATTTTTTTTTCAACGTTTATTTATTTTTGGGACAGAGAGAGACAGAGCATGAACGGGGGAGGGGCAGAGAGAGAGGGAGACACAGAATCGGAAACAGGCTCCAGGATCTGAGCCATCAGCCCAGAGCCCGATGCGGGACTCGAACTCACGGAACGCAAGATCGTGACCTGGCTGAAGTCGGATGCTTAACCGACTGCGCCACCCAGGCGCCCCAACTGTCTAGCTTTTTAAATCAGACACTGCTTTACTAGTTGCAAACTAGAGAAACAGAAAGAAGACCCACAGAGGCCCAGAAATCCCAAGCACTTCATAGACTTAAAGGACTGAAAAATTCATAGACCAAAAAAGATCTTTGGCCAGTGTTTCACTATCCACTGTTGTGGAACAGACAATCCCAAAACTTAGTGCTCTAAAACAAGAACAAATTTATGACATCTCATGATTTTGTAGGTCACAGATTTGAGGCAGGTTTCTCCTGGGAAATTCTTCTGTTTTGTGTCTTATTGATTGTGGTTACTTGGTGGTATTCAGGTGATGGCTCCATCTGGTCTGGAAAGTCCAAGATGGTTTCAATTACATGGACGGCACTCTGGTGGCAATGGATGGAAGGCCAGTCAGGTAGTCTCAGAGCTTCTCCCTGAGTCTCTCCAATAGCATAGTCAAACTTCTTGCATAGTGGCTCATGGCTTCAAAGACCAAATTAGAAGCTGTTGATTTTCTTGAAGACTGGGCTTAGAACTAGCATGGTGTCGCCTCTGCCACTTTCTTTTTGTAAAAGGAGTCACAATGCAGCCCAGATTCAAGAAGTGGAGAAACAGACCCAAACTCTTTATGGAAGACATGTCAAAAACATTTGTAGCCATCTTTATCATACCACACTTTCAGATTTATAATTATTTTATCTCTTCAGTCTTAGCACTAAGCCTTGGCATACCATTTATTCCAGGAGCTAGTGTTGTTCTGGGCCCCACTAACTTTCCTGGTTTGGCTTGTCCACATTTGGAGTCCACTGATGAAGATTTTTTCCCTTATTTTCAGTGTCCAGGGCCCACTCAGGGATCCTCTGGGTCCTTCTCGTTTGGATGGTCTTGATGCTTCCTTGAAGAGTCCTGCACTGAACTAGCTTCTGAGCTATGGGAGGAGTGTGGTGTATTTTTCAAAGTTAGTGTTAATGAACTTCTTACATATATTAGTGGGTCTCTATTTGGTGGGTTTTCAGGCTGTATGATAAAAACAAATGAATCCAGGAAGTGTGTTTCAAGGACTGAAAGCTCCATCCACACCAGTCTTACTTTAAAATTCTTCAAATGTTCCAGGCTCTTTCCCACTTCAGGAACTTTTCACATACCTTTTCCCCTGCCTGGAATAGCTTGTCTTCCACTCTGCTGGGCTAATATCCACTTAACCTAGGGATGGCAGCTCAAATAGCATTTATTCAGGAAGGCCTTTGGTTACTCCTTTGTCCAAATTAGCCCTCTCCTTTTGACTTTCTAGCCCTGATTCTTTTCCTTCTTAGTATACATTGCAATTTGTAATTAGGTATTTTTCATGTTTATTTCTTTGTCATTTGCCTCCCCTATAATATGTGTCTTGAGGATATAGATCATATGCTTTATTCATCACTACGAGTGAGTGTGTGTGTGTGTGTGTGTGTGTGTGTGAGCACGCGCATGTGCGTGCATGTGTGTGCGTGTGCGGGAGATTACCACATAAACAAGCTGTCCTATGTCAAATTATGCCCCTGGGGTCAGCTCCCAGAGTTGTTTCTGCTTTTTATAGCATTTCTTTTGACTCTATTACTCTATAAACCCAAATCAATGTTTTAGACATGGTCTTAGACTGGTGGCAACAGACTATGCAACTCTGGAGGAAGAAGAGGTTACTTTCATAGGTCAAGGTCAGCCTGCAGTTCACCTCTTTCCTGGACCTCTGTCTCAGAGAATTATCTAAAATGGATTTGAAGGAAGGTGAAGCAAGAAGCTGGAGTAATGAAAGATAGTCACCCCTGAATCACTTTTCCCTCTTTTCATAGTACTAGGATTTTCAGCTGGATGTGCATTGTTCTCAATAATGAATACATTTCCTAGTCTCCCTTGCAGCTCAGTGTGGCCACGAGTTTATATTTTGGCCAATGGGCTGTAAGCAGAAGCATTATATAACTTTTTTTTTTGCCCATTCCTTTGTGTACCTGTTTCTTATAATCCAGTTGCTGCCATAAAAACAAAGGTCCAGATCCTCAGGATGGTGGAGGGTTGAGTCAGAAGGAATTTTTATCATTGAGTACATCATGAGCAGAGATGCCATATTAGCCTTGGCCTGCATGTTTCTAGGCTTTTATAGGAGAGTAAAATAAAGTTCTACCTTTGTAAAGTGAAGTGTTTTTTATAGGTTTTTCTGTTTGTGTCTGGAAAAGCTAATTTTAATGTCTATAAAATTATATCTGGCATTAAATTATGTAAGACTGGTCTCCAACAGTGTCAGAAAAACAAAGGAAAAAGAGAATACCAATGGTAGGGCAGAGAAAGCATCACTAACCATGAACTCCATGGTATTCTGTAAAATATTTCCATAGGGGTGCCTGGGTGGCTCAGTCGGTTAAGCGTCCAACTTTGGCTCAGGTCATGATCTCATGGTTTGTGAGTTTGAGCCCCACATTGGGCTCTGTGCTGTCAGTGCAGAGCCTGCTTCAGATCCTCTGTCGCCTTCTCTCTCTGCCCATTCCCCACTCATGCTGTCTCTCTCTCTCAAAAATAAATAAACATTAAAAAATATTTCCATAAAGTATTTCCAAAGGTAGGTTTTTAATATGGGAAAATTATGGTAATGGAAATGATATCTTGATGTGGAATTTCCTCAATCCTCATTCGGGCTCTCCTTTCTTGACTGTAACAAAGGATTGGGAAAATTGTTCCACTCCTAGAAGGCTTTCCGATTTCACCAGCGACTTCTGATATATCTTAAAGCACAAATTGATTCCTTTATTACTGTTAGAAAGTTCACCTGCCAGATTACACTGATTTCCCAGAGTCATTTTGGACAAAGGAAAGGTCACATTGTTTTTTACTAAAGATATGTTTTTCTTCCTGTACCACTTGCCTGGTTTTCTTTTTTCAGCTTTTCTTGTGTGATAAATGTCTTAAATAAGACATTTCCCCGAGATATTTAAAGCAATAATACTTAACCTTTGTACAACACTTTCATCTCCAGAGTCTTTTACAATGGGTGCTGGAGTCAGAAAACTTCCCACAAAGGCCAAGCAAGTAAGGGGAGAGTTTTGAGTTCATGAACTATTAGATACAATTTTAAGAGTAGCAAAAACCATCATCAAGAGTCTAGTTGTACAAGATTCTCTACTTAGTAGTAACCCAAAGAATTTCAAGCCCCACAGGATCTTGTCTAGTAGAAAGTCACAGGGATGTAGCTGTGGGCATAGAAGGCAGCATCTTTATCGTGACTATTCTCCTTCCAGTCCTTTCTATTCACTCTTCCTTCTTTCTCTGCCCTTCCCCTTTCCTCAACCCAATCTTTGTAGAGATTTCATCTTCAACTTACAGGAATGCCTTTCCCATGGTCATAGGTTGGGATTCCCTAGAGGCAGACCCTGAGATAAGGATCTGAGTGCAAGGAATATATTTGAGAAGTGATCAAGTCAGAACTAGTAGGGGAAGGGAGACAAGGAAAGGAAAATGAGTAGCTCATCATTGTGGGCAACTGAGGCTCAATCCGACTTGGAATGTGTGAGGGACTGTGCAGAACATGACTCTGAGTTGTCCCACCTGAGGGGGAGGGAGCTAGGTTATTTATTGTAAATAAAGTTAAAGAAAAACAAGTATGTTTGAGGACAACTGATTTTGTTTATAAGCCTCATGGAACTATTTGATGTACCAGACTATGGACCTATGTAACTCATAAAAAATATAAATAATGTACAGAGATTACTATTAAGAATTATATAGGGGTGCCTGGGTGGCTCAGTCAGTTAAGTGTCTGACTTCAGCTCAGGTCATGATCTCACAGCTCGTGAGTTTGAGCCCCGTGTCAGGCTCTGTGCTGACAGCTCAGAGCCTGGAGCCTGCTTTGGGTTCTGTCTCTCTCTCTCTTTCTGCCCCTCCCCCACTCACACTCTGTCTCTCTCTTCTTCAAGAATAAATAAACATTTAAAAAATTTAAAAAAATAATTATATATATTTAGGGTGCTGGGGTGGCTCAGTTGGTTAAATAAATGTCTGACACTTGAATTTGGCTCAGGTCATAATCTCACCGTTTGTGAGATCGAGCCTGGTGCCAGGCTTTGTGGTGATAGTGCTGAGGCTGCTTGGGATTCTCTCTCTCCCTCTCTGTCTGCCCCTCCATCTTTTTCTCTTTCTCTCTCTCTCAAAATAAATAAATAAACATTAAAAAAGAAATATATTTGCTTATGTCAGATAATACAGCAGTTTTAACATTTGAAGAGAGGGCCTTTTTCTACTCTACCTACCTAATATTTATTATCATTTTAAATTTGGCTTTGAGGCTCAAAGGGCACTTTTAAGCACCCATTGGGTATGTGGCATTATACGAGGTGCTGGGAGAGAGGAGGGAGATTTGGAGGAGAGAAGAACTTTCTTGCTTAGCCTCCTAGAATTAATTTATAACAGAGCAGGGAGAAAAGCCATATGCTAGAGGTTATAGAGATTAATTCCATAATTTATTAGAAGTTAACTTTAAGCTTATATACAAGCCAGTGTAAAGCAGTGTCATGCAGGATATATGTGGTTACACTAAAGCAATGACCACTCCGGGAAATACCACTGTAGGGTAAGCTCATGATAGAGTGAATCTAGTGCTTGACCTTAAGGGTCTGGCTTACAGAAAAGAAAGAAGGAGGGAAGTGCCGAGAGGTGGAGTGGTATGAGCCAAGATCATGGTGGTTTCCCATTAGATGTAAGTTGCAGAGGGAGACTGGTGATAATTGATCACGTAGGCCCAGGTGATGGAGAACCTTGACAATCAGGCAGAGGTCTTGGAAATGGATTCCGTTTGGAAAGTAGGGAGAAGCAGGTTCAAAGGGTTTTTTATTTTCCTGGTGACCTTTATTTTTAGCTGAGGTATAATTTATATAAGAAGACGGTCAGTTCTGAAGTGCACAGTTTGGTGAATTTCTTCAAATGCAATCACCATTGCACAGGTGGTTTCTACCCATGTAACTACCACCCAGATAAAGATACATATTTCCGTCACTGAAGAAGGGCTCTTTATTCATCTTCCCAATGAATAACTGCCCTGCCTCCACCTCTTAACCATTATTGAGAGTTGTTGAACGGTTTTTAAACTTCATATAAGTTGCATCATATAACATATTTTCCTTTACGACTGGCTTTTATACTCAACTTAATATTTTGAGATAAGTAGTTTGTTTATCCATTCTCCTGTTAATGGAAATGTAGGTTGTTTCCAGTTGTGGGCAATTACTTTTTTAAAATTTTTTTATTAAAAATTTTTTGTATGTTTATTTATTTTTGAGAGACAGAGAGAGAGGCTGGAGGAGTAGAGTGAGGGAGACAGAGGATCCGAAGCAGGCTCTGCATTGACAGCAGAGAGCCTGACACAGGGCTCCAACCCATGAACTACGAGATCATGACCTGGGCCAAAGTTGGACGCTCAAATGACTGAGCCACCCAGGCACCCCTCCAGTTGTGGGCTATTTTGAATAGAATGCCTGGGAATATTCTTGCACATGTCTTTTGGGGGATGTGTGCACTCCTTTCTCTAGGAGTGGGTCATTTGGTCATGGGGAGACATATGTTTAGATTTAGTGGTTGTTACCAGTTTATACTCAGACCAGCAATGGATGAGAGATGAATTTCTCCACAACCTTGTCAATACTTGGTATTGGTAGTCTTTTCCATTTTTTTTTTTTTGCCATTCTAGTAGGTCTTCAGTGAGAAAAATAATTTTTTTAAAGAAAGATTAATTATAGACTAAAGAATGGATGGACTGGGAGGTAAGGGCAGAGACGAGACTCAGGCAAACCAGTTACAGAGCTGCTGTCCCAATGTCAATGGGACAACTGAAGAGTTTGGCCTGAGGGACTATGGGAGCTATGGGGAGGAAGGATTTAAACTGATTTAACAGAGCTTGGCAGAGGCTCAGAGCTCTGTTTTCAGTATGCCTCTTCTATCTAGAAGACTCTTTTAGCATTTAAGTCGCTTGCTATTAACTGTAGCCAGAGGAGTGGGGTCACCTTTAATTAATCTGCCTGAGACAGATCTTATTGTATTGTGGACACTGCAAATATTTGAAGAAATTTACTAGGAGAGCCTGGAGATGGTTTCAGGGATGAGAGGGTTTGCCGTGGGTTAAGTGAATTGCCACACGAGGATTTTTAATGTACTTTTTTCTGTTTGCTCCTTGCCTTGATGACCTGGTATTAGGATTCCTTCTTCCTTCCCTTCCTTCTACCCTTTCCTCACCTTCCTTCTTTTCTTCTATTAATCCATCAGTGAGTAAACATTTGCTGAGGGCCTCTTCTGTGCCAGGCCCTGGCTGGGTGCCATGGTGGATCCACAAAGGGATTTTTCAGGTTCCAGTCTTCCAAGAGTTCAGTGCATTCAGTAAAGGATTTGGCAAACATACAAAAAGTGACAACATCAGGCAATGCCATGCAAACCCCTGCTGGCCTGTGTCGGTGCCTCTCTGCTCCTCCCACTACTGCTTACGACTCTTCACTGGAAAGAGAGCATGTTGAAATTCGAAGTGGAAGGTAGAATGGGTATCAGAGAAAGTTTCTAGTTTGAGGTGGCACCTAGGTTAAGGCAAGGATGGATGAGAGTTCAATAGCAGAGATGATGGGAGGGTATAATAACAACAGAGAACAGCCTGAGTGGAGGTGGGGAGAGGCAGAATGTAGGGCCCAGAGAGGAATGTCAAATAGTAGAAATTTGGCCAGAACGTATGGTGTGTGGAATATGTCAAGTGGGAAGGGAAGACAGAGCCAGAGCAGGAGCCATGAGGCAAATTTTGTTTACTTGGTAGGCAAGAGGGAACCATTGAAGGCTTTTAGTGACAGCATCGTAATCAGAGCTGCCTCTTGCAAAGATTACTCTGGCAGTGATTAACCACAAGACTGAAAGCATGATAATGTTTTAGGAGACTGTTATAAGGGTCCAGGGAAGAATTAGTGAGGGCATGTATTAGCTTGGCTGGGAAAGAAAGGAGGGGCTAGGTAATACGAGAAATGATTAGAAAAAAAAAAAAAAGAAGGTTCAGAGAGAAGATGGGGAATGGAAAGCAGAACAGAAACAATCATGTTCTCTTTTCTTTCCAAATCCTGTATTTTGAAAGTGAGCCAAACTTAGCGTGACGTAGGTGTGGGTCTCCATCAGGATTGCATTCCTCTTAGGAGGAGGTAGCCAAATTGTGGGTAAGAGGTCAGGAAGACTCAGAGTGGAGTTTTCTGCTTTGCTCAACGTGGAATTACTTAAGAAACAAAATCCAACCAAAGCCAAACCCTCCATTCCTTGACACCACACTTTCCTGCTCTTGGTCCATCTCACTCTTGCCTTTCATGTTCAAACTTCTAGAACAAACTGTACATCCTCACTGCCATCATTTCTTCACTTCCTATGTACTCAACTCCCACTCATCTTGACCACCTTCACTGCTCATTAAGTCACCATTGCCTTCCATGTTGCTAGGGTTAGTGAATACTCTCCTGATCTCATCTTACTTGAAGCCTCAAGTGTATCCAATACTCTCAGCCATTCCCCATACTTAAAATGCTCTCCTTTCTTGAATTCTCTTAATCCACTTCTCCTGGTTTTCCTCTTATCTCTCTGGCTACTCCTGTTTAGTCTTCTTTTCTAGTTCTCTAGTTCATTCCCTTCTACTTAAGCCAGTATATATTGGAGATTTTAGGCCTTTTTTTTTTTGTTTGTTTCTACTTTATGCTCTTTCCCGAAGTAACCCCATTAGATACTCGAACTTCAATTTTGATGCCTAAATTTCTATGTTCAGCCTGGACACCTCTCTGCTGAGCAGCAGGCCTATAAGTCCAACTGGCTACTTGAAATGTCCACTTGAATGTCTCAAAAACAGGTCAAACTCAGCATTGAAAAACTGAGATTCATGAGATCTTTCCTCTTTATCATAATTGGCACCACCAGCCATCCATGTATGCATTCCAGAAGATGGAGAAACAGTCTTGATCATCCTCTCTCTTAATTCCTCATATCAACTCCATTACTTTCTTGTTGATTTTATTTCCTAAAATATTTCTCAAGCCCATTCATTTCTTTGCCCTTGTCCAAGCTACCAAGCCTCTCGTACTGGTCACCGTCATGGACTCAACCAGAATCTGAACCCACTCTGTCCTCCACTTGAATACATCTTCCACTCAGGAGCCAGTGTGAAACTTTCTAGACTTAAATAGGATTATGTTGTCTTCTTAAAAGACTTCCATGGCTTTCCCTTGCTCATAGGACAAATACCAAAGGTTCATCTGACTTTGAAAGCCCTACAAGGGCTGGCCATTACCATCCTCTTCAGCTTTACCCCTCCTCCACTTTCCTCTCTTCTCTTTTTCCTCCAGGCCCTCAGGCCTTTTTCTGTCCCTCCTACTCTCCACACCCACTCCTCCGTAGGACTTCAGCAGCTGAAGGTTTCCCAGAACAACCCCCTCTCCCTCCCTCCTCTACCTAGTTGACTTCTATTTATAATTTGGATCTCAGATTAAATGCTACTTACTCATGGAAGCCTTCCTTGATCCCCTAATTTAGATCATACCAGAGCCCCCTTACTATATGGCCCTCTAGCACTGGGTATATTTCCTTGAGAGCACTTTGCACAGCCTATAATGACCCATCTATTGCTTAAGATTCTTTGATTAAGGCTTATTTACCCCACTAGACTTAAGTTGTATGAGGACAGGAACAGTGTCAGTTTTTGCTCACCCTTGTCTTGCCAGAGTGCTTGGTATCGTCAGGAGCACAACAGGGTTTAACAAATCCATGTTGGATAAATACATGAGCACATGGGTTGAGGCAAGCTATATTATACTATGTCTCCTGGAGGGGTATTGGAGGAGCCTAGGTGCACACAATAGCTTGCCTGTCAGCAATGCCAGCTAAGTGTGTTAATAAATATTCCAACCAGAGGTTGAACATTGATGATCCCAGGCTATAAGCAGTCTGGTAGAAGTGTTTAGTTTGGCTTGCATGAGTTTTTGAGAAGAACTTGAACTGTATGCAGATGTTTCAAAATATGGAGATTTCATGCAAAAATCTGAATTTCTGGATTTTTTTCCTTTTTCAGGAAGCTCTGACGTCACTGAGCCCACATTTCCTTGTAGCAGTAATCAACTGGAGTTGAGGAGGGGCTGCCCCATTTCGATGGGGGGTGCATTAGTTATTCAGTCCATCACTGTTACTCATTTATTTAATTTATTTAATTATCTATCTGGCCCAGAGAGGCATATACCTCACTGAGTTTGCTCTTCTTTGTGTAAGTTTCCTTTATTAGAAATGGTTGGACCCAACTAATTGGGTAGTCTGATAAAATGCCTGAATCATTGCCATGAAAAACCATACCATCAATTCCATTTCCTAACTCTTTCCTAACTCTAAAAAAGGCATAATTCTTTCATCTAACCCTTTCACTTAACAGATGACAGAGCTCAGGGCCAGAGTAGGTAATAACTTGCCTAGGCTCACAAAATTAGTTCTTTGTCTCCTGGTTGGTGTGCTTACAAATATCAACAAAAATATTAAGGGAAATGTATTCCTTTATACATTTGCCATTTAAATTTTTATCTCCTTAAATTTAGAAGAACTAATTTAAGCACAGTAACTGAGTTTCTAAGTCTCAAGTTCATCTCATTATTTTTTTTTTCCTCTCGAATTGTTTGGGAAACTTAATGTTGGTTGTGTAGAAGTGGTAGTATAGTAGCAGTAATAGTAGCCAAACCCAGTGTGTGAAAATGTGAATTAATAATATTGGACTAATAGTTTTCTTTTATAAAGGCTCTGATGTCTTTTTGTTTGTTCATTTATCTGTTTGTTTCTTCGGCCTGTGAATTTTGACTCCAGTTTTATTGTTAGCCTTTTTCACTTTGGTGAAATACATATACACAGTAGTGAAATTGATCACTGTAACTGTCACCATTTTAAAGTGTACAATTCAGTGGTATTAAATGCATTCACAATGCTGTGCAACCATCACCCTCATCTGGTTTCGGAAATTTTTTTATCACCCCAAATGGAAACCCTATATCCATGAAATAGTCACTTCCCATTCCTGCTTACTCTCAGTCCCAGGCAACTACTTATCCACTTTCTGTCTTTATGGATTTGCCTATTCTGGACATTTCCTATAAATGGAATCATACAATACATGACCTTTTGTGTTTGTCTTCTTTCACTTAGCATAATGTTTTCAGGGTTCATCCACATTGTAGCATGTATCAGCACTTTCTTCTGTTTTATAGCTAAACAATATTTCATTGCATGGATATACCACATTTTGTTTATTCATTCATCCATTGATGGATATTTGGGTTGTTTCACCTTTTGGCGATTGTGCATAGGGTTGCTATGAACATTTGTGTAGAAGCTTTTTTTTACTCACTTTTTAAAGTTTGCATTTCAGGACCTACCATTTATCATTTATGACAGGCTGCTTGCCTATTGTCAATAAAGTTAAAAAAGGAGTTGCCAGACCAACTGGGTGTCAATTTCTATTGGCTTCTCTTTTGCATCTCTGAATCTGGCTTGAAATTGCAGTTATATTTACAGGCAAGAAATAGCAGTTCATTTTCAGTAGGCATCTACCTGGAAAACACCAGGTGCTTTAAACAAATTACAAAGAAGAAAGCAAACTAACCAGATTATGTGGCCATTATAAACTATCAAATGTTATGGGGGAAAGTATGGATCTTATTCAGAAGGTAACCTACAAAAGAACAGCTTAACTCTGAGTCAAGGTACACCTGTTGAGCTTTTCACTTTTGTGCAACAATATTCAACAAATATGAATTGAGTGCTGTGAAGCCTGATTTATGCATGAACAGAGCTTAGAGTCCAGTGAGGAACTGTAGATATTAATTAAGTAAATATGCATATGTAATTACAAACAATCCTTGACAGGAATATGTAAGAAGTATGAGAGTATATAACAGGGCTACCTGCTGTCTCCCAGAGGCTATGAGACAGCCTCGCTGAGGAATTGACTTTTGCACTGTGTAAGATGGGCAAACAAGTATTGAGTACCTAACAATTATCACCCTAAGTGCTTTGGATTCAAGGGTTAGTAAGTAGCCTCTGTCCACAAGAAGTTCTGTTTTCTTGAGATAGTTAAGTGAAACATCAGCTGATACAATCATCATCAACCTCTTTGGCTGGATCCTGTTCACTTAACCAGAGATTATCAGGGGGTCTCACAGGGACAGTCTCAGTCTGGAACATTTTCAAGTTGTTTAGTTTGTGATTCAGATCTAAGTTCCGATAGCCTTATGGGCAAACAAAGGACTGGAGATGAAGTAGTGAAATCAATAAAGACATGAATCATTGATTCCAGCACGTTTTCTTGGGCAGTTGTCCCTCTAGTGCCTTTTACAAGTAACCCCCCAGCCTCCACACAGTTGGATCCCACACCCTTATTCACCAGTCTGCTTCTCAAAGTCAAGCCAAGGATAATCGGGCGACATGTATAATGCACATACAAGTAAATATCAGGTGGTGCAGAGAAGTTCTGGCCAATGGAGATACCTTATCTCTGTAATGAGGCTTTATGGTGTGTAGTACTCTGAGTAGAATACTGAGAAATGATTAGAATAATGAGAAACATTGGCTGTTTGGTCAACAACTAATTGGGGCCAATTGGAATATCAGGTAATGCCAGTTTGCATTGTTTAAAATAGCTCCGGGGTGAAATATACCATTCTCATGGAGTGGTGTCTCTCTTTGGAGATCAGTTACTAAATGATTTTTACAGCTGTCAACATCTGGTCTGCATTTCAGCTCTTGCCTGGCTACTGAAGTGTTTGGGTTCCTTTCATAGGAATGTAATTATATAGGACAGAGTATCATTGACTTGTATTATTATTTTGGACATGAGGATGCATTTTTATTTTAGGGATGCATTTTAGATTTCACAAGAATGTCTTCTGTAATATCCACTCAAATGCAGTGTCACATGACCTGGTATGGGAAAAATCTCAATTTAGAGGATGAAGAAATTGAAGCAATTATTTGATATACAAACGGTCTCACGGTGAGATTTCCCTAACTGGCAAGTCCTCAAGTGCATATTAAATATGATTAAGTTAATAGCAATTTGTCTTACAACTTTTTAAGAACCTCTTTACTGAGAGTGAGGTTATTAAGAATGAATCATCATTTACATGTTCCCATTGTAGACTGTGATTGTAATTCCAGCAAAGGGTTTTCTGATTACTGGAATGAGGGCCACCAAAGATGTGAGAGATTATATGTGGAAGGGCTTTGCAGACTTCTTGCAAAGAGCAGAGAGGAGGAAAAGAAAGGGTGAAAGGAGAGAGAGAAGAAAAAGTAGTGTAGGGGGTCAGTATGACTGAGAGCCAAGTGACATTACCTTGTGTCATTGGCCAGTTTCCTGGAGATTTGGGGGGCCCCACAAGCTGGGCTAAAGGGAAAAGCCATTTCCTGCAGCCTGTGCCTATTAAAACTGCTCTTTCATTGTGTGCTTTGTCCAGATGAGATAGTTCTAGCAGAATCCCTGTGGCCCCAGCCTGCTTGGAGATGCCTGGAGCTTTTTCAACAAAAGCAAATACTCTTTTCTGTGATGGGGAGTCATGAGGAACACACAGGGGAGCCAGGGAGGAGCATACGTCTTGCTCAAGAAAGAATGAGAGAAAAAACTCTGTAGAGACAAAGCAAGTGAATAACAGAATGAAAACAAACCAACACAAACAGAACCACTGCATTCGAAGAAAAAGTGTAAAGAAATAACAGAGGTGATTGACAGTATGGTCATAGAATTTGGAATATGGTTTCTGTTTTTCCAGATTTTCTGTGATGTGCATATATTGTAAGTTTTTCAGAGAAAGTAAGGCAATTCCAGTGTGTGTGTGTGTGTGTGTGTGTGTGTGTGTGTGTGTACTTGTAATCAGAGGCTCCAAGTTCAACCTCGGCTGTTACCAGCTAGCCATGGAATTGGGGACTAGTTATTCACTGCCCACTGCCTGGGCTCCTTCATGTTGAGAACTGAAAGCAATGTAAGTTCCTGTTTCTGTGTTTAAACAATCCTGGGAGTGGGTATACTTTCCTGTCCCCATGTTAGAAAATACTGAGAACAACCAAAAATAACATAAGCTACTTGCTCCAGGAAATAATAGTTCCTAGAAGCTATGACAGTTAACTAATAAAACCAAAATAAATAACTACTAAAATAATAAAACTAAATAACTAATAAAAACTAATAAACTAGTAACTAATAAAACTAATAAAACCAAAATAACATACCGATGAAGACAAACAGCTTACTCATAAGGACTCATTCAAAGCCCCCACCCATTTTTTTTTCTTTTTTTTTTTGCTGTGTCTATCCATCCAAAGCTATTCTGTCATAAACTTGGCCCAATCTCAACCATTTTTCCACCTTGCGAAACCTACCTTAAAGTCACTCAGCTTTAGGCCCTAAAACTCCATAAAGATCTTCTGCAACGTACTCCTTCTGAGACACTACAGAAACTGTCAAGATGGTATTCTTCCTTACAGCAGTGAGTCTGAGAAACTGCTCTGCTTGATGACACGTTTTTCTGGGAAGTTTTTGAGGACTTGACAGTATGCAAAAGAGGATGGTTAGACACTATACTCTTAGAAATCCCTTTCATCTCTCACTTCCTCAGATTCATGCTGGTGACATTTTCTTTTTCTTGGCTCTCTTTCCTCTGTGGATTCAGCCACTTCTACAAAGTTTTTGTCATGTTTTATTTTTTTCTTCTTTCACCCTCTTTAACTTGAAAGTGTGCTCTAAGCTGGACATTTCAGAGGAACAACCACCTGTAGGTTTTAGCTGCAATTGAGGTGTTGAAAGATGGATGGTGGTGATCGTTGTACAGCCATGTGAATGTGCTTCATGCCGCTGCACTGCAAACTTAAGAATATTTAAAACATGGGGCGCCTGGGTGGCTCAGTTAAGTGTCTGACTCTTGATTTCGGATCAGGTCATGATCTCACGGTTCATTAGTTTGAGCCCCACGTTGGGCTCTGTGCTGACAACATGGAGCTTGCTTGAAATTCTCTCTTTCCCCTTCTCTCTCCCTTTCCCCTGCTCAAGCTTATGCTCTTTCTCTCAAAAGAAATAAACTTAAAAAATTACATATATATATATATATGTAAAGAATACAGTCAAACCTTGGTTTGCAAGCATAATTCGTTCTAGAAACATGCTTGTAATTGAAAGCATTTGTATATCTAAATGAATTTCAAGAACCATTGCCTCAGTTGTAATCATGTGATATTCAGCGTCAAGTACGACTCGTATTTGCAAGACATCACTTGTTTATCAAATTAAAACAAGTTAAAATTTATTAGAAATGTTTGCTCATCTTGTGGAATACTTGCAGAACAAGTACTTGCAATCCAAGGTTTTACTGTAGTTAAAATGACAAACTGTGTTATGTATATTTTACTACAATAATAATAATAATAATGATAAAAGAAACAGAAGCTTAAGACAATTCCCTCCTTGCCATCTTTGTATAGGTAACCTGGGATCCCAGGAAAGGGCTGTCAGGAAATCCTCCTCCTTCTAGATTAAATGACATACATGAAATACACCAGGTCCAGTGCCTGTAAGAGAGTAAGGAAGTACTCAGTATATCCAACCTTCTTCTCCTTCTCCTTCTGCAGGGAAGATTAGAAGAGGCAACTAACTCTTTTCTTCCTATTCAAGGGTACTGGATTTCAAACTTACCAATAGAAGAGAAGAGTGGGTAAATACCCAGAACCTGATTCAGGAATGTCTCGGTTCAGTATTCCCCTCTATTCTGACCCCATTTTAGCCCTGGTAGATTTGGGGTATGATGACAGAGGGGTAATGGCAGAATCAGCCAGGATATCTGAATATCAGTTTTTCTTTGACAGCAAAAGTGTAAGGAATACATAGTATTTTCTGTAAGTATAAACCCTATAAGTCTGGGTTTTCTAGGTCTTACTATAAGACCCATCTGGGGTCTGTGACATAATTTGCTGGCTCAGTGCAACATAAAAAGCAAGGTCCTTTATTCAAAAGGCAAGGGGAATGTGCTGTCAAAGGTGCAAAAGCATTTTCCTTTCTTCCATGATCTCTCTTTTGGCTTTCATGGTGTTTTGTCTTGTTTTTTTTTTTTTTTTTTTTTTTTTTTTTTTTTTAATCTGCTATGTAATGTGTTTCCAAGTGAAGAGAAATTAAAAATTTAAATTATTAGCATGAATTTTATCATTCATCTTTATATTGTGCAATGGCAGTTTTAAGTGCAAATACAAGAGCATTTAACTCCTGTGGAATCATCCTATTACACAATTTGTATTGTATGTATTTCATTCTTATCAGAATGGCAGAAATGCTGCATGAAAGGAACTCAACCATTTTTACTTCACTCTTTCCCTTTGGCTTACTGATGAGCAAGGAAGGCAGAAAAAAAAAAAAGGAAAAGAGTTGTCCTCTTTTCCCCTTTCCTTCCACATTATCATTTTCTCTGTAAGTGGTTGGCTAATACAGACCAAATCACATGAGTAAGAAACAATATGATAAGGCTTCTTGGTCACTTGTTTCTTAGGATGTCATTGCTTTCTTTCTGTGTTCAAGGCAAGTAACCCCACTTATTCAGTCGTAGACATCCGACACTTCTCTTAAACTTGCTCTGTCTTACTGCGCTTCTATGCGTCATAGGCCCACTGGAATTCTGTGCTCATGGGGCATCACAAAAACTATATACATCAACAGGGTGGCATGAAATAGTGGATGTACACATTGCATGCATTTCTGCAGCTCACATATGTGCTCTGCATTGGACTTCATTTACAAACATGAGTTTAAAGATAAAGTTGTAAAGAATTTCAAAATGGCAACAGTAGATATTAAACCAAGGCCCAGGGCCTTTCTGAACATGGTACCCTGTGGGACTACACAGGTCACACATTCATGAAGCAGCCTTGGACCCATCATGGTGTGATATTGCATCCAAAAAGATACTAATCTGACTCTAAAAAGTCTGTGAAAATCAACTTTGTTTTTCACTGAAAATTTCTTGAGACTACTAAGGAGAGGGTGTCAAAGCACATTACCAAGTAAAATTTCCCAAAAATCCTTTTTAAGTTTCTCTGTCATCAAATCTCTCCTGTTCCAGGCAGCTGCTACGTTGTCAGACTCTGGCTTCCAGAGCTCTGGGCTCATCCAGGATGAATGAGGGAGAGGATGGCCAGGCTTGGTTTATGGTAGGCCCCCTAATTGGCTACAAGCATCTGCTTCCCTAAGGAAGCCACTTGCCTAGGGAGAACCAGTGGGGGTGGACTGACAGATGAATTTCCTCCAACTTTATCAGAATGGTTAAGCCATTGTTACTTTAATGAACATATAAGGCAACTGAATTTATTTTTGTAAGTTCTCAGATACCAGGAAGGGAAAACATAAATTATCAAATCATTTTAGGGCATGATGCATGTGGAATTTCATCAGTGGCCCCAAGGTGAGTGGTACCACTGGGATTTGAACCCAATTCTCTGCCTGTGAAGTTGGACTCTTTCCGCTTGATATGCTCGTTCCCATAAAAGGGAAGAAGGCAACTATTGAGCACCTACTGTGTGCTCAACATGTCTGAGGTACTTATGTAACAACTATGTGATAGAGGTATTACTGGTTCCCATTTTCTTAATAGGGGACTGAGGTTCAGTGAAACTAAGTACCTTGCTCAAGGTCACAAAGCAAGTAAGTGACAATGCCAGCACCCTGAAGGTCCAGGATCGTTTCTGAGTCCCAAATTCATGATGTTTTCCCAATTTGCAAAGGGCTAGGGGAGAACTCAGGCCTCCTAGATTCCCCTTTATTAATCTTTCCAGAATGCCGGGATGTTTCCATCATTAAATCCGCATGGGTTGATCGATAGATTGATAGACTCCTGAGGGCTGTTTGCTGCTTGCCCAAGGATGTGGAGGAAGGAAGTGCAATTCTACCCATTGCCTCTTTGATTCATTTTCTGAACACTGAAG
Source organism: Felis catus (assembly GCF_018350175.1). Lineage (NCBI taxonomy): Eukaryota > Metazoa > Chordata > Mammalia > Carnivora > Felidae > Felis > Felis catus. The sequence goes on from NC_058386.1 coordinate 37,121,928, forward strand.
CCCCTTTTCCAGCCCCTGTTAACTTTTCTCCACTTTGCCCTCCCCAAAACATTTGCTGGGGTTGGTGGAGCACGGGGGGTGGGGATGGTCAGAAGTGAGGAAAGAAGAGGACCCTGTTTGCAGATCTGTTTTTTTTTTCTTTTTGTCTTGCCCCAAGCTCTGTTGGGATATTTCTTCAAACACGTTCAGTGACCTGTCACCACAAGAATTTGCTGAGTTAGTTTAGTGGAAACAGTCTGAATTTATATGGGATTTTAATTTCAGCGACTGACACTTAACCCAGATAGGTTAGAATTTTAGAGCTTATAGCCAAAGGTTATCAGAACATTTCTGGAGCAAAAATCAGTTCGAATGCTTTCTTTGGAATGAATCATGAAAGAAAAACAAAGCCATATTATTACTTCTAGTCTTCAAGCATGATAATCCATAACTTAATCTATAATGGTCTATAAACTTTTTGTGGGAGGTCCACTTTTATTTCTGCATGCCTGGAGGAATGAACCGAGGTGAGGGTGAGGAAGGGAGGGAGAAGGCAGCTCTTCTGGAAGCACCAATGAGATCTGCGTGGTAAATGTATTCCTTGCCCTCAGCTCATGGGATTTGTCCAAGCATCTTGGATTTTGCTATTGATGGGTGGCTCTCAACTGACTAAGGGTGGGAGATTTGTTCCAAATAACATCCCCATGGAAGAGGAGGTGGTCATGGTGGGAGGGTCGTTGGAGAGAGGGAAAATCCAGCCCTAGGGTCCTCCTTCTTCAGATTGCTGGGGCTCCTGTGCAGAGGGATAAGGGGATGGTGTCTCGGGTTCTCTCTCTCTTTACACATCCCTGGGTGACCATACTGGGCTGTCTGCATTCCTGGGCACAGACAGGACCCTGCTGCCTTTCAAGTGTGAGCATCTGTGAGTTTTGCCTGCAGGTTTTCTCTGACTGAGGGCGTCTGCCTGGTATGCACCAGGAGCACACCGGAAATGTTAGCAAGTTAATTCCTCCCATGCTCCCTTCCCTGCCCCCCAGCTCCCCTTCACAATGACTGATGATGTGAGTTGGTAGACAAATACCCCAGCTTCCTAGTTTCTTGGTAGGGAAAACTCCAAGATGTTTTCCATCCTGTCTCCCAGAGTTCCCTAGCAGGATTGAGCTCCATTTGCCCACAGCTCCCTAACAGGCCTTTTCTGGGCTGCCTTCCCTTCTCATCGCACTTCCCCTTCCCATGCTGCTGCTTCTCAGATCACCTCCCAAATAAAAGGCTCCTGCTTGACGTCATGTCCTCCAGCTTGGCTTCTGGGGGAGTCAGGCATAAGACAGACCCTTTGAGGCAAAATGACAAAAAGCTGGAGGGTATCTTGGTGCTCCAGGTGTGACTGAGGGTCTCTGAGCTGCCCCAAGGAAATCAGCCCCCCTCAGCAGGGAGCCCTTGCAGGCCTATTTTCTTTGTATGGTCGGCCAGGTAGAGGCAAGTTCAGGGGAAGTGCTCGGTGCCTTTGCAGTTCTGTGAGGTCTCAACTGAGCTCTCAAATTCATCATGGGGTGCCACGAGAGGTATAAAGATGGCAAGTCTCAGCCTTTACCTTCGAGTAGTTTATAATCCTGACAGGTAGAATGAGGCAGGTGTTCCAGTAATTCCCACACATGGCAGGAAGGAAGAGAAGAAACCAGACTCTTCCATGATTTGAGTGTGGACCACCAAGGATTTCTTTAGGCATCTGAGCTGTTAACTTGAGGCAATTGGACATGAAGGGGGACGAAGATTGCTTTCACTAAATGGCAATGTTCCGGAAAAAGCAACTTACTCAATGCAGAAAATAACGAAGCCACGGTGGTTCATGTTCAGTAGACCCATATAAAATTGTTGTTAATGGCTGACTGGCAGAAACGTAGATTGAGAAATATATTCCTGGCATTTATATTCAAAAAGAGCCACTTTACTGTAGGTGAGTAGATCAAAGAAAGCTGCATTATTTTTAATTATTGTTATTATTCATAACAAAATGTTGAATTTGTATAGCACCTTTCTTCTGAGGATCTTGAGGCATTTCACATATATTATCTCATTTATCTTTTATAACATCCCAGTGGGAATATGTATTATTAACTTTCTATTGCCATGGGACTGACTTCATGTAAATTCTTTTTCCTGGGAACGAATGGAGTTGCGTCATTATAGAAGCAGATCTTGGCTGGAAGTCACCCACAACTTGCTACTGAATGAGAGTTAATTATAACAGCTCAGTACTCTTGACTTTCCTTTGGGAAACCATTTTTCCTCTCTCTGCCTCAGTTTATAGGAAAATGAAGGAGCCTAGTTAATCAGCTTAGCTGATATAAAATCAATCCATAATTACAAAAAGAAAAAAACATAGTGGAAAGATGTCATGCATAGTTAATTAACACATATGGAGTTTGCTAGTTGCAGCTAAATATTGACATAATATTTTCATTCATTTTTGACATAATATTTTTGGTAGGAAAGGTTACAGATGAACTTTCTCTGCCACCCACTTTTAAGTGGGGGAAATCTCCACTTAATGGAAACTGATTTTGGTCTTAGCTGAAAGGTAAATTTCTTTGTCAAGTTAGGGAACACTGTGTCCAATCATTATTGAATAATAGTGTTTAAATCCCATTTCTACTGTGCCCAAGAGGAAAATTTAGATACGGTTTTTCTCATTAACTGGAAACACTACAAAGTTCATCCATGACTTCTTCTCCATAAATTACTCTTTAGCAAGGTTTGCCAGAAAAAGTCAAAAGAAAAATCCTCTTTCTAAGTCATATCTGAGGCACAGCAGGTCTCTGAGAAGCTTTGCAGACCTCTCTGAAGCATGGTCATGTCTGAGCATGAGGATATCTGGGCTAAAAATGGGGTGCCTTGTTGGCCGGGGAGGAGAATCGCCCCTTCCTTTTCCTGTAGTCTTTGTGTCTGGCTTTGGTAGGTGTTAGAGCCTTCAGGGTATTGGTAAACGCCTCATTAAGCGTACCAAAAGGATCTTCCCACTTGTCCAAAAAAACCTGGGTCGAGAGAAGCCTTTTAACTCTAAAATATTGTCATGCTTTATAGTCTGAATTCAGGGCCACCATTTTTTTTTTTTTTAGTTTTTTAATTTATTTTAGTTTTTTAGAGAGAGTGAGGCAGAGGGAGAGAGGGATAGAGGATCTGAAGCAGGTTCTGCACTGACAGCAGAGAGCCTGGTGCAGCTCGAACTCAGGAACTGTGAGGTCATGACCTGCACCAAAGTCAGAGGCTCAACTGACTGAACCACCCAGCTGCCTCAGGGCCACCATTTTAAGAATTTAATTGTCATATTTCAACCTGCAGAAAGTCCCATAGCATTCTCAAATCCCCTTTTGTATTCAAAGGGCATGCCAATACAAAGGAATTAGCTCTCCTGTGAGATACAGCCGGAGAAGCTCCCAAGAAAGCTTGTAGTTCTCCTGGTGCCTATTTGGACAGGGTTAGGTCCTTTTGTTGATCTCAATTTAACCAGATCCTTCCATGTTTGATTAATGGAGGTGATGGGCTTCCAATTTCATGGTGGGGCTCATGCTGCATTTGGTCAGAAAATTCTCCAATGGTCACACTAGACCTCTTGCTAGGCTTTAAATAGATAACTTTATAAGCTTCATATTTTCTTTTCAGTAATCTTACAGCCATGTATAAAAATGATTAAGCGAATCTGGCCTCTTTTGGTTCTTTTGATTCGACAAAGCTGTCTCCTGTTTATAAATTCCTTTCTGTAATCTAATCCATCTGGCCATCCCTTCTGGCCTCTGGACTCCCAACAGCTACCAAAACTGTAAATAAAGGGCCCCTGGATACTTAAACAATCCGTTTCTTGCTGTCAAGAAACATGTGCTTTATACAAACCATGAACATGGAGCATAAGGAAAAGTAGGTGAGGTAAAAAGGAAGAGGAGTAAGGATGTACGTGCTTAGAACATAGTAGGTACACTCTAAACGTGTAGTGGCTACAACACAAATGAAGATACAGTTGGCTACGTTAGTCAGGCCTTTCTTCAGCCTTCTGGTGCCAGGACTGAGGGTTAGGATCTACCTAGCATGGTGGTAAATGGGTCAGGAGGGCTAGCCACAATTTGTAGCCTGACATGTTTTGGCAACTTCGTTTTCACAGGCAGCAAATAACTTTCTACGTGCTATTCCACAGCACCCCTGAGAGTCCCAAGAGCTGGGTGCCCATCATGTACCCAGTGAGCAAGATATAAGACCCAAGGATCATATATCTGAAAGAGACAATAGCATTTAATGGCGTGCATAAACAATGACGACTACATGTATGCCACTTAATTAGTACACTGGAAACATTTTTGAACGGTGGAAAAAATGAAGGAAGGCAGCCTGTCAGTTGAAAATTGTAGGCATTCTTACCTGTTTGAAGGCCTAAGAGTCATGGTAGAGGTAAGCACAGAAAAAGGGAACTTGGCCTGGCCAAAAGGTTCAGGGAAGGTGTCTTGGAGGAGAGAATAGCCTGACCATGGTCTTGGAGGGTGCACTGCAGTTAGCCAGGCCAAGAAAAGAGGTAAGAATGATATAGGCAGGAAATCTAACGCGAAGCAAGCCCACAGAGACCTTTGTCTAGGAAAATCCTGGTATATCAGTTTTATGAGAGGGTGGGAGACAAAGTTGGGTCACAGAGGGCCTTATATTTATTCACTCTTTTACCCACTCATTCATTCAACAAATATTTTCTGAGTGTCTACAGTGTGTCAGGTGGTGTTCGAGGCATTCCGGTTATGGTTGTGAACAAGCGAAAAAAGATTTCGCTTCTCCAGGAGCTCACATTCTGGAGACAGGATGTCTTGTAGGCCTCACTAAGTGACCAGCTCTTTTGTCCAATAGAATAGGCATTGGGAAGTCACTCAAGGGCTTTAAGCACCAAAATGACAAGGTCAGATTTCTGTTGTAGAAATATCATGCTGTCCAGACAGATAAAAGTGTGGCTCCAGATACTCGGTGGCTATAATCAGAGTAGTTATAACAATGCTGGTGGGAATTTTTGAGGATTGGCTTATTTGAAGACAAGAGACATTTGGGGTTACATAAGAAAGAACTTACTGAGAATAAAATGTTGAAATGTGGAAGGGTTTGTCATTCTACCTCTAGAATTATGCAAGAAAAGAATGTCTTTTTTTCTATGAAAAAAAATGAAGAAAATGTCCTGAATGGTTCAGTTGTTCTAAAGGTTTAACAGATGACCTTTTAGTTTTTTTATGGCTTTATTACTTTATGATTTATGAAGTGAAAATAACTAAAGCATAAACTGTACTTAAGACTGAGAGTAAGGATATCATCAGAGGTCTGCAGGCCTTGTCAGGGTAGGAGGTTTAAATTTTTTTTCTATTTTATGGAGCAACTATTTATAGAGAACTTATCAAAGGGTAGCTGGCCCATGGAAGTCCTCAGTATATATTATTTCTGGTCATCATCTCCTCCTTGCATTCCCCTCCCCTTGCTCCCTCCTCCTCCTCCTTCTACTTCTTTTTCCTCTTCCTCTTCTTCCTCTCCTCCTCCTGCCCTCTCCCTCCTTCTCTTCCTCCTTCTCCTCCTCCTTCTCCTCCTTCTCCTCCTTCTCCTCGTCCTTCTCCTCCTCCTCCTCTGATCCCACTGTTTTGATTTGTCCTAGAAGGATGTTATTGTCTTTACCATATTATTGTGCATGTTTTAGTTGAGTGGAGATATTAGGAATGTCTGCTAAATGGGTCTCATTTTTATTCATCATGGATGACTGTATCATTGTTTTTAATCATTCCATCCTGCTTTCCCTATAATGATATACACTTACCTATTGCTAGGTAACCTTGCTGTGGCTCCCTGAGGAGGACTATATTTCCCCATTCCATTGTCAGGCTTCACTACATGACTTGTTTTGGCCAACGAAATATGAGCAGAAGCTTTAAGTGAATCTGCCAGTTCTCTTACTCATTGTCCTCTGTCCCAGAGAGGGGCTGCTCCTTCATCTTGGGTCCTAGAATGAAAACAGAGAGGTGGAGCTGACCCATGGCAGACATAAAAGCTGGAATGACAAATACCCTTTGCTGTTGTAAGCTACTGAGGTTTTCAGGTTGTTACTGCCGCATAACGTAGCAAAAACTGCCTGATATACGTAATCAATTGATGTTGAACTCATTTACAGTGAAAGATAGTGACAATGAAAATATCTTTATTTTTACAGATTTTCAAAGTTTGTGCCAAATAATATTTATTGCAGTGAAAATCCAGTTTCTTGGAACCTCACATTTAGAGCATGCTGTGGTCTTCACTTGCTGAACTGTGCTGAACTGTGGTCCTTATTGGGATAAAAGAGCCTACCCAACAAAAAGATTTGAGGATATTAAGTGGTGCTGTGTTTTTTTCAGCTTTATTTAGGTTTAATGGACAACACTATAAGATATTTAAAGCATACAACATGATGATTTGGTATACGTATACCTTGTGAAAGGAATCCCCTCAGTGAGTTAAATCACCCATCACTTCACATATATATATCACATGTAATAGAAAAAATATACATACATTTAGTGAAAACATTTCAGTTCTACTCTCTTGGAAAACTTCAATTATACAATACAGAGTTATCAACTACAGTCAGCATCCTATACATTAGATCCTCATAACTTACTCATCTTGAAACTGAAAGTTTGTACCCTTTTATCAATCTCTCCCTATTCCCCGCCCCCCCCCCCCCAGGCCTCAGCAACCAGTTTTCCACCCTCGGTTTCTATGAGTTGATTTTTTTTCTTTTAAAAAGATTTCACCTATAAATGATACCATGCAGTGTTTGTCTTTCCCTGCCTGGCTTATTTTATTTAGCGTAATGCCCTCCACGTTCATTCATGTTATTGCTAAGGCCAGTACTTTCTTCTTCTCTGAGGCTGAATAATAAATACTTCATTGTATGTATATACACACCATATTTTTAAAAATATTTTTTTAATGTTTTTATTTATTTTTGAGAGAGAGAGTGTGTGAGCGGGGCAGGGGCAGAGAGGGAGGGAGACACAGAATCTGAAGCAGGTTCCAGGCTCTGAGCTGTCAACATAGAGCCCGATGCAGGGCTCGAACTTGTGAATCACAAAATCATGACCTGAGCTGAAGTGGGACACTTTACTGACTGAGTCACCCAGGCTCCTCTCTACACCATATTTTTTAATTGACTCATCCAGCAATGGACACTTAGGTCGATGCCAGCATTTGTCACCTCTTGTCCTTTTTATAACAACCATTCTAACAGGTATGGTGTGATAGCTCCTTGTGGTCTGCCTTCCCTGACAATGAGTGATGTTGAGCACCTTTTCATGTGTCTGTTGGCCATTTGGATGTCTTCTTCAGAAAAATGTCTATTTAGGTCCTTTGCCCATCTTAAAATTGGATTATTTCTTTTTTGCTATTGAGTCATATGAATTCCTTGTATATTTTGGATATTGACCCCCTATTGGATATGTGCTATGCACATATTTTCTCCCATTCAGCGGGTTGCCTTTTCATTTAGTTGATGATTTTCCTTTGCTATGCAAAAGCTTTTTAGTTTGATATAGACCCACTTGTTGATTTTTTTTCTTTTGTTGCCAAATCTAAAAAATCATTGCTAAGACAGCTGTCAAGGAGATCACCCCCTGTTTCTTGCAAGAGTTTTCTGGTTTCAGGTTTTATATTCAAGTCTTTCATTCATTTTGAGTTGATTTTTGTGAATGTAAGTTATGGGGTTCAGTTTAATTTTTTTTGCATGAGACTGTCCAGTTTTCCTAAGACCATTTATTATTTTCTGTGATTATTTTTTCTAATTTAAACAATTTTATGTTTATTATTGTAGTTGACATACAATGTTATATTAGTTTCAGGTGTGCAACATAGTGATGTGACAATTCTATACATTACTCAGTGCTCATCACGATAAATGTCATCACTATCTGTCCCCATTCAACATTATGGCAATATTACTGACTATATTCCCTATGCTGAACTTTTCATCTCTGTGACTTATTTATTTCCTACCTCGAGATTTGTACCCCTTAATCCCCTTCACCCATTTCACCTGTTTCCCCACCACCTTCCCCTCTGGCCCAGTTTGCTCTCTGTATTTGCCAGTCTGTTTCTATTTTTCATTTGTTTGTTTTTTAGATTCCACATATAAGTGAAATTGTATGGTATTTGTCTTTCACTGTCTGACTTATTTCATTTAGCATAATACCCTGTAGGTCTATCCATGCATGGATGGACCAATACCATTTATTGAAGAAACTGTCCTTTCCTCATTTATATTCTTGGTTCCTTTATCGTAAGTGAATGGGCCATATACACATATCATAAATTAATGGACCATTTATTTCTGGGCTCTCTGTCCTGTTCCACTGATTTGTGTCTGTTTTTATTCCAATACCATAGTGTTTTGAATACTATAGCTTTGTAGTATAGCTTGAAATCAGCAAGTGTGATGCCTCCAGCTTTGTTCTTTCTCAAGATTGCTTTGGCTCTTTGGGGTCTTTTGTGGTCCCATACAAAGTAGTGCTGTGTTTTAACACATGAATGAGCACCAAATTCTGTTTGAATGTGAGCTTGTGGCCCATGGGTCTAATCTGAATTTTCCATCATACTTGGAAGTGGAATAAAAGTTGCAATATATTTTCTCAGCTTCTTAAGTAGCCAAAGATCATGACATCCACTTGATTTAATGATCTTCTGGTTTCTAAATCCTTTGACTTGTGAATGCATTTATTTTTGAAGCTGAAGATAATTGAGTTTTTTTTTTTTTTAAATGAACTGACCTCCCTACTCTCATAGTGTGACGTTATTAAGAATGTGTCACTGTTAGAACACTCCTGGGACTTTTGTTCCGCTTCTTCCCATGCTTTCTTTTTGAGAGGGCCTCTTCCTCACTCTGATCAGCTTCTTTTTCTGTTGTCCCTTCACCCCTACCTTATGATGCTTCCTATTTACTTGGATTTTCCCTCCTCTCATGTGCTTTCTCTGCTGAACAAGCAGGAGGTATTCTTTGATAGGGACAGATGCATGTAAAGTTAAAGTCTCCATTTTTCCTTTTAAAAACTTGTGAATGAATGTTGAACTGTCCTAATGAATGATATGATTGTTCCCAGGGGTTTAAGTGAGGTGATAAAATTGGCTGCCAGAGGAAGGAAGGAAAGTTGTGAGAAGAGGAATCTATGTTTACCTTCATTCTAATCCAAGGGGCCCCATGATAGGTTACTAACCCATCCTACCCACTATTATTAGTTATAAGAGACAGAAGCTGAATTCAAGCTAGCTTAAGCTATGCATATATGGAATATACAAAAGGACTGCTTACTATTAACCTATTGTTGGGAGCATAAATTTTCTTCTACCAACTTATGTTCAAGTGCTTGGAGGCAACAGATATATTAACCAAAGATTATTTCACATGCATGGGGGGGGGGGGGAAGACTCAAGAAGAATTGGCTCAGTTTAACAAAGCGGTAGGGGGGCATGTTTTAGAGCTTCAGTGTGAAAGTATGGAAGGTTCTATTGGTCTTTTTCATCCTGATGCTAATGGACAGTCTCCTTCCTAGCTGGAAGCTTCTCCAGAGGGAGGTTTATGGCAGCTGAATTCACATCTCCTGCATACTAAGGGTCAGTCTTCTCCCAAACAGGAAACACCCTTGGAGGGGCGTTAATGATGGCTGTATTCTGGGGAAGCTCTGCTTAAGTTTAGCTAAGGTTTCTTTCTGCGGCTGCTGTTTGTTCAGATGTTTTCAATTTAAAGTAATCTTCATGCCACTCTGGTGGGCTGTTGGTCACTTTATGGATGGATGGATCTGTCCATCCATTCATCCATCCATCCATCCATCCATCCATCCATCCATCAACCCACCCACCCACCCATCCAGATATCATCTTTTTAAAAATCATTAATAAGTTCAGAGAACAGCCTGAAGACACAGGGACAGAGATGAGGTTATTCGGGTTTATTTTATCTCCTTTCCCATCTTTCTGACAGTCTCTTTCCATGTTGGAGGCTTACTGGCTGACCACTACTGGCCTCAAACTCCTGTCTTATCAGGCAGGCAGCTCCAACAGAGAGAGTACCTTTGGCAGCAAAGCCCCAGAGAGGATACCAATTTACCTGATTGGTGAAATGTGTCCATCCCTGAATCAGCCAGGTAGAAGGGGTCCCTGGCCCAGTCTTGGGGGGGGGGGGCACATGGCCTCCCGTTGGCATGAAACCACATGAAATGGGTTCTCCACAGGTTTCTGCTTCTAGAAGAGGGGGGATTTTAGGCTGGGAATCTTCCTCTATAACCTGTGCCTATCTTCTTTGGCTTCTAATCTCCACCTCCATTTTCATGAAACCCTAGTAAAATAACTGGAGGTTTTTGAGGGAAATGCTATAAAATCAGTGAGATGGAATCAAATCTTAAGTCATGATTCAAGATTTGTTTCTCCTAGACCTAGTGATTCTCGTGTTAAGTCTTAGATCTCTTCTCTCTTGAGTTTCATTCTGAGCTTTTTACTTGTTGTTGAGACATACTATAAGCCACTTCACCTTTCCACCTGATAATTAGACACTCTTAAATTAAGACAATGATAATTTCACAGGGGTATATGAAGTCTAATTAATTAAGGCCTGTAAAGCTCTTAGAGATCCTTGAATCAAAGGCACTTCATGGAAGTATAAAATGGGATAATGTAATGAGTAAACCTCATGACAATGAACTTCAGATCCCTGGGTTGTATTGGAATTGGTATCAAGTGTCATTTGAAAATATGTGGGCTGGAACTTGGAAATCTTTTTAGTATACAGAGAATATGTCATATCATGGTTTGATTTGTATCACATCCTCTAAATTGTTGTGAGATTCTTTTTGACAGATGGTCAACTGAGGCGGGCTATCTAATTTAACTGAAAATTAACATTGGCAGCTGTTCCTGCTAAAAAGATAATCTGTCTTTCAAATTGAATGGAGCAATGCTGACCCCTTTCCAACTCCTTTCCTATAATTGTGGGCGAATGACAGTTTCCCTCCTGCAAACACTAAACTCAGAGACACACAGGACCTTTCATTCTAGGTCATGTCGAATGGGATCCACAGCTGCCATCTATAGTAACAGCCACTCGTAGCAGTTCTCATCACTATTTAACACTGTACTCATCATCATACTCACTGAATGAGATAAATCACCACCGGCCTCTTTTTTAGGCTTAATACCCATTGAAAATCCTTGTGATAATCTTTACCCTCAGTGTAAAAAAATTCCAGTCATTCACGTTTGGCGGCCATGAATTTCCTTTTGTTTTTTAATTTGGAGAAATCAGATGGGTCGTAGATGGGTCCCCTGACACCAGTCTCTGAGATGGAGATTTGTATGCAGGAGGCTTGTTGAAGGCCTGTTGTCTGTTGAATGCCCAGGTCAAAAAGAAAAAATATGTTTTAGGGATTTTCTTACATTGTTTCATGGTTGGGAATCATTTTTTTTTAAATAATTGAAGTATAGTTGACAGACAATGGTACATTAGTTTCAGGTGTACAATATAGTGATTCCACAAGTCTATACATTATGCTATGCTCACCACAAGTGTACCTACCATCTGTCACCATACAGCACTATTACAATGCCATTGGCTATATTTCCTATATTGTGCCTTTCAACCCCGTGACTTACTCATTCCATAACTGGAAACCTATACCTCCCACTCCTCTTCTCCCCTTTTTTTGCCCATCCCCCCCTCCTCTGGCAACCACCAGTTTGTTCTCTGCATTTATGGGTCTGTTGCTGCTTTTTTTTTGGATTTGTTTTGGTTTTTAGATCCCACATATGGGTGAGATCATATGGTATTTGTCTTTCTCTGACTTATTTCATTTAGCATAATACCTTCTGCATCTATCCGTGTTGTTGCAAATAGTTCTTGCATCAATTTCTATTTTGTAAAAAATTATTGCATTAAAATATGATTTATCTTGACTGAGTATTTTGATACTCCCTTAAATTTTGTGCCTCACTTCCCTTACCCTAGTTCCAACCCTGAGATGTAGCTGCTATTACACATTTGGTGCATATATTTCCAGGCCATTAAAAATGTTCATATATATATATATATATATATATATATATATAGTCATCAGTCATCCTGTTGACTTTATCTAAACAAGATCCCCAGTCCTCTTTCTTCTTTGTACCCCACCACTACCATCCCAGATCAAGTCACCATTTTCTCCCAACTTTTGCAATACCTAACAACTGGTCTAATATAGAGCTTCTATATTGTCCCTCTTGAGCTCTTTCTCCACAATGCAGAGTGATATTTTTAAAACATAATTCAGGGCATTCCACTTCCCCACTGAAACACCTCTCCTTCCTCCAGTGTCATCCCATTTTCTTTAGAATACAAGTTTCTACCATGGCTGCCAGTGGCCCTACATGATCTGGGCTCTGCCTATTTCTCTGTCCTCATTGTGACTACTCTTCCCCTTGCTCACTGAGCTCAAGCCACACTGGCCTTCTCTTTGTTCATCTAAAACACTAAGCTTCCTCTTCCCGCCCCCCGCCCCCCATTGGGCCTTGGTACCAGCTGTTCCTTCTGAATGGCTTGCTCTCTTTCCTCAGCTCCATGTGTCTGCATCTTTTTTGTCATTAATACCTCAGGCCTCCTCTGACCATCCAATCAAAATAGTTCTCAGTCACATTTGCACGTATCATCCTGTTTTGTTTTTGTCACACAATTTAGTGCTGCTGGATATTTTTTTGCATATGTTTATTTGTATGCTACTTCTTCCTACTAGAATATAAGCCCCATGAATACAGGATATTATGAAGATCTAATAGTCCTGTTTATAGCCATATCCCCAGTACCTGGGCCTGGGTTTGACACATACTTGATATTAAATAAGTGTTTCCTGAATAACTTCAAAATATATATATATAGGAAATTTTCTGTGTATGGGGCCTTTTTTTTTTTAAAGTAGACTTTAGGGTTTTTCTTAAATTGATTTATTTAGAGAGATAAAGAGCATTCAAGCAGGGGAGGGGCAGAGAGAGAGGAAGGGAGAGAATCTCAAGCAGGCTCCGTGCTGTCCGCACAGAGCCCAATGTGGGGCTCCATCCCATGAACCATGAGATCATAACCTAAGCCAAAATCAAGAGTCAGATGCTTAACCAACTGAGCCACCCAGGCACCCCTAGACTTTAGTTTTTACAACAGTTTTTGGTTCACAGAAAAAGTGACCGGAGTGTACAGATTTCCCATATGCCTTCTGCCCCCATATATGGACAGCCTCCCCAACCATCAACATTCTGCATCAGAGTAGTTCATTTGTTCCAGCCAATAAACTTACACTGATGCACTGTTATCAACTAGAGTCCATAGCTTATGTCAGACTTCACTCTTGGTTTTGTACATACTATGGGTTTTGACAAGTGTATAATGACATGTATCAACTATCACAGTATCACACAAAGTAGTTTCACTGCCCTCGAAATCTTCTGTGCTCCTACTATTCATCTTTCTCCCTCTCCCCCAACCCCTGGTAACCACTGATCTTTTTATTATCTCCATGGTTTTACCTTTCCCAGAATTTTCTATAGTTGAAATCATACAATACAAAGTCTTTTCTAATTGGCTTCTTTCGCTTAGTAATATACATTTAAGATTCCTCCATGTCTTTTTGTGGCTTTATTACTAATTTATTTTAAGTGTTGGATAATATTCCATTGTCTGGCTGTACTGCAGTTTATTCATCCATTCATCTACGGAAGGACATCTTGGTTGCTTCCAAGTTTGGCAATTATGCATAAAGCTGCTGTAAACATCTGTGTGTAAGTTTTTGTGTGGACAGAAATTCTCAGCTCATTTAGGTAAATGCCAAGGAGTGCAATTTGCTGGATTGTATGGTAAGAATATGTTTAGTTTTGGAAGAAATTGCCAGACTATTTTCTAAAGCAGCTGTACCTTTTTGTATCCCTACCAGCAATGTGTGAGAGTTCCTGTTGCTCCACATCCTTATTAGCATTTCGTGCTGTCAGTGTTCTGGATTTTGGCCATTCTAATAAGTGTGTGCTAGTATCTTATTGTTGTTTTAATTTACATTTCCCTAATGACATATGATGTGTAATATCTTTTCATATGCTTAATTGCCATCTGTATATCTTCTTTGGTGATGTGTCTGTTTAGGTCTTTTGACCACTTTTTAATCAGGTTATTAATTCTTTTCCTGTTGAGTTTTAAGAGTTCTTTTTGTATCTTTTGGACAGGAGTCCTTTATCAGCTTTGTCTTATAAATATTTTCTCTCAGTCTATGGCTTGTCTTCTCATTCTCTTGACAGGGTCTTTCACACAGCAAAAGTTTTTCAATTTTAGTGAAATTCAACTTATTACTTCTTTCTTTCTAGGAAGGATTGTGCCTTTGGTGTTATATCTAAAAAGTCATCACCATACCCAAGATCACCTAGATGTTCACCTCTGTTATCTTCAGGGTGTTTTACAGTTTTGTATTTTACATTTAGGACTATGATCCATTTTGAGTTAATTTATGTGTATCTTTTATTTTTAAGCATTGTTCTGCTAACTTTTTCACTCAAAATAAAATTTTGGAGATCTCTTTGGATATATACATATGGTTTCACTCCTCACTGCTGTGTAGTATTTCATCATGCATATATACCACTTTTTATTGATGTGGTATATTTAGTGATGGGCATTTGGAATTTTCTTTTCTTTTTTTTTTGATACTATGAGCAATGTTGCATTCTTGTGCATGTGTATAGACATTTCTCTAAGGGAGATGCCTAGAAGTGGAATTGTTGGTCAGACTGTATGAACTCTGTATGTAGAGTATATTTGCAATTTCAGCAGATCCTGGCAGAGTGCCATCCAGAGGATGACAGTACCTGCTTCCCAACAAGCTTGCCAACATTTGATGTTGTCTAACTTTAACTTTGCCAATCTTATGGTCGAAAGATGGTTTCTCATAAAGATTTATTTTCCCCTGATTTATTAGTGATGAGGAACATACTTTGACATTTATTGGTTTTTTTTTTTTAATATCTCATCTTCTGTTAAGTGACCACTTTTTAATCTTTTGCCCATTTTGTTTCTGTTGGGTTGTTTGTCTTTTTATGGTTATTTTGCAAGAGTTCTTTATACTGGTTATTAATGTTAGACTGTTATATTTATGGCAAATACTTTCCCCCAGCCTCTTGATTGTCTTTTAAAATTGTTTATGAAGTCTTTTTCCATATAGAAGTTTCCAATTTGCCTGTAGTCAAATATATTGATTTTTTTCTCATTGCTGCTTTTCGAGTATTTTTTATGAAGGCCTTTCCTACCCTTAGATTATACAGTTATCACTGTAAATTTTCTGATAACTTTAAATATGTAATTGCTTGTTGGTTTATTTATAGGCCTTTTATTGACTTGCAATTTATATTTCTGTATGATGTGAAGGATTTAATTTTATTTTTTTTAAAGTTTTTTTTAATGTTTATTTATTTTGAGAGAGAGCAGGGGAGGGGTAGAGAGAGAGAAAGAGAGAGAGAAGCCCAAGCAGGCTCCACACTCAGTGTGCAGCCTAGACATGGGGCTTGATCTTACAACCATGAGATCATGTCTGAGCAGAAATCAAGAGTCAGACACTTGACCGACTGAGCCACCCAGGCACCCCTTATTATTTTTAATTAATGAATTTCTAGGTATTTGCCTATGCCCTACACAACAACTTGCTTCTCCACCAAGCTTATCTTTGTGGGCTGTATCTTGGTGGGCATGAGGGAAGAGGGCACTGTATCTACAGAGTCTGGACCACCCACTTCCTACTCCTTTCTGCAAACTTGTAAATACTTAGATTCTTAGTAGTTACCGGCTAAATAAAAAGGAGAATGCTAAGTCAATAAATGGTCAGGATGATAGAACCACTGACTGACTGTACCAATGCAGTCTATCCAAGGTGCTACAAATGTCCTTGGGTCTAGATTGAAGAAAACATTCCTCGAAATGCCTTGGGGAAGGCAACATAGCACAATGCACTTTGCAATCGGGCAGAGCTGGGTTTGAATTTTAGCTCTGCCATTTTCACCTGTGTAACCCCGGGCAAGTTAATCTCTGAGACTGAGTTTCCATATCCTTAAAAGGATAATTATAGTTCTTATTTTGTGAGTTAGTTGTGAAGATCTGAGATAATACTGATAAAGTACTTGATACATGTTTAGTGCTCAATCATGTTGACCATTATTGCTTTTGGTTATGTTAATGACTTCCACAGAGAGGTGAATATTGGGGGAGGTTGCAGAGGAAGAAAAACAATTGAGAGATATCAACCATTCTTGATGGGTTGAGGTGAAATGGATGCCAACAGCTGTTGGCACTCCCAGAGAAGCCGAGGAGAGGTGTTGGGACCCACACCACAGTAGTCTAGCACCCGTGCTAAGCCAGTGAAAAAGCATCTGGGATTCCAGGCTCTTGCCTTGTTAAACAAAACCATGAGTCATGACTTGGGAAAGAGTGTGGGAACCCAGAGAAGGAATGTATAAACAGATAGTCTACTGTCTGAGAGCAAATAAACCGAGGATATCTTCAGGTAGGGGTGGAACAAATTATCACATAGGAGTGACTTACTAGGCCCTGATTGCTGGCTAGGGCCAAAACCAGGAGATGCAAAAAGAAACTCAAAGGGAGGCCAAAGCAGGGCATACCTGGAGGATCATTACAGAGGTAAAGGCTAGTGGCTCCTGGCTTGCTGGTGAGTTCAAGCTGATGTGGTTCAGATGCAGTAAAGACAAAAGAGCGAGGAGTGGGTTCTGGAGAATGTGGCCATAGAACAAGCCTCGGTGACCTGTGATAGCAGGGCTGTGTAACCCTTTGTACTTAAAGAAGAGTCCATAGACAAGCACCATAGGCCTCAACAGGAACTTATTAGAAGTGCAGAATCTTGGGTTCCACCTCAGACCACTGAGGTTCCATGAATTATAATCTGCATTTTACCAAGATTCCCAGGTGACTTAAATGCAGACCAAAGTCTGAGAAGGGCTTGTCCAGCCTAGGGATAAAATAGGCTCACATGGAAGAAGGGAGTTTTGGAAGATTTGCTTGTTACGACTTCTCAAAAGCAAATATATACAATTATACAGCACCCTCCCTCCCCATTTTATACCTTAAGATTTCAAATAACTATTCTAGAAGCATTGCATCTATTACTTGGTCAGGTAAAGAATACTTTAGTTGGGGATTATTTTTAATACCCAAATAATCAAACCACCTCCTTCCTTCAGATAAGATAGAAATCCTACTTTAATTTTTTCATAGGACAATAGGCTTATCAATATTAACAAGTACTATGTTTAATTCTTTTCTTTGTTTCCAATGAGAATTGTGCTTAATTACTGAACTGTTGTGTAAGGAAAAAAAATGCCCATTAGGTATTTATTTATTGAGATAATAAATCTACTCAATTGAAGAATTGTGCTCAGATGGGATCACCTCAAACACTATATCTTAACATTAAAGAGCCTTCTAGAGTTTTCTTTTCATTTTGGTAACTTCAGGGGAAAGTGCCTGGTGAAAATTCATTTTGTTCCAGTTGCCACACTTTGGAATAAAAGCAAAACTTCACTTGGCTCCCTACCTTCTAAAAGAGCATTCTCAAAGTGTGGTGTCTGGATTAGCAACATCAGTATCACCTGGGAACTTGTTAGAAATGTAAACTCTCAAGTCCCATCCAAGACCTACTGAAATAGACGGGGGTGGGCCCAGCCATCTGCATGTTTAACGTGCCTTCCAGGTGATTCTGACTCATGCTAAAGTTTGAGAAGCACTCTTTAAAGCCATGTGGTCTGATATAGGAGAGGTCAAATGCATAAGCAATGGAAGAATGTGAGAGTTGATCCAGAAGCCAGTGGGTTCTAGTCTTATTTGTGACACTTTGCTGTGTGATCTTGGATAAGGCATCACACTACTCTGGGCTTCAATTTCCTCATTTTTAAAATATAGGAGTTGGTTGGGGTGCCTGGGTGGCTCAGTTAAGCGCCCAACTTTGACTCAGGTCATGATCTCACGGTTTGTGAGTTCCAGCCCCATGTCTGGTTCTGTGCTGACAGCTCAGAGCCTGGAGCCTGCTTTAGATTCTGTGTCTCCCTCTCTCTGTGCTCCACTTTCTCTTTCTCTCTCAAAAATAAATAAACATTTAAAAAAAATAGAGGAGGTGGAATAGATATGTAAGGCTCCTTAAGTCTCTGATAGATCAGATGTGGCAATTGGAACAGAGTGAGTTTTCACTCTGGTATTTTCTCTTGGAATTAACAAGATAAAAAGAATAATCTGAAAAGATTTTTAATGTTAAGGTGTAGATTTTCAGGTGATCCCAGTTGAGCAATTTTTTAATATTGAGTAGGTTTAATGGTCTTCATTCATATGTCAGATGTCCATCCATGATAGATAACATGGCCAGTTATCAAATAATCATCGATGGATTCACTTTGCTACAAGTTAAGTATGATATACCACTCCTTGTATGGCAAACAGTTGTTAAGTTCTAACTTTTGAGAGTTTTCTTTCATTTCTGAAACATTTTAGCTTTCACTTTGGAATTATACTAAATGTGTCCCCATGTGGTTGAAATTATTATCACGAAGTCCATGTAGTCAAGCCCATTTTATTTTTTAGCACACTTGGGTACATGGTTTTCTTGCACATGGGTGATTAGAAACAACCAACTATAAGGTGATATCAGTGGTCAGCAAGAAGGGGCTGCAGCCTGGGACCAGGCAAAAAAGATTGCTGACCTGCAAGGACATGGGCAGTAGGAGTAGGCCCAAATACCAACAGGATAGGGCCATTTAGTAATGAGTGCATTACTCTGTTGCTCTATAGGATGTTGCTACTGGCAGCTTTCAGTCATAAAAAGATTAAATTCTGTTTAATATCTCTTTTAGAAGGTAGGGAAGGACATTGTGCCTTTAAAAAATATTTCCATCAAAAGTCTTGTTTCTCGAAGAATTATGTTTTGGTTATCTGGAAGTTGAACTTATGTAATACACTGTTTTTTCCTGACAATGATGGATTGGATCACCACTGTACACAGAAGATACAAGGTAAATATGTACAGGTAGCAAATGGAGAAATATCACATCATAATTAAGAGGCTTAACAATATAATAAATATATAATATATTAATACATAATAAGTATATGTATAATATACATAATAATATATGATATAATAAATATTGAAGATATATTTCTCAAAAGCATTTATTGAAATGCTTTGAAACAGATACTTATAGATATAAATTGGGGTGTATTTTAGGCATTGTGGGTGTTACATGTGAATTCCATAGGCAGAGACAATTGTTTTCTTAAACTATATTCTTTTCCTTTCCAGAGATTATTCCAATAGGTGAACACCTGGAATAAAAATGAAAAAGTATAGCAGAACATTATCATCTAGTCTTGGGGAAATAGAATGTAGCCCTTGTTGTCTTTTATTGATTATAGGGAGAGGAATCCACCCATATCACTAGAAGTCAGGGAAGCTGGGCTCTTACCTCAGACTAACTGCATGACTTTGGGAAATATATAGATGTTTTTGGGGTTTTACTTGCCTCACCTGTGGAATGTTAAAGACTGGATAAAATATAAAGATTAGACTAGATTAGATAAAATTTAAGACTAGAACTATAGACTACAACCTCTATCTACGTTAGATAGAACAAAATTTGCTTCAGGGCTGAGATTTCATAAGGTTTTATTATGTCCTCCACTCCATCTTAGCCACTCCATTTTGTCATGGTCATGTTCAATGGCGTTACCTTCTTTAAGCTCTCAGTCTCAAGCATCTTGCTCTTTGACTACTACCTCCTATGTTTTTAGCTTCTTCAAATACACTCACTCCAACAACTCTTTGACCCCACTAGAACCTCCCAAGTCCATACCCTATTTTCACCTCCTTATATATTCTGATAAACCTTAATTACAATTCATGGTGTGTGATTACTATCTTCCCTTTGCTTAAGCCTTCGATTCCTTTATCCCTCTCTTTTTCTGTCACGATGACTTGGTGAAATTGCAACTCTTGTGTTTGCGGTCACCATCTCTAGGAAATAGACTCAGGTTTGCTTTAAGAGGTTTGTGGGGGCGTGCTTTTGAGAACATCACATGGGAAGAGTGAAGCAGGATTCAACTGTGGTGCATTTGCAGTAGAGGCTTCAACTGGTCCTTGGGGTATGATGAAGAGCTGGGAAGACCCTTTGGAACTGTTTCACCTTGGGATAAGGTGACTGCTTTTTTTATTTAACCCCTTTCAATTGGCCAGTCATGAAATGTGGGAAACCCTGAGAATGGGATGAGTCAGCTCTCTCCAGCTAAGGGCAGTACCTGGAAAGTGATTTAGCTGATAGCTGTTAGCCCCCAACACTGGGAGAATGGGCATCTCAGCCCTAAATGGGGAATCTGGACAGTGCAGCACAATGTCCACTCTACCTAGTTGGGGCCAACTCTCCAGGTCTGTAGCTGATTGAGGCTGGAAAGAAACCTAGAACCAAGCTGAATAGTCTTACTTTAAATTCATCACCATCAATTTCACGTGACCTTCAGTTCTGCCCACAATCCTACTACGTTTCCCTATTTCATACCTTTGCCTTGTTCCTCCAAAACATTTTCCCCATCTTCACTCTTGACTGATAACCTTGTGACTTACTTAGGAAATGTAAGCAATTAGAGAACTTCCATATTTTTCTTCCACCAATATAGCAATGTACACATGAACCTATCCTTTTGCTACAGAGGTGAATTGTTGATGATTCTAAGTCCAATTTCTCTTTCACTGGGTTCCATTCATTCTTCCCTACTTAAGGGCCTCCCTTTTACAATTTTCCCCTTTCTCTCTGCCATTTTCCCTCTGTGCACTGGATTGTTCCCATTAACATAAAAACACATGGGCACCGTTTTCCATCTTAAAAGTACCCTGCCTTGACCCACATCATTCTTCAACTATCACCCCTTTTCTGCTCTGTTTTACAGAAAAACTCATTGAAAGAGTTGTCTATACCCTCTGACTCCCCCTTTTTTCCCACTTCTTTACTTTTCTTCTCATTCTCCCTTAAACTTTGCCCAAGAGCTCCTACTATTTCACTGATATTACATTTGTCAAGGTCTCTAGTATCTCCATGTTGGCTTACTTGGCTGATTTGCAGCATTGTGCATGCGTGATTGTTCTTTTCTTAAAACACTTTCTTCATTCGATTTTGTGGATACCATCATCTCCTGGTTCCCCTCTTATCTTACTGGCTGCTATTGGTTTGCAGTCCTCTCGGGAACTTTCTGGGTGAAATCTGAAACTGGCCCACAAATGCAGAGGGCAGGGAGCAAGTGAAGAAAGAGGGAAGCCACTCCAGCTTAGTAGGTGACACTTTTAATAAACAAAAGGAACTTAACATATGAGGCTTGTCTTGGGTGGCAGCAAGACAAACAGATGCCTGCCCTTGCCTGCGAAATCTTAAGAATTTATATAGAGAGAGGCCTTCACTGGGTTCAGTCACGTATACATGCAAGTGTTCTCAACACATCACTATCTCAAGGCTCTGTCCTTTTGAGCAGTTTCTGGGCGCAGGAAAGGCAAGCAGAACCCACATTCCTAGGATAGGGGAGGGACTCTGAATGCCTGAGTTTAGCTCACAGGTCAATTGACGGTCATGTCTCTTCAATGACCTTCACCAACAGCTGCTCCTCTTCAAGCTTCTGTTCTGGATCCTCCTAATCTTCTCAACCTCCAAATTTTGGAAAGCTACAGGGCTGAGTCCTCAGACCTATTTCCATTTTTTTTACACATAGTTGCTAAATGATTTCATCCAGTTTGGTAACTTCTAATACCAGCATTTTCTCCCAGACTTATATAATCAACCGCCTATTTGATATCTCCACTTGAGTAACAATAGTGAAATGGATTGAATGCTTCCTATATACCAGGCATAGCTCTAAACCCTTAATGTATATTTATTCAAATATTGAATGTCCAAGAGGCATCTCAAACTTAGCTAGTGTGTCTAAAACTGAAATTCTCATTCCCACCCAAACCAGCTTCTCCCTCAATATTTACCACCTTGGTGAATGGCAGTACCTTTCATCCAGTTGTTTAGACCAAAACTTCAGCCTCATCCTAACTTCCCTCTTTCTTTCATACCCCACATCCAATCCATCGGGAAATCTTAGCCTTATTTTCAGAATACACCCCCAATCCAAATAGTTCTTATCCCCTGTATCATTGCCACTTGTTCCAAGGCACCGTCATCTCTTGCTTTCACTATGGCCCCCTCTTCAAACAGTGGCTACAGGCAGCCTATAAAAACATAAGTCAAATTGTGTCATTTTTAGTTTTTAATTTTTTAATTGGAATATATTTGACACACAGCATGACATTCGTTTCAGGTGTACAGATTATGTCTGTCCTTTGCTCAAAGCTTCTGAATGCCTTCCCATCTCGCTCAGAACAAAATTCAAAGTTTTTGCTGTGACCTACAAGGTCTAAATGGCAGGCCCCTAGTTAACTCTCTGGCTTCATCTCCTACCATTCTTCACCTCCGTCTCTGTTATCATTTGGCACTGGCTGCCTGACTGTCGTCTGAGCCCCTTCCCTAAGCAGCCTTCCTTCTTAGCACCTGTGCACTTGTGGTTCCTTCTACCTGTGAAACAGGTTGACATAGGTGTCATTACACCTAATTAAAAGTGGCATTTGAAGATTGCTCACGGGAAGTTTTATTTACATATATTGTCTGATTATCTCCAACTAGCAAGCAAAGCCATGAAGTTATTAATTATCTTTGCATGCCGTTTTTATGTAAAGAGACATTCTCTGTGTAGAAATTAAAGTACAAAAACAGATTAAATATAGAATTGCAGCTAAGACTACATCTTTCTGCATTAAGCTCAACAACGGTGATTTAGTTTTAGCAAAGCAACATAGTCCAACATTGAATTAATACGATCATTTGAATTTTATTGACTCTATACTTTTGTTTGCATTTAATTTATAAATTAGTGTTAGTTTTGTAGTTGAATAAGAATGATCAGCATAAGGAATTTATTTTTGGTTGTATGTTTGTGACTATTTAAGTAATATTACAATAGAAATAATGAGACAACACTGGAGTCTACAGGCATATTTCTCCTTTAAAAGAGGTCTTTGTATTGAGTCAAATTTGAAAAACACATTTTAGGTGATTGCATGATGATTTTCAAAGTCAGATTCCATATAAGAGAGAACACAAGGGAGGGAGCATGAGAAGCTTAAATGTTGCAGACAAAAGTTAAAAAATGAGAAACGTGTTGGCAGTACATTTAGCCAATTATAAAGAGAACTACATAACAAAAAATTGTGAAATTGAAAAAAAATATGTTTCCTGGCTAAGGAATTATTAAACATTTAGAGCCAGGAAAGAAGTTTATATTAATTTTCCAGACACCTTCTACTTTCCATTTCTCCATTCCATTAAACACCCCCCAGTAGAAAAAAAAAAAAAAAAAAGAGACCCGAAGACAAAATCAAATAGCATGGAAAATATTAAGAGGTTTTTTCCTATAATAAAGCTAAATGTATCCTGGCTGTTTTGGTTTTTTTTTTTTTTGGAAGTGGTTCTCATAAAGAGATGTTTGAAGTTAGTGCTATGAATATCTGGTGACTGCAAGACAAAACAAAAACAAAAACAGGAAGCACCTCTATAAACTTATACTTCATTTATTTATCTATTTTATTTTATTTTATTTTATTTTATTTTATTTTATTTTATTTTATTTTATTTTTATTTTTATTTTAGAGAGAGAGAGAGTGCATGAGCAGGGGAGAGGGGCAGAGGGAGGGAAGGAGGGAAGGGGGGGAGAGAGAGAGAGAGAATGAGAATCTTAAGCAGGCTCCATGGTCAGTGTGGAGCCAGATACTGGGCTCCATCCCACAACCCTGAGATCATGACCTGAGCCGCAATCAAGTCAGACACTCAACAGCCTGAGCCACCCAGATGCCCCTAACCTTCATGTAAAAGGGAGACTTGGAAGGAATTTTGAAAACTTCCCAAGTTTCTCATCATTTGACTCCCCACAAATCACTGACAGGATGAATAAACTTTATAAAACACAGTTAAAGTCATTGAACAGTTAGTTAAATCAGTGTTTGGTATTATTGAGAAAGAAATTGTAGTAGGCAGAATTTTAAGATGACCCCCTAAGATTCTGGAGCTCTGGTACACACACACTTTCTTCCAGTTACTCACTCAAACAGTAATCTCAGTGGTGTTGTGAAGCGATTTTGCACGTGTAGTTAGGGTCTCAAGTCAGTTGACCTTAAGATTATCCAGGTGGACTTGACCTAATCACATGAGCCCTCTAATTAGAAGCAGAGAATTCTCTCCCAATGATCACAGAAGAGAATGTCAGAGAGAGACACACTGGCTGGCCTGGAAGAAAGCAGACATCCACACAAAGTGCCTCTGGGGGCCACATGGCGAGGAATTTTGGGTGGCCCCTTGGAGCCCAGAGCAGTCCCCAGCCAATAGCTAGCAGGAAAAGGGAACCTCAGTCTGCCGACTGCAAGGAAATGAATTCTGCCAACTTCTGGTGAATTTGGAAGAGGACCACAAGCCTCAGAGGAGAACCACCGTCCTAGCAAACACTTTGATGTCAGCCTGGTGAGACCTGAGCAGCGAATCCAGTCACACCGTGCTCTCACCTACAGAACTGTGAGATAATAAACATTTGTTGTCTTTTTCAAGCCACTAAGTTTGTGATAATTTATATAGCAATAGGGGCGCCTGGGTGGCTCAGTCAGGTAAACATTCAGCTTCGGTTCAGGTCATGATCTAGCTGTTCACGAGTTCGAGCCCCATGTTGGGCTCTGTGCTGATGGCTCACAGTGTGGAGCCTGCTTGGGATTCTCTCTCTCCCTCTCCCTCTGTCCCTCCCCTGCTCACGCTCTATCCCCCCCTTCAAAAAATACATAAACATTAAAAAAATTTTTTTTAATTATATGGCAATAGAAAACAAATACAGAAACCATTTCTCTTTTCAACCGGTTGTATTGGAACTGTGTAGAAGCTGTCATTGTTGCCTCTTGGAGCAAGGATAGGTGGAAGTGAAAATTGTTATTTTTATTTATTCCATGACCCCGAATTGCATTAAGATAGGGCTATATCCTAAAGAGCTTTGGAATGTCAAAGAATATGAAGTAGATAATAAAAATCCAACAGCAATGAGGAAACCACAGGGTATCACATCAGGTCTTGAGTTCCTTCAGCTATGGACGTTCAGCTGCAAGTCTAGATTTGGTCTTCAACCTGTGATGCATGGTGCAGAATTACAGGTAAATGATCAGTTAACAAGGCTGCTGGGGATGAAGCTTATTTATAGAAAGTTTTAAATAACAGACACTGTGATAAATCAACAGTGTAAACTCTGGCTGCATGCAAGGCACACCAGCAGGCACTATGAAAGCAGTATTGTTAGCATATTCTGCCCGGTGACAAAAAATACCTCTATGCAGGTATAAGTTGAATACTGACTCTTCTCCTTCAGATTTATGCAGTAGGAGGCTATAGATATCAGAGATGGGCAAGCTATTTTTGGAAAGGACCAGCTTTTAGGCTTTGCAGGTCATGTGGCCCCTGTTATAACCACTCACCTCTACTGCTGTAGTGTAAAATCAGCCTTCGGTGATGTGAAAAGGAATGAGCATAACTACATTCCAATAAAACTTTATTTATGAACACAGGTAGTGGGCTGGATGTGGCCCGGGGCTGTAGTACTTTGCAGACCCTGTTCTAGATGGGAGAGGAGGGCCTGAACTGGTGGCATTAGACCTGATGACCAATTGACTTTGAGGAGAAGAAGATGAGAAAATGACTGCAGACTTTGTAGTCTGGGAGGGCAATGGTACCACTATCTGAGATGGGAACAAAGATGGAAGAAATGGAGGGCGGGCATGCACACACACGTGTGTGTTAGTGGGCTTCTGAAGAAAGTGCTTTGGGTATTGAAATAATAAATTTGAGGTGCCTTCAGAATATTTCCGTGGAAAAGTCTAGGAAGCAGTTAGAAGTATAAGGACAGAGAGAGAGAGAGAGAGAGAGAGAGAGAGAGAGAGAGAGAGATTTGGGTAATTTGGGAGCTGTCTTCATGGAGGTGATGTGTCTTGAAGCCATAGGTGTAGGTGAGATCACACATGGAGGGTTTGTAGAATGTGAACTAATGTATATAAAAGTGCTCTTTAAACTGTAAGGCATTATACAAATAAAATATTTTTATTATTAAATGTGACAAACAGAAGCATAAAAGGCAGTAACAACCATTTTGTCTCAGAATCCCTGCTAGTTCCCAATTATTGCATTTTCATCCTGTGATGGCCTTTGAACAGCTCTTTTTACCTTCCCTTGCATACACATGGAGATTATAATGCATTAAACATTATGCATGTGTTGGCATAATGCCTCCCCCCCTAACAGATACTCTCAAACATCTTTTGGTAGACATAAACTTTTAAGAGGACTGAGACAAAGACACAGAAATGCCACTTTGATATTAAGGTCCAATGCTTGGAGTTTTATTTAAATGAGGAGCGAGGCAGTGGGTTTAGGGATATCAATATTTAATCACTTACATGGTAAAAGAGACATAGAATGTAGGGACAGAATAGTCCTAAGACATAATATCAAGTTAGAGTTGAGGAAGCCCTGAACTCTTGAAGTCTGTGGGGAATTGCTCTTTACTATGACCTCAAGGACACCAGTGCTGTCCCTTCCGCAGGCCTGACCTGCATTTCCAGGGCATTTCACTTATCCACTGCTGCTAAAAAAATGATGCCTAAACCTAGTGTCTTAAAAAACAGAAACCCATGTTATCACGTTTCATAGTTTTGTGGGTCTGGAATTTCGCTATGACTTGGCTGGGTGATTCTTCTGTTCCATAATGGAGATCACTTGCTGGTATTCAACAGGTGGATGGGCTGGTCTGGGAGGTCCAAGACAGCTTCACTCACATGTCTGACACCGTGTTCAGGTGGCTGGAAGGCTGGGCTCAGCTGGGACTAGGGACCAGAAAACCTACATGTAACCTCTTGAGCCTGGTGGCCTCAGGATAGTCAACTTTCTTATGTACTGGCTCAAGGTCCAAGAGTGACTGATCTGCCAAACAAGGTATATAGTGCATGGGCTCTCATGACCCCAGCCTGAAGTCACATGGTGTTACTTCTGTTATTCTGTTGGTTGAAATTGTCATGAATCTTTGGTTCTGTCCGGATTTAAGGGGAGAGATGGTAAACCCCACCTGTAGATGGGAAGAGTGTCAAATAATTTGTGGCTATTTTTTTTAAAAACCACTACAAAGGCCGTCTGGCAGAAAGATGTGCCTCCTTGATGACAGCTCAGATGATATGGATGCTAAGGAAATGCTGCCCTCCTAGGCCCAGCATATCTTGGAACGAGGAAGTTTCCGGCATGCCATGTGGGTTATGTATTCATCAGATGGATTCCCCTACCCAGAGGGTAGATCCTGAGACCTGGATGCAGGGGGTTTATTTTGGGAAGTGATCCCAGAGAACAGGAGCAGGGGACAGTGAAGGGTAAAACAGGGAAGGAAGAAACTCCAATCCCAGGGTACATGGTCAAGTTGGTCACTGCTGTGGGCTTCTGGGGCTCAGTCTTGCTGAGATCTTCTGAAGAGCTATGTGGTTGCACCTCAGAATTGTCTGTCTGAGGGGCAAAGGAAAAACACCCCAACTCCCACCTCCCATTGGCCAGGGGCTGCCCCACAGGATGTTGGCTTTCTCTTACTCCCAGCCCTACCCATGCTATCTATGCCATGATGGTAGCCTATATTGTAGCATCAGACAGATCCTGGGCTAGACAGCCAGACACACGGTGAGCAGAACTGAGGTGCTGTCAAATTACACATGCAGGAAGCTGGTTGCCATAGCAACGGATGGGGTAAAAGGTGGGCTGGGAGAACGTGAGGTGGCCACAAGAGGTACCTGATATGCATGCACATGCTTGAACTTCTCCATTAACTAAGCCAAACACACAGGCTTTCAAGCAAGGTGCTACACGGCATAAACAGATGTAGTAGAGCTTATTTCAGTTTTTCCCTTCCACTGGATTCCTGACTGAGACGGTGTGCAGCTGCCAGGGACACTCTCCTCAAGGCCCACATCACCATTCTGGAATAGGTTACATCAGTAATCAATGAACTCCTCTTTAAAAAAAAAAAGGTTTGTACAGATCAGACTTTTCCTGGATCACGAACAAATAGCTCTAGCAAGGGCCACATCCTTATCCCATGGGAGAAACCAGGACTCAGTGTCTGGCCAGGTGTCCCCAAACAATGCCCCTGCCCTCAGCACTCCAGTGGACAGGAAAACACATTAAAACCATTAGCCTCCACTCTCTGGTCCCAAGAAGAGAGTCAACACCAATCATGGCTGGTGATGTTTATCATTGCTTCTGCTCCACAGTATCAGAGGACGACCCAGTGGATGGAAACAGAAGGAACAAGGTCAACGTAGTCTCAGAGGTCATTTTCAAGGCCCCTAGTGAGAAAGAGAAGTTCACCCTATTCTAAGTGAACCTGTGTGTGAAATCCACATTTCTATATAAAAGAAAGATGGTCCATCTCTTTACAAAAGGAGTCTCCAGGGGACTAATTTGCCTACGGAGCTCCCCTGGGGCATTTGATTTGTGGTTTCATTTTATTGAAAGTGGAGGCCTGCATGGCATGCTGTAATGGTTCTCAAAATGATTCTAGACTGTGGATATTTTGTTTCAATGAAAGCTTTTGTGAAAGTTCAGTAAATGAGTCAGATGGAAAACTGCCGCTCAGCTTCAAGCTGGGGATAGGCACCTGTAATTGCAGATTCTTCTCTCGACTTCTCTTCATCTCTCCACTTTCCTTGACTCTTGTCAACACACCTTGTGTAGCTCCTAAGATCACGGTTTGTAAATCTCTGCTGTGTAGTAGAAGTCAGGGATGTGTCCTGCTGTCAGCACTAGCAAATTGGACAACCGTGGCTTAGAGAAATTGGGAGTCACTTTACCTTACTTATCAGGAGGTCTGGACGTGGGTGAGCACCATTGTTTCAGTCACCGTGGCTTTTTGTCTATTTCTCCTATGCTTCCTCTATTGACTTGTTGCCTGATGGTCTCAAAAGAACTGTAGCATCTCTAAAGGTCACAGCTGAGTTCAAGGCAGAAAGAAAGTTGAAGGAGAAATTCTGTAAATTGCATTATAGCTGACACACAATGTTACATTAGTTTCAGGTGTACCACATAGTGAACAGACAAGTCTGTATGTCATGCTGTACTTACCACAAATGTAGCCACCATCTGTCACCACACAATACCATTGCCTATATTCCCCCGTGCTGTACATTTCATCCCTGTGACTTATTCATTTCATAACTGGAAAGTTATGTTGAAGAAAGAAAGTTGAAGGGAAACTTTTTCTGCCTTCCGAGGGTCTATTTTTTGGGGGGAAGAGGGAGGTGACACATTACCGGATGCCTGTCCTTTAGACGTCATTAGCCAGAAATAGATCACAGGCTCATCATGGACCAATACCAACCAAATAGCATGAGAACCACTTAATCCAATAATAATTTATTTCCTGAGGCTAAGGAAAGGGACTTTCCCCTCTGAAATCACAGAATCTCTGCCTGTTTCTTGAACAAATCAGGGTTTTATTAGCTGGGAAGTGGAAATGGGGAAGGACAGTTGGATGAGCAATTGAATAGACAGCAAACTGTGTCTGTCACAGCCAATGAGCCCGGAGATCTGATTGTGAGTTCTAACTTGGCCACTTAACTTATTGTGATGCATTGGACACGCCACTTAACATGACCTGGCTGCAGTGACTTCATGTATAAATTGAGGAAAGCGCCAAGTTTCCTTCTAGCTCCTGTTTTTTGGTTTTGTGCAATTTTAATAACTTCCTGAATGTTCATGGCTAAACCAAAACTTGTTTGTAATCGAAACAGATGCCCTAATGGAGCTGTTCTGGCTCTGAGAACTGGCTGCTTGTATTTTCAGGCAGTAAATTATGTGCTGTGGATTTCAAAAAAATTCCACTTCTTTCAACCTTGGAGGAAAAATCAGCTCTCTATTTCCTCCTCCCCCCATATAGTTAAATTTTATATTTGAATAGGACTGCCTTTTTCCATGTAATTCTTATTCAGTTTTTCTTAATAAAAAAAGAAGAAAAAAAATCAACCTTTCTATTTGGCACAAAGTTCCATCTAAGTAACAGGAAATTATTACCAGCCCTCTGATTGATTGTCCAGTATAAAATAAGGTAAATGTCTTTTTAAATATATAATTGCAATCAGTGTTTGGCTGTATCAAGGATACAATTTTCACCAGTAGCTAACAAAAGTAAAGCTGAAGGTTCTGACTGGGTGATATGCTTGTGGTTCACACAGTGCCTGGCTTTTTGTAATTACTCAGTAAGTGTTTTTTGAACCAATGAATTATGATAAGGAGCATAAATGAGCCAGAATAGACTAGTGTAGAATTAATTGCTCAGAGTTAGATTTTCATAGTTTTAATATCCTTGACGTTACTAAGGAGGGCATTGGAAAACAGCATACTTAAAGCGATTGATAGTTTATATTATTTGTACATTAGTTGATGTACGAAAGGAAGTCAGAAATAGTGTGGCATGTCAACTCATTCACTGTCTATGAACTGAGTGTCCTCTAGATGCCAAGTGCTCTTCTAGGTAGCACAATACATGGTGAAAGAATGGTTCCTGCTTCCGTGGAGATTGCATTCCAATAGAGACAGATGGTAAACAAGTAAGCAAACTCTATTTCAAGTAGTGATAAGCACTACAAAGAAAAGGAAACAAGATAATGTGATAGTTGGGGGGGGGGCGGGTGGGACGGGGAGGGGAGGGAGGTTTGTGGTAAACAGCACCGAGTAGAGCAGTTCTGGAAGGCTTCTCTGAGGATTTGACTTGTGAGCTGAGACCAGAAGGGAGCTAGCCATTGTGAAGATCTGAGGGAACAGTGTTCCAGACAGAGGGAACAGTAAGTGCAAATGCCCTTTGGTGGTATTGAGCATGATGCATTTAAACACAATTAAAGCCAGTGTGGCTCAAATGTAGTGAACCGGTTGGGGGAGAGTGGGAGGAGATTAGTTGGGAAAGGTGGCCAAGGGGCAGCCTGTATACAATCTTGTAGAACAAGGATATTATTCTAACTGCAGTGAAAAGCTATGTAAGGTTTTAGGCAGTGGAGGGACATGGTCTGCTTTAAGTTTTTGTGAGATCTTCTATCTACTGGATGGAGAATGGATTGATGGGGGCAAAACCAGAACCAAGGATATCAGTTCAAGGGCTATTGCCATAATGTAGGTGAGGGAAGATAATACCTTATGAACCAGGTGATGGAGAACAGTGCATAGATTTGAGATCTATGCTGGAAGAGGAGTCACTTGCTAATGACCTGTACATGGGGGTTGGTGAGGGAATGAAAGGAATTAAGCATGGCTACTTGGTTTTAGGCTGAAGTGAGTGGCAGAAAGGGGTGACTTTTTTCCTAACGGAAGATGGAGGTGAGGAGAAGCGCTTGGGGTGGGGTGGTGGTTGGCAGTCAGAAGTTCTGATTTGGAAATGTTAGATCTGAGCTGCTTTGCAGACATCTACACCTTGAAAGTCTACTTTGAAGCAGGGGCTTTACAAAGGAGTCGTCTTAGGAATGCAACGGTTAAAGACAGAAGCCAAAGGAAAAAATTTTAACAGACCCTCACTAACAGAATCTGCACAATGCTGTGCCTCCTGCAGCCTCTTTTCTTAAGTAGACAGAGATAACTCTTCCAATGTAATCTCCCTGATCAAGAAACGAATTGAGAACACACATGTTTAAGACCTTCAGGATGGGCTTCCATAATCCCCTCTTCACCTTTTTCATCAGTCCAAGTGCTTACATCGGCAGAAAATCTAAGCAAATAGAGGCAACTTTGTAGAGAAATGAATTGTGGAGAAGTCTGCTAGGATTACCAAGATTAATGGAAAAGAAAAGAGCTGTCCTCAAATAAGCACAAGATGAAATACCAAATGATGCCAGGAACAAATCAAAAGAAAAAAAATCCAAACCCTAGGGTTATGTTTTTATTTTAATAAAGTGGAAATATGTAGGCAGGAAATTATTTAAAAAAAAATTTTTTTAACTTGGTGAAGCTGTTCAAATAAAATCTACATACTTTTAATTATAAATTAAACAGAAAGGACTTTGGGCGTCTCTGAATTGGCAGTCTGAGTTTATGCTGTCGATGTGAGTAGAAAGTATGAGTGCTAGAATCTGCCAGGTTTGAGAACTCACAGGCCTCCATGAGGTGTCTTGAGGTGGTATTAAGGCAAAGTGACCCATGATACTCTACTCCTAGAATTTTAGAACGTTAGAATTTTTTTTAGAGTCCCTTGGTCTCTGGGTACGTTGCTAAAAATTCTGTTATGGCACATTTGATTCAGGCAAATGAATTGCTGCTCTCTTCTCCTGCCCTCCCTCTAGCCAGGTTCTAGAATGCACCCTTGAGAAGGGGCTACCTGCCAGCTGACTCACTTGGGTTCTTAGCTTTCACTTCAAGAGAAAAAAAATGCCACTACTGTACATAAAACCTATATATGTTCAAGATCTCCATAGGCCAGAGTGGATGGATGACCAGGCTGGCAGGCACTTGATTTTGATGGGCAGGCCTACAGAGATCTTGAACATATATAGGTTTTATGTACAGTAATGGTATTTTTTTTTTAATTAAAAACTTTTAATTTAGTTTTCATTTTTATTTTTTGGCTTAACTTTAGAAATTTTACTTTAGAAATTCATATGTGTTATATGCTAAAAGTGTTAGAGTCCGCCAATGTACAGTTGACCTTTCAACAACATGGGTTTGGACTACATTGGGTCCCCTTATATGTGGATTTTTTCAATAAATACAGTATTGTCCTGTGAATGTATTTTCTCTCCCTTATGAGTTTGTCAATAACATTTTCTTTTCTGTAGCTTACTTTAAGAATATGGTATATAATGCATATAACGTACAAAACGTGTTAATCGACTGTTTATATTATTGATAAGGCTTCCAGTCAACAGTAGGCTATTAGTAGTGTTTTTTTTTAATTGTGAGTGGTGATCCACTAATATGTCATGAAATGGATTTAGTGGTATTGACCAAGATATTAAAGAGTAAAATAAGATAAATAGAATAAAAGCATCGGTGTGCCTTACACACAGGAAGGGTATTGTTTTATGGAACTTCTTTTATAGATAGACCTATATGTCCTGGGTCATGGTGTGTAAATGTATTTTTTTTTGCTCCAGGTTGTGGTTAAAAAGAAAGTTTGAGGAACACTTCCCCAGAGAGTAGGGACTGAGAATATGGCCTCTGCGGTTAGGAGGCTTGTAGAGAAGAATGTCCACTCCATACTTATCAGTTGCCTGACCATGGGTGAGTTTCACAACCTCTTTGAACTTCAGATTCCTCATCTGTAAAGTGGAGATAAAATTACATCCTGCCTCAAAGTGTTAAGTTTGTTGAGAGGATTAAAGCCTTGAGTACAATGCCTGACACATAACTGTCCAAAAAATAGCAGCTATTATGGTCATCTGTGGAAATTGGTTACTAATTTGTGGTGGCTGGATGTGGCAGGAGAGTTGTAACGAAAATAATTTCCATGGGCCTGTTTCTGGTGTAGAAAATAGGTATGGTCCTGTTGCATTCTCCCTAATATTCACTATTGGTCTTCTCTCTGGAATGCCATCTGATACCTTATTTTGAAGCACTTGCTTGAAAATCAAGACTCCCTCGGGGCACCTGGGT
Source organism: Felis catus (assembly GCF_018350175.1). NCBI lineage: Eukaryota > Metazoa > Chordata > Mammalia > Carnivora > Felidae > Felis > Felis catus. Next base: position 37,155,747 of record NC_058386.1, read on the forward strand.
GGCTCAGTCGGTTGAGCGTCCGACTTCAGCTCAGGTCATGACCTCACAGCTCATGGGTTCAAGCCTTGCACTGGGCTCTGTGCTGACAGCTCAGGGGCTGGAGACTGCTTCGGATTCTGTGACTGTCTCTCTCTGTTCCTCCCCTGCTCATGCTCTGTCTCTCTCTCTCTCTCTTTCTCTCTCTCAAAAATAAATAAACATTAAAAAAAAATCAAGACTCCCTCAATAGGAACACAATTGTTAAGATTTTCAGGATAGCATAAATTGTACTTTGATCTCCATTCCCTGTCCCAAAGGAATGAGATTAGGAGTAGCGGATGCAGCGATTGGTATGGGTTGTACATGGCTGTGTCCCTCTTTCCCAGTGGGGGTCTCTCCATGTGTTGAAGTCAGCCTTCTGCCTCTAAGAGTTAATTTCTCTCCTTCAGGATGTGCTTCCAGTATACTCATCCACACTAAGCTCTCCTATGGGTGCTTACCATGATTATTAGTAACTTATTTAGGGATGGCCTTTTAATATCATGGTTGCATTTAGTTGTTTTTCAACAGATTTATGAAGACATAATTTACATACCGTAAGTTCACCCATTTTAATTGTACAATTCAATGATTATTGAATGGACAACTCAATGAATCTTGAATTTATGGTGGTAACTAACCGTCACCACAATCCAGTTTTAGAACATTTCCATCATCTCCAAAAGATCCCTGATGCCCATTTGTAAACCCTCCCATTCCCAGCCCTGGGGCAGCCATTGATCTATTCTCTGTCTTTATAGATTTACCTTTTCTGGTAGTCTTGTCAGAATGAAATCATACTGTGGTCTTTTGGGTCTGGCTTCTTTTATTTAGCATGTTTTTGAGGTTCAGCCATGTTGGAGCATGTATCAGTCCTTCCTTCCTTTTTATTGCCTGATAGGGTTCTTTGTATGGATATACATTTGTTTCTCCACTCCCACTGATAGATATGTGACTGTTTCTACCTTTTGGCTGTTATGAACAATGGTGCTATGAACATTCGTGTACAAGTCTTTGTATGGCTGTATGTTTTTATTTCTCTTGGGAGAAAACTACGAGTGGAATTTATGGGTCATATGCTCATATTATGTTTAGATTTTTAAAGAATTTGCCAAACTGTCTTCTAAAGTAGTTGTACCGTTTTACATTCCCACAAGCAAAGTATGAGGGTTTAGTTTCTGTACATCCTTGTCAACACTTATTACTGTCTGGTCTTTTTGATGATAGCTACTCCAGTGGGTGTGAAGAGGTAGTTTATTGTAGTTATAGTTTGGATTTCATTAATGACTAATGCTGTTGAGCATGTTTGCAAGTATTTATTGGTCATTTATATATTTTCTTTGCTGAAATGTCTATTTAAATTGCCAAAATTTCAAGTGGGTTATTTGTCTTCTTATTGTGTCATAAGAGTGCTTTATAGGTTCTGGATACAAATCCTTCAACAGATATATGATTTGCAAATATTTCCTCTAAGTCTGTGGCTTATCTTTAAATTTTCTTAAATTTTTTTTATTTGGGTATAGTTGACACACAATGTTATATTGGTTTCAGGTGTACAACACAGTGTGATTCAACTTCTCTATGCTTACAAGTGTGCCTTTGAAAGAACAAAGGTTTTAATTTTTATAAAGTGAAATTTATCAAGTGTTTTTTTTTTTTTAATTCAAGCCCATAAAGATTTTCTTCTGTATTTTCTTCTGAAGGTTTTAGACTTTTAACTCTTAAATTTAGGTCTAGGCGTGCCTGGGTGGCTCAGTTGGAAAGTGTCTGACTCTTGACTTCAGCTCAGGTCATGATCTCACAGTTCATGAGATTGAGCCCCACTTTGTGCTCTGTGCTAATAGCACAGAGCCTGCTTGGGATTCTCTCTCTCCCTCTCCCTGGGCGACTCCCCCACTCATGCACACACACTCTCTCTCTCTTTCATAATAAATAAACTTAAAACAATTTAGGTCTATGATGTATAGGTCTATGTTAACTTTTGTGGACAGTATGAGAGAAGTATCTAAATTCACCTTTTTTTCATGTGGATATCCAATTGTCCCAGAGTCATCTACTGAAAAGATTTTTGTTTCTCTCTCAAACTGCATTGATACCTTTGTAAAAAATTAATTGAGCATTTATGTAAGGATTTTATTTCTAGACTCTAAATTCTGTTCCATTAATCTATATGTCCACAGGGTCTTCATTACTGTAGTTTTGTAGTACAAGTTTTGAAATCAGGAAGTATAAGTCCTCTGACTTTGTTCTCCTTTTTCAAGATTATTTTGGCTATTCTTGGTCCCTTGCATTTTTATATACATGTTAGAATCAACCTCTCAATTTCTCCAAGAAAGGCACCTGGGAGTTTTTGACAGGAACTACACGAGATCTGTAGTCCAGTTTGGGGAGAGTTGCCATCTTATTAACATTGAGTCTTCCAATCTGTGAACATGGAATGTCTCTCCATTTATTCATAGTTTCATTAATTCCTCACCACAGTGTTTTATAGTTTTTAGTGTACAGACCACAGATTTTTCTTGTTACATTGATGCCTAAGCATTTTATTCTTTTTTTGATTTTTTTGATTTTAAAAAATTTTTTGATTACATTTCTTAATTTCATTTTCCAATTGTTCATTATGAGTACCTAGAAATAATTCGATTTTTGTATGCTGATCTCGTATCATGCAATCTTGATCTCATTGATTAGTGCTAATAGTTTTTTTTAGTGGAGTCCTTGGTATTTTCTACATATTTGGTCATGTTATCTGAGAATAGACAGTGACATCAGTGATAATGGTGGAGTAAGGAACTCCAGAAAGTCTTCCCCTTCATAAAAGCTATGAAAAACATGGCAGAAATGGGCAGATATATCTTTTTCAGAACTCTGGAAACTAACCAAAAGCTTGCAGCACCCCAGGGAGTGCTTATTCAAGAAAAATGACTGAATATTGGCAAGAGTTTTGTGGCATTTTAGCTTACCCTGGTTTCATCCACCAGTCTCCGAATCTTGACAGCCCCAGCAGCAGTGGTGCTCCTGGCCCGCCTTGCCCAGGTAGAACTCCCTGTGTGTCGGAGCTGGGGGCTGGGCAATGCAACAGCCTTAGGCAAAAAACCACAGTAAACTCTCCCCATTCTTACTGAGATTTAATAGGTTTTTGGGGGGTATAAATGCTTATCAGTTTGTTTTTTGCCTTCGGTCAGTTTCCAGATTCCAGAAATGGTTACTTTTGACAATTTTGTCCAGTTTTATTGTGGCTTTGGGGGCGGAGGATTTACAGAGCTCCTCACTCAGTGATTCTGGAAGCCCTGCCCCATGGCCTTCCATGGTTAGGCTTGCCGCAGACCACACCCAGATTGGGAGGCTTCTCAGAACACAGCAAATTCAGGAGCACCTGGTTGGCTTCGTCGGTGGAGTGTCTGACTCGTGGTTTCAGCTCAGGTCATGATCTCACAGTTTTGTGGGCTCGAGTCCCGCATCGGGCTCTGCACAGACAGTGTGGAGCCTGCTTGGGATTCTCTCTCCCTCTCTGTCTGCCTCTCCCCCACTCACGCTGTCTCTGTCTCTCTCAAATAAATAAATAGATAGATAGATAGATAGATAGATAGATAACTTAAAAAAAAAGAACCTAGTTGATTCATATTCAGAGTAGTATCTGTATGTCTTGGGCAGGGCAAGGGTGGAGCAAGTTCCATTAATATGTCTCTTTGGTGTCTCATCAGCTTTCAAAGGATACTTATAAGGGGACGAAGCCTCCTGTATTCAGAGAGAGGATGAACAACCAGTGCCCCAGAAGTTTGCCCCTGGCAAACGTGAAGGCTGGTGTGGATGGGGAGTCCACACACCATTTGAGGAATAGTCTTCAGGGTGGAGAACCAAGAAATGAGAGTGGGGAGGGGATGTTTTCCTTCATAAGACATTAATTGTGGAAAATGTGCAGATGGAAAACCACCTATGGAGGAAACTTCCCGGTTCAAACACATTCCCAAGGGATGTGTTTTTCTTCCTCTTTCCATATTTATATAAGTTGTTCTGTGTCTGTTTGTCCATGGACACCCTTAATTAGAGACAGTGATGACTCTTACAGTATTGTGGCATCTGTGTGTGTGTGTGTGTTACAGGGAGCCCCTTCTCACCCACTGAAAGCTTCTTGGGGTACCAGAGTTGCAATATGCAAATGAAGCTTTTTGATGTGCATTTTCAATTAATCAATGCCTCTTACATAGAATAAATGGAATTAGTGTTTCTTCCTTACCAGCCTGAATGCATAGGTTATAATGCTAATGAAGGTTGTTTTTTTTCGGATGTTGCTTCCACTTTCATGCACTACCTTTTGCTTATTTTACTAATTGTCTTGCAATAAGATGGTGTCTAAATTGGTCTAAAGGCATCATTCTAAATTTAAAAACAATGTTGAGAAGCAAAGTAATCCCCACAAGCGTGTGTCTTATGGATGAGGGTGAGTGTTTAACCAATTATTATGCCAGAATCATGTGCCCAACTGCAGAACAAATGCCCCAGGGGAGCATAACCCCATTTTTAAAAAGTAGATCTGTTTTTATTTTCCCTTTCTCTGTCTTCACCGGTGTTTTCAAGAGAAATGGGATTTTGCAGCTTTGGGGAGCCCTCGTCTATTCTGGGTAGTTATCAGTACTGGAAACTGGAGGAATTTAAGAAGAGAGTTCCAGCACTCTGTTCTAAAAAAAATACCATAGAAGCAGTGAGTTTTTGGTTTTTAATGGTCAGGCTCTGTCCATTTTGTGAGCAAATGTCATACTAAAAGACAGAAATACAGCTTAGAGACTAGCTTCAGAGGACAAATGGCAGGGGAGGTCCAGGCAGCTATAACTTAGTGCTTTAGTCATCTTTAATAGAAATGGAGTCTTGAGCCAAGCCTAATATATAATGTATCATAAAACATATGTCTGTCAGTCTCCCAGGTACGATAAATAGGGAAAACACAGACCTCAAAGGGAGGCCATGGCAGGCCTTGCAAAGGGGCTCAAATTACTTGGCTGGTTGTGGGGGTTGGAGGCTGTGGGGGAGGAATGATGTCATGTATATTTTTAGTGTTTCTAAGAAGTGACTGTCTCCAGCCCTGTTCTGGTGGGTCGTGGAAAGGGAGGGGCTGGAGTTATAGATCTGCATGGGACAATTGAGAGGGGTGCCTGTCTTCCAGATGATTGAGCTCTTTTTATTCGGAGGGTAGGATGGCAGGGAAGAGGTGGACCGCATCTCGCTGCTGACATTTTACAGAATGTCCCCCACCTTTGCATCTTGGGGTTGCGTCATCCTTTTCTGCTGGGGAACAATGGCTCAGGGCACCCTGGTAAGAATGGCTGTCTCTGCCCCATGCTCAAGAGCCTGTGTTACCCTCTCTCTCAGGGTGCCCTCAGCCACCATCTGAATTTCCTGCACCCCCAGTGTATTCTGTCCTCAGCTAGACGATCCTGCCTGGTAGATTCTTGTCTTTTCCCATTCCTGAGCCTACTTCTGTGAGAGCCAGTTCCACCTATGAGTTAAAAGTCATTGGGTATAACCTCTATGACTCAGTTTCCTAATTTGTATAATGGGAAGCATAAGGTATCTCTTTGCTATTCCAATACAGGTCTGCTGACTTCGACTCTAAAGCGCGTTCTATGGCTCAAAATGTCATCTCTGCTGTATTTTTCTAAATGATGTCCTCCCTCTCTTTTAAAAAGCCAACTGAAATAGTTCCCTACATGAAGTCCTTTCAAAATACATCGACCTGGCTCCATTCACTCCATTTATGCTAAGAATGCTGTATACTTCTGGAACTTTCTATCATTCTACCTCTCCTGTGTCTCAGCATGGAGGTGAGCATGTGCTCAAACGAACACATGTGCACACTCACACACAGCAGCACAGAGCATCCAGCGAGTGGCTCTTTATGTGATATGTGATATGACTTGAAGTTGTCCTGGGACAAGAGTCTTTGCCCCAAAGCTGTGGGGAAAGCAGCCCTTTATCCAACTTGAACACTCATTCTTCTGATTCATGATGGTTTTTCCATGCATGTTCTGCTAGGAATTACTAAATTATCCCCTCAGACTTGGCAAGCATGGCCACAGGTAAGTTCGCTGGAAACTGGAGGTGGGTTGTTGTCAGGGGGTGAATAGGCATCTAGATCCAAGCTGACTCATGTGCCCGTATTTCTCAGGATCAGCCCCATTCACACAGCTGTGTCTAGTTTTTTTCATATTTGATATTACAAATATTTACACAAATTCACATTTTCCCAGTTTCTCAGTGATTTTATTTTTTTGAATTTTTAAAAGATGTTTATTTTTGAGTGAGTGAGAGAGAGCGTGAGTTGGAGAGGGGCAGAAGGAGAGGGGGACAGAGGGTCTGGGCTCTGTGCTGACAGCAGAGAGCCAGATGTAGAGCTCGAATTCATGAACTATGAGATTATGACCCGAGCTGAAGTGGGATGCTCAACCAACTGAGTCACCCAGGCCCCCCTCTCAAAGATTTTAACCCCCGCTTCAGGGCCCGAGTCTTACCATATCCTTTTACTGTCTCTTCTGCTATTATCTATAGGGATCTTTCTTTGGTAGAATGGCTTTAGCTTTTGATCATGACCCAGTGTAAGAAATACATTTTATATTTCAACCCAGTACTTAAATACACATACACAAATATGTAAGTTATTGAAACAAGGCTTTTCCAAAACTATACCAATCCTTCCTATATGCCAGTTCATTTTGATCTATTGTATTCTTTCTATCCCATTTCAAAATGATGCTCTTGACCCACTGTGATAAAATTGTTCACCAAACCCATCTCCTCTTCGGGGTACACAGCCAGTCTACATTTTCAAGCTTCCTTTGTGGTTTGACGTGGCCAAAGCACTGCATTCTAGCTAATAAAATGAGGTCAGGAATGATGTGTGCCTCTTTCAGGTCTGACCCATAACAACCTTCCATGTGGGAGCCACCAAGCCTTTTCCCCAGTCCACTGACCTGATGCAGGCAGTGATGATCTTAGAAGGCACATGTTTAAGATAGCAATGCCTCAAGATGGAGTGAGACTGAGCCCCAGCCCCTGAGTCTCTGGTTAGAACACCTATTTTGAACTTTATGTGAGGGACAAATAAGCTTCCTTTGTTTTTTAATGTTTATTTATTTATATTGTGATATATATAGAGAGAGATCATGAGTGCGAGCAGGGGAGGCACAGAGAGAGAGAGAGAGAGAGAGAGAGAGAGAGAGGAGAAAGAGAATCCCAAGCAGGGTCTGAGCTGTCAACACAGAGCCTGACGTGGGGCTCGATTTCACAAATCCTGAGATCATGACCCGAGCCGAAACCAAGTATTGGATGCTTAACCAAATGAGCGACCCAGGTGCCTCAGGCTTCTATTATTTTGAACCACTATGCATTTTGGGTTTATCACAGCAGGCTGCATTCTCCTAACTAATACAACCCCAATTAAACTCATCGGTTGACTCTGTTTTCACCAACTACATATGTCATCCTTTTTAATTTAAAGTTTTCCAGGTAGAGACTTTCTATAGAACTCGACACCTCTTTGTTTCCCCTGAACCCACTAGACCCACAAAGCAGCACTCCGTAATTGTAGAAACCAAAGCACCAGAAACTGTTAAACAGATTGTTGGATGCAGTTGTCAGAATATATCTCTGACAAGTATTTGGGCCCATGTTTGTAGGCCACCGGTACTTAACCTAATCGTCTTGTGCTCACAGCACAGCGTTTCTAAAAATGGCAACTATAGGTTGGGATAGTGAGAGATAACTTGATTAACAAGCATGGGGATTTCTTACTGTAGAATCTTGAATAGAGCGAAATTCCTGGCCAGGGATGCAAGAACAAGGAAAGGGATTTTGTTAGGGATGGTCAAAGCACAGCCTGTCCTTCCCCTTACTTGTAGTTTCTGAGACCCTTGGGGGTTTTACGGCCCCTGATTATTGCTCTGAAACTCTGCATAAACTCCTGGAATAAAATTAGCAAGAATGGCGGGGGGCACGCCTATGTGGCTCAGTCATTAAGCATCTGACTTCAGTTCAGGTCATGCATGATCTCACAGGTTCGTGAGTTCGAGTCCCACATCAGGTGAGCACAAGCTCTGCCTTGGGTGAGCAGGAACCCCTCTTCAGGTAAAAATACGAGCCCGCCTTCAGGTGAGCCCTGCTTCTCTCTTTCTTTCTCTCTCCCAATCTCTCTCTCTCTCTCTCCTTCTGCCCCTCCTGGGATTCTGTCTCTCTCTCTGCCCCTCATTCACTTGTGCCCTGTCTCTCTCTCAAAAAAAAAATTAGCACGAACAGGGAACAGGCATCCTGCTAGGCACAAAGTCTTTCATGGCCCCCCAGGGAGGAAAGAATCAAGAAAAGAATCTACAGCCTGTCGTTCTTCAACTTCCTCCCTATAGCCCTTAAGCTTCCCTCTACTTGTCTCCTTTCCTAGAACCCAAACTGAAAAAAGCCTGGTATTGCAAAACCACTTTGCTGGGCTTCTTACACAGTCATGACTTGAGAAGACTGGTTTATGTTTTCCACCTGTCACCTTCCTTCCCATCCTGCCAGGAGGGACACTAATAATGCCCGATCTCTGTAAGTTCTGAAACTTTTTATGTGCAGTCAGGGTTGAGAACCACGTTGGGAGCCTGCAGCCAGATCCAGTGCTTCTCAAACTCTCTGTGCCTATCAATCACCAGGAGATCTTTTAAAAAAAAAAGTAGACTCTGTTCAACTAGGTCTGGGCTGGACCCAAGATTCTGCATTTCTAACATGCTCCCAGATGATACCTTTGCTGCTGACCCTGGGGGCCACACTTTGGGTAGCAAGGAGCCAGATGACCTGGTCAGATTGCTCTTCATCACTGGCCTGTACAGGCTGTCATCTGGTAGAATAAGGGGAGTTGGGAATCATTTGCTTCGTCTCATATTCATCAGGGGATCTAACTCCGTTCTGCCAGGCAGGCACCGTAAGGATTAACAACCATCTCCAGACAAGGTAGGACACTTTTGCCACACTCTGACTCTTAATTGCTGGGTAGAATAAATAACCCCCTTATTAAACTGGGGGTTTATGTTCCATGACCCCCAGTGGATGGCTGAAACTGCAGATAGTAGCAGACCCTATTATATACTGTGTTTTGTCCTACGCAAACAGTCCCCAACTGACGGTGGTTTGATTTAAATGAGTTTTGGACTTTCAGAGGGTGTGAAAGTGATACATTAAGTTCTGGTCTTTTTCCAGGCTAGTGGTGTGGGATGTAATCCTCTCTCATGATGTTGGGCAGAGGCAGCAAGCTGCAGCTACCAATCAACCCCGTGATCACAAGGGTAAATGATACAACCATTCTGTTTTTCACTTTCACTGCAGTATTCAGCAAATTACAGAAGATACACATTTTATTATTATTTTAGTTTTTTTAAAATGTTTATTTTTGAGTGACAGAGAGAGACAGAGCACAAGTGGGAGAGGAGCAGATTGAGAGAGGGACACAGAATTGGAAGCAGGCTCCAGGCTCCTCACTGTCAGCACAGAGCCCCACGCGGGGCTCGAACTCACGAGCTGTGAGATCATGACCTGAACCGAACTCAGACGCTTTACCCACTGAGCCATCCAGGCACCCAAGAGATTAGCAACTCTTACTAAATAATAAAATAGAACAATTATAACAAGATACTGTAATACAAGTTATGTGAATGGGATCTCTCTCTCCAAATATCTTATTGTACTGTTTGTACTCTCACTTCTTGTGATGATGTGAGATGAAGTAACCTGAATGACACGGGCATTGTTGACATAGCCTTAGTTAAGCTACTGTTGACCTTTTCACAATAGTCAGAAGGAGGATCGTCTGCTTCTGGACCGCGGTTGACTGCAAGGTATCTGAAACCGTGGAAAGTGAAACCGTGGATAAGGAGGGACTAGAATACTCAGGTTATGTGGTGATAGTTTTGAGATTTTTTGTTTAGCTGAACATGTTTTTTATATGTAACCATTCCGAAACCTTTCTGAAAATTTTTCCTTTGAATGTTTCTTACTCTAACAAATAACCCACCCCAGTGAATATTTTATACCATGCTTTTATTGAAGAAATCCTACAATATTGGCATTGGAGGGGATCTTGAAACCCAGTTCACCCCCTACCCTGCATTTGAGGAGACTGGAGAAACTTCAGACTCATTCCTAGTGTTGAGGTGTAATCTTCAAAATGTTAAAAACATGACTCTCATATATATATAAAATATAGAATGAACACATATCAAGGATTTTATTCCTCTCATTAATTAATGAGAGAACCAGCAAGATGGTGAGGCTGGCTCAAAGAATAGATATTTATATATAGTCAGTCAGAGGGACGCTGAAATGAATTTGCTAATAGAGACAAAGCTGGTAAATGTCTTATGAGACTGTAAAACTGAAACTTGAAAAGGGTCACCTTTTCTACTGGACAAAAATACACAAATTAAAATCTAACTTCACTGTCTTGGGGAGATAGGAAATGGCAAAGCCAAACACAAGCACATTCCCCTGTGCAATCAAATAATTCTTGGATGAGTCTGGTTAAAATGACAGCTAAGGGATAATGTAGTCATTCTTCTGCTTTGGTTCTGAGTTTTGGATAATTTTTCTTAATTCTAGACAGAACCTGAACCAGCATCAGGATCCCGGTACACTTTTAAACTTCCCTGGTCTTGGCAGATCAGCCAAGACATCACTTTTGGCAGCTGTTTTTAAGTTTTTCTCTCCCAAGACAATGATATCAGATGACAACCACATGTGTGACACATTCCCCTGGGCTTGCTCAGGGTTATCTGGGCACTCTAACACCACCCCTTTTCCTCTCACGAGAGAATGTATGTGCATATGTGTGACCCTGATGTTGTTATGGGGATATATATGTTCATAGATATTCTTTTTTATTTAAGAAACTATTCTTACACGTTGCTACTCAAACTGTTATTAGTAAAAATAAATTTTCTCATGGCTTGCATCAAAACTGACTTCAATGCATTAGCATGGCGTGGCTTGAGAAACACTGATTGATGACAGCAAAGCTCTAACATGTTTTGCAAGAATCCTCTACTGCCCCGATGGCATGTTTGTTCTGTTTCTTTGCATCTTGCCTTGCTTTGTGCTGTGGAATCTCAAATTCTTTGCACTTGGCCTGACAGCAAGAAGTGCTAGAACATATGGAGTTTGAGACACATTGAGTCGTCCTTAATCATCTGCAGCTCAACAATTGCAGCACTGTGGTCACTAGGGACACGAGACCAGCTTCTAGTTCTTCACATTGTGTCTGTCAAGCCTGTATCTCAACTATCCGATGGGGATGTGGATGCATTTTTCAGACCCTTTGGGTCACATGTCTCTGTGGTTGCTCTCTGTTGAGATGAGGCACAGTCAGGCTCACAGTGTTTTCAGGATCATGGTGAGTACCTTTTCCTGGACATGTCCTGAAACTCAGGGAAGCCCTTCCCTGGCCATGTCTGTACTCTTCAACCTGGTCTCCCTGGCCATGGCTGATGGGGAGGTAGAAACCCAACCCCACTGGGCCAGTTGAGGCTCTCTCTCTCTCTTGGAAATTTGGACCTTGAAATAGAGAGAGACAGCACTGGAAAGGTGTTGACACCAAGTGCCTGTTGAGAAACTTGGTAAACACCTTCTCCCAAGGGCCCTCAGGCTACCCTGGGGTCTACCTCATGCGGTCAGCTAACACTTCATTTGATTCTGAAAGATGCATGAAGAATTTTTTCATTAAATTTCACTCTACCTTTTGTTTTTGCCATTAGTTTTGTCAAAGTTGGTTTCAGTTGCTTAAAAGTGAGAACACTTTGAGTAACAGAAGCCTCCCCAAAGTAATGATGTAGGTGGAGGCTGACCTGGCCTCAAGCTGACCTGGCCTTAAGACTCATCTAGTCTACTTCCTTTTGTTGTAGAAGAGGAAATCAAGGTTCGGAGAATTTTCATGGCTTATTCACAGTCACACTCATTTGGTAGTCCCCATCTTGGATGTCCAGCCCAGGGGAGCCTTCAGATCATTGCAAGTCCCACTAGCATCTGCCTGCTACCACATGACAGATGCCAAATGAGAACCGTCCAGCCAAGCTCTTCCCAAATTCCTGATCCAAATTCCCCTTCTACATTTCTGTGGTCCAAATAAATTATTGCTGCATGCCAATAAGTTTTGAGATTGTTTCTTATTCAGCCATAGTGATGGTAACTGTCTCCCCTTGATGCTCCTTCACTCTCTCTCTCCATTCTTCTATTTGTCCATCCAATTCCTCCATCCAGCCAGCATTTTAAAAGATACGACTCTCATGGAATTGGTGCCTTAAAGACAAATCAGTCCCTGTCCATGGCCTTGCAAAGTGTCCAGAGAATAGGGGAAGGGGAAAACCGGCACGAGTAAAACAGCTCAAACCATAGAAAACATAAAAGAGTGGCAAGAAGGCATGCACAGTAAGCTTTGGAAACTCCACATTAGGAGTGGCTAAATCTGACTGGCAAGTAACATAGCGAAGTTCCTGGCTCTCATGAGTGGACATCCCAAGGGAGGAGATAGTCAATAAAGGAATAAACAACTAACCAAGGGAATACATTGGCAAAGGGAGGATGGGGTGGAGTGGGTGAGGCTGCAGCATGGGAAGCCAATTATGAGACTGAGGTAAAGTCCGGATGAGAGAGGAAGAGGGAGAAGACTGGGTGAGGGAGAACGGAGAGAGGCTGACAGGAGAGCCAAGCACCAGCAGGCACTGGACTGGGTTTGGCTGTGTATCAAAGTGGCTGGCTAGATTGCGGGGCCCACAACATTTCTGGGCTCTTCCACCTTCTTGGTTGTAAGTCACTTTGCCCATCCAAGGGCCCACCCTTGGATTCTCCGTGATGACCTCCATATCAAAACTTGCCTTTGGGAAAGATTCTAACAGAGTCATCCACATGAAGGTGTCTTTTTGTGGGACATCAGTTGTCTAACATTTAAACTAAAGGAGTGAAGCCATGAGGGTCAAAATGTCTAGAATTGACAAAAGGGGAGTTGTATATGACTTAAATCAGCTTGAGTCAAAAAGGGATGAATGCAGTAGGGCTACATAAAGAGCCATCTAAGACCCTCCCCCTCCCACCTCCTCTTTCTTCTCTGGGTTTCTTTGTCTTTTCTCCCTGCTTCTCTCTGTAGCTCTGAAACGTTTTTCTCTTTTTCAGGTTGAATGGCTTTTTTTTTTTTATGTCTCTGAGCACATGGGCCCAACATGGCACCCCCAAAGGGTGTCCTCGGCCCCAAAGTCTGTATCACCTTACACATCCATCCCCTGTAGCTAAGTACTGAAACAGCTGAGTCCTGCTTCCAAGTTTTGGTCAAGAGGCTGTAGCCCAGCTTGGATCCACCCTCCCCTAGTACACTGAGCTGTAGGAAAGTTTGGCCAATCAGGAAGAGGTTGTCGGTAGGTTATCTCTGAGTGGAGCCCTGCATGGAGAGGAGACAGTGGTCACCTCTACTGCACTAGAGGTGAGCTTCTGTGTGGAGGGCACCCTGCATGCAGATTCTACCTAATATCTGATTACCTATAAGGCCAAATTTGTCCTCAGGAACCATTCTGGACACTATTGGCAGCTATTGCTAGGAACATCCTCCCCTTAGCTACACTGTTCCAAAAGGAGATGAAAAGGATCTGTGACAGCTGGTGGTTTGTTTTTATTCTTTTAAGTCTCAGATAACTGTAGTTGTCTGTTAATTAGCCTCCAGGAAAGCCCTCCTTTGCTTTGCTTCCTGTGATGGACCGATGGGCATTTAAGCCTAGACATGGTGGCACCTTCACTGCATTTTTTCTTGCCCTGTTTTCCCAGAAGTTAAGGTCGAGGCAGCCCCTGTTGACTTGGTTGCTTCGATAAAGAAGAGAGTCTGGTACTTCTGAGAAAATCCTGCCCACTCAACCCCCAGAGAGGGGCAGGGCACTAGCCTGCATTGAGCTCCTATTATGTGCCAGGCACCGTGCTAGGAACCCTTCGGTCACCCTCCTCTATTGATCTCATAGTGATGATGTGATGCACAGCAGAGAGAAGTCCCATGTGGTGAGTGGGTTTGTAGCCACGTAACTTCTTACTTAGATATCACTTTTTTTTTTCCTGTACATGGAATCATCACAGTTCCTCTCGTTTCTTGGAGCATGAAGTAAAGGCACAGGGCTACTGGAGGCCTTTTTTTTTTTTTTTTTTTTAAGTAACACAGCACAACTGTATTAGAAAAGAACCCACCCTTAAAATCCTTTTGCACTTCTAAGCAGGGATGGTGTCCACGTGTGGGGGCTTTGCTGTGGGGGAGTTACTCTTTTGCAAAGGATGAGGGATCAGAAGAGAAACTTCAAATGAAACATCTAAACGTCTTTTGTTTGAACTTAAGTGTGCTTCCAAAGAGCTTTAACATGTTAGTACCTTGCCCCTTGGAATGGAAGAATTCCTTCAATTGGCTTTAAAGAGCAAATTGCACAGACATTCTCACATCGACTAAACATTGGTTAGTGGCTGTAACGAAATTTCTAGTCACTTCAGAGCCCTCAGGGACTGAACCCAAGTTTCCCATGCTGGGGAGCCTGCCAGGAGAAAGGCGAGCAGCCATTAATAGTAGATAGCTGAATTTATTGACCACCTCAATAGCACAAGGCACCTTATTTGGTTTTTCACAATGATCCTAAAATGTAAGCGGTGTTATTGTAACTTTAGGAAGAAGGGCACTCTAGATTCAGAAGTTAAATAACGTGCTCTAGAGGAGCATTAAAATGCAGAGCTGAAGGGTTGTGGATTCAAATACTGGTGTATGGCTTTTTAGGTGTGGGATCTTAGCCTCAAGTTTCTCATTAAATTTTATCAGTGCAAAAAGAGATGATAATGGTCAAAGCCACTTATGTCGGTTATGTTTGGGTGAGGTTGAAATAAGATCCTGTATGTTTGGCTCCTGCTCTGACTACCCCATAAGGCCAGGCAGCTCACAAGTGGCAAGCCTGGGACTTGACCCCAGGGCTGTTGGACTCACAGCTTGTGGCATTCTACGCTGCCTTCCATGGGGTGAGGGTGGGGGGATTTTGATTCCAAAATGAAGATCGACTGGGGTCAAGGAAAAAGTTTGGTGTTCAGAGTCAGCTAAGTTTGATTGATGAGTAACAATCCCCCGCTCCCCATATAGCCACACATACCTGTTTATTTGAGAACATGAGTGCATAGATTTAAGGAGAATTCTATTCGGATAGGGCAAGAAAAATCATACCCTGATGTGGAATGTATACTTATCGACAGATGTTAGTTCTGCTAGGCAATCTTTTTTTTCTTATTGTTTTTCTGTATAAATCAACTTCATTGAGGTATAATTTACATATAATAAAATGCCCCCATTTTAAGTTTGATGAGTTCTGACAAATGTATACAGCTGTGAAACCACCACGATAATTAAACTATGAAGCATTCCTATCATCCCAGAGAGTTCTCTCCTGCTTTTCTTTGTGGCCAATTTCCCTACTCCCAGCCATAAGTCACCACTGACCTGCCTTCTGTCTCTATAGAATCTGACTGTTCTAGAATTTCATATAAATGAAGTCATACACTTTGTACTCTGGTTTCTGGTTTCTTTTGTTGAGCATAGTGTCAGAGATTCATCTGTGTTGTTTTGTTTATCAGCCATTTATCCTTTTTTCTTGCCCTGTAGTATATCCTTGTGTGCATACCCATACCTGTTAACCCATTCATCCTGACGGGCAATCATTCAGCAAAGGTTAAAGTCATACAGAACTACCTTAGCCCTGGGCAGCGAGGACTCCTCCCTTGACCGTGGGCTTTGGAGGACCTCCCTTTGTCCTTCCTTCAGACATGTCCTTCCTCATGAGGGGAAATGGCTGTGGGACCAAGGAGACATGGCCATCTGGAACCTTGCCTAAGTACCCAGAACCAGACAATCTCCTGCTCAAATGGCCCTGAATCTGCTGCCAGGCCTGCATAAGCCTTTCCCCTAGATCAGTCCTCCTGTGGGTGTATGGTGGCTATAGACTAACTGTATTCCCCTCAAATTCATATATTGAAATTTAATCGTCGATGTGTTGGGAGCTGGGGCTTTGGAGCGGTGACTAGGTCCTGAGGGTGAAGCCCTTATGAAAGGGATTAGTGCCTTCTACAAGAGGCCTCAGTGAGCACCCTGGTCCCTTCTACCACATGAGGACACAGTGAAAAGATGGCTGTCTATGAACCAAGAAGTGGGCTCTCACCAGACACCAAATGTGCCAGCGTCTTGATCTTGGCAGCCTCCAGAACTGTGAGAAATAAATTCATGTTGTTTATAAGCCACCCAGTCTATAGTATTCTGTTATAGCCACTGGAATGGACTAAGACAACAATGCTATACCCCCAAGCTTGAAGGCTGGTGGTCTGCGGGTGTGGGGAGGGCACATGGACCTTGGATGTGCAGGTTGAGTTGCCTGTGTTCATGCATGCAAGTCTCCTCATGGGAACATAAGCGGGGGCCTGCTGCAGGCTGAGAGCCTTGATTTGTATTCACTCCTCAGTCCACAAGTGTTAGGGGTGGGCCTGTGGCCATAGAAGCAGGAGAAGAAGGGAGAAAGAGATTCTTAAGAAGAAATAAAAATTATAAAGAGACAGAAAACCAATTTTAAAGGTCACAGAGCAGAGGGTTGTAGAATTAGACATGATTTTAGATTTCATGTTCTCTCATTCTTTAATTTCACAGATGAGGACCACTGAGGTCCAGAGAGGTTAAATGACTTTTTCAAAGTTGCACAGCTAGTTAGAGGCAGAGCCAAGTTAAGAATTAAGAGTTTCTAGTTCCTAGGCCAAATTTCTTTTAATATATACAAGAGCAGGGGTACCTGGGTGGCTCAGCTGGTTAAGTGTCTGACTTTGGCTCATGTCACGATCTCGTGGTTCATGGATTTGAGCCCCGCATGGGGATCTGTGCTGGCAGTTCAGAGCTTAGAGCCTGTTTCAGATTCTCTCTCTTTGTCCCTCTCCCATTCACGCTCTGTCTCTCTCTCTCTCAAAAATAAATAAACATTAAGAATTTTTAAAAAATACATACAAGAGCAGTGGTCTTCAAACATTTTTGTTTGCATATCCCCTAAATTATTTTTGTTAAACTGTGAACTCCCTTCACTTATTTTGAGGTTCACTTCTGCAATATTTTTAATCATACCTTAAAAAAACTGCAAAGGACTTAATTTCCAGCATATTGCAAATATTGTCATTTTAAAATCAAATTGTTATGTCACACTTGAAGTGGAATCTAAATACCGGAGCCATTTGCTGCTCATGAACATCCATTAAAAAAAAATACGTGAACAAGCTCTTAATAGAAATTTTATGTCATTTCTTTTTCCTCTTTGAACTTGAATTTTCTTTCTATTCTCCCCAAGAAATTGTCCTAATATACTTCATGCTTGAGAGGTTTTTATTTCTCGCTCTATTACATTTTCCTGCGCACACACGCACACACAGAAATTACACATCTCCATTTTCTGTGTCCTTTCATTCATTTATTAAACAAATATTTGTTGAGTGCTCATTATGTGCCAGACATCGGTCTAGATGCTGTTCTAGTAAACAAAACACAAAAATCTCTGCTCCCATGGAACTTACTTTATTGCGAGAAGAGAAACCAGGCAAGGAAAGGAGATAAATAATGTCAGATGGGAGGTGGTGTTGGGCATTTCAGTCCCTGAAAAGGTGACTTTTACACAAGAGCCAAAGGAAGTAAAGGCTCCAGTTATGTGAACATGAGGGAAGGAGCATGTTACACGGAGGAAATAGCTGGTGCAAAAACCCTGACACTGGACTGTGACTGTTATGTTTGGAGAAGAATCAGAGGGCCAGCATGGCTGGTGCTGGGAGATGGAGAATGGGGGCCCCTGGAGATGAGTTCAGAGGGCACGAGTAGTAAGATTACGTAGGGCCTTGTAGGATATGTTAAGTATTTTTAGCTTTGGCTAACTGTGGAGGATTTTGATCAAAGAGATTATGTCATCTGACTTATTTTCCCAAAACTTTTGTGGTAGCCATATTGAAAATAGACTGCAAGAAGGGAGTATGAGCCAAGGTATGTACAGCTTTTAGGGAAGGTGCTGGATGTCTTTCATTTGCTCTTCAGATCTACTCTCCACCTTTCTCTACCCTGCTTGCACCCTGGGAGGTTGATCTCTAAGGATTACATCAATGGGCTGTTTGTTTATTGGCTTCCAGAGAGGAGGTTCAGCTAATAGGGACCAGTAGGAGATGAGAGGGAGGGAGGGGAATAAGACTGGGGCATTTATTCCATTTGTTTCACTGGTTCCCTCCCTAATGAATCACTGCAGGTTGGCTGTGTCCCTCTACCTAAGGCCATAACTCCTGTTGGGTAGTAGTGTTCCTCTTATAGCTACCCTTTTGGGGTTCTGGTAACTGTCTTCTTCCATTGCTCCTTTAGGTCTAGAGGTAGCCATGGCATCCCCTTCATGTGAGTCCTTGGTGCTTCATCATCCCTTAACCATGGCCACATGTTTGCCAACATAGCCCCTTAATTAAACTCTCTTTAGCCACCCTCATTGTGCCCTCTATTTCCTCTTGGGGCTCTGGCTCTTTCAGTTATTTATTGCTGGGTCAAAACCCACCCCAAAACGTCATGGCTTAAAACAATCAGAATCATTTATTTGCTCACGATTTTATAATTTGGGCAAGGCTTGGCAGGGATACCTCATCTTCACCCCATGTGGCCTGGGTAGCCGGGGCTGGAGGATTCACTTCCAGGATGGCTCACTCGTATGACTGGCAGCTTGGTGCTAGCTGTTGTCTAGGAGCTCAGCTGGGGCTGTCGGCCGGGGGCTTTGATTCTCCTCCAAGTGGGCTGTTAGGGCTTCCACACGGTGTGGAGGCTGGATTCCAAGAGGCAGGAAGCAGAAGCTGCCAGCTTTCCTAAAGCCTAGGTCCGGAACTGGCACAGCATTGCTGCTTCTATGTGTAATTGGCTACAGTGGTCAGAGGCCAACGCCAGATTCAAGGGGGTAAAAAGGAGCACAATGAATCTATGGTCATCTTTAACACACCATGCCAACTGAGACAGGAGGCTGCTGCCATAATCCGGGAGGGAGACAATGATGGCTTGAACCAGGGTAAAAGAGGCTGGACCCTGCTTATAGTTTGAAGGCAGCTAATGGGGTTTGCTGACTGGAAGTGAGGTGTGAGAGAAAGAGAAGAGTTGTGCTAATCTGTGTCTTCTGAGAAGCAGATGCCCAAATGGAATTAAACATGTAAGGATTGTATTCATATTATTTCCAGTGTGAAAGGAAATCAGGAAGGAGCCAGAGAAAGCTGGGCCAGCCATCAGACTGTGATGGCAGTCTGATCCTGGATGGAAGGGAGAGGGAGAGAAGGTTGGACGGAGGTCCAAGGCCACCATGCAGTCTAAGGAAGTTTCAGCAAAGCCCTTGGAAAGTTCCTGAGCCAAAGTTGGCCAGCAGAGGAATCTTGTGTCTCTCAGGAAAGGGTCTGACTCAGTATCCCTGCCACACTCAATGATTGGTGGGGAGTAGTCCATGGAAGGGGTGGCCTCAATGCAAGTGCAATCATGGGTTCAAGCACAGCATGTGGGGTTCTCGATTACACTCCCTGTATAGGAGGTCTGTGAGGCACATTCTCATGGCTGCCTCAGAGGACAACCCTAAGGTTTTGACCTGCGCAGCTAAAAAGATAAGAAGCCTGCGGGAAGAGCTGCTTTGAGGAGGAATATCAGAAGTATGGCTTCAGACATGTTAAGTTTGAGATACCTATTGCACACCCAGTAGAAGTATCAAATAGGCAAATGGATAAACATGTCTAGATTTGGGGGGAGATGTTCATGTTACAGAGAGCAAATTATGGTCAGTAAGACTCTAACATCTTGTCTTGATGAAGCTAGCACGAAATGGATCAAAACAGCATAGATACCAAATCTTGGTAAGCAAAATGTCAATTACTAAGCATAAAAGGAAAATTTTATTGCACACACATCTTTTTATAAGACATATCTGTGAATGAATATTACTTATCACTAGGAAAAGCCAGATTTCAGAATCAACTGTGTTCCCATTTAAGAGCCCAGAAATCTTGCTCACAGAAAAACGCAGATCAGAGTAGAAGGAATTTTATTTACAGTAGCGTTGTTTGGTTCTCTAAACCCCTTCTGCATCCTCTGCCACGGATCCTGTAGTAGTAAACTATTATCAAAAATCACTTCTGGGGCACCTGGGTGGTTGAGTCGGTTAAGCGTCTGACTTCAGCTCAGGTCATGATCTCACGGTTCATGGATTCGAACCCCACATCGGGCTCGGTGCTGACAGCTTAGAGCCTGGAGCCTGCTTCAGATTCTGTGTCTACTTCTGCCATTCACACTCTGTCTCTCTCTCTCAAAAATAAATACACACTTAAAAAAAATCCCTTCTGATTATCAGGTCTTCCTGCAGCTTTGGTGAAAGCAAAGAACTGGACACCACCTGGCTTGCAACAAGCTTCGTTACTGAATGATGAGAGTTATTTACTTTGTCAACACCAGCCCCAAATTTGAAATTGAACCTCAGTTTGATGCCTAAGACATTTTTACTGTCTGGGACAGTGCCCCAGTATAAGGTTCTGGAAGGATGAGAGGTGGGCCTCATTTCAGCAGAGTGGAAGAGGGGCAGCTGCAAAAAGGGAGGTAGCAAAGGTAGGTTTGCATGTCCTTAGGCAGATTTCGGTCTGAAACTTGAGTCCCTTGAAACCCTCTTGCATGCAGGGTGGAAAATCTTCTCATATTTTAGTTTGCACAGTAAGAAGCAGAGTGGTTGGGAAGGTCCTTGGATAAGGCACCAGGGTTTATTTAGAAGGCGACTGGAGCAGCCCTTCAAAGCATGTCAACATAGGGCCACTTTGGAGAGCTGATCTGAGAGGCCCTGAACTGGTGCAGGGGGAGGTCTGTCCCTCAGCCTGGAAGAAGGAGATTCTGTTTTCCTGGTGTCTCTGTGCTGAAGAATAAAAGCTCAGGCTTCAGCCAGGGCCAGAGTAAGGTGGGAAGGCTAGAAAAATCAAGAAACCAAACTGATACTGGTGCTGGGCAGGGGTGGGGGGGTGGCTCAACATAGAAGATGGAGAGCTTTTAAGAACCTGAGCAACGTGGGGTGCCTGGGTGGCTTGGTCGGTTAAGCTTCCGACTTCAGCTCAGGTCATGATCTCGCGGTCTGTGAGTTCGAGCCCTGTGTCGGGCTCTGTGCTGACAGCTCAGAGCCTGGAGCCTGCTTTAGATTATGATTCTTGCTCTTTCTCTGCCCCTTCTCTGCCCCTCCTCTGCTCATGCTCTGTGTCTCTTTCTCTCTCTCTCAAAAATAAATAAAACGTTAAAAAAAAAAAAACCTGAGCAATGAGGTATGCCACTTCAAGCCAGTTTCAAAGATTGGGGCTGTGTGTATGCAATGTGGGTAAATCTGAGTTTGGAACTGCCCTGAAAGGTTGCATGAGGAGAAAAGATAGTTAGGATGGGAGGTGGAAAAATTACTTAATCTTAAGAGCTCTGGCTCCTTAGGAGATCCCTTCTTGTTCCCTTCAGTGCCCTAAAGTTTCCCCCAGTGAAGGTGGCCTGGCACCTGCTAGGGAGCCACCCCAGCCCCATTCTCTCTTGGTGTTGTGGAGACATCACTGTGTTCAAGTCAGAAGACCAACGATAGACCTGCATCTGTCCTCCGCTGGCTGTGTGGTCTTCGGAAAGCTCTGTTCTGAGCCTGGGCTTCCTTAACTCGAAACTGGGAACGAAAATATTTGCTTCTGCTGCCAAAAAAAAATTTTTAGGGGCACTTGGGTGGCTCAGTCAGTTAAGCATCCAACTTCGGCTCAGGTCCGGATCTCGCGGTTCTTGAGTTTGAGCCCTGCATCCGGCTGTCTGCTGTCAGCACGGAGCCTGCTTCAAATCCTCTGTCCTCTCCCCACCCCCGCCCTTCCCCTGCTTGTGCTTGCTCACTCTCTCTCAAAAATTAAAAACAAAACACATACAAAAAAGTTAACAGCGATTTTATTATTCTGCTGCTTTTTAATGTCTTAAAAATCAAAGGTAAATTTCTGCAAATGTGCTTTTCAAATCATAATGTTCTATAAAATCGAATTGCATGGGCAGTTCAATTCAGTATCAGTGAGTACTCCCTCTGTGCCGGGGACCATGGGTGGGGCAAGTTAGACACAGAATGTGAGGGCAGAAATGGCCTAGGGTGAGAGGCAGGAGCTGATAAGACTCAAGGGAAGAATAAGAGACACTGTGAAGCAACCTGGGGAAAAGTGGGATGAAGACCTTGCAGGCCGAGGCAGAGGACTGTGAATATTTAGGTTAGTTTAGGTTAGAACGTTTATTCCGTGCCCCCCCACCCCCCCACTATTTGAAATTTTCTGGCCATGAGCAGTCATACACATATGTCCTTATACATTTCTCCAACTATTTTCTGAATATAAATAATATGAGATCAATGAACCAAAAGGCCCTTTCTAGGCCTTTTAATTTATAATACTATATTACCCTCCAAAAAGTTGGGTCGCCATCTCCTGTAAAGAGTGTTGGCTTTATCACACCCTTCCCCGGAATCTACAATGATTTTTTTGTGCAAACATAACAAGATGATCATTTCTGATGATGGCGCTTGATCCGTGATTTACGATATGACCCCAAATTCTCTTTTTAATCTTGTTTCCATCTCAGACGTGGTAGAGAGTAATAGGGACACAGCTCTAGAGGAGGCTACTTTGGAATGAATCCTGCCTGGGTCTACCACTTTGTTGATGCAAAGGTGACTGAGCCTTCCCATGCTTCTGTTTCTTTTATCTCTGGGGGGAGTGATCCTATGAAAAATTTGGGGGAGGTTCATGTTTGGTTTTCAAATTTTTCTATGATGATTATACATTATGTGTGTTATAAAATGTTATTGGTTTATGTGATTAGTCTCTTTGGGGGGTCAATGTCTGCCATCAGGATAATGAATCTGCAGTGTCCTGGACAGAGGAGTTCAAGGTGGGGAAAGCAAGATGGGAAGGGCTGAGATGCTGGTGGTAACAGTGAGAAGGGAGATTTTCAAGTATAAGAATGAATGGTGGGGAGCCTGGATGTTTCAGTTAGTTGAGTGGGTGGCTTCGGCTCAGGTCACGATCTCACAGTTCATGAGTTTGAGCCCCGCATCTTGCTCAGTGCTGTCAGCAAAGAGCCTGCTTCAGATCCTCTGTCCCCTCTCTCTCTGTACCCCCCCCCCACTCTCTCTCTCTCAAAAATAAATAAAAACATTAAAGAAAAAGGAATGAGCAGTGGATGAAGGTGGTCTTGGGGAAGTAATGTACAACATGACAACAGTAGTTAACAATACTGTGTTGTATACTTGAAAGTTGTGAAAAGAATAGGTCTTAAAGGCTCTCATCACAAGAAAAAAATCTGTAACCATGTGAGGTGATGGATGTTAGCTAAGTTTATTGTGGTGATCATTTAGCAATATATACACATATACACCTTAAACTAGTACAGTGTTAGATGTCAATGATATCTCAATAAAACTGGAAAAAAATTTATACAACCAAGCTTAAGGAATGCATACTATTTATGTGTTACATTTTAAAAATAAGTGGAATGTAAGTTGAATACCATTGTTATTTATTTATTTAAAAATTTTAAAAATATTTATTTATTTTTGAGATAGAGACAGAGTGTGAGCAGGGTAGGGGCAGAGAAAGAGGGAGAAACAGAATCTGAAGCAGGTTTCAGGCCCAAACTCATGAACCGGAAGATTATGACCTGAGCTGAAGTTGGATACTTAGCCGACTGAGCCACCCAGGTGCCCTGAAAAATGTTTTTAAAATGAGAGAGAGTGGAAAAAAACATTTTTAAGTGAGGGCGTGGATGGGGCGGGAGGGGATGAGGTCAAGGTTCCCTTGCCAGTATGCTTGGGCCTTCCCTCTGTGCACTTTCCTTTCCAAGTCTGGGGGATGCTGAACTCCTCCACACTGACTCTGCCTGTGGGAAAAATGTTGGGCTTGTTCAGAATGCAAGGGAGCACTGGCTTTTATTGCTAGCTCACTGTATCATTGGTTTCATCCCAGCTTCAAAAATGTTCTTTTAATGGCAAATGCCATTTTGATGAGACCATCTCTTTCTTGTCCTCTCCCTTTCTTCTCCCCTGACTCTTCTTACCTCCTTTATTACTGTGTTGTTGGGTGTGTACCATGGGGAAACACCATGGCAGGTGCCATGGGGGTATATTAAAGAGACAACATGAACCTCACTCTTCAAAGGACACAGAACACCTCCAATCCCTCCTTGCTTCTTTTCCCAGAAGACTTTGGAAACCACATGACAAAGGAAGAAGAGAAGGAGTCCCCTGGTTGTTAGGGGACCTCCTGTCACATGCCAGGTAGTGTGCTAGACACTTGTACCTACATTTTCACATTTAATGCCCTCAACAACCACAGGGGTGAGTATCATCCTTTCATTTGACAGGTGAGGAAATTGGCTCAGAGACTTTTGACAACTGGTGCAAGGCCATAAATGTAGAGGTTTGAAGACGAGTCTGTGTGGCTGATGTTTGACCCCACTCGGCCTTCAGTGTCTTTCAATTTGTTGGCCAAGGGACTATGGGGACCCACGTTCATCCCTCTCCTGCTGTTTTGAGGGGCTCATTTTTAATTATTCTCAGAGGTAAGTAAGGGTTATGGAAGTGAAGTGATGAGCAGAACGCTTCCATGGGTTCCCGTAAGCTGTTGCCTTTGAAAGGAATCATACACATTCATCTGGGTCATGGAGGGCGATGTTGTCCTTGGACTGGCAGAAGTTTAGGAAGGGCTGAGAACTTTCTCAAGTGACTTCCTCTGTCAGAGTCTTTAGGGCCATGTTGATGATCTGACTGGATTACCTATGGCATGAGGAAAGCCAGACATGGTTCAGCAGGAAACCTAGTGTCCTAGCTTTCTGTGGAAAACCTTGGAAGCCATGTTGCTGTGGCAACTGTGGCTTCTGACTCCGCTTTTGGTGATAATGAGAAATGGATTGATGGGAGGGTGTTGTAGCTTAATGGAAGTTACCAGGTTCTAGGCTCACTTGGTCTTATCCATGACTTCTTTCAGGTTTCCATGAACTTCTTTCAGGTTATCCATGGCTTCTTTCAGGTTTCTGTTGATTAGCCCTCTTGAGAACAGTGGAATCTTGCTACTCTGCAATAGCCTGAAGTGTCTCCCAGGACAGCCTGGGAGTCCTGAGGTGGTGGTGGCTGCCATGAGAACTGCAGGCAGGCTCAGTCACACTGCACTCAGCACTTGGGGGCTTCAGAGAGCCCTGGTCCTACCACCTGATACCCCAAGAAGTTGTGTTTCTTGTTGAGGGAGAGGAGAACATTCTCCCTGGCTCTCAGCTCCCCAGGGGCTGACAGGGACTATTAAGGTCATACATCCCTTGGGTCCCTCCCAGAGGGGAGCTCCAGGAAGCTCTCCTGTCAGGATAGGTAGGAGGCTTCCCTCTGGGAGTCCATGACATCACATCCACACCTTATGCCTGATTTTATCTCATTAAGTTGAAATGATCTGCCACTGAGATTAAGGACAGATCATTAGAGGCAGGTAGGGGAGACTGTCCCTAGCACCTGGCATGGTGCCTGGGGCACAAGAGATGCTCTGCCATTGGAGGCCTGTGTGTTGAACAGAGAGGACTGCCCTCAGGGACTCAGGTTCTTTCTAGCTTCCAGATCTGCTTGTGTCCTCATGGCTGCAAGATGGCTGATCCATTCCTACCCTTCATCTCCACATTATAGGTAGGTAAGAAACACAAATGGAGAAAGAGGAAAGTACAACCTTTCTGCCAGAAGTCCCTGGCAGATCAGTATTGTTTGGCTATCTCTAGGCAGCAAGGGAGCCTGGGAAGGTATGTGTTCTCACCTGGGCTTCTTGTCCTCTTAAACAAAATTAAGGTTCTTTTAGTCTGTAGGAGAGCTTATTAGTTTCCTAAGGCTGCCATAACAAAGCACAAACTGGGTGGCTTAAACTACAGAAATTTATTGTTTCTGAGTTCTGGAGGCCAGAAGTCCAAGATCAAGATGTTGGCAGGGTGGATTCCTTTTGAGGGCTGTGGGAGGTAACCTGTTCTGTTTCTCTTGTAGCTTCTAGTGGTCTGTTGGCAACCTTTGGATTCCTTGACTTGTTCTTTGGCATCACTTTGACCTCTGTCTTCATCTTCACATGGTGTTCTCCCTGTGTGCACATCTGTGTCCAAATTTCCCATTTTCGTAAGTACATCAGTCATATTGGATTAGGTGGATTGGGCCTGGTCTAATGACCTCATCTTATCTTGATCATCTGCAGAGACCCTACTTTCAAATCAAGTCACATTCACAGGTATTGGGGGCTAGGATTTCAACACCCTTTTGGGGAACATAGTTTAACCTATAATAGGCAGTTTTCAAATATGGCTTCCAAGTTCTTCAACACTTCTCCTGTCAAGAGGTGAGGTCTGTGCTTCCCCGCCTTAAATCTGATTGCTTGTGTTTGTGTTGATTATTAGAATATGGTAGAAGTGACTTCAAAACTAGGTCATAGAAGGCCTTGCAGCCCCCTTTTGGCTCTCTCAGGATGCTCTAGAAGAAGCCAGTCACCACGGTAGAAGTCTGGCCATCCTGGAGAAGCTGTGAATAAGAGCTCCAATCTTTGGTCCCAGCTGAGCTTCTGGCCAACAGCTGGCATTAATGCTTGCTCGGTGCATGTGCCATCTTGGACATCTGGCCCATTTGAGCCTTCAGATGACTAAAACCTCAGTTGGCTTCTGACTGCAACCACGTCAGAGGCTCCAAACAAGAACTGCTCAGACAAACCCTTCCTGAATTATTGACTCACAGAATCATGAACAAAATCAAACTATTGTTTTTTAGGCCTCTAAATTTGGTAAGTTGTTGTCCAGCACTAGAAAACTATAATAATCAACAAGAAGAAGAAAATGAATATTGGTCAGCCAATAAGAGCACTGGGAGCTCCAAGACTCAGGGAGAATCATCACCAGGAGGATGGCCTTTATGGAGCCCCTCATCAGAGGTCCTGTGTTTCTGGGTTTCCATGGAAGTTGGGTGATGTTCCTTCGTGCTGAGACACCCAGTTGAGACAAACCTACATTTGAGTGTCCCAAATGGTGGCATCATCGGAATGTTCAAGGAATCATTTTTGGGGGGAGAAATTCTACCAGGGATTATTGCTGTTGACTGTTGTAATGAAGCCAGTGATCCCTGGCTTGCCCTACCTGCTGCTTTGCCTGACCCAGGGTACATTGTCACTGGCGAACACAGTGCTAGCTTCTGTTTCACCGAGAGGTAGGTCCTCCCTTCCCCCATTTTATAAGCAAAGGCTCCATGGGTAGCATGTTCCTGGTAGACCCTGAATTCTACACCATCATTTTTACTTTCCTGGTTTATTCTGGGGGCCCCAGAGCCAGACTCTGCCTCTCAAATGATGGGTAAAAGTAAGAGCTTGTCTTGGAAGAGAATTTTTGGAACCTGCTGAAGGTCATTCTGTGCTGACCAGCTCACCTGTGGGTGTGGGCAACTGTTACTGGTGTCCAAGTTCCACCGCATTTCTGTCCATGTGGCTGTCCTTTTCTGTGTGCTCTCCTAGGTCTCAGGGCTCATCATTTCTCTTGTATCTCTTATTCATACTATGTCTAAGCCAAATCCTTGCTTTGCTTGACCTTTATTCTATTCTCCCTGACTTCTTCATATTTAAGTTCATGCTTTAATCAATTTCCCCAACAGCAGTTGCCAAGCAACTTCCCTTCCCTTCTATAGGTTTCTCCTAAAATCCCATCTGTTTCATCAAGCCCTTTGCTCAGCTGCACTGCTGATCTTGAGTTTTTGTTCGCGCTGTATTGAAACTATAGATTATAAACCAAAGGGATGCTACATAGCAGGACACAGAGTGGTTAGGGCACAGGCTTTGGTTGTCAGAGAAGCCTGGGTTCAGATTCTGGCTCTGCCACATATGAACTGTGTGACACTGAGCAAGTTCTTTCACTTTCCAACCCTCAGTTTCTTCATCTGTAAAATGGGTGTCGCAAATTGTATTTTCTAAAGATGGCTGCCACAATTCCTCCCATCCCACATTTTTTTCTCAGAAGCTGGGATGGAAGTTCTGGCCTTTGAATCTGGATGTTTGCGACTTGCTTGTAACCAACTGAGTGCAGTGGAAATAATGCCACATGACTTCAGAGGGTAGGTCAGAAAAGGTGATGCAACCTTGTTGCCTCACTTGCTAGAACTCACACTGGAGCCATGAGCTGCCGTTAAGCTGTCTGGCTGCCTAGAACCCACCAGGCTGTGAGGAAACCCAAATGAACTCATGTGAGAAACAATACTGAGAAGCTCCAAAAGTACAGTCAATCCTCACTATATGTGAATTTTGTATTGGTGAATCTCCTTCGTTGCCATAATTTGTGTGTAAACCCCCATCAGTACTTGCAGTGCTTTTGTGGCCATTTGGGGACATGCACACAGTGGCAAATACTTGAGTCTCACCATACACACATTCCCAGCTGGGGTCCAACAAGGAGATGCTCTGCTTTCTTGTTTCAGCTCTCATACTGTAAACAAATGTTCTTTTTGTGGTCTATTTAGTTTCCATGTGTGTGGTTTTTTTTTTTTTTTTTTGGCATTTTTGTGCTTTTGGTTGGTGATTTGCTATTTAAAATGGCCTTCAAGTGCAATGCTGAAGGGCTGTCTAGTGTTCCTTAGTGCAAGAAGTCTGTGCTGTGCCTTATGGAGAAAATACATGTGTTAGATAAGCTTCCATCAGGCGTGAGTTATAGAGCTGTTGGCTGCGAGTTCAATGTTAATGAACCAACGATATATATCAAATAAGGTGTCTTTAAGCAGGAACACACATAAAACCAAGGTACTGTATTGATCGGTTGTTGAAAACATTGTGACCAAGAGGCTTGCAGGAGCCTAACCCTGAATTTCCCTCAGGAGCAATGGTTCAACTTTTGCTAATTTAGTGTTCCCAGTGACTTTATAGAACATAACTACCTCCAGTAATGAGAATTGACTGTACATGAACAGAGTGGATGCCCAGTCAGCCCCCAGCTGCTGCAGACTCCTACAGTTCCAGCTTCACTCACTGTGTGACCGTGGCTGCATGAATGACCCCATGCAGACAGCCCAAGAGAGCCCACTGAATTCCTGACCCTGAAAAACTGAGATATAATCAGCTTGTTTTTAAAGAAAAATATCTTTAATATCTTGTTATCATTTTATATTTATAATTCTTATATGATTATTTGTTTATATGTAAAAATATTTTTTATTTATTTTGAGAGAGAGTGTGTGCGCACATGAGCAGTGGGGGAGGGGCAGAGAGAGAGGGAGACAGAATCCCAAGCAGGCTCCCCACTGTCAGCGCAGAGCCCAATGTGGGGCTTGAAATCATGAACCACGAGATCATGACCCGAGCTGAGATCAAGAGTCAGATGCTTAACTGACTAAGCCACCCAGGTGCCCCCCAAAATGTTGTTTTATGCCTCAATAGTCACTAGAATAATGGGGTAAACAATGCATTCCTCACAAGCTTGGCGAGAAGATTAAATGAAATGGTGTACCTCATGTTGAAGGGATTAAATGTTTTTATTAAGTTCCAGGCACTACACTACTGTTGATATTAGGAGTCCTCTCTGTGTTAGCCTTTATTTTATAAAACACAGATTACTAGGCTGGAAAGAGACTTTAAAGATCACCCAGGCTAATCCCTGTATTTTCAGGTGTGAAATCAGAGGCCCAGAGAGGGGAAATCGTCTGCATCTCACAGAAAGTTGACGATGGCGTAGTATAAATGAGAAGTAAGGTTCTATCTCTATGCTGAATAGAAAAACCTTGTAACTGTTTCCTTGCATGTTTCAATTACAGATGTAACTTAGTCATTGAAAAAGCAAAGCAGAATATGACTCAAATATAGAGAGGCCTTGACTTTTAACTCACCTTTTTAGTCTTAGAATCAAAGGTGAGAGGATCTTTTATTATTGATCTTCACAAAAGTGGGTTGTTTGGAGGGGTAGAAAGTGTGCCCTCGGATATGCCTCAGTAGATAACCGATGTTATTGATTTTTCATTAAGTACCTTAATGAGGGTTTGGTTTTTGCGTGGTAGCTTCTAGCACATAGTGACAGGCTAAGGCATTGGCTGCTGGGAGGATAAGGGGGTGAGGGAGGTGATGATGTCAGTAGCCATGGCCTTAAAAACTCTTGATATCAGATCCTGTTGATAGTAACGGGACAGTGGTCTTAGTTTCTGTCATATACTAGAAAACAAGACATTTCTAGGGTGGTTCGGAAGCTAATTTTTGTTCCGTATTTTCTGGATAATAAAGTGTCATCTTTTTGAAAAATGTTTATTGAGAGAGAGAGAGAGAGTGAGAGAGCAAGTGGGGGAGGTGCAGAGAGAGAAAGGGACAGAGAATCCGAAGTGGGCTCTGTGCTGACAGCAGAGAGACCGATGTGGGGCTTGAACTCACGAACAATGAGATCATGACCTGAGCCAAAGTCAGACACTTAACGGACCGAACCACCCAGGCACCCTGATAAAGTGTCATCTTGGATGACACAACAGAAACTCAACAAAAACCTATGAATATTTGTGCCTGTGGGCTCTCAGCCAGGTTGGTGGGTAGGGAGGGAGAGATATTCATAGGACCCACAGTCTAGAATTAAGGAATTCCAGGAGCCAGAAAGAAAACCAGAAACTCGGGGTCAGCAGAGGTGAGGATTCATTCACGCTTGCAAATTTTTTTACAAAATATCTGTCCCTTTTAGCTGCACTTTGGCCAATAAATGTATACCTTAACCTGGTGCATTTACTACTGAATTTTCTCTTGTTACATACATAACTGGCATAATCTATCATTTTGAGAAGAAAATTTTAACAGACTATAATTTCAAAGTAACGGAATGCCGTTTTGGATGAACTTAGAAAGTACCAAAGCCAAATGCAAAATCAACCCAGTAACTTGGCCCTGTATTTTTTCAATCTCTAAAGACTCGGACCGCCCTCTGAAGGGCTTTAGGATGGTCCTCCAGGGGTTCCCGTGTTTGTCTCTGGCCATACAGCCCTGGGTCCACATACAGACCAGTGGCTGCTTTTGCCCCCCACTTCCTTGCCCTCTGCTGAGAATTTTCTTTTCCTTCTATGTCTTGGGTATGGGGACCCTGCCACTGTTGTATACCAGAACTTAAATTTGCTCCCTAGCAATTAATGAAAGACAGGTCACATCTCTTTCCTCTGATCCTTTACATGATGATTTTACAGTTTAAATCTCAGAGAGAAAATACTCTGAAAGAGACAAGACGAGGGGTGCCCGGGTGGCTCAGTTGGTTAAGCGTCTGACTCTTGATTTCGGCTCAGGTCATGATGTCACAGTTCGTGGGATTGAGGCCCACATCAGGCTCTGCACTGACAGAGTGGAGCCTACTTGGGATTCCCTCTCTTTTTCCCTCTCTCTCTGCCCCTCCACTGCTTGCACTCTCTCTCTCTCTTTCTTAAAATAAATAAATAAACAATAAAAAAAAAGAGAGAAGATGAGTGCAGGTCTGTAAGCCACTAGATAATATATCAGTCATTATAAGTTAATTAATAATTCAACAGATATTTGTTTTGTAACTCCAAAAGAGGGAATGCATCCACCAGAGGACAAGTCGGTTCCCTCATGGACATGTCACTTGGGCTGACAATTGTTTTCCTCCAAGCGTTGTCTAGGGCAGAGGCTGCCCTATCCTGTTGGGTCCTGGGAGCAAGTAGATCCTGATTGTGCAGATAGATGCACCAGACACTCTTAACTTCATGGCACCCATCAGTGATTACTCCACCCAAAGCCCTTGCCTGAATTTATGTCCAATGAACAAACTGTTGATTACAATCTGTTTCCCATGCAGATTTCTTCTATGGAGAGAATGCAGTAGTGTAAGTGTCCAGCCCCACCTGTGGACAGAAATACCTGTAATTATTGTAGTTGTAATTTACTGATTGTAAATCAGTAATCTGGCATTCCTATTTTGCTATCAGTCTCACTGAAAAATGTGGTTACGGCAGTCTGTCCTGGAAAGACAAATCCACAAACTCTTTCTGGAGGTGCCATTGAAAGTTTTGGGTCAAAGGGAGGTGAAGTAAAACAACTTTGGGAGTTCATATGCACTGAGTAAGGACCTGGTGGTGTTAGAAAGCTCAACAAATGCTTGACGTGTGCGTGTGTGTGTGTGTGTGTGTGTGTGTGTGTGTGCGTGCGCTTGCACATGGAGGTACCTGTGTGTGGGGGACTGTGGGTGGGGACAGACATACAGGCCCACCTTTGTAAGCCCTAGCTCAGTTTTTCAAAGTATAGTCCTGATCTATTGAATCAAAATCTTTGGGTGGTGGTGGGGGAGGGGTTGTCCCAGGATCAATGTTTTCAACAAGCTTCCAGGTGATTCTGATACTCACTCAAGTTTGAGAACCATGACTCTGGTCTGTGTTATCTTTATACAATTCTCTCTCCCTCCATATCAGTAGCATAAATAATTAGTGAAAGCATAACATTATGTGTCTAAATCTGGTTCAACACATTGAACTTCCTCTCGTTTCTGTAGCTAAGAGAAACAGAGCTCCCTCAAGAAATGAATTTCCATGAACTCACCCCACAGCCACCAAATAAACCTGTTTTTAAAACATTTCAGCACCTTTGCTCAAATATCATTAGGTAATTAAGTAATTTGGGGGAACAAGTATTGAGGCAAAGGAGGACAAACCATAAATGTGAGGTTTAAAAAGGCATTCGAGGGGCGCCTGGGTGGCTCAGTTAGTTAAGTGTCCGACTCTTGACTTCAGCTCAGCTCATGATCTCATGGTTCATGGGTTTGAGCCCCACACTGGGCTCTGCACTGGCAGTACAGAGCCTGCTTGGGATTCTCTGTCTCCCTCTCTCTCTCTCTCTCTGCCTCTCTCCTGCTCACTGTCTCTCTCAAAATAAGTAAATAAACATTTAAAAAAATAAAAAAAAAGACATTCAAGTATTTTATTCTCATAAATAGGATTATTGTGTTCTTAAACAATTGTTAAGTAAATAAGCATTTACTTAGCACATACCATATTCTTGGCACCAAAGACTGTCTGAAAAATTTGAATGAGGCAACCTTCTCTTTCTAGCTTTCTAGAAGGCATCCTTCTTTGCACACCTGGTCTTGGCTCCAAGGCTCTCATGCTGGTCCCTGATGACTCAGACTCGGTGAGGGAACAGGCTGTGGGGCCAGCTTAGCTTTCTCTCATCAAAACTTACCTGTGTTGGATTTCATTCTCATCCAGTCCTCAGTCAGTTGTCTCTCTGGAAAGCAATCTAACTTATCCATGGCGAAGTGTTGCCAAAGGATCCTAGATTCAAGTGTCACTGAGGACCCTTGAAGGCCTAATCTGTCAAATCAGGTAAAATGCATTTCTGATGATGGAGTCCAAGGCATCATAGAAGCGAAGGTGGGAGGGAATATTTGGGCATGCACACCTTCCTGGGATTCCTAAAATTGTACCATGAAATAAACTATTTTTATTCTTATTAATTTTTGAAAAAATTTAACATTTATTTATTATTATTTTTTGAGACAGAGAGAGACGCATGAACATGGGAAGGGCAGAGAGAGAGAAAGGGAGACACAGAATCCGAAGCAGGCTCCAGGCTCTGGGCTGTCACCACAGAGCCCAACATGGGGCTTGAACTCATGACTGTGAGATCACGACCTGAGCCAAAATCAGATGCTTAACCAACTGAGCCACCCAGGTGCCCCTATTCTTATTAATTTTAAGGACGGTTTTGCTCAAAGCTGAGGTTTAAAGGGATAGTATAAAGGTATTCAATAGAACCAAAGATCCAACGTTGAGTATAATAGGTGACAAAAACTCCCATGTTCCAAAGAACATACACAAAAGTCATTAAAATTTAATGAAAGCCATCCAGAGCCTATAACCCCCAGCAGCATATTTAAGATGAGACTAGAAATTCAAGAAGGTGATTTAAGGGAGTGGCAAGTGCTTGGCTTTTCTCCAGTCCTCCTAGTGTTTCCTTGGGATGGAGCAGGGCATAGTGATGCCACTCTTGGGAGAAATTTACGTGCCTCCCTTGGAATTTAGGGGTGCTCGGGATCAAAGAGACTGATGCCTGCTTCTCACCTGGAGAAGTCTGAAGAAATAGGCTGGCTGGACAAGAATAGTCCAAGGGCAGGGAATGAGATGGCTATACTCTAATCACTTAGTGGGCCAGGATGCAGTTTCTGGGGGCCAACAGGACTGTGGGCAAGGTAGCCAGCATCATCTTTCAAGGACTGTGCCCAAGAGGGTGACGTGTTGGGGCAAGGGGATTCCAGAAGTAAGAGGCTTCAGGATTTCTTTTGGGTTGAAAAGCTCATGGGGTCAGAACTGGTCAGCCAGAGTGTATGTTATCAGAGCCAGGAGACTGTCACCCAGAGGTCCCTGTGGAATATCCAAGGGTCCAAAGGTCCCATCCCTCTTGCATCTGCAGCCCATAGAAAAGCTTGCACTTTGGTGACTGCCATGACAGAGACACACTAAAATAGCATCATTGACTTGACATGTTACCTCTTTCCTATAATCTTTTCTCTATTCCAGAGAAGCAAGCAGAAGTGTGCAAGAAGAGGGAGCATGTCAGCCTGGGTTCAATGAGAGGAGTAGAATTACTACCAGTGAAATACTATGATAGATTTATTACAGGGAATAGCCCTTTGCATCCTATGGAAGCTGATGGAGAAATCTATGAGAGACTGTTGGCTCTATGTCTGGTATTGGGGCCAATGACTCTATAGGTCAGCAAGGCCAGCTAGTCAGGAAGGGAAGTTGGGTGCACATTAGAACAAATGAGGACAAACTGGTAAGGATGGCCTTTGGGAAAAGCTGGGGCCATCCGCTACAGGGCTGTCTGACCCAGGCCCTCGGGGAGCAGAAGAGGGAGACCCAGTGGGGGCTGGAGGGGCTTCGGGCCTGGGTGCCGTCCACACCAACAAGGTGAGCCAGCAATGCATGTGAGTTTGCTCTAGGGCCTGGCACCCTATTCCCACCTTCAGAGCATAAAAATGGTGCCTTTTCACTTCCCACTTGTGCAAATTTCTCTTGTGCTCCCCCTAACTCATGGCAGGGAATTCTGGGAAACATAGTTCCAGCTTAGTTAAGTGGTTGCACCACACAGTAGAGTGGAAAGAACAGTTACTCAACTTTTGTTACTCAACTTTTTGGTTCTCTGAGCCTGGTTGGTCAGGCCTGAGCCAGGGGAAGGGGAAGCTTTGGATTCGATATGAGATTAAGTATTGACCTAGACTGGATTTTTAAATACCAAAATAGGGCTTGTTCTTAAAGGAACTAAAAGTCAGGAGATTTATCTAAGATGTTTTCAAGAGGCCGGGAAACTGGTTTGATGTAATAAGGCTGAAGGCAGTAATGAAGAAAAATACATCCATTTCCTGTTTAGACTCAGTCAGGTTCAGCCTGTTTAATAAACCAGTTCCACAGGGCATTTAACTTGTGTGAGATCAACTATATACATTGCTACATTCTTCCAAGTTAGGCAGTCTGTCTATCTCATAAAATTTAAAATACTTAAAATTCCATTTTACATCTGCTCTTTATGAACAATTCTCCACCACTGTATGTAGGTACGTATAGAGAGTTATACTAGTATGTTGGGTTGCGGTGTCTATACAAAATCACCTATCCTGTTCATTGTGGAAAATTTAAAGTGCTTTTCCGAGGGTTATTTTCCCAACATGGCATTTTTGCCTTATGTGCTGATTGCAGAGTCTAACACTCTATGTAAAATGAAGGTGTGGCTCTTCTGGACCCCAAAACTTGAGAGCCAGGGAGGGGAGGATGAAGCCAGTGTCTTCTAGAGAGGGTGTGCTTTCACATTTTCACTTTCTAAAACAGAAATATGTTAGGGATGAAAGCATCCTTAAAGGTCATTAGTCACTCTCACTTTAGAAGAGGGTGAAGTAATGTGTTCCAGGTCACATGTTTTCAGGTGGGTCCAGAACCAGAACCTGGCACCCCCATATCAAAATCGACTTTCCCTTCCATCTGCCACACTGATCTTCATCTTGTGAGTCTTTCCAGCAGGCTTTGGGAGCCTGACAGTTTCAAGCCATGTACGGACTGAGGGTCCCCATAGCTTAGACCCAGGCCACTACCCTTGGATCATTCTGGGGGCACACCAGGACGCAGGATGGATTTCATGAACCACAAGAGCTTGTGTGTTTCAGAGCTGGTTTCTCCTTTGATGCATGATTTCCAGGGCGGATCAGATATTTTGTCTTCCCATTTGTCCCCTGGTTAGGCCCACTGCTGTAGGCCAGGTCCCGGGGCTGAGGCCACTCTGATGACCACCGCTAAGACTGGCAATGCGCAGATCAATCCTGACGCTATAAACCCAGCCATGCATGGTCTCTTTAAAACAGGGTTAGACAAGCATTCTCATCTCAACGCTTTGAACTCCCTCTTGGAATTAGCTTTCCCCAAGCCTCCCCCTGGGAATCCCTTCTCTAGTGCTTGCCTCTGAAAAGGGTTGTAGTCCCTTAAGAGTTCTTTGTGAACCAGAATGATCATGTTCCTCCACCCCCTCCCTGGCCCATCTTATTCCAGAGGAGATAGCATTTCTCTTTCTCCTCGGCCCCTTTGGGACGTCAGATACAGAATGCTCGTCTTCCCCCATCAGATGTTTGTCTTGATTTTGTAGCGTTTCCTTCTCCAGTTTCAAAGCAGGTAAAATGAAGCCTTCCTGTGACATTTGGAAACCCTCCTGCTCAGCCCTTTTTCTGTACCTCAATCGGCAAAGTGAGTGAGATCTCCTGATAGCTCCCAATTTCTAAGCATCTCAGTTTTAGACAACCATGCAAAAAATCCAGGCCTCTGTCATGTTTGTTTACACCCGCTGTTCGCTGCTGCTCCCCCACCAGTATTTCCCAGCCTGGAAGAATTCATTTGCATCCTGCACTTTCCCTTAAGATAACATAAAGCATAACAAAGCCCACACAAAGAGCAGCGATGCCTATGAGTCGGGGGGAGGGGGATTTTTTTCTTCTTCGAATCAGTATTGCATTTTTCCTGTTAAGTTGTTTTTGGCAGCTGACCACACTGAAGTCTCTCAAATTATCTGTTAATTGTAACGAGCTGAAGGTCTCTCTCAGGGAACACACATCTGATTCCTGCCTTTTCTTTCCTGTGCAGCCCTGACACCGCGATGATGATACAGCTGGAATAGAAGTCTTCTCACTCACCCTGGAGCAGGAAATAAAAGCAGAGTATGTGTGCCAGGCCCCCAGGTACCGTGGGATAAAAGGAGACTGCCACAGAGCCAGAGAGGAGTGGATACTGTGTTCCACCGGGGGTACTTCCCAGGGTGTTTTCCAAGTGTGTGTGTGTGTGTGTGTGTGTGTGTGTGTGTGTGTGTAGGAAAATACCCGAACTCTGGACAATTGCCCTCTTTGTATGCTCTGGAATGTTCTTGAGGGCTTGGGAGGAGGCCAGGGATGATGCTGAATCCATTTTAACAGATATGTTTTTAAGATGTTTTCTTAAGGGTGTGGGGGGAATTTAGAAGATGGAGGAGGGGGGGTTCAGCCTTTGATCATGACATTGTATCAACAAGTGCTCAGACGCTGATTTAATAAAATAGCTGGAAACAAAAGTCTTTTCCTGCCTCCAGCTGGGCAAGTCTTAACAAAATGGTGATCAGGAAACGTCAGTCTTTAGAGGGCTTTGCCTTTTTTTGTTGTTGTTGTTGGCCCAGACGGCTCTGGCCAAGGGTACCCGCCATGTGCCAAACCCTTTTGTAGGGGAGCCTGGGAGCTGAGGAAACAGTATACAACAAGACAGACATGTTAAGGAGATCTGAACACATATAGGAGGCTAAAGAAGAAAGGACAATTCTAGGCTTTTCTGGAGTGGATCCTCCAGCATATATATTAAAATATGCACATATGTATTAGGCCTTATATAGATTCTTGTCCAACCAGCTTCTTTTTGTTTTTTCAACCGTACAGTCCTGTTACAATACCATTGACTATATTCCCCATGCTGTGCCTTGCATCCTCATGACAGATTCATTCTGTAACTGGAAGCCTGTACCTCCTACTCCCCTCCACCCATTTTGCCTGACTCCTCCTCCCCCTCCCCTCTGGCAACCACCAGTTTGTTCTCTGTATTTATGGCTCTGTTTTTCATCCAGCTAGCGTCTACGTCCAAATGGCTGGGGATTTGAAACCACAACCAGATACTTCAGATTTTCTAGCTTTAGGCCAGTGGTTCTCAAGGTGTGGCCCAACAGCAGTAGCAGCAACACCAGGAACTTATGAGAAATGCAGATTGTCAGGCCTCAGCCCAGAGTTACTAAGTGAGAAACTCTGCGATGAGACCCACCACCCTGCATTTTCACTGGCCCTCCAGGGGGTTCTGATGCACGCTGGAGTTTTGAGAACCATTGCTTTAGGAGGATTTGTGCTCACTGCTTCAGGCTTCATTGTCCTTTTCTGTCCTTAAAACTGAAACCAACACGGTCAAATAAAAATCAGGTAGAACACTCCATCCGAGAACACAGTGCTATTGCTGCGTGTGTATTCATTTGCTAAGATTGCCCTGATCTCCTCCAGCACCAGACTGTGAAAGTGGGTGGCACAGGAAAAATAGGAACTGTGGGCATGGTGACCTAAGATTTTTAATAACTTTAATTCTGGTGCGCTTTTGTTCCACGAACAACTCACCTTTTCTTTGGCTTCGGGGAATTTCTTTCTCAGTAAGAAAATAATTTGAGTTGCAAAGGGGCTTCCTATTAGGTTTCTGGTACAGATAAAAGGGACACAGGGAATGGATTGTCTTATAAGATGTGATGCTGTATTGAGTTGAATGTCAAGTTAATGATCTATTTTCTTTGAAGTTAAGGTTATGGAAGATCTTGAATCAAAATGATTCAATGAGGCAGAGAGACAGCAAATTCCTTTTAGCGATTTACTTGGTAACTTTGAGTAATTCCCCTGATGTCAGCCTCATCTCCTTACCCTACTTCCTTTAATGACAGACCTGTACCGGCTGTGTTTGGTACTGACGGTCAGAGATCTCACATTGCTTGAACATGACATTTTGCGTGTGAAGAATTCCTGTGTATATTGGGCAGATACAAAGTTTTAATATTGTGAAAAGAGGGCCTTGGATGACCTGCCCAAGGAGAGAGAATTTCCCATTGTAGCCGATGGGTGAACATTGGAGCTATGCCAACCATATGCCTAATTGGATCCATTAATCTCTGCTGATAAGTTAGCCACTGGACAGCCCTGTCCAGGTGACTGCAGTGAGTGAATCCATAAACATCTGTTGAGGACCAACTAGGTGTGGAAGATGCTGAGGGTTTAGGGTTCAGGAAGAAAAGAGGTGCATTCTTTGTTTCCAAGGGAATGTATACTCTGAACACATACACCTTTTGAAGAAAGTCCCAACAGAATGACAGAGTGTGGGCATTGCCAGCATTGTTAAGATGTAAATCGGAGCGGGTCACTCTTCCATTCAAAAGTCCTCTAAACTTCCTATGTCACTCGGCATGAACACCGTGTCCTGTTCTTACTAGGCCCTCCATGGCCCCATCCTCTGAGACCCTTCTGATGACATTCTCCTACTGGCCCCTCACTCACTCGCTGGTTGGGAACCCTGCCAAGCACGATCCCAACACCCTGCTTTTGGACTTCTTGTTTCTTGTGTCTACAACATTCTCCCCTCATGGTGGTCTTCCCTATAGTCCATCTCCCCTCCCCATTGGTCTCCCTTTTTTCTTTTTTATAATCCTTAGAGTTGGTCACCATTTAACATACTCTGTACTTTTTTGTAGATCTTATTGTCTCCCAGGAGAATGCAAAGTTTGTTAAGCAGGGTTCGTTGCTTGTTTTATTCAGTCAATGAAAGAATGCGTGAGCACATCTGGATAGGCCAATGGACAGAGGACAGTTTTAAGGATACTTCCTATCACCTACTTCTTCAGTAGACCAGAGCAGCCTAGGACAGGAGTTGGTCCCAATATTTAAACTTATCCTCTGCAAGTATGACCTTGCCTAAAACCATTGTATATTGCTTCTTAAAAGCTCATGGTCGAAATTGTTAGACAAGCAAATGAATTAACCCCAATTGATGACCTAATTTGCATGTTATACTTTATTTGTTTAAAATTTATTTATTTATTTTGAGAGAGATTGAGAGAATGAGCATGGGAAGGGGTGAGAGAGAAAAGGAGAGAGAGAGAGGATCCCAAGTAGGCTCTGTGCTGTCATTGCAGAGCCCGATGTGGGGTTTGATCCTACAAACTGTGAGATCGTGACCTGAGGCAAAATCAAGAGTTTGGACACTTGACTGACTGAGCCACCCAGGTGCCAGGCATGTTATACTTTAAACATGGGCCATACTGGGCCATAACTCATATTTTAGGCTGATGGTCTTGAACATACTTCTCTAGTGCTGGGAAGGCCTTGGTGATATGGTGCTTCGATTTTTTAAAAAGCCATGTTCTTATCATCTCCTCTATTAGGTTCAGAGGAGCAAAGGCCACTGACACTACATGACATTTCTTTTTTTTAAGTTTATTTTATTTATTTTGAGAGAGGGAGAGAGAGCACGCGCAGGAGAGTACGGGGGTGAGGGGTGAGGGAGGTGCAGAGAGAGAGAGAGAGAGACAGAGACAGAGGAAGAATCCTAAGCAGGCTCTGCACTATCAGTGCAGAGCCTGATGTGGGGCTCAAACAATCTCTCAAACTGTGAGATCATGACCTGAGCCAAAATCATGAGTTGGACACTTAACTGACTGAGCCCCTGGGCACCCCAACATGTTGTTTCTTATTAGGGTATCAGACCTATATGAAATTTAAGGTAACTTTTTAACACCCAGAGACAGTAGCTCATCCATTTCTGGCTTTTCCTTATCTCCCAATTGGTTATTTCTACATCATTAGTAAGAGTAATGAGATGATCATCACAATCCAAGACATTTTAAAGCACTTATTAATGTGTGTTTCTAGTTCTGGAGGTAAAGAGGGCCTTCTGACACCTGTGGGTGAGGCAACCTCCTTTTATCGGGTAGTCCCACATCTGGCACATGGTAGGCACCTTTTTCTTTAATGTTTATTTATTTTTGAGAGAGAGAGACAGAGCCTGAGCAGTGGAGGGGCAGAAAGAGAGAGAGACACAAAATCAGAAGCAGGCGCCAGGCTCTGAGCTATCAGCCCGGAGCCCAATGCGGGGCTCAAACTCACAAACAGTGAGATCATGACCTGAGCCAAAATTGGACTCTTAATCGACTGAGACACCCAGGCACACCACACATGGTAGACACTTAAGAAGTATCTGTTGAATGATCAAACCACCCAGCCAGCAT
This sequence comes from Felis catus, assembly GCF_018350175.1. NCBI lineage: Eukaryota > Metazoa > Chordata > Mammalia > Carnivora > Felidae > Felis > Felis catus. The sequence continues at coordinate 37,197,171 of NC_058386.1, forward strand.
GCTTGTGGGACCGCACAGAATATATGCCCTTTCTTTTATGTATGCTGTGGCTTCTAAATTTATCCAGCTGCATATTTGCAGTCAGGCTTGGGCGGGAAGACTCCGCAAGGTGGCCAACACTTCCCATGGCGTTTGTCTCTTGGCAGAGCTGTTTTTGCATGGAGTCCCTTCCTGAACCACCACGCATGTGGAGGAGACCTGCAAGTCCAAATAATTTTTTAAAAAGTCAGAATAATCGTAAATTATTTCTCCAGGGCTTTTGCACGCACACAAATCTCTTTATCTCCTCATCAGACTTATCCTAAAATGACTTTGCATTTCCTTATATCAGCCCATGTTCGGGGAGGTCACTGGGTACAGGGTGGATAGGAGAGGAAAACCAGGCTAGGGTGTAAATTTTGCCACTGAGGGTCCACCAGCTAGATAATCCACCTGGGGATAATTAAGAGTGGGCGGATTGTTTTCAGGTTGCCTTGCCTTGTGCTTGTTTGTGCAGATATTTATGTTGGTTCTAGCCTCTCGGGAGCCCAGGTCTCATGATACACAAGGTCCCTTTGTACCTTCCACACTAGAGCTCTGGCCCCTTCTTGGCCCCCGTTCTTGCCTGTGGTTACAAGTTTCTCTTTGGTGGGAATTCTATGGTGTCAGAAGGTATCCCGAGGCTGAGGCTGCCATTCTGGTCCAGTTGGGGCAGGGGTCACTTTCTGATCGCCTGCATCAGCCACACCTCAGCTTGAATAAGTTTGGGGCTCTTTCCTGAAAAGAAACTTAATTAAGTAATCAAACAGCTAAGTTTCAGTGGAGAGTCTGAGGACATTACCAAAAGATTTTGCACACGGTTGGGGTTCCAAAACGATTTGTGTGGTGAGGGCGAGAGATCCCAAGAGACGAGAAAGGGTGTGTCTTAAGATGGAGTCCTCAGAAATTTGACTCCATGAGGATGTTGTGAGGTCGAAACCCCAGGAAGCACCACAGGGGGGGTAGGAGATGGGACAGGGAAGGGAAGACAGACACTAATAGGTGTACCTCTAAGCCACTTATCACGTGGGTGCCTGGAACTCTGAGAGATAGCAGTGGGGTGGGGGATATGCCTCCATTTGATACCACTCGAGGGGCAAGGCAGCCGGGCTGTTTGCCCCCGTTTCCAGCCTGCAATTGGTTGAGAGTTGCCTCTGGGGACGCTAACTGCCCAGCATTTCCAGCCTGCCAGTGCTCGGGGGAAACATGTTCTCTGAGCCAGTAAAAGCCCCCAGGCAGCGTCGCAGATGTTTGCAGCAAGAAGTTCTTGGCAGGGATAGGAATCAGAGATGTGCTGAGAAGCCATGGGCGGGACTGACAGCAGCTGATACGACACCAGAGTCCTAAGGGCCATTTCAGACACAAAATGTCCCCCTTTTAAGCTTGGTCTCGATGTTCCTCAAGTGACTCAGCCCCAGTAGAGACCTTTGCAGGCAGTGTCTTAGTCCGTTCAGGCAACTGTCACAAAAAAGCCACAGACTGGGTGGCTTATAAACAACCAACATTTACTTCTCCCGGTGCTAAAGGATTGAAGTCCAAGGGCAAGGTCCTGGCAGATTTGGTGTCTGGTGAGAGCCCACCTCCTCGTAGATGGCACCTTCTTGCTGTGTCCTCATGTGGTGGGAGGGGCAAGGGAGCCCAGTGGTGCCTCTGTTTTTTAAGGGCACTAATCCCATTCATGAGGACTGCACCCTCATGAGCTAATCACCTTCCCAAGACCCCAGCACCTCATACCATCCCCTTGGGTATTAGGTGTTCCATATATGAATTTTGGGGGTGGGGACACAAACATTCAATCTATTGCAAGCAGTGGGCACCTCACGTCCGGTGTGCCTATCACTTGTTACTAAGAACTGTTTCTTGTGTGCATCCTCCAGGTTCTTTTTATTTATTTATTTATTTATTTCTTAAAGTTTATTTGTTTATTTTGAGAATGAGTGCAAGTTGGAGAGGGGCAGAGAGAGGGAGAGAGAATCCCAAGCAGGCTCCGCACTGCCAGCGCAGAGCCCGACGCAGGGCTCGAACCCACGAACCTTGAGATCATGACCTGAGCTGAAGTCGGACGCTCCACCACTTGAGCCACCCAGGCGCCCCCCTCCAAACGCATTTTAAACTTCCTCTGAAATGTGGACTTTCTGAGAACAGAGACTTCCTATCACTGCTTCAGCTCAGCCCATAGTTTGCAGGTAATATATTTCGGTAACATTTAGAAAAATTTACTGCACAACTTGTTCTACACACAAAAGCTAAATGTTAATGCAGTGTTTTACTAACTGTGCTAAAATCAGCTAGCCAGCTGGTGAATTACCCAGAGGCCCTTTACTGTTGAGACTCACATGGGGTTTTGTAGCCAGCCTGAAAGTCATTTATGGAAAATCGTGGTGATGATTTTGGGCAGGCACTGTTCAGCTTTATGGCTGGATTGGGCAGATTAGCTGTTTACACGGGGTTTTTCCTTAACCCCCTGCCCTGACCCTCTTTTTTTCAATCCTGCCAGGTGGATGTGCTTGCCACGCAGAGGCCCCCCAGGGCACAGCAGAGCCCCACCAGGGTGCCAGTGAGGAAGTGTTCCTGTTCAGTGGGTTCGTTATTAGCAGAAGGAGCCACAGATGTAAAGGGAGAGAGTGAGAGGCCCAGCTCTGCCACTCAGTCTGTCTGGCTCCTGGTTAGAAGACAGAACAGTGCCAGGGTCATACTGGTGTGGCCGTCAGCACCAGGCAATCAGACTCTCTGTCCTGCGGACTCACACAATGAACTGAGTCTCTGGGTTTGGGTTTGGCCTCAAGGTTACTTATTGCCATGATTTGCCCCATGATTCTTTTTTTTTTTTTTTTAAGTTTATCTATTTTGAGAGAGGGTATACCAGTGTGGCGGGGTGGAGGGGCAGAGAGAGAGGGAGAGAGAATCCCAAGCAGGTTCCATGCTATCAGCACAGAGCCCAATGCAGGGCACAATCTCATGACCGTGAGATCATGACCTGAGAGGAGATCAAGAGTCAAATGCCTAACCGACTGAGCCACCAGGCGTCTCTTCCCCGTGATTCTTTTCAGCAAGCCATTTTATTCTCTCAGAACTCTGGTTTGGTAGGATATGTGGTGAGTATATTTTACTTTTTAGCATGCATCGGTACCGTGAATATACACGAATGCATATTCTTTCATGTATTCAGTCATTCAGTATTTCTTGAGTGCCCGCTATTATAGATGTTGGAAATGTAGTTTGCAACTGAAAGAGTTCTGGCTAATTCTTCTAGCAATACTCTGATCCGGATTGGAGGAATTTGGAGTCTGTTCTTCTAACTGACTTCACTAATGATGGTTGAATTGGGGGCAAACAGTTTGGTCCTGTGGCCAGGAGGTGGTCTTTTCAAAGAGTGCAAAGTCACTTTTGCTTCCTTGATGAACTGGGGAATCTTTATCTCTGGAAAGGTGAAATCTTATAGTTGATAGCAAGGTGGTTCTTGTTTCTTTTTATTCTTTATCACATGTTACGATCCAGAGCGTGATCTGCTAGTTGAAACATTATTCTTACAATGACAAAGCTTACTTATAATCCAAATTATTCTGTCTAACATGCTCACTGACCTCATTTGAGGAGTTTGCACCTTCTGGTTTATATTCCGTGCTGGCTCCCAGAGCTCGCTACCAATGGGAATGAATACAAGTGGGATTGTAAACAGGAAGGAGATTGAAATGTGCATCCCTAGACGCTGAGTGGGTGTAAGCTTAATACAGTGAAAAAAAAGACACAGTGTATAGAACACTCTTCTTTGCATTTTGCATTTGGAGGCTACCTAATTTCATCCTCACTTGTCTTAATAGTAGGCTTGCGAGTTTATTCTGCCTCTGCCTGCCTAGAGGGGAACAATTTCAACAATGCATTTCTTTCTAGTATTCGTGTCATTGTAATGAAAATCTTTCTGTCTTTGATTTGGATAGTTTGGCTTATCCAAGCAACAAGGCTGGAAGTAAAATCAGCCTTTGTGGATGGTGGTTAGGGAAGGCTGAGGTAGTGGAGGAGAAACAGAAAGAGGGGCTTAGGGTAGAAGGGGAAATGCCTACTCTATCCCTGGGGGAGGGACCAGTTGGACTGTACTGTGATGAGGGGCTATATCTGAATTAGTGTTATTGGAGGAGTGGGCATGTGTCATCACAGGCTGTTACTATTATCATCATCATCATTATTATTATTATTGAAACTCATAGAGTTACCAGGAGAGGTTCACAGACATATCTAAAACAACCCATGCCCGAGGAGAAGCTGAGAGAAGCTGTGTGTGTGTGTGTGTGTGTGTGTGTGTGTGTGTGTGTGAAAGATGGGGTGAGGGAGGAGTGAGAGCTTTTTAAAAATTTTTTCGTTTTCATTTTTAAATTATTTAAAAACTTTTTTTAATGTTTATTTATTTTTGAGACAGAGAGAGACAGAGCATGAACGGGGGAGGGTCAGAGAGAGGGAGACACAGAATCTGAAACAGGCTCCAGGCTCTGAGCTGTCAGCACAGAGCCCGACGCAGGGCTCGAACTCACTGACTGCAAGATCATGACTTGAGCCGAAGTCGGACGCTCACCCGACTGAGCCACCCAGGCGCCCCAAATTATTTTTAAATTGAGAGAGAGAGAGAGAGAGAAGCAGAAGGAGAGGGAGAGAATCCCAAGCAGGCTCCATACTCAGTGTGGCACCAGACATGGGGCTCAATCCCACGACCTTGGGATCGTGACCTGAGCCAAAATCAAGAGTCTGATTCTCAACCTACTGAGCCACCCAGACGCTCTTAGAGAGCTTTTATTCTAATATTGGTAAAGTGGTTAGATAATCTGTAATTGATAAATATTATAGAGGAATATAGCTGAGGACAAGAATAAATGAAATAAAATACCTCGGTACAAGTGAAATACCTTTTGTTGCTGTTGTTGTTGTTTTTCATTGCAATGCCATCTATTACTGCTGGTCTAACTACAGTCTTTCTTTGTCGTATTAACCATCCAGCCTCCCAGCATTTCTTAGAAGAATCACTAGCCATCTTTAAATAAATCAATTAATCCCCGCTCCTTCTCATCATGGAGCTTCTTCTTGGAGTTGTCCAAGTTAGAAACCTCCCAATTACAAATCAATGCTTGTAGATCACAGAACCCAATTAAGGACTCAAAGTTGAAATCAGCCTTTTTCATGCATCTGTCTTCTCACTGAAAGCCTTTGGGTATCTTGTCGTACCTTGGTTTTGCCTTCTCTAGAGACTACTTCTCTCATGGAGAAGGCGCTCTAATGGGTAACTCAGTATGTATTTCCCATACACCACTCAGCATGTATTTATCAGGCGGTCCAAAATAGATATTCCATATCTGATGACAATCCATTCAATCACTTCCATGTGATGTGGTGACAGACAGAAACGTGATTTTATTAATTTAGATGAGAAGCGTTTGATTTTTACCCTCTGCTTTGTGTGTTCAGAGGTTTCTAATAGCTGCTTAGAGCTGAAACTGTAGGAGTGACGGGTGCCTCTGGAGCCTGCTCAACATTTCTCAGCATTCAGAGCAACACTAAGATCTTTTCAATACAGCCCTAAAAACCTGTTGTTGGGATATATCCAGAGGCCAAGAGCTACTTGATAGTTTCTTTGAGTTCTTGGCTACAAAAATTTGGGCTGTCCTCAGTTTGTGTGTCCTGCAGCCAAGAGCCCATCCTTCACATTGTGGCTGTGGGATGCAGAAGTGAGGAGGGTTAGATATTACTTCATTCTGAAACATCTTTGAGTGAAAAGGTGGTTACGATATGTGGGCAACTAGATTTCAGATAGGAGTGGTCATGAGGTGTCGAAGTGGACAATCACACCTGCTTCTCTTTCATTTAGAAAGCGTGGTAGGAAAATCCACTGAGCTATTAAAGAGTGTTTTGTCCTATCTATATTTTTGCCTCTTGGATTCCAAGAAGGCTTGCTAGCCAGATCATTTCCCCTGTCTTGGGGAGATTTATGTCATAGGGCTAAGTACCCCACTGTGCTCCACTTCCCTTCCTGGCTTTTGTTTTCAAAAGCCACAGCATGGAGTGTTAGGGATTGGGGAGAGAGTTGCATTTTCTTCCACCCCTGATTATGAAAAATTTCAAACATATGACCAAACTGAAAGAATTGTACAGTGAATACCCATTCCCCACCATCTAGGCTTTACTATAAACATTCTACTATACTTGCTTTATCACATTCATCCATCCTTCTATCGACTTGGACAGCTGTGTGTGGTTTTAAAACAGATGCTATAAGAGCAGAAAGAAAAGAAGGAGACCTCTTGAAGACAGAAAAGAAAAGAAAGGGGCAATGGTTTTGGGTAATGGGGGCCTGGCTTTTACAGTGCCTGAGGGGCAGAAAAACCTGAGAGGGACATGGCTAGGACGTGTGCAAGGAAAGGAGATGCCCAGGCACTGAGGAGCTCAAGTCGGGGAATAGACACGGTGGATCTACATTCCAACAACTATGGAGTCACCAATATTGGTGGCAGTGAGATTGGATTGAAGGTAAGTGGGCCTTCCCTGACCTTGGAGTTCAGCACCAAATCCCTGCGTGCATTTGAACGTTCAGGAGTCAGACACAGAGAGAAATCCCCAATGACTCAGATAGTTTTTCTTCAGTCCAGTGGGAATGGGAGCTCAGCGTCAAATGCGATTTTATTTCTGAAGAATAATGTACTTTTATTTGCACACCTGGGTTGGTAGAGTCAGATTTGCTCCTGTTATAAATCTACCTGTACGTGGGAGCTTTAGCTAGCACCATTTTTGTACAAATATACGGTACAGGGGGGAAAGAAGATTCTTGAAAGTGTTTTCTCCATCATTCCAGTAAGCAGTGCTTAGAACATCTTAAGCATCGAAAGAAGGATCTTTGAGCGTGTTGCCTGTTTCTGCTTGCTTAATTCAGAGCTACAGTCACTTAAATTCTGTTTCCAGTTTAATGTTCCCTTTTAACCAGGGCAATTATTTTTTTCATTATCCACCTGCAGCCTTCCGCTTTAAGGGGTTGGGAGGTAGAATTCAAAGTGGAGCCGTGGGAGGGGTGCATCAAAGCAAGAAACAATAACGAGCAGCGATTAGTTTCCAGATTTCCACTGGATAAAAGATGTCAAATTAAATGTTTCTTCACAAAGAGTGGGGAAATTATATCAATTTTCATTCTTTGGACCTGCTCTCCTGTTTAGGAACCATTTCTATTCAAAGGAACCATCCCTTTAGAATAAAGCATTTTAGGCTCCATTTTGTCCTAAGCCCCAAATACACGTTTGACTGCAAGATGTGATATGGAGGCTGTATGGATTAATGGATCTTTTCATATCCAGGGACGTTATTTGAATCATATTGTTACAAAGCCAGAGGAGATAGTCTTTGGTGGCTCAGCTAAGCATCTCTGGTCTGTGTTCTATAATAAATCACACATTGGGGGGCCTGATGCTTTAGCTCAAGGCCCTGGATTTCAATCTGTGCTTGCTTCCCGTTTCCTTTCCCAGCCCCTGTTTTTCCATAAAGGGATAGTGCCAGCTTAAGAAGCAGCTCCACTGTTGGCCTGTGCGGGACTGCTCTGTTGTGTTTGAGCAGATTTTTGAACTGTACTTTAGAAGATAAGGAAGGATCAGGTAAGAAGCTGCAGAGACCTCAAGATGAAATTCAGCCACACCAATGACAGAAGCAGTGAGGCTGGAACAGGCTTATGGTTACCCTAGATGGGATTCTGTGCTGGCTGGGGGTGCGAGGGCAGGCTCTCCAACCATGGAGCATCCCCTGCCCTCTGGTCTTTGGGTTTTAGGATATAGCCATGAGCAAGAACTATATGCTTCCTGACAAACACAAAAACTGGCTAAAGAGAGATTAGCCAGGCTTTGGTATTATAAAATAGACAAGATCACTAGAGAACTTAGTCTAGAAAGATCCCTCTTTAAATTGCCCTCGAGTCTGGCCTATGACTTTTTGTTCATCAAGAGTCGACAAGGTGCCCAGCATAGTGCCTGTCACATCACAATCCCTCTGTAAATGTTTGACTGAATGAATGAAGGGATGAGTGAATGGATGAGTGAATGAATCAGCACTCAAACAACGCCAAGACACCCAAGACCTTTCTTGACACCCAAGACCCCTCTCTAGTTAGAGACCTCATATTTTCATCCCTTTTTTGTTTGGCTAGACTTAAAATAATATATAGTGAATTATGCTTTGTTCAGACCATTTTTATTTGGACTCATTAGGTAAAAGCCAGGCTAACCTACCACATATGTCTTGGTCTCTACTTGGCTAGTCAATTGGAATATGGCAAGGAGCCTCTTACAGTACTTCAAGCCCAGGAAATTTTACTGACTTCCTTGGAACCCTTGGTAGATGGCAGAAGGATTTTAAACAACCAGAGAGCCCTTGTCATGTAAGTGTTGGTTTAGTGCTACTCGAATGGTCAAGGAGTAGTGTTGCTAATTTACTGAGGCTCAGCATAGAAAATGGTAGACAAGTGGAGATAGAAGTTTGGAGTAGAGTGGAATAGAAGACCATAGTATCTTAAAACATGTTTAATTGAGATAAATGGTTATTGATTAAAAAAATAAATGTGTTAGTTGTGTTGGATTCCTAGAGGGGGGCAAGAAAGAGTCTGTTTCATTGGTCACATGATCCACCATGGTTACTGAACAGCTACCATGATAGATCGGGCAGTGTGCTCCTGCATACAGAGAAGAATATGAGGTATAATTACCTTCAAGGAGACAAAAGTAGGTTTTGTCTTCCCAACCAGAACCTTGAAGTGTCATCCAGTTGTCTGCAGTAGAGGAAGATAACATGGAGGAAGGTGGCCATGAGATGTTTTGACGGACCTCTAGGTCCGTAGCTTCTGTCAACAGTTTAATGGGCATCCCTCAACTGTTTCTCTGTGCTTGAAGATAAGCAAATGCCTTGTATACCATAACAAATGCCCTTGACACTTACCAATTTTGTACATGCTAGCCGGACTTCAAGTGTGGACCTGGATTTGAGGATATTCTCCAACTATGGGGGCGTCTTGTCTGCATGTGAGACAAGCTGGCAGTGCTATAGTCTCAGCATGCCCCAAGAGCAGCCCTCAACTGATGACTGATGAGCATTGGCATTTAATCCCCCTAAGTTCCTCATCTCCCAGTTGGAATAACTCTAAGGTATGTTCTTCAGTGTCCCCAGTGGGCCCCAGAGGAATTAAGCTCCAGTTGTTCACAGTGTTAGCCTGCTTGATAACACATTTTTTTGTTGTTTTTGGCTTTCTTCCCTTCCTTGCCTTATATCTTCACTCTCCGGTTGGGGGATCACCTTCCCAAAAAACTATTTGTTCTTGTATCTTTATCTCCAGGTTTTACACACTAGAATACATATTGTATATTCTGTATAACATATATATAAAATAAGTGTTGGAGATCTCATGTCAGTACACACCAATCTCTCATTTTTAGCATTTCACAGTAGAAAGTATAGATTCATCTTATTTTATTGACCATTTCTCTATTGATGGAAATTTATTTTTCCTGGCTTCCCCCCCTCACCCCACTAACAACGAAGCAATGAACTCCTATTAAGACTCAGTTTGTATCATGTCTATTATAATTCTGGTATCGTCCCCCTCCAAATGCCTAAGAAATCCTTCTGAAAGGTTATGGTAACAAACTTTAGTACAACATGTGTTTGAAGATCCAGAATGGTTATGGGGATAATAAGATCGTTTTCAGGAGGTGACAGTGATGTGTGCATACTTACTCCTCTGGGTTTCAGGGGAGGAATCCTTCATTCAGTAGGTGCCTATAGGTCTCAAATTCAGGTCCTGAAGGGAAGTGAAATGTCGACCATAATTACTTTGGGAATCCGAGGAAAACAAAGGGGGTGGAGTAGAGGTTAGGAAAACTACAACCAGGGTGAGCATTTCATGTTTTGACAGAGCCAGTGGGCATGAGATTATGTGGACTTTCTTGTCCTATCTCTGTCTTTGAAAGATTGTCTGTCTTAAAATTTTTGAACTTAAGGGCACCAGATTTGGAGCCAGGTTTTAGTTCTTGTTCCACTAATTAATTGGGAGGACCCTCACATGATCATGTGGCGCTGCCTTCCAATTTTACATATGTGGAAACTGAGACCCGCGGTTTTAGTGTGGTTGTCCAAGGTTACACTGCGAGATGACAGGTTATATGGAGTTGGGGGCATTTCTAATCAGGAATGTTGGTGGATTGTCTTGAAGGGCATGTTGGTTATCTATGGGAAGATGATTCCAGATGTAAGCCCTGATAAACGGAATGGAGTTATATTCCCTGGACATGTAAAAAGGAAGAAGACACCACAGTGAAATGTGCTGGTCATTTTAGATGCCACAGCCCTTCCTAGAAACAGGAAGTTAGACCAGATCAATTAATCAACAAATTTTTCTTGAATATCTGCTACAGATGGAGGACACAGAGGAGGTCATACATGGTCTTTGCCCTTTGAAGCTTACGATCTACTTGATAGCACAAGATGTTGTCACCAGAGTGACAAGTAGGGCTGATTTATCCATTAGGCACAACTGCCACAGTGCCTGGGGCCCATGAAAATGTTTTAATTTCTTTTAAAATCAGAAATAAAGATAAACTTTGAGGCCGAGGAATGCGTTCAAATATCTAATATTCCTATATTCATGTAAAAAACAATGAAGTCATAAAAATATAGTTTTTGATGTTTTTGTATGCAGAAAGGGGCATCAAAATGTGTATCTATATAAACTATATAAAATAGAGTAGTCTGTCAGGGCTGCCAGAACAAAGAACCACATGCTGGGTGGTTTAAACAACAGAAAGTCTTGTCTCACAGTTCTAGAAGCCAGACATGTAAGATCAAAATGTCAGCAAGGGGAGTGGTTCCTTCAGAGGGTTCCTGGCCTCTCTCCTTGGTTTGCAAGATGGCTATCTTCTTCCTGCATCTTTACATTATTTTCCCTCTGTGCAAATCTCTTTTTCTTCACATGGTTTTCCTTTCATAAAAACACCACCCATATTGGATTACGACTGACCTGAATGACATCATCAGACCTAATTGCATCCACAACTACTCTGCTTCCAAATAAGGTCCAATTCTGAGATACCAGAGATTAGGGCATCCACGTATGAATTGGGGGGCAGGACACAATTCAGTCCATAACAGGTTGTGACAGTAAATGCTTGGGGTGGGGGTGGGGGTAGGGGTCAGTGTGAGAAGGATGGTAGAGAGCCCAGAAGCTGGAAGGACAGAAGACAAGGACTTGGGGGTGCTCTTGAAGGATGGGACAAGGAGAGGAGGAGGGAGAAGATGGCAGGTATGCAGAAAGAGGCAAGGTGCAAACTGCATGATCAGAGGGTCACAGGTGGCCAAGTAGATCATGAACTTGGGGGACACAGAGGAAGCCCAGTTCTTCCAATATTAGAGGAGTCGCAAAAATAAAGTTGGAAAGGGAGCTGGGGCTTTTGTTCTGGAAAGCCTTGAACACGGGCTAAGTGGGAACACTGTTTGATGTTATGATTTCTGAGTCTCAACCGTGAGATCATGACCTGAGCCGAAACCAAGAGTTGAATGCTTAACTGACGGAGCCACCCAGACGCCCCTATCCTCTATTTCCACCTACTCATCACATTTTTCCCCCTGAAGATACCTGAACTTATTGAAAATGATTGAGGCTCGAAAGTATTGAAAAACAGGGTTGGCCTATTTCTGATAACCTTGAAATATTAATTAGTCTGCGTGTTATTACTTAATCAGCCTATATTTCCTATACTAAGGGAATGGCAAGAGAGAAAAGAAACCATGGTCTGTCTCAGCTTTCAAATAAAGCTCAGTCCTTTTGGAAAAACATCTGGGACTAATGTGGATACTAAAACTGTTACCTCACACATGCCAGTTTCATTTGCTCTTTCATGATGAAATTTTTCCCTTTCCAGTTGCCCAGATCCACACGTATATTATTCAGGATCTGATGTAGCACGGGCACCATTTGTGGCCACATCCTCTGAAAACCACTTTAAGTGGGTTTCCAGAGTCTTTAAAAATAGGCCAGGTTCTGGCAGAGCTCACAACTCAACAACTTAGCTTTTAGAAAATAGTTTTAATTTTAGCCCTTCTCTCCCTACTTTTACGCCCTTACAGATCTCAGGATATTAGTGGAGCTAATATTCTGAATTTCCTATAAAAAAAAGAGAGATTCAAACTGATCATCTGATTTAAATTCTTCAATTACAAAAAGTCTGTCTTCTGTATTGTTCTGGTCTCCTAAAAGCACTTAGTTCTATGTTTTCTCGGCAAACCAGTTTGTGGTGCTGAGTGAATCTCCCCACGTGGTGACTTGACCATTCCTTAATGATTTCAATTGTGACTTCTGGGACACCTCCGAGCGCGTTTCCCATCCAGTGGTGACATTAGAGCAAGTTGCTTCTAAATGGCTGTCAAGTATGTTGCCATGGCAATGGAGCTCTGCTGGTCATCTGGAATGAAAGTTCTTCAAGTTCTGCCAGTAGTGATTCTCTGGCTTTGGTGTGTCACATAAAGAATCATCTGGGTGCTTTTGGAAGTACTTACTCCCAGACCCACCCCGAAGCATTCCGATTCAGGATGTTTGGGGATGAAACTGTATTTATAACCATCTCTCCAGGTGATGACCTCATTGTCAGAAAGACTGTGTACAGCACCCAGCTATGGCTGAGGCTGTGTCCCTTACAGAGTGATGATCTTCATCCTCGTTGGGTATTGTGTTCCAGGATTGCCCCCTTCTTTCAAGTTGCCGAAGCATCTGCATTCTGCCTTTTGCGGGATCTTTATATGTGAGTGTCTGCCACGCATATGCTTTGTGTTTACTTTCTGCTTTTTCTGGATAAGATTCCCCAGCGCCACAAGCAAGATCAGCTGTTAGTAATTCTCTGCTTCAACTGGCAAATGACCTACCAAGGACATGCAATTGAAATTAGCATATGCATTCTGAGATGGTTAGAATTTCCTTCTGCCTAGGACTTCCTGGATAGCTCATTATGGTGTGTGTATGAAAAAGGGAGGTAAATGGAAGAGCTTATGATACCCCTTTGAAAAGACCAGCACATCATCTGCATGAGAAAGCAGCTCCTGGGGCCGGACTAGGAGGGTTTTCAGGAATTTGGAGGGTTTTGAACCCCAGATTTTTTTTCAAGGGGTGGGGATCAAGCATGTTGGTTTATGGGAATGGAAAGAATGAATTCTTTGTTGAAAACAGTGATCAGTATCTTTGCAGTGTGTGCCATACAACCTGGTGGCCTGGGTGCTTTATCTTTATTTGGTTACTTTGTAAACTTCTGGAGGGGAAACTATGAGCTAACCACCAAGGGGGTGAAGTGAGCCAAGTGTATTATGGTTGTAGTGTTTTCGCATTGACTTAGAGCAGGAGGGCAACGCTTCTCATCCCCTATGGTTGTGGAAAGCTGATCTCAGCCAGCTCAGATGGAGGAATATCTATTTATCAATTAGTCTGTTAACCTCTCAGCTTCTCAAAGGATATCTTAGGTGACCCTTTCTTCTGTTTAACAATCGCTAATAAATTCAACTGTATTTATTGGACATGCAAATATTGAAAGCTCCAACCATATCTTAGGCATTGTGCTAGGTGCTATCTGAAACAGAGATAAAAAGAACCCTTAGATTTCACAGGGCATATACCAAATATGCCTATTTGGAACCCACAACCCACACACGACAGCGCTGGGTTGGTACTTCTTCAGGTCCCAGTGAGGATAGAGAAATCATCGATTTCTACTTTCCATATTATGAAGCGGAATGATCTGTCAGAACTTCAAAAACTCTTATTAAAGTGCTCTCAGCCTGAAATCTCTCTTCCAGGCTAAATACATTCAGATGTCTTTGATTTCTCCCATTCGGCCTGAGTTTTTAACTCTTTCAAACTTTATCATTTTGAAGCAAGTAAAGTTTGCTGTAAACGTAGGCAATTTTTACATGGGAAACACATTGCTGCTTGAAAATATGACAGCCGCAAAATGCCAAGTGAATAATATGGAGTTCAAATCTCATCTTGGCCAATTAGTAGTTGTTGGAAACTGGACATGTTTCTTAATATCTGAGGCTCAGTTTCTCCTTCTGTGAGAGGCACTAACCAGCTCCTTGAGGAGGATGCTGGGCTGATTAAATGAGCCACTTGAAACAAAGCACCTGGCACATAGAACTCAGTATCCTTTCTCTGCTTTCCTACTACCCCAAATAAGAACATTTAAAGATGGAAATGCATGAAGCAAAGGCTGCGTGTCAAAAGGAAAAGAGGAGGGAGTCTTGGTCTTAAATGACCTTGATCTTTGGTTATTTACGGAGTTGTCTCTTGGTTCTGAGAAGGTTTCGAATTCGGCTTCTAAAATATATTGGCTGTTATAACTAGAAGCAAAGCCGATCTCTTGGCTATTTTCTTCCATCAGTCCGTCCATCTGTCACCCAGCCCTCCAAAATTCTTTCTTTGAAATAAAATATTGTTGAAATAAGTTAGTTGGCCAAATGCATTCTTTAAAGCTCTAATGGGTGGCACACACAGTAATTCTTATTTAGGACTGAGTCTAAGAATCACCAGGGAGCTTTTAAAAACTATACATTCTGGCCCCATCTCAGACCTAGTAAATCCCATACTCTGGGCATGGGGAGCTGGCGTGGGCAGTGTTTGCCAACTAGGTGCATCAGAATCACCTGGAGGGCTTGGCTCTACCCGTTCTCCACCTCAATTCCCAGACTCTGATTCTGTAGATCAAGGGTAGTGGGGCCCCAGAATTTGCATTTATAACAAGGTGATGCTGATGCTACAGGTCTGGGAATCACACTTGAAGGCCGTTGATTTAAGGCTTCCTGTTGCATTAATACAGTGGGAGCTCAGTTACAACTTCAGCAGCCCTAAGCCCCAAGGCTAGGGAAGAAGATACAAACAAATGAAGAAATAAATCTTTTTAAGTCAGGTTGAAAGAAAACAATTGTCCAGAGCCACGGATGGGAAGGTTAAGAGGTGGATTCACATTCAATAGTGTGGATAATTGGGTTGGTCATTTAATGAGACTGATTCCAGTGGTTTGCAGAGAAAGTGGACTTTGCACCTTCCTGGTGAAAATGGGCTGTGAACGACAGGTCAGCCACTTGTGGAAAGGTGGGCAGCCTCTTGGGGGCTCTATCCCTAACCTCCTGACTGGCTGCAGAGAGATAAGGCACTGAGTTTGACACAAAACCACAGGTGCATTATGGTCCATTATGGTGGGGGTGTGGGATGAGGTGCCCCCTCTGACCTGTGCATGCTTTTTTTTAAGGTTTTAATTTTTAGAACAGTTTTGGGTTCATAGCAACATTGAAGGAAATGTACAGAGATTTCCCATATACCTTTGTTCCCACACAGGCGTGACTTCCACCATTATCAATATCTCCCTCTAGGGTCCTCCCTACATTTGTTACAATCGATGACCCTAAATGGACACATCATTACTTAGAGTCCGTCCTTTACATTAAGGTTCACTCTTGCTGTTGCACATTCTGTAGTCACCATTTAGAGTATGTAGAGTATTATCACCACCCTTAAAATCCTCTGTACTTTGCCCATTCATCCCTCCATGGTTTTTTTAAAAAATTTTTTTTAACATTTATTTATTTTTGAGACAGAGAGAGACAGAGCATGAACGGGGAAGGGTTAGAGAGAGAGGGAGACACAGAATCCGAAACAGGCTCCAGGCTCTGACCTGTCAGCACAGAGCCCGACGCGGGGCTCGAACTCACGGACCGCGAGATCAGGACCTGAGCCGAAGTCGGCCGCTTAACCGACTGAGCCACCCAGGCACTCCGGGTTTTTTTTTTTTTTTTAAGTTTATTTATTTATTTTGAGAGAGAGAGAGAGAGAGAGAGAATCCCATGAACTGTGAGATTATGACCTGAGCCAAAATCATGAGTTGGACGCTTAACCGACTGAGCCACCCAGGTGCCCTACCTACAAGGGGGTTTTGAAGAGTAAAAATACAAAACAGTTTCAGAGCACAGCAAACAAAAGCAACAGATTTTCTTTTCCGCTTCCAAAAAAAACAAAAAAACAAAAAAACCAGAAAGGAGTATAGGAAGCAATATTTTGAATTATGAGAGGTAAAACAGGGAGAAACAGTGTATAGGTTTATTTTCCAATGTTTTGGTCATATCTCTATGGAAGTCTGCAACCTGAGATTTCCAGCAGCAGTCAGATGGAAATGTGATTCCCAGGGTTGTCGTGTCTGCAGAAGGGTTAGGCTTCTTTGTGTAAAATATTATCTTACTCTTTGGGAAAGATCTTCAAACAGTTTCTCAAAATATGGATTATTAATGGAGCTTGAAAGGTAAAGCCATAACTTTCACAGAGACCACCGAGTTTAGAGAACACATTTCAAGAAGTGGATGGAATTTCAGGTGCTGTAAAAAGAAAGTATAAAACAATCTGGGGGCTGGAATTCTACTATCTCACAGGAAACACATACAAAAGGCGAGCACAGTCTGAAAATTACATAGTTTGGTCAATTTGATTATCAGTGGGTGGATTATTTGGTTTCTTGATTATCTGCAACAAAATTTTAATCCCAGTATGGCTTCTTCAGCTTGCTTTGTCTGCAATTAGTTAGCATGTGCTTGGGGAATGCCAACAAACTCTAATATTAGCTCCAGGAAAATATAATCACCAAGGTAAATCTGCAGCTGCTGCAAAAACGAATGTGTCCAAAAGCCAGACGCCACTGGGTTTTATTTTGGATGTGGTTTTGGATTATTCAGGCTATAAAAATGCAGATAATCAGAAGTGGAGTGAAATCTTCCCTCCCAGCACATGGGACTTCCTTTTGGTCTCCTTCCCACAGCCCTGCTTTCAACTGGCTACCTTTCTGCTCAAAACCTACCCAAGCTTCCTGGGCTGGGAGAGAGTGCTGGCTGTTGTGTGCAGGGGTGGGGCGTTTGCCACATAGGGCTTCCCCCACTACAGTTTTTTGGAAATTATTTTAGGCGAGGTCTCCAAATGCCCCTTATGGGTCACATGCAAAGATTACTCTGTCCCCTAGGAAACTGTGTACAGGTGAGTGAGCAGAAGGTAGTAATGGAGGGCGATACAGGGTTGAAGTTTAGCTATAAATAGAAATGCATTTTTCAGAGAAACCACTGTAAATTTAAATGGAAATTCCCCAGGAAAACAACTCAAACTTTCCTCAGGGCCCCTCCCACCACTGGTTGGGATTAGGTTCGGCTGCATGTGACAGAACACCCAATGTAAAAGAATGTAAAAAAAAAATGCGAGTAAAATATAAAAGTTCAAGGCCCATCTCTCTCTTATGCCAAAGGCAGTTTTATGAAGTTATCACAGTCAGGGGCTCCTGCCAGCTTGATGCTCAGCTATGGCTCAACAGGTGGCTTTCACCAAGATGGCTGCCCAAGCTCCAGTGATCACGTTCATCTTTTGTTGCCAGAAAAACAGAAGGGTCAAAGAAGGGCATGTCCTTTCCCTATAAAGACCAATCCTGGAAGTTTCCCAGAACCCTTCAGCTTACATCCCATTGGCTGCAAGACTTAGTCACAGGACACATCAGTGAGTCTGAGAAGTGTCTTTATTCTGGATGGCTCTGTGCCCAGCTTAAAAAAAAATGGAGGATTCTGTTACTAAGAAAGAAGAGGAGAATGGATTTCAAGAGATAATTAACAGTCTCTGTCACACACTGCTTGTCTTTTATTAAGGGCAAAGCAAACCGACCTCCAGCAGGGATGGTCTTCTATTACAGGTTGTCCTTATGTTTCAGAAGAAGGGAAAACCTGTTCTCTTCCTTTGTCTCCCTCCATATTCTCTCCAGGTCTCCTCTCCTCCCTGCCTGCCTTTCCCAGGGCCCTGGCCTCAAGGAGCCACTGTGCCAGACCACCGTGGAGGACTTCTCACTTCTCAGGAAAAAGTATGTCAGTCTTTGAAATAGAAAAGAAAGTTACTAAGTGTCTTGTCTGGTATTAATCTCCACCATTCATGGTCTTTGAGCTTTTGTACAACTCTGTAAATTGTTGACAACTGATAATAATGCAAACTATTTTTGTTTCCCACAGAAATGCACCTTAGTTGTGTCTGGTGGAATACAATTGGTTTTTGACTCATTTTTGTATATTTGTAATTCTGTTTCAGGGATTCCTTATCTGCCTCTGTATGGGTGGTGCTTTGAATTCTTTTTGGAATAGGTTGTAAAATCTTACTGGTTCCCTGACTGGCTAATGAGTTAAATCACACCTTTGACAGGTGTTCATTTCAGATGCACAAGAGAGCCATAATTATGCCTTCTTTTCTGAATTATCCTTGAACAGATTCTTGGGTCTGGTTCTGTGCCTGGTGTTTTGGTATACTCTGATGTTCTTGATCTTCTTCGCCCCCACCAAACCTATTTCCCCGGTCTTTCATGCACCCTGTAATACCTGTAATATTTTTTTTGAAACACCTTAAAAAGGCAGCATCATCAAAAACACAACACCTGACCCATTTAACCCTGGTGAAATGAGGTTGATTATACCCATTTTACAAGTGCAAAAACCAAGGTTTGGACCAGTTCAACATCTTTCCCAAAGCCACACAGCTGAAGAGTGGCAGAGACTGGATCTGAGCTCAACTCCAACTCCAAAGCCAGTATCTATTTCCCAATTAATGGCCTCAAGTGGCCACTGGCCATCCCTTTCAGGGATATTTGCACATTAACAGAGAATTGTGAGACCCAAACTTTAACCCAAAGGGGGGACTTTCTGCTAGTGGGATTTCAGACTTTATTTGGCACTGAGATCCTTTCTTGGGGGGATCTGCCTGCTAAAACAGCTCGTGGCATGCAAAGGATTCAGATGGTGGGACGCAGTGTTAAGGACACAAGGGGAGACAGCTGAGGCAGTGGAAAGCCTCGGACATGTGGATTTGAAACACTGAGGTTGGAGGGCTGAATATCTCGAAAATCAGGGATGTATGGTTTCTGGGATCTTCGTAGCACTAAAAATCTTTGACTCTGTGAAGTGAATGCATTGTCAAATTCATTACTGTTGACTACAAGTCTTATTACCTGTGAAGGCAGGCCACATATCTCCTCTTCCACCACTGTACTGGGAGACTTCACATGATTACCTTTTTTGATCCTTTTAATCATTTCTGAAGGAGGTTAGCAGAGTATTCCTATTCCCATCTTAGAGATGAAAAGCTGAGGTCAAGCAGGATTCAGTAATCTACCCCAAATGCCATGTTTGACTTCCAGCGTTCCAACAAGTGAATTTTTGGAGGGGGTGGCTCCTGAACACCTTGGTATGTCAGAGGACCTGGGGCCTTAAAGGAAGTGCTAAGTACTTAACGCTATGATGACAATCAAGCATGCCTTCTAAATGTGGTTTCGGTAATTTGCAAGTTCACACATTTCAAAGAACTATTTGAGGGGCGCCTGGGTAGCTCAGTCGGTTAAGCGTCTGACTCCTGATTTCAGCTCAGGTCGTGATCTCACAGTTCGTTAGATCGAT
The DNA here is from genome assembly GCF_018350175.1 of Felis catus. Classification (NCBI taxonomy): domain Eukaryota; kingdom Metazoa; phylum Chordata; class Mammalia; order Carnivora; family Felidae; genus Felis; species Felis catus. The sequence continues at coordinate 37,216,686 of NC_058386.1, forward strand.
CCCCTCATCAGGTTCTGTGCTGTCATTGCATTCTCTGTCTCTGTCTCTGTCTCTGTCTCTTTCTCTGCCCTCCCCCTGCACGCTCTCTGTCAAACTAAACAAATAAACTGAAAAAAAAAGCTATTTGAAAGATTTCTTTAGCTACGATGGTTAATAGTTGGCTTCATCACAAAAATGGCATTAACAATGTCTACCTTGCCAGTGTGTTGTAAGGATTCCATGAGATAATGCATGTGAAACACGTAGGAGCCTGCTGGGCTCACACCAGGCGCACCCAAAGATGAGCTGACGTTACTATTAACACTGTTGTGTTGGAGGCACTGCTATTCTGACGTCTGGAAACATATTTGCTCATGATACCCATCAATGAGGCTGCCTTTGCTAATAGGCATTCAATTCCGGCACTCTGTATCAATACAATAGCCCTATGAATATAACTCACTTATCTCTAATTTAAAATCAAATAAAATTCCTCCGGAGCAAAACAATCACCTAATAGCACAGAGAATACAAACACAATTATCGACTTGGGGGGGGAGGCACATCTGTCTCTTTAATTTAAGCTGTTGGATTTGATGGAGTGTTTTCAGCCTGCAGGACTTCACAGAACCACAGAGATTTTTTTTCAAACTACTTTTCTTTTTTAGCATAAAATGGATACATTCACAAAGTAAATATTTCAAGCTGAATAGGACTTTATCAGACGAAAACTGCTGTGTAGGCTATTTTTTTTCCCTCTCCAAGACACACCCCACCCTTCAGAAATGACCCTGTTAGTCATTTCTGGAATCTTTCTAAGAATATTCGATGCACGTTTAGGTGTATTTATCTCTATATCTTCTTTGGAAAAAATAGCTAATAGGATCATATTGTTCTATACCTTGTTTTTTTTCTCTTAATAATGCATGATGGAGACTCTTCTCTATTTGCATATCTTTATACATTTTGTTTTTATTTTTATATTTATTAATTTTTAAATATTTATTTTTGAAAGAGAGAGAGAGAGAGACAAAGAGAGACAGAGAGAGACAGAGCATGAGTGGGGGAAGGGTAGAGAGAGAGGGATGCATAGAATCTGAAGCAGGCTCCAGGCTCTGAGCTGTCAGCACAGAGCCCGATGTGGGGCTCGAACTCACAGACTGCGAGATCATGACCTGAGCCAAAGTTGGACGCTCAGCTGACTGAGCTACCCAGGTGCCTCTAGTTTGTTCTTTTTAACATGACAGTATTCCAGGTATTAATATATCAAAATTTATTTAATCTGTCCTTTCCTGATGGTTACTTGGATCATTTTCCTTTTTTTAATTTTTTAAAAATGTTTATTTAGTTTTGACAGAAAGAGAGCGTGAGTGAAGGAGGGGCAGAGAGAGAGGGAGACACAGAATCCGAAGCAGGCCTTGAGCTGTCCGCGCAGAGCCCGACGCTGGGGCTCAAACTCACAAACTGCAAGATCATAACCTGAGCCGTAGTCGACGTTTAACCGACTGAGCCACTCAAGCGCCCCATCCTTTTTTCTTCTATTACAAACCACACAACAATGAACAGCCCCATAATGTATTTGCATAGTCATAGAAATAACACTAGGGCTGTGTGTAGACTCATAATCAGGCTGCCGATCCTTATGAGGTGGGCTGGGGGCTTGAAGTTCCCAAAAAGACCAACTGTGACTATAACCATTTTGATACCTTGACCAAAAGCAGCAACTACTGATGAGAATATTAAGATGACTTCATTCTTCCTATTAACGTGCAAATATTTATCAGGCTTTTCCCCAAATGGACTGTCTTGTTAAGCCAGAGTGGGTCCCAATGTTATATACAGTAAAACAGAAGAAGGGATTGGAAAGGGCTCTAGTACTGGTTACTGGGATGTTGTGTTGAGGTGGGGCTCGCTGAGCCCGAAAGCCAAATGCTCTGCTCCACCCCTCTCCCTCAGCCTTGTCATCAATCATTTACGGAATATACTCAATTTTTCCTTTCCGGTAGGTTTGGTTCCTTCCATACCTTTTTCCTCCCCACTACTTTCTTTCAACATGCCATCCCATCTGGTGATAAGGCAAGTCCTTACTATGTGCTACGTGCCATTAGCATCCTTATGTATATTTTCTTATGTAATACTTTCAACAGCAGTGAGGTGCATATCACACTCCCCCTCTTACAGGATGAGCATGGAGAAACAGAGGATCAGAGGGGTTAAGTGACCTGCCCAAGATTACACAGCCTGTGTTTGGCAACCAAATATAATGAACTCCAAAGGCCAGGCCTTCACTTCTGTATCAGCTGCTTGCTACCTGGTCTCTGTTAAGACTCATTTCTCCCCCTCCAGTTATTTGTGCTATATTAGGCTCTGAAAATATCATTTAAAAACAATTTTCTACCCTGGAGGCTACAAAGACTGACTTCCCAAAGACCTGCTGATCTTCTCGATGAAATGAAAATGCTAACCTTTGAACTCAGAACCCTCTTTAACTTCCCAGATAAATTGTCTCCATGCCTTTGCCCCTCTATCATCACAGGGGAAAGAGTTAATTTGGGGCAGTCAGAAGGAGATCTTTTGAGTCAGACTGACATGAGCTTCCACCCCAGTTCTACCACTTTATTAATTATGTATGAATTTGGGCAAGCGAGCTAACCTCTTTAAACCTCCATTTTGTCATCTGTGAAATGGAGATAACATACATTATCTAGAATCCTTACAACCCCACTGGTTACATGAGGAGCCAGGGAGCTATTTTTATTACCTATATTCTGTATCTACCTCAGTAAGCTGCACTTGCTGGGTGGCCCCTGACAACTCCTTGAATGAATGGATGGAATGGAAGGTTTGTTAGGTAGAATAAGCTGGTCAAGGGACCAGCTTGAGAACTGGGAGGGAGGGGGGTATTATGTGTGTGTGTCTGCTGGAGGAACTGTGATGAGGAGGAAGATGTAGAAAAGAGGGAAATCCTTGGGACGCCTGGGTGGCTCCGTCAGTTGAGCATCCAATTTCGTTCAGGCCATGATCTCGTGGTTCGTAAGTTTGAGCCCCGCATCAAGCCTGTTTCAGATTCTGTGTCTCCCTCTCTGTCTCTGATTCTCCCCCTTTCGCACTCTGCCTCTCTCTTTTGCAAATAAATAAACAAATAAATAAATTTTTTTCAAAAAAGAGGGGAGTCCCTGAGAAAACATCTTTAAAATTTTTTTTAATGTTTTATTTATTTTTGAGAGAGAGAGAGAGAGAGAGAGAGAGAGAGAGAAAGAGCAAGCAGGTGAGGGGCAGAGAGAGAGGGAGACACAGAATCTGAAGCAGCCTCCAGGCTCTGTCTGAGCTGTCATCACAGAGCCCGATGTGGAGCTCAAACTCACAAACCGTGACATCATGACCTGAACTGAAGTCGGACAGTTAACCGACTGAGCCACCCAGGCGCCCCGAGAAAACATATTTTGAACCGAACACCTTTCGAGGATTGTGCCTGACCCCCAACGGAGAGGCAGGCAAGTCTAAACAACCGTCGCTGATATATGGGGCTCGTCCTCTCCATCAGGCGTTACTTGGGCTAATTTCTTTGTGCTGATCAGATAAGTAAAGTGAGACACAGCTACATTCTGCAATCCCCATGACGCAGAACATACTCAGCTAAAGTCTCAACATTACAGAGTATTAGAGTTTGATATCCTTAGGAGGGAAGATGTATTAAAGGTATGCTACTATTTAAAGGATTTTTGATTGATGTTCACTGTAGTTTCTTTACATTCTCTGAAGGCCTTTATTTGCTCATCCCAGAAAGGTAGGGTCCATTAACATGAAACACACACATTTACAGCATTTTCAGATTGACCATCTAAAAGTCACCTGGCTGGGGATTTGATGCTTCATGAGAGTGGGGTGGGTGAAGAAAACAAAACAAAACCCAAAGCAAAAAACCCCTGGGAAATACATTCCGACTAATGTGGAATTGAAAATTGTTCTTTGCGTTATTATTTCACAGCTGGGTCAGTTCACTGTTTGCAAAAATTGAAGTTTCTCTGCATTGCTCTTTGAGATTTTTGTCTGTGAGAGTGTATAAAATGGAGTGAGAAGCAGTGTGGCCTAGGGAAACAAAGTAAAGGAGCACAACAATAAAAACTAAGCTTGATCATAAAATATATAAATACATTCAAATTCAAATGGTATTTTAGAAGTAAGTAGATGTAAGCCTATGAGGAATAAAACAGATTTATGCCGAAAAGCAAAACAAAAGTACAAGGATGGGGAAGAAATAGATCTGTTCATGTAACACCCACTGGTGTAAATGTTTGCTTCTCTGTGTAATTTAGATACAAAAACATAATATGTCTTATTCAATCTTGGGAAAAAAAAAACAAATGGCATTAGGGATCTCCCCAAGGAAGGACTTCAAGGGCCTCAAAAGAGTTGTCCTAGGACCTATGTCCACAGGATAACAAGAAGGTCCTGCTGTGTGTATGTGTGTGTGTGTGTGTGTGTGTGTGCACATGTACACGCATACACATGTAGAATGAGATGCACATAGAACACTCCAGGAAGGTGAGAGTGGAAACTTGGGTGCAGTCAAGAAAAGGAAGGAAAGAGAGGGGGGTTGGTTTTGGTTTTATATAGGCATATGTACCATATGCCTAGGTTTTTGAGAGCATCTGAGGGTTCTGCAAACGCAGTGTTTCTCTCATTTAGAAATTATTAACCATTGGCAGTTTTGCATTCCCTGCACTGTCTATATGCAGTGCTGCATCTTAGAGTCATGTGGGCAAGTTTTATAAAATAGGGTGCCTCACGACAGACCAGTTAAGTCAGAAATTTTGGGAGGTAGAACCTGAGCAGTAATGCATTTTTTTTTAAGTTTCCCAAGTGATTCTGATGCACAGTGAGGGCTAACCATTGGCCCAGAAGTGTTGTTTTAAGTGCACTGTGTGTAACTTCAATCAGTAGCCAACAATTGTAGCCAACAACCTCCTTCTGGAATTTAAGGGTTCTCAGTGGCCACAGAGACCTAAAACAGTCTTTAGATAATAGCTGTATATGGGATTTGGTGAACCAAGTAGGAATCTTGGTTCTAGCACTTACTATAGGCGAGGCCTTGAGCAAGTTGCCTACTTATCTGAGCCTCAGTTGTTGCACCTGTAAATTGGAAATAACATTCACTTAATGGTGTCATTGAGAGGATTAAGCAAGGGAATGTACATATTCATAAATTATCTGGTACAGTTGTTCGTTAACCCCCCCCCCCCCAAAGCCAATGAAGATGTTTAGGATATTTGTCAAATGTGCAGACACAAAACTGGAAGGTGTAGCTGATATAAGAGATGCTAGAATCAAAATTCAAAAAGGATTTTAGACAGCTGGAAGGATGGCTAACACTTGCAAGATAAATGCAGGGACTTGAACTTAAAATTTAATAAAAAATATAGAGTCATGATTGATACTAGGGCAGGATATGAGAGTCGTTCCTGTGCAAAAGGTCTGGAAGTTTCACTGACAACAAATTTAATAAGAGGCAAGCTGTGTAGTGTGACTGTGAAGAAAGCTGATGTAGTTGGAGGTTGAATGAAGAGAAATGTAGGATGTAGGTCTCAGGACTGAATCCAATTTTTATTCATTTGTTATTTTTTATGTTTATTTTTAAGAGAGAGTGAGAGAGACAGAGACAAAGAGACAGAAAGAGAGGAAGAGAGAGAATCCCAAGCATGCTCTGTGCCATCAGCACAGACCTCAATGTGGGACTCGATCCCATGAACCACGAGATCATGACCTGGGCTGAAACCAAGAGTCAGATGCTCAACTGACCAAGCCACCCAGGCAGGCACCCTAGGACTGAATCCGATTTTTAAAAGCTCATACCACACCATATATTGAAAACCTACTATATGCCAGACTCTGTTCTAGGCTATGGGAATACAACCTCTTTGCCCCCTTGCAGCTTACATTCTATGAGGAGTAGGGGTGAGGAGATAATATGCAAATAAATAAGTTATATGAGCTATCGGATAGACATAAGAGCTATGGAAAAAATCACCAGGGAAGGGGGAAATGTAGCGTTGTAATTACAAGGGGTTATTTGCAATTTTAAACAGAGTGGCAGGAGCTGGCTTCATCGACATTTAGACAAAGATTTGAGGGCAGTGAAGAATAAGATGGATGGGTATCTGGGAGAAGAGCACCTGAGGCAGAAGGAACCATGAGTGCCAAGACCTTAATGGGGGATGTGCTTGTCTTACTGAAGAATAATGAAAGAAACCTTAATTGGAATATTGTGTTCAATCCTGGGCCTAATATTTGCTCTTTTTAGCTGAGTATAAAAGTAAAATATTTGGAAACAAAGCATGTAAAAAATACAAAAAAAAATTTGAAGACAGTATAAATCACCCACTATTCAGGTATTCCTGACATTTTGGCGTATTTCCTTCCAGCTTATAAGTAGATCAACATGCAGAAGTAGCAGAAAATAGCAAAGTTGAATTGAGATTTATTTTTTAGAGGCTCTCCAGGGCTCCATTTCTAGTTCCAGTGACTCAGTCCTGCATTCCTAGCATGTGGTATTCAAATTTGGGCCTCAGCATACTTTCAAATTACTGAAGGTCAAATCTAGCCTTTGAAGTTGCTTTCAAATAGTTGAAATTGCAAATGTTTATGCTACAGATCCTTTATATTCAAAGATTTTTAATTTTTTTATTTGTTTTGAGGGAGGGAAGGGGAGAGAGAGAGAGAGAGAGAGAGAGAGAGAGAGAGAGAGAGAGAGACTGACTGTGAGTGGGGGAGTGGCAGAGAGAGAGCAGGCTCTGTGCCATCAGCACAGAGCCTGACACAGGGCTTGAACTCATGAACCACGAGATCATGACCTGAGCTGAAATCAGGAGCCACACAGGTGCCCCGGTTTGTAATTTTTAAAGTCTTTGCAACTTTGGCAGATGAGAAGTGTCCTCTGTGAGCTCTCATTACTATTGGCATTGAGCGTATTCCCTGATATTTATTGACCATTTGTAATTCTTCTTCTGTGATTTTTCCTGCCTGCCAATAACCCTTCATAAAATGTGCCACCTCAACTAGAGTGTTTCTACAAGATGCTGAGCTGAATGACGAAGACTCTATCATTTCATTCTAGGTTGTAACCTTCAATGGTGGGTTGTTACCAAAACCGACTACAACAATGCCATCCAGGCCACGTGCCCTTTTGTAGTGTGACTTCGCCTCTCATCCTACCAAGAGGTAGAGTTGTTTTTCCCTCCCCTAAATTTTGGCTGGTCTTGTGACTTGCCAATAGAACATGGCAGAAGCAGTGATGTGACTTCCCAGCCTAAGACTTATAAGGTTTTGCAACTTCTGATTTTGTCCTTTTTGTAAGATTGTTGCCACAAAATGAACTCAGGCTGGGTGACTGAATGGGAGGCCAAGTAGAGAGAGAGAAGCCATGTGGAAGAGAATCCAAGTATCCACCCAAGAGACAGCACCAAAGCTACAGACATGTGAGTGGGTCCTCCAGGCTCAGTGGAGTCACATGGAACGGTATGAGCTGTGTTGTGGACCTATCCAGATTCCTAACCCACAGAACAATGAGTAATAAAAATGGTGGTTATTTTTAGCCACTAAGTTCTGGGGTATTCAGCCATAGGTAATTGACATATAACACATGTAGGAACATGGAATTTCTATTGTCTTCATTTGAAGTGTTTCCATTGAGATGCAGGACTAGACTTGTTTTATGTTGCTCTAAAGAGCAGAACTAGAACCTGTCCCAGGGTGGAGGTTGCACGGAAGCATGTTCTTAGCTGGATACAAGAACTGACAAGAAGTACGTGTCAATAGTGGAATGGGTTATTTTGCAAGGTAGTGAGCTAACTGTCCCTGAAGGTATTCCTAGACAGCCTGGACAATTGTTGATCAGAGACACTATAATAGGGACGTGTAAAGTCCCTTCAAGTCTTATGACTTCACTGGTGGATGAAGGGAAAGGGAAACTGGAAGCTGAGATTTGTGGCAATCAATTATAATTGCTAAAGGGTACTCAGAGATGAGTTTTCAGTTTGTAGAGTATCTTTATTTTCTCTCTTGAGTTCTTTTACTGTTACATTTTTTAATGTTTATTTCTTTTTGAGGGTGGAAAGGGCAGAGAGAGAGGGAGACAGAGTGATCAGAAGTGGGCTCCATGCTGACAGCAGAGAGCCTGATACAGAGCTTGAATTCATGAACCATGAGATCATGACCTGAGCGAAGTTGAATGCTCAACTGACTGAGCCACCTAGGCACCCCTACTGTTACATTTTTAATGAGGAGATAAAAATAAAGGCAATGCTCAAGATATTAGGAAGGCTTAATTGTCATAAACGTGGCGATTTGGGAGTAATACGGCAGAACTAGTACTTTATCTTTCTCGCATCTCTAGTTTCTTTCTTTCTTTTTGAGAATTTAGTGGCAGGAGTTGTGCCCTTCCCCACCCTTGACCTCCACTTTTACATGGAAGACTCCTATGAACTTGGATTTTTTTTTTTTTTGAGAAAGACAAAACATTCTCGAATGATAATAATGATGGGGGTTTTGGTCCATAACAGATTGGTGAACTATCCATCTATGTTCCAAATGAAAGACAAAATATTGCTACCCAGGAAAACATAGGTGCTTTTTCTGATGCTTTTAGAATTTTCCTACATTTTTCCTTCCCTTCCCTTCTCATGGCTACAGACCCTTTAGAATACAGAGGGAGGAAAATGCTTGAACAGAGATCTGTAAGCTAGGTCTTTATAAGTCATAAGTCAGAGGCTCCCCTTACCCATAATGACATGTTAAAAGAAATCTATGACTGTGGTTAAAATTTTCAGATGGAAATTATAAACTCTAAAGAGATTTATTTGGCTTCTACTGTTCTGGGAGTTTGGTTTCTATGACTCTGGGAACATGAAAGGGAAAAAACAAATATTTCCCAATTCTATGTAATGAAAGACTATCACCCATACTTTGAACTACCAAGACAGTGGCAGTAGCAAAGTCTGGGGCCTGTCCACAAGGTTAAGAGGATGTATGAGGAAGCTACCAACTTGGCAGTTCTTAGCATATATTGATAGTGGGTGGAAAAGTGGGATAGATAATTATTTTCAGAGTAATAAAAATACTCATTAGAGACATTTATAATATCTCCATAATTTGGGTAAGCTGGTTGAACTTAAATGAACTTATATACCTAACCCAGGTATGGGTGGCCTGGTTCTCTTCAATACTTGTAGCTGTATGGGACTGCTGTTCCCTTTTAATAGAAAAAAAAAAGTCCAAGCTTTTATGACACAAGTAATAGCATGATAACATTTAACTTTGAGTGAGGTCACAGATGAAATGGATAGAAAATTCCAAAGTAAAGTATAAGACCAAAAGTGAAATTTGAAAATGATGCTGTTAAGATTAGGTAAGAATGGATTCCTTGAAGGTCCACCCTCTTCAGTAGTGAATGAGAGATTGTTGGAATGGTCAAGCCTAATGAGGTGCTATTCCTCAGGATGCCTCAGAGGGTCTGACATGTGTTTCATTCAGCTGGTGCCTGGGGCCTGACCCTCACCCGAGAAAGCTGGAGTTGCCTCTAGAGGTGCTACCCTATCGAGGGCTTGGTGTGACAAGGGATAGGACAGGATGTATATGTTAATATTAAGAGAAATTCCAATTTAGTAAGAACTTTAAACTTTAAACTTTTATTATATTAATGCATGTGAAGGAAGAGGATCATATGGGCCAATTCAAAGATGTATTCTTGGGTAGGAACATTTTATAGGAAAACGGAATGATTAAATAATAATTTTTGGAACAAAATATGACAGGTTGGTTTAAGATCACGAGTCTCTTGACTTCAACAATCAGCTGCCAATCAACTGGGTAGGTAATTAGTTCCCTAGAGCTGAGACTTACTCCCATTGAGTTTATTAGGAAATTGCATTTTTCAGGAAGGGGATTGCGAATTATATCCTGTAAAAACAAATTTTGTCCCAGATTACATTTGAAGGAATTTTTCTTTTACTTGCAATTTTCAGTGACTAAGGAAGTAATCACAAATGACCATGAGGTTCGGAGATACGGCTGCCTGAATGAATAGAACTGTAGGGAAGGTTGCCAGGTGATTCAGCTTTCTGAGGATGTCATGAAAGAAAGAGTCATTTTCAAACATCTGCCAGGACCAAAGAGTAGAGAGCCAGTTGTTTAAGTCAGATTTTCATACCCTTACCTGCCACCACCATTACTGTGGTAATATAGTGCCCAAATACGGCTGCCAACAATTCCTCCCATCTGTGTACATACTTGTGGCTCTGCTCACTAAGAGGTGGAGTCTGTCTTTCCTTCCTTTGTATCTGCTCTGGGATTGTCACTTGCTTTGATCCACAGAATGCGGCAGAAGTGACTCTTAGCCTTTAAGAGGACTGGTAGCTTAGACTTCAGTTTAGAACTCAGAAGCCAGGTAAGAAGTCTGAGTATCCAAAGGCCACCATACTTTGATAAAGCCAAAGCTAGCCCCATGGAGAGGTCATGTGGAGCAAGACGCATCCCTGGCCAGCCTCTTGCTATTGCAGTCATCTCAGGTGCCATCTTGAATGTTCCAGCCTCAGAAAAAGCAGATCTGCCTCACTGAACCCAGGCCAGATTGCAGAATTACAAGCTATAATAAGTCATTGTTGCTTGAAGCCAGTACGTTTTGAAGTGGGTTTTTTTTTTTTTTTAATCGCAGCCATAGGTAACTGTAACAACCACCCTGGAGGCGTTGGAACTTGGCCAGGCTGCTTATCAGGGAGAGGGGAAGGGGTGAGAGGGAAGAGAGGTAACAGGCAAGGTGAAGAAGTGGACCAGAAGTCAACCTTGTACACCTTCCCTTTGTGAGATTGCAATCTGAAGCCCCAGCTGGGAAAGGAAAAAGTTACAAGGCTAAATCAAGTGCAGTTTTGCCTCCTGTGTTAGACTGGACATTCTAATTTCGGAATTGAGATTCTCTGGGGGTGCAAAATTAGAGGAGGACTGTCTTTTACCTAAGAGGGAGAAGAAAATTCATGGGCCTGCAGGCATTTTCATTCAGGGGCAGGGAAAGTAACTCCCACTGGATTAACATTACGAGGGAAGGTGTGAGGACAAGCTAACAGCGAAGTTGAACTTTTATTACTTTCTGAATTATGTTTGATCAAAGTATACTGATGATTCTGCATACGGCTGGAAGCCCAACAGCCCATTTGTGAGGGAGAAGCTTACTTTTTCCTGAGTCGAAGACACTGCTCCAGCCCTGGGATCCTGACTATTGTTCCAAGTTCTATGGCTGTTGCCCTCTCTGACCCTTCCATTTCGATCCCCAAAGGAAAAGGTCTCTCTTTCCTCAATGTCCCCAAACCGTCATCTACCCAAAGAAATTCTCTGTAGTAGCCTTTTGAGGGTGTCAGCCACTACAGCAGATGATTTAAAATTAACTATCACAAATCCACATTCTTACAACTGTTGTGGCCAGTGAGAAATTCCCAGTGGCTGCTTCTTACCTTGGATGATCTCTTATCTCTGGATACCTCTCTGGTGTCCAGCCTCTGAACACCCACATTTCTACTAATTTCTAAGGCAGAAAAGTTCAGCAACTCTCATCTACCTCAAACTACCTTCCAGCTTACCTTAACAGATCCCCAAACTTGTTAAGGCACCTTGCTACACACATGACCATGCACATCACCTTAGGTACACGATAATGGCTGACACATATTGCTATTTCCCAGGGCCCAACCCACATCTTAAGTCCTATATATTCACTCCACAATGTGGACATTGCAGCAATCCCTTAGTCTCATTTTAGAATGAAAGAAGCTGGGGTACAGAGAGCTTAAGTAAAGTATTCAGGTCTCGCAGTTAGGTAACTGAGTCAGGACTCGAATCAGAGCAATCTGGTGCGGAGGCCAACAACCTAACCATGACACTTGCACTGCCTTTATTATTTTTTTAAAATATTTTTAAAAAATATTTATTTCTGAGACAGAGACAGAGCACGAGTGGGGGAGGGGCAGAGAGAGAGAGGGAGACACAGAATCCGAAGCAGGCTCCAGGCTCCGAGCCATCAGCCCAGAGCCCGACGCAGGGCTTGAACTCACAAACCGTGAGATCATGACCTGAGCCGAAGTCGGTTGCTCAACATTTATTTTAATTTTTTAATTTGAATATAGCTGACACACAATGTTACATTGGTTTCAGGTATACAACATAGTGGTTCATCAACTCTACACATTATGCTTTGCTCCCCACAAGTGTAGCTACTGCCTGTCACCATGCAATGCCATTGCAACACCATTGGCTATATTCCCTGTGCCGAACCTTTCATCTTCAGGGCTTCTTTATTTTTATGTTTAAAATAAAAATGTTCAGAGACAGATGATTGAAATTATGATGATTTGGAATGTTATGAGATGACATTGGGAATTTAATACTTCAATCCTACCATGATCTCTTACTCCTACTCGTGAGATGCCTGGAGAAATTATACGCCCAGGAGAAAGACTGCCAAGGAATGGTAAAGCAGTATTTTCTTGTGAGCTGTGGCTTTGTCTCCAAACCTTAACTCGGAACTCTGTTGAACTACACCAGACTTCAGGGAGCTAGCTAGAGGCCTGAAGGGTCTTCGTCCAAACTACAGTCTTACTCCTCAAAGGTGAAGGGCGTTCTGACTCCCACCTGCAATACCAGAGGAAGGAAGGAAAATTCTCTTTCCTTCATGTTCCTTAACAAATACGTGCTGATGGGAGCCTGCATGGCTCAGTTGGTTAAGTGTCTGACTTTGGCTCAGGTCATGATCCTGTGGTTCATGAGATAGAGCCCCACATCAGGGTCACTGCTGTCAGTGCAGAGCCTGCTTTGGATTCTCTGTTCCCCTCTCTCTCTGCCCCTCCCATCTCTTTCTTTCTCTCTCTCAATAATAATAATTAAAAAAAAAACCCAAATACATGCTGAGTGCTATGGGCCTGCTGGGAAGTAGGGAAAGAGCTGAGGACCAAACAGATGTGGAGCCTGTTGTCATGGAGTTTATAGCCTGGTGGAGAGACAGACCTTAGAGTGGCACAGAGTGAAAGAATAAATTAGAACATGTGCTCTGACGAACAAGGAAAGGATCTAATTTAGACTGGAGGTAGAGGGGAAGGTTCATGGGATGGCCACTCTGAGACCTTGGAGGTGAGCGGGAGCCAGCCAGGTGAAAATTAGGATGCTGTGTGTTCCAGGCAGAGGGAGTAGTAAGTGTGAGGTCTGGAGTCAAGAAGAGTTTTGATGAATTGCAGGCAGTGGCCTTGGTAGGGGACCTGGAGCCTGTGGCACATCAAGTGGCTGGGTTTTGGGGCAGGGCCTTTGAGACTATGATAAATATGAGGATGATATTTCCCCTTTGATAAGCAGACCCAGGCTCTTCCCTCATTATTTATGGCCACGGGGCAAGGACATCACATAAGGCAGTCCAGTCAGAGTGCAGGTCTTGAGGATATGAATCTTTTTTTTTAAGGTTTATTTTTGAGAGAGAGAGAGAGAGAGAGGGGGGGGGGGAGGGGCAGAGAGAGAGGGAGACACAGAATCTGAAGCAGGCTCTAGGCTTTGAGCTGTCAGCACAGAGCCTGATGCTAAGGTTTATTTTTGAGAGAGAGAGAGAGAGAGAGAGAGAGAGAGAGAGAGAGAGAGAGAAAGAGAGAGAGAGAGAGAGAGAGAGAGAGAGAGAGAGAGAGGGGGAGGGGCAGAGAGAGAGGGAGACACAGAATCTGAAGCAGGCTCTAGGCTTTGAGCTGTCGGCACAGAGCCTGATGCGGGACTTGAACCCATGAACTGCGAGATCATGACCTGAGCTGAAGTTGTATGCTTAACCGACTGAGCCACCCAGGTACCCCTGAATCTTTTTTTTAAAGTTTATTTATTTTGAGAGAGAGAGAGAGAGAGAGAGAGAGAGAGAGAGAGAGAGAGAGACAGCATGAGTGGGGGAGGAGCAGAGAGAGAGAGGGAGAGAGAGAATCCCAAGAAGGCTCCTCACTGTCAGCACAGAGCCTGAGGTGGGGCTTGAACTCACGAACTGTGACATCATGACCTGGGTCAAAATTAACCGACTGAGGGACACTTAACTGACTGAGCCACCCACGTTGCCCCGAGGATCTGAATCTTAAAACAAAATGACCAAGGATGGAGAACATTCAGGGCCATCATTCTGATGTGTCCATGTGAAGAGGTTTTCTATAAGTTTCTGAGATTCCTAAAGCCACTGAATCTCCTGCCCTCCCTAAGCCCTGCTGGTTCAGTTTTTCCTTCAACTCTGCAAAGCCCTTTGGGTTGAACTTAGCCAACCTTGCAACTGAAAAGACTGAATAGGGTAAAATCCTCAATTATTAATAATCAAAGGAGATTAGGAAGCCAGCAATGTTGGCTTTTAGAGGCTATCATGGGCCAGACATGATACAATTTATTTTTAAAAAATCACTCTGATCTCCTCACTTCCTCTTTTCCCCTCTGCTCTCCGCCCTCCCCCCCCCCCCCCCCCGCCCATAACCCACTGAGTGCATTGTATAGTCCAAGTGAGCGGTGGGGTGTGTTTGGCCTAGAGTGAGAGCAGAGAAGTTACAGAAAATGAGACACAGGAGACACAATGTCCTGCTGTAGACAGGAGAGAGAACTCAGTGGCCTGCTCTCCTTCCCCTGCCACCCTCCCAGCAGAGTTAGTCTTAATGTGTCCCATCTTCTGAGTGGGGTAAGAAACAAGAGACCTTTTAATACACAGTGATTCCATCAGCTAGAAAATAGGATCCATTGAGAGTCTTGAAATTTGCCAGGCACATCAGTACTCACCCTTGTGCGTAGAATGAAATAAAGGTCTTGATTTTCAAACATCTTTCTAATAGGAATGAAGTATGGAAGAGAGATGAAGGCCTTGCTTGTCTTTTAAAGTCAGCAGAGGGTTTCTAGAGCATTGTGTCTATTGGCCAGCCCTCAGTTCACCCTTATACTTTTCTATTTTTCTGGACCTGCTGAAGGGAAAATTTCTCCTCTGATTCTAGGCGTTTCCAGGCTGGCTGGTTAAATTTCTAAGGCTCCCAGGGAAAGGCTACAATAAATACCCATTACCAAAATAATCTGCGACTGAGGATACAGAGGAATTTGTGGTGGAGGAAGAATTTGCCCTTTCAGCAACCTAATTCTGTGAAGGCTGAGTTCTCTGGGCTGAGGGATGAGCTGTGGGCTTCACTGGTAAACTGGAGAATAGTCCTAACCGGCTTGGGCCCTAGCCATGAGCAGAGGAACATACCTCATTCTTGCTGAAGTTCCAGAACAGGAATTGGATAGACAGAGAGGATTTGAGTGAGTTCTTTGCCCAGGAGGGTCCCTCTACTGAGGGTGCCCTGAATTTCTTTCTCAGCCCATATATGGTTGCCCTCCACTCTTACCAGGCACTGGTCCAGAACAGGGACACAGAGCACCCTGCCCTGTTGATGGTAAGTAGGGATGGAAAATTATGGTTGGGTTGCTTTTCTCTTTAGAGAGCCTAACTCACAGAGTCTCTCTTGGTGTCCTTCAAGTGGGCACCAGTACTTCCAGTCTTATCCCTGTAATATATTTCCAGCCAAGTTCCTGGTTATTTGGCAACGCCCACTGTCTCCTCCCATGCATTATAATCTTATAGTTTTAGTGCATGACAGGGCCATAGAAGCCATCTAGAGCAGCTGCTCCATTTTACAAACATGGAAACTAGGAGTACAGCGCAGGATTGTCCAGCATATGTTGGGATCCTGAGGTCACCTTAGCTTCAATAAAGTAATTCTGTAAACTAAATATTTTAGGTTGTGAGTGTTATGGCAAAGTCCCAAAATGTAACTGTCAAGGTCAATTTAAGATCTTTATGCAAATGGAGTCCTACCATATGGATTGTTTTTGTGTCTGGCTAGTATCCAACCACAAATGATGCTTTTGAGATTCACTCATGTTGTAGTGTGCATTAATAGCACGTTCCTTTGTATTGCTGAGTAGTATTCCACTGTGTGGACATAATTGGTTCATCCATTCATGTGTTCATGTGCCCAAGGATCACCTCTGGCTTTTGGCTATTTTGAATAAAGCCGCTATGAATGTTCGTGTACAAGTGTTTGGATGAACATATGTTTTTATTTCTTTTGGGTAAATAGCTAGGATTAGACTTGCTGGCTCAGGAGACTTAGATTTTAATACCAGCTCTGCCACTAATTTGTTGTTGCTTCAAGCAAATTATAGCCCCTCTCTGGGCTTCAGAGTCCTCATTTATGAAAAGAAGGGGTTGGACTAGATAGGTCCTTTTTTTTTTAAGAATCTTTTTTTTTTAAGTGTTTATTTATTTATTTTGAGAGAGAGATGGAGAGTGAGCAGGGGAGGGGCAGAGAGAGAGAGAGGGAGACAGAAAATCTCAAGCAGGCTCTGTACTGCTTGAACTCATGCGGGGTTGAACTCATGAACCGTAAAATCATGACCTGAGCTGAAATCAAGAGTCAGAGATCCAACTGATTGAGCCACCCAAGCACCCCTAGATAGATCTTTTTGAACTGTGCTCCCTAAATCCTTTAGATTCTGAATCTGTTGGTTGGGGGAGAGGGGAGTAAACAGTGAAGGGGGCTGAGTCTCCACTCTTACATCGCCCAGATAGCTTGACTAAATGTGAAAATGTTGACCTTCCCTATTGCAGTTTATTTGAAGAAGAAAGTGTTTCATGAGTAAGAATGTTTAAAACTGTGGGCCTACATAATCTCTCAGATTCCATGGACTCTGTAAAATTTTTGGAGTCTATGAGAGAATTTGCTTTCTTCCAAACTTCCATGAGTAATGTCTGGGAACAACATCTAAGATCATAGAAGAGCCAGCTTGGGTGAAAAATTACCTCTCTTTTCTCTCTAAACATGGCAGAAGGTGACACTAAGCTGTAACTGAGCTGAAATACAAACTCAAAAGAACATCTCTGACTTCCAGTCCAGACAAGATGGTATAGACACATTTCTCCCTGCTCTTCCTAGCTAACTATGATTATAAATCCTGGAAATATAATTCAAAAGGCAGCCAAGGGGGGAGTCTTGAAGGTGGTAAAAGAAAGGTAAACTGGTTTGGGACCCCAGAATTAAAATGCCAGCACAGCCTCAGGGGTCCTATGTCACGCTCACTCAACAGAAGAAGATGACCAGGCCTGGGGTTTCCTGACCCCTAACCTGGCAACAGAAGACCACCGAGATGGGCTTACTTTTCTCCCGGATCAGATGGAAGTCCTTCTGGCAACACCAGGCAAGCCCAGTACCACCAGTAAGGTAGGGGGTGTGGGGGCTGGTCAATGGAGAACACTACTAGCAGTAAGTGGTAGGGGGAGTGCTCTACTTTCTTGCCCAGGCTGAGACTCCTCTCCTCTCCCAAGAGATACTTGAGAGATACCTAAGCAGGCAGCACCAGCTAGAGAGATCCCAACATAAGTGGCCCCACAGGCCAGAAAGTGTCTTCGTGCCCATGGGCCTAAGACTCTCTTCCCCAACCCACAGACACCTACCTGCCTGCCTGGCCTGGGGAAACCCCTCCCCACCCAGCATCACATAAATGAAAAAGTAGAAAATCTCCGCAAAAAAAAAAAAAATAGACATTTTCAAAGAGGAGGATATACAGATGGTGAGTGCATACATGAAAAGATGTTTATAACATTAGCCCTCTGGGAAGTGCAGATTAAATCCGCAGTAAGATATCACTACACACTTATCAGAAGGGCTAAAATAAAAAATAGTGATGATACCAAATGCTGATGAGGATGTGGAGAAACTAGATGTCGCATACACTGCTGGTGGGAATGTAAAATGGCATAGTGACTCTGGAAAACAGTTTGGCAGTTTCTTAAAAAACTAAATAGGCAACTCCCATATGACCCGGGGATTGTACCCTTGGGTACTTATCCCAGAGACAAGAAAACTTAGGTTCACTTGAAAACCTGTACACAAATGTTCATAGCAGCTTTCTTTGTAATAGCCCCAAACTAGAAATACCCCAGATGTCTTTAAACTGGGGAATAGTTAAATATTCTGTAGCATGTCCACACCACAGGGTGCCACTCAGCAGTCAGCATTAAAAATGAATGAACTATAGATATAACTTGGATGACTCTCCAGAAAATTAGGTTGAGTGAAAAAAGCCAATCCCAAAATGTTACATGCTATGTGATTCTATGTACATAACATTTTGAAATGACAAAATTTTATTTTTTTATGTTTATTTTTGAGAGAGAGAGAGGAAGAGTGCAAGTCGGGGAGGGGCAGAAAGAGAGGGAGACACAGAATGTGAAGCAGGCTCCGGGCTCTGAGCTGTCAGCACAGAGCCTGACGTGGGGTTTGAACCCATGAACCTCGAGATTGTGACCTGAGCCAAAGTTGGATGCTTAACCGACTGAGCCACCCAGGCGCTCCAGAAATCACACAATTTTAGAAAGAACAGATTAGTGGTTTCCAGGTGCCAGTAGTTAAGGACCTGGGTGTGTCGGGGGAGAGACTATGGTGGAAAGGGCTAGAAGGAGGTGGGTGGGGTCATAAAAGGGCAACAAAGGGGATCCTTGTGGTGATGGACTGTTCTGTATCTTGACTGTGGTGGAAGTCACAGGAACCTATGCATGGGATAAAATGGTGTTAAAACAAAACACACACGCACACCTACACTTGCACACAAATGAGTACAAGTCAATTTGGGGAAATGTGGAGAAGATGAGTGGGTTGTACCCATGTCATTGGGGGAAACTGGGCAAAGCGTACACAGCATTTCTCTATCATTTCCTAACATTGCACTTGAATCTACTAGGATTCCAAGTAAATGCTCAATTGATGAGGGAGGGCTTTTCAAAAACAAGGAAGTAGCTCACGTACCTCGATCCTAGGAAGGACAGACGTTTGAGGGAGTCAGGGTCGCTCTTCCCTTCCAGAGAGGACAGTGACTGTGGAGGTTTCCTTAACACAATGTGAGGTGCAGGCGGCCACACTTTGTTGCTCCTAGAAGAGAACTCTTAAGTACCCAATGCTCTTTATTCAAATTTGGAAAATGAGGTAGGCTGCTTATTTTTTTTTTTTTCTTTTTTGGGTCTGCCAGTAAATGAGACTGTAATTAGCGAAGTACTTTCAGGAGCACTAAGGCTCTCACCCGTTAGTTATACCGGATCCAGGATGTTTTAATTGCCCTTTTATAACAAGTGCCTTGACAGACTCTTTTGTCTTCACTCTATGTGTGAAACAAAATGTCTACAACCCCAAACACTACAGCTTAGAAGAAAAAACCCTTCTGAGAAAGGATGTTTTGAATATAACATCACATCGTTGATGGAATTTAATTATATGCACGCACTTAAGTTTAGCACCTTGTAGCCAATTTTTACACTTGCGATTTTAGGTTTCTTTAATTATATTTACTCAGTATGCCAAATGTAACTTATTTTTTTCTAAACGCGGAGTATGCAGGGAAGTTCCCTCTCCAAGTCAAGGCTGGCTGTAGGAGACGGACAGAGATGATTACACTTGTAGGGCTGTTGAGAATTGCCGAGAAAGGGTGACAAAGCAGTGTTTCAGGGGATTCCTTGTGCTTGGTCCAGACCTCCTTTTTAGGACCAATGCACTCCTACCCCAGCTGCTGGGAGAACGGGCTGTGGATGGCTCAGAGATGAGTCCCTCCCTGGAAACCTTCTGTGGGCTTCAGTGGACTTCCTCCCCCAAGGTGAGGCCACCTCCCGGTGGTGGCCTCGGGCCAATGACTGAGCCCCCTGCGTTGATCTGGGAAAACTCTGAGGGGCCGTCCCAGTTCCCCAGAGCTTCATTAGGACTGGCTGAGATTTCTGTTGTGTTCCTCATCCCCTTAGAGGTGTATCTCCTGAGGTCTCTCCCCATTGAACCGTTTGTACATGACTCTTGGTCTCAGAGTCAGTTTCCAGGGAACCCAACCTGAGACAGGATCTTTTGATTGGGTTCCCAGAAAGCAAGCCTGAGAACATGGGTGCAGGTAGTTCACTAGGGAGGTGACCCTACGTATAAGGAGTGAGGGAGCAAGAGAGAGAAACAGAGAAGGAAAACAGGCCAATAAGAGGTACATGATCAAGGTGGTCATGGCTGTGGGTACCTGGGGATTAACCCCTCTGGAGACATCTGAGGAACATGTAGAATCTCGCTCAGGTTTGTCTCACCAAAAGCTGGGGTATTTATCCCTATGCCCCCAATTAAAAGATTGTCCCTAGGACACTAATCCCCCCAGACTTCTGGTTGTCCTGTGCCCAGACTGAGCCATTTCTCAGGGTTTCTGGGAGCACTTGACTACAGAAAATCAAAGAGGCCCACAGATACTTGAGGTAGGATGCTTGGCAGCTTGCAAGGGCACTATCCACTATAGTTCAGCCAAAATCAAAGGTGAGTGAGGGTTTGTGGTGTGGGGCACTCAAAGTGTCTGCTACTCGAGGGAAAGAACACTAGCATCTTTCCCAGAAGGGAGTCAGAGGAGCTCCTACTATATAGGGGGGATTTCCAGGGTGAACTAGATCCTTTCACACTGTGTGTGCGTGCGTGCGTGTGTGTGTGTGGCACAGAACTGGCAGTGGAAAGAAAGGATGCAGAAAATCAAAAGGAGACCCATTGAAATGTCTTTTATTTACTTGCCTGCTGTGCCTCTGCATCGAGCTAAAGGTACTGATATGAAGTCTTAGGACATCCAAACTGTGTTAAGGTGTGTTGACCTTCAGGAATTGAAAGGAGAGAAAAGAATATTGGTTACCAAAAAAACGAAAGAAGAATACACAGGATAAAACCAATGAGAAAACATCCACGGCTGGTCTGTGTTCACTATGAAATGTGTAGGCCGGTGGATCTCAAAGCATCATCCCCAAACCAGCGGCATCAGCATTACCTGGGGGACTGGTTAGAAATAGAAATTCTCAGGGTGCCTGGGTGGCTCAGTCGCTTAATGGTCTGACTCTTGGTTTCAGCTCAGGTCATGATCTCACAGTTTGTGAGTTAGAGCCCCACATTGGGTTCTGCGCTGACAGTGTGGAGCCTGCTTGTGATTCTCTCTCTCTCTCTCTCTCTCTCTCTCTCTCCTCCAACCCTGTTATCTGTCTCTCTCAAAATAAGCAAATAAACTTAAAAAAAAAAAGAAATAGAAATAGAAATTCTCTGGCCACTCTCAAACCTACTGAATCAGGAACCCTGGGGAGTGGAGCCCAGCATTCTGCTTTGACAAGATCCCCCCCAGGGATTCTGATGTGAGCGAGAGTCTAAGAGCTCCCTGTCTAATTCCAGATCATTTGGTTGTCCCTGTGATTTCGGCAACCAAGCCATAGATCTAATTCACAAATTTTGCTCCAGCTAAGCCTGGCACAAAGTGGAAAGTTATTCAACAAGCGTTTCCTTTGTTAGTGCCTGTGTTGGTTGGGCATAATCTGAGGGCAAAATTTAAAGACTTTCAAACCTCTTAGAAGGTACCTTTTCATCTTTTGTGTTCTGCCGTCTGCAGCTGCCTACTTCTCTCCTCCCCACCCCACAGACACTAACTGATCATCTACAACATGCCAAGCCCTCTTTACAGATGCTTAGGGTAGAGCAGTGAGTGAAACAGACAAGTCTAGTCCTCCTGGAGCTTGACTTCCAGTGTGTGTGTGTGTGTGTGTGTGTGTGTGTGTGTGTGTGTGTGTGATACCAAGTGGGGTCGGTTGAGAAAATCATCATGAAACAGTAAGTCAGTGACATAGCACACGAGAAGATACTAAGTGCTCTGGAGGAAAATAAAGCAGGAGAGGTGGGGAGAGGGTGCTCTGGATGGTGGGAAGGGCTTGCAGTTTTAAATAGGGGGCTCGGGGAGGTTTCGCTGAAGTGACATTAGCAGCACGTTTTGATGGAGAGGAGGGAGTGAAAGGTGCAGATAATTAGGGGAGTGGAAGTCCCAGGCAGAGCATCAGCAGGATCAAACACATGCCCTGAGGTGGGCATCTGCTGGACATCTGCTCTAGACTTGTGTGCGGAGACAATGCTGTGTGACCTGGGAGCTTTATTTCTAAACCTTCTGCAGTCGAGCAGCAAAATCCCAGCTGCATTTTGAAAAGTGGAAGCATTTGCATCAGCGTTTAAAGTGATGGTGGTACTTGGGATTGGGCCCGTTTTATTTACTACATATGTTTATAAGTTTATCTAGACCTGTATCTGTACATCTGTTTGTGTGGTATATGTTTGTAAAATTTATTTCTAATACATAAACATAAGTAAAGTTGGGCTGCAGTTTTAAGGATGCAAGGAACCCCTAGTGGAAGGTGGAACTTGGGTCTTCTGCTTACAAACCCTTGGTTTTTAAAAATGTTTACTTATTTATTTTGAGAGAGAGAGAGAGAGAGAGAGAGAGAGAGAGAGAGAGCCCACAAGTCGGGGAGGGGCAGAGAGAATCCCAAGCAGGCTCCTCACTGTCAACAGTGGGGGTGGGGTGGGGGAGGGCTCCACGCGGGGCTTGAACTCACAACCACGAGATCATGACATGAGCCAAGATCAACAGTCGGAGGCTTAAAGGACTGAGCCACCCAGGCGTCCTGAACCCTTGGTTTCAGAAAGTGTCCGGAACCTTCTGAAGCTATGCCGAACAATGCAAGCCCTGAGCCCAGTAGAAGGAATTATAGATAGTGGGCCAAGCTGGTCCTTGCCTGTGGCTTTCATCATGTGTGGCTTTAATTCACGTTCCCCTAACTTTAGGCCTGAGCACTTTGCTATCACAAATAACCCCTTGGAAAAATTGTAAAGTGATGTCTTCATGGCAACCCTTTCCTTTTGGTTATGTAAGAAGATTAGTAAGGCTCTCAGGATGGATCATTTCAGCCAAGCTAATAAATCAGGCAGTTCTTTGCATCAAGGCAAATAACAGTCGGCGCTGGAGAGCTGGGCTGGTAATAAGTACGGGAGAGCTTCAAGTGGTCATGAAGGGGGCCTGCTGATGTGCAGGTTCGGACTTTCCCGTGTCAGCACTAAATGTCTTGATTCAGGTTAAACAAAAACCACCTCTGCTTAGAAGCAGCAGTCCTCAGCACACTCTTTCATAACCAGTTTGCCAGAAACGATGATTTATTTAGTGCATTAGGCGCAGAGGCCACTTCTCTGATCAGCCCTGGGAAGTACTTGGAAGGTAGTCTCAGGTTTCCCCATAGCAAGCAGGCTTACTCTTTCCATGCATTTCCAGATGCCTCCTTGGACTGTGATCCTCTGTCCACAGGTTTGCAGGAAACCTGTGAAATTTAATTCCAATGGAATTTGCAATGACTGAATTCCGGGTGTTCATTCAGTACCATCACTGCTGAACAATTCAACATGGAATGGTGCACCCTACCCTTGGCCATGGAGAAGTCCCCTTTTGAGGGATGTTCAAGAAAGCCTGTGTGTGGCAGTTTCAGAGCAGATTTGGCTAAAAACCAACGTGGGATGAGACTAGCAATTCTCAGCCGTCTGGGGTATGAGAAGCCTTTTTTAAAATCCAGATATTTAGGGAAACTACTGCTCTGGTTTTTCTTTTAGGACCCATTGACTAAGAAAATATATAACAAATATGATCATTCAAAAACATTACTTGGTTTAGTTACTTAGGCTTTGTATTTTACTCATTACAGCAGCATCTACCGATGATTTAGAAAAAATCAATAGCCCATATATGTCTGAGATACATGGTTTTTACATGTTTATTTATTTATTTTGGGAGAGAAGGAGAGCGGGGTGGGGGGGAGGTGTGCGCGCGCATGCATGTCCCAAGTGAGCTCTGCGCTGTTAGTGAGAGGGCTGGAACTCACGAACCATGAGATCATGACCTGAACCAAAATTAAGAGTCAGACCCTTAACTGACTGAGCCACCCAGGCACTCCAATAGATTTATTTTTTAAACCAGTCCTCAAGTGAATTCATGTTTTCTCATCCAAATCGCCCCCCGCCCCCCATGGCACCCATTGCCCCACTGTTGGGAATTTTGGATTAGATGGCTTTCCAGAAGGAACTCTTTTGCACCTGGTAGTCCCCCACATACACCCTCAATGACAGTTTGTTGAGTGTCTACACTGGCATTCTGGAGGTGGAGGGATCAGGTGGGGAAAATATCCTTCAAACTGTACTCTGTCCATCTAAGGTGACAGGGAGAGAGCATGGCTCACCTGGGGTCACTGTGCCATTTTTTCTGCCTGAATGTCACCATGCCAGGTCACACTGCCTTGCCAAAGAGTCCCTGAGCTTTGCTCAGAATGACTTCCTGCTGTTTTCTCTTCACCGAGTGGATTTATTTATTAAGGTCACTCCGTTCCAATGTCATCATTTATAATCTCTCCCGTGAGGATCTTCTCTTGCCTGTGTCACCCCCACATGGAGGTACCTTCTCCTTTTCAAGAACGAAAGCTCAGTGTGGGGTTACTTCTGAAAGTACAAATAATTGGAATAAAAGCCTCACCGACCCTGTGCCTCATGTTGTTGGTAAGACTTTATTTTATTTTTTTAAACGGAATCATTTGCAAGCTTGACTTTCGAAACAAGAAATGCGCTGTCTCTAAAAATGTGAGTGAAATGAGTTTGGAGTATCTCCAGTGTTTCTCCTACTCCAGTGATGAGTGTGGGTGTTTTATATATCCCTGCCCATGTGCAGGGCTCACACAGACCTTTTAAAGTTAATTAAAAAGCCTTCCATGGGCTGCCAGACTGGGGCCACATCGTTCCTCTGTAACCTTTTGTATCAGATTAAAAACCTCTGACAATCAGGGATGTTGCCAAATTTCAAATGAAGTGTTCCCAGTGAATTCAATAAGCCATGCAATTCAGCCAGCTTTATGGTGACTCCTGCTTCTGGTTCAGCAAGAGCCAGGGGCTCCCGAGGGACTGAACCCCTTCCTTTGAAAACCTGCTCACTGTCTTGCTCGTTTCAGTAGCAACCCCCTTTCCTTTCCCCAACATCCACAATGTTCCCAACCAGAAGAGAGTGTTGCCCAATGTGCCATGGGTGTGTTTTGGGGGGAAAAAAAAAGGTTCCCTGTTATCTGCAGAATGGTAAACCCTGTGGACGCACAGTAGCAGAGCAAACCTCCTGAGCATTTCTGCAGAAAACTGGTTCCTTTTGTTTAACACAGTGTTTCCCGGATGCAATTGGCCATACCTGCCTATTTCCCCCCGATAACCTTTAATAGCTTCTCAAAGAGCTTGCAACATCTCACAAAGGACTGGTTTCAATGCTCTGTGAAAATGAGCCCTCTGACTCATAAATCTTGTAAAAGCCATGGCTTTCCCGTGATAAACAGAAAGGCTTCATCCCCAGCAGAGCATACCAGGAGATTAGTGGGCTGAGGAGAGATGTTTGGTGAGCAGAAATGTTTGAGTTTCTGTGGTGTCTGGCAGGAGACTTGATGTGGGTTTGTGGTAATGGAATATTCTGTCTCTTCTGAGAGAGATTTGGTCAGGTTAGAGGACTAAGCCCCTCATGCTCCCAAGGTATATCACCCTAAAACACCACCATGTGTATATGGTTGCAAAAACCGGCTTTCGCAAACCATGTCACCATGATCTGCCATCTTGTAATTCTACGCCACTGGTGCCATCTTGCTCCTTCGCCCACTGTGTGTATAGTGATGAGCAGGCCTCACCATGGGTAATGACGTCACAACTACAGAAGGAAGACCAGTCTGTGGGTACACATGCTCAGTTCCTTATGAGGTTTAAGGGGCACTTGGTGTGGCAGGTTTGCTAGGGTGTACCCCCGAACCAGTGCTCTGTGGAGAACATTTTGACTTGTCATTACTGCTTCCCCAAGCCCCCAACTGTCTGGATCAGTAGAGTTTGGAGAACACTGAACACAATCTGAGTTCTTTAGTAAGGCCAGAGTCCAGGTCCCAGCAGGGAACAAGTGATGCTCTCAGAAGGGTTTAACTGGAAGAGAGAGAGCTTATTGATGTAGGAGCTCTTGTAGGTAAAGGAAATAATAATTATGAATAATTAACTATAGGCAAGCTTAGACCAGCTCTAGAGAACAGAGAGAACCTTGTGGAAGTTTTAACTATCTACCACTTTTTACCCTCATCCAACTCCATCTTCTTATTGGGCAAGAGGAACAACAAAGGGGAAAAAAGATTTCACAAGACTAGCCCAAGGGGTGTAGATAAATAGTGCTAAGAGTCTCCACAAATTGGGGCCCGATGTCTAATTGTAAGGTTAGAAGCAAGTACTGTGTTTCTAATGTTTAAAGGGTAAATGTTCTGGGAATTATTTACTTATAGATTAAAAAAAGCTGAAGGGCATTCCTTGTATTCTGATATCTTTCTTGAGTGAGAGCTAGTTCAGGCAAGGAATTTAACAACAGTGAAGCCTCAATTCTTAGCTATAGAAAAAAAAAATGTGGCTTTTTATATAAATACCAAAGCAGTCCCAAAGTAGTTTAATCAACTTTATTCATACAAATGTATATATTTCTAGGTCAAGTGCTGGTCATTAATCAGTTTCTGAGAAAGTTGATGTGAATCTTGACATTTTACAGATTGAATAGGATCTACGCTTCTTCAGAAGAGCTTAATTAAAGTACTCTCAGATTCATTTGTCACTTTTAGACCGTTGCTCCTTCCCCATCTATTTTGAGGGTGCATTATCCTCTCCTTTTTTACCCCCTTAGAATCATCATTTAACCTCCTATGTACTCTCCTCCTCATTTATTAAAAATTGGAGTCCCTATGTCACAGTTTTCATCCTTATTATTCTGGAGGTAAATTAAATGTCCCACGGAGCACCCGGCCCAACACCCTGGCTGCTCAGTTCTTTGACCTCTTCATATTCAATGGCTTTCTCCGCCACCCACTATCAGCCACTCAATTCCGTGGTCACAATGTACACCATCATCATTGAAAACCACACCATCACAGCATTTACTCTTTGAACTCTATTCGCTCTCTCCCTGCCTTTCCAGCTTACTGCTCGAACATACTCACTATAACAGTTTCATAAGTCCCTCACTCCATTGACTTTACCACTTTTCCCCATATGGCACCCTCCTCCCAATCAGTCTCACTTCCTTCTTTATCTGACATAGATTAAATCATTCTCATCATTTAAATCATTCCCTCATAGGGGCACCTGGTTGGCTCAGTCGGTTAAGCATCCAACTCCTGGTTTGGGCTGAGGTCATGATCTCACAGTTCTTGAGATCGAGCCCTGTGTTGGGCTCTGCACTGACAGTGTGGAGCCTGCTTGGGATTCTGTCCTTCTCTCTGTGCCCCTCTTCTACGCACTCTCTCTCTCTCTGTCTCTCTCTCTTTCTCAAAATAAATAAACTTAAAATAAAATCATTGCCTCGTAAATATTCTTAGCCACCATCTCCCCCTTTCCTTCAGCCCGTATCACTTGGCAAAACTATTTCTTGGGCGAACCTGATCATTTGTCACCTCCATAAGGGTCAGTTGTGAAGTCCACCATTGCAGGAGGAATTTCACAGCTGACTGAATTATTACCATAAACTTATGACCACCATTGCCAACCAGCCTTGAAGCACTGCCCAGCAAGGCTCATCTACCACCTCTGAAATCACTATTTCACGCCTGTTCTGACTATCTCTTCCACCCCCACACTCCTCTTGTTCTTACGGGATACCTACTTCACACTTCACAGAGAACATATGAACACCATTGGAAGAGACCTCCTTTAATCTCTGGCCATCGAATTTCAAAATCTACTTGCATCTTAACTCATTGCTCATTTTTCTTCCTTTTACAATGGCCCAAGTGCTCCTCCTTGTATCCAAGGCCAAACCCTCCACTGTCCTCTGGATTCCTGCCTTCCGGGGGAACCTCATTTCATTATTTTTCTTTTCTCTCTCGTGTCTTTAGTCTATCACTTTTGCTGCTGGATTCTTCTTAAACATTGAACTTGATTTAGGCAATGCTATCCAAGCATATACAGACACATAAGGACATCCCCACCCCCACCCCCAACTCCCGGGGCATCCTATCCCTGTCTAGCTCTCATTCTATATTTTCCTTTCCTTTCCTTTCCTTTCCTTTCCTTTCCTTTCCTTTCCTTTCCTTTCCTTTCCTTTCCTTTCCTTTCCTTTCCTTTCCTTTTTTCTCTTCTCTTCTTTTCCTTTCTTAACTAAGCTTCCTAAAATGGTGGCCTACACTCATTGTCTCTGTTTCATTATTTCTTATTTGTTATTGTTGTTATTGCGATATTACTAGGGCTCACCAGTGTCTGGTTCTCTTTTTCCTTGGCACATGGAAAGCTTTATTTTCTGGCTTCTTTGCAGTATGGGACCATGTGAGTGGTGTAGCCAATGGACCTAAAAATTTAAGAGTGAGTACATACATGAGTCTCCATGCTTTCTTCCCCTACAACAACTACTGAGGCAGATGCGTATTATAGATAGTCCAATTTTAGTATGATGGAACTTCTGTCACCCTTGGTAATCAAGTGACTATTGCAGAAATCCCTGCTGATCTTCACAGTACACATTACATAAGAAATAAAGTCTTATATGCTAAACCAGTGAAATTTTGGAGTGTATTTTTTATAACAGCACTATCTACCTTAGTGACTAGTTCACTCTTCAATCCACTCCCCTCTGGCATTTTGCCTGATTACCATCTACCAAAACTGCCTTTGATCAGATCGCCGACGTCTTCCATATTGCTAAACCCAATGAATACTTTTCAACTCTATCTTAATTGACATTTCAGTAGCATGCAATATAATCTATCTTTCTTCCTTCTTGAAATAGTCTACTCTCTTGGCTTCAATGGCACCAGATTCTCTTTGGCTGCTCCTTCATAGTCACTTTTCCTGACTCATTTTTTTCTTTCTTATCTTTATATTTTGGAGGTCCTCAAAGCTCAACCTTAAAAGTTTCAGCCATACTTTCCTTCTCTCAGTTCTTTGAGAGAACTGTCTCATGACCTTTACACTTTATAGGCCTTAGCCAGGAGCAAAGAAGGGAATGGAAGAGTTAAGGCAGATGGAAGCAAGGGGAAGAGAGTATGTCAGACAAATCTCTACTTACGCTTTAGATTTCAACTTAACTGCCAGCTCCTCAGAGAGTATGTCCATCACCTTTCCAGACTAGGTTGGGTCCCCCTAATTATTCTCTCCATAGCACTCTTTAAAAAAAATTTTTTTTAATGTTTATTTATTTTTGAGACAGAGAGAGAGAGCAGGGGAGGGGCAGAGAGAGAGGGAGACACAGAATCTGAAGTAGGTTCCAGACTCCGAGTGGTCAGCACAGAGCCTGATGCCGGGTTCGAATTCATGAACTGAGATCATGACCTGAGCCGAGGTTGGACACTTAGCCACTCAGGCGCCCCTCCACAGTACTCTTTATGTTTCCTTCATAGAATTTACCATATATGATTGTAACCATAATTATTTATGCAATTATCTGCCTCCTTCATTAATATGTAAGCTTCCTAAGACAAAGGTTGTTTCTCTTTTGTCTACCGTTGAATTTTTAGTGCCATATTATAGTGATTGGTTCATAGTAGGTGATCAGTAAATTTTTGTTGAATGAACTCATGACTAGTGATTCTCATCTTTGCTATTATGCTTTTATGAAATATAATCCATTTTCAAAAATCATGGGGAGCAAGAGTATGGTCACATGGTCTGAAATTTCAATTTAATCCTGGAAATCATATTCACCTTCAAATTCTAGGGACTGCATATCTTCTTAGGGGGCATAGTTCATGTGCAGCCTAAATAGTTCTTCTTGAAATTGAGGTACTTGTATAGAACAGATGCTTAATAATTCAGATACACTGTGAGGTTGCCTTTCAAAGAAAGCTGTAGACATTTAAAGTACAATTCAATGCATAAAAGTGTATGAATCTCTTCTGAAATTGCATTTTTATTTCTACCTAATAGGTCTATAATTTTTTAAGTCTGCTAAACTACACTGAACTCAATGGAATCCATACAAAATAAATGCAGTCTTAATGTCAACTTGCTCAATCAGTTTGAATGCAAAAACTTGTACTTCCTTGATTAAACAGCCAAATCAGCCTCCCTCCCACCCCCGTAGAACATTCTGAGAAGAAAAAAACTTAATATGTGAAATTAGTTTGGATGCCTGATTATATGTATTTGTTGAAGAGATTTGCTGAGTAGCATATTTTCACTTATCTGTCAAATAGCTTTTCAATAAGGAGGCCGACATGAATAAAATAACAATTTTTTGATGAGTTCCTCTATATTTTATGCAGTGAAACTTATTTGCAAATTTCATAGCAAATTTCATAGGAATTTACCCCCTTACAAATATTGTAGTGGAAGTTGTGCATAACTACCTTCTAATTCCCCTCAAAAGGAAAAAGACATAAATTTCTAACCACATGATCATCTCAATAGATGCAGAAAAAGTATTTGACAAAATTCAATATCCATTGATGATAAACATTTTCAACAAATTGGAAGTAAAAAGAAACTTCCTCAGCCAGATGAAGAGGATGTATGGGCACCCTACAGCTACCATCATACTTAATGGTGCAAGACTGAATGCTTTCCCCTAAAGATTGGAAACAAGGCAAGTATTTCTTCTCTTATTACTCCTATTCAACATGGACTTGAAGTCTTAGTGCAATAAGGCAAGAAAAAGAAATAAAAGGCATCAAGGTTGAAAAGGGAGAAGTAAAATTGTCCTAATTAGCAGGTGGCTAATGTAGAAAATGTTAAGATATCTACAAAAGTTACTGCTCCCTAACAAACAGCTTCAGCAATGTCACAGGACACACTCTCAATATACAAAAATTAACTGTATTTACCAGCAAGGAACATTACAAAAAATTAAATTAAGGAAACAATCCCATTTTATAATAGCCCGAAAAAGGAAGGAAACACTTTGAAATGAATTCGATTAAAGAGCAAGAATTCTACACAAATAACTATAAAACGTTGCTGATAGAAATGAAAGAGGATCTTAATCAATGCAGTGACATTGCATGGTTATGGATTGGAAGACTCAATACTATTAAGACGGCAATTCTCCCCCAAACTGACTTATAAATTCAATGCAATCCCTACCAAAATTCCAGCTTGCTATTTTCTTACAGAAATTGACAAGCTGATCCTAAAATTTATATGGAAATGCAAGAGACTCAGAATAGCCAAAATAGTCTTGAGAAAGAACATAATTGGAGAATTTATACTTCATGATGTCAAAACTCAGTGCAAAGCTAATCAAGACTGGGTGGTACTGGCATAAGGACAGACCTATAGATCAAAGGAAGGGTATGGGGACAACGCGAGAACCACATGTGAAAGAATGGATTTAGACCTTTACCTCATCTCATACGCAAAAGTGCACTCAAGATGGATCGTGAACCTAAATGTCAGAGGAAAAACTATAAAACTCTTAAAAGAAAACATAGGAGTAAATCTTCATGATCTAAGGATCAGACTTCTTCAAAGTAAAAACTTTTATGCTCCAAAAGACACCATTAAGAAAATGAAAGACAAGGGATAGACTGGGAGAATCATATATCTAATACAGGAATTTCATCTAGACTCTATAACGTACTCTTGCAACTCAATAATAACAATAATTTAAAAAAACAATCTAAGCATGAACAATGGATATGAGTAGACATTTTTCCAAAGAAGTTATACAAATAGTCAATGAGCATACGAAAAACTGCTCAACATGATTAATCATCAGGGTAACAACCCAAATGTCCATCACCTGGTGAATGGATAAACAAAATGTGGTATATCCATACAATAGAATACTGTGGGGCAATAAAAAGGGATGAAGTTCCAATACATGCTCCATCATGACAAAACATTATACTAAATGAAAGAGGCCAGATGTAAAATATCACATATTGTATGATTCCCTTTATGTGAAATGTCTAGAATAGGCAAATCCGTAGAGACCAAAAGCAGAAGAGTGGTTGCCAGGGGTTGGGAGTGGGGTGGGGTCAGGAATTGGGAATGACTGCTTTTTGGTCCGGGGCTTCTTTTGGGATAACAAAATGTTCTGGAATGAGATAGTGGTGATGGGTGCACAACTCTGTGAATTTACCAAAAACTGTTTAATTGTACACAAAAAATGATTGTATTTTATGTCATGTAAATTCTACTTCAATAAAAGCATTAAAAAATATAAAGATAGCATCGTAACAACCCCTTCATTACCAGTGCCGTTTCTGTGGCAAGCGAATTCAATTTTCCATATGAGATCAAACTTAAAATTCTTTACTTGTGGAACATTAGTCCGTTCTTTATGTGAGCAAACTAATTAGGCAATAGATTTTTCTTTCTTTCTTTGTTATTTTTTTTCCACTGAAAACTCAGGAGGAATCTTTTCCAGGGTTAACTGGATTGCATTTGTTGTATGATGGTTAAACCCTCAGACTCTGGGATTTGAGGATCCTGCCTCTCATTTAGCGGTGTTAATTTGTGACACAATCACTTAAACTCCTCAAATTCTCCGTCATCTTTAAAGTGGAGCTAACAATAGAAAGGACTTCATGTTTACTGAGAAGGATTAAAAGGCTTCTTACAATGTCTGGTACAGAGTAAATGCTCAACCAAAATAAATGCAATCTACTCTATGAGCTGAGTGCTAGACACCCTGATATAAACCAATAAGCCACTTACTAATTACAAGGTTTGCTCAAGTTTCCCTAAGGCTGAGCTAGAACCAAGATCTTTTGTCTCTTTGTTCTATTTCAGATTTCAACATTTAGAGTGGCTTCCCTGTCTGTTCTTTTCCCTTTGCCTGACCTGGTCTTGACTTTGAGTTTCCTGGACTGTTTGTATAACAGTCTTAGTAACAGCGTCTGTAGGCTGGGCACCCCTCAAAGTGACTGTCCTGCATGTGGGAATTGTTCCAAACCCTTGGAAACTCTGGATAAAGCCAGAGTCACTTTGAGGATGGTCTCAGACCTATGGTGTATATGTAACAGGAAGAGCTTTTGCTCTCTTTTGGAAGTGTCTGTCAAATTTTACTTTCTAGTTCGCCATGATAGGATTTTTCAAAGCTTCAAAATCAGACAGAAACTGTGCCTAAGGAGAAATTTATAGCCTGGATGTAAAATGAAGTGGATATCAAAGGGGGGCCAAGTATCCTCAAAAAAATAACAAAATCAGAGGACAGGGAGTAATGGTCTTAGAAGCGCTACCTCTGAGAGACATTCACAACAGAATCCAGCTCATAGTTAAATTAGCAGCTTGTAGAGTACAAGATCCTGTTCCAGCTACCCAGACTCTCAGCGCTTTATAAGCTAATGTGAACCAGACTCCAAGTCAAATGTTCACACACTGACAATGTGAAGGAGAATTTCTGCTATTTGTACCTCTTTGAGAAAGAGTTGTTTCAAAGGAGCCCTCCACAAAAATGTTATGTTGCCTACTACAATAAAACCTTGGTTTGCGAGCATAATTCGTTCTGGAAACATGCTTGTAATCCAAAGCACTTGTATATCAAAGCGAATTTCCCCATAAGAAATAAGGGAAACTCAGATAATTTGTTCTATAATCCAAAAATATTCATATAAA
This sequence comes from Felis catus, assembly GCF_018350175.1. NCBI lineage: Eukaryota > Metazoa > Chordata > Mammalia > Carnivora > Felidae > Felis > Felis catus. Next base: position 37,250,159 of record NC_058386.1, read on the forward strand.
AATGATTATAATACTGTAATATGATACAAAATCATAAAGAAAATACAAAATATAAAGAAAAATAAACAAATTAACCTGTAATTACCTTTGAAAACCTTTGTGGCTGGTGTGAGGGTGACAAGAGAAGAGGGTTATTGTGTAGGACAAGTTTCACTATCACTAACAGAATCACTGCTATCTATTGGCTCAATGGAATCTTTTTCTGCGTGGCACCATTGTATACACTCGCACGGATGTTGACTACAGTACGGTATTAATAAACTCTTGTCATAGACTGGATTTAATGGAACTGGCAATAAGGCAGCAGAGGAAAGGGTCTATATCTCCAGGCATCCTAAGCTAGAATGAAGCAAAGCATTCCTAAGCTTACTCTTGTATGGAAAAGCAAGGGACTGTTGTCCATAGTGCTTTGAAGTGACAAAAAATATACTAGTGCTTGTTGTGGGCATCTACCAACGTTTTGAAAAATTACTGATTTCTGCCAAATACCATGGCCTGAGACCAAGCATCCCAGCATGAGAGACAATCACCCAGAATCCTGCAGAGAGAGAGAGAGAGAGAGAGAGAGAGAGAGAGAGAGAATCATTGGCTCAATTGTGATCATGTGATGTTTTGTGTCACGTACTACTCGTATTGCAGGACATCGCTCATTTATCAAGTTAAAATTTATTAGAAATGCTTGCTTGTTTTGTGGAACACTCGTAAAACAAGTTACTCGCAATGCAAGGTTTTACTGTACATTCTTGCCATATCTTCGTTGTCTTTCTTGAGTTTCTCCCCACCTCCCCATCTTTTGCTTTGGTGATTTCTACCTGGCTCCACTGTGTGACAAAATAAGGAGAAGGGGGGATGCGAGTGAATATGGTGTAGCCTGTGTACTGATTTTTCTCCCTCCTAATCTTTCCTTGCTAATTTTAAGAAAAACATCTCCTCAATCCCCCTCCCACACTTTGGATTCTACTTTGAAATAGCAGCTGATGTTGCTAGAAGAGAGTTTGTCTTTTATAACCCCAAATGTAGTGAGTTGAATTTAGCCAGCTCAGGGCATATGTTCTGGTTATTCCTCATTTGCTTCCCTGAACTCTTCTCCCAGCCCCCACCCCCACTAATAGAGAATATCCTACACGTCTCTGTCTGTCTTGGGATGCCAACCACTGCAGACTCCATTTCCCAAGCTCCTTTGCTGCATGGTTTCTGGTTAGTTTTTCCCGATGAAAGACACTGGCAGGAGAATGGGGGCGGGATGAGAAAGGTTGGGGTATTTTTCCCCCACACACTTGCTCCTGAGAGCAGTATCTGGCAATGGTTGCCTCCCTCCTAACTACAACACCTTTTAGACACTTCCTGGGTTCCAGCTCCCCTGGTGTTCCCTTAAGACTATTTTCTTCCCTTGCCCCTTCTGCCCTAGGGATGCTAATGGATTCCTGCTAGTGCTTTCTGGGATAGGCAGAATAATAGTCTCCCAAATATGCCCACATCCCAGTCCCTGGAACCTGTGAGTTATCTTACACGGTAAACGGAGCTTTACAGATGTGATTGAGGTTATGAACGTTGAGATGGGAGATTATCCTAGATCATCTGGATGGACCCAATCTAATAACATGAGTCCTTAAAAGCAGCTGTGGTCAGAAAATGATGTGACAATGGAAGCCGGGTCAGAGTGAGGTTAGATGTTGCTGGCTTTAAAGAAGGAGAAAGGGGGCTATGAGCCAGGGAATGTGGACAGCTTCCAGAAGCTGGGGGCAAGGAAACAAATTCTTCTTTGATGCTACCAGGAGGAATACTGCCCCACATTTTAGCCCATTGAGATTCTATGTGAGTCTTCTGACCTACAGAATTGTAAGGTAACAAATTTATGTTGTTTTAAGCCACTAAATTTGTGGTAATTTGTTATAGCAGCAATAGAAAACCAATACATCTTTCCCATCTTTTTTTATTGAAGAATAATTGACATGCAATATTATATTAGGCTCAGATGTACAACATAGTGATTCAACAATCATATACATTATGAAATGCTCACCACAATAAGTCTAGTTACCATCTGTCACCATACAATGTTATTACAATATTACTGACTACCTCCCCTATGCTGTACTTTTCATCCCTGTGACTTATTTATCTTATAACTGAAAGTTTGTACCACCTAATCCCCTTCATTTATGTGGCCCATACCCCTAAACTCCTCCTCTCTGGCAACCACCAGTTTGTTTTCTGTGTTTATGAGCCTGTTTGTATCTTTTTATTATCCATTTTTCTATCTATTAATTCATTTGCCTGGTTGTTTAGATTCCACATATAAATGAAATCCTACAGTGTTTGTCTTTCTCTCTCTGACTTATTTCACTTAGCATAGTGCCCTCTAGGTCCATCCATGTGGTCACAAATGGCAACATTCCATCCTTCGTTTTTTACCTTTACCTTCCCCACACCACTGTAAGTGGTCCCTTTATTAATACCCCTTCGGTGAAAACATTTGGAGTGAAATCTGTGTTTTGCTCTTACAAATGTGAGCTCTTGTTTTTCTCTTCCTTCCTTCCTTCTACCATTCATCCACCATGAGGACCCTCATTCCCTCTCCCATTAGGCACCGTCTCAAATGTTTAATACATGTCTTTATTTTTTTTAAGTTTATTTATTTTGAGAGAGAGAGCACAAGCAGGAGAGGGGCAGAGAGAGAGGGAGAGAGAGAGAAAGAGACAGACAGAGACAGAGAGAATCCCAAGCTGGCTCTGCACTGTCAGCATAGAGCCTGACAAGAGGCTTGGGGCTCAAACTCACCAACCGTGAGACCATGGCCTGAGCCGAAACCAAGAGTCGGACGCTTAACAGGCTGAGCCACCCAGGCGCCCCTAATACATGTCTTTATATATGTGGCTAACCTAAGAAATACATGTGAATGTACACATTTTACATTTCTATAAGCTATCTTCTATTATACATCAAATTTTTTCTTAGTTTTTATTTTTCCTCCAGTGCTTTATTTTTCAGAATGATCCATGTAGTTCTCTGCCATCTAGTTTCTTGCTTTTGATTGCTGTGTCCTTGAAACATAAGATGCAGTCATCAAAGAAGCCAAGTGAAATCAGGAGGGGCCTGAAGGACCTTAAGAAGAGGGCAAGCTCCCCCATCTTAGAGGGTGGGGTGAGAGCAGAAAGCAGGGAAATTGGAAGTGGGAGGAGGTAGAAAGAAGGAGAAGGTGAGGAGATGTGCCTGGAGAGATGTCCTCAAGAATCTTTTACTATAAATTTGTAAAATGAATGTGAGAGAGAGAATTCATCAGTAACAAGCTAGCTTACTGGCATTTCCATTTGATCCAGTCCCCCTAAATTTCTGTGTGTTTTATCGGCTTACCTCAGACATTTTTCTCTGATCCCAGGAAGTAAAGCAAAGCAAGGCACAGTGTGTCTCAGCCAGGTCTTAAATTTTGGTGCTAACCACAACCTTATTTACTGTACTGACACCTGAATATTCATCTCCTTTGTGTAAATTTACAGCCTCCTCAATTTGGAGCTATATGTAGATTTCACTCATGCAAATGACTTCTCGTTTGACCCATGATAGTATTTCTTTCTAAGTAATTGTATTTTCTTCTTGGTGGGAATAGCCTTTTTTTTGCTTTTATTCCTTATTATAAAAACAATTCATGATTATTACAATTTATAATTATTATAATACAAAAAATATTATTAAAATATAGAAAAGAATGAAGATACAAATGTTACCTATTATCCTATGATTTTAACATTTTTTGGTACATATTATTTCAGCCTTTCTCATTAATAATATTCAGTAAATATTTATTATGCAATCTGCTGTGCTAGGTTCTGGGATACAGTGGAGAGCAAAAACAGACACAATCGCTGCCCTCTGGACCCTGTAATCTAGCGAGAGAGAATTATATTTAATTATATGATTATTCAACTAATGTCTGCAACAGTTGGGAAGCTTTTGCAGATGCATCAGCTGGCTATTGCCACAGTAATCCTCCATAATAGATCACCCCAAAACTCAATGGCACGTGCCAATAAACATTTATTCTTATGATCATAGTTCTGCAGGTCAACTCGGGCAGTGGTGCTTTAGATTGTGGGTCCATAAACTGGCAGAAGGGACTCTGCTTTAGGGTGTGGATTAAGCCTCAATCTATTTTATATACATTGATTCTAGTCCCAGGCTGAAAGGGAAAGTGGCTCCCTGGGGGATGATTTTCTCATGGTGGATCACTGGAGAGAACCAGAAAGCCAACCAAACCGTGAAAGCATATGTTGCTAACATCCCATTGGCCAAAAAAAGTCATGAACAAGCCCAAAGGCAAGGGGCAGGGAAGATCACCCTTCCTACCATGAGGACATGGCAAGGATGTGGATGTCTATGACAAAGGAATGAAGAATTGGGATCAGTAATTCAACCTACAATGTAATATACAACCAGAGGTGGTGTTATTTAGATTTTCTTTTCAGGATCTCAAGATGGCTGAAACATTCTTAAGCATCTTATCCTCTTATGATGTCATCCAAAGGTAGGAAGGTATGAGTCCTGTCTTGTTCTTTCTCTGAAGGCCCATTTCCTTCCCATCTCCATGTCCTTTTACTTCTCATTAGCAAGGGTTGCTTCCCATGCCCATTCCTGATCCAACCATTAGTGGGAGGAATAGAATTGACATGATTGACCCGTATGAGACAACATTCACACCTTGGGGTTGAGGAATGGTTTCTGAAACACAGATGTCCAATATCTGAACAAAAGAGGGATTATGCTGACATGAATGATTAGAAAAAATGACAGTTAGGAAGACAGCCAACAGTATCTGCCTCAGTATCTTACTGAAGATTGTCATAAAGTTTCCAAACTATGAGAGATTACAACAGGAGAGCTTTGGTTCGGAGAGGAAAGCCACAGGAATGAGCATTAACCTGAAATTTGAAGGATGAATAAGAGTTACCTGTGCAAAGAGGACGGACAAAAACATTTCAGGTGGAAAAACATACATGAAAGTTCTGTAGCAGAGTGAGCTTGGGGGGTATGTCTGTCTTAAGAAATGTAGAGTGTGGGAGGGGATAAGAACCATACCATTCAGAGCCCTGCAGATCAAGTTAAAGCTTTTATTCTTTATGCTAAGAGCAATGGAAAGCAACTAAAGAGTTTTAAGCAAGGGAGCGATATAATCAGAATTGAGTTTAAAAGAAAGTCATACTAGCTGCAGTGTGGAGACAAACAGACGAGATGCAAGGATGGATGTAGGGAGATCAGTTGGGAATTTATTACATGGTTCAGCTGAGAGCAGATAACAGCTTGGCTAGAATGATAATAATAGAGATAAAAAGATGTGACTCAATTTGAGAATATTTAGGAGGCACAGCTCATAAAACTTAAATGATGAATTCAATCTGGGGGTGGTAACAAATGAAGGTATCAAAAACTATTCTTAGACTTCAGAATTTTATAGTTGGATCAATGTTGGTAACATTCACTGAGGCAGGGACTACAAGAAGAGGCCCATATTTGAGTAGGAAGACCACAAGTACAGATGGTGAGCTTGAGATGCCTTTGAGATACTGAAAAAGAAATGTTGGATTTATGGGTCTGAGATATTATGAGTTATCTGCACATAAATGGTAATTGATGCAAAAGACATTACTAAGGGAGAATATAACATGGGAGGAAGGGAGAATATAACATGGGAGTATAACATAGGAAGAAGCCTTGAGGAACCTCAGCACTTAGTGGGCTATGAGATGGCAAAGGAAGCTGAGAAGGACCAATCAGAGAGGTAAAAGAAAAACCCAAATGTAGAAAGAAGACCAAAAGCCAAGAGAACAGAGAATTTCAATAAGGAGGTTAGTGGTAAAGAGAACTGAAGAAGTTGAGCTGGATTTGGTAGCACTGAAGTCATAATGCATGAGTAAATTAGCAAATACTGTTTTGGTGAAGTGACAAATGTGGATGGATTGAAGAGTAGGAGTTGAGAAAATGGAGATGTTGGGTAGAAGAAACCTTTCTCAAGAGTTTGGATTTGAAGGGGACAGAATATAGAAGTGGGAAATGCAACTAAGGGAAGGTTGGGACAGAAGTGATTAAGAGAACTCAAAGCTGATGGGAAGTATCCAGTTGAGAAGAAGAGGGTTTTACATCCAAGAGAGAGATGGCATAAGAAAGACTAAGAGTCTTCAGAAAACAGGAAGTAGTAGGGTCTACGTATGTATCCTTATGTACTTATGTAGTTAAAAGCTATGTTTGTATATATTTTTTACACGAACTATTGAAACAACACATATTTGGCTGCAAGGAATAAAATGCCCCATTACCAGAGTATTAAACAATAAAGACATTTAATTAATATACATAATACAAAGCATGGAAGTTGGCGGTTCTGGAGTTGTTTCAATGGCTCATGTATATCACCAAACACGTGGACTAGGTTCTTTCTATCTTTTCCATTCCGCCTCTTCAGTGTCAGTGATATGTCTTTTCATGGTCTCCAGATGGCTGCCACAGCTCTAAATACCTAATCCTCATACAACAGCATCCCAAGCAGAAAAGCAAGTGGGGAAGGTGTGAGTAACTAAAGTGCTTTCTGTATCCACCACTCTTTTTATTAGGAAGAAATCTTAACCTGAAGCTGTTGGCAGACTTCTATATTTCATTGGCTAGAACTGGGTCACATGACTACCTCAAGGCCAACTGCTAGCAAAGGGAAATGAGATTTCCATGATTGGCTTAGATACATCATTTTTCATCCCGGTGATTGGGCACATTGCTACCCAAAAACATCAGGACAAGAAAGAATGTGGAATAATTCTGAACTGACCCAAGAGTGGCTACCATCAAGAATTTTGCCTCAGTAGCTATATTAATTGGTTCATATTTGTGTGTGTATGTGTAATTATAAAACTAGTTCTGTGTAATTATAAAATTAGTTCATAACATTAAAAATTTGCAGGGGTGCCTGGGTGACTCTGTCGGTTAAGCCTCCAACTCTTGATTTTGGCTCAGGTCATGATCTCACAGTTTATGAGATCAAGCCCGAGTCAGGCTGTGTGCTGACAGTATGGAGCCTGCTTGGGATTCTCTCTGCCCCTCCCCTGATCTCTAAATAAATAAGTAAGTAAGTAAGTAAGTAAATAACCATTTTTTAAAATTGCATAAAATTAAAAGGTGTAATAAAGTTAATGTGTAATCCCAGTAACCCCAAAATAAGCAACTGTAATTAACATTTTAGCATAGAGCTTTCAAGAATTTTTCTATGCTTAAAAAAAGTATTTCTCTCTCTCAAAATTGGGATCATAGTCTGTGTATGATATAATCTGCTTTTTTTTCATATGAAACAGATTTTTTAAAGTAAGATGTTAAAACTGTAAACTAGATCTTCCTAAATTGTGTGTTTCTTTTATGTTTATGGTTGTTCCATATTCTAGCAGTGTATGAACATGTTCATTTCTTCATATCCTTAAAATGGTATATCAATCAATCCTTGGAATCTTTGATAGCATTATGAGGTAAAAGTGATAGATCAATATAATTTTTACTTTTTGTTTTAGGTGAAAAAAACATTCCATGAATACATTTCCATTTGACTTTTTTGTTCTTTTCTTTTGCTTATTTTTTATTAATTTGTGTGAATCCCTGTATATATTAAGGACACTGATTCTTTGACATACAGGTTTTAAGTTTTTTTTCCAGTTTTTTGATGACTTGGGGCATATGCAGAAATATTTAATTTTTTAGATAAATTCATCACATCTTTCTCTGATGCCTTCTGAGGCAGTAGAGCATAGTATTCAATATCTGGGTCTTAGAGTCAGACATACTTGAACTTGAATCTTGGTTCTTTCCATGATCTGACTGCAAAGACCCTTGAGAAAATGACTCAACTTTTCAGGCACTTTGTTTCTCTATCTATAAAATGGAGATAATGCCTTCTTTGAAAGACTGTTATGCAAAGTATATGCAAATAATGTGCAAAAAAGAGTTTAGTCCAGTGACTGGCACATTAATGCTCGATAAATTTTAGTTATTGTTATAATAATTAATATTATGATCATGATTATAAAGGGTCCTCACAGGAAAATTTTATTTAAAAAATATGCATGTATTTTCTTGTCTTTAAATGTAAAAGACAATGTTAAATGTAAAACATAATGTGAACACTGAAAGAGTTTCACATAAATTAAAATTTGAATTTGAGTAATACAAATTCAAAGACTGTTTTTGGGGGATTTTCAAGTCTTATAGAAAGATAATCTAGTGGCTGTTTATTTCTTTGAAGTATAGGCTCTATTTAATGGTTGGAAGTTATTTTGTGAAGTTATTTATCCTTTATACTACCGTTCTACCTCTCTATTTTCAGTGCATCAAATGAGTTATTGATTATGGAAGAAATCAAATAGAGATTTTTCATATTCATGTTTGGTCTGAAAGTGTTAATTAAAAGAAAGGTCATTTAAAAGGACACCTGGCTGGCTCAGTTGGTAGAGCATGCAACTCTTGATCTTGGGGTTGTGAGTTCGAGCCCCACCTTGGGTGTGGAGATTACTTAAAAATAAAATCTTTAAAAAGAAGAGGTAATTTTATTTTATTTTTATTTTTATTTTTATTATGAAATTTATTGTCAAACTGCTTTCCATACAACAGCCAGTGCACATCCCAACAGGTGCCCTCCTCAATGCCCATCACCCACTTTCCCCTCCCTCCCACCCCCCATCAACCCTCAGTTTATTCTCAGTTTTTAAGAGTCTCTTATGGTATAGCTCCCTCCCTCTCTAACTTTTTTTTTCCTTCCCCTCCCCCATGGTCTTCTGTTAAGTTTGTCAGGATCCACATAAGAGTGAAAACATATGGTATCTGTCTTTCTCTGAATAACTTATTTCACTTAGCATAACACTCTCCAGTTCCATCCACATTGCTACAAAAGGCCATAGTTCATTCTTTCTCATTGCCAAGTAGTGTTCCATTGTGTATATAAACCACAATTTCTTTATCCATTCATCAGGTGATGGACATTTAGGCTCTTTCCATAATTTGGCTATTGTTGAAAGTGTTGCTGTAAACATTGGGGTACAAGTGCCCCTATGCATCAGCACTCCTGTATCCCGTGGGTAAATTCCTAGCAGTGCTATTGCTGGGTCATAGGGTAGATCCATTTTTAATTTTTTGAGGAACCTCCACACTGTTTTGCAGAGTGGCTGCACCAGTTTGCATTCCCACCAACAGTGCAAGAGGGTTCCCATTTCTCCACATCCTCTCCAGCATCTATAGTCTCCTGATTTGTTCATTTTAGCCACTCTGACTGGCGTGAGGTGATATCTGAGTGTGGTTTTGATTTGTATTTCCCTGATGAGGAGCAACATTGAGCATCTTTTCATGTGCCTGTTTGCCATCTGGATGTCTTCTTTAGAGAAGTGTCTATTCATGTTTTCTGCCCATTTCTTCACTTGATTATTTGTTTTTCAGGTGTGGAGTTTGGTGAGTTCTTTGTAGATTTTGGATACTAGCCCTTTGTCTGATAGTCATTTGCAAATATCTTTTCCCATTCCGTTGGTTGCCTTTTAATTTTGTTGATTGTTTCCTTTGCAGTGCAGAAGCTTTTTATCTTGATGAGGTCCCAATAGTTCATTTTTGCTTTGAATTCCCTTGCCTTTGGGGATGTGTCAAGTGAGGAATTGCTGCGGCTGAGGTCAGAGAGGCTTTTTCCTGCTTTCTCCTCTAGGGTTTTGATGGTTTCCTGTCTCACATTTAGGTCCTTTATCCATTTTGAGTTTATTTTTGTGAATGATGTAAGAAAGTGGTCTAGTTTCATCCTTCTGCATGTTGCTGTCCAGTTCTCCCAGCACCATTTGTTAAAGAGACTTTTTTGCATTGGATATTCTTTCTTGCCTTGTCAAAGATTTAGTTGACCATACTTTTGTGGGTCCAATTCTGGAGTCTCTATTCTATTCCATTGGCCTATGTGTCTGTTTTTTGTGCCAATACCATGCTGTCTTGATGATTACAGCTTTGTAGTAGAGGCTAAAGTCTGGGACTGTGATGCCTCCTGCTTTAGTCTACTTCTTCAGTAAGAAGAGGTAATTTTAAAGATTGCATGAAAACATTAAGAAACCATAGTGCCCTTTTCAGTGTTTTCCTCCCATTTCAGTTAATATTCAGAAAGGATGGCTGTGTTCTTAAGGTGGATGGCCACAAGCAGAGAAGAAGAGATATACATACATATTTAATTCTAAAGTGCTGACTTGTGCTATGATAGTAACAGGAATCATGGCTTTGAGAGTACTGACTGGGTAATGACTCCTTCTGCTGGATGAAGCTGTGCTTTGTGGCTACACAGACAGGGTGGGAAGGTCCCAGAATTCTGTGCTCCTTAGACAGGAAATGTGGCATGGAAGTTAGAGCAGGGCTCCAGACTGCCTGGGTTTGCATTGAGCTGTGCTGCTTAGTGGCTCTGTGACCTTAGGCAAGTTACCTAACTTCTCTGTACCTTGGTTCCTTTGTTCGTACCATTGGGATAAGAGTAGTACTTACCCACCTAAGGGTATTATAAAGATGCAGCAATTTAATAGCTTTAAAGCACTTAGAACAATACCTAACATAGTAAGCAGCCATAAATATTATTCTTATTTTTTATTTTTTTAATGTTTATTTATCTTTGAAAGAAAGAGAGAGGCAGAGCATGAGTGGGAGAGGGGCAGACAGAGAGGGAGACACAATCCAAGGGAGGCTCTAGGCACTGAGCAGTCAGCACGGAGCCAGAAGCAGGGCTCGAACCCATAAATCTTGAGATCATGACCTGAGCTGAAGTCAGACGCTTAACTGACTGAGCCACCCAGGCGCCCCTTCCATAAATATTATTCTTATGATCCTGTCCTCCTCTACACAACTTCTATATTGCCCTGTGGCATTTGCCTTGAAACCATAATGTTGAATACAGCTATAGAAATACCTGGAATTTGTTGATTGTCGTTATGGAGAGGAAATCCCAGGATCTCTTAAGTTTTCATGCTCCAATCTGAGTAGAGAAGCAGGATGCAGATAGAAGGTAAGGAAAGTGGAGAGCATTTGCTGTGCATCAAGATGTCAGGGCTAGTGACTATCTCTCTAATGAAGAAAGGCACTCTTTTATTTAGTATACTAAATACAATCTATTATAGGCATTCATAAGATAGCATTAAAATCCATTTATGATACCCACAGGCTACTGCGTTATGCAGGTATCTGTTCGCATATTGCTTTGTGTAACTGAATAATGAAGCACTCATTCGATTTGCAGACTTGCAGTGCAGTGTATTTAGGGATTAGCTTAATGTTTCATCACTGCTTGTTATGAAAAGGACAGATAATGGAAAGATCGCCCCGCTGCCTCATAGCAGAAACCTCTCCAGTGATAGCTGAATGAGGTACAAGCTCATTTGGAAATCCAGGTAATTTTCTTCTCCTTTCTTACTTCCCCTTTTCCATGAGAATTTCATCCATTTCCTTTGTGCTAGCTGTGGCAGAGAGGTGTGGGAAATTATCATTAAGTGTGAAGTTAAGATTTCTGGCCTCAATTATTGTCTCAGAATTAAACAGCAGCCCTTTAACTAGAGAAGTATCTGCAGAACCAGCCCATGAACATCAAGCACTGACATTGTCCCTGTTTTGAAGGTGCTTTTTGGTAACACAGCAAAGTTGAGACCTAAAAGGTAATACAGAATACTCGCTAATAACCTCAGTATTGAGGTAAGAGGGAAAAATTCAACAGCGGTCTTCCTTTCTTAAGGAAAATGCCAATTTCTTGGTGACTTGAAAAATAATCCTTAGATTTAAGAAAGTACAACTTTTTTTTTTTTTGCTCAACTCATACTTCAAGCGAATATTTAAAAAAATATGTATTTATTTATTTTTGAGAGAGACAGAGTGCAAGAGGGGAGGGGCAGAGAGAGAGGGAGACACAGAATCCGAAGCAGGCTCCAGGCTCCAAGCTGTCAGCACAGAGCCTGTTGCGGGGCTCAAACCCATGAACCGTGAGAGCTGAAGTTGGACGCTTAACTGACTGAGTGCCCTAGGTGCCCCAGGGGAAATTATTTTTAAGACTCTAGTTACATAGTGTGTTTAGAACAAGATTTGAAATAATAACATCTTAGATTCGTGTAGATCACCCTGGTGTCCATTAGCTACACCACTGGAGAGAAGGTAGCCTTATTGGCAAAGGCAGCACCGAATATTTAAGACATGTAGTTAGGGGTTGAGTGGTACTAAAGTACACCTTCATTCAAAGCCATTGCCAATATGACCTTTTTACTCAGATGCAAGGGGAAAGACGTGGGCTTCTCTCTGTGTTCTGGCTATTCCTTCAAGTGGCCCCTTCAGCAGGTGACCTTTTCCTGAATGGAGAATGAATCAGACCCCAGGATGGTTGTGAGGATAAAAGGGACGGATCCATGTGTGGGCCTATTGTTTGCTGCCACATGTGCTAACTCATCTTATTCAAATTCTTCTTTTATTCTGGTAAAATATACATAACATAAAAATGTACCATTTTAATCATTTTTATGTGTGCAATCCAGTGGTATTAACTACATTCACATTGTTGTGCAACCATCACCTCGACCCATCGCGAGAACTTTCTCATCTTCTTAAACAGAAACTCTGTATCCATTGAACAATAACCCCCCGTTCTTCCCTCTCCCCAGCCCCTGGCAGCCACTATTGGATTTTTAGTCCCTGTAAAATTGCCTATTTTAGAAACTTCATATAAATAGATTCATACCATATTTGTCCTTTTATGTCTAACTTCTTTCTTTCTTTTTCTTTCTTTCTTTCTTTCTTTCTTTCTTTCTTTCTTTCTTTCTTTCTTTCTTTCTTTTTTCTTTCTTTCTTTCTGACTTTCTTTCTTTCTTATTAAATGTTTTAAATGTTTATTTATTTTTGAGAGAGAGGGGGAAGAAGGGCAGAGAGAGAGGGAGACACAGAATCTGAAGCAGGCTCTAGGCTATAAGCTGTCAGCCCAGAGCCTGACACAGGGCTTAAACCCATGAACTGTGAGATCATGACCTGAACCAAAGCTGGATGCCCAACCAACTGAGCCACCCAGGTGCCCCTAGCTTCTTTAACTTAATATAATATTTTCAAGGATTATCCATGTCGTAACATGTATTAAAATGTCTTTCCTTTTTTAAGGCTGAATAATATTCCATTGTATGTATATACTGTATTTTGTTTACCCATTCATATGTTCATGGATATTTGAGTTATATTCTTAAAAGATTGCATACAGATGACCGGAAAATTTACTTGGGGTCCTCTGGAGTAAAGCCCTCAATCTTGGTAGATTGCATTTGCTTGTAATTCTTCCTTCCCTCCCCACCATTACCATGGTCCACTATGAGTGGAATGTATGTCACCACCCCATTGATGTTGGGCTTTACCGTGACTTGTTTTGGCTAAGGAAAATGTGCAGAAGTTTCAGTGTGCCTTTCTGAACCAAGGTCTTAAGAGGTATTGCATGTTTCTGTTGGCCATGTTGGGTTTCTGCCATTGCCATTAAAACAAAAACAAAAACAAAAACAAACATGGCCTGTAAAGCCAGTGGTCCCATAGGTAGGAGACACATGTAACAGACCTGAACCAACTCACAGCCTGGAGCCAAGGCCAGCCAATCCCAGCAAAGTCTAGCATAGATAATTATCCACAGACTTGTGAGTCAGAAATATATTATTATTATTTGAACCCACTGAGTTTGGATTCTTACATAGATTTATTTCAGCAATAGGTGACTAATTCAGGCCTTGGTGAGAGAAGGGGGAAGCTTTTCCCCCATAATTCCAGGGCTCACTGCAGGTTGTGGGTGGGTAGAATTCTCTCCAGGAAAATGTCTTCCTGATCTTGACCCAGCTTAGGGCAACCTGGCTCTTCTCAGCCCTCAGAAACAAATTGACAGTCTAGGATGAGATGGGTACTGGATCCTCAAGTTGTTTCCCTGCTCTTTTAATAAACGGAGTCCTATCTGGGTTTTTCTCAATTGCAGAGGCTCTGGTGAAGATGGTAACCAGCCTATTTAAGGTGATTAGATTTCAGGGCAGAATTTTTCATTGGCTTGCACTCCTCCAAGCACTCTACTCTTTCACTTATTCTGAGCTGAATATTCATCATATGTGAGGCTCCTTTCAGCTTTCTTCTTCATTCTCCATCCTTTAGCTCATGGTCTTCAAGCTTGTATTTTCTTTAAGGTAGCATTGCCTTTAAGGCCACTTCCCAGTTATATGTTGGTGGACCTAAGCCATCCAAAGTATAAGTCAGGGGGCATGCTGGGGTGATGTCTGGCAGAGGATAAGACTGCCTTCTATTGCCCTATGACTACTGCTTACATGGGGCTGTGTCATGATTCCTGATTATGAATTGAACATGGGTGGACCAAACTCATTGCTTAGAAAATATTTCAGATGAAATAAACATAGGTAATTTAAAATATGAGTTTTATTTTTATTTTTTAAGTTTATTTATTTATTTTGAGAGAGAGAGAATGGGTGGAGGAGGGGTAGAGAGGGAAGGGGACAGAGGAGCTGAAGCAGGCTCTGTGCTAATAGCAGAGAGCTCGATGTGGGGCTCAAACTCAGAAACCATGTGACCATGACCCGAGCCAAAATCAGACGCTCAATTGACTGAGCCACCCAAATATGAACTTTTTAGGCTATAGTTTATTTATTATTATTACTTTGGGAAAAATGAGTTGTTAATACTATTACTTAAAAAATTGCCACACACTTTCCTCATTCTTGCCCCAAGGCCTTTTCCTTCCTCCTCTTGCCATCGCTGCTCACTTTTCTAGTCGCACGGGCATGCAGTTGTATTGTTCCTGAAACATTGGCCACCGGAGATATGAATTATGATTGATTTGAGCAGTTGGTAGTATGGAATTGAAAAACACAGTCCTATATGTTGATAAAATAGACACTGTTTATAACTAAAGAGTTTAGGGGTAAGGTTTGAGTTTTATCATAAACAAAACTTCCTTTGAATTCTTGCCTAAAAATTTTGACTGACTCCCTTTAAATAAAGTAAAGGACTACAGTTTAGTATTTATGTTAAAGATAATCACTATAATATTGTCTAAAAGAAAGTTGAAAATATGCATAATTTTTTGTAGGAGTTAGGAAGCCTGTCCCTGAAAGTTTTGCGTTATCCCAGCTTCTGACTTTATCTCATAACTTGAGGTTGGCCGACATTATGCTTTTAGAGATTTCCTGTCTGTGTGTTAAGGGTGAAATAAGTTCAACATTAGTACCCATTTTTCTTGAGACAAGGGAGAGAAAAGAAAGTGACATCACCTTTGGTGACATCATGCAAAAATCAACCTTCATTTTGCATTGGTTCTTGAAAAAGCCTGTCTTCAGTGAGAAGAATCTTAGAACAAACTATGAGTAACATCATATAAAAAGCAAGTTGAGAAACTCAGGACCAGAATATGGTGTTACTTAATGTGCAAACATGGTTTGTTTAGAGGACTCTGCTGTTTAGGACACACACACACACACACACACAAACACACACACACACACACACACACACACACACACACACCACTGAGCTGCAAAGTGTATGTTGCCTTTTGTATTTTGCAGCTTCTGACAGTTGATGCCTCAATTTTGCTAGAACTTCCAAGGGCTTAGTTTGGGGTAAATAATAATCATTTAGTGCATTAATCTTACATTCTCAAAAATGCCATTTTGTTTCCTCAGGACAAGACTGTCAAATCAAATTTACTCATAGACCAATTTCCCCTCATGAAAATCCTGGTGGGCTGAACTAATATTTCATCAAAAAAAAATATGCCAACTGAAGTAAAGCTGTTTACAATGAGGTTGTGTCATTGAATGATGACCTTCTGCAGGCTAAAGCTGGCCCACAGGCTCAATGTTTGACATTTATACTCCAGAATATTTCAGGTTTACTTCTCCTAATAACCAAGGTAACACTGTTTCTAGGCTTTTAGGCATGGAAGGGATTTTGAGAGCCCTTTTATTGATGATGTAGGAGGACTGAATCCTTTTCTCTTCAGTGGGACATTTTGTACATATGTGATATGGATGACAACATGGATCCTGTTTGACAACACTTTTGGAGAAATAGCAAAAGGAAATAAGTTTAAAGCGGAGGATAAGAAATTTAAGTTGAATACAAAGAAGGTGCTGAAAGAACAAGCAAAGGACGTGAGAAATAGCACTGGCTTGTGAATCTCTCTCTCTCATTTTGTGGTTGCATATGTGTGGATGCAGTTTGTTAGAGCACATGACATAATCATAATGGTTGCATTTTCTTTTTCTTCTTATTCAGATTAACTCAATTCATAGTGATATACACTAAAGAGGTCATAATAGTGAGTAAAAACTTAAACCTGAGTGAAAGTAACTTGATCCAGTGATTGGGTTTGGCCCTTAGCCTTGACAGACATGGTTCTAATCCAAGGGAGTTGATTAAAAATAAATCACAAGAGACCAAGGTGTAACTGAAATGCCAATGTATTACATTCCAGTGGGAAATAGTCTTCTCTGGTGAGCAGAATGATCCTATCCTCCACCCAAGGTACCCACCTCCTAGAATCTGAACCAAATATAATGGGAAATGTTGGCTGTCATCTTGGCATCCACTACCTCCTTATCCATTTCTAAACAAATCTCTTTTATCCAAGGGTCATTCACTCCCACACATAGCCCCTGTGCCTCAGGGGAAGCTGGTTGAGACCATATCTTGGGGTTCTGATTAGTCTAATCTAGTCCTTTCTGCCTTAGTTTGCAGACAGTCTGGCCCAAATCAGTTTGGTTCAATCGGAAACAAGAAGAACTTTTCTCAGAGTTTTTGGAAATGCAGCTGTCTTGTTATGAGGCATAGCTACAGGAAGCCAGCCTCTTACTGTATATAAATGAGTAGCCATTTAGCCCGAGTTGCTATAAGGGGCATCCTACAGCCCTGAAGGGAATCCGCCTTTAGGATGAAACTGCCAGTGTTGGTGTCAAAATGGAACGATGGAAACAATCTGTGTCCTTGATGAGATCCTTGGTCAGTTAACCCTAAAGCCTTTTCTACGGCTGGAATTTAGTTTTGGTTGCCAGTATACTTTATTATTGTCACAGATATTTTGGGTTAAGTTTTCAATTTTATGCAGCTTAAAAACCCTAACAGTTATAGGGTTTGTTACCAGAAGTGGGCTCCATCAAGTAACAAATCTTAAGCTATGGAATTGGCTGAGTGTAGGAGGTAAGACAGAAGGAAGCTTGGGTTTTCTATCATTGACATGCCAGAGTGAAACATGTGTCATTTCCCCATTAAATAACATACCTTCCAGAGCTTTGGGATGAAAGGATTTGGTAGAAAAAAAAATCAAGCTATTGATTACTTCTTGCATCTTCCAATAAGATATTATAAGAACAAAATAAGACCCAGTACTCATCTTGGATGTTGCCATTGGAGGAAAATGGGGTTTCTTTTAGAGAGAAGCATTATGGGGTGCTAGATTGGTTCACTCAGGAAGTCCCTTCACTACCAGAATGAGAACCCAACCCATAGTTAGAGCAACTACCAGCAAATGCCAGCTTATCCCAGCAGAGCCACAGTCAACCCACAGACTGTGAGCAAGAAATAAATCCATGCAGTTTTATTGCAGTTGGGGCTTGTGTGTTACACACAATTATTGTAGCAATAGCTGACTAGTATAGTGAGAATGAGAGATGAAGGAGAGGAAGCAGTTTCTTAGAATCTTAAAAATTACAAATTACCCCCACGTTTGTTTTAGGAGTAGATGCAGCCTAAATCTATTAGGAATGTGGTGGTGGGGGTGGGGGGAAAGTAAGGTTTAGTTTGAGGGACCATTTTCCCTTTTCATGAGAAGGAGGAACTATGACTATGTTGGATTCACCCGTCAAGTTTTCTACCTATCCATGTGGATGACCAAGCCATGAAATGGAATGCAGTGAAAGGAGGAGAGGAGAAAAACGGGAGGCCCCTCAGCTGTCTCTGTCTTTGCTAACACCGCTAACAACCCGAGCAAGAAAGGGTTGTCTTTAGAAATGACATATGGCTAGGTAGGTTTTGAAAAATTAAAAATGGAAAAGGATTTCTAGTGTTTCCAGCTTATTAAGGCATAAAAACAAGAACCAATTTGCAAAGATGTGGGCAGTAGCAGAATGGATAGTGGAGGCTGATTAGGTATGTCTGCTCAGGGCGACTCATTAAAAGCACCCGACTAGAGTCCTGAAGCCGCTATAATTCCCACTGCCTCCCACCATTACCACTTTATCAGCTTCAGAGGGAAGGTCCATTTATTCTTCAAAAAGGCCCACTCCTGATGTGTGTTGTTCCCTTTTCTTGACTTGTAGAACCACACCAGGATCATTCAGTTAATTTTGGATGGAGGTGCATGGCAATACATCTCCTGAGGCAGGAGATTGAAGCTTGACCTTGCACTTCTGTGCCTGACACTTCTAGGCCTTCATCTTTCTTCGAGGCAACAACATACTATTACAGATGAGGTAAGACACCACATGCTCAGTCTCCATGTGTGTTTAAAATGTGGATTCAGCAAGTTTGTCTCTTCTCTTTGCTTTGACTATGGGGATGGGAAGGCTGCTTTGATCTTCAAAAATTATGACTATAAGTGATGCCTATTCAAATATTGGCTCAAGATTAAAACAGTGATTGCTTTTGAGTTGTTTTTAGAATCTTTCCTTTCCAAAGCCCCCTTTCTGTCTTTGGACGTGTTAGGTGCTGACCAAGTTCAAATTTCCACATGATATCTATGTATCTGAAATGTATGTGACACACAAATGCTGGGTAAATATTTTATGTTTTAGGTTTTTTTTTTCTTGCCATGAAAGTGATGCATGATTATTACAAAAGTGCGCTGTATACTGAAAAACTGTAAATAAGGAAAAATTTAAAACCTGTGGGGGCACCTGGGTGACTCAGTTGGTTAAGTGTCCGACTTCGGCTCAGGTCATGATCTCAGGGTTCGTGAGTTTGAGCCCCGTGTGGGGCTCAGAGCCCGAATCCTGCTTCGGATTCTGTGTCTCCCTCTTCTCTGCCCCCCGCCCCCACTCATGCTCTGTCTCTCTCTCTCTCTCTCTCAAAAATAAATAAACATTAAATTTTTTTTTTAAAAAAACCTGTAAACACACTACTCAGGAATACTGCTTGCATTTATATCTATATATTTTTATAAATATGTGTATATGTAAATCTTATATATGTATATAAATCTTTGATATAAATTATTATATTGGTTATACAGCTTTGAATTTTCCTTTTTAAAATAAGCTGTCACCCTGTGAACTTGATGGTGCTTAATTCAGTGTGCCTGTTGTATTCACGGTGAGATTTATTATTTTTCCTATTGGTGCTTTGTTTAAAGAGCTTTTTGTAGCCTCGTATTTTCAGTCTGGCTTCACAGTGTGTGGAGACATGCTCTCCCATGTGTGTGAATGAGTATCTTTCATTTGCTACTCTTGCCAGAGAGAATGACAAATCCAATTCTGCAGTTTAAGATTTATCTCCAAGATTGATATGTCTTTGGCCATAAACTTAAGTGCTAGGTAGTCAGGCTTCCAACACGTATTAATCCCATGCCACGTGCAGAACTGGATGCTAATTGGTTTAGAGCTTTTGGTGGATGTAGAAGGACATGGGTCCTCAAGTGACCAGCAGTTCATGAAACAGCTGCTGAGGGCAGAATGGGTTACCCTGGCTTCTGGCACTGGCTGGTTTTGTGGGGAGATGAACGGAGTAGGGTGGCCGAGCTCTGGGGTTCATCCTTAGAGCAGGGAATGCTATACTCACATGCACAGAGGCAGAAAAATTCTTTACAAGTGTAAGGAATGGCGAGCAGCTCCACTTGGCAACAGCAGAGGAGCCACGCGGGGGAGAACAGACTGGAAGCTGATTTGTTTGGAGGGCCTGGACACAGGGCTGACAAGCCTGCATTCCACAACACAGATGGGAAGGATCCCCAGCAGGTTTCCCAGCTGGGGAGTGACATAAAGACGAGGACATTCAAAGCTGATTATTTTATTGTTTGGGTGTATCTGCAGCTCCCGTTATTTGGTATGATCATTCTAAGAGCATGCTTGCTAGGCTTCTGCCCTGTCAGAGTCTGGCCATTGAAGTTGTGTGCAGCTTGTGCAGCTAGCATCATATCCTGTCCCACCAGGAAGGTCCAAGGTAGGCCAATTCCAGCCCCTTGAAATAATTAGTTCCCACTGCTCTTTGTGTACAGAACCAAAAAGATCAATTTATTGGCATTGTGGGTAATTTTCAGAGACTGCCAATAGAATGTATTAAACTAACTGGATTGTAGGAGGACAAGGGGGATTATTTTCCAACCACAAACCCAACTCAGGGGGGAGTTCTTATCTTCCTTTGTGCTCGGAAACTAGCACAAATTTTACCGTACAACGTGCATGTGCCTGCTCCCATACATTGCTGGTGGGATGCAAAATGGTACCTGTGTAGGAGAATTGGGTCATTTCTAACAAAATTACATATGCATTTACTCTTTGAATTATTAATCCCACTTCTACGAATCTGTCCCAAAGATATAATGGCAAAAACTACAGGAAGACATATGCCAGGTTGGTCGGTACAGTACATTGCAGCAAAAGATTGGAAGCAACCTGAATTCCACCAATGGGAGACTGAAAAGTGTTGGCACATCTACACACAGGAGTACTATGTAGCTATAAAGAGGAGTGAATTATAATTCTATATGTTGCTAGGAGTGGTTTTCAGCATATATTATGTAAAAAAAGCAAAGTGGAGAAAAGTGTGTATGTTTTTTATTTAAGAAAGGGGGTTATGAATAAATATATGTATTCATACATAATATGTGTATTTACTTTCATTAAAAAGGAAGAATAAGGGGCACCTGGGTGGCTTAGTCGGTTAGGAGTCCGACTTCGGCTCAGATCATGATCTCACAGTTCATGAGTTCAAGGCCTGCATCGGGCTCTATGCTAATATCTCAGAGCCTGAAGCCTGCTTTGGGTTCTGTGTCTCCTTCTCTCTCTGCCCCTCCTCCACTCACTCTATCTCTCTCTCTCAAAAATAAATAAACATTTAAAAAAAAGGAAAGAATAAGCCTAAAGCTAAAAAATTTTAAAAAAGAGATTACCAGTGGGGAAGGAGTCAGAAACAAGAAAATAAGATGAAAGGGAAGGGATAGAAGTGGGACTTCTCTGAATATACCTTGTTTTGTAGATTTGAATTTGGGAATGTGTAATTATTTTATGTAATTATAATACAAAATTAAGTTTGAAAAGCAATCTCTAACAATAAAAAAAATGATGTGAAACATCTAAAACAAACTATGTGACAAGTTTTTAGATAAACATACAGAGAGGAACTGTTCCATGTGATTTCAATTCAACATAGTAATTTGACTTTACATTCCTAGAAGAATACATGCGAAGGACAGAAAGAACTGTAAGAATATTTTGGTCATGTTGGTGTTGTAATGTTGACATTGTTGTGTGTGAGGGTGGGACAAAGCAAATGTGTACTTATATTGGCAATGTTTGGGGTCAGTATTTTCAGCATGGAAAAAAGGAAATACAGACGTAATATAGATAAGATTAAGTAAAAATCTTATATTTTTGAATTTGAAATGGAAATATTAGTATACACTTGTGTTGTTTTTCATCTTTAAAAAACCCATTTTCTAGTTTTGAACATGAAAAGTTCTAAAAACAATGATCAACCCAGTAGCAATGAACATCCTTGGTGTCCAGGTTTTATGGTCAAGTACCATTTTCCATTAAAAGGAACCTGGGCTCCCTGGGAAAATAGCTGCTGCCAGAACTGGGGCAGAAAATGTACCAGATAAGCCCAGAACATCCTGTTATACTAGGAATCAAGGAAACTTTCAATGACTATTGTGGGCTTCTTAAAAGGACACAAAAGCCACTTGAGGAGGGACGATTTGATCATCAATAAGAATTGCAATTGCAATAGATCAAAACATTTATATATGTGTAATCCATGTGCGCATTCTGATTAAAAACCCCACAAAAGTCATTGGTCACCTTTGGATTTCTTTTGGATGTATTAGAGAAGTAACAAGATATTTTGAAAACCAGAATATAATGGGAAAAAATCCTGCTTTTGTCTTGTCTTCTTTACATGAAAGGCACATGGTGATAATCAAATAATTGATAAGAGCAAATTCCTCTTTAGAGAAACATATTAGCTAGTAATTGAAGGAGGAATGATAGAATTATAACACTACTCTTGCAACCTCTAACGAAATACTGACATTGATCATTAATGACTACTAACAATGCGAAAAGAGAGAACACCAGCCTTTTTTGGCCTTCTAATGGGTGATTACAACACCACCTATTAAGGATTATGGCCAAAGAATTGTAACTGAATATCATCAAGACTTTAGCTTTAATTACCAATTTATAAGAAATACAGAGGACAGAGGAACATTTTCAGGAAATATAGGAGACAGGTAAATAACATCATGAGACACAATGAGCAAAATCTAGACTGGAAAATAATATGGGGCACATGACTTAGTAATTCAACAAAAACATTGCAAGAAAAAAAGTTTGGAGAACTAAAAGAAGTAAACCAACTTCTCCATATAGATCTTATTTGGATTCTGATTCCATCAACACACTGCAAATATACAAATATGAGACAGAGAAATTTGAATATTGGCTGATGATATTAAGAAATTGTTGTTAATTTTTACTCCTGATATTGGTATTATCTTTTTTCTGGTAAGCACTGAGATATTTTGCAGGTTGTATGATAGAAAAAAAAATCTCAGATTCACTTCAAAATAAGTATCATGCAATGGAGAGGACAATGAGTGAGGCAGGGTATGAAACAAGATAGACTATGCATTATTAGTTGAAGGTTGGTGATATGATGACTATAGGCATCACAAAATCATGATAAGCAGGCTTAATTCTTTCAAATAAATATAAAGAATAGAACACAGAGGAAAAAAAGCAATGTCTTCATTTCTTCAAAGTTTACCAATCTGCATCAAAGTTCATGAGTAGTCTTTTAGGATTCTAAGACTCTATTATCATGTCGAAAATACAGTTGATTTCACTTTTTGGCTCTATTAAGACAATCAATTAGAACTGAGAACTTCCATAAAATATTTGAATTTTACCTCAGTATTCAGTGATGAATTAGACAATCCCAAATGTATGGGCTTACTAGACAAGGTGACATTTCTGACCGTGATGTTTATACAGAAGTCATCTCTAACATTAGAGTGCACTGTTGATAGTAGTCTAGGCTTTCGGTAAGTGTATTTGCTGCGGACTGTGGGCTTTATTTCTTGCTAAGCCTTGCTGGGTGTCAGCACAAACACTGCTCATTTGTCATCTTTTACTAAGCAAAACTTTTCCGTACAGATGGCACACACATCTACTCTTTTATCCCCGACCTTCCTGGGACCTTTGTTCCCATCAGCAGTCTTTTCCTTGACTGCCTTACTGTCATCTCAGAGAATCTACCAATCCTCTTATTTCTTCTGAAGTGCTTCCCTCTTGACAAAGCCTAGCACTTGATGACCTCAGTCCCAGGAAATATTCTTTGTGTTTGTCTTTCTTTGCCCATGACTGCAGGGCAGTCATCTGGGGAACTGTTTACGGTTTCAGATATCACCAACCACTACTGAAAAGGAAGAAAAATAAAACTCTCTTTCTTTTGAACTCCGCAGAGATATAGATATTTTAAACTCGGGAAGACAGGAAAGGAGGGCCTCACTGACACCTTTTTACCCTCATTGTCACAGTGATCTGTCTACTTTTCATTCTTATTTCAAGGTGGCTTCTGAATTGATTTCAATAGTGTCCAATTCAAGTATAATTTTATGGTAAGTAGGGTCTGAGTTCTTTTTAGAATTTTGTTAAATGGATAAGTGAAAATCACCAAAGCTTACTTGGGAGTTAGATAGTTTTGAATTCACTGTGATAATTTATGCAATTAATAGATAAATCTGTGCCGCCCTCCAAACAGAGATTAATTGAATTCATTTTGATAACCTTATTCTTCAGACTTCTTTGTTATGTGCAAGCACATTAATAATAGACATTAATAATACCTTGGATTTGTAAAGCGTTGCTATATTCAAACCATCTACATCGATGTTATCTCATTTTAAAAGGTGGGCCCAGCAAATATTTGAGAAATTAAGAAATTTGGATCCAAAGATATCGGAAAACTTACCAAAGCTAGTAACAGAACACAGAATCAAGGAATGCTCTTTTATACATCTCCTTTCCTACTTCTACCCGTCCCCTCAAAAAACCCAGTATGTAGGCTTGATCCCTACTTTACTTCTTAAAGAAGCAGCTTTTGGTTTTATCGATATTTTTGTAATTCAGAAAACATCCCTTTATTATCTCTCAGTTTTTGTGGAGTTTGGACAAAGCTTAGTTGAATACTTTGTTTAGGCATAGTAGGTGTCAGCTGGGCTTGTGGTCTCATCTGATGCTTGAAAACCTGTTACAAGTTCATTCAGCTTACAGACAGTTCCTCACAGCTGTAGAATTCATGGAAGCTTTCATCTTCTTTGAAGCCAGTAAGAAACTCTCTCTCTGGTGCTTCTTTTTTTTCTTTTTTAGAACTCCCTTAATTAAGTCAGGCCCACCCAAAATAATTTCCCTTTTTATTAACTCAAAATCAACCAATCAGTAATCTAATTACAGGAGTGAAATCCCACTCCCAAAAGGAGGAAGTTATATAGGGCATGTAGACCAGGAGGTGCTAAACTTGAGGCCATCTTAGAACTCTGCCAACTACAGCCTGTGTACTGAAAACTTCAAAAACATTGCTTGAGAAATTTAAAAGGAACTAAATAAATGGAGAGGCATACTATGTTCATAGGTTAAGACTCAATATTGGTAATATATCAATTCTTTCCAAATTGATTCATAGATTCAACTCGATCCAAATTAAAATCCTAGTGGGATTTTTGTAGATGTTGATAAACTGGTTCCATAATCCAAATAGAAATGTGGACCCAGAATAACCAAAACAGGTTTGAAAAAGATCAAACTTGGAGTACTAATACTACCAAATTTCAAGACTTATCAAAAGGCTACAGTAATCCAGTCAATGTGGTACTGACACCAACATCAACAAATGGAATAGAAGAATGATTCAGGAAATGGACCTGCACATGTATAGACAACTACTTTTTATCTTTACCTTCATTAATCCATTTTCTTTTCTTTTTTTTGCATTAATCCCTTTTCTAATGCTCTTTTTTTCTTCATGCAATGTTTCTGACCTATATAATTTTCCTTCTTTCCAAAGAATTCTTCAACATTTCTTGCAATGGTTTCATTGATTTTTTCTTTTGTTCTTCTGTTTTCAGTTTCATTGATTTATGATATTAAATTTATTGTTTCCTTTCTTCTGTTGCTTTGGATTTAATTTTTTTTTCTTGTTTCTTAAGCTTGAAGCTGGGATCATTAATTTGAGACCCATCTTCTTATAAGCATTTTAATGTTGTAAATTTCCTTCTAAACATTGCTTCAACTACATGCCACACATTTTGATATGTCATATTTTATTTTCTTTCAATTCAAAATGTTTTCTACCCATGAATTATTTTGAAGAATGTCACTTATGAGGTTATTCACTTCTCGTTCAATTCCATTTTGGTCAGATAACATACTTTGTACAATTTCACTCGATCATATTTTGTTAGGCTTTGTTTTTTGATCCAAGATGTGATCTGTGTTGATGAATACTCTACGTTCACTTGAAAAGAATGTGCCAGGGCACCTGGGTGGCTCAGGAGGTTGAGCATCCCACTTCGGCTCAGGTCATTATCCCACAGTTTGTGAGTTCTAGCCCCACATCAGGCTCGCTGCTGTTAGCCTGTCAGTGCACAGCCTGCTTTGGATCCTCTGTCCTGGTCTCTCTGCCCTTCCCCCACTTGAGCTTTCCCCCAAATAAATAAATATTTGAAAAGAAAAGAAAAAAAAATGAAAGGAAAGAAAAGAAAAGAATGTGTATTTTACTGTTGTTGGGTGAAGTGTGCTATAAATGTCAACTATGTCATATTGAATGACAGCACGGTTCAGGTCTTCTGTATCTGTATTAAACAGCTTGGGCTGCTATAACAAAATATCATGGACCAGGTGGCTTAAACAACAGAAATTTATTTCTCCCAGTTCTGCAGGCTGGAAAGTCCAAGAACAAGGTGCCAGCCGGGTGAAGAAGGGCTCTATTCCTGGCTTGTAGGTGTCCCCCCTTCTCATTGTGTGGTCACATGGCCTTTCCTTAGTGTATTTGGAGAGAACTTTCTCTCTTCCTCTTTTATAGGACCTTTCCTCTTTTATAGGACCTATAGTCCTTGTTAGGACTCCATCCTTATGAACTCATCTAACCTGAATTACCACCTGAAAGCTCTATGTCCAAATATAGTCACAATGGGAATCAGGGCTTCAACATATAGATTTTGGAGGTATACAATTCAGTCCCTAGCAATATCCTTGCTAATTTTCTAATGATTCTATCCATTACCGAGAGAGAAGTGTTGAAATCTCTGAGTATAACTGTGAATTTGTTTATTTCCCCTTTCGGATCTATTTTTGTTTCAGATATTTGAAACTGTATTAACAGTGCATTCATTTTGGGGCAGCTGGGTGGCTCAGTCAGTTGAGCATCTGACTCTTCATCTCAGCTCAGGTCATGATCTCAAAGTTTCATGAGTTCGAGCCCCATATCAGGCTCTGTGCTGACAGGGCAGAGCCTGCTTGGGATTCTCTCTTTCCCTCTTTCTGCCCCTCCCTCATTCACGCCGTCTCTCTCTCTCTCTCTCTCTCTCTCTCTCAAAATAAATAAATAAACACTTAAAAAAACAGTGCATTCATTTTTAGGATTGTTATGTCCTGTCGGTGAACTGACTCTCGTGTAATAAACTAATGTCCCTCTTTACCCTGGGTAATTAACCTTGTTCTGGAGTCTTTTTCTAAATATGAATGCAATTACTTCAACTTTCCTTTGATTAGTTTGCATCATCTATCTGGTACTCTGTTCCTTCTGTTTTTCTGTTCCTCTGTGTCCCCTTTCCTGCCTGCCTTCTTTTGAATTTTTTGAATTCCTTTAATATTCTATTTTAAATTATGTCTTTTATGGCATAATGTTTGCATTAATTTTTATGGTTGTTCTAGGGTATAGAACCTTTCAATTTAGAGCTTATATATCACTACTTCAAGTAAAATGTAGAAGCCTTACAGCCATATATCTCGTTAGCCTCCCTTCTTTAAGTTGCCCTTGTCATATGTATTACATCTATACACATTGAAAACTCTACCAGACGTTATTGTAATCTTTGCTCTTCCTTATTTTTGATGTCCTAAGTTTTACCCATGTATCATTTTGCTTCTATAAAACTTCCTTTAACATTTCTTTTAGAGCAGGTCTGCTGGCAATGAATTCTCTTAGTTTTCCTTCATCTGAAAATGTTTTTATTTTGCCTTCATTTTGAAAGATATATTTGCTTCGTATAGAATTCTAGGTTGACATGCTTTTCTTTCAGCACTTTAAAATGTTCCCCTGTGTCTCTGATGAGAAATCTGTGGTAATTCAAATCATCACTGTCCTATATGCAATGCATCATTTTTTTTTTCGGGTTGCTTTCAAGATTTTTTCCTTTGTTTTGTTTTCCGAAGTGTGATTATTGTGTCTCTGGTGTGATATTCTTTGTATTTTTTTAATCCTGTTTAGGGTTTGACGAGCTTCTCAATTCTGTAAATTTATATATTTTATCTAACTTTTAACATTTTAGGAAATTACTTCTGCACCAATTTCCTTCTTATCTTCTGAGACTCATTGACATAGATGTTAGATATTTTGATATTGTCTTATAGGTTCCTAAGTCTGTTCACTTTTTAAAATCTTTTTCTTTAGACTGTTCTTTTGATTGGACAGTTTCTATTGACTCTTCAAGTTCTCTTGCCTTTTTCTTCATTTGTCTCTATTCTGTTATTGCACGCCATCAGCGAATTTTTTAAGACATTGTATTCTTTGTTCTAAAGTTTCCATATCTCTGTTGTCAACTTCTGTTTTTCCATTCACATTAAATATGGTTTACCTTTTCATCAGGGAGCATAGTTATAAATAGCTCTTTTAACATCTTTGATGATTTCAACATCTGAGTAATCTTGGGGTTGGTTTTCATTGGTTACTGTTTTTCTCACAAATGGGCCACGTCTTCCTACCTTTTTATATATTGAGTAATATTGGGACATTGAGTAATTTTCCTGGAAATTTTGATATTATGCTGTGAGGCTCTGAATCTTTTTAAACTCATCTGGAAAATGTTGGTGTGAGTGTGTGTGTGTGTGTGTGTGTGTGTGTTTGTGTATCTTGTGTGAGTTAATACACAGAATTCAGAAATCATCTTCTCCAGATTCCTTTTCTCTGGGATTCTTCTGCCTTGCCCCCCTATCCTTCCCCCCATCAATCTGCATAGATTGCTTTTCTTGGTCCTACAGCTAAGAAGATAGTGTTTTCCTTTGAGATTTCATTGCCTATGAAGCCATTGCCATAGCCCCTAACCAGTGCCAGTATTTGGGTCAAAGCCATGAGAGAAAAGAGGGAAAAAAACTTTAGGAAACTCACCCTCCCCCCCATATGGGTCACTTCTTTAATTCCTCTCCCCAGTCTGCCTGCTTTTGTTTACTTTTCAGAATCCTCAGATAGTTGCTTTTGTATTATATCCAGAGTTTTTAGTTACAATCAATAGGCTTACTCCATCTTGACGAGGACTAGAAGTCTCTTCCACTTCACTTTTAGGAAGAAACGCAAGCTTCGTATTTGCTCTATAGTCTCTTGCCAGATTCTAGGCCAAATACAAGCCCTTTAAACAAGTCATAATAGCCCTTTGTCCACTAGGAGGCAGCACTAACAAGCCCCACTTGCCCCAGGCCTCTGCAGCCTCAAGATCATGGATGTAATCTTGGTAGCCTGTGGCTTCAAAGTTTTGCTCGACACATCTCCAAAGGCAAGGGAATTAAACGCAAAAATGAACTATTGGGACCTCATCAAGATAAAAAGCTTCTGCACTGCAAAGGAAACAATCAACAAAACCAAAAAGCAACCGACGGAATGGGAAAAGATACTTGCAAATGACATATCGGATAAAGGGTTAGTATCCAAAATCTATAAAGAACTTACCAAACTCCACACCTGAAAAACAAATAATCTAGTGAAGGAATGGGCAGAAGACGTGAATGGACACTTTTCCAAAGAAGACATCCAGATGGCCAACAGACACATGAAGAGATGCTCAACATCACTTCTCATCAGGGAAATACAGATCAAAACCACAATGAGATACCACCTCACACTGGTCAGAGTGGCTAAAATTAACAACTCAGGAAACAACAGATGCTGGCAAGGATGTGGAGAAATGGGAACCGTCTTGCACTCTTGGTGGGAATGCAAACTGGTGCAGCCGCTCTGGAAAACAGTGTGGAGGTTCCTCAAAAAATTAAAAATAGAACTATCCTATGACCCAGCAATAGCACTGCTAGGAATTTATCCAAAGGATACAGGAGTGCTGATTCATAGTGGCACATGTACCCCAATGTTTATAACAGCACTTTCAACAATAGCCAAATTATGGAAAGAGCCCAAATATCCATCAACTGATAAATGGATAAAGAAGATGTGGTTTGTATATACAATGGAATACTACTTGGCAATGAGAAAGAATGAAATCGTGCCATTTGCAGCAACGTAGTTGGAACTGGAGGGTATTATGCTAAGTGAAATAAGTCAGGCAGAGAAAGATAGATATCATATGTTTTCACTCATATGTGGAATTTGAGAAACTTAACAGAAGCTCATGGGGGGAGGAAAGGGGGAAAATAGTTATAGAGAGGGAGGGAGGCAAACCATAAGAGACTCTTAAATACAGAGAACAAACTGAGGGTTGATGGGGGGGTGGGGGAGAGGGGAAAATGGGTGATGGGCATTGAGGAGGGCACTTGTTGGCATGAGCACTGAGTGTTGTATGTAAACAATGAGCCATGGGAATCTACCCCCCCTCCCAAACCAAGAGCACGCTGTACACACTGTATGTTAGCTAGTTTGACAATAAATTATATTTTTAAAAAATTTCCACAAAGGGAAACACTGGGGCCTCAAGCTCCCCTTCTGCACTCTACCCACTTCCTACTTTTTCCTTGTGGGTTCTGGGTGGCTAGGGTGTTTGCTGATTGCAAGTGAGTTCATTCTAGGTCTGTTGCCAGTGCTGCTGCCTTGTCCACCTGTGGTCGCATCCATAGCAGTTATGACTTCCATTGCTTGCTCAACTCGCCATGGTTGCTTGGGTGGAAGAAGCCTTCTCTCCCTGGTCATGTTTACAATTTGTTCAGTAGACTACCAAAGCTGACCTTCAATATTTTCAAAGCCTTTCCTCTTCTTTTTTTCTACATATTAGGTTGGAAACTGTGGGAGTTGTTAGTTTCTGCTCATCAAATTATTTCTGGCTCTTCAATTTCTCAGTACTTAGTAGGATTGTTTTCTTGGCCCTCTTGTAGTTGGGTCAGGTCACATGATTAATTATGGCTTATAAACTGAGTTGGAAGTGATAAGTGATACTTCCAAGTGATAAGTGGAAGTTCCAGCCTGGAAGTGATTAAAACATTAATTGTGAGACATCCTAGAGTTCTGCTTTCCTCTTTCAAAGTGATTGGTAATGGTCCAGGTTGTATCTCCTTTAACAGTCTAGGTCTCAGAGTGAGAGCTACATGGGATAGAGCCACCTGAACACTGACAATGGCCATGTAACAGGAATGAGCATGAGTGAGGAATAGACTTTTGCTGTTTTAAGCCACTGAGACTTGGGGGTTATTTGTTAATGAAGCATTACCTAACCTAGCTTAACCGATACAGAAACTGCATGAAAAGGACTACCTAACATCGTACTAAAAAGCATTCCTTCTTACCCATTTCAAATAAGGGTCTCAGGGCAGAGGCTCTTCATCTTGCCTTGGTCCTGGCTAATTGTAAGTTCTCTGTCTATCCAGACATTTCTCTTGGAACCTGAAGCTGTCTCTGTCTTGCTGGAGTTTAAATCTTGGTTTCCAGAACCTGACTGCCAGTCTTGACATTTGTAATCAACTTTCATTCCATGAGACCAAGGGGATCTTCATGCAACCAGAACAAGTGGCAGCCTGCCATTGAAATCTGGAATTCAAGATATGGGCTGTAATTTAGACTTTCCTCTCTTCCATTCTACACTAAAGTTGTTTACTTTTTCCCCCTACCTTTGTTTCAGCTATTTTCCACATTTTTTCTGATTTTTGCACTTTTCTCCTTTATCTCTCTTTTATAACTTCCCACATGGAAGACATCTGGTTACTTATTGTTATATTCCTATATCCTTCTTTCTCTTAGTGGATTACCCTTTTCCTTATTTAGATGACACTTGATGTTATCATTTCAAGACCCTTTAACAATTTTATTAAAGTTAATTCTGTGACCTGTGTGGCCCTTGTCTAATTCCTGCATCCCAGGCCTGAAGAAGCAATATATTAAATCTCATGGCATAAGAGTATATATAGAGAAAGTATACTACATAGTCACAACAGATAACCCTTATATATCACTTATTATGCACCACTTGTTATGTATGTACTTTTATAACCTCACTAGTATCTATGAACTCATTCACAGCTCCATATACATACATGGGTATTATAATCTCTATTTTACAGATGAGGTAACAGGCACAGAGTGTTATATGACTTGCTCAAGCCACACAGCTTATAAGTGACAGAGCCAGAATTAGAAACCAGGTGATCTGGCTCCAGAGTCATGTAAGTCTCTTGTTTCCATATATACACAGAAGGTTTTAAACCGTGAGTCAGTAAATCATGATCCTCAGGCTATTTATGATTTACTGCATGTTTATGTAAATAAAGTTTTATTGGAACACAGTCATGTCCATTTGTTTAATATCATCCATGACAGCTTTCAAGTGATAAGGGCAGAGTTGAGTATTTGTGACAGAGATTGCATGACCCACAAAGCCTGAAATATTTACTATCTGATCTCTGTTTTAAAGGATGAATAGGGATGTTCTAGACAAAGTGTTCCTGGCAAATGGAATGACATGCAAGAACGCATGGGGCATCAATCGCAGAGTTTTTCTGCACCTGCACCATAAATTTTTAAGAGAAGAGATTCTATCTTCTCATCATGGTAAGAATACCACAAGTGCTCAATATTCTTGTTGAAAATATTTATCCAGTTTACTCACATTGTTACACCACTCATAAATGTATTAATGACTGCTGTACTTATTTTTTATGTTTCCTGGCATTATTGAGTATGGCCTTATGGGGCAGGAACCTGAGAGGGTAATGAGTAGCCCAGTGAACTGAGCATATTATGAATTCACGTTACGGTAATTTAAATTACATTTATTCATCCAAGTATTTGTTGATAGGTTGTATAATTTGAGCTCAAATGCGGCTTATAACAGAAAATAATCCTAGTGAATCTGATGAAATTCCAAAATGCCGTATTTGTCTGTGCATTTCTGTTGCTGGTGGTAAGGGAGTTAGAACATGTACACGTGTGTGCAACCATGTGCACACACGCTCACTCACAAAACCTTCCCCTCCCCAACAAACACACCCACAAACACATTTTAATAATTGGTGTTTCGTTTAAACCCATTTCCAAAATGAGCATTTTACTAAAAATCATTTAAAAGAGAAACAAGATCAAATGGCTCTGTCATAATATCTTTCTTGCCTTGGAACTGAGGTGGATCATTAGAGGGACTCACATTGCTTGTTCACGTCTCACAGTTGTTTATTGGTTGCAACGGTAGAAAGGAAGAGTTTTGTGTCATAATGACTTCACAAGGCTTTGATACTTCATACAAGGGGAAACTGTTGCTTGGAAGAATGTTTCAGGACAGAAAGGAACGATTGCATGTAATAAAAATTGTTGGAATTTCATGTATATGCTAGATTGAAGTTTATAGGTAGAAACGTGTTTGATCTCTCTGTTTGATAGATCGGGCTTTTGTTTTGCTATATCTGATGAATAAGATAGTGCTTTCCTTTGTACCTATTTCTGCTGAACACCTGAGATAGATGAGTCATTACATAAAGTCTTATGGCAATAAAACTTAAATAGATAATTCCATAGTTCTTTAATTATTATCTATTTAGACCACTCTTAGACACTAGAATATCTTATTTATATAATATGTAAAAAGTATTCCATAATATGTATGAGTATACCAATCAATGACTATTTATGAATAGGAAAACAACGTACGAATTGAAAAACACTGTTTTTAATAGCCCAAGGATGTGGTAACTTCTCTTTTTGTGTTTCAACACTATTGGATCATTTCTCTCAACAGTGTCATCTAATAATCTGAGATCTTTTGCACAAGCACCTTCATCATTTTCTGAAATATATGCTACCTGAAATTATATTTTGCTTGTCCATACAGGTAATACTTGATGAAAATTTAAATGGGGCTCTATAAGAAACACTATGATCTGTCCCCCAGGTATTGAATTCTTGCTTACTAACTGTAGCTGAATTAATTTAATATGCTACTTTTGTTAATTTTTAAGATAGACTTTTTTTTAGGTTACTATAAAGCAATTAAATGAGATGAATGGTTTTCTTTTTGGCAGAAAATAGAAGCTGGAGAACCTAAAATTGGGTGGAAATTCCTTAGGGAACAATTTACCCAATCACTCACTATTTTATTTTATCAGTCAACATGAATGTATTAAGCACTTACTATTTGCACTGGCATTGTGACAGGCCTAGGATTAGAGCGATAGAAGACAAAGGCCCTATCCTCAAGGAGCTTACCTTCTACTTAGGAGACAGATAGATACCTGCACAGTGGTAACACAACATGATAAATGCTATCAAAGAGGTGATGTGCTTGTTGTGGGGCTGTGGGGCTTCAGACTAGGAGGTCTACTATATAATTAAGGTACACTATATAAGATAGAATGAAACAATTAATAAAATTGGAAATTTGAAAACATCTTCCTAAATAATTGATGAGTCAAATAAAGAAATAAAAATTTTAATTAAAATTTAAACTATTAAAATTTAAATAAAATTAAAAATTAAAATCAGATATTAGAAAAAATTGCTCAAGTTAGAAAAGAAAGACTGAGGATTAATGAGTCATGTATCCAACTCAAGAAGTTTTTCATAAGACAAGCTACTTAAGCCCAGAGAAAATACAAGTAAGGGAATAAAAAGGATGAGAATAAAACTTTTTAAAATAGAAAACAGTGATGTAAGAGTAAATATTATCCACCAATAGCTGGTTTTTTGAAAAGAGAAGAGATGTCTCTGGCAATATGGTCAAGAAAAAAGAGGACACAAGGGAATAACTTGTGTTATTAAAATATATAAAAAATTACAAAAAACTTTATGCCAATGATTTTGAAAACTTAGATGGAGAAATTTCTTTTTTTAATGTTATTGTCTTTTTCTTTTTTCTTTTAGACAGAGAGAGAGAGAGAGAGAGAGAGAACACGGGTGAGTGGGTTGAGGGTCAGAGGGAGAGAGAGAATCTTAAGCAGGCTCCATGCTCTGTGCGGAGCCCGATGTGGGGCTCAATCCCACAATCCTGGGACCATGACCTGAGCTGAAATCAAGATTCAGACGCTCAACCAACTGAGTCCCCCACCAGGCGCCCTGAGAAATTTTTAAGTAAATATAACTTACCAAGACTAATTCATTACAAAATTCAACAACCTGATTAAGATTATAAAATTAAAGGAATTGAATAGGTAAAAATCTACCTTTGATCCATACACAAAAATAGTCAACCAAGATTATTTTTACAAAGTAATTTCTACAAAATACTCAAAGACCATATAAACCCCATCTTATACAAATGGAACTAGGATATAGAAAAAAAAAGGAACATATTCCACAATTTTTTTTCATGAGATTAATTTAACCAAACTAAACAAACCCAACTTGACCAAGTTAGCCTCACAAAAGAATGGAATGAAAGGAGAGCTTAACATGAGCATCTCTATTAATGTATTACGTTGAGCCATATGAAATTGCCCTTTTCATCATTACAAAACAGTCATATATGAGCAATTTCTTTTGGCTCAACCTAATAATTCCCCACCTTAGTGGGCTGAAGAAGAAAACAATTTGATCATCTCAGCAGATAAAGAATAAAGGCTTATTCTGAACATCAAACTTAGTGGTGGGGGCGCCTGGGGGGCTCAGTTCACTAAGCATCTGACTTCGGCTCAGGTCATGATCTCGCAGTTTGTGGGTTCAAGCCCCGCGTTGGGCTCTGTGCTGACAGCTCAGAGCCCAGAACCTGCTTCCAATTCTGTGCCTCATTCTCTCT
The DNA here is from genome assembly GCF_018350175.1 of Felis catus. Classification (NCBI taxonomy): domain Eukaryota; kingdom Metazoa; phylum Chordata; class Mammalia; order Carnivora; family Felidae; genus Felis; species Felis catus. The sequence continues at coordinate 37,285,548 of NC_058386.1, forward strand.
AGGTGCCTCCCCTACTCACGCTCTGTCTCTGTCTCACAAATTCACACAATTTCATCTAAAAAAACCCCACAATTTCATCTAAAAAACTTAGTGGTAAAGCATCAATAAGCATTTCCTATAAAATCAAGAAAGAGACAAACAGCCATCACTACTTTTGTTGGGCACTGTACTAATATGGATTGGAAAAAATAAAAGAAACAAATTGTACAATATATATATTTTCTATATAAATAACCCAAGAGAATCTACGAAGTATGCAAAAATCAATTCAACCATGTGGCTTGATATAAGATCATCAGGAAAAAACTGAGTTTTTACAAAGCAAAAATAAACAACCTACAAAACAGCAATGACAAACGTAAAAGATCTAGGAAGAAAAAAACTAACAAAAATATGTATTTTTTTTTGGAGAAAATTACAAAACCTTTAAGAAAAGCAATTAAGATGGCCAAAATAAATGGAAAGCTATAGATAATACTACTTGGTATTTTAAAGATATTTATTATTTCCAAGATATTTGATAAATTCAATGCCATTCATTTTTTCAGTAATCTCTACATTCCACATGGGAATCAAAGTCACGAGTCTGAGATCAAGAGTCAGATGTTCTACTGAGCCAGCCACACACCCCAAATCCAATGCCACTCAAGTAGAATGGAGAATTTTCATGGAAATTTACAGCTTAGTCATCAAATTTATATAGAATTTTAAGAAGGAGGCCAAGAATAGTCAAAACAATGTTAGGAAGAAATAGTTGGAGGACATACTTTATCAGATAACATGGTTTATTAAACGTGAAAGTAATTAAGATAACATGGTATTATCTTGGAAACATACACATAGACCAGTGAAACAAACTCAACAAGTGCAGAAATAGCTCCCCTGTATCTAGGGACTCAATACGTGACAGAAGTGGCAATACAGGTCAGTGGCATTGTATTAGTTTCCTAGGGCTCCTGTAAAAAATTGCCACAAATTTGGTGACTTAAGACAACAGAAGATTCATCTCACAGTTCTGGAGACCAACAGTTTGAAATTGAGGTGTCAGTCGGGAGGGCTGTGCTCCCTCTGGAGGCTCTAAGGGAGAATCCTTCCTTGCCTCTTCTAGCTTCTGGTGGCCCCAGGTCTTTGGCTTGTGGTAGCGTAACTTCAACCTTTGCCTTCATCTTCATATTGCCTTCCCTGATGTGTCTGTGTCTTCTCTTTGTGCAAGAACACTTTGTTGGGGCACCTGGGTGGCTCAGTCAGTTAAGCACCTGCTTCAGTTTCTGTTTCTCTCTCTCTCTCTGCCCCTCCCCTACTTATACTCTGTTTCTCTCTCTCTCTCAAAAATATATAAACATTAAAAAAATCCACTTTGTCATTGGATTTAGAGTCTATCAGCTTAATCCAGAATGATCTCATCTCCACATCCTTCACTTAATTACTTAAGTGCAAAATAAGGTCACATTCACAGGTACTAGAGGTATGGACTTGGACATTTTGGGGGGGACATTTGGGTGGTGCACAATTTAACCCACTACAGGGAGTAAAGGAGAGATAGTTGAATAAATGTTGCTAAGGCAATTGGTTTTCATGTAGAAAAAAATTTGCATTCCTAAATCACACCATATTCACACCAAACCTCCATGTGGATAAAATACCCAAATGTGAAAAGGCGAATTTTAAATTTGGAAGAAAATATGTGGAGTTTCCTTATGATTCATGTAGGAAATGATTTTTCAAACAAGGTCCCAAAAGCACAGGCATAATGGGAAAAAATGGTAAATTAGAATTTGAATTTAGAACTCCTATCTATGTATCAAAGCTACCATAAATAATAAAAACAAGTCATATTAGGAGAATAGATATTCAATGCACATAACTGATAGTATGTAAAAAGAAAATAAAAAAACAATAAAAAATGGGCAAAGGTATGAACAGGCAGTTCAGAAAACAGGAAACCTGAATGGCCAATAAACCTAAGATGCTCCAATTCATTACCAACTTGAGAAATGAAATTCCAAAGAGAAATGAGATTCCATTTTATAAACATTGGAGTTGTAAAAGTTGAAAAGCCTGAGCTTACCAATACTTGGTAATATAAATTGGTATAACCACTTTGGAGAGCAAATTTGCACTGTCTAGCCCAGCGATTCCACTGGAGACATGTACATTGCAGCTTTGAGCCCTTAGCAAGAGAATGAATAATTTGTAGTATATTCATGCAATGTCATACTCTCTAACAGTTGAAATAAATGACTTAGTGGTATCTCTGTCAGCCTGGATGAGTCTTTTAAATATGTTAAGAAAAAAAGCAAATTTCAGAAATGTAGACACAGTGTGATGCCATTTATACAAAGTTTTAAAACATGAAAATTAATGGTATATATTGTGTAGTGATACCAACATTTGTAGCAGCAGCATGAAGATCTCATGAGAATGCTACTCATACTCTGGAGAGTATTTCCTCTGCTGGAGGTGGCAGAGGGAAGGAAACTTACTAAGGAAAGGTGACATACAGGGTATAAATTTCATTTGCCATGTTTTAATTAGGCTAGCTCATGAGTACGTGAGTATTCATTATATTATATATATTTGCTAGACTTTTTGTATTTGTGAAATCTTTTAAAATCTTTCATAACTTCAACAGAGCAAGGTAAGGGATGATGGAGTTGTTATAAAGAGGATATTGTTCTAATGATCTGAGTCTTCTCAGATTTAAAATATGAAGAAGATGTAACTAAAATTATAGCAAGGTGGGATTTAGATATAAGGAAGAATGAGTGAAGGAAGAACATGGGGAGTCTGTAGGCCTGGGGCTCAGTTTTGATTCTGTCATCAATTAGCTCTGGTACCATGGACACATCTTTTAAATCATCCAGACCTTTGGAAAGTTGGATAGGATAATGGTCTTGATCGAATATAGGTAAAATGTCTTACGTTTGCAAAATTTACAAAAACGTGGCCATGTGAACTTACAAATTAGAAGGCTGCACTGGAGTAAGTAGGCAAAAACCAGACCTTTGTTGATTAGAGTTCCAGAATACAGTGATTCTTTGGGGCTGAGGCTGTGGAGTGAGGAGGTCGAAAAGGTGGATAACTTCGGGGCTATCTAGTGAAAATGTACATACCCCAGGATCCGGCAATTCCTCTGGAGAGTTGAACAAAAATGTTTACTGCAGCTTTGAAAGAAACTAAAGGAGAAATAGAAATATGGCAGAGATACTCTTCTAGTACAGACATTAAACAATCAAAGACTGGACAAGAGAAATTGGGAGGGATTTTGTGTGTGATATTTCTCATCTTGCCAATCATGTTACATCTCAAATAACACTTGTACTGACACTTTGCAAACTGTAAAACAAGATGCGGTAGAATAAGTATTAACTGCAAACTCCTTTGAAGGATAGAGCTAGGAGGTTGGTCGGGTGGCAGGCTGATTCCTAAGGATCCTCAAAGGGTGACATTTGTCAAAGCAGACCAGAGACTGCTTCTCAGTCAGTGAAAACTTCTTCTAATCATTGCATGTGTCAAATTGAAGCTGAGGATTCTTATCAATGCCTAATCATAAATGGAAGTTCTCTCCTTGAAAAAGATTTTCTGTGAACCTAACAGATAATCTTAAAAGTAAATGAAACAAGGGGCACCTGAGTGGCTCAGTTGGTTAAGTGCCTGACTTTGACTCAGGTCCTGATCTCACAGTTCACGAGTTCAAGCACCATGTCGGGCTCTGTGCTGACAGCTCAGAGCCTGCAGCCTGCTTCAGATTCTGTGTCTCCCTCTCTCTCTGCCCCTCCCCTGCTCATACTCTCTCTCTCTCTCTCTCTCTCTCTCTCTCTCTCTCTCTCAAAAATAAATAAGCATTAAATTTTTTTAAAAAGTAAATAAAACAATAAATGACATTATTAAATTATAAGCTAAAGCTTTTCTAAATTATTAATAAAAAAGTTTTGAACAGCCATCTGAAGGAACTGAGTTATCTTTCTATTGTCTGTATTGAAATGATACTACAAAACAATTATCACATGAAAAGGCAATCAAGGCCTATATATGTATCAAAATGTGAGAAAAAGTATTACAGAGGTGGGTCAGGCTTTCAATTAGTAAAACCATTATTGTTTTACATATTGTTTTACTTATTGTATTTTTCGGCTCTTTAAAATGTGTACTTTATTGTGATTTTTCTCCTTCTAAAGAAACATTTACCTTTATGTGTACCTTTTTATTCTTAATTTTGTATTCTCTTCCTGAAAGGTAGTTCCCCAAATTGCATAAGCCTCAGATGCCACAAAACCTAAGTTCAAGAAATTGTAAAATCCCAAATGCCAATTTACCACGTACATTACAGATCCTAACTGTGTCAGGAATTATGATACTTGGCATCCTTATGCCTAACCTGTTAGATGCCTCATTGTCACACTTACTAGAATTATCATTATTATTTGAAAATGAGCATAATCTGTTGTAACAAAATCAGAGTAGTTGAAATCCATACAACTTGGTTATGAATCTATGTTGGTAGAGCTGAATAGAAATAATAATTACAAAAATGACAATATATCTAACTTTTGTGGAGCCCCTACTATCTGCCAAGCCCATAGTGTGCCCTTCACATCTAGTCTCTGTTCATCCTCATGTTAACTTTGTTAAAATCGTCACGTAAATAAGGGCAAATGTCCAGGCAACACATGTGCTAAATCCTGCCGGATCAAGGATCATTGGGAAAATCTTGTGGAGCCAGGATCGGTAGCAGATGTGCTGGTCTTCTCTTGTTTATCCATTCTAGGGAAGTCCATGGTGATCTAACAGAGCCAAACATTCACTTCCAGGGAAGGTGTCCTGATTCTTGGCTGTGGGGCTTTTAGGCTTCGTGATTAAATGTGAAGGCTTTATAATGTGTCAACTTGGCTAGGCTAAGCTACATTTCCCAGAATTCCTTTCTTGTATATTTCCAGTTAGAGTGAGCACAAGGAAGATTCTGGAGAAACTTGGAGGGCTGAAAGGGAGGCAGCCACCATTTTGTAGCATATACACATTGTTGCTGATCTGCTTACTTACCTCATAGGTGGAAAACATTAGTGGTCTAGGTGTGTTTTTAGCTCTTTGACGAAGGGCCGTTGTTTTCTCCAGGATAACCTGGTGAAGGAGACGAGAAGAACAGATATGAATTTTAGTCCATCCTTGACAGTTTCTAGCTTGTGCTCGTGGGGTTCCAGCCTAATTAATGTTCTTTCCTTCCTGACTGCCTGTGCTGTAGACTTCAAGATCCAGCATCAGATATGAAGACGGTCTTACAGAGGTTGTTTAATGAGTTCCTACAATTGTGTAAGCAAATCGATAACAAATCCATATCTCTATTTCTTCTATCTATCTATCTATCTATCTATCTATCTATCTATCTATCATCTATCCATCCATTATCTATCTATCTATCTATCTATCTATCTATCTATCTATCTATCTATATCATCTATCTGTCTATCTATATCATCTATCTATCTATCTATCATCTATCTATCTGTCATCTGTCTATCTATCTATCTAAATATCATCTATCTATCTCCTACTTTTATGCTTTTCTGGTTGAATTCTAACTGATACAATTGAACCACCCCTCTCTCTGATACAGCAAAATAGTGCTAAGATTCACTACTTCACTATTGATGGTTAGGGAAGAATTTATCCTTTACCTGCCATAATTACAGAACTAGAGCCCGGCCTTCAATTGAGCAGAGTTGATTGCGCTCATTACTGGGTCATAGCTGGTTTTCATGGAGCTTTGCTAAAGGCTAGCTTCTTTTCTGAGAAACCAATTTTCAGGGAATTGGTCTTAGACAAATGCGGCAAACTGTATTTTCCAAAGATGGTTGTACTAATATGAATCACATCCCACATACTCTTCTAACCATGTGACACTGCTACTCCTCCATTTAAAGATGAGGCTTAATGTTCCGTCCCCTTGAACCTGGGAAAAAGTTTATAATTTCCTTCACTAACAGAATGTAGCAGAAGTGATACTGTGTGACTTCCGAGGCTAGATTATAAAAGGTGGTATGGCTTCCATCTGGTTCTCTCTCTGTCTCTCTCTCAGGACACTTGCTCATGGAACCCAGCCACCATTCTATAAGGAAGCCTAGACTAGCCCATGCAGGGAGACCATATGGAGCAACCCATGTGAAGAGGAGCTTAAGTCATCAACTGATACCCAGCATTAGCCACCAGACACATACTGAGTGAGGCTTTAGAAATTTCTGGCCTACAGCTTTTGAGTCTTCCAGCTGAGGCCTCAGACGTAATAGTGTAGAATGGAACAGAGATGACCTTTCTGTGCAAACCCCTTGGCAAATTAAATATTTGTGAGCAGAATAAATATTGTTTTCTTTGCCACTAAATTTTGGAGTAACTTGTTATTTGGCGCTAACACGTGGAAAAGACAAGTTAGCGTCGTGTAATAGTTATCTGTTGCTGCATAACAAATTACTCTAAAATTTAGTGATTTGAAAGCATAAATATCTAGGATTTCATGCAGTTTCTGAGGGTCAAGAACCCACGAGTGGCATAGATTGGTGGCTGTGGCTCAAGGTTTCCCACGAGGCTGCAGTCAAGATGTTGGTCAGGGCTGTAGTCGTCTGAAGGTCTGACTAGGCTAAAGGATCATCTTCCAACATGTCGCTCTCATGTGGTTATTGGCAAGAAGCCTGGATGTTGGCAATAGGCCTCAGTTCCTTGCCATGTGGGCCTCTCACAGAGTTGCGTGAATGTCCTCATGATGTGTCAGTTGCTTTCTCCTGGAGCAGAGAGAAAGAGAGCAAAAATGAAATGAAAATGCCTTTTAAGGTCTCATCAGAGAAGTTGCACACAGTCATTTCCACCACATGCTATTTGTTAGAGTCACTAAGTACAGCCCACGTTCAGGAGGAAGACATTTAGGCTCCACTCTTTGAAGGAGGACTGTCAAAAAATTTGTGGATATATTTTAAAACCACTACTCCCTGACCTCAAAGGTAGCCTCAATGCCTCCCTCCCCCACTCTGTGCTCATCCCGTCCTCTTTCAACAAACAGAGGCTGTGGGGCCAGTTATGCCATCTTCCTGGGAAACACTGGAAAACAGTTTGGAAGGGTGCAGATTACATTCACCCGATTCAGTTAGAGAAAGGCCGTTGGTAAGAAGGATCCGGGGTGGGGGGGGGGGGTGGCTGTGTTGTCTAATCTGGAAAGTGTGATAATTCTGGCACCTTTGGCTGCTGTGCAGAGGGGGTTGAGAAAATCTTAACCAGAATTTTCAGTATGGCTGCTGAGTCTCTTCCAATGACTGGGGAACATGTGTCATTCTGGATGAAGAAACTGGCTCCCTGAATTGTTGCACAGCCTTGGATCCGTTGTCCTCATGTTGATCATGTCATTGGTAGGGATTGCGTGTTTTAACTCAGTGGAGTTTGCAAGAGGCCACGAGATACCAGTAGCGAAGTAGTGTTGTTAGAAGAAACTAGAATGGCCTACATTCTCAACTTCCCCATGTCTCCACCACATCTGGGACTGAGTAGAAGGGCTGTTGACAGATGAAATGAAAAGAACACTTCTTTGAGAGCAGGGTTATGTGGATGGCAGTTCTCCTGGAGAGCAAGATGCTTAATGGGCACTGTCCTCCAGCCCCCCAAGTCTCCTGTAATTTCTGATGTTATGACAGAGATTCCTTTGAATATCTGGAGTTTAAAAAAAGAGAGAGAGAGGGAGAATATAAGCATCTCACTATCCAGCTTTCCTTTCCAGGTTTTCAGTATGTCTAATGTTTGCTTCAGCTGCAATCTTTTGCCCCAGGCAGCAGTGGGTTGTTATTTGCCTTTTGATGTTTTTAAGGAATACCTTCTGTGTAGCCTCTTTGTAGCCTAAGAAAGCACTGAGTTAGGCTAAACAAAGACAAGCATCTTGTGTCCGTCCTTCAGGTAGTCCACCCTACAGGTCAAAACAGTTCTTGGAAAACAAAGTCTGCTGTCTTCCCCTGTAATAAGGGTTCAGAGTTCTTTTTTAAAAAATGTTTAATGTTCATTTATTTTTGAGAGACAGAGCATGAGTGGGGGAAGGGCAGAGAGAGAGGGAGACACAGAATCCGAAGCAGGCTCCAGGCTCTGAGCTGTCAGCGCAGAGCCCGACACAGGGCTCAAACTCATGAACTGTGAGATCATGATCTGAGCAGAAGTCAGACGCTTAACCGACTGAGCCACCCAGGCGCCCCAAGGGTCCAGGGTTCTATACTAGGAATGTGGGCTGATGTCTTCAAGGCTTACCAAGCCAGGTAGCATATGGGGCAAGGGCAAGTAAAAACACTGCAAAGCTCTCCCACCATTTTTAAATTGCTTCTTTCTGGGTTCAGCATTTGCTTGGTTGTTGTAGACCTTTGACTATTTTCCAGAGTTTCCTGACAGTTTTTGCTCATCTTTTTGGTGTTTTTGTGGAGGGGCAGGCCCTTGGAGCTACTTGCTTTTCCATTTTTGCTAACCTCACCCCTTCACAATTTGGTTTTGATTCAGCTATTTTTTTTAATTAAGCGTTTGCTATTCACCAGACGATGTGTTACATTTTTACTTTTTATTTAGCCCTCACAGTAATTGTAGGAGGGCAGCACTATTATCTCCATTTCACAAAAGAAGATATACAGACTCAGAGAATTGTTCAAGGTGATACAGACAGGAGCAGATACAAATGAGCTTGAACTCAGATCTGTTTGATTTCTAACCCTAGGCTTTCAGCCACTAAGTTAAAACAATATGTTAAGATAGCCAGGCACACATAATCAAAGGTGTTGCCTGACCTGATTCTAAAGACAGTTTTATGCTCAGGGATTAATTGTAATTTGTTTTTATGAAAGGTAGTGTCCATTTTCTATTCTTCACACTTTGCATCTGAATGGCATTAACTGTGTGTGAAGAGTCTCAATAGAAGTAAGAGAAAGAAAAATATATCCTAGATGATGCACCAATCGTCATGCAAAGTGGATGAAGAAGCTTTGAGGATGGCCAAAGTCAATGGAAAAGGGGCCAAGAGATGATGCTTGGATACTTGACACATGATTGATTATCCTCTTCTTGCTTCTAATTCTTTAGATGGAGCATTATTATTAGGGAAGGTGCAAGGGCTCTGAATCCAGATTCCCTGGCTTCAAATTCTGCCTGTGTTATTGACCATCTCTGTGACCTGGGGCAAATTAATTAATCTGTCTGTGCTTCGGTTTCCTTACTATGAGGTATGGAGATAACAATGGTATACACATCATAGTGTGCCTGAAGATTAGAGAGCTGGCAAGGTAAAAAGCATTAGGAACATTGTCTGACACAGAGTAACCATTTAAAAAGGTTTCCTATTATTAGTAGTATAAATCTAAGTAGAAAAAAACAAAAAAACCTCATTTTTCCCCATCAAGATTTTATTTTATTTTATTTTTTATTTGAGAGAGAGAGAGAGCAAGGAAGAGGGGCAGAAGGAGAGAGAGAGAGAGAGAGAGAGAGAGAGAGAGAGAGAGAGAGAGAGAGAGAACCCTAAGCAGGCTACATGCTTAACATGACCCTGGGATTTATGACCTGAGCCAAAACCAGGAGTTGGATGCTTAACTGGCTGAGCCATCCAGGCGCCCCCCCCCCCCCCCCGCATCAAGATTTTAATGGTCATACTTCATTATCACCTCCCTTTGCCCAGGCTTCTCTTGTTTTGCATTCGACCTTGTTAGGGTGACCATAAATCAAAGGGGGAAAAAGAAAATTGAATGTGTTTCCTATCAGGCCTCTTCCTGACAAATTCTTCAATTCTCCTTCATCTCAAAGAGGATGAAAATGTACAGACAGGCAATTTTTTTTCGTAACTGAAATTGTACAGACAGCCTTTGCGCTTCTATCGAAAGTTCCATTTTCATTTAGCATTTATTTCCCTCTTTCTAATTTTAAGTTACAAAAAATCCTAGATAACGTTAATCTCAACAAACTTTTATTAATGGTGTTACCTCTGGCATACCAGGATGATGAAGCAAAAATATAAATAGAAGGAAGAATCTTTTTTTTGAAGATTCCTCTTTGAAAATGATTTTGGGATCCCATGGACATGAAGATTTATATTATTTTTCCACCATGATACATATTAAGAGTTATCTTGATGAGAGTAACACAGTCTCTTGGAGTCACCTTAAAACACAGCACTGAGACTTGCACTGTAGTAAAAATTTTGAAGCAAATCGAAACAAAGGAAGACAATATGCAGATAGATGCAATAACTCTTTGCATTGCTGTGTTTGCTATTTTCAATTTTTGAAACCTTAGAATCCCATTAGTTATTAAGAACCAACTAGGTGGGAAGTTGTCAATTTTTAAACTAATTTTGGACTTCTAAGAGGAAAAATAAACCTAATAATTTACAGGAGCTGCAAGCCTCTCTCACACTCTTAAATATAATTATGCCACAACAAACATGGATAACACTGCCCAAAGTGCAACTTTCAGACTAAACAAGAACATTTAAGCCCTAAGGAAAATATTTACGAACAGTGTAAAAGGGGAATAATGGTAATTTATAAGGTAGATTGGGAAATGAGATTCAAAGGAATATTATATTCAAATGCTGCTATATTATAGTTAGAGAGTTAGTGTCCCTGAAGCTTGAAAGAGAAAGAAAGAAAGAAAGAAAGAAAGAAAGAAAGAAAGAAAGAAAGAAAGAAAGAAAGAAGAAATTAGAAAGCTAGTTCTTAGTAGTTGAAAGATATGGCAATTATCCTGGTTGTAGTTAAGGGTACAGGTAATTCATTTTAAGTAACAAACCACTGTATTTCCCTTCCTGAGATCTCAGTGAAAAGCAATTTCAATAAGATAGAAAACACCAAATTGAAAAAGTGGTTGATTTGGCTTTTTTCATCACCTCATGGACCAAATCAAAAAGATTGTAAAACTGATTGCCCCAATTGTAAAGAAATGTACTGGCCAAGAAGAAGGAGTCGTCCTGAAGTTAATTCAGAAGCAAATGCTAAAATTGATGAGTGTTTTTCTTAATTCTTTTTTGTTTGAGAATGGAGAGCTGATATTGCTCAGATTTAAAAACAAAAACCAAAAAGAGGGAACTCAGGAGTCACAACTGGATTGCCATGAAACATTACTAGGAGGTCTGATAGACTCAGGGTGGGTCACTGAAGACAGAAGACCTGGTATAAGATACTAGAGAGGTCTGTGTTCTATGTGTCCCTTTGTTTTGGAGAGTGAGAGATGCCATGTACTCCATAGTGGAAAGGTCTATAGCTTTCCTAACTCTGGCTTGCTGCCTTGTGTTAGCAAAAAGTTACTTTGGGAGTCATGGCTCCAAGATTTGACACTCCTATTAAGAATTTTAGTTTTTTAAGTTTATTTATTTATTTTGAGAGAGTGAGAGAGAGAGAGAGAGAGAAAGAGAGAGAGAGAAGAGGGGAGGCACAGAGAAAGAGGGAGAGAGAGAATTCCAAGCAGGCTTTCCACCATCAGCACAGAACCCAACACGGGGCTCAAACTCACGAGATCACGACCTGAGCTGAGATCAAGAGTCAGATGCTCAACCAACTGAGCCACTCAGGTGCCCCAGCACTCCTATTAAGAATTTTAGAAGTTAGAAGTTTCCCATAATGTTAGACTCAAAGGGAGAAAAAAATTACCAATGGGTGGTGAAAGATCTGGCCCTTTTTTGAAGACCTTAACATGTTGTAGGGCTGACTTCTGCAGTCCCCCCCTGCCTGCCCTTGCCACCTCTCTGACAGACCCCCTGTGGCTTCCTCCTTCTGTGTTTTCCAAGGGCAGACACTGAGACAAAGTTTGGGGTACACAGCATTTACAGATATACACCATTATCTGGGAAAGGAAAGGAGGAGGAAGTAGGACAGGGAAGAAGAAGAACTCAGAGGTTGATGTAGCCCAAACAAAGCCTCAGCCAAGTCAGGGGGAGGTCCGGAGTGAGTTTTGCTCATCTGTGTTGTCAAGCCTCTGGCCTTTCTATCCCACCTAGCATGATCTTGGGCATGACCCCAGGTGTGAACTCTGGCCAAGTGGGTCTCTGCAGTCCTGGTGGATCATGGAGGAGCTGACAACCGGGGCAAGTCCTTCCCTGGAGGGGGTTCCAGGTGTCCCCTCTCCATGTCTACCACACCTATACTCCAGCCATATTTGAATTTGCCAATTCCTCAAAACTCACAGAGCACTTTCCTGCCTCTTACCTTTGTGTCTGCTGTTCCTGTTCTCGAAACACTCTCCCTCCCCCCATTATATGCCTAGTTACTTCTCGTAGCATGTCTCATAGTTTGTAACGTGTACTATTTCGGGGACTAGATTATTTGACTAATTGGTCTGCATAATTATTTATCTATTGCTTATCTTCCCTATTATGTTATATATACTATAAGCTCCATGACAGCAGGATCGTGTGTAGTTTCTCTTCAGAGACTGGTGGAGTGCCTAGCATATAGTAAATACTCCATAACCATTGAATAAATAAATGTACAATGGGAAACGCACCCTGGAGGCCCTGAGGTCCTACTGAGAGAAGTATCAGAGGTGGGAGAAGGGTATTGGTGAAAGGTGGAACCACACTCAGCTAGTACATAGAGCTGGCTCTTCAACAATGAAGCATATGTTTTCCATTCAGAAGTTAAAAATGCAAATCATTCTACTCTTTAAAAAAGTCACCATTCTCCCAATATCATTGAACTGAACACATATTTGGGAGCTGGTAAGCCATTCTTGTGGCAAAAATCCAGGTCGGAATTCTTCCTTCCTAGCACTACACCTCATGGGACGTTTTGTCCCAATGTATGACATGATGACTCTCAGAATACTCGATAATTCTCCTTTCAGGAGCTTCTGTAGATAAAAAGGTCTAATTCCCATTGTCTGGCTAGCTCTGAAATAAACCAGATTCAGGTGCTTACATAGCTGGTCCACCCCACGGGGACAGAAGGATCTTGCACCTGTTACCCAGACCCTACACCCATGAGGTCCCAGCATGGCAGTTCATTAAGACCTGTCTCATAGGTAGACAGGGTAGGAATAAGTATAGTTACCATGTATGTATAGTTACTATCAGCTATACCTAGACTGTGCTAGTAGTTTCCATGTGGGATTTCTTTCTCGACATTACCCAAGAAACACGTGTTTCCCAAATTTGGAATCCTCAGAAAAATCAGCTGAGAAATTCAGAAAGTGAGAAAATGTATTATAATTCCCCTGAAAGAATTAAAATTTAAGAGTCAACAGAGAGACATCACTGTTCTGAAGGAATTCACCGACATCAAATGGAAGGCAAGAGTAAGAAACGCAGACACACTGGGTAGAAGGTATAGGTCAACATTTTCAGGGCAGGACCATGGAGAAAAGTGATCATGATCTTTTCAGTCTTGTTTTCAGCCGTTGTCACTTAAAAAGTGTGTTTATGGCCGTATCTGCTGCCAGTGGTGAGTCATGCTTCTTGGAAATAAAATAAGTATTAGTCCGTTCATATGCACAGTATACTTTAGAATGTTTAAAAAAATTTTTTTAATGTCTACTTATTTCTGAGAGAGAGAGAGACAGAGTACAAGGGGGTAGGGGCAGAGACAGATGGAGGCACAGAATCCAAAGCAGGCTCCAGGCTCCAAGCTGTCAGTACAGAGCCCGACGCAGGGCTCGAACTCTGGATGGATGAGATCATAACCCGAGCTGAAGTCGGACGCTCAACTGACTAAGCCACTCAGGCACTTCTACACAGTATACTTTAAACAAATCCTATGAGTTGAGGCTCAAGAAATAAGTTTTGGGAGCAAAATAGGTCCTCAATGTGGCAATTTTCACATGTGATTTTATGTAGTACTGTTAAACTTAACCTTGCTAAGAGATACAAATATTATTTGAATACTGCCCAATCATGACAGCTGGCATTTCTGACTTCGAATATCTGTTGTTGGCTACAGTTCTCTGTAAATATTACAAAACTTAATATTTCTTATTTGTTAAATATTTTTTTTTTAAGATATCAGTAGTAATGAGTAAAGAGTATGAGCAATGTCAGAAATTTGGGTTAGATTTTTGGCCAGTGGGCCAGATCCCATCCACCACCTGTTGTAGATAAAGTTGTATTGAAACACGGCCTTGATCACTCATTTACGTATTGCCTATGGCTATTTTTATGCTGTAGCTGCACAGCTAAATAGTTGCAACACAGACCGTATGGCTTACAAAGCCTAAATTATTTACTACCTGGCCCTCTGTAGAAAATGTTTCCTAACCTCTCGGTTAGGTCAACGGAGACTCTGGCATCCTACCAGAGCTCAGCTCTGGCACCAGCGGCATCTCTCCTGGCCTATCGCTCCCACCAGGAGGCTCCTCCAAGCTTCCAGCTCTCCTGAGCTGGAGGTCTAAGGCTGATAATGGCTTCTTGCTAGTGTTAGTGGCAGGGTGACTCGATGTCCCTCGTTTGTTTTCTTAATTCTCACAATTTTGTAAGTAGACCTTAGTTAAAAGTCTTTTCATCTGGATCATCTGGGGTGAATTTTTCCTCCCTGGACCTGACCAATGCAACATGACTGCATGCCTCACCTTGGCCACATATGTGAACAGACCCCACTGGCAAGGGACGCCAGTTTACGCTGAGCCAGAGTGCTGCACTGCCATGGCTAAGATGACTCATCTGTTGGCTGAGGAAGCCAACTAGTCTTCACTGTTGAGTTAGTGTCCCCAGTCTAGGTTTTGCCTTTAAGAATAGCTGATCCCTTTCAAACACTGTTGAACCATCCTCAAGGTCCCAGCATGCTTGGCAACTGAGTTTTGTACAAATTATACAAAAGCCAGTAAATTTCCATATCCCCTTTTCTAGTAAAATACGATGAATTTAGGAATCTCCATGAGTTAAGCTGGTTTTAGTTTCTCTGCTGGTGTCTAGATCAATTTCTTCTAAAAGGGAGCTGACATAGTTTTTTCTTTCAAGTTTATACTATCAGAAGAACAAGTGAGTCTCTGTCTATATTTATAGGATTTTGGCTGGGATGGGAATGCCATGACATCAACTCCAAGTCTGGCTTTTTGCAGTTTTTATTTGATGAGGTGACTTACAAATTTCCTGTCCTTGCTGGCATTTCTTTTTCAGGAAAGTTTTGAAGAAACGATTTTTTGGCAATGTTGATTATAACCCAGGTTGCTCCAAAGTTTTCCCAAGAATAAAAATATTATTTTCACATTTTCAATTAGATTTGCCATCCAAAGTATTAACTTCAGAACATACATTTGACCAAGGGAGGTTATGGAAGAGATAAATTCTCATTTCTCATTGTGATGAGAAATCCCAAAATATGAAAATCCTAGATGGTACTCTTGACTTCAATAATTTTGTGTCCCATCTTTCTTTTGCCTCTTTTTTTGGATTATTTAAAATATTTTATACAATAATTAGTTAAACTAAATCCTACACTCCCATTCAAGGAGTGTTAATAAAAATTTTAGGAATGTCAGCACTCTACAATATTGATGGTTGTTAAGTTGTTACTTATGAGGAAAACACCATGAGAACAGTAAGTACTAAGCAAACTTAGTAACTAACACTTCCTTAGCTCCTTATAGTTTACAAAGCATTTTCTCACACATTGTCTCATTGATCCTCACAATAATCTTGTAAGGTAAATATTCTTGACTCCCACTTTACAAATGAGGAGAGTGAAGTGAATTTATTTGCTCAATGTAATCTGCCTGGCAAGTTTTCATATTGCTAGTGGGCTCAAGACTGGTGTGGAATTGTGGGGTTGACTGCTGGATCCTCCATCGGGAGGAATGGGAGTTTGGCGAACTGAACCAGCTGCAGAGAGTAGCCCCGGCAAGAACACCTGAGCAGGCTGATCCCAGAAGCTGACAGGAAGAGAAAGTTTGGGCATGCTTTAGGCAACCATTGGTATCAAGGCAGAGGCTATTCTAGCAGGTAAATCACAGCAGTGGAAATAGACACTGAGTTATTCTGGAGTGTTCAGGGAGAATTCCAGGTAGAAGCTTGGTGCCATGAACTGGGCCAACAAGGAGGGTAGGGAAATGCCTATCAGTGCTATTAATTCTGGGTTTCACCCATGGGGATACAGAGACTCCTGTTATATATCCTGCCGCCATTCCATTGACTGACTTTCTTGGTGGGCGCTTTTGGTGGCAGGGACAGGGACAATGAGGGTAAGAGACATTAGGCAGAGGCTAAGCCTCGAGGGGCTGTTCTTAGTTCTCTTCTTCCATAGCCTGTGTACTTTCCACTGTACCTCACTACCTGTCATGGATGAGGCAGGGCAGAAAACGAAGAGGGTAAAGAGACAAAAGTCAAGTGACCAGTTGGTAAAGACAAAGATGGGTCTCATCAGGAAAGGCTCAAGGTGCAAGCGAGTTTTTAGCTTATTCTCAAAGGAAACAGAACATATGGCCTGTTATTTGTTGTGACCCTTAAGAAAGTTAACCAGTAGGGGTGCCTGGGTGGCTCAATCAGTTAAGCGTCCGACTTTGGCTCAGGCCTTGATCTCATGGTCCATGAGTTTGAGCCCCGTGTCAAGCTCTGTGCGGACAGCTCAGAGCCTGGAGCCTGCTTGGGATTCTGTGTCTCCCTCTCTCTTTGCCCCTCCCCTGCTCATGCTCTGTCTCTCAAAAATAAATAAACGTTAAAAAAATTAAAACAAAAAAGAAGGTTAACCAATAATGTTAATTGTACTAAGGCCCAATCATATTTTATCATCTTTTCCAGGGAAGTCAGTTTGGTCAACTTTCTTCCAGTCTGTCTTCTTTTCTAAATATCTATTCTTAGTTCCAAAGACCGATTGAAGCAAAGGATCCTGTCTTGCATTTTCCATGCATATAAAAAGTCTTTAGAGCTGCACTCTTCAATTGGGTAGTGATTAGCTATATGCGGCTATTGAGAACTTGAAATGTGGCTACTCTTAACGAAGATGTACCATAAGTATAAAATATATACTGGGTTTTGGAGACTTAGTATGAAAGAAATGTAAAATCTCATTAATAATTTTCATATTTATCACATTTTGAAATAATATTATTTTATATATAATGGATTAAATGCAAATATTATTAAAATGAATAACACCTGTTTCCTTTTCTTTCTCTTTTTTTTCCTCCAAGATTTTATTTCAATTCAAGTTAGTTAACATATAGTGTAGCATTGGTTTCAAGGATCCTTTCATTTTTCTCGTGTGACTACGGTAACTTTTAAAATTGCATGTGTGGCAAACATCGTGTTTCTATTGGACAGTGCTTCTATAGGGAGAAACACCAGCCTCCTGAAGGGTTGCTCTCTTTCGACCTTTGCCAGATGATTCTCTTTCCCCTAGGCCAGTTCTAGCAAGTCAAATCATGCAGATTTCATAATTGGAAGGAAGGCTGCAAGTCATTTGGAAATTAGGTGATGAAAATGCAATAGGACCATAACTCCTGCATGACAATTTGCTTTTCTGAGCCTTTCTTATTCCAAATGGAATAGTCCCTGCTCTGTTCTCTCCTCTGGCTAATTTACATCTTATTTTCTTTCTGTCAGAAGTGTCATTTCCTGTGATTGATGAAACCGGCTTGGTTAAGTGCAAAAACAAGGCCACCATGGTATTCAAACTGGATTCACTACAAATATTTTCCTCCTCTGGATTGGGAAGAATTCATATAGTGGCTTGGAAACCCTTTGTAAAAATTGCAGTGTTTGGTTACTTTCGGAAATTGTAATCAAGATTACGGGAACAAAAAAATATATGATTATCCTTTACAAATATGAAAAAAAATCGAGATGCTATGTGGCAGAACAATTTTTCTTCAACCCTAGGTCGTGTCTATACATGGCCTCTGAATTTATCATTTTTTGACTCAAGGGTTTAGGGTCATCTTAGTGATGGGTTTCTACACAATTAATTAGATTGACCATGCAATAGATTTAATTCACTTGAGTTGATTCAGTTTTTAGAAATTATTTTAACAAGCCCACAGCCTTTATTTTATGAGCATTTCTAAGTCAGTAACAACAAAGTTAGAACTCTATAATTATTATTAC
The DNA here is from genome assembly GCF_018350175.1 of Felis catus. NCBI lineage: Eukaryota > Metazoa > Chordata > Mammalia > Carnivora > Felidae > Felis > Felis catus. The sequence goes on from NC_058386.1 coordinate 37,303,564, forward strand.
TTGAAAATAAGTAGGGTACCTAGATGGCTCAGTCGGTTAAGTGTCAGACTTTGGGTCAGGTCACAATCTCATAGTTCGAGCGCGGCATCAGGCTCTGTGCTCACAGCTCAGAGCCTGGAGCCTGCTTCAGATTCTGTGTCTTCCTCTCTTACTGTCCCTCCCCCACTCTCATTCTGTCTCTGTCTCTGTCTCTCTCTCTCTCTCAAAAATAAACATTAAAAAAATTTTAGAAAAAGAAAATAAGAAAGATATGTTAATCAAAAGGAAGCAGACCCTTTCTCTTTAAGAGGCAGCTGGGACCAGCTAAATGGTAATACATACTCCCATGATGCCTTTTACCTGCTTTGCTTGAGTTTCTTTTTAAATTATCTTTATTGAATTTATTAAAATATCAGTAGCTCAGACTTGTTTATTGTTTTGTATTACTATGTTAAGTTACATATAGTAAAATTCACTATTGAGTTTTAACACATGCATAGATTTTTGCCACCACCACTAACAGGATATAGAACGATTCCAACACTCCCCCAAATTCTCTCCTACTATCTCTGTAGGCAGACGTTTGTCCCACCTATGATCCCTGGTAACCACACTGATGCGTTCTTTGTCCCTATAATTTTTGCCTTTTAAAGAATACCATATTAATGGAATCATGAAGTGTATAATCTTTTGAGACTGGTGTGCTTTAATTAGCATAATGTATTTGAGATTCATTCATGTTGTTGCAGCTATCAATAGTTCCTTTTTATTGCTGACTACACTATGTTTACCCATTCACGTAATCAGGGATGTTTGGGTTGATTCCAGATTTTCACAACTACAAATTATACTGCTATAAATGTTCACATACAGGTTTTTGTGTGAACATAAGTTTCATTTCTGTAGGACTTCTGGGTCATACATAAGTGTGTGTTTAAATTTATAAGAAATTGCCAAGCTGTTTTCCAGAGTGGCTGTGCCATTTTGCATTCCAGCCAGCAACATCTGAGAATTTCGGTTGCTTTTCAGACTCTCTGGCAGTAGGCAATAGCGGTATTTTTTTATTTTAGCCATTCTAGTAGGAGTGTAATGATATCTCACTGTAGTTTTAATTTGCATATCCTTAATGATTAATCATGTTGAGCATCTTTTCATGTGTTTATTTGCTATCTATATATCTTCTTTGGTAAAATACCTATTTGAATCTTTTGCCCAGTTTTTATAATTGGTTTATTTTCTCACAGAGTTTTGAGATAGGACTTTTGTCAGATATGTGACTTTCAAATATTTCTCTCAGTCTATGGCTTGTCTTTTCATTTACTGTGTCCTTCACAGAGCAAAAATGTTAAATTTGGGAGCTGTCTATTTTTCCAATTTTTTCTGTCCTGTGACTTTGTTATGCTTGCTTATTACTTCCAGAAAAAAATTTTAAATGCTTATTTATTTTTAGAGCGGGGGGAGGAGAGAGAGAGAGAGAGAGAGAGAGAGAGAGAGAGAGAGGGCATGAGCAGGGGAGGGATAGAGAGAGAGAAAGAGAGAATCTCAAGCAGGATCTGCACTGTCAGTGCAGAGCCCAATGCGGGGCTCCAACTCACAAACCATGAGATCGTGACCTGAGCCAAAACCAAGAGTTGGACGCTCAACTGACTAAGCCACCCAGGTGCCCCATTCAAGGGAATTTTTTGTAGATTTAAAAAAATTTTATACATAGATAATCATGTCCTATGCAAAAATTGTCCTTTCTAATCTATGGACCCTTATTTCTAATTCTTGTCTTTTTTCACTACCTAGGACTTCTAGTAAGATGCTGAATAGGAGTGGTGAGAGAGAACATTCTTGCCTTGTTTCTGACCTTGGGGGAAAGTGTCCATACCGAAGTACAGTCTCAAGTATGATTGTAGCTGTAGACATTTTGTAGATATTCTTTATCAAAGTGACAAAGTTACTCTCTATTTCCTAGTTTGCTGAGAGTTTTTTATCAGAAACGGATGCTGGATTTGTCAAATACTTTCCTGCATATATTGATATACTCATGACTTTTAGCTTACTGATGTGATAGATTATATTGATTTATTTTTGAATGTTGAACCAGCCTTGCATACCTGGAATAAATCCTATTTGGTCATGGTATATAATTTTTTTTTTAATTTTTTTCAACGTTTATTTATTTTTTGGGGGGACAGAGAGAGACAGAGCATGAACGGGGGAGGGGCAGAGAGAGAGGGAGACACAGAATCGGAAACAGGCTCCAGGCTCTGAGCCATCAGCCCAGAGCCTGACGCGGGGCTCGAACTCACGGACCGAGAGATCGTGACCTGGCTGAAGTCAGACGCTCAACCGACTGCGCCACCCAGGCGCCCCGGTATATAATTTTTTAATATATTGTTGGATTTAATGCTAATACTTTGTTGAGAATTGTCGCATCTATGATCATGAGAGATACTGGTCTATCGATTTCCTTTCTTGTAATGTCTTTATCTGATTGTGGTATTAAGGTAAATCTGGCCTCATAGAGTGAATTAGAAGGAGTCTCTCTGCTTCTATTTTCTGAAAGATATTGTGGAGAATTGGTATCATTTCTTCTTTAAAGATTTGATAGAATTCACCAGTGAAATTATCTGGCCTGATGCTTTCTTTTAGAAGGTTACTAATTGGTGATAAATTTTTTTAGATGTATTTATTTTGAGAGAGAGAGAGTATGAGCAGTGGAGGGGCAGAGAAAGAGTGAGAGAGAAAATCCCAAGCAGGCTCCATGCTGCCAGCACAGAGCCCAACTCCGGGCTCAAACTCATGAACCCGTGAGATCATGACCTGAGTGGAAACCCAGAGTCACATACTTAACTGACTGAGCCACCCAGGTGCCCCAATTTAGTTTTTTATTCAGCATACCTACTTTTCCTTTTGTGAGTTTTGGTAGTTTGCATCTTTCAAGGACTTGGTCTATTTCATCTCAGTTATCAAATATGTGGGCATAGAGTTGTTCATAGTATTCCTTTATTGTCCTCTTAATGCCCATGGGATTGGTAATGATGGCCCATCTTTCATTTCTGATATTAGCAATTTACGCCTTTCTTTTTTCCTTGGTTACCCTGGCTAGAGGTTTATCAACGTTATTGATCTTTCCAAAGAAACAGCTTTCGATTTTGTTGAATTTCCCTATTAAGTTTCTGTTTTCAATTTCACTGATTTCTGCTCTAATTTTTATTACTTCTTTCCTTCTCCTTGATTCTAGATCTTATTTTCTTTTTTTAAGAATTTTTTAATGTTTATTTTTGAGAGAGAGAGAGAGAGACAGAACATGAGCAGAGGAGGAGCAGAGAAAGCTCTGAGCTGTCAGCACAGAGCCCAACGTGGGGCTCGAACTCACGGACTGTTGAGATCATGACCTGAGCCGAAATCGGACGCTTAACCAACTGAGCTACCCAGGTGCCCCTATTTTCTTAACATATATTTAATGCAACAAATTTCCTTTTACACACTACTTTTGCTGCATGGCACAAATTTCGGTAAGTTTTATTTTTATTTTTATTTAGTTCCACATGCAGATCCTGAACATGTTTTGTTAGATTTACACCTATATATTTCATAGGGAGGGGCATTATAATTGGTATTGTTTTAAAATTTCAGTTTCTAATTGTTCATTGTTAACATATAGAAATGTAGGTGTTTGTTGATCTGGTGTCTGTGAGCTTGCCAAATGCACTTAGTAACTTTAAGTGCTTTGTTGAAGATTACTTGAGATTTTCTATGTAGGCAATAGTGTCATCTGGGAATATGGATAGTTTTATTTATTCCTTTCCAACATGTATAACCTTTATTTCTTTTTCTTGATTCATTGCACTTGCTAGCATTTCCAGTATGATACTGAGTAAGAGTGATGAGAGTGGGCATCCTTGCCTTGAACCTGTCATTGGGAGAAATCATTCTTTCACCATTAAGTATGATGTTAGCTATAGGGTTTTTATGGCTACCTTTTATCAGATTGAGAAGTTCCCTTATATTTCTTGCCTGCTGAAAGTCTTTAATCATGAATGGATGTTGAATTTTGCCACATGATTTTTCTGTATTTTTTTTTTTTTTTTTGGTATCATCATTTTTTTCTTTTGTCTGTTAACATTGGTTTTCTAACGTTGAACCATCCTTGCGTTCCCGGAGATAAACACCACTTGGTGCGGTATGTCGTTCTTTTACTTACCATATTGCTCGTTAAAAAGCTAAGATTCTATTGAAGATTTTTGTATCTATTTTAAGAAGGATGTTGGTCTGCAATTCTCTCTTCTGGTATTCTCTTTGTTTGGTTCTTGTATCAGAGTAATGGTGGCTCATGAAATGAATTGAGAAGTGTCCCCATATCTTCTTAAATGCTTAGCAAAATTCTACAGTGAAATTAGCTGCGTCTGGAGTTTTCTTTTTTGGAAGAATTTTAACTATTAAGATCAATTTCTTTAATAGATACAAGGCTATTCAAGTTATTTATTTTTTCTTGTGGTGAGTTTTGGTAGGTTTTGTCTTTCAGGGAATTGGTCTAGTTTATCCAAACTGCCACATTTATGTGCATAGAATTGTTTTTAGTATTCTTTCATTGTCCTTTAATGTCTGTGAGTCAGTAATGATATCTCCTTTTTAATTCCTGATATTTATCATATGTATCTTCTCTCTTTTGCTTGATCATCAAGCTAGAGGTTTACCAGTTTTCTTGATATTTTCATAATATCAGCTTTTTGCTTAATTGATATCATCTATTTTAGTTTTCTGTTTTACTGATACCGTTGTTTTCTCTGTTCTCAATTTTATTAAGTTTTTTCTCTTCTCTTTATTATATCCTTCCATTTGCTGGCTTTAGGTTATTGTCTTTTTTTGATTTCTTTGTTTGGAAGCTTAAGTTATTTATTTGAGACCTTTCTTTTCCTTCTGTTTTTAAACATTTTTTATTTGAGTATAGTTGACACACAATGTTACATTAGTTTCAGGTGTACAACATAATGATTCAAGTTCCCTATACATGATGTGTATAGATACATGACCTTTCTTTTCTAATTTAAGCATTTAATGCTATAAAATTTTCTCTAAGCACTACTTTGGGCACATCTCACATTTTGTAACATACTTTATTTCTATTTCTATTCAGTTCAAAATATTTTCTAATTTTCTTGAGACTTCCTCTTTGAACCATAGATTATGTATGTGTTTGTTTAATTTCTAAATGTTTAGATATTGCCCAGATATCCTTCTGTTTATCAGTTTGTAGTTTAATCATGTTATATAGTCAGAGAATATCCTCTGAGTAAACTTAATTCTTCTAAGTTTAACAAAGTTTGTTCTGTGGCCTGGCATATGGTGTAATTTGGTAAGTATCCCCATAAACATTTGAAAAGAATGCGTATTCTCCAGTTGTTGGGTGGAGGGAAGGTTGTATAAATGTCAATTAGATCCAATTAGTTGGTGACGTTTATCCTTTAGTATCTTTGCTGATTTTATGGCTATTTGTTCTATGAGTTGCTTAGAGAGGAATGTTGAAATGCACAGATGTAATTGTGAACTTGTTTCTCCTTTCAGTACTGTCAGTTTTTGCTTCACTTATTTTGCAGTTTGGGTGGCAGTTGCATACACATTTAGAATTTTTATGTCTTCTTGATGAATCATTATGTAGTGTTCCTCTTTGTCCCTGGTTATTTCCCTTATTCTGAAGTCGACTTTGTCTAATATTAACATGCCCACTCCGGCTTTTTTCCTTTTGATTAGTATTTGCATGTTATATCCTTTTCTATCCTTTCATTTTTAATGTACTTGTATCATTGTGTTTCAAGTAGGTTTCTTAGAGACAGGATACAGTTCTTCCTCTGTGTGTGTGTGTGTGTGTGTGTGTTGTTTTTAAATCCAACTAAATATCCCTGTCTTCTAATTGGTTTGTTTAAACCCCTTACATTTAATCTAATTACTGATATAGTCATATTTTGGTGGAGCATTTTATTATTTGTTTCTGCTTTTTCTCTCATGTGTTTCTTTTTTTCTCTCCCTCTTATTTGTTTCATTCCTCTGTTTTCCCTTACTTCTCTGAGTTATTCAAATACTTTCTAGAATTCCATTTAAATCTCTCTATTGAGCTTTTCATTATATCTCTTTGAATTGTTTTTTCAGTGATTGCTGTAGGGAATATAATATATACGTCAAACTTTACACAATCTCATTAGCGTTAATATCTTACCATGTCGCACAAAATAAGGAAAATTTGTAGTTATATAGTAATTTTAGTCTTCCCCCTTTAGAAAGTTTTCATATGTATTCTGTCTACCTATATTGAAAATTTCATCAGACAACATTATGATTTTTGCTTCTGACAAATATTATATTGTTACACTAAGTTAAAGGACAAAAAAGGATCCATTTTATTTAGGTAGATATTTACTATTTCTGTTGCTGTTTAGTCATTACTGATATTCAAGGTTTCCTTTAGTCACTATTTCCTTTCTAGTTGAAGAATTTCTTTAAAGCAAATTTATTAGTAAGAAAGCCTGTTAGATTTTTTTTCATCTGAAAACATCTTTATTTTCCCTTTATTCCTGAAGGATATTTTTACCGGTTATAGTAGTCTGGGTTGACAGGAAGGTCTTTTCTTTTAGCACTTTAAAAATATTGTTCCATTCTTGGTCTCCATGGTTTCTGATGAGAAAACTCTGTGCTCATTTGGATCTTTGTTTTCTGTATATAATATGTTGTTTTTCTGTGGATGCTTTTTAGATTTTATCTTAATCTTTGATTTCCAACAGTTTGTTTATGATGTGCATAGACATGGTTTTTGTTCGGTTTATTCTCTTTGGGGTTCACTGAGCTTCTTAGATTTATAAATTTTGGTTTTCCACAAAACTTTGAGAGCTTTGTGGAAATAGCTCTCAGCCACTATTTATTCAATTTTTTTTTCTCCTCTCCTTTTGAAAATTTCATGATACGAATGTTAGACCTTTTGATACTGTTCCATAGGCCTGGAGGCTCTGGGATTTTTTTTTATCTCAGTTTTTCAGATTGCATAATTTCTAGTGATGTATCATCAAATTTACTAATCTTTCCTCTGTCATCACCATTCTATTAAGCGCTTTTGATTTTCCAATTTCTGTTATTGTAGCTTTCAAGGTTAGGATTGTCATTTGGGTCATTTTAATAGCTTCTATTTCTCAATAAGAACTTACATCTTTGCATTTCTTTCTAGATTGTTCACCCTTACTCCTTATAGCATGATCATAGCTGCTCTAAACTCTCGTCTGGTAATTACAACATGTGCTTGTCTCCAGGTTGGCATCTGTTGATTGTCCTTTCCCTTGACAATTATTCAAATTTAGCTGAATCTTTGTGTGTTGAGTAATTTTGGATTGAATTTGGACAGTTTGAATACTATATTGTAAGACTGAGTCATATAAAAAATCTCCCAGAGAATGTTATTTTTAAATCTTGTTTCAACAGGCATTCAGTGCTGTTCCATACAGACTACAAGTCTTGAACCAGCTTCCGTGGACTGGGGTTCTGAGGTCAGCTCAGTTTTCAAAGCCATTGCCATACTCCTCCAGTTTGTACTGTTTTGCACATCTTTGCCATGTTCATTACAGCTGGCTTCACACATGAGCAATTTGGGACTGAGGTAGTGCTTCATAGAGAGAGTTAAAAATCCCTATTTATAACTTCATCATTTCACTAATTCTCTCTGATTCTTGAGATTCTTTTACTAGTAGTTTGGTTACAAAGTCAGTGCTTTAATGTCCCTGCATTTTCATGCATTACTTGTGACCAGGCCTCACTTAGGGCAAAAGAGTGCCTTTTCTTTGCTGGCACTCAAAATAGCTTGGGACCATCTGCATCTTGCTGGGGGCAGGGGACTCCTATTTTGTTGCTCATGCTGTTGAGTCCAAAAGGGTTTGTCCCTCACTTCTGCTTCTCTGGCTACAGAGAGTGACTGGATCTGACTTTATTTGTGCCTCTTAGTTATTTTGGTTTGGGGTTGCCACAGAGCTTAAGCCAGGATGTAGAAGACAGGGGAAAAGACCCCAGGCAACTCATTGCTGGGTTGTCCTTTGAGTATTGAATTCTATATCTATCCACCTGCTCTTATTCTTTTATAGTCTTCTAATGGCATCTTTATGTATTTTGTGCAATGTTCTCTGTTATAATCACTTGGGGAGATAGGATAGAATGTATTTACTCTATTTTTACTAGATCCAAACTCACCTGCTTTGCTTTACAATCACATGATATTCATGCTATGAAAAGAAAATATCTGGTTGGGTCGGGGCAGGAGGAGTGTTTTTTAAACATGAAGATTCTCAGGGCCTATCCCACAAAATAAAGCAGAATGTCCTGGGGTGGACTGAAAAATCTAGATTTATGGAATATCCTCAGGAGATTCTGATGAAACTGTCAAGTTATGAACCTACTTTCTGGAATCTGATTTGCAGGTATGACAATTGAGACCTAGATGGTACTCTGTCCACAACCCAGCTCATCCTTCATTACCCATGTTTTTTCACCCTGTATGGCATATTTTGTGCTAATGGGAAATATTTTACTACTGCATTAGGGGCCAAGCTCATTAGTGCAACCACTGCGTGTTTAAACCACAAGGTAATAGAATAGGGCAAATGAGTAAAAATGGCTCCTTGTGACAGTTGGAACTGGTTTCTTATAAACATTTTCCACTAGGAAAAGCTTTGTAGACAATGAGCAGAGAAAAATAAGCAGAAAAAAAAAGCTTACAGAAATTCAGAAAATTGAAAATTTGGGAAGATTGCCCAGCTGAGCTATTTGGCTAAAAGAAGCCAAATTGAAGGAATGGATCTGAGTCCTCGGCAGAAAAGGAGCCAGAGGAGAAATTTTCAGGTTTGGGCTGAGACTGTAAGGGAAAGATGAAGAAGACAGACTGGTAAACCAAGGCCCAAATGTAACCTAAGAATTGAGGTGAGAACAGGATTGGCTGAACTACTTGTGAAATCACTTCCAAAATAAAGGAAGACCACGATGGGTAAGTTAAGCTGAATCAATCTAGTTTAATTTAACGGGACTCTGTGCTTGTTTGTTCCCACATATATATCATCTTGTCCACCGTAGATGGCCGTGCAGATTGTATGGCACACAGTTCCACAAGGCATCTACTCACTTATGCATCCTCCCTAGATTTGTGTACAGCTATATGTGGTAGCCTTTCTTATATCCCTAAGATTTTTTTGCTAAGCAGGAAAATGGTAACCTCTTCTAGATGACAAAGTGTTTACTATGCTTGAAAGTCACTTGGTGTTGGGGGAGGGGGCGGTGGCTAGTAGTGGAAAGTAACTGGAAAGGCCTTAGTGTAAATTGATTTTAAGATGTATTGGAATCCAGGGGCCCCTGGGTGGCTCAGTTGGTTAAGCCTCCAGCTCTTGATTTCAGCTCCAGTCATGATCTCACGGTTCGTGAGCCCCTCATTGGGCTCTGTGTTGGCAGGATGTAGCCTGCTTGAGATTCTCTCTCTCCCTCTCTCTCTGCCCCTTCCCCACTCACACACACAGTCTCTCTCTCTCAAAATAAATAAATAAATTTAATAAAAAATATGTATTGGGATCAAGAAATGGTGAGGACTCATAAGCTGCAATCATTAAATTTTCTATTACTATAACCCACTTCCCTCCTTCAAATTCTCCCTCATCACCTCCCAGAATGCGTTCCCAAGGGAGACATTTGGCTACAGGACAAGGCCCAACAAACATACACTTTTTGTTACTATCATTCCAACATAACTCCCTGAGCCAACATGGGAAATCTTTTTTTCCCTAGGTCTAAACCTCTAAAACTATTTTTTTCTTATCCTTCTGTGCTAACCCCCAAATCTTTCAAATCTTACCACATTTGTTGCCCAATCTTATGAAAAATAGACTCAAAGCAAGAAGGATGGAGGGTGTATTGGAAACTGGGGGATGCTGTGGAGTGGTATGAAAAATCTTATATAAGGATTGTTTTTCAAAATGCAATTCTTTCTAAGTATTAGGGTCACCCTGGTATTTTGTCAAAAAAGGTATATTCTTAGCACGTAGTATCTTTATATGTCATGTTGGTACCTAATACTGCAAAGGTGTATTCCTGAAGGCCTGTCTCTGTCCCAGAAAAGAATTTTAAAGGATGTTTTGATTTTGTCAAAGAAACATTTGCAAGTCACTTGGGGACTTAATTTATAAATTATCAAATAGTCAGCTACTTACCCTTTGGCCTAGAAATTCCACTGCTAGGTAATTTACCCAAGAGAAATGAAAACACATGTTCATACACACACAAAATTGTAAAAATCAAAATAGTCATAGCAGTCTATAATACTTGTTGGACTTGAAGCAAATCAAATGTCCAGCTTTAGCAAAGTAGATAAATAAATTGTGGTATATTCATACAATGAAATACTAGTCAGCCAAAAAAAAAAAAAGGAATATACTACTGTTGTATACTTCCTAATGGACATTGTGCTGAGCAGAATGTTTGTGAGTGAAAGATCCCAGACACAAAGAAGTAATAACAGCACATACTGCATAATTCTCTTCATGAAGTTCTAGAATAGGCAAAACTAATCTGCGGTGTGAAAAAAAGCAGAAGAGTCGTTGTCTTTGGGTTGGGGTGTAAACTGACTCGGAAAAGATATAAGGGAACTTTCTGAGATGATGAAAATATTCTATATCTGAATAGGGCATGTGGGTTACCTACGCATGTATATTTGTGCAAATTACAGTTAAGATTTTTGCTTTCCAATGCATACAAATTTTACCTCTATGAAGAACTGTATATAAATAATAATTGAGTGGGGAATACAGAGAAGTATATGATGAAACAAGAATGGCTACATGAGATTTATTATATTAGTCTGTTTACTGGACTTTTTCCATAATACAAAGTTAAAAAACCAGTCTGGAAGTCTTGGAATCTGATCTGATTTCTTTTGCCTGTGTGACTTTTTTGTTGGTTTACTTAAAATTTTGATTTTTTTCAATATGAATTCAAGAAAACAAGAATATCATTAATTCATAAATCCTGAAGTCATTGGTGCTCTCAAGGTTACAAGCTCCATCCATGCTAGGTTTGTAGTTACACTAGCCTTCAGTTTTTATCAGTTACATGCTTTTATAAAATTGATTTTAAAAACCAAATAAATGAATGCTTGAAAGACTCAGAGGACTTTATCACATGTTAGGAGTTGGAGGTGGCAATTCATACTTTTTATTTATTTTTTTTAAGTAGACTCCACACCAAGCATGGAGCCCAACCTGGGGCTTGAACTCATGACTGTGAGATCAAGACCTGGGCTAAGATCAAGAGTCTAATGCTTAACTGACTGAGCCACCCAGGTGCCCCCAGTTCTTGCTCTTAATAATAGCCAGACTTTTTAATATCTATGCTTTGTAACTAGTCATGACAGGTATGGTGATCACTCAGAGAGTTAGATAATTAGGGTCATCAGCTTGTATCAGGGTACAGTGTCTTCTGGTGCACTTCATGGCGTCTGCCAGTAGTAGACAACCAAACACTTGTTGACTGAATAGCTACTTGACAAGAGGAAGGCTCAGACGTTGTGGCTACCATAAGTTTCCATATAGTCAATAAACTCAATTTTCCGTTTACTTTGTAAGATATTCTTGGGTCACCTCGGTGGCTTAGTTGGTTAAGCGTCTGACTCTTCATTTCAGCTCAGGTCAGGATCTTGTGGTTTGTGGGATCCAGACCCCGCATCAGGCTCTGCACCGGTAGTGTGCGCTGCTTGGGATTCTCTCTCTCTCCCTTTCTCTCTGTGCCTCCCCTGCACGCCTGCACTCGCTCCCTCTGTCTCTGTCTCTGTCTTTCAAAATAAATAAACTTTAAAAAAAAAGGCTTTTTTTTGGCCTAACATGGTGATTTAACTAGTGTATGCAGTGTTATTTGTCAATAAACGCACTAAGGTTCAAATAATTGGCTTATGTGTATGTAACACATACAAACATAACATATTCATTTCCAGGGGCTGCTGTAACAAATTACCACAGGCTTGGTGGTTTAAAACAACAGCAATGTATTCTGACACATTTTTGAAGCCAGAGTTCAAAATCAGCTTTCCTGGTCTGAAATCAAGGTGCTGGCAGGGCCATGCTTTCTGGAGGCTGCCAGCCTTCTTTGGCTTGTGACCTCGTCACTCTGCTCTCTGCCTTTGCAGTTACATTGCTTCTCCTTTTCCATGTATGTTAAATTTCCCCCCGGCTCCCTTTTATAAGGATGCTTGAGGATAATCCAGAATAATCTCCCCATCTCAGGATCTATAACTTAATCACTGCAAAGTCTGCCATATAGAGTAACATTCACAGGTTCCAGGGATTTAGATGTGAACCTGTCTTTTGGGGCCATTACTTAGCTTACCACACAGAGCTAATCTAAATTGAAGATTGACTGTAATATATACATCCCAGTTGCCTTTTCCTCATTCACAGAAGCTCATGACACTAAGGATATTTACCATGTAAATATCAACCGACTGGACATTGTCAGTGAAGAATGAAATGTCATGATTCAATAAACTGTTGTTAATAATTCCACAATATGCTTCCGAAACAGATAAACTCGATCAGTTATAACCATTTGTAAACATTGAAAAGAATTCATGAGCATCTGGGTACCTCTGGGAATAATTTGGCCATTAAAAAAGACAGCAAAATAATAAACCAATAGAGCAACTTACAAAGTGTTTAGAAAAAGAAACACTGTTTATACCAGCTACCCACTTCCTCTCTGGTTTAAATTCAAGCACTGCAGAAATATGTTAAATAAGCACATTTAGCATCCTCGGTTTATAAAAATGTCTTTTGTCAGTTTGATGCAAACTTCATTGGGAGAAATAAACAATAAAGTCCAGAATTACTGTTCCAAATTGCAATTGCTGAAAGCAGGGAAGGACAGTGAAAAACCTCGAACAGAAATGACACTTAAAAATAAATCCTTCAGTGACTTCCAGGCTGTCTAATAATCTATTTCCCATAGCACAGAGCATTTGTTGTCTCTCATCTGAAATGGATGGTTTTGTCTGGCTGGAGCTTACACATATGTACATTTGTTTATTCTCTGAAGGTGATTCTTCATCATAAGGTATTGGAAACAGATTCTCCAGGGAAAACATCTGTTCAGCTATAATGCTAGCATCTGCCAAGTTAGGTGTCCTAAGAAAAAAGAACTTTATCTTGGTGGTTCAGGGACCTCAAATCCACAAGCTAACTCAATATCAGAAATCCACAAGCTACCATAGTATCAGACAGACAAGCTGCATTTCTCCTCCATTGCTCCTACACATAGTCTGGCTCTGGCTATGCCAGGCGCAGAACACATCGTGAGATGGCATTCATTGGTCCTGGGGTCAATTCTGGAGGCAGAGGCCATTTGGTCCACTTAGCAAAAGGTCCTCAGACCGAACTAGACACTGGCTCTGCATTAACATTTCCTTAGAACTTTCCCTGTTGCTTCAGGTGGGCTTGATATTTATGGATCCAACGTCTTGGGTTTGGCACAACATGAGAGAGATACAGTGTGGTGAACAGGAACATGAGCCCTGGAGCCAGACTGCCATGGTTCAGGTGCTCAGCTCGGCCACAACTGTGTTACTTGGACAAGTTACTTAACCTCTCTGAGCCTCTATTTCCTCATTTGTGAAATAGAGATAATTATTTCGGAGTTGGATGTAAATACACAAGAGGTTTAAAAGCACTATATGCAATCTGGAAGTATGTGCTCTTAGAACTGTTTAGAATGAATAACAAAATCACTGCTGCTGACCTAGTTAAACCTAGGTAGTAACTAACCCTTTGATAAAAGCTCCCTGGGGAGCAGCTCTGAGACTCCAAAGGATTTTAATCTACATATATCCTTACTTGACTTCAACTCTCTTTAGTCCAACACAATCTATGGGCTTCCCTCACCTTTAGCCTGTGCTCCCTGCCGTGGGGATGGTGAGAAACGGGAGAACTTTCTGGAATTCACAGAGGATTTGTAAGACCTGAGCTGATGGGTCTTCAGCTCCCACTCAATTCCCATTCCACAAATGTTTTCCAAGTGTTTCTGGAAGGTAAGGCATTTTGGTGCTGAGGAGGATTTTGGTACTGGCAAAAACAATTTTTGGTTCTAAAATATGTCTACTGTCCCCATTTTTCTTGATCAGCCCTTATCTGATTCTGCCTCTTGTGTTTAACTCTGTGCTAACAGTTTCCTTTGCTCCTTCTTCTGTATTGTTCCTTTATCCACTGTAATGCAGACCCACATTGCTGTCATTCCTGGAGTCCATAATGAGGTGCCAATGAGAAACTTAAAAAGTTGAAATGAGATTTCTTCTTGACAGTTAAAGTTGAAAAGCCATATGCAATCGATTAGAAGGGAGAATTCATTGCTTAAAGAGGCAGCATGGCTCGGGGCGCCTGGTTGGCTCAGTTGGTTGGGCGTCCAACTTTGGCTCAGGTCATGATCTTGCGGTTCGTTGAGTTCAGGCCCCGTGTCAGGCTCTGTGCTGACAGCTCAGATCCTGGAGCCTCCTTTGGATTCTTTGTCTCCCTCCCTCTCTCTCTCTGCCCCCTCCCGCTCATGCTCTGTCTCTCTCTCTCAAAAATAAATAAACGTTAAAAATTTTAAAAAAAGAGGCAGCATGGCTCTTGGACCAGCAAGCCTGGACAGCAAACTCTGTTGACATTCCTGAAGAACAAAACAGTCTTGATAGTGGTGGAAAAGGACTGCCACACCTCAGGAATCTGGGTTGAGTAGAGTGGTCGGATCCTTGGCAAGACTCTCCCTATGCTGGGTTAGAAGGCTCAGGCTGCTTCAGCTGAAGAATATTTCTCAGGCTCACCTAAATTCTCTTGCTCTGAATCCGTAATCATCAAGACCTCTGGCCTCCCACACAGAGTGAATGTGCTGATCTGCCCCCAGGAGTCTTCTGTTACTCTTGACATTTTTATTTCTCACGGTACATGGATGAACCATCATTTTGTCAGGTCTACCATTTTGGTTCCATGAACTTGCTGAGTGTGAGGATACATCTCAGACCGGGGGCCAAGAGCAATGTCCAGGCCAATCAGGTTCTTGGGTCTGCCACCTGAGGCCTAGGCTTTGTTCCATGCTAGTGTTGCCCAGTGATTACTACCTTTGACAAACAAATAACTTCTTGGGGCACCTGGGTGGCTCAGTCCATTAAGCTTCTGACTCTTGGTTTTGGTTCAGGTCATGATCTCATGGTTTATGAGGTTGAGCCCTGCGTCGGGCTCTGCACTGGCATTGTAGAGCCTACTAGGGATTCTCTCTGCCCCTACCCTGCTTGTGCTCTCTCTCTCTCACACACACAAATAAATAAATAACATTAAAAAAATTACTTCTTGCTTGGATTGACACATCACTTTCCTAACTAATTTCTCATTTTTTCTGCCTCTTGGTTCTTTCCCGTCTAGTCCTAACTGCAAAGGCTTCTCCATACCAGTTTGCATTTTATCACGTCACTTACTCAGGACACTACAATAGCTAGCTATTGCTTTCCAAAAGGATTTAGAGTCATGGGGTCACATAACAGATTCCCACCAAAGAATGTTTTGTCCCATTCCGACTGCCAGACTACCAGAAATGTGATGATCAGAGCTCCATTCCCTTGTATATAAATGTGTTTTTCTCTTCTGGCTGCTTTAAAATTTTTCTCTTTATTTTTGTTTTTCAGCATGCAGACTATGATGTACCTATATCCTTGCTTCTTTTGTATTTACACCACATGGGGGAGGGGTCACAGCTTCCTGAATATGTGGGTTGTTGATTTTAGTAAATATGGAAAAATTTGGTCAATGTTTCTTCAAAGAATTTTTAGGCACCATTTGTTTCTCTTTCCTCCATCTGAGAATCCAGTTACAGTAATGTTAGATTGCTTGATCCCATCCTGCAGGTCACTGTGATTCATTTCACTCTTTTTTCAAATTTTGTTCAGTCTGCGCTTCAATTTGGGTAATTTTTTCTGCCTTGTTCTCAGTTTTTTGATTCTTTCTTCTGTCAGATCCAATCTACTATCAAAATCATTAAGTAAAATTTTTCTTTTTGATATCGTATTTGTTTTACTTCTAGAATTGTTATTTGCATTTTTTTACAGTTTAAGAATCTCTCCTGAAACCTCCTATTCCTCTACTATTTACCCATTTTTTTTTGCTGTGAATTATTTAACAAATTTATCATACTAATTTACAAATCCTTGTCTGCTAATTACAACATCTGAATCATCTAGGGGTCTGTTTATATAGACTGCTTTTTCCCACATATTCCTCTTTGGTTTTTTAATTTTTTTAAGCTTATTTATTTATTCTGAGAGAGAGAGAGAGAGAGAGAGAGAGAGAGAGAGAGAGAGTGTGTGTGTGTGCAGGGGAGGGGCAGAGAGAGAGGGAAAGAGAATCCCAAGCAGGCTCTGTACTGTCAGCACAGAGCCCAACACTCGGGGCTCAATCTCACCAACCATGGGATCATGACCCGAGCTGAAATCAAGAGTCAGAGGCTTAACTGAGAGAGCCACCCAGGTGTCTCTTAGTAATTTTTGATTGTATACTGCACAATACATTATAGAGATTCTGGATTCTCTTATCTTCCTCTAAAGGGTGTTGAGTTTTGTTTTGGTAAGCCATTAAATTACTTGACTTTTTTGGAGATTTGGTTTGATGCTTCTGTAAGCAGCTCTATCTTAGTTTTGTCTTTTTTCCTTAAATAAATCCCTTAATCTTGCCATATGGTACATATTACAATGATGCGACATGGACAGAATTACAGTGGAAAGTCTGAGGTGTTTACTAAGCCCCTCTAACCCAAGACTACCCAACTGCAAATTCTTTCTCCTTTCTAGTGGGCAGCTGTTAAAACTGCTATTTAGTTTTCAGCTTTCCAGCTACTGTTTTTCTCCTAGGCTCCATGGACTCTTATCCCCTGTGTTACAGTTCAGATATCAGTCACAGATTTGAGGGAGGTTTGCATGCACACTTTGTGACTTCCCTCTCTGTGCTCCGTCTTCTCTGGGATTTTCCCCTCCTCAATTCCCAGTTGCTCTGTCAGGTCTAAATTCTGTCTTAATAATCTTCAGGTCAAGAAAACTCAAGATTTCTGCTTTGGCCGTATCTGGCAGATTGCAAGACTGAAGAATACCCTTTCAAAAGACAGATAAAAAGACATATACAAATGTGAATCTCAGCCAGTGTGATTCCTGTTGCATAGGCCAAATTTCCTCCAGTTTCTTCCTGCTTTGGGTTACTGTCCAGTGCCTCCAAATAGCCATTTTATATGTTGTTCAGAGTTTATAGTTGTTATCAGTAGAAGGGTTAGTCTAATATCAGCTGCACCACCATGATTAGAAGTCCTAGGTTCCCTCTCTGACATTGTAAACTATCCCTACAGTGGTTAATGCATGAAACTCTTATTGCCTATAAGTACATTTTCTAGGACAGCAGCTGGGGTTCTCTTTGATTGCTTGACCATGGCCACGGGTCCCTAGTGACCAGCTATTTCCTGCCCATCTCATCTGCCCACCTACGGCAGCTATTTTGGCACAACGGGAGCTTGTGGGAGTGATGTTTTTAAAGTGATGTGAATTGTTATAGTAACTGACCAACTACTATGAGGTCAACTGGGTGAGTATCAGAAATATACAATACACTCATGGAGCTCTTTGGGAAGCCAGTATAACAATTTGGGACAAATACGTTGGTGTCAGATAGCCTATGGTTGATTTTGAGTGATTCACTTAACTTTGGTGAGTGTCCATTTTCTCATGGTAAAAGAGGGATATTATCTCACAGGGTCATTGTGAGAATTAGATAAGTGGATACATCTAAATATAGGTGTAGATCTAAATATAGATGTAGATAGAGATACAAACTGATACGTATGCATACACATACACAAAGCCTCTGGCATTAAGTGTTCATTAAATTGTTGCTAAAAATTTGACAAGTCAAGAAATCATCTTTGCTATGACCACACTGTTAGAGAGGGTGAAAGGAACAAATTCAGGATGAATTTTCCCTGGATCACCGTTTCTCAAAATGTGATCAATAGACTCCCTGAAACAGAATTATCTGAGGTTGATTGTTAATAAGTAGATTTCCTGGATCCCATCTTAAAACTACTAAAACCAAAACCAAACTGGCAGGGGTGGGTCTAGGAAAACAAATTTCTAATCAACTCCCCACGTAATTCCTATTCTCATTAAGTTATAAAAACTGGATAATTCAGAGACAAAGAGATGTTTCTTGTGTGGGAATGGAGGGTCTGGAAGACTTTGAACTCCTGCCTCACCTTCCAGAAGTCTAGATTTTATTGCCGTTTTGGCATTGATGTCTATAAGCTTATTATTTTAGATGGAGACTGAAAAGTTTTAGTCATCCTTAAGTGTCTGGCTGGAGGGCGATTGCAGAATGATTAAGCCAAAAGAGGTTATAATTCATCCTTCAAATTCACGGTTAAAGGCATTTTGCTGTATAGCTCCTCACCTGTAAAGTATTCCACAGCTCTTAAATCATCCTTTACTAAGTGGAAATCCCAGCTTCCTAAAAGAATAGATATTGATTTAAATCTTTCATTTCTCTTGCTTTCAACAAACATGTTAAAAACAATTAAATTTTGGATTCCACTTTGCATTCCCTTTTTTAATATATATTTTTGAGAGACAGAGTGTGAGCGGGGGAGGGGCAGAGAAAGAGGGAGACATAGAATCCGAGGCAGGCTCCAGGCGCCAAGGTGTCAGCACAGAGCCCAACGCAGGGGCTCGAACTCACGAACTGTGAGATCATGACCTGAGCCGAAGTCAAACGCTTCACCGACTGAGCCAGCCAGGCACCCTGGCGTTTTCGTTTTTAGTGTGAAATCATGGCAGGGTTTTGTGATATACTTCATACTGATCTGAACTTAACACAGCATAGGGTAATTATAAGGATCTTGGACACAGTGAGATCACGGTTTTTAAAATCTGAGGGTTTTGGGGGGAAGGAAACAGAAGTTCCTATTTTCAGTGAACAAATAAGACTGAGTGTCACCAAAGTCAGAGGGAAGAGAGGCAAGGATAAGGGCTCACAAGGATGAGTCATAGGTATGTAGTATATTGCCTGTCCCTCAATAGGTACTTCCCAGGGACTTGGTGCATGGGCAAATGAATGAATACACGTTAAGTGCTTGTATTTGGAACTGATGTTATTCCACTTGTGAGTGAGTGAATCACTACATCCTGTCTTAGGAGCCTCCTTCTCTCACTTTCTCCGCTGCTGGAATAGAGAGATTTTAGAAAGTGTCAATTGCTGGGGGCTCCTGGGTGGCTCAGTTGGTTAAGCGTCCAACTTCAGCTCAGGTCACGATCTCACAGTTCGTGGGTTCAAGCCCCATGTTGGGCTCCGCACTGATGGCTCAGAGCCTGGAGGCTGCTTCAGATTCTCTGCTTCAGATTCTGTCTCCCTCTCCACTGCCCGGCTTGTGCTCTCTCTCTCTCTCTTTCTCTCAAAATTAAATAAGCATTTAAAAAAACAGTGTCAATGGAGCGCCTGAGTGGCTCAGTTGTTTGAGCGTCCGACTGAGCGTCCGACTTCAGCTCAGGTCATGATCTCACAGTTCGTGGGTCCAAGCCCCGCCTCGGGCTCTGTGCTGACAGCTCAGAGCCTGGAGCCTGCTTCGGATTCTGTGTCTCCCTCTCTCTCTACCCCTCCCCCACTCATGCTCTGTCTCTGTCTCTAAAAAATGAATAAACCTTAAAAAAAATTTTTTTTAAAAAGTGTCAACTGCTAAAGTTGCTGAATGGCCACCAGGCTGGGACAGAGCTGGAGATGATCTATCAATGCCCCCCTGCCCGTGGCTCCCTCTATGGGCATGCTTCTCTCTATCACCCCACAACCCACTTCTCAGAATTCTCCACTATTGCTTCCAGCTTACTCATCTATATTGCCTCCCTGAGCACTACTCAACTCAGGGGTCTTTCCCTACTGCCCTTCAAAGGAACCTTCCTGAAAATCTTACCAGACAAGTGATGAGCAGAATCTATAACCATGAAACAAACCCCTTTGATCTGGAAAAAATAAATCCAACACCGGGCGAGAACTGACAGATACCTGCTCATGAGCAGCGGTGGTGGTGTTGTGGATTTGCTTACTAGCTGTTTCACTTGCTGAGGGAATTGTTTTAATTTTGCAGGCTGTGGCAGACCTGGAGAAACATACTCTAATATGCAAGGCACAGGCCCCAATTAATGTTTCACCCATTGCGTGCAGCTTGACAGTTCTCCTGACTCGTTGCAATCATAAGTGTGAAACTCTGGGGGTTTCCGTTAAATTATGTTGTGACACGCAGACTAATTTTTTTCATTCCCAAACCTTACCTTCTATTGCAAGAATATTAGGGCACTGCCTTTATGCAGTGACTGCCTACCTGTACACACATAAATAGTAAACCATGTTTTGTTCGCAAAAAGACTTGTTGGAAGTGTAAGGCATGTCCCATCCCTGTTTATTGTGTTTTTAGGCAAGTGGTCACACTATGAAAAGTTGGCAGCTAACACAGGATACTACAGACCGATAGCTGATGTTTGGTGAATGATTTGTATTGGTGGACCAGGTACCGAACAAATTGAAGGCCATTGTTAAACATTCCTAGGTTATAGCAGACACTGTCGAGGTCCTGCTCGTATCCCCTCATTCACAGCACCGGGAGTGGGTTGAATAGAGGCCTCCCAAAAGATATGTCCGTGTCCTAACCTCCAGAATGTGCAAGCCGTGACCTTGTTTGGAAAAAAAGAGTCTCTGTAGATGTAAGGAAGTTAAGGATCTTAAGATGAGATCATCTTAGATTTAGGGTGGACCTGAAATCCAAAGACAAGGATCCTTGGAAGAGAAGAGGAAAACACAGAGAGACATGGGAGAGAGATGGGGACATGAGGACAGAGGAAGAAACTGAGGTGATGTAGCCACAAGCCAAGGAAAGCCTGGAGCCGCCAGAAGCTGGAGGAGGCAAGGAAGGATCCTCCCTGAGGCCTTCAGCAGGAGTGTGGCCCCATTGACACCTTGATTTCAGACTTCTAGTCTCCAGAACTGTTACTGTGAAAGAATCCATTTCTGTTGCGTTCAGGCCCTTGGTTTGAGGTCATTTGTTATGGCGGCTCTAGGAGCCGGACTTCAACCTGCCAGAACCTGCATTTCTTTACCCAAAGCCTTCCTCTGGATGCCAAGACCGACCCCACCCACTTATTGAGCAGGCTAGGCCAGCTGCGTGTTGTGGGGGGGGGGGGGGGGTAGGGAGGGAATGAATGCCCCTGATTCAGCAACTCTCATCTAAGGACTGATGGGAGTCAGTGCATGAAGTCACCTTGGCAAGGGTGACTCTGAGGCATATAACCTCTATCCTGGCTTCTAGAATTCAGCTCCAGCTCTGAACAGTGGTAACTAATGAGATGAGTTCTGTACCGACTTTGCTCCCTTCCCCACTTTCAATTGTCTACTCCCATACCAGTTTTTGCTGGTATAATCTCCCAAATAAACTATTTCTACTTAAAGGCTTGTCTCAACTCAAGGTCGGCTTCAGTGGGGGGAGGGGGGAGGGGAGAAGGGGTGGGACCCAAAATAAAACATGGATATAAAAGAAAGAACACATTGTTCTGGTAGCCTAGAGAAGGTACAATCTTAGCGATGTGGTGCCTTGGACAGTCTCCTGGTCTGTTTTATGAAAGTTGTCTGATTCTATCCTTATTTGTACCAACATAAACCTACTGTCATTAAAAACGATTTCTCAGGGCGCCTGGGTGGCGCAGTCGGTTAAGCGTCCGACTTCAGCCAGGTCACGATCTCGCGGTCCGTGGGTTCGAGCCCCGCGTCAGGCTCTGGGCTGATGGCTCAGAGCCTGGAGCCTGTTTCCAATTCTGTGTCTCCCTCTCTCTCTGCCCCTCCCCCGTTCATGCTCTGTCTCTCTCTGTCCCAAAAATAAATAAAAATATTAAAAAAAAATGATCTCTCAAGATATATATCTATCCACAACCTCCTTTTGAAAAGGATGTGAGGTAGCTTTTGAATTGTGATATTTAGGGGCACCTGGGTGGCTCAGTCGGTTAAACATCTGATTCTTGATTTCGGCTCAGGTCATGACATAGGACAGAGCCCCGCATCAGGCTCCACGCTGAGCACCGGAGCCTGCTTAACATTCTCTCTCTCCCCCTCTCTCTCCCCCTCCCCTGCTTACACTCACTCTTTCTCAAAATAAAATGAACTTTGAATTGCGGTATTTTATATATCATGTTGAATTCTTTTATTCTCTCCACTACAGAAGAATATTATGGTTTCCTGGCACATAATTGGTGCTCAATAAATATTTGTTAAATGAATGATTTACTTAAGATATACATATTTGGATATAATATCTCAGAAAGCCTACCATATGTATCATAAAATTATTGTAGAGAATATTATGAAAATGAGTAGAACATTTGTCTTTCCTTTCAAGTGAAAATGTTTGATTGATACTGTTTTCTAGACCACTGTTCAATGTAAAATTCACTTTAATTTAGTTAATAGCCATAAGTAGTTTATCATATTTCAACTTTCAACTGTTCATCAGTCTCTGCTTTATGTGATAAATGATTAATAATATCCCTGCCCTCAAGTTTGGGGTCAGTGTTAGTGAATGGCAACTTGCCATTTTTACCTTACACCAACATGCTTTTCTCTCTCTTAACAATCAGCTGCTCTTTTGCAGACTTTAAAAATTCTTTATCTTCAGTTGTTCAAGTCTAAGTTAGTTACTTCTTCCATACACTGTGAAAATGAAAAAAAGTTATGATTTAATAATAACTAAAATGCCATAATTAGTTTTCCAGATATCATATTGCAACTTTCACATTATTTGTTTTTATTCAGTATATTCTCCCCTTCTTGGTTCCCAAAGACTCTTCCTTTGCTTCCATTTATTTATTTATATATTTATTTTTTCAAAGTTTATTTATTTATTTTGCGAGAGAGACAGTGAGTGGGACAGAGGCAGAGAGAGACAGAGAGAGGGAGAGAGAGAATCTGCTTGGCATCCTCACAAACCATGAGAACCTGAGCCGAAGTCAGACACTTAACCGACTGAGCCACCCAGGTGCCCCTTCCTTTGCTTCCATTATTTATTTTATTTTATTTTATTTTATTTTAAAATTTTTTTTGAATGTTTACTTATTTTTGAGAGACAGATAGACAGAGAGTGAGCAGGGAAGGGGCAGAGAGAGAGGGAGACACACAATCCCAAGCAGGCTCCAGGCTCTGAGCTGTCAGCACAGAGTCCGACATGGGGATTGAACCCACAAACTGTGAGGTCATGACCAGAGCCGAAGTTGGATGTTTAACTGACTGAGCCACCCAGGCACCCACCTTTGCTTCCATTTAAACAAGTGAACTGGAGGGGTGCCTAGGTGGCTCAGTCGGTTAAGCATCCGACTTCAGCTCAGGTCATGATCTCATGGCTTGTGGGTTCGAGCCCTGAGTCAGGCTCTGTGCTGACAGCTCAGAGCCTGGAGCCTGCTTCAGATTCTGTGTCTCCCTCTCCCTCTCTCTCTCTCCCCCTCCCCTGCTCGTGCTCTCTCTCAAAAATAAACATTTAAAAAATCTAAGTAAGTGAAGTGGAGTGCCTAGATGTTAGTCAGTTAAGCGACCCACTCTTGATGTTGACCTCTGTCAAGATCTTGCAGGTTCGTGGGTTGGAGCCCCACGTAGGGCTCTGCTCTAACAGTGCAGAGCCTGCTTGGAATTCTCTCTCCCTCTTTCTCTGCCCCTTCCCTGCTCTCTCTCCCTCTCAAAATAAATAAATAACAAGTTTTTTAAAATAAAAAATAACTGAACAAGAGAACCAAAAATTCCCAAGTGGAGAAAAAGGTGACTATTTTCTCAGAACACTTTTCACTAAATGCTAAGTCTGTCTTCGTATTTAACAATGCTTGCTTGCTTAATGTTTGCCTGAAATGGTTAAGTGAATCTTCTCCAAATATTGGTAAAATGTTTGTGAAACCACTGATTTCATTGCTCTTTTTTTTTTTCTCTTCTCAAAATACTGAGGAGGCAGCCTGAAGTTCAAGGAAACAAGTTCATAAACAAAAGGTCATAAGCTCTACAGGATTTTAAAAACAGAAACTTTTAGTGCAGTTAGACCCTGCTGTTGCCAAAGTGTTTTAGTTTCAAAACTACCTGGAAATAACCGCACAGTCGACTCACTTTTAAAAAAAATATTATTTGTAGCCTTTTAAAAAGGTACTGCCCACTCAGTGACATTTTTTTTCCCTAAGAAAATACAGACAATGATGAGGTTCAAGTTTGTTGAAGAAAAAGGACAACCGACAGTGGAAAAGTCTGCTGACCTCATACAACAAATAAATGACTATTTCCCTCATTCCAAAAGCAGCAGCCTCTTTGTAAATTCTTATTACTCATTTCTTAACAAAACACTTTTGGGTTCATGCATTCAATCAAGAAATCTTTATTGGAGGTTTCATAGATCTTTAGAATGAAGTAGATAATCCTTCCTGCTTCCATTTATTAATTTATTATCAAAATGCCATTCGCTGGAAAAATATGAGCACATTTTATATTAATGTAACCAGACAGTGTATTAACTTTAATCTTTAATAAAAATTACAGAGTGGGACCGAAATGTGATAATGTTTCAATAACCCATTCTTATTGTCTATGTTCACAGTGAACCAAATGCTTATCCCTGTTTTCCCAGAGCAGGAAACAAAGTAGTTTTTATCAAAAGGAAGCCATTTGCTGACATGTGGATTTGCGTGAGATTTTAAACGTGGTGTGGAAAGTGCAAAGTCTGGGGACAAATGTATAAGAAAGAAATTAAACTGAGCTATTTGTATTGAAGTACAAAATTCCAGGCATTAAAAAACTGATTGATCCAAGGATGAAACCAAAGTTAAGATCCCATTATTGTGTCAGTCTTTGAGGGAGAAAAAAAAAAATCTCATCGTCTAGATTTTATCATAAATGCCGGTGCAAATAAGTTTTCAGTTGGGGGTTATGAATTGAATTTAAAGCAGCACAAAGTACTGTATTAACAACTTTTAAGTATGTTATTACCTTACGCAGCAATCTGTCCAGACATCACACAAATAAAAAGGGAAGCCTCAGAGTTTCTGCAGAAGCAAGAATTTCACATGATTTCCGTTGTTCATTTCTGGGCTAATCTGCTATCAGTGCACTTCTCCCAAGGACCTGGCTGTGATTTTTACTGGGTTTTGGATGGCTTCATTTTTACACTTGTGATGCCATTTCAGGTGTAGAGATAGAACATTTCTTCCCAATTATCCTTTGCGAAGGTGAGGACTTACTATCAGTGATAATCTAGTAATTTGTAGACCATCCTGCAATGCATGAGATGGTATTCATACCCAGATCTGCCTAATATCCTGCTGCTTATGCTCACTGAGTAGGATCCTGACAGCTTGTTTGCATTTCCTGAGTGGGCACTGGGCGCTGGTGGCGTGTGTGTGGAGGGCAATGTCCTGCGTGGTCGGGTGGTAAGAAAAACCCAGTTCAGAAAGCTCAGGGATTCTCAGACCTTGACTGTAGGTCTTAGGTTATAAAGTCTTACCTGGCCATCTAGTGCAGCAGTTGAGATATCAGGAATATTTCCTATTCTTTGCTCTGGGTCAACTCACCAGGAACTGTGTGCTAATCTGGCCTCTCCCCTGGCCAAAATGTAAAGTCAGGGCTCCTGGGTACCGTTCCATCGTCACCTAACACAAGGGGGATCTGTGACAAATCTCTGCTAACAGTGTATCCTTGCACAGGTAGTTTGGTTTCAAAGACTTTGCAAAGAAATTTACAAGAGAAACTCCAAGCTTCTCGCACAGGAGACTGGACCCAACCGAACCGTCAAGCTTTTCCCCAGGACTGGGTGGTTGCTGAGGGCCTATGTGAAGTAAGCTTCCTGTCAACACTCAACACAAAATACCGTGCTTTGAATTAAGTAGGATATCAAGAGCATGTGAGCTGGGGCTCACGTCACCCAGGTCTGAATGGGATGTTTTCAGGGATCCTGTCACTGTTTGTCACTCCTCAGGATGTTCGTGAAGAAGGGAAACACTGAACAGGAGAGTTAGACACTCTTGTGCATGGAGTAGGCTTCAGCAGATTACAGAGAAAGCCATCCGTCCTTGTCAACAGCTTGTAGAAAGAGCAGCGAAATGGAGACCACGGCGTCTGATTGTCACCATTGCATCGCGGCTG
Organism: Felis catus; assembly: GCF_018350175.1. Lineage (NCBI taxonomy): Eukaryota > Metazoa > Chordata > Mammalia > Carnivora > Felidae > Felis > Felis catus. The sequence continues at coordinate 37,329,783 of NC_058386.1, forward strand.
TCTGCCACCTCTGAGCCTCACAAACATTACAGCAGAGTTACAGACGTAGTCCGTCCACTTAGAACGGCTGCCTGCTGGGCAAGTGTTGGTTAAAATAGAAAAAAAAAAAAAAGCAAAGCACAATAAAGGTGTTCTCAGGGCTTGTGCAGTCAAGCAAATCCGTTTATAAAGAGTGATTTGTTTTAGAGGTTAGGGGAGACACTGTCATTCAAGACATTTCCAGACACGAAGTAAATGATAGCTTAACAATTCAAATACACATGAATCTTTCCCCCCTCCAGATTTCAGCTTTATGATACTCAAGGCATCGATACTTGTGTTTGGTGAGAGATATTCTGTCCATAGCACTAATGATTTATGGCAACTCTATAATCCCACCAACCCTGGCCACCGTCTTCTGTATTCCTTGCGGAGCTGGGCCCCCAAAGTAGGGTTATAAAGAGCAGAAATTGTATCAATTTTCTGGACTATGCCATTGCAGCTTTCCATGACAAGGCTCCAAATTACACTTACCCCTCAGATCAACTGAGATGAACTCCTTTTTACCTTATCGAAGCCTACTTACGGTGTCCAAGTATAATTTTCAAAAAGTTAAAAACACGACTCATATGTACAGAGCATGAACACATGTCAAAGATTTATTAACCTATCAGAGAATTGGTGACATGATAAAAACTGGTTGAAAGAGCAGTTTTGAGCATTTATAGGCATTTAAAAGGGACGTTAAAATACATTGCTGTCAGATGCAGAACTGATATCCCCCAGGACAATGAAAAGCCATAACCTTTGGGACTGGCTTTTCAACCAGATAGAAATTATTTGCATTGTTACTGGAAAAGATCAATAAGTTAACATGTAACTTCATAGAATGCGAGCCAGTAATTAATACTAAATAGCAAAGTCCAGCAAAAGTGCATTCCTATAGATAAGCTTGTTCCAATATGACATTGAAAGAACTTTATGACCAAGCTTCAGATATTTTTTTCCTTCACGCCTTGTGTTCCATTGACAAGATGAATCTAGATTTCATTTTCTCCTGCCTCCCTTTCCACCGCTGCCCCAGTTTGATTTAAGGCCTTCTGGTCCTGCAAAAATATCCACTTCCCTCTGCCAATAGGAATCTCCGGGGCTAACGAGAAGAGATCATCTTTTTGACCAACTATAGATCTACTCTGCTGGGTGCCTCGGCTGCTACTTCTGCCTCCCTGGCCATCACAGGATCGTTCATTGCTGCTCAGCTATTGATTGGTGGGGCATTTGAAGCCTCTACAGGTACAAGCCTCTACAGACCCTTTGGCCCTGGTGTTGAGCGCATAGTGGTCTCTTCTCAGGAGAATCTGCACTGTGCTGATAAATGTTTAACAACTGGCTTGGAAAAAAAAAAACCCGAAAGCCCTGAGTTGTCATGTTGGGCAATTTTTATGGTATAAACACTTCCACCACGGCTGATTTCAAGCTGCCAATGTGATGTCAACCAGCTAAGCCTGCGCAAGCCAGCTCTAGAGGTAGAAGAGATGCCGCTCACCATTGGGATAAACACTGCTCAAGAATCCTACAGCAGGATTCCTGTGGCCGTTCCCAGGGTTTTAGTAGAGCAACTCTCATCACCTTTTCTTACCAGCTTCCATGTTCCTCTCGATGACCCAGTAGGAAAGCCTCAGTCATTGTAAGGAAGAGGCAGTTCCAGTGAGACCCAGAGCGATCTGATGGCCGGCTTTGCTAAACCTGGCCAGGACTAGGTTCACCGCTGGTCTTAAGAATGGAAAGCTACAAGAAAAAAAAATGTTTAAAGTTGTTTTACTAAAATCCTGGGAAGCATTCAGCCTCAGGAGCACCACCGTGAGATCCCTCAGTAGTCGGAACTTGTTTGAAACTGCTATCAACTATAGGTGTTTAAATGTGTACAAGCCAAATATAAATGTACTCAGTGTTCTGTCTTAAATCTAAGTAACCTGCTCCAACATTTATGCCTTGCTATTATATCTAATCTCTGAGCTCTTGCCAGTTCAGAAAGGCAGAATAACCAATAGAGTTTTTCTCTGTTGTTATGGCTAAAATTGACCAGCCTAAGGATTGCCTGTCAACCTCAACTCCCTTGAAGAATTGTTCCTGTTTCACTACATCACCTGGAGCATTTTGTTTTCTTGGACCTCCTCCTGGACTTTTATGTACTTCTTGAGCACTGTATCAGCGCTGTGCACGATGTCCCAGCTGCAGACACATTGCATTTGGTACAGAAATAGGAATAATTTCTCATTTATTTTCTATACTCCTTCAGAGGTGTGAGAGAATTTTGTTACTTTCTCTTATTTGCAGAAGCATGCCAAATCAGTTGTCTTCAGGAATTCAACCAGGTATCTTCATGTTTTAAGAAATTTCTGTTTATTACACCCCTCACATGGACAGGGACTTAAGTCACCCAAGGCTCCCGCTAGCATATTCAGGGCCTTTGTCCGGAATAAAGATGCTCCTTCCTCTAATTGAAAGTAGCTCTGTGCCAAGGCCCAAGACCTGTTGAGCAGAACATGAGCTGACTTTCAGCGTTCATTCCTAGCGTGTCTGATGGCATTCACCTTCCTGCCTGGAGTGATGCTGAACATCCATCCTTGTCTCCTGCCTCTACATCAGACCTTCAATCTCTACAAGAGTCCCCTCAAAAACAGAACCTTTTTTAGATCCCCTTCTGAAGGAGAAACGCTATAAAGGCAGTTCATTTTTTAGAAGCTGAGACATGAAGCAGGCTGAGACTTGTGTCGCCGAGATATCCACTCCCTGCCCCAGCCCAGACCTCTGGACCAGGCAAGAGGTCTTCAAACTTTTAAAATTTTTGCATACCTCCTAAAATAAAAATACTTGCAACAAAAGCTATGAAGCCCCTAGGACATTTTAAGTTGACATGTAAAATTTTATATCTTAAGCCTAAACAGCTGCAAAAGATGTCGTTTGTGGTATATTATAAATAATTGACATTTAAAAAGAAAAAGAAAACTCTTACATTCCCCTTTTGCATGTGTCTTAGCCCGTTTGGGCTGCTCTAATGAAACACCAGAGACTGAGTGGCTTATAAAGAACAGAAACTTAGTTCTCGTGGTTTTGGAGGCTGACAAGTCCAGGTTCAAGGCGCTGGCAGATTTGATATCTGGGAAGAGCCCACTTCCTGGTTGACAGATGACCACAATTTTGCTGTGTCGTCATGTGGCAGAAAAGAGGAGGGAGCTCTCTGGGGTCTTTTTTATTAGGCTACTAATCCCATTCATGAGAATTCTGCCCTCATGAGCTAATCACCTCCTAAAGGCTCCACCTCCAAACACCATCACATTGGGGATTGGGTTTCAACATATGGTGTGTGTGTGGGGGGGGTGCGGGGCAGGGGGAAACATTCAGCATACAGCAGAAGTTTATCCAAAAGAATCTAAACATCATAGTTATTCGATACCAGCCATCACCCTTTTAAAAAAAGAAGCTCTTCTTTAACAGAAATCTTATATCTTTCCTTCATCTTGTTTGAGCTCCTGGTTCCATTGTGCTTCCCCTGCAGGATTTTATTCTAATGTAATACATTTCGCGTTTGAAAAAAATTTAGTAACCACCCTATTATACTCTCTACAACATAATGTATATAAATTGACATTATTATTATTATTATTACTTCCTGTGACCACAAGGCTGTATTCAAAAATGTCCTCTGGATTGAGTCTTTGTTACAAAAATTAGTTGTTCCCAACTGATTAAAATAACATAAACATACTACATATTTTGATAATCATTAAACAGAAAATGTAAACTTTTATTGAAAATACATTTCCTAATACAGTAAATGGGGATCTTCAAGACAGTATTTTGTGTGTTTATGGATGAATATTTTTTATCGCCAGGAGGAAATAGGGCTTAGCATGAGTTTATTCTTATTTTTTAAAATAATACCAGCCATAAATAAGATGAAAGGAAAGGGTTTGTTACAGTAATTTTACTCAGTTGTTTGAATTCCTTCCAAGTATATACCAAAAGAGCAAATGGAAATCTATTTTCAAAAATAATCTTAAATAATCAGCTGACAACTCAATAATCTGATAAAAGGTGGAACCACTTGACTTGCAAAAGTTTTATGTCCTAGTCTTAAGAGTTCTTCATTTTTTAATTTTTTAAATTATTTTTTGTTTATTTATTTTTAAGAGAGAGAGAGAGAGAGCATGTGTGTGATTGGGGGAGGGGCAGGAGAAAGGGAGACAGAGAATCCAAAGCAGGCTCCATGCTGTCAGCGCAAAACCTGATGTGGGGCTCAAACCCACAAACTGTGAGATCGTGACCTGAGCCGAAGTCGGATGCTCAACCGACAGAGCCACCCAGGCGTCCCAAGAACCCTTCATTTTTTTTTTAAGTGCCAATCCCAGTTATATTAAATTGCACCTTTGGCATTTTGAAGATTTTCATACCCAAGCACAATGCACCAGAGTAATATTCAGAAAGGGAGAGGTACCCCTTTCTTCTACAAAGCAGGAGAAAGGCCGCTGTGAAAAAGGAGGTCAAAAGGGACAGAACTTCAATCACGAGCCTGTTCTCAGGCAGATCACACTTGGAAAAATTGAGATCTGACACTGTTCCCATTAAAATCCCGCCATGTCCACATCATGGAAAGTTTCCATGTGCTTCCCAGGGAGGTACCAGTTTGAAGACCAGTATACCTGCTACCTACAGTTGCCAGATTTCGCAAATGAAGGTGCAAGACACCCAGTTCTATTTGATTCCATTTAAAGAACAAATAAGTAGTAGAAGGATGTCTCACGCACTAACTGTGCCATGCAATATTTGGGGCATACATACGCTAAAAAGTATTCATTGTTTATCTCAATTCGAATTTAACCAGAAGTCCCGTATTTTCTTTGGTAACCCTAGTTACCATTCTAGTGCAAATTACTATTTCAGATCTTGGGGAAGTGATCTCTGCTTGCTGACAACGAAACTTCTCAAAGGGCAAGTTTATGTCCTACTCATCTTTGTAGTTTTTGTTTCTCAGCGTCCAGAGAACTAGTAAACATCCAGGAGTTCTTGTTGAATGCCTGAACACAAGAATGGTTGCTCCTTACTTTATTGAATGGTAAAGAACTAAGCTGGTGCCCTCCACGTGAATAGCCAACTGCTCCTGGTCTTGCAAATTACTCAGCCTCCTGCTGCTACATCTTTGCTTGCATAAATTCTCATGCCTGGATATTTATTTCTTTAATCCTACATCCCTAGGCATAGCAGTCATTTTACTCAGTTTCCATGCCCCTACACATCGAAGAACCTTCCAGTGGCTTCCCAACCCACTCTGAATCAAATCCGAATGCCTTATCATGGCTGACAAGGCTGCATAGGATTTAGCTCCCTTCTGTCTCTCTGATCCTACTATTCTTCCCATTCTTAGTTCTGCCCTGGCCACACTGATTCTTACCCCAGGGCTTTGCATTTGCTGTTCTTTCTGCCTGAAATGTTTTCCTCAAGATCTTTGTGTGTCTTATTTACGCATCTCATTCAGGTCTTTGCTCAAATGCTGCTTCCTCAGGAAGACCTTTGTTGACCACCCTGATTGGAATAGCTCTCCTCCTCCCTGCACCTTAAAGGCTGCCTGGCTCTTCCAGTTGTGACCAGACACTGGGCTTTCTGCTAAAGATGCTGGAGAAAAAAAACCCTGAAGTGCCTCCAGGCCTGAGCTTCCCAGCCCCAACAGCAGGGGGCTCAGAGGAACGTGTTTCTCTCACTTCCACCTTTCAAACCTCAGTGGGTGCATCTGATTAGTGGAGCCTTAATCAGAGCCAAAAATCCTAGTTGCAAAGCAGTCTGGGAAATGTACTGTTTAGCTTTTCAGTTGCTTATTTCAGCAAGATAAAAAAGGAGAGTGGAATGAATGTCATATCCACCATATCCACCACAACTATGTGGCCATTACCTATAGTGTTGGAAAGAATATTTATACGTGAAAAAATTTGGGAAACAGGAATAAAATAGACAATTTTGTTTCAAAAATTAATATGGTACCTATTTATAGTAAACTGGAAGAATATATAAAAAGCTAATGGTATTTCTGAGTGGTGGAATAGTGAAGGAATAGTGAAGGAATAGTTTCTTGAATAGGATGGAGGTGGAGAAGGGGTTCAAACATGACAGAAGGGCCATCTCCTAAGAGGCTGGAGAGAAGATAAAGCCAAGTGTACAAAGACGAGTTGCAGTTGAGGAAGGAAACAGTGAGGTGCCTCTTAATTGTTGACTCTGTTTTGCTGTGAAGTGGAGGCAAGGCCATCACTAAGAGTGAAGGGAGAAGCTGTAAGGTTGGAGACACTAAATTAATGGGGAGAGTTCCAGACTACAGATTCGGAGAATGGCAGAGACAGCTGCTTAGGCTCCAACACAGTTGTTTCTGGTGGGCATTGACAGCCTAGCTTATGTAAAGAACCAGCCCGTCTTGCTGAGGCCATTTCTCTAGCAGTGACTCAACAGCCACTGAGGCTCGTTCGGCCTGGGGTGTCACATTCTTCAGCCTACCTGACATTTCTTGAGTGAAGTAAAGCTTCCTATCAATAATCATTGACTTTGACCACATCAGACATGACTAGGCATCAATAAACAGTTTTTTTTTTTAAATTACGGACGTAGATACATTGTAAGCAATAAGAGTTTGGGTTCTCAAGTACAACTGCCTGGATTACAAATCCAGCCTGTGTCACTTATTAGAGTTGTGTGCTTTCTTTATGCCTTAACTTTCTCATCTGTATGGTGGAGGCGATAATTGTATGTATTTCATAGAGTTGCTGTGAAATTTTTTTTATTATTTTTTTTAAGTCTATTTATTTTAAGAGAGAGACAGAGCATGCACACAAGCAGGGGAGGGACAGAGAGGAGAGACAGAATCCCAAGCAGGCTCCATATCATCCACACAGAGCCTGATGAGGGGCTTGAACTCATGAACTGCGAGATCATGACCTGAGCCGAGATCAAGAATAAGATGCTTAACTGACTGAGCCATCCAGGCACCCCAGAGTTGCTGTGAAATTTAAGTGAAATAACACAATGTGTTAAGAACAATGTCTGCCACATCATATGCCCATAATACAACCTGTTTGCCATTGCTATTACTGTTATCTGTTAATGTGGGGGGGGGGGAGTGTGAAAAAAACTGTGATTTAATTTATTACCTTTTTCCATTTGCCTACTAGCTCTGACCTCAGGCTTCTTGTTATACTGACACAGTTGAGAATTAAGGGCCTTTAATTAATCAAATATTCTGATTAAGAGATCGTGGACATATATATTGATTAGCAATTTTCAAAGCAGTGCTGCACAATAAAATACACACAACATGAATTTTTCATTGTAGATAATCTACGCTTTGATGGATTAGGAGGGTCTAAGTACCCGTTACAGACTGGCTTCTCCAGGAAGCAGATTATGAGATGGATATTAACACACAGGAAGTTTATAAAGGAGAGCCCCTGAGATTAACACCGGTGGCAAGAAGGGGAAGGAAGCAGGAATGAGCAGGGAAGGGAGTCAAGCCCTAATGCAGCCTCTAGTGAAACAGCTCATCTCATGGGGGAGCTCTGACCCTCTGATGGCCCCTCAGCCTTGTCTTGAATTGAAGTGAGGGAGGACAGCCTTCGTGTCTGTCTACTTACCAAATACTTGATGCAGGTGACCCCTGAAAGAAAGCGTGACCATGGGCACGGTAGTTTACTTTAGCAGAAGCAATCCTCAGAGAGGGCTGAAAGCAGAGGGCCACCTTCCAACAGCCCTACCAATGGCTGCGGGGATAGTCTTTCCTTCTTTCCAAAGGGGGGAAACTGGGTGCTACATTAGAGAGTCCACCACTTGAGCCTTTAAGCACTGTCATTTGAATGGCACTTACCTGCATATGATAGATATACAGTTCTAGTTTTTTAATTTTTTTATAATTTTATATTTTTTAAATTTACATCCAAATTAGTTAGCATATAGTGCAACAATGATTTCAGGAGTAGATTCCTTAGCACCCCTTACCCATTTAGCCCATCCCCCCTCCCACAACCCCTCCAGTAACCCTCAGTTTGTTCTCCATGTTTATGAGTCTCCTCTGTTTTGTCCCCCTCCCTGTTTTTATATTATTTTTGTTTCCCTTCCCTTATGTTCATCTGTTTTGTCTCTTAAAGTCCTCATATGAGTGAAGTCATATGATTTTTGTCTTTCTCTGACTGACTAATTTCACTTAGCATAATACCCTCCAGGTCCATCCACGTAGTTGCAAATGGCAAGATTTCATTCTTTTGGATTGCCAAGTAATACTCCATTGTGTGTGTGTGTGTGTGTGTGTGTGTGTGTGTGTGTGTGTGTGTGTATACCACTTCCTCTTTATCCATTCATCCATCGATGGACATTGGGCTCTTTCCATACTTTGGCTATTGTTGATAGTGCTGCTATAAACATTTGGGTGCATGTGTCCCTTTGAAACAGCACACCTATATCCCCTGGATAAATACCTAGTAGTGCAATTGCTGGGTCGTAGGGTAGTTCTATTTTTAGTTTTTTGAGGAACCTCCATACTGTTTTCCAGAGTGGCTGCACCAGCTTGCATTCCCACCAACAATGCAAAAGAGATCCTCTTTCTCCTCATCCTCGCCAACAGCCGTTGTTGCCTGAGTTGTTAATGTTAGCCATTCTGACAGGTGTGAGGTGGTATCTCATTGTGGTTTTGATTTGTATTTCCCTGATGATGAGTGATGTTGAGCATTTTGTCATGTGTTGGTTGGCCATCTGGATGTCTTCTTTGGAGAAGTGTCTATTCATGTCTTTTGCCCATTTCTTCACTGGATTCTTTGTTTTTTGGGTGTTGAGTTTGATAAGTTCTTTATAGATTTTGGATACTAACCCTTTATCTGATATGTCGTTTGCAAATATCTTCTCCCATTCCACCAGTTGCCTTTTAGTTTTGCTGATTGTTTCCTTCGCTATGCAGAAGCTTTTTATTTTGATGAGGTCCCAGTAGTTCATTTTTGCTTTTGTTTCCCTTGCCTCTGGAGACGTGTTGAGTAAGAAGTTGCTGCGGCCAAGGTCAAAGAGGTTTTTGCCTGCTTTCTCCTCGAGGATTTTGATGGCTTCCTGTCTTTCATCCATTTTGAGTTTATTTTTGTGTATGGTATAAGAAAGTGGTCCAGGTTCATTCTTCTGCATGTCACTGTCCAGTTTTCCCAGCACCACTTGCTGAAGGGACTGTCTTTATTCCGTTGGATATTCTTCCCTGCTTTTTCAAAGATTAATTGGCCATACGTTTGTGGGTCCATTTCTGGGTTCTCTATTCTGTTCCATTAATCTGAGTGTCTGTTCTTGTGCCAGTACCATACTGTCTTGATAATTACAGCTTTGCAATACAACTTGAAGTCTGGGATTGTGATGCCTCCTGCTTTGGTTTTCTTTTTCAAGATTGCTTTGGCTATTCAGAGTCTTTTCTGGTTCCATACAAATTTTAGGATTATTTGTTCTAGCTCTGTGAAGAATGCTGGTGTTATTTTGATAGGGATTGCACTGAATATGTAGATTGCTTTGGGTAGTATCGGCAGTTTAACAATATTTGTTCTTCCTATCCAGGAGCATGGAATCTTTTTCCATTTTTTTGTGTCGTCTTCAATTTCTTTCATAAGCTTTCTATAGTTTTCAGTGTATAGATTTTCACCTCTTTGGCTAGATTTATTCCTAGTTATTTTATGGGTTTTGGTGCAATTGTAAATGGGATCAATTCCTTGATTTCTCTTTCTGTTGCTTCATTGTTGGTGAATAAGAATGCAACCAATTTCTGTGCTTTGACTTTATATCCTGCAACTTTGCTGAATTCATGCATCAGTTCTAGCAGTTTTTTGGTGGAATCTTTTGGGTTTTCCATATAGAGTATCATGTCATCTGTGAAGAGTGAAAGTTTGACCTCTTCCTGGCCGATTTGGATGCCTTTTATTTCTTTGTGTTGTCTGATTGCAGAGGCTAAGACTTTTAATACTATGTTGAATAACAGTGGCGAGAGTGGACATCCCTGTCTTGTTCCTCATCTTAGGGGGAAATCTCTCAGTTTTTCCCCATTGAGGATGATATTAGCATTGGATCTTTTGTATATGACTTTTATGATCTCAAGGTGTGAGGTGTGATCCTTCTATCCCTACTTTCTTGAGGGTTTTTATCAAGAAAGGATGCTGTATTTTGTCAAATGCTTTCTCTGCATCTATTGAGAGGATCATATGGTTCTTGTCCTTTCTTTTATTGATGTGATGAATCACGTTAATTGTTTTGCGGATATTGAACCAGCCCTGCATCCCAGGTATAAATCTCATTTGGTCGTGGTGAATAATTTTTTTAATGTATTGTTGGAGCCGGTTGGCTAATATCTTATTGAGGATTTTTTCCATCCATGCTCATCAGGGAAATTGGTCTATAGTTCTCCTTTTTAGTGGGGTCTCTTTCTGGTTTTGGAATCAAGGTTATGCTGGCCTCATAGAAAGAGTTTGGAAGTTTTCCTTCCATTTCTAGTTTTTTGAACAGCTTCAAGAGAATAGGTGTTAACTCTTTCTTAAGTGTTTGGTAGAATTCCCCTGGAAAGCTATCTGGCCCTGGACTCTTGTTTTTTGGGAGGTTTTTGATTACTAATTTGATTTCTTTATGGTCAGAAGTCTGGTCAAATTTTCTATTTCTTTCAGGTTCAGTTTTGGTAACATATATGTTTCTAGGAATTTGTCCATTTCTTCCAGATTGCCCATTTTATTGGCATATAATTGCTCATAATATTCTCTTATTATTGTTTTTATTTCTGCGGTGTTGGTCGTGATCTCTCCTCTTTCATTCTTGATTTTATTTATTTGGGTCCTTTCCTTTTTCTTTTTGATCCAACTGGCTAGGGATTTATCAAGTTTGTTAATTCTTTCAAAGAACCAGGTTCTGGTTTCATGATCTGTTCTACTGTTTTTTTGGTTTTGAAAGCATTAATTTCTGCTCTAATCTTTATTATTTCTTGTCTTCTGCTGGTTTGGGGTTGTATTTGCTGTTCTTTTTCCAGCTCTTTAAGGCATAAGGTTAGGTTGTGTATCTGAGATCTTTCTTCCTTCATTATGAAGGCCTGGATTGCTATATACTTTCCTCTTACAACCGCCTTTGCCGCGTCCCAGAGGTTTTGGGTTGTGGTGTTAGCATTTTCATTGGCTTCCATATACTTTTTAATTTGCTCTTTAACTTCTTGGTTAGCTCATTCATTCTTTAGTAGGATGTTCTTCAGTCTCCAAGTATTTGTTACCTTTCCAAATTTTTTCTTGTGGTTGATTTTGAGTGGTCTGAAAATATGCACGGTATGATCTCGATCTTTCTGTACTTGCTGTGGGCTGATCTGTGTCCCAGTATGTGGTCTATTCTGGAGAATGTTCCATGTGCACTGGAGAAGAATGTATATTCTGCTGCTTTAGGATGAAATGTTCTGAATATATCTGTTAAGTCCATCTGGTTCAGTGTGTCATTCAAAGCCATTGTTTCCTTGTTGATATTTTGATTAGATGATCTGTGCATTGCTGTGAGTGGGGTGTTGAAGTCTTCTCCTATTATGGTATAACTATCAATGAGTTGCTTTATGTTTGTGATTAATTGATTTATATATTTGGGTGTTGCCTCATTTGTCGCATACATGTTTACAATTGTTAGGTCTTCTTGGTGGATAGACCCCTTGATTATGATATAATGCCCTTCTTTATCTCTTGATACAGTCTTTATTTTAAAGTCTAGATTGTCTGATAGAAGTATGGCTACTCCAGCTTTCTTTTGTTGACCATTAGCATAATAATTTGTTCTCCATCCCCTTACTTTCAATCTGAAGGTGTCTTTAGGTCTAAAGTGGGTCTCTTGTAAACAGCATATAGATGGATCTTGTTTTCTTATCCGTTCTGTTACTGTATGTCTTTTGATTGGAGCATTGAGTCCATTAATGTTTAGAGTGAGTACTGAAAGATATGAATTTATTGCCATTATGTTGCTTGTAGAGTTGGAGTTTCTGGTGGTGTTCTCTGGTCCTTTCTAGTCTTTATTGCTTTTGCAATTTATTTATTTATTTATTTATTTATTTATTTATTTATTTATTTATTATTTATTTAATCTTTTCTACCCTCAGAGAGTCCCCCTTAAAATTTCTTGCAGGGCTGGTTTAGTGGTCACAAACTCCTTTAATTTTTGTTTGGCTGGGTAACTTTTTATATCTCCTTCTATTCTGAATGGCAGCCTTTCTGGATAAAGAATTCTTGACTGCATATTTTTCTGATTTAGCACATTGAATATATCCTTTCTGGCCTGCCAAGTTTCTGTGGATAGGTCTGCTGCAAACCTGATCTGTCTTCCCTTGTAGGTTAAGGACTTTTTTTCCCTTGCTAGTTTCATGATTCTCTCCTTGCCTGAGTATTTTGTGAATTGGACTATGATATGCTTTGTTGATGGTCAGTTTTTGTTGAATCTAATGGGGGTCCTCTGTACTTCCTGGATTTTGATGTCTGTGTCTTTCCCTAGGTTAGGAAAGTTTTCTGCTATGATTTGCTTACATAACATTTCTACCCCTATTTCTCTCTCTTCCTCTTCTGGGACCCCTATAATTCTGATGTTGTTCCTTCTTAATGAGTCACTGATTTCTCTAATTTTTAAATCATGCCTTTTTGCCTTAATCTCCCTCTTTTTTTCTGCTTCATTATTCTCCATAAGTTTGTCCTCTATATCACTGATTCTCTGTTCTGCGTCATCCATCCTTGCTGCCACAGCATCCATTCGAGATTGCAGCTCAGTTATACTATTTTTTTTCAGCCTGATCAGTTTTTACTTCTTTTGTCTCCATAGAAAAGAATTCTAATCTATTTTCGACTCCAGCTAGTATTCTTATAATGATTCTAAATTCTGGCTCAGACATCTTCCTTGTGTCTGTATTGGTTAAGTCCCTCACTGTCGTTTCTTCCTGCTCTTTCTTTTGTGGTGAATTCCTTCGTTTCGTCATTTTGGAAGGAGAAAAGGAATTAATAAGGTAGAAAAAATTAAAATTAAAAAACATTAAAATTAAAAAATTAAAAACACCCACACACAAAATTGAATAAATGATTCTAGATCCTAGGTGTGTTTTGGTCTGGGTGTTGAAAGTGGCTTGATAGATTAGAGAAAAAGGGGGGGGAAAGAAAAAAAAGGAAATCTTGAAAATTTGAAAAAATGAATACACTGAAATAGACTAAAATGAAATGATGGAAGTAAAATAGAATTTGAAAAAATTTACACAAAAGTAAAAAATATAGTAGAAAAAAATAAAGAAAAATATTGTTAATAAAAATTGAAAATAAAAATGAATTTTTTCTGTTTCTGTATTCAAGAAAAAGAAAAGAAACCAAAAAGAGAAAAGAAAAAGAAAAAAAGAAAATTGAATAGTTGGACTGGCTAACAGACTGAAATACGACTGAAATTACTGCATTTTCCCCTAGAAGTCAAGCCTTGAAGCACTTTATAGTCCATAAACTAAGCAGGCAGTGACTCTTGTGTTCTTGAAGAGCGAGGTTGGCCCAGTTGGGCGGGGCTTAGTGTAATGACTCCCTTCTCCACTAGATGGCGCTGCTTAGCTTACTGGGGTGGATTGTTGTGGCACTTGTAGGTGCATATGCGCATGCGCGGGAGGGGTGAAAATGGCATCACCCAGCTACCCAGTCCCTAGTGTCAGAACTCTGTTCTCCCCAATCAGCAGTTACACCCGTCCTCCGTCTTTGGCTTTCGTCCATTCCCCATTTCCACTCTGTTACCAAGCCCCAGGCAGCACCTCCCTCCCGAGTTTTGTCTCAGATGCGGCTGCCTTCCCTGACCCCCCTCACTTCTGAGGGACTGCTGCTTTGACCCGCTCTGCCCCTCTGCAGAGGGTCTCACCGAGCAATGGCTGGGTGCCGGCCGCACCCTGGAACGCTTGTGGTACCGTGCTGCTGCCAATTCCCAGAGACTGCGGCTGGGTGTCAGCCCACTCCAGAAAAAGTTTGCGAGATAGTGTAGCAGCAGTGCCTCAGGGATTATGGAAAATCACAACACACATCTAGCCCCAGGCTTCACCCCCAATGACCTTGTTCCAGCACCAGCAAATGTGGCCATGTCTGGGGTCTGCTGGGCCAAGGTGGCCTCACAGCCTCTACCAAATATCCTTTCAGCAGTGGAACCGCTTCTCCCCGTGTGGCCCGAGAACCTCCCGGACCCCACTCTGCTCCTGGGGATTCGCCCTTCCCACCAGAGCACCGCCAGGTATCGAGCTGCGGAGTTGCAGACTCTGCGCTCACCTCGTTTACAGTCTTAATGGAATGTAAACCCTCTCCTTTCTCTTTTCTCCCTTTTTAGTTCAGTCCCTGTGGCTGTTTCCAATTTTCCAGTTTCTCTCCAGCTGCTTTTGGGGAGGGGTGCTTTCCCCATTTTCTCCTCCCCACCCCCCGTCGTCTCTCCAGATGCAAAAACAGCTCCCTGTTTTCTGAGGCTTCTCTTTCCCCCAGTTCACCTCTCTGTGCCATGTACCTGCTGAGTTCTGTGGTTCAGGTTGTACAGATTGTTTTGCTAATCCTCAGATCAGTTTTCTGGGGGTGCAGGATGGTTTAGTGTTGGTTTGGCTGTTATTTCATGGACGTGAGACACACAAAAAACTTCCATGCTGTTCTGCCATCTTGGCTCCTCCCCCTTTTAAAAAATTTTTTAAATGTTTATTTTTTTTCAAGAGGGATAGAGAAAGACAGTGTGAGCAGGGGAGGGGCAGAGAGAGAAAGAGAGACAGAATCTGAAGTAGGCCCCAGGCTCTGAGCTGTCAGCACAGCTGACATTGCAGCTCAGCTGTCGTGAGCTGAACTCACGAACTGTGAGATCATGACCAGAGCTAAAGACGGATGCTTAACTGACTCAGTCACTCAGGTGCCCTGATGTACAGTTCTATTAAAAGAGAACTTTGAGGGGCATCTGGGTGGCTCAGTCGGTTGTGTGTCCAAACGTTGATTTTGGCTCAGGTCATGATCTCACCATTTATGGGATCAAGCCCTGCATCGGGCTCTGTGCTGACAGCTAGGAGCCTCCTTGGGATTCTCCCTCTCTCCATCTCTCTCTGCCCCTCCCCTACTCATGCTCTCTTTCTGTCTCTCAAAACTAAATAAACATTTAAAAAAATGAAAACAGAGAACTTTGATCTGTCAAGTATCAGAGATTCCGCAGTGCTTTGGCTTTACAGGGAAACAGAATTTAAGAGGTTTATTTTTTGCCTGTGAAGCAATGTCATCCTTCTACCATGGAGTCCTGAGAACATAAGCATCTGTACATGTGTGCGTGTGTGTCCTCCAAAAAAACCTGGAGGCCCTGTTCTCTTCTTCTCTCTTCCTGTAAACCATCTCTCCCAGTCTTGCTTTATCTGTCTCTTCTGTTCAGTGTTCTTTAATCCTATACTTCCTTGTAGCAGAAGGGAATGTAAACCAGAGCCACTGGGGAACTGACCTTCTTGGGTCATTTTCTACAGATGCAGAGGATTAGCTGAAACAGGCAGTCTTGAGGGGAAGGATTACCTGAAGGACACGGTATGTCCCAGGGGAGGGAGGTCAGTGTTCTGGCAGAGATGACAGTCACAGTAGCTGTTGTCCTACGGTGATGGCGGCCTGGGGACAGTGTGGTGAACACTGGCCATTGGGCTTCTGTTTGGGAATAAGAAAGGAGTGGCTGTCTTGGCAGTGAAACTATAGTATTTCACCATACCCACTGTGTCTGCTAGGGCTCTGGATTAAATATGGGGCTGGCACTAACTTACACCTTCCTTCACCTTCATATTACCTTGTTCTATCTGGGACTTCACGTTTTTCAAGGGATTGAAAAGCATTTCTCTTGCCCCGGCTGCCTGTTAGTAAGGGCCTGAGGAGGAAGGCAAGACACAGTTATTGCTTCTACCACTATTTCAGTCCTGATGGTGGCGCAGGTAATTATGCTTGGAAAACATTTACGGTAAAGTAGAACAGAGAAAATCTCCGTGGCCGACTCTGCAACGAATAGGAAATGGCGGCCATAAATAGTGGTGTCTAAATGAAGGGCTCCAGCATCATTCCTCCCTGCTCCCCGTTCCCACCTCCATTCCAACCCCACCCAGGATTTCTTAATTTCTTCTTCCATACACAGGTGTTGAGGATTGAGAACTGGCTGGTAAAATGCGTTCCCTTTTCACAGAGGGAAAAAGTATGAGTTATGGTGGAGGGTAGGATGTGGTAACGTAGGATGCCACGGTCAGCTAGATGACAAACGTTTGTTGCGTGGCTACGGCGGCACACGGCACAAGGAGGATGCACATGAAAAGCAAGGGGTCTTGCTGTTTACGTGCTGCCCCTGTACCTTGTCTTTACCTCTCCAGTGCATTCAGGTGTCACTTAGAATTGTTGGCATGAGTATTTTGTTGTCCGACATCTTTCTCTGGCTGTTAGAGCCTACTAACCTGTGTATAGGGCATCCCAGAAGTACTGGGAATTAATGCTCCCTATGATTGACAGGAGCAGGTGCATAAACAGCCCACCTCCATCCCCCTCTACACAAGCTCCTACAGGTCCCCACTTGATTCAGCTTAGGGTAGCTTGCTTGATAATGGACCTTTTATTGGCTGCCTTGTTTTTCTCAGTTTCACTTCCCCACTCCTCTGTGGGTGTTTCCAGAAATCATCTCCCAAAGCAACCACTGGTACTTGGACCCTTACCTCAGGGTCTTCTGGGGGAACCCAAACTAAGGCCTAGCCTGTTGGAAAAGGTAGACATACTGTCGAGCGTGAAGAAGTACCATTGGCTTCAAGTTACAATCCTTCTGCTTAATTTTCTGTGTGGCATGCAGAGTCCTCTGTCGTGAAGAAGAGAAATAGGTAAAGAAGCACTTATTTTGCTCTTGACAATACAGGGAAGAGGTTTCACTGTTTTATTGAAAAAGGAGGAATACAATCATGAATCCAGCCATGGGCATGATGCCTCTGTCCTCCGTGGGGAGAAGGTTGAGAAGGCTTCTGGTGTGCGTGGCAGAGTCTGGCTGGGGGTGGGGCTACAGGGCTCTGCTGGGCAGCAAGGAGAGGGGAGATGCAGGTCACATTTTCAAGACCTTGGTGGTAGATTAAGTAACCTTCAGCCCACGTTTGATAACTTGATATGTAATGCTCTTTGTTAGCCTTTTTTTTAACTTTATTTTTGAGAGAGAGAGAGAGAGAGAGAAGGAAAGCATGAGTGGGGGAGGAGCAGAGAGAGAGGGGGACAGAAGACCCGAGGCAGGTTCTGCACTAACGGCAGAGAGCCCCTTGTGGGGCTGGAACCCGCGAGCTGTGAGATCACGACCTGAGCCGACGTCGGACGCTTAACCAACTGAACCACCCAGGCGCCCCTTTTTGGTAGCCTTTAAAACTAAAAGCAAAAGGCTCAAAAGTAATAGGATTGGGACTAAGAAAAAACCCTCATTTTCCAGGCAGTTACTGACCCTTGCAAAGTGGCTTCCTTGTGTTAATAGTGACAAGCCACCAGCCTCCGAGTTATTTATTACAGTGGAACAGCTGCAAGTCTATGAGTATGGATGTGTTCTGTAAAACCCTTTAAGCTTTCTTTCAAATACTGATTTTATTAGCATCAGTGATTGTCTCTGTTGAGTAGTTCAGCATGTAGTGAGCTGCACTGTTTATCTTTAGCCAGCGCTCAGAAACTGTTACTTAAGTAATGCAAAGGAAAGCCATTTTTGTTTGGGGCGTGCTGGCTCAAATCCCTGCCTGCTCTGTTCACCTGCTATTTACCTAGTGTGCAAGCAGGGCACTGCAGAGCAGAGCTGAGAAGTGGGATGCGAACCCTCCTTGGCATCCGCATTCCCCCTCTCCACAGAGGAGCTCCTTCCTTCCCTCGGGAAACGGGAAAGAGGTGCTAATAGCATCTGGGGTAAACTGCGTTCAAAATCTTGCTCTCAGGGGCATGGCTGCCGGCCAGCCCAGCCACCGTGGACTGGTGTTTCATTTCCCTTCTCTTCCAGCTGGAGAGAAGCGGAATCTCAGGGTTCTACCAGGCAGGGAGGGGCCTGGAGGAAAAAGACTGGGTCTGAGCGTCTAATTGAATGCTTGCCCAGGTGCAAGAAATCAATTCTGTCCTCCCCACTGGAGGGATCTCCTCTGCGGTCACGTCCCCTTTTATCCAAATATATGGCACATTCGAAGGCACGCATTCAGGAGCCGACACCCGCAGCACCTTAGTGTCACTTAGTTCATCACGCCCCCTTCGACAAGAACCTTTCTTCTGAGTAACAGTAGAAAGTTGTTATTGTTTCCCTGGAGGGAGAATAATAGATATCTTGATGTGACACGTTCTGTGCAACGGGGACCCTGGCAAACAGTCTGCCGATTTCACAGAAAATAATTTGATTTCTGAAATCGTTATTTCAAGAGCATGCTTTTTTTTTTTTTTTTAATTTTAAATGAGGATTCCACCTGCTGTACAGGGAGGAGTGAGGGAAAGGTGCCAGGAAGTGAAAGCCTGGTGAGGGAAATTAGAGACGGCTAAGTATTCTTAAGGAGCTGCGGCAAACACTGGGCACAGAGGCTGGCATTGGAAGGGGGCCAGCCTGAGCAAAAGGGGCTGACTGTCCTCCTCGCCAGCTCCAGTGGGCAGAGCTAGCAGAGGGGAAGCTGAAAAAAAAAGGGAAGTTGAGGAGGATAAAAGTGAATAGAAAGGAGACTATTAATTCAGAGTCTTTAGGAAGAATTTGTGCTTTTACGAGGCAGCTGTTAAGGGGACCAAGGGGGAAAGATAGGATAGAACCACAAGCCTTCTTCTAGAAGAGTTACCAGTTGAGAACACAGGCCTCTCTCTGTGGCTTCATCGTTATGCTTTATTTGCTGCATAATTCTCCCTGGGTCTTGCTCCTCTATGGAGATTTCTGATGAATTAAGCTACGCTGGTGTGTTATTTGGGGCTGGACACTCACTGTGTTTCTCTGCACAGGTCGTATATTTGCATTTGAAAGACGGTCTAAACTTGAAGAAATAATGTATCATGAGGGAATGGCAAACTCAATGAGGCCAACGTCAAGTGTTGTCCACCGCATCCCCCCCTTTCTTGTCACAGATCCATTTGTTGTGAGCTCAAAAAACATGATCTCAGGGTGCCTGGGTGGCTCAGTCGGTTAAGCATCTGACTCTTGATTTTAGCTCAGGTCATGATGTCATCGTTCATGAATTTGAGCTCTGCATCGGGCTCCATGCTGACAGTCAGTGGGGAGCCTGCTTGAGATTCTCTCTCTCCCTCTCTCTACTACTCCTTTGCTTGCACTCTCTGTCTCAACAACAAATAAACATTAAAAAAAAAAACCATGATCTCTCCAAATTTCTGTTGAACTGTTCATCACATTTCTTAAATGTGTGGAATGCAAAATGTAAAATATCATTCCAGAAAAAGCACAAAGAAATCACAGGCAGGTTACAAGACCTGATGTCAGAGACGTGTGAGCTGAACCAATGCCCTCACCCCAACTAGCCCAATGTTTGGCTGAAGGCATCTTCAGAAACTGCAAGTTTTACTTACTGTCATGTGAGGTCTGAATCAAGCATCGAGCAGAAGGCTCAACCTCGGAAGTTATCCAGCCACAGTTGGCCTCTTGTCAGAGTTTTCCAGGATACAAAGGCTTGTCCTAGAGCCTCTCTATACCTGTGGCACCTTGACAGGTAACCACCTAATTCATAATTTACACTCTGGGGTACTAGGCAAGGTACAATCCCCCCCACGCCCCCCCAGATTCCAGTCTTCCATGAACAGATTTATTTCTAATGTGCTTTAAGGTAGGCCAGCACTGTTCAATCGAACTTTCTGGGATGGTGGAAATGTTCTATGTCTGCGCTGTCCATACATAGCCTCTGGCCACATGTTATTTAGCACTTGAAATGTGGCTAGTTTGACTGGGAAGTGCATTTTAAATTTTATCTAAACTTAATTAATTTGCATTTCAATTGCAACATGTGGCTAGTGGCTACCGTGTTAGACACAGGGCAGAAGCACACCCCAAAATATGATAAAATGGAATAATTAGCAATATTTATCTTTAATGTCAAAGAGAAGCCTGGTACTGTGGAGTCCCCCATTTAAATGGCCATTTTTCTGGGTGGCCATGTCTGTCCGTGACTTTCACTGACTGCTACCCAATGTGTCTTCAGGGAAACATGTAAATTTGGTGTTAAGTGTAGAGTTCCCTTGTCCTCTTTTTCAGCCTCCAGGTCAGACTAACATGTAGGGCTGTTTTCTCCTCCAGACAATAGGCATTGCCTCCCAAAGCTGGATCCTTTCGTTCCGTAAAAGCGAGAAGCTGGAGTCTTTCCAAAGAATAAAAGCTTTCCTTGAAGACTCTGCCTAGGAATGACAGCATTAGTGGTTTGAATACATTAAAGGCCGGATCACTCTATGCCCACTCCAGGCGGATCACATATATACATATTTTTAATTCCTTGCCCTTGGTCAACCAACATAAGGGAATTGGGACTGAAATCCCATGTGAGCCTCCTTGGAATTTAAAGCCCACTTTGCTAAGACAGGATTAGGCAAGATAAAGGAAAAAGCAAGAAAATGAACACAAACACAATTAGACTAGACCAGCCCTCGAGTCAAGTCATGTGTAATTTCCAATACAAGAAGATTTAATTATGCCATCATGACCAAAATCACTTATTAAGTGCCCATTTATATGTGATGCTGGACCGGGAAGATATACAGAGAAAGTCCGCCTCAGTCTCAGCCCACTAGACAGACAATAATGAAACAGAGAGATATTCAGGATGGGAATTAAATGCATTAATGAATATTTACATTCAGTGCAAATGTAGCCCCCACAGAGCAGGCTTGAAACTCAAAAGACTAAAGAACAAAGCTCTGGACTGTTCTGTTGGATGCAGAAGGTGGGGGAGGAGGCTGTTTGGATCTCTTGTTCTCTTTGCTATGTGCATGAACGTGCTGTTTGTCCTTTGGGAAAGGTGTGTGTGTGTGTGTGTGTGTGTGTGTGTGTGCGTGTGTGTGTGCGTGTGTGTGTGGCGCAGGGGGTGGGTTCAGGATTTCTGCAGCCTGGAGGCTGTTCTCTTCCTGCTCCAAACCAGAGAGACACAGCGAACCACCACCTCTCCCTGCAGCATGCACTAATATAGGTTACAGAAGGTGAGTGGCTGAGAGAGAGAGAGAGAGAGAGAGAGAGAGAGAGAGAGAGAGAACAAATGAGAACTCCAGCAAGCCACACAGCAGTAGAACTCCACTCAACACACAACACCGGGAATCCCTCTAGACTAGGGGTGAAACAGGGATCTTCTTCCCCAAGGCGATGGAGGTGAGAGGGACAAACTAGGCTTGGGGAAAACCCAGGGAAGAGACACCAGAGCTGGTAATCCAGAAACTGAGAAGACGGGGGGGGGGGGGTGGGGAAGAAAATAAGGAAGAAAAGGAGACATTTGGGGGCAATTTCTTATAAGTCACAGTTTTTCAAAGTGTGTTTTTAGGATGGCACATGCTGAGGTGGCTTGGCTAACTTGGAAAAGTTCGATGGTTTCAGTGAGCTAATGACAACCAGCGGCTTGGTCAGTTAGGAACGGGCAGTTCCAGCATGGCGCAGAGAGCTGTGCAACAGTCAGTTAGGAGCCTAAGAGTTTTGAGATCATCCATATCCAAACTGAGGTGGCATCCTTGAAAGATTAGGAAAAGCATGAGGATTCTCTAAGTGTGATGGCTCTGATGGGAAGAAATGGCAGGAAAGAGATGTGATGGATTGACCTTTTCAAATATCGCGCCTGGGTGGCTCAGTCGATTGGGTGTCTGACTCTTGGTTTTGACTCAGGTCATGATCTCGCAGTTCATGAGTTCGAGCCCCACATCGAGCTCCGCACTGGCAGTGCGGGGCCTGCTTGGGATTCTCTCTCTTCCCTCTTTCTCTGCCCCTCCCCCGCTCATGTGCTCAGTCTCTCTCTGTCTCAAAAATAAACTTAAATAAAATAAAATAAATCAAATACCAGATGGGCCCCTTGTGTAGAAGAGCTATCATATTAACTGTAAGAATTCAGCTGGTCTGTTTGTGGTTCAGTCTCCACACGTGGTATACACTGGACCAGTGCCTTGCTCACGGCGCTCTGTTATTCATGTTGCTAAATAGTTTATCGTATCCCTCGCCTCATGTAATGCAGAAACTCTTCTTTCTAGAGCACGCTGAAGTAAATCCCAGAGCACGCTCCAGCTACCTGTTATCCCAAATTCCTCTATCTGTCTGCCTTGGGCTTCTGCTCTGAGTGGCCGTGGAGCCCATTCTGCCTCATGGTAGGTAGATAGCTCCTGCTAGTTATTATAGTTACAGCTGTTATTTATTGCTAACATTTATTGACTTCTTACTGTGTATTGGGGCTATACATGTATTCTTTCCTTTAATTTTT
Organism: Felis catus; assembly: GCF_018350175.1. Taxonomy (NCBI): domain Eukaryota; kingdom Metazoa; phylum Chordata; class Mammalia; order Carnivora; family Felidae; genus Felis; species Felis catus. The sequence goes on from NC_058386.1 coordinate 37,352,215, forward strand.
ACAGTAACTTCATAGGGGAAGTACTATTATCCACATTTTATAGGTGTGGAAACAGATTGGGAGATGGATGGAATAGTGGCCCTCCACCCCAAAATGCGTGTCCACCCAGAACTTCAGAATGTGACTTTGTTCGGAAATAGGGTCTTTGCAGATGTAATGAGTTAAGATGTGGTCGTGTAAGAGTAGGGTGGGCCCCTAGCACAATGATGGGTGTCATTGTAAGAAGAGGAGAGGGCACACGGTGATACAGAGAGAAGAACCCATGTGAAGGCAGTGAAAAGATAATACAGCAACCATCACCGGAAGCCAGGAAAGAGACATGGGACCCATTTCTTCCTGAGAGCTTCCAGAAGGAAGCAACCCTGTGGACCCATTGCTCTAGGACTTCTGGCCCCCTGAACTATGAGAGAAGACATTTCTGTCATTTTAAGTCACCCAGTGTGTGGTAACTTCTTACGGCAGCCCTAGGAAATGAATACAGAGGTGTTAAGTACCTTGTCCCAGATCACACTGTTAGTAAAGATCCCACTGTAGAAGCCAGGGCTTGAAACAAGATCTGTCTGATTCCAGAGCCACCATACTGAACACATACACTCTCCTTTTTCTCCATAGTACAACATCAAAACACTTCCACACTCCCCAGAAATTATCCCCTCTGTGTCATACTGAGGAAGCATTAAACATTCTCCTTGGCCCTGGAAACCTGGGTTCTGTTACTTGACCATTTCATACCTACTTTCTGTGAGCTACACCAGTTTCTCTGGTTAAAAACAGGTATAGGCAAAAAAAAAAAAAAACCCACACACAAAACAACAAAAACAAAACAAAAGCAGGTATAGGTACAGGTGTACATGTAAATACAGATATAAATAGATATAAATAAAATTCAGCGTAAGGAAGGTTTTCACTCCTATTTGCCTTGGTTTCCCAGATACATGGCGTGGTGTTCTCCATATCTAACAAAAGTTCAACAATGTCTGTTAATTAATTAGGAAAGAAAGAATGGACATCTTCTCTTGAGGGCCTTGTAATCTCATTTCAATGATTAAATAAATCTCTAATCCCAAGTCTGTGCACCTTGTTAAATAAAGTGAGGAAAGCTTGGAAATTAATTTCTTTAATATGTAGCGATTAAGAGCATGGGCTTTTGAATCACTGGTCATGGGCTCACTCACCTCTTCACCACTGCCTAGCTGTGTGTCATCGGGCAAGTTGATTTATCTCTCCGAGCTTCCTTGTCGTTGTTTTCAAAATGATGGGAACACTAGCCACTGTATAGGGTTTCATTACTATTAAATGAGCTAATGAGTAGAATACACTTTACATGGTACCTGGCTCATACAAAGTGATCAGGCATGGTGGTTCTTGGAGCTGTAGGTGTACATAAATATACAGCATGTGCATCGCTAGGATTTTAATGCTATTATCACATGAAGATATAGAGAGCAACATATATCTTAATTGCTACTAAAGTTGGATTCAGTCAGTTGCAATGGAACGTTTGGTTTTCTGCCTCTAAAGTCCTCTGTTAACAAATCCCTGTAGGTCACACTAAATGTAGCTAATTCAGACAGGAAGCCCCAGAATGGCAATGGCTGCTAAGATATTGGTGCACTGAGTGAGCAGGGGAGGTAAGCAGCCCCCTGCCCCCAGGAACCTGGTTGCCTTCATTCACTACCTGGACACCTATGGCTGTCCCATGCCTTGTGCTATCAAGGTACCTGTGCATAGTAGATGCTATTTCAATGTGTCTGTGCCTTTAACTGAATTCTTATTAATACCAGCCTCTCAGAAAGCTGTTGGTTGGAAATTGCTGGCAATCACATATCTAAAAATTTCTCGGTAGCAAAGAGCTGGGTAATATCACTTAATTGGAAGATACCAGTGATCTGGCTGCAACTGTGTTTGCAGAACGTCTGGCATCTCCACCATTTCTGAGCCTTCTAGATTAAGCAAATGGCTGAAATTCTGATCTTCTGCATGCAAACTCCCTGGTCAGCCGGTTACTCTGATGCAGGCCCAGATAAATCTCCAGAGCTCTGTTTCCCTTCCTGCAAAATAACATTCTTCTTCCTCACCTCTCATTTTTCTTGCTGAGTGGAGAAAGTGATATCTTTATGACCCTTAGAGGCAATGCATGATTTAGAATGGCTAAGTAAAGAGAGCCGTAAACAATGGTTGGGATGCAGAACGCTCACCACCTTCTAATTTATTTCCTCTCCATCTGACTTCAGACGGGAAAGGAAAAGTTGCTGTTTATTTGCAAGAACAATATTTTTATGGCTCAGCTTTATCAAGCTAGGTTCTGAGTCTGTTTAACGTAAATTTCTCAGAGTTAAATGCCAATTGCATCGAAATGCTCTAAGGCCGAGGTATAAATGAGGTAAAAGTGGGGCAGGGCAAGAATTTCAGCAAAATCATCCGTACAGTACCGTCTGTGGAGGTTTTGGGTCCAGCTGGGCCAAACATATGCCGAGGAAGGTGAGTAGGCCCTCTCCCCCTGTTCCTCAGACTCTGGCAAGAGGGTCTATGTTGACCCTGCAGTGTCTTTATATTATGAAATGTTTCCTACTTCTTCTCCTCCTTCTTGCCAGTTATCATTCATGTCTAGCCTGCTGTGTTGATCTGGATCATCCTCTACCATTCCCCAAAGCGGATCCTGAGATGGGGATGATTTGGGGGCAGCTTATTTGGGAGGGGACCCCAGGAAATGCCGTGAGGGAGAAAGAGGAAGTGAGACATCGAGCAGAGGATACCAATAAACGGGGTGCAAATGAACAGGTTAGTTCTGTGGGCAGCGGGGGCAAACTCCCACTGAGGAGCTTCTAAGAGACTGTGTGGAAGGTGTCTGAGAATCGAGAGGCAAGGAATGGGGGGCATTTATCCGCCAACTCCCATCTCTCTTTGGTTGATGGCTGCTCCCAGGGGATGTTAATTCCTGGCCACTTCCGGCCTGTCCTGCAGTTGGGGCTGTGCTGCAGGACAGGCCCAAAGTGGCCAGGAATTAACACCCCCTTGGGAGCAGCCGTCAACCAAAGAGAGATGGGAGCTGGCAGATAGGTAGAGTCACAGATGCTGGCTGTAGAAAGTCCCTGGAGGTGTGCGGTGACAATAAGGAAACTGTGCACTGAAGCTGCAGGTGACTTCCCGGGTGGGTCAAGGCAATATGGACGGGGAACCAACAGCGGATGGAACACCTAATATCTGCCTCCTTCATCTCTGCTCAATCCTATCTCCAACCCCAACCCCAAGCCCACTGCCCTTGCCTCTCAAATCTCATCCCAATTAGTTCGGCTCCCCCCGGCAAGAAACACTTGCTATGGTCCCACACCAGCCCCAACTCACATATTTAAGCTCACATGTTCTGTTTTGTTTTTAATTGTTTAAGCTTAGTTATTTTGAGAGAGAGAAAGAGAGGGTGAATGAGCAGGGGAGGGGCAGAGAGAGGGAGAGAAAGAATCCCAAGCAGGGATTGGTGCAGACAGTTGCAGAGCCCAACATGGGGCTCAAATCCACGAACCCGCGAGATCATGACCTGAGCCGAAATCAAGAACCGGATGGCTTAACCAACTGAGCCATCCAGGTGCCCCTACGGTCACATGTTTAAATTCTCTGCCTGGTCTCTGGAGGCATTTTTTTTTGGTGATCCCCGGAATAATTAAAGTGGGGATAAGAATGATAGTGGATAAGGTTTGGGGGAAGTGAGAAGTAATTGCTGACTGTGGGTAAGAAACTGAAACTAGGAGTGGAGATCAGGGACAAATCATGAGGCTTCGGAAACCTTGCTAAGGAGGAGGTGGCCGCATCACCTTACAGTTGTCAACTGGGTATCAGGGGTGGGCTGATTAAACATTTTGGACAGAGACAGAGAAACTGCTGTGAGCTCTCCATGGGGAACCTTTCCGTTTGGAAGTTTCTCGCTCTCAGGACTCATCTGCTGTCTAGCAAATAACGCTGACAGCATTTAGATACTGTGCATTCAACGGGACATTTTATTTTCTGCCTTTTCGTATTTGTTTTCATTGTTGAAATAACAAGCTTTGAAAATATCATCGATGTCAGAGACATATGCCTTGACCTTCACCACTGGTTCCTGGCAACCTACAGGGAAAGCAGACGGTACAGTGAGCAAGGGCTCCATCCAAAGCAGGATTTTAATTTATCCTTTCTGGAACTGGATGCCATGAAAGGTAGGAGGAGGTGTGATTACTGCTTAGTGAGTTTTACCACATACATCTTCTTGGCGGTCAAGCAAAAATAATCACCACCGAGAACATATAAGATAATAAACCATGAAAAACAATAATGTAATGAAATACACTTTTCCCACTAATTCTCCAGCACTAGTTTCTTCTTCACTGTGGTTGAGTAGGAGAGTGGTTTTTAGGAGGCTGCTTTGTTCACTCTTTAAATAAATGTTGGGCCGCCTGGGTGGCTCAGTCTGTTAAGCCTCCCACTCTTGGTTTCAACTCAGGTCATGATCTCATGGTTCGTGGATTCGAGCCCTGCATCGGGCTCTGCACTGACAGTGCAGAGCCTGCTTGGGATTCTCTCTCCCTCTCTCTGCCCTTTCCCTGCTTATGTGTGTGTGCTCTCTCTCTTTTTCTCTGTCAAAAGAAATAAACAAAAAAATGTTTATTGAGCACCTACTGTGCACAAAAGATTATTCTAGGCTGTATCCTAGACAGCATTACAAGGCCAAGAATAAAAAGAGACAAATGACATTACAAGGAAAAGGGTGAGAACAGACTCGTGTTTCTCTCTTCCTTTGTCTTGTGTTGATTCTTTTTTTTCATTGATCTCAAAGGATATACTGGTAACTTGACAGCTTGTGATGTTCCTCCTAATCCCCTTGTTATTTCTGTGGCAAAGAAGGTCTTAGAACTTATACTGAGCGGAGAGTCGGGGGGAGCCTCCTCCCCAGTAACATTCCCCTAAGGCCTGGGGGTGAGGGCAGCTGAATGAGAAAATACCACTTTCGTCCAGGAAGCATTTGAATTGATTTTGGTGCGCCCACACCTACTTCAGTAATACACCATTCTCTAGAGCGCAGACTTTCGGGAAAGTCAACTGCAGTGAATACCAGGACGTGCTGATCCCCCTTCAGGAACAAGCACTTAACTCCCCCACCTGCTAAAGTGCTGCCTGCAGGCGGCCTTCAGGTGTTAGCCCTTTGGAGACTGCCTCAGCTGAAGAGAACTGCCTGGCCCAAGATCTTGCCAGGGTAAGTCTGCATCCTATGACCAGCTGACCAGTGCAGATACGAGGGCTCAACCCCCTTGTCGTAACTTGACACAATGCTGAGGGCCATCTCGGCCTGCAGCACAGCCGAACTCCTGCCTGCTCTAGCTTCTCTCTCCTGCCCTTCACAGGGACAAACCCCCAAGACACTCCTAATAAATGTCTCGGCATGCTAATCTCCATCTCAAAATTTGCTTTCCGGAAACCCAAACTATGACATGAACCCTCCAGAACAGAACGTAGGCTAAACTCAGAAGTAACTAGGAGTGGGACATGAGAAATGACCATAATTATCATGAGCCTCTTACATAAAAGGCCGGGGGGGGGGGTGGAGCATGGAAAGCAACAATAGGCATAGAGGTCGGTGAGCGAAGTAGTCTTTGTTCCTGTGTGCACTTGGGGAACACCTGTGTTACGCACACGAGTGGGTGTGAGGCTGTGTGTATGCTGTTAATGATTTCCTCTCCGCACTGGAATGACAGTTGGCTGGTAGAGATGGAGGTAGGGATGGGTACGACTATAGCACTTGGCTGGAGGATTGTCTGTAGCTGTTTGCAAGCAGAGAGGCTCCAAAAACCCGATGGCTCTGTGGATGCTGCATGTGCCTTTCTGGCTGGTGTATTTGTCAGTTTTGAGCATTGCACATGCATTCCGCTGTCTTTGGCAGATGGCATTGGGAAATGCCTATCAAACCTCTGGCTTATTTGAGAACACGGAGGGTTCCTAAATGGAACGGAGGAAAGAACAGAAGGGAAAGAATTGCTTCTAAGAATATTAAAGGGCAAGGGGACCTAGAAGTCCAACTCAATAATGTGGGCAGGCGCCTACTATGTCGGTAACTGCTTCAAAGCCAGTATCAGAGAGTACGTGATGGAGTCTGGGCAGGAAGGTTGAGCACATGTGACAGGGAATGAGAACATGCTGTTGAAAAAAATAGAGGCCACCTCCGATTTATTCATCTCTGCATCACTAATGCTTAGCTCCATGTCTGGTATGTAGCTGGCGCTAATCACGTGTTTACAGCAGGAATGAACCACTGAGGTGATGCGTGAGTGAAAGCATATAAGGGCTGCAGGGGAGGAAAAGAACAGATAGTTGGGGTTGACTTAGGAAGGCTTCGTGGGGTTTGAGATGGGCATAGGTGGGAGTGATATTTGGCATGGTACAGAACTGTATCCTAGGTGGAAGGAGCAGTAGAGGTACAGGTAGAGAGGCTGGACTTTCAGAGTAGAAAATGAGAAAGGTCTATAGGAGGACAAGTTCTGAGCTGGCGACCAAGGAAAGAGAAGGGTCTAAAGGTTGGGTGAGGCCAGTTGGGGCACCTGGGTGGCTCAGTCAGTTGGGTATCTGACTCTTGGTTTTGGCTCACGTCATGATCTCACAGTTTGTTGGTTTGAGCCCCACATGTGGCTTCAGATTCTGTATCTCCCTCTTTCTCTCACTCTCTTTCTCTGCTCCTCCCCTGCTCATGCTCTCTCTCCATCTGTCTCAAAATAAATAAGTAAAACTTAAAAAAATATTAAGGTTAGGTGGGACCAGTTAATGGGGGTCATTGAGGGCTCCATCTGGCTTTGATCTGATGATCAGGGAAGACCCATCCAGAGCTCTTAAAGAGAGGACACAAGGTGGTGTTTTACAAAGGTAGGTATCTTTATTTTGCTTTGCAGGACTGGTGTTCTCTAGTTATCATTCTTGTCACCATCACTGTCACCACCAAAGAGATGTCTTCAGCTACTATTCGATACTCAAACCATAAAAAACAAGAGTCAAATTCCCCGTGATATTTGGTGAATTGACCACATGCATGTACTTCCTCCTTCTCCCAACACCAAAGTTATAGAAATGGAATAAAAACTCACTGCAATAAAGAGAATGATAGAGAGGGCTGGGAGCAGGTGAGATAGTTCAAAAAACTTCTGGAAGGTAGAAAATATAGTCAAGAGTTCACACTAATGAAGTAGGTAAAGGATGCCACACAGCCCAAGCATGCATGGAGGGGCTACAATTAAGGGGGGAGGGCACAGCCTGTTTTGGAGAATTGCAGACGTAATGAAGGGGGACAAGGGGGAGACAGTGAGGATTCATTGGCAGTCTGAATATGAAACAGAAAACTCACCCACTCATGTCTACAACTCCAAGCAAAAAATAAGAGATGTCTTCTCAAAATAAATCGAATGTTGCCAGGTAAAAATTTTCTACATCCATATCCAAATATGCAGGACTCCCATCCTTCATCCCCTCCCCCCCACCTCCAGCAAGCATTTAAGGAAAACCTCTTGCAGAGGCAAGAGATAATTGGGGGAGGAAAGAAGAGAGTTTGAAATCCAGGAGGAGTAAAGTAAATATTGTATTAATGAAACAAGGGCAGGACACCACGAAAAGGTGAAAACCTGAGAACAAGGAAGTATACTTAGAAATTTAAAATATTATGGCTAAAATAAAACATGTGGAAAAGAATTAGAAGATGATGTAAAGAAAACCATTCAAAAAGTAGAATTAAAAGAAAAGACAAATATATAGGCTGGAACTCTTAGATAGGAGCTGCCCATCCACAGGTAGAATATCCTCTTCCTCAGGGAAACTCCAGTTCTGCTCTTTAGGCCTTTCAACTGATTACATCAGGCCCACCCACACTGTGGAGATGAACTCCTTTACTTGAAGCCAACTGATTGTAAATGTTAACCATGTCAATAAAATACCTTCATGGCAACACCCAGATCAGCATTTGATCGAATAAGTGAGCACTGTAACTTAGCCAAGTTGATTCAAAAAAATTGACCATCACAGATGAAAACTATCACCACCACAACAAAAGAAGATCCATCCAGGAGGTCCAACATCTGCCTGATTAGGAGTTTCAGAAGGAGAAGATAGAGAAAAAGAGAGGGGAAGTTACCAAACCAACAAGGTGGAAAGTAAAACTGATTCCCAAACTGCAGATCGGGAACATGATATCCACATTCAAAATGCCTGTTGTGTGTCCGGCATAAGGGATATACAAACAAAGAGAACGGTGATCTAAAGAAATCACCAAGGATAAAGTTAGAGTCTTAAACATTTTCAGAGAGTAAAAAAAAATCACTGCCTACAGGAAACGAGAATCACACTGGTATCAAACTTTTCATTGTCAATACTGGACACCAAAGGATAGGGAGCATTGCCTTAGAAGGGATGACAGATCGTAATTTTCAACTTGTAGCTTTCTACGCAGTCAGATGCAATCTCCCCTCAAACATGATGGTAAAATACACTTTCAGAAATGTCCAAGAACTTGGTCTTCCACACATCTTATCTTAGGATACTACTTGAGGATGTGTTGTGACAAATCAAGGGTATAACCAAGGAAAGACGTGGGATCTGGGAAATGGTGACACCCTGGGGCAGCAGGGAAGGGACATCCCAGGATGACAGCCATACATTGCCCCCTGAGGAGGATGGAGGACTGACGGAGAGAGGTTTCCCTAAAACATACACACATACACACAGCAACACACCATGATAGGTTGGGGAGTTTAATCATCTGGGAGAGAGATATCTCAAAGGGGACGGGGAGAGACTGTTATTAGTATAATTTGGTTTGGCCACATACTGTATGATTTCATTTATATGAAGTGTCCTGCATAGGCAAATCCATAGAGACAGAAAGTAGAGTAGTGGTTGCCAGGGGTGGAGTGGGGTGGAGTAGGGTGTGTGGGGAGGGGGATGGGGGTGATGGCTAAGGGGTACATGGTTTGTTTTGGGGGTGGAAAAATGTTCTGAAACTGGTGGTGGAGTCACACCTATGCGAATTCACTAAAAGCCATCAGATTGTATGCTTAGATGAGTGATTTGTGTGTACATTATATCTCAGTGAAGCCGTTGAGTAAAAAAAGAGAGGCACCTGGATGGCTCAGTCTGTTAAGTGACCAACTCTTGATTTTGGCTCAGGTCATGATCTCACGGTTCGTGGGTTTGAGCCCCGCGTCTAGCTCTGCACTGGCAGCAGGGAGCCTGCTTGGGATTCTCTCTCTTTCATTCTGTCTCTCTGCCTCTCTCTCTCTCTCTCTCTCTCAAAAACAAATAAACTTTAAAAAAAATTCATGAAGGGGCACCTAGGTGGTTCAGTCAGTTCAGCATCTGACTTCGGCTCAGGTCATGATCTCACAGCTCATGAGTTCGAGCCCCATATCCGGCTCTGGGCTGACAGCTTGGAGCCTGAAGCCTCCTTCAGAGTCTGTGTCTCCCTCTCTCTGCCCCTCCCCCACTCATGCTCTGTCTCTCTCTTTCTCTCAATAATGAATAAACATTTAAAAAATTAAAAAAACAACTCATGAAGATTAACTGGAAGCTCCTCAAGGGAAATTCATGCCGTTGTCTTGCCAGCCTGGCGCAATATTTACAAAGGGCACTCTACCATACGCTGGCCATCTTCCGTTCTTCTCTGAGCTTCTATCAGCCACTTTCCTAGGCTGCTCCCAGCAGCTCTGCTCCTCGGCTGAACTCTCCCATCTCACACCCAGCCTTTTCCCCGTGGTTGGACTTTGGTGCCTTGTCCCTTCCCCCACTGCCGATCAGACTGGCTCCACTATTTCCCTTATTTCCACCAGTCTCAATACCGCTCACCCACCTCCTGCCTCAGTCTGCCAGGCAATTTCTAGCACATCATGAAATTAGCCTCCCTCAAACCCATGCTGATAAATCTCTTCTACAAAATAACGTCCTCCATGCTCAACTCGCGAGATGCTAGGACACTCCCTGCCAGAGATGCTTGGAGAGAGGGGTTCCCCCACTGGGACAGAGATTGGATTCAGAATGACCAGTTCTTCTTAAAATTTAAAGTGCGCACAAATCAACGGAATCAGCTGGCGATCTCGTTAAAAGGCAGATACTGATTCAGCAGCTCTGGGGCCTGAGGTTGTACATGCCCAACAAGATCCCCAGTGGTGTTCCAGCTGCTGGTCCTGGGACCCCACTTTGAGGATCAAGGAGATAGACCGTCTCTGAGGTCCATTTCATCTCTGACTTCTCATCTTATACCTGACGAAACTGATAGGGATCCCAGCTACATTTCATCTGACTCTGCTAATGCAGCTCATGAACACGAGCTCTCTCTGGAGGTCCTGCCAGCATAAGTTACAACTTAACAGAAAGGAAAATGGCTTTTCTTTTAGGCAAGATAACCTTGCTAGCATTGAGAAGCTATGGACCAAATACGGAGCATAAACTATGATTATAATACTATAGAATCTTCTTTATCCCATAGAAGTTGATTAATTTCAGGGGAATGTTTCTATTTGACTGATATTTAAGCATCATTTGTGAATGAATGGCATATAAATCATTTTTAGGATCTGGCAGACTGGGCCAGGACGAAGAGAATACACCATGATCATTTTTAACTCAACCACGGATTCACAACCCTAGAAATTCAAGAGGGTAAAACCTATAGATTTCCAGGTTACACTTCACACTAATTATTATCATCACTGTTGTTATTACTTTTATTATTTTAAATCAGAGTAATTCGGGAAAATAATTGAAAAACTCAATTTGTACATAAAAGTGTGTGTCATAAAAGGCTATCATTACTGATATCACCCCTTCCCAATTGCATCTACTTTTCAAATGACTTTGCCCCGTCCTTTTTTGTAGTTACCGCCACATCACTAAAGACAATAGATCTTCTACAATTTCTTGATTTATCAATTGCGCACTTTGTATATTGGCTCCTTGCTATGGGAAACGAGAATTTCACTCCGGTGTTTCTTCTCTCCTCAGCTAACCAATAAATTCATCTCTCTTGTTTGGTTCCATTATTAGTTACTTCTGTGGCTTTAAGTAATGTATTTTAATCTCTCTTTTATCAGCTAGAGAAGAAGTAAAGTATCCTTAGTTCTTCGCTTTTTAAGGTGAGGCTCATAGGGATGCTACCCTTTCTCAACTCCTTCTCCAATGCCTACCTCCTGAGTTTTGCCACCATATACTTATTTACATTTAGTCTTGCATTTGAAGGTTGATGACAATGATAAATACACAATTCAAATAAACAAATCTTTGTTTTTTTCTGTGGGGTGGTTCCACAAGTGGAAAATCAACAATGTTTACATTACTGTGGCTACGTAAACATTGTTCATCGGCAGCAAAAGAGTATATGGTATCTCCTTTCTCCAAAACGATTTCTTGAAACTTCGAATTGTTTTCATATTGCACTAACAAATTAGGCCCTCAACTTATAGAGATATTCTTAATTGAAGAGTGCTTATTTTATGAGTTAAAAGTGTCAGAAAATTCTCAGGTCTTTTTTCTGACCTTAACATGTTTGTGGGGCCTGTTTTAATTTTGTTCAGGCCCTGACTCATCCTTGTCTCTGGTTCTTAGTGAAGGCTGAGCTCAGGTTGTTCCAAGACACAGGATAAGAAGGAACATCTGGTTCTTCAAAACTCGCTCTGCAGTAAAAGACCAACAAACCTTTGATTATTATTCAGAAGCTGAAAGGTCAAGATTCCCTTCCCTTACTTGCATTAGTATTTTTTTAATTGAAGTATATTTGGTATAGAATATCCTATAAGTTTCAGATGTGCGTCATAGTGATTTGATATTTTTGTACATCATAAAGTGATCCTCATGATAAGCCTAGTTACCATCTGTCACCATACAAAGTCATTACAATATTATTGACTATATTCCCGATGCTGTACCTTTCTTAAACTGCACGTTATTACCCAATAGTGGGTCATGAAATCAGTTTACTGGGTCACAACTAACAGTTCTAAAAAGCGAAGTAGAATAGAATAGGCAGACTTCATTACCTATAGTAACATTTAGGCATTGTTTAAATAATATGTGTGTGTTCTGGTTGCATGTGAAATACAGATTTTACTTCTTTTAGTGTTGGTTGCTATTGAAAAAGCTTCAAAGATTCTGTCTTGTGTGCTGAATTGATCTCCTTTTGGACTAATTTCCAGTTTGGGAGTTGCCCTCCTTAACTCTGTGGTTTAAGGAGCTGGGACCACACCTTCAGTGTGTCTAATGGAGCTCCGGGCTCTGCTCCCCCTCTTCTCTGAGATGTATTTTCCCAAGAGGGTTACTGGCTCAAGTTCCTCTTGGATTTTTAGACCCCCAATTCCAATGGGACTCCTGGTGGGAAACTGGTCGTCTCTGTCAGGCGCTGTGCCTTGGCATGTTGAAAACCAGAACAGATGATTCCTTTGTTTTCTTTTATTTAAAAGTTTATTTATTTATTTTTGAGAGACACAGAAATAGAGCAAGCCGGGGGGGGGGGCAGAGAGAGAGGGAGAGAGAGAATTCCAAGCAGGCTCCATAGTGTCAACATAGAGCCCAACCTGGAGCTCAAAACCACAAATGAACGCTGAGGTCATGATCAGGACCGAAATCAAGATTTGGGTGCTTCACCTACTGAGCCACCCAGGTGTCTCTGAGCAGACCATTTCTTGAGAAATTATCTTTGGGAATAACCATGAAATAAAATGAATAATAATACTAGGTAGAAAAGAAATGTAGACAGGGAGCATTTTCTTTGATTTAACATTTGATATCTCATGCCAATAAAAAAATTAATAAAATAAATTTACAGTACAAAACAAAGCCAAAGGTATCAGATTAACACTTTTAGATGACATTGCTGTCATTTTTGAAAACAAACAAACAAACAAAAAAACAACAAAAAAGGGAAAACGCCATGGAGAAATACTTCCAAAGGGTGACCACAACCGGGTTCAGAGATTTCATCCATGGAATGACATAATTAAGTAACTCGATTTTTATTCTTTGTCTCTACAGTGCTTTGGTTCTCACTGTTTATTTTGAAAAATTTTTTAAGCTTATTTATTTATTCGAGAGAGGGAGAGAGAGAGCAAGTGCATGCCACATTTGCTCCCGCAAGTGGGGGAGAAGCAGAGAGAGAGACAGGGAGAGAGAGAATCCCAAACAGGCTCTGTGCGGCCAGCACAGAGCCCAACGTGAGGCTTGAGCCCACAAAACTCATGACCTGAGTCGAAACCAAGAGTCAGACACTTAACCGACTGAGCCATCCAGGTGCCCCTTAAATCTGTTGTTTAATTGTGAGGATGTGCAACACCACGGGGGTTGGAGACAGGAACGGCATTCAGTGTGAACCCGGGCGATTCAGAACTGAATTTTCTCCAGAAATGAACCCATGTAGCTTGGTCAGCATGTGTCAGGGCTAACTCCAGAACTGTGAATTCCCTCAATTCACTTCCTTGTGGAATACTGTGTTGATTGAAGAATAACCACTAAAAAGTGCCACGGTGAAGCTTCCATGTATATTACAGTATGAAACCGTAAAAGTAACAGCGCCAAAAGATTGTTTGGAGGAGGAGTATTTTATCACTGACTTGTATAGACATGCCACTGCATGGTGAAAACAAAGCCGACCCCAGTAGCTAGTGTTATTATTGTTTTAAAATTATCCGTACACAGCGCACCCCTTATAGCCTGCACCTGGGACTGACCATTCCTGCTCCCCCACTTGTGGTACACCCAATTTCAGAAACAAAAGTTGTGCCCACTCTTTCACAAGGTTTTTTTGCTGATTTGTTTAGGGCCCTTCAGTAACATTAGGGAAATAAATGTGTAAGGCACAACCCAGTGATTCTTGCTCACAACTAGCCCCTCATTTTCCTTTGCTGGGCTCTAAGCCAGGGAACAGGTTTCTGGACTTTTCTTGGCTCTGAGGTAGCACTCCCAGTGTGTGTGTGTGTGTGTGTGTGTGTGTGTGTGTGTGTGTGTCTGTGTGTTTAGCAAGTTGCTGGGGAAAGAGGGTAAGTGTTGGGTGGAATGAAGAAATCACAAGACAACAGATTTCACTACACAGTGTACCTAGGGTATACGTATATGCTAAGTGGAAGGAAAGCCTTGAGCATTCCCTAATACTCCTAAGATAAATTAAAGTACAATCAAAATTTTGTGGGGTTTTTTTTTTGGCTAATATACAGTAGTCCCCTCTTATCTGCATGGAGGTATGTTCCAAGACCCCTGGTGGATGCCTGAAACTGTAGATAGAACCAAACCCTATATATATTGTGTTTTTTTCCTATACATACATACGTGTGATAAAGTTTAATTGATAAATTAGGCACAGTAAGAGATTAACAATAATAATAAACATAGAACAATTATAAAACAATATACAGTAAAACCTGGGATTGTGAGTAGCTTGTTCCATGAGTGTTCTGCAAGACGGGAAAACATTTCTAATAAATTTTAACTTGATAAACGAGCGATGTCTTGCAATACAAGTAGTTCTTGATGCCGAATGTCACATGATCACAACTGAGCCGATGGTTCTTGAAATTCACTTTGACATACCAAGTGCTTTGGATTTGCAAGCATGTTTCCGGAATGAACTATGCTTGCAAACCAAGGTTTTACTGTACTGTAACAAACTTTATGTGAATGTGGTCTCTCTCTCTCTCCAGATATTTTGTTGTGCTGAACGCACCCTTCTTGTGATGATGTGAGATGATAAAATGCCTATGTGATGTCATGAAGCAAGGTGCATGTCACAGGCATTGTGACGTAACGCTAGGCTACTATGGATTTATTGATGATTCCTCAGAAAGAGGATCATCCACTTCCCAACCTCAGCTGACCCCGGGTAGCTGAAATCATGGATAAGGGAGAGCTACCATACATGCATGTTCCCATGGCCATCCTCAGGGACTGTCTCTCTGTTTCCCACACCCATCCCCAGTTGTTTTTTTTCTCTCAGTTACAGAAAGCAACTCAAAATAAACTTTCCTTCGGATTCTCTAATGAGAGCCACACTTCCATCTGGCCTGCCCTTGTTTTCTTTTTCTTCACCTTTCAAGTACGAGAACATTTGAGACTGACTCAATCTGCCTTCAGCATTATAAATGTGCCTTCCCAGTTTACGTGCTTACCTCTCTCAACAACAAAGGTTTCCTAGCTTTGTATGCATGCGGCTTACCACGGCTTACCATGGCTTACCACGCTAATACCACCCCCCAGCCTAGCCTGGCATTCAGAGCCCAATGGATGGATTTCTTCCAGAGGGAACACAATGCTGAAAATGGAGGAATATCTTGGTGCCAATAAAATGTTCTGAAACCCTAACTCCCTGACTTCAAGCAGCTTTCCCATCTTCTTTTGAACTCAGCATTCTCCAGATAAGAATCAGCCCAGGCTTCTTGATTTCTCCTCTTGTTTTATATGCACTGTGGCCTGAAATGTGGCCCTGGGACTCCCTCTGTCCTTAGGACCAGCTCAGCCTGTGCTTCTCCTTCAGCTTCAAATAGTGAAGAAAGTCCTAAACCCCTTACTTTCTTATTGTCCATGTGATTGGCATAGCTTGCTGCTCGGCAATGGAGATATCCACTTGGGGGTCCTAGGCAGCCAAAGGGAGTATAAGCCTCTTGAGGGCAGAGTCTGTACATCTCGAAGAGTTTCGCGTCCACCATCATGTGCAGCATATATCCTTGGGCATAATGTATACAGAATAAATTTGCCTCATGAATAAAAAGCTTAAAAATAGAAGGTACGAGAGAGCCGTAAAATGTACTCCCGTGTTAGAGTGTGTGTATGTATGTGAAGTTATCATTTAAAATTCTTCGGGGAGCACCTGGGTGGCTCAGTCAGTTAAGTGTCTGACTTCTGGCTCAGGTCATGATCTCACAGTTTGTTAGTTCGAGCCCTGCATCAGGATCTGTGCTGACAGCTCAGAGCCTAGAGCCTGCTTTAGATTCTGTGTGTGTGTCTCTCTCTCTCTGCCCCTCCCCTGCTTTCTTTCTCTCCCTCTCTCAAAAATAAATAGACATTAAACATTTTTAAAAAATCTGTGTATTTGTCATTATAAAGCAAAAGCTTTCAAAACAACAAGAAAAAGATAAACACACCAATAGATAATTTGGGAATGATGTGAACATTTTTTTTTGTATGTTTCCTGGTTATTTATGTTTCTTCTTGTGTAGAATGTCTGCTATCAATAGCAATAAAGGAAGTACAAGTTTAAACAATGGCAAGAAACCACTTTTTGACCTACCTAAGTGGCAAAGATTTTTTAAAAATGTGTAATACTACCTACTGTTGGGAAAGGTTCCACGTGGAGTCTAATATACTAAGACACTGTAAGGGCAGAGAATCTTCATGAATGGCAGTTTTCATCAAGAGACTTAAAATGTACATATTCTACAACTTATTTGGAAAGACTGTTTGACAGTATCTTCTGAAGCTGAACATATGCCATCTTTTATGATCTAGCAACTCCATTCCTAGGTACACATCCAAAAGAAATGTGTACATATGTTCACGAAGAGACATGTACTAGAATGTTCATAGAAGCACTATTCATAACAGCCCTAAATTGAAAAGTACTCCAGTGCCCATCAACAGTAGAGTGGGTAATGAGCGGTGGCATATTCACACAATGGAATACCATCCAATAATAAGAATGAATAAATGATTACTAAACCCAACGACAGAGATGCGGTGCACCAACGACATCATGTTGAGTGATAGGGGCCAGATAAAAAAGAATACATACCGTATGAGTGATTCTGCTTATATGAAGTTAAAAAAACAGCAACACTCATTTATTGTGTTAAAAGTCAGTATAATAGTCACCTTTGGGGTGTTTAGAAACTGGGACAGTGGCTTTGGGGATGCTGGTGATATTTTTTTGATCTGAGTATTGGTTCTATCAGTGTGTTCATCAAGATACAAATTCATCAAGCAACACACACGTGATTTGTGTGCTTTTCTGGATGGATGTTAAACTTTAATAAAACTAAAGTCTGCATACTCTTTTACCTAGTAATTTCACAACTAGTGTTTTATCCTGCTGAAATAATTGTAGATGTTCACTGAGGATTTATATGCAAGGCTTTTCCTTCAAAGTGTTACTTTTAATAGTGAGAAATGAAAAACTACAGAAATGTCAAATGATAGTGAAATGGTCAAATATATTATGGAACAATATGTACCACCCTGAAAGGTCATGTTTAGGATGAATACATAATGACATGGGAAAATATGATTTCATGTAAAGTGATAAAAAGCAGGATGCTAAACTGTGTACAGGGAATGATCACAATTTCATTAAGAAATGTATCCACATTTGGGGCACTTGGGTGGCCTAACGTTGGTTAAGCATTGACTCTTTTGGCTCAGGTCATGATCACATGGTTTGTGGGATTGAGCCCCTGCATTAGCACAGAGCCTGCTTGGGGTTTTCTCTCTCTCTCCCTCTCACTCTCGCTCTCCCTCTCTCTGCTCCTCCCTCACTTGCACATGCACACGCACAAGGGCACTCTCTCTCTCTCTCTCTTTCAAAGTAAATAAGTAAACATTAAAAAAAATGTAGGGGTGCCTGGGTGGCTCAGTTGGTTGAGCATCCAACTTCAGCTCGGGTCATGATCTCACGGTTCATGAGTTCAAGCCCGGAGTCAGGCTCTGCACTGACAGCTCGGAGCCTTGAGCCCACTTCGGATTCTGTGTCTCCCTCTCTCTCTGCCTCTCCCCCACCCCTGCTCACAGTCTCTCTCTCTCTCTCTCTCTCTCTCTCTCTCTCTCTCTCTCAAAAATAAACCTTAAAAATATTAATGACCTGGTGTCATATGAGAAAATATATTTTTTAAAAATTAAAAAATAAATAAATAAATAAAAGAAATTTATCCAGTTCAATGCCAACACCAATCATTTTGGAGTGGTTGGTTTTTCAGGTGGTCTTATTTTCTTCATTATACTTTCTTTAACTTATATTCTAAGTTGTATGCAATAACAATATTATTGCTTTGTAATCAGAAAATGTATTTAAAATTTTTATAAATTCATGATCCAAAGAGGATTCTGCCATCCTCAGTCCATGCTTTCTCACAGCTTATGAAAACAGAAAAGTCAAACAGCCAAACTCCATTCTTGCTGCCTTGGCCCTCAAGCCAATTTTCTCTCTCCAGGCCTCCTGACTCCAACAGAAGTATTCGAAGCCCATGGAAAACCTCACAAATCCTAGAGAGAGTTAAAGAGGTAAGTGAATTCACCTCCTTTCTGAGTAGCAGGTGTGGACCCGTGGTGAAAGATAGGAACTGCTGGAGGAAGGAAGCCAGGTGAGAGGAATATGATATCTGCTCCTTTCCTAGGCTCGCAGCAAAGTGAGCCCTCTATAGGCTTGGAGGAACCATCGTTGCAATAGCTGCTTATTTCCTTCGGTCCCTGAAGTTCCAAAGCTGGAGAGTGACAGCGGACGGCAAACACTGGGTGATATTTTCTGTTTGTGAAGCTCAGTGACAAATTACCTTGTGCACGCGTTGGTGGAGATGGTCTGATCTGAACTGCATTGTTGAAGCCAATCGGAGGCAAAGCAGGGTGGCATTTCTTAGACCCGGGCATTGAGACTTTATCAATGGGTCTATATCACAAGCCAAACATTCTACTTGTTAACTGCAATGTAGTCAGTTCATCTTAGATATGATAACTCACGAGGCACCTTGAACATCTGAGTACAGAAGTTTACGGTAATTCACAAGGCAGCACGCCATACCTAACAGTTCATTGTATGGTCAGAGGGACGCTGTGGGCAATTATTTGCACAGTGTCCAGAATATTTGTCCACGTCACAATCCCTTTGCCAAATGGAAGGTCTCAGCCCAAAGTGTTACAACTGTCAAAACTATTCCTGTTCAAGTGCCCAACATCTGTGATTTGGTTCCTGGCAAACCTTATCATCTTAAATATTATGTGAAAGATATAGCTACATGAGGCAGTAGTCAAGAAGTTGGTAAGAAGGTATAAAACGGGGTGCTCTGTGAGAGCTAAACAAGGAAAATATATACAAGCCTAATATACTTATTTTATAATATTTTCTAAATGTTAAAAATTCTATAAATATAATGTATATTACATTTTATTAAAATATAATAAAAATAAAGCAGTTGGTGAGGACAAAAGAGGAAGGGAAAAAAATACCCTTCCAGCTGACAGCAACATCAGTCTGTCTGCAAGTTGTATCATTCCACTGTGGCAGGAATACAGACGGTTGCTGTTTTTTAAGTTTATTTATTTATTTTGAGAGAGAGAGAGAAAGTGCCAGTGGAGGAGGGGCAGAGAGAGAGAATCTCAAAAAGGCTCCACACTGTCAGTGCAGAGCCCGACGCAGGGCTCCAACCCACAAACCATGAGATTATGACCTGAGCCGAAATCAAGAGTCAGACACTTAACCGACTGAGCCACCCAGGCACCCCAGCAATACAGAAGGTTTTGAGGCCTGATGCCAACAAATCATATACCTTGCCACCAGCTGCTTTGATGTTTCATGAAGATGGAAACCATGTGGTTTCGGTTGCCACTATATTCCTCACGTATGCGCTTTGTGGCCTGTATTAGTTTCCTATAACCGCTATAACAAATTGTTACAAACTTGGTGTCTTAACACAGAGGAAATTGATTTACTCACAGTTCTGGAGGTCAAAAGTCTGAAATTGGTATCGCTGGGCCTAAGTCAAGGTGTGCATGAAATCAGGACTGCATTCCTTCCAGAGAGAATCCACCATCTTGAAATCCCCCTGTGCTCCATCCTTACCTGGCCTTCTCCTCTGTGTATGTAGTCAGATCTCCCTCTGGCTCTCTCTCTCTGTCTTTTTTTAATGTTTATTTTTGAGAGAAAGAGAGAGACAGAGCACGAGCAGGGGAGGGGCAGAGAGAGAGGGAGACACAGAATCCAAAGCAGGCTCCAGGCTCTGAGCTGTCAGCACAGAGCCCAACGTGAGGCTCAAACCCACAAATTGTGAGATCATGACCTGAGCCAAAGTCAGACGCTTAACCGACTGAGCCACCCAGGTGCCTCTCTGGCTCTTTCTTATATGGAGACTTGTGATTGCATTTACAGCCCGCCTGGAAGGTCTCCCTATCTCACATTCCCTACCTTAACTCTATCTGCAAACACCCTTGTCCCAAATAAAGTAGCAGTTATAGGATCCAGGAATTACAGCCTGTTATCTTCGGGTGTCCTTATTCAGCTTACTACAGTGCTTAATAAATATTTGTTGAACGACTCTTCAATCCATCTAGAAATTTCATTTCTAATGGCAAATTAAATTTGCACTCTGAATTTACAAATCAATCCCTAATGAGTTTTGTCAGCTGAAGGCAGCATCCAGCATAGAAGCAGCTCAAATACTTTGAGAAGTCTGGGTTTGCTGAGGAACACCCTGGGCTGTGGAGAGATCACTAAAGTGCCTTGTGAGCACCAACCAGGTTCTGAATTTTACTGAAGATAGCTTTCCTCAAGGAAAGATCTCCTAAACTGAAAACTCTACTTCTACAGCTATATATTGAAAATAAGCAATTTGATAAAATGCTTTAGAGAAACTTTGCTGCTGGCTCAGCATTGCTCAAAAATTAATTTTAAGTGAATTTAAAAAGTCATAGCAACATAAAAATGAAAATGCATGCATGGGGAGCCTGGGTGATTCAGCAGGTTGAGTGTCTGGCTCTTGATTTTGGCTCAGGTCATGAGCTGTGGGATCAAGCCCCATATGGGGCTCTGTGCTGCGTGTGGAGCCTACTTAAGATTCTTTCTCTCTCTCTCTCTCTCTCTCTCTCTCTCTCTCTCTCTCTCTCTGTGTGTGTGTGTGTGTGTGTGTGTGTCTTTCCCACCCCTTCCCCTGCTCACACATGCTCTGTCTCTAAAATAAATTAAAAAAAAAGAAAATACATATATGTACTTTTTGTTTCTTTTAGGGGTTAGCATGAAGTACATCTTTATGTCTACTGGTAGGATCAAACTCCCCGGGTCAAACCCTGCCCATTGTATATGAGAGTGAACTTCAGAGTGCGATATTGCTAAGCTCTATGTCCTTCTGCTTTCAAACTAGGTAACTGGGCTGTTTTGGTCCCATAAGTCTCCCCTTCCTTCTCTGGTCTGCCTCTGCACTTTTCCTTCTCCCTGATGCTGGGTGGGGACCATGCCACTCACCAATCTGGAGTCTTCTTCCTCAGTGGGTGGCAAGAGTGAGCCGACTGGGTGAATGGCGTTCCTTATTACCATACCTTGGATTTCACTGAAGGCCTTCCCTGAGGACTCTGCAGCGCTTACACATATATGCTTGTCATGCTGTCTACAATCTTTTGAAGTGGCAGAGACAGTGAACATTTATAAGAGACAGAGATGATGCCGGCCCTCCTCTTAAGTTGACTTAAGCATACTATGTCTGTATCTGGCATTCCATCAACCAGGACTCTCCATTTATGAGCAGATCTGAACATCAAAGTAGGTGGAGATAAAAACCCGTGTTATTCATGTAACCCTAAGTCACTTAAGAACCCTGAAGGGGTTTTAGAATTAGCTAGGAAAAACTTTGTTGTATTCATTGTGGTTTTAATAGTCAGTATGGATTTTATCATAGTCAAATCTTTGAGAATTTTTAACCCCCAAATGCTATATCCTATTGCTTGATCAATGAGAGTGCCAAAGAACTTTGGACCTTTAATAAAATTTGGATGCCCAAGTTCTGCCCCAGATTCACCAAGTCAGGATGTCTTGTAAGTCCTATCATCTATCTGTCTATCTATTATCTATCTATCTATCTATCTATCTATCTATCTATCTATCTATCTCTATTTCTATATCTCTCTCTGTATGTCATATTTATGTATATATGTATATGGTATTCATTTTAACTTGTTATTAAGGAATTTTTCAAATATACACAAAAGTAGAAAACACAGTATCCCCCATCCAACTTCAACATTTGTCAACACTCTGCTGTATTAGTTTCAACTCTTCTCTACTCCCCACACTTTTTTTTTCCTGGAATATTTTTGATGCAAAAATCAGACTTCAGATAATGTATTTTTAAAAATATATGTCAGTATCTATCTCTTATTTTAAGAAAACATGACCAAAATATTATCATCAACACCCATAAAGTTAATAATAATTCTTAATTATATGACATGTAATTTCCCCTAGTTGTCTCAAAAAAAATGTCTTATATGGTACAGAAAATCAGACAAGGTTCACACATTGTATCTGGATGATGTGTTTCTGAAATCTCTTTTGTGATAGTTCTTCCTCTATTCCTTAGCAAACTCTACACATGTTACTCCACCTAGCGGTATATAGAAATATTCCTATTCCTTTTTAGAGCTGC
This sequence comes from Felis catus, assembly GCF_018350175.1. Lineage (NCBI taxonomy): Eukaryota > Metazoa > Chordata > Mammalia > Carnivora > Felidae > Felis > Felis catus. The sequence goes on from NC_058386.1 coordinate 37,374,582, forward strand.
ATAGGACTCCATTGGGTAGATGTACCATATTTTATTCAGTCCTTCTCCTGGAGATGAATATTTGTGTCATTTCTAGTCATTGGCTATTACAAATAATATCTTTTTGCCAGTGTATTTTAAGTATAGATTCCTAGAGGTGAGATTGCTGGGGCAATTATTGCATATTTGATTTTGCTTTCTCATCAGGAGATTCTAGTACTTTGAAAATATATTTTGCCTTTATCTCAACTTCCATGCAGTTTTATGGAGAATGATGTCAATTGTTAACCTTCTGGTTTGCTTGCCAGCACCTTTCCTTCTGCCCCCTGTGACTTTTTTGCACTGGGATCGATGACTAGTTTCAAAGTCTTGAGGTCTTTGTTCTTCATGGTTACCAGGTTCTGAAGACTATACATAGCCAAAAAGCCAACTCACTTATGATGCAGTTTATTGGCGTTGTTAAATTACACATGTTATCCATTTGGTTAGAAATTTCCTAAATACTCTATGCCTAAAAACTGGTATTTAGTATTTCGAAATCCACAAATGGCAGCCATATGAGATTTCTATCCACCACCACCCTCACTCCAGTGTCATCACCATTAAGATAATTACTCTCAGGAAATTTGCAAGAACAGCAGTTATTCTGCCTCAAAGTTCCTGACTGAGGTTGAATGATTCAGCAAATATAGGGGGGAAAGAAGGTATTCTCTATATTTTATTTTATTTTTTAGTTTATTCATCTATTTTAAGAAAGAGTGCTAGTAGGGCAGGGACAGAGAGAGAATGGGAGAGAGAATCTCAAGCAGGCTCCATGCTGTTTAGTGCGGGGCCCAATGTGGGACTCCATCCCATGAACCATGAGATCATGATCTGAACCAAAATCAAGAGTTGGATGCTTAACTGACTGAGCCACCCAGGTGCCCCTCTACTGTATATTTTAGAAATCAGATTCATTATTGATAGCCAAACACATTCAAGCTTAAAACAGAGGCTGGAAGAACTTGAGATGTAAGAAAATAAAAATATAAGAACAACAGCTATTAAAATATTCAAAGCAAAAAGGAACAAGTTGTTATGTATAAGTGACAGTCCAAACATTCAAGAACGCTAATATGCATATTAAGATCTTCCTGTTAATTTATCTAAGATGTTTCTGTACTTTTTCTGAGACTGAGCTAGAATGAGCCAAATCACAGCTAAATGGGCTATATAGGCAACCAGGTAGGTGCCTTGGCATGAGCCAATAGTGGCTATCTCCACCCCCAAATGCAAAGCATTTGTGGTGATTCCTTCCAAGCAAATGCTGGTGACTCAGGCAGGTGGGGAAGAAATATTCTGCCGTACATTGACTTAAGCCGGAAAATGGTACATTCTTTACTTTCCACTCTCATCCTTCCCTGAAGTCACACTGAAATGTTGATTAGAAACTGAAAATGTTCTATTACACATTTGTAAGTAAAATACAACTTTGAGGTCAGAGAGACCAGAGTTTAACCTCAACCTCTCAGTGACTGTGGGACTTTGTCCATGCTATAGGCATCCTGAACCCCATTTCCTCATTTATAAAATGGAGATAGTGATGCATATTTGTTGTGTAAGGCCTACGATTAATGCTCAACATTATGTGCTGCCTTGATATCTGGTAAAATTGAGGAGATTTGGATGACCTATCCATAAATTCCCTCCCTACTCTGCTCTGGTGCATAAGGTCCCCTACGCAAACAACCTCCCTTATCAGAGGGACCAGAAACAGTTCCTGCTTATCCCTGAGGGGGGAGATTGCAGTTCCTTGCCAGCCCATGGAATTATGCAGAGCCAATCACATTCTTCTGTGGGAACCAGGGGGTATCCCACCCTCTTGATACTACAAACCCTACTTCTTAAAGCACCTGATGGCTCAGTGTGTTCTCAAGTGCAACCCCCATGGGGCCCTGCATGGCATGGTATCCTTTTCCTCTGGGCTATGAGTATATGTGACAAGTAGAATGCTGTCAATCTCATCTGTGCAGTATGGGATGTCATGCACTCGGCCATCTCCATTACCTTAGGGTGGGAATCCTTCCTTCACCAACGGGGTGAATAGGAGGCTATTAAAACAATATCTCAGGGCACCTGGGTGACTCAGTCAGTTAAGCGTCTGAATCTTGATTTCAGCACAGGTCATGATCTCACAGTTTGTGAGATTGAGCCCTGAGATGGGCTCAGCGCTGACAGCACAGAGCTTGCTTGCGATTGGCATCTCTCTCTTTCTCTGTCCCTCCCCTGCTCGCGCTCTAAATGTCTCTCTCTCAAAATAAATAAATAAATAAACATTTTAAAGAAAAAAACCAGTATCTTATAGGGCCATTATAAGTAATAAGCAAAATTAAGTTAAATACTTGGGGGAAAGATCTGTGTTACCTCTCAGGGTATGTTGAAGTACTGAAGACAGAAAGAAGGATTTCTGCCCTCAAGGCATTCAAAGCATAGTGGAAGAAAGGCATCACATAACACTGTAGTCCTTGATTTACTTGTGGAACCCCGGGTTCCCTGTGAGCCAAAAGAAGACATACAAGTTAGTTAACCTTCATCATCTCTCCTATAAAACGGAGATAATCATACCTGCCTCATAAAGCTGCTTTGAAGATTTAAACAAGCAATGCATAAATCCCTTATCCCAGTTTCTGGCATGCAGTAAGGGCTTAATAAGCAGCAGATTGAGTTGAATTTGAAGGACTAATAGGCATTACTAGATGAAAAAAAAAAGTACAGTAAAACCTTGATTTGTGAGCATAATTCGTTCCGGAAGCATGCTTATAATCCAAAGCACTTGTATATCAAAGCGAATTTCAAGAACCATTGGCTCAGTTGTGATCATGTGATTCGGTGTCAAGTACTACTCATATTGCAAGTTAAAATTTATTAGAAATATTTGCTCATCGTGTAGAATACTCGCAGAACAAGTTACTCATAATCCAAAGTTTTACTGTTTTTTACAAATGCAAAAGCCCCCAGTTTGTTTCCAAGGGTTGCCTCCCCCCCCCCCCCCCCACACACACACACACCAAGAATATCTTTCTTTTAGGGGAAAATAGGCAATTAAGATGGACAGAATAATGCTGCATCTTACACTAGGCAATGCCACACTGTACGTACTAATACCACTGCCACAGAAGTTCCCAAGGAATCCTACAAAAACACATGGAAGGTGATCATTTTGCCCGCCCTGGTATGTTTCTTAGGCAGGTAGGACTGGTTGAGTCTGTGGATTTTGTTTGTTTCTTTTTTTTCCCCTTTGGTTTTTAAAAAAGGCTTTTTGTAGCCTTTGCATCATTTTGTTAATGATGAAAAACACAGGCAGCGTTCATGGTGCAGCGTGATAAATATCACCCCTGTCTTGTGATGCCTCCTCAAAGACGACCCATATGCACTGAATCTCGTAATAGCGCTATCTTATTGTGAACTGAAGTTTAATTGACAATTACTTGCAACCCTTGGCCATTTATTCCCACTTATTAAATGAAAGGGCAGCATGGCAGAGCAGAGAGTGGCCCATTCAGGTGTCACTGAACCGTGTCTTTTGTCTCAATTCTGCCCCTAGAAAAATGGTAGCACCTAGAGAATGTCTCTTAACCTCTTTGGTTTCTTCTTCCGTGGAAAGAAGTGAAGATCCCTTGTAACTAACAGGTTGGGAATGGGAGAGTCAGTGTTAGGAGTTCAGAGTCTGGCAGATTTGGCTTTAAATTTTGATTTGTCACTCATTAGCTCAGGGACCTAGATATGATCTCCTTGAGGGTCAGTTTCCTACTCTCTCCTAAATTGTATTACCCTTATTTTACTGAGGGTAGTTATAAAGGTTAAATAATGTAACCAATCCATTTGTAATTCTATTGGGTCTACCTTCAAAATAATTCCAGAATCTGATGACATCTCTTTACCTCAAAGCCACCATCGCTTCTTGCTTGGATTATACCAATGACATCCTAAATTCTCTCTATAGCTTCTGTCTTTTTCCACCCAACAGTCTGTTTTCAGCGCAGCAGCCAGAGCAATCCTTTTAAAATTTGTGAATTCATGTCATTCTTCTTTTTTGTAAGTTTATTTTTATTTATTTTGAGAGAGCCCATGCACGTGAACAGGGGATGGGTAGAGAGAGAGAAGGAGAGAGAGAATCCCAAGAAGGCTCCATGCTCGGCACAGAGCCCAATGTGGGGCTTGATCCCACCACCATGTGAGATTATGAACTGAGCCAATGTCAAGAGTTGGGTGCTTAACTGACTGAGCCACCCAGACACCCCATGTCATTCTTCTAATTGAAAAATTTCCAGTGGTTTCCAACCTTACTCGGAATGCAAGCTCACATCCTTACCATGACTGATGAGGCTTCCCACTGCTGCCTCTCTTGTGACTGTCTCTCATCACTTCACTGCAGCCACACTGGCCTTCTTCATGTTCCCTAAAATACATCCACAGGTATCCTATGGGGGCACTACCTCACTGCCTTTGGGTATCTTTTCAAATGGGGCATTGTGTTTATAAAGGTGTAATGGATATGCCAGGGATCAAGCCTAGGACCTCAGACATGCAAATCTGCCCATCTTCTTTTAAATGGCATCCCTCAGCCTCCATCCCATTGCTCTCTATCACCCACTTTTATTTTTACTTTATAGAGTTTGCCTTCTTTTTCTATGTCTCACTGACAAGAATGGAAATTTCATGAAAGCAGGGATGTTGTTTTGGTCATTGAGGTAGCCTCATCCCCTAGAATAATACCGGGTACATAGTAGGGGCTCAACCATTATTTGCTGATCTAATTAATAAGTTATATAACTTTTTAGGCACTTCCGAACTCCTCTCTTAGAAACATAATACTTGGCGTCTTTTCGCCATATTATTTAATTAACATGCAGTGCTGGACAGACCCTGGTTTCAGCTCTACATGTAAAGAGCTTGGAAGTCCTCACTCCTGTCCTTATGAAGAGAAAAATCGAGACACACTGTAAATCACCAACTTTTCTTGGACCCACTAGAGAACTGAGTTTCCTGGGCAAAGCATCACTCAGAAATCTATACAGGCAGGAGCATGCAGATAGTCACAACAGGGTCTTCTCCATAACAAAGACCCACCCTCTGGGGGGAAGAGATGTTTCTCCTGGAGCCTCATCTGTCCTGGGGAAGAACATTCCTCCCACAGGAGCCAGGCCCCTCTAGTTCTTCTGAGTCACCTAGCAGGGGAAAAAGCACAGTCAACAAGGGTCAGGGCTTCAAGGAAATAGATTGTGAGTGCTGCAGTCAGTAAAGGAGTAGGGAGCTGTGACGAACAGCTATGGCACTGGAGAAATACTTATAAAGGTTAACGATCTGAGACACAAAACCGCTAAAACACTGAGATTTAAGCAGAAGATTAGACAACCTAACCTCTCACATACTTATCACCAGACCCACAGGGCTCCAGTATAATAAAGGTGGATTATAGTTAAAAGAGGGGCAAGACAGACTTTTTCTGAGAGAGAATACTTTGGGAAGTGTCCTTGTTTTTGTCTTGGGGAAGGACACTAGAGGATTTTGAAGTCTCTGGCACCTAGAGTCCAACTTCTAGCCAGATTAACATCAGTCCTTACACTAAAGACCTCTTTACCTCAATTACTATTACCCAATACAACGTCTGGTGTTCAACAACGTATTATAAGCCATGCATAAAGGCCAGATAAAACACAGTGTGAAGAAATAAAGCAATCTTCAGAGACAGACTCAGATATGACACAGTTGTCAGGATTATTAGACAGGGAATTTAAAGTAACAATGATTAATATGTAAGGACTTTAATGGAAAAAGTAGGTAACATGCCAGAATAGAGGCGTTATGTTACATATAGATATGGAAATTGTGGAAAGAATCAAATGGAAATGCTAACAATAACAAGCATTGTAACAGAAATAAAGAATACCTTTGAGGGACTCATCAGTAGATCTGACATGGCAGAGGAAAGATTCAATGAGGTTGAAAATAGGTTAACAGAACCTTTTCAAACTGAAAGGCAAAGAGACTAAAGAATGGGAAAAAAACAGAAAAGAGGTATAAGACAATTTTAAGAAGTGTAACATACATGTAATTGGAATACCAGGAGAAGAGACTGGAGTGGAAGAACAATTTGAGGTAATAATGGCTGAAACTTTCCAAAACTAATGGTAGACAGGAAACCACAGATCAAAGAGGCTCAGAAAACATCAGGAGGAAAAAATACCAATTTCTCAAGCAAAACAAAAACACAAATCCATACGTAGGTACATCATATTCAAACTGCAAAAAAAGAAAGAGAGAATCTTCAAAAAAGCCAGAAAAGTTGGGGCAGGAAGAGTGGAAACCCTTCACCTAACCAGAAACAAGGATAAGAATTACAGTGGCTTTCTCATCAGAAACCATGCAAGCAAGAAGAGAGTACAGTGAAATATTTAAAGTGTTGGAGGTAAAAAAAAAAAATCACCTACCTAAACTCTATATCTAAAGAGCGTGGAGAAGAAATAAAAACTTTCTCAGACAAACAAAACCTGACAGAATTCATTGCCAGCTAACTTGCCCCGCAAGAAATGTGAAAAGAAGTTCTTCAGGCAGAAGGAAAATGATATAGGTCAGAAGCTTGGATCTACATAAAGAAAGGAAGAGCAAAGGAGAATAAGTAACTGAAAATACAATAAAATCTTTAATTTTTATTCTTAAATAATTGAAGTAGTACTGAGTGATCATAACACATGAATAAATGAATGACATCTGAAGTGAAATGAATGTATGACAGAAAAGTTACAAAAATGTGAGGAAAGGATTGGAAATACTCTAGAGGCTTAAGGTACTTGTACTATATGTAAAGCTTGTTCTTTAAAAGATCAATGAAATTGATAAAACTGTAGCCAGGCTCTAACCAAGAAAAAAAATAGAGAAGACACAAATCACCAATATCAGAAATGAAAGAAGGACCGTCACCACTAATCTGATCTCATGGACATCAGAAGGATAATAAAGAGATACTATGAATAGCTATATGCCCGCACATTTCTTAACTTGGATGAAATGGATCATTTCCTTGAAAGACACAAACTACCAAAACTCACAGAAGGAGAAGTAAGTAATCTGAATATCTCTATACCTTTTAAAGATATTGAATCAACAAATAATAACCTTTTACGAGAAAGCACCAGGCCCAGATTATTTTACTGGTGAATTGTACCAAGTATGTAGGGAAAAAATGATACCAATCTCTGTGATCTCTCCAGAAGAAAGAAAAGCAAGGAATACTTCCTAATTCATTCTATCAGGCCAGTATTGCCCTAATACTAAAACCAGATAAAGACATTATGAGAAATAAAAACTACAGACTGATCATCTTTCATGAGCAGACATGCAAAAATCCTCAACAAAATACCAGCAACTTTAATCCATCAATGTGTAAAAAGAATCATATACCATAGCCAAGTGGGATTTATTCCTGTTATTCAAAGCTCATTCAACATTTGAAAATCAGTTAATATATCCATCATATTAACAGACTAAAGAGTAAAAATCATACAATTTTACCAACTGATGCAAGAAAAACATCTGACATTAAACAATACCAATTCTCTGCAATCTCTTCCAGAAAATAGAAATGGAGGGAGCATTTCCTAATGCATTCTGAGGCTACCCTTGCCCTAATACCAAAACCAGATAGAGACACTACAAGAAAGAAAAAGAACAGATTGATATCTCTCATGAACAGAAATGCAAAAATGCTCAACAAAATACTAGCAGTGTGAATCAATCAATGTATAAAAAGAATTATGCACCATAGCCAAGTGGGATTTATTCCAGTTATGCAAGGCTGATTCAACATTTGAAAATCAGTTAATGCAATCTATCATATCAACAGACTAAAGAAGAAAAATCACATAATTTTATCAATTGATGCAGGACAAGAATATAACATGATAAACACTGTCAGCAAACTAGAAATAGAGGGGACCTTTCTCAACTTGATAATGAACGTTTACAAAAAAATATCTACAGGTAAAATAATATCTGATGGTAAGGAGACTTCTTCCCTAAGATCAGGAACAATGCAAGGATGTCCTCTCTCACCACTCTAATATCATACTGGAAGATCTAGCTAGTGAAATAAGACAAGAGAAAGAAATAAAAACGTATACAGATTGGAAAAGAATACATAAAACTGTCTTTATTTGCAGATAACATGATTATCTATGTATAACCAAAGAATCTACAAATAACCTCTTAGAAATAATGTAGAGGTTGTAGGACACAAGGCTAATACATAAAAGCTAATTGCTTTCCTGTATACCAGCATTGTACAAGTGAATTACTAGTTACATCAGCACCCCCCAAAATGAAATACTAAGGTATTTCAAACAAAATATGCATAAGATCTATATGAGAAAAAAAAACTACAAAATTCTGATGAAAGAAACCAAAAATCTAAATAATTGGAGCCATATTCTGTGTTCATGGATTGGAAGACTCAATATTGTTAAAAATGTCAGATCTTCCTAATTCAATCTATAGATTGAATGAAATCCCAAGCACATCCCAGTAAGTTATTTTATGGATATCAAAAACTGGTTCTAAAGTTTATGTATGGAAAGGCGAAAGATCTAGAACAATCAAAATAGTACTGAAGAAGAACAAAGTTGGAAGACTCACACTACTTGATTTCAAGACCTATTATAAAACTATAGCTTTCAAGATAGGGTGGTATTGGCCAAAAGATAGACACATACATGAATGGAACAGAACAGAGAGCACAGAACTGGTTCTACGCAAAAATGGTCAACTGATCTTTGACAAAGGAATGAAGGCAATTCAATACAGAGAGAATAATCTTTTCAACAAATAGTGCTAGAACAATTGGACATCCACAGGCAAAAAATGAACTTCGACTCAAACCTTACACTTTTCACAAAAATTTACTCAAAACGAATTGGACTATAGACTTAAATTTATAATGAAAATCTATAAAACATCTAGAAGAAAATATAGGAAAGAACCCAGGTGACTGTGGTTTTGGTAATGCCAAAACATGAAATTGGTCAATTTGACTTCATTAAAATAAAAAATCTTCCTCACTCCAAAAGATACTGTTAAGAGGATAAAAAGACAAGCCACAGATTGGGAGAAAATATTTGCAAAATTCACATCTGATAAAGGACTTCTATCCAAAATATACAGAGAACTCTTTAAAAAATTTTTTTTAATGTTTATTTATTTTTGAAGGAGAGAGAGACAGAGTGTGAGTGGGGAGGGGGCAGAAAGAGAGGGAGACACAGAATCTGAAGCAGGCTCCAGGCTCTGAGTTGTCAGCAAAGAGCCTGACACGGGGTGTGGGGCTTGAACCCACAAACCGTGAGGTCATGACCTGAGCTGAAGTTGGACGCTCAACCGACTGAGACACCCAGGTGCCCCTATAGAGAACTCTTAAAACTTAATAAGAAAGCAAACAACCTAATTTTAAAAAAATGAGTGAAAGATTTAAACAGAGATCTTACCAAAGAAGATATACAGCTGAAAAAAGGAGATGAAAAGACACCTGCTATCATTTGTCATTAGGGCGATACAAATGAAAACAATATGATACTACTACAGAACTATTAGAAAGGTTCAATCCAAACTCTGACAAAACTGGTGGCTAAGATATAGAACAACAGGAACTCTCATTCATTGCTTGTGGGAATACAAAAAGGTCCAGCCATTTTTTTTTTTAAAGTAAGCTCTAGGCCCAACATGGGGCTTGAACTCATAATCCTGAGAGCAATAGTCACGTGCTGTACTGACTGAGCCAGTCAGGTGTCCCGGTACAGCCGTTTTTGAGGACAGTTTGACAGTGTCTCACAAAGCTAAACAAGAGTCTTAACATATAATCCAGCAATCATGCTCTTCGGTATTTACCCAAATGATTTGAAAATTATGCCCACATAAAAGCCTGTATGTGAATGTTTATAGCTGCTTTATTTATGCATAATTATAAAAAACTAGAAGAAAACAAGATGACCTTTAATAGGTAAAGGAATAAACTGTGGTACATCACATAATGTAATATTTGGCAATAAAAAGGAATGAGCTATCAAACCATGCAAAGACATAGATGGACCTTAAATGCACTTCACTTAGTTAAAGAAGCCATTTTACAAGGTTACATTCTGTATGATTCCATTTATATGACATTCTGGAAAAGGCAAAACTCTAGAGACAGTAAGTAGGTTAGCAGTTGCCAAAGGTTTGGTGCGAGTACAATGGTGGGGTTGGGGGAAGCTTGAATAGGAGAAGCACAGGGGAATTTTTAGAGCCGTGAAACTATTCTGTATGAGACTATAATGGCAGATAAATGAGATTATGCATTTATCAAAACCCATAGAACCACAACCCAAAGAGTGAACCTTGTTGTATGCAAATATTAAAAAGTCATTTAGCAGGTCAGCGAATCCCAGGATGGAATGCAGAATATGACAAAAGAATCTAACTGTATTACAAATGTATTAAACAGCATAACCAAAGAGGGTGGGGAGAAATGTACTAAGCTAATGAATACAGTCTATAAGACTAAAAGATAAAAGGAACTGTATATAAGCACTATAGTTGATAAAATTGTTTCCCATTAGGATATTGGTTAACAATTCTGAAACTACTATACATTTATACTCGGATTAAGCAATTAAGCAAATGGACGGTAGATGGCTGAAGCCAGGTTTCTCGCTGTTGAAGTGAAAAAGTTATAGGGAAGCAAGGAAAAGTAACTTGAATAATCCACGTGGTAATGGATTGGATTTGGAAACATCAGTATGAACTCATGTTTAGCTTAATATAGATACAGATGGTGACACATAAAAATATTTATAGATACGTGCACACACAAGTTAGTATACACACATATATTTCCTTGCACTGTCTGTTGATAAGGCCTAGAAGCAACAATTCCCCAGTGGCAGTCATCACACCCAGAACCCAGGTCTTGGTTTGTAGCACCATTCTCCAATAAAAGGAACCAGAGCTCCTTGAGAAATGGCTGGTTCTAGGACTGGAGTAGGAAATATGCAGATGATCCTAGAGCATCTTTTACTGCGAGAAAATAAGGAAGTGTTCAAGAAGATCCACAATGATGGTGATATGTCAAAGAGACACAGGAACCAAGTGAAAGAGCTCCGTGATGGCTAAAACTGTGATGATTTGAGGAACAAAATGCAATAGTATTGGATTATAAGCCAGAGTATAAAATAAATATCCATGAGTCCATACTGACATGAGTCAACAATTCAGTACATAAATGGGGGAAATAGACAAATATCCCATGCAGAATCTATTTCAAATAATTCATGTAGATACTCTGCCCTCTTATAGGCATAATCCTCCAGTCTCTAAGTGTGGGCTGCGCGTAGTGACTGCCTTCCAAAGAGTTCACTGATAGAAGGGGGGAGAGAGGAAATAGGGTAGAGAAACCTGATAAACACTAGCTCAGCGAGGTGGTCAAGGTCAACGTCAATAGTGGTAAGTCATGTTGATAGTTGCTATGACACCCCGAATATGATATGATGACATTGGTGCTTTATCTTTGTGGTCTTCTTCCCCCAAATTTATAATCCCTGTCTACTAATGAGAAAAACATCAGAGAAATCCCAATTGAGGAACTTTCTACAAAATATCTGAGCAGTACTCTTCAAAACTGCCAAGGTCCTCAAAACTAAAGTCTGAGAAATTGTTGCAGCCAAGAGGAACCTAAGGAGACATGATGATTAAATAGAACGTGGTGTCCCAAATGGGATCTCAGAACAGAAAAGGGACATTAGGTAGAAACTAAGGAAATCTGCAGAAAGTATGGACTTTTATAAATAATAATCTATCAATATTGGTTCATTAAATATGTAACACATTAATAATAGGGAAAACTGGGTGTGGGGTATATGGGAACCTTCTGTATTATTTCGGCAATTTTTCTCTAAGTTCAATACTATTCTAAAATGTTTAAAAGTTTACTTAAAATTACAATGTTGATATAGAACTTTCAATTTTTTTAGGTGAGACCTTTATTTTTGAGCACAAAGCAGTGTGCTCAAGAATCTATTGCTGAGGCAGAGAATTGGAAATTCAATACACTGGTATTATTCACTAAAGCCCAGATTTTATCAGCAAAGTCTTCTCATTTTGTTCCTCTGCCTTTATTAGCATTTGCAACACTCTCAATTTAGCATCGTTTGCAATGTCATTACCATACTGGTTATTTCCTCTTCCAGATCATTAAGTTAAAATAGACCAACTCTGATACCACACCCTGTGGCAGTTCTGAGACCTTGTCCTCAAATGGCTGCAAAGCTATGAAGTTAGAAACCAGCTAAATAATAATTATCTGCAAATGGCAATTTCCTAACTTAATTGGTTGAATTTCATTCTGCAGGTGGTGATATTAAAGCAAACACTTTCCTGCTGTCCAAACAGACACGCCGTGGTTCTGAATTCTGATGGAAAGGTAACCAAGTGAGCTTGTTGTGGCGTTATTATTTGTCACTCTCCAGGGCTAATTGTTTATATCTCAGAAAGCTGGCTGTTACCAGATCATATTTCATTGACCCTCCTTCATCAGTTTGTACTATTTTCCTGTGTGTGGACTGTCTTTGTTTAAGGTTTCCCCATAGTAGAAACTAAACCATGTGTCTATTACCCACTACTTTCTTCCTGTGGAGTCACTAGCCGTATGGGCAGATGTACCTCTCAATTCATTTTGCACAAGTGAACATATTCTTGTCACCAGGACCCAGATCAGGAAATGGAACATTATCAGCACCCCAGAAACCCTCTTGTGCCACCATCCAGGCTTCACCCTCCACCACCACTTCCCAACCTCAAAGAGTAATCGCTACCCCAATTTTAAAACCATAGATTCATTTTGACTGTTTTTCTGCATGTTTTAAATGTGTAAATTGAGTCATAAGTTATGCGCTCTTTTGGGCCTGACTTCTTTTGCTCAGCATTTTGTCTGTAATAGTCATCCATTTGTTACGGGTAATTGTAGATAATTCCTTCTCATTGCTCTATCACATTCCATTGAGTAAATATACTTCGGTTTGTTCAACTGCCGATGTGCATTTGGGTAGTTTCTAGTTTTTGGCTTTTAAGAGCAGTACTGCTATTTAACTTTCTAGTTAGTATGCATCTTTGGGTGACTATGTGAATGCATTTTTCCTGGGTGATGTTTAGCTTTAGTAGATACATGAGACGATGAAGTGTAAAGTACTTGGAGCTTAAATTCAGATCAACCTGGTTTTACATTTCGGCTTTATGACTTCCTAAGAACTTGGACAATTTACTTAACCTCTCTTGCTCCCTTTTTTAAAGTCTTTCAGGGGGTGGGGATTCAAATGGTCCCTGCCTCCTAGGGCTGCTGTTCAGATTAAAAGAAATAATATCTGAACAAAATGTAATGCAGTGTCTGGCATAGAAAAAGTACTCAATAAATGTCAGCCATTGTTATTTATAAATACCATTTATTGAAAAGTCGCTCAACATTACTTAAGCTTCACACAGAGGTGAAATAAACAGCTTATTTATAGATTTTTTTTAATTGTAGGATCCTGAAAAAATGTGTGCAGACTGCATAAATACTATTTAGACTTCTCCATTCAGCTACACCCCAACTATTGTTCCTCATTCTCTCAAATTCTGAGCACACAGGGACATGCCTGCAGCTAAGCCTTCTCCATCCCACAGGCTCCCATGAAAGCTGAACATAAAATAAGGGAAATAAGTCTTCATTTCTGTCACAGTTTCCTTGCGGAAAGAATCGAAAGGATATTTGATACCTGGGACTCACTGCCAAATTTGTATCCATTTGGAACTTTTCATCTCTTCTAGATTATTCAGACCAGATCTTTAGTATTAAAAATATATTTCACAGTACAAATACTACGTTGAAATAGAATGCCACACACAAGAGATAGTCTTGTCTTCTTTGTGGAAAAAGGAACTTTTTCCCTTTCAATAAAAATAATTCATGCTGTCTATAAAAATATAGAAAGCCTACAGAGGAGCATTGAGACAAAAGTGAATAATATTTGTAATCTTATTGCCCAGAGATTTCTGGGTATTCTTTGAGAATTCCCCATTACAAAAATGTGGGAAAAACATTTAAAACACAGAAAAGCAAAATGAAACAGCAAATAAGAAATCACTTGTTCTCTCCCTCTCTAACTTTTTTTTTCCTTCCCCTCCCCCACGGTCTTCTGTTAAGTTTCTCAGGATCCATAAGAGACTCTTAAAAACTGAGAATAAACTGAGGGTTGATGGGGGATGGGAGGGAGGGGAAAGTGGCTGATGGGCACTGAGGAGGGCACCTGTTGGGATGAGCACTTGGTGTTGTATGGAAACCAATTTGACAATAAATTTCATATTAAAAAAATAAGTAAACATAAAAAAAAAGAAATCACTTGTGATGTCACCGTTCTGAGATATCTCTGTGGCTATCAGAAGTTGCTGTTTTTATTTTGTTGCTTTCTTTCCCTTCTTCCCCCCTCAAAATAATAATATCATACTATAATACTCTTTTGTAGCTTTTTTTTTTTAACCTCTTTTGTATTGCTTGATGTGTACAAAGTATCAAAAGACTTGGAGTGCCTGGGTGGCTCAGTCGGTTCAGTGTCCTACTTTGGCTCAGGTCATGATCTCATGGTTTCTGAGTTCAAGCCCTACATCAGGCTGTGTGCTGACAGCTCAGAGCCTGGAACCTGCTTCAGATTCTCTATCTCTTTCTCTCTCTGCCTCTCCCCCACTCATGCTCTGTCTCTCAAAAATAAACAAACATTAAAAAAATTTTTTTAATATCAAAAGCCTGATTTTTATTTTTGCTTTCATCGAAAGCCTGAGTTTTATTTTTATTCTTTTTTAAAGCCTGATTTTTAATGACTGCATAACATTCCATCTTATGACTTATTTGCTTAACAATCTCCTGGCTTTGAGTATTTAGTTCACATTTTTTTCATTATTATCAAGAAGCTTAAGAAGAGGTTCATTGTATATATATGTGTATATATATATATATATATATATATATATATATACACATATATATATATCTTTTTGCATCTCTGATTGTTTCCTTACAATGATTTTCTAGAAACAGAGTTACTGATTCAAAACCTATGCACTTTAGACAGTGTTGGATAACGTTTGTCAAATTGCCCTTCTAGAAGTTTTACCATTTTAATAGCTACCGTCAGTTTACAGGAGGACTATTTCATCATGCTTTTGGCAGTATTGAGCATTATGATTTTAACTCTTACAAATGTACTAGGAAAAAAAATGAAATATTTCAGTGTTTTTATTTTTCTTTGATTAACAGTGAGGTTGGGTATTTTTTCAGCTATTTTCCATTTTAATTTCTTCTGTGATTTAGTTTTTTAATATTCTTTGACCATTTTTCATAGTGTATTTATGTTTTTCTCATTGAGATGCTAGCTTTTTATATGTTAAGTGATTTTTATATACTTTTTATATTTTTTAATATGTTAAGTGGTTAATCTTTGTTTTTTTAGTTTATTATTAATACATTTCCTAGTTCATCATATGACATTCATAGTGTCCTTGTACATAGAGAAATACAAAAATTTTAAGCCAAGAACCAAGTCTTTTTTTAACGTAATCATGTGATTAGTTGTTCACAGTATGATGTCTTACATTTTATTTAGATGTAGAAATCCCTTGTCAGTCAAAAATTAATAAAATTATAATTTATAGTTAGTTTCTGCCTTTAAAAAATAATTTTGTTCTTAACATTTGACTCCTTGGTTCATCTGGAATTTTCTTGACATATTGAGATTATATCATGAAATAGGGTTCTAACTTGATTTTCTCCAACTAGTTCATTTTCTAAACCCCTTCTGTTAAATAACATCTAATTCTATTTCTTTGTGATTCCTTCTTTACCACGTTTGAAATTAAAATATATACTAAGGTATGTTTCATGGTTATCTATTTGTTCCCACTGATCTTTTATTTATGTGATAAATCTCTATTATGCATCTATACCTACTGTGTCCTAGACCCTGCTGCAGGCACTGGGACATATAAACTCTATAAGTTCAAGTCTTCTTATCACTTCCTATTTTTTTTCCCACTTGCTTCTTAACATCCAGTTAATTTGAAAGCCTTTGAACCGTAGGAAACAAATCTTCTTTTTCCACTCATTCTTCCATGACACTTTTGCCAGGGCCAGATGGATTATAGGGTCTTGATTGATTGGGAAAATCAATCAAAAAATGTTTTACTCCTTCCCTTTTTAGCTTTAGCTAAAGCAGAAAGTTTCTTTTTCAAGATGCAGCTATGGTAAGTGAGAACATTAAACCTATAGTCAGAAACCCTGGGCTGGTGATGTGATTATATACCAATTTCATGGCTTTAGAAAAATGTCTTTGCTTCTTGGGCCTCCGGCTTTCTCATCTTTAAAATGGAATTAATTGGGGCGTCTGGGTGGCTCAGTTGGTTAAGCGTCCGTCTTCGGCTCAGGTCATGATCTCAGGGTTTGTGGGTTCGAGACCGGGTAGGGCTCTGTGCGGACTGCTCAGAGCCTGGGAGCCTGCTGCACATTCTGTGGCTCCCTTGCTCTCTGCCCCTCCCCCACTTGTGCACGTGCCCTCTCTCTCACGCGCGCTCACTCTCTCTCAAAATAAATCAATAAGCATTAAAAAAATAAAATGGAATTAATTGTACTTGTCTTACAGGAATCTTTGAGGATGAAATGAGAATAGGTATTAAAACTCTTTGAAAATTGTAAAATGTCTTGAAAATATGTATTATTATTGTTATTTTTAGTCAAACTAACGTAAAATCGCCTGAAAGCAGGGCTCACATCGTGCCGCCTCTCTGATCCCTTGTCTATTAGCACTGTTTATTTAGTACCTATACTCATAGGGAACCTTCTGTAAACACATCAATACATTTCCCTGCTCAGGTAGATGCTGTTCTGATATGACCTCATGGAAACATCCTTTGCTTAGAAGATCTAAGTAAATAACTCATTATTTGCTATGGATTTCAGTTGCTTTTAGTAGCTTAGACAAGCATCCTGCTATCCCCAAGTTTGGGGACCATCTTAAATATTGTTTAAAAGAATAGACAGGATCTATAAGATAATACGTTAAGCCATTGACATTTGACAAGGATACCTCCCTAAACCCTCACAAATCTCCAAATTTGCACATACTCTGATAGCGTATGCTTTCCATCACTGAATGCACTAAATGTGACTAAAATACCTATGGTCGTATTTTTGGTGATTGTATATGTCTATTGGCCCCTTGGTCTTGAGTCAAACTGGTTGGACTTTGTTTTCCCTTAGAAGGTGGTCTTTCCTGTTAGCTCCTTGACCTGCCCTTAAACAGATCCCTGATTTGCTCGAATGCTGAATCCAGGATGACCAGAGCTTATGCCCAAATTGACATCCCTGCTCAAACGTGAATCATTTCTACCAGGAGGACAATTCAAAGACTTTGCAAAGTGGGTGAGGCCAAACGAATAGTCAGGAGGTTGAGGAGACTTGAAAACTCCAGCTGAAAAAAAATGGGGAGATGGAGTTCATCGGGCCTGTCAGGGTTTCAATCTCATTTTACAGACGTGAAAAAATAAGACTCGGGGATTTTGAATACCTTGCCCAAGGTCAAAGAGCTTAAAGGGTCAGAATTCCAAGCCCTGTTAGAATCTGTACGTCACATTCCCAACTACTTTGTTCTATGGTAATGTCAAAGACTCTTCTGGGTCTCAGATTTCTCCTGCTTAGGTGCTTAATAAATGTCCAGATAAATCAGGAATTGTGGGGAAAAATTTGTGCTTGTTATGTAATTGGAAGGTAAATTTTATTCTGCTTCAAATATCTCTGTGAACAATGGGGAGGCTTAAGCAGCTGGTAAGCAATTAGGGTTCTGGACAGCTGAGTTCCACACTGAGCAAGACAGGCTGGCAAGTGGCTGTGAGGGCGGGGCCTGGCTGCTCGGTGCCAGCGCTATCTGGCAACTTGGTGACCCCAGGATTCTGATCCCTGCAGCCCCACTGCACCTTCACTACTATGTTTGATTAATTCCTGCATCTGTCAGCGGACATGCAGGCAATTGCAATCCTCATGCTGATAGCATTTTCTCTTTAGAGAATTCTGGAATGGGGAGGGCCGGCTTGGAGCCCCGTCTAAGATTTAATTTTGTTAAGAACCAGAGAGTTCTTTTCTGTGCCTCTTCTTATTACCTGCTTGGTCTGTTAAAGATACAAAACGTGCCTCCCGATCAAAAAGCCACTTCCCTACACCTGCCTCATTGTCAGGGAGGCCTCATCTCACTCATCTTATTCCTTTAATTAGAGTAAAGGATGTAGGTCCATCTTCCTGTCCATCCAGCCCTCCTCTGGGAGAAACAAACAAACAAACAAACAAAAAACAAAACCCTCTCAAGACTTCCCTTCATTCAAATTTGGAGCCACAGACCTCTTCCAAACATGGAAGGGATTATCTATCTCCCATTGGGATTCATAGTTTTTATTACTGTACATTAAATACACATTGTGGCCAAATGCTAAAAGGCCAGTGTTAAAAATCATATTTGGTCAAAGCTAAAGCCAAACGTGAAAGCCACTATCATAAAATGAACCTCCAAGTCATAAGGAGAAATCTGAAAATGTACCGAAATATTTATTATTAAAAATCTAATACTCAACTTTTACAAGACTGACATTGTAGATTAGAGATGGCATTTTCTCAGGTGCTCTGAGCCGCTTGATTGATTGTGTGATCATCAGAATGTATATTTGTGATACCGAAAGGATGCTCACTGTCAAATGAGGCTGGGGGATTAGCAAGATATTTTGAGGCTTGTTCTATTAATATAGGATTCTGCTGGGGTAAGGCTGCCATCAGATTATTAAGCCTTCTTTCCTTTCCACTAGTAACCAACTAAGGCTAAGGAGGTTTCTTTCTCATCTGTTGGACTTGAACTTTGGTCATGGTGAGGCATTAATTGAAGCAATCCCCCTAAATGAAGTTCTGTGAGTTTCTTGAGAAAGATGCTTTCTTAAATGTTCAGACACACGGGGCGCCTGGGTGGTTAAGTTGGTTGAGCTTCCAACTTCAGCTCAGGTCATGATCTCATCATGATTCGTGGGCTTGAGCCCCGCGTTGGGCTCTCTGCTGTCAGCGCAGGGCCCACTTTGGATCCTCTGTCCCCTTCTCTCTTTGCCCCTCCCACACTCAGTGCTCGCTCACTCGCGTGCTCTCTCTCTCTCTCAAAAATGAATAAATATTTATTTAAAAAAATGTTCAGAAACAGTCTTCTATGTTATTTGGTTTAATGGTATAAATTGTAGCACTGAAAACAATCTCTTAAAAAACAGGCTTCTGATATAGTTTAATCTCTGTCTTTTGGACTTGTATTATTTCTGAATTTAAGTGTTTATAAAACATTTGTCGGTTCAGAAAGGAATTAATGTTCTTCTTAAACTTACCAACGAATACTCTGTGATTGTGGTGTAAACTGTCAATCTAAATCTCTACTTAACTATTTGAAAGTTCATAATAATTGTTTTGGAATATAAAATTAATAGCTTTCACATCATCATTAACTGCAGTAGTGTTTAACTTTTGCGAGGATCAATATGCGTTTATACTTCAACAGATTGAAAAAATTTCAATATATGAAGCACACATGATTTTTTTACTCCACATTATATGTAGAATGCCTACCTCCAAATTGCATCTAGAATTTGAATGCTAACATTTTGATAATACAGTAAATAAGAATTCTGTATCTTATTCATTTCATAAGTATTATCTTGACTAAATAAGAGGATGATCTACATTAGCACATGATCTTTGTGCACAAATATAGATAGCAGAAATGATATAGGTGAGGCATGTAGGTGGCTCAGTTGGTTAAGTGTCCAACTCTTGGTTTTGGCTCAGGTCATGATCCCATGGTTCATGAGATCAAGCCCTGCATAGGGCTCTGCACTGACAGCACAGAGCCTGCTTAGGATTCTCTCTCTCCCCCTCTCTTTGCCCCTCCCCTGCTCATGCTCTCTCTCTCTCAAAATAAATAAATAAATAAATTTTAAAAAGAAATTAAAAAAAAAGAAATTATATAGGTGTTTAGGCTTTTTAGCCTTCCAAGGGCCAAGACAGACACAGATTTTGTCATTATACTGGGTCCAAAGCCTACTGTTGGGTCCATCCTTAGCTTCCAGCTTAGATGGTTCTAGGACCAAGTTCAAACCAGCCTTCCTTTGAAAGGTCATCCCTTCACCTGACTCTAGTGCTCTCCCTCACTATGGTTCTACTGCTTCCCTTCTTCCATGGCCACACTTCTCAACAAAGGTCTTTCCCTCTTCCTTCTATTTCCATGTTCCTCCCTCTCCCGTTCACTCATCAAAGATTCTCCAAGCTTCTACAGTATGCAGGAAGCATGCTAGGTCCTGGAGACATGGCTGAGAACCAAGCATTCCCTTCTCTAGAGCAGCTGCTACTCTAGAGGTGGAAAGATGGGCAAATATGGGATTCCTGTCTACAGTGTGTGATTAAATATTGTGTGGCAGGAGAGCACAGGGCGCTGAGGAAATGCATAGGAATGTGGCACCTAGCCCAGCCTAGAAGGGCAGAGGAGACTTCCTGGGGATGCCCAATGAACTCATCCCTAGAAATCTACTGAAAAAGACCTGGGGGAAAACCAAATCAAACCAAGCCAAAGCCAAAGCAAGCATCAGTTTGGTTCTTGTCTCCCATGCTCACCCCAGTTGGTATTTTGAAAGACCATTACATGACCTTCTTGTAAAATCCAATGGTCTTTTTTTGTTTTTTTTTTTTTCTTCTCATGGCATCTGAAACTTTTGACCATGCCTATTTTCCCTTCACTTTCCTGACATGCTAATTGTCCTGGCTATCGTGGTCTCAATCTGCCACCACTTTTCCCTATCCTTGCTGATATCTCTTTTTGTGCTTTCTTTTTCATCCCCTCTTTCTCTTCCCTCCATCTATTTATGCAACTCACCCAAGGCTGAGCCCAGGATCCTTGGAATGTTCTTCTCCCTCATGGGAGAGTTCATTAATCCTCAGGGTCTCTACACCTCTAGTCTAACCATTCTTTCATTAGAATCTCCTGCACCATACTTCAGACTACATGCAAACTCATCCCATTCTATGTCTTCATATCTACTTACCTACCATAGTCCTCCTCCTGCAGCAAAACCCACCGTCAGGGAGAGAATAGACACCAGCCACAAACACCTCAGTTAGAATTTCTTTTCTCCTTCGAGCAATGGCACCAATGGTCACATTTTAAGCCTCATCTCAAACTGTAGAATACAGATTTTGGCCCCTGGGAATTTTATACCCCACTTCCCACTACCCTGAAGGAGATCAGAATATGCCACCTCAAAATATGCCACTTTGGCATAAGGATTATTTTGAGCTGAAGGCAAATGAGAAACCGCAGATGTGGGAAAAGTTCTCTACCCTCCCCTTTCTGCCTAAAGACAAGGTATAAATTTCCCTTTGCGAAGATGTTCCCCCCACCCTGCTCCCATACCAGCAAGAGGAAAATCACCAGAGGCACTCTTATCACCCCAGAGATGGCATGAGATTGAATCTGAGTAACAAATGTCACTGAAATAACCTTTATCTTCTATTAGTTTTCCCTTTATATTTATCACCCACAATTTACCACCTCTAGAGGCCCAAACTGTTTTTCTTTGCCTTGTCATTTCTCAAAAATTTCTCAACTGTTTGTTAAAGCGGTATATAATCTCTCAGGCCTCCTCACTTCCTTCAATTTCACTTCCTTTTCTGTGAGACCCCCATGTGTGTGTAAATATTTTAATATTAATATCAAATAAATTTGTATGCCCTTTTTCTTGTTAATAGGTTTGTTGTAAGTTTAATTTTCCCCAGAAACGAATCTAAGAGGGTAGAGGGAAATGTTTCTTTTCCCCCCTCCAAGATATACAGAGTAATTAAAAAAAATTGTTCTTGGCGGTGGCTGCATGTAATTCCTGACTCTTAAAATCATCACTGAGGATACATATGAAAAGGACTTCATGATACATTATTATTAATAAAAAATGAAAGGGTGCCTGGGTGGCTTAGTCAGTTAAGCATTCGACTTCGGCTTAGGTCATGATCTCCTGGTTCGTGGGTTTGGGCCCCGCATTGAGCTTTGTGCTGTCAGCACAGAGCCTGCTTTGGATCCTCTGTCTCCCTTTCTCTCTGCCCCCTCCCCTGCTTGCATGTGCATATGCACGCTTTCCCTCTCTCTCAAAAATAAATGAACGTTAAAATTTTTTTTTAAGTGAAGAGGGTTACAAAAGAATATATGAAGTGTTTTCCCATTTCTTGGGAAATATATATAGTGTATATTGTGTGGGTGTTATATGTATGTGTATTAATTATTTATTGCTGCTTTAAAAATTACTTCAAAACTTAGTGGCTTAAAACAACAAACGTTTATTATCTCATAGTGTCTGTGTGTCTAGAAGTTGGGAATGGCTTGTCTGGGTGGTTTCAGTTCAGGGTAGCTCGTGTCTTTGGACTCAGAATGTTGGCTGGAGCTACAGTCTCTGAAGACTTGACAGGGGCTGGAGGATCCCTTCCAAGATGGCTCACTCATGTGGCTGTTGGCAGGAGGCATCAGTTCTTCACCATATGTGCCACTCCATTGTGCTGCTTGAATGTCCCCATATGGCAACTGGCTCCCCCAGAGAGAGTGTTGAGACAAAGAGAAAGGCAGGGAGAGAAGGAGGAAGGGAGAGAGGGGGCTAAAGAGTGAGAGAGAGGGAGAGAGATGGAGAGACACCGAGATAGTTTTAGAAATCACATACCACCATGTCTTCCACATTTTAATAGCTACAAGTGAGTCTTTAAGTCTGACCCATTCGCAATGGGAATAGAATTAGGCTCCACCTTTTGAGGGAAGGAGTGTCAAAGACTTTCTTGGAAAAAATTTAAAACTACCACAATTTATGGGAAAATGTCTGTAAGAATAAATGCAACATTTTTAACAATGATTATCTCTGGGTGTTATTTTTAAGTTTCCTATATGAACATGAATGTATTAAAATAATACACATTTTTAGGTAGACTACAAAAAATGTGATAAATGCTGATGTTGTAGAATGCTGAACACATTTCTTGAGACATTCTCAATAAATCCACTTGAAATGATTTGGCCAGAAGTGGTGCCATGACTCACACCTTCCGAAGTACATATCATATTATCCTCAGTTTATAAAACTGAGGCATAGAGAGGTGAATTGAGGTTGACTAACCGCTCAAGGTCATAGAGTAAATAAGTGGTATATATGGGACTGGAATCTGGGCAGCCTGGTTCTACAGCCCCAGCCCTTAAACTAAATGAGACTTCCACAGTACATACTGGACTGAATGTAACCACGCTGGAGATCATACAAACAGTAGCTCAGAGAAATGAAGGAGTCAGAGTTCATCTAGTCAGGGAAACCTTCACAGAAGAAGCAAACAGTGAGCTGTGTCTCGAACAAAAAGTGGGATTTTAGGGAATCTAGGGATGACATTCCAAATGAGGGGAGCAGATGGGCCAAGGTCCAGAAAAATTTGGAGCCTGGCCTTTCCAAGGATGTCCCACCGAGAAGAGTGCTTCTGGTAAAGTGGAGGGGTTTCTGGTGAGTTGTGTGAGTTAACAGAAAATGGAGTTAGGTAGGGGTAGAGGTGGGAGGCTAGATTCAGAGGAACCTTGGCTGCAGGTATGAGGGCCTACCCTTTAAAAAAAAATAATAATGTTTATTCTTGAGAGAGAGAGCATGAGCAGGGGAGGAGCAGAGAGAGAGAGAGGGAGACACAGAATCTGAGGCTGACTCCAGACTCCGAGCTGTCAGCACAGAGCCCAACATGGGGCGCGAACTCACAAACCATGAGATCATGATCTGAGCCAAAGTCGGATGCTTAACCGACTGAGCCACCCAGGCGCACCTGAAGGCCTACCCTTAATTTATGTTGACACACAGACTTGGAGATTTTGGCCCTTGGCCACCAGGAAGGAACTTAGAAATTTTCTGGTCCATGCCTTTTACTTTAAATATAGGAACCTAAGGTGTGTAGAAGAAAATGATTCAGTCCCTTTCCAAATTTATTTTACTTACTTATTTTGTTAGGAGTTGTTGGACTGCTAAGACAGCCATGTTTTCCTTTAAAATTCTTAATTACCATGTTTTTATCATTAACTTTTTTCTCTAATAAAAATTATAAAGAATCCCTTTTGTTTTTTCTTCATGTTTGTTTACTTTGGGGGGAGGGGCAGAGAGAGAGAGGAGGACTGAGGATCTAAAGTGGGCTCTGCGCTGACAGCAGTGAGTCCAATGCGGGGCTTGAACTCGTGAACCATTGGATCATGACCTGAGTAGAAGTTGGACGCTCGGGGCGCCTGGGTGGCGCAGTCGGTTAAGCATCCGACTTCAGCCAGGTCACGATCTCGCGGTCCGTGAGTTCGAGCCCCACGTCAGGCTCTGGGCTGATGGCTCAGAGCCTGGAGCCTGTTTCTGATTCTGTGTCTCCCTCTCTCTCTGCCCCTCCCCCGTTCATGCTCTGTCTCTCTCTGTCCCAAAAATAAATAAACGTTGAAAAAAAAAATTAAAAAAAAAAAAAAAAAAAAAGAAGTTGGACGCTCAACCGCCTGAGCCACTCGGGTGCCCCTAAAGAGTCCCTTCTCTAAAATGGGCCACTGCAAGCTATAGCTCATTCTGCACTAATTGAATTTATATGAAGTCTGTGTTCTAGACTAGGACACTGCCATCAAAGAAGATCCATTGCCAAAATCGCCCAGGGCATTGCCTGTTGATATGGGAGATTTACTTATTTGTTTATTTATTTGTTTGTTTAATGCATGTTCTGGATGCAGAGCCTTTTTCAAACCTGATATACAAAGCTCTCCCCAAAGGATTTAGCAATTCATGGCCCATGGAAACTGGGAAATCACTGACGTTAGATCTACCCAGCAGACATTTGTAATTTATTAACTCTCAGAAATAATTTCCAGGGTGGAAAATGTTAGAATATTCAAATAACGAAAATACCCTATTCGCTTTCTGTTCTGTTTATCAAAGTTTATGTTGAAATGAAGCACCAAAAGAGCTGACATCAATTCTCTGTGATACTTAGTACCCATTTCACACCACAGGCTCTTAGATGATGTCATGTTAATTACCTAGAAAGGCTGGATGAAAAAAAAGTTTTTTCCTTTGATGACTAATGATAACTGGTGGGTTCTGCCCTGCTCCCCATGTTTTTCCAGCAAGGAGTTTTTGCTATAAATTAGGTATGGGTTCCAACTCCTGAAGATCAAAGTAATTCACAGTATGCACACACGGCCCCGGGAACTAAATAGGACATCTTTACCTAGCTGGGTAATTCCCAGGGTACCAACACTGCCTTGCACATAGCTACCAGAAGTGAATTATAGCTTACTCTTTGCCCTTCTTGTCTCCTTCCTCCCACCCTTGCTCCTTTCCTTCCTTCCTAGCAACAAGGTGAGAGAAACAATATGGAATTATTATGGGGGGCAGGGGCACTCCAAAACCAATCCGGGAACAGAACTGTATATGTGACATTATCAAAGAGGTCAGGCCATTAGCAAGGGCGATTAATGTACCCAATGGTGCCTCTCATTGAGGGTCAAGTGTCCTCAGTAGCTAATGTGGACAAAATGATCTTCAAGCATCCATTAAGGCTCTCAGATAAATGCCCAAAGGAATTAATTCAATAGCTACCTCTACTTGGGCACACTGTTCTCCCATGACCTGGGCCTTCTTACCCAGCCACAGCACCAATCTCCCCTCGGTGACTCATCTGGCTCAGCTCCACATCCAGGGTACTGCTCAGATTTTCACTCTTCGCACTCTTCCTGCCCCTTATTTATACACCTCTTATTTATACACCTCACGTGGTTATCTGTTTGTCTTGTTGACAACGCTTCCTTTCTTACACCCCGAATCATTCAATCAACCTAAATTGTCTCCATTTTGTGTAACTTCTTCTCAGGCTTTTCCTTGGATGCCATTTCCTCTGCATTTTTCTGCTTCTTTGATTTTTCTGCAGTCATAATTGTTATTCTTTGAAACTTTACCATGTTATTTTATAAATGAAAATTTCCCCCCACTAATGGGAGTGAGGTTGTGGGTATATAAGACACACGTTTAGCAAATGTTTCCCAAAGACAGAATAGGTGATTTCCCTCTTCATGTGTATTTATGTGTGAGTTTTTAAATCCATGACTTTATTTTGGAGTGAAATTGTGCTATAGATGTTATATTAGGGGGAAAAAAACACTTCAGCTCAATACCTGGTTACTCAATTACAATCTCTGTCACATATTATTCAGATTTCTGCTGAGATAATGTTGCATAAAAAAACAACTCTCCAAATCTCAATAGTTTGCAATGTCAAACATTTTTTTCTTACTCTTGGGTCTGTAGGTTGCCTAGGGGAGCAGCAAGTAGATGCACGTGATTGAAACACAGACATGGGGAGGGGACCAACAGGAAACAGTTGGAGGAAGGTGAGATTCCATGGGTAGGCAGGTGGCAGGTTTAGAAGGTCCTCGTGCAACTAACAAGCAATGGGGAGTCCCAAAGCTTTTAAAGTAAAGAAGTGGCATGATTTTATCCTAGAGCATAGGTAACATAGATGCTGCGTGGAGGATGGACTGGAGCTGGAATTGCATAGAGTCAGGTGCCCACCTGGAAGGCTGTGATAAGGAGTTGAACCAGGAGCTAGTGAGCCTGTGAAATAAGACCTTGGCCATAAGAGTGGAGCCTAGGGGTTCCTGGGTGTCTCCATCAGTTGGGCATCTGCCTCTTGATTTTGGCTCAGGTCATGATCCCAGGGTTGTGGGACTGAGCCCCACTTGAAACTCTCTCTCTCTGCCCCATTGCCCCTCTCTCCCACTCCTGTGTGCACTCTCTCTCTCTCTGAAAAAGAAAAGAGTGGAACCTAAAGCGCAGATACTAGAGATTAGTTTCAGGAAGCAAAATTAGAAGTCTATTTGATGTAGGAAGTAAGGGAGAGGAGAGGCTAGGATGAACCCAAGGTTCAGAGGTAATCTGGAAGAAAGTAGTACAGCCTTGGGGAGTGGATGAACACAGGAAAAACATGGAGGAAAGTGAGACCCTTGGTATCCTGTGCTGACCTCTTCAGGATATAACAGGACAGGCACAGAAACTTGTTTCCTTAGCCACAGAATTAGTTCAGAATGTGGGAGAGGTAGCTAGATGGTGACGATGAAGTTGACAATTACCATTGATATTGACAGTGAGCCCAGTACCGTCTCTTTCCATGCATTATCTCATTTGATCCTCACAACAATCCTATGGGACAGGTATGTTTACTCTCCTCATTTTTTACAGATGAGGAACCTGCCAAGCAGAGTTTGTGAGGCTCCAAAGGCACACAGCTGATAAATGGTAGAGTGGAAATTTGATTCCGGGTATGTATGTTTCCTCTTCACCTCCACTATGGTGAAGTGGTTGTTACCCCAAGGCTAAGCTGATATTTAGGTAGGCCTGGCTGGCCTATGCCCAGGAGGATGATTTCACACCTCCCTGAAGTCCTCCTGAAGCAGTCTGAATCATATAATTCGACGCTTTTTTTTTTTTGCACAATCATTGAGTGATTGCAGTGGCTTCATGATAATCATCTTCCTAACTAATAAGGTTAACCCCTTTTATGAGTAGCATTTTTCACTTCACAAAGATCTTTCATGCATCTTTGCCTTTGTTCCTTACAAAAATGCTGCAGGGAATGTAGACCAGATATGATGATCAGGAAGGGTCAGCAAACTTTTTCCCTAAAGAGTCAGATTGTTTATATTTTAAGCCATGAGAGCCATATAGTGTCTGTTGCAACTACTCAGCTCTACCCTTATAGCATGGAAACAGCCACAGAGAATTATGAATGAATGAGCATGGCTGTGTTCCAATAAAACTTTATTTACAAAATTAGGCAACCAGCTATACTTGGTCTGTGAGCCATAGTGTGCCAACTCTTAATTCTACATGAATATGCTTCCATTCAAAGTGCTTAAATGGGAGCGCCTGGTTGGCTCAGTTGGTAGGGCATGCAACTCTTGACCTCAGGGTTGTGAGTTCAAGCCTCACATTGGGTGTAGAGATTACTTAAGAAATAAAAAAAAAATTAAAACAAAGAAACAAAACCCACAAAGTGGTTAAATGATCCTCCCAATTTCATACCGCTTGGAGAAGTAGGGATGGAACCTAGTTCTCCTGCTTGCTTTATTCATTCAATAATTATCTGAGTCCCTGTTATGTGTCAAGCACTGCTCTAAATAGTGAGGACAAAGAAGCTCCCTATTTCCATGCAGTTTCCATGCTTTGGGGAGACAGATGATGGATAACTTGAGAAAGCGAAGAGTACCGTGAAGAAATTAAAGCAGTGCTAACTTGAGGATGACTGTAGCTATGGGAATCAGAGAAAACCTCTCCGAAACAGAAAAATTTGAGCTGAAACCTGGAGGAAGGGACTAAGCCAATTACACAGAGATTTGGAAAAGATGATTCCAGGCAAGTGGAATAGCTTTTGAAAACAGAACAAAACAAAACAAAACAGTGTGGCTGGAGCATAAGGGCAGGGGGAGGATAAGACCTGACAAATAGACAGGGGGTAAGGTATATAATATAATATAAAGGTAAGGATTATAAGCCATAGCAAAGAATTTGAATTTTATTCTAAGTGAAATGGGAAGCCAGTGCTTCTATGGCTATGACATGCCACTCTTAAATCTCTGTGCCTCCTCTGCTGCCCAAGCACGTGACAGATGTTCTCAGAATATATTCATTGATTGATGGGTTCTGTCACTTAGGTTCCCACAAGGCGGGAAGACCCATCAACATGCCGGGATCACTGAAGACCCTTGTGAGGGGACATATTTAATAGATCCTGTTTTTAAATAGATCCCTTTGTCCCCTCCTGGGGTAGTGCTGGGCACCATCCAGACCATCTGCTCTGGCCCAGGCTCCCTGGCCATAGGCTCTGCCACCATTTGCCAAAACACTCCCAAAGCCAGAAGTGAGATGTCTGTGACATCACAGCCACTTTGTCAGAAGGAGCCATCATGGCGGACCAAGAGTTCTGTGGCGATCTCATTCTAAGCATACAATGGGTCAGCTGTGGATAAGTTTTCTGTCTACATTTTCTCAGCTGTAACCTCAAGCTGTTGAAATGAAATTATGGACGTAAAAGGTCTGAGCCAGAGACTGCTCAGTGTGGCAGTTCTCTTTCCTTCCCAAATGTTCTTAGATTTAGCGATTACTAGCCAAGTCCCATCGAAAGTAGCAATTCACTCTGCATCTTCATTTTGTTGGAATTTTAAAAGTACTAGAAAGTGGCATCAAGCCTGAAAGTAACTGGAAATACACTGAAGCTGTGCGCCCATCTTTGGTACGATTGACTTCAGAGAGGATTGTGAGAGACCCCTGTGATACTCCCCACCTAGATGCCCCTTCAATGAAGAATGGTTTGCTCTCGATGTCAGCCCTTCAGAGCATGCCTCAGGCTGTAGCGCCATCCCTCCAAGGCCACCCCCTGCCCAGGTGGCCCATTTCCAGTTGCTGATTGATGAGGAAGTACTACAATTCAACTATCTTGGCCCAACTTGGGAGAACTCTGGAGGCTCGGACCTCCTCCAGGAGTTAGCTGAGGTTGTTGCTGGTCGTGCGTTTGCAACTCCATTTCTCTGTATTCAATCCTGCTGCTTTTTCCTTCTTCCCACTGTTGTTGATCCCAAGATCACTCCCTACAAACCATCATGCACTTTAAACTCCATCTCAGCCTGCTTTCCAGAAAATCTTAACAACCATTGTGTATCGGTGTTTTGCTTCCTTAGCATTGCTGTGGCCATCTAAGACCTTTCTTCTGCAACGTTTAAAAAATGACACAGAGAAGGAAGACATTCACTCAAGTACCTGGAACATATAATTTCTCCAATTAAAAGAGTTTTAAAGGATCCTTGATTACTAAATGCTCATTAATGAGGCATGAATGCCATGAGATGTATATCAAGCGAGAGATTAATCACAGAGTTAGCTAATGAGCTTATGTATCATAACAATATGCAAAGGAAGAAGGAAACACTGGCGTTTAAGGGGTTAATTCAGGATCAGAAAAATTAAGAAATTTAGAAAAGTATAAGAAAGATGGCACACTATATTTGCTTGAATCCCAAGCAGCCTGAGAGGTTGCAAAGGATTTTAAATACAAGTGCATGGCAGTGTGTGCCCTTAGCAGAGAATATCCTTGGGCAAATTAGTCTTAGAGAGGTTAAATGAGGGTTGTTGTGGTGATTAAATGAGAAAATGGATGGATGGTACTTGGTAAGTGCTCAATAAATGTTAGCTGCTGCTGCTGTTGTTATTCAAAGTGGCATCTGGCTAACAGTCCCCAGGGAAACCTCTCTCAACATCTAACAACAACAACAAAAAAAACCACTAATGAAGGCCTGGGGTGGGGGGTGTGGGGGGCGGTGGATAAAGCTCCCAACATGGAAAATAAGACTGATAAGTAATAGAACACCAGAACCTCAAAGAAACTGGAACTAATTTCAAGACAACAGGAGCTGGGGTGGGACACAAAGGCAGCTTCATAAAACGTAGGAAAATAGTTTGTGCTTCAGTCACTAGAGATTCACCCAGAGATTCAGGATTTGAACCAGCCCAAAGCTGAGGCATCTTTCTTTCTTTTCTCCTGGGTTTGGGAAGGAACAGTACATACACAGAACATAGGGTTACAGGGCATTATTTACCGGGGGCCATTGTAGGAAGAACGCTGCTAGCAGTGCATGCTGGGAATTGTAGTTTTTCATGTAAGACATCAATTCAGAGCACCAAGTAACCAGATGGTGGGGTAGGAAGAAGACTCCCCCTCACGTGGTGCAAAGGTACACAAAGTTAAATTTTGTTTATGCTCGTACATCGGCCTGTCATTTTCTGGTAGGTAGGAGGAGGATATTCTACCCCTAACAGGGGACAGGGGACAAGATGAAGGGCTAAGATGAATAAGCAGTAAGGAACAACAAGGCCTGTGAAAAATACTTCAGAAGAAGGAGAAAGAGATTTATCTAGAGGACTCAGAAGAATAACAAATTTCTGATAATCATCTACCAGTGAATCCAGAGGAAAACTTCAAGAAACTACCTGGCATTGACAATAGAGCACAGGAAGACATAGGCCTTGTGAAATAGCTGTAGGATGGAAGAATCGTATATTATAAAAATATCTGATTATCAAATCAAATCAAAATGTGAAAAATCATTCCAAAATGAGGAGATACATGATTATTTTAAAAGATGGTGGATCTAAAATTCTTTATTATGTTATTAATAAAAACTCAGGTTGCTGGGGCCAGGTGGTGAGAGTCAGCAATGTAAGATTGTGTTATACCCTTTGTCTCAAACAAGGGAGACTCAAATGGTATCATTTCACTCCTCATTCATACAGAGTAGTAGAGTGTAAACTTGTTTATAAAAGTAACTTCTAAATAACCTCTATCAGAATTAAAGCTAGTTATTGTCAAGGAATGAGAAACAAAGGAAATCAGAAGGAAGAAGTAAAAATATTAAGGTAGAGGGCTCCTGGGTGGCTCAGTTGGTTGAGCCTCTGACTCTTGATTTTAGCTCAGGTCATGGTCTCAGGGTCATGGGACTGAGCCCCACATCAGGCTCTGAGCTGAGTGTGGAACCTGCTTGAGATTTTTCTCTCTCCTTCGCCCTCTGCTTCTCTACCCTACTCGTGTGCTCTCTCTTTAAAATTAAAAAATATATATATACTAAATATATATATTAAATAAATAAATTATATATGTGTATAAACTGTATGTTAATATATAATTATATTACATAATTAATTATAATTTATATTATATAATTAATATATAATATATATGTATATATATTAAGGTATAAAGTAAGATGACAGAAGCAAAATTAGTAATAATGATGTCAGTAGGGTAAACCAGTATGTTTCAAAATTTTAAGCACAAATCTTATTTTCTAATGAAATACTGCATTTAATCCCAAATTACAAAGATGTACTTTTCTTCAGTTGCATCTGTTGAGTATAAAGTCAATCAATGTGACCAAAGATAATGAGAAAGTAGCCTCCACTGTGTGTAAACCACGATCTTGGACTGTCAGTTTATCTGGCAATTAATCTACGGATTAATGCAATTGCGATCAAAACACAATGCAATTTTTATCAGAACTTGCAAAATTGAGTCTAAAGAACATTCTGGAAAAGAAGAAAAAAATCAACAACAAAGATTTAGAGAGTATGAGTAGTGTGAAGTTGCTCTATAAGATATCAAAATGTACTAACAAACTCTAATGTTTAAAGGCTTGCTGCTAGCCCCAGAATAGTAATAACATTTTAAAGACCCAAGTATGTGTGCAGGTGTCCATATTTTTTAATTTAGAAAAGTTTGCAAGTCAATTCAGTTGGGAAAGTATGGATTATTCAATAAATGATCTTAGGCCAGATGGTAACCCATTCGAGAAAAAATTAAACCAACAAAATTAATTATAAATGTATTAAAACCAGAAATTTAACAAGTGAAGCCATAAATGTAAGAATAGAATACAGACCAGAATGGAATATCGAATAATATATCCTTGTGGTGGAGAACCACTTTCAAAGCATGGCACTGAGAGCTTAAAGTCAAGGTAGGCAAACTACTGCCCACTCATGGCCAAAGTTAGAATGAAGACATATGCAGTCATTGATGGGTGTCTGTGACCACTTCTGCTCTGCAAAGACAGAGTTGGAACAGAGTCTGTTTGGCTGCCAAAGCCTAAAATATTTATTCTCTGGCCCTTTGCAGCAAAAGGTTGATCACCCCTGGCATAGATCATAAAATAATTTTATGTGGTCAAATCTAAAAAAATTTAAACTGTGGTATGGAAAAGAACATCATAAACAATCAAGAACTGGGAAGCATATTTGTGATATATATGATAGATATATAAATAGCTTTTATAAACAATAGTAAAGGTTGTACAGTAGTAGAAAAATGGGCAAAAGACAGAAACAGGTGGTGCACAGCCCAGATAAACAAATAGCCAATAAACTAGTGAAAACTGTCAGCTCTCATTAGGATTTGTTTAATTACATCTTTAAAAAATATCACAAATAGGGGCGCCTGGGTGGCTCAGTTGGTTAAGTGTCTGACTCTTGATTTCGGCTCAGGTCATGATCTTAAGGTTTGTGGGTTTGAGCCCTGCATGGGGCTCTGTGCTGACAGTGTGGAGCCTGCTTGGGATTCTCTCTCTTTCAAAAAAATAAATAAACTTAAATTTTAAAAAGTTAAAAAATATATTACAAATAGATTTTGGGCAACCCAGAACAAGGAATATACTCAGTGTGGGCCAAAATGCAGAAAAACAGACTCTCTCGGGCTATTGTTGGGTGTGTAGACTGAAGGGGGATTAGAAGCCTATAGGAAAAGCTTTGAATCTATATACCTTTTGATAAAGTGACTCCATTACTAGGATTTACTGAAAGGAAATAATTAGAGACACAAAAATTCAGTTCTAGGGATGTCCAGTGCAGGATTTTATATAACGGTAAAGCATTGGAAACAACTCTAAACATACAAGGTTATGGCATTGCTTAAGCAAATTATCATCAACCCATAGTATAAAATATTCTAAGCTATTACAAATTATGTTATATGCTTTTTTTAAGCACAAATGTTCAGAAAATATTCTGGAGAATAAAAGATAGGTTAAAAAACAGTGAATACATTATAATTGCATTTTTGAAAAGAAATCCCCATAAAAATCTCTAGCAAACATCGGTTAATATTAGTTATAGCTGCCTTGTGGGATAACAGATGATTTTTATTTTCTCCTCTTTGCTTATTCATAGTAAGTGTTTTATTGAACTGTCTCATCTCTGTGGGATACAAAGAGGAAATGGTTTTATTTTTCTCCATTCCCAGCCGTCACTCCCACAACTGTGCCATATGAAAAGTCCCTCCCCTGCTGGGTCACAGACCCCTTAAGGACATTTGGGGATGATTCCTTGACTTCGTTTTTAGATGCTATTGAAAACCTGTCCGTTTCATTTACCCTTTCAAACCCCATCTCCTCCCCAGCCCAGCTCAACCACCAGCCTGCCGCTGTGGATACAGCACCCCGCGTGGGGGCACCTGCAAACTTGCTCAAATTTGGTTTCCTCTGAAGTCCGATCATGTGATCAGCGTGAAACTCAGGCATTAATACCCAACCTGGGGGGCGCCTGGGGGGCTCAGTCGGTTACGCATCGGACTTCAGCTCAGGTCATTATCTCACAGTCAGTGAGTTTGAGCCCCAGGTTAGGATTCTGTGTCTCCCTCTCTCTCTGCCTCTTTCTCTCTCTCTCTCTCTCTCTCTTTCTCTCTCTCTCTCTCTCTCTCTCTGTCTCTCAAAAATAAATAAACATTAAAAATAATAATAATGGGGCGCCTGGGTGGCGCAGTCGGTTAAGCATCCGACTTCAGCCAGGTCACGATCTCGCGGTCTGTGAGTTCGAGCCCCGTGTCGGGCTCTGGGCTGATGGCTCAGAGCCTGGAGCCTGTTTCCGATTCTGTGTCTCCCTCTCTCTCTGCCCCTCCCCCGTTCATGCTCTGTCTCTCTCTGTCCCAAAAATAAATAAACGTTGAAAAAAAAAAATAATAATAATACCAACCAGGAATGTGCAAACTGCTGGAAGACTGACCCTGCAGTCTCCATCTCTAACGGGGCCCCTCAAAGTCTCTACTGGCCTTACCCTTGGAGCCTCTTCCCTGACTTCACTGTCATCGTGTTTTGTTCAGCTTTGGTTGTGGGCAAGATTTTGGGTTATTTCATAGAGGGGAGGGGATTGAATGGAAGGGAATTCCACAGCCCTCCTCACTTCTCCAAAGGCCTAGGACTCCAGCAATGCCTTCCTTTGCCCTTTCCCTGCCCCCTCTTATCAACTGGGGATAAGGAATTTTTTAAGTCCCAGTGGAATTGTTTTCTGGAATGTTATAGGAAGTTCTGTGTGAAGAAAGCACTGATGAATAATGTTATGAAATGTGAAAATGTGGGCAGTTGGAACGACTTGCTTTACCAAATATCAAACATATTATACAACTACAGCATCATTATGACCAGAAGTACTGAATGATCAACACAGGGGAACAGATAGCCCTCAAGCAGATCCTAGCATATGGAAGAATTTAGTGTATGCTAAAGTAAATATCACAGACTAATGCCAATGGATGACACACTCAACAAAAGTGCTGAGAAAAATATTTGGAAAAAAAATATCAGGTTACATTCTCATCTTATATCATACATGGAAATAAGTTTCAGATGGATTTAAAGTTAAAAAATATAACCACAAAATCTCTAGAAGAGCATTTATCATGGTGAGTACTGAGCAATGTATAGAATCATAGAATCACTATGTTGTGCACCTGAAACCAATATAACATTTATGTCAACCATTCTTCAAAAAAATAAAACACCCTGGAAGATAAAATAGGTAGTATTACAACTGATCCTGAGTTGAGAAAAATATTTCTCAGCTTAAAAGCACTGGAAGAAAACACAAAGGAAAAACGATTAATCACTTTGTGTTAAATAAACAAATAAACATGCAAATATTTTCTAGGTACACTGAAAACTCCATTAAAATAGAAGCAAGTGAGATGTGTTGAGTACATTCTGGCGTAATAGGACAGGTGAAAGGTTAGTATATTTAATACATAAGTCGAGTGCCAATCAGCAACCAAAGCGCTAACGTCTCCATAGAAAAATGGGCCAACACACAAACGGAAAAGAAAAATGTACTCGTGCTCCCAAATTATATCAGAAACATATCTGACTTCCTTAGTAATAAAGAATGCAAACCCAAACAACAAGATATCTTTTCACCTAAAAAATAGCAAAAGGTTTTAAAAATGTACAAAGATGTTGACAGTGCAGTGAGATGATCATTTTTATCCACAGCCAGTGGGAAAGTAAATTGGCCTAACCTTTCAGGAAAACAATTGAGAGTGATGTAAAAAGAACCTTAAGATTGGTGGTTCTCTTCTGCTCAGTTGTTTCACTCCCAGGAATCTCAAGGGACCATCTGGATGCACAAAACAATTTATGCACAAGAATATTAATCATTTATTTTTATGATCATCAAAAGTTGGAAAGAAGCCATTATCCTATTATTGGGTACTCAGGTAAATAAATTACAATCTCTTCATTGGGTGTTTGAGCATCTGTGAGATATCCCAAATATTCCATGTGTTGGGGAATTTTAATTGATATGGCAGAGTGCTTATGTGGAAAAAACTGACTACAAAGCTATTTATAGCATGACTGATTTTTTTTTTTAATCTCACAAACATGGCTCTGATTGCTTTGGTTATCATGTCTGTTAGATTATGCTTTTTCCAGCCAAACAGAAAGAGACAACCTTCCCAAGGTAGGAGAATTTCAGCCCCAAACCGAAACAAGGAATCCAGTTCTGCATTTCAGTTACAATGATCATTCATGCCCTCTTCATTCTCCTTTGTCAATGCATTCATTGCCGAAGATTTTTAAAAAATTATAGTAGATTCAAATACTCAATTTCAATTGCCTTAATTATATTTCTGAATAATATGTATTTCTCCTTATATTGTTTACATTTTAAAAACAGCTTAATTGAGGTGTAATTGACATACAATAAACTACATGTATTAAAGTTTGCAATTTGATACATTTGGCATATGTATATGCCTATAAAATCATCACCACAATCAAGATAATGAACATAGCACGATTGGAATTTGATTATGAAAACATATGGCCTAGCGAGAGCTACTCCACAATGCTCAGATTATTTATATTTAGAAAATTTTATTTTACTCTCTTCGAATGTATTCTCAAAAATTTCTGCAATATGCGTGTGTTAATTTTGATGAACAGAAAAATCCTGAGGGAAAGTTAGTGACAGTGACTGAGAGTAGGTGGCAGAGTGGTAGGTCAGGAGATGGTGCCTTCTGGAAATCAAATAAAGAGAAATTTGAAGCTAAGGAAGGCTCAAGAATTTTCAATGCCATATATTAGGTCACACATATATGTAATAATATATCAAGGCTCTACTGAAAAAGGCCCAGAGTGGTTTTGTAAAAACTGACAGCAGAGATAGAAAATAGTGGGTCAGGGAATAAATGGGCTTGACAGAGTGGAAGAGGAGGGGCCAGGGGCCAGGTGACAAGATAAGCCTTCACCATGAGAAGAGGTACCTCTTTCCCCAAGATCGGCAGTAATGAAGGTAGGGCGAGGGGAGGAGTGTTAGACAAAATTCCACATTGGAGGGTGGAGAGTTCACAGCTCCTCTTTTGCCCATGGTGCAAGAGGCAAGGTTGTGTCCGACCAATGATGTGATTTAGGTGGCATGATGGAGAACACTGGTGAATTTTGCCAATGGCAACTAAAAACACGTAGTATAAGCAATGCATACCTGCATGGAAGAACTACCTGGGGACCAAAGACCACTGGTTGAAATGGTTCCTATTTCCTTGTTTTGATTAATTTCACTGGTAGACTAGAGAGCAGAAGAGAAAAAGTGAGTTGTGGAATTAATTCAATGTAGCGGGTTGACAAAGAAGGGAGAGGTGGGTAGACAAAGACACAAAGAATTAGGGGTACAAGTTAGGTAAGGGATGCTTTATTATTGGAAAAGCAATCATTAGCTTCTCCTAATATAAATTAGGAATGCCCGGTGTTTGAAAAAAGCAGAAGTTATATATATATATATATATATATATATATATATATATATATACATATATATATGTAGCAGAAGTTATATATATATATATATATATACATATATATATGTATATATGTATATATGTATATATATATATATATAAAATCTTTTTTAATGTTTATTTATTCTTGAGAGAGAGACAGAGCGTGAGCAGGGGAGGGGCAGAGAGAGAGGGAGACACAGAATCCAAAGCAGGCTCCAGGCTCTGAGCTGTCAGCACAGAGCCTGACTCGGGGCTTGAACCCACAAACCAAGAGATCATGACCCGAGCCAAAGTCGCTCGCCCAACCGACTGAGCCACCTAGGCGCCCTGAGAAGTTATATATTTTTTAAATTAAAGTTATTATTTTTGGTACATGGTTGATCTTGGTCATATCCCAAGTTGGATAAGCACATTCCTCTCTCAACTAATTCTTTATCCAATATCACATTTTTTTAACACTCATGCTAACTTATTCCATTGTTACAA
The DNA here is from genome assembly GCF_018350175.1 of Felis catus. Taxonomy (NCBI): domain Eukaryota; kingdom Metazoa; phylum Chordata; class Mammalia; order Carnivora; family Felidae; genus Felis; species Felis catus. Next base: position 37,412,854 of record NC_058386.1, read on the forward strand.
TGTAGCAGTTAAAATAGCTCTTGTCTCTCCAATCAAATGCTAGAAGTAGTGTTTGCATCTGGGTAAGCATTCAACAAATGTATCGAACAGATGACCAGACATTCTCATGTATCTATAATCATACATAAAGCAGTGCATCATTGAATAAGGGCTTTGAGATTCTTTCCAACAGACCTAATACATGAGGATTGTTTACATTAGCTGCAATGGATACTTGAGAAGGAAACTAATTTGTAAGTATTCCAAGCAGGGTCTCCAAAGTGGAAAAACAGCCCAACCAACCGAATCAATGGTGAATCTGGTATTGTCCTCAGTTCTATGCAGATCATATGACAACAACAAATGGGTGTTATCTAGTGAAAGTTTCCCACCATATTATACTGGCTTGCTTCAGGCATCTCCATGTTTTATTAACATACTAAATAAATTGCCATTTCCTTAACTTGCTCTTGGAATGTTCTAAAGTTTCTGAGAGTCATTACTTTTTAGAGAGCACATGAAATTATAGAACTTGTTTATCAGCGCTAGGTATTTCCTTTGAGGGTTGAGCTTTAGGGGTAGCATATATTTATTTCCAGCAATCATGAAAGCTAAAGGAAATTGTCAAGGACTGATATTAAACAGCCTGAATATATTTGTGCAACCCAAGATCTAGCATTCACTGAAGATCATTTTGGGCAGTTTTTTGTGCTGCCTCTCTCTGCGGTCCTTATGTAAGCTCTCTTCATCCTCAAAGAGTCACTGTCTTGAGATTATATTCTGAAAGTTGCCAGCCTGTTGTTGATTTATAGAGTATTCTCCGCCTGAGTTTCGGTTCTAGGTTTCCTTTTTTTTTTTTTTTTTTTTTTTCCCAGGAGGAACTTCAGACAGCGGCTGAGTGAGGTGACTTTCATGCTCTGTTGCTGTCCCGCCAAAGGCACTTGAACCTTTCCAGGCCTCAGTCTTCCTCTGTAAGATGGTAATAATATCTTTAGTTTTATCCTACAGAACTTTTCAGAGACTCATAAGATTTTTATGGAAAAGGACCTTGAAAAGAATTCAGGACAAAGTAAATATATTTCCTCTTCGAAGGAGAAGTCAGCCCAATGTCAACAAAGGTCTTTCTATTAGAATGTTGGTGTTGGCATTCTGGTCTCATTTCTTTCTCTCAGTGTTTTCTCTCCTTTGTTTCTTTCATTGTTTAGAATGCACTGTGCACTATCTATTTTTAGTCTCTTCTAGGTGGTAATTTCCATTCTCCTGTCCCGGGCTATAAACACTTGGGGCAAAACAGCACCCGAGACTCCAAGAGATAACATTTAAGAAGAGTCTTTTGAAAATTTGATAGTTGGAACTCATTAGTCTCCTACTGAAGGGGCAAAGCCATCTTGAGTTACTGGAGAATAGTTTTTATATTCAGTTTGATTTCATTCCTGATAACTTAATTGTTATAGTGATTTGTTTATAATATTGAAATTACCTCTCAACTCAGTCAGTAATGATTTATTTTGATATTATAAAAAGTCATTAAAGGTAAGATAATACTCTTTCTTCTGTTACTTTGCTATTTTCCTAAAGATAATTGCCTTAGGATTTATAGTTCTCCTATTCCTAAAATAAGAATATTTGCCCACACAAAACTATTTGCCTAGCTCTAAGAAAATATTATCTATATAGACTTTTTTTTTCTGTAGCAAGAAATATACTTGAATGCTGAACACTTTCACTCCGGATTTAATCTCTACTGAGAACAACACAGGTTGTCCATGTGAAGATAGGGAGCTGGCATAGTAGAATGAGTAGTAGCATTTAATGGTGGGATGTGGCATGATGGGTGTAGTTGGAATTGTTAGTACTTTGCATGAGGATTTGTATCTGTTTCTTTTCTTTTGTAAAGGCTGCTAAAAGGGCTTTTCCACAGATAAGCAGAGTTACCAGATTACCCCTGATTGGTTGAAGTAGCAGATGCTGTCAAGGCCCTTCCCACATCTCCTCAGCCTTAACTATTTCATTGCCTGCCAGTCCAACTTTAAATGCCAGAAATTGCATCTGAGGGCTTTCTCTGGCTACCTGAGTCAATTCTGAAGTGTGTTCGGCAGTATTTCCCCCAGTTTCCAGTGGAATTGAGCTCACATTGCCTCCAATGGTAACTTCATGGTAATGCCCCTTCTGTTGGCTTCCTTTCCTTTCCTGTCTCACTTCCCCCACTCTCTTTCTGGTGTTTTCTGGGATCACTTCCCAAAAAACTACTTGCACTGAGATTCTTGACTCAGAGTTTGCATCTGGAGGAATTCAAAGTAGGACAGTTGGGAGTCTAGATTCTCTGTCCATACAAGTATGTTTAGGGAGGGAGGATGACAGCTGAATCAATAAAGGGATCATAGGAGGATGGTGAGTGACTTTGTCGATTCTGATCAGACAACTGTTCTTGAGGGCTGTGATTGCATCTGGGAGAAAGCTTTCTGCTTTTAAGTAAAGAGGCAGGTGGACGGACAGACAACTGAGTTCATGCAGCTGAAAGCATCTGCAGGGCAGGAGCAGAGCTTGAAGTTGGTGGGGGGGGGGGGCGGGGAATGAAACCATGGGATGAAGAGCTCTTCCCTCTCATACCCTACAGTACCCCACCCCATGGGAGGTGGGGCTCGGACTTGGTTTCAGATTTCCATGACCTCTCCCCAACCGTGTGATTTAAAAAACAAATATGGAGAGGTATCTGAGTGGCTCAATCAGTTATAAGCATGGGACTCTTGGTTTTGGCTCAGGTCATTATCTCATGGTTCATGAGTTCAAGCACTGCAGGGGGCTCCTCACTGACAACGCTGAGCCTGCTTGGGATTCTCTCTCCCTCCCTCTTTGTTTCTCTCTCTCTTTGTTTCTTTTTTCTGCCCCTCCTCTACTTTCTCTCTAAACAAACAAACAAACAAACAAACATAAAAACAAATTTAAAAAAATAAAAAGCAAATATGGAGAGATCATAATGGTGGGAATGAGAAACCTGTAGGTAGTTAGTATTCCCAGTTTAGGGGCAGTGAGCGGCACTTTAAGAGGAGCAAGATGTTGTTTGACATTTAAAAATAGACCTACCTCTACCAATTAGTCTGTTCTGCCCATGGTAACCTTATTCAATGTTATGGTGGTAATCGCTTCTGGAAAGCTTTGACATATTTTATAATTGAACTGCCAGGTTCACACTTAGCTATAATTCATTCACAGATAAGTGTGTCTTGTTAACCAAATTATGTTGACTCCCCTGGAAAGCCAGTGTGAGGACTTTTCCTGTTTCCCATCTTCATGTGGTTTTACAGTCTCATGACAGACCATTAACATGATGATCATTTTTCTTTTTCATCAGCTGCAGAATCATATGCATTTATCAAAATGGGTGTCATCTGTTGTGAAATTCATGAAGTTAGATTGCACACTTGTCAAACTTTTTTTTTTCCTGGCATTGACAAAAATATCAACATCAAGCTTTACTTAAGCTATTTTGAAATAGAGATGTCCAGGTGAAAGAATGGTAGAATCAAAATAAAAGACTAGGGGCTCGAATGGCTCACTCATTCCACCAACATTTTCTGAATGCACCCAGTGTCCACAGCAACGTGCCAGACATGGGCTGAAGTTGTGAGGGGTTGGAGGAGTGTGAGCTCCCTCATTCATTCCAAAATATTTAGAGCCTACAGTACCTGACACTGTACTTGGCACTTGGAAAACAGCAGTAACAAAATAGGCAAAGCCCCTTCCCTCATAAAACTTATATTCTAAAGAGTTTATGGGAGATAAGAGAAAGGGACTGTTTAGCCCTTATTCTCAAAGATCTTACGGTCTACTTGGTCTACTTGGAAAGACGAAGGAAATGCACTTAGTTAAAATCCCAAAACAATGCAAAAATGAGGCAACTGAGTAAAGAATGCATTTCAGAGGTAGGGGATTAACACAAGCACCCTAAAAGAATGGCCCAACACTGCCGATGCCAGAGACTGGCCAGGACACCTCAAGGAAATCACTTAACTGTCTATCTGTTTCCCAGAGCAGCACTCCAGGGGCAGTGTTACTGCTGATGAGTGCCTCTGACTATCCATCTCGAAGGCCATTCGCAATGACTAATCTGGAAGATTAAAAAATCTACAGCAAATGCCACACTGAAGAGTGATGCCTGTGTTCCTTTAAAATTTACTAACACGATAAGAAGGCCTGTTTTCACTGGATTTAGCATGGCATCAGAGGTTGTAAGCAAGGCAACAAACAAGGAAGAGGAATAATGGCTTTAAGAATCCAGAGGAAGAAGTTAAATTGTCATTGTTTTCAGAAACCCAATTGCTTCCATTGAAAATCCAAGAGACTCAACAAGCTATCAGAACTAATAAGAAATTTCAACAAGGTGAGTGGATAAAAATAAGATTTTAAAAGTCAACAATGTCCCAATCCATAAGCAACCACTAATTAGAAAATGTAATTTTAGGAATCCTGTTCATAAGAGCAACAAATCTTACTGACGAGGAAATCTAATCAGAAATATATACAACTTCAGTGGAGCAAACCAGGCAGAGAGCACTACGTGTGTAGATGTTGTGTCAATAAAAATCCCAACAATTTTGTACGTGCATGCATGCGCACATGTGTGTGAGTGTGGTTGTTGATAAGATGATCTTAAAATTTAAACAGGACGGGGATCCTGGGTGGCTCAGTCGGTTAAGCGTCCAACTTCTGCTCAGGTCATGATCTTGCAGTCCATGGGTTCGAGCCCTGCGTTGGGCTCTGTGCTGACAGCTCGGAGCCTGGAGCCTGCTTTGGATTCTGTGGCTCCCTCTCTCTCTGCCCCTCCCCCACTCATGCGCACGCTCGCTCTCTCTCTCACTCTCTCCCTTAAAAATAAATAAGCATTAAAAAAATTTAAACAGGATATAAGAAGCCAAAAGCATCAAGACAATTTTGCAAAAAAAATTAAGGCAAAATGGAAGAACCTGCCCTACCAGATACATATATTGCGAGACTACATTCATTATGAAAGTGTAGTGTTGGTGCAGGGAGGGAAACACACGTTTATCATAGGACACTACACATATTTCCATGAGAATGTGTTTGTGTATGTGTGTTTAAGTGTGGGAGAGTGTGTCCTACTTTAAAATGGGACTCTTCTTGGGGCGCCGCAGTGGATCAGTCGGTTGAGCTTCCATCTTGGGCTCAGGTCGTGATCTTGCAGTTTGTGGGTTCAAGCCCCACATCAGGCTCGCTGATACCAGCGCAGAGCCCCTTTTGGATCCTCTGTCCCCCTCTTTCTGTCCTTCCCCTGTTTGCGCTCTCTCAAAAATAAATAAACATGTAAAAAAAAGTTTGAAGAAGCCGAGAGAGTTGGAGAATAAAGAGACTGTAATTTAGAGAACGTTCTTGTGCCCTGTGAGTGCCTCATCACCATGGAAAAGGGATAGAGACCCTTTCCCATCACCTCAAGTCTCTTTTGAGAAGGCTATCTATGAAACCACTTCAAGATTCTACTAAAATGTCCTGTCAAGTTTGGGAGGCACTATAGATTGGTATATTGCTACATTTTTGAGGAATTGAAAGTTCGAGGACTTGGCTGAAGCAACCCATGGCTGTGACTGAGAGTAAGTGATATCTATTGATGACTGATCAAAGATTTGAGTTTCTGATGGACTAAATATAGGGCAGTGAGTAGGTGAGCCTGAAATTACTTAAAAGGACTTTGCCCAAGAGGGCATCTAAAGGAGTAATGGGAGAAGATGTATGTCGAGGAAGAATCCCAAGAAACAGTGAATCAATGGTAGATTTCACAAAAGGTCAGGCAGAGAATGCATCCCCCATGTCAGGATCCAGCAGGTGGAACATCCTCAGTGATGGGTGTGGAGGAGTTCTCCAAAGAACCCATGGGGAATCCCACAATAGACATAAAAGTAAAAATTCACCACAGCTAGAGGAAGCCAATACTTGCTCATATTGCTACCAGGAAGCAGCATTTTGGTTTTCCTTATTTCTCCTGGCCAGTCCCCAGAATTTGACTCTAGAATGGTCAGAAACTGTGCCTAGCAAGCTTGGGGCAGAGGGGTATATGTTCGAGGTGGTAAACTAGAGAAAAAGCAAACCTTGTGCCTTTCTCAATGCAGGTTTTCCACACAGATCATGTCTCAGCTGGGAGAGGGGAGAAGCTCTGAATCTGATGAGTTTTAAGTTTTGCATATTATTCCAGAGTGGGATTGCTGAAGTGAAGTTGTTTTGGGAAAAGAAGAGGGCTTTTCAATCTATCTGCGAGCGAAAAGAAAAGCTATGGGTCTTGCCATAGTTTTCCTGGAAGAGGCAAGGGAAGTGTCACAGAAAAGCCTATTGGATGAGGAAGCTACTGGTAACTGGGTGTCCAGTGTGGTAATTTTCATGGTGTGTGTGTGTGTGTGTGTGTGTGTGTGTGTGTGTGTGAAGCAGCTCAAAATTAAAAATCTAGCAAAAAAAAATCTAGCAAAAATCTAGCATCTGGGTAGCTTAGTCAGTTAAGCATCCAACTCTTGGTTTTGGCTCAGGTCATAATCTCACAGTTTGTGAGTTTGAGCCCCACATCGGGCTCCATGCTGACAGCACAGAGCTTGGTTGGGATTCTCTTTCTCCCTCTCTCTGCCCTTCCTCCCCTCTCAAAATAAAATAAACTTTTAAAAAAAATCTAGCAAAGGAAAATAAAAAGATCAAATGGCCTCTAATTGATCAGCTTTATGTAATGTCTTGCCCAAGGCAAAGAATCTCAGTGTCAAATTTTGGAAAATGCTAAGAAGTGATTTAACTGAAATTCTTGAAAGAAAAATTTCAGTAAAAGCACGAAGGATGCTCACCGGCACATCAATCCATCTAGCCTCTTATTTCTACATCATCACTTGTCCAGCTTGGCTGATGCGTTATCTCACCAGCCATCCTTTGCCCTTTGCTTGGCCCTCCATCTGCTACTCAGCTGTCAGGCCCAAGGCTCCATGGTCTGTGTCTAATTTGTGCGCTGTTTCTCATATGTCTTCTTTTCTTCTCTTTGTTTCTGTAGGTTTTAGTGTGATGCCAATATATATGTGTAGAAACATAAAAACCACTAACTGGACTATAAAATCAATAAATACATCCAAATATCTGCTAAAACCTCTAACATTGTGGTTGGGATACCTAGATCTAAGAAATGATATTATGTAAAATTTTAAAAATTCAGTTCGACAGCAAAAATGTACTAGATGCTTGGAAAAAAGAAATATAGATTTCTCTAACACTGAACACTAACTATAGGTAGACACATCTATAGCAGGAAAGAGTCAAGAGGAGGAGGTGACCAAAGGGAAAAAGGGGTGGATAATAAGACAAAGAAGGTAGAAGTTAACCAAGCTGATTTATAGAGTCTTTGTTGAAGCCTGTCCTTTCCTTCTGCCCCCATCTCAGCCTCCAACAGGGCACCTCTTTCCCTGGTGACCAAGTCTCCTGGGTCCATTGCATACTTGTTTAATACGTATCTTGACTGCACTAGGTTCTGTTGATTGTGAATATCTGGCTTTTCATAGCAAAATTTCCAACCTGTAAAAGCTGGGTGATTGTGAGAATTGCAGCCTCATGTTTCTGAGAGGGCTGTAGAGGTAAAGTCAAGTCTCGGGGAACACTGTGTTTCTATTGAATATGTAATCTTTCATGGTCCTATGGAATCCAAAGGAAATCTAACCTTGTGACTTCATCAGTGATCACAAATTCATTTCTTTTTAAAGTTTATTTATTTATTTTGAGAGAGACAGGAGAGAGAGAGAAAGAGAGAGAGAGAGAGAGAATGGAAGACAGGCAGAGAGAGAGGGAGAGAGAATCCCAAGCAAGCTCTGCACTATGGGTGCAGAGCCCCATGTGGTGCTCAAACTCATGAACAGTGAGATCATGACCTGAGCTGAAATCAAGAGTCAGACACTTAACCGACTGAGCCACCCAGACACCCCAGTGATCACAAATTAAAAAAACAAAAACAAAAACCTAGGATCCAAGATAAGTAACTGCTGGTACTCAGGTTTGATAAGACACAATGGATTTAAATAATTGCTGAGGTTAATCTCTTTTCCTTGATTTAAATGAAATTATTTATTATTGGTCAGGGATCCATGTTTCCAACACATATCAAATAATGAAACAGGTATCACGGTTCTCACCCACTTGTTTCCAAAGCCCAGGCTTAAGTAACATGATCATCAAGTTTAGAATAAGGGGCACCGTTTGCTAGGGAAGTTAAGAGTGTGATATCCTTGCGATTTGATAGGTAGTGTAACACTACAAAAGGAGCAAACTCCCTATTACACAACATGAGATCAGAATCCTAGCAATGATTCTTACCTGTTATGACCTTGGGCAAGCTTCTTAACTTCTCTGAGTTTCTACATCTGCATAGAGGAAGTGATGATTTATACATTGTGAGGTTGTCGGAATCAAATGAAATCACGCATGTAAAACACCTCTTACAATGCCTAGAACATTAGCCAACACTCAAATAACACCTTGCTACCTCAACTTTTTGAGTCTCATATTACTTTTCTGCATTGAGCTGATTGGGACAAGTATTAGATGGGACAAATATTAGGTAGCAAAGCAGCTTCTATCTGGAATATCACCTGTAGTTGTGACAGACGGAAATGAGAATATACTGAGGAAATTGTTGGTCTTTAAAGTCTCTACCCAGAACTGATAATTCTGCTCATTCATTGGCCCATGCAAGTGACTTGGCCATACATGGATTCAACAGGATGGAGAAGTCTACTCCTGCCATATGGAGAAGCAGCAAATATTGGTTAAGAATAGCAATTTACCACAGGGTTGATCTAGCTGAGTGCTTACTTCCCCAAACTGTCCAGAACAACTTGGAGAGATAATGAGCATCTAATTCTATGATTATCCATTCACTTGAAAACTTTTTTTATATAATTCCATTTACTTATCTTTTAAGTTTCAATTCAGAAAATTCTTTCACCTTAGTCTCCCTGGACTTTTCTTGATGGAAAAAAAAAAAACTCTTTCCACTGTGGTGTACCATTTTTTTCTCTTCCAAGAGCATGCATCACACTCTGCCACATGTTATAATGTATTGTTTCATACATATTTTCTTAATGGTATGTATCTTCAAGGAGTCTACAACCTGTGTCTCATTCATCCTTTGGACTCCCAAGTTACCTCATTCAGTGTTTTGCACACTATTGGTTTAAACATTTGTAGAGATTCAATGAAGGGCTGAGATGAGAGGCAAACTGGTATGTGTGGGCAGGGTGGAGGAAGTGAGGGCTACACAATGGAGAAATGTCTCCCCCTTTTTTTTTATAAGTTGATGTGGTTATTTTGTTTTAAGTTTATTTATTTATTTTGAGAGAGAGCATGAGCAGAGGAGGGACAGAAAGCTGTGAGAGGGAGAGAGGGAGGGAGGGAGAGAGAGAGAGAGGGAGAGAGAGTGAATCCCAAGCAGGCTCCACACTGTCAGCACAGAGCCTGATGTGGGGCTTGATCTCACGAACTGTGAGATGATGACCTGAGCCAAAATCAAGTCAGGCACTTAACAGACTGAACCACCCAGGTGCCACAAAATGTCTCCTTTTGAAGTCAAATATGTTTTCTGGAAGTCCTTGGTGGTGATCATAGAAAACCCCTGAGGGAACTGGAATGTCCGCTGAGACTCTTGCAGGGTTCAGAAAAGACAAAGGCTGTTAGAGAAAATTAAAGCCATCAGAGAACTGTATCAGCTAGTTTACAATTAGCAGTTACTGCAGCAAGGAGATGCATTCGTTCCATTCTGACAACAAAGGCTACATAACTGCACCAAGACTGTTTGTCCACACCCTTTCCAGGATGCGTTAAGCATTTACAAACAGAAACAAATAGCCTTAGCACTGGTGGAAGCAGCCAGAAAAGTGGCTTTCTTCGGCTGTCCCTGATCCATGAGCATCGGGCACCAGCATGTGATATAGTACGGTTGCCATGTGGGTGCATTATCCATATCTTCCTGTTCCTTTTTTTACTGACAGTCTTTAGTGCTACGTCAGGTCTGAGAAAGAGCTAAGGAAGATCAATCCTTCCTTATTGACTAGAGATACTCAGGGAATGACCTGTATTTTTTTTTTTTAATTCGACGACATCTTTTTTAAGTTCATTAATATATTTTGAGAGAGAGGGGAGGAAGTGGAGGGGCAGAGAGACAGAGGGAGAGAGAGAATCCCAAGCAGGCTCCACACTGTCAGCGCAGAGCCCGACATGGGGCTCAAACACACGAAACCGTGAGACCATGACCTGAGCCGAAATGAAGAATGGGATGCTTAACCCACTGAGCCACCCAGGTGCAGCTAAATTCAACTACTTTTTATTGAGAATCTACTATATGCCAGACACTGTGACAATTTGAGTCTATTCAGTCCCTTAAGCAATCCTAGAGTCTTATTCTCAATGTGTCTTTACACATGCTGTTTTCTCTGCCTGAAATACTCTAATCTCTGCCCTGAATAACCACTACTTCTCCTTTCTGTTTTGGTTTAGACATCCCATCATTTGGGAAGAATTTCTAGGCCTCCAAGCCAACTTTTAGGTTCCCCATCTCTGTGCTTTCATAACTATATAGACTTCCCTCATCACAGCACAAACATTGTTGTACCCTCTGGTTGAATTTTCTGTAGCTTCTGTTGGCCTATTTGCTCTGGGGGGACAAGGCCTCTTTCTAGCTCATTGCCATATCCCCTGCATCACTGTAATGGCTGATGAAAGTTGATTAATGTATCATCATATTTTTATGGCCATCCTATGATTATATTGTTACAATATATTACCATGTCAGTGCCCTGTAATAGTGCTGAATGTCTGTGTACCTTTGAGGGATTTAGCCATTTGTAGCTAGCTGTAATTTTTAAAGAGTTGTCTCTAGAACTTCTCTGGACTGCTTTGTCAGAGCAATTTGAGTAAAATGCTCTTTTTTTTTTCAGTGAGATGAACAAAGCCAAAAATCAAGACCTGTGTTCTGTGTTTGGCTCTGTAACTATCTTGCTGTGTGCTCTTGGGAAATAAGTTCACCTCTCTGAAGGGTTTTCAGCATATGTCAAAAAAGAGAAAAAGAAGGTGGAATAAAATATGTCATAGACATTCTATGACTACCATTGTGTGGTGATTTTACAACATAACCCAAACATTTTTTTACTTTCCTCCAACGGAGTGGTGGGCTCTATGTTCCCTCCTCCTCTTCAATATGGGCTCTGTGACTGATTATTCAATAAAATATGGTAACAGTGATACTGTGCCAGTTTCCAGGCCCAGGCTAAGAAATTGACAGCTTCTACTTCCTGCCTTTTGGGATGTTCACACCTGAAACCCAGCTACCATTCCATAAAAAGGCCTAAGCATCCCACGGAGAGGCTCACCATGGAAATAAACTGAGTTCCCTGGTCCCCAGCCCCAGCTAAGCTCTCAGCTGACTGCCAGCACTAAGTTACCAGCCATGTGAGCGACCCATTTTGAAAGTGAATCCTCCAGGCTCCACTTGAACTGGCCCAGCCAATGCTGCATAAAGCAAGGAGGAACTGGCCCTGCCCAGACCTCCTGAAATTGCAGATTCACGAGCAAAACCAATGATTGTTGTTGTTTTGAGCCACTAGGCTCCGGAGCGCTTTGTTACACAGCAATAGATGGCTGATACAACTTTTGTTACTTCACAGCGTCTCAGACCTTTCATCCACTAGAATATTCTGCTGCATGTTAAATTAGCTCCAGACCTTTGACAAATCAATGCTCACTCCAAATTTATAACAGGAACAAGAACAGTAAGGGGGATATGCCATCAAGTGATCAAATGTTGAGCCTTCTGTGCTTCTCAGCAGAGGTTAATGGAGAAAGCTTTGGTTAAATCAACTGACGTAAGTGACAAATGGGCCAACCACTCTCTATTGGAATGCTAGTTCTATGATCGATGACAGTTCTTTGCAGGACTTTCTGGAGATGACTGCCAATTATAGGTAAATCCCCAAACCGTAATGAAAACTTTCTTTTTATTTATTTTGTGTAAAGTGATGTTCTCCACAGTGGCACCGAGGTGTCCACTTACATCTGTGTCCCCTCAGTGACCTGGGGCTTGGAACCCTGACCGTTTCTTTAAAAATGGCATTATGCTGTATGTAAAACAAGATTTTTACACCCCAAATAAATAAATCTCTAGCTAAAATAGTTCAGAGTTTATAAAGAAGAGAGGGTCTTCTTCCTTAGTAGCTAAGTAGTTCACTGTCAATGGGCTTGGGAAATAAGGATTGATGGCTACCAGTGGTTCCTGGGAATGTGGCTTCTGGACTAAATACCAGGACTTAACTTTTGGGATGATCCCCCTTCTAAATGAGGGCAATGCCCTTTTTCCCTTGGGACATACTGATTATGAGCAACAACCATGAGGCCAGATAATCTGGGTAAAAGCCCAGCTCACTAGCTGCATGACCTTAGACAAATTACTAAGACTTTTTATGCCTCTGTTTGCTCATCAAAGTGATAATAGTCGTGACTACTTCATAGGATTTTTTTTTTAAGGTTAAATGAGTTAATGCGTATAAAGAACTTGGAACAATGCCTGCAACCACAGAAAGCACTATATAAATGTTAGCTATTGTTGTTACCGTTAATATTGCCTTTGGTTACTACTACTTTTATTTCCTCATTACTTTATAGCTAAGAACCCTACTTAGAATTAAATCCTTTATATGTGGACACCAGACAGAGCCTGCCATAACCAGGAGGCCATTTATTAATTTTAAAAGTCCTGAACATACCACTGAAAGAGGCATGTTTGGGCCTCCCTTTTCTTCTCTTACTCCTGGGGCTTTGACACCCCCCACCCCCCGCACACACACCATTTCTCTTCCCAGGATCTGTCCACTCCCATCCGCCTTCCTCTAGTCGATCTTTACGCCACCATTTAATCAACACAGTAGATTTGGGTTTTGAGGCCTGGTGGGTACTTGTTGGTTTTCCCTAACACTCAAGTTTAAGTCCATGCCTCAAACTGAGTTCCCTGGAAATTGTGAGACAGAGTTGCGTGTGAAGGTTTATTGGGGAGTGCCCCAAGGGGATACACCCCTGAGGAAGTGAGGGGGGCAGGACTGGACATAAGCCTCAGCTGATCCTACAGGGAACACTGGAGCTGGTAAGGGTCTCCAGAGTTGTCCCAATTTGAGAGGTTGAGGAGGCCGGACCGTTGAATCTCCAAGTCAGACACTGAAGCTGAACTCGCTGGAGGGGTGTGAACATGGGCAAGGCTGCTTCGTGTAGCCAAGGGCACCTCCCAGCAAGGTACACAGCTGTGTCTGCAGCTGAGAGTCCCAGAAGCTGGGGATGGGAGCACCAGCTCTGACAAGAGGATCTGGATGGAGCACCACAGCATCCACTGAGTGGAGACAACTTATTTCAAGAATGATACATTTTCTGGGCACCTGGGTGGCTCAGTTGGTTAAATGTCTAACTTTGGCTCAGCTTATGATCTCGCGGTTTGTGGGTTCGGGCCCCGCGTCGGGCTCTGTGCTGGCAGCTCGGGATTCTGTGTCTCCCTCACTCTCTGCCCCTCCCCCACTCTCACTCTGTCTCTGTCTCTCTTAAAGACAAATAAACACTAAAAAAAAATTTAAAAAAAAGAGAATGATACATTTTCATATAAATCAAAACGACAATGAGATATCACCTCACACCTGTCAGAATGGCTAAAATTAACAAGTCAAGCAACAACAGATGTTGGCGAAGATGCGGAGAAAGGGGCCCCTTATGCACTGTTGGTGGGAATGCAAACTGGTGCAGCTGTTCTGGAAAACAGTATGGAGGTTCCTCAAAAATTTAAAAGTAAAACTACTTTACGACCCAGCAATGGCACTACTAGGTATTTATCCAAAGGATACAGGAGTGCTGATTCGAAGGGGCAATGCACCCCAAATGTTTATAACAACACTATGGATAATAGCCAAAGTGTGAGAAGAGAAGAGCCCAAATGTCCATCAACTGATGAACAGATAAAGAAGATGTGGTATATATATATATATATATATATATATATATATATATATACACACAATGGAATGCTACTCAGTGATCAAAAAGAATGAAATCTTGCCATTGCAATAATGTGGATGCAACTAGAGTGTATTATGCTAAGCAAAATAAGTCAGTCACAGAAAGACAAATATTATATAATTTCATTCATATATGGAATTTAAGATACAAAACAGATGAACATAGGGGAAAGGAAGTAAATATAAGGTAAAAACAGAGAGGGAGACAAACCATAAGTGACTCCTAAATACAGAGAACAAACTGAGGGTTGCTGGAGGGGAGGTGGGGGGAGATGAGCTAAATGGGTGATGGGCATTAAGGAGAGCACTTGTTGAGATGAGAACTGGGTGTTATATGGAAGTGATGAATCACTGGGATCTACTCCTGAAACTGATACTATACTATATGTTAACTAACTTGAATTTAAATAAATAAATTTTGAAAGAAAGAATGGTATCTTGGGGTGCCTGGGTGGCTCAGTCGGTTGAGCGTTTGACTTCAGCTCAGGTCATGATCTCACGGCTCATGGGTTCGAGCCCCATGTCGGGCTCTGTGCTGACGGCTCGGAGCCTGGAGCCTACTTCGGATTCTGTGTCTCCCTCTCTCTCTGCCCCTCTCCCACTCACACGCTGTCTCTCTCTCAAAAAGGAATAAATGTTAACAAAAAAAAATTAAAAAAAAAGAATGGTATCTTTTTAGCAAAAAGTGCTTCAGTATCTACAAACAAGAAGCAAACAACTCAGGCCAATTACTCTCTGAGTCTCATTTTCTCCTATACATTGGAGATGAGATGGTTTGTAAGGACAAACAGAGCTCTACCACTGCATCTGTGCCATAGGAAACGATCAATTCTAGTTCTTGTCCTACCTTGCTCAGTTCCACGAGTCCAAGAGTCGCAGGTCCAGAATTCTAGCTCCTACTTTTGCAAATGACACTGGGAGCCTGTACTTTGGCTCTTGCTCAGGGCTGGCTCTGAGGGCAGGAAATGAATGTCACGTAAACACCTGCAATGAGCCAGGCTGTCTGCCAATTCATTTAACCCTCACCACGACACTGATGGGCAGGCATTAGCACCCTCATTTCATACAAGAGGAAAGTGAAGCTCAGAGAGGTGAAGTGGCTTGCTCAAGGTTCCATGGCTAATGAGGGGCAGAGACAGGGTTCCGATCTAGGTTCACATACCGCTTCAAGTACTGCTGCCCTAGCCCAGGCATGGATGCCCTTCACTTTAAAGCTCAGGCTTCCAGAATGTAGCTGGGAACAAGAAATTAAAATTTTAAGGGGGATTAATATTTTAAAAATATTGATGTAATATTCTATTCTGCCTTCCTGAGCACGTGATCTTACCCTAGTTGACCCAGGATACTGAACTTCCTAGATATTTTTCTTGAGGTTTTGTGCTTGTGTGTGTATGTGTGTGCATGTGTGTGGTAGAAATGTTAAAGAAGGCGTAAACCATGATCATGTTCCCAAAATACGGTGCAGCAGGACAAACAGCCTTGTAAGTTCAGCTATGGTCTTCAGGAAGGATTTGCTCAATTTTTAGGACAGATTCTTCTGTCTCGTTCCTCTTTTGCACTGTAGTATCACCAGCCTCAAGGACTCAGAGCAGAACAGAAATCGAGGGAGTCCACACAGCAAAGCCATGAGTCTTGCAGCTCAGTGCTAGAAGCAGAATGTGTTCCAGGGGAAGTAAGAGGCAGCCAAGCCCCTTTCCTTCCCAGAGGAAACTGGCAAGGAAAAAGAGCAAGAAAGAAATGGAAGAGAAAAACCCAGTAGTTCTGAATCGCTGATTCTTTTCTCTCTGTGCTCCAGTGAGGAGACAGGGAGGTGATTTAGAGAAATTAGCGTTACACCAAGAATAAGTGAGGAGGCCCAGCATGGCAGGATGAGGGATCCTTCAGCTGAGTCTTGGGGTGGACAGTTGGGCCAGAAGATGAGATGGAAAACTTGGCAGAAATCCAGGGGCCAGTCAGCAACTAGTGAGGGTGAGGGCAAGTCACCACTGAGCTTCAAATAAGCTGAGGGGGTTAGCAGCCTGGGGTTATACCACCCACAGCCATCAACGGATGGTGTAGGCAGGGCAGGTAGAACATTCCAAAAGGGAACTGAGGTGTTCCCCTTGTTGCCTTGAAGGCAGGGGCCACCTTGCCTGAGGACCTCAAGCCTTTCAAGTATCATGATGACCCGTCTGTCCATTTCCCCCATTGGACCATAATGTATTAGCGATTCTCCACCTCCTGCCCCAACACAAAAACCATCTCCACCCTTTTCCGCCTTGCTCTGCACAACAGAAGCCTGACTTTCATAGATTGTGTCAACTGGGCTCCCTTACCCTCCCACTTCGGGATGCCTTTTGCCAATGGAAGACACTCTCCAGAGTCCAGAGTGTGGGTAGAAAGAGAGATAGGGGTTCTTTGCTTCCCGTTCCCCCCTTATCTCACAGTGGGTTACAAGTGACTGCCATCCCCTGCCGACGGTCCAATGGATAACCTTCTCCCTTGACTACAAGTCTCACTAGGCTCTACAATCTCTTCCTCTTTTTACCCTTTTCGACTTAGGGGCAGTAGCACTCTCCTGCTGTGAGCCTTGGATGCTTCTCCATCCTTCCTTGGCTTCTCACCTTTGGAAAGAGCCCCCTAATTCAACAAATCCCTTTTGCGTGTGGTTTCCTGCTGCATAGAAAGACTTTCTGTCCTAGTTTGCCCTCAGACAGTCCCAGTCTATCCCAGATGTTCCAGTGTAAGGGGATCACAGCACCCTCCTTTTACTCTCAGAAGATCCTTGCTGGCTAGTGTCCCACAGCTGGCACCCCACTGCTGTGCCGTCTTGGGGAGGGTGGCAAGAGGAAGCACTGGTGAACAGGGTTACATTGGAACCAGACTGGGCTGTCAACGAATGGGCTCTTCTGCTCACTCACAGGAGGGTGTCAGATTATAGACACAATCAAAGAAGCTAAATTTCCTCTACACTTGCGGGTTGTGGCGTGAATGATTTTTCAAGCCCTATTGCTCCGTTGTCACTCCTGGGGGACAGGACTCTACCTTAGGCATCTTTGCCAACTCCGCCGCATCTAGTGCCCTGCCTGGCCTGTGGTTCATAAACACAGTATGGATGAACAATAAGGGAATGGAGTCCCCATGTTCGATCAGTGTGACAACTCATTCACACAGGACCTGCATAGACTTCACAGAGGGAGCAGCTGATAAAGGGAAAGGAATTGGCAGAGCAAGTGTGTGTGTGTGTGTGTGTGTGTATGTGTGTGTGTGTGTGTGTGTGTGTGTGTGTGTGTGTGGTGTATATGGTTGTATGTGCGTGTGCTTGTGCATGTGTGTAGTTGTGTATGTGTTTGTGGGTGGTTGTATGTGTGCAGTTGTGAGTGTAGGTTTGGGCATGGGATTATAATCTAAATAGGAATTCACAGTGAAGAGTCGTTTCTGTTATTAGGACGAGCATGAAGTTTAGAAAAGCAGGATGCATCTTATATTTTAAAATCCTCCCGCTTGGGGCGCCTCGGTGGCTCCGTCGGGTAAGCGTCTGACTCTTGATTTCAGCTCAGGTCATGATCTCACGGTTTCATTAGTTCGAGCCCCTTGTGGGTCTCTGCGCTGATAGTGCGAGGCCTGCTTAGGATTCTGTCCCCCTCTCTCTCTGCCCCCCTGGCTCTCTTCCTCTCTCTCAAAAATTAATAAAATTTAAAAAAATAAAATAAAATCCTCCTGCTTTGCCCTTCTTCCTGCACACACCCCTTGGGGCCAGTCAGGTTCCTTGGATCTCAGTTAGGACTCACCGCCTCCACCTCCTGCCAACCTCATTTTCTCTTTGGATGAATAAGTAGAAAGATCACCATGGAACTCATCGGTTCCGTGGAAGGGGCTGTACTCAGTCACCCCACCACTGCCTATGGCGACTTCTCAGAAACTCAGCCCTGCTAAGAGCCACCTTATTTCCTCCTGGGTGGTTTTGCACTTTCAGGCAGTGGTGTTCATCAGTGAGACGTGATCAGAGGCAGACACTGTGGCAGGAAGCCTCCTGTGTACTCAGTACAGGTCTGCTCCCAGGAAAAGCCCTGCTGCCTTTCTGGGCTCCTTCTCCCTGCCATGTATGGGTCACTGTTCACATTAAACAGCCTCTACCTTCGGGTCGGAGTTTCCTTTAGTGCGGGTCACCGTTCTATTGCAGCGACTTGTGCTTACCTTCCCGTCTCTTCTACCGGCTCCTTTTCATCTTTTCTCTGGTCATGGCCACAAGTGACCCTAAAATCCCTGACAGTCCCCCTGAGTTCTGACTCTAGCCCCTTGTGTCTGGTCCCACCTGCTTCCTACATCCTGAAAGGACAAGAGATTTCCCAACTAGAGAGATAGGGTCACGGTCTTAACATGTTTTGTTCATCGTCTCTTCAAAGGGTGGAGTCTAATTTCCCCTCCCCTTGAACGTGGGCTGGCCAGAGTGATTTGCTTGTAACAAACCAAATGTAATGAAAGCGCTGTTTTCTTTTTTTTAATGTTTATTTATTTTTGAGACTGAGAGACTGGGAGCAGGGGAGGGGCAGACAGAGAGGGAGAGGGAGACAGAGAGAATCCCAAGTTGGCTCTGCACTGTCAGCACAGAGCCTGATGTGGGGCTCAAACTCACAAACCATGAGATCATGACCTGAGCAGAAGTCGGGCGCTTAACCTGCTGAGCCACCCAGGTGCCCTGAGCCAAAACTAAAAAAAAAAAAAAAAGATTTTATTAAAATTGTTTTTAATGTTTATTATTTATTTTTGAGAGAAGCAGAGAGAGACAGAGTGCACACAGGGGAGGAGCAGAGAGAAACAGAGACAGAATCGGAAGCAGGCTCCAGGCTACGAGTTGTCAGCATAGAGCCCGATGTGGGGGTCAAACTCACAAACCGTGAGATCATGACCTGAGCCAGTGTCGGACGCTTAACCGACTGAGCCACCCAGGCGCCCCGAAAGTGCTGTTTTATGATCACCAAGGCTCCACCATAAAATACAGACAGCTTGGTCTGACTCTGTCTCTCTTGGCCCTCTCACTCCTAGAACCCATCCCAGACCCCAGGGATAGGCCACATGCAGATGTTCTGGCTGAAAGCGGGCATCACTCCACAGACACGTGAGAAAAGAAGCCTTAGTGATGACTCGTGCCTGCCCCAGCCACTGTCTGACTGCAACCACATAGGAGAACCGCAAGGGATAAACCAGCTAGCTGAGCCCAGTCAACCCCCAGGCCCACGAGGAATATTAAGAAATGATCGCTACTGTTTTCATGCCACTGTGTGTTGGGGTGGTTTGTTAGATAGCTATAGACAACCATAATGAGAAGCAAGAAGAACTTGGAGAAAGTTCACAGAGAGCCAGAGGGTGATTTAAAGGTTATACATAAAACACAATAACATGCTGGGGAGTCTGAGCTTTTTCGTCAACCAAAGGAAAGATCAAGGGGAAATTTTAAAATGTCTTTAAAAAAAACACACACAGCAAAGGAGCTTAAACCTTCTGATTAAATTGCAGCATGACGAATTTGGGATTGATGTAATTTTGGGATTGGCGGTGCTTTTTTGAGTGAGGGTGAAAAGCCATGGGCACGCATATTTTAACAATCATGTATTGTCTTTATTGCCTACCCATCCAGTTAGGTGCCTGCCCTCGCTTCATGTGCACTGTAGCCTCTAAAAAATGATAAATACAAAACGTAATTAATACATATTGAAGATGACATGTGTGAATGTCTTCAGATACACATTATTTTGAGATTTAAACATCATAAAAGAAAGAAATCATGCCCAAACCAAACTTCCTTAAAATGGTATCATCTTTCTAAACAGAATAATAAAAAAATAATTGAACAACTCCAGGTTAATTGGTTTGAGCCCATGTAATATAATTTGCCAAAAAAACCCACTGAGAAGTGGGCGGACATGAGGGATATCACTTCTTAGCAGTCTCATTAGACACAGGACTATTTTGCAATTCTACAGTTTTCAACTTTTCTCAACTTGGAAGGTTGCCCCTGTCCCCCCATCTCATCTCATCTGTCTGTCAGTTAACTATTGCTAAGTAACAAGCACTCCTTACCCAAAATAAAATATCATGAAGCTTAATACCCGTTTATGTAGCTCATGAGTCTGTGGGTTGGCTACATCAGATCACCTCCTATGATTTTTTTTAAGTTTATTTATTTATTTTGAGAGAGAGAGAGAGAGGAGCAGAGAGAGAGGGAGAGACAGAATTGTGAGCAGACTCTGTGCTGTCAGCGCAGAGCCTGGCTCAGGGCTCGATCTCATGAACCATGAGATCATCACCTGGGCCGAAATCAAGAGTGGGACGCTTAACTGACTGAGCCACCCAGGTGCGATGGTTTTGAAACTCTAGCCTGAAACTGGTATAGACAATTTTGAGATGTGTTGAGCCATGCAAAAAGTGAGATGCTCTGTAGCTACCAGGAATATGGTAGCTCATGCATGAACAGAGACTCAAGAACCCTTGACTAGACCCCCAGCCCCACTCAGCCTGTAAATATACTTGTGTTCCTATTTCCCATCCCTTCTGCTACTTATCCACCCACTGCCACTCTTTGGGCAGGGCAGAGAGCTAGGTTTACAGAAAGCATCCAGAAGCCTCTTGGAGGAACAAGAGCAGCCCCCACTCCACGCCTTAAACGTAATCACAAAAGCCGAACTCAGAGAATTTTTTTTCTATAGCTTCTGCTGCAATTTTTGATGCTGGAGGGCATTTATTCAGCTTTTATTATTTTCTTGTTAAAGAATATTTAATCTTACTGGTGGGTGGGTGTGGGTGGTGATCACATCAGAGAGAAGAGAAAGAAATCCAAGCGTGTTTCTGAGGGGAAAAAAATGTATTAACCGTTATATGGTGGTGCATTCTTTATAGTTAATATGCAGCTCAGGCAAGAACATAATAGAATAGCTTCCAAACTATGCAAAAAGCAAAATCAACTCTGTGTAGACCCTATCCTGTGTTAACAGACTCGGAGCTGTATTCTCTAGGAAATCAGATTCCTTTGCTGGGGATGGTTTTCAGAGTTTATGTATTGTTTATGAAATGCCCTGGAGCTAGAAAGTTACACTAGCAAAGCAATGGATGGGAGGTCCTCTTGACTACAGTGTTGAAGGCTCAACACAGAAAGCCCAAGAGAGCTAAGAGAGGGCATTGGAATGCTTAAAATATAAGTAATGAAGCCAGAATCTGGGGGAAAAGCATCTAAATGACATTGCCATTAACCAAATCACAGTTCAGTAAAATCCTATCGATTTATACCTACCATATCATTTATTATAGTGGAACTACCCGTTTCATTTGTCCCAGGAAACACTACTCTGCGATATGCTATTTATTTGTTATCTTCCGTTTTCTGATCCATACAACAGGAAATAATAATAATCCCTACTTTGTGACACCATTGTGAGGATTGCATGGGGGAAGACATGTCAAGTTCTTAGCCTAGTGCCTGGTACGTAATACCAGCTAACATTTACAGTAATTCTTATCATTCCTGCTGCAAGGCAGTATAGTGGAGGAAAGAACATGCATTTTGAAATTTGATAGGATTGGATTTTAATCTCAGGTTGTCATTGTTGTTGGTAGGCTTTTTCTTTTAATTTTTTAATGTTTATTTATCGTTGAGAGAGAGAGAGACAGAGCACGAGTGGGGGGGCAGAGAGAGAGGGAGACACAGAATCAAAGCAGGCTCCAGGTTCTCAGCTGTCAGCACAGAGCCCGATGCGGGGCTCGAACTCACGAACCGTGAGATCATGACCTGAGCCAAAGTCGGATGCTTAACCAATTGAGCCACCCAGGTGCCCGGGTTTTTGTTGTTGTTTTTTGTTTTTGTTTTTTCTTTTGTAATGTGTCCTTGGGCATATCATTATAAAATTGGGGTAATCTGGCTTCTATGGTTGCTGTGAGGTTTAAGTAAAATTACTTTCAAAGAGAATTGAATGCAGTGTTGGGCACATGGAAATTGATGAATGAATGATAGCTGTTATCACCTCACAGAACTGTCATAGTCCCTAGAAGGATACGTTTGGCCAATGCTGTACCTGATGTTGTGCAAGAATGAACCACTGTACTTCAGGATTTGCAGTAATTATGGGCTGAGTCCATTCAGGTCCTCCTAGAGGATGGGAGGATGCAAAGGACACTTAACTGGGAGAGAAGCTATGAAGGATAAAGGGGGGAGGGGCAGGAGTAGCAGGGGAGAGACTTCAGATCTCAATGCAAGTCTGACCCTTGAGAAGGGAGAGGGAAGGAAGACGGTTGGGTGAGAAGGGCCGCAGGTATAGTGCAGCTCTGGAAAAGTCTCTGGCAGTTCCGAGGTGGAGCCCCAGAGCAAAGACTGCCCATCGGAGGAGTCCTGCATCAGGCAGAATGGCCAGCTCTGGGCGCCCTCCCCCCACCCCTCCCCACCCCTGTCGTGCTGTCATTGGGTGGGAACAGCCTGGACAAAGTGTGGCCTCAGCAGGACTGCTGCAGCAGATCCCAAAGGGAAGATGCAGCAGCTGGGGGCCGTCAGTGATCTCTGCTCCTCTGAGGGGAGGAGGGACCTGTGAATGGTGTACCTCCATGGCCACCAGTAGGGGCCATGTTCAGTTCCATCTCAGTCACAGTTATCTTTGTTCATCTTAGTTAGTTCCTGGTCTGGGTCAAGCCCTCACAATAGACCCTCTGTAAAATGTGGAGTGGAATAGAATTTTCTAAGGAAAGAAGTACTGCCAAGAGTAGTTCTGGAGAATAATTGAGGCATTTCATCCAACAAATAACGATATTCACTGAAAAATAGATTTGTTGAAAAATCAACTTAATGGTTTCTATTTGGAAAAGAACAATGCAAGTGTCAATCTGTCCTGCTTGGTTCCTTCGAGGAAGGTAGGCCATAAGTCTCCTTTACAGGCATTTAGCTGGAAAAAAAGTGTATTTTTAAGTGACATCTTTTATCCATGAATCTTCAATAATTCATTCTGGTTTCGCTTCCTGTCTCATTGCATGACTCAGATTTATTTAAATTTTTTGTTTTAGGGGGACCTCAGGAAGATAATAGTAGAAATAGATTGGAAGGATATAGCAAATTTACTTCAAGCTTTAATTTCCTCTGCTATGAAACCATTGCTTTTTCCATTTTTCACCTTTATCTACCCCTTCATTTGTGATATTGGAGAGGAAAAAAATTTTCCTCTATCCTCTTAGGTTCAGTGTTTGGGGGTCGTGAATTAAGCTGACAAAAGACAGATTAACACAAGAAAAGGCAGATTTTAATCACGTACACAGGGGAGTTCACCAAGAAATGTGAGTCAAGGGGCAATTAGAATTGAGTCTTACCTGTCATCTTAATAGAGGAAGGGGAGAAGATGAACACTTATGGGAAAGCGAATTATTTTTTAGAAAGATAAATGAGCCCTCAGGAGAGAGAGATATGATAGTGTTTTGACAATGTCTGTTCAGGTGTGTTGTGGAGGCTTCTTATGTCCAGTGATGAGTCAGTCTTCCCCAGTTGCTCCCAGGGAGGGGATATACGACAATTGAATTCTTTTGAGTTCTTTTGGGAAGCTCTGCTTTTAGGTGGATAAGAAATCTCAGGAACTCAAATGCCTTCCTCTCAAAATAATTTTTATGCTACAGTGGTGCACTTTGGACTCTCAGTGGTGTGAATGCTGAACTATAGGTGTGTCACATAATTTGAGGGCCCAGATCAAAGGTGGTATGGAAGAGCCGGTAATGGTGCTCATATTGTCTCAGTAGCTCAGTATTTCTTCACTATTTAATGGTGGTGGAAAACAAACGAAATGGCATTCACTGATGGCATAGGTCATGGAACCGGCTCTTTGGAAAGAGAAAAAAATTACAACCTTTCCAATTAGAACTTTATCGTGATAAGGGAGAGGCATTGGAATTGAGGGCAGGGAAGGGAAGAAAAAGGATGGAAGACACCAGACTGGAGATTCAGGGCCAAGCAAGAGCTGGTTTGTGGCTGAATCCACTCACTGCTCAAGAAGAGCCAACAGGTGTCAGATATATGAAACCAGCGGAAGCATCACCTCCCCAGGGAATCGACAGTGCTAATAAATCAGCAGCGGGCCTGGATAAATTAAATCTTGGCAGTGGAGGCAGAGGCCATGACCGAAGTTGCTTTGACCCCTTCTCAATTTTCTACCCCAGTGAAAATGAGATGAGGGTGTAAACAAACATTGGTGTTTATGCAGCTGGTATCCTGTTGGCATCATTTTAAACTTTTTGATTAAAAACAACGTGGGGGTTTGTTGTTGTTTTCGATGCTGTTTGAAAGTCGGGCATCTCTGAGAGGCAAGGGCAACAGGGTTATATACTGTATATGTTTGCTGACATGACTTTGTCTTTGACCAGAGTGGCGCAGGACTAACTAATTGACTCAAACTTGTGTTAAGAGTGTATTTGATGGGGCGCCTGGGTGGCTCAGTCAGTTAAGCGTCTGACTTCGGCTCAGGTCATGATCTTGTGGTTCGTGAGTTCAACCCCCACATCGGGCTCTGTGCTGATAGCTCAGAGCCAGGATCCTGCTTCAGATTCTGTATCTCCTTCTCTCTCTGCCCCTCCCCCACTCACACTCTGTCTCTCTCTCTCTCTCAAAAATAAATAAACATTGAAAAAAAAATTTTTTAAACAGTGTATTTGAGGGGTGCCTGGGTGGCTCAGTTGGTTAAGCATCCGACTCTTGATTTTGGCTTAGGACATGATCTCATGGTTTGTGATATCGAGCCCCAAGTTGGGCTCTGCTATGACAGCACAGGGTCTGCTTGGGATTCTCTCTCTCCTTTTCTCTCTGCCCCTCCCCTGTTCGTGTGTGCACTCTTTCTCTCTCAAAATAAATAAATAACCTTTAAAAAAAAAATGTATTTGAAATTCACCAGAGGTGAATTTGTAGTGACCAAAAACCTATAAACAATCTGAATATACATCATTGGGGAAAGTGTTGAATAGATTAAAATATGCCCAGATTACACAGCTATTAAAAAATGTATTCGATCAATACCTATTGACCTGGAAAGATATTCATGAAGGAAACAATAACAACAACAGCCTGCTGTTAAAAATCATAGTTCTTTGACTTTAGTTGGTAGAGAGATGAATTTCTTACCTGGAGTTTGGTTCACTTTTCTATGCTTTGACATAACTAAAATAATCCTGAGAAGATGAGGGTTATAATATTAGAAAGATGGGGGCGCCTGGCTGGTTCAGTTGGTTAACTGTCTCACTCTTGGTTTCAGCTCAGTCATGATCTCACGGTTTCTGAGATTGAGCCCTGAATCCAGCTCTGCACCTTGACAACGCAGAGGCTGCTTAGGATTCTCTCTCCCTCTCTCCCTCTCTGCCCCTCTTCCGCTTGTGCTCTCTCTTTCAAAAAGAGTATTAGAAGTACCACTTTTCAAAAGTTAAAAGAGTAAGAGAATTTAGGGAGGTAAAGAGGAGAGAGACAAATGTTGTAAACTATCTGGTTAGGGTGAGGTCCTTTAAAAGAATTTTCTATGGAGAGAAGGAAAGACTAGAGGCTGCACACTGCTGTTTGAGTCTGCATAGAAATGGAGGGGGAAAAAGCAGTCAATGTGAAAGGCCTAGAATCACACACACAACCTCATTTCTGTTTAGAGCATTGCAGTTTTAAAGACATTTTTACATCCAGTTCCTCACTTGTCAGAGAGCTGGATATATGCCTGCCATTTCACAGGGAAAAAAAAAATAAAAATAGAACTTAGATTAGTTCTGCCTAAATTCTGTCTCTGAGTGCCAGCTAAATTGGATAATTGATAAAATCTGTATGTGGAGTCAGTCAAGAGAAAATTAAGGTTTTCTTCATTGGAGTTTAGAATTGAGATAGTCCTCAGTGTAAATAAACGCATGAACTGTGCTGTGGATGAGGCTCTCAGCACTCCTGTATCTTACACGGGCTCTGGCAGATTGGGGGCAGAATGAGAATGGAATAGAAGGGACACCATATGGGTAGTGATGCAGGGCAAGTGAGGACAGCAGAGAACCTGGAGTAAGGAGGTCAGGAAGAATTGAGGTCATGATTGGGGTGATCCAGGGTATAGAAGTTCCTCTTCTGGTAATGGTGGACCAGTTAATTAAGACCAACCTTTCTGCTGAAGACACCTAAAAGAAGAAGCTAGGATCGATCAATCTGTCTATGTATCTATCTAATCTATATCTACAAAACACATACACCCCAGTATATTAAAAATATATTCTAGAAAATACCAGTTCATATACCTAAAACCAGGCTGCGGAATTACCAGGCCATGAACAAAATGAAAGAAGATAGACACCCAAGGAGAAAATCAGAGTTTGGGGCCATTTTCCTCCTAGGGCATTTGCCAATTCCTTACCAGGTGACTGAGAACCTAAAATGCTTGCATTTTAGCAGCCTTAAATGATGCTTTTGAGAGCCTTACAAGGATACAGATACAGGGTTTGGCATTCAGGATTCCATGGTCTTGGAACTGACCATAGGAGGGCTGTCTACAAGGAGAGAGGGTACACCCTCAGATACTGCTGCTCAACTTGCTCCAATCCTGGAATGGATTAAAGGGATCTTGGGTTGCCTACATCTCCAGACCCTGGCAGAAGCAAATGGAAACCCACTCCGGAGAAGGCTAACATTATCCTATGCCTCATATTCTTTCTATAAATACTTGTAAATACAAAACCTGGCAAGCAAAAATTAACCAGATGCATAAAGAGACAAGCCCAAATGCCTTGGAATGGCATCTTTAAAAGGTTGAAAGAAACCCACCACCATCTTGGAATTCTGTACTCAGTGATCATTTCCTTCAGCGATAAAGGTGACAAACACATTGTTTTAGCTATCTATTGATGCATAACAATAGCACCACAAACTTAGTAGCTTAAAAATAACATATATTTATCATCTGATAGTTTATTGGGTCAGGAGATTGAACGTGGGTTAGCGGGGTCCTCTGCAAGGCTGCAGTCAGGTGTTGGCCAGAACTGGGTTCTCGTTTGAGGCACTACTGGGGAAGAATCTGTTTCCAAGCTCGCCATGCATTTTCATTCAGGCTTGAAGACTGAGGGTGTCAATTTTTTGCTAGCCTTCAGCTGGAGGCTAGAGGGTTTAAACCCATGTATCAAGAGGAAGGCTGAAAATCAATGAGATAAGCATTCATCTCAAGAGATTAGGAAAATAAAGGCAAATTAATCTCAGAGAAAGTAGAAAAAGAAAATAATAAAAAGCGGAAGTGAATGAAATAGGAAAAATACAATAGAAAGTATCAACAAGGATAAAAGTTGGTACTTTGAATCAAATAAAATTGATCAAAATCATAAAAATCACTGTACCCCCTACAGATATAAAATAATTTATAATTTCAAAATTTTAGATAAACTGGAAAAATTTATAGAAAGATACAACATTATAAGCCTGACACAGAATAAACAGAGAACCCGATGAATACAACATTTTTAAAAATGGAATTTATAAATTTTTCTACAAAGAAAATTCCCAAATGACTTCATTAGTAAATTCTACTCAATTAAGGGAAAAAGAATGCCAACCTGTCAAAAATTCATCTGAAGTATAGAAAAAAAATGGAACATTATCTAACTCGTTTTGTGAGAGCAGGAGAACTACAGATACTGAAATCTAACAATGACATGACAAGACATAATACTTCAGGTCAGTATCATTGGAGAACATACACGTAATGTCATATCCAAACAATCTGATAGCCATTCAAATTTACCAATATATAAAAATATAATATATCCGAATCAAGTTGGGTTTATTCTAGAGAGGCAAGGTTGACTTAGAAATAGATCATGAAGCAGTGCATTTCACCACAGTAACAAGATTAAGGGCAAAAATCATACGATTGTCTCCATAGACGCTGAAACAAATTTGATAACATTTTGTATCCATCTGTGGAGGTAAAAGCTCCACTGAGTGACCTAGTAATAAAAGGAAACTTTCTTAAACTGATGAAGTTATCTACAACAAAAATAGCACTTACAACAAAACTCTACTTCATCATAAATTACTGAAAGCTTTTACTTTGTGATGAGAACAAGACAAGATTGCCTGCCCTCACTACTTCTACTGGTCATCGTACCTTAATGCTCCATCAAAGACTTGGAACTGACATAGAGAACAGAAATAACCGAACTTTACAAGTGTGCTTGGCTCTACTCTTTGGGGGAAAGGGCATGACCAGGACTGTCTTGTTCTCATTTTGGTGTATCTTTCTATTACATTTTGTGCCTCCTGAAGTTAGTTCTATGCAAATACAATAGAGTATCTGGTGGAATATCTAAAAATATGGTTAATGGCAATTTGAGTTGACTTCTAAGGGGAGGAGACATTTCGAATGGGCCTCTCTTTAATCTAACGGGGCTTTCTGAGGCCTAGAGAAAACCCCTATTTGTGCCTTATCCGGGCCAATGTTGCTAAAGTATCTTCTTTTGCTTTCACTATGGTTGAGAACAAGGTGGAGTACTGAGAGAATACTATTTTAGAAGACATTTTCTCTGGGGCTATTTTTTTGGTTAGGATGAAATCACCAGGACACCAGCATATGTTTGGGTACCTAGGACTGACTGATGAGTATTGTGACTCACGTACTCTTAAAGAAAATAACATGCACCCAGCTCTTACACACATAGGAAAGTGCCTAAGCCTGGTAAGCTTAGCTTCCACAATTGGGATGATGACAAAAGAATTTATTTTAATAGTTGCAATTAGAGATGCTTGCGTGGCTCAGTCGGTTAAGCGTCTGACTCTTAGCTTTGGCTCAGGTCATGATCTCTCAGTTTGTGAGTTTGAGCCCCACATCGGGCTCTGTGCTAACGGCATGGAGCCTGCTTGGGATCCTCAGTCTCTCCTCTCTCTCTCTCTCTGCCCCTCCCCTGCTCTCTCTCTCTCTCTCTCTCTCTCTCTTTCTCAAAATAAACTTAAAAAATTTACGATTACTAGACAACTTAAAGTAGCAGGGACGTTAGTGTTAGAATTAATGAAGGTCTTTGCGTGTTAGACTGACAGGCCATGCAGATACAAAGGAAGCAATAGATGTAATCTACACAGACATCAGTGCAACTCTGATTATATTAAAATGATATTCTCTGCCAAAAAACAGGAAGATTCATCTGCTGTTCTTAGATATCTACTGGGAGGGTAATAGTCAGTAAAGGGTCATCAAGGTGGCCAGTGTGTACATGAAAATTATAAAACAAATAATGATTTGTCAAAGTCAGCATGACTATCCTCGGGAATGTGTTTATAGATCCTTCAATGAATTTAGGATGTTTCCCTAGATGGCATTAGCATTGTCTCCTGTTTAGTCTGACGTAAGTGGTCACAACTAACCATGACAATTCTTTCCACTGATTTGGCTGTTGTCAAGCTGTATGTATGCAATGTCAAAAGAGCAAAGCATTTTTTAAGCTTAGCCAAAGTGGGTGATTGACTCACACCACCAGTTAGAAATAGATATCTAAGTGTCTTCCACAGGGGCGCCTGGGTGGCGCAGTCGGTTAAGCGTCCGACTTCAGCCAGGTCACGATCTTGCGGTCCGGGAGTTCGAGCCCCGCGTCAGGCTCTGGGCTGATGGCTCAGAGCCTGGAGCCTGTTTCCGATTCTGTGTCTCCCTCTCTCTCTGCCCCTCCCCCGTTCATGCTCTGTCTCTCTCTGTCCCAAAAATAAATAAACGTTGAAAAAAAAAAAAAAAACTAAGTGTCTTCCACATACTGAAGTGCCGATCTTTTTTTTTTTAATTTTTTTTAACGTTTATTTTATTTTTGAGACAGAGAGAGACAGAGCATGAACGGGGGAGGGGCAGAGAGAGAGAGGGAGACACAGAGTCGGAAGCAGGCTCCAGGCTCTGAGCCATCAGCCCAGAGCCCGACGCAGGGCTCGAACTCACAGAATGTGAGATCGTGACCTGAGCTGAAGTTGGGCACTTAACCGACTGAGCCACCCAGGCGCCCCGAAGTGCCGATCTTTTAATTCATCTTACTTTCGCCAACACATACAGTGTCAGCCACACACCACTGAGAAGATGTGGGCATGGCCATGTGGTGAGCATCACTAGTAGTTATGGAATGCTTTTTAGATGTCTGTCTCCTTTGGGGCAGGCAACTAAGCCAAAGCTTCTCGAGATTTGATTTTGCGATATGATTTTAGGATTCCAGAACGGTCACTACTCCTCATTACACCTTGCCCCCAGTCTCTGTGTGAAGTTCGATTGTGCACCACACAAGGTTACCAGGGGGCATCATTCACATTGTGGACCTATACAGAATTAATTTGTATGGAGCACTGTGGATGAGTGTAGACATTCCAGGACTCTTGGCTGAGTCCTGGGACAGCCAGAGAGCCCTCTATCCCATTATTCTTTACTCCCCCACTTGTGCCCACACACCCCCACAAAGCCTCCACTCTCATGTTTACTTGGACACACCTGTGTCCACATGGTTGTGCCTTCTCTTGACTGTGCGTTGAGTGTCTGGATTCCCTCAGCAAGCAGTCCCCCTTATTCTTGGTCTTGTCACAGTCACCTCATTGTGGGATGGAATGTGTGCACCCCTTCCAGCTTATATGCTGGGCAGGGTGTAAGTGCACAGTAACGCAGGGTGGGTGCGTACCTATGCACAAGCAACTGCTTCCCTCGGCTCTGGAAAGAGCACAAATGGAGCACATTTGAGCGGGCTTTGTTCAAATTTCAGTGAGATGCGTGTGTCTAGCTGATGACTTACAAAGCGGTTTAACTTATAACGTCACTGGATGCTACTGCTTCAGCCCTAGAGATCGTGTTCCACTCCTTCCTTGTCTCCTTCTCCTGGCCCCCATCTCCTTTATGCAGAGGCATATCTAGCATCACTGAGGTAGCCTGGAACAATGACATCCCCCAAGGTATATACACTTCCTAATCTCAAGAACCTGTGAATATTACCTTATATGGCAAAAGATGTGATTAAGAATCTTGAGATGTGGAGTTTATCTTTGCTTATTCTAGTGAGCCTTAAATGCAAGCACAAGTATTCTTCTTTTTTAATGTTTATTTATTTTGAGAAAGAGAGAGAGCACGCAAATTGGGGGAAGTGACAGAGAGAGAGAGGAGAGAGAGAATCCCAAGTAGGCTCCATGCTGTCAGCACAGAGCCCGGTGCAGGGCTCTATCCCAGGAACCATGAGATCATGACCTGAGCCGAATTCAAGAGTCGGATGCTTAACCGATTGAACCACCCAGGCCCCCCTGCAATCACAAGTATTCTTATAAAAGGGAAGCAGAGGGAGTTTTGAGACAGATAGGGTCACCTAATGTGGCTGGAGGGATCAACATATGGCTGTGGATGATTGATGAGACTGTGTATTTATACATGAGTTTGTTTCCTATTGTTGGATAACAAACTACCAGAAACTTATGGCTTATAATAACACACATTTATTATCTCAGTTCCTGTGGGTCAGGAGTCTGGGCATGGCTTAGCTGGGCCCTCTACCAGGCTGCAAACCAGGTATTGGCTGGAAGCTCTACTGGCAATCGAGCTGCTACCAAGCTCTTGTGGTCATTGGCAGGATTCATTTCCTAATGGCTTGAAGACTGAGGTCTCTAGCTTCATGCTGGACATTGACTAGAGGCCACTGTCAGCTCCTAGAAGCTCCCCACAGTTCCTTGCTGTGTGTCTTTCTCCAAATTCTCTCTCACCACATGGCAGCTTACTTCTCCAAAGCCAACAAGGGGGAAAGATAGCAAGTTTTCTAGCGAGACAGAGTCTTACATAATGTAATGCAATTACAGGAGTGACTCCCCATTACCTTTGGCATATTTTATTGGTTAGAAGCAAGTTACAGGCCCTGCCCACACTCAAGAAGAGGGAACCATACAAAGGTATGAACTCCAGCAGGCTGGGGATCATGGAGCCACCTAAATGTCTGCCTGCTACAATATACTCATTTATTAAGAAATTATCGAGGAAGAAGAACCTTTTTTCTAATCCACACAAAGGTCTCTCACAGGTTAGTGGAGGCATTTTTTTTTTCCATCCCAACCCTCTTTTTTGTTCTGGCCAAAGTGGTGTTAAAATAATAAGCCAAGGGACTGAAGTGTATTTTATCAGATGACAAAAAGTGACTAAAATCTGGGAGAATGTAATCATGGTATAGTTTTACAGGAGTTCCTTCCATTTTGATAACATTTACTAGAATGTGCCTGCTTTTGGAAAAGAGAAATCTCAATAACTAAACCACGACAACTGAAAATATCCCCTCTGGGCTCAAATTCTTTTTTCTTGTTTTCATCTGAAAAAAATATCTCCCACACAGATTCTATAAAGTTGTGTATTCACCTTAGTGAATTTAGAATACAATCACTTTCTGATGAGGTTACTCATTAGTGTTGATCCAGTTTCTCTAGATTCCTCTAATTAGCAAGTATTATGAGCTATCTTGTGTTGGATAGGTAATTCTTGAAAATAACTTTATCCTTCTTCAAAACCTTCTTTATGGGGCGCCTGGGTGGCTCAGTCAGTTAAACGTCCAACTTCAGCTCAGGTCATGATCTCACAGTTGGTGGGGTTGAGCCGTGCGTCTGGCTCTGTGCTGACAGCTCAGAGCCTGAAGCCTGCTTTGGATTCTGTATCTCCCTCTCTCTCTCTCTCTGCCCCTCCCCCACTTATGTGCATGCACACATGTGCACAAGCGTGCATGCTCTCTCTCTCTCTCTTTCTCTCTCTCTCGAAAAAAAAACTTAAAAAATAAAAATAAAAAAAAATAAAACCTTCTTCATTCCCATTGGCCCAAGCAGGGATTAGGTCTGAGTTACTGCTTACCTTGACTGTTGCCACAGATTCCTGACTTCTCATTCTTGTCTACACCTCTCTGATTTGTTTCTCCTCTTGGCTTAAAGGCTTTTTGCAGTGCTTTGTTCCCTTCATCTTAAATTCTGTGCCCTTTTGCCTGTCCTCAAGGCCCTGTATGGTTCCCCTGCCAGCTAATCTAGCCTCATGGTCCATTTCTCCAGACTCTGCCCCAATAATCAGGGCAGCCATATTGAATGAGGATAGCATGTTGTTATATGCCATAGGCCTTTGTAGGTTCTGTTTCCTCAGCCTGAAATACAATTTCAATTCATTTCTTTAGTGCTTTGTCTTGTTTTGGTTATGAGTTTATTAACTTATATTATGAAACATTTCAACCATAGAGAGAAATATAAAGAGTAACATAATAAACAAGCACATCCCCACCATCTGTTTTAAAGATAGTGCTATCTTGCCATATTTACCTCAGATGTATATATTTTTTTTTAATTTTTAAGATGAACATTTTCAAACATACAGGAAGTTGAAACACTAGTTCAACTACCCATATATTTGTTACCGAGATCCAACAATTGTTAATATTTTGCCATATTATTCCCTCTCTCTCCCATTTCTTCTATTACTACCTCTTTCCCTTCACACACATACATGAAACATTTAAACCTTCATTAAGTTGCAGGCATCATTCATGACACTTCACCCCTAAAAACTCCCACATACCTCTCCTAAAAGTAAGTTGTTCTCCTACATAACTTTCATATCATTATTGCATCTAAGAAAATAAATAGTTCCCTTACCTCGGTGTAATATTCTGTCCATACAAAAATGGCAGTTTTCCCCAAAAGGTCTTTTTATCACTATTTTTTCTCCTACACAGGACCCAATCAAGTTTCACTCTTTACATTTTGGTTTGGCTTCCTAAAACTCTTTAATTCTAGAACAGTCATGCTTATAATTCGTTCTTAGGATATTGAGGTTTTTAAAGTTATCAGGACAGTTACTGGTGACATAGCTCACCATCTGGATTTCTGAATCATTTTCCTCATGTTTTTATTTAACATCTACCTTTATAACATGTGTCTCCTGAAAACTGAAAGTGTTCTTCTAACCCATTACCCTTTTGCCTAACGGTTTGGTTGTACACTGTTGCCCGAATCAATGATATCATTTGTGGTTATAGAATGGTTATTTTCTAATTCTGCCAATTATTCTACATTTATTAGTCGCCATTCTGCTGCAAAAAAGAACATTCACTGATCAACGGGGAATGAATTTCAGCTCCTCATCTAGGGTGATTACTTCATTCTTCCCTTTTTAATTAGCAATTTTCAGAGTAAATCATCTCCATTGATGGCAAATGAGTTAATTTTTTCTCCTTTTTCTTATTTTGAGCATTATTATAGGCTCTCTTAATATGGATTTTCCCATTAGCAGACCCTGAGACAGGATGCAAGTACAGGTAGTTATGTGAGAGGTGATTTCAGAAACACTGGGAGGAGGGGCAGGGAAATGAGACCAGGAAGAGAGGGAAGACACTCAGGGAGAGCTGCCTACCCATTTCTCCCTGCAATGCGCTGGAGTCTGATCCTGCTGCAGAACCCAGAGACCAGTGTAGTACCATGTGCCATAGAGTCATCCCATTTGAGAGGCATTTATCCACAACTTTTGTCAGTCATTCTTTGAAAGACTGCTCATCGGGAGCATAGATTCCCTGGCATTATCAGCCCAAAGGGCTTCGAGAGAAGCCCTCAGGCAAAGACAGATGGGCGCTGGCAGCTGAAGTTTACTGACTGGGGGCATGTATGAGTAGGTCACCATCACTTACAGTCATTTGTTTTGAGGCTCAAAGTCCCAAAATTGACCAATGGGAACTCTTTGAATCCTGCTTGCCCTGTATCCTTTTGGCACACTTCCATTAGTCATTAGTTTTGAGCACATCCCTTCTGGCACACAATGAATCAGACTAACATTACAATCTCCCTGGCCCAGGGCCACCTGGGTGGCTCAGTCGGTTAAGCATCTGACTTCGGCTCAGGTCATAATCTCACAGTTCGTGGGTTCGAGCCCCCCTGTCAGCGTGGGGCCTGCTTGGGATTCTCTCTCTCTGCCCCGCCCCCACTTACTCTTTCTCTCCCTCAAAATAAATAAATAAACTTAAAACTTTCCTGGCCCAGTCCTGACATTAACCATTTCTCCAAGGAGCTCTGATTCGTCTTAGGGGGGAAACCAAGATCTGAGAGCTAAACATGCCCATTGCTGCTGGATGTATGATCGCTTCTTGGCCCTTTTAGTGACCTATCTCACAAGTTACACTGCAGTTTTCTTCTTTTATTTTCTTTTAAGATTTTACTTTTAAATAATCTCTATACTCAATGTGGGGCTTGATTCACCACCCCGAGACCAAGAGTCACACACTCCACCCACAGAGCCAGCCAGGCACTGCCACATTGAAACTTTCAATTCAGATTTAACAATACAGATTTTTTTATTTAGTATCTTTGAACTTACCTTTGCTTTGGAAAATATGGTTTCTAATAACATTAACTTAAGATGTCAAAAGTACTATACCAATATTACTGCTCACTGAAGAAAGATTTTCATCATTTCTTTGCATTTCTCTTCGCTCTTACTATATCCCAATAAGGGTATACACGCAGAGCACCACGTTCTACAACCACTTGCAATGATTTTCTCTCTCTTTCTTTTTTCTTGTTTAACCATTTTGACATACGTTTTGGATCATTTTCTTCTACTTGGTTTTCATTTTAGGGTTTTCCTGAATTCTGTTTTTGAATACAGCAGGACATTTACACAATTCATGCATCAAAATACACACAAAGAAGTACTCGGAGAAATCTGCCTTTTTTAGTTTCCTGGTTCACTTTTCCAGCAGTCATTTTTGCATATGTATTTTCATTTCCCCTTCTTTCATATCCATATGACAGCCTACTATATATAGTGTCACATACCTTGCATTTTTCTCTTAATACTATATCCTGGAGGTTATTCTACTTCGACTCGGAGAACTTCGTCATTATCCTCCAAGTTGTAGCACACTCCATTTTGTGGCTGCAGCATGGTTTTATTATACAGCCACTACTGAAGAACATTTGGGTTGATTCCAACCTGTATGTATGTGTATGTGTGCACGCATGCATGTGCACGCTCGTGCACATAAGCGTGTACATGTGTGTTTATGGAGGTGGAAGGTGTGACTTCAGAGTAGATTCTCTGATGTGGGATTGCTTGTTCAAAAAGTAATTCTGTGGGGCGCCTGGGTGGCTCAGTCCATTAAGCGTCTGACTTTGGCTCAGGTCATGATCTCGCGGTCTGTGAGTTCCAGCCCCACGTCAGGCTCTGTGCTGTCATAACAGCTCAGAGCCTGGAGCCTGCTTCCGATTCTGTGTCCCTCTCTCTCTGCCCCTCCCCCCACCTCTCCCTCTCTCTCTGTCTCTCTCAAAAAAAAAATAATAAACATTAAAAAAACTTTAAATAATTGTGTAAAAAAAGTAATTCTATAATTTGGTAATTTTAGGTGACAGTTCCATATTCCTTTTCATAGTAGTTGTGCATTTTATTCTCTCACTTTATTGGCCATAGCCTCACTGGTAGAGTGTGTTGTTTTTGATCCACTTGTTTATTCCGGTTATACTCTCATACTGTTTACAGAGGTAATGTCGCATTTTTCTTGCCAACATTCTTTTGCCTTCCAAAGTTTCCTTTTATCTAATTGCTTTGGCTAATGCTTCCAATGCAATGTTAAGAGTAGTGGAAATAGTGGTGCCTGGATGGCTCAGTTGGTTGAGCATCGAACTCTTGTTGATTTCAGCTCAGGTCAGCATCTCACAGTTTGTAAATTCAAGCCCCACATTGGGCTCTGCACTGACAGTGCAGAGCCTGCTTGTGATTCTCTCCCTGCCTCTCTCTCTCTCTCTCGTCAAAATAAGTAAATAAACTTTAAAAAAAAGAGTAGTGGAAATAGAGGAATCCTTGTACTGTTTCTAAGCTTAGTGGGAAGGCCTTCAATGATTCCCTATTAAGTAAGATGCTGGCTTTATTTAATTTTATTTTATCATAAGGGAGGGGCAGTTCCTATTGTATTAAATGCTTTTTATAAGAATGGGTTTTGACTGTTGTCAATATTGTTAACATCTAAGCAGATAATGTAATTATAGAGATATATTAACACAGAGCATTACATCAATGGATTTTTTTTTAAATGCTGAAACTTTCTTGCATTCCTGGAAAAAGTACTTGTTCAAAAAATATATACATTTAATTTATTATATGTAATATGTGTAATATGCATTTAATATTCTATATTAATCAATTAATATGTTAATAATATGAAAATATGTTTAATATTGCATAGTTTCCTATGTCCTAATGTTCTATCTAGGATTTTTGCATCAGAGAGACTGGTATCAGCACCAGGTGTCAATGTTATATTCATCTCAAAATCAGACCTTAAACATTTTTCTAAGTTCTGGAACTTTTCTAAGTTCTAAAACTATTTTAGTAGCATTGGGATTATCTGACTTTTGAAGATTTGTAGAAATTCCCTGTGGAAACTGTTTGGTCTGCTGGTCTTTAGAGCAAAGTTCTGTAGTAACTTTCTCTATATGAAAAGTGATCTTTTAAAACTTTGTGTCTCTACTGGCATCAGTTTGAAGGAATTATGCTTTTTAAGAAAATCACCTATTTTATGTAGGTTTTCAAATGTATTAATTTTCATAGAAATATACAAAGTAATCTCTTAAGATATTTTATAATTCCATTGGTTTCAATGATTATTGTCATCACATTTGATGTACTTTCAGCCCTTTTTCTCTTGATTAGGTTAACCAGTTGTGGTTTTATTTTTTATTGTAGTGTATTCGTGCTGTTCATTTTCTCAGTCCTAACTTATAATTATCTGGTTTTATATTTATAATTTCCTTCCTTCTGATTTCTTTGGCTTTATTCTCTTATTCATTGTCTAATTTCTGTTTTCCTTCCTTTTGCATTTATTGTTAAATTAACTTGTTTTCGGTTTCCTTTTTACTGCTATAAATATTCAAGGCCATGAGTTTTCCTCTTAATGTTGTAGTTGAATCTCCTAGACTCTACTACATCATTTTTACTTTTCTGTCCCTCCCTTGAATGGTGGATCTATTTAGCATGCAAGACTTCCAATTAATACAAATAAAGGCAACAGTTGAGACATATGTTTCCAGGAATTAAGGCTCATCATCAACCTAGGCAAATTGGAAAGAAAAAGAAGATCTTAAAAGTAAAAAATGTTCTGGGGTGCCTGGGTGGCTCAGTCAGTTAAGCATCAGACTCTGGATTTCGGCTAAGGTCATGATCTCATGGTTTGTGAGACCGAACCCTGCATCAGGCTCCGTGCTGACAGCACAGAGCTTGCTTGGAATTCTCTCTGCCTCTCTCTCTCTCTCACTCTCAAAATAAATAAAATAAAACTTAAAAAAAAAAGGAAAAATGTTCTTTCATCTCTTACCTTTAAGATATCCTTTCTCTCCCCACTTTGCTTAGGTGAATGAGGACCGCTAATTCCCAGGAACATATGTCTCAATTATTCCCCTTGTTCAGAGTCAATGGAAGTCTCATGTACTGACAAAGTTGTGATACAGTTTTGAGCGAAGAGATACAAGGAGCCATGGAGTCTCCTTTTAATATGGGGCTCGGTATCTCTGGATTACCAGGCATTTTAGGAATATGTATTGTAATGTATATTTCATATATTTTTGAGGGCACAGATTTGATTGACTGGTTGATTGATTGATAATTATTTATTTAGCTTTCTTTTTGTAATCTCAGCTCCTAGCAAAAATGTCTCGGGAGTGTTTTTCAAATTGTGGTATGAGGACCATGGAGGTCAAAATCACCTATAGAGAGGAGAAGAGAGGCTGTTCAAATTCGGAGTGCTGGGCCCCATACCAGATACACTGAATTAGACTCTCTAGAAGGTAAGGCCTGGAATTCTGCATTTGAAATAAAATAACCAGGGAATTCTCTCTTTATTAAATGTTTATTTATTTATTTTGAGAGAGAGAGTACGAGTGTACCCTTGAGAGAGGTGCAGAGAGTGAGAGGGAGAGAGAGAATCTCAAGCAGGCTCCACACCATCAGCGCAGAGCCCGATGTGGGGTTCAATCCCACCGACCATGAGATCATGATCTGAACCAAAATCAAGAGTCTGGTGCTTAACTGACTGAGCCACTCAGACGCCCCACCAGAGAATTCCTATACAATTTGCAAAATTCCTGGCCTATAATTTAGATCACTCAATAATCATTTGGTGAATTAAATCTGCTTACCTAAATGACAAATGCGGGAAATGAAGCATGTTGGAAATGTTAGATTCCTGCACATTTGCTAAGACTTTTAAAATGGTTAAAGAATCCTGGCAACATCCTATCCCCCTGCCTGGTGGAAATTCAAATAGTTAACTTCTGTAACACAAATCAACTTAAAATTATGGAAGGAGGCACTGGGAAATCACCTATAGATAGATGCTACCGCTAAATGTTTGGATCATCAGTCATTAGTTAATACTCGGGACGTCAGAGTCCTTGTTTTTTCATTTTTTCCTTTGCTGTGAGAAAAAAAATCCTTAATTCCAGAAATTAGCTGGGATCTCTTATCTGTTGGTGTGAGAGAAATTCAGTCCTAGCAAGTCTCACCAAAATTGATAAGCCATCGCTGATGTTTTTATTGCGGGGTGCAGCAACAGCCTGTTTCCATGGAAACAGACGCCAGCTTGCTGAAAACAGAGGTAAGAACTTTAGCATTAATTACTATTTCAATTTGAATTCAATTGATTTCAGAATAAATCTGGAGACAACTTGGCAGTATTATTGTGAGTGGTGTAGACATGCCCCACACCATATAAAACAGCTTAACAAATATAACAAGGCGCTGTGTAAGAGAACCAGAACTCAGTCATGAAGTAAGCATAAGAAAAGCATAGACTGAAGTCTTAAAAGTCAATTTTCAAACTGTATAGATGAATAAGTGACTTGCTTTTAATGAATCTAAATTGCCCTTGACAAAGCAAAATCATTATGGAATCAATCTTAATGTCCCTCCCACAAGCACTAAGGAAGAAAATACAAAAAGAGACAAAGGAAACAGAAGCCTGATTTTGGAGAGCTCTACGTTTGGCGCTATGGAGTTTGAGGCCGACAGCGTTGAGGTTCCTTAAATTATATCGCCTACCTTCAGCATCACTTTATTGCACTCCTTGGCTTCCTCAGCGCGTGTGTGTGTGTGTGTGTGTGTGTGTGTGTGTGTACACCGAAATGTCAGAGATCGCTTATTAGTTTTGGTGCACTCAGGCTGGGACTTGCTGGCACCGAATTTCTCTAATGCCAACAGATGTGAGATTCTAGCTTCTAGAGTAATTGTGGCATCTACCTATATATATTCAAGAGTTCTTACTTTGAAAGTAAATGTCCTTGGAAAGGGTTTATGTGTTAAGACATTATCCGGCTCGGCCAGGGAAGTGATAGGTTGGGCTTAGTTGTAAGTTGATTCAGAGCTAGAAGTGGGTACAGAATAAATAATTGGTGAGAGGTCAGGATGAGGGGCCCAAAGAAGAGAAAAAAGGAAGAGCAGAGTGTGCCAAAAGCAAGTTGAGACCATTAAACTATTTAACTGAAGCTCAACTCAGACTATAAAAGAATGTATATATATTTTTAAAACTAAAAAGCCAAGACAGAGACAATGTTGGCTAGCAGAATTCTATCAACTGGGACTTTTTAAAAGTCAGATTTCTCTCTAGAGAGGTATGTGAAAGGTGTGCATTTTTTGGTCACAGTTGCGAAACAGAGGATCTGGACCAAGCCAAAAGCCAAAGATTGCAAGATGGGAAACATTCAGGAGTGAGAATTCTAGAGTAGGCATACCGAAAATAGAAGAACATTGTTAGGACCACACCTAGATCCCCTCTGTTCCATGTACCGATTCTCTGAGCCTGTTCTCTAGCTTCTGAGTGCTTTAAACAGCTAACCTCAGAGACCCTCTTCCCATTACTGTGTTTTGGGTTAATGGAGCTGTTTCCTTTACATAGGGAGCCAGAAATGCCTACGAGTTTACATACCATGCCAGTACCTTCCCGTTGTGGGACTATGAAAGCCTAGATCCCTTTTCTTGGGGTGAGACGGACTTTGGGGTGTAATTAACAATCCAGAGTTCACTGCAGAATCAGGCTGAGGCTGGGACTTTGGCTGAAGTCTTATCTTTGCTTGGCTTTTACCTCTTCTTGCCCTGTGTTGTAGTCAGCCTCCAAAATGGTGCCCAACAACCCTCATCTCCTGATATTCATGACTTTGTGTAGTCCTGTCCCACAGTGAATAGGGCCAACCTGTGTAACCATTAGGATATTGTGAAAATGAAGGTGTGTGACTTCCAAGGCTAGACCATAAAAGTTATTGTGTCTTCTACCTTGCTCTCTCTTGGGTTGTCCTTTTTAAGGGAAGTCATTTTTCATTCGAGGCAGACAGTCAGATAACTCTATAAAGAAGTCCATGTGACAAGGAGCAGAGCCCTCTCATCAGTAGCCAGCACAAACTTGCCATTCATGTGGGTGAGTCATTTTGGAAGTGGATCATCCAGCCCTAGTCAAGGCTTCATATGACTACAGCCCCAGATGACATCTTGACTGCATTTTGTGAAAGATCCTGAGCCAGAACCACCCAGAAAAGCTGCTCCTAAATTCCTGCCCCTTGGAAAACGTGTGAGACAATAAATGTTAGTTGTTATTTTAAGCCACTATGTTTTGAGGTACTTTTTAAATGTGGCAATAGAAAACTGATACATCCTGCTTCCCCCCCCCCCCCCACTCTCTTAGTAATTTCTCTGGGTACTATTTGCTTAATAAATAAATCTCATCTCAGCAACTGCTTCTGGTGAACCTTATCGAAGACATTTGGATTCAACCAACGCTGCCATCTATTAACTGTATGACCTTGGGCAAGTCACAAATCTCTTTTGTGCCTCAGTAAAATTTTGTGCCTTGGATAACATGAGCGCTGACCTCTTAGAGTTGCATGAAGATTGAAGGGCTCAGGGTTTGTAAAGTCCACAGCAGAATGCCTGACACATTGTTAAAGCTCATTAGTGTTCATCCTTACTATGACAGTAGTATGGGGTGGCACTCATCAGCCACGAGGTCTGACCAAATGGAATTTTTTTCTCATGGCCTCTGTGACCCCAGTCATCCATCTTGCTGGTTTGTGACCACAAGGAACTATGAAGAGGAGACCGTGGATGCTTCAGCCCAATTTGAGAAAAAACAATTCATGGCAGCAGGTCAATAGCGGTAGGTCAATAGTGTCATCTTTATAAATGAAATTCAGACCATTGCATTATTGTGATAAGATCTGCCATTTTACCTTAGGTAAACAAACCGTGTGTGCTGCCTGATCCGTCACTGTTCCTGCCACAAAGAAGGCATAGAACTCAAGCAGCTATTTCAACAGCTAAGTGACACTGTTTTTCTGTTGGAAACTGAAGACTAGACACTGCCCCTCCTCCCATAGCTTTTTAAATCCAGGAAAAAGTGTAGAAAGCAATATCCCAATTAAGAATCTTTATAAAAGGAGATTCTTTTCTTCCAGTATGCCTGATTCAAAAAATTCTCCATGTAATATTAACACATACATATGAATAGATAGTAGGCAATTGTAATAGACTGGAGAAAAAGATTATCATGTTCCGACAGAGAAGATATAATGAAGAGAAATCAGAATTCTGTGAGCAGACAAGGAGTATGAGATGAAGAGATTCTGGACTTCAGACTCCAGTTAAGTAACGAATGAGAAAGAATTCTGCATTAATGAGGGGTCTAAGGGAAGAGCCAGATGAACTGGCTGCACACACAGGGCCTCCAAGAGAGCTCCCAGTTCCATTCATTTTTCTACCACGGCTGAGAAAAACACCTCCAGCAGCCCCAGTGAGATTTTAGAGAACGTTTCCTTCTGAATTTTGTTTTAACCTCCGCAGTCTATGTAGTAATTACCAGCTGTGAAGACTTGTTGATTATTTATTGTGAGACAAAGCACTTGGAGAATTTAAAGATGAGAGGTAGAAGTAGGAAGCGTGGTTGGAGAGAAGGCCAAGTACCACAAAGCGTTTTGAGACTCGACAGTATGTGGGTCCATAACAGTTTGCTCTATTTCCAGGATTCTCTGAGGAATACTCCCTTAAAACAGGCCCTGCTGGTTATGTTGGTTATTCAGAGCCTTTCTTGAGATTCCTGTGGAATTTGTGATGAAGCCAACACATGAAACTGTCAACTGATGCCAAGAGAGATGTTCCTTTTGGCTCAGTAATAGCTCTGTTTAACACATGTTGGCAAAGCCTGCCAATAGTCATAGAAATGATGCACTGGAATTTGAAGAAGGAACCTTCGATTGAGAGCAAAAGTCACATAAGAGAGCTTTCCTGAAGGTTCTTGGTCAGCTCAACAATTGTTCTTTAATGGTACAGGGAGAGGGAAATCGTGAGCAGCTCTGACCTTTTATCCATCACGATGAATTGACCATCACTGTGTGCATCATTGACTTTCAAACTACTTGTTAAGCTCTTGTTTATACAGTACTCCCTCTAGCAGTTTGCACAGACTGGCTTAACTGGGCACTCTCACGCACTGTTGGTAGGAGGAAAAATGACTATAGGCTCTTGATAGACAATTTAGGAATATGTATCAGAACTTAAAATGCATGGCATCAGTTAGGGTCTTGGCACGAAACAAATGGCACTTCCAATCTGGGTGTCGAGAGCACACAGTACAGGCTTAGGGAAATCAACAAGGGGTGATACAGTCCCTGTGGCTGGCCAGAGCAGGAAACTGTTGCCACCCTAGGACTGACGGGCAAGAGGAGGGAGTGGTTGACAGAACTTGGAGCCGCATGAAAGGTTATGCCTCCAGGAGCTATGGCCTTGAGTAGAAGAATGCAGCCATATTTCCATAGTTTTGCTGGCAGGGAGAGTTCTGAGACAAACAAATACGTCAAATTCACTCTCCTCCCTTCTAGCAATGTCTCGTCAACACCTTCCAGTAGCAAAACTCAACCAGAAGCCAGAGGCAAGGAATGCCATGGTTACAGTCCATATGGGTTCATCTCCTTGGGCAAAGAACAGGGTGCAGAAGGATGCAGAATGGGTCTTTGGGAACAAACAAAAGATCTAGCACATGCACATACCTTTTGACTCTTATTTTTACAATACTTTCTTTTTTTAACGTTTATTCATTTTTGAGAGAGAGACAGAGCGTGAGCAGGGCAGGGGCAGAGGGAGAGGGAGACCCAGAACTCAAAGCAGGCTCCAGACTCTGCTGACAGCACGAAACCCAACCTGAGGCTCAAACTCATGAACTGTGAGATCATGACCTGAGCCAAAGTTGGATGCTTAGCTGACTGAGCCACCCAGGTAGACCTACAATACTTTCTAAAGAAATATTCCAACAGGCTTTCAAAAATAACCAGCATAGGGGTGGCTGGGTGGCTCAATCATTTAAGCCTCCGACTCTTGATTTCAGCCCAGGTCATGATCTCACAGTTGATGAGTTCGAGCTCCATGTCAGGCTCTGAGGGCTTACAGCATGGA
Organism: Felis catus; assembly: GCF_018350175.1. Taxonomy (NCBI): domain Eukaryota; kingdom Metazoa; phylum Chordata; class Mammalia; order Carnivora; family Felidae; genus Felis; species Felis catus. The sequence goes on from NC_058386.1 coordinate 37,457,312, forward strand.
GCCTGCTTGGGATTCTCTCTCTGCCTCTCTCTCTGCCCCTTCCCCACTCTTGCTGTTCTCTCTGTCTCAAAATAAATAAATAAACTTAAAAAAATCAGCATAGCATTTCTTCATGAAAAAAACTGGAAAGGACCTAATTTTCCATTAAGAGGATAAAGGTTAAAAAAGGCATATTCATATTATGGAATACTATGTAGCTGTTAGGAAAACTAAGACAGAATCTATATGAGCTGATATGGAAACATGTCCAAGATGTAGTCATGTTTTGAAAAAAAGGCAAAACCAGCAAACAAATGAAAACCCAAGTTGCAAATCAATGTATAGAGCATGTCCTATTTTTTTTTTTTTTTTTTTTGCTAAAGAAAAAAGAAAAAAAACCCTAAGCACTGACATGTGCATCTAAGTATTTACACACATACCTGATTGTGATGAGTAGGTAAAAAGGAAATTTTAGTATTTTTCTGAGATACATTTTTATTGTTTGAGTTGTGTGTGAGAACATATTTATGAATCACTGCTGTCATTAGGTAAAGCAATAAGACAGAGCAAGTGAAAAACTTGGGTGAGGCATAACCTGTAACCCCATGGGAGGCAGAAATGAATCGCCTTCTTAATGCCTTTCCTTCCTTTTCTTCCTGCATCCACTCTGCTTTGTGGGCATTGAGAGTCTTTGATGTTCAGTCTTAGTCGTGCCCTTTGCCAACCCAATACTTGGCAAACCTGGACAACTAGGCTGCATTTTTAATTCTCCTTCAGCCTATGGGGCATAGAATATGCTCACTGATCCGTCTCCTTTCTCTTTGACCCTTACTACATCAGCTAGTTCCTAAACCCAAGCATAGTATGTGGAGACTTAGGCCCATACTGTAGCTGGAATCTTTGGCCTTCCAATCTGAGCCTCACATCTTCTCTGTGGCACATTATTCCTGATTGCTGAAGTGTTACCATTTGGCATCCACACCGTTTGGGTGCTCCGGTTTACCACTGTTGCTTGCTGTCATTGTTTCCTTCTGCCATTTGGTTATCAAGCTTCTGATCACTTGCCCCTTTGGCCAGATGGAGATGCCACTGCCTTTGTTGACAGCCCTGCTGGGTACGGCCCCCTTTCTACCCCACTCTATGACTTTGACCTCAGAAGGCCAGGTCCAGAGCTCTTGCCTTGGTTTTCGAAAAAAATTAAGTTTATTTATTAAGTTTTGAGAGAAAGAGAGAGCTAGTTGGGGAGGGGCAGGGAGAAAGGGAGAACGAGAGAATCCCAAGCAGGCTCCATACTGTCAGCACAGAGCCCAATGCAGGGCTCAAACTCACAAGACATGAGATCATGACCTGAGCCAAAACCAAGAGTCAGATGCTTCACTGACTGAGCCACCCAGGTGCTCCTCTTGCCTTGGTTTTCTGATGCAGTCAGGTTCCTTTGGGTCTGTGGTTGTATCCTGGTCCCAGTTTGCTTGGTTGGGACCTGCCTATCTTGCCTGGATCCTACTGATGTTTTCTCACCAAAGGACTTTGCCTTGCCTCCTATACATCCAACTTCTTCTGTCTTGCTCTAAATCAAACAGACCAGGGCTCCTGGGCCTCTCAGTCGGTTAAGTGTCCAACTTTGGTTCAGGTCATGATCTCACACTTGATGGGTTTGAGCCCTGCATCGGGCTCTGTACTGACAGCTCAGAGCCTGGAGCCTGCTTTGGATTCTGTGTCTCCCTCTGCCCCTCTCTCGCTCACACTCTGTCTCTCTCTCTCTCTCAAAAATAAATAAACATTAAAAAAAACATAAAAATAAAAAAAGTAAATCAAACAGACCACCTGGAGATACTCCTGGCAAATTCTTAAGTCTTATTATTTTTTTTTAAGTTTATTTATTTTTTTGAGGGGGGGAGGGACAGAGAGACAGGGAGAGAAAGAGAATCCTTAGCAGGCTCCACACCATCAGCATGGAGCCCGATGTGGGGTTCAATCTCACAAAACTGCGAGATCATGACCTGAGCCAAGATCAAGAGTCTGATGCTTAACTGATTGAGTCACCCAGGCACCCCTTAACTCTCATTATTAAGTGATTCTCAAAGTGTCCGCCCCAGACCAACAGTGTCAGTATCACCTGAAAACTTGTGAAAGAATGCAAATTCATGGCCTCACTCAGGCCTATCCAATCAGAACTTCTGGGGTTGGGGCCTAGCAATCTGTGTTTTAATAACATGATCACTCTGCATGCCAAGAAAGAAATAATTTCTCAGAGGATTGAGTGATCACAGTGGACTAGAAAATGATCTGGGAAAGGTGGGCTGAAGAAGGCTGGTGGGATTTAGATTACAGGCTGAAGGATATTCTAGCCAGAAGACACGTAGATAAAATATGCATTTGTGGAATGATAGATAAACTAGACTTTTCAAAGCAAGGAAACCAGCAACATTGGGCTCCTAAATCTCATTCTATGAGGTCATGGGCACTCCTAGTGCTACTTTCATTTGCTCAACCATAATCTGGTTCCTGTAGCACTCAAACCCGTTGGACACCAGGCATCCACCTACTGACTTGAGCCAATCAGTTACTTCTCCCTTGGGTCATCTCTGCTGGTAAGATGTGTACCTTCCAAATAGTTTTTTTCCTTCTCTCACACAGTTGCACTTTGGGGTTTGGTTATTCATATCCTCAGAGATTGCACGAGGTAAGAAAACTCAGGCTTAGGGCTCTCCTAGGATCAGTGTGTGCTTGGGGTGGGGTGTAAACCATAAGCTCCAAAATTCCACACGCATTTCCTCCTTTGGGGCCCAGACATCCCCCTATTCATGGAGCCCCAGGGCCTGCCTGAGGACCCCAGGGCTTCCTGAGGTGTGCATGCAAAATAGACCCAAACAGTGACACCAAGTGACACTTAATTTTTATTTGAGTTTGAGTACCTCTTTAAAATAAATGCACATAACATTTAGAAGCACCCCCAAGGGATTCATTTTAACTATCTTTTCATGGAAATAGCTAACAGATATTAGAGCTGAATATTTTAAGAAACAATTTCAAGGCAGGTTTCTTGGGTTTGTTTTTCCTTTCTCAAGGACATTGTTGTGCTCTGCGTAATTGGTAAATTAGATATTATGAAAGGGAAGAAGAAAAAAAGATCAACGAGGCCTGTGAAATGCCAAGAGGGCAGAAGTACTAGCAACTGATGGTGAGGGTTATTTCACGGGCTTGCATTGTGTGGGCACACTTCCTTTTCTAAGAAGAGCCCGTAAATTATGCTGCAGAAAGACAAAACAGGCAAGTGAGAGCATTTGGGTGTTGGTGGATGATTTGCAAATACATATTTAAATTTTTTTTTAATGTTTATTATTTATTTTTGAGGGAGAGAGAGAGATCAGGGGAAGGGCAGAGAGAAGGGAGACACGAATCTGAAGCAGGCTCCAGGCTCTGAGCTGTCAGCACAGAGCCCAATGTGGGATTCAAACTCACAAGTCATGAGATGTGGGATTCAAACTCACAAATCATGAGATCATGACCTGAGAGCCGAAGTTGGACGCTTAACCGACTGAGCCACCCAGGCGCCCCTGCAAATATTTTAAGTGCTGCATTTTTTACTCCTTTTCTTTTCCAGGGCTATCACCTTGGTACTATCATTTATGTGATATTGCCAGGCAGCTCTCTGAGGAATGACACCTTGTTAGATGGGGCTCCGCTGGCAGAAATGTGCCAGTGACAGACATTCAGACTTCCGTGAGAACTCTCAACCACAGAGAACCAATATGATCCCCAGGGCTGGAATCAGAACGAGACCCACTGTGTGCTCATCCAGTACTGCCCTGTTTCCTGTAGTAGTCACAACAGGGCTTGTGTTTCTAATGACTCAGCTTTAATGCAACCAATGTAGCTCCTTTCAAGAACATTGCAACCACTTTTTGCAAGGAAAAAGAAGCTGCTAGAGAGGGAACCTCAGATACATGTGGGGAAGAAGCATCAGCACATCGGGCAATCAGAGTCATGGCTGCAAAAGGAGATAAGGAGTCAAAGTCAGTTTAAGTTTAAGAGGACTCATGATGTCATATATTCGGAGCCAGTTCCCAAGGCCATTAATCCTTGCACAGAAGTTGTGATTTGTAAAGGATAGTTCCCATTTGCCCCAACTGTGCTCACAATCAGTGGATGAGGATCCAAGTGCCCTGACAAATGAAACAAACCCAGGCTGTAGTCAAGTTTACTTTGGGTTCATTGTGATGATAGGTTTTGACTCCATTCAGTTTCAAACTTGAAGAATCAGCAATTTTAATAATTTTTAAGTTTATTTATTTTGAGAGAGACAGAGAAAGCATGAGCAGGGGAGAGAGAGAGAGAGAGAGAGAGAGAATCCCAATCAGGCTCTGCAGGGTCAGTGCAGAGCCCAACGTGGGGCTCGAACTCAGGAAACTGTGAGACCATGACCTGAGCCGAAATCAAGAGCCGGAGTCACCCAGATGCCCCAAGGAATCAATAATTTTAAATGGAAGGATGAGCAATCAGATATGAAGTATAGACCCCTCTAAAGGTAACTTGATTTTTATGTGTCTACCTGTTCAATCAGACTGTGAACTTCTCTGGGTAGGGGTGTGTTTCATTCACCTCTATAATGCCAGGCAATAGCCCAGAGTCTGCCACATAAAAGATGCTCAATAAGAACATTTGTATCAATTAAACAAGTATATAAATAAATGAAGTAAAGAATATTGGGAAGAAAATATGCAGAGACCTTGCAAATGTTTTGGGCTGTCAGGAACTATACAAGAAATCCCTGAGATCTACCTGATGGTAGATTGAACAACTGGGTTAAATACTTGTTCTTATGACCCTAGAACTTTTGGGGAGCTGGGAAAAGTTTCTGAAGTGGAAGAATTCTAGCCAGGATAAATGTGATTTCCCCACTTTAATTCTAAGTAATGTTTTGCAAATTTGTCGGTTTCAGATTTACTGTGGGCTCCCTAGGATATTGACCAGGCTTGTCAATATCTGGTAGGAAGAAAGCTCTTACACTTAGGATTTGTTTACTCCTTGCCTTATTCCAAGGTACGCAAAAGGGTGTACTTAAGGAAAAATGTAAGCAATAATAGGAATAATCTGCTGAACAGGGAAATGGATTAATTTATATGTTGAGATAATAATCTTTAAAATTCTTTGAAGGGAACGGTTCCTTTTTTTTCTGGTGCCAGTCTGGAGGTGGGGCGGGGGAGGAGTTCCCCACAGGAGACATTGTGTAGGGGTATTAACTGATAAGCAGCTTGTGCAGAAGCAACAGTCAAAAGGTTAGATATTTTTTATAGTCACCCATGCTAAAAGTTGAGAGCGTAACTTTAGAAATAAAAATTCAGTGAGAGCTATTCACCAAGAAGCTAGACACCAGGCTCTAGAACGAGGTGCAGTACTGCCTAGTGGCTAAGGTCCGAAGACCTGGAGTTGAACTTGTTTTGGAGAAGAAGTCCAGCTCTGCCTTTTACCCGCAGAGAGAACTTATGAAAATTCACCTCCAAAAGACTTAGTTTCCTCAACCAAAACAAGTATAATCATGTATTTCCTAAAGAAGCCATGATGTTTAAGGGAGGCAATATGTGAAAAGCTCTTAGCCTACTGACTGGCAATATAATTGCTCAAAAATGTCAGCTCTTAATATCCTCCTTCTGGTCTCAGTGATCTTGGTTAACATGTAGAATATCCAACATAGAAAAGAAGTAAATAGTGTATCCCGGGAATGTTATCTTTGCCCAGTTCTGCTATAAAAGGAGCATATTATAATTTATAATTTAAATTTACCTAGGCTGCATCACCTATTGTGTTGAACCATGTTCTCCAAGCATAAAATCTTCCCTCCTGGGCATAGATACTGAAAACAATTTATGGAAAATACTTTCAAGGCTAATTCCTGTGAATCAACACAGTACTTTAGGAGATGGAAATGCAATTTATTTTTTCTCAACAAGTAGCCTTAGAGTAACAAGTGTCCTTGGGTAACACTGAGCAAAAATCTCTCCAAGGCTCTATTGTGACTGGGAAGGTAAGAGCAATGGAAAAAAAAAACCAACAACAGTAGTGCAATATTCTATGAATATCACTCATGCTAAACCTTATTGACTCCAATTTTCTTGGAAAGTTTTATTTCATTTTTAAAAGAATCAACCTCGGATTAATGGCAAACATGCCTGTTCTGAATTGCATCTTGTTTTTGTTAAATTGGGCTTATCTTCAGGTTTTCTGGTTGCACTGTAAAAAGCCCTAATGTCTATTTGTTATGATGGTCACTGGTTTGGTGTTTTGTGTAGGTTATCATAGTGTATTTCACTGAATCTACAATGCCGTTGGTTGTAAGACATGCCATTCTTTTATGTAATGGTAAAATGCTGCCATTTTAAGTGAGGGCATAAATCTGTCTTATCACCTGGAATTTCTATTGGTACCACCTGAAAGAAGTCTTCTAGACTTATGTGAATATAGATTTTATCATATATCACACTTGCGCGTGCGTAAAAGGGGGAACATGAGTGAAATAAACGATTAATATATTCCTAGAACATCTTCACATTTCGAGAAAGTCTTTTGAGTCACTTCTTGGCTCAAAGTTACTGGTGTCTGCACTTACCTTTCCAGTCATAATAGAGCCTTGGAGAGAATTTTGCCCAGTGTCACCCAAGGACACTTGTTACTCTAAGGCTACTGTTGACCGGAAAAAATAAATTGCATTTCCATCTCCTAAAGTACTGTGTTGATTCACAGGAATTAGCCTTGAAAGTATTTTCCATAAATTGTTTTCAGTATCCATGCCCAGGAGGAAAGATTATGTGCTTGGAAAACATGGTTCAACACAATAGGTGATATAGCCTAGGTAGATTTAAGTTATAAATTTTCCTTCACATAGTAATGTCCTCTGTGCCAGCTGGCACAGTGATGGTGCAAAAGTTTTGTACAGGTGCACTGCTCTATCGTCTTCAGAATTTTCTTCCAAAGCATTACACACATTCTGTAGGTGATGATTTGACCATACAATGTCCATGGAAGATTTTTAGACAGCAGCCAGGACTCGTATTCCTTACTCAGACGGTCTTTAAACAGCCTGTTGTTTGACCTGCCCGAGTTGTCCAGTCACGTCACTAGTAAAACAATCAGGTTTTCCCATGTACGGATAATGACAACTGCATTGCAAATGCGGCCTGACAGCAATGGTAAGATGCCATTTATTATGGGCTATATCCAAATTTCAGAGATTGTAAAATATGAAACATTGCATCTTAATATCAATAAAGCATAGCAATGACAATAATGTTTTTAAGCAGCCTATTGCTAATATTAGACTTTAAATATTTCCGTGGCACTGCATGTGTCTCCTTCCATGTGGCTCTGTAGCCTAGCACACAATTCTATGCACAAAAGGACTCAATAAATGCTGAATGCCGGTGCCTAGATGTCTTCCAGATTTTTCACCTTTGTATTTCCCCTGAGGAGCAATTTGCTGTGATGAACGACTGGAGTTGAGGACTGCAGAGGTCTGAATGTTTATTCCCCAACCCCCCAACAAATTCATATATTGAAATCTGAACCCCCAAAGGTGGTGAGTTGGGAGGTGGGGCCTTTGGGAGGTGACTGAGTCATGTGGGCAGAACCCTCATGGATGGGATTAGGAGTTCTGAGAACTCCCTTGCCCCTGCCACTAAGGGAGGATATAAGAAGAAGGCAGCAGTCTGTGATCCAGAATATGACTCTCACCAGAACCTGACCGCACTGACATTCTGATCTGGGATTTCCAGCCTCCGGAGCTATGAGCAACAGATGTCTGCTGTTTATAAGCCACCCCGTCTATCTATGGTATGCTGCTTTAGTAGCTTAAGCTGACAAAACTAAGGAAGGTGGCAAGCTTTTAGTTTAAGTCCTTCAAACAAGAGGAACCACATAAAACACACACAAACACACACACACACACACACACACACACACACACGCATACACGGTTGAGTGCATTCATCTGATCTCAGAGTCAGGCATAAGGAATGTATGCCAAAGACAGCCAAGTGGAAGCAAAACTTCTTGGCTTGTTTTTCAGAGGTGTCTGTTCTGTACAACCCTTGTATCATTCATTATCTCCTCCCTGACCCCATCACTTCCTCCTCCTGTCCTTACTCTTCCCCTATTTTGTTGTTTTTCTTCCTATGTCTTTCAATCACTGTCTAATATTATTACATAGTGAAATATACGTGATTGGAAATACACTCTATCAAAGGAGAAACCCATCTTTGCCAAGGTTAAGTCACATTCATGCTCCATCACGTTTATTTTTTGTATTAACCTAAATTAATTATGTTGATATTTTGCTCACCATTTTTGCACAGAGAGGCAAAAGCCTGTAATATTTCTGGAAGAACCCAAAGGAGAACAATTTCATAAGCTTACATTAGAAAATTTCAAAGAATTCTGGGTTCATCTGCTGAGTATTCATCACTCAACAAATACTTAGTTGACCACCTAGTATGTGCCAGATACACTGTTATAAAATTCCAATTATGAGCAAAAAGAGATGTAGTGTCCTCTGTCATGGAGTTTATAGTCTGGTGATTTCAAGTTCCATCCCTAATCTGATGAAACTCAATATTTCCACCTGAATACCACCTGAAGGTCAACTTGTCCAAGACTGAACTTATGAACCTGAATTTATGGTCACTCTCCACGATCTTTCAATCAAGAGAAGTAAATGTATCTATCTGTCTTCCAAACTTTTGTGTCTTAGTGAATGTTACCTTTATCAATACAGGGTCTCAAGGAAGAAACACAGAGATAGAGATTATGCTTCCCTTTCCTCACTCCAGTTTTGGATCTACCACCAAGTCCTGCTGATTTTTACCTCTTAATATCTCAAAGCTCTGTCCACTGCTCTCCATTTCACCAACCTCACCATCACCCTAAATTAACCCACTACCATGTTGTATGTGAACTGCTACCAAAACTTACAGACTAATTTCTAGACATCAGTGCTGACCGCTAGCCAATCCACTGGAGCCAAGATGGACACAAATGTGATCATATATTTTTTTCATTCATTGCTTTATCCTCCAAATCTAGAAGAGTATCTGGCAATGGTAAGCACTCTCAATATTTGCTGAATACATAAATAAACATCTTCTTTCCCCTTAAGATGTTAAAGACCAGTACCTTTGACATGGTCTATGTGATGCTACATCACTTGTCCCTGTCTAGTGCTCCAGAAATATCTCTCATCAGTGTTCATCCTCGAGGCTTCTTATTCTTTGTAACACACACAGTAACTCTGTGCTTCAACCAAATAGGGCTTTAAGCTTCTCAAAGAAGCCCTGCTCTCTGCAGTCATAGGATCTTGGCACATACAGTCTCTTCAGTATGGATTTGTAGTCCTCCTTAACTTAAGAGTTCTTACCCTTCCTTCAGCTCTTAGGTCACATGCTGCCTCCTCAAAAAAGCCCACCTTTCTGCACCCTCAGGTTGCAACAGGTTTCTTTGTAATTTACCAAAAATACCCAACTCCTTTCTTTCACAACGTTTTTCTCTATTTAGAGTTATATATTCATCAGCATAATCAATTGATTCATGCTTATCTCCTCATTGAAATGGTAAGTTCCAGGGGCGCCCGGGTAACTCATTTGGCTGAGCGCCCACTCTTGGTTTCAGCTCAGGTCATGATCTCACAGTTCATGGGTTTGAGCTTGGCATTAGGCTCCATGCTGACAGTGAGGAGCCTGCATGGGATTCCATCTCTCCCTCTCTCTCTGTCCCTCCCCTGCTCGCTCTCTCTCTCTCTCTCTCTCTCAAAATAAACAAATAAGCTTTCAAAAAAAGAAATAGAACCTCCACAAGCACAGGGAACCCCTTCTTTTGCTCGTGAGCACTTAGCACCATGCCTGGCCTGTAACTGGAACACTATAGAAGTTTACTAAATGAGGCAAATTACTTTCTTGAGAAACTCATCATTAATTGTAACTAAATGTATGATATTTTATAAAACTTCTAAATGTTATTGCAAATAAAATCACAGTTTAGGCACAGTTATGGTGTTCCCTACCTTTGCCATCACTTCTTTCCTCCTGTAGAGTGCAATCTGCTATGGAAGGTGTTGTGTGTGTGTGTGTGTGTGTGTGTGTGTGTGTGTGTGTAATTGAGTTGTTTATCACCTTCGGGAAGACAGTAATGAAAGTATTCATTTAGAATACAAGCTGTAAACAGACAGAATCCTGACTCCTTCTATGTTTATGGAGTTCAAACTTAAGAACTTTCTCATCTATAACTGTCACCAGGTAGCAAAACACTTTTAGTTCACATTTCAGGACCTAAGAGAAAATGTACTGAGTAAAAGCAAACAGAATCAGCCATGAAGTTGAAGGGCTTGATTTTGCACTCTGCCAAGTGTCTGAGGGGGGAATTATTTAATTCAGCCAGTGAGTCAACAAGTCAGTCTAATTCTCTAAATCTGGTTATTTTTCTTTGCAAAATGTACTTGTTCTCTCTACCACAAAAGCATATTTGCAGAAGGCGTTGACTATGAAATTCTCTTTGCCACAGTTATTGAAAAAGAATATACAAAGCCCATAATAATTAGACAATTGATGTTTTCAAAATAAGATTAAGGCTCTCATTCCCATTCAAAGTCATTCTTTGTCAACTAAGCTATAAAAATTCTCTCTACCCAGAAAAGAACCAAATTTAAGAACTTGTAAAGTTTCTCTAAAGTAAATCCTGAAAACTTATGACAATTTTGTCATTTGGTGATGTGTTCTTGCTGAAAATATTTGGAATTATTAAATATTATTTTATTGTATTTCAGAGTTGAAAGCCCCAACTGTTTCCCCAACCCTCCATATGTATCAAATTAAGAAAATTTTTTTATGTGAAGGTAAAGAACTATGTATTTTTCTTTGTGGGCATCCCAGGTAATCAATATGCTATGTAATAAGAATTTCCATATCACTTGACAATTTACAACATACATTGCCTAATTCGATCCTCAGAATAATCCTATGAAGACAACATTCTTATTCTCTCCTGATATTCCCACATGGCAAAGCTGAAGGTGTCCCATCACTATCAGATAGTAAATGATAGAGCTGGTATTCCATTCATGTCTTCAGATTTCAAGTCCCATGCTCTTTTGCTCTATACCATCCTGAAGAGAAAAGCTATCAATATGTTTAAGCTGTTGAGAGAATAAGCCAGAATAAATTGCTAAAACTTCCAGTATCTTTAAGCTTCAATAAGGGAAGTCTGTGAAGGGTGATCGTAATTTTCAGAATAAGAAGAAATTTCCAGAATAAGAAGAAATAAATTTATCTAAAGATTAAGTCAAGACCAGTTCATTTACTGAGCTCCCAGTATATGCCAGGCACTGTTCAAGGTGCTGGGAATGCAAAGGTGGGAAAGACATGGCCCTTGGACCCTGCAATCTCACAGTCCTTAGGAGGAGATGAACGCATAAGCAAATAGTGCTAAATCAATGTGGTTAATGAAGTGAAAGGAATATGTAGAAGGACTTTGAGAACATAGAGAAAACCATCTACCTTGCCCTGCAGTATGTCAGAGAGATGTCCTGACTGAAGATAGCCCCAAAGGCCACCTAGACATATTCTCACGATGCTTTTGGACTGTCAGGTCTGCTTTCACTTGTTTTTGCATCCCCAGCATCTAATATATGACTGGGGCTCAGTGCATTCATGTGTTTAACGACACTGAACTGCTAGGGTCAGAGATTCTGAGGACACTCATGAAATGCTGGTCCCCTCCCTTGGAATATGACTCTCAGGCCATATGATAAATGTCTTTTCAGTGTCTTAGTTTGTCTGATCTTTCTTACCATGAAAGATTTTCAAACAGTGATATCTTAAAAAATTTTTAACGTTTATTTATTTTTAAGAGACAGGGAGAGACAGAACATGAGCGCAGGAGGAGCAGAGAGAAGGGGAGACACAGAATCTGAAGCAGGCTGCAGACTCTGAGCTGTCAGCACAGAGCCCAACGCAGGGATTGAACTCACGAGATGTGAGATCATGACCAGAACTGAAGTCGGCCGCTTAACCGACTGAGACACCCAGGCACCCAACAGTGATATCTTAAGGAAACTTGTGACATTCCTTTCTTTTACAACTTTGGGCCACAGGTTTTCTCCTTTTCCAAAGGTAGCCCTACATGAGAGGCAAGCTCTCAAGGTTTCCTGCAGCCCAATGATCTGTTGACTCTTGGTCTGGATTTCCCTTACTCAATAGAAAAAAAATGTTTTTGTGTGCTTCTTGCATTGAATGGCCTCACATGTTGTCAATGCAGTTGATAACACCATAAATTAAACGACCTCCAATTTAATCAGTTGCTAATTCCTGTCCATTCTACCACAAAATTGACTTCTGAATCTCTCCTTTCTCTCTCTCTTTTTTTTTAAATTGATAGTACCTAGTCATCCTCCTTTGCCTAGAGTTTTGCATTAACATTCTAATCCCATGGCCACAGAGCTTCCAACGTGATCTCCGGACTTTCTTTTTCAAAAAACTTTGATAGCTCTTTGCCGCTAAGGGGATAAATTCAATGCCCTTTTAGCATAGTTTTCCAGGCCTTTATGCCCTGAAAAGTGATTGGGTTGGAATGAATTACAGTGTATTGTTTGTAACCAGGGCAGTCACAGCCCATGATCAGTTAGTTCTTTCTCTAAGTTGAAGTCAATTGATAAAAACAGTCTTGCATATCTGAATTCCTTACCCCACCAAATACAGAGTTGCAAAACAGTTACAAGATGTCTCTGCCTGGATGCTGAGAAGATTTTCTCCAAAAACAAACAAACAAAAATTTTTAAAAACCCAAAAAACAAAAACAAAAAAACCAACCAACCAAACAAACAAAAAACCCCCATACCATTACTCTCTTGGAGAAGTGGAAGCTATGAAAATAACAGCTTTTTCAACTGATGGAAGGCCCTATGCATCCTATGATGGTGATTTAGAAACAGTTATTTTACTAGAATTGAGATTATAACCATTTTCATGCATCAACAGAGGCTCAGGTATCAGCCTCTTAAATTCTATTGTCAACTCTACTGTCAGTTGAACCTTGCCTTTAGGTTCTCCAGGGTCTGCTGGAACTTTAACTGCTGAAAACTTTAGAGATATTGGCTCATTCAAAAATCCTATATATTCATCAGGGTAGGGCTCAGTGGTAGAGCTTTCGACTACAAAAATACTATAGAGGACTTGCTGTGCTGGTTTAAACACCTGTGTGTGTGTGTGTGTGTGTGTGTGTGCGCGCGTGCACTCGCGCATGTGTGTGTAAATCCTATTCTTCACACTCCACTAATGTGACCACTGCCTCCAACAATAAGGGAAACGTGTCTGAACTGTGGTCTAAGCAGTTGTGGTACATCGTACTGAATTCTCCACCTTCTCCCCTCTCCATCAGTCTGGTTTACGTGTAGATGACAAAGAGATTCTTTCAATAAGGAGGAAAATTGTCTACTGAGTCAGACAAAATACATTGATTAAACTCAAGCCTCTTATTTTTGAAGCTGGAGTTTGTCTGGCACAACAGCTGGGGCTTAATTCAGAGGTGATGACACAGTGGTTTGGGTCTTGAAAAGTGAGTTATTAAAGTTCCCTTCTGAAAAATATCTGTTATTTCCGTTCGTTTCTATGCCTTGGCTCTTGTTTTTTTACTGTTCCAAGGTAATAGAAAAAAACCAGTAAAGGGTAAGATCAGTTCATATAGCTCTGGGAAATGTAGAAACGAGTGAGGTCTCTTCTTGTCTGTTATGCTCCTATACTCTGCCAGCAGGATAACTGTGATGGTCTAGATTTGATGCCTGATTCCTCCATAAATGTCTGCGAAGTTGATTCACCCATGGCAAGAAGGGGTTGTTGGTTGATATTGGTGAGAGAGTCTTTGTCTCTGATAGTTGCTATCCTGTGATCCATTCCTGTAACCCTAATAAGGATCTCTCTTTGGATAATGAAGGAGTCTCCCGGCCCCCTGGTCTCCTTCACAAATGAGTAGAAACGATAAAGAAGGGGAAGAGAAGGAGATAGAAAAATGCAACTTGGGCCCTAAGAGCCTACCTCCGATTCTCTCTCATTGGTGCCTCTATGGGCTTCTCTTATCAAGCTTCCTGCGGGACTCAGTGGAGTTTCAGGACTAGGGCTGATGCTGCACTTCCCAGGGAAACAGCCTGCAGCTTTAGTTTAGGGGCAGGGGGAAGAGTGGGCATAATGGCGGAAAGAGGAAGCAGATGTTTGTGTCAGATGGTAGGTCTGCTGAAAGGTGGAGCTCATGATTGGCACCAGAGGTAGAGCAGAACTTGAGGTGGTCAAGAATGAAAAACACCCTTGTGTTGACCACAATAATTATCAGGTACTGAATAACTTACTGTGTGCTGGGAACTTCTCTAGATGCTTTAAATGTGTTAACTGATGGAGTCCTCAACAACCCTGTGAGTCGGTATGATTAATCACACAGTACATACGAAGAAATGGAGGTTAACTAAGTGACTAAATAGCTTGCCTAAGGTCTTATGACTAATAAGTGGCAGAAACAGGATTCAAACTCTCATATGACTATATTCTTAACCACTGTTATCTTACATGGCCATGATCTGATTTTCCCCTTTATCAGAAAATCGGGATGATAACAGACGTTGCTTAAAACAAATGGGGTTTAGAAATCACTCATCAGAAACTCTCTGGCCACCTGGATATAGATATGCAAATATTGGAAATAACTAAGAAAGAATCTGCAAAGTGTGTGTATAACCATGAATATGAGCAGACTGTGGACGTCCCTGGGAATGAGTTGTCAGGGTCCACCAGCCTTTTGCCGCTAAATTCTGATCACTCGGATCCATCCAGAGCCTCCTAGTTAACTCCATTAACTCCTTTATTCACTTATCTATAAATCCATTTCCTCAACAAATATTTATTGAGTGCCTGCTAGATGCCATACCTTATTTCAGGTATGAGGATACATCAGTAAACAAAAACAGTTAAATATGGCTTCATTTATGGAGCTCAAATTCTAGTACAGAAAGACAGGAACAAACAAAATAAGTAAAATAAGAGGGATATATATATATATATATACACACACACACATACATATAAGGATATATATGTATATATATATATGGGTATATATATATGTATGTGTGTGTGTGTGTGTGTGTATATATATATATATATATATATATATATATGAAAACAACAGGTGCTATTGAGAAAAAATAAAATCGGAAAGCACTGAAAGGGTATTGTACTTTTAAATAAGATAGTCACGGAAAGCCTAACTGAGAAAGTAACAGTTGAGCAAAGCCTAAAGAATGTGAGAGCCAAGTGTATATCTGAGGGAAGACTATTACAGGCAGACAGACTCGATGGTCTTAGATGGCAGTGCGTGTCTGTATATATAGGGAACATTAAGGGAGACACAGTAGCACTGGAAAAGAGTAAGCAAGGTTAAGAGTAGTAAGAGTATGGGCCAGAGTAATAATAAAGGATCAGACCGTGACCTTAAAGGCCATTGTAATGACTTTGGCTTTTATTCTGAATAACCTGAAAAACCACTGGGACATAAGCAGACAGGTGATGTAGTCTTACATGTTTTTTTTTTTTAATTTTATGTATTTATTTTGAGAGAGAAAAAACACACACACACAAGTGGGAGAGGGGCAGAGAGAGAGAGAGGGAGAGGGAGAGAGAGAGAGAGAGAGAGAGAGAGAGAATCCCAAGCAGGCTCCGTACCGACAGTTAGATGTGAGGCTTCAAACTCATGTCTCGAGATCATTACCTGAGCCGAAGTCGGACACTCAACTGACTGAGCCACTCAGGCACCCAGTCTGACATGTTTTAAAAAGACCACTCTGACCTCTGTGTTGAGAATACACTACAGGGGGATAAGGATGGAAACAGATCAGTTAACTTGAAAAGGCTTTTGCAATAATCTAAACAAGAGAGTATGGCTGTATTAGTTTCTTTTTGTTACTATAACAAATTATCACAGACTTAGTGTCTTAAAGCTATCCAGATTTATTATCTTACAGGTTCTAGGTCAGTAGTCAGGTACAGGTATCACAAGACAAAAATCAAGATGTTGGCTGGCTCTGTTCCTTTCTGGAAGTTCTAGTGGGTGAATTTATTTCCTGCTCATTTTGGGTTGTTGATGGAATTCAGCTCCTGTGGTTGTAGGATTGAGGTCCCTGTTTTCTTGCTGACTGTAAGTTCAGGGTTATCCCAGCTTGTAAAGGCCTCTCTCCAGTCTTTTCACATAGCCCCTTACATCTCAGAACCAGCCACAGCGTGTTGGATGTTTCTCATGCTGCCATCTCTCTAACTCCTCTTCCACTGTCACATCTTTCTCTGACCCACCTAGGAAAGATGCATGTGGTTAGATTGAACCAACTCAGACAATCCAAGTAATCTCCCCATCTCAAGGTTCACACTCTTAATCACATCTGTAAAATCCTTTTGCCATGCAAGGTAACATATTCATAGGTTCCAGGGCTTAGGGTGTGGATATCATTGGAAAGGGGGTAATTATTCTGCCTATTACAGTGTCAATTTGGATCACAGTGTAGTGGTAGTGATGGTGAGAGGGAGTAGATTCTGGAGATATATCTATATATCTGTATATATCTGGATAAATTGCAGATATATACAGATATATACAGATATATATATATATATATATATAATTGATATATATATATATCAATTTACATGTGATCCAGATCTGGACCATTCATTCTCAATATCTGAGTGTTTGTTCAACAAAGGACAAATAATGTCCAACAAAGAGAGATGGAAGATGTTTGGGAAAAGAGGAACTGATGAAGGACCTCTCCTGCAAGTTGGGAGAGGTGGGCGCTGAGATGTCAAAGCATCCAGAAGGAAGAAAGATACGTGCTCTTCCTAAACAAGACAGAATGAAGTTGATGACTTTAAGCACAAACATCCTCTGAGGTGGTAGAAAGTGATAGGTGAGGGAATGCAGGCTGGATTGAAATTCCAAGAGTGTGGACTCACCTTTGTTCATGCGCTGCGTTCCCTAATTATGTTATTTACTTCAGTTCTGTAACTCAGGTCCTTCATATTTTAAGAGAGAATTTCAGGCTATAATTACATATTTCCCTTGGAGGTGGGAAGGGTGAGGAGTAGGTTTGGGGGACTCTGGCTAAGTCTTGGATGGATGGAGTCTTTTAGTTTTTTCCACCTGCCTCAGAGTTTCTCAGGTATTTTCTTCCAAAGCGATGCCTTTTCTAACAATACCCTTGTTCCTATACATGGATAGAATCACCTACAAGTCTTCCATAGCCCTGAGAAGAGGCATTATCGCTAACAAAACCACTTGATTGCTTCTCATTGTAAGCCCACATTTTGTCTCTCCTGATGGGAAGATGCTCCCCTGGAAACCGGATTTCTTAGTAAGTATGAAATCCACCGAAGCATGGTACAGCAGGCTGGGAATATGGGAGCCGAACACCTTCCCATTGTGCTGTCAGGCTTGTCTTGACCAGTGTCTAGGAGAAATGATGTGAGTCACCTTTGGCAGAAGCTTTAGGAACCCATGCGAGGCTCTTTTTTTTCCCTTCTGCCCTGGTGACTGGCAATATTCTACATTAGTGGCAGCTCCATCAGCCTGAGACTCAAAGTGAGGCTGATGGTAACAGCATAGCCCCAAGCCATCCTTCTAGAATTGTCACAAAAATGAGAAATCGACCTTTAGGCTACTGGGGCTGGAAGGTTGTTTATTACTGTGGTGTACCCTGGTTTATCTTGATTGGCACAAAACTCTTCTATTGAGTGCAGGATTGTGTAACCCACCAACTCAGCAACCAACTAAAGAAATGCTATAGATGATGCCCTCCGCCTTTGCTGCTTTAATTTCAACATAAGGTGATATATTTGCAAAGACTATGGTGACTTTCGCTTCATTTCCCCCCTTCCCTTCCATTGTTCTTTCTCTATCTTCTACCATACCTCTTCATCTATCATGTTAGAGATGTTAAGACTCTTTCTTTTATTCTGTAGGAAAGCGTCACCCATGCTTGGCCCAAGGATCTGCAAAATTACATATCATCTCTTTCATTACAGGCATTGAGACATTTTTAAACGCATATTATTCAACAAATGATGGTCTCAGTTCCAGTGCATAATAAGAAAATGGAAAACCCAATGCATTTTCTGCCTATGCCTGTAGAAACAGACAACCAGTGATTTATTTTATCATAATAAAAAAGTATTTATGCTGTGATTCATGTCTCTAATGCGGTGTCATTATTCTGTGGCTGTGCTAACTATAGAGGAAGAGTTGTTTATAGTCACAGACAGAGCGTCAGACTGAGACCCAAGAGTTATTCCAAGAACGGTGACAAGAACAGCGTGTGTTAGAAGAAACTGCCCAGCTGGAAGTAGGATTGTGCGAAGTAGAAGTAACCTAAATATTCTTTCTATTATCCTCTGTGCTTTTCTTCTCTCAAGGGAGAATTTCTTTTGTGTGGTCTTTATCGGAGCAGCTAGCTCTTTCATATTCTACTCCTTAATGGTGACTTTTAAAAATATCTAAGTTTGTGATGAAATCACTCTCTAAAGATCCCTTTGGGATTTCCACAGAAAAAGGAAGTACACATAGCTAGCTTGAGAGTATACACAACAGCCTGGACAGGTCTGAACCAGCCACAGAACATGAACATTCAGTGTATATTCTTCCTACTTGACCACTTCTAACAAAGCCTTAGTATTCTCTTCCCTTGAGACAGATAGAATAACTATGTTTCCAGAATAATGCTAGGCGACTTGAGTTTTCTTTAGAAAGTCATACATTTGGGGCACCTGGGTGGTTCAGTTGCTTAAGCGTCTGACTTCAGCTCAGGTCATGATCTCACGGGTCCACGTCGGGCTCTATGCTGACGGCTCAGAGCCTGGAGCCTGCTTCAGATTCTGTGTCTCCCTCTCTCTCTGCCTTTCCCCTGTAGGCAGAGGCCATGACCGAAGTTGCTTTGACCCCTTCTCAGTTTTCTACCCCAATGAAAATGAGATGAGGGTGTAAACAAACTTTGGTGTTTATGCAGCTGGTATCCTGTTGGCATCATTTTAAACTTTTTGATTAAAAACAATGTGGGGGTTTGTTGTTGTTTTTGATGCTGTTTGAAAGTCGGGCATCTCTGAGAGGCAAGGGCAACAGGGTTATATACTGTATATGTTTGCTGACATGACTTTGCCTTTGACCAGAGTGGCGCAGGACTAACTAATTGACTCAAACTTGTGTTAAGAGTGTATTTGATGGGGCGCCTGGGTGGCTCAGTCGGTTAAGCGTCCAACTTCGGCTCAGGTCATGATCTCATGGTTTGTGGATTCAAGCCCCGTGTCGGGCTCTGTGCTAACAGCCTGGAGCCTGCTTCGGATTCTGTGTCTCCCTCTCTCTCTGCCCCTCCCCCTCTCACGCTCTGTCTCTCTCTCTCTCAAAAAAAAAAAAAAATAAGAAAAATAAATAAAATGAAAACATTAAAAAAAAGAAAGTCATACTTTTCAAAAGAAGGATATATAACAAACACCCGTATTATCATGTCCCCAATTTTAAAACTGTTCATAATTTCTATATTTCTTTCTGGCCTTTGTATGTGTGTGTATTTTTTTTTAAACACGTTTTATGTGCATCTTTTATTTTTAGAAAAAAAATGGTAAGATGTAAAATTCCCCTTTGATCTTATCTCCAAACCTGTTGTTTTCTCCATTTCCTAGAGACAGCCACTATGATAAGTTGATATTCATCCATTTGAGTACCTTAACATACATCAATAGAAATCCAGAAACAAGATGTAATATTTCCAGGGATTTTGAAAAAATTATATAAAGAGTCATTCTATACATTTCATTCTGCAGCTGTTTTTTTAAATTTATATTTAATAAATATAATAATATTATAAACATAATAATAAATATATAATAAATATCATATTGGGGCACCTGGGTAGCTCAGTCAGTTGAGCAACCTACTCTTGATTTCAGTTCACGTCATGATACCAGGGTCGTGGGCTCGAGCCCTGCATCAGGCTCTGTGCTGCATGTGGCACCTGCTTAAGATTCTCTCTCTTCCTCTGTCCCTCTCCCCTGCTTGCCCTCTCTCTCTCTCTCTCTGTCTCTCAAATAGATAATAAATTTAATATTAAGTGTTTTAGACCTCTTCTTATTGATTCACATACCAGGGTCCCTTTCTTTTATATAGATAGCAATGCATTGCATGAAGATTTCTTTATTAATTGGCATTTGGGCCATTCCTAAACTTTTTGCTGCTTCCAACAAGGGTGTGATACACATCTATTTGTGTGTCCTCCTGTGTGCATGTACAGATGTTTCTGTAGGGTATGTACCCAGAATGGGAAATGCTGGGTTACGGGGTTAACACCTTTCTCATTTTACAGTCATACTGGTGTCCCAAGTGGCTGTGTTCCAGGTTACATTTCCACAAGCCCAGTATAGGATTATCTGTTTACCCATCCTCCTCCTGTATACTGGTGATTGAATGTTATACTTTTTAATTATGGTTAGTCTGGTGGGTAAAAGATGCTCTCTCATTGTCGTTTTAATCCATGTTTCCATGATTACTGGTCAGACTGAGCATCTTTTCATATATTTATTGGCCATTCGTGTTTCCTCTAAATTCATTGCATGTCTACATTATCTCTGCCGAGTTTTTCTGGCACACAAAATAAGGACACTCAAAAAGCATTTATACATAAGAAGAAACCGAAGAAGAGGGAAAATAATCTTCAGTCTTGTTTATTAGTGCGATTCTCCTGCATTTATCTGTAAAGAGTGACTGCATTGTACAATTTCATCCTAGGAAGAGAACACTACGTCATCACACTCATTGACTGCCTAGCTATGCTATTTAGTCACAAAGCACCTTCAAAATGGAACAAAAAAAAAACCTGTGTAACCTCCTTCAGAATTAAAACATTAACATGCTTTAAGTACACGTCACTGTGTAATGACGAAAACATGGGCTTTGAAGTCGGAAGGAGGTGACTTCCTCGTTCAGCTACCTCGTCAATTTCTTTCTAGGGAAAACTTGGGAAGAGCGCTTAGCATCTCTGAACCTCCGGGATATTTTCTTACTTTACTTGGTCTTTCCAGCACCTGGCTCAGCGTTCCCTCTCCATCCCCTTCTTTGTAATTATTCCTGGTGACTTTACCATCCATTTTCATGATAATTCTACAGCCTGGCTTCACAGGTTTTTTTTTTAAGTTTATTTATTTATTTTGAGATAGAGAAAGCACAAGCAGGTGAGGGCAGAGAGAAGGAGAGACAGAATCCCAAGCAGCTCCCAGCCATCAGCACAGAGCCTGATGCGGGGCTTGAACCCATGAACCATGAGATCACGACCTGAGCCGAAGTCAAGAGTCAGAGGCTTCACAGACTGAGCCACCCAGGTGCACCCTGGCTTCACAGTCTTAAGCTTTTCCATTTTGACACCCTTTGTCTCTCTGATAGTTTTGCCAAATACAGAATTTTGGGTTGACCCATCTTCCCCCCCAACCCAGCAACTTAATATGTCCTCTCTCTGTTTTCAGGCCTCCTTGTTTTTATCATAGAAAGCAGTTGTTAATCTTATTGAGGCTCTTTGTGTGTGATGATTGACTTTTCTCTTGCTGCTTTCAAGATTCTCTCTTTGCCTTTGACCTTTGACAGTTTGCTTATGGTGTGTGGAGGTGTGGATACCTTTGAATTTATGCTACTTGGATTTCATTGAGCATGTTGGATGTGTATTTTAACCTTTTGCATGAAATTCGTGAAGTTTTCAGCCATTATTTCTTCAAATAGTCTTTCATTCTGTTTCCTGTCTCCTCTTATTTTGAGACTTCCAGTATGTGTATGTTGATGTGTATGATGGTGTCCCACACCTCTCTAAGGCTCTGTTCAGTGTTTTTGTTTGTTTGTTTGTTTTCATGTTTATTTATTTTTGAGAAGGAGAACAAGAGGGGAAGGGGCAGGGAGAGAGGAAGACAGAGAGTCTGAAGCAGGTCAGTGCCAAGTGCGATGTGGGGCTCAAACCCACAAACTGTGAGATCATGACATGAGCTGAAGTCAGACACTCAACTGACTGAGCCACCCAGGTGCTCCTGTTCAGTGTTCTTAAATTATATTTTTCTTTCTGTTCCTCAGACTTGAGAAACTCAAATGGCCTTTACGCAAGTGTGCTGTTTTTCTCTGATACCAGCTCAGACCTGAGGTTGAGCTCCTCTATGACATTTTTCATTTTCAGTATTGTACTTTTCAACTCTAAGTTTTCTATTTGGTTCTTTTTATTAAATTTTTTTTAACATTTATTTTTATTTTTGAGAGACAGAGAGAGACAGAGCAGAAGCATGGGAGGGGCAGAGAGAGAGGGAGACACAGAACCCGAAGCAGGCTCCAGGCTCTGAGCTGTCAGCACAGAGCCCCACGCGGGGCTCGAACCCATGGACCATGAGACCATGACCTGAGCCGAAGTCAGACGCTTAACCGGCTGAGCCACCCAGGCGCCCCTATTTGGTTCTTTTTTTAAAATCATCTCTATCTCTTCGTTAATATTCTCTTTTTGGTGGGACATCATTCCCATACTTTCCTTTAGTTCATTACTCATGGTCTTCTTTGGTCCTTTCAATATGTTCAATGTAGCTGATTGAAAATTAGGGGAGTAGGTCCAATGTCTGAGCTTCCTCAAGGACAGTTTCCATTGACTGTTTCTTTTCCGTGTATGGGCCATATTTCCTTGTTTCTTCTCACGTCACATAATTATTTGTTGAAAACTGGAAGTAATAGACTGTGGTAACTGGAAATCAGATTCTTCCTTCTCCCCAGGGTTTGTTATTGTTGTCACTACGTGTTGTAGTTGTTATTGTTTGCTTAGTCCTTTTTATAAACCAATTCTGTAAAGTCTGTCTTCTTTGTCATGTGTGGCCATAGAAGTTTCTGTTCTGTGGGCTTAATATTCAGCTAATGATTAGACTGAAATTTCCTTAAATGCCTGGAGCCAATAATTCTCCTGGTCTTTGCAGACGAACTCTGTATGTGTTTTGAGCTGTGCCTTCAACACTTAGCCAGGTGTCTTATGATGTTATCACAGCTTTCACTTTCTGCTTGTACAGAACTTCAATGCCTACTAAAGGTGAGCGTTTGTAGCCTTCGCAGATCTTTCCTGGACGTGAGCACACCCTTGGGATTATACACTGCCCCGTGCATGTGCATGGCCTTATAGATTCTCAGGGAAAGTGCTGGAGCTTTTCGAAGTTCCCTATGACCATCTTATTCTCTAACTTTTTTTTTGTTTTTTTGGCTAGCTTCTTGTTTGCTCCAATTGTCATCACTACCTCAGCAGCCTCATTGTTCAACAATTGCTGCTGATTATTTTCACAAAGGCCTCCAGGGAAAAGGCTGTTTGCACTTAGTGAAGTCTGAGTCAAGCCAAATAAAGACAAGCTCTGAGAATGGGGATTTCTATGTATCTGCCAGACAGATCAACTAATGACAATTCTCTGAAAATGGTGTTTTGAAGGGGTTCCTAACACAATCTACCCTGTCCAGTGTATGGGAGGCTGTTGGTTTTCCTTATGATTGTGTGGCTGCTGGAACGTGAACAATGAAAATAAATGTTCTTCAGATAGTTGCAAGCCTTTGGTTAATTTCCAGAGTTCTGAAAACATTGATTTTGACTTTTTAATTTTACTTATTTATTTAGAGAGAGAGAGAGAGAGAGCGAGTGTGAGCAGGGGAGGGGCAGAGAGAGAGAATCCCAAGCAGCTCCACGCTGTCAGTGCAGATCATGATCTGATCTGAAATCAAGAGTCAGATGCTTAACCGACTGAGCCATGCAGGCGCCCCTTGACATTTTTGCCAGAAATCCCACTACTTTTATTGGGGGAGGGGGGTGGCTTTGTGGAGGTCCTTACACTCTGCCTTTCTTACTGGCATCATGACCGTGCGTCTAATATTGATTGATTGCTACATCTGTGTTCCCATTTCACTTGACCTTCACCCGATTTTCCCTCGATGCTTACCTCAAACTCAATATATTTTAAATAGAATAGTTGCTTTCCACAAATTTGCTCCTTCTTCCCATGTCCCTGTTAAAAGCTTCACTTCAAGGCCAGAGAAAATTAAGTTGGCAAAGCAGATGGAGGAGTCATTAGAATGATAGTAGAATCTAATTATAATTATCTGTTTTAATCTGGCACTGCTGGGTGTGAAAAGAATAAAAAGATTAGAAGTTGAAAGTTTAGGAATGTGACTCACAAGATTAACACCAAACTCTCCCCTGCCCTCATACTCTCTGACTCAATTTAATAATTCTCTCTCCTGTCCGATTTTTTGCTCCATAGACCAGGTGACTTGTGACCCAGCTCATTAAATCCCAGGAACATAGCAGGTGTTCAATAAAGGACTTTTTAATAATACTATAAAATTTAAGTAAATAGCATAAATTGTTTATTATTTATTATTTGACTGTGGTTATTTATATTTATAGCCATATGTTTTATTTTAATTGTTTTTTATTTATTATTTGTATTTTATTCTGTCTCTCTCAAACCAGAGATCTAGCCTCATTCCCAGCTAGAAACTTCCCCCAAAAGTCATGAATATAATTACCTCTTTCAATATTTCATTGACATGTCAACCTGAATTATATACCAAAAAGAGCCAAAATTAGAATTTGGTATAAGACATAAGTTCTAATACAATTTCATGCCTCCTTATGGGCATTCAGTAAATATTAAATGTGCTGGGAGTCCAACTAGCAAATGATGGCAAGTTTGACTCCCAACATCTTTGCTATTATCCAGCTTTGACATTTCATAGAAATTGACACAGACCACTGGAAATCAAGGACAGGCATCTGCCCAGTGAGATAAACGACAAAATTATTAAGCAGGGAACTTGGTCCATGGTGCTTACGTAAAAAAGCAAAATCTGTCACTTAGGTCTTTAAGAAAAATTTGCATTGAGAGTCTGAAGACAAACTCATACGACATAAATATATCTAAACTGTTTTTATGGTGGAATTTTTTCACATTTCTTTATTATTTCCATGTATGTGTTTGCTTCTATGCATGAGAGAGAGAGAGAGATTTGAATATGTTTATCTTCTGTATTTTCTGTTCAAGCTAAAAGCTATAAAGGCTGACAATAGAACATAAGAAAAGAATGGAAATTCATTAACAGACACCTAGTATAAAATACTTAAAAGATTTAAACACTACTTGGATTTATTTTGTTTCCTTATAGCTAAGTAAAAAAGAAAAATACGTTTTCTGAGGAAATGAATTCTTGGAAAAAAATAAGTTAGTATTTATTGCATGAATGAATGAATGAATGAATGAATACTAAGCAAAACTTTTTGCCTTAAAAAGTAAGTGAAAGGATGATACTGCATGTTGGTAATTAAGTAAATAACATTTTGGTCTTTTGCAAAAACATAATCAAGTACACTGTTTAGTATGTTACTTAATGTCCTTTATTAAACGATATATTTCTTCTTTTTAGCCCCTTATAAAAATTAGGGCTATAGTATTATATATTAACTGGCTGAAGACATGTCTTGCCAAGGTCCAAGCACACTGTTTTTTAAATTAATTTTTTAAAACTAGGTATAATTTACAAATTGTAAAGTGCACAGATCTTAAGTGTATACAACTTGATGAATTTTTTACCCACGCTAAGATATAACACATTTACAACGTTTCATTAGACTCCCTCCTGTTCTCTCTCAGTCAAAAACCTTGCCCAAAGGCAACTGCTTTCCTGACTTCTTGTGATGTAGATTAATCTTGCCTCTTTTGGAATTTTATATAAATGGAATCATACCTTATTTACTCTTTTGTGTGTGGATACTTTTACTCCACAATATTTATATTGTTGTGTGTAGCTGTAATTTATTTTTTTTGTTGCTGTGTTATGCTCCACTGGATGAACATAGCCCAAATTACTTATCCAATCTACTGCCGATGGAAGTCAGCTTGGTTTTCAGTTTTTTACTGTTTTGAATACTACTCTATACATATTCTTGTACATATCTTTTGTAGATATAAGCACACATTTGGTGGGGGGTTGGACCAGAACTGCTGTGTCAGAGGGTATGTGTATATTTTGCTTTAGTAGATACTACTAAACAGTTCTCCAAAGCGACTGTACCAAATGTTCGTTTCCATCAGCAATATATGAGAATTCTATTGCTCTACATCATCCGCATTGTTTTTTAATGATGTAACACAGGAACATAGGTCCTCTTTATTTGTTTGAGTTTTACTAGAAGCAAGTTTTTTTTTAAAGTCACATTTCAACTCATTCTAAACCTATTTCAGTTGATGGTGGTAAAGGCATTCTCCCAAGCATAGTAAAACCTTGGATTGCGAGTAATTTGTTCTGCAAGTGTTCTGCAAGATGAGCAAACATTTCTAATAAATTTTAACTTGATAAACCAGCGATGTCTTGCAATCCGAGTAATAGATGATGCCAAACATCACATGATCACAACTGAGCGAATGATTCTTGAAATTTGCTTTGGATTACAAGCATGTTTCTGGAACGAATTATGCTCACAAAGCAACGTTTTACTGTATGTGACCCTTTTATAACTGAGAAACCCAGATCCCTTTTTCAATGGAAGTGATGATACAGACTTCTGCAACAGATTGCTTTGTCCCCCAGGTCTGTGAATGAGAACGAAATCCCAACTGAAATTTCTGTTTAAATACCCAGTCCATTCAAGGAAAATAGATACATTGCTTCATATGCATGAAATAAAACAGCAGACCAATCACCTCTTTGTGATACCCAAGTAAACAGTTTGGAAAGCAAAACCTCAAGCATGACGTTCTCTGGATTGGGCCAGGATCTCCTTGATGCAGGTCTCGGCTCTTCTGTTTGCTTTTTATTCATCTCTCAGGCAAATCCTTTTCAGGGTCAGTAAAGAATATGCAGACTTCACACTTTGCAGCTTCTTGAGTTCTTATCAGGTCTCATGGGAGTGGTTGAAGAAAACCAAGCACAGGCTCCATCATGCTGGGATCTTCACTTAGAGTCATAGCAATTTTCAGTATATTTCATAATGAAAGCATTATTTTTAATCTGGAAGTTTTAGGTCATTACCACCAATCAGGCTCCTTATAGTCTAGCTCCAACTGTTAATAAGTACTAGTGTTAGCATAATCATTATTTTTGCTCGCTTTAAACAGTATACACTATAAACAAGAGTGTACCTAGTTAATGCTTTGAAATGTCTCAGCAAAATTAGACAGCATTAAAAGATAGTTCCTTCTGAAGAAAACGTGTGGCTTCACACAAGAGTGGAAAGGTAAAACTGATTAACAGATTAAACATGATTTCATGGTTCATGGAAAACAGAAAAGCAATGCTAAATTTGGACATAATTCATAAACTTTTATGTTGCTCCTGTAATCTGTATTTTCTCTTAATGATTGATGATTATAAATTGGATGCTTATGTTTTACTTTATAAATTACATCGTAATGTGTAGGATGATCAGGCCATGCACATGTAGACAGTTACAATGGCATGAAATTGTATTTTGGGGCTTGTTTCATTCAATCAGTTAACACTTGTTCATCTATCAAATGCCACTCGGTCATGTCCTGTGTGTGTATAACATTGGCCTTGTCAGTATAATGTGGAAAGTCTGTGAAGAATCCCTTCGTTTCCTCATGAGCTTGGCTTTTAAATAGAAGTTATGTCTTCCAAGGCTCACCAGAGTCACATAGTATCCAGTAGTACTGAAGGAAGAATGGTTTAAGGAGTATATCATCTTTAATACTTCTACGTGCTAAATTCTGCCTTTGAAAATCAAAACAGCTTCAAAAGATACACACAATTTGGGCTTCAAGATGCCCAGCTTGCGTATGTCCCATAAAGATCCCAGTTAACAGTTTATCTCATTAACAGCCCTTTGTACTCATCAGTTCAGGCTGTGTTTTCCCACTGGGACATCATTTACAGTGCCCTAAACATATTTTCACAACATTCACCTGACAACATCAGCTGAGAGAAAAATCTTCAGACTGCAGGGAAACATCAGGAGGCCATGAATTCTTAAACAACACACCAAATTACAAAAATGGTTTCGTGGATCTCTTTGAAAATATCCTTAACAATAATTAACCAGGAGAAGAAACAGTAGATAGTTCAAGGACTTTGACTCAGTCCCCCTCCCCAATTGAGAGGATACTGGCGGTGTTTGTGCGGTGGTCAAGCTTCATGCTTCCTGTCTACCTTGGGGTGAATGGTCCTTTCAAGTTCACATAGAAGCAAAAATAGACTAATCAAGTATCATCTGGTGTAAGGTCTCCTTTAATGAGCAAATCCAAATGATTTATAATTCGTGTATGTACATGCTTTTTTAATGAGTCCCCACCAAAAAGCAATCCATTCCCTTAATAAGTAAATGAATAATTTCTCATCTAATCTTCTTTAACACATCCATTTGTTCAATAAGTTCCTTTCCCATTGCTTTATACGGTGACCCTTCAGCTTTCGTCAGAGTTTCTGTATTGTATGTTACTCAAATTGCATTTTATTAAACTGAAAACATGGAGATGTATGATGTGGTAACTTGAAGTGTGCATTTAATCTATGGGAGTATCCCCTGGAGATGTGATTGACACCCAGTTATTGGATGGCATTTCACGGTGATCTAAGTCCTTGCTACCAAGACTGACTCAAATGAACGGTATTCAGACCATCAACATTAGTATCACTCGGGAACTTGTTCCAGTCTCTAGGGCCCTTAATCACATCTTCTAGATGGCAATCTTGGGGGGGCGGAGAGAGGACCAGTTATCTTTATTTTAACAAATATTCTAGGAGAACCACCTGCATGCTAAAATGTAGGAAGCACTTGTTTAGGACGTAGTCTTCATTGTTTTAGAATATTTATTCTGCCATAGTGCCTCACATCTCTTTACCTTTGGATGGGCTGTTCTATCTGAAACTCCTCTTCCTTTTTCTTCTATAGAAAAAAGCCCACGAGCCCCTTTGGTAGCTAGTGCTTACCCACTGTTAGTAAGTTTCTTCAGGGAATCATCTCCACACCCTGAGATGCACCTTTCCTTCCCTTGAAGTTAAAGTAGATGCCTTTATACTCACTCCCGTGGCATTCTGTGCACATGACAGTAACCACATAAGCCCATTGACAATTGTAACACAATGTAAGTTCCTCCCTCCCTCTTTCTATGGTCAACTTCTGGAAGGCAAGCATTAAATCTTATTTTGTTTGGTATCCCTGATGCTGAAATTAAAGCTTGATTTAAAAAAAATTTTTTTTAACGTTTATTTATTATTGAGAGACAGAGACACAGAGCATGAGCAGGGGAGGGGCTGAGAGATGGAGAGACACAGGATCCGAAGCAGGCTCCAGGCTCTGAGCTGTCAGCACAGAGCCCGACACGGGGCTCGAACCCACAAACTTTGAGATCGTCACCTGAGCCAAAGTTGGACGCTTAACCGACTGAGCCACCTAGGCACCCCTAGAGCTTGATTTTTAACAGGAAGGAGAAAGAATCAGTAAACTGGAAGACAGAACAATAGAAATTCCCTAAAGAGAACCAAAAGAAAAACAGACTAAAAAAAGTCATAAAGTTCCGGGGACATGTGGGACTATAACAGAAACTGTAACATTTATTTCACGAGAATCCTAGGAGAGGAGGAAGAGGGTGGGGCTGAAAAGAACTAGAAGAAACAGTGGCTGGAAATGTCCTATGTTTGGCAAGAAACACAAACCTACAGAGTCAAGAAACTGAGCAAACCCCAAACAGGAGAAGCCCAAAGAAATCCATGCCAAGACATGGCATAATTAAACTTCTGAAAACTAAAACAAAGAAACAACAATCTTGAGAGTAGACAGAAAAAGTATACCTTGCTTATAGGGGAGAAACCATTTGTATGCCTGCAAATTTGTCTAAGCCATGGAAACAAGAAGGAAATTGAACAGTCTTTTTCAGGTGCTGAAAGAAAAGAACTGGGAACCTGTGTATGTTCAGAGCAACTTTATCTGTAGTAGCCAAAAATCAAACACAAGCCAAATGTCCCACAATGGGTGAATCACACACAATAAGTGGTACAATCCATACTATGGAATACTACTCACCAATAAAAAGAAATGAACTATTGAGACTTGCAACAACTTAGATGGATATCAAGAGCATTACGCCTAGTGAAAAAAAAAAGAAACTTCAAAAGGTCAGATGCTGTATGATCTCATTTGTATAATATTCTTTACGTGACAGCATTATAGCGAAAAGATTCATGGTTGTCAGAAGCTAGGGATCGGGGAGGAAGGGGAGCAGGTGTACCTACAAAGGCAGAGAGTGAAGGAGGGTCTTTGTGGCAATGGAAGAGTTCTGTATCTTGATTGCAGCGGTGGCTACATGAATGCACACGCGTGCTAAAATGACAGAGACCATGCACACACATTGTATCAACATCAATTTCCTGGTTTTGCTATTGTACTAGAATTACATTAGCTGTAACCACTGTGGGAAACGGAATGAGTGTATGTGGAACTTCTCTGTACTGTCTTTGCAACTTCCTGTGAATCTATAATTGTTTTACAACAAAAAGATTTTTCAAAAAACCATTAGGCTTAATAGTTGGCAAGAGACAACGAGAGAGGGAATGGAATTGAGGATGATGGCAGGACTTCTAGAACCCAAGTGTCCAGAGCCAGAGACAAGTCAAGAATGTGTGAAAACTGACTTGAAACTCAGAGAAGGAATCCTAGAGAAAGTTAGGGGAGAAATTTTCTTTCTGTAAGTCATAGGATGCAGAGAAGCCCCCGACTGGACTGTGAAATCCTCCAGGGCCATGATCATGATGTATTTGACAGTTGTTCAAAACAAAGAAAAATTATTTGTGGACTGAACAAATGAATAAATGAGAGTACCAAGTCACAGGGAATGGCTTGTTGGCTGCAGTCGCTTTGGGGAGGATGGAGAATTCCAGCAGGTTTCATAGAGGTGCCTGTCAGAAGCTACCCTTTAACCTTAACCTTAACCTTCTAGATTGCTGAATGTATGGTTTCTAGCATTCCAAACCTGGAGAGTGGGAAGGAAGAAGATCAGGTCCTGAGTTAATATGGTCAAAGAAGTTGATCTCTGGCTAGACTTGTAGTATCAGAATCAGGAGTCTGTACATTGAGATGCTTGTTATCCTTCTGTAAGTTCTCCATTCCCCTTAGATTCATGGAAGAGTTATTTAGAAAGTTTGAATTTGTCACGAATATTATGAGGTGGAATGAACTGCTTATGTCCTGCAGAGCTCAGGAGACAAGTATAAAGACTGCATCATAGAGGTGTGGGAGATTTTCAAGCTGCACATCAGGAAGAAATCTAGGGGAGACGGTGCAGTTAATGAGGTGGACCCTCTGAGGCAGAGATAGATAGAGAGAGAGAGAGAGAGAGAGTTGTCAGAGAAAGCTGTGATCTCTGTTTTCATCCCAAGAAACCTGGTCATTTCCACTGGCCCCAGGAATTGTTCAGTGTATAGATGTATTAACATCATCTGATTTTCTTAGGCCTGTCTACAATAAAAGTACACAACAAGAGGATAAAATATACTTACAGCACTGTTACCCTTCTCCAGCAGGGATCAGCATGCAATTCAGAGAATAACAGATAGCAAGAATGTCCCATAAAATAGTCAACAACCTATAAAATCACTTCATGAGGAGTGACAAATAAGGCTTGATTTAAAAGCCACAAAGCTACAGTGGCCACTTGGATTTCAAAGCTAATACAAAGTGCATTAAAAATCCATCTTAACACATTTTTGAAATAAGGGGTGCCTGGGTGGCTCACTCAGTTAAAAATCCGACTTCAACTCGGGTCATGGTCTCATGGTTCATGAGTTCGAGCCTTGCATTGGGCTCCATGCTCACAGCTCAGAGCCTGGATCCTGCTTCGGATTCTGTGTCTCCCTCTCTCTCTGCTCCTCCCCTGCTTGCACTCTGTGTCTCTCTTTCTCAGAAATAAATAAACATTAAAAAAAACTTAAAAAAACATTTTTGAAATGAATACTCAATCTATGTAAATTCAGTCAGTCAATGCTTTTGTAACAGTCATGTGAACTCTAGGGCATCAAACAGATATTTGTTGAATGCCTACTGAAGCAAAGGATTTTATGTCTCAAGGATCATAGGAAGATGTAATGTTACTTGAGTTTTTCAAAAGTGTGTGTGTGTGTGTGTGTGATGAGACCTTCCAAACTTACTCCAACCAAAATATTCTTTCCTTTACCTCTGCAAACCTCTGCCCGCACAGTCTTAAAACTCATTTATATGCGACCTTAGTCCATTTAGATACTCATCCATTCTCTGAGATTGTATACAGCACTAACTATATGTCAGGGATTGTGAAGTGACAAAGGGTTCCTAAATGACGGAGAAGAAATATTAAGGAAGAAAAGTACATGTGAGCAGGTGAAGGGAAATGCAGGCCAGGGGACAGGACACTGGAGGATGGAAGCATGGAAGGAGAAGAGACCAAAAAAAAGGTGGTATGTTTGGAATATCCAACAGAAGAGGGTTCTGAAGTCTGGAAAGAGATATACAGGTAACAGCAAACGTGAGTAATCCAGCGCCCATCTGAAAGGACTGTGAGTTTCCTGAGGTTGGGAATTATGTCCTCTTTGTCCCCTCCTGATTAGCCTATGCTTAGAATAAAAGTTTATGCATAGTAAACATTCAATAAGTATTGATTCAACAACAACAAAAATGAGTGAAGAAGCAGCACCTTTTTTTCTGGGGAATACAGAAATGTTTACATACCATCTGACATGGCATATTGTATGACACTGCCTTCCTACAGAACTTGTCAAGACTTTTCAAAACCCTTGGCTGGTACCCAAACAAGAAAGTAAAAAGGGATAGAAACACCCCTGAGCCCCAGAGTCCTGTACTTCCCCTGCTCCTTCACAGTATTGCTTTCAAAGTCTTTAGAGAAATTCTTCAATTTCTTCCAAGGTAAGTGGGTAAAGATGGAAAACTATGACTTTCAAAAAGAAAATGATCATAGCCTAGTATCTTCTGTCTTCGAGTTTTTGTTCTTTTTTAACTTTTATTTATGTATTTTGAGAGAAGGACAGAGAGTGGGAGGGGCAGAGAGAAGGATAAAGAGGGAATCCCAAGCAGCCTCCACACTGTCAGCGCAGAGCCCGATGTGGGGCTCAAAGTCATGAACCATCAGATCATGACCTGAGCCAAAACCAAGAGTTGCATGCTTAACTGACTGAGCCACCCAGGCACCCCAACTTTGAGTATTTGGAAGACTACTATGGAAAATTAGAACGTACAATAGGTATTAATATACATATTAATATATAGTAGGTTTTGGAGAAACCTCAGGGCTGAATGTTGGCATTTAGCAGTTCCCACCTAGAACTAGAAGCTGGAAAAGAAGCTGCTTGGGATATTTGAGATACAGGTCACTCTTCCTGCCAATCAAAAGACAGTTACTTCCCTTTGCTCTGTGTCTGTGTAAAAGTCACTAGAACAAAAGAAAAGAAACTCTCTTAGTAGAGAATTTTGAACTGGACCATATGACCAAATGGATGTAAGCCATACATGCTAGATCCTTCTTGCCTTTTCCATCCCACCCCATCCTCTTTGTGATACGTTTTCTG
The DNA here is from genome assembly GCF_018350175.1 of Felis catus. Lineage (NCBI taxonomy): Eukaryota > Metazoa > Chordata > Mammalia > Carnivora > Felidae > Felis > Felis catus. The sequence continues at coordinate 37,490,957 of NC_058386.1, forward strand.
GAAGATTTTCTTTTTAGAGAGGGGCAGGGGCAGAAGGACAGCAAGAGAGAATGTTAAGCAGGCTTCACACTCAGTGTAGAGCCCAAAGTCTTGGCAGCTCATGACTATGAGATCATGACCATGATCAAGAGTTGTATGCTTAACCAACTAAGCCACCCAGGTGCCCCTCGGAAAGATTTTCTTGACTTCACATTCCATTGTCCACATACGAGAAAAAAATTCAGCAGTCATTGTCTTCATTTATTTCGTAAAGCTGGTGCTTGCTCTTTCTTCTTTTTTTTGCTGTCTTCTTTTCCTGTTTCACCAATAAAATAGCATTGTTAATCTTTTAAAAATACTAAGTGCTTTTGCTTTTCAACTTGTCTCTTTTCGCTGAGGTTTATTTTTGTTGTTGCGCATGTATCCTGATCTCTTTGCTTTACTCAAATACCCAGTGATGTGTGGTAAAAGGAGTCAAAAGAAAAAGAATAAAAAGCAGATTTGGAGATTTCAGTGTATTCGATTCGAGAGTAGAGAGCTATTTATTTATTGATTTATAAACGTAATTCCAGCCACAGTCCTTGCTGGTCACTGGCTTGTGACAGGCTGGCCACAGAAGGATTTTATCTGGAGTAAAGAACTTGCAAATCAGTGTCAGATCTCTACTTCTTTCTACAAGTTCTATTAATGTCTCATTTACTAATGATTGTTAGACGATTGCACTAGTTTAAAAACGTCTTGCTTGCTAAAGATGGACTAAAAGTGTTTTGACAGGAACATTAATTTTGCTGAGATAATCCAACTTTTAGTGGTATGGCAAATAAATATAATGTGTTAATGATGCCAGTTACCTTTTTCCTATATTGCAAAACTGAATCATCAGTCTTGAATAATAAAATGAAATAATCAGCTACATAAGAAATAGCAAGCTTGTTGGTTCATGTTCAAAATTTAAAACCAAAATACCTTAGTGTTTCCTGTTCACATTTGCTCCCTAGTTATACCACTGTGCTCTCCAGCTGTACATCATAACCCTTGTTTTCTCTAATTTTTTTTTTCAATGTTTATTTATTTTTGGGACAGAGAGAGACAGAGCATGAACGGGGGAGGGGCAGAGAGAGAGGGAGACACAGAATCGGAAACAGGCTCCAGGCTCCGAGCCATCAGCCCAGAGCCCGACGCGGGGCTCGAACTCACGGACCGCGAGATCGTGACCTGGCTGAAGTCGGACGCTTAACCGACTGCGCCACCCAGGCGCCCCAACCCTTGTTTTCTCTAATGTGGAGTTCTGACATTCTCTAAAACCCTCCCCGGAAAGGGTGCTTCTGTGGGAGTACGGGCTTATTGTGACCCTGGAGTACTCTGAGAGGAGATGGGGTTTGGGGATCCTGAGATGCTGACTCTGCTCTCTCTCATGAAGATGAGGATGTGGCCTTGCTGTTGTGGAGTGGGTTTTTTTGTTTGTTTGTTTTCTGTTTTTGGTCAGAATTTCAGCAGAATAAAGGGCATAATTCAAACTGGGCAATTTGGGGAGAGGTTAATAAAAGGGATATTTACAAGTACATGGGCACAAGGGATAAGAAAATCAACAAAGGGTAGTGTAGTTCACTACATCTGGCAATAGTGAGACCTATAACCACCCTTTGGCCTAAAAAGTCAAGAGGAGGGCACAGTTGTTGGAACTCAGAGAGGAGAACTATGGGAAGAGGGCTTTCTGACAGAAGCTGCGGGCTTCAGGAGAGAGGAGCAGTTGACCCATGGTGATCCTGTAGAAAGGAAGACCAAGAAATAAAATATCCCATCCTCATTCTCCCATTTTCCCATTTCAGCCAGCGTCCATTTGGCTGAGCCCAACGTGAAGCCAGAGGGTAATGAAGCCCATTGATACAGTTCGTACAAGCCAGTTTCCTGGGGAGCAGACCAGGGCGGGGTCAGAATGGATGTGGGTCAAGCAATGGAAAATACCCGGCACGTCATAAAAATCTCATGTTTGTAAAATAAATTTCTTAAATAGAGTAATTGGTGTAAGTTCTTCTGGAATGTAACATAAGGACATAAAATTCAGAAGGTAGTAGCATAGCAAGATCTGGCTTATTTCTCAATTCTGGAAGGATTCTACCTGCATGGAGAGTGACATAGGCAGTTCTGTATCCCATAGTAAAGCCAGAATGAAAGGAAATCCATGTAAACATAAACTGCATCTCTGCTCGTGCTCTGTGCGGTCACCTTTTTCTATAGCCTCGGTAGAATAATTAGGAACATCTATCCTAACTGTATGTTTGTCTGTGCACTTTTTCTACCCATCAATTCACAGCCTACCTGAAACACTACACCTGCATATTTCTCAAACACGTTTCATAGTACATATATAGTTGTCCTTTAATCATGGAAATAGATATTATTTAGTTTTGCTATGGGTTATTCTTTACAAAATACAGGTGGAGTATAATTCCTCTGATGACTGCTGACTCTAGCATTTAATTTTCATAATTAATATCCATAATCATTGAATCATTGAATGTCAATAAAACGATTTGAAATATCTTTGGATGCAGAGGGAATCCTGGGACATGACCAGATGAAGACAGGAGAGATAGCTGGGAAAGAAGGAAACTGATAAGGAAAGCGGAAGTATTTAAAGGGGAAGTGTTACATTTGTATTCCTGTCGAGCCACTCCCAACATGGGGACATGGGCGCATTACCTTGGAGTGAGAGTTATTGGCCGGAGCCAGATCTAAGATCCGTGGGGCCTGAAGACTATTGTGTCATTATTACATTACAATCTCTGGCCTTGCACTGGCATAGCAGTGCCAGGAGTATTTCTGGAAGCCATTCTTACTCTTGACTGGCTAACAATACCTTAACTCTACATGGCACTGACTGTCCCATATATATTCCCACATAAATATACTTCACTAACTCTATATTAAAATTAAGCCCGGGGCGCCTGGGTGGCGCAGTCGGTTAAGCGTCCGACTTCAGCCAGGTCACGATCTCGCGGTCCGGGAGTTCGAGCCCCGCGTCGGGCTCTGGGCTGACGGCTCAGAGCCTGGAGCCTGTTTCAGATTCTGTGTCTCCCTCTCTCTCTGCCCCTCCCCCGTTCATGCTCTGTCTCTCTCTGTCCCAAAAATAAATAAACGTTGAAAAAAAAATTAAAAAAAAAAATTAAGCCCAACTCAAGTTCCCTCTAACAGAATTCCCCAAAATGTCTGTGGCCACTCCATTGTTACCTGGCATGAGTGCAAATGTGACAGAAGGAAAGTTGTCCTGAAAGGAGTCAATGGCTTAACTGACTATGGTTAAAATAGCTTATTTTGCAATTTTTACTAAAATACGGGATGTGAATATCTTGCTCAGGCCTCTTCTGTGGACTTGGAACTGTGCAAGCTTTATTAGCTTCATGATAAATCCACATTTAGGTAATTGAAATAAACTGGACAGGACCTCACCCTCCACCCACCGAGGTAATAGGAAGAGGATCCAAGGCCAAGTTAGTTCTGCTGCTTTTTCCATAGAATGAAGGTAGAATCTGGAAATTCAAGTTCTCAGTCCTTCCTTTTCACCACTCATGGTAGCTTAGACCAGTGGGTGTGCGGAGCACCTGTGGGTAATGGCTATAACTTTCTCTTGTATTCATTTATTGAACAAGTATTTGCTAATTGTCTATTATGTGCTAGCTACTATTTGATGTGATGGGGATAAAATGGTAAGTAAAACAGACACAGTCTCTTGTCGTCAGTGATCTTAAAGTCTAATGGAGGATATAGACAACTTACTTACCATTGCATCTTTATGCAAAACAGGTATGTGAAAAGTCATGGAATAATTCATCTACCATCCTGTACACACCTTGGCACCAGAGCACTGGTGATCCCTGAAAAGTACTTCTCTAAAGCTCCATCCATGGCCTTGATATCTCTGATCTCTTCTTATTCCTGAAAAATGAGAGAAAAAGAAGGCAAGAATTTCAAGAAGTGGATAATGTAGAAATGGAGAAATCAACTTCTCTCCAAATCTTTGCTCTTTCTTTTAGAATATCTAGTCTTGTGCTCCTTTGGACTATGGACAACATAGAGGAGGTATAGTCTTCTACACTCAACCAATCATCAGTGGTGGATAACAAGAGAATAGGTACCATGTGAGATGTCTTCTTTTAGGCTCTCTTATCATTCCTATCGGAGTGGCTGCAAAGCATTTGTAGGAAATGTAATGGCTCTCATTATTGAATGGCATGAAAGACAAAGACTTCACTCACTGTTCACCCGTGCCTCAGACTTTTAGAAAGCCATCTAATTTCTTAGTACCTCGTGTGCATAGCATTGAAACAAGGTCAACTATACAAATTTCTTACTTACAGCTGTGCATTAGCACGATTTCCAGAAGGTTTGTCTATGTTTGAGATGAGTTAAGCACCACTCCATGGGCCCTAAAGAAAGAATAACCATACAAAGGTGTACGTAACAGCAACAACAACAAAAAGCAATGAATTAAAGAAGGAAATCCTAGGGCAGGAAGAGATTTAATTAATATTGAATATTGAATCAATATTAACATCAACACTTCCACTGATCAAGCCATGCATTATCTATTCTCATGGGTCTTTGACTGCTTGACTATTGTCTGTCTTCAGATATACCTTCCCAAGAATGTTGGTATTCTGGAAATGGTGATGGGAATTCCACCGTCAGATAAAACTTGTACTGATGTCATAAATACGCAAACCTATATGATCTTAAGAAGCACTAAAGCATGGGAAAAGAACACTGAGTCTGAATCCTGGCTCTGCAAATTTCTGGGTGTATGTGACCTTGGACGAGTTACTGGACATCTTTGAAGTACAATTTTCCTGACCTATGAAGTAAGGTTAACAATAGCTCTTGCAATAGAATTGTTTTGATGATTTAAAAAAAAATTTATATTCACTTAAAGCATGTGCCATAAGGTAGGTGAAAAGGGAATGGTAGGTATTACCAATTATAAATTTTAGCACAATAACAAGCTATTTTTTATCACTTGTTATTTTGAGTGCTTAAACGTTGGGCTAAGAAAGACTTTCTCATAAGATTATTATGATCTGTAAACGTGAGCCAGCTTCTCTATAGCAATTATTTTGCTGGGAAGTAAGCAAGGTCATAAATCAATAATGACTCTTGCAACCTCAGGACTTATTGATCTTGCTGTTTATCTTCTGTAATGTTCCTGGAAAACCCAATTATTTTGGGAAGTTACCCAAACTAGTTTACCCATTATTCTGTATTAGTGTTATTAGTAACAAGTTATGAAAGCATTTGATTGATTTTCTTGAAAAAACAACCCCTTTATAGTACAACAGAGATATTATTTTATCCAATAGATTGCTTAACATATTATATATTTTTTAAAAGAACAAATTGGGCTGAACATCTAGAGATTCTTTTCAGTGCATGTATTTATGATAAATTCTGCTTTTCTGGGCACTGCAGTTGAGCGTTAAAGAATGTGTTAGCTAAGAAAATCTCTAGGAATACATGGGCCCAGTTCATCTTATGGGGCTGGCCACTGGCAATGATTTCAAGTAGAAGTATCTTAAGAGTCCTGGTTTTGTGGGTGCCTGGGTGGCTCAGTCGGTTGAGTGTCCGACTTCGGCTCAGGTTATGATCTCATGGTTTGTGAGTTCGAGCTCCGTGTCGGGCTCTGTGCTGACAGCTCAGGGCCTAGAGCCTGCTTCGGATTCTGTGTCTCCCTCTCTCTCTCTCTCTCTCTCTCTCTGCTCCTCCCCTGCTCACACTCTGTCTCTCTCTCAAAAATCAATAAAGATTAAAAAAAAATTGAAAAAAAGAGAGTCCTGGGTTTGTTCCCCAATACTCAGTGTAATGCTTGGTGTGGAGTAAATGCTGAGTAAATGTTTGTTGAATGAATGAGTAAATGAACAAATGAACAAATAAAATCACGAAAGCATAAAGAGTTACCAACTATAAATTCTTGTGAGGGTGGCGTTACTTCCCTTCCCAGTGCAAATGTTGTCTTGGATTTATAGACATGTTTAAAGGTGTATGTCTTTCACACTGGACTCTATTGACAAATTCAACTGCCTCTCTCTGTTCCTTCTTTCGGTTTAGTTCATTGGTTGACAAGCGGTTGTCTCTGACACGTACAAAGCTTTCTTTTGTGATTGTGAGGTACCTTGAATTTGAGCCTAGTATTTGTAAGGCCAAGGGGAGCTATTTATTAAAACAAAATGCAGTATGAAGGAGGGTAGTAGTTTCCCAAACTGGGCTAAGAATCGTGTGACATATATGTTAAAAATGCAAATTCCTAACCATCATCTGAGAGTCTCCGAAGGCAATATAACCAAGTGCTTCTTATGACCAGGCAGGTTGGGCAAAGGCTAGGATAGCAGACAAAATCATCTACCTTATCAGAAGACTGATGGGGCTTACTTGGGATAACGATCATCCCTTACCTTCTGTTTTCTGCTATTTAATATAGAGATACCAATATCTCTCCAGACCACATCAAGGAATTTCTATGAGAATCACAAGAGGTTGAATTTTCAAACCTATATATTTCATGCAAAGTTTTGAAAACTATCCTACAGACACTAACAAATCTATTAAGATTGCAATGCCTCTACTGATGAAGCACTAATTCACAGTTTGACAAGTACTTTGTAGCAACTTTCTTATGCGACCTTTCCAAAATCACTGTGACAGCCCACACTAACCAGTAGATCCCAAAGTGTGTGTTACTGTTTCCCTGAAAACAGGCTAATATATATTTTTCCACTTAAAAAATATTGAGTCTAGAAATGAAAAATAGAACTACTATATGATATAGCAATCCCGCTTCTGGGTATGTATCCAAAAGGAACAAAACCATCATCTTGAAGAAATCATTGTACCCCCATGGTCACTGCAGCATTATTCACAATAGGCAGGGTCTGGAAACAACCTAAGTGTCTGTCACTGGATGAACAGATCAAGAAAATGTGGTGTATACAAACAGTGGAGTATCATTCTGCCCTTAAAAAGGAAGGAAATCCTGTCATTTATTTGTACAACATGGGTAAACTCAGAGGGCATCATGCTAAGTGAAATAAGCCAGAGAGAGAAAGTCAAATACTGTGCGGCATCACTTACATGTGGAATCTAAAAAAACATTGTTTTTGTTTTAATTTTTAAAAAGTCAAGCTCATAGAAACAGATAGTTAGAATGGTGGTTGCCAGGAGGTGGGGAAACTATGGAGAGATTGGTAAAAGGGTGCAAACTTTCAGTTATGAGATGAATAGCTTCTAAAGATCTAAGGTATAAAATGGTGACTATAGTTGATGACACTGTATTATATAAATGAAATTTACCAAGATAGTAGAACTTAAATGTTCTCACCAAAATAAAATAAGCGAAGTGATGAGTGTGTTAATTAACTTGATGGGAGGGGCACCCAGGTGGCTCAGTCGGTTAAGCATCCGACTTTGGCTCAGGTCATGATCTCACAGTTTGTGAGTTCGAGCCCCACGTCGGGCTCTGAGCTGTCCTGCTTCTGATTCTGTGTATCCCTCTCTCTCTCTCTCTCTGCCCCTTTCCCATTCGTACTCTGTCGCCCTCTCTCAAAGATAAATAAACATTAAAAACATTTTTTAAATAAATAAACATTAAAAAAAATTGGTGGGAGACTCTTTCCACTATATATATATATATATATATATATATATATATATATATATATATAAAATCTCAAGTAAAAAATATATCAAAATGTTGAAAAAATGTATATCATTGCTTTAAAGGAGAAGAATTGAGTCTACTCCCAAGTTGCCATTAGGCATTAACTGTTTGAATTGGGCTTATTTCCTTGGCTAAACTAATATTCTGTCTTTAACAAGTATTCTACAGTTATATTGAGAAGAAAATAAAAATAACTGTTGTCATTATATTAATGACCATTTTGGTATTAATAACTTTTTCAGCTCAATATGTATCTGGGCATTTTGGCTAGAGGCAGGAATTTACATTAATAGAATAAGACTTCTGTAAAGTAAAGGGGATAAACACAATATTAATCTAGCCAAGAAAATATACTTGGCCCCCTCATGGTTATTGCCTGTTAGGAACCAGGCACTAAGAAAGATTCTCACTTTCTTTAAACAATAAAAAATATTATTAATACCAATATTATGGAAAAGCCCTGAGCTAAGTGCTGTACATGCTTTATTTTTCTTAAATGTCATGGCAACCTTCTGGAGTAAGTATGATTATCAACGTTCTGCAAATTAGTACACTGAGACTAAAAAAGTTATAATTTTGGCACAAGTCTTGCAGTAGTAAGTGACAAAGTCGTGCTATGTACTAATCTCCATCTAACTCCAGAAGCCAAATATGTAATCACTATTATGTACTGATTCTTAACCAAAACGAAATAGAAATTTGATAGTCAATATTTCTGCTTTGCAAGGTAATGTATCTTCATTTATTTACACTTTCTTCTTGATTTAAAAAAAAAAAGAACAACTCAAGAAATCAGAAAAGTACCACTATCAGTGGCTTTTAGGCTAAAATTTTTCTTTATTTAAACATCTCTTGCTAACTTCTTTTTTTAATGTTCATTTATTTTGAGACAGAGCAAGCAGGGGAGAGGCAGAGAGGGAGAGAGAGAATCCCAAGCAGGCTCCACACTGTCAGTGCAGAGCCCAACATGGGGCTCGAACTAACAAACTGTGAGATCATGACCTGAGCTAAAATCCAGAGTTGAATGCTTAGCCAAGTGAGTCACCCAGGCACCCCTTTCTCACTAATTTCTACTACAAATGGATGTGCATGCATGTGTGTGAAAATGTATTCATATGGATGCAAAAGTCATAAAATCTAATTATGAAATCTGTTATCTTTGTTCTGAAGCCTTTCTTCTGGGTCTTTCCAGCTTCAATATTTGTCTCAAGAGCTGCTAGACACTAGTAGGTGGTGAATGATGCTGGGTTTGTGCCCACGTTTGAGCAACCTTCCCAAGAGATGACAAGATGCCTTTACCTGGGTTTAACTATCAGTGTTGATGCACTTTGGATTCTCTGTAAGCGGGCGTCGACATAGAATTTGGCACGAGAAGTACTTGTTAGGAAGGGGAAGGAAGGGCGAGTCAGCAGAGGGAGAGTTGAACAGCAAAGCACACCTGACAAAGTCTAGGGGGACCCACCAGGGGCTCTGGACACCATAGGGCCTATCAGAATTGCCCCTCATTTAAGACTGCCAGATATAGCAAATGACAATATGGAACACCTATTATTACCTTTGAATTTCAGATGAACTACAAATAACATTTTAGCATAAGTATATCCCATGCGATATTTATCCCATGCAGTATTTTGTCTGACAACCTTTCCCCAGTTGGACCAAAATGTCTGGGTCTTTATACCCCACTTTTGATCAGTCTCTATCTGTGGGCCAGCCCAGGAGAGAAATGAACTTGGGAAGCGTGGCTCTCTGCAGCAGACCCTGCTCGGACAGCCCTCTCTCACATAGATCCCGAAGGAGTGGGGAGCCAGGGCACAAAATCTTCCTGGAAGGGAGATCTTGGAGGCATACATCCATGTTCCCCACCAATTCACAACAGTTAAGGAAGGGAAGCCTTCGCGGAACTTAAAGCTTCAAACAAGGGTTTTAGCAAAGGAACTCTAGCAGCTTGAAACTTGGCTGCTTGGTACCTCGCATTGGAACTGCCAATGAATAAATGAACGAGAGAGCTCTTTTCAGCCAACTGTGCGAGCATATATCCACGGAAAAAATTAGATAACCTGAGAGGTTCAGAGCAGGGCCAGCTTATGCGTGTGCTACTCTTGCAGTCACGCAGGGCTCGTGCTCAGCAGGGCCTTGCACTTGGCTTCGTGCTCTGCAGTGGTTGTCTTGAAATTCGGAATAATTTTATCTTCGATCTTTTATTTTGTTAGTGAAGTCTGACGGGACAGTGGAGCGTGCCTGGGAACAGAAGAGGTGCACACATCATATGTGCGTCCACAGATTCTTGTGTCCCCATTCATGAATGGTGTGAGATGACCCGAGAGCGTGGAATTTCAGTGGGCCCACTCTGCTTGGGGGTTCAGTGAGACTCAAAGTGAATACGACGTTAAGTAGGCTACATCTATGACTGAGAAGCCGGGGCACTGACAGCCTCAAGGGGCCGTGTTTTCTATTTGAGTTAGAACGTTCTTTGAATGCAAAAAGGCAGTAGCATTCTCGGAAACACAAATGGCCGAAGAACTTTACTATATTCTTCCTTACGTTATTTCCCCGTGGTAGCCAAACACTTAGGCTGAAAATGATGATGTAGAAGGAATGGGACAGATGGGGCACTCCATAGTTATTTTTCCCTTCCTCTCCTCTTAGACCTTCCTAACTCATCAGTAAGCAGAAGGTAGAGTGTTGGTAGAATATATGTATATCAAGAAGTGAAGGGAAAACAGTGGAGTGGCTTTGTACAGTGTTCCCACTATTCTGGAAGGAGTGAAATATATATGTTATGTATGAACTACAAAACATGAATTGTGTCATTTCGGTGAGTCTGTATAAGAGTTAAACGCTCTTGTGCATTTAAAACCAGCACTGCACAATGTAAACCTGAAGAGTAAAATTCATAGCAACAGTTTGAATTTTTTATTTTTCTTTGTTTCAAATGACATTAAACGGCTGATAAAAAGAAGTCATGGCAAGTCCAGAGAGAAACTGCAGAAGAAAGGAAAAAGCTTTATCTTTTAGCACAGGCATTTTTTCTTGTGTTTTGAACAGGGGGCCCTGTATTTTCATTTTGCACTGGGGCCCACAAATTATGCAGCCAGCTTTAGGTCAGAGGAATTAGCAAGTACAAATGGAGTAGCAGGTATGAATGAAGTGGAACAGGACCCCAAAAATCAGTTTCAGGAGAAAACACTGGCCTTCCAGGACCATGAGTGTGATTTTCTCTCCTTATTTTCTTATCCATTTATTGAATATTCATGGAGAGTCTATTATGGATACAGCAATGTGCTAGGAAATATGAAAGAAAACCAAGTGACCTTGGACTGCTGAAACAGTAAACATCAGCTACCTTCAAGGAGCTTGCTTTTGAGTAATGGTACTTTTCAGAACGATGTTTATTACCACCATCACTATCACCACCCTGAAATGACTGGGGATCTAGGAAGAAGAAGGATCTTCTTCTGATACATACCTATACACATACACATATACATATACATACACAAACACACACTCATACCTGCCATTTTCATTTTCTCTTCTTTTTTTTTTAATTTTTAAAGTTTATTTATTTATTTTGAGAGAGACAGAGACAGGGCAAGTCATGGGGGAGCAGAAAGAGAGGGAGAGAGAGAGAATCCTAAGCAGGCTTCACGCTGTCAGCACAGAGCCCGACACGGGGCTCGAACTCATGACACAGTGAGATCATGACCTGAGACGAAACCAAGAGTCGGATGCTTAATGGACTGAGCCACCCAGGCTCCCCACCTTTCTTTTCTTTCAATCATATTTTTGTTCCCCTTCTTCTTCCCAGATCCCCAGTCATTTCAGGATGGTTATAGTGATGGTGGTAATAAACATCGTTCTGAGCACTTTGCACTTATTAATTCAATTAACCTTCACAGTAGGCCCTGTGACATATGTGCTATTTTTATCTTCATTTCACAAATGAAGAAGCTGAAGCACAGATAGGGAAAGTAATTTGCCCCAAATCGAACAGCTGGAAACTAGATGAAGCAGGATTTGAACCTAGGTAGTCCCTATTATGCTGCACTCCAGACTTGCCCCAAAGTTTTGGGCAACAGTGATTTTGAGCAGTAGGCTTCAAATTTACTTATAGGGACTGTGGCAGAAGGGAGGTACTGAAAATTCCAACAGAGTTAAGGGATGAATTTCCAGATCCTCAGCCTCACTGAGCTCTCTTTCCTAAAAATGGCCTGCCTAGCACAAACTTGTAGTTGAGGCTGGTTCCCTGTCCCACCTCCCCTTTTGCAATAGCCATTTTCCCTTTTTCCAGAAGAAAGGCCCTCATACTGAAATCTTATTATGGTTCACTGCCCTGGGGTCTAAAACAGTCCAACGTGCCAACCACAGGGGAATTTAAAGTATCCGTAATAGTGTGGAGAAAGCAAATGATTTCTAAGACTGGGGTCTTAAATTTATAATGTTTAGTTTATAATTTAGGGGTTTCTAATCCTTCATTATCAATCAAAATAAAGGAGACCTAAACAGATTATTGGCTGATAGATTATTAAAAAATAACTTTTGATGACAGATCACTAATGTGAATTTTGTCATACAACTTGGAAGGAATTATAAGCATTGCATGGCAATTTGATAACAAAGCTCGTTCTATTCCCATTCTCTTATTGAATTGAAGAGACAAATTTTCTTAGCATATAAATAGAACAGAGCAAGTGAATTTATGCCATCTCCTATTTTATCCTAAGGATAAGTATCTTTCATCTCGGATATATAAACTATGTAAAAATATTATTTACTTTATTAAGAAGGGCCACTTTCATTAAGATTTTAATTTATGTTTAATAATTATGTATCAAAACCTATAATATATTTGCTGTTTCTGATCATTTTTCTAATAGTAACTGTAATGACAATTCAAACCTGAAAACACTTTTAATATGTAATGTTACCTGATCAAAGGAAATTTTTAATATGAAATTAGATTTCCACTTAAATACATGCATTTATTGCATAGAAGATAAGTAGGTTGGTAAGTAAAAGACTTTCAAGGATGAAATATAGTAGGTAAAAATTCTGAGGGAAACGTAACTGGAAAAGTAAAGTGAAGAAGAAGAAATACTATAAAGTTTTTGACAGTTAAAAAAGAGCTTGTTCACATAATTTTTTAAAATAGATGATGGGGAATGACACTGCTGTAACAAATTCCATTGGGTACCTTCAGGAGTGATGTAATAGCTTGTTTTAAAATGTCAGAACTTGGGGCACCTGGGTGGCTCAGTCAGCTGGGTGACTGACTTCGGCTCAGGTCATGAGCTCGTGCCTCGTGACTTCGAGCCCCACATCGGGCTCTGTGCTGACAGCTCAGAGCCTGGAGCCTGCTTCAGATTCTGTGTCTCCCTCTCTCTCTGCCCTTCCCTCACTCGTGCTCTCGCTCTCTCTCTCTCTCAAAAATAAATATTCAAAAATATTAAAAATTTTTTAAATGTCAGAACTTAATGGAGCGCCTGAGTGGCTCATTTGGTTGAGTGACCAACTCTTGATTTCGGCTTAGGTCATGATCCCAGGGTCGTGGGATCGAGCCTCACATCTGGCTCCATGCTGAGTGTGGAGCCTGCTTAAGATTCTCTCTCTCTCACTCTATCCCCCTCCACCGTTTCTTTGTACATATTTTACATTATAATGAAAAAAGTTAAAGGTCAACTTAAAAACATCTGAAAAAGTATTTAATTTAATAAAGCTTTATGAAGATACACTAACATAAACATTGGAAGACCTCATGACCTGAAGAATTGTCTTGTAACCTAAGTATATTATGTTCTATTCATCTCCATTACACACTCCTTCAGCTCTTTTTAATGCCCAGAGCATTCTTTGAAGTTGATGAAAGCCTTGTGCCAAGAAAGAAGGAAGAATTAGAGAAAGGAGTGATAGAAATTCATCAATTGTAGTGTCTCCAGAGGGGATGTTTAAATGAGTAATCAATTTTATTCTTCTCTTCATCATGTTCAGGGAACTTTTGGCCTGCTTACTTATTCAATTTCAAAATTGCATCTCTCATAATTGCTTTTGGGCCTCCATACAGCATTGATGAGTAAGAAAAGTATTTACCTCACCACTTCCCACTGGAATGGTTCTAGAAAAAGAGAAAAGAGAGTAAGATTTTATAAGTGAGAAAATGAAACAGGACAATTGCTTTCACCTTGGAAATGGAAAGTGAGATGACCAAAAGAGGTGTAATCATGATATAAAGAATGAGGAACCAAATCATTTGTGACCAGCTGTGTGTGCTTAAAGTTAGTTATTTAACCCCTCTGAGACTTAGTTTCCTCATGAGAAAAAAGTAATAATGCATGTCCTAGAGATTTCTGTCAGGTATGAGTGAGAATAAGTGTGCAGAGTTTGGCAAAATGCTCAATCTAAAAAATGCAACAGAGTGATGTCACCAAGATGGCGACTAAGTGGTTCTTGACTTTGTTTCTCTTCACAAGAACAACTAACACCTATTCAAGAACATGATGCCACTGAGAGAATCCTAGAACACAAGGGTGAGTCTAAAGCCTTCCCTGCACCACAGAGACCAAGACAGACTGCATTAGAAGGGTAAGAGAAGTGGCTACATGTAGACCACATTGGCCCTCCCCCAGGCCACCACAGCACCACTCAGAGAACCCTCCCCTGCACTTTCAGTTTCTGTGGGAAAAGAGAATGGGGGACGGGGGACACAACTAGCTCCCCCAGCCTTGTGGCTTACTTTGCAGGAACCTCTACTCTGATCTCATACCATGGGATTGCCGAGGAAACTATGGAGTCCAACTACTGGGAGTCTAACTGATGAAGCTTGCAACAACCAGCACAGGGATCTTGACAGACCAAGTTCATACCTGTAGTGTCCAAGTGGCAATCCCAACCAGATCATTGCCCCTCTGCAGGATCAAGTCGGGGGTGCACTCTGACCACAGAACTTGGCTGTGTACAGATCTACCTGATTTGGATCCCCAACGAGAAGTTTGCCAACCCTAGAGCCTTGTCTGCCCACATCCAGGCAAGGAGCCAAGTCATAGTCTCACTGTGGAGAGTGCTTTCTAGCTCTATCTGACCAGAAGGACTGGTGACAGCTCCCGGAAGCTGTGTGGCCCAGTAGCAGTTGAGCCTGGGAGGCAGGCAGATGGAACTGATTGCCCCTGGAGCAAAGCCAGTACCAGGCATGGAGGCTTTTCATGCCATTCACAGGCAGGAGGATTAATTCATAGCCAGGCCTAGGGTAAGTCCTGATCCTTCCAATCAGAGAGCCTGTTTGGGAAATTGAGAATAGCCAGAGCAGCTCCCATCCCTCCACTCTCATAGCCCCCTCCATAAAACTCTGAGAAAAAAAACCATAGGAACAAAGCTGCTTGACATGAGTCTTGGTAATGACGTCTTTAGATGTGAAACTTAAAGTGCAAGCAACAAAATAAAAAATAAATGAGGGAGACTCTATCAAACCAAAAATCTTCTACACAGCAAAGGACACCACCAAAAAAATGAAAAGACAACCTATGAGATGGGGAAAAGTATTTGCAAGCCACACACCTGATAAGGGCTTCATATCCAAAACGTATTTTAAAAAGCTCACCACAGCCAACAAGGAAACAAATAAAAAACTCAATTAAAGAATGGGCAAACCTGTGGGAATTCAAGCTGGTGCAGCCACTCTGGAAAACAGTATGGAGGTTCCTCAAAAAACTAAAAATAGAACTACCCTACCCAGCAATTGTACTGCTAAGTATTTACAGGATACAGGTGTGCTGTTTCATGCACCACCCCCCCATGTGTATAGCAGCACTATCAACAATAGCCAAAGTATGAAAAGAGCCCAAATGTCCATCGACGGATGAATAGATAAAGATGTGGTATATATATATATATATACAATGGAGTATTACTCAGCAATCAAAAAGAATGAAATCTTGACATTTGCAACTACGTGGATCGAATTGGAGGGTATTATGCTAAGTGAAATTAGTCACTCAGAGAAAGACAAATATCATAGGACTTCATTCATATGAGGACTTTAAGAGACAGAACAGATGAACATAAGGAAAGGGAAACAAAAATAATATAAAAACAAGGAGGGGGACAAAACATCAGAGACTCATAAATATGGAGAACAAACTGAGGGTTACTGGAGGGGTTGTGGGAGGGGAGGATGGGCTAAGTGGGTAAGGGGCACTAAGGAATCTACTCCTGAAATCATTATTGCACTATATGCTAACTAATTTGGATGTAAATTATAAAAAAAAAAAAAGAAAGAAAGAATGGAAAAACCTGAATAGACATCTCTCCAAAGAAGATACATGAAAGGCCAGCAGGTACATGAAAAGATGCTCCACATCACTCACCATCAGGGAAATACAAATCAAAACCACAATGAGATACCACCTCACACCTGTCAGGATGGTTAAAATCAAAAAGGTAAGAAATAACAAGTGTTGGCAAGGATATAGAAATAAAGGGAACTCTCATATCTCATGCATAGTTGGCAGAAATGTAAATTGGTGCAGCCACTATGGAAAACAGTATGGAGGTTCCTCAAAAAACAAAAACAAAAATGAAACAAAACAAAACAAAAACTAAAAATACAACTCCCCTGCGGTTCAGCAATTCCGCTTCTAGGAATATATCCAAAGATAGCAAAAACACTAACTCAAAAAGATATCTGCACCCCCATGTTTATAGCAGTGTTATTCACAATAGCCAAGACATGGAAACTTCACAAGTGTCCACTGATGGATGAGTGAATAAAGATAATATATATAATATGATATATATTATATAATATTATATAACAACTGATATCTATATTGGAATATTATTCAGCCATTAAAAAGGAAATACGGGGTGCCTGGGTGGCTCAGTCAGTTAAGTGTCTGACTTTGGCTCAGGTCATGATCTCACAGTTCACAAGTTCTAGCTCTGAGTCAGGCTCTGTGCTGACAGCTCAGAGCCTGGAGCCTGCTTTGGATTCTGTGTCTCCCTCTCTCTCTGCCCCTCCCCTCCTGTATCTCAAAAAACAATAAATAAACATTAAAAAAAAATTTTTTTAAGGAAATTCTGCCATTTGCGACAAAATGGATGGACCTTGAAGGGCATCATCTTACGTGAGATAAGTCAGACAAGAAGAAAGACAAATGCTTTGTGATCTGACTTATATGTGGAATCTCAAAAAAGAAACTGAACTCAAGGAAAAGAGATCAGGCTTGTGGTTACCAGAAGTGGGAGGTGGGGGGAGTTGGAGAAAGGTGGTCAAAAGGTAGAAACTTCCGGTTATTAGATAAATAAATACTAGAGATTGAATGTACAACACAATGTCTATAGCTAACACTGCTGGATGATATATAGGACAGTTGTTAAGAGAGTAAAAATCCTATGAGTTCTCATCACAAGGAGAAAACTTTTGTCGTTTCTTTTTTTTTCTTTCTTTTCTTTCTATTGTATCTATATGAGAAGATGGATGCTAGCTGGGTGTATTGTGGTAATCATTTCATAATATATGTAAATCAAATCATCATGCTGTATACCTTAAACTTCTACAGTGATATATGTCAATTGTTTCTCTATAAAACTGGGGGAAAATATAAGAAATCTGTGAAGTTGCCCATGTACAGAAAGAGTCTTCTTGAAAATATAAGGCCAGGGGATTCACTTTAATATATTAGAGTTCCTTTTCTAAGTAGTGTCCTTTAAAAGCTATATTATTATTTCAGAGATACTGTCATTGCTAAGACTTTTCAGTAATTTCTCTTTGGGGATTATCTTCAAAACACAGTAATTTAGAATACCCTGTGGTTTAAAGATTTTTAAGAAAGTTTTTATTTTGGGATAATTGTTGATCCACATGCAGTTGCAGAAAATAATACAAAGAGATCTTGTATATCCTTTCCCCTGATTGTATAACATCTTGCAAAAGTACAGTGCAATATCATAACCAGGGATATCAATACTGATACAATCCGCTGATCTAATTTACATTTTTCCAGTATTATTTGTGCTTGTGTGTGTGTAAGAAGATATTTAATTTTGCAAAAAAAAGCATAGATGAAACCTTTAATAATCTCCAATTATGAGGCCCAGCCTACTTAATCAGAATCTGGATCAGAATCTGAGGACTCTTGAAAAAGAAAAACAGATGGAAATTCACAGAAGCTTCACTGCTTGGTAAAATGTCATTATGACCCTGGGAATGAAAAAGGCTTCTTAATAAAATACAAAATGTACAAAACTTAAAGGAGATTTGTGGTGAGCATAGCAAAATGAATAGACTTGTCAAATCACTAAGTTGTACATCTGAAACTAAAGTAACATCATGTGTCAACTATCCCTCAATGAAAAAAAAAACCAAAAGGAAAACTTTGATATATTGGAATACATCAAAATCAAAACCTTTTGCATAAGAAAATATACACTAACAAAGTTTAAAGGCAAGATAAAGTCTGGGCAAAAATATGGGCTACAGATTTAAGAGAAAACGCCCTAGTATCAAGAATATACAAAAAGAGGGGCGCCTGGGTGGCTCAGTCCATTAAGTGTCCGACTTTTGATTTCAGCTCAGGTCACGACTTCACGGTTCATGAGTTTGAGCCCCTCATCTGGCCCCAGGCTGACAGCTCAGAGCATGTTTGGGATTCTCGCTCTCCCTCTCTCTCTGCCCCACCCCCAAAAATAAAAAAATAAACTTAAAAAAAAAGAATATACAAAAAGATTCTGTAAATGAATATGAAAACAAAACCACTATAGAAAAATGAAGACCCTAGGCTAGCACCTGATTCATAGAAACAGGAATATAAACGGAAGTATAAGTGAGAAAATGCTCAATCAGGGAAACGCAAGTTAAAATAACAAAAATATTACTTTTTATTCTTTTTAGAAATTGGGAAGTTGACAACATAAAGTGGAAACGGGTAGTAGTGATAATAATGCTAATAATAATAATAATAACATCTATTAATTGAATGCTATGTGTGAATGATCACATTTAATCCTCAAAACAGAGCTATGCGGTACGTGATGGCAGTGCAAATCGGATCCGCTGCACTGGAGGGCAGGTTGGTAGTATCTATTAAAACCAGAAGTATGCATGCCCCAGGACTCAGCAATTTCACTTCTTAGCATCTACCCCGGAGCCATACTCGCACATGCGCGCAAGGAAGCTTGTTTGAGGATGGTTGCTACAGCAGTTATCTGTAACAGTGAGAGATTGGAAATGAACTAAATGTCCAATAACAAGAGAATGGCTAATTGTCTATTCATACAAGAACTCAAATGATTGCATAGAGTTATAGATGCTGACGTGGATAAATCTCAAAATATAATATGGAGTCGAAAAAGCAGCTTATAGAATCGTACCATTTATGTCAAACACATACATGAGCACTATATATTTTACCACACTATACGTATATAAATATATATACAAATACATACAAATCACTTGTATTAATCTTAATAAAACTTAATCTTCATTAAGAAGAAACTAAAGGGGCGCCTGGGTGGCGCAGTCGGTTAAGCGTCCGACTTCAGCCAGGTCACGATCTCGCGGTCCGGGAGTTCGAGCCCCGCGTCGGGCTCTGGGCTGATGGCTCAGAGCCTGGAGCCTGTTTCCGATTCTGTGTCTCCCTCTCTCTCTGCCCCTCCCCCGTTCATGCTCTGTCTCTCTCTGTCCCAAAAATAAATAAACGTTGAAAAAAAAAATTAAAAAAAAAAAAAAGAAGAAGAAACTAAAGCTCAGGGAGTCTAAGGAACTATTTATTTGATATTTATACTTTTTGAGACGTCTCAAAGGATTGTGATTACTAAATGCGGCAGCGGGATGCACACGAATAAACCAGGCTTCTAATCCCGGTTCTACTACTGACTGTATTATTATTGATAAGTCAGTTACCCTCTCTGACTCTTATTATTCCCGTTGAAAAAATGCCAATAATAATATCCACCTCTCGTATAGGATTGTTTGCAGGATAAAATAAGGTACCATATATAGAGACCTTAGTACTGTACCCCGCACAAAGTAAGCCCTCAAAACATGGTAGCTATTCTTAATAACGTTGTGGAAGAGAAAGAAAAACAGCACCAGTGATTAACTCTGGGCATGTTCAGCATTTGTTAGGAAATAAAATCTTAGTTGAGATTTTTTCATAAGGATAGAAAGCATACCTGCATACTGGGGTGCATGCAGTCAGAGGTGTCAGGGAAATGGAGTTTGGGTAACGCTGTGAAAGAACTTGCTAGCCTTGCTATGCTAGTTGGGGTTAATTAATGCTATTGATTAAGAGGAGGTATTGAAGGATTTGAAATAGAGTCATGGTTTGCCCAAGACAGGAGAATTGAGTGTGTACTGTAGGGAGAACTAGGAGGCTGTAACTGAGGAAGTAGCAGCAGGAGGGGGAACCTAGCTAGAGTCTGAGTAACAGGTCCACACCAGTCATTAAAGGCAAGGTATTTGGGGAGCCTGGGTGGCTCAGTCGGTTAAGCCATCCAACTCTTGATTTCGGCTCCCATCATGATCTCACAGTTCCTGAGTTCGAGCCCCGCGTTGGGCTCTGCGCCGTTGGTTGTGGAGCCTGCTTGGGATTTCTCTCTCCCCTCTGTCTCTGTCCCTCCCCTGCTTGCTCTCTCTCTCTCTCTCTCTCAAAATAAATAAATGAGCTTTAAAATTTTTGTTTAAATCTGAAGTCATTTAAATTTCTGCTATAATGTCATTCTTCCCTAGCTGCTTTCCAGAATTTTTCTTTATCTTTGGTTTTCAGCCATTCGATTATGATGGGTCTAAGCATATTCCTATTTGAATTTCCCTGCTTGGGGTTTGATGAGCTTCTTAAATCTATAAATGTATGCCTTTTGTTAAATTTTGGGAAATTTCTCTCATTATTTCTTCAAATACATTTGTATATCAACCATTTCCTGCTTACATTCTGGGACTCCCGATGACACCTATGTGACCCCATTGGTATTGCCCCACAAATCCCTGAAACTCTGTGCAAATTTCATTATTTTTTCTCTCAGTTCCTTAAATTGTATATTTACCATTGAGCTAGCTTCAAGTTCATTGACTCTTCCCTCTGTCATCTCCATCGTGCTATAGAATCCATCTGGTGATTTTAAAATTTCAGATATTACAGTTTCAGTCCTAAGAGGTCTATTCGGTTATATTTTACAGCTTATATTTCTCTGCTGAGAACATGTCCTTTCCATTCACCTCAGGTGTGTTCACCTATACCTCATGGAGCATAGTTAAAACATCTGCTCTAAAGCCTTTCTGATGTTTTTGTTGATACTTCTAACATTTAGGTCATCTAGAGATTGATATCTGAATATTGTCATTTCTCTTAAGAATTAATTCAAATTTTTCTGGGTTTTTTTCCCATATTGAATAATTTTGGATTGTATTGTGGACATTGTAAACGTTCTGGGCCATATTATAATCCTCTAAAGGTTTATTTGATTTTATTTTTGTTTTAGTAAGGTATTAACTCACTTGTTTCAAGACACAATCTGTGTCTTACCTGCTATAGATTGTGAGTTCAATATTGGTTCAGTCTCCTAGGACTTTGATGTGCTGGTTTGGACCTATTCTACACGTGCAGAGCCCAGGAGTGAGTCTGAGACTGTGTGGGTTCATACACAGAATTAGGGGATCTCTTTCTTTGTTCTCTTCTCTCCAGGGTTCTCCCTACACATCACGGTCCACAAACGTTCCTTCTCCTGATTTCTCTGGCCAGTAAGACTTGGTTACTGTTTAGTTAAAAGAAATAGGTCTACTTTGGGGCAGGGAGGCAAATTCATATGAGAAAAGAGATCTTAAATATTTAGCAACTGGAGGCACCTGGGTGGCTAGGTTCGTTAAGTGTCTGACCCTTGATCTTGGCTCAGGTCATGATCTTGCAGTTCATGGGATTGAACACTCTGTGGGGCTCTGAACTGACAGTGCAGAGCCTGGTTGGGATTCTCTCTCTCCCTCTCTCTCTCTGCCCTTCCCCACTCATGTGTGCGTGAGCCTGTGCGCTCTCTCTCTCAAAACAAATAAATAAACTTAAATAAATAAATAAGTAAATATTGAGAAACTCATTCTCCTGGTCATTTCTCTAAATTTTTACTTCACTTCGTAATCTGCCTGCTACTATTTATTCTTTAGAGTCTCCAAGTTGTTGTTGTTGTTGTTGTTTTGTGCGTGTGTGTGTGTGTGTGTGTGTTACCAATGTTTAGTTGTAATCGGCAGGAGAGATGGTCTGTCACTGGGATAAGGCTGCCATGTCAAAAACAGAACCATGTTTATCTTATTTATCACGTTTTTATGATAGTTTTTTAAATATTTATTTATTTTTGAAAGAGAGAGAGAGAACATGTGCAAGTGGGGGGAGGGAAAGAGAGAGAGGGGGATAGAAGACCAGAAATGAGCTCTGTGCTGACAGGAGAGAGCCCGATGTGGGATTTGAATTCACACAAACAGTGAGATCATGACCTGAGCTGAAGTTGGACGCTTAACCGACTGAGCCATGCAGGCACCCTATCATGCTCACGTTAGTGTTTGTCAAACTGTCCCAGAATGTGATATTCATTTGCTAATTGTTGGTTTTGTTGGTTTTCTTTACTGCCAAAAGTTTCCATTTGCTTTGAAATTTTGTTTTCTAAATTCGTTTTGAGAGGGTATCTTTGTTATATCTTTTCCTCTCTTGTCTCATTTCATTAATGCAATCTGTAACTTATACATGAACTATCCTAGCAACCTTCATGTAAGTACAGTATAGGAATAATAACTAACATTTATATCTTATACTACCTGCCAGGTTTTAGTTCAAGAGTTTTACATTCAATTTTTGTACTTTAAAATAACCTTCTACATATGTGCAAAGTACCTTGCTGGCATTTTGATAGAAATGGTATTAAACCTATAGTTCATTTGGGTTAGAACTGACATTTTGCTATGTCCAGTGCTCCAATGCATGAACACAGTATGTCTCACCATTTATTTAGATCTTCCATCATTATTTTGTAGCTTTCAGCACACCAGTCCTGTACATTTTTTGTTAGATTTATACCTATGTGTTTCATTTCTTAAGTGATTATAAATTATGATTCTTTTTCTATTTTAATTCCAGTGTTGCTGACATACAGTGTTACATTAGTTTCAGGTACAATATAGTGATTCCACTCTTACGTACATCACCTGGTGCTCATCACAGGTGCCCTCCTTAATCCTCATCACCTATTTCACCCATCCCCCCCCGCCTACCTCCCCTCTGGCAACCACTAGTTTGTTCTCTATAGTTCATGATGCCATGTTTTAAATTTTGGTTTCCATGTATTCATTGCTAGTGTGTAGAAATACAGTTGAATTTTGTATGTTGATTTTGTACCCTGTGATCTTGCTGAGCTCACTTAATAGTTGTTAAGAGTTTTGGGGGGGAGGAGGAAGCGGGGTGTTGGTATATTCCTTGAGATTTATGATATAGATCATCATGTCATCTGTCCAGTTTCTTTAATCATTAAGTATGACATTAGCTGTAGGGTTTTTGTAGAAGCTCTTTAAGTTTAAGAAGTTTCCCTTCATTCCTAGTTTGCTGAGTGTTTTTGTCATGAATGGCTGTTGAATTTTGTCAAATCCTTTCTCTGTCTCAATTGATAGGATCATGTGATTTTTCTACCCAGTCTTTAAAAAAATTTTTTTTTTAACTTTATTTCTTTATTTTGAGAGAGAGAGAGAGAGAGACAGCATGAGCAGGGGAGGGGCAGAGAGAGGGAGAGATAGAATCCCAAGCAGGCTCCGCGCATTCAGTACAGAGCCCGATGCCAGACTTGAACTCACAAACTGTGAGATCATGACTGGAACCAAAATGAAGAGAGAGACGCTTAACCAACTGAGCCACCCAGGAGGCCCAGTTTTAGACACACAGATACATGAACATTAAGATTGGGGGAGGATAAATTAGAGGAAGTTATTCATTTTACAAAATGATTGAGTTGCTTTAGTAAATAAATTTTCTGGGACATTTAAAATTCAATGTTTTTACCTTATTATATTAGAAGGGATAAATCAACTTTCACAGTCTTTTCAGCATTATATCTAATGTATAGAGCCAAGTGCACCTAATCATCATTACTGATTACATTTTCTAGAATTTTCTAGAGCATATGATTTAACAAAGGAATTTGGAATATTTCTGGATGTGAAAAGCCATCATAGATATATAACTTGGAGTTCAAAATTTTGAATGTCTGGCACATTTAGATGGCTTATGGATTTGCTAGAATAGAATATTTGAAATTAAGCCACTGCAGAAAAATCCATGGCCTATGGGCACATCATTGTTACGATCCACAAGAACCAAATGACAGTAAAGAGTAGCTCTTATCCTCACTGTCTCTTATCAAGCTTCTTCTGCCTGTTCTTGTGGTATATTAGGTCATCCACTGGAAATGGTTACTAAAATGCCCTGAAGTCTCTATTCAAACCACATTTTTCGTTTTAACACCCAGCTTAGAATTAGTTCTGCCGATACAATGCTAGACTGCCTGAGGGGGGTGTGCGTGCAGGCGCGTGCGTTTCTGTATCTTTTTGAGTCTCCAAGGTTGCACTTGCTGATGAATATGTTTTTATCTGGTGAATATTTCCACAGCCCTTCACTTTCCAAGATTTAGTAATGCTTACTTATGATTAATTTTATCGGGCACTTAATGTAGTTTGAAATTAGACTTAGTATGAAATTAGTCCCTCAGTTTTGTAATCTGGCAATAAATATTTTGGCTTTTTTTGGCTTCTCTCTCTCTCTCTTTTTAGGTTGAATGACTTTCTGTTTCTCAGCTTAGGGTGACACATGACCCTTGTTCACAAAGTAGGGTGTGAAAAGTAATGTCATAACAGTTTTGTGTCTTATAATCACCTGAAATTTACAACATCTGAATGCTTTGTCTTTCTAGTGTAAATAGAGACCATATCTCTAGACCAGCGGTTCTCAGATTAAGCATGCATTAGAATACCCTGGAGGACTTGTAACACACAGAGTACTGGGCCCTATCCCCAGAGTTTCTGATTTGTAGGTCTAGGGTAGACTAGAGAATTTTCATTTCTTACAAGTTCTGGGTGAAGCTGAGGCTGCTTCTTTGGGGGGGCCATGCTTTGAAACTCCTGTTCTAGGAAGATGGGAAAATGGGTTTTAATCTTGGTTTAAGTACAAATTATTTGAGTGTGCTTAAACAAGTCACATATGTTCTATGCCTCGGGTTCTTCATCTGATAATCAAGATCAGTATTACCAGTTCAACATATTTTCTTGGGAGTTGAGAGTTATTGGGAGCAGCCAGTGGAATAATGCATACGAAAGTGTTTTTGAAAATTAAAAGAAATAAACACTTGTGTGAAATTGTGACATGTATTCAGACATTCTGAGAAGAGCAAATGATAATGTCAGAAGTAGTCACTTAAGAATACTGTGGCTCACATGATATTTGTGATTTTATTTCCCTCATATTTCTTCCTTCTCCTTCCACTTTTATAGCACATCGGTGATTGCCTTTTGGTTATTATCAAGCAGCAGATAAGAGGTTGGTGAATCAATAAACTTTTTGGTCCTGAGTTTCTGATTTTTTTCCCCCACCCATGGTCCCCGGGTAGCCCTGTCTTCTCTCCCAATGCTTATTGCAGAAATATTTCACAGGGAATGGGGTGACACTAAGCTTCAGGATATTGCTTCTTTTTCCTAAACAAACACTCTTATCACTAGGGGACAATCCTGCCCGTAGTCGATGACATATTAGTTGATATAAATAAAGGTGCTCCTGTTAGGCTCTTTTAGCTATTCAGGTTTCCTACCTATAAATCAGTGAAAGATGTAATTTGAACTTGATTGCTTAGAAAGACACAAAGGCAGAGAGGATAGGTTGCACTCAACACTAAATATTAAAGGACAAGCTTGCTGTGAAAGCTAGACCACTTGGTCCATTGGATCTATTGGCTTTAAGCTGAAGGGAGTCTAGAAAAAGGGATGGTCACATTGTGCCCACTACTAATAAGGAAAATTTTTCAGCATTTTGCATTTGTATCAAATATGATAAGGAGATGGGGGTTGGGGTTTCATACAAAGCTGTACAGCAGTCATTTCTTTCATTTGAATGCTAATTACATTCTCAATGTGTGAATTAATTATAACCTCTATTGACTATGCTGATATTGTTTAGAAAAATTATCTCTGAGATCAGATGAAAAGTTTTTTCCCGTGTATGAAAGGCTCAAGTGACTTGTTCTGGCATATGGCATTAATATTCCTTGGTGTAAGCTTCATAAAACATTAAAACCAAATTAAACTCAGAAGAGGGACCAGCCCTGCTGATTTATTTATCTAAAGCCAAAAGAGCGGAGACCCCCTTTCTTTCAGTATGGGTAGATAAAGGCATATGTCTGTCTTACTGCTGCCATCCATTTGTGTTATTTTTAAAGATTTCATCAAATTCACCAAAAATGATTATCTTCAAAGCTAGAGTGGGATTTATTAAACCCTGAAGTGCTTGGGCAAAGGCAATAATTTTGTGTGAGCATGCTTTGTCTAAAGCTGTTTTGAACATTCGCTGTGCCAGAGAGAGAGAGAGAGGAGAGATTCCCCCAAATAGGAAGAAAGGCTAAAGTAAATGAGAATTGACACTTTCTGCACAAATTTTGCTCAAAAAGCTAGAAGATTTTAAAGGGCTTCATTGCTCCTTCCTGCATACTCTCCTTTGGGACTGAAGTGTAGTGTAGAGCAGACAGCGGTGTGGGGCATAAAAATGTAAAGAAATCCATGATGATAATTGACCCTGAGCCATGCTTCTGGAAGAGGGACAATAAAATTTAACTTTCATTTGTTGTCATTCCCTTTGGGGTCAAAAAGACTCCTAGTCTGGGAAGAACCATTGGGAACAGTTCATATACTGATAACTCCCAAATATATATCTTATTCATTGGCTCATTAATCTATCTGACAAATATTAATTAAAGGCCTACCATGTCCCAAGCAGTGTTTTAGGTGCCAAGGCTACAATAAGTAGGGGGTAAAGTAAAATCTCTAATCTTCTGAAGCTTATGTGAGTGAAAGGAGGCAAATAATAAGTAAACATGTATGTAAAGTTTGAGCATGTCAAGTGTCAAGGAGAAAAATGAAGCTGGGTGCTACGGTCTGAATGTGTCCTCCCCAAATTCTTATCTTACAGCCTCAGCCCCAGTGTGATGGTATTAGGATATGGGGCCTTTGAGAGCTGATTAAGTCATGAGGGTAGAGCCTTCATGAATGAGATTAGTGCCCTTATAAAAGAGACCCTGGAGAAGCCCCCTTGCCCTTTCTGCCATGTGAGGTCACAGTGAGAAGATGGCCGTCTATGAGTCAAGAAGTGGACCCTCAGCTGATCTGGGACTGTCAGCCTCCAGAACTGTGAGAAATAAATATCTGTTGTTTATAAGCCACCCAGTCTATGACAGTTTGTTATGGCAGCCCACACCAACTACGACAGGGGAAACACTGGAGAAAGACAACGTATCAGGAATATGAGTGTACGGGGGGTAGGGAAGTAATGGGTGAGCGGTATACTAAGAAAATCCTCATTAAGTCTGAATTTTGAAATAGGCATAAAAAAAGAGGGAACAGTTTGAGAATTACTTAGAGGTAATATTTCAGATAGAGGGAACACAGGAATAAATATGTAGGGAGGTTGGAAAGTATGACTTGAATAGGAAGTTGACATCTAGAAATCTAGTTTGTTTACTTTTTTGATGAAAAAATTTTTAATGTTTATTTATTTTTGAGAGAGAGACAAAATGTGAGCACGGGAGGGGCAGAGAGAGGGAGACACGGAATCTGAAGCAGCCTCCAGACTCCGGACTATCAGCACAGAGCCCAACTAAGGGCTCGAACTCATGAACAGCAAGATCATGACCTGAGCCAAAGGTGTACGCTTAACCGACTGAGCCACACAGGCTCCCCTAAAAGTCTAGTTAGCTGGGATTTAAAGACTGCATGCTGGAAAGTCAGGAGAAACATGGCTGAAAGGCAAATTGGGGTTCGATTGTGAGGGGCCTCAATTGTTAGCAATAAGTCAATAAGGCAATAAACCATTCAAAGTTTGGGTGACCAAGATAATATTATCTGAGCTGAACTCTAGTGAATTACTTTAGGTCTAGGTGTAGAGTGAATGGTTTAGTGGTTTTAAAACATTGTCCCCAAATCTTTGACATTCCTCCTACCAAGAAGTGGAGTCTATGTCTTCTCCCCTTGAATTATCCAACAAAGTACAGCAACATTGATAAGACTAGGTCACAAAAGGCCATATAGCCCCCTCCATGTTTTCTGTTGGATCTTTGCGATACCACTTGAGAAATCCAACCCTCAGGCTACTTACTGTTTTCTGAGGAAACCCAAGCCACAAAAATGGGCTATGTGTGGGCTCCCTGGCCAACAGTTCCAATTAAACCCAGGATTTGAGTGATCCTAGCCCAGGCGCTGGGCTTGTAAGTGAACACATCTTCAGATGATTCCAGCCTCCAGCTGTTAAATCAACCCCAAGACTTCACATCTTCATCTTCCCTGCTGAGGCCACAGGTGTCATAGAACAGATACAATCCATCCTCACTGTGTTCTCTTCAAATCCTGGGACCTGAAGAACCCATGAGCATAATAAATGGTTTACACCCCTAAGTTTGGGGTAATTTGTTACGAGCATAGATAGTTGGAAGAGATGAAATAGAGACAGAATGGAAAGCAGAGATCATCCTGGAAGATCTGGTGGTGGTATCCATCAGAGAGATCTCTACTCCTATGGGATCCAGTTCAGAGATTGGGAAACAGGCAGAGAAGGTGATCCATGAGCTATGGGACCATATTTTAATTGGGCCTCATTGAATTTACTGGGATTTGGAGTTTTATTAGTTCCTTGAGGTATATGGGCTAGACAAGGGTAATGAAAAAAATGGCCAGTAACGTCTCTGTGATTTAGGGACAGGGATGGAGTTCTTAAAAAAGCACAATGACATGGCAGACGACATCCAAATTGGAGGCGCTATGGAAAAAAAGTTAATAGCAGCTTAAAAAAATGAGAGAAGGTATTTGCTTAAAACTGACATGGAATTAATATCTAGAATATACAAGCAATTCCAGCAAATAAATAAGGAAAGATGATAATCTTCATGGAAAATTGGGCAAAACATATGAATAAGAAATTTACAGAATAAGAAACTCTAAAAAGCCAACAAGCATATGTAAAGTTGCTCAAAATCAAGAGTAATCAGAGAAATGCATATTAAAACAATAATGAGAATCCACTTTACACCTGGCTGGGAAAAAAAAATGCGGAAACTTGGTAGTGTTAAGTGTTGTTGGTGACTTGGGGATGTGTTGCTAATGAGAGTGAGGACCAGAGCAGCCACCCTGTTGGAGGGCAGTCTGGTGCTCCTTAGGCCAAGTACCGATATGCATACAATGTGACCTGGCAATTCTTCACCTGGGGTTAATCAGAAAGAAGTTCTCACACAACTCCATAAGGGAAACAATAGTGCTAATTATAGTACTGCAGTTATAATAAGCTGATGGCTGCCTGAGTGTCCATTCACTGGGAGACTGGAGAAAAGAAATGTAGTGAATATTCATCTCGGAGTACTGAGCAGCGAGTAGAAATACGAATTGACAACATGTACGGATACTACATGCAGTGCAAAGTTTTTATAAAAGTTGGAGAAAATGTGAGATATACAACAAAGTATTGGTTTCATAAATTAAAATTCCATCCATACAAAATAATGATCCACATTTTACAAGAGCATAAGTGAATCATCAAGAGAATAGTTGCTGAAGGGTGGGGTACCGGAAAGCAATAAAAGATGAAAAGGGAACAAACATGTAAATAAAATAAGACAGAAGCCTCACACCAGCCAATGATGATGATGTGTCATGAACTGAACAGTATGATGAATGTAACCTTCTGCATGTGAGATCCAAAGTTCATAAATACAAACCAATAAACTCAGCTAAAAGCTTGTGAATTCTCTGATTATTCTGATTATTTTTAATTCTTCCTGGAACTAGGCTCTTTTGTTCTCTCTACATTTCTATCTGGACGTACACCATTAAGTCAGACAACCAGATGTGCGTTACTCATGTGCTATACATTTCTATCAGGAAATTTCACTAGAGCTCATTCGGTAATCTTTGATTTTGTACCTTGATTCAAGTGACTTAAATTTTTTCCTTGATTATGAAAATAATCCATATTCATTGTGGAACACTTACAAAATACAGGAAAAAGGTCAAGAACAAAATAATTTAGAAAAAAGAATCAAGAAAAAAATAATCTTTGCTATAATCTCACCACCCGGAAATAATTATAATTAATATTTGGATGTATTTATTTCCAGTTTTTTTTCTAAATATGTCTGTGAGTATTAATATTAAACATGCATATAGATATACATATATATGCATATGCATAATATTTTTGCAATCATACTGTATGCAAATTTCACTGTTTCGAGAATTAAGTAGCATACCTTTTAAAATCTTTGCTTAGTTTGTAGGTATTAATGGCATCTCATTATTTCGGTTTGCATTTATTTGATTACCAGTAAAGTTTTCGTTCTTATGTTTTTTAGCTATTTTTATTTTCTCTTTTGTGAACCATTTGCTCATGAACTTTGTTCATCATTCTACAGGAATTTCGTAAAAAGACTACTGTATATTTTCTTTATATGTGAATATCGTTAAATCTTTGTCATGCTTCTTGTTGTCATTTAATTTAATTTGTGCCAAAGTATTATAAAGTTATTGTTTTATAGGTGGTCAAAACTATCATTCTTTCCTTTCTGTTTGTCCACGTTATTTTTAAACTTAGAATGTCTTTACTCCCCTATAAGTTCTTCTCTCTTTAGTGTGTATATGTGTGTGTTTATTTATATTTTAAAAAATGTTATTCTTTGGCCAAATCAGGAACTTCTTTTATGATACAGTATGAGAGGGGTGTCTAAATTGATTTTGTCAGCCACTGTCATTGAATAATTTTTAATTTTTCTGTTACTGCTCAGTGTTTCTTTTATGATGAATTAATTCACATGCACACATTTGTTTTTGTCTCTATTATGACATTAATTGATTTGTCTATTCTTGCACCAGATTCTCATCTCTTCACTTTCTTACTAATGACTTTTAGAATTATCTTGAGTTTCAAAAACAAATTCATTTGGAATTTTATTGGGAATTACATTGAAACGACACAATCATCTGGGAAAAATCAAAATCTTCAAGCTATAGGATTTTTATGCAAAATGATGTAGCCCTTCATTTATTTGAATCATTCTCTACATATGCATTGTTCACCTGGTCTTGATTAACGTAATTTTTTACTTCTGCTACTGTGTCAACAATCACACAATCTGGCATTGACCCACAACAGAGCATCGGTGGAGACTGAGAGCTGGAAAGTCTCCCATCTGCTTTAGAAGGAAGTTTCACTACAGTATTGCGATGATGGCTATGTGTATTTTTTCCTACAGAGCTTGCAACTCTGGAGGAAGATGGTGACGGTGGGTCAAGGGTCCAACTAACATTCTGTCCTTCAAACCCTGCTGTTATTTCAGAGGAGAGGTCCACAACACTTTCACTAAATTTAGTCCCATCTTCACTGCATTTAGTGGAAATTTCTTGTAGGATTCAGCAAATAATTGAGCATCACTCGCATATTCCTTGTTGTTATTTATGGCTTTGTATCTCATTTTGGCCTTTTAGGGGCATTCTAATGGAGACATGGGTCAGAATAAACTAAGTGCTGCTGCAGTAACAATCAATACCCACATTTTATGAGCTTTAGACAAGTCTGTTTTTCATTTCTACTATCTGTCCACTACTGGTTGTTGGAGGAATCTCATTGTTGTAGGCTTATGGAGATTCCATGTCTTCACATGCCGGTACTATCTCTTCAGCAGGGGAAGAAATGTGGTGAATCACATACTGGCTCTTAAAGCTTCCACACCAGAGTATCACTTTACCACTCTTTCATTAGCCAAAGCAAGCCACATGGTGCTACCTGATTTCAAAGTGGGGAGGGAAGTGCAATCCTACCCTGTGAAGAGAAGGGGAGCAGGCTATCTGTGAACAGCCCTAATGACTAGCACGCATTCGCATTTTGGAAATCTTGTTTCAGTGGCTTTAAAAATGGGGTCATCTGGCTTCTTCATCATTTACAATAAATACACGGAGTCATTTATCAAGCGAGCAGTGCATCTGAAGTGAAAAGGTGGTAATCCTTGTAGAAAAACAATCTATTTGTGAAGGCAAAGACCAAATAAGATAGAAGTTATATCTTTGATACTGGAAGGTTTATAGCTCAGCATCCGGCATTCAAATGGGGATTCAAGGGGATAAACATCTCCGCTGTTCTAACCATGGAACAAAGGTAAAGCCCATGCATTCACCACTGTCTTTCATTGCCTGAATACTTTATTATGTATATTGACTTCTTCCTCTTGCCTCCGAAGGCAGATCTTGGAGCACGAGGGTAATCACTTGAATGCTGAGTGTCCTTTTCTCCTGGCTTCTAGGCATTCTGTTTCCTATTAACGACAGAGGGGAGGAAAATCCTGTGGCTCCAATATGCCATTGCAAACAATCCTGGACTGTGAGGCTGCCAATCCTGGCATCAGTTAAGCCAGGATCAGGGTGCAATGGGTAGTGAGTGGGGGGAGAATCCACCGAATACATGCCTCATAGTGATTAAAATAAATAAATGCTCTGTATCTCTAAATGGTGTCAAAAGACATTTACAGTTTTCCTAGCCTGTTTTCCCACGTCTGCTTGGCACTGAGACTGCCAGGATCAATGGTCCAATTTTAGTTCCACTTTCTTCTTCCATCATGCCCCGCATTCAGCTCTTCGGAAGTGAGTTAATAATGTAAAATCTGGCTGAATTAAATTCATTTAACTGTGCTGCCAATTCTCTTCCCTTCATGCATTTTTAAAGAGATCTCAAACCGGTGATGGA
The DNA here is from genome assembly GCF_018350175.1 of Felis catus. Classification (NCBI taxonomy): domain Eukaryota; kingdom Metazoa; phylum Chordata; class Mammalia; order Carnivora; family Felidae; genus Felis; species Felis catus. Next base: position 37,523,639 of record NC_058386.1, read on the forward strand.
TTTCTAATGCTCTAGGAAAAGAAAGCAAGGATGGGACCGTAAACCTGAATAGGATAAATTGTTTATTATAATTACTCTGTTGAATTATCTCACTTTGCACCCAGAAGGAAGAGGAAATATCAACCTCTATAGGCTTTGCAAACGGTAATATGAGCGGTGGGGGAAAAAATGGTAGAAACTGCTTCCTCAGTCAGTCAAAGAAGCGACATAGTGCGGCTTCACATGGAAAGCTGTGAACAGTAAAATATGAGGTGGGAGAGGGGTCTGTTTCTATAGCAACCCAGCATATTCCAACTCGGAAGATGAATTTTTTTTAAACTTACAGTTAGAAACAAATTAGCAACCAGGCCTCAGACTGTGCCTCTGTTTGACACTGTAAGTATGTGAGCTACCTGTAAACACGGTGTAAGTTGAACCCTATTTTTTGTTCTCATGTTGTCTCCGGTTCTCCCCCAAAGCCTATTGGCTTGTTACACTGACTGACGGAATTCGAGCAGGGAAGAGAACGCTCAGAAGAAGAGCGAAAGGCAAAGTTTCTGTGAATTGTTGAATAACAAAAAGTTAAGATTTCAGTGAGCAGAGACCTCTTCATGAGGGAATATTCCTTTAAATGAAATGCCCATGCATTTATTAGCCTGATTAACTTGAGTGACTCTACTGGCATTCCACTGTTAAAGTCGCCTGCTTTCAAAGCCAGGCATCAGCAGAAGCGACTGTCAGCAGAAGAGACTGGAACGTCTCCTATTCACAAGGTTTTCCTCCCCTGGGAAGCAAGCATCGTCTGGAATTTGGACTGTGGTTGATTTCCATTCTATGCTCCCATTATTTCGTCCCTTGGATGGAACCAGGGACTCTCTTGCAGCTCGATGAGTTCTTCATCACCACACGGTTCCTGAGACTTCATTCGTGCAACACGGAGGAAGGTTACAGTGGCTCTGGAAACCAGACTCCTATTCACTTCATGTTTAGCAAGACTACTCTGGAAATCCGGCTCATGGCAATAGTGAACAACTGGGTGGCTCATTCGGTCTTTCCTCTGGCAAAACTCAGCACTCAGTGGCACTTTAAGAGTGCAGGTGTTCCTAATAAAATGGAAAATGCGTTTTCTATTAATAATGCAGCACACTCTGTCCTCTTTTCTCTGGATCCTTTTGCTGACTCAAAAAAAAAAAAAAAAAAAAAACCCAGACAAAAAAAGAAAGCTGTGTTGTGCTTTCACACAAATCCCAAACACCTCTGGAGAGAGCACTATATTTCAGCCAGTGACAGAGGGAAGATTTGAAATTTGAGATGCAGGATTTAAGAGGGGTTTTCTATGACTCGCAGTTTTTCTCCTTTTCTGTTCTCCACTGACCATCTGCTACCTCACCCCTGAGAGTTAAGATCCTGAAAGTGTCTCACATAGACCCTGAATACATTCTTGGCGATTAGACCTGTCAGTTTCCCTTACTACTCTCAGAGCCACACTCCACTGGAGCCAAATGGGGTTTTTATGCTACATCAATGCAAAGACTGAGAAAATAAAGCCTGCCACTACAACAGCTCCTCCTGACAAGTGATTGGAAACTTTGAAAGGGCCACATGTCAATGTTTTCCCCGATGACTGGGCTCTTGAGGTCCATGAAACTGTCCAAGTCCTCCATTTTGCCAACCCAAGCCATCATTCAAAAAGTAATCCCTTCCAGTAACCTGTCGGCCAACGTGCTCCTCTCCCATGATCCTTTGCTTTGCTGCTGCTGTCCTCAGAGCCAACCTTCTCCTCTGAGCACAGAGCTCCTGTCTCTTTGTAAAGCTCTAGTCCACTCTCAGCCTTGATGTGGAATTTCTTACTCCCTCCTGACTCTAACTGAAAAATGCTTCTCTCTAAGGCCTCTCCTGTGGCCTTCCGGAGTGGCGATGGCCACTCACAGTTACCTCTTGCAGCATAACAAATTATGTCAAGACTTAAGACCTTAAGACGCCCATTTATTTTGCTCCAGATATTGTGGCTCTGGAGTTCAGGAAAGGCTCAGTTGGCATTTGTTTTTCTCTGATCCATGTGACATCAGCTGGGGGGGTGGGGGGGCAGGCCTGGAGAATCCACTTCCAAGATAGCGTCTTCATTCACTTGGCTGGTGCCTCAGTGCCGGTAGCCTCAGAGGAGACAGGTTTGTTACAGAGTGGATGGCTTTCCCTAGAGTGGGTGTTCTAAGAAACTCAGGTAGAAGCTACAAGGCTTCTTACAGTTCAGCCCAGAACATCACTTCAGCCATATCCTATTGGCCAAAAAAAGTGACTAAAGCCCCCTCAGATTTAGGGGAAGGAGAATTAGACTCCATCTCTTCATGGGAAGAAGAGCAAGCAAACGGTGTTCTTTCCTAATCTACCACATGGCTCATATTTCAGAGGTCTGAGATTTTCTTACCTTCCGCCTCACTCCTCTATCCTCTCCAGCTTGAGTTCTGGCTTCCTCCCTTCCCTGAAACGGCCCTCCCAGCCATGAGAAAGCTTTTTCCTGAATCACTGCATCCAGTACATGTTTTCAGCTTACTGATCACAGCAGCATTTGACATGTTAACCGATTTCTTTTTCTTTCCCTTCCATGATACAACAGTCCTGCTTTTCTTCTTCCTACCTCTCTGGCCATATTTTGTTTCTTTTGCAAGATCATCCGTCTCTGCTTGGCCACCACAAATTGAGTTCTGGGGCGCCTGGGTGACTCAGTCGGTCAGGCGTCAGACTTCAGCTCAGGTCACGATTTCACGGTTCGTGGATTCAAGCCCCGCATCGGGCTTTATGCTGTCAGCACAGAGCCTGCTTTGGATCCTCTGTCCCCCTCTCCCTCTGCCCCTCCCTCCCCTCAAAAATAAAAAATAAACATTAAAAAAATTTTGAGTTCTAAGAAGTAGGGCCCCGGAGTCCCTCGTTGTATTGTAGAACAGGAAGTAAACAGGGGGTGGCCAATTATAGCCTGTAGGTCTGGCCACCAGTTTTTGTAAAGAAAGTTCTATTGGAACCATACACATTTATTTTGCATTGTCTATGGCTGTTTTTAATCTATGGTGGCAGAGTGACAGAAACTGTAAAGCCTGTCAGCCTGTAGTGTTTACTATGTGGCACTGCTGAAAAAAAAAAAAATCAAAACCTAAACATTTACCAACTCTCCTCTAGAACCAGTGGTTGTCAAAGCCTGCTACCTAGATGAGATGAGCAGCATTAGCATGCCCCTCGGGGACGTGTTAGAAAAGCTAATTCTCAGGCCCCACCCCAGACCCTCTGAACCAGAAACTCTGAGGGGGCGGCCCAGGCACCTATGTTTTTGCAAGCCCTCAAGGTGATGTAAATGCAGGCTCCAGTTTCAGAATCACTGCTCCAGATAGTAATAAAATCAAGAAGAGAGCCAGACATAACGAAGATCGGACGCATCCGCACGGTCTGCCTTGTTTGAGCAGGGCTGGCGCGGGTCGTGGATCCGTCCGTCCACACACAGGAACTACAGCGTGGGAAATCTGCTTCCGCTCAGGGCTAGAGGCAGCAGCCAGGGCCATCCTGCAGGATGGGGGAGAATGGGGGGGGTGGGGGGATGGGGTGGGGGTGGGGACGGGGTCTATAGCTTAGGGGATTGTGTATTGTTATTTGGGGTCGCTTTGTGACTTTACATGTGACCTGAAGAGTAAGCATTATGATTCGTTATGTTCCCGTGTGAGGCACTTTATGCATTTTATATACCCATATTGTGGTTAACCGCTGAAACACCGGGAGTCTCATAGCCAAGCCCCTGACTTCAAATTCTGGCTCTGTTACTTTGTAGTTGTCTTCTCTTCGTGGAGTTACTTATGCAAGTTACTGGTCTCCAGCACCATTAGCTACAAAATAAGGACAATGGCTGTCTCTACCTCATAGGGTCATTAGGAGAATTAATGTATCTAATGTGCTTAAGTCACTGCCTGGCAAATAGTAAATGTTCAATAAATTAGCTATTTAGTCCTCCATCAGTTCTCCAAGAGTAGGTGTTATTACTCGCACTTACAGGTAATCTCTCTGGGCTTTATTACGTAAGTAAATTTTTTTTGAGGTCACACGTCTAGTGAGTGTCAGAACCAGGCTTCAAAAGGCAGATATTTTGCAATCCAACGATCAAGCTCCCCACCACACACACACACACACACACACATACACGCAAACAATTTGGGGCTCTCCAGAAATGAGTTTTTCTTGAGAGTCAAATTTCTCATAGCTGTGTTAATATATAAAATATTGATCAAACCTTTAAAAATATAAATCATTTTGAAATGTCCCATATAATTTAATTTCTTTTATTTCATCTCACATAGCATGGCTGAACTTAATTGAACCTGTTTTGATCATTTGGCATTAGTTATTCTTTTTTAAATTTTTTTTAACGTTTATTTTATTTTTGAGACAGAGAGAGACAGAGCATGAACGGGGGAGGGGCAGAGAGAGAGGGAGACACAGAATCGGAAGCAGGCTCCGGGCTCTGAGCCATCAGCCCAGAGCCCGACGCGGGGCTCGAACTCACGGACCGTGAGATCGTGACCTGAGCTGAAGTCGGACGCTTAACCGACTGAGCCACCCAGGCGCCCCTGGCATTAGTTATTCTTATACTGGGGAGTATACATTAGCTAACATAGGAGTGGGTAAGACATATGACACGGGAGTCCATTTTCATTCAACCCTTAATACCTCTCTTCTTGACAAATTCCCTGTAGCAGTTTTACAAATTATTATTTGCTGTTTTGAAGTAAAATGTATACTGGCACACGGCCCCTTCACTACCTTTCTGCAAAATCAGTTAGTGAAACAAAGACCAGAAAATATTTCTCCAACATGTTTTTCTCACCTTCGAGAGTATCCTCTCAATTCCTTACTTCTGGTAACAGTATTCGAGTACATTTTAGTACAGTTTAAAACACAATTTCATTACTTTGAAAAATGGAACATGCTCAATTGATAACAATACTACCTCCCTTGCATGTTGAGGGTATGAGGATGGGGTGGGGCATCTCTGACCATTTAGTCATTTTAGAAATTTGTGCTGAAAAGTTGTATGGAGGACTTACTCAGAACTTCATTTGTTCTTCTTTTTAATGTTTATTTATTTATTTTTTGAGAGAGAGAGAGAGAGAGAGAGAGACAGAGTGCAAGTTGGGGAGGGGCAGGGAGAGGGAGACACGGAATCCGAAGCAGGCTCCAGGTTCTGAGCTGTCAGCACAGAGCCCGATGCGAGGCTCAAACTCACGAACTGTGACATGACCTGAGCATAACTCGGACACTTAACCAACTGAGCCACGCAGGCGCCCCAACTCCATTTTGTTCTTTATGAGGACAAAAGACATGTAAACAGAACTGTATGTTGGCTGGCCCAGCATTTATGAAGGATCAGGCAGTGGGTAAGACACAGTCTTCACCCTCAAAAAATTAGTCTTGAGAAAATAGAATCTTACCATTTATACGGGGAGGCATGTATGGCAGGAAACAGGACAAAAGTGGTTGTATGCAGTAGAGAGTAGACAATGCCCAATGCTCGGTGGCCTCTATACTCAAAATCCCATTGTTAGATCTCCATTGCCAGTCTGGGAATTGCCTTGTCAATTCTGAGTACGTGTGTGTGCGTACACACGCGCGAGCGTGTGTGTGTGTGTGTGTGTGTGTGTGTATGTGTGTTGGACCTTGGGTTTTATTCCTTGATGTCTGTACTTATTTCTTCCATCCATATTTATTTATCTCTGAATCTTTTTCCCTTTGCATTCTGGCAGAATTTCTAAAGTTATCTATTTACATTGTCGATTTAATTTTCTATGGAGTCAATTGTGCTAGTTATTGTCTCCAATGTAGATTTCAATTCTATTACTGCCTTTTTTTTTAATCTTGTCATCTTTTCACATGCAACATTTGTTTTCTTTTTGTTTGATCCTACTTGTTTTTTCTTGTCACAGGTCATTCTAGATGAACACTAATAAGAATTGTATTGAGATAAGAGCAGAAAATTTTTTTTTAATTTTTATTTCAATTTCTGTGGCCACCTCATTTGACCTTTTTTTCCCTTTTTTTTCTGAGTTTTCTTGGAATTGCCTTCTCTTATAAGTACAACAGAATGGTTCCCAGGCCCTGCATTATCAATTGCTTTCTTTCCATTCATACCAAATGAGGAGAAATCTATACTGGTCCCATGTTTGCAATAGGTAGTGGCTTGATCATCCTCATTCACTCTGACCATCCACTTGGAAACTGAGAGAATTCTCTTCACAGCTGTAAAGCCAGATGCTAGTTTGATTTGCATAACCCTGAGCCCCACATTCATTGGTCTTTAAGCATTAATTTCTTACAGATCTGCTGAACCAAAGTAGAAACCCGTTTTCTTCAAGTGTCTTCTTCTTTGACTCTGCACAATGCATGTGTGATAATGGTGTTGGAGGAAGAGGAGGAGGAGGAGGGGGAGGAGGAAGGGGAGGAGGAGAGAGAAAATAGTCTTGGCTACTCTACCAGGCACTTCCCTAAGATCTTTACATTACTTGTCTCGTTTAATCCTCTTAAGAACTTTTAAGAGAGAACTACTATTCTTATCCCGTATTACTTATAAGAAAACAAAGGTTTGGCTAAATTAAATAACTCAAAACCTTGTGACAAGTAGTATGAAGAGATAGGACTCCACTCCAAATCTGTCTGATTCCACAGTCTATGCCCTTGAACATCATGCAACACTTAATTCTGTAGAAGCTCTTTCTTGATCATGTTGCTTCCTGCCAGTCTACCCCTGTCCTCTGCATATAGCCTGCCTTGCCCTAGAGAGCGTTCCACGATGCCCTGGTTTATCTCTCACCCTCCTCACTGCCTTCAGTCGTTCATCAGGCTGCACATGGAACTCTACAAGAGCAGGCTGAAGTAGGAGTTGGGAAGATGGTATCTCCCTACAAAGATGGTCCCCATGTAGTAGAGGGGATGACAATGGCTTTCGTCCTTTGAGCCAGAGGCAGAGAGTGGTGGTGGCCCTAACCTCTTTCCACTCACTTCCAAACTGTGCTATTCTGTTCAAGTTTGAACGTGCCTTGGTTTGTGATTGGGTTTCTTTTTTTGTTTTAATTTAAATTCAAGTTAAATAACGTACAGTGTAGTCTAGGCTTTAGGAGTAGAACCCAGTGATTCATCTCTTACATATGACACCCAGTACTCATCCCAAAAAGTGCCCTCCTTAATGATGATCATCCATTTAACCCATCCCCCCACCCACCTCCCCTCCAGCAACCCTCAGTTCATTCTCTGTATTTAAGAGTCTCTTATGGTTTGCCTGCCTCTGTGTTTTTATCTTATTTTTCCTTCTCTTTCCCCTATGTTCATTTGCTGTGTTTCCCAAATTCCACATATGAGTGAAGTCATATGATATTTGTCTTTCTCTGACTGCCTTATTTCGGTTAGCATAATACACTCTAGTTCCATCCACATTGTTGCAAATGGCAAATTTTCATTCTTTTTGATCACCAAGTAATGCTCCATTGTCTTTATCCATTCATCAGTGTAGATGGACATTTGGGCTCTTTCATACTTAGGCTGTTGTCAATAGTGCTGCTACAAACATTGGGGTTCATGTGCCCCTTCGAATCAGCATTTTTGTATCCTTTGGATAAATACCTACTAGTGCAATTGCTGGGTCATAGGGTAGTTCTGTTTTTAACTTTTTAAGGGGCTTTCATACTGTTTTCCAGAGTAGCTGCACCAGTTTGCATTCCCACCAGCAGTGCAAGAGGGTTCCCTCTTTCTCTGCATCCCTGCCAACATCTGTTGCTCCCTAATTGGGTTTTTTGATCCACACATATCTGTGATATCATTGATGAAAATTTCTTGTTGCTTCCAAGCGATGCTGGACTCTCCACTTTGGTCTCTTGTGCTACCTTATTCTCATAATTAGTTATCATGCAACCACAATGCTTTCCTTTGGTCGAGTTACTGCGCATTTCTAAAAGGAAGCTGAGAAAAGTTTGAATCAAACACTTGGCTAGCTATCATTTTGATGCTAAACATCCACTCTCTTCTCGGCTTGTTTTTTAATAATTTCCTAAGCAGAAAAAGACATTAAGAATTGCTATCTTTGATGCTATCAGTGTATTGATATTAATTCAAATTAACAGATATTCATGAAGTACTAAGAATATGCAAAGTGTGGTGCTCAGCAATTTGAGGATATAGATACAAGGAAATCAGGATTCTTATCTACTGGTGTCTAGTGGGAGAGACAGATATATCTACGATTCACGGTGTCTTTTTTATATCCTGTCTGATATTCTCTTTACTGTAACAAGAGTGTTAAGGGAGTCCAGGAGGGGAAGGAGTTATTTTCTGTGGGGTCACTGGAAAAAGATTTTCAAGAAATCTTGGACTGGATTCCCCTAGAAGCAGATGCCAGGTGTAGTATTTGAGCACCAGGTTTATTTGGATGCCGATCTCAGGAAGCAAAACACAGGGTGCTGAGCAAGTCATTGTCATGGGCAATTGGGGCTCCATCCCACTGGGGATCTCTGGGAGTTGATGAAGAACACATCTCAGTGTTGGTCTACTGGAGAGGGAGGAAGATGAAGATATTTATTTACCAAACCCTGTTCATCCTTGTCTGAGGGCTCTGCCCAGGGGTGTTAACTTTCCAGTACTCCTGAGCTGCCCTGCAGCCCGTGAAAGCATTCAGGCAAAGACTTATCAACTTGAGCGGTGTGTGGAGACAGGATTTGGCTGGGGGACACACGGCATCTGCTTCACTGGAGGAGGTGGTATTTAAATGGAACCTTAGATGATGCGAGGGTTTTTCAGCAAGTCGTGATGTGGGGGTAAGTATTTCAGCATGTAAGAGTGGGAAGGGCTAAGGCAGCATGTGTGTGGTCCGTGGCAAATATAATAAAGCACCGAAGTTTGAAAATGATTCACATTTTTAAAATTAGAGAAGATTCAGAGTTGTCCCTATAAATATTCATTCTCACTCCCTTGCTTTGAGTGGGAGAGAACTGAGCGCCCAAGAGTTTGCTCAGAGGGAATCGTGCTCCTCACCAGCGGCTTGCTTCCGCCAGCCAATATCTGGGTTGCTTGGACTTATTATACCTTTTTTGCCTCCCTGCAGAATTTGGGGGTTTTGACAAGATCTGGACATGGCTATGTGAGTTATGTTGCTGCCCATGGGGATGCCATTCCTTAGCTGTGTCACTTGGGGGAAAAGGTTAAGAATTGCTGATACAAGCCTTGGAAACGGGACAGATGGGTTCAAGGAAGAACAGGGAGCCCAGTGGCATAAATTGTAGTGTGTGGGGAATGGGGGCTGAAAGTGGATAAGGAAGGGAAAGGAGAGGTGTGCAGGGGTGTGTAATAACTGGTTACTTCAATAATAAATACATATTACATGTTAATGGTACACACAGAATATTTATATATAATAAATTTACATAAATTATATATATTATGAAAATTGTATGTAAATGATATATATTGCACACATTTATATAAATTGTACATTTTACATATTGTATCATTTCCTAACTGAATATTTGGCAAGTGTTCCCAGGCCTTAAACCCAACATCTCTAAACTAATGACAAAGAGCTACACATCACAAGAGTGATGATGGATCATGTGAATTTCCCTTGCCTTTTACTTGCACGTAGGAGTGAGGAAAAATATCCAATCGTATTATCTACTTCATAAAAGGCAAATGCACCACCCCACCAATGGAATCTATGTGAAGCTTCATTTTACCTTAGAAAATACTGAAATTTTTGACAAGGCAGGTTATTTGTAGGTTGGGAGCCTGCACTGAAATTTGCACCTGTTTGAAAATGCTTCATTCTGGACCGACAGCTGTCATCTCTGATAATACATGCTTGTGAGTCCCTGAAGCTTTGGAAACCTGAGTCACAGCCACACCACATCACTGCAGTTCTTAGCCTGAATTTCCCATGGGGTGCAAGCCTGTCAGCTGTGAGCAGGTGAGGCTTATTTAAAACATCTTCATTTCTAGTTTGCACAACTTGGAATAGAGCATTCCGCGTCATGCGAAAACAAGGACTACGTATAGGGAGTACTCGTGTGGGAACTAGGCTTCGTTACACAGATCATCACACAAGGGGAAATGACATTCTGAGGGAAGTTAATGAAACAGTGACAGCGTGCGGAAATTCTGTTTAGAGAGAAAAACAAAAAGATGGATGAGTCTGGTTCCAACTTTAATATCGAAGATGAGGGACAGCACTTAATACCCAAGGATTTGCCTCTTGTGCTTTTTTTTTTTAAGTTTATTTATTTTGAAAGAGAGAAAGAGCAGGGGAGGGGCAGAAATGGGGAGAGAGAGAATCTGAAGCAGGCTCTGCATTGCCAGCACAGAGCCCAACATGGGGCTCGCAACCCACCAACAGAACCAAGAGATCATGACCTGAGCCGAACTCAAGAGTCAGGTGCTTAACCGGCTGAGACGCCACCCCTTGTGCTTTCAAAGTTCAGCTTCTTCTAGGGTAAGAGGAAGTTTTAGGTCATTTCCTCTCCAATTGTTCAGCCCATGTATTGCTAGTTTACGCCTCTGGCCCCCTGAGCCCTCGGGGCTATTTCATCATAAAAGCCCTGCTTCCTTTTGCCGCCTGGTGCTTCTGTTTGTTATATCTCAACAAAAGGCAAGAAGGGTGGGATGCATTTTGCTGAATGCTATGCGTGAAGGTGGGCTTTAAGATGGGAAAAAATTTAGTGCTATACCATGGTGTTTTGCCACGGTGCTTTGAGACCGATAAGGTGAACCTCTCACAGGGAAGTCACCAATTCCGTTTCTGTTCCTGACCTGTTTTTCTCCAACCATGCTTCTCTCGAGGAGAAGGGAAATATTTTCCTATTTGCTCTGTAATTGTTAAGGTCTCTTTTTCTCAAATGATTTTCCATTATCCTCCAAGGAGCGTTGAAACCCTCTCATTTACTCTTGGCTCCCTCCTCCCCAATCACTTACCATTGGAACTGGTGGGAATAATAAAATAATAAATAGGCCCCTTGATGAGCTTTTTGTCTCATACCAGTTACTTTATTATTTTTTTTTTTAGTTTATTGGTTTATTTTGAGAGAGTGAGCATAAGTGAGGAGCAGAGAGAGAGAGAGGGAGAATCCCAAGCAGGCTCCCCGCTGTCAATGCAGAGCCCGACGCAGGGCTCGATTCCATGACCCTGGGGTCATGACCTGAGCCAAAAGCAAGAGTCAGACACTTAACCAACTGGGTCACCAGACACCCCTTACCAGCTACTTTCTTAGCTACCGGGAGAGAAATTTGAGATGACTTATTAGCCAAAGATCTTTATTATCTCTACCAATCCTCTTGCCTTGGGGGACAGGAGAGGGAAAAGAGATTATTTGTTAATTTTTTTTATAAGATAATGTAGGGCCCTATTAAAGTGATTTTGAGGGGTGCTGCTGTTTTATGAACCTTAAATGAATCAATGAACTCCACTGTAAAAACTGATCATACACTCCTACACTCCCCCAGTGGTTTTCCTGTGCCTCCTGATACCAACTCTACTGTGGCCCTTATCTCAGTGACTCAGACTTACCTATTCACTGACTAGAGACCATAGCCGATTCATTTTAGCTCAAGAGCCCAGTATTGAGAAAGGCTCATAAACAGAAAATAAACAGATGGCTTGTTGAATGATTTGAATTCAAAATGCCATCCCATCTTCTGAGAGAGTCCCATTCACCAAATTCTAAAATAATGAGATTTATATTTTGAGAAGTTTCCAAAAAAAAAAACCCATTCTAATGTTTGCTACTGGGAAGAAAGGGGATGGAAAGAAGAGAATCCACATTTGTGGAGTATCAACTCTACATCAAGGGCCAAGTGTAATACACCTTGCTTTGTTTATTCTCCAAAACAGTCTTATTAAGTAAGAACTGTTAAATCTCCATTTTACCAATGAGGAAACCGGGGCACCTCAGGTTAAGAACTTTGCGGGTCACAGGTTATTATGGGATAGATCAGAGATTCAAGCCTGAGACTGTCTTCATGGTCCCAGGTTCTTTCCACCTTCCTTCCTTTATCATTCTCTATAAGAGAAAAACCACTCTGTTCCACAGCACATTGCAGAGTGATTTTCTTAAACCTTTCTTTTTGCTCTGATCTCCTTAATCATTCCCCTTCATCTAACATTAGAATCCATACTACTCAGCCCAAATAGCAAGGCAGTATTGCCCAGTGGTAAACAACATCTGTGGGCTTCTGTGTGTCAGCGCCATGGGGAATCTCTAATTTCTTACTTTATCAGGAAACTATTCCCTAGAATGGGTATAGTAAGACTGTCTTAGTCAGTCTAGGCTGCTATGAGAAAATACCATATTAAGCGTCCAATGTCAGTTCAGGGCATGATCTCCCAGTCCATGAGTTCAAGCCCTGCACCGGGCTCTGTGCTGACAGCTCAGAGCCTGGAACCTGCTTCAGATTCTGTGTCTCCCTCTCTCTGCCCTTCCCCTGCTCTCACTCTGTCTCTCTCTATCTCTCAAAAATAAATAAACATTAAAAAAAGAAAATACCGTAAATTTGGTACCTGACCTACAGCAGAAATTCATTTCTCAATGGTTCTGGAGACTGGATGTATAAGATCAGGGTGCCAACATGGTTGGGTTCTGGTCAGTGCCCTTTTCCCTCTTGCATCTTCCCCTTAGATTGCTAAATATTTGTACTAACTAGCTTTCTGGACTCTTAGAAGGGTGGCAATTCCATTAATGAAGGCTTCACCCTCATGATCTAATTACCTCTCAAAGGATTAGGGTCTCGACATATGAATTTTGAGGGAGACAGAAACATTCAGTCCATCGAAAATAGAATCTCTGCCATAGGAGTTTTTTTTTGAAGATTAAGTAATAAAATACATAGAAAGCACTCAGCACAATATACAGTAAGGATTTGAACAATGTAAGCTAGTATGATGCATTGCTGTTATTTTTTATGATTTTTAAAAATTGAAGCAAGATTGACATATTATATTAGTTTTATATGTACAACATGCTGATTTGCTATTTGTATACACAGTGAAACCATCACCACAGTAAGTCTAGAAAACATCCATCACCACACGTACTTACAAAACGGTGTTGTTGTTGTTGCTGTTGGTAGAACTTTATAATGCCCTTCCCTTCTAACCTTTGTGTTTTTCTCAAAAAGTTCTCCATACTTGCCTCCAGCCAGGCTGGGCTCCCCATACTCTGCCAGACTCTATGATTATCCCTGCCTTTACTCTTTTGCTTAAACTAACATCTCTTCCTTTCCATCTGCTCATGCAAATCTGATCAATTTTCTCACTTTCTCAGGCAAAGCTGGTCACTCCAAATAGCTATCCTGTGGATGTCAATTGGCTTCTTTCCCAAGCTACATCGTGGCAGATTGCTCAGTGTGCAAGGGACCATGACAGCAGGAATGGGGGTTAGGCATGGGCTCAACAGCATCAACTTTGCCTTACCATCACTATCAGTTGGCCTGTCTGCCAACACCAGAAATAATCCTCAGCTCTGAGGTGTTGAGGGAGTTGAGGGAAGACCAGCTAGCCACTTCGTGGGAGATTGGTTGCATTCAACCGTGATGAAAGAGCAGCACTTAGTCCTTATAAGAATATATATATATATATTCTAAATACAGACCGGTATCCCTGCCTGCGATATAATTATTCTATTATTTCAAATAACATTGCTTCTCATCAAATATCTAATTTTTTCGGGAAAACAAGTGTGGGTTGGCCTCATGGTCACAAAATTCACTGCTCTTACCATGTGCTCCACTACTCAAAAAGCAGTTGGCCTCACAGAATGCTGAAATAGCCTACTGACGCGGCAGTTCTGGTGCCTGTTACAGCGGGAGACTGTACCTACGAGGTTGGAAAACTGTCCTCAAGGATGTGACATACAATTTAAACGCATGACCAAAACTGGTACCATTTTGCCAAAAGGGGCCTCAAAACCAAGGGGTGACATGGAGTGTGGCCTCTCTTGCTTTTCCACCTCATAATACATTCATGAGATTTTGCTAAAAATCCTTGAAAGTTTGGGCTGTGCTAGCTAAGAGGTATTTATTCCCAAGGGGGGAATGTGTGTCTGCCAGAGGATACAATGAAAGTTCTACTGAATGTAAAGCTGAGACCAGCTACTTGATCTTGTTCCTCAGGCTAAACTTACCACAGGCAAGGAAGGGGGTTACTATAGTAGACAGGGTGCTTAATCCTGATTATTAAGGGAAAATTGGGTTACTGTATATAATGGGGGCATAGAGGATGATGACTAGAACTCAGGGGATGCCATAGGTCTCCATTTTCAGTCATAAAAGTTAATCAAACACTACCCAATTAATGCAGGACCCCTTAGGATTCAGATTCCTTACATTGAAGGTTTTAATTATACACCCAGCTAAAAAAAAAAAAAGTTGACCAGCTGAGGTGAAGGCTGAAGGTAAGAAAACAAAACAAAACACGGACTAACTAGTAGACAAAGGAACTTCAATTTCTGCTATAGCTTAGTGTTCAGTTACAGAGCCAAGAGCCATAACGTATTTCATGCAGTGTACTTGGTTTCTTGCTTGACTTGTATACATTTGTGTTTTTTATTATTGTCTCCCCTTCCTCTGCTATTTTAGATAAGAAATGTTAGTAACAGTTAACAAAAATAGTTAACAATAGATAGGTAAACAAATAAGTAGCAGTTCATAAATACATGATAGTTTAAAAATAAATACTTTTGCAATTTAGTCTTAAGCTATCAAACACCCCCAGTGGGCTTTTTACTGATCAATGGGAGAAATTAACATCACCACAAAGGGATGCAGTGACTAATGGGATCTTGTATTTCCCCCTTTGGGGGAGAGAATAATTTCTGGGAGAAAGAGTTGTAGAGATGATGTGACAGGAGCGGTGGATTAGAAAGCTGAAAGAATTGGTCCCTCCACAGAAACAACCATGAAGTTGGAGAAAACTGACAGAATCAATTTTGATGGAACTCTGGGATCTAATCAAAATCTTGCAGCAACCAAGGAAGTGCTTAACGAAGGTGGATGCTGGTAAATTTCGGTAAGCATATATTATGGCATTTTTTTTCTTACCCGTCTACCATACCCCATTCCCCAGCTCAGTGGTGGTTATAGGGACAGTGGCCCGTGTTCTTGGTATGATTTGCTGGTGCTGGGAGTGGGGGCGAGCAACAGAGTTCTTGTTCTGATAATATTTTGGTTGTGTTTTCACCAGTTCAGTGTTTCCCTGAGGGACTGATGCAGAGACAGACTTTTGTTGGCCCCCATCCTCTGGGTGTACAGCAGTTTTCCAAGTGACATCTCTTGAAAAACACTTGAAGATATACTGCACATAACTGCCTGGGGTAAGGGGAAGAAGGTGGGGCAAGGGGAAGCAGACCCAAAAGTGTGGGAAGGAAAAAAAAAACTGAGGAGGAAGATTCTTGAGGGGAGTAAAGGCTTTTTGAATGGCTACTACATTTACCAGGGAATTCAGAGCACAAAATGCATGCCCAGGGGCAGACAGATGCTGACAAAAGACCCGAAGTGATCTTAGCCTTGCATCTCTGGATGATCTTTGGATTCTGAACAAGTAGGATGTGAAGGCTAACACAGAGCGGTAGGTGACCTGGCTTAGTGTTAAAGGAGTGCCCCAGCACAGAGCCAATCTGCAAAGACTGGGAAGTAGTTTTCCCCCCACCTTTTTGGCCCCAAGTATTTAAAGAAATCTCTGGCATCACCCTTTTTCCTCCTCTGCATATTTAAAGCATGTGTCACACTGTGTGTAAACATTCCCTGAAGATTTTTTTCTTTGTGCATTGCTATTTAAACATAACACATATTATTAAAATTAAATATTAAAACAAGAGAAACCTCTGCAAATCATTGGATGACCTAGGAAATAACAGCACAGAGACTTCCATGACCACACACAACAGGGAACATGGTCTTCGCAAAAAGAGTTTGGAAAAGTCAGTAAGCAAACATGACCGAGGCCCTCAGTGATCAAGAATTAGATTTCCGGAGTTACTACTTTATAACATTCAAAATTTCTAGTTTGGAACAGAAGATTATAAGATATACAAAGAAACAAAGCATGGCCCACTCACAGGAATAAATAAAATTGACAGAAACTATCTCTGAGAAAGCCTATACTTTGGACTTAATAGACAAAGAATTTACATCAAGTGTCTTAAATATGCTAAAAGAACTAAAGGAAAATATGGACAAAGAACTGAAAGAAATGAGAATAATGTCTGAGCAAATAAAGAATATCAATAAAGAGATAAATTAGTCAAGTGAACCAAAGGAGGTCAAAAGTACAATAGCTGAAATGAAAAATTGAGTAAGTAAATTTACTAAACAAAATAAAAAATTCAACCTCAGAGCCTCCAGAAGGAGCAAGTGTTACTGACACCTTGACCTTAACCCAATGAAACTGATGGTAAATTCCTGAGCTTCAGAACTGTAAGAGAATAAATTTGTGTTATTGTAAGCCACTAAATTTGTGGTAACTTGTTACAGCAACAATAGGAAACTAATACAATACCCTTAAACCAACTCCAAGCATTGAATTTCTCTCTGCTTGAAACCTCTAGAGAGGTATCTGTTTTCCTGACTGGGAAAAGTAGGTATTCTATCCATATTTGTGAAATAAATGAAAATATAAAAACCATAAGGTCTAAAGCAAGTCTGTTGACCTCCACTGTCTTAGTTTGGGTTCTTCTGGAAACTGACCCTGAGATAAGGATTTGGTTGCAGTGTTTCCTGGAAAACATCGGTGAGGGAGTGGGGAAGTGAAACAGGGAAGGAGAGATGGTCAAGGCCAATGTATGCTATCAAGTGAGTTATCACTGTGTTAAATCAAAACCTAATCTTAGTGGGGAATTATGTGAGCCCGTGTAGAACATGGAGCTCAATTATTCTACTTGAGGGGCAAAGGAGCTGGAGAATTTATACACCAACTGCCATCATCCTTGGTTGAGAGCTGTATTAACTTGTTGGCACTTCTGGGTAGAGCAGGCTCTGGTGGTCGGAGAAAGCTCTTGGACCAAGGGATACAGATCCTGGCAGCTGGAAGTTGGATGGGAATGCACTGAAGTGGTAAGGGCTAGGAGAAGGGGGGTTATTAATAGTCTCGGCTACACCCACAAGGTCTTTTCTAGCTCATCCAGCCCCAGTCACCTCCATTCTATTAGTCAAGAGACACATATTACATGCGTCACTCCTGAGCAAAGCAGTTCCTTTGAGATAATAATAAGGCATGCATTTTGTCCTTTAGCAGATCTACAGGGTTTTTGAGAACAAAGATCATGACCTACTCGTCTTTCTTATTTCTCACAGTACTGAGAAACACGTTAAGCATATTGTAAGCGCTCAGTATATATTTTTGGAAATGAATTGATTGCCATAATTGTGTCCTATCTATTTCTTACCCTTGAGGGTATCACTCTAGTGAGTTTTCTGTTTCTTCTATTCCATAAAATGTTTCCCCATTTGCCTTAATTGAAATATTTTAATGACACATGAATAAGTGATCATAATGACCAGGGAAATGATCCACAGATTTTATTTTTAGTGTATCTCCCTACTACTTCTGTGTTTACCTTTTGAGGTAACCTGTGTTCATACCATACCATGCCATTAGCTTTCCACAGTTTCTTCCATTTCTTTCCATTTCCTTCCTTCCATTCCCATGTACACACACTCACACACACACACACACACACACACACACACACACACTACGTTTCTGTCTTACAAAACATATGATTATACTACATGCCTTCCTTTACCACTTGGCGATTTACTTCACAGTATGTCATTGAAACCTGTAGCTCAAAATAGATCTAGTTTGTTTATTTTAGTAGTTGCAGAATATTGTCCATTGGACACACTACAATTTATTCAACCATTACTTTATCACTTTATTGATGAATATTCAATTTGCTTGCAGCTTTTTTGCCTCCACCAACAATACTGCAGTAAACACTCTAATACAAACACTTCTATAGATTCCTCAAAGTGGTGTTGCTACATCACATGGGATGTGCATTTGAAATTTTTGTAAATATTGCCAGATTATCTGCCGCTTTGTACCCATATTGAACCTTCTCATTTCCCTTAAACACTCCTTATTTTATTTCTATGTGGTGAGATTTACCTAGCCACTACTGATATAAACTCGATTTTAACAAATAAACTAACGTGGTGCTCCTAAGAGTCATTTGCATTTATCAATCGTCGTTAGGATTTTCTTTTGGAGGAGAAGGGGATTTCTGCCTGCCCCAGGGGAGAGGAATGTAGCAGGAATTGAAACAGGAGGGGATCTTGCTTTTGCCCAAGTGAAGAAACATGGTGCGGTTCGGGGGAAGCAAGACATTTCCCCACTTCTAAGTGATTTTGTTGAGGGCAGTGGACTTCACCAGAAGACTCAGAAAACAACAGCAACAACAACAAAAACGTAGTTGAAATGAAACATCTTAGGGGATTAGCAGGAATAACTGAGTTGTACTTTGAGGGTCATTCATGGATAGCAAGGATCAGAGAAACAAGTGTTGTTGCAATGTAAGTAACATCTCTCCTCCCTCTACATGGGTACCCATTGGCTGGCAAGTTATGGGAATACTTATATTACGTATCATCGGACTTGAATTCTCAAGTTGGCCCCAAAATTCAGATCACTTTTAATAGACCCGCTTCCTGAAATAGCAAATTATTTCTCTCTGTTGATCTTATTTTACTGTGAAAATATTTTGGAGTTGAGAAATATAGTGACAAGATGATTAAACATCTTATAAATATAGTTGTGAACTTCTTAATTGAAGATTATGCTTAATATTATTTGCAAAGGAGCTTCCAAAATCATGAGCAAAACTTTCCTCCTTTCTGGGAAATTCCCACTTCAAAGGGAAAATAAAAGCCTTTCTTAAACAGAAATATTCAACGAAGAAACAGTGTTAATGGATATACCTAAGGACAATTTAGTGGAGTAAAGAGGCATATGCATTTCATGTACTAACCCAGCTTTGCCAATTTTCCTGCTTTGCTGAAAAGTTCATTTTCAAAACATCAGTGCTCTATTATTTGACAGCTTGCTGCTTCTGAAACTCCAAATTTCTAGTGTGCAGCTAATGTATATACATTTAGCAGGCACAAGATCTGAATTCATATGTATGCAACTCTTAAATTACATGTATTGACTTTTATGGTTGATAGCTTTAATATTACTATTTGTGTCTCTATAAATTATTTTTGCAGAAGCCAAAAAAAGAGGAAAATCCGAATTTTATTAATAGACATACTAAGCATAACACTCGAGACATAATTGATATGAATACCAATAGCATGATTTTAATAACATCAAACATCTTAGTGTCATAGGGAAACGTCTTCTAAATGCAAAATGTGAGTGGTGCAGTGAATCAGGGGCAGGATCTTAGAAGAAAATACCTGACTTGAATTTATGAACAGAATAGAAGAATCTGAAAACCATTAGAGACAGCAACAGAAATAGCACCAAAGGTTCACATTTAACATAACCTTGAATTTCACAACCCCAAACAGTAAATTGGCCACATTGTGGTCACCAAGATTCCTAGAACTAAGCAAACAACATAACATCATTATCCTTCTTAAATGTTGCACGGAAAGAAGGGTGTGTGTGTGTGTGTGTGTGTGTGTGTGTGTGTGTTGGGAGGCAGGAAAGGGAGTGCTTGATTGACGAGAGAGAGTCCTTCAGAGAATTTCCTGCTGACAGGAATTTCATGTTTGAGGGATGTTTAGCTTCTTTGCAGGACTAATGTCCAGAGTGGTGGGTGTGGGGGACATGGAGCCTTTGACAGAGTTTGTAGGAGAGGCCAGTGTAACGCAGATATGATGAGGCACAGAAGATCCCTTAATGGAATCAGTAGCTAATCAAGTTTGAAAGGAGCACATGCAGAGTAAGGCCTTGAAGCCAGAGCCCCACCAGTGTTCAACCTCTCTGTCATTCGACTCGTGGGAGAAGGACCATTGAACAAACCAAGACCAAAAGTGAGGTAGGGAAAGTTGATCCTTAATGTCTCCCATTCAATCCTTTCTTTCCATCTAACTTCTAAGCTCTCTGGCCTCAGCCTACCCTCCAATTGCTCTGAACTTCTCAGTTAGTTGTTTCTTACCTAGATATATCCTTCTTGGGCAGTACTGAATTGGATTGGATGATTTCTTCCCCAGCTTTCATTTCCTTTTATCCTAATAAAACCTAACTCTTCCTGAAGTTCATTCCCCCAGAGCTCTACTCTACAAATAAAGCGGTCTGGGTTATTGGCTCAATATGATGTCTCTTATCTAATATAACTTGCATCCTAACAGAATCTCTCAGGGCCTGAAGCAAAAGACAGGTTCAAATTGTGGTCTTTTTAGTTGAACAATATGATCGGGGAGCTATTGTAGAGGTCGAAGATTCTTTGGTTTTCCTCAAACGACGCCGTGTAGATAGCTGCCTTTGCTTGACTTTAGGAGTAGTTCTAAGGAAGTTCCATGCTTTTCTTGTGCTCTTTAACACCCTGGCTGCCCTTTCTGCCATAATCAGAGGAGCCCCCATATGCAATGTTGTCTGACAAGGAGAGACCACTATGCCTGCAACATAGGCAGGGCCTATGGACTGGGCCCACAGAGAACCTGTTATCCCAGGGGCTTTCCAAGAAGATTCAGGTAACTCAGCCCAGCAGTACAGGTAAGCTAATATTCTATAGACCAATAAGGGACTGGAGATAAGAAGAAGCCATTGCTTTCCCTTTCACTCCCAACAGACTGTTCTGAGACACAGTGGTTCCATACAGCCTCTCTGGACACTTTCTATGTGAGCAAGCTGTGTTTTGCTGTAAGGCTGTGGCCAGCCCCATAATGCACCACTCTGTATTTGCTTTCCTTCCTTCTCCGCCTCACTTTTTTGTTGTTGTTGTTCTTGCTTCCCTGGGATTATACTCCCCAATAAAGGGTTAAAGTGTAAGCTTCTACCATTGGTAGAATTGGTTCTGATTTCTAGGGAATCGGGGCTAAAACACACAGTAAAAATTGATTATTAACAAAGATCAAAGAAACACTCAAGTGTGTGTGTGTGTGTGTGTGTGTGTGTATACATGTTGAGTGCAACATAAAGTGGCAGGGAGTGAAGGACATGAATGTGGCAGGAATGTCTGAAACATGGGTTCCAAAAGGCAATGGACCAAAAGCATAAGAAAGTTTAGATAAATTGGGGTGCCTTGGTGGCTCAGTTGGTTAAGGGTCTGACTTCGGCTCAGGTCATGATCTCATGGTCCGTGATTTCAAGCCTCGCGTCAGGCTCTGTGCTGACAGCTCAGAGCCTGGAGCCTGCTTCAGATTCTGTGTCTCCCTCTCTCTCTGCCCCTCCCCCCCTTTACTCTCTCTCTCTCTCTCTCTCTCGAAATATAAATAAATATTTTTAAAAAATTTTTAAAAAAGAAAGTTCATGTAAATGGAATGTGTTCAAAGTGCCTTGCTACAGTGATATGTCATTTGTGCCTCACCCATGGTGTGGAAAAAGAAAAAGGCTAGACAAGATAGTGAGCAAATCCTGGGGGTAGTTTTTCATTCTGGTATCTGTAGACGTCTTGACTTGTTGGTTTGGCCAAGGCTCTCAGAGCTGGATCTAGCTTGGGATGTCTAGGGAGTCCTGGGGAGCAGCGCATTGCCAAAGTTCTCCTCTGGGTCTGTGTGTTCTCAAGGTCAAGTAAAGCTTATATGTGTACATGCTTGACCATTGCTCTGCAAAACTAAGAATCCACCTTTACATGGGGTTCTTAAAACGCTTTCCACTTTACAACCGATTTCTACTTATATTTCTTAGCTAGCCAAAGATTTGGAATTACCATATATGTAACAAGATAAGTGTCTCCACAGGTCCATGTGTGAAACCAGAGGCTGAGAGTGGACAAATGTCCTCTAAATGAAATTAAGGGGAAATGTAATAATGGCTTTAATAAGGTCACATTGAAAGGGAATGACAGGATAAATTGGACCATTTGAGAACTTTGCCAAGTATAAGAATTAAGGTTACATTACTAAAAACTCCATCTAGATAATCTTGGACTCTGAAAAAATTAATGGGAAATGGATCTAATTATTTGAGCTGAGATGCACAAAATGTAGCTGATATACGTATTTAAGGACACATCATTTTTGCCCAAGATATCAGGACTAAAGTGCTGACAAAGATCAATTTAATATTGAATGACATTACTTCAGGAGACCTAGAATCTTTTTTTTAAAGAGATTTAGGGGGAAAAATCTGCTTAAACAAACAAATTGCAATATAATATTTAATTTGGATTTGGGTCAGTGGATGGGATAAGTTTGATTCTCAAATATAAATAAAATTGAGAGACCAAAAAAGATGGGACAAAAATAGACCAAGTGCTCTTTAACCTAAAATCAAGGAAGGATAATGAAAACCAATATGGAAACAGTTGGGAATAACAACATATTTGACTTACTATCTTTAAAAACATGCAGCGCATCTTAGGAATTTAAAGCTTTCAGGCGCTTGTAGATGGATTTGATTGATATTACCTAGCCAATATTGATATTATCTAACCAACGTGAAGGTGGTTAAACTAGAAAAAAATAATTATATAAATATTCAGTCATTAAAGTTTCAGGGATTGAAAATCATGCCAAGCCCTCAGTGTAAGGTTTTTCTATATATGATCTTGTCGACTGCTCAGAAGAACTAAGAGAGGCAGTTCAAGATGGTGGCGTAGGAAGATCCTGAACTCACCTCCTCCCACAGACACACCAAATCTACAGCTACATATGGAACAATTCCCTCTGAAAAGTAGCTGAACAGCTCCACCAGAACAAAGGATAAAAGGGCCACCACATCAAGACAGAAGAAGAGGCAGAGATGCAGTCTCATTAAAAACAAACAAACAAAAAACTCTCTGCTTGTGTGGTGACTCACAGTCAGAAAGGATCTAACAAGTATGGAGCTTCTCCCTGAAGAGCAAGGGTTCGTGCCCCACATCAGGCACCCAGGCCCTTGGACATATACCAGGGAGATGAGCCCCCCAAAATGTTTGCCTTGGAAAACTGACAGGGCTAACGTCCAGGAGACTCAGAAGTCTATAGGAAATGGGATTCCAATGTTGGATTCATGCACAGACTCACCCGCCCTGGAACCCAGAGCAAGAGCAGCAGTTTGAAGAGCACCTAAATGATACGTGAAGAAGGTTCATTTGCTAATCTTCAAGTGTCTGCCGGAGAGGCAGAGACCCGTTGGGGCTCTCTCTGGGGGCAGGATGCACTGGCAGCTGCCATTCTCGTGTTCTCACTCTACCTTGCTGGCACTGGTGGGCCTTCCCTGTCCCGAGTCCTCCCACAACCCTGCTAAAGCTGGTGAGTATGCCCCACCTCTGTTCTCCCCTGCAGGCCAGCTAAAGCAGGTGGGTGTGTGCAGTGCACACAGGAGGCAACCCCTTGAGTACCTCTCTCTTCTTGAGTTTCTGGGCTCCATGGGACTGAAACAATAAGAGATGGTATGGGGCTGGGGACCACATGGGCTAAGGGACATCATCTCTGCACTTTCCGTTGGCCCCTCACCACGGCTCACCAGTATCTTCCAGGTAGGAGCTTATACACTCATCTAGAGCCCGGAGTTTTGCTGCCGTTGCCCAGGAGACCCTTCTACATCACCTGGCCTGGGGGCCAGCAATGTTTATGATTGTGGTCTCACAACATTGTATATATTTGCATCTTTTAAAAAGCTGCTGCCTGAGTGTCTGGCTTCCAATCAGCCTGAAACGAGGTGCTCACTAAGATCCTTCCCTTTGGAACACTGACAGGTCTTGGCATGTCATCAACAACTGGGACCTATTCAGAATAAATTAGTCTGCTTCGATCATCAGCAAGAGAAATTAGGAAAACAATCTCATTTACAATTGTCAATAAGGATAAAATACTGGGGCGTCAGGGTGGCTTAGTTGGTTATGAGTCCGACTTTAGCTCAGGTCATGATCTCATGGTTCCCAAGTTCGAGCCCCAAGTTGGGCTCTGTGCTGACAGTGTAGAGTCTGTTTCAGATTTTTTGTCTCTGTATCTCTCTCTGTCCCTCCCCCGATCATTTTCTCTCTCTTTCTCTCTCTCTCTCTCTCTCTCTCTCCCTCAAAAATAAATAAATATTTTTAGAAAAGGATTAAATATGTAGGAATAAATTTAACCAAGGAGGTGAAAGACCTGCACTCTGCAAACTATATGACATTGACAAAAGAAACTGAAGAAGACACAGATAAATGGAAAACTATTCCATGCTCATGAATTGGAAAAATGAATATTGTTAGAATGTCCATATTACCTAAAGCCATCTACAGATCCAGTGCAATCTCTATCAATATTCCAGTTTTGATTTTTTCACAGAAATAGGACAAACAATCCTAAAATTTGCATGGGACCACAAAAGATCCTGAATAGCCAAAGCAATCTTGAGAAAGAAACAAACTGGAGGTATCACAATTCCAGACTTCAAGTAATATTATAAAGCAGTAGTCATCAAAACAGTATGGTACCAGGGCCCCTGGGTGGCTCAGTCAGTTGAGTGTCCAACTAACTCTTGGTTTCATTTCAGGTCATGACCTCATGGTCTCGAGTTCCAGCTCCGCCTCGGGCTCTACACTGACAGTGCAGAGCTTGCTTGGGATTCTCTCTCTCTCTCCCTCTCTCTGCCCCTCCCCTGTGCTCTCTCTCTCTTTCTCTCTCCCTCCCTTTGTCTCAAAATAAATACATAAGCTTTAAGAAGCTTATTAAGCTTAAGGAAGCTCCATTCCTTACAGTGTTTTGGGTCTCCTGGACATAAGCCAGGCTTATGGGGGGCTTGTCTCTCCAGTGAAGGTCCCAAGGGTTGAGGTGCTGAATGTGGGGCATGAAACACTTGCTCTTTAGGGAGAAGCTCCATATTTATGAGATCCCTCCCAATTGTGGGTTGTCACGCTGGGGTTTTTCGTGAGCCTGTGTCTGCCTCTCTTCCCTATCTCGATGTGGTCCTTTTATCTTTTCTTGTGGAAGAGCTGTTCAGCTTGTTTTCAGGTAGTTTTCAGAAGGAGTTGTTCCATGTGTAGCTGTCAGTATGATATGCCTGTGCTCCCTTGGTGTGAGTCTCTTTTGATACATCTTATTTGGTACTTCGTGGGCTTCCTGGATATGGATGTCTGTTTTGCCTGCTTCCTCTGTGCTGAGCCCCAAGGGGATAGCCACACTGAGTCCTCTAGAGTCCATTAAGAACTTTTTCATTGTTTTCTATAGTGCTATGAGTCTTGTGGACACAAGCTCCATTGGTTTTTGGAGATAGGTGTTTTGGGGACAAATCCCTTAGGTGATATTCCTAAAAGCTGGAGATCTAGATGTGGAGTTCACACCTTTTGCTTCTCAGGGAGACACTGTGAGCTGGCGAGTTCCCTCCCAATTGTATGGCACTGTGCCAAGGGTGGGGTATATGTTAAGAGAGTATCTCAGTTTTTCCTACCCATTTCAATGCGAACATTTTCTCATTTGCCGATGTGTAGGATTCAGTCAGCTGGTTTCCGGATTTCTTTCACAAGGAATTGTCCCATGTGCAGCTGTACATTTGGTGTGTCACTGGGAAGAAGGGAGCTCAGGAGATTCCTCTGTCACTAACTTGGACTGGAACCTCCAGCACTCATTTTTGATGTGATCGCCTCTTGCCGCACATGGAAGAAATTTGTCCATGCTTGGCCATGTTTTCCATTTAATCAAGATACAATTTAGCATGGCAAAGAGGTGAAAAGCTTGCCTCAGTTCAGTAAATCTGCAGATTTTGGACAAAGCAATGGAAGTCGGTGAGCCCTGAGAATGGCTGAATAAACTTAAGTTTCTAATGGCAACATCTAGGGAATTACGGCTGGTTTTCTTTCTCTCCTTTTCAGAAAGTGTGCAGTCTAGCCAAATTTAGGATGCACCACAGGACTCCAGGAAACATGTCACAAAAATTTGCGCATTAAAAAGCAACCTCTCAAAAGCGTGAGATTTCTTAATGGTTAACAGTCTTAGATTCCGTGCTTGACAAAATTTAGAATATTTTAAATGCGGTGGATTATTGTCTGAATATAAAGTTTGCCCAATTTTTAAAAAGAAAATAATGAGATTGGATTCCTTGTGACCTGTGGGGTCACCTCAAAAATTCATTGTCATGGGCTTTGGAATTAATGGAGTTTGAATTCTGTCTCTACCACTCACAAGCTGAGACCTGGGGAAAGTTACTTAGCCTCTGTTTCTTACTTTCCTCATCTCATTATAAGGATTAAAAAGCCTGAAATGCATTCGTCATATAAGTTGTTATTATTATTATTAATAAACCATAGTTCATATTCAGTGTAGCAAACTTGATAATTTTATAAGCAAATAAAGTTTAATTTATATATTTTATTTTATTTAAAAAAATTTTTTTGAAGATTTATTTTTGAGACAGAGAGAGACAGAGCATGAACGGGGGAGGGGCAGAGAGAGAGGGAGACACAGAATCGGAAGCAGGCTCCAGGCTCTGAGCCATCAGCCCAGAGCCCGATGCGGGGCTCGAACTCACGGACCGCGAGATGGTGACCTGAGCTGAAGTCGGATGCTTAACCGACCGAGCCACCCAGGCGCCCCTAATTTATATATTTCAAATTCTCAGGTCAGTATATTGATTTTATGGAGTAAAGGACTTCTTTTTTTTAAGTTTATTTTTTATTTTGAGAGAGAGTGTGAGCAGGGGCGGGGGATAGAGAGAGGGAGAGAGAGAGAATCCTAAGCAGGCTCCACACTGCCAGCGAAGAGCCAAACATGGGACTAGATCTCACAACCATGGATAACGACCTGAGCCGAAGTCCGTCACTTAACCGACTGAGCCACCCAGGTGCCCCTGGGGTAAAGGACTTCTAAACAGTAATATATAAATGTGTATTTTTTCATTTTCTTTTTTCCTCCACTCTCCTTATTACCCACCCTTCATCTGCCATGAGAAAGAGACAGGCAGAAAGGAAAGGAAGGAAGGATGGAAGGAAGGATGGAAAGAAAACAAAGATGTATGTTTCCATGTCTTCATAATTTTTGGAAATTTGACTCCTTCAGCTGTTGCTGTTTAAAATACATGTATAATTCAATATGAATTCAAGAAGGACATTACATTGAAAAGTTTCCCCTCTGGTAAAACTGACACCAGCAGCCCATACAGCTTGTCGGGATCTAAGGTTTCCCTGGGAGCCACTAGAGAAACCTACAGCAGGAGGAGGCATCAAATGGGGCAGCCTGCCTTTCTCAGCAGTGGATCTCAACGGGCCCACATTAGCATGTTTCCAGCAAGAACCACAGACCTCTGGTTGCCAGGAGAAACACAGAGAGAGGCTGCCATCATTTCTGCTACTCCTGTTTGGTCTCCCAGGTACAGAGCTTTCTGATGGAGGTCAAATTTTTCATGCTGCCTACACTACAGAGGAGAAGGACCCAAATTCGCCTCTGCACTCCCTTTGTCTCCTGCTTTTAGTAGTCTGAGGGCTGAAATGTTGTCAGAGAAAGATCTGGTTAGATACTTTGGGTCCTACTAAAACTCTGTCATTTTTACATTTCATGGCAATTGTTAAACAGGATAGGCTTGAATAGTGGCAAAATAATCATTTAGAATACTCTATAAATAACTCAAAAATTAATAAGCATGTCCCTAATACTTTCAGCAGGGAAATTATCTTAATCTTCCACTAATAGGGAGATGGCATGAAAAATTATTTAATCACAAGATACACAACGTTTAGCACTAAAATCAATCCAGGGGTAATATAATAACCAAATATTCTATTGTGATTTTAAAGCTATCATCCAAATTGGTTGCTGAAGAAAGAAACTAAACATAATAACAGCTATGGAACAATTAATATTTTGGTCTCACGAAAAGTTAGCTGTAAGAATTCTCATCCAAAATTACAAGCATAATTCAAAAATCACAGAAGACTCAAAACAAGACACAAAATGACAGTCATGAAATCCTTTGACTGCTCTAATAGCAACTTACATTTATATGGTGGCTTACACTTTGAAATACGATTTCACAGATGTTTTCTTAATATAATAATCCTTTGAAGTAGGTGGATATGCACCATTATTCCTGGTTTTCATATGAATGTACTGAGACTCAGAGAGCTTATGTAACATGGCAATGTCAGACCCTTAATTCTCTCTGCAGGTCACAGATGGGAATATTCGTTAAACAGTGGCCATTGGAAACCATCTGAAGTAGTCTACAGACCAACTCACCTTACACTTGGGGGCAATTTTTCTTTTTTTTTAAAGTTTATTTATTTATTTTGAGAGAGGCAGAGACAACACCAGCAAGGAAGGGGCAGAGAGAGAGGGAGAGAATCCCAAGCAGGCTCTGCACTGCCAGCACAGAGCCTGATGCGGGGCTCAAACCCATGAAGCCGCAAGATCATGACCTGAGCCGAAACCGAGAGTTAGACGCTTAACCAACTGAGCCACCCAGGTGCCCCAGGGGGATTTTTCAAAACAGCTTTATTGAAATATAATTACCTACCACAAATTCACCCTTTTTAAAATTTTCCTTAAATTGAATTATAGTTGGGACACCTGGGTGGCTCAGTCGGTTAAACGTCTGACTTCAGCTTGGGTCATGATCTCACGGTGGGTGAGTTCGAGCCCCACATTGGGCTCTGTGCTGACAGCTCAGAGCCTGGAGCCTGCTTCAGATTCTGTGTCTCCCTCTCTCTCTGCCCCTCCCCCACTCACGTTGTATCTCTCTCTCCTTCAAAAAATAAACATTAAAACAAATTTTTTTAAATAAATAAATTGAATTATAGTTGACACACGATGTTACATTAGTTTCAGGTGTACAATATAGTAATTCAATAAATCTATATGTTATGCTGTGCTCATCCCAAGTGTAGCTACCCTCTGTCACCATGCAACGCTATTACAATACTATTGACTACATTTCCTATACTGTACCTTTTATCTTTGTGACTTCTTTATCCCTGTGACTTATTCACCTATACATTGTGCGTGTGTGTGCATGTGTGTGCATGCACGTGTGTGATCCTGGTGCTTCTGTTGTGTTATTCTGTGTCATCGGTAGCCCCAAATGAACCACACCTTTTGGTATTCATATCTCATGTCTTCTCCCACATTGTATCTGGGCTGGACCTGTGTCTGCTTTCGTCAAAAGAATACAGTGGATTTCTGCTATGCCAGTTCTGGGCTTAAGCCTTAAGAGGGCTCAGCATCTTCTGTTTTGTGCTGCCAGGCGCCTGGGCTATCATGAGAGAAGTCTGACTATCCTGCTGGAGAGATCATGTGGAGAGACCACATGGAAAGAGAAAGAAGCCCAGCGATCTCAGAATTCCGGCCGAGCCTGGCCCCAAGCCAATCTGCCTGCTGTATTCAGCCACCCTAGTGACCACTGGGAGAAGTAACAGAAGAACCCCCGGCTGTGCACAGCCCAGGCCACAGAGTTGTGAGACCGTAAAATAAATGTTCTTTTAAACTACTAAGTTCTGCGGTGGGTTTGCTACACAGCAATAGATAACTGAAATAAATGTCAAAGCAATGGGTTTTAGGCTTCATTACTCTTTCCAAGTACACAGTTATTGAATGAATGAGTATTCCCAAATCCTATATCTCAAAGTCCTGATGACAGTTCTATGAATTCTGCATTGGCTATTTTTCATCATCAGGGAAAAAGGAAAGCCTGCCATGAAAGACCAAAAATTTCACAAAATAGGCTTGTTTATTTATTTATTTATTGCCAGAGCAATAATGCAGCTAATTGTCTGAACCAAAGACCCAGGCACAACGTGGCCGTCTAGATATGAAACGACGCTCCATAAACTTGCAATTTCATTTCTTACTCATGAACGCATTTCCGTCCTCTGAGGACCACGGTGTGCGGTCACTTTCAATTCTGGGACTGTCATCTGGGAAAAGGCAGCATCAGTTTGGCCATGAGACCACAGGTTCGCAAATTAGCACATTTTCAGTGCTCCGTTCATTAGTGGATTCAATGAGACTTTTAAAGGGCTGAGAAAAATCATCAAAATGTGAGATGAAAATGATTAAAGAAAGAAATGAAGGTGGGGGAGGCCCGGCACACTGAGCATCCTGTGACACACCGCCGAACAGACTAGAGTCAGTCACATCTGTCACATCGATGGCTCCACCCCTAGGTCATTTGCCACTTTTGAGTGTTCGTAGCATGCTCTTTTCGGACGTTGCTAGGTTGAACTTCCTTTCTCTTCCGAGGAAGACCACATCAGATGTTGCGAGATTCCCCTAAACTGTGTGATTTTAAAGAAAGTGACTTTAAGAGGTTTAACTTAACATAGATTTGTGCCTTAATGCAAAAAATCGTCCCGGCTTGCATAATAGAAGTACATGAATTGGGGGGAGGGGTTAAAGGCCTGAACTAATATATCATAAGATACAGTTCTTCCTGCTCGTTCATCTGCCTCTCCAATGGCTTTTGCTAATTCTGTGTGTGTGTGTGTGTGTGTGTGTGTGTGTGTGCTGATTCTTTTTGAGGCAGCTGATATTGGCTAAGAAATTCTCAGGGGGCGAAGAGAAGCATAACACACAGCCTCTGCCTTGAAGGAGCTTAGCATTTAGTTTGGGAAACAGTAATATAGGAGAGTTTTAACCATTCTGAGCCACAGAGCCTCCGAGGAACTAATGCTGAAATCAGTCCCTCCTTCATTTGGAGACATGGGCTCAAGTGAAATACCCGTGTGGGTGTCCTCTCACTTCTTTGTGCCAATAGGGCAGCAAGATTCCCTAGTCTTCACTGCACTTTAGTCACCAGAAATATCTACAGTCTCGAAATACATCAACCACCCTATAGCAACTTAGATTAAACAGTAATACGTTTTTAGTTGAAAATGAAAATGACATTTCAGATATTTTTTTCTAATAAAATAGTCCAAACAGGTGAATGGAGCATGAGCTATTATTCTCATTCTTTGGGACGAATAAACTGAGAGAGGTCCACTCGCTAGATTTAAAAGTCAGGAGGTAATGTGCTCATAGATAATAGGTTTGCTGACTTTGAGCCCAAACTCCCCAGAAACATAAATCTTATTCCATCTAGTTATCCCAGTTGGGAGTCGAAGGGGGCAGTTACAAAGCAGTTGATGATTTATATGAAAAGGAAGAGGGAGTCCTAAGCTCAGAGGTCATGGGGTTGCTGGGATGCTGTCAGGAAAGAGTCGGTCCCTCACTCTACATCCCATTTTTATTTTATTTTTATTTTTTACGTATTTATTTTTTTTAATGTTTGTTTATTTTGAGAGCGATAGAGAGTGGGAGAGGGGCAGAGAGAAGGAGAGAGAGAATCCCAACCTCAAGTTCATGACCTGAGCTGAAGTCAAGAGTTGGCCACTTAGCCAACTGAGCCACCCAGGCACCCCTCTACGTCCCATTTTTACGCAGAAACTTCCAACTCAGAGCAGAAAAGGAATGATGGGACTAACATGGGAAAAGGCTCATTTTCTTTTCCAGTGTTGAAATAATACAGGTTTCCTGGTGCATAAGACAGTATTAGGTTTACCATGTCTGTATTGTTTTCACCATGGTGTATGCATATGCATGCACATATATATGCACATATGCACACACATATGCATATTCATACATGAATACACATATATATGTTATCATCTTAATCTACTGTATTTAGTGGACACATAACCTGGGAAGAACACTGGGCCCTTTCTATTTTCATCTGCACCATACTAACTAACTTGCTGAGAAGCTTCCAGCCCCATGTTGAATAGAACTAGAACAACACTGCACAACTTTGTGGACTCTCAACTGCCCTCATGTTTGAGTTACAGAGCAAGGAACCTTTCTCATCTTCTCATACCCCACAGTATCCTTCAGAAGTGTTTGAACAGGGTCTATTTTTCTAGAACAAATCTAAGGCACGAACCGGGCTAACAGAAAACTCAGTTTGAATTTCTGGCCTGTAGTAAATGATTCAAACTCTCCGTGCCTCAGTTGTCTTTTTAGTAAATCGGGGATGATTAAAAGAGAGTCTAAGTGCTCCTCAATGGGAGCTTAACCATGTTAGAAATTCCTTTGACAACAAGGAACAGATTTACTCTAAACACAGGATTGTTGTTACTTTTTTCCTCAATGGTCCTGTGAACTTAAATAAGAGACAATACAATGCATACCCTGTGTGTACTGGCATTTTTTCCCTTCTCCTTCTTCATGAAAGCAAAGAAAAGACACAGGTAATCCAACCGTGGCAAAGGAATAAGCCTCTTCCATAGCTCAGGCCAGACATTTCTCATGCTTTGTCTAGCTGTCTTTAATTTTCTGTTTGATTTTCCACTGCTCTCAAGTAGGATAGAGGGCTGTTTTGGCAGAAATTAACTGTGCAAAAATGTTTTACCATCTGCTAGAATATTCTTGGATGTTATTCCTCCAGAGCACTCATTATTAAAAATATTTATTGGACATTGACAATAGATCAAATTCTGTTCAAAATATGGCTGCCTCACAAGCTACTACTCAAACAAAAGCAAAAAAAAAAATACACAAAAATCCAATATTGATTGCATTTAAGAATGGGCAAGAGTTAGTTCTATCCCTGAATTCTGCTGTTCTTGACACTATTTTTCCTCTTCTAGGAGAAAGTTATTTAAGGCAAGAACTGTGTTTTTCTTATTTAGAATATGCACAGCCCTTAACACAATGCCTTGTGTGCATAGAAGAGGCTAAAAATGTTGACTGATTGACAAAACTGTGAAGGCCTGTGTCATCAACTGAATTTCAAGTTTCTTAAGGGGTAGTGACAGGATTTACTATTTCTTAGGTGGGGGAACATCTGTTTGTTTCTGTTTTTAATGCCCGGCATCTGACTCCCCAGGCTAGATTTGAAAATTTGCCCACGATAGAAGCTGAAACCAGAGATATTTGTTTTCTCAGCCTCCCTTGTAGCTTTTGGACTGGCAAGTGACCTAGTTAGACTGATTAGAAGCTAGTAATGGTAAGGATCAGGTACCGTGGAGAATTCATTGAAAGTAGCAATATTTGCCATTTCGGGAGTGGCAATGGTAGCCTTGCAGGCTGTGGGGGAGGGTACGTGGTGAGACGGGAAGCTTTGAAATTGCGTGGGTTATGAAAATGGACCCAGGAACTAAGCTGTATGTTTTCAGGAGGGGACTCTGGGAGCCCGCTGGAGGGGGAGGGCGGAGAACTGCCTGTGTCAGAGCAGAGAAGACACTATCTGCATTTAAATAATAAGAAGAGAATCCTACCGATGTCAGTGTTATGAATCAATGTCAAGCAGTTCATTCTTTTTTGTAGTCATTCAACGATCATTTACTGAAGACTTGTTGTGTGTCATATGTTGCTCTAGGCTCTGGAGATAGAACGACGGATGAGACAGATAAAATCCTCAACTCAAGGAGCTTATATTCTAGTGAGAGAGATAATAAGCCATCAAGGAAGCAGAAATATATTCTAGGTATCAGCTATTTTGGACAGAGTTGTTAGAGAAGTTCTTTCTCTGAGGTG
Organism: Felis catus; assembly: GCF_018350175.1. Classification (NCBI taxonomy): domain Eukaryota; kingdom Metazoa; phylum Chordata; class Mammalia; order Carnivora; family Felidae; genus Felis; species Felis catus. Next base: position 37,557,194 of record NC_058386.1, read on the forward strand.
GCTACATTTCAGAAGAGCGTTAAAGTGAGGAAGCGTAGGACAGGTGCTTCAGGGAGAGGGAGAGCAGGAGCAAAGTTCCCGAGGTACAGTTGTACTTGACCTGCTTGAGGAATGGTAAAGAGGCTAGTTTACCTGGAGCTGAATGAACCAGGGGAAGATTGATAGGAGATGAGGCTGGAGAGTGTCAGGCACTGTCATGTGCTGACCAGATCCCCCTTTAATGGACTTGTCCCAGCTTTAAGAGTACTGTGGACAGACCTTCCCCAGCTGCTGAGAGCCACCTCCACCAAGGTCATGCCCCTTCCTAGGGCTGCCAGCATCCAATGACTGATCAATGAGGGAGTCTAAAGGCCCAGCATCTTGACCTAACTTAGGACAACTCTAAAACACCATTCCACCTCTAGAACTCTACATGACATTGGCCAAGACTCTTGTTGAGCCTATGTCAAATTTCAATTTCTTCCTCTGCCTGTTCTTGCTTTGTTCCCCTCCTCTGCACAGATGCTGATCCCAAGGACACTCCCTAATAAATACCTTGCCCTGTAGCCTCCGTCTCAGATGGGGAATCCAACCTGCAACAGAGAATTGGATACGGACTTGTGTAGGTGACTAATGTGTTATGGGAAGACTGTAGGTTTCTGAGCAAAGGAGTGATGTCATCAGACTTATATTTTAAAAGGGGTTGCTTGTCTGCTTTGTGCAGAAGAGACTGTCAGAGGAAAAGAGAAAGTTGGGGCAGTATTGCAATGATCCAGGCAAGAAATGATGGTAACATAGACTAGAGAAGCATTGAAGGAGGTGATAAGAAATGAATCAGGATGTATTCCAAAGCCAGAGCTAAAAGGATCAAACAACGCTCTTTAACGCATCAAAGGGGCCGTTAGCCTTAACAATTAGCATCAGAAACAAGAGTGGATTTAAAACGTGGCTATTTTACAAGCACAATTATTGCTTACAATGTGCCACACTAATAAAAATCAAGTCTCGTCTCATATTCATTACCCAAATGGTCTACATCCTGGGAACAAATGTCACTGGGTTACCTGGTGGGATGCCCAGGTAGTGCTGGTGAGGCTGGTGGCCTATTCGCTGACTCTAATATCGGTTCCTGCTAGATACCAGGTGATGAACATTTAGGGTCAATTTGTTCAGGTTTGTTTGAAAAGCCTATTGAATTCTGGCTTTTTCTGTGATTCCTTTTGCTCAATTCAAGGTCTATTGTGATGCCTTGAGTGTTAGCTGTCTCTTATTACTATAAAACATGGGCTTGGGACCTCTCCCACTGACCTTGTAACTTTCGACTAGTCATACCCACGGTGCGGCATGCAGGAACAAATGAAAGCAAACAGCAAACATTTCAGGGCTGTTCACACTTTTCTACGGCACTCTCCAATTTCTCCCTGCTGTTGACCCTTGTCCCTGTCTCTCATGTTTTCCCCCTGCCCCAGCAATTTGGACTTGACATTTAGACTTGCTCTTCCAAGTATTGATTCTCAGCGTTCTTTAGGAATTTTGACTCAGGTGTCTACTTTTGTCCTCCTGTTCGTGGCTGTCATATAGGAAGCCCTAGATTGGCTGTGGACCCAGAACCCCACCCCAATGCTGCCCTCCCTGGATGAATCCCCCACTGACGAGAGGCTGCCTCACCAGCTGGCTGTCTTTCCTCCGTGCTCCCGCTGTGGCTCTATGGTCGTCTACTCTTTGCATGGGTGCATGTCAGAAAATCCCACACCCAGCTTCACTTCGCTCATTCTCCCTGTTTTGGGCTTTTCTTGGCATCCGCTCCTAATTTATGCTTTTCCGTTTTGACCACAGCCCCCTCCCTACCAACAGAGACCTCTCGGGCCTCTAAGGATGCAGGAACCACATCTTTTGCCACATTAATTCTGCAAGTTTACTGACATTAATTCTAGCAATAAACATCATTATTACAGCTCATATTCATGGCGCACATAGCTCTGCATCTGATGGTGCATGTGTTGGCGCGGGCCGCCATAACAAAACACCACAGCTTGGGGCGCGTAAACAACAAAAATTTATTTCTCACCGTTCTGGAGACTGGAAGTTCAAGATCAAGGTATTGGCAGGTTGGTTTCTCCTGAGGTCTCCTTGGCTTGAGATGGTCACATTGTCTCCATGTCCTCAAGTTGGTCTTCACCGTGTGTGTGTGCACATTCCTGGTGTCTCTTCCCCTTGTAAAAAAGATACCAGTCCTATTAGATTAGGGCCCTACCCTTATAACCTCGTGTAATCTTAGTTACCTCTTTAAAGGCCCTGTCTCCACATATAGTCACATTGAGGGTCAGGGCTTCAATATATGAAAGTTGACGGGACACAATTCAGTCCATAATAGTGCATTCCCCACTTTGCCTACCAAACCTCATTTAATCCTCTCAGGAACTCCATGAGGTAGGTGGGTTCCCTTATCATCCCCATTTTACATATGTGGAAACTGAGGTTTACTTTGTGTAAGGTGAAACCTGTAATTTTAGGTGCATTTAGGCCTGAATTCCACATCTGAGTGAAAGCACAGCTCACTCCCTTAATCTTTCTTATAGACATCTTCTCAAAGGTTATTTACCTCTTTTGTAGGATTTATGTCAGGTTACTCTAATTCTACTACAAGGTAGAGTATTCTACTAATACTCTAATATGGGTCTTTTTCTTCTATTGGCTGTGAGCTCCTTGGTGACCTCCAGAGCTATTTGGAGTCCACAATGACCTGTTCAGCTGTAAGGCCTGTGCTGCCTCTGGTTTGTTGTGCAAGAGTCCTGAGAGACAGTGGAAGTCAATCCAATACAAGGGTGTAAATCATGGGGCTGTAGTTGGTGCAAGGCTCTGCGGTCTGCTTTTATTGCATTCTGGGAGGAGGACAATTTGATAAGTTTCCATGATTTGAAGTGGGAATGAAAAAGCATGTGCATGCAATTCATTCTATTCAATTTCACCATACACCAAGGTTTGTACCCTCCACCGCAGTCAAGACTCTGAGCAAACAGCTCCATCAACACGAGGACACGCTGGGTTCTCCTTTATAGCATGTTCAGCTCCTTCCCTATCCCAAATCCTTGGCAACAACGAATCTGACCTCCATTTTAAAATTTTCCCATTTCAAAAATATTATCTTAATGAAATCATGTGGTATATAACCTTTCAGGATTGCCTTTTTCACTCAGGGTCGTTCTGGACATTCATTCAAATTGTGGTATGTATCAACAGTTCATTGCTTCCTATTTCTGAGTGGTAGTCCATGTGTATATGAATCACAGTCACTAAGCCATCTTGTTGAAGGATATCTAGGCTGATTCCAGTCTTTGCCTATCAAAAATTAAAACCACTATTGGGGCACCTGGGTGGCTCAGTTGGTTAAGCATCTGACTCTTGGTTTCAGCTCAGGTCTTCATCTCACAGTTCATGGGTTCGAGCCCCGCAAGCTCCACACTGGCAGTGAAATATTTCTCTCACTCCTCTCTGCTCCTCCCCACTCACACTCCTCCTCCAAAATAAATAAACAAACAAACAAAAAAAAACTATTGACATTTGTGTATAGGTTGTTGTGTGAACATTTCTCTAGAATAAATACCTAAGAGTGCAATCGCAAGGTCCCTCTGGATGAGGGAAGAGAGTTTCAATTCCAGGGGGGACAAAGAAGCTTTCTGGATGGGGCCTCTTGCTGTAGTGGAGTTCCCTTTTGCTGTTTCTACCCATCTGCCTCAGTTATCTCTCGGTGGGGTAGGGGCGTCTAAGGCACGACCTAGATGGAGAGCACTTCTCCTGATTGCTTGTTGTTGGTGAGGCTCCCTATTGGTCCCTCTTGTGAGTGGTGTCTTGCATGATGTTGTCAGGTGGACTCCCATTCAATCTGAGGAAGAAATGAACCTACCTGGGCTGCCTTCTGTTGCTAGGTCAGGAGTAGGGAAAGGCTGGGTCTGAGTTGTCTTCTTCTATCAGGTGGGAGCACATGACACTGTGCTGCTAGGTTGTTCTTTTAGTCTTGGGGTCTCAAAAGAGTTCATCTTCTTACCATCTTCCCAACTTCTCATTTTGCTGTTTCTTTCCTAATTTCCAGGGTTTATAGTTGTGCTTAATGGGGAGGAACAGGGCGAAAGGGGTCTATGCAATCTTGTTTGGAACTGGAAGTCTGGACTGATTTTTAAGATAAGCAAAGAGGTGGCCATTTGAAGATAAAAATTGAGGTGATAGGTAATGGCTGTTTTTTACTGTCTTTTTTTTTTTTATCTATTCAGAGCAATATTACACAGCAGCAGCTCTGACCCTGACTGGTTTCAGCCTTTTGCATGTAAGATTTCCCCTAGTTTTCACATATCTAAGCAGATTGCTACCCTCCCATTTTTATTATGGGGTAGGAGTGGAGTGGGTGGATGGAAATAGGAAGTTTCACCCTCATAGTGGACATTTGTTTCAAAGGACTCATGCCCCTTTTTCTAATTTCTTCTAAGGCAGAAATGACTGTTGTGAAATTCAACCCATACTCCATGGCCTTATTGAGGTGGATCAATGGGAAGGTACTTCCCTGTTCTTTAGAACCAACGTTGAACATCAAGCTTTAGACAGACACCTGCCAGAGACTTAGCAAGCATTATATGTTCCATTTGTTCCAACAGCATGAAATTTATCTTTCTGAGAAAGGAGCACTTCGAATTTTGTTGGACTAATTTAAGAAGAGCTAATAGACACGATCTTTTATTTCCACCTTTTATTTTTCTTGAGAGACAGAAGACTAATGCATCCATGACAGGGGTCAGGGGCTTTAAGCTTCTGAAGTAGAATTTTTCCCAAGAATCTTCTGAATGATGCTCATAAGAATCCTGTAAGATAGGTATTATTTCCTCCATTTTATAGATGATGAAGCTCCATCTCGACAAGGGTAAATGACTTAACCCTTGTCTAATGAGGGACAGGAGAATCCACCCAGCTTTGAATCCTAGTCATGACTCAAAAGCCCATGTTGTTCCCTTAATTTAGTTAAACTTCTATTAAGTGTCAAGCATTGTGTTAAGCTCTGTACACATCAAACGCTGTCTTAGCCAAGAAATGCTCTATTATAAATTTTTAAGTCCTGTGAAATTGTTCTCCTCAGTTTTCCTTTAGGTGAAAGCTACACGGACACAGGAGCAAGGTACAAATGTAATGGCCAGCAAGGGACATGATCCATTTCCCAGACTACAACTGTAAGGAACCTCTGTGTTTTTTTTTTTAATTTTTTTTTTCAACGTTTATTTATTTTTGGGACAGAGAGAGACAGAGCATGAACGGGGGAGGGGCAGAGAGAGAGGGAGACACAGAATCGGAAACAGGCTCCAGGCTCCGAGCCATCAGCCCAGAGCCTGATGCGGGGCTTGAACTCACGGACCGCGAGATCGTGACCTGGCTGAGGTCGGACGCTTAACCGACTGTGCCACCCAGGCGCCCCACCTCTGTGTTCTTTATGTCTGATGTCTTGAAGATAATGATATTGATTGTATTTCCATCCAAAACATCGGTAGTACAGGATTTCCTGAATAAATGATATAATTACAGTCACTATTTAAGTGGTAGTTCAATGGGGAGATTTTTTAAAATTTATTTATTTTGGGGAGAGAGAGAGAGTGCATGTACGGAGGGACAGAGCAAGACAGGGACAGAGGATCCCAAGTGGGCTTTGTGCTGACAGCAGAGAGCCTGATGTGGGGCTCAAACTCACGAACCGCGAGATCATGACCTGAGCCAAAGTCAGATGCTTAATCACCTGAGCCACCTGGGCGCCCCAATGGGGAGATTTTATAATAGATTAGATGTTACAATGTTCAGAAATGTAAATTTTACTCATATTAAGAAAACAACAATTTCTTTAATTCTGCATCATATTTCTCTTACCCTACTATGGTAAATATTTTCTCTCTTTTAACTTTATTTGGCTATGGCAACGGGTAGCGAAGGAAGAGTACAACTGTGAAGTCTTTGCAGCTAGAGACATCTGGTTGGAATTCCCGCACTGTCACTTACTTTCTCTGTGACCTTCGGCAAGTGTCTTCAGTTCGCTGAACCTTAGTGTCTTCTGTGAGAAAATAATAACACCTCTCTCATATAGCTGCTTAGGGGGTTGAATGTGGTTAAGTACATGGCACATAGTAGGGTCCCCCAAATGTTAGTTCTTTCCCTGTTTCCTCTGTCCACTCTCAGAATGACCTTTGGTTAAAAGGATTTATATTAAGTTCTTAGAGAGGAACAAGTCCCATTTCCCATTGAGTCTGAATTCCTGAGGTGAATCCTTTGTTTTGTCAATGACACATGTAGCAGAATCATCTCTTCCTGGGGCACCAGGGTCGTTCAGTCAGCTAAGCATCTGACTTCGGCTCAGGTCATGACCTCACATTTCTTGGGATTGAGCCCCCATCAGGCTCCCGGCTGTCAGCGCAGAGCCCGCTTCAGATCCTCTGTCCCTCTCTCTGCCCCTCCCCCACTCACACTTGCACTGTCTCTCTCAAAATCTCTCTCTCTTAAAAGTAAACATTAAAAAAAAAAAGAATAGCCTCTTCCTATTGCTTTGAAAAGTGTGTGCGATAGTCTCACCCCCACCATAAGCTAAAAAGGGCAGTCTGAGTTTTGGTTTCTGAGTTCAGAACTCTTTGTCGATGAGATTGTTATTGGCTTGTGTGCTGCAGAGCTAAAGATAGAGTTTTTGAGGCATGGAAAAAGCCTCCCCACCCAGGGGATTCTAGAAATTCCAGGCCTGAGAGGCAGAGATGGGCCCACGAGGAGATAGGTGTCTGGGAGGACAATTTTCCCCAAGGCCAGAGAGGGTTTATTTTAGAGGAGGACTTTCTCATAAGGTGTCTCATGTAGTACCATGGATGTCTATGACCTTTTTATCATGAATTGCCAAGAGGTGGCTAGGACTGAAGGATAAGAGATATGAACTTGAAAGTTCAGATACAGATCTTTGGGCCACTGTTAGGCTTGGACAATAAGCATCTGCTAAGTCTGCTAAGACTACAGGGCCCTGCCAGAATATCCTATAAGAACCTCTGTGAGGCAGGTTAGGTAAAGTACTATGGAAACAAGGAACTCTTGAATCTCAGTGACCTCACACGAAAGATGTTTATTTCTTGCTCACAGCCTTCATGGTTGACTAGGGACTCTGCTCCACATTGCATCCACGCCCTAGGGCCCACACAGGGAATAAACCCTCTCTGAAAACATTGCAAAGGATGCAGTGGATCTCAGAGAGCTTCTTCCTGGAGTGGCACACATCATTTCAGCTCACGTTTCGCTGGCCAAGGTAAGTCTTTTATTTTTTTATTTTTTTTTAATGTTTATTCATTTTTGAAAGACAGAGAGAGAGAGAGCACAAGCAAGGATGGGGCGAAGAGAGAGGAGGACACAGAATCTGAAGCAGGCTCCAGGCTCTGAGCTGTCAGCACAGAGCCCAACACGGGGCTCGAACTCAACAACTGCGAGATCATGACCTGAGCCAAAGCCGGACGCTCAACCGACTGAGCCACCCAGGTGCCCCTGGCCAAGGTAAGTCTTATGGCTGCACCTAACTTTGTGCAGGTAGAAATGCAATCCTACCATGTGCCCTGGAGGAAAGAGAACAGAATATTGTGAACAATCCTAATGCTTTTAACAGTCTGCCTTTCTGGTCATGGAATGCTCAGTTTACTCCCTTCTTACGCATAAAACATTCAGACTTAACTCAAAGGAGGCAATCCAAAAGTCCCATTTAGTCTTGGCATCAAAGTTCAAAGTCTAACATCTCTGGGTCATGCACGGTAGTCTCTACATCTAGGAGTGATATGCAATGATGACTATTTCAGGTCTAGATGGAACTTCTCTTGATCCAGAGACGTATGAACTAACACTGGAAAGTATCCCCACGTATATAGCATTCACAGTAGAATAGAGGCAAGCTAATGGCAATAACATTTCTATTTTACAATTGGAAAAATGGGAGACGTTGGTCTGTAGAGATTCTACTGGGCAGGGATTGGAAGGGTCCTCTGTCAAGGAAATGGAGAACACTTAATTATTCAGCCCCAGTTCTATTTCCTAGCTCTTAGTCACTCTCTTGGGCCTCATTTAGAAAGGCATGGGAGGGCATATTCTCCTTGGGGGATAAGCCACTGCATCAATCTACTTTGGCTCAGTCATGTCAAACTGCCACAGACTTTCTTTATCCAGGCCCATGGCTTCTTTGTCAGTACAGCTCCCTCAAAAAATTTGCTTTTTATCTATTTAATTCCACTTACATGTATATTCCGGTAACCACACACACACTTCTTCTGTAGATATCTTTGTTTTGATTTAAATGAAGGGACTTTACTACTCTTTGATGGGAGAGCTATGTTCTCATCTTTGTAACAATTATGACAGGTTAGTTGTTTATGCTATACTAACAAACAAATGCAAAATTACAGCGGCTTAAATAAATAAAGATCTGGTCTCTCACTAGTGCTTTGAGACCATTGAAAGTCAGCTGAGAGCTCTACTCTGTCCCCTCACTCTGGTAACCAGGCTGAAAGAAAAGAAAGCATAGTGAATCACAGTGTGGCTCTTCGAAGTCCTTTCTTGAAGGTATGCCTTATACCCACTCACACTTCACTGGTCAATGCAAGCCCAATGGGCACAACTAATTTCAAGTGGGAAGAAAGTAAGTCCTGACCAGTGCACTGGAAGGAGAAAGATCTGGAATATTCGTGAATAGTATTAATCACTATCGCAAACTACCTGGACTTCTGCATGATCTATTGTAGGGCTTCCAAAATATGGTTAAGATGGCATTTCCTACCAGCCAGACCCATGAAACTTTGGGACCGATGATCTGATACATTCATAATTGTAGTGGGGTAATATTTTACTATTAACTGATATGTTTTCCATTCTCTGTAAGTACTTTTGCCCCATGGCTCCTCTCTCGCCTCATCTCCTTGGGCACCCAGGACTTACTGAATCAGTGAAGGAAGGACACAGCACAGTAAGAGAATACATTCTCAGCTGGGGTGGAGATCTGTGGAAGATTTCAAAATAAATGGTTCAAGCTCCTAGCAGAAACAGTGGGTTGAAAGAATGGGTTTTGAATCTCAACAGCCTGTGTTTTGAGTGCCAAAAATCAATATTTATGCCATAAACAGTAGATTGGTGATGCCACATGCTGAGAAGGTCGGTTCTCCTTCCTTAGACTCGGTAAGGATTCTATTGTCAGGGTAGTAGAGAAAAGGGGACATACAGATAAAAGCTGGAGTGGTCTGACCCTGTACTGTAGGCTCCCTCCCCAGGTTTTCTTGATCTCTTATCATTTTTTTTTAACTTAACCGATTTACAAAAGTAAATCACCGTGGCTCTTTGTCTCACAGAGCTCAAAACCTTGGGGGAGGGAACAGATATATTAAGAAATAATTATAGAATATTCAGCAAAGATTTAAATACCAGAAGTGCAATTGTTAGGGGAGAAGAGGAAACTGGTGTCTCTATGAGAATCAGGGACAAGAAAAAAGCTTACAATTTCCCACCTCTTCTAGGGAAAAGCAGGGACAGAGCTCATGCAGCATTTCTTAAAAATGCTATTATTACTCTTATTCCATTCCTTCTTCATCCATTGTACTCATGCTCAGAAATTCCTGCTTTTTTCCAAATTGGTCCTTCCTTGCCACAAAAGCATAAGATCTTCCATTGATTGATTGATTGATTGATTTATAATCTTTTTAAAAAAGATTTCTTTAATGTTTTTTATTTTGAGACAGAAAGCACATGCATGAGTGGGAAAGGGACAGATTGAGAGAGAGAGAGAGAGAGAGAGAGAGAGAGAATCCCAAGCAGGCTCTGCACTGTCAGCTCCATGCAGGGCTCAATCTCACCAATTGTGAGATCATGACCTGAGCTGAAATCAAGAGTCAGACACTTAACCCGCTGAGCCACCCAGGCACCCCTAAATCTTTTTTTTTTTTTTTTTTAGTTTATTTTGAGAGAGAGGGATAGGAGCAGAGAGAGAGGGAGAAAGAGAATCCCAAGCAGGTTCCTCACTGTCAGTGCAGAGCTGGACATGGGGCTTGAATTCAGGAACCATGAGATCATGACCCGACCTGAAACCAAGAGTCAGATGCTTAACTGACTGAGACATGCAGGCACGCACCCTTCCTTTTATTTATTTATTTATTTAATGTTTATTTATTTTTGAGAGAAAGAGAGAGATACAGAGAATCCCAAGCAGGTTCCTCACTGTCAGTTCAGAACCTGACACCAAGCTTGAACTCACACACTGGTGAGATCTTGTCCTGAGCCAAAGTCAGCAGTCTGACACTTAACCAATTGAAACCCCCAGGCCCCCCAAGATCTCCCTTTTAGACCTTCCTCAACACAACCATCATGGCTGCCTCGTGTCAGGGGAAGATTTACCGTGAAGCTAATGAGTCTTAAGCTTCAGGGCCCCTCACTTTCCTGGGCCCCTCCCAAGGCCATGGGAGGGGCCTAAGTGATAGGCTCACATTGTCATAGGATTTTCTACAATGAACAAAAGTATTTCAACAGCAATTGGTTACAATAACTGTCTCATTCTCCTCCAACTTCCCCTCTTTTACATTTCCCCTAACGTAAAGTGGGTATGGAAAAGCTATGACCCTAGATGGGATCTGGCTGTAAGGAAGTGGAACTGGGAGTCTATATTAGTTCCTTAGGGCTCGTGTAACAACGTTTCACAAACTCAGTGGCGTAAAACAATAGAAATTTCTTCTCTCATGGTTCTAGAGGCCAGATGTCCAAACTTAAGGTTCAGCAGGGCTCCCTTGGGGGGGGTCTGGAAAGCAGTGCGATTTTTGGCCCCAAATCTTCTAGCTTCTGGTGGCTGCCAGGATTCCTTGGTGTTCTTTCGCTTTATGGCTACATCATTCCAATCTCTACCTCTGTCTTCACATCACCTTCTCCTCTGTGAGTGTAATCTCTCTTTGCCTGTCTCTTATAAGGATACCTGTCGACAGTATTTAGGCTCCACCTGGATAGTCCAGAATAATCTCTTTATCCTTGAGATCTTCAAGATTCTTAATTATATCCCCAACACTCTTTTTGTTTATAAGGTAGCAAGGGCATGTTCCAAAGATTAAGATCTGGTATCTTGGGGTTGCCATTATTCAGCTGACTAGAATCATTTTAATTGTGTTTAGCAGGATACATCCGTGCAGCCTGCAGTCATTTCTTTGCACAGTTAAGTAGCTGCTAGCCATCCAGATAAAATTACCCTCCTTCCCAAGGTGGTGACTCACCTCATATTGTCACATGAAGGTACAGGGCCGTATTGTGATGTGAAACTGCCCCATAGGGGCCTGGAACCAGAAGTATATAGAGTTAACTAACTGGGATTTAAATAAAAACTTTAAAAAAAAAAAAAAGGGAAGTATGTAGCTAGGTCGTGGAGGAAAGACAAATGTAAGGGGCCTGAAACTGATCTGTGAAAAATTATTCTAAATATCACAGCATATCTGTAACAGAAATTTGACACAGATTTTCCTAAAATTAAAAATGCACATGCCACAGGGTGCCTGGGGGGCTCAGTCGGTTAAATGTCCCACTCTCGATTTTGGCTTGGGTCATGGTCTCATGCTTCGTGAGTTTGAGCCCTGCATCAGGCTCTGCACTGACAGCACAGGTTGAGATTCTCTCCTTCCTCTCTCTCTGCCCCTCGCCTGCTCACAGGCACTCTCTCTGTCAAAATAAATAAATAAATAAATAAATAAATATTTCTTAAAAAAATTTTAAATGTACATGCCAGTATCCGTAGCAGGTTGTAAAGTGGAAAGAAATTTTTCCTCAACTGTCAATAAGAAAAAATCAATCTCCGGGGCACCTGGGTGGCTCAGTTGGTTAGGTGACCGACTTCGGCTCAAGTCATGATCTCACAGTTGGTGAGTTCAAGCCCTGCATTGGGCTCTGTGCTGACAGCTCAGAGTCTGGAGCCTGCCTCGGATTCTCTCTCTGCCCCTCCCCTGCTCATGCTCTGTCTCTCTGTCTCTCTCAAAAATAAACATTAAAAAAAATTAAAAAAAAAAAACAAATTTCCATCATCTATGCTAGAAGACTGAATTCTCTTTCTATTCCCTGTATAGAATATGATTTTTATAAGAGATCAAGCAATTTGTGGCCCCAACTTAGGAAAACGCTGTTGTTGAGGAGTGTCAGGCAGTTAATTCACACAAAAAAAGAAGTTTTAGAGATTTTTGTGATATTTGACAAGTTTTTCTAAAATTTGCAATTTTTTTGTGTTTTTCCATTCTAAATAGCAATTAACTTATGTAGTTGATTTTGTGTTCATCTCCTAAAGGGACTCTCAGAATTGTATAAGCTTCTGTTGCAGTAAAATCTAGACAATCCCCAAACTGAGAGCTCAGACAGCTCTAAGGTTCAGGGTCCTTCTGAAGTGAGTGAAGGGGACAGCTTCTTATCTTCTTACGGGCAAATAAGGGGAAACTGCCCCAGGAGTTGAATCTCCTCGACATTCCCATGAAGTTACCCTTATTTTTCTGGCTTGGCGAAACTGGCAACACAGAGCAGGTACTCTCCAGCTTTTGTCCGGGGCATCAGGCTGAACTCAGTGCTTCTCTCAAGCTTGGGTGAAAAATCAAATACTTGAGGGTGATCGATTGAATAAGTGATGTGCAGTGCATCGGTCCATTTTTTTGTGCACACTGATACGCTGGCCTCGTGTAAGCCAGGCCGTCGGAGATGTGTGTAGATTCCCATACTGAATTGCTCTTCCTGGCTAATTTTTATATGGTGGCACCAAGAGGAGGATAAGAAACTGATCTGTGAAGCTAGTGTCTGTGTTTACTGTAAGGATGCTGTTGAAGAAGTTGTCCATTACGTTCCTATTTATGAGGACCCAAGGGAGGCATTTTGCTCTGGCTCTCCTGAGCATCAAGTCTGATTTTTATCTTAGGGACACTGCAAATCATGTATCTGGTTTTGTCTCACATCTTTGGTTCTTAGTGGAACTATGAGGACTTAGAACAACAAACATTTCGGGTACGAATATTATCTTATATTAACTGCTTGAATTTTCCCCTTTCCCCGATTTTCCTATTTGCTTCTCATTGTTATTTTAATCTTACGATATTAAATATATTTATGGGGGCACCTGGGTGGTTCAGTCAGTTAAGCCTCCCACTCTTGATTTCAGCTCAGGTCAGGTTGGTGGGTTCAAGCCCCACATTGGGTTCTGTGCTGACAGTAGGGAGCTTGCTTGGGATTCTCTCTCTCTCTCTGTCCCTGCCCCCCTTCAATATAAATAAACATTAAAAAAAATAAATGTATTTATGTAAGTCACCCCAAAATCAGTCCGCATCAACATGGGCATAAATAAATAATAATTTTAAAACCACATCCAGTGGTTAAAAAAATAGCAAAACACCTGAAGTATATTTCCCTTCAAGGCATTATTAATTGCATGATATTTCTGCACGGGCCTTTTTCCAGCAAGTTGGAACCTCATTTAGAGAGAAAGGGTCCAAGTTGCATTAATGAAACCTTAGACATTCTCAGCTGAGGGGGGAAAAAAAACCAGCCTCATTTTCTTTCCTCTTCCTTTTTTCCCTTTTCCCTTTCTGCACTATGATTATTGTTCACTTAAGAGTACAAAGTTTCTCTGAGGCCATCCGTTCTTTCTTCTTCAAGTAGGTTTAGTCAAATTACACAGGACAGAGATGACAAAGGCTTTCCTGCTTTCCGCTCTGGAGAGAACTGGCCACGTGTTCTCCTTTCCTTTTCCCGAGTCAGCATTTGGTTCATCCAAAGCTTTGGGAAGACTGCTTAGAGTTAGAAGAAAGAATAAGCACAGGGAGAGACCCACAGCCTATATTTTAAATTTGAAAAGTAACCCTGCTCTGTCAATGACTGAACAATTGTGTTGTTAATACGGTTCAGAAGAGAGACTGGGGGATTCACTTAACTTCATTATGACACTCAACTCTAAGGTGAGATCATGCTTTTCAGGCTAAAGAGACACCCAAGATACCCAGCTAAGGTTATTTTACCTACCCAGGGCCGATTCCCCTTATTTTCTCGTTCCCCAAAGGAACATTCATCTGGTTGGTTGCTGATTACGTGATACAAGCTGAATAAGTCTATATGAATTCTGATAGCTTTTTTTTTTTTTTTCATATTTTCTTCAGCGCCAGTTCAAACAGTCTCTAGTAGGGGCACCTGGGTGGCTCAGTTGGTTAAGTGTCCGACTTTGGCTCAGGTCATGATCTCATGGTTCATGAGTTCAAGCCCCACGTCGAGCCCCACGTCGGGCTCTGTGCTGACAGCTCAGAGCCTGGAGCCTACTCAGCACAGAGCCCGGAGCCTACTTCAGATTCTGTGTCTCCCTCTCTCTGTCCTTCCTCCACTCACACTGTGTTTCTCTCCCTTTCTCAAAAATAAACAAACATTAGAAAAATGAAAAAAAATAGTCTCTAGTCAATGCTTCACATGATTTTTAGACATTTTCAACTAGGAGGTAATCTGGTGATTTTTTTTTTTTAATTACCATTATTGCTAAAATCTCTTGCCCCCTTAGCATGGGCAATTTTTAACTGCATATCTAAATTAGATTCCTCTTTATTTTTTTTATTTTTTTAGATTCCTCTTTATTTTTGACCTGGTGCCCCACCTGATTTCAAGTTCAGGTAGTTATGTTTTGTCTCAAAACTTATGAATCAATGTTCTGTTCTACATCTCCCTGAGTGTTAAGGTTCTTATGACCTCGATATGACATTCCTTTACTTACCCCAGGCTCACACTCCATCTTACAATTGACTGTCTGTTTCCATGTTCTGTCCACGGGCCGTTCCACAGGAACACTTCCGATCAATGTCTGTCTTGTGACCCTATGCTAACTATACTCCCATTTTCATGACAATTTCTGCTCACTATGCACCCATTCATGATGGCTCCTGGTCTGCCTTGTCCTGAGCTGCTTAGAGCTCCTCTGAGGCCACATCCTGCTTTGAATGGTAAGGACATGAAATTGAGGCCCCCAAACAAATCATTTAAAGTAAACAAGCAATTCGAAACAAAAGCCTCCATCAGAGAATACATTTGTAGAGAATAAAGGTTATTAAGATCGATTTTGAATGGCTCTCCACACATGGTTGGGGGTTGTGTGTGCTTGTGTGTAGGTGAGTAGGAGAATATTTGCTGTATGAAGAGAAATAGAGGCAGGACCTTACAATGTAGAGGCTAACCTGGGGCTCCTGGTGGCTCAGTCGGTTAAGCATCCAACTCTTGACTTTGGTTCAGGTCATGATCTCATGATTCGTGAGTTCAAGCCCCACATTGGGCTCTGTGCTGACAATGCAGAGCCTGCTTGGGATTCTGTCTCCCTCTCTCTCTGCCCCTCCCCCCACTCTTATCTCTCTCTCAAAATAAATCAAAATGAACTTAAAAAAAAAAATGTAGAGGCTAACCTGAATCCATCATGGGAAGAGATGTGAGTGACATTACCAGGGCCCTCTTTACTTTGCCTCCTTACTTGGCGCCTTGGATACTGGCTTGCTCTGAAAAGGAGAGAATGCTAGGGAATCTTTTTACTTGACTGTCCATACTCCTTAGTACATAACAAGGAAACTTACACATCTTGCCACCATGCCATGTCCCAGAAGGGATCCACCTGTCACCCCCCTGACTCTTATACCAACCTTTCTAGGCACAAGCAAATCAAGTGCTCCATGACTGCTTAATTACAATGAACTGGCAAAACTATTTGTTTTACTTCAAGTGCTCCATTTTTTCCTCCATGTTTGACTCATGGAATATGCTTATGTGACAACTGCTAAATCAGAATCTTTTCCGTTTGGTGCCTTGTCACAAGGCTTTAGAAGCTGGTGCACCACATGTAAATCATGCTTCACCTACATTCTCTTTTTTTATCCCAAGCCCCGCAATCTCAATGTTATGCACCCTAATACAAGCATCCCAAAAAGGAGCCCAAGAAAAACATTACACATCATTTGGTAAAGACCATATTATGCAAAGGAACATTAAACACAATAACAGCAGGGCGCCTGGGTGGCTCAGTCGGTTAAGCGGCCGACTTCAGCTCAGGTCATGATCCCGGGGTCCATGAGTTCGAGCCCCGCATCGGGTTCTGTGCTGACAGCTCAGAGCCTGGAGCCTGTTTCGGATTCTGTGTCTCCCTCTCTCTGACCGTCCCCCGTTCATGCTCTGTCTCTCTCTGTCTCAAAAATAAATAAATGTTAAAAAAAATAAAAAAAAAAAACCACAATAACAGCAGTTCTTAACATGTTGAGAATTTACAAGATGGCAGATACAAAGGCACAAAGCAATTTGCATGCAGTTTATCTAATCCTAACAGCAACCTTGAAGAGTGGGTATTGTAGAAATACAGACAAGTACAATTCTTGTTCTCCACTCCAGAAGGGAAAAGGCCAGCTGGCTGGTTCCTAGAGGAATTTGTTACCTTTGTGAATTTCAGTCTGACTCTCAGCCTCGTGGGCCTAAAAACTCGACTACATTGGCTCAGTGAATGTGGAACCATCTCTCAAGGGTAAATCATAAGCCAAAGAGAAACCACCATCAGACAAACCAGATACTCAAACCCACATGCTTAGCATATGTATCAGTCAGGGCTCAACAGGAGACAGATGGCATGCTGAGATCAAGATAATTGGGAAAAGGCTTAATAAAAGAGTTATTTACAAAAGTGTGGGCAGGAGTAGGGAAACCAGATAGGATAGTGCAGAACTGGAGTAAAAATTGCTCCATTTTTACCTCTAAGCCTGAAAAGATGAGGGAAAGGATTGGTTTCAAAGAGAAAGTTTTAGAGAAGGGATTATCTTAACAGGAGCAGCAATCTTCAGTCCAGGAACTCAGCTTACCCAAATCAATCTTAGAGGGAGGTACTATAAGGATCAATCCTCTGAAATCACTCTCCTTCTCTCCAGGTTCCAGGTAAAGCTTCCCACTGGGGAAGCCCAATAAGAAGCCACAAGGCAAGATTGTTCCTTGAGGGAATCTATACAGATGAACTTTCTGGACTA
The DNA here is from genome assembly GCF_018350175.1 of Felis catus. Lineage (NCBI taxonomy): Eukaryota > Metazoa > Chordata > Mammalia > Carnivora > Felidae > Felis > Felis catus. The sequence continues at coordinate 37,574,221 of NC_058386.1, forward strand.
AAGAGCAGGATAGAGAAGAATGGAGAGCAAATGTTTAGAGACATAAGATATACGCTCCTGAAGCCAAACCTTGGTCAGAAGACACGTCATTAATTTGTCATAAATAATTGCCTTACCAGGGGCTAGGAATCCTTGGGGTTCATGTGGTCAGTCCATTGTCCACCTAGGTAAACTATGTGACAGGCCAGATCATGATTAGACATTTGTTGGCGAGCATGGGCTCAGGGTAAGAGAAGTGAGGAGAATGGAGTCTTTGATGATGTCAACGTAAAATTGCCTGATACATTCATATACATATATACAGAGTGGATGACCTCACCCCTGGGACTGGAATACCGAAAGCTAAAAAGTCTTCTGGTGTCTGATGTGGTATAACAAACTACCCCAAAACTCAATGACTTAAAACAACAAACAACCATTTTTCATAATGCTGTGGGTTAGCTGTGGTTCTGTGGTTCTCCTTGTTTGGGGAGATGGTCTAGGACAGACTTGTTTGGGGAGACTTGTTTGGGGCTAGATGGTCTAGGACAGCCTCACTCGTACGTACAGGGCCTCAAATGTGATGGTTCAGATGGCTGAACAGTTGAGGCCTCCCTACAGGTAGACTCTCATCCTCCAGTCTTATTCACATGATGAGAAAAGGTAGCAGCAGCAAGAGAAGGCAAGCCTCACTCTGTAAGCACTGTTCAAACCTTTGCTTGTGCCATATTTGCCAGTGTCCCATTGGCCAAAGCAAGTCACATGGAAAAACCTGTATTCAAGGGTGGAGGAATACACTCTACCTTCTGATGTGAGGAGCTTTTAATCTACTGCATCTTTATTTCTATGTTAGGCATAGTCTATCCTGTTGGGCAGGAAACATCCGAAATTTGTTGGCTCATAATCTGTCTCCCTTTTCTGATATTTGGACAATTGTGTTTGTAATGTTCTGCTATGTTTCCATAGCTAACTGCAGCTGCTATTCTGATTGCATTTGTTACCAGGTCTCACAGCCATTTTGTATTTTTAGGACTATCGGGCAATGAGTCACGGTGTTGATGTTTAAGGTTCATTCTCAAACACAATTTTTATTTTCCTTATTTTCAATTCTTTTTTTTTGGGGGGGGGGGCTCTAATAAGTCCCTAAGATTTATAATATGTATTGTTATTCTCATTTTTCAGATGGTAGCATTGAGAACACAGACAGTAGAGGTTGGATTTGAACCCAGATCTAACAGAATCCACAGCCTGTTCCCTTTCCTTTGTATTCAATTACTCCTCCACATTTACATGGTTTTGAAACCACAAAGTACAACTGAAAAATAAAGGAGCAGCAGCAGCATTTTTATTATTATTAGCATTGTCAGTATTATTCAAGGTAGAGTCTGAGTTCACAGTGAGGCAACAAGCACTCCATGGGCAATATTTCATTCTTCCCTTTTCTCAGGAGCCAGTAATTAACACTTCATAAGACTTACATAAGAATCAGTCTTTATTAGAAGGTTCTGGGTTTAATGGTTTCCCATTCTATTAAATAGCCATTTATTCTTTTAAATTAGCTGTCATTTCAATAAGGAAGCCAATTGGTTGAGCAACTGGACTACCAGGTGTACAAATTAAACCATCTGTGGAGCAAGCATGTCTCCCGCTCCCATTATACTCCACATCAGGGGCAAGGACAAGCCCACAGGTTGATGAGTCCCTGCCTTCAGGAAAATTGCTGTCCAATTTAGGGCCATCAACTAATATCTAATTATGATTTAGCTAAGTCAATGTCCCCCTATATCCAAATAGATTGCAGTGGCAAGAATTGATTGAAAATCAAAAGAGGCGAATGAACAGTGGCTTCTTCTATAAAATACTATTAAGTAAATATTAATAGTTTGGATATTTAAAGACAGGAAAAAATAGGTATGGTGGCTTTGTGGGTATCACCAATGACAATATCTTCCTGGGTTTTTGTAATATGCATTATCAATTCATCAGCGTTTCACAACACATACTTTGGAAAATGCTAATCTAAATGAAACGTTTTGTTTTATAGATCCAACAGAATTTTATTTAACAAATATTTATTCAGCAGACATTATATGCCAAAAACTGGTTTTTAAGCTCTGTAAAAGGACAGATAAGGAAATTAAGACCCAAAGGAGTGAAGCAACTTGAGAGTTGATACATCAAGTAAATGGACTGAGCCAAGGCCAAAGTCTGAGCTCTTCAATTGCCATGTTCTTTGACAAACATGATTAAGTCTCACAAAAAAAAGTATTTGGGCAGGTATTATAATTATTCTCCTTTTTCAGATCAGTAAATGTGGCTCAGAGAAAAAGAGTAACCTACCCAATGTCATCCAACTGACAAAATATTGACCAATAATTCTGTCCTGACCGGTCTGACCCCAGATATTTACTCTTTTACTACAACATGTTTATTATTTTCCTATTATATCTTTGATATGGCAAAAGATAGAACTGGCTTTGGATACAGAAGCTGGCAGGCTCTAAGGACGTCAGGGCTGGGGGTTAGGATTAGCTCCTTATCCTAGAAGGAACTCCTGTGGGGACATGGAAACAAAGGCTTGGACATTCATGGTCTCAATGAGCTGGCCATCTTTGATGGGGATTACTGTACATATCAAGCTGTACTCTGCCCATCTTGGGTCACCACAGACTCCAGATGTGTTAGTGCCAGTCTATTTCAACAGTCCTATTGCTAATAGAGAGTCTTCAGTACATTTTTGCAGACGTCATTGTCTCAAGTCCTGGGCAGGACTCAACTTACCAGATGTGGAGTAGTGACTTCCATGAGTTTTCTGACACTCCATGAGTTTTCATAATCTAGTCTTTCTTTGCTACACACTCTTTTTTGCCCTACTTGCCCTTTATATCCCATCTGCCACCTAGTACTTCCTAAAGTTTCTTCCTTGGATAAGTATTTTGAAGAATTTCCTTTATCTGTTCCATTGTTGGCCTTCAATGCTGCATTCCTGGATTATTGTCATGGAGACACCAAATAAGAGACTGTCACCAGCCTCTGCCATTCTACAACCCATGGCTCTACACTTCCAGAAAAATCTTCTTTAAACCTTATGACATATCCATGTTCAAAATGCATTCATAATACCTAGCCTGTCATTCATGTCCATTGTCAAATTTCGCAGGCACTCCTAATGGCTTATCCATGTCCCTTTTCTCCTTATGGCTTAACAACAGAACTCTAGTTTTATTCAGGGCAATAAGATGCCTGATGAAAAGACTACAGTTTTATGCCATTTCTTGAAGATATGGTTGGCCTATCCACCACAGTAAGAGAAAAGCATGGGATAGGCTCCTAGAGAAATCTATTAAAAGTGGGATGACTTAGCTAAGAGCTGTTGGATTGTGGACTTGATGACTAATGCTCCATCTGGTAATTCTGAGGAAGATAAAATTCATACACAAAGGAGAAGAAAGACAGAAGACACTTGTCTTCGAAAACTTCATGTCTCCCAGACAGGCTACTTCTAGGAGAATTTTCATGTGAAAGAAGAAAAGTCTAAGCCAAATATAGGCATTTCCCAATTAGCATCAATAATCCATTACAGGAAATAAGACATACTACATAAAAATGCTAACCGGGAACCTATTTCCCATTATTTTAAATGAGAAAAAAAAATGGGTTAAATGTCAACCAAAAGCAGCTCACCAATTTCTAGAACATAACTAAAACACAGTCAAATGGCAACATGTAAGTTACAATAAATTGTGTTGATATGTAAAATGCTCAAACTATCACTTTCTGACATGCAAACAATCCATGTGGTTAGCAACAACTAGTTAGACTTCCAATTCCAGCCCAAATGGAGTAATAAGCACCAGATTTATTCACCCAACAGAAACAACCAAAAATTGGACAAAACCTATGAAACAATGGTTTTTAAGACATTGACTATCATGTGGCAAAATACAGTGATTCCTGAGAAATGAAAAACAAATGCAGTAAGCCCAATGACTAGCCCAGTTTACTGATTTGGAAGAATTTCCAGGTTGAAGTGCAGAGAAGGGGAACTGAGGCAGAGCCAGAAGGGCTCCCTGAGTTAAGGAGATGTGCATGAGAGTCTAGAAAGAATATGGCTAGAATTTGCAAGACAGGGTATCAGAGAAGAGATAGCTTCACACAGAGAGAACTTTGGTGATTTGGGGGAACATCACTCTTGAGTAGTTAGCAGAATATTGATCAGTGCATGCAAGTGTGAAAAATTCTAAGGCTGGGGAAAGAACCACCGAAAAAGATTATAAGTAACAGTGCATAATGCTCACAGTGAGTTGAGAGTAATCCCCATAGCTATACTGGAAAACCTCATGATTCATGAAGCATCAGCCAGAGTACACAGAAGGGCTTTACTTCAAAAAGAAGGGATAATTAGTGTTAGACAACATAGTTCCAGTCCCACCCCTGATACATTTTAAAAACATAACTCAGAATATCTGGCATTTAATCAAAAATTGCCAGGCTTGCAAAAACAAAAACAAAAACAAAAACAAAACAGGGAAACATGACCTATAATGACAAAAACAATCACATAATCAAAACTGACCCAGAACAGGTAAACTGATTAGAATATGTAAACAATGATGTTAAAACTGTTATTATAACTGTCTTTCATATGTTCAAAACTTAAGTAGAGATATGGAAGATATAACAGAAATCCAAATCAAAATTCTGGAAATAAAAACAGCAATGTCAGAGATGCAAAACAGGATTAATGGCAGATTAGTCATTGGAAGAGAAACTATTTGCAGAATTCAAAGACATAGCAAAATAAAGCACACATAGAAAAAAATAATTTTAAAAAGTAAGGGGTGCCTGGGTGGCTTGGTCGGTTAAGCGTCCAACTTCAGCTCAGGTCATGATTTCATACATAGTTCATGAGTTCGGGCCCCACATTGGGCTGTCTACTGTCAGTGCAGAGCCTGCTTCAGATCTTCTGTTTCATCCTCTCTCTGCCCCTCCCTCCTTCCCTCCCTCTCTCTCTCTTTCTCTCAATAATAATAATAATAATAAAATAGTAATAAACATTAAAAAATTAAAAAGAGCACCCATTAGTTGTGAGCAACAGCAAGTGTATTAACCCATGTGCAATTGAAATTTCTGAAAAGAAAGTAGGAGAATAAAGATAATTTGAAAAAATAATGGCCTCCAAATCCAAGTTTTATGAAAAATATTGACCCAGAGATTCAAGAAACTTACCATACCCCAAACACAAGAAAGATGAAAGCAAATAGTGCAAAGCATATGACAATAAATTTGCAAAATCAGTGATAAAGAGAAAATCTTAAGAACAGTGAGGAAAAAGCATATATACAGAGAAGCAAAAATCAAGATGACAGCAAATTTCTTGTGGGGGGAAAACCAAGTGAGAAGACGAAGCAATATTTTATTGGAAGTAAAAAAGGTCAATTTAGAATTCTACAGCCAGTGAAAATATCTCTCAAAAAGGAAGGCAAAATAAAATCTTTCAGATACAAAAGCTGAGAGAATTTATCACCAGTACACATGCACTATAAGCAGTGTTAAAGGAAGTCATTCTGACAGAAGGTAAATGATACCAGATAGCAATAGAAATCTATACAAAGAGGGGCATCTGGGTGGCTCAGTTGGAGGAGCATTTGACTCTTGATCTTGGAGTTGTGAGTTCAAGTTCAAGTTCAAGATTACTCAAATAAATAAAGCTTAAAAAAACTGAGAGGAGAGAATTCTTTAAAAAAATCTATATAAGGAAACGACAAGACCTGGAAATTGTAACTACATGGGTAAATTTATAAGATGTTTGTCTTGTCTTTAAGGATTTTTAAGTCAAAACGGACTATTTAACATAATAACAATGTAGTTCAGTGTTTATAACATATGTAAAAGTAAAATGTATGCCAACAACAATACAGAAGTTAGGAGGCAAGAAATATACTTTTGTTAAGTTCTTATACTATATGTGAAGTGGTATAATACCATTTTAAGGTAAACTGTGATGAGTTCAAGTTGTATACTATAAACACCAAAGCAACCACTAAAATTTAAAAAAGAGCAGAGTGAAGCCAACTCAGGAGAGAAAGTGGAATCATAAAAAATATTCAATTAATCTAAAAGAAGGCAGAAAAAAAGGAAAAGGAGAACACAGACCAAATGGAACAAATAGAAATCGAATAGCAGGAAGATAAGTTTAAACCTAACAGTATCAATAATCATATTAAGTGTAAGTAGTCTCAGTGTCTCAATTAAAAAGTGGAGATGTCAGATGTGATTTTAAAAGTAAGATTTGATTATATGCTGCCTACAAGAAAACATTTCAAATACAAATACACAAACAGTTCCAAAGTAAAAGTATGGAAAAAACATATACCATCCTAACACTGATAAGAAGAAAACTTCAGTGTCAATATTAATACCAGACAAAGTCGATTTCAGAACATAGAATACTGCCATGGACAAAGAACATCATTTCACAATGATAAAGGATCACTTTATCAAGAGTATGTAAAAAATCAAAAATATGTATGCACCTAATAACAGAGTCTCAAAATACATGAAACAAAACTGATAGAATGTCAAGAAGAACTAGATAAATCCACCAATACAGTAAACAATTTCAATATCCCCTCTCAATAATTGATAGACCAAGTATACAGAAAATCACTAAGGATAGAAAAAAAAGCCTAACAGTAATGCTAACCAAAATGACCAAATTGATGTTTATACAGAACATGCCACCCAAAGACAATAGTTTTTGTCAAGGACACATGGAACATTTACCAAGGTGAGCATATGTTGGGCCCTAAAATAGTTGTCTCAATAAATTTAAAGTGTTCATACCTACAAAGTACATTCTCTGACTACAATGGAATTAAATTAGAAGTTAATAATAGGAAAATCTCCAGAAAATCCCTAAATATTAGGAAACTAGTCCACTTCTAAAATACTCATGGGTCAAAAAAGAAATAAAAAGAGAAATTAAAAAGTATCTTGAACCAAATAAAAACGAAAGCACAACTTTTTGTGGGATGTCACTAAATAATATTTAGAGAAAATTTATGGCACTAAACACCTATATTAGAAAAGGAGAAAAGCCTCAAATCAATGGCATCAGTTTCAACCTTAAGAAACTAGAAAGAATGCTCACTTCGGCAGCACATATACTAATATTGGAACGATACAGAGATATGCATGGTCCCCTGGGCAAGGATGGCACACAAATTCGTGAATCCTTCTATATTTTTAGAGTATTACGCTAAGTGAAATACATCAGGGAAAGACACATACCATATGATTTCACTCATATGTGGAATTTATGAAATGGAACAAATGAACATGGGTGGGGGGAAGAGGAAAACCAAGACAACTATAGAGACCAAATTGATGGGCCTGGAATCAGTATTTTCTTATGTTTCCAGATGATTCCAATGTGTAGCCACGTTAGAGAACCATCGAATGACTTCAGTCTCCTAGCTGTCCCTTCAATGTTCCATGTTGGTTCCCAGCTCCAAGTGGTCTTCATGCCTTCACTACGTGATGAAATGCTACCTTCATCTCTAAATACTATCCATCATCCAAAGTACATTTTAAGTCCTGCCTCACCTACATATCTTTCCCTAGCCAGTTTATCCTTCAGGATATTTTCCTTCTTTCTACATCATCTTTATTAGCAAGGCATCCTCCACACCTCCCTTAGTAATCTATAGTGAAACTTTTTAAAAAATTTCTTTCCAGGGGCACCTGGGTGGCTCAGGCAGTTAAGCGTCCAACTCTAGATTTCGGCTCAGGTCATGATCTCACAGTTTGTGGGTTTGAGCCCAGCATCAGGCTCTATGCTGACAGTGCAGTGCCTGCTTGGGATTCTCTCTTCTCTCCCTCTCTCTGCCCCTCCCCAGCTCGCTCTCTCTGTCTCTCTCTCTCTCAAAGTAAATAAATAAACGTAAAAAAAAATTTTTCTTTCCGTACTTAATTGCTTTTCTCTTTCCACCCACCCTTGAGCTCCTGGGTTTTAATTTACACATGTTCTTAACGTGAAGGGGTTCTTCCCCTGAAAATTATGTTTGTTCTATTTTGAAAAAGTTCAGTGTGGCAAACAGATTTTAAGGTGACTTTAATAATCTCTATCTTCTTGTGTTCATGTCCTTATATAATCCTCTCCTTTGGAATGTGTGTAAAACCTATGACTTGCTTCTGATCAATAAAATATGACAAATGTGATGGATGTCATCCCAATGTTTATGTTACGTTATATAAGACTCCATCTTGCTAGTGGTCTCTTTCTTTTTCTGTCTCTCTCTCTCTCTTCACTGCTGGCTTTGAAGAAGCAAGATTCTATTAATCCTACAGCCCCAAGAAAATGAATTCTTCTGGTAGCCTGAGGGAGCTAGGAATCAAATTATTCCCCACTCAAACCTCTGATTCCTGGCTGATCCTTTGATTTCAGCCTTGTGATACCCTAAACAGAGGACCAAAGTAAGCAATATCCTAACTTCTGACCTACAGAAACTGAGATTACAACTGAATCTTGTTTTAAGTTGCTAATTTCATGGTAATTTGTTACTCAGTGATAGAAAACCAATACATATTTTGGTACAAAAAGTAGGCTTTGCAACTTAGCAGTAGATAGACTCTGGAAGAATCTGGAGGAACATTATAGAGAAAGCCTAAATTGCCTTGAGCAGACTTCTGGACTGTTAGTAGATTTTGCCAGTAGAAATCTGGAATTGGAGGATGCTGTTGGTGAGGGCTCAGATGAAGTAAGGAATATGTTTTAGGAAACGAAAAGGAGAATCTTTGTTATGTAGGGGCTGAAGGCTCAGAAGAATGATTTCCTATTGTTATATGCAAAGCACAACTTATAAGTGGTGAACTGGATTATCTAACTAAGGAGATTCACCAGTGAAGTGTTAAAGGTATTGCCTAGTTTCTTCTTGGTGCTTGGAGTAAAATGTGAGAGGAGAGAAGTAAATTGAGGGAAGAACAAAAAAGAAAGAGGACTTGATGATCTTGGAAACCCAGTCTTTTCAGATGGCAAAAAAGATGCTAATTTAAGACAGCTTCATCTAGAGAAAATGTTGAAGAGTGGAACCCTACAAGCTCTTGCTAGAACATCAGAAAGGTAAAAAAGTCAGAGTGTTCAGTCATACAAAGGATTGTTTCAAGAGATGGAGGGAGGATCATAGATCCTCTCAATCAAACTGGAGTCTTTCTCAAAAGCTTCTATGCCCTCTCAACAAGAGGTCCAAATAGAGAAGGGATTGTTTGGAAAAAATCTGTGGGTGTGGCTTTTGTCTACTGGAGTAAACCCCTTTGAAATCCATGGAACACCCACAAAGTTCCTGAGAAAATTGTCTCATAATAAACACTGCCAGCTTGAACTGAAAAGGAAAAAGAGAGTACAAAATGGAGAGGTTGTTGGATCCCCAAAATCACACTGGCAGAGCGCAGGCTGATAAAACTAATAAGCTGAAAACACATGCTAGCTTTCATGAAAAAGGAAGGACAACGACCACAGAACCAAGAGCCCAGAGGGTGGAGCTGAGAGCCATGAAGAATGATTCCCAGACTGAAATCTAATCAAGTAACTTGCATTATTTGCCTGGCTGGATTTCAATATGGCTGTGGACCATTGACTGACTCCTTTTTACTTTCCATTTTGTCTTTTTTTTTTTTTTTTTTTTTTAGAGGGTAGGGAGAGGGGTAGAGGGAGGGAGAGAGAGAATCCACACTGAGCATGGAGCCTGACACAGGGTTCGATCCCACAACTCTGGGATCATGACCTGAGCCCAAATCAAGAGTCGGATGCTCAACTGACTGAGCCACCCAGGTGCCCCCATTTTGTCCCTTTTTGAACTTCAATGTCTACAGCTGTTGTGCTGTGCCTTCTCACCATTGTACGTTGGATATGCTGAGAGCAGGTAATGTGTCTCTTTAGTTTCACAGATCTGCAGATGGAAAGCAATTGTAGCTCCAGGGCTGTGCTTAAGTCATGACACCCAGGAGCCTCCTCTATACTTGGACCTGATTTAAATTAGGAGATTTTGGACTTTGGGCTGATGCTTTAATGCCATGAGATTTTTGGGAAACTTTGGACATGGGTAAATGTATTTTCCATGTGAGAGAGACATGAATAATCACTGGGGGCCAGAGGGAAGACCATAGAAGACTTTAACATGGCTCTTAAGATCCTCACCTCCCTCTGTTCACACCCTTGTATAATTCTCTATCCTCTGTTTGTGTGTGGGTGAAACCTCTGACTTATTTCTAAACCAATAGAATGTGTCAAGGTGATAGGTTGTCACTCCCATGATTGTGTGATGTTATATTAAACTCCATTTAGCCAGAAGTTTCTCTCTCCACTACTGACTTTGAAGAAGCAAGCTTCCATGAACCCTATAGCCACAAGGAAATGAAGTCTGGCAACAATGCGAGGGAACTTGGTAGAAAATCCTTCTCCAGTCAAGCCTCTGATGGGAACCCAGTCCTGGCCAATACCTTAATTGCAAGTTTGTGAGAGACTAAAGCAGAGGACCCTGTTAAATCATGCCCAGACCTGTGACCCACAGAAACTGTGAGATAATGAATGTGTGTTGTTTTAAGTTAGTAAATTTGTGGTCATTTGTCATGCAGAAATGGAAAACGAATACGGTCAGACTTTCCACTGCTGTATTTTAGTCACCATTCCTACTCAGGTAAACCACAGGGAAATTATGAGATGATATTTGCCTTCTATTTTCGAACTTTGCTTGTAGTCTCTTTATCATGCACACCCTTGCCTGTTTGGACATTGGGAGTTGAAGCTACATTTCCTGACCCTTAGAGCAGTGGTTCTCAAATTTTAGCACGCATCTAAATCACTCAGAAAGCTTACAAAAACACAGTATTGGGCCCCACCCCTGGAGTTTCTAATTCAGTGCATCTTGCGTGGGGCTCAAGACTCTGCATGTCTAATAAGTTCCCTGGCTGCTGGACCAGGACCAATATTTTGAGAACTTCTACAGACTGTCTCTACTACAGTTCCTCTTTCTATGGCCTCCATGATATACATTTTTTGCAGTTTGCTCTGACCCCTTTTCTCATGATGATTGATATCGTAAGCTGCTGGAATTTCCAGATTCTGGCTGGCAGTTGCTATGGCAACACACACAGGGTTGCCCTGTGCTTGGGGCCCTGAGTGAGGACGGCACCAGATGAATCACTGGCATAAGTGACTTATAAGTGGCATGGATGTTTCTCTCGAGTCGTCCATTTCCTTCTGTGACCTCATTCCTGGTTCCTTCCCTTTTCTGGTAATGTGTTTTTTGAGTTTCGCTCAAGATTCTTCTCTATATGTGGTAATAACAAAACGTTAGATGTATGCAGTCTCCACATTTATAAGACAATATCTTTTGCAGCACAAAACTAAATTGTATCAACATCGCAACCCTCTGAGACATGCTGTGTAGGCCTTATTATTCCCATTAACAGATAATGAATAGAAGGCTCAAAAACCCTCAGGTAACTAAGATTGTTAGTTAGATTGTGACTTCTGTCTGTCACGCCAGACAGAAAGTGACAGAGGCAAGTCTGGAATCCAGAACTCCTGATTTCTCCATTAGCCCTGGGATTGCCGAGGGACCTGGCAGAAACCAGAGTATGGTCAAAAGGATAACTAGAGACAGCTTACCAGAGAGAACTAACAAGCGATGGTGAGGTACCCCAGGATGAGAACGTAGCCTGGAGGGTCAAGGGGACAGAGTGGTTAAATAACCTTAAGGGACAGCTATAGTACCAGCGGGTATCTAACAGGAGCTGTGGCCTTCGGGGAGGAATGCAGATCAATGCAGATCAGGTCAAACCACGGATCAGCAGGAAGGGGGCTGGGACAATAAACAACCAACTTCTCTTCCCAGCATACGAGGGAGGCTTAGGATGAGGCAGAGACATTTTGCGTTGTTGCTGTCCCATTAGGAGGCCGTTGCAGATTTCTGAACAGGGAGCAATACCTGAAAATGGGGTATTAAGAGAACTGGCCTGACAGTGGGATACAGGGCAGATGGGAGGGAGGAGATGCTGGAGGGACAGAGATGAGTTAAAAGGATGGTTCAGAACTTAGAGCAGCTTCCATTTCTGGCCACACTGCAGTGGCCCTGAACAGAACAGGGAAGGAAAGACACAAGAGAGTTGTACGGAGGGAGGAGGGGCACTCCTCCATCCCCAGGACATGTTTGTTTAAAAGAATTATCCTCAGGGTGCCTGGTGGCTCAGTCGGTTAAGGGTCCGACTTCGGATCAGGTCACGATCTCGCAGTCTGCGAGTTCAAGCCCCCTGTCGGGCTCTGTGCTGTCGGAGCCCGCTTCAGATCCTCTGTCCCCTTCTCTCTCTGTCCCTCCCCAGCTCACTCTCTCTGTCTCTCTCAAATGAACTTAAGGAAATGAAAATAAAAGAATTATCCTCATATACTTGGAGTTTGAAGTCCTTCACAGGCTTTAAGTGGGGTATGACTGGCCTTTTGGTTTTTGTTTGGGTTCCTGAAAAGCAAACTCAGGGAGAGAAGGATTTGAGTCTTAGTAGGTATTATCACCTACTACCACCACACATCTCAGGAGCATCCCGTTCGAGAGGCAAAGGACCTGGAACATTTGTATACCGACTCCTGAGTATCATTGATTGAGAGTTGCTCTTGGGGAGTGTTAATTCCTGACACATCCAGCCAGCCACGTGCACAGGCAGAGTGACCATCCGTGGCTTGGGACATGGCCTCCTGACCCGGAGATGTGGATGTTGGCAGTTGGAAGTCATTTTGAGTGCAGTGAACTGGGTGTGGGCGGGGCATCGACAACACCTGCTACATTGTCATTTGCAGGATGGTGCTCATCAGCTCTGTGGTCTCAACCCACTTAATACAGTGCCCTAAGCTGTTATTTCCAAACAATTCTACTCGATCGCGTACAAAATCAAGCCAGCATGGTGGTTTTGAAGGTTATAGCACTGTTGAACAAATACCATACCGGGCAGTGGAATGTGTAGTTAAATGCAGGAGGTAAATTTTGATAATTTTTTAAGGTTCTGGGGAAGGGAGTGGGAAAGATATATTGCCAAATTGCTGGGGGAATCAGCACAACTAACATATCAGTTGGAAGTTAACCAATGATTTGTACCCAGGACTCTGAGCCGTCAATCCAAAAGCAAAAAAGGAACACGATCTGCAAGGAAAGTAGCCAGAAAGCCCTCACCCTGTTTTGCATAGTATGTCTGTTTATTGCTCTGACCTGGCTGCAAAAGACACCTAATAGCTCTTACTTCACCGAAAAACAAAAGCTTCAAAGCGGTGTCATTTTCCATCAAGTTTTGAGAACAGCCAATTGTCCCATGACTTACACTTCACTGAGTTTGTATCTCTCGATTCAGCCAGGACATCTGCCCTGCTCTATATCAGAGCACTCAGCATGATCTTGAATCCACACAGACACAAGTTTTGAAAAAATGAGGCAGAGGGAAGCATTTTCTGTGCCACACTGTGCTGAATTATTTACTCCCAGGCTGGGATTCAGAGAGCTAGCTCTTCCTCAGCCTTGAATTTTACTGCAATACAAAGAAAGAAAATAAGTAAATAAGGAGAGAGAGGAAATAAATCCCTTGGAGACCTACCGGCATATGAAGTATCTTTTGAAATGGAGCCTGATGCCGAAACAATCGTGTCATTTCAGAGTGCGGTATTAATGTGCTCACAACTATGGCTAAATGCCGGAGCAAAGCACAATTTGGAAGCAATAGATTTGTGGTCGTTTGTTTAAGCAGGAAAAAAAAAAAGAACCTAAAATTTGCATGCATTTATTTAATTAAGCATCTCAACATTTAGAAATTGACTCCAAAATAATGCCTTTAAGCATTGTGGGCAAAGTTGTAAGTGCAGGTAATGGAAATGAGGACGTCTCCATTTCCTCTGAGATCAGGGTGAGGAAAAGGGATACGATACACATTGGGTGGTATTCACGTGTCCGTAAAAGAAAACAATCTGCCTCTTTCCAGGCTATGTATCATGGAGAGGGATCACGAACATTCCCAATGTATTCTGAAGGGGCTGTAACCACGTAGTCACATAAATAGACGGTAACTTTATTTTTTGTCTCCTCCTGCTCCCTTACATTTATTCAGAAGGATAATTCCTTCCCAGCCCCTAGACAAAATACTGGGGAGCCCCACTTCTTTTCTGGAGTGCTTAGGTAATACAAATTCTTATGGTTACGTTAGGTCCAAAACACATTCTCTTTTTAGTAATGAGCAGTAACCAAAATTTCCAGGTCCGTGTGGTGATGAAAATTTTGAACATGACCAGATGCTGGTAGGAAGCCTGGAGCAGGGGGTAAGGTGGGGGAGAGACATGATCAGCTTTTTATCTGGAGAAGAAATAGTGCTTCTTCATTTTCTTTCCCCGGCTGTTCTCCCGGTCCTTCACGCCCCCTGCACGGGTGTGTGAAAAGGGGGAAGTATATAGCTGGGGGTGGAGGTACATAGGCCTTTTGCAACTGCGATGTCTCCCCCCACCAAATGCTTGGAGGTTCTCTTGCCCCAGGTGATGGACTCTCTCCTGTCTCATCTCTTTGCTTCTCTCTCTCTCCCTCTCTCTCTCTCCCTCTCTCCCTTTTCTCAAACACACATACACACACACACACACACACACACACACACACACACGTCCAAATCTGTTTCACGGTAAACACTTATGCATCCTTTTCTCCAATAGATTCCAGAACTGCTGGCCCTTGGTCCACCCAATGCAGCTACTAGACTAGAGCAGTTAGTCTATCCATTCCAGGTACGAAGTAGATGTTAATCTACTGTGTCTCCCCTTGAACGACGGGCAACACATATTACCCTGCCAAATGGTTTCTGGAAAGCCCCTCTCTCGTGATCTGAGGTAAAGAAGAAAGTATTTCCTGGCCTTCTCAACAGAACTTTCTCAAATAAATCATGTCTAAGAAAATCTCCCTCTCAACTCTAACCCTCGACCCTTTCTCCCCATGTTGTGAGTGAGTCACAAAACTCATAATTTTGGGTTTTCGCCATTTCTTTCTGCAAATCCTGTAGGAAAGTTTATCTCACATGTCATTTTGGTATCTGGTATCTATTAGTGTCTCAGCAGAAATTTCTATTTTAACATCCAATTATAAAGTAAAAAGTGTGAGGAGGCTATTTTTTTTTTTGCCCTCAGCCAAAACTTGGAAGTGCTCACAAACTCAGCAGTAAGGAACCCTTGGCTGGTACTTTTGGATTTGCAGAAGACCTCAGAATTACTTTTAATGGAAAGCTAGTATGTCGACTGCATTTACTGGGAAACCACTGTGGGTCCTCAAGATAGCTATGATGTGTAAAATGTCATTTCTCTCCCCGCCCCCCCCCCCCCACACACACCCTAGAAGGAGAACTAGAGATATAGAAACATGAAGTGGTTTTCCTGGGGGCAGTAATGAGTTGTTAGAACTTCAGAAAGAACTCTATTATTGTGTGATCAACCAACTGACTAAGCCTGTTAACAAACATATGACAGAATTCAATTTAATAATTTCTTTCTGTCCCATAGGCTTAGATTGATCTGAAGGATAAGACTGCATGTGATCCAAGATCAGAAGAGTCAAGGAAAGTCTTTTCTGTAAAAGCCTTCAGGAGCCAGAAGTAGTACCAAAGCTGGAGGGCAGGAGATCATCGGATTAATCATATGGGCAGACAGAACTTCAGAAGAATAAATGCACTAGAGACAAGAAGAACTTGAAGTTGAAGCTAAGTTCCCCCACCTTGGGGGATTCTTTCACACTCCTAGCTCAAACATGAATCACCCTCATGAAGAAGAGATATACCTTGGAAATGACCATAACTCATCTCTCTCAGCACAGCTCAGAAGTCTACTGGGGAGGGCACTGGTCTAGCTTTCTGCTCCCTTACTTGTATCCATCTTGCTCCAGATAAACCCTCCTATGCCGAAAGCCACACACACACACACACACACACACACACACAATGGCAAAGAATGGTAGCTGCTTATCAAAGCTTTTTTCTTATCTCCCTGAGTACACAGCTAGATCACATTTTTCAGCCTCTCTTGAGGTTAGTTGTGGTCACGTGACTAAGGCTTAGCCACCAGAATGAACCGGGAACTCTTGTGTTCCACTTTCATATCTGGCCCATAAAACCCTCCCACATGCCACCCTCCATGTTGTTTCTGATGCTACTGACTTGATGCAAATGAGCCCAACAAGCTCGGAAGCTACACACTGAAGATGGAAGAAGCCTGGCTCCCCGAATTGCTACTTGGAAGATTGCTGCCCACCAGTTGGACCACCCACTTTGGACTTCACATGAGAAAGAAAGAAATTTCTGTTGTGTCCGAAGCATTATATACATTTGGATTTGAATGTTGCAGCATCTAAGGTTACCTTAAGCAGTACAGACACCAAGAAACACTGTTGGATTAATACACATGTCAGCTTGGGTTTCAGCTGAGAAGTTCAGAATAAATATTGTAAATGTGACTTTGAGCTCCTTTATAGCAGAGTCCATATTCTAGCTATCTTTGTGTCCTCCTTAAAAAATAGTTCTTGAAGGAATATCACATAGAGTAAGAATTGAGTCGTTATTTGTTTAAAATGTGCAAATGTTCAAATCTTAAACAGATGTATTGGCTGTGAAAATATTGAAGAGCTCTTACTAGGGCCAAATAAGGGTATATTGAGTAAATGAGTGAATTAATGAATAAATGGTATCGTTTGGTGAAAATAAGTCCCACCTGAGGAGTTGTAGAAATTTGCTCATCTGGAAAATGAAGACTATAATATCTTACCCTTATTATCAAATCAGAAAATATACTTCCAGGCCTTTAATTGCTAAATTGGTAAGTGCTAGACACATGTAAGCTCTCTGTATAATTTGGATAAGTTACTTTGTGTGTTGGTAAGTTGGCAATATGTCAATGTTAGGGTTGAAGCTCGAAGAAGGTGAATCAGGTGCAAAGCACTTTGGAACATCTTGAGAAAAAATTTTTAAAAAGTTGTATGAGTGCCCTCAAGACTTCAGACTTCTCAAAGTTCCTAGTCTCTTGTGATTTTCGGGCAATGTAATACCCACCATTCGCCACCGGACTCAAGAGAACAGCTTTGCATCAACAGTGCTCTGCAATCACGAGCAGACATACGCCTTCTGTATCTCCCTAGGGAGTACCTGCCACTTCTTAGGTTCCTGCTTGGTGATCACAGTCAGAAAAGAATTAAGCAACACTGCTGTGCCAAATACCATGGAAGTTCATTCAGCCGTATTACGTGATTGAAATGTCAGAATGTTTAAACACTTCCAGCCACATGAAAATACATTTGGACACGTTTGGAACAAAGCTGGCAGAGAACAACCGCGGGAAATGTTCCTATAAAATAGAGATGATCCGGCGATTGAGAGAATGCTTCTGTGTTGACTTTCGGCCACAGAAGCCTGGGAGTGGGGATTGGGCAAAAGTGGCTGCCCAGTATGCCAATGGGTAATGACAACCCCTCACCAGCTAAAGTGGGGAGGTATATGTCAGAGGCTGCCATGGCTGCACTCATCCCTGCAAGAATGTCTCTTGTATTGGCTGGGCAAACGACCATCACCAGGGGTCAAGAGAGTTCCTGTGAGTTCAATGTAAGGTCACCCCTCCTTGAGTCTCTAGTCCTCCACCAGAAAGAGGAAGCCCACATGCTAGGGGCAAGGTTTCTTTTATGCAGGCTTCATCCTCCACCCATAGAAGTCAAGCAGTGGCTCCCCAATTCTATATATCCCCATCACTCCTCTCAAGCTGCCTGACACTTACTAGCACAGGCTGCTTCAGAACAACATGTTCTGTGTCAGTCACCGGAAGACATCTAGGGTTCCCAGCCATCCCCTATCACCTGGCCTCTAGTCTCCTTATGGTTCTAAACACTGCCTTTTCTGTAACCATCTCCCCTCCCACGGACCCATCTCCTGAAAGAACTGGAACTTTCTGCCAAGCATCTATCAATCATCAGCCAAATGCCTCATATCCCCTTGCACTTCCTTGACTATTCCCTTCACCTTTTTACTCTAAGTGAAACTTACCTTTCCTCAGATGCCTCCTCAAACAGTAGCCGTTCCGTCTCCCAGACCCTTCATCTTCACTGGGTCTAGATGTGAGGTAGTGTCTTCCTTCCTCCTTATTATCTCTTCCAGATCATCCATCACTCCTCCCTAAAACTACACAGTTTGGATGACCTCCATATTGCTAAATCCAGTAGTGCATTCTACATTTGCATTTTACTTGCTAGATCAGCAGCATTTTACTGAATTGACGACTCTTCCTGTTGAGAGACTTCCTTCACTTGGCTTCCAGGACACCATACTCTCCTGCTTGCGTCCTACCTATTGGTTGCTTCTTTTCCATCCCTTGCTACTTCCTTCTCATCCCACTGAGCTTTAAATGAAGCCACAGGACTTCATCTTTGAATGTCTTTTTTCTGGATACACTCACTATCTTGATGATCTCATTCAATCTCCTAGATTTCTATACTCCCTATAGGTTCATGACCCCCTAAATTTTATCTCCATCTCAGACCTTCTCCTGCACTTCACATGCATACACCCAAGGGCCTGCCTGACATCTCCATCTGGATGTTAATAGGCATTTCATGTGCAAATTGAACAAACTCCTGGTCTTCTTCTCCAAACCTCTTCCTCTTGAAGTCCCCCTAGCACCACTAGAAGAGTAAATGATAATTCTAATCTTCCAGTCGTTCAGGCCAGAAACCTTGAAGGCATCCTTGACTCCTCTCATCCTCACACTGTACATTAAATTTATCAGAAAATCCTGATGGATCTACTTTCAAAATAGATCTGGAATCTGACCAGTTCTTACCAGCTTTCCTGCTACCACTCCGACCCAAGCAATGGTTATGTCTTGCTCAGATTGTTGCAGTAACCTCCTAACTGGTCTGTCTTCCTCTGTCCTTGCCTTCTTCATTTTGATTCTAAACACAGCACCCAAATAATCTCATCAAACATCAGCAGAACATATCATTCCTTCACTTACAACCCTACAATAGCTTCCTAGCTCATACTGTAAAAGCCAAAGTCCTTACAATAATGTGCAAGACCCTTTGTGATTTGGTCAGGCACCACATCTCTAACCTCATCCCCTACCACTCAAGACCCCAAAGCTTTCTCGCCATTCTCTGACCATCCGAGGCACAATTCTTCCTTGGGGCCTTTGTATCGCTCTTTTCTCTGCCTAGAATATTTCTTCTGTAAGTATCCACATGGCATACTCCCTCACCTCTTTCAGTTCTATCTAGAAAGCAATCACTACTCCATGTCTGACCCTCTCTATCTCCATTCCCTCCCTCATTTTTTTTTTAACCTCAGCACTTATTGCCATCCATCATACTAGTTTAGTTATTTACCTTATTGGTAGTCTGTCTCTTCCACTAAAATAGAACTTGCATTTGGGCAGGGGTTTTGGCCTCTTTTACCCACTGTTGTATACCTAAGACCTAGAAGTATGCTGGTGCATAGTAGGTGCTCAATAAATATTTGTGGAAATAACTGTCTCACAACATACTCAGTGCATAATAGGTGTTTAGAAAGTGTTTATCAAATACTGTGTGACTTCTCTTTAATGACCAGAAATACAATGCAGGACCTCTTCGGCCCCCAGTATCTTAGTTAGCACCGTGACCACACATTCAACATCTATATCTTCCTCAAGTGCAACTTCCATTAGCATTACCTGGGTTGTATCACCATCCTGCTTAACAATCAGCTAACATTCTACCCACATTACCATGTGGTTTGAATTACAGTGACATGTCATGTTACAGCATTTCTTTTTTTAGTATCCATATTTAGACTCTGAAGTAGTATCAGAAGACTCTACAATAATCCTGGAGGAATAGGGTGGAGACCACACCCATAGTCATAATAGGTCAGACCATTCTTGAATGTCCTCTAAACAGCCAGTGTATTTGTGAACTAGCCCCCCGTGATTTGGAGACTGCCTGAGAGACAAAATCATGTCTAGAGTTCTAGAGCTTTAGGATTCTTTGGGGTCCCCAGAACCTCTTAGGAACAGATTACTAAAGCTTTACTACCATTAACCTTTACTGAGTTCTTACAACGTGACAGGCATGGTTTATGCACTTCCCACGATTAACTCATCAAATACTCTCAACAACCTAATGAGGTTGGAACTATTATTTAATTTTTTTTAACATTTATTAATTTTTTGAAGGAGAGAGAGACAGAGGGTGAGTGGGAGACAGAGAAGGCAGAGAGGGAGACACAGAATCTGAAGCAGGCTCCAGGCTCCAAGCCGTCAGCACAGAGCCCAATGCGGGACTTGAACTCACAAACTGTGAGTTCATGACTTGAGCTGAAGTCAGACACTTAAGTGACTGAGCCACCCAGGCGCCCCAGGTTGGAACTATTATTATTTTCATTTTCCATGTAAGAAAACTAAAGCACAGAGAGATTAAGTGGATCCAGAAGTCACACAGTTTGAAAGTGGCAGAGACTAGATTCAAACTCAAACAGTAATCACTGCCAGTGTACCATGGAAAGTTGTGGTCCAAACACTATCAGGCTACAACCAAGGAGTTTTAATCTTGGGACTTCCTTCTCCAGTGGATGAGAGAGAAGAAGCAGGAACTAAGTCTTCTACCCTGGCTGTGTGGGAACTCACTTTTCCTGCTGTATATTTCCCCCTCCCTACCCTCCTATACATTGAAATGGTGGCTGAGGGAACATTCTCACCCTTCTGTTGTCAGACAAGCAAAGACGAGATGCGCTTTTCCACCTTTTGCGCCAGCTCATACTTTAATGGTTGGAAGTTTCAAATCACAACCCAAGTTTCTTGGAACTCAAAATTGAGTTATCTGATTCAGTAAAATGTAGCTCTCTCGCTTAAAAGGATTTGCCCAAGGGACCTCTGGGATTTCAAACATACTTAAAAGCAACAACTGTGTTGAATCACAGAAGCATAAGGGATTGCATTTCCCCTGGAGAACACACAGGATGTATTAAACAGAGGAGGAAATGTTTGAAGTCCAACAAGCTTTGAGTTTCATCCCACCTACCACATCTGAAAACTATCTGAGTCATTTGATGGAGGCAGACTACAACTGGGCTCCCTCATTCTTAGTGTTATTGTAGCTCTCCTGCCTTGACATTGAGACGCTAGCTCCACAGGAACATTTTTACCTACATCTGCTAACCCCTTTTAATGGGGATCAGGAAGGGCCCATTTTTTAAAGCCTATCTGGAGGAGGGTGGAGTGAGGGTTGCTGGGAGCAACCATCCCATCAACAGAAGGCTAGGGTTCTCACGGCAGCAAATACAGCTCTGGAGAAAACAGCAAAGGGGAATACATAGATTTATTCATGCTTAGCTGCTACCTAAGAGGTTCCAATAATAGATTAATAACTATATAATTAGACTTTGGGATAATTACTTAACCTCTCTAATTAGGTGTTACTTTCATTCCTATTAAATGGGGATAATAATAGTTACCAAATAGGGTTGTTGTGAGGGTTAAGTGAGAAAATATTTGTAAGGTGCTTGGGGCAGTGCTGAACACATAGCAACTATTCAATAAACATAAGGTATTGTTATTGTTGTTTGTGTTGTTACTGCCCATCGCTCAAATATCCATTGCTCTTTACTCTGTACTAAAACCTGCTCTCAGATGTTTTATTCACCTAGGGAATGGATGAAAATAATTCAAAGTCTTACCTTCCTTCCTAAATTCTTGATTCCAGATCAGCACCTAACATGAAACTCAGAGGGCAAAAGATGAATAGAATAGAATAGAATAGAATAGAATAGAATAGAAAAATAAAATAAAAGTGGGGTTCTCCCAAGGAGCAAATTTGTTCCAGTCCTGTCCAGACCTCCACAGGCATATAGTAGAAAGAGTACTGACTCTGGGGCCAGATTTGCAGGTCAAATCTAAGGAAATCCAGATAAATTTGGAACAAGTCACTTCAACATCTTGGGCCTCTTTATAATATGAAAAGACTTAGGGCTCTTAGATCAATGCTTTTCAAACGTATTTTTGACATGGAACTATTGATTTCAATAAATTGTCACAGAGAAATACCTACCATGTGTAGATCAAATTCAACAGATCTGGGAGGTAAATTTCAGAAGCCCTTCTCCCCAGGCTTCGGGAGGGTTCTATGAGCCCCTAGGCCCTGCAGAGTCACACTGCATACTACTTAGCTACAAGATCACCAAAATCTCTTCTGGGTCTAATGCCCTAGGCATGCTACCTTCTCTCCTTAAACACCAGGCTAGAGTGCCATGACCCTCTGAACGTGCTTTGCTTAAGTATAAGTGGACTTTTCACCCTGAGATTCCTCTGCTAGAAAGGCATTCTGGTTTCTCCTCCCAATAGGATCACCATCACTAGGCATAGTCTCTTACACTTAGACCATTCTAAATGGCAAACTTCTTTCACTTGATCGGCATGATGTTAACAATTCTATACTGACATAGCTCTAGGTGAACATGCATTTTCCAGTTCCTAGTAGGCCTCATTCAGACATGCATATCACCTGCCTGGCCCCCAAAGGCATCTGAATTTATGATGCCTGGTCTTCCCTGCCACTCAAGGTTCTGTTCAAGTTTACCTTTCAGGGTCCTCTGGTTGCTCTCATCTCAAGGATCTTATTGTACTTATAATATAGCTGTGAAGATAAAAATAACAAACATAGAAAAAAGTGGAGACTAATTTAGAGTTTAATTTTGGAGAACCAATTACAAAAAGAGAGCAGCTGGTCAACTTTTTCTGGATCTCTTACAACAACTTACAACAAATATGCAATCTCTTCTTGATTGAGTGGTCAAATATGTGTTCATGGAACAGAATTAATTTGAAAGGATTCTGCTTAATAATTATGATCAACAGTACATTAGGATGACACTAATTTCAATTAAGAAAAACCCTCCAAATTTCAAAGGCTTAACACAAGAGAATTTAATTTCTTATATACAAGTCCAGTGTGGGTGTACTTAGATATGGATAACTTAAAAATCTTTTATTTTGAAGTAATTGTAGGTTTACGGAAGAATTGCAAAGATAGTACAGGGAGTTCTCAGATACCATTTCCCCAGCTCTTCCTAAAGTGAGAATCTTATGTAATCATGGTGCATTTATTAAAACTATGGAATTAACATGGGTACAACCATATTAACTAAACCACAGACTTGAATCAGATTCCACCAGTTTTCCCACTAATAACCTTTTTCTGTCCCAGAATCTAACCCAGAATGCCACCATGCATTCGACTGTCACGTCTCCCTAGTTTCCTCTAATTGGTGACAGTTTCTCAGTCTTCACTGGTTTTTCATAACCTTGACACTTTTGAAGTCAGGTGGTTTGTAGAATGTCCACCAAATGGGGTCTGTCTGATGCATTCCTGTGATTAGATTGGAGTTACGGATTTTAGAGAATACTTTCTTACTGCATCATATTAGGAGGTACGTGATACCCACATGACTTATCCCTGATTATGTTAACCTCAATCCTCTTGGTTAAGGCAATGACTGCCAGTTTCTCCACTGTAAAGACCAGCCCATACTCAAGGGAAGGAGAATTATGCTCAGTCTTCTGGAGGAAGGAGTAGCTAGGACTTCATGGGCATATGCTCAACAACCATAATAATTAATAAATATTTAGAGGGAGATACTTTTGAGGCCATGCAAATATTTTGTTTCTCCTGAAAGTTTTTTCCATTAATTTTTGCATCCATCAGGGGTCTGCTATGTAAATTATGACTATAGTGGTCTGATTTTCTATTTCTCTCGTTCCTTCTACATGTATTATTTGGAATTGCATTATAACAAGTTATTCCTTTCTTCCCACTTGTTTTTTTATTCAATTATTTATATCAGTGTGAAGTCATGGGTATTTATTTGCTCTCTAGGTTTATACTCCAAAATTAATGTTATTTATTTTGTTCTTCAAATTGTTCCAGCTTTGATCATGGGGAGCTCTTTCAGGTTGGCTCCTGTATCTTTTTGACATGCCTCCAACTCTTAAAATGTATTTCCTATTTAATTTTCTTTATTAATTAATTTATGTTTTAGAACGTCCTTGCTTTCTGTTACTACAAGATGCTTCAGGGTGATTTTCTGCCTGAGCCTTAGAATCAGCCAAATTTTGAAAGGCCGTGTTTTCCTTCTCATTTAAGCCAGAATACTTTTAACTTCCATTGAGACTTCTTTTTTGACCTATAACTCATTTAGAAATGTGTTGTTTAATTTCCCAATATTTGACAATTTTATAAATAGCTTTTCGTTATTGACTTCCAGTTTAATTCTAGCATGGTGTAAGAACATATTTAAAATATCATACAGGCTTGTGTTATGACCCAGAATGGGGTCTATCTTGGTACATGTGCCATGTGCACTTAGAAAGAATGTGTATTCTGCTGTTGTTGTTTGGCATATTTTATAAATATCAATGAGGTCAAGTTGGTTAATAGTGTCGTCCAGATCATCTATATCTGTCCTGATATTTTGTAGGCAAAATATCAACCAGTATATTCCAACTAGAATTGTAGATTTGTCTATTTGTCCCTTCAAATCGGTCCTTTTTTATTCCTCATATATTTTTTAAAGTTTATTTATTTGTTTATTTAGAGAGAGAGAGTATGAGCAGGGGAGAGGCAGAGAGAGAGGGAGTGAGAGAGAATCCAGAGAGAATCCCAAGCAGACTCTGCACTGTCAGTATGGAGCCCAAGGAGGGGCTCAAACTCGCAAACCATGAGATCATGACCTGAGCCGAAACCAAGAGTCAGACAGACACAGGCTCAGACTGAATGAGCCACCCAGGTGCCCCTATTCCTCATATATTTTGAAGCTTTATTGTTAGGCACACACAAGGAGGATTATTTTTTTTTTTAATTTTTTTTTTAACGTTTATTGACTTTTTTGAGACAGAGAGAGACAGAGCATGAACGGGGGAGGGTCAGAGAGAGGGAGACACAGAATCTGAAACAGGCTCCAGGCTCTGAGCTGTCAGCACAGGGCCCGATGCGGGGCTCGAACTCACGGACCGCGAGATCATGACCTGAGCCGAAGTCGGACGCTTAACAGACTGAGCCACCAGGCGCCCCGGAGGATTATTTAAATAACTGACTTCTTTGTCATTATGTGATGTTCCTCTTTATCCTGACAATCTTCCTGGTTCTAAAGTTTACTTTTGTTGTAATCAGTATAACCACTTCAGTTTTCTTTTATGTAGTGTTTGCATGGCATGCATTGCTCTATCCATTTATTTTTAAGCTACCTGTGTCTTTATATTTAAAGTGGATCTCTTGTAGACAGTATGTTTGAGTCCTAATTTTTTTTAATCCAATATGAATATCTCTGTCTTTTAGCTGGTATGTTTAGACCATTCACACTGAATGGGATTATGTGCGATTGGATTAAAATCTACTATCTTGTTAGCTGTTTTCTCTTTGCTCTATTTGCTCTTTTTTATTTCTTCGTTCCTGCCTTCTGTAGGTATAACTTAACACTCTTGTGAATACATTTCATCTTTTATTGAATTATTATTTATCCCTCTTTAAAAACATGTTTAATTGGTTTACAATCAGAGTCTACCTTCAAAGACTGTTATATTGCTTCATATGTAATGTCAGTGTATTTCTACTTCCTTCTCCCATTCCTTGTGCTTTTGACACACATACAGAGAAGAAGGCAATGTGAAGACAGAACAGAGATATTTGAAGATGCTGGTCTTCAAGACTGAAGTGACTCAACCCCAAGCCAAGGAACGTCAGTAGCCACCCATGACTGAAAGAGGCAAGGACTAGATTTGCCCCTATAGCCTCAAAAGAAAGTACATTCTGATTTGACTCCGGCCCATGATACTGATTTCAGACTTCTGGCTTCCAGAACTGTGATTGACCAAATCACTGTTGTTTTAAGCCACCAAGTCTGTGGTAATTTCTTACAGCAGCCTCTGGAAACCAATGCACCTAGGTTTTGTTTTGTCCTTGCTTAATGCTCTCTGAGCCTCTTGGATCTATAATTTGGTGTCTGTCACAAAGTTTGGGAAATTCTCAGCCATTATTTCATTATTTCTTCAAATATTTCTTCTGCCTTGTTCTCTCTTCTGAAATTTCATGACAAACGTGTTATATCATTTGGTATTGTCCCATGTCTCTTGGATCTTCTGTTTTTCTTCCCACTCTTTTTCTTCCCTCTTCTTATTTAAGTTAAGATAATCTCTACTGATCAAAATCACTGATTATATCCTTGGCTGTGTTGAGTTTACTGGTGTGCCCTTTGAAAACATTCTTCATCTTTGTTACTTTGCTTTTCATTTCTAGCATTTCCATTTTGTTTCTTCTTACTGTTGCCATCTCTCTGATGAAATCAACTATCCTTGCATGTAATCTTCCTTTTCTTTAATTTTTTTTTAACGTTTATTTATTATTGACAAACAGAGAGACACAGAGCACGAGCAGGGGAGGGGTAGAGAGAGGGGGACACACAGAATCTGAAGTAGGATCCAGGCTCTGAGCTGTCAGCACAGAGCTCAATGCAGGGCTCAAACTCACAAACTGCGAGATCATGACCCGAGCCTAAGTTGGTCGCCTAACCAATTGAGCCACCCAGGCACCCCTTAATGTTCCTTTTCAATTAGAGGCTTTAATGTATGAATCATAGTAAATTCCTTACTAGTTCCAATATCTGTGTCATAACTGAAGCTGTTTCTGATTATTGCTTTGTCTCTTTAGACTGTTTTTCCTGGACTTTTTGTATGTCTTTTTTTCTTTTTCTTTTCTTTTTTTTTTTTTTTTTTTTTTTTTTTTTTGGTGGAAGCAGGATGTGTTATGTAGGACAGTAGATACATTTTTTTAATGCTTGGAGATGAGCAGGCTCTTCCTTCTGCTATGCCCTTAGTATGAAAGCTTGTAGTAACATGATCGGGAGATGGGTTGATTTTGAAGTTTGCTTTCCACTTGGCTTTGGGTCTTCTTACTGTCATGCTCCTCGAAGACAATTCTTATTCTGCAGCTCTCCCAGCTCTATTCCACTATTATTTTCATTTGACACTTGTTAGCATGGAGGTGGCAGTGTGGTGGGGGGAATTCTCTGATGCTCTGCATTATCTTCAGTCTTAGACAGGTGCTATCAGTCTGGGTTGGGAGTTGTAGCCTTCCCAAATATCTCTGCCCCTCTTCCAGACATAATGCTGGGCCAAGCGTGCACTCCTGTCTTATTCCAGGGACAGAAACTTGTTGTTTTTTTCTCTGTTTCTTTCCCTTAGATGAACTCTGGTTTCCACCAGTGCCATAAGGCTACAGTTTTTGTTGCCCTTAGCCCTGCAGATTGTTTTTGTTTCTTGTGGGAGAGAGGGGTGGAGTCTGGGTGGAGTTTTTGCCCTCCACCAGTCAGCGTCACACACAAGGGAGAAGCTTTCTTAGAATTCTCTCCATCCACGCCTGGGTGGCTCAGACAGTTAAGCGTCCAACTTCGGCTCAGGTCATGATCTTGCGGTTCGTGGGTTTGATCCTCAGGTCGGAATCTGTGCTGACAGCTCAGAGCCCACTTTGGATTCTGTGTCTCCCTCTGTCTCTGCCCCTCTCCCACTTGCACTCTGTATCTCTCTCTCTCTAAAATAAATAAATAAATAAATAAATAAATAAATAAATAAACAAACTTAAAAAAAAACAGTGCTCCCCATCTGCCACCCACCCCCCACCCCCCACCTTCCATGAGCACCTGTGGGTCCCAAAAGGAAAATACTACAAGAAGATGTGAACATTTCTATGCCTGAAGCTAAGGGGCTTTATTCTCTCATACTAGCCTACACTCAGCCTTTAGCAATTTGATTTTAAAAATTCTAGCTAAATCCTCTGCTGGGCTTCTGTGGCTTTTGGTAGCCCCTGTGACAGGTTGGTAAATGCTAGCATCCTGTTTTTCCCTGCAGTCACCTATCTCTCTCTAGATTTCAGGCTAGTTGTTTGCCCTATGACCTCAGTTCTTTCATGTGTTCAATAAAAGCCATTACTGTGAAGCTTGTTCACCTTCTTTGTTATTGTTGTTGAAAAGATGAGAGCAAAGCTTTTTCCAGATGTCTATGGCTTGGAGATCCAAGCTGAAACTGGTGGATGAAATTTTTCACACACTGATTCAGGGACCTAGGTTCCTTCCTCTTGTGGTTTTGCCATCCACCAGGGTTCATATATAATTCTTTACATTCACAGTAGGCTTTTACTTCAGATATGTTCTTAGATGTTAAATTCCCAGGTGCTGCTGTGTGTGTTCTCCGGGATGCAGATTCTAAGATGGTGATCACCTTGCCCAAGTTTTTTAGGAAGTACTCTTAGAATCAAAAACCTCTGGGGGGAGGGGGAAGCAGGATTGGGCAGAGGGAGAAGTCGAGTTGTGACAGAACCACCGCAAAGGTTCAGTTGATCCCATGGGAAGCTCTGCAGCAGCGACGGTCCTATAGAGTTGTCCTATATGCAGTGAGGGAGCTAGGCCTTTATATTTTTGTGTCATCTGGTCATTGCACCTGGGCCAGTCCAAAGTCATATGGTGACAAGGCAGACGTCTCCAGCTGAGGACAATAGAGAGGGCTGAGAGCTGAGGACCATCAGCTGGCGGCAGCTGGAAGAATAAGTTGTGAAGAAGACCTGGGCAATGCACCACAGCTCGAACTATATTGAGCCAAAGCACGTGCATATTTTTTTAAATTTTTTTTCAACGTTTATTTATTTTTGGGACAGAGAGAGACAGAGCATGAACGGGGGAGGGGCAGAGAGAGAGGGAGACACAGAATCAGAAACAGGCTCCAGGCTCTGAGCCATCAGCCCAGAGCCTGACGCGGGGCTCGAACTCCCGGACCGCAAGATCGTGACCTGGCTGAAGTCGGACGCTTAACCGACTGCGCCACCCAGGCGCCCCGGCACGTGCATATTTTAAGGCTCCTTGTGGATACCATCAAAAATTTCACAATTTCCCCCAAACTGCTCCAGAAATGGTATACTTAAATCTTTTGTATTTAGTCTTCTCATCTGTGAAGTAGAAACAATTTCACAGTTTTCATTGTGAGAAGTAAATGAGTAAATATTTATAGTACGCTTAGGGCAGTGGTCAATGTCCACTAAATGCCAAATTCTCATTAGCTATTATTATTGTGGTTGTCGTCATTTTTCAACTGGCACCAGTGAAATGAAAAGGCAGGTGCTACAAGTCTGGGTTGGGAGTTGCAGCCTTCACAAGTATCCCTTTTCATTAAGAATAAAAATGTCCAAGTTAAGACCACTTACATTTCTTCTATTG
Source organism: Felis catus (assembly GCF_018350175.1). Taxonomy (NCBI): domain Eukaryota; kingdom Metazoa; phylum Chordata; class Mammalia; order Carnivora; family Felidae; genus Felis; species Felis catus. The sequence continues at coordinate 37,603,525 of NC_058386.1, forward strand.
TCAACTAGCTGCCTGCGTCCTTTATTTTCTGTTAGGACGTTATTTTTTCTTATTGGGTTGTGAGAATTTTTCTCATTTATTTAGAATATTCATCATTTATCAGTCATATAAGTCACATAAACTAGAAACATATTTCTACCTTCTTGCATATCTTTCAGCTTGTTTAGACTATTACATTTTGACGTATTTGTCGTAGGGAAGCTAACTACTGGGTTGATGTCCAAATAACATTAATGATAATGATAATTACAAAGATATTGTGTCATGTTGGCTAACATCTAGTGAGTATTTACTATCCTAGCGTGGTAAGAGGCACTTATTCATTCATACATTATCTTAGTTCATTCTCACCACAAATGTATGAGGTAAGATCTTCTTTTACACCCACTTCATAGATAAGAAAACGGAGGATTAGAGAGATTAAGTATCTTTCTCTAAACTGGCAAGTGGTAGAACTGGGAGTGAAACTCAGGTCTGTTCCATTCCATAGTCAACGTTTCCCAAATTGAACTTTGTGAAACCCTATCTTGTGCAATACTACACAATACACACATGTACAAATATGCACATACACACAAACATGTGTGAGTGTTCCATAGTCAAATCAATGCGGTAGTCTTGAAGATCTGATTCCAGAGATAGCCCATAGACATTAGCATGTTAATAGCTCTAAGGGATACTTTAAGAAAGAAACTCGTTTAATTTGTGCAACCCAGGGTTTTCCCCAAAACTATTTCATCATGATCTTTTGCCTTCCATTATACCACCAACTCACTGCAGAAATAGTGTTCTATTTCCCACACTATACTACTCAGTCTCTCCACCAGAGGAGGTCTTCCGTGCCCAGCTGTCTGGGATTGTGTTCAGTCATCAACAGGGGTGCCTGGGTGGCTAGTCGGTTAAGTGCCCGGCTTTGGCTCAGGTCATGATCTCACGGTTTGCGAGTTTGAGCCCGGCATCGGGCTCTAGGTTGACAGCTTGGAGCCTGGAGCCTGCTTCAGATTCTGTGTTTCCCTCTCTCTCTCCCTTTCTCCTGCTTGTTCTCTCTCTCTCCCTCTCTCTCAAAAATAAATGAAACATTACAAAGAAGTTTTTTAAAATCATCATCAATACAGATGAAAACAAAGAGAACGGCCTAATGCAATTAGCTAGTGACTCAAAGCGGAGAGGAAAAGGTGCTACACTAGATAACAAAATAAGGATTTAATAATCTGGAACAATGGACAGAAGTAAATAAGATAAAATCTGACAGGGATAAATGTAAAATCTTGCAGTTAGGTTACAACAGAAATCGATGACATGAGTACAATTTAGGAGGAAGCTTGATTTCACAGTAGTTTGTGTGAGGAGGCCTGGGGGATTTAATTGATCATAAGCCCAATTAAAAAACAATTGAAATGCATTCAATAAGCAAGGAACCACAGTGTTAAACCTGCATTAATACAAAGGTAGCATTCAGAGTGGCAGAGATTGGTATCCATTACCCTGGCTGCTGTGCTACTCAGAGGGTGTCAGGAGCATTGTGGTATTCCTGGCCACACGCTTCAGGACAGGCAATGGATGGCAGTCCAGAACCTGCCCAGATGGCGTTGACTTAGATAATAAGGAGTCCAGCAGACACGACCTTTGAGCAATAGCAGAAACAACTCAAGCTGTTTAGTCTGGCAGGAGTAGATTTAGGGTAGCTGTTGGGATTGGATGATTGTAGTGGATAATTTGTATTTGTCTCTCCCCATTCTTTTATTCTCTGTCTTTTTCCATTGGGCCTTGTATCCTAGGAGGCTCCTTGCCCTTTATCTACCAGTGAGAAGCATGGGGCAGGGGGTGGGGGGGTGGATTAAAGGGTGGGAAGAATGTGAGATGGGTATGTATTCCCTCGCTTGGCCACCTTCCTACAGGCTTGGTGGGTGGTCCTCTCCTCCAGCTTCAACTACTCTCTCTGGCCTCAGGTAAGCTTTCCTTCCCCTCGACTCTTCAGGTTTAAGATCTTGCTCTTGCTAGCTCTGGGGTGTGCCCATCTTTGTAAACACCCTTTTATCACACTGTCCTCAATTACCCTGCCTGAGTGTGGGATTTGTTTCCTGCTGGGACCAGATTCGTGCTGATGCTGGAATGATTAGGATGATGGTCTTTGAATATTTCAAGGGCTGTCATATGGAAGAGGGTAGAATTAAGACAAGAGAGTAGAAGTTACAAGAAGATTGGGTTCATGTACTCATTTATTCATTCAACTGATCTCAGTAAGCCTCTACAACATGCCAAGCATTGTGCTAACCCCACAGCAAATGCTTCAAGAGCTCAGGGCAAAGGGAGTTCATCAGGGGTAGAAGTCAGAGAGGCCTCCCAGAAAATGATGCAGGGGAAAGAAAGGCCAACCTGGGCAGGAGTGTTCCTGGGGGGCGCCTGGGTGGTTCAGTCTGTTGAGCGACCGATTCCTGATCTTGGCTCAGGTCATGATCTCACAGTTAAGTGGGCTTGAGCTCCGCAACAGGCTGGGCACTGAGGGCCTGGAGCCAACTTGGGATTCTGTCTCTCCTTCTCTCTACTCTTCACCTGTTCGTGTCCTCTCTCTCAAAATAAATTAATTAAAAAAATATTTTTTTAAAAACAGAGGAATGTTCCCAGAAGAGGAATTTATAGGTGAGAGGGCTGGAGGGCTAAGAGTGAAAGAGGTTCATTCTAGAAAATGAAAGAAACCGTACGTTGAGCATCTGTCTCTTCCGGGGGTGAGAGTGGGGGTGGAGGGTGGGAGATGTTATCAAGGATGAGGCTGAGAGTGGGGAGGGCCAAACACAGAGCTGTTGTGAACATGGACTTGATCCCAAGGGCCATGGGAGCCCCTTGATGGGTTTAAAGCTACGGAGACACCTAGTATGATTTTCTCTTTCCATTATAGAGTGAAGAGAGCAAGAATGTCCAAGAATCAGAGCTGTTCAGATATAAATCCAGCTCCCTTGCCAGGGAAGGAGCAGCCAGTTCCCAGAAGCAGCCAAGGAGAGAATTCTTCTTTTTGGATGACAGCTTCAGGATATTTCCAATGAGGAAGCTGCACCGAGTGTGAAATGGGCCTCAAAAACATCCATGGCCCTTTCTAATTCTGAAAATTTGTAGACTCTTCTGGTCTGGACCCCATGCTTCACAGTGGGATGGAAGGCACCTAAGTTTGAGAACCTGTTTGCTTTCTTCCAAAACTGGCAACGAAAAGTCATTCTCTTCTTTCCCAGCCTCCCCCCTTGGGCCTAGAAAGCAGGATACACGTCCATACCGGAGCCTCTGGGAATACGCAGGGCTCTAGTGTTTGTGTTCTTTTCTCATCGCAGCTGACTCAAGAGGGGCACTGGCCATGGCAAGTTCGAGAGAATAGCTCTGCCAGCATCCGACCTTCAGCCCTGCTAACAGTTGGCTCTATAGTCTAGGATATTAGACAGTTTCACTGGTTTTTTTTTTCTTTTCAAATTAAACCCTTCAGAAAGAAGAAGAAGAAGAAGAAGAGGAAGAAAGAAAGAAAGAAAAGAAAAAAAAAGAAAGGGCAAGGTCTGAGGGCTCTGAAGGCAGCGGTGGCGTCAAGCACAGCAGCCCTCTTGTTCTGGAACTCCTTCTCAGGGACTGGGCAGATCTGTGTGTGATAACGCAGCTGTGTGCAAATGCCAACGCTGGGGCGATAATTATAGAAACCTTCTCATTATGCTTGAATGGGGGCCAAGGCAGGGCCCTGGCAGTGAGGGGGGTGCGAGGCTGCAAAATTGGCACTCTTTAGAGCGAGTTGGCTTTTGCAGCCTGCATGGGTATGTGAGGTGTGCCAGAGAGCCCAAGTTAGCACATCCTGTTGTCAAGCGCCCCTAGTGCCCGCTTCTGCTCTCTTACCTCGATCAGTCTCTTTGTTCCTAACCAGACTGCAGCCAACATGGCCCTCTAGCAGTAAGGCTCAGTTTTCTAGTCTATTCCACTCAGCTGTTCCTGTGACTCCTCTTCCAGCCCCGTGGCATACTTCTCTTTCTCCTGGCCCCTGGAATGACCTCCTGTTCCTTAACATTCCAGGTATAGAATGGGTTGGATCAGAGGTGTCTTGATCAGCGCTGATCAACCCAGTAAGTCCCTGCTCTCTGCCCTACAATGACACCAGAAGCAGCCTAGCTTTCCAGGCCCTTCTAATGGTCTTCAATGAAGACAAACTTATCTTGGCTGAAATACCCAGTAGCGAAAGACGATTAGAAAATTATCAAACTGTACTTCAAGTCCTAGCTTTAACAAGAGCACGGGAGGGGTCCCCCTAGTCTGGCCAGGATCACCATATCAGGGCAACAGGAGGGAACAGCAGGGGCATGGGGAAAAGAAGGAAAGAGGGAGTTGATATGAAAGCAACAGCCACGAAGGAGGGAGCCAAGCATAATGAAGTGAATTTGCAAGGGTTTCATTTTCTTCATGGAAAATATGCCATTATCAAAAAGCAACTTCCTCTACAGGCATTTTTGCTTTTTCCAATAGAGATGAAGAAGTACAGTTTTATGTAACACATATAACAGGGAAAAGTAGAACGGTGACCCTGCGAAAATTACAGCATTAAAAGTAATAAGCCTGCCATTGCCGATAAACCACACAGACACCATGCCGTGCTATCTTGAGTATAAAGGTGACATTTTTACAGTTATTCCTATAGTAACTTCTTCAACAGCAACTGCATTTTGAATATCATGCACTCACACAGAGACTTTTTCCAGAGTTTGAGAATTTCTGAGGCTTTGTCCTTCAAGGTCCAGGTCAGGCATCCCATTCCTAAAAATGCCCGCCCCCCCCCCAACCTGGGTTTTTGGCTCCCACAGTATCTCCCTCTCATGCAAACGATTTCCATCATTAGTAACTGTTTACTTCTCTTTCCACCCACTAGATTATGGGCTTCCTGAAGACAAGAACCACATATTCATTTCTGAATCCCTGGTGTCTGCCAGTGGCTTGCTTTATAAATGTTTGGAGAGTTTAACAACTAATGAGCCCTATTTCTTGTCTTATCCTTTAAACCAATGAGAATACAGCTGGGAGCCAACTGAGTTAAATTAGATACATTGACTAATCCCTTCTATCCCCAAGATGCTGTAATTTTAGAACGTGCTGTTTTCTGCCTAAATCAGGAAGTGAATGAGGTTCTAAAGCAAGATAATTGTTTGGCTACATGAGAATGTGAAAAGAGAAAGAAAAGGATGTCTTCTAAGCAGAATCCTTCATTTAAAAGAGTGAGGTAAAGTGTGCCAAGGGTGGCCTGGAATTTAGGCTGGGTATATACAATGATGTATAAACAAAATTATAGAGACGTAGAAACATGAATTCTCATTGTTAGCAGAGAAGAGTCGAGAATTGAAGTCCAGAAGCAGTGACAACTGAAATTCTGACTGCAAGAAAAAATTGGAAGCCCTCCCTCCTTTTTTTTTTTTCTGGAAAGGAAAGCTTTGACTTCATAAAAATAAGTTCAGAACGAAGGTGAAGCTTGCCTCTTTTCAGAATCAGCGGCTCAAGGGGGGTAGAAACCATTGGTAATCAATACAGAAAAGGCAATTTAATTGGATTTTTATTGTTTTTAAAAGAGAAATGTATAGCATCAGACTTTTCTGAGTTATACAAAAGGAAGAGGGAACATAAAAAATTCAATAAATAGAACAAATAAAATATATATGCACCTCCATTCTCTCTTGTCCATAGTTACTGGAATAAGTAAAAAAGAGGATTAGAGAGAGAGAAAGAGAGAGAGGTGGGTTGGGAGAGGCTTTGGATGCACTAACAGAAGGTACAGGAGGACACCAGTAAACCCACATAAACAGAGAAACATAACTAGAAAAAGACACACTCAGATAAAGGCCCAGATAAAGGTTTCCATGGCTTAGAATCTCCATTTTGTGTTTTGGAATAAGCTAGCAAAGCGTTTTAAAATCATGCTTCATGTTTGACCTCGGAGATCTCCATTTCTGGCGTATGAGTTTGTGAGACTGATGTTTGTGCTGTGTGCGTGTGTGTATGTGTGTGTGGGTGGGGAGGTGTGTGTGGGTGGGTGAGAGAGGGAGACAGAGACAGAGAGAAAATGACTCTCGAAAGGAATTGGCATAAAAGGTATGATGAGAACCTTTGTTCCGAGGAAGGACTGTTTTAGGAAGGGAATATTTTGAGATTTTGAATGGATTCCTTTGCAGACTTACTTTGGTTGCTGAAAGAGACAACATGGCATCATTCGCGGGAGGGTCAGAAAATAGGTTTCATTGGCTGCCATTTCTCTGGATACCCACATCATGTATTTGTCCTCACCTCACACTAGCCAGAATCTTGGAGTGGGATGGGGCTTGGGTGTTTGCATTACTGTTAACACACTGCTTCCTTCATGACCCCGTGGAAAGGGGGACACGAACCCAGCATCTAAGATTTTCCATCTTAGAAAAGAGATTCTTAACCAGAGAACCATTCGTTGACACGATGATTAATCGTGGTCCACCAACGTGTCTACAAAGTTTGCTATAGGGAACATATCTGGGTTTATTCCATGCTAAACCTTTTAATTTTTTATTCTTATGTAGCTAGATACTGGAGATATCCTCCAGATAAGCAACTTCGCACGGCTTTGTCGCCCTTATTATTGCACCTTTTGAAAACATTCTACTTTCTTATTCAATTCCATAGCTATTGATTCAGAAAAAGATAGTATGTAACAGCATGGACTTATTATTTCATGAACTTAATGTGCTCATAAATCATTGAATGTCTTCTGTCACTGACTGCTTCTCGTGTCTGTGTTATTATGTATTATTGATCCACAATGACTTTGTAATAAAATCAGTTTTCTTTTTATTCCTTCTATTGATGTTCTATTCAATACCACTTAAAACTCTGGTAACTCAATTGTATCCATTTTGTTTTGCAGACAGAACCCTTTTTGAGTTTATTCTATGGGCAAGACATTATGCTAGCCAGTGGAACGGAGTGTCTTATGGCCGGGACTCCATGCTGCAAAATGGCTTCTAGCTTTACGTGTTGATTCATAAACCTATTTCACGTCTCAGCTCACTAACATGTTTCAATTAAATGGAGCATTATTATAAAAAGTTCTTGGGGCACCGGGGTGGCTCAGTCCGTTAAGCATCCGACTTCAGCTCAAGTCATGATCTCACGGTTCCTGGGTTCGAGCCCCACGTCAGGCCCTGTGCTGACAGCTCGGAGCCTGGAGCCTGCTATAGATTCTGTGTCTCCCTCTTTCTCTGCCCCTCCTCCACTCACACTCTGTGTCTCTCTCAAAAATAAATATTTAAAAAAAATTTTTTTAAGTTCTTTAATGAGGAAAAAGCAAACTTATTTAGATGTGTGTTTCAAACAAAGCACCATCAAACAACCATCCTCTAACTTTTCCCTGTTAGCCATATGGTAAAATATGACCAATACAAATGTTCATAAACTGTAGCTTTTTCCTCTCAGGATGGAAGTGGTTTATAGGAAAGGAGATATTCGAGTGTTATGTGAGATGAAAGCTTAGCTGTGCTCGTCTTACATGAGGGGGAGTCCGGGGCTTGAGTTTACTTACCTTAACAAGATGGATGAATCCTGGCTGTAGCATTCAGAACACTGATGAGATTCTCCACCGATTCCTCCTCCTGATCTGAACCGGGCCAGGTCTTTCTTCTTTCTCTCTCTTTCCTGTTCCTCTCTCTGGAGTAGAGGTCTGCTCCATTTTACTTCTTAAAAAAAAATAATAATTCAATAGGAAAAATACGAACAATGATTTGGCTACGGTATAATGACCTGTAGAAAGTTAATTCTGATTCCACGGTATATTTTAAGCCAAAATACCATTGCTTTCTGAACTCTAAACATGGCTAAAATGACTTTTGCTTCTTTTTTTTTTTCCTTAAGGCAGAAAATCATAACCACATTCTATAAGAAGATACCTAAAACACTGTCTGAAACTTACTTTATTGTTTCTTAGCCTTTTAGATTGGCTAATACTGGCAGAATTTTAGATCTTTCGCCATAAGTCAAACTGAAGCAAGCATTATAAAGTAAGTATTAAAATAAACAGAGAAGAAAGAAAAAAAATTATTATACTGGAGGATGAAGGCCTGTGATTAAGAATGTTTCACACAGGAGAGAAACTTTAAGGAAATCAACTGCTTCATAGACTACCCAAAATATTTTGATGAAGAGGGAAGGAAGGAAGGATTATCGGGTTTAAGTGAAGGCATGCCAGTGTTACTGTGTTTGACGTGTGTTTGGCGAGCAAGGAATGGTTTAATGTGGTCCTAACATATGATTGGGAGTAGCTGGACACCAGGCCAGTGAAATATTTTTGAACTGAGTCTTAAGCATTACTAGTGGGAATCAGAAAGACGATCAGGAGGTAAATCATCAGTGTGTATAAATACAGCCAGACCTCTTCATTGATCTATATCTACAAAACCTGCCAAATCAGAAACAAAATCTTTTCTCTCCCAGACTTATTTCATTCTGAATCCTAGGCAGGGGAATGGTACATAATCATTATTGGCTCAGTTGCTTTAGACCCAAAGTATCAGCTATCTATTGTCATAAATAATGCTGCATAACAAATTTTTCTCTCTTCTCCCCACCCCGAAAATAAAACCAGAGGTCATGGATCTGTGGATCAGCTGGGTGGTTCTTCTGGTCTGGGCCAGGCTAAGATGATCGCATCTGGAAACACTCATGTGTCAGTAGTTAGTTGGCGGATCAGCTAGGCACTGGCTGGTCTGTGCGGGCCTTGCTTGAGATGGCTCTCCTCCTTGTGATTGCTCACGTCCCCAAAGGCTGGTCTGGCATTGTTCACACAGATCATCAGGGTCCAAGAGAGCAAGGAGAAGTACACAAGACCTTATAAGACCTAGGCTTGGAACTGAAACAGCACTGCATTGTATTGGCAAACCAAGTCACAGGGCTAGGCCAGTTTCATGGGATGGGGATAGAAACTTCACCTTTGATGGGAGAAGTTTCAAAGTCAGGTTGCAAAGGCCATGGATCCAGAGGGGCATGTCCAGTTGTGCCATTTTGACAATCAATGTACTTTGAAATAGGAGGCCTACAAGTTGAAAAGCACATCCCAGGCTAAGGATAGGTCTCCTAGGTTTGAAAGAATTATGGTATTGTTTGGCAGTGAAGAACTACATCTGGCTATGTCTTTGTTTTTCTTTCACAGTAGCATCCTGGAAAATTAAAGATCACAAAATTAACTAGATCAAGAGTGACAAGTTATATTGGAGTTAGAATCTTGTCTTGTTTTCTTTTCAAAATTTTATTTAAATTCTAGTTAGTTAACATATGGTGCAATATTGGTTTCAGGAGTAGAATTCAGTGATTCATCACTTCCATACAACACCCAGTGCGCATCATAACAAGTGCCTTCCTTAGTACCCATCACCCATCTAGCCCATCCCCCACCCACCTCCCTCCATCAACTCTGTTTTCTATCTTTAAGAGTCTTCTATGTTTTTTTCTTCTCTCTCTCTTTTTTTCTTCCCCCACCCCTTCCTCCAAGAATCTTGTTTTAAAAATAAAATCCAAGAGTGCCTGGGTGGTTTAGTCCGTGGAGCATGCAACTCTTGATCTCGAGGTTGTGAGTTCCAGCCCCACATTTGGCATGGAGCCTACTTAAAAAAAATATATCTCTTAGGAAATCCACTTTAAGTGTAGCTCAAAGCATACAGTGAGATAATCCCTTATAAGTTAAAAAAAAAAAGTTGTAAGAAGAGCTGAGGTTTTATGAAGAAATACACAAAACTTAAAGTGCCTGGGTGGCTCAGTCGGTTGAACATCTGACTCTTGACTTTGGCTCAGGTTGTAATCTGGCTCCATGCCAAACATGAAGCCTGCTTGGGATTCTCTCTCTACCTCTCTCTCTGCCCCTCCTCTACCCATGCTGGCTCTCTCTCTCAAAATAAATAAACTTAAAAAAATAAATATACAGAACTTATTTTCAATCTTAATTTGAACTGGAAGTCCTAATTTCATAAATTTCAGTTTGGATACAAAGCAAAGTTCTGTAGCTTGTGATTATGCAACAGGTAGCAAAGTAGAAAAGAGACTATCTTCTCTTTTCCCTCCACACCACTGAACATCCTGGTGTTGCAATGGGCCACGGGCTGCCCAGTGTAACCGCTATTCTAAGAACAACCCGTATCCAAAGGCTTGCCTCTGCAGAGGTGTCTCTGAGGCCAAGATCTACATCTGTGACCTGGAGTGGAAGAAGGCAAAAGTGGATGAGTTCCCGCGATGCGGCCACATGGTGTCAGATGAATGAGCAGCTCTCTTCTGAAGCCCTGGAAGATGCCTGTATCTGCGTGCACAAGTATGGAGTGCAAATCTGTGACAAAGAGGGTTTTTCACTTCTGAGTGCAGCTTCACCCCTTCCACGTCATCCTTATCACCAAGATGTTGTCCTGTGCTGGACAGAGCTGACAGGCTCCGGACAGCTCTGTGGGGTGCCTTTGGAAGACCGCAGGGCACAGTGCCTAGGGTCTACATTGGCCACATCATCATGTCCATCTATACTAAGCAGTAGAACAAGGAGCATGTGATTGAGGTCTTACGTGTCCAAGATCAAGTTCCCTGGCCACCAGAAGATCCACATATCCAAGAAGTGGGGCTTTACTAACTGTAATGTGGATGAATTTGAAGGCATGGTGGTGAAAAGTGGCTCATCTCAGATGGCTGTGGGGTCAAATACATCCCTGATCGGGTCCCTCTGGATAAATGGTGGGCTCCGTATTCATGAGAACCTCAGCATTGCCCCCTTCTTATTCATGCCCACCAATAAATCCTACTTCTTGTCTAACAAGGAGAGAGAGAGAGAGAGAGAGAGAGAGAGAGAGAGAGACTATCTTCTCAGGAAAACCACACTTCATTCTTGGGGAGATGGAAAGTGACTTTTTGCTGCCTCCTGATGGCAAATGACTCCTGATGGTCTAAAGGTATGACTCATCTTATTACCATCATAGGCTTTGTAGTCTAACTTTGTTTTCAATAACTGTTTGACTAATAAATCTTGATTTTGATAAGGGAAGCTACCAGACTCAGCTTTTCCAAACACCACTTGTATAGATGCAATGGATACTGTTCCAGTAGGGTAAGGAATAGAGAAAGCAGGCTCATAGCTCTGGTGTTAATCCTCTATGCCCTTGATTCTCTAGAAATCGGCACCTTGATTTCCTTGATTTCCTCTATTTCCTCTATTACATATGGATGCCTTAAATTTTTCTTACATAAAGGTTGTAAGTACAAATGATATCACATTGAAATAGTGCTTCATGCATTGTTAGGAGATTAAATTAGATTGAAGGTAGTTTTTTTATTATTTAAAATTTTTAATGTTTACTTATTTTTGAGAGAGAGAGAGAGGCATAGTGTGAGTGGGAGAGGGGCAGAAAGAGAGGGAGACACAGAATCCCAAGCAGGCTCCAGGCTCTGGGCTGACAGCACAGACACACAACTCGAACTCACAACTCGAACTCACAAACCGTGAGATCATGACCTGAGCCGAAGTCAGATGCTTAACCGACTAAGCCACCCAGGCGCCCCAGAACAAAGGTAGTTTTGGTGTCAAAAGCCTTTGAATTTCGCATACTTCTTGACCCAAGAATTCCACTTTTAGGGAATTATTTTAAGGAAAGAATCTGGGATGTACACAAAGCTTTAGTTGCAAAGACTCTTATTCCTCTGATTTCATGACAGCAAAAATACTGAAAATGACAAACATGACCCAGATTAGGGGTCTGGATAAATAAGTTATAGTAGATCCATACATGGAAGTGCTAAATAGCAGTGAGAAATGAGAATCTGGAGAATTTTTATGAATATATACTGAATAGTCTCCATGTCACTAAATGAAAAAGCATGCAAAAATAATATGTTCAGCACAATTACATTTTTGAATTAAATATGTGTATAAAAAGACTGAGAGAATATGCTCTAAAATGTTATCAGTGGTTATCTATGTTGGAGATAGAAATGGATTTCATTTTCTTATTTTTGCTTAACACTATTTTCTCCATGTATTGCTTTTATATGATAACGTTTATTGTTTTTTTCCTTATTACAAAGGTTTGTGGAATAAAATTTATAAGTATAAAGCATCTTTTATACTTACTTCTTGAATCAGGACACGGTAATAATGAGAACTCAAATTCAAAAGTCTGCATCTTTAAGAGCTTTGCCAAGTGACATTTGTCCTTGTCACAGAGAAAACACTTTTCTATTTATGTTTACAGCATTGAAAAATGCACAGTATCCTACAGCACAAGGAGGGAGATTTATAATAAAGCCCTTCATCTCAGTGCATGAGGATACCTGTAAATCATTCAACAGACTCACATTAAGTATAAGCCTCAAAGCAGCAGATGTATCAAACAAACAATAAAATTTGAGTGTGTCTGCACTATCTGCACCTTTGTTTCTCTGTGTAAGCATGAAGGTCTTTGCTAAACTCTCTATTCCAGAGCCATCTCATTGTTCATTCAACATATATTTACTTGAGGACTATATTATCACCTGAGCCTGGCACCATGATTCTGGGCAATCAGGTTGCCAGTGATTTCTTGGAATCAGAATCCTTGCAAACACTCAGCAATACCTCTAGCATAGGGTAGGTCTTATAGGTAATGTCAAATAAGCAAAATACATTAGCTCTGCCCTCAGGAAATGTATTTTCTGGTTAAAAAAAGAAAAAGAAAACCCATACATTGCATGACCAGGGAAGAAATGCCATTCATCCCTCCTTTCAACCACATTTATTTGGAACTTATTGATTGGCACCTTGCCAGACAGAGTGCAGAGGATATACGGAACAAATTTAGAATATAATTCAGAGTCAACTTTTGCCAAATGGTGTAATTTAGAATGGGGGGAGAGTAATATTAACCCCCACAAAATTCGTTTCAGAGCTGGAAGGGGCTTTGGGAGCATCTCATCCAAACAAACCTAGCATGATTTCATAGAGGTAGAAATTGCATAGGTGGGGAAGGTTTCCTAGTAGAAACAAAACTTGGGATGGGGTTGAAATGAGAGATAGAATTTGAAGGAAAGAATGACAGAAGAGTGTTCTACCAGAGGAAGAAACAAACAAAGGTTCTGAACTAGGCAAGGATATGATGTATCAGTGAGCCTAAGAAATAAGAACAGAAGCTGAATGAGCATCTACACAAGGTTCAAACACAGAGAGAAAGGTTCTCTGCTGATTCACAACAAACACCAGGCTTTAGAGAATGGAGCTCTACAGAGCTCTACAGAGCAGGGAGGACATTATTCTCCCTGAAAAGAGAGATGGAGAGTAGATCAACAGTCCCCAGTAGCTGCTCACCTGTACTCCTAAAGACAAACAAAGAAACATACAAAAATGACAACAAACCAACAAAAACTAAGGATTCAACATAAAATGAGCAATTATTAAAAGCCATAAGCTGGGGAGGGGAAGGGGAAAGCCCTGCAGTTTCTCCAGCTATACAGATATTTCTAAGATGATGCTTTTGAAGCAGGAGTCAAAAGAATGGGGCATAAATTCTAGCTCTACCACTTACCACAGCACTAAGCCCTCTTGAGCTCATTTTAAAATGGAATAATTGGAGCACCTGGGTGGCTCAGTCAGTTAGGCATCCAAATCTTGACTTTGGTTCAGGTTATGATCCCACACTTTGTGAGTTCTAGGCCTGCCTTGGGCTCTGCTCTGTGTCAGCATGGAGCCTGATTGGAATTCTCTCTCCCTCTCTCTCTGCCCCTAACCCCACTCATGCTCTCTCTCTCTCTCTCTGTCTCTCTCAAAATAAATAAATAAACTTAAAAAAAGTTTTTAATATTTTTCATCTTTATTTATTTTTGAGAGAGAGAGTGACAGAGCATGAACAGGGAAGGAACAGAGAGAGAAGGAGACACAGAATCCAAAGCAGGGTCCAGGTTCTGAGCTGTCAACACAGAGCCCAACACGGGGCTCAAACCCACGAACTGGGAGATCATGACCTGAGCTGAAGTCGGATGCTTAACCAACTGAGCCACCCAGGTGCCCCCCAAATTTTTTTTAATTGCATGATCATATTTCCACTTCTAGCCAGGGTAGAGCAAGAGGGACCATATTTATATTCCTGCCTGAAACAACCACAGAAGACAGACAAAATATTTGAAAGAACAGTGTTCAAGTCACTGAAAATCAGACAGTGAACAATGATCCCTGATATAATGAAAGATATGAGATGAAACTTATGATTACCCCATCTTACTGTTTGTGTTTCCAGGTTGTGGTGCAGAAAGGGGAATACTAGGCAGAGTTTCATGGTCTCCCTGAGTTGGGGAGAGAAATCTGAGAGTCTGGGGGACCAAGGCAACTAGTAATAGTTGGTCAGAGTACCAGAGAGGAGAGAGGTGAACAAAGAAAGGGTTATGTAAAGATCTGTAAAGAGTTCCACTCAACTACTTAGGAGGATATTGATCAAACCATGTGTGTGAATAAACCAGCTGAAGATGGGGAATGAACCATCAGGGAGAATCAGAGAAAACTGTGCCTAACACTCACACTGAGCCAGGATAATATGTTGTCACCAGCCAGGCTGGGAAAAGCCACTATTCACGCAGCATTAGGTAGAGTACACAGGAAGTTCTTGCCTTACTAGTAGGGAATAATTAGCCCTAGATTTAAGTAAGAAATTATAAAACACTATCTGAAATGACTGAACTGTTTTCAAATAATGTAACTACATCCCTGAAAAAAAAACTCAAGAATATTTATAGGAATATAAAAATATCCAGAACCCAACAAGTTAAAATTCACAATGGCTGGCATCAAATCAAAGATTGCAAGGCAAGAAAACAAACAAACAAAAACTGGAAAATAAGACGCATAGTGAGAAGAATAATCAATCACTCAATCAATCAACCAAATACAACCCAGAGTTGGCATAGATGTTAGAATTATCAGGAAAAAACTCCAAAATAGTTATCATTACTATATTCTATATGTAGAAACATGAAAAATTTTTGAAGATCAAACTTCCATGTCTGAGCAAACACTCAAAGTACCATGAAAACTATCATGTCTGAGAGGAAAAAAAAGTAAACAAACAAACAAAAATACTAAATGGTATTAATAAGAGGTTAGAAATAGCAGGAGTAAAGACCAGTGAATATTAGGACATAGCAGTAGAAATTATCAAAATGAAAAACATAGAGAAAAAAGACTCAAAAAAAAGGGAAAGAAAGAATGACAGAAAAAAGGAAGAAGAAAAAAAAAAGAAAGGAAGGAAGGGAGGAAAGAAAAGCATTAATGGGCCATGGGACAACTTCAAGCAACACAAGGGATATGTAATTGGAATCCATGAAGGAGATGGGGAGGACAGAAAAAAAATCTTGAAGAAACAATAGGTATAAGTCTTCCAAATGTGGTGAAAACTTTAAAGCCAGAGATCCAAGAATCTCAGTGAACCCCAACCACACACAAAACAACAAGGAAATTATTCCAAACTGCATTATAATCAAATTGATCAAAGTCAATGATAAAGAGAGAATACAGCATATTATGTACAGAGGAATAAATGTAAGGATGACATCATATTTCTTGTCATAAAAAATATAAACTCAAAGACAGCGAGAAAGCATCTTTAAAACACTAAAAAGAACCTGTCAACCTAGCATTTTTATTTAAATTTTTGTTAATATACAGTACAACATTGGTATCAGGAGTAGAATTCAGTGATTCATCACTTACATACAATGCCCAGTGCTCATCCCAACAATTGCCAACCTACAATTCTATGTTTAGTCAGAACTATTTCAAAAATGAAGGCAAAATAACAACTTTTTAAGACATAACATTGAAAGATTTAATCACCACCACACCATCAGTACAAGAAATACTAAAGGAAGTCTTCAAGCAGAAGGAAAATGATACCAGAAAGAAATGTGGATCTATATAAAGGACTGAAAAGCACTGGAAATGGTAACTACCTGGGTAAATCTGTAAGAATTTAATTTATGAGGAGCGCCAACTTAACAGTTGGTTAAGTGTTCAGCTCTTGATTTTGGCTTAGGTCATGACCTCACAGTTCATGGGTTAGAGCATCAAGGAGCCCGCTTGGGATTCTCTGTATCCCTCTCTCTCTCTGCCCTGCTCCTGCTCATGTGCACACGTGTGCTCTCCACCCCCTCTCTAAAATAAATAAACATTTTTTTAAAAAAGAATGTTATTTATGATTTAAGTCTTGAAAAGATAATTGCTTAAAAAACAACAACAACAACAAAATTTAAAACCCCAGTGTATAATAGAGTTTTAAACATATGCATAAATAAAATGTATGACAACCATAACATACAAGCTGGGAGGGGAGAAATAGAACTATGCTATTGTAAGGTTTTTATACTAAGTGTGAAGTGATACAGCATCACCTGAAGGTAGACTACGAGGGGTGAAAGATGCATTATAAACCCTAAAGCAACTACTAGTACAATAAAACAAAGGTATAGCTAATAAGTCAACAAAGGATATAAAACAAAGTTTAAGAACACTCAATACAAAGAAGGCAGAAAAAGAGGGAAAATAGGAAGAAAGAACAGGTGGGTCAAATAGAAAACAAATAGCAAGATGATAGATGTAAACCAAAGAATGTCAATACTCTCATTAAACGTAAATGATCTAACAATCCAGTTAAAATGCAGGTTATCAGATTGACAAAGAAAACAAGACCCACTTATATGCTACCAAAAGAAATACAATTTAAATATTATAATACCAATAGGTTAAAAGTAAAAGAATAATGAAAGATAATCGCACTAACATTCGTCAAAAGAAAGCTTTGGTAGCTATATTAATAACAAAATAGATTTTGGAGGAAGGGATATTATCAGGGATAGAAAAGGCTATTTCATAATGAAGACAGGATTACTGCATCAGAAGGACATAACAATCATAATCATTTATTAACCTAATAAAACAGTTTTAAAATACATGTAGCAAAATCTGATAGAGCTGTAAGGAGAAATAGACAAATACACAATTGTAGTTGATTTTAATGCTACCCTCTCAATAATTGATAAAAGTAGATGGAAAATAAGCAAGGATGTAGAAGACTCAAATAACTTTACCTGATTGACATTAATAGAACAACCCACTCAATAAGAACATCAAACCATTTGCCTTTCAAGTACACAAGAAACATTTATCAAGATACACCATATTCTGGACCATAACACAAGTGTCAATAATTTTAAAAGTATGTAAGTTATACAAATTAGATTCTCTAACAAATTAGATTCTCTAAATTCATTAGATTTCTCTAAATGAAATTAAAAATCAATAACAGAGATATTTGTAAAATCCCCAAGTATTTTGAAACTAAGTAACATAGGACACTTTTAAATAACCCATGGATCGAAGAAGAAGTCAAAAGAGAAATTACAAAGTATTTTGTACTAAACGAAAATGAAATTCAAAAAGCATGGGCTGCTGAGACAGCAGTGCCCAGGAAGAAATTTATAGCACTAATAGCTTATATTAGAAAAGATAGTCTCAATCAAAGACCTAAACATCTACCCAAAGAAATTACAAAATAAAAGCACAGTAAGCAGAAGAAAGGAGTTAACAGGAGTCAAAGCTGAAATCAACGAAATAGAAAACAAACAAAAAAGTAAATCAATGAAACCAATAATTCTTTATTTGCAAAATAAAACAACAAAATTGATAAACGTCTCACCAGAAAAAGAGAGACAATGCACAAATTAGCAATATCGGGAATGAGAGAGGTGACATTACAAATCCCACATATATTAGAAGGGTAAGAAGGAAATGTTACGGACAACTTGATGCTAATAAATTTGACAATTTATATGAAATGGACAGACTCCTTGAAAGACACAAACTACCAAGCTTACTTAAAAAGACATAGATAATATGAGTAGACTTATATCTACTAGAAAATTGAATTTGTAGTTAAAAACTTTCCCACAAAGTCATTGCTAGGCCCAAATAGCTTCACTGATAAATTCTACCAAATACATAAAGAAGAAATAATGCCAGTATTACACAAACTCTTCCCAAAAACCAAAGAGGAGGGACTACTTTCCAACTGGTTCTATGAGGCCAACACTACCACCCTCTCACCAAAGCCAGGCAAACACATTATGAGAAAACAAACAAACAAAAACCTACAGACCGGTATTTCTTATATTGCACTAACATAGGTATAAGAACTATAAACAAAGTTTTGTCAAGTAGAATCAAACAATATGTAAAAAGGGTAATACATCATGAGCAAGTGATGTTTATCTCAGGAATTCAGTTTTGGTTTAACATCTGAAGATCCAATCAGTGTACACAAGCCTTAAAAAGTCACCAGATGAGACAAACTAAGAAACCACACGAAGTACAATTCACTTGACAGAATCCAACATCCGTTTTTGATAAAAACTCCCAGCAAACTAAGAACTGAAGGTGACTTCTTCAACTTGACAGAGGGCATTGTAGTAGGCTGACTATAAGATGCCTTCTGATGCTGCCTGCCCCCTATATAAGCCCTTCCCCTAAGTGTGGGCCAGACCTAATGATGACTCACTTTTTTACAAACGGAAATCTGCAAAAGTGATAAGATGGCCCTTCTGAGATTAGTTGACAAAATGAATGTGACTTTCCTCTTGCTGGCCCTCTCACGCTCTCTCGTTGACTTGTTCTGAGAGAAGTTGAGCTGCCTACGGAAAGCCCCATGTGGGAAAGGGTTGATGGAGTCCCCAGGTCAAGAGCTAAAGAGGAACTGACACCCACAGTCAAATGAATCCTGCCAACAACCACATGAGTAAGCTTGGAAGTGGATCTTCCCTGAACTCAGACTTTGGATGACATGACAGTCACAGCTAATGCCTTGATCACAGTCTTGTGAGAAACCTGAAGGCAGACGCATCCAGCTATGCCATGTCTGGATTCCTGACCCACGGAAATTGTGAGATAATAACTGCTGCTCTCAGTTGCTAAGTTTTGGGGTAATGCATTATGAGCAACAGAAAATGAATATAAGCATGTACAAAAAATCTACTAACATGATACTTGATAGTGAGATTAGCAACAAGACAAGGATGTTTGCTCTCACTGCTTCTATTCAACACTGGATTGGAGTTCTAGTCGGTACAATCCAATGAGGAAAACAAACAAAAGGTATTCAGATCAGAAAGGAAGGTGTGAAACTCTCTTTATTCTTAGACAGCATGATCATCTATGTAAAAAATCTGATTATATCTACCAAAAAACAAAACAAAACAAAACAAAAAGCCGTGCTAGAACTAAAACACAAGTTTAGCGAAATCGCAGGACACAAAATCAATACGTGAAAATCAAGTGTATGGCTAAATACCAGCAACAATCAGAAACAGAACGAAGCAGTAACATTTAAAATAGCATCACATCAAAGAAGGGCACCCAGGTGGCTCAGTCAGTTAAGCATTGGACTCTTGATTTTGGCTCAGGTCATGATCTTGTGGTTCCTGAGTTCAAGCCCCGCATTGGGGTCTGCACTGAGAGTGTGGAGCCTGCTTGGGATTCTCTCTCTTTCCCTCTCTCTGTGTCCCTCCTTGTTCGTCTCTCACTCTCTCAAAATAAATTTTAAAAAATAAACTTAAAAAAATAAAATAGCATCAAATATATGAAATACTCAGAGATAAACCCGACAAAAGACAAGAAAGACTTGTACACCAAAGATTAGAAAACACTGCTGAGGGAACAAGACCTAAATAAAGGGAGAGGTACACCTTGTTCATGGGTCAGAAGATTTGATATAATTAAGGTATGAATCCTCCTTAATTGATGTATTGAGTTAATGTAATCCCAATCAAGTTCTCAACAAGATTTTTTTTTGTAGGAAATGAAAATCAAATTCTAAAATTCATATGGAAATGCAAAAGACCTAGGATGGCCAAAACAACTTTGAAGAACAATAATTTTGGAGGACAGATACTACCTGATTTCAAGACTTATTTTAAAGCTGTAGTAATCAAGACAATATTAAATATATAGTAATCAAGACAATATACGATTACACCAAGATAGACAAATAGGTCAATAAAACATAACAGAGAGTTCAAAAATGGACTCACACATATATGGAAAACTGATTTTAAACAAAGGTATAACGGTAAATTCAGTGGAGAAAGATAATCTTTTCAACAAACAGTGCTGGAATAATTGAAAATCTGTGTGCTCTCAAAAAAGTGCTTCAGTCCATATCTCACGCCGTATACAAAATTTAACTCAGTATGGATCCTAGACTTAAATTTAAAAACTAAAACTAAAAACTTCTATAAGAAAACACGGGAGAAAATCTTTGTGATCTTGGATAATACAAAGATTTCTTATATACCATATCAAAAGCATGATCTATTTAAAAAATTGATAAATTGGACTTCAACAAAGTCAAAAACATCTGTTCTTCAAAAGACACTGTTAAGAGAATGAAAAGACAAACCAAGGACTGGGAGAAAATATTTGCAAAGCACATGTCTCATGCAGGACTTGCGTTCAGAATATATTAAAAAAAAAAAAACTCCCAAAACTCAGTAATAACAAAACAAAGCACCCAATAAAAAAATGAGCAAAAGATTTTAAGAGACACTTCACCAAATGTATACTGATGGCAAATAAGCACAGGAAAAGATGTTCAACATAATTAGTCAGTAAGGAAATGCAAATTAAAACCTCGGTAAGATGCCGCTATGCATCCATTACATTAAATTAAAATTAAATTGAAATGATAAAGACTGACCATACCAAGATTTGGTGTGAATAGAGGGAACGGAAACTTTCTTATGCTGCTGCTGAGAATATAAATGATATGAACAAGTTGAAAAACAGCTTTGTAGTTTCTCAAGAAATTAAACATATACCTACTATATGATCCAAGCAATTCATGTGGAAGCATTTACCCAAAAGAAAAGAAAGCACATATTCATATAAAGACTTGTGCATTAATGTTCACAGCAACTTTATTTCTAATAACCCCAAACTGGAAGCAACCCCAGGGTCCTCAGCAGGTGAATGTAACCTGGTGATACATCCATACAACAGGATGCTACTCAACAATTAAAAGGAATGAACTTTGATTTATGCAGCCATATGGATGAAACTCAAAATAATCATGCCGACTGAAAGAACCCCAACAGCAACAAAAATGAGTGCAGAGTGTGTGATTCTATTCAGAGAAAATTTGAGAATGTGCAAACTCATCTATGGTGACAGAAAGCAGATACTAATCTGCCCCTAGGTTCCTTGGGAGAGGGGTGGGCAAGAGATGATAAAGGGGAACCAGGAAACCTTGGAGGGTGATGCATAAGTTCACCATCTTGATTGTGGTAATGGTTTCATGGGTGTATGCATATGGCAAAACTTAGAAAAGTATACACTTCGGGGCACCTGGGTGGCCCAGTTGGTTAAGCGTCTGACTTCGACTCAGGTCATGATCTCATGGTTCATGGGTACGAGCCCCACATTGGGCTCTGTGCTGACAGCTAAGAGCTTGGAGCCTGCTTCCAATTCTGTGTCTCCTCCCTCTCTCTCTGCCCCTCCTCTGCTCGCACTCTGTCTCTCTGTCAAAAATAAATAAACATTTTTTTTAAATTTTTAAAACAGAAAAGTATATACTTCAAAATATGTGCAGCCTATTGTATGTCAATTATGCCTCAACAAAGCTGTTGAAAACTAAAAAGCAAAAGGATCATAACTCTTACAGGAAAGGACTCTGATGATACTGAACTGAGACACTGCAAAGCAAGGGCTTTGGAAACAGTCTACAACACGAGCCACTGTTCTGATCTGTGCCTATAACTTATCAACTTTGTTATGTGTTGATGATGTTTACTTAGACACCAATTTCAAAAGACCCTTCTTGGTGTGTGGGGAGTGTGTCCCCAGTGATTTTACCATATATGATGGTTTTGGGTTTTTTAAGCCTAGTTTGGCATCAATCAACAGTTCCTCACTTGTCAGAAACATGACATATATTAAATCTTTCTCCGTCCCTATCCTTCTGTCTCTCAATCTTGACCCTGATTACCTTCCAGATGCTCTATGAGGATGACTGAAAGCACAATTGGGTTCATCATTTATTCAGCATATATAACGCAGCTATTTAAAAATTTACTGCTGAGATGTATATCATCATTGAGGTTCAAATAAAACACACTAAGTACAAGTTCCATTTTTCAAAAGGCTTATCCAATAAGTCAAATCAGAGAAAGCAGAAAGTCTGGCTCTTAACTGCAGTATCAGGAAAAATATCTGTGCCTTGTCCAATCAAACATTTGAGGCCAAGCAAACTCCTCGGGAAAGCTTAATTTTTTTTATTACCAATTTATGAGTTTAGGGATGAAATGTTTTAGGAGCCTCGTTGCTAAGCCAGAGGAATCAATATTTTTCTGTTAACAGGCAAGCTGTCACATAAACAAATCAGCTGAAAAACCTTCATTTGACAGCTCAGGGTAGATGCCCGCTCCCCAGGCATACTGGAGCCAGCATCCTGCTGTATTTTGGTCTCTTAAGTTGGGCCAGCCACACCCTCATCAGCTCCTGTTCTAGTGACTATACGTACCTCTGTTTCACACCTATTTAAGAGATTCTAATTCACTGTGCTAAATAATACGTTGTAAGTTGTCGATTCACGAACAAAGCTCGTCTGCCCTGTGATTTGGGAAAGGGGAATTGGATGCTTTGTGTTGGCCCCCATTAATCATATCCCTTCTCCTTCTCTAGGAGTTACAAATGTAATAGATCATAAAGTCTCCTGGCAAAGCTGAGGCTATAACTTTTAAGGTTAGAGACGAAAAGAAAGACCCTGGGACTAAGGTAACCACTTTTCTAGAGGCTTCTCATTCAGAGAGCTATTTCAGTTTCCATCTTATATTTGTCTTTCACCCTTCAGAATCATCATGCTTTATAATCATTAGATGGAGATGAGAGTGAATGACGTTAAGATGTACTGCTGTATGTTGAATGAGTCTTTGACTAGTCATCAAAGTTCAAGACCTACCCCCTCTTTGAACAAGCTCAATAGTCATTCGTTCAACCAAGATTCAATTCAACCAAAACCGGGCATTGTGCTTAGGTGCTGAGGAGTAAACAACCTTTAAGATGCAGCCCTTACCCTGAAGAAAAATACTATGCGAGTGTAAAGTCTTTCGCATGTGAAGTGATATATAAAATGTGAGACACATACAACCTTTTAGAAAACAACTTACTACATAACACAAGATATTCTTCTGTGGGTGTATTCACGTGTATGCTCTTTTAGCTCTTTGTTACAACACAGTACTGATAAGGAGGAGCATTTATTAAAATTGGCCAAGGGGCGCCTGGGTGGCTCAGTCGGTTGAGTGTCTGACTTCGGCTCATGATCTCAGGGTCCGTGAGTTCGAGCCCCATGTTGGGCTCTGTGCTGACAGCTCGGAGCCTGGTGCCTGCTTCAGATTCTGTGTCTCCCTCTCTCTCTGCACCTCTCTCTCTCTCTCTCTCTCAAAAATGAAGAAACATTAAGAAAATCTTTCTAAAAAAAGTTGGGCACATATCACCTCCATCAGAATCACACGAAGGTACTTGGAAAAAATACAGTCTTGGGCCCCTTTCCAGTTCTAATTAATCAGAATCTCTGGGAGGCAGGGCCTGTGAATCTGACATTAACTCAGTTCCTAGACAGGTCTGTGCATATCAAGTTTGCAAAAACGGTGCTATATGAACAAGTCCCAAAAATGACCTCAATTTTTTAAAATGTGCGGGCACAGATGGCCTCCCACGACTCCGGGGAAAGACATATAAGCTTCATGGTGCCAGCAGTGGCTCAGGGGCACAACCTCCAACGTAGGGCTGCTCTATTCCCAGAAAAGAGGGGTTTGCGAGGGAGAATGTCTGACCAGCAGAGAGGGGCAGGGGACAGAAAGGGCTCCTCACTGGGGAAATGACCACTTGGTTCCCACCCTGCTTCTGCTGCCCAGTGGTTTTGTGATATCAGAAGAGTCGCTTCTCTGACAGTCCCTCACATAGTATGTTTTTTTAATACAAGGCAAGAACCACAAAAATACACTTTTACTCTTTCGAATGTAATTCAATGCCTTCCCTGCCCATCTGATTTGGCCATTGGGAGGTGCCAGTCGAGATAACATCATGGCAGAGGCTTGAAAAGAATAGAGCATTAAACAAAGGTTAAGTATTCAGTTTGGTTTGTTACTATTTCTCCTTCTGAACGTATCTGAAAGCCAAGCAATGTCCTTTCCATTTGGCTGGAAGTGGGGTGTCTAAGCTGGCCTGCCTTTACCACCACCTTTCTTGCCAAAGACTAAATAATTACTCCCCCGACTGTCCCTTGCACTCAGTCCTAAACCACTGCTGGCATGCCCAAAAAGGCCACTGTGGTGTGATTCTGGGACCAATGGCCATGTGACAGGCCCACTACCTATGTCTCCCTCAACATTTAATCCCTCTTTTAATTGAGGAAATTGGTGGGCTCAGAACCATCAGCATTGGTAGCCGGTGTTTACACTGGGCATAAGAAAACAGTAATCTGTTGCCATGGCAACAAGATTTCCCGTGAATTTTTTTTTTTTCCCCTGACTGGACTTTCTCAAATGGAAAGTCCACCCTTTGTGTGTCACAAGAATGGAGGGGCACTGTATTAGTTATCTATGGCTGTGTAACAAATTACCCTCATAACTTAGTGGCTTAAACCATGAGCATTTATCATGGCCCCTTTTCTGTGGGTCAGGAATCTGGGAGCAGCTAGACTGTGTCCTCAGACTCCAGGTCTCTCAAAGGGCTGCAGTCAAGGTGCCAGCTGGGGTTGAAGTCTTATCTCAGGGAAGCTCAGCCTCCAAGATCACTCACCTAGTTACTGGCAGCATTCAGATCTGGGGGGGGGGGGACTCTTGGACTGAGGGCCTTAGGTTCTCACTGGCTGCTGGCCAGAGGTCTCCTTTGATTCCTTGTTACATGGACATATCCATAGGGAAGTTCACAACATGACAGTTTGCCTTCCCCACAGTGAGGACTCTCTGAGATCAAGAGAGAAAGGGCTTTCTGTAACCTAACCTCAGAGGGGGCACCTGTGATCTTTGCCATAGCCTACTAATCAGAATCAAGCCACTAGGTCCAGCCTGCACTCAAGGGGAGGGGATTATAGGAAGGGCAAGAATACTAGGAGGCAGGAACCACCAGGGACCCTTTTAGAGGCTGTCCACCACAGGCATTGAACTCACTGAGTTTAGAAGCCTAGCAAAAAAACAACAAAAAAAAGAAAACCAAAAAAACGCTTCTCCCAAGGTCAGTTTAGTGGTTTGTCAGTCAATGAACAATACTTGTGTATCTTCTCTATGTAGGAGGTAACTAGTCAGTTAGGTGCTCCAACAGTACAAAGTAGGCTTGAATCTTTCATAAAATATTTGCTCTATCTCCTCCTGTTCCAACACGTGGGGCTCATGTTTATTTCTTTGTTTTATTGACTCTATAGTTACAGAATATAGAAAGTAAAAATTACTTGAGGACATGGGATAATCTGTTCTGGGTAATCCTGTTGGGGAAGTATTTAGGAGCATGTAAATATTATCTAGAGTTAATAGAGGTAATATAGCTTAGAGCCTGAGAGTTTTGACCCTGTAATCGAGGAGTTTTAAATTCAAATATTGACTCCAGCACTTAGTAGTGGTGTGACTTGGGCCAAGTAAGTTAATTCCTCTGTCTCAATTTATTTAGCTACATGATGAGGGTTAAAAATAGTTCCTGCACCATAGGGTTATTATATGGATTAAGTAAAGCCATGCATTTGAAAAAAGGAGCAGAGCCTAGCGCATAGTCGGTACTCAATAAATACCATGCTATTATATGATTTATTGGGATCTTGATGTAGTGTAGAGGTTACTAGGTCACTTCTAATTGAGGAATCTGGAATTCAGGGCTCATTCTACCTGTTAATTAGAACTCTACACTATGCCAGTACATTTGCCTTTATTCCCCCCCTTTTTTTATTTTTTAAATTTATTTTGAGAGAGAGAGAGAGAGAGAGAGAGAGAGAGAGAGAGAGATCAGGATGGAGGAGCAGAGAGAGAGAGGGGGAGACACAGAATCCCAAGCAGGCTCTGCACTGTCAGTGCAGAGCCTGACACTGGGCTTGACTCGGGGCTCAAACTCACAAACCGTGAGATCGTGACCTGAGCTGAAATCAAGAGTCAGATGCTTAACCAACTGAGCCACCCGGGTGCCCTTTTATTTTCCCCTTTATACCAAGAATTCGACCGTGCTTTAATGTCCTTTAATAATACATTTCACACTCTCCCCACACATCTTCTTTGCAGGGTGGAGGTGGGGTCAATCCTTACAGTGTTGACATATTCCTTAGCAAAATCCACCATTATCATTTTATGGCAACCCATTTGCAGGTAAATATGATGTATTAGAAGAAGAATTCCTGCCTTCACCAAGCTTGAAGAGTGATTTATATACAATGGCAGGTTAAAATGAGCTAGTTTCCCACGCTGATATAAAACAGGTATTGGGAATTTTGTCCTTCCTGGTCCCTGACTCTGCTCACTTAAAAGGTGATTTATTCTGATCTACTCCTCTATTTTTCCTGACTTTGCCATTATTTTCTCATGAGCTGACATCACTCTAAGTTTTCTTACTGCTTTTTGTCCAGGAGGCAAGTCTCCAGAAATCACTGACCCTCTTGCCTTTATTATTTTTTTTAATGTTTATTTATTTTTGAGAGAGAGAGGGGTGGGGGAGGGGCATGGAGAGAGGAAGACAGAGGACCCAAAGGGGCCTCTGCACTGACAGCAGAGATCCCCGTGCAGGGCTCGAACTCTGGAACCGGTGAAATCATGACCTGAGCTGAAGTCGAGCGCTTAACTGACTGAGCTGCCCAGGCACCCCTCTTCTTTATTTTTTTTTTATTTTTTTATTTAATTTTTTTTCAACGTTTATTTATTTTTGAGACAGAGAGAGACAGAGCATGAACGGGGGAGGGGCAGAGAGAGAGGGAGACACAGAATCGGAAACAGGCTCCAGGCTCTGAGCCATCAGCCCAGAGCCCGACACGGGGCTCGAACTCACGGACCGCGAGATCGTGACCTGGCTGAAGTCGGACGCTTAACCGACTGCGCCACCCAGGCGCCCCCCCTCTTCTTTATTTTGACGAGGCTTTGTTTACTCCCTGCAGCAGAGTCAGTGTTTACATTCTCTTTCCAGTTTATATCAGCCCCAATCTTGGGATTCGGGGGGCCCCATCCCCCCTCCACCACCACCTCTTATGTTTCCAGCTCTGTCTGGTACCGGCCAGAGTGAGCTGATAGGAATAGGGACTGCTGTTGTTCTGTGTGTTCCTGGGAACGTTGTAGCTCAACATTCATGTTTATCTGCTCCTCTGAGTTCTTGTTAGTTTGATGCCTTTGGTTGCCTGGGGCATAGGAAATAACATGTGTTTTGATTGATAGCTTTGAGTTGTAATAGATAATTGATGCCGTGCATCCTCAGCCAGTTACCGTTACCCAAACCATATGGTTTTGTATGACAAGGAGAGCATCCTCTTAAGAAAGAAAAAGAAAACAACTGGATATCAGCAAGTTATTCTTGTAAATATGTATAGTTCCAGGTACTCCTTGAAAACAACTGAACTAGGCCTTCACCCCAAAACTTGAGTACCCGCTCTGTTTAATGTTGCTGAAGAACTGAAAACCAGTCAGTTTCTTCTTGTGTTGAGAGTTTCACCCTATGTGGAATCAAAAGGGACATTGTGGTGCCAAGGGGATCAACGATTACGGTACACTAATTGCATGCCAGCCTCTGAGCCCAGAGCTTTATTTGGTCAGCTCACCGAACACTCACAACCTTGAGAAGTACTACTATCCCCGTACCACAGAGGGGAACCTTGAGGCCCAGCGGGGGCTCCAGAATTACACATAGATGGTTGATCCAGGATTTAGTCTCAGCTCTGTCTGATTCTAAAAGCTCACTCCTACTGTGTTGAACAGGAGGGCGCTGTACTGGTCAACAATGTTGAGGCCCAGCTCTACGTCGCAATAATAACAGCTAAAATCTAGGCTAACGTTAACAACTCAGGGCGAGAATGTGGAGAAACAGGATCTCTTTTGCACTGCTGGTGGGAATGCAAACTGGTGCAGTCACTCTGGAAAACAGTATGGAGGTTCCTCAAAAAATTAAAAATAGAACTACCCTACGACCCAGCAATGGCACTACTAGGGATTTATCCAAGGGGTACTGGGATGCTGTTTTGAAGGGGCACGTGCACACCCATGTTTATAGATGCACTATCAACAATAGCCAAAGTATGGAAAGAGTCCAAATGTCCATAGATGGATGAATGGATAGAGAAGATGTGGTATATATATAAATATATATATATATATATATTTATAAATTTTTTTCAACATTTATTTATTTTTGGGACAGAGAGAGACAGAGCACGAACAGGGGAGGGGCAGAGAGAGAGGGAGACACAGAATCAGAAACAGGCTCCAGGCTCTGAGCCATCAGCCCAGAGCCTGACGCGGGGCTCGAACTCACGGACCGCGAGATCGTGACCTGGCTGAAGTCGGACGCTTAACCGACTGTGCCACCCAGGTGCCCCTATATATATATATTTATATAGATACACACATACACACAATGGAGTATTACTCGGCAATCAAAAAGAATGAAATCTTGCCATTTGCAACTACGTGGATGAAACTAGAGGATATTATGCTAAGCGAAATTAGTCAGTCAGAGGAAGACAAATAAGACTTCACTCATATGAGGACTTTTAAGACACAGAACAGATGAACACAAGGGAAGGGAAGCAAAAATAATGTAAAAACAAGGAGGGGGACAAAACATAAGAGACTCTTAAATACAGAGAATAAACAGATTACTAGAGTGGTTGTGGGGGGGGATGGGCTCAATGGGTAAGGAGCATTAAGGAATCTACTTCTGGAATCATTGTTGCGCTATATGCTAACTAACTTGGATGTAAATTAAAAAAATAAAATAAAAATAAAAATAAATAAAAATAAGAATAGCTAAAATCTATATAAGGGCTTCCTAAATTTCCAGGCACTGTTGTAAGTTTTCAGTATTCAGTCCCCAGAACAACCCTGGGAGGTGGCTATTATCTCCATTTTACAAATGAGAGAACTGAGGCTGAGGCATGCGTTGCTCAACATCATAGAGCTTTTAAGTGGCAGATCCAGAATCTAAAGGCAGGCAGTACGACACCACAGTCTCAAAAATGCATCTAAGCTCGCATACTTGCCAGCATATTTGATTAATGAATCAGGTTATTTGCAAATCCCTTTGTTTCAGTTATCTATTGCTACATAACAAACTACTACAAAACATAGAGGATTGAAGAAATCACTTTATTTCATTCATGATCCAGAATTCAGGATGGGCTCAGCTGGGCCCTTCTTGGATCCACATGGCATCGGTTGGGGTGAGCTACTTCCAAGATGACTAATTCACATGCATGCTTGGTGCTTTGTTCTTTCTCTCTCTCTCCCTCTGTCTCTATGTCTCTCCCTCCCTCCCTCTATGTCTCTGTTCATATGGGATCCCATCTCTGTGTGGCCTGGGCTTCTCACAGTATGGTAGTTCCGGGGGGGTTACATTTCTAACCCGGCAGCTGGCTTCTAAGATGCAGAAATAAGTATTTGCCAAGCCGAATGAAGGTTATGCTTGGAATAGGCACTGCATCACTTTTACCGTATTCTAAAGGTCAAAGCACTCAACAGGGCCCTACCCAGATTTAAAAGGTAGAGAAACAGACTCCACCTCTCGCTGGGGTGGTAGCAAGGTCACATTGCAGAACAGCATGTGGGGTGGGCCATTTTTGAAAAATATAATCTGCCACACCCTCCTTCCCAGCATGATCAGTCATGGTTTGGAGACTTAAATGTCACAAACAGAATCAATCTGGTAAAGGAATTGCTGTTTACCTCACAGCGCTGTGTCATTTATTTTAGCACTGTAATTTAAGAGAGTGTCCTTACATAATATATGAAGGCATGTCTTATGCATTAAGCCTACAACAAAGCAATCCAACGGTGTTTCTTGATGGAATAAAATTTCATAATTTTTGATGCCCAAGAAAAGTATCCGTCAAGAGAGACCCATTCTTCACCTAGATTTGAAATAACTCCCAATATAATGCAAAATCCATTGAGGGCAGGGGTCATAGATGAGACACCGTTTGTTTTGTGGAATGAGCATTGTACATAAGCCACAGACATAGACCTTTTGTCATCTGGACTGGCACAACTCAGGAAAGTCTATTGATCATCCTGGACACACGTCAACCATCCCAGTACGTGGAGGTGTGCTCACTCAAGGATGTTAAATGCACACTGTGCATGAAGTCAGACTGCCTTTGAAAGAGTATGGCAATTAAAGGCTGTTAAACTCCATTCAGGAGCTATGAGAGCAGATCACACCACCTGGCTTCAGTACCAACATGTTTTTGCACTGTATGGCATTTCCAATAATGTGCAGTATGGCTCTGAATTCAAAATGGAGGTGTCTCTGTTGCGTGGAATCCATGACTGGTAACAACATTTCCGATCTTTTTTTTTTTTTTTTAAATGCCATTTGCCAGTGTTGTTAGAATTACCAAGTATTCATCAAAATAACAATGGTAACTTTTCTATGAATGTAGCATGCTGCTATAATCTACACTGAATTTGCATAAGTAACTGCTACCATCCCTATTCTTTTATGTTTCAGTAAGTATTATCCAATATCCCCGTACGGTTTGCTACTGTGTGTTGTTACAAAGAGCACAGCAAGAAAACTTGGGACCTGGCTGGTTTATCATACTGGGTGTCAGTATTCAAGCCGGTGGTACTATTAGAATTACGTATCTTCAGGAATTTTGTAATAGCATTCTCAAGACACTGTGTGAGAATTTAGGAACTCACAAAGTTAAACAAATCCAGTTAAGCTGGATCCAGATCTTGACCCACCTCACATTAAGGATAAAAACGTACCTGTTCCTCTAAGCTTAAGATGAGAAATAAAGAAGATCTTTCACATCTAATCAGACAAGGCATTTTTGAACAAAACAGATTGTCCAAGCTTTCTTGCTTACGGTGATTATATAATCACGTGAACACTTTGAAGAACAAGGCATTTAAACAGAACTTACACTCTGTTCCATAAGCTCCTTGGTTTTCTTTCCGAAGGGAGATATTACATGATTTGACCTCACCCAATATTATTTCACCTGTTATTTAACAATTATAATTGGAATCACTTAAACTCTCATTCATCAAAGATCAGTTGGAGTATAGGACTTTTGGTTGGAAAATTCTATTCACCCTGGACTTGACCATTATTCTATGGAGAGCGTGCATTCTTGGATTCTGACTGTAGCCAGGTGCTTTGATGAAATGTGATCCAGGGACCAATAGATGATGACCTTGTTGAAGAAATTAAGGAAGCCCTTAAAGAAGACTGCAATACATAAAGATATCCCTGTGAAAAAGGGAATGAGATATCAGAATGCCCGTGGTTTCATATCACTGTAACTGGCATACACTCTACTCACTGTGTACCTTTTGCAGGTTAAGTTTCCAAGAACTAGACTCTGACACAGAGATTTGCATGTAGGAGGTTTATTGCGAAGTGTTTTTTGGATTAATAACTATGGGGGAGCGGAAGAAGCAAGATGGATAGAGGAAGAAGTTGAATTGAGAAGCAATTACTAGAAAAGCCTCAACCAATCATGTGGACTGGCCCTGAAGAATGGTCTCACATTGGGTCAAATGGGGCAGCTCTTTATGTACCCAGATTGAGCCGTCATTGGCTATGGGTTCAACGTGGGAAGGGGGTATGACCTTGGGTGATGCAGCACTCTTCAGCAGAGGACAATTTCTAGAGAGGGCTAACAGATAAAGGCTTGCAGCTACCAACACTCTCATAACCTGAAGAAATGAGAGCTTCAATCTGCAGGTAGCATCTGAGCTGCACATCACAGCATCCACTACAGTATTTATACTGTATAAAGCAAGCACTCTTGCAACAATTAAAGACATTTGCGTCTTTCTAGTTATTAACGTCTACTGAGTTTTTATTCTACAAACGGCACTCATTCCTGAGCCCCTTCGTGATAATACTGAAAAAGGTATTTCAGGAATATCAAGCAGTTATTCATTTCTTAACCTATCAGTGCATTTTCGTGAACATGTATTACTTTTTCTTACAACCCATGCTTCACCTTAGGGGGAGAAAGTGCCAGATAGTTCTTGAGGCATTGGTTGCTTTGTACTCAAAAACAATGTCATCTGCATAACCAAAATCCCACACAAATTGGAAAATGAAGATCTGCTATTATTTCAGGATTCTAACACTTTCTGACTACCTCATTGTCATGCCTTCACAATTCATAAGAATCCCTCTGCTATTTTTTTTTCTAAAACAAGCCTCACTTATTTCTTTGTCTATTTTTTCCATGCTTCCACATGCTTCACAAATATTAACTCATTTAATCCTCAAAATGACACGACGGGTTAGGTAAAATTATTACACACATTTTACAAGTGAGCAAATGGAGGCACAAAGGTTAAGTAAATCACACAGCCAGTCAGTAGTAGAGACAAGATTCCAACCCAGAAAGTCTAACTTCTAGAGTCGCTGTTCCTTGTCCCAGTGCTATGCTATGCTCCCTTGTGATATCAGATGCTGATGCCATGTGTCTTCTGATACCCCACATGAAAGATGATGTGAGATCTTAGATGTGAAACACCCATTTCTCACGTCTTGGAGCTATTTAAACAATTTATTAGTCCCATGCGATCCCAGTTCTGCCTCTTAAATGTGTCTATGGTATGTATGTGTGTGTGCACGCACATGCGTGTGTGTTGAAAGGAAAGTGCTGCCGAAGGTGATAAGGGGGTAAAGCAGAGAGTGTGAATAAAAAAGAAAAGATCTTTGTACATATGAAATTTATGTTCTTATTCTAAGAGGAAATAATCATATTATTCTGCCAAGATTGTGTCCTAGAATCTCATGGAGGTCTACACTAGAAGTTAGGCTGGTGGTCTAAAGTTACTCCTGATAAAAAAAAAAAAAATTAAGGATGGAAACTTAAAGCAGTTGCATCCAGTTCAGATTAGTTAGAAGATCCTACCAAAGTGATCTATTTTTCCATGTGAGATTAACTAAAAAATTTTGGTCAAGAATATATAACCATTTTTCCAGACCACAGTAAGAATTTTTTTTTCTTACTATGCTCAATTCCTTTACAAAATATCTTGGAGTTCTTCCAATTTTATCTTAAATGTCACAGATACGCACCAGTTATTGTAACAGATATTGCCTTCTACATCCATTTCTAATGGTAGGGCCCTATTTACCTCTCTTGCGTTATGCTTTTTGGAAAAGAACTTTCTCAGAACTGTCACCTAGAACAGTGCAGGCTCCTAAGACCTGGGCAAAAAGCCATTTTGCCTGAGCTTCATTGCCTTACATGCTATTTTCCCTTCAACCTTAAGACCCAGTCTTGCCTTATGACTGATGGGCCAGCATCATAAAATTTGCTCTCAGGCCTTCCTTCTGCCTTGGCTGTGGATTTCAGGCACAACAGAAAAGGTGCAGATGCTTCTTGCCTAGATTCTAATCTCCTCTCTCTACTGCAAAACTGACAAAGTCGTTTCCTGCCCAGATAATTGTGGGTAGAAGATCTAGGCGGTACATAGTTTCAATCGCAGAAGCTTCTCACAGGTGGGTATGACAACAAAAGACTGAAGGTTGTTGTTTTGGATTTACTTTCTAGCCAGACACCCTGCAGATTCCCCAACCATGTGTTGAATCATTCAGCCACATCACCGGAGCTGAAGTGGAGAAATCTTGCTAGCGGAACATATGGCCATAAGCCAGCCAGGACGAAGGCCAGCTTCAAAGCATTCCCTCCTGGTTTCTTAAAGTGGGATTCCTCAGACCACACGAGATCCATGAACATATTGTCAGAAGCCTGTGAGTGTTCTATGAAACTTTACTAGTTCAGTCTTTAGATTTTGATAATAATTTTAAAATATTAAATTAAACATAATCCATATGATCCTGTTGACCAATTAACCCTGAGTTCCATCACTGTATTTCAGGGTCTGCATGTGTGGTTAGGTTTGCTATCACATTGGTGTTAAATAATATATCACTTGATTGTCATTACCTGTATTAGGGTTCTCCAAAAAACCAGAAACAATAGGATATAGGTAGGTAAATAGATGATGAGGATGATGAAGATAGATAGATAGATATTATGGAAATTGGTTCCTGTGAGATTATGAGGTTTGAGAAGTCCCACAATCTGCCATCCACAAGCTGGAGAATCAGGAAAGCCAGTGGTATAATTCAGTCAGCTTCCAAAAACCTGAGACCCTAAGGGCCACCGGTGTAAGTCCCAAGTCCAATGATCAGAGAACCAGGAACTTTGATGTCTGAGGACAGGAGAAGATGGGTATTTTAAGCTCAAGAAGAGAAAATTTCCCCTTCCTTTGAGTTTTTATTCCATTCAGGCCCCAGCGGATTGGATCATGCCCACCCACACTGGAGACAGTGAATGTCTCAGTCTCTTGAATCAAATGCTAATTTTTTCCAGAGACACCCTCACAGATGCACCCAAAAATAATGTTTTATCTGGGCATCGTTTATGCCAGTCAGGTTGACACATGGAATTAACCATCATATTATGTAACTTAAACAAAATGAAGTAGATATAATATATAAAAGATGTCTTTAGTCTCCGGTAAAAGACAAATGACCTAACAGCCAAGACAGGAAGAGCAAAAGTTTCACAATAATTTGAAAAAGGGGAAAGTGATGGAAAAATCGAGTCGTCTTAGGGCACATGGTAGTAAAAGTCTGTTGAACTCAAAAGAACCTGCCCTATAGCAGAACCACTTACAAACAGGCTCACCCCTGCCCCAGAGCCTTTGCACTCACTATTCTCTCAGACTGGAACACTCACCATGCCCCACCCCCAATAATACCCAAATACTCACTCAAGTTTTTTTTTTTTTTTTGTATAATTCATTGTCAAATTGGTTTCCATACAACACCCAGTGCTCATCCCAACAGGTGCCCTCCTCAATGCCCATCACCCACTTTCCCCTTTCCCCTCACCCCCCATCAACCCTCAGCTTGTTCTCAGTATTTAGGAGTCTCTTATGGTTTGCCTCCTTCCCTCTCTGTAACTTTCCCCCCGCTTCCCCTCCCCCATGGTTTTCTGTTAAGTTTCTCAGGATCCACATGTGAGTGGAAAACATATGGTATCTGTCTTTCTCTGCCTGACTTATTTCACTGAGTAGAACACTCTCCAGTTGCATCCATGTTGCTACAAATGGCCAGATTTCATTCTTCCTCAATGCCAAGTAGTATTCCATTGTATATATAAACCACATCTTCTTTATCCATTCGTCAGTTGATGGACATTAGGCTCTTTGCATACTTTGGCTATTGTTGAAAGTGCTGCTATAATCACTCAAGTTTTTATAACAAATGTCACCTTCTCCATGAGGCCTTCCTGTATCACAAGTGGCAATTCCCTTTTCCTCAAATTCTTTCCCTCTCTTTCCCTAGATTCTTCTCCTTAGCACTCATTATCATCTGATACACTATATATTTCACTCATGTATCTGGTTTATTATCTATCGTATCCCAGTAGAATGTGAGCTCCATGAAGGCAGGGAATTTAGTTTTGTTCTCTGACGTATCTACAGCCCCTAGAAGAGTGCCACTGGAAATAAGAAGCACTCGATTAATGTGTACTGAATGAATAAACGCATAAATGAATGAATATTTACACTCTGAATACCAGCTTGGCTTTGTCACATCCACCTTATTTATCACATTAATGTTGTTAATTTATATTTTGTCACTTTGTAGTTTTGTTCATATTTCATTTGTAAGCCTATCTTTGATTTATATTTGTACAATAGCAATACACACGAGTGGCTTATTATACCTAGCATTATGTCCCTACATATTTAAATAACATAATAAGAAATAGTAAAGCTGCCATTTGAAGTCTTTGGGGTTTTTCTTTCCTTTTTAGACATTTTTATACTGTTCACACTTAAAAATAATATTGGAGGGGCGCCTGGGTGGCTCAGTCGGTTAAACATCCGACTTCGGCTCAGGTCATGATCTCACAGTTCATGAGTTCGAGCCCCACATGGAGCACTGTGCTGACAGCACAGAGCCTGGATCCTGCTTTGGATTCTGTGTCTCTCTCTCTCTCTCTCTGCCCCTACTCTACTCACATTCTGTCTCTGTCTCTCTCAAAACTAAATAAAAGTTTAAAAATATTTTAAATCACAAAAGATAATATTGGATAAGAAGAGAGCTGGCTAATGAGAGTGTCAGGAGGGATCCTATTTTCTGGGGCATTCTGTGACTCAATCCTTGTGTTGGATTTTTCATATTCCCCTTCTCCCCTTGCACCTTGCCTTGGGTAGCAAGAATCACGTGGAACAAGAAATAGGATGTGGGTTGTTAAGTAGTAGTTTTTACAAGGAAAAATAAAACACTGTTACTGAAGCCAGCTCCTGCCTTGCCCATTAGTGTTACTCAAAAATTGCAACAGCTTTAAGAATCCGTCTTTAAAATAAGGTCTCATTTCTCCGAAACTGTAGCTATTGTAAAGCACATTCAGAGGTTTATATGGTAGTATATATTTTCCCCCTTAAGCTGATGGGTGTAACTATTAGGCAGTTGTTGAATGCACTGAAAAATCAATTGTTCTGGGGAAGATTTCCCCACCAATTGTTCTATCCCAAAGTGTTTTGATGGTGTTAGCTCAGTGTTTCAGATGCTTGCTAAGCTTTTTTTTTTTTTTTTTTTTTTGAGCGATTTCTTTGATTGTTCGAGAAGGCCCAGGACAGTATTTTCAAATATAGAAGGAGCTCCATAATTTTGAAAATATTTTATAAACAGGCTCTTCCAGCTTCAGTCTTAGAAGCAGGAATAAAACACTATATTCTGGGGTTTCGAATGCTCCATCTCATGGCTCAGTCGGTTAAGCGTCCAACTTCAGCTCAGGTCATGATCTCGCGGCTCCTGAGTTTGAGCCCCGTGTTGGGCTCTGTGCTGACAGCTCAGAGCCTAGAGCCTACTTTGGATTCGGTGTCTCCCTTTCTCTCTCTCTGCCCCTCACCTGCTCGTGTTCCGTCTCTCTCTGTCTCTCAAAAATAAACAAACATTAGAATGTTCCACCTCAGCCCACTCCCTAGCCCCACATCAACCATGGATACCACACGCAGTAATTCTTTAATTTTTTTAATGTGTATTTTTTTTGAGAGAGAGAGAGAGAGAGACGAGACACACACACACAGAATGTGAGTGGGGAAAGGGCAGAGACAGAGGGAGACACAGAATCGGAAGCAGACTCAAGGCTCCCAGCTGTCAGCACAGAGCCTGACGTGGGGCTCCAACTCATGAATGGTGAGATCATGACCTGAGCCGAAGTTGGACGCTGAACCGACTGAGCCACCCAGGCGTCCCATACATGCAGTAATTCTTAAATCCCTCTTTTAGCCACGAAACAACAACTAATTTGCAGCTTAAGCTTCGGAACTGCGTGCAGTAAATCTAGTGATCACAAAATGGCAGAGAAAAGAGAAAAGACAATGCTTCAGCCTATATGTAGGAAGTATGGATTACCGATGGGCAAACTCCCCTTTCTCTCTTTCTCCTTCTGAACACACAAAATACCTCCTGCTACTGGATTCTGTGTCTAAAGAAAGCCAGAATAAAGCAATAGTCCCCCGTGATCCTGACCACCAGACCACATTTTTCTGAGACCGATGATTCACCTTTTAATGTATGCGTTATCTTACTACTGCATCCGATGGAGGTAAAGATCATTGTAAACATCATACTGTCTTCTTTCTGGGCTGTGATGTTGGATCGCATGTGTCCAGTGGGAATCTTCCATCCCCTGGGACAGTTAGCAAACACAGAGTTTACTTTTACTACTGCATTTCCCTTTCCTCAGTGTTTCATAGAACACGTGGGCTTTGAGAAATCTTTTGTCTGCCTCACTTAACCCCCACCCCAGCTACCCATTATCAAAACCATAAAATTATGTAAAGCAAAAAGACTTGGGCCCCTGAAAACCATCTGAGGAAGTCTTACTATGCACAAAGCTTTGCGGAAGTATGTTTCTTCTTCATTGTCTAACGGGCTCTCGTTCTGACACACAAATCACACATTTGCACTGAACGTTCTTGTCATTGAGCATTTCCAATTGCAACCTCCTAAAAATATCTTTGAACTTGGCAGTAGGATGCCAAGACCTTTCCTGTTGCCCAAAAGGATCGCCATGTCTGCACCTGATCTCCAGCCTGTTCCATTCCGCAGAGCCTTTTTATTTTATGCTAGTATTTCCTAACTCTCACCAGAGGCTTGTCTTGTGCCTTAACCAATCCTCTTAGCCATGCCTCCTCTTGGATGCCATAGTAGTTATCTATTGCTGTGTAACAATACTACCACAAACTTAGCAGCTTTAAACAATGCATTTCTACTTATTCTCTCAGTTTCTATAGGTCAGAAATCCATTGCAGCTTAGATGGGCCCTATACATCAGGGTCACTCACGAGGCCTGACTACTAGCTGGGGGTGGAGCCTCATCTGAGACTCAAATGAGGAAGGATTTGCTTCTTTTTTTTTTTTTTTTTTTAGTTTTTAAGGTTTTTATTTCATTATTTTGAGAGGAGGGGGCAGAGACAGAGGGGTACAGAGGATCCGAAGCAAGCTCTGTGCCGAGAGCAGAAAGCCTGATGCAGGGCTCAAACTCACGAACTGGGAGATCATGACCTGAGCTGAAGTTGGGCGCTTAACCAACTGAGCCACCCAGGCGCCCCGAGAAGGATCTGCTTCTAAGTGCATGTTTTGCAACAGGATTCTGTTCCTTGGGGGCTGTTAGCCAGAGGCCACTTGTGTTTCCTTGCCATGTGGACCTCTCCAACATGGTGGTTTACTTCATCAAAACTAGGAAGGGAGAGAATCTGCTAGAATGACAGAAGTCACAATTATTTGTGGCCTAAGTGTGGAAGTGACATCCCATCAATTACTCTATTGGTTGGATGAAAGTCACAGGTCCCTCCCCAACTAGAGTAGAGGAGATCACACAAAAAATGTGAATATCAGGAGGCAGGGAAAATTTGGGGCCATCCTAGAGTCTATTCACCACAAATACTCCACAACCAAAAACAATCTCTAAAGCTTTACTAATAGAAATGAAGGAGTGCCTGGGTGGCTCAGTTGGTTAAGTGTCCAACTCTTGATCTCAGGGTCATGAGTTCAAGCCCTGCCTTGGGCTCTGTGTTGGGCAGGAAGCCTACATTAAAAAAAAAAAAAAAAAGCAAGCCTACACTTCTGGGGCGCCTGGGTGGCTCAGTCCGTCAAGCATCTGACTCTTGACTTTGGCTCAGGTCATGATCCTGTGGTTTGTGGGATGGAGCACCGAGTCAGGCTCTGCACTGATAGCATGGAGTCTACTTGGGATTCTGTCTCTCCTTCCCTCTCTGTCCCTCCCCCGCTCTCACACACAGGCTCTGTAAATACATACATACATACATACATACATAAGATAAATTAAAAGTTAACACACTTGCCAAATCAGTCCAGCTGCAGCAAATACTGTTGATATCTCCTTCATATTCCCCTAAGCTCAAGTAATTTTAATGCACCCTGGCTTGACTTGTAACTGCTGACATCTGTATGTCTGTATTTGAAACCTTCTCTCACATGATGAGCCTGCTCTGCCCAGAGGATACATTTTTCCTTCTTCCACCGTAGTGGACTGTTCTGAGATGCAATGGTTCATACAGCCTTTCTGTAGAAGCCTCATAAGACCAGGCAATTGCCTCTACTTGTTATGAAGCTGTGGCCAGCTTGAAACAAACAAAAGCCTCTAATATCTTTCTCCTGCCTTCCCTACTTCAGTACCTTTCCCCCTCACTCCTGCTTTCTTGGATTTGCTCTCTAAAGTAAAGTGGGGCATGAAAACTTGTTGCTTAAAACTGTTTCCTGGGGAACTCAGGCTAAGACTGATAAAATGTCCTCTCATTCCCAAACCCCAAGCATTTTTCAAATATTACTTCTTCCTCACCCCCAGGTACCTATTGGGTTTAAACCCTGCCCTGAGGTGACCATGAAGTACTAACACTTCTGTGCCTCCCAGTCCCGTTTGCCCATAACCAAGATGGAACGGCTGTCCTTCTTCCTGAGGCCCTTGTTCTAGTACTGGGGAGCATGTTTATTATATATGATACTCTCTTAACTTATCCTAAGGGTATTCCTGTTGATCTTTCAGGGTCATGGTTCACCTTGTGAGCTATAAAACCACCACGGGAGAAAGAGTAGTTCTAGCTAAGATACAATTTTAAGAAGACACACAAAACAAAATGGAAAAAAAAAAGCGGGGAGGGGGACCTCAGGCTGCTCTACACGTCTAAAGTAAAGCTCCAAAAAATAAAATAAGCAGGCCACACACAAGGAAGCAGGCAAACTTTGTTTTGCTGAGAGGACTCTTTTCCTTGGGTTAATTCCAAGAGGGAACAGGCGCTGAGTGAGTCACAGAATAAGTAGGGCAGAGTTTGCCTTTCAGGGAATGCAATAGTGTAGGCGTACCCATAGCCCCTCAGGGATGCTCAGCAGGCACGACTTCCCAAATCCCAGACTGTGTCAGGCAGAAGCCTACCATGCAGAACTTACACATCCATGCAAGCTCGCTCTGCTTCTGTTCCCATGCCAAACTGAGTCTTCAGAGTGAGCTCATCTCTCTGTTTGATCTGTCTTCTTAGTGAAAAGATGGGTGAGGCAGAGTTGGATCTGTGGTTGATAAGGGATCCCCCAACCTGGAGCTGTGCCAAGCTGTGGGAAAGACACTCTAGAAATTTGGCCCATGCGGGCTGAGAGTTGCTCAGTGGGGTGTCATAGCCAAGGGCTCCAAGGTAGGTCCTGAGACCAGCATACAGGGCCAACGGTGGGATGTGCGGGAGGGGGAGTTCTAGAAGGAAAAAAATTCCAATGGGCAAGGAAAAGTGACCCTGTCTAGTACCAGGGTTCAGAAGACTACTGCCCATAGCTGGGTATTTATGGAACTGGGAAGTCCCATATTCCAGAGGCAGCAGAGACACTGCTCTAAAGTCAATGAATACGTCACAGATTTCGATGTGTGAGATAGACTCAAATCCAATAACTCATGATTTAGTAGTTATTTTGTGGTGATTGTTTTCTCCTAGAAGCAAACTCTTTCCTCAAATGCAAACTGACAGGGAAGCATAATAAATAAAGCAGATAAGAGAGAAGCTGTTCTCGTTGAAAATGAGGCAGTAAAGACGAATGGGTTAGATGTTTCCCCACCTCCTCCAAAATCTGAGCCCTAGTTCCTTCTATGCCACTTCTAATGTTCCATGGGATATCCTGTGAAACAAAAATTCTATGCTACCTGAGAGCAGACAAGTAAGGAGACTGGGGTAGAGCATTAGGGGTAGTGGAGGGGAGGGAGTTGAAGCAGACAGTTCCCACTCATCCTGCCACTGATAAGCTTATGAGTTGAATATTTTAGAGTGCAAGTCTTGCCTCCACAATGCCCATGGAAAACATTCATGAGTATTCAAAGCTCTAGTCACTATGTAGAAAACACTGATAGTCTTGAATGTTGTTCCTCATTATCTATCCGTGTGTGTGTGTGTGTGTGTGTGTGTACCATAAAATAAAGACCTCTTTCTTGCTTTTTAACCTGCAGATAAATTACGCAATACTTCTTGTGCCTTATCAAAACAAGACTTTCAGAATCATGATCTTTGATCAATGAATGATCTTAGACTTTATTCTGCATCATCAAAGACTAAATTATATTCAAAGTGACTTTAGTGTTAAATTTATTTTATTATACATCACTTCTTTGAAAAACCATCAATGTCTATGAGTACAGTTACTCGCAGTCTATTCCTATCTAGTGGACATTTAGTTTCTAGCATTTTAGATAAAAGAGAATGTACTAACCCTTGTTCGAACATTATTATTTCATAGACCCTCCCTTCCCCCAAAACACCCTCAAATTTTCTGTCCTCTGTCTTCTCTACCTCACTTGGCAAAGTTTACATCATATTTTATTTTGCTTTCTTACTTTGACCGTGTTCTTTTCGTCAGTTTTTCCTTTTGGGCTTTTTAATTGCCTATGGTTTTTTTTTCCTTGTTATTAAATAGAGCATATGTTTTCACCTAATCACCAAGATGACCCACTTTGCTTAAAGACATTTTTATAGGAACTTCATATGCCTGTGTTTAATACTGACCTGTTGCCTTAGAAGCTTTGCTGTATAATTGTCATCTTGG
The DNA here is from genome assembly GCF_018350175.1 of Felis catus. Taxonomy (NCBI): domain Eukaryota; kingdom Metazoa; phylum Chordata; class Mammalia; order Carnivora; family Felidae; genus Felis; species Felis catus. The sequence goes on from NC_058386.1 coordinate 37,645,886, forward strand.
AATTTCTTTTCATTGCACTGTTTCTTGGCTCTCAAGTCTTCCATGTTTTTCTCATTCTTGGATTCCTTCTATTTTTGGTTTTGCTGAACCACATTCTCAAGTAACTTTATTTTTTTCAGAAGTATGTGTAGTTATTAAACTTCCTCAATCCTTGCCTGTCTGAAATGTCTTTATTTGGCTTCTTGACTTTGTTCAAAGTTTTCTGGGATATAAAATAGCATGTTGAAAAAAATGTTTCTTCAGAAGTTTGAGACATTGACCCATTGTCTTCTAGAATGTGGTGTTTGTAAAGTCATGTATCATTTTGGTTTCTTTTTCCATCTCCCACTGACCCCCAGAATCTTCTAGGATTGTGTCTTTATCACTATTCTTATAAAATTTTAATTATGTGTCTCAGTGTGAGCTTTTCTGTACTTATTCTGTTAGACATTTATTGAGCTCTTTACAGTTGAACATATGATTTTATTAAACTCTAGGAAGTTTTCTTCTATTATTTCTTTGGTTATTTCCTTCCCTGCATTTTCTTGCTCTATCTTCCTGGAACTCTGATTAGATAGATACTCAACTCCCTACATGTGATCTTCTGTATCTGTTAATTTTCTTTTTATTTTCTCTCTTTTCTCGTGTATTTAATAAATATTTTTAATTTTCAAGAATGTTTTCCTTTGCATGCTGCTTTTTATAACACCTTATTCTTATATTATGCATGCAACATTTTCTTGAATCTCCCTGAGGGTTTTAAATAGCTTTCTTCTTAACTTTCAGTTAAAGCTTTTTTTTTTCTTTCAGACTTATCTTATATTCCCTGAATTCCTTTTTCCTCTGGGATCTTTTAAAAATTATTACATTAAAAATAATAATAAAAAAATAAAAATAAAAAAATAAAAATAAAAATTATTACATTAAGTGGTCACCTGGGTGGCTCAGTCATTCTCATCATGAGAATCCAACTCGTGATTTCTGTGCTGATAGTGCAGAGCCTGCTTGGGGTTCTCTCTCTCTCCCTCTCTCTCTGCCTCTCCCCAGTATGTGCACACGCATGCATGCTCTCTCTCAGTCACCCTCAAAATAAATAAATAAACAAAAAAATTATTACATTGGGTTCCTCTATCATGAGTTTTTGGTTTCTTCAAATGCCATGCAATCTTTAGTTGTACATTTGAACTTAGAAATATGGGAACAGGTTGATTTTTAAAAAACAGTTGATATTAATTTCCCTCTGGAGCTATGTAGATCTGTCTTCACCTGAGAGGGAAGGCATATCATTCATGAAGGAGCTTTATTTCGGGGGGTGAAGGACAGAAATAAGGGAGGCAGGCTGAAGATCTTCTCTGTAGTTAAAACTAAGAAACTTTTCCTGTAGGGCACCCCAGAACCACAATAGGACTCCAGACCTTTCAATTTCTTTATAAAGTCATTCTCCTATTCGAAAGTAGAGGTAGTCCTCCTACATGGGGGTGTGGGGAGTGGAGTACCTGTTATAGCTATTTTTGACTATATTGACTAGTCAATATTGACTATTTTGACTAGTATTTCTGTTAATCATTATGAATTCTACCCCACTTTGCAATCCAACTCTTTGTACCTGACAGCTTTTAGCTCAGAATCCCCCCACCTTCAGAGGCTGTTCAGCGACCTCTCCCCCTTCTGTGTTGTGAGCTTTGCATCCACCACTATTTCATCTGTCAAAATAACCCCTTATGTTTTCAGTCTTTCAGAAATTTGTCAAAATCTCTGGTCAATCCATGGCCCTTTATCCCCTTTTTAGTTCTATTATAGATGTATTCCCTTTTATACTTCTTTACTGTCATTTCAGTGAGGGTGGGAAAGAAAAAGTGAAGTCTGCCATCCTGAAGGAGGCTGAATGAATTTTAGATAAACTTCATTCGACTGAAGTCTGCTCCAAGGGAAAGAGAATTATAGAAAGAAGTCAGGCTATTTATGCTAATTTTTATGTAGTAGTTCTATCTTTCAAATTCTGTTTCCAGAAGTTCCCTTGGCATTCTAAATATTAAAATGCTGGTTGGCATACATGCTCTATTACTAAATTACACATGATCTAAATTTAATAATTGTATGCAAATGTTAATTGTTATTAAACTACACATACTGCACAACTAAAATCTGTAGGCACGTGTTGACAAAGTTCATAGTTTACAAAGTATTTACATATATCTCAGTTGAGCCTCTCATCACAAGCCTTTAAGGTAGATATATATCAGGTTACACTAGCTGCTACATAGTTGTGAAGACAATTAGACTGGTTTGTTTCTAGTCTTGGAGTCACCAGTGAACTTGTGAAAACTACCTCCATCTTCTACAAACGACTTAACTTTTCTTGTGCCCAATTTTCTTATCTGTAAATTTAGATTAATAGTGGTAATTCCCTCAAAGGGTCATGAAATTAGAATACCTGTAAACAAGAACAGGGCCTGGCACATAATAAGTGCTCAAGAAATATTAGCTGTTGTTGTTGGTGGTGGTGGTATTATTTTCTCCATAATTGTCTCTTACTCCCTTTTACATATGACAAAACTATGTGGCATTAGTCAAGTCACTCTTAGACTCAGTTAATAAGATACAGATCCTGGATACAAATTCATGTGTTCTGATTCCAAATTCAAGTTATTTCTTATACACCATATTGTTTCAACATGCTAGAAGATTAAAGATTAAAGCTAAGCATGATCATAAAATTCTCTTCCCTCTCCTTAGCCACTAACCAAAAATGTGGTGCTATGCAGATTCTATGGATAGAAGAGGGGGGATCTATTTAAAATAGACATTCAATATCCTTTGTCTGTGCTTTCTCAACACTTGCCTATTAAACCTTTGTCACAATATGTTGCAGTTATTAAGCAAACATTTGCCCCAGTAAAAGGAGCTCCTTGAGAACATGGACTGGATCATTCATTTTCGCATTCCTAATGCAATATAAACAAAATTTACGTAACATTTCAAGTTCAAGGATATTTTATTAAAGTTACTTAAACAAAGAGGCATTAGTGATAATACCAAAATCTACGTACTCACTTACACATTCTTGGGTCCTCTCGAGACAAGCAACTTACAATGATGAGACTTATTGTATGGACTTTTTCAGATGAGCTGAACTACCAGCATATCAATACATGGAGGGTAAATGTTTAAACAAAGAAAATGGTTCGAGTCCCAGATGGTCAAGAACCTGCCAATGCGCATATTATGTACCGCTAGTGGTTACTCTTATTTCTGATCCTGAAATGACAGTTAGGATATAGATTCCATAATTCCTTTGGTTTTGCTATTTGTCTTTTTACAATTTTTTTCTCCTGCTTGCATGACACTTACACACTTCAGACTGTTTGCACACATTCCTTCTGAATTGAATAAGTAGGCAGTATAATGAAATATAATGAATGACAACATAATGAAATATAATGAAAATCAAATGTCAATATTGTTTTGTCTGTCTTTACACAATAATATACTATCTTGTTTCATGTATCTTTCATGTGTCTGTTGGCCATCTGTATGTTTTGTCTGTGGCAGGAAGAAAACAGCAACATATGATGGAGAAGAATAAAAGTAATGCACATGCTATTTAGCATTACTTACTTATTTTCATGCAATACCATTAATATCCCTGGAGGTATCCCAACCTGTTTATATTCCCATCTGTTTTCTAGATATGTCTCCTGGGGCAAGGGAAATAAAAGCAAAAATAAACTATTGGGACTACATCAACATTAAGAAAAAAGAAAACAAAAGCTGGGAGACATCACAATTCTGGGTTTCAAGTTATATTACAAAGTTGTCATAACCAAAGCAGTATGCTGCTGGCACAAAAATAGACACATAGATAAATGAAACAGAATAGAAAACCCAGAAATGAACCCACAATTATATGGTCAACTAATCTTCATCAAGGAGGAATGAATATCCAATGGAAAAAAGACAGTCTCTTCAACAAAGAATGTTGGGAAAATGTGAAAATTGAATAGCCACATGCAAAAGAATGAAGCTGGACCACATACAAACATAAACTCAAAATAGCGTAAGGACCTAAATGTGAGACCTGGAATCATAAAAAATTCTTGAAGAGAACATAGATAGTAATCTCTCTGATATTGGCAGTAACAACCCAATGTCAGACAGGAGATAATTTTTAGGAATAGAAAAAGCAGACAGAAAATTAAAATATAATTTCTTTCTTCTTTATCACAGGGCACCAGAAGGGCACAGATTAGAATCTTGGAGTTGATACCCCATAACTACAGATAGCACTCAAACTATGACAAACCTTTAGTGAATTCCAAAGGTAACATGGAGGAGCTTCCACCCCATGATGATAACTTGCATGTATTTTCTAACAAATGGCATGACCATCCACATTTTGGGTATGTTGGATGGATTTTTAAGAATGTAGCTGGTATTTATTTGTTGTTGGTTGGACTTGAGATTGTCATCAATCGGTGTCCACACAGGGGTTCACTCCTGATCAGAGTCTGATAAACCAACAGGCCAGAAATCCCCAATACACTGTGGATAGATAAAATGAGATTTGGGGGTCCTGCAGGACCTGAACAATAGGCTGATTAAAGCTCCTATGCCAAGAGTTGGGGACAAGGGGATCCTGTCAAACCAATCCCTAAGTGTGGCAATGCTTAAGGCAGGTGTTCCAACCCCTGTTTATTTCTCTCTTTGTGCCTTTGTTACTAGCTTTGCATGCCACCTTGCCAAGAAAAAGTCAGTAACCACACAGATCTCTGACACTGCAGCCAGCTGTAGATGATATAGATGACTCATTTCTGACGACTGGACAGAGATGTTTTGGTTTGACATTAGATCATTCTCAGCTCTGCATTTTTTTTGAAAGAGAGAGAGAAAGAGAGACTGTACACATGAGTAGGGACAGAGGGAGAGAGAGAAAATCCCAAGCAGGCCCCACACTGAGCAGAGCCTGACACGAGGCTCAATCCCACAACTGCTAGATCATGACCTGAGCCAAAATCACGAAATCAAGCCTCAGACTCTCAACCGACTGAGCCACCTAGGCGTCCCTCAGCTCAGCACTTCTAATGTTAGAGGTCTGTCACACGTTGGTTTTCCTAGGAAGCAGACTTGGGGAGTTATTAGAGGGGCTCTTGGGAACAACACCAGGTTTGGGGAGGGGAAAGACGAGAGACTGGGCTGAAGGAGAAGCCCATCTGTGATGAAGTCTCAGGGCTAAGTCTTGGCCAGCTCCACAGGGAGTTTTGAAGCTGGAATTGCCTTTCAGAGTTGTCCCGAGTTGGGTCCAAATGAACAGGCCCATTAGAACCCTACACTGATCAGTCATTGGTTTTGGGCCACCTCAGGAAGGAGCTGTGATCTTGAGCCAAGTGTTTCTTTTCAGCTGAGCCTGTCCTGGAGAAGAGTAGGCTGACAGTGGAGGGCTGTCTGTAGAGGGCACTCTCAGCAGCTCTAATGCTAAAGGGTGTTCTCCACAAGGTCCGATAATGGTGCAGCCAGGTCTCCGTTCAAGAACCAAGCCTAGTCTGTGATGTGAAGAGTATGCTGGCTCCTGTGACATGTCCCGCCTACCTGTGAGCAGCAGAGTTTTCCCTTGTTCAATGCCAGGTTGTGATTGATCCTGTAGCCCCATGGAGAGCTCCAAGACAGTGCTAACAATATCAAAAAGAATATTAAATAGGGGCGCCTGGGTGGCTCAGTTGGTTAAGCGTCTAACTCTTGATTTGGGCTAAGATCAGGATCTCACAGTTCGTGGGTTCAAGCCCCGCATCAGGTTCTGTGCTGACATCGCAGAGCCTGCTTGGGATTCTCACTCTCCCTCTCTGTCCTTCCCCTGCTTGCGCATCCTCTCTCTCTCTCAAATAAATAAGTAAACATTAAAAGATAAATATATATATTAAGTACAGGCAATGATGTCTGGCACTGTTCTAAGCCCTCTTCTTGTGTTATTTCATAAGTCCTCACAACCTCACGACATCAGTAGTTTTGCATCTCACAAATGAGGAAGCCAAGGAGACAAAGCAGAAGGGGACCATGAGCACCTCTTCTTCCGTCACTCAGAGAAGATAGGAAATTTAGACGTAGTGGGTTGTCCTGAGTGCACCACTGATCTTTCTTGGTTTTCTGCATTGTTTTTCTGCTCAGGCACCCCCAGAGGAGCAAGGTACCTCCTCACACAGCTAGAAAAGGCACAGCGTCAGCCAGAGAGGGTGTCAGGTGCTGGTCTGTGGTGAGGTTTTCTAGGAAAGGACAGATGCTCCCTGAAGGCTTTTCTGAGTTCTAAATATAAGAACAGCCCCCAAATCAATTTGAAAACACATTTCAATCTGTCTTCAATTTATATTCCCCATATATAAAAGAGGAGATGGTGTGGCTATATACAAATATGGCCTCCCCTTGGCTTCATAAGCCCTGGGTGATCTTTTGGTCTCTGCTGCTTATGAGACAGAGAATTTTACCTCTAAGCTGAGGGAGTTGGAACAAAGGGTCTTTAAGGCCCCTTCCAGCTCTAAACATTGTACGCTGCTATCAAAGTCCATAGTAGCTAACAAAGAGACTTCTGAAGAGAAAAAAAAACATTCTGAGAATATAAAGTGCTGTGTGTTACTGTAAGTAACTGAATGTGGTTCTTACCTTTGGCTTGGATTCATAAGACAGAATTAATTCCTTTATTTCATAAACTTGAAACTGTTCTCGAAGTTTCTATGAATTTTATTTATTTATTCATTCATTTATTTTAAAGTTTACTTATTTATTTTGAGAGAGAAAGGACGAGCAGGGGAGGGGCAGAGAGAGAGAGGGAGAGAGAGAGTCCCAAGCGGGCTCTGCGCCGTGAGCCCCATGCGGGGCTCGATCCTATGAACGTAGAGATCATGACCTGAGGGGAAATTGAGAGTTGAATGCTTAACCGACTCAGCCACCCAGGCGCCCCAAAGTCTTAATGCTTCCTGCCCTCTCATTTCATCTCCTACTCCTGGTGATGAAGACACCCAAGACGTCTTCAAAGAGAAGGTTTCTTGAAGCAGCGGCCACTCAAGGCTTGCCTTGTGGGAGCATTTCACTCTGCCTTCACTGGTGCCCCTCACAGCTCATGGGCCCCAAAGCTTGAGGGGCCTCAGGTAACAAGCTGTATCCGAGCGTGGCCACAGTCCCTGTCTCCAAGAGGCCCGTGGTCCAGCTGGAGACAAGAGATACGTTCAGAAATATCTGACACTGTTACAGAAATGATCAGCACTTTAGCAGGTGTAGAGAAAGATGTGTGCACGTGAGAAAAATGGTATTTTTGAATGTATATTCAATATTGATTTGAGTAGTTTCAAATATCGAATAAGAACCATTCAATAGCATGTATTGAATAGTTACTAGAGGCCATGGGTTTTACTAATATTTTTTCATTTAATCATTCCAACTACTGGGAATGGAAGGTATTATTTATTATTGTCTTCATTGGATTGTGAAGAAACTCGACTCAAAGAGGCGACAAACTTCGCCTCAGATGACTCAGCTAATACATGGTGGAGCCCGGGTACACATCCAGATCTTTCTGACTCTAAATCTGCTATTGTCAATTACTAGCCTCTTCTGCCTCCCCCAAGGCAGGCACCCACTATTCTGACTCAGGAGTTTGAGGTGTGGTTTGCACTAAATGTGGAAGACTGAGTGAAGCATGCTGGGAAAACAGGAAGACAGGGACGCCTGGGTGGCTCAGTCGGTTAAGTGTCTGACTTCGGCTCGGGTCATGATCTCGCGGTTGGCGAGCACGGAGCCCGCTTCAGATCCTCGGTCTCCCTTTCTCTCACCCCTCCCCCACTTGCTCTCTGTCACTCTCAACATAAATAAATACACTTAAAAAAAAACACAGGGAGACATGTATTCTGGGCAAAAGGAACAGCCCAGGCAGAGATGGAGATGGGGGAAAGTCTTGGGACCCTGTAGCGGCAGCAGGAATGCCCACGGCAACAGTGACTGAGTGTGTGTGTGTGGGTTGCTGGGTGAGGATGTGGTGTACAGGAGGATGAGGAGGAAGGACTAGACAGAGAGTAGCAGGAGGACAGGTAGGGACAGTGGTCTGAGTTCGGCTGTGGTCTGAATCAGGCAGCATACCTGTGGAAGTTTCTTGGCAAACCTGTGCACAGTCCTGCCATTCAGTGTGATAAATTTCTGCAAAATTGTATATACATCACACACACACACACACAGTAACTGTGAGGTCTGACACACACACACACACAGACACACACACACACACAGACATACACACACACAGTAACAGTAAGGGCTGTCCCACAGAGTTGAGCTCAGCTAATTAAAAAGCTGTATTGTAGAGGAGTGGTTCTTAAACTTGACCGTCCATAACAATCCCCTGGGAAGCTTGTTAAAGCACCAGTGGCTGGCACCAGTCCCAGAGATGCTGACTCAGGAAGTCTGGGGCTGGCCCTGAGAATTTTGCATTATTATTATTATTATTTTTAAAGTAGGCTTCACGCGCAGCTCAGGGCCCAACTCTGGGCTTGAACTCATGACCCTGAGATCGAGATCTGAGCTGAGATCAAGAAGCAGACGCTTAACTGACTGAGCTGCCCAGGCACCTCGAGAATTTGCATTTTTAAGCAGCTTCCAGGTGATGCTCATGGCGCCAGTCTAGGGACCACACTGCCTGGCGCTAGTGTAGAGAGGGCTCTGACCTGGCTATGAGTGAAAGGTGAGAGATTCAGCATTTGAACATTACAATCATTCCCTTTCTGAGACCAATGTCACGTCTGTGCTCCTGTCCCCATCTCTGTCCTCCCCACCCTGTTCCATTCCAGACCCTACTGTGTGGCCATGGGGTCTTTCAAAAATAAGAGTCTGACTACGTTGCTCTCCTGCTAAACATGTTAGTGGGTCTTTTGCCTTTGTGTGGTACGTGAATCCTTCCAGAACCTTTCTTGTCTCTTTAATTCCTCACCTTCCCTGGAAAAGGACACCTTGCAGAGCCCTGAAAAAGCCACATTACTTCTTTTTTTTTTTAAGTTTATTTATTTATTTTTGAGAGAGAGAGAGAGAGAGAGAGAACAGGGGAGGGGCAGAGAGAAAGGGAGAGAGAGAATCCTAAGCAGGCTCTGCACTTAGGCTCCCTGACATGGGGGTTGATCTCATGACCGTGAGATCATGACCTGAGCGAAATCAAGAGTCAGTCGCTTCACCAACTGAGCCACCCAGGCTCCCTGGCATTGCTTCTTTTCTGCATCAGGAATGCCAATCTTCCAGGGCCTGCCCCTCTTCATTCAGAAATTCCATTTCTGGGGCGCCTGGGTGGCTCAATCGGTTAAGCGGCTGACTTCGGCTCAGGTCATGATCTCACCGTCTGTGAGTTCGAGCCCCGCGTCGGGCTCTGTGCTGACAGCTCAGAGCCTGGAGCCTGTTTCACATTCTGTGTCTCCCTCTCTCTGACCCTCCCCCGTTCATGCTCTGTCTCTCTGTCTCAAAAATAAATAAACGTTAAAAAAAATTTTAAAAAAATTCCATTTCTTCTGCAAGTTGTTATCCTCAAACTAAACTCCACAGAAAGGTGTTTCAAGACCTTGGACAACACCCCTTAAGTGCCTCTGTATAGCACTCCGGCCCAGTAGAGAAATGGTCTGGTGACAAGGCCGAGCTCTCCACTGATCTGGCAGCTTCTTGAAGACAAGCACTGGGTCTCAGCGTTTAGTGCCTGAATAAACAACTTAATATATTATAATTGAACTAGTGTTATTCCAGACCTGGCAAGAATTAACCATCACATCGGTTCTTCCTGGAGCAAAGGATTATGTGCTTTCTTCGAGTCGGAGCTACCACAGGAAAAAACTCACTCACAAATAGCATAAGGAAATGACAACATGCCATTAATATCCCAGAAGAAGCTGTATCTGTTTTAGGATTTTTCCATCTGGGCATTACAAACCACAAAAGCAACTGTTTTGCCTCCACAAAGAACATATTTTTTTTTTTTTAACAGCACACTTTCCAAAAGGACACTCCTTCTGTTGCATTTTGATCTCTCCTGATTTAATTTAAAGTTTGGAGATGGGGTCTGACCTTATCTATCAGCGGCTGAGCTGTTGTGTCATGGAAATGCAGCTTGAAACTCATTAATAGGGTAGCCTGTGTATTATAACTTAGAAGCTCTGGGTTATCACTGATGCTTGCAATTGCTATGGAAACCGGGTTCATATGCACCTTTCAAAGAGTCTACTTTAAAACAGGAAAAAAAAAGGAAGAGGAAAAAAAAAGTCTTCTTGAAAGAATAAGATATTAGTATCCAACACGCATAGTCAGGTTCAGTGATGCAAAAATGCTCAGCCTACACGATGATAAAAACAATTCTTTATATTTTTTAGGAGCTAATAATGTATAACCTTGTACTAGAGAACTGTGTTTATCCTGGTGAGGAAGAATGCCTACGGCAGCTTTCCCCCCTGCCCACACACGTGCACGCGTGCGCACACACACACACACACACACACACACCTGCAATTTTCAGCTTTCCCCAGACTTTCTGCAACCTGCATCCTTAAGTCCTCCGAAAGCCGCTGCATATGCAGCTTCAGCCACTCAAGCCCAACCAGTGTGGACATTAGCAGACAGCTCAGCCTCTGCTGCTCCCCACCCGGACGAGTACCGCGTGCTGCGACCATTGCTTATGGGCTGAATTTCCCCATTTGGAAATGGTACCGCTAAGTGGATCAAGTTTCTTATCGAAAAAAATTCCAGTTGTATTCCTCCACCATTCTGGGTTTGGGAGGCTCCACCCTTCATCCCTCTCCTTGCCCACATTTCTCCCCAATAATCCTGTCAATCGAAGTGTGGCCAGAGGATAGGGTGCGGGGCGGAGGAGGGTGTTTGATGACAAACGACAGAAGTGGCTCCTGGGTGGTGTGGCCCTACACACGATTATCACCTCCCACTCCTCTCACCCCTGAATCTCTGTCCTTCCCAGGCACCTCATTTTGCTGCCACTCACCAGTCTCGAGCTAAGGTGCTCCAAAGACTCGATGTGTCGCCAGGGTGGCACAGGAGTGGCAGGACTCATATCCCACTTATAAACAGAAATTGCCTTAAGAATCCAAGAAAGGGACACACAATTTTAACACCTTAGAAAAACCCAAGAAGTTTATGGTCTTGAGTGCTGTCGTTTCTTTCCAAATATTTCCCAACAAAACTTGGCTCTCCATCTCCTTCTTTTTTCTTCCCTCTCTCCTTCCTTTCTGCTTTGCTCCAGCCTCACATGACTCTCTTCCTGCTACTCCCCTGAGCTTCTCTGTGCTTCCTCCCCATCAGTCTAGGTGCCGGGGGATTAAAAGTATAGGGATATGCACTTCTCAAACCAGCACTCGCCCTGACCCCGGGTTTCAACAACGGGCCCCAATGTTCCAGAAGAGGACAACAGAGCTCCAGAAAGCACCATCCAACAAAAGGAAGCATGGCTTATAGTTCAGATTTTACATAATCTGTTTCACTTCTGAGACGAAGCATCTACATTTCCTCATGCAAATAAGACAACAACAAAACTCTGAGCATCATCTTGAGGTAAAGGATTCTCCAAGTCGACGCCCTGCTCTCAACGCAGAACCATTTGTTATTCCCTCCAATGATCTCATCTCTGTTTACCTCCCCACTTGTGAATCCTTCTATGGCTTTCCACTAATCCCTTCTGAGGGCTAGACTCCCTCTGTCCTCATGTCCAGACAGAAGGAACTCAGAAGACAACACCTCTTCTGAAGGCTGGTGCTCACCCTTCGGGCATCTGGAAACCACTTACTGGCTTTCAAGTCATTATGTCTTGTCCCTCTTTTAACACAAGCACCCTCTTTCCTGGAAGACATCATAAATGATCATTTCAGAACCATACAGGTCTTCCCCACTTGACTCAGACCTCCTTGGGGGGCGGAGGCTGTGTTTCATTCATCTTTTTCTCCCTAGCACTGGCTACTGCCCCTGACACATGGCCATGCTTGGTAAAGGTTTGTTCACTTGTGGAACGTGCAATTGATACACTACATCCATCCAGTGGCATCTTTGAGTGAATGTCTTGGGTTATTTGCTGAACACCGACTCAGAGCAAAGAGTGGGAGGGAGTAACACAAGGAGCTGGGGCTCAGGGCAGTGTGGGGGCGGGGAAGAGGGGGCAGCTCCCAGATTGGAGAACATTCTCCTTCGACCACTCCCACTTTACAGCTGTACATAAAAGCAGCCCCTGCTGCACTGTCAGGGTAGACACGTGTGCTTAGGGAGCAGGCAGGAAGAAGCCTTCAGTCCCCATTAAGGACCTGAATAAAGCCAGTGTTGTAGAGTGGGAAGGAGACTATGCCTGAGTAAGCCAAGCCTGGGCTTAAATCTTGATTCCATCATTTAGCAGCTGTGGATTTAGACAAGTTACATAATTTCCTTTATTTTGTATTTATTTTTATGTTTATTTTATTTTATTTATTTTATTTAAATAGCCTAAGGTGGAGCCTAATGCGGGATTCAAACTCACAACCCTGAGACCAAGACCTGAGCTGAGATCAACAGTCAGACTGCTTAACCAACTAAGCCACCCAGGTGCCCCCAAATTTCCTTTATTTTAAATTACCTCAAAAAATGGGAAAAACTGGGGCGCCTGGGTGGCGCAGTCAGTTAAGCGTCCGACTTCAGCCAGGTCATGATCTTGCGGTCCGTGAGTTCGAGCCCCACGTCGGGCTCTGGGCTGATGGCTCAGAGCCTGGAGCCTGTTTCCGATTCTGTGTCTCCCTCTCTCTCTGCCCCTCCCCCGTTCATGCTCTGTCTCTCTCTGTCCCAAAAATAAATAAACGTTGAAAAAAAAATTAAAAAAAAATGGGAAAAACAATACTATTTCAAAGGATTATTGTCATAATTGAAGGAGACAATGTTTTTGAAGCCCTACCGCAGTGAACAACACATCACATATACTCAATAAATGGCAATTATTAGTCAGAGTACTGGTAGCAGTATTGATACAATTATTGGGTTCAGCAGAAAAGAGAACTATCCTTTTCGTCATTGCCCCTTCAGTAAGATTTTGTGTCCTTTTTGTAACAGTTCAGAGAGTTAATGATTCATTGAGAACCAGTCAGAACTTTTAGAGCTGGTGAACTTAATCCTTGATTTCTTTTTTCTCATTTGTTTCCTCCCCTCCCTTTCCAATCCCTCACTATGGCTACCTCTTTCTCTCCTTTTGTCTGTATAATGACCCCCGATTCTGACCCATTCCCTTCCCAACGAATACTTGATACCACGGTCTTCATTTATTCTACGGTGTGAATGGCTGATAAGCACCTATGATGGTATTCCCAAGTGATATTTGCACACGAAGAAGAACAGAATCCTTTAACTGAAAATATCAAGATCCTTTGAGTTCAGTGTTTGTCAGATTACAGGTTGCAATTTAAAGGAACCAAGTGAGTGGCTCTTGGCTATCATTCTTTTCATATTATTGTGCCTTATTACATGTTACTCAGTGTACTAATGTAGAGGGGAAAAAACGTAAACAATTTCCAAGTCTAGGGGACATGTAATTGCTTTAACCTTCAAGTAGAAGTTACTCTTATTTAACTATCCATTTTGCTCCATTACATGTCCCAGGTTTTAAATTACCAGCCCTGCTGAATCTCAGACTGAAAAATGAGTAAACAAAGGCTGACATCAGAAGAGTTAAGGAGAGGAAATGATATTGATAAAGAGTTGAGCCTGGAACTGAACATTCTCAGATTCTTTTCTCCAAAGGAAAAATCTAACTTAAATAATAAGAGTCGATTTTCTTTTTATTTTTTTTAATTAAAAAAAATGTTTCTAATGTTTATTTATTTTTGGGAGACAGAGAGACAGAGTGAGCAAGGGGCAGAGAGAGAGGGAGACACAGTATCCGAAGCAGGCTCCAGGCTCTGAGCTGTCAGCATAGAGCCCGATGAGGGGCTCGAACCCAGGAAGTCCATGATCATGACCTGGGCTGAAGCCGGATGCCTAATCCAGTGAGCCACCCAGGCGCCCCCATTTTCTTTCTTTCTTTCTTTCTTTCTTTCTTTCTTTCTTTCTTTCTTCCTGATGTTTATTTATTTTTGAGAGAAAGAGACACACACATAGAGAGCAAGCACTGGAGGGGTAAGGGAGAGGGAGACACAAAATCCAAAGCAGGCCCCAGGCTCCAAGCTGTCAGCAAAGAGCCCCATGTGGGGCTCCAACTCACGAACTGTGAGATCATGCATGACTTGAGCAGAAGTAGGACACTTAACTGACTGAGCCACCCAAGCGCCCCATAAGAGTCCATTTTCTATACAGCTCAAGACCATGTCACTTAATTAGGAAATGACAATTTGCAAAAAAAAAAAAAAAAAAAAATCTTTCTGGCTCACATCTGACTAGGGTACCAATGGCACCATGCATCAAAGGAAAAACTGATAAATTGAACCACATCAAAACTAAAAACTTTTGCAGAGCAAAAGTCTCCATAAGAGGACAAAATAAGCTACAGATTATAGGAAAGATTTGCAAATGAAAGAACTCTCAAAACTCAACAGTGAAAACAATCAAACTAGAAAATGGGCGAAAGACATTTCACAGAAGAGGATATACAGATTGCAAATAAGAACATGAAAAGATGTGCAACCGCATTAGGCATTAGTGAAATGTAAATTGAGACATCAGGCTACTTTTATAAAAATGGCTTAAAAATAGTGATAATACCAAATGTTGGTAAGGATGCAGAGAAACCGGAATGCTCCTTTATGCTGGTGGGAATGTAAAATGGCACAGCCGCTCTGGAAAACAGTTTGGTAGCTTCTTGAGAAACTGCGACTACCATACGAGCCAGCAAGTGCACTCCCGGGCATTTATCCCAGAAAAGTGAAAACTTATGTTCACACAAAAACCTGCGCATGAACGTTCACAGCAGTTTCTTTTGTGATCCAAAACCTGGAACCACTCCAGAGGTCCTTCAATGGATGAATGGATAAACAAAGTGTGGTACATCCCCAAAAGGTTATATACTGTATGATTTCATTTATAGAACATTCTTGAAATGGCAAAATTATAGAAATGGAGAACAGATGTGGCTATAAAAGGGCAACATGAGGGATCCTTGTGGTGATGGAATGTTCCGTAGCTTGAGCGTATGAATGTCAATATCCGGGTTGCAGCATTGTACTGTAGTTTTGCCATATGTTACTGGGATATAATGATTTATAAGAAATATATATTTGCTCATTCAAATAACCCAAAGTTTATTTCTCAGATACATTTGGACTTCCTCCACAGTTCCTGAAAACACTTCAGAGCCATAAAGGTGAAATGGGTATCTTGTTAAGGAAGGTGACCTTTGGACCCCTGCAAGGACAAAGGCTGATTGCCAGGGGAACCAAGTCTGAATAGAGGGTTGGAACTTTCAGTCCTACCCCCTGACTTACAGGGAGGGGAGGGGTCAAAGGTTGAATTAGCCAATGGTCAATGAGTTAGTCAGTCCTGATATTATGTAATAAAGCCCCCATAACAACCCAAGAGGATAGGGGTTTTTTGGTCCTTGTTTTTGGAGAGCTTTCATGCTTGGGGAACCAGAATGCTTTCACGTGCCACCGAGCTGGGCTCCAAGCTCCATGAAAACAGAAAGTCCTTTGTTCAGGACCCCCCCCCCCCACCACCACCACCATGTATCTCTTCATCTGGCTATTGATCCACATCCTTTAATAAACTGCTAAATGTAACTGTTTCTCTGAGTTCTGTGAGCTGCTCTAGCGAATTAATCAAACCTAAGTTCTTTGTCGTTGGAACCCCCCAATCTGTAGCTGGTCAGTCAGAAGCAAAGGTGATGGCCTAGGATAGTGACTCATGTCTCAAGTGGCAGTAGGAGTGCACCTTTAACCTGTGGAATCAGATGCTATCTTCAGGTAGTGTGACAATTGCTTATTGTGTGGGAAGCCCCTCCTCCCACACTGCAGTTGGGTCCAGTAACCCTAAAAGAGTTAGCTGGGTAAAGAGAACTCAGGATCTCTCTGTATCATATCTCACAATTGACTGTGCACCTACAACTATCTCAGTAAAATTCTAAATTAAAAAAAAAAAAAAAAAAAGGAAATACAGAAAACACCTCTGGGCTTACTCCTGTCCCGGAGCTATAATCATGTTACTGGTTGCAAAGGACTTTGTCATAAAAGTAAAATCTCAGTTTCCTAAAAGCTAATTAGGTCACATGGTCAACTAATAATTAGCAAGCTGTAAACCAAAAGATGTAGACACTTGGCAGCTGAATTTTATTTCCTACTTGTCCGCACATTGGAAGACTGAATAGGCCACAGTGATGAAAATAGAAATAACCCTGTTTCAACAAATGATAAAATATTTGAGAGAAGAAAGGGTTGCCAATGTCTAGAGAGTCTATGATACTCCATAAAGGGTTGTGTGTAGGTGCCACGAGGATTGTGGAAAGGGTTGAGGTTAAAGGCAGTTGGGGGACAGTACTGAAGTAACATTGGATTTTTAAAAATCTTGACATCAAATCTGCCCACCTAGTGTACAAGACACAGTCCCGATAGGCATTGGCACAATTTTAATCTAATCACTAATGAAAAGGAATTATTATTTTTTTTTGAGAAAAAAAAGTTGCCATTTCCTTGTACACACCAAAAGAAAACTAAGAGAAAGTGTAAGGGTATTAAGTTAAGGAAATGGAATAATAAGTCTTAAAATATATCCTCCTCCCCCCTAAAGAGAAGTGTTTTCCAGCCTGAATATTCATCAGACTATGTCACGTACCATAGCAATTGCATTTTGATTTTGTAACAAAACGTTTTCTAGAAAAGGTAGGATGTGGAAAAGAAAAAAAAAGAAGAAAGCTAGCATATGTACAAGTGAACACAAATTAGTCGTCTTTAACATCTATCAAGCTATAGAGTGTATACAGTAACCACTATTTGTATAAAAGATGGTTTTGGACTGATGCCACAAAGAACCGTGCACAAAAATATCAGGCAGTCATTTTGCAGGTAGGGTATTATTCCCTACAGTTACAATTTAATTACCGAGGTACAATGTAAGTGACGAGTATTTCGGTGTTACAGCAGGAGTTCCAAGGCAGCGGCGGCACGGTAGAAGGTAACTGAGGTTGTATGTGGCAAACGAGCGTGTGTTGTGGAGCAGGTGTTGTCTAGGCGTGGCATGAGTGGGTTTGAGGTTCATCAGTTGTCGATCCTTCATGTGAGTCTTCAGCGGCAGTGCTGGCTTCGTGGTTACTAGGCGGAGTTTCTTCGTCGTCGTCGTATAGGAAGTCTTTCGAGATAATTTTTCTAGAGACCTTGATGTTCAGGCCTTTGTTGTAATGCAGCTTCCTTTTCAGTGTGAACTTCTGTTGCTTTACGCGCCTATTGAGAAAGATCCTACTGCCGTGTGCGCCATCATTTTCAGGTTCCCCCACCTGACGGATGAACTCGGAGGTATCAGTGGCGGCTGGTTTCTTAGCTGAAATGTCCGGTGTCATGGCTTCTTTGCCTTCAGGATCATTCACGAGGTCTTCATCATCTGCCCGGCCGAGATGGTGACTGCTGGGTTCGTTTATCTTCATGAAGTCATAGTTTCTGTATGCGGGACGGGATGTCGCCAAGATGTTCAGTTGGTCCCACTTTTGGGTCTTTTTTCTTTGTACCTCCGGAATGACCCCTCTGGACTGCTGGGTGGAGACCACCACCGAAGAAACAGTGGAACGTTTGTTCTTCAAAATCCCCTTGATGGGCCGGCGGGAAGCACTGGAGGCTGTCACGCTGGTGGGGGAGCGAAGGGCCTACCCGTGCACCCAGGCTGAAGCCGCAGAGTACTCTGTTCTGGATGAAGGTCCCAACGCCCTATGAGCTTCACCCCAACCCAACATCACAAATGGCATTGCAGACCACGCCACAGAAGTGACCACCACCATCTTGGCCGCCATCATGGCCGCCGTCACAGCCTTACGGCCCACGCTGGGTTTCATTTTATAAAGAGTAATATAGGAAATATTCCCGCATTGCACATGAAACAGGGAAGCACTATTTTGTGAATTTCTATGTAGCCTGTCTGTGTACGGAGGCTCTGTAAAATGTAGGTCTTACCTTGGGTCCCTGTCAAAAATTGCAGTCACTACCTTGGTTGGAAAGATTGGAACTGTAGGTGCTAAAAGATGATTACATTCTGCTCCTTTGGTTGCCATGCACACTTCCCTCTCCCCTGCCTACTTACTTACGCAAACACACGCGCACAGGACACTTGCTCTTGGTTTCCTTCTCCACCTCTTGGGAAATGGCCCCAATATCCAGCCAGTTAGACTAACGGGGAAACGTGGCATCCTCCTGGGTGCTTCACCCTCCAATCCGGCCACCACCCTCTTTCAAGTCACCGCCATCTCTCATCGGGCCTATAGGCACAGCCTTTGAACTGCGCTCCACCTCCCCAAACCCTTCCTGCCGCGGTCCTGCCTCTTATCCACCCTCTACCGAGAGCAGTTCTTCAAAAACGCCTGTCAAATCTTGTCACGTCTCTCTTTCAAACCCTTTAACAGCTGCCCATTTTCTGTAACACAAAGGCCAAAATCCAGAAGAGGCCAAAAAAAAAGCAGCTCTCTGAACTCGGACATACATCTGGAACATTCTTCCCCTAAATTCTCCCTCACCCTGCCTCCAGCTTTCAATTCTGGCCTTTTCATTCCTTTCACCTTCCTTTTTGCCCCACGGGCTTTTTCTAGGTTCTTCCCACAGCCTGGAATGACCCTTCAGTTTTCAGCTCAATCATTATTGCTTTCTACAGCCCTGTTTCCTGAGCCCGAGGGCACATTGACCTTCTGCTCTCCTGGTTTCTCATGCCCCTTGGCACTTGTTGTGATTATATTATCTGTAGACACACTAGATGGTCACCTCCAAGAGAGTAAGGAAGATGTCTGTTTTGCTCACCATTATCTCCAGCTTTGTATCTTGCCAACACGATGCCGTACCTGGCACATAGTAGGTATCACAAAAATATTTATTGAGTGTATGATAAATGAGGGGTAATGGGAAACTGAAAGAATGAGATGTGTGAATACAGAAAAGAGGACTCCAAGTCATTAACAATTTGTCTAACCAGTCATGTGGAAAAAAAGGAAAAAAAAAAACCCGTATGTGGAATTTGGGGGCTGTTATGCGAGTGACTTTGGAATGTTTTGTCCCTTGCAGGCCTCCTGTTTCACATGCGGTGACATTCTTCCAGAAAACGAAAAGGAAATTAAGACCCAGTTTCACATTCCCCCCTCCAGGTAGCGGTCACAAGATTTTTTTCTTTCCTTCTGATAACATTTTGCTTCCTCTTCTCTCCCTCAAGGTCTCTCCGCATTTTCGAAACACAAAAGCAAAAGCATGAAAGAACCATAAAACTTTTACAGGGGCCTTGAGCACCTCCGAGTTCAAGTTGTCCTGTATTCTCCAAAGTCCTGCTAACTTTAGGAACTCTGCGATCACTTTAAAACTGTGTTATTCATCTCAGAAAAAGACATTTCCTGATACCATACTCTTTGGGAAAAAAAAAAAACCAAAAAAGCTGTATTACGTGGTGAGGGCTTTCAGGGATTCAAAAGCTGATATTCAAGGCTATAGGAAAACCCTCTGGTATGTGAGAGGAAGAAAAAAACAACCTTCATTATGCAGAAATACTGCAGGCTACCCTTTTAAAAAGCCTAACTGAAAGGCAGCACAGAGCTACACAAATGTGATTTGTCCTCCTGGATGGCAGGCACAGTGGGCCTGTGCATGTTTAACCGTAAACAGGATGTTAAGGGAGACGCTGATTCCATTGCACTGGGATCCTGCTTTTATCTGTACACAGCACCCACCCCCACATACTGCGATCTGAATATACGAGCTGCTCAATATATAATGAGTCAGCGATCCGGTAGTTCTTGGCGTTTTCTGAAATTCATGTTTCAGTAGCACAGTGGCAGCTCTTGCTGGGGCAGGAGCACGGCAATTGTGACCTATTACATGGGCCACAGACACGATTGTTTAAAGAGCGAAACCACCAGGCACGACAGATTGCACCTACCGTTTGCTAATTAGCTGCTTAATGAAAATCTCCTTAAGAGAAATCCAAGTTTTGACTTCTGGTCATCAAACTAAAAATTCTCAATCTCCGCAACACTACCACAAGCTTCAGAGTTAGAAAAGATCAGCAGTCTTTCCAACATTCCTCTTTCTTTACACCATTCGCTTGCTATTGCCCTGGGACAAGAGCCGAGCAGGTATGTCTGAGACTCCCCCGTGCACACGCGTGCGCGCACACACACACACACTCCAGGGTTAACTAAAACTTTTCCAGTCAGTAATACATTATATGAAATTTAATAACAGGCCTAGAAAGTCCTTTCAATAAATATTTAGTGACCCTCCGCTGTATTTCCAATAGCAGACCCTTCGTTTCAAATACACAAAAGGTGAAATGGTATTTCAGTGGTTCTCAATAAGTAAACGTGGTTTCTTAGTTTGGTTTGGTTTTTAAAGTTTATTAATTTATTTTGAGAGAGAGAGTGTGTGTGCATGTGCGGAGGGGGGAGGGGCTGAGAGAGGGAGAGAGAGAATCCCACGCAGGTTCTGCCCTGTCAGCGCAGGGCCCAACGAAGGGTTCGAACTCCCAAACTGTGAGATCACGACGAGCCCAAAGAGGGGTTCGAACTCCCAAAGTGTGAGATCATGACTAGAGCTGAGATCAAGAGTCAGACACTTACCTGACTGAGCCTTCCAGGCACCGCCTCAATGGGTTAATATTTGATGACTACATCTAAATATCCATGCTGTTCTTTCATCACAGTTTTAAAATACATTAAACTATAATACTGATATTTGAAATGTCATTTGAACCCTCTGATATTTGCACAGGATCAGAGTATTCTACAGAGCACTGCTTGTTAATTGTGGCAGGAGATGACTCCACAGCTTTGTTTCTTCGGCTGAAAATCACCTCTTTTCTATGGAGACTTCTCCAAGTGCCGTAAGTACGGGGGTTGGTTCAAAAGGAGAACCGGGCCGGGAACGAAGAAATTCTCAACTAAAGGTGGGAACACCTAAGAAACCAAGCCTTCCCATCAACAAAGAAGGTATCCCAGATGTTCCACTGGGTGCCATTAGTGAGAGATTAGTAAAATTTTGAGAAGGCAGTGGGTTACTTGGGGACCAATTGTGCTTCTGGAAGTGGAGATTAATACTAGTTCAGCCACGTAGTATCTGAAGTCATGTATCAGTTTATCCAAGAATGGTTCATACTACTTGGAGAATTATGTTAGCTACTGTGTGGTATGAAAATAGAAGTTCTACTTGGTTTTGAATGTATGTTTCTTGCCCAATTTCTCTCTCTCTCTCTCTTATATTCCAAACCCAGATTTCTGACATTCTAGTAAATATCCCTATCTTAGATTGTGTTCCCTTACATGCTGACCCTGAGACAAGGATTCAAGTGCCAGTGGTCTATACTTGGGAAGAGATTTGCAGAAAACACTAGTAGGGGAGTGGGGAGGGGCATTAATTCTCTAGCACTCTGGATTCCTCCAACACATGGAGGGCCCATGTGTTGATGCGTCCTCTTGTTGGGTTCCTCCCATCCCTTTTTACAAACCTTCTCCTGCTGTCCTGTTCCCTGGGCTCACAGTCCTAGATGAAAGGCTCTCTACCTCTGCTTTCATAGGCAGAACCCAGACTAAGACAAGGATTGTGCATGTTATCTTCAGTTCCCCCACACCTAACACATAATTCACGCCTATCCATACTCTGGCACTTGCCCATATTTCCATAAAGTGATGAATGAACTGAGGAAAGTGGACAAAAATCTTTTGAAAGGAGGAGTCTGACAATATGGGCAGATCTAGAGGGGTTCGGGGAGGCAATGACTTTCTATCTTTCCCGTTATAAGTTTTAAAGCTGTAAAGCTTTTATTTTCTCTTTCCAAATGAAATATTACATAGAACTCCAGAAGAGCCACCGATGAAATTGGAGCTAGGAAGCAATGGAGTTGGTCTGTCTGAGTGAAGTGGGGACCCTGGAGTCATTATCGCTTGGCCTCCCCGAGGTGGTTCCTAAGGCATCATGGAACCTGAGGAGGGAGACCAAGTTGAAAACCACCACAAGAGTGAGTTATTGCTCAAAGCATGAGTGTTCCATTAGCCCAAGTGTTGGTTTTCTCAGTGGTCACTTGTTTTGAGATTTTCTACTGTAGTGATTGACAACCACACTCACTGACAGTAGGTCACAAAGGAAACAGGACATCACTGAAGATTTGTGATGTCACATAGTAAACATCAACTTAGCCCCCCACCCCCAAGGGGATAACCTAGTTTGGGAATGTTAAGTGAAGAGAAAAGTCATCAGTGGGAATGTCTGCCAAGAGTTATACAAAATAAATAAATAAATAAATAAATAAATAAAGTCAAAGATAGCAGAAAACAGGCTTTGTAGGGACTGGCTGAAGAGTTTATAGTAGAGAAGTGTTCTTCCTGCCCCCTAAGGACCCTAAGATGTGTCATAAGAAAATGAAAAGGGGTTCCTCTTCTTACTCTTGACTCTGCATGTTCAGGGAAGGAGAGTATTGATAAAATAGAACATGGTTTCATCAAGTTCTTTTCATATATAAACATTATAAAGTTAGATTCCAGACAGTACTGCTCAGGCTTAGATGGAACTCCTGAAAGTTCTATCAGCCAAGCTCGGGAGGCAGAGATGAGAAGGGGGGTTGATGTAAACTTGGGGAGGTATCTGATTTGAATAGGAGACGCATACTGGAACCCCTGACTCCCACCACTTCTAGAAGGGACATTTAGCAATGGGGCACATGTACCGCCATAGCAGTCCCAGAGGACTCACTGCCTAGCCTGCTTCAGATTCTGTGTCTCCCTCTCTCTGCCCCGTCCCCGCTCATTCTCTGCCTCTCTCTGTCTCTCAAAAATGAATAAACGTTAAAAAAATTTTTTTGCTTAAAAAGGTATGGTGGCTTGTTCAGGGTCACACGGGCAGCCCGTGGCACAGCCAGCACTAAAAATCTGCTTTGGCAGTGCACTTCCCCACTTGCTACACGCTCCTTCCAGAAGCAGGTGGTGGGAGCCAGAGTCCCAGCACATGTCTCCTATTCAAACCAGATACCTCCCCAAGTTTACGTCAAACCCCCTTCTCATCTCTGCCTCTTTGGCCTACACGTTCTCCAGGAGCACTGGCACTTGGAAAGAACAAAAGAAACAGCAAAACCACCATTTCAGAAGGATTAAAATCCTGAACCTTGTGTCCTCTGGGTAGGAAGTTAAAATATGAGGCGGGAGCCCAGCTGGAGGCACAAGTGGAAAAGTTTTTTGGGCAAGCAATCAATAGGCCAGCTGACCCAAGTTTTCTAGTTCTGGATGAACCATAGTCAAATTAGAAAAGCAATAATGTGATCCAGGGCAGCAAAATTCAATTTTGCCAACAACACTGAGATTCCTTGAGGCGGCCCTTTAAAGATGACATTATAGACAGGATTATTTCCCATGTGTACAAATATGGCTGGGGGAGAAAAACACACACATGGAGATATAACCCGATGTGTGATCCATTCTATCCTGGAAACAAATTTTCTTGTTATTATATATCTATATTTTTTTAGAAAGAGCATTATAAAACCAGCAAGAGAGTGTAATAGAAAAAGAAATGAAACGCTGCAAGTCTTTTTTATGATGTTTCACACGCAAAAAGAAAAATAACTCACAGGATCGTCAGATTTCTTAGAAGCTGCAGTAAATATATTGTTAGCATCCCCATGACTCACTAACAAGATGCTGTCTGCAGGGAGGTGGGGCAGGAAAGCTGTCACGAAATTCCAGTCAATGATTTATAGTATTTGTGACTACCACATGCAAAGATTGTCAGCTGGCAATTTATTCTGGCTGATGTAACCCGACAGAATCTTCTTCCTTTCTGACAACCAGTCCAGTAAGTAAGGTTAACACGTTTCAGCTCTAATAAACAGAAGGAAACCTAGCAGTGAAGTTTGGTTCCGTCTTAGTCATGCCTGTGTGTTGGTTGTGTTTAAACAGAGGCAGCGAAACAGTTCATGGCAGCCTCTAAGACACGGACAGGAAGGAGGGAGTCGAAGAGAGTAGAAGAGTGGTTGTCAAACTTCAATGTGCAACAGAGCTCCCTGGAGGGCTTGTTAAGACTCAGGAGTACTGGACCCCTCCCCCAGGGCTTCGGATCCTGTAGGTCTGGGGCAGCAGGAATCTGAGAATTTGCATTTCTAACGAGTTCCCAAGTGATGTTGACGGTGTGGGTCCCAGGGCCATATTGGAAAACCAGTAGAGGAGAGCATGGTTCTCCATCTGGCAGGGGAATCAGACAAATCCAGGTCCATAGCTGGAGACCCTACACTCTACTCTCTGGAAAGATGAGCAAGTACAGGGGATGTACAGAGGGAGGGGAATGCATTCGGCCAGAGGCAGACGATGAAGGCCTTGTGTAGTGGGTGTTTTTCAAACTAGGCACTGGAGTGAGGAAGGGCGAGGGAAGGGCACTTCAGGCAAAAGATGGAGAAGGTGGTCTGTGGCAAATGAGTACAAACGGTCTTTGGGATTGATCTGTAACATCCTGCAGTGGTAGAATGGCCACTCCTTTTATAACTACATATAAGAACAGCCCGTTGCTCTTTGTGTAATCAAACATTCACACTGATGACCTGAATTGATAGCACATGTGGAAAGAAAAGTAGGAGTTGGCAGGGTGGGTTCCCTGGCATTCCCTCTAACTGATTCTCTACTGTTGTCTGCGCTTTTTCAGTACAGACCAGAGTCACATGAATAATTATTCCTCAAAGGCAGAGTCAGTTTCTCTTAGCTGATAGTTTTCCCCAGGGGACTGTCATTGTAACAGGTTACACAAGCCTACATATATAGGCCTAGGTGACCTATATATAGGATCTGTAATATATATATATATGATATATAATCCTATATATAAGATAGTGGGTTGGTGGCATTTTAGGCATCTGATAGTGGTTGCAGTATATATTCTTTTGGACAGTGCAACTCTCTCGGCACCGTTGAAATATCATCTCAGAGATAGACCCCTGCAGGTTAGGCCGGCCATAGTTGTCCAAGCATGCTTCCAACAGCCAATTTCAGTGGCTCTCATGGCCCAGTTTTCACAAGAACGCCAATTACAGCTAGATGGAAAGTACCTTACATGCAGAGATCCTGTTTTTTTTTTTTTAATGTTTTTATTTATTTTTGAGACAGAAAGAGACAGAGCATGAGCAGGGGAAGGGCAGAGAGAGAGGGAGACACAGAATCCAAAGCAGGCTCCAAGCTCCGAGCTGTCAGCACACAGCCCGACGCGGGCCTTGAACTCACGGACGGTGAGATCATGACCTGAGCCCAAGTTGGACACCCAACCGACTGAGCCCCCCGGGCGCCCCAAGAGATCCTGTTTTTGATGTCTTCTGTGTCTTCTGTAGCTCCTCATGCACACAGTAGGGGCTTGATAGTGCTTTTGTTAATAAATAGCAGGGAATCAATCCAAGCACGTCTGTCAGACAGTCTTTGTTTGGGGCTGGGCCAACTGATGGCTGCCTTAGCCCTGATAGAAAATCCTCCAGCAGCGGACACAACTCTCCAAAGGGATTAGCCCCCATCCCAATGTAAAATGGTCACTTTAGATAATTGTGTTCAAAATTATAGATTTTATCATCAGGGTTTCTTTGTTTTTGTTTTTGTTTTTTTAGCAGCATGCACTTAACAAAAGATAAAACAGAATATTGCTTCATGGCTCAAACAGTATATCTTTGCCTCCACTGTTTGTTTGTCTTATTAGGGTCAGTTGTGACCTGAATTGTTCCATTTCTCTGTGCCATTATACTTCCAAATATTTCAGAAATAAAGTCCCTTTTTTTTTTCACTTTATTTTTTACGGGGAAGTATTGAGTATGACAAGGCCTGTCATCACCTAATAAGAAATGGCTCTTGGGCCACTTACGACTATTAGTAAAATGACGTTTTCCCCGTGAGTATCAACGAGAAACTGAGATGCATGGGCTCTAAAAAAAAAAAAAAAGAAAAAAAAAAAAAGAAGGACCCAAGGGAAGACAATAGCCAAAGAAAAACAGAAGAATCAGGTTTATGAATTTAGCCTTGGACTGGTAACATTTTCAAAGGCATCTTGAAAATTTTCCTTTGGAGAAAAACAGAGACAAGCAAAGGGACACGAGGAAAGTGAGATTTGGCAGATCACGAGGTTTATTACTCTTCTGTAGGCTTCTTGAATTAGTGACCCAGTTTTCTGACAAAGAAAACAAAGTCCCTCCCATTGTCTGTTCATCAAGAAACCTGTAGCAGAGACAGTCATTTGCAGATCGGTTCTGAACTACAAGACGAAAATCAGTAGCACGACAGACATGCATACATAATGCATTGCTGCAGAATTGAGACTGGGTATCAGCGCAGACACGAAGTAATGTATTAGAAAACCACCATGAAGTATTGAATACTTACAAACACCGTTTTTCTTTCCTGACAGCATAATGAAAAGTTTCAAAGTGCTCTTGGCTTTCAAATTATAGTACCATTTTGTTTTTATGGTTTCATTTCCCAATAGATCTTGAGATATGTGCCAACAGTCATGGGGATGAGGATGGGTATGAAGATGAAATCACCAACTCAAAACTGTCGCAGTCAATGCTTGGAATCTTGAAACTTAGAGCAGATGCCTGAGTTATGGATCGCGATCGTGTGTGGCAGCCATCTGTCAGCAATTTAGTGCTGAGTAGCAATTGTTCTCCAGAAAATAGCTTGTCCCTTTTGGTAGCCGTGGCTGTGCTTGAAGGATAAAAGGTTGTCAAAAGGTCATCTGAAATTTTGGAGGCATGGGAGCAGGAATACAGGGCTAGGTGCTGTTGCGGCTGCTGACGTCACATCCAGGCCCGTCATTTTTACCTAGATTCCCCAGATCTCTGAGTTGGAAGGAATTCAGCATTTCTCCAGGCCAGTGCTTCTCAACTTTAACGTGCTTATGGATCATCTGGAGATCTTGTTAAAATGCAGATTTTGACTCAGCAGGTCTGGGGGGCAAGATTCTACAAATCTAACAAGCTCCCAGGTAAGGCCAGTGCTGCTGGTCTGTGGAGCACATTTTGAGTAAGGTCTAAGGCCAGTTTTATTTGTTTTGTTTTTGTTTTTGTTTTTCACCTATAGTTTTTAGACATATAGTGCTCTGTAATTATGTCACAGGTAATTTGTTACCAGCGCTAGTGAATCACCAAGTTTCTTCCACTGTAACTGTATATCTATTGCATGTTTCTGTCTCTATTTCTATTTCTCTCTCTATATCTATGAATTAAAGTAATCTAAAATTATCCCCATAGCGTTACTCTCTTTGACATTGTTGGGGAGGAAATATTTTACTCTACCCTTTAAGATTCTTTTGGCTGGTCTACCAATGGCATTGACATAAGACAGATTAACAGGAGGAAATACAATTTAATTACATACATATGGGGACTCCATAAGAATATGAGGCCCCACGCAATCAGGCAGTTGAGGCTTAGATGCCGTCCAGAGCTAAAGGGGCTGAAGTCTGGGACTTCAGAGGGGAGAAAGATAATTCACAGGAAGATGAAAAAGAGCAAATGCTTGGTAAACAAATGTTTGCTGGGCCATACAGAAGCCATGAGACACGGAGAGGAATTTTAACAGACTTTACTAGGTTCTTCTCAGTCTACCACACCTAGTTCATATTATACTGTAGTTATTATCTATGGTGATTGCTCCCTCTCTGAAACAGTCCTCTGTCTAAATTCTTTTAGGCAGTTAGAAGGAAGTTCAAAGTTTCTTCCTGAGCCTTCCATTTCTTAAAAATAATCAGCCTGAAATAATCCACATGCCAAAGAGACATTTTGGAGTGGCAAATCTTGCTTCACTACAACATCTAGCTTCTGACACACTCTTCTCGGTGGAAGAGAAAAAGGTAGACTCCTGTCAGGGAATTACACATAAGCCTGGTTATGGCTTTGGGAATGTGTTACACATGTGAATGTCATCTGCCATGAGTGGAGAAGAGATTGAGAATCGCTAATCTAGTTCAATCTCTCACCCGATGATTTGAAAAGCAGGTCACATTAACCCCTAAATAAATATGGATT
The DNA here is from genome assembly GCF_018350175.1 of Felis catus. Lineage (NCBI taxonomy): Eukaryota > Metazoa > Chordata > Mammalia > Carnivora > Felidae > Felis > Felis catus. Next base: position 37,674,020 of record NC_058386.1, read on the forward strand.
AGACTTTTTTGAATTTACAAAAAGAACACATCTCCATTAACAAATTTAAACAGTGAGTATCTATGCACAGGAAGAAATAATCAACCCTGTGTTAACTGTTCATTCTGTGTACTTCACAATGGGAGCTTTTCTATACTTATGTAAACATATTTTTTAATAAAGTCTGTCAATTGCTCTGCAACTTGCTGTTATTATTTAATATTTTGGAAACTATTGCAGGTCTATTAGAAAAATATAACCAAGCATTTTCTTATTTAACGTTTTAATCAGCTTAAAAATAATTTTCTTGGTCTTTAATTCTGCTTTTGTGTTCATAAACTACTTTTATTAAGCAGAGAATGAATATCATTCAGAGTGTATTCCCAGGACACTAAAACGTAAATTCTATGAATTAGATCTTTGTCTGGATCAGATGTATCTCAATTTCCTACAAGGGAGCCAGATACATAGTAAGTACCTGACAAATATGTATTTAATGAGTTAATATCAGCTAGACAGTGTGAGGGCAACTGGGAGATGGGTGGGGAGATCAGGATAGATCCCAAGGGAAGGGGCTGAAATATGCCTTGTATCTATTAAATGTTGGTCCTTGACATCATCCAGTAGGAATCAACACATTAGGTGGGTAAATTGGGTTTGTGTCTAAATTTTGTTTAATGGCTGATCACATAATGAAATGGTTTTTCTTCCCTAGCAACGTGGTAAAATGGATATACATTTTATTTGCCTTTTTAATGTACTAAGATTACCCCAAGGAGATCAGTTAATTAAAAAAAAAAAACAAAAAAACGAAAGAACACTATATAATTGACAAAATTCTTTCTTGTGGTTTATTTATGTTCTCTTCTCTGATAGTCATGATATATCTATATCTTAGATATAGATAAAAATCTAGATATAGGCTTTTGACCCCAGTTCCTTGTGAACTGGCTTTTGACCCCGGTTCCTTGTAAACTGCAAAAACATTCACTTATTAAACAAATATTTCTAGCCTTAGCACTAGGACCTAGGGGCCATGCATATAGATCTTGGGCACTAAAATTAGGGTATGAAAGCAAGATGGAAGAAATGCCAATATAATATGGACCCTCTGCTTAGCACAGTACCATCCCTTAGAATGTTGGAAACCTTCACAGCCACTCAATAATTCTTATACTCAACCTCCAAGTAAAAGAAATCTGGGTATTCATTTTGTGAATCAGGCGCAAAAGAGGCTTAGCCATATTTTGTACTGTGCTGATAACACTCAAGTACACTCTTCCATGGCCTTTGGCTCCATCTGGGGACAAAAAATTATCAAGTCATGTGGTTTTCAGATGATCTAGGACATCTAGAATTTTGACGTTGTTATGCAAAGAGGAAAACAAAGACTCTTTGCTTTAGGGGAATTAGTTATAAAGATTCATTCAAGCTTTGAACTTGTTTGTATGCAATTCTACACCTTTTAAGATGCAAATCATTTTGCCAGATAAACCAGAGGAGATCTGTTGAGAAATACTGTGGACTTTGGCAGTTTAATAAAAGGTCCATTTTCAAAACTTTGCCTTAGGTAGTGTGGGTCATGTCAGGTGATCTCATTCTGAGGCTACTGGAAGTTAATGAAGGGGCGATAACTTCTGACAAATGGTGTTGCAATTTAATATAGTGAACACAGTGAGGATGGAGGAGGCCAGATTCTATCCTTGCTTCTGTAGCTTAGAATCTTTGTGAACTTAAACAAATTACTTAGCCACTGTGAGCCTCGGTTTCCCCAGGTACAAACCAAATAAATGCTAATATCTTCTTGACAGCATTGTAGGAAAAAAATCAACTGAGATATTGTGTGGAACACTGGCTCAGTGCCTGGTCCTCAATAAGTGGTCAACAAAGTTAACTAGGACTGTTGGTAATAAGAACAAAACATACATTCTAAGCACGAGAGTGTATTAGTTTGGTTTACTGTAAATTCCTTCCACCTCTCTATTTGGAGAAACATCTAGCCAACACAAGGACTCAGCTTCCTGTTTTTATTTGGCCATCATTATAGCTTGCTTTTAAACTTTTGTTTTGCCTGGACCTTGAGTGTCAGAAAACTTAAAAGAGAAGACGCAGGAGAGAGAATATTATCTTCAAATTGCACTTTCTTGCAATCTAGCCTTGAACCTATTTGGCCAGATCAGTCCAGAGTGGCGCTGAAGACATCTTTTGCCCTCTTACTGGCTCAAGACGAGCTGTCAGGAATTGATTCCCTGTTCCACTTTAACAAGCCCATTTTGAGTCATTATGGTTTCTTGGTTAAGTACTTCTGAAACACATATTCTTTAACTGACAGATTATTTCAGCTCCTTTAGAACCACTGCCATCTATTATGCTGGGCAATCTTAGTATTCAACTGTTGTTAAGTTAATGCGTATATATGTAGTAGAAATTGATATGAGGAAGAGTTACTATGCTAAGGCTTGTGACAGGAAAGCAAATATTTCAAATCTGTCATAGTATGACTGGGTGGTTACAAGGCATGGCATTTTTTTATGTATAATTTAGTAGTCATAAGCTTGCATCTCTCCCAAAAAACATGAATTGTGAGTCTTGTTATTGTCCCCCAAGCATACATTATTAGTCCTTCATTACTATAGGTGTTGTAGGAGAGACATGAACTAGGCCTTCAGCTCATTCTGTCTAGTCTCTCCTGTTAGGTCTGTACACTGTCAACTTAAAATTGTCAGGAAGCAATAATTAAATAAAAGTGTTCATTTGGAATCAAAGAATTGCAATTCGGGGCACATAGATTTGGGCAGCCACTCACATAGCGTCCCACTAGGGAGCAAAAGTCAGGAATTTTTAAAGACAAAAGGGGATGCCTGTACATGTTTATAAAGAATTTTGATTGGTGTTAGTGGCAGAAAATTAATCTTGGCTAAATATAATTGGTTGCTAAGGCTGTCACTAAGCAAACATCCATTACCGTAGCAAGCTGCAGATGTTCCTGCAGAGTCCTTGGAGTACTGGGGGTTTGGTTCAATTCAAAAGTTCGTGGGTAAGGATGTGCATAAGGCCCACCTCTTTAATAGCCTCCCTGCTCCATTTCAAAACCCCTTGACATAACTGATCCCATCTCATTTCATCTTCCACAACATTAACCTGGAGTAAACAATGGACAGCAACAACAACAAAAACAAAGAAACAAATACAACTAGGTTCAATAGAAACCAGATGACTTCTGTCCCTTCTAACACCCATTCTCTAGGCAGGAACCAACATGAGACTTTTCAGTGAATCAGATCATGTTATTCCCTTGCTCAAAAGGCTTTATTGTCTTTCCACTGAATCCAGAAAAAGAATCTGAATTCCCTCCTCAATAATCCACCTGGTGTATTATTGGGGCCTTGCCTCTTCCTTCCTCCCTGTCTTCATCTTCCACTGTCTCCCCTCTATCACTGCCTGCCTGTTTCTCTAAATACAGTTTGCTTCAGCCTTGAGAACTCTGCATTTGCCTTTCTCTCTGTTTAGAGTGCTCTGTCCTTAATCTTTTGTATTCAAGACTTTAATGTCTCAGCCCAAAGGTCTCTTTCTTTGATACGCCTCCCTTGACACCTCCCAAAATAACACCCTCACCATCCAAACACTCTCCATCCTTTTGTCTATTATTATTACTACTAAATACAGCACTCATCACCACCCAAAATTACGTTCATTTCTGTTTTCTTATTTGCTATCTGTGTTTCCCCACTAGCGTGTTTTCCAAGTAATGAATGCATCTTATTCATTGGTATACCCCCAGTGCCTGAATCAGTACCAGGCACAGGGTACACACTCAATAAATACTTGGATGAATCTTACGGTGATGCCTCAGAAAGGTGCTATGTCTCTCTTAGGTGCCTGATAAAGTGTGCTATTACCTAAAGACAGGTTCTCATTCGAGCTCTGCATTTACTTAGCTGTGTCATCTTAGACAAAGTATCCACATTGCTGATTTCTACTTGATTCATCATTAAAATAAAGAGAAGGATGTAGCAGGGTCTTTCAAACTAGAACCAAAAAATTAATCATGGGTATGCCTTATTTTGAATATTTCAAAAAGATTGATGAAAATCTGACACTTTCTCCATATTATATTTGTAGAGAGCAAATACAATATCAATTTTGTTTGGCTTTGTCTGAAATTCTATTAGTTCAGAATAATTAGCAGTTTTATGTCCTTTATTTATTAAAAGAGTGAACAAATCAAGGATAATTTAATTCTTTAGTTAAAAATTTTCAAATGGGAAAATAAAAGAATGGGTAATTGGGGCTGAAAAAGCATTGGAGAAAATGAGCTGTAAGTGTCTTATCAGCTTCAAAATTCTGTGATTCTTAGCACACCATTCAGAAATTCTAGTTGCGAGCAACAGTCCATTCTAGCCAGTTACCACAGAAGGGGATTTAATAAAGAATGGCAGGTACCCTACAGAATCTCCAAGGCAGCAAGTAGCAAGGACTAAATACACCCTGGGATTGCAAAATAATGATACACTAGTTCTATCATTGTCAGTTGAATTTTTACACAGAATTTCCTGGTCAAAGCTTATTGCATGATTTATGTTGATAGTTAATACTAAATTTATACCCACAAATCTTACGACCAACAAAGAATGGGAGAGAAGGCCCTTTTCCTCACATCCCTGCCAAGTGCCAAGGCACTTGTGGATTGTTGGCCATCCATCAAGGCTATGTTGAGACATCTTATTCCTCTCTGCGTGGCCCTCTTCACAACCATTTGTTCTCCTAGACTTTGTTGCCACTTTGGGAATCCAAACAGATATTTAAGGTATAAATCCCTTTGTCCTTTGGTCCTTTGGCTTCCAGTGAGGTCTTTCCAGCTCCTTAGAACACTAACTCAAAAAGAAAGGCTCAGAGATGCCTAGGTGGCTCAGTCGGTTAAGATCTGACTCTTGATTTATGCTCAGGTCAAGGTCTCATGATTCGTGGGTTTGAGCCCCCATGTTGGGCTCTGTGCTGACAGTGTGGAGCCTGCTTGGGATTTTCTCTCTCCCTCTCTCTCTCTCAAAATAAATAAATAGGCCTTAAAAAAAAGAAAGAAAGGTAGAATTATTTCTCTCTCTTAGAATCACAGACTTCTGGGCTCCTTGCTTCTCTTCTGTTTCTCCTTCTTCCCACTATTCCAAGAATATTTTTCCAATCTGAGTAGGAGTGGTGGTGCTCTATTGTCACTCATGTTATTCTTCTAAGCATTGTCTATGCCCCAGCTCTGCTCTAATTAAAACAGAAGTCACAACATGGTGGCCAAGAGTCCAAATTTGACCATAGATTAGTTTTATTTGGGTAGTATTTTTAAAAGAAATTAATTGAAAGCTTTTAAGTAGACCAAATATTTTTTGACCCAGGAAACATTTTGTCACCAAAACAAATAAAAACCCTCCATAAATGTTTAAAAGTATTTTTTCTGCCTGTGCATTGTCTTTGACCAATTGCCAATTACTAGAACTTTCTTTAGAGCTCAGTACTAGGTTCTTTTCTCTTTTCCTCTTTATTCTGCCCCTAGCACATCTTTTCCATGCTCAAACCTCTAATCCCCATCTATATGTAGTGATTCTTAAATTTATATCTCTAACCTAGATCTTTGATTTTCAGCCTATTTGGCATCTCTACTTCTGTGTCTTGAATATTTTCAAGGTCAACTATTTCAAAGCCAAATTCATGATCACTGTTTGTTCTTCTTCCATTATGCTGTATTTCAGCAAATGGTACCATAGTTCTCCTGGTAGTACAAAACCATGCAAAAGAACACAACAGAGCAAACAACCAAAAATTGGAGTCACCCTTGATCTCTTTCCCTTCTTCATCCCCTGTATCTTATCTATGAATACTAACTATTGCCAACTCCTTTATATTGTTACCTGCAAAGCATAATGCGTCTGTCCATTCACCTGTATTTCTACCATGACCTCTCCAATCCATGCTACCATCATCTCTTGCTTGAACAGTCACCTAAGTGATTTCCTTGCATCCATTTCTTTCCCTCTGATTAGCTTTCCACCAAGGATCCTAAGTGAGCTTTTCAAAATGCAAATCTGATCATGTAAGTTAGCCAAGGTTCCTTTCCCCCAATTACCTCAAACAGATGAAGATTTCAATCTTCACAGGGTCTACATAGCCTGTATGGTCTGGCCCCTGACATTCCTATCATATCTTGTGCCATGATGTCCCTAGATTTTCCTGCTGTAATCATACTGGCTTTCTTTTGGGTTCATCCACTAGCCATATTCTCTCCTTTAAGACTTTAGCAATCTTCTCCACCTCCAATCTCACTCCAAGGCTGGAGACCTCTTATTTCTCCTTCAGAACTCAGCTCAAGTAATACCTTCTCATGGAGATTTTCTCCAACTCTCCAGACAACCTTAGATCCCCGTGGTACATGTGTCAAAATGCCATTATTTTCTTGCAAAGCTGGGTGGACATTTGTCTTTTTTGTTTTCCTTTGGCCTGCCACTAACCTAACTTCTTAGGAAAATTCCCTGTTGTGGATATTCTGGAGTCAACATATTTGGGAACAAATTCAGCTGACTCTTGATAAGCATATGACACAACTGATGGAGACAGAAAGAGCACAGGAAATCAAGAGAGAGTCTATACCTCTTAAATATGTGGTGTGCCATAAGCACCTGTCAGCATGTTGAACAGGGGGAATGGAGATCCCTATCAGGTGTCTACAGTGGACTTATTTGAATAAGGTCTCCATATTAGTTTCCTACTGCTGCTGTAATAAATGATGACCAACTCGATGGCTTACAACAACACACATTTATTCTCTCACAATTCTGGAGGTCAGAAGTCTGAAATCAAGACTTCTTGATTTCAGATATCCCTGGGCTGAAACCAAGGTAGCTGCAGAGCCACACTCTCTCCATAATATCTAGGGGCATATCTGTTTCCTACCTTTTCTTCTAGAACTGCCTTCCTTGCATTCTTTGGTCCAGGGCTCCTGCCTCCATGATCAAAACCAGCAGTTTAGAACCTTGCTTCAGTCTTCACATTTGTTCTCTTCTATTCATAATGTCTTCCTCTGCCTCCCTTTTATAGGACATGTCATTACATGGGACTCATCCATATAGTGCAGGACAATGTACCCATCTCAAGATCTTAACTTCATCACATTTGCAAAGTCTCTTTTGCCAAGTCTGGTCACATTCGTAGGTTTCAGCGATTATGACACAGACATCTTGGGGCCATTATTCAACCTACCATCATCTCTCTCCTATATTAGCTTTTCGGCTTCAAGACCTGCATCTATTTATGATCGCTGTTGTGCTTAGCAGACCCCTTGACTTCTAGTAGAAACTTAGAAAATGTCTTCTAATGAGTAAATATGATTGAGCATCTTTTTGAAGGATTATTAACCCCGTGTGGCTTACTTTTAGAGATTTTATTTTATAGTTTTGTGCTGGCATTAGAGTCGGGCCCTTTACAACTTTCACTTGCTAACCTTCACAGAGTAAGTGCACACTTAGCGTTAACATTACTTAATATCAGCTCTAATGTTTAACAGGTATTCATATAGGTTTAGGGCTATAAGATAATTTGTCCTAACTTCTCTTTCACAGAGGAGAGAATAGAAGTCTAGGAAACAGAAAATGATTTGCTCAAGAGTAAACTGTGAAAGTGAGGTCTAGTTAGGATTTGAACTGAGATCGTGTTCATTGCACCAAATGAGATCATGTGATATGTTGGTCTTTCCTATCACATGCTGTGAGACTAAAAAGAAGTTACTTTTTCTTTCCATGATTTAGTTATATGTTTCATATAATAAAGGCAATATTTGCCTTTCATATTTGTGATAAGGATTAAGTTATACAATGCATATAAGTATATCTAAGACACCAACAAACATTACTGACTCCTGCTCTTAGGTTGTTGATGGCATATTTAGGCATCTGAATACACTTCATATGTGTAACTTTCTTTCAAGAGCACTCACTAAACACAGAAAATTTATATTTTTTTATCAAAAAAAGACTACCCAATAAGGATGTAAGGCAAAGAGGATTATGCATATTTTAGAATTCTTTAAAAAATTTTAATGTTTATTTATTTTTGAGAGAGACATACAGAGACAGAGGGCAAGTGGGGGAGGGGCACACAGAGACAGAGACACAGAATCTGAAGCAGGCTCCAGGCTCCGAGCTGTCATGACAGAGCCCGACGCGGGGCTCGAACTCATTAACCGTGAGATCATGACCTGAGCCGAAATTGGGAGCCTAACTGACTGAGCCATCCAGGCACCCCGATATTTTAGAATTCTTAACAGATTTTTGGGACCTAAAGGCTGACCAATTCTTAGTTGTAATGGCTAGAACAACTAATTTTCCCTGAAAGCCCAAGTTGCCAAATAACTGGAAGCTATTAAAGAAAGGGTAAAGATTAAAGGGTAAAGATTTAGAAGCTTAAAGGGTAAAGATTTAGTCACTTAATTTTTGCTTTTAAGTATTTGTCAAGAGAAGCATCTTACCTAATCCTACCTTTGTCCCTTGAGATAGGATATCGTAATTCTATAATACTGAGTAAATGTCTTAGTGCAGAAACTAATCATAAAAAGGATAGTTTAGAGATTTCTGTCAGGAGGCCCCTTAATCTTGCTCAACACAACACAGAAGGAAAGAAAAGATCATGAACCTTGAGTGACATGACAAAACTTGTCACATTCACAGAAAGCTAAAACAGGGAAACAAGGAGGTTCCGGTGACATTCATTGTGGGCAAAAAGAGAGAAATGAAAAATAAAGAAAAGAGTATTTTTTGCAAAAAAGTTAGAGCCTTGGGCACTAGGAGGCTTGTACAAGGATGTTCACAGTTGCATTGTTTATAAAATAAAAAAAAACTGGGGAATGTTTGTCCACTGATAGATGGGTTATTAAATTGAGTCATAATGCATTTATATGCTAGAATATGGCACAGCAGTTAAGAACAACGATGTAGGTCCCAAGACGCATGCTTATAAAGAATATAGATACGTTTTGAAATTGAAAAGCCAAACTGCTATTTATATTTGAATAAGACAAAATAGAAAATTATTTATTTCTGCTTTATTTATATAGGAAAATACCTGAAAACATACACATCATAATGACAGAAGTCACTGATAGCTTCTTTTTTGTTTTACTGGGAGACACTTCTGAGATAGGTTTCAGCAGACAAGGATTCTCTTTATCTATGTTATGTGCTTTTTCAAAACTTATAAAACATGTTCGGGGAACCTGGGCGGCTCAGTAGGTTGAGCGTCTGACTTCAGCTCAGGTCATGATCTCGCGGTTTGTGAGTTCGAGCCCTGCATCGGGCACTGTGCTGACAGCTCAGAGCCTGGAGCCTGCTTCGGATTCTGTGTCTCCCTCTCTCTCTGCCCCTCCCCCACTCACACTCTGTCTCTCTCTCTCCTTCAAAAATAAATAAACATTAAAAAAATTTTTTAAACCTATAAAACATGTTCGTGTTGATTATTAATTGATGTAATAATTAATAGCAATTTACTAATTATTATATAATGATAATTTGGTGGGGAGAGAATTCTACTTGCAAATCATTACTTAATGGCACTTTTTATAAAAGATGCTCCATTCTTTTCTGACATCCAGTGTGGATGATCATGTTACGGTTAAGGTAATTCTCATTTCTATAGAAATGACCTATTTTTATCTCTCTGGAAGGTTTTAGAAGTTGTTTCTTTATTCTCATTATTTTCAAATCTCACAGTGTCTTTAAATTTCACATGGTAGGCCTTTAAATTAGACCTCCAATTACAGAATCTCCACTCTTCTCAGGTTTTAGAAAGTTTCTTATTTATTCACTAATATTCTCCTCAGGACTTCCTTTGGTACATATTTGTGAGATGTAGAGATTATTTTCTATATCTGTAATATTTCCCCTCATAATTTTATTCACTTTGTCTTTTGGGGGGGGTCAGTATTGTGGGAAATTTTCTGAACTGAATCTTACAACCTTTAACTGAACTTAATATTCCAGTAATCATATGTTTAATTCCAAAGAGATCTTTATTGATTTGAGATCATTTCTTTACCATTGCATCCTCTTCTTGTTTTCTGTATGGCACACATCTCTTTGTGTGCTCTGCTTTTCTTCTAAGCTTCTAACTGCTTGTAGAATGATCTTTCTTTCTCTAGAAAGCTCGTTCTCTCTCTTAATTTTGTTTTCATTCATGTAAGGTGTTCCCTCGGATATCTAAAGATCCCTAGCTTTTAATGCAAATACAAAAATTGGCATTTATGGGGGCACCTGGGTGACTCAGTCAGTTGAGTGTCCAACTCTTGATTTTGGCTCAGGTCATGATCCCAGGTTGGATCAAGCCTTGAGTCCGGGTCCCCACTGAGCGTGGAACCTGCTTAAGAGTCTCTCTCTCTCCCTCTATCTCTCTCCCCCACTCATGTTCTCTCTAAAACTTAAAAAACAAACAAATAAATAAAAATATTTTTAAAAAGAAGTGGCATTTATTGGAACACTAACTGCAGTGGTTAATTTTATGTGTCAACTTGCCTGGGCCAAGAGATACCCAGACTTTTGGTCAGTCATGATTCTAAGTATGTCTGTGAGGATGTTTCTAGATGAGGTTAATATTTGAATCCATAGACTAAGTAAGGCAGAGTGCCCTCCCTAACATGGGTGGGCCTCAGCCAATCAAAGATTTGAATAGAACAAAAAGGTTCAGCAAGCCAAAACTCTTCTTGCCTGACTACTTGAGTGGGACATTGGTTTTTTCCCCAGCCCTTAAACTCAGACTGAAACATTGGCTTTTCTTGGGACTTGAACTCACCAATTTTTGAACTGGAACGTATACCATTAGCTATCCTGGTTCTCAGGCCTTCAGAGTCAAACTGGAACTACACATCAGCTCTCCTGGGTCTCTAGGTGGCCAACCACAGTCCTTGAGACTTCTCAGCCTCCATAATCACATGAGCCAATTCCTTACAAGAAATCTTTTTGTATTTACATATAACATATATTTTATAGGTTTGCAAAAATGCCTTGGTCATTTTATTAGTCAGGGTTCTCCAAAGAAATAGAGAAAAAGAATATGCACGTGTGTGTGTGGATGCGTGCACACGTGGGTGTGTGTATCTTATTGTTATATATATCAACCGTTAACAACAACCTGTTGATATATATGTGTGTGTGTGTATGCGTGGTGTGTATATGTGTATTTATTGGTTATTATAAGATATTGGTTATTGTTGGGGCACTTGGTTGGCTCAGTCGGTTGAGTGTCCGACTCTTAATCTCAGCTCAGGTGTTGATCTCAGGGTCATGAATTCAAGCCCTGTGTTGGGCTCCTTGCTTGGCTTAAAGACTACTTTAAAAAAAATATATGGGGCGCCTGGGTGGCTCAGTCAGTTGAGTGTCCGACTTCGGCTCAGGTCACGATCTCACAGTCCGTGAGTGCGGGCCCCTGTCAGGCTCTGTGCTAACAGCTCAGGGCCTGGAGCCTGCTTCTGATTCTGTGTCTCCCTCCCCTCAGCTCCTCTCTGCTCACATTCTGTCTCTCTCTCAAGATAAATACAGATTAAAAAATTTTAAAAAAGATATCAGTTCTTGTTAACAATTGATTAATATATTTAACAATAGGATATCCTATATATATCCTATTGGTTCTGTTTCCCTGGAGAACCCTGACTAATACACTGACCAAGAACTTATTGCAAGTGGCTGGTGTTTGCCAGCTGTGGACTTCACATTAAAGAAATCAGGTGAGGGGTGCCTGGGTGGCTCAGTCGGTTAAGTGTCCGACTTCAGCTCAGGTCATGATCTCAGAGTCTGTGAGTTCGAGCCCCGCATCAGGCTCTGTACTGACAGCTCTGAGCCTGGAGGCTGCTTTAGATTCTGTGTCTCCCTCTCTCTCTGCCCCTCCCCTGCTCATGCTCTGTCTCTCTCTGTCTCAAAAAAAAAAAACAAAAACAAAAACAAAAAAAACAAAAAAAATAAAAAAAATCAGGTGAGATGCAGGTGGGGAGATAACTATCATGCTGGGATTCCCCAAATTCCAAAATGGGGAGACTGTCTTCTGGGGCACCCTAATCCATCATAGATGCCCAAATGTATCCCATATATTTTTATTTCTTTTAGTTGGATATCCTTTCTTCTTTACACATTGAGAGATGGGGAATGCACATAATGTATGCTGTTTTGCGTGCATGTATTGGAAAGAGACTGAGGGAGCCAACAATTACATGTACAAATACTGCTTTTATCACCCCTTCTTACTACTGCACCTGTCATGCTGGCTAGCTTCCATGCTGAATTCCTTTCTAGGCTTTTTCCAAGTCAGTTATCCCCCCTCCCTTCCCCACTGCAACCCATCCCTCTGTAAATAGACTTTGGTTTTCTCCTCTTTGTTCCAGGTGTTATTACCTTTCTATTCTCTTTCTGTATTCTAGAAAGTTGTTGATATCCCCCATCTGATAATGACTTGCATTCTCATTTTTTCATTTTTATGGGTTCACCTGTTTTTCAGTAGCTTTGCTATTATTTTAATAGGGTTCCTTGAGAGAGAAGAAAACCACATATGTGGTCATTTGCCATCTAGAGTAAAAGAAGGGCTTTAGAAGTGCTTTGGGTTATAGAAGAAGAATATTAAAAGGAGAGAATTTTTTGATTATTCTTACTCTGTAGTAATACTTTTCTCTTTCTTTTCTTTTCTTTCTTCTTCTTTTTTTTTTTGTCAAAACTAGTGTGCATCCTTTATGACTTTTAAGAGTCCTGGAGTGAGGTAAAACTAGACCTTTTAAGACCATTCACATAGGTGTGAGCATGTGTGTGGACCTCTGAATGTGTGATTATCTCTTGGTGTAGTATTGGAGGTTCATCAAGAGCCTTGGCTCTACAAATGGGGGGTTAGTGTGCAGCAAAAATACTAAAAATGTAAATAGCAGATATATCGATAGATGACAGATACATAAGACTTGAGATGAATCTGATCTCTGAGTTTGGGGCTAGGATGGGCTAGAGGTTAGTTTAAAGCAGGAAAGCCAAATAATGGTCTTGGTTATATAACAACAATGTTATCCTGACCTTAGATTACAAGTAGACAAGACTACAAAGGGCTAAGTATTAATGTCTATTCCACAATGTTGTCTATGAAGCATGAGGAAAGATGGAAGGAAAGTCAGGAAGAAAAGCAGTATTATTTCTGATCCTATGATCAAACACTTCTTCTTGGCCAATTCAGATGTCATTAAAACCCCTTCTCTTCTCCATTTTTCCTGCTAGCGAGTGACAAACATGGTTTTCTGGTGTTCCTTTCTCTCTACTAGCGTGTACTGGCCTCTTTGATCTTGGAATGTCCTTCTGAAAATCCTCCTAAATGAGTAGAAAGTATGTGAGTATATGAGTCCTCCCTATCTGGGTGGTTATTTAATCCTCAATTTCTACCAGTCCTTATTCATAAGATCCCAGAGAAATAGCCCTATTTACAACGGAAACCAGATTTTTTTTAAAAAAATGAGGTCTTGATTTATGCATGAAACAATACTACGCTTGAAGATATCTCTGGTCCTGTCTAGACAAAGAGAATAAATATCTTACCTTTGATGGTCATGGTCTGAGAGGCCAAAGTTAGCCTTTCTTTTCCCATTTCATAGATTTCTTGAATGTTCTAGTTGAAAAGGTCCTTACAGTTCTCATTTCACAGACGACAAAACTGAGACCCAGAGGCATAGTAATTTACCCAAGGTCAAGTGTTTAGTCATCAAAGATCTGGGTCTAAAATCCTTGTCTGCTATTATATGTAGTTCTTCTTCCATAATAATCAAAATCATGCTAACAGACAAATGTATAGACATAGACATATAGACATAGCTACAAAGTACCAAGTTTGCATGTTGTCAGTTTCCAACCCTCTTGGGAGCTTTATGGATATACTCTGAAATCAATCCCCATAGGAAGAAGGCAGGGAGAGACCAAAGAAAGAGGGAAGCCACACCAAGTTGATAGGTGGCCATGTTAATAAGCAAAGGGAACTTACATACAAGGCTTGTTTTGGGTGGCAGCAAGATGAATGGATCCCTGAACCTGCCTACCAAAATCTTAAAAGTTTATAAAGAGGCGTTAACGGGGTTCAGTCAAGAATACTGTGCAGGTGGTCTCAACACCACATCACTATCTCAAGGCTCTGTCCTTGGACCAGCTTCTGGAGACAGAAAGGCAAGTGGAACCCACAGTCCAAGGGCAAAGGAAGGGCTGTGGAGCCTCTGACTGCTTGGGTCCAGTTCATGGGTCAACCGGTGGTCACACCTTTTTTTTTTTTTTTAATTTTTTTTTTTAATGTTTATTTATTTTTGGGACAGAGAGAGACAGAGCATGAACAGAGGAGGGGCAGAGAGAGAGGGAGACACAGAATCGGAAACAGGCTCCAGGCTCCGAGCCATCAGCCCAGAGCCCGACACGGGGCTGGAACTCATGGACCGCGAGATCGTGACCTGGCTGAAGTCGGACGCTTAACCGTCTGTGCCACCCAGGCGCCCCTGGTCACACCTTTTTGATAACCTTCCCCAACGCATGTGTTCTTATAATATCTCCCAGGTATGCATGACTATTGTCATCCCCATTTGTTTGACAGATAAGAAAGATGAAAAAAGAGCTGTTAAATAACCTATCCAAAGTCACACAGTTAACTTGCAGACCTAAAGTTCAACACCAACCAATCTGGCTCCAGAATCTATATTTCTTCTGCCTCTCTACATGGTGAGGGTCCCATTTTGGTGAATATGTTTATTCAACCAACATATTCATATTTGGTGAATATGTTTGTCAAATGTTTATTTATTTTTTAGAGAGAAAGAGACAGACAGAACATGAGCAGGGCAGGGGCAGAGACAGAAGGATTCACAGAATCAGAAGCAGGCTCCAGGTTCTGAGCTGTCAGCACAGGGCCTGATGCGGGGCTTGAACTCACGAGCCACAAGATCCTGACCTTAACCGACTCAGCCACCAGGCGCCCCTAACACTCAGGACTTTTTAAAGCCAAACCAGTCTTTCTTTTATATGATTGGCTGGGGTAGCAGAGGCTTAAGCAACAGGAGAAATAGCATTCATTACTCAGCTCCCCTTTCAGAAAAAGGCATCATGCCGGAAGAAGTGTATGAAACATGGCTATCGATTGAGTCTTTCTTTATTTAAATGATTCTCATGGCATCTAAGTGACTCTTACATGGTCACAGCACTAAGAGGGTGGGCCAAGGTAGATTTTATCTCAGGAGGTAGTCGAGTATTTCTGGCTTAAAGTTGGTTAGGGCTGAGAGAAGGGAAGGAGGTTGTACAGAATAGTGTTGCCACAGGGCTTTTCATACCTTAAAGCCTGGGTTCACAAAATAAATACCCATGTGGGAAAGGGGAGGGGATTATCACCAAAGTATTAATTAAAACTTTGTTTCCCCCTTCAGAACACTTAGTAACAAAGCTGGCAAAAGTTTCCAGTGATAGAAGGTTGGTCCTTCCCAGTCCTTTACTAAAATATGCTGCCAAGGAGGTAGCATAGTAAGGTATGTGTGTGTGTGTGTGTGTGCATGCGTGTGTGTGTGTGTGTGTGTGTGTGTGTGGTGTGTGTGTGTGTATGTGTGTGTTGGGGGAAGGGTGGCAAGAGATCTTCTGGGACAGATGCTCTAAAAGGATATACATATTTGCATCAGATAATCTTAAAATGTAATCTTGCAAAAAGTTTAATAAACTTCTAATTTTGTAGAAAACAGCAACAAGATAGGCATCTGAGTACCGCAAATGGATATAATAGCAAAAAGGTTCTTTTGTTTATCCACACAAATCCTGATTATCCACAAAGCAAGTGGGGTAAGCTTGATCAAAGTCGAGTTATCAGGCTATTTCTGCTACATTTCTTGTTGGTATCCATACCCAAAACAAGTGCCAAAGGTCAAGGTATTCCATAAGCCCCTATAAAAATGCGTGGCAACCATTTGGTATAGTTCCGCAACTGACTGCCCCTGAATGGAAGGTTCATGAATGTTGCGAGTGGGGTAAGCCCTTTTCTGAAAGAAAATATCAAATATAAATTTCACTTCATTTGCATTGTCTATCAATCCACCTAAGACTAATCTTTTAAATACAGAGGTGGCTCAGATCTGTCAGATGAATATTTAGGCCCATTGTTCATGGCTTCCTGCTTGAAAGAAGATAGGTCAGCAATCCAGCTAATGCAGTCCACACATTCTGGTGTCTGTCCAGGTAAAAGATACTCAAAAGTCAATGATGAAAAGAAAATTATACACATTTACACTTCCTCAACAGTACTGAGCATCCAACCTGGATGCCTCTCTCTCCCTTTCTCTCTTTCTGTCTCTCTCTCTGTGTCTCTTTTTCCTCTTTTGCCTAATGACTCTGGTTAGAACCTCCAGCACAATGTTGAAGAGAAGAGGCAAGAATAGACATCCTTGTATTGATTCCGATGTTATTAAGGAGAAAGCTTTCAGTCTTTCACCATTATGTATGATGTTATCTGTGGGTTTTTCATAGATACTCTTTAACAGGGTGAGGAAGTTCCCAGTTTGTTGAGTGTTTTCATCATGAAAGTGTGTTTGATTTTTTTTTAATGCTTTTTGCATCTACTAAAATAATCGTGTTTTTTATGCCCTTAATTCTACTAATGTTGTATATCACATTGATTAATATGTGGGTGTTAAGCCAATCATGAATTTCTAGAATAAAATTTTTAGCTGTGTTCTGAAGAGCTGGTGAGAGTATAACTGCAGGGGTAGTAACATTAGTGAAAGCCCACCCCACAAATAGGAGAAGCTACTGTATTGAATTTGTGTGTGCATGTGGACACGTGTCCACCCGCACATGTGCACACATCTTTGCTTTCTATCCCTCAGCCTTGAAAAGTTGCAAAGAATCTAGCCATCCACCTGGGGTTGCATGTAGAAGAGTTACTCAAGGGAAATTAGAATCTCAAGTTCATACAATACATGATTTAAATTCTGTATGCATACTCTACACGACAGGAAATAACCTTAAGTAATGAAATTCACTTTAAAACCTCATTTGGAACCAGTACGGGAAGGCTGCTTGCTGTCTTTCGGGGAACCAGGAAGTTACATTTATTAGTCACATAGTTTCCTGGGGCTGCCATAAGAAAGTGTCACAAAGTGGGTGGTGGCTTAAGAAAACAGAAAAGTATTCCCTCATAGTTATGGCTGCTAGAAGTCTGAAATCAAGGTATTAGCCAAGTTGGTTTCTACTGGAGGCTGTGAGGGAGAATCTGGTCCATTTGTCTCCCGTAGCTTTTGGCGATTACTGGCTATCCCTGCGTTTTAGCTCCATCACCCCGATCTCCGCCTCTGTTTTCAGAAGACATTCTACCTTGTGCCTCTTCATATAGTTTTCCCTTGGTGCATGTCTGGGTCTAAATTTCCCTCAGAAAGACACCAGGCTTTGGGTGAAGGCTCATCTTAATCCAAGATGACCTCATTTTAACTTGATTATATCTATAAAGACCCTATTTCCAAATCAGGTCACATTCTGAGGTTCCAGGTAAATGTGAATTCTGGGGAGATAGTATTCGACCTTAACGTCCTTAAATCAAGGATCATAGGAAACCATCGCTGATGCTCACAACTTACTGTAGCACCTTGGCAAATATGTGAGCCAAGAATATCCCGTCTGATCAAATTATGTTTAAAGTACAAAAAGAGAAAGACAAATAGCTTTGAACATGCAAGAGCTCAGGGAATCTCGTTGCCACAAGCATTTTCTGAGGAAACTAATGGAGGACAAATATAAGACAATAAAGAGATTAACAAGGAAATCGCGAACAAATTTACAATGAATTTTGAATGTATTTAACAGTAGAAACGAGCCTAAAACACATGTGTGAAAGAAAGTACACAATAGAATGTAAAAATGATATATAATGCTAATAGGAAATGATGGTACAGCTAGGGGATTCTGTCAGTGCCCCATCTCTATCACTGCAGCTTTACCAGTTCAGTCTGTTCTAGCTCATTCTATCTACCAATATAGTTGTCTTTTTCCTGAGGGCAGCATGAAAGAGGTACCATGGAATTAAAATCCCCCAAGAGAAGGCCTCAACCAATGATTGATGGGATTTGGTGAATAAACACTCTGGATCCCCTGATCCTTGGAAAGACGACTCTGACGCATGTGTATTACAACCTTTTCCAGAAATTCTTCACAATATTGAGCTCTAATTACCCGCAGAAGTAGCTGGGTTTTATTGGTTGCTTTGTCTTTCCCGTGTACTTGCTTACTTTCCTATTGGTATTCTTGGCCCTTCACAAATAAAGAAATTACACTTGAATCATTGTCTCATGATATGCCTCTGAGGGAACCCAAATTAAGACAATGTAACCAGCCACAATTGATTGGGGGAGGGAGAAAGAAAATATAAAGTATTGCACATATCTAATTGCCTCATCTGTAATTGCTGGGAGTCCAAGGAGATAATTTAAAGTTGCAAATATGAAGTCATAGAAGCATAAGCACAGTTAACTATAAATGGTAAACAAAAATATAATATAATTAACTAAAACTGACTGGTAGAAGTGAAGGGAGGAAATGAAGAGGAAGAAAAAATATCCTAAGTTTATCATTGCTCAGATAATAGATACTGCTTAAGAAATGGAAGATTAAGGGTATTATGTAAATTTACAGTTAGAAAGTGAAAATGGCAAAGGAAGGATGCCAAAAATTCTCTCCTCCATAAAAGCAATGAGAAAACTGGCAAAAAAAGAAAGAATCAGCTTTTTCAGAACTATGGAAATTAACTAAAAGCTTGCAGCAATCCAGGGAATGTTTATTCAAGAAAGACAGCTGGTAGATCTTGGTAAAAACAGCAAGCTTTGGGGGCATCTTAACTTGTCCTAGGCTCATTCTCTGCTTTCCAGAAGCACGGTGATCCTGAAACA
This sequence comes from Felis catus, assembly GCF_018350175.1. Taxonomy (NCBI): domain Eukaryota; kingdom Metazoa; phylum Chordata; class Mammalia; order Carnivora; family Felidae; genus Felis; species Felis catus. The sequence continues at coordinate 37,692,933 of NC_058386.1, forward strand.
TATCAACCCGCACTGATGGTGAAGACTGGCAACTACTGGAGAAAGAATAGTGCCGAAGCTAGTTCAAAACGTCATTCCCCCAAACTGTCAATTTGTGACCTGCCTGTCAGTTGTGGCCCCACAAGACCACATTGGCAAGCTATCTGTATCTTACCCAACTGGAAGCTTACCCAGTGTGAAAAGCCTTATCCCCCAAGGACATTTATCAAAAAGCAATTACAGACCATTGTTGACCTTCATGGCTGCCTAAGGCAGTGCATAACAGTTGAGGCAAATAACAGACTAACCACAAAAAAAACTTGAAAGCAAAACTTGGGGAATGAACTTCCAGTGGGACAGTCAAAAGTTCTGATATATTCCTGGAAATCTAGAAGTCCAGGCATATGCCTAAGGCTGTTTTGCATGCTTAGGGCTGTGCACATGAACACAGGGCCTGAGGAGGCCCTAAGCTCTCACCTCTAGCTGACATGGAGATTCTGTGCAAGTAAGAAGTGAAGGCTAAGACAAAATTTTAAACTGCTTGGCTAAATGTTGAAGGCTTACCCCAACACATACACAGAGCCCCTCAGCAAAGACTAGGAGAGATTTGCCAGTCTCAGGCATTTAAGAAAATCTCTGTCCAATCATTAGCTGGCAACTCAGCTAACCAACTAGAGACTCAGTGGCCACACATGACAAAGACTTTATGGAACTAGTTCAGAAAAGTCACTAAAAATAAATAACAAATACGACAAAAACAAAAACAAAAACAAAAACCTAGGGAGGGTGAAGAATCTGATTTTCAGAGTTATCACATGATATTATTTCAAATGTCCAGTTTTCAACCAAAAAAACCAAATTATGAGACATATAAGTAACAAGAAAACCATGCATAGGTAAAAAAAAGTCAAGCCATAGAAAATGTCCTTGAGGAAGCCCAGACTTTGGACTTACAACACAAAGACTCTAAGTTAGCTATTTTCAATATGTTCAAAGAGCTGAAGTAAACCATGTCTGAGGAACCAAAAGTATGAACATGATGTTTCACTGAATAAGAATACCAATAAAGAGGCAGAAATTGTAAGGAGGAAGCAAGTAGAAATTTTGGAGTTAAAAAGTACACTTACTGAAATAAGAAATCCACTACTGCGACCCAGTAGCAGATTTGAGCAGGCAGCATACCTCCATGCACATAGTAGGAGTCCTTGAAAGAGAGGATAGAAAGGGGCAGAAAGAATATTTGAAGAAATGATTGCCAAAAGCTTTCCAAATCTGATGAGATGGTCTGAACCTACACATCCAAGAAGCTCACCAAATACCAAGTAGGATAAACTCAAAGAGCTCTACACTGAGACACATAACCAAACTGGCAAAAACCAAAGACAGAATCTAGGAAGCAGAAAGAGAGAAGTGACTCATCACATAAAGGAATCCTCAATAAGGTTAATGATTTCTCATCAGAAACCAGGGAGCCCAGAAAACACGGATGTTTATAGCAGCATTATTCATAATAGTCAAGAGCTGAAAACAACCCAAATGTTCATCAAACTGACACGTGGATAAACAGAAAGTGGCCTATTCATACAGTAGAATATTATTCGGCCATAAAAAGCAATGAAGTACTTATACATGCCACAACGCGGATAAACCGTGAGATGTTATATTACATGAAAGAAGCCAGTCACAAAGAACCATATATTATATGACTCCATTCAGTTCAAAATAGGGAAATTTATAGAGACAGAAAGTAGATTTGTTAACACTTAGGACCGGGGAGTAGATAAAGAAATATGTTTGCTAATGGGTACAAGGTTTCTTTTCTGAGGTGATGAAAATGTTCTCAAATTGAATGGGGTGGTGACTGCACTAAATGAATATACTAAAAACACTGAATTGTGTGGTATGTGACTCATATTTTATTAAAGCTGTCAAAAAGCAAAAATACTAATGGCAGTCCCTCAGGCTTACATGTTCTCACCACCATGCTATGAATGCGTTTTTGTGGAGAACCTTCTATACACTAGGTCCCATGCTAATGAGACCAGCAATCTGTACCCCTAGACCAAGGAAGAGGACAAACATGGAACGTATCCTTTTCCTTGTGGTATGTACTAAAATAAGCGACAGCCAGGTCACTGCAAATTATCAGCCCAAAGCTGGAGCCTTTCCATGCATCTGTTCATAGATCCTTAATACCCCCGTGAGGCAGAGACTGTTGACTTCTCTGGAACTCACTTTTCCCATCGGTGAAATAAACCCAAAAGATTTGCCCCCAGATCTCAATTCATAATAGAAAATAGGCTCAACCCCAAATTCCAGTAAGTTCATTATTACATCATATCAACTCAAAGGAATATTATGTAAGCATTCTTTATGCAGTTATTAAGACTATGGTTAAACACGGCATATATTTTGACATGTGAAATGAAAGAAACACAATACAGAGTTTCATTTCTGCTGTGTTTACAACCTTGTAATATATGTAAAATTGAAATAGATTACAGTTATAAAGAAATTACTGATATAAGAATATAAATCTTCTTAAAAATATGAAGAGTCTACATAGTGAAAGACTTGAAAAATTACAAATATAGAAACATAAAATGAACTATTAAGACAAAAATGAAACTGAATATATTTTTCATGTCAATAAATTTAAATGGGCTAAATTCCTTTATGAAAAGAGTTCTAGGTTGGTTCATAAAATGAGTTTAAACACATAAAAAAAAGTGAATCCAAAAGTTAAAGAATTGGTAAATGTATATTAGGCATACCCAAACCGAAAGGAAGAGAGCTCACGATCTTAATTTCAAATATAACACACTAAGTAGAAACTCACTAATAGCAGGAAACAAAATATATTCTCATTGTCCAAGATAAATCAAGTTGTTAAAAAAAAAATGAGGAAGGCTACAGAATACCTGTATCACTGGATCTTCAATTTGCCTCTCCAGACGCACATTCTTTCCTCTTCTATCTTGCTCTGGTGCCCTGGGAAACCAAACTCTTCTGTGGACTATGCCAAATGCATCACTGGGTCCCCTTGTCTCTGGCTCCTGGTTAGGTTCGGTCAGTGGCGGAGTACTAGTGATAGAACAGAGCATGGAAGGAGAATGAGAGCAGAGACTTAATTACAATGTCTCCCTCCCGGCTGAGTTGCTGCAGGTTAGCAAGATCCTGCTACCAAAGCTCCTATCAGGTGGCCCTTTTCACATATGCTCTCCATCTCAAGGTACGTTGACTCTCCTTCTCCTTCACCTTCACCTTCAGGCCTGTGTGTGGTAATGGCACTCCCTAAAATATCTGAGTTACTGGGGCACCTGGGTGGCTCAGTCAGTTGAGCGTCCGGCTTCGGATCAGGTCATGATCTCGCAGTCTGTGAGTTCAAGCCCCGCGTCGGGCTCTGTGCTGACAGCTCAGAGCCTGGAGCCTGCTTCAGGTTCTGTGTCCCCCCCTCTCTCTCTCCCCGCTCTCCCCCACTCAGCTCTGTCTCTGTCTCAGAAATAAATAAACATTAAAAAAATTTTTTTAAAAATCGGAGTTACTGTTCTATCCCTGTGCTTTCCCCTCTACTCTCTCTACCATTGTAAATTATCCTTTTATTAATCATTTCTCTTCTGCTCAACATCACTCATCATCAGGGAAATACCAATCAAAACCATAATGAAGAGCACCTGGGTGGCTCAGTGGGTTAGGCATCCCGCTCTTGGTTTTGGCTCAGGTCATGATCTCACGGTTTGTGAGTTCAAGCCCTGCATTGGGCTCCTTGCTGATGGTGCGGAGCCTGCTTAGAATTCTTCTCTCCCCCTCTCTCTGACCCTCCCCAGCTCACATGCTCTGTCTCTCTCTCTCAAAAATAAATAAATAAACTTAACAAAAACCAATGAGATACTACCTCACATCTGTCAGAATGTCAGAATGGCTAAAAATTAACAACTCAGGAAACAACAGATGTTAGGGAGGATGTGGAGGGAGGTGAACACTTTTGTATTGTTGGTAGGAATGCAAACTGGTGCAGCCACCCTGGAGAACAGTATGGAGGTTCCTCAAAAATTAAAAATGGAACTACCTTACGACCCAGCAATTACACTACTAGGTATTTATCCAAAGGATACAAAAATGTTGACTCAAAGGGGCACATGCATCCTAACGTTTATAGCAGCACTAACAATAGCCAAACAACGTGGCTGCAACCAGAGTGTATTATGCTTAGTGAAATAAGTCAGTTCAGAGAAAGACAAATACCATGTAATTTCACTCATATGTGGAATTTAAGAAACGAAACAGATGAACATAGGGGGAAGGAAGAAAAATAAGATAAAAACAGAGAGGGAGGCAAACCATAAGAGACCCTTAAAATAGAGAACAAACTGAGGGTCGCTGGAGGGGTGTTAGGTCGGGGGGATGGGCTAGGTGGGCGACAGGCATGCGGGGGGGGGGGGCACTTGTTGGGATGAGCACTGGGTGTTATATGTAAGTGATGAATCACTGAATTCTACTCCTGAAACCATTATTACACTATATGTTACCTAGCTTGGATTAAAATAATTAAAATAAAATAAAATAAAATAAAAATCATCTCTCTTCAAGTTACCCAATTTAAGTATGCCCCAACTGTTTTCTGATGACATGAAACTAAAAGTCTTTCATAAGACGGACCTAATATTTACATATCAAACTCTACCTTGAAAATACAGAGTAAACTTTTTTTAGTCCCCATTAAACAATCATGAAGAAAAGGGACCATGTATTGGTTGGTCTATGAGGAAAAACAAAACAAATCAAAACAAAATTTCAGTTCATTCCAAAGGGAGAAAAAAGGACAATAAATATTCTCTTGTTGTGGTTCAATAATACCAGAAATTAAACATACAATCAGAAAATACTATCTATTGGAAATTAAGAAAAAAAGTTGTTAGTTGAGTCAAGGAGGAACATACAAGTGAAACTCGGATTCTGAGTTACTAGATACACTGTAATACATGTGTAGAAAAACAAAGACAAGTGTTTTTGGTTTGTTTTTTGGAGGTTTTTTTAAGCAGTCAAGGATGAAAGAGCTTACTTAGAAAGATAGAGTGTGGGTTTTTGGCCAGTTATGACAGAAAGAATAGTATTTCCAAAGTGTTGAGGGAAAATATTTGTTACCCTATAATTCTATGTCAGATAAAGGCATTAGAGTTATATGAGAACCAGGAGAGATTACTATTCATTGAAGCTTGGTGAACGAATAAAAGGAAGGGCTTCAGTAATAATCCAGAAAGAATGTGTAGAATATAAAACACAATGGTGAGCAAAGGAGTTGGAAAGCATGATAGTAATTCTAAGCAATTATCGGATGTTAAGAGAGAAACAAAGTAACTTTCGTGTGTTTAAGACAAGAAGGAGCCAAAAGAAAATAAACCTGAAAATGGGAGAGTAGAGAGTAAGAAGTCTTAAAATTTTCTGGCTCTTCCTATCCTTTGGACAGAGGCTAGAGATGACGATGACTTCTGATTTTATTTTGTATGTGTGTTAAAATCTATTGCAAAGTCACAAACGCCAATTTACTTAGCATCCAATCGACATTCACAATCTGTATTAGTCAGGCGTTAGTAGATACCCAGCAAGTAAAGGCAAAATGGAGGCCAGCCCATCTTCTGAGCTGTACTTCATAGAAGAAAACACCAAGTGCTATTGATACCCAGGATGCTCATTGTTGGCTCCCACGGAGGAATGATTTTATATATCGTACTCTCTACTGAATTGCTTTTTCGGTGAGTTACTTGGTGTCAAGGTCAATGGCCTGCATGTCATTGGTAGATTCTCATTCTAAATACTGGACCTGTTCTCAAAATGAAATGTGCATAAATAAAGAAGCAGCCTTATTGAAAAGATTCAGAGTCACAAAATAAGTATCTGGAGCCTTTGAGACGTAAGAGACTGCTTTCTAATATAGTGTTGTCTGATCGTAAGTTTACTTCATGGGGAACTTCATTTCCCTGTTTGCTCCCACTGGCTTTTCTTATAGCTAACTTGTATCTTTCCAGAGACCAAAACATGACGAGTATTGTGTGTACAGCAGTTTTTAGCCCTGGTGAAGAAAGGCCAGCTTCTTTCTGTTCCAAATGAGTCTTCAACTGTCCAACTACCCTGAGTTTCAGAGGCCATGAAAGGCTGGGAGTGGCTAGGAATTTCATCGGATGAACACTTCAGATTGTTCTAGAATGAGATTAATTGCCTTGTCCCCAGGTATAGATGGCACATTTTATTTCCGAGGCCTGCGAAAGAACTCCCATCTTCATTTTAAAGCTGCCTGGGGCCCCAGAAATGTAATGCTTGAACTTACACAAATTGGAAGGAAGATCAGGGAAACTCCCTATTCACATTTCACTGCTTTTTTTTTTTTTTCCTTTCCCAGATTCCTGGGATTTTGCTGAGTCTGCTCCTGAAAATGCTTGCTCATCTCCCACACCCCATCTAATTAACTGGAAATTAACCTTCTCATTAACCCACAGATGGGGAAGCCTAGCACACATATTTCAGCATGTGTATAACTCACACGGGCCCTCACGGGCCAGGATTAAAAACTAAATTCCAGTTGATATATGCAGGAGAAATAGAAGATATTTGAAATGGAATTTTCATTTCAGAAATCGGTTGCCGAAACATGTATGCTTTTACGTTAACTAGAAGTCCACACTTGGAATATAATTGTTAATCAAGGAAAATATTGAGTCATCTCAGGAACCTGATCCAAATTTCCATTGATTTTGCCACATCCTGTGGCTCTAACCTACTAGCGAACAACATGCAACCTGTTGCATGCAGGTTGGTTTAACACCGCCCAGGGATCACGGGGATCTTCTATAAATCCATGTCTATACTGAGGCCTTTACCTCTGCTAATTCTCCCCCATGTTCAGGCTCTGTATTTTCCCCTTTGTCAAGCCTTATGTAACACAGCAGCTCTATTTATTGACTGCGTGTCATTTTGGGGGCACTAATTTGAATGAAATTTCTGTTCTTTGATAAGTCCCAGGCAAATCGGCGCCTTAATCAACACCCATGCCTCAATTGCCTCTCACTTTACCTAGCCTTTTGGAGTCCTACTGCCAAAATCTAAGTATAAAGGTGAAAAGAAAGCAGACAATGGGTTTCCAGTTTTATGCTTGTCTTAGCAATTCTGTGAGAGATGTTTTGAAGCTCCTCTTGAAAACTCTGTGCCAAAGACCTGGTAATTGTTTTTTATGGTTTTCCAATGAAGTGTGAAGTCCTTCTAATAGCTGTCAATAGCTTTCTCTTCCCTGTAGCAGTGAACACTAAGAAAGAGGCCTTTAACAACCGTTCCTGGTTTGTTTTTTGTTTTTTTCCTCTCTCCCATCATGACTACTTTGGTCTGATGTCTGGTTAAAGACAACATTCGGCTTTTTAGCGCTGAATAGACTAAAAGGAGTCCAGGGTGGGTGGAATTAATCATGTTGGATCCCTCCTAAACTTCAAAAGGAAAGAAAATCATCACAGCTAATACATCACCCACGGTTCAACTCAAAAATCATGGACTTTTACTCTGTGCTGGGCATATTGCTGGGACCTGAGGATACGTAGATAAATAAAGGAACACCTTGTTCTCAAGTAACTCGCAGGCTAGTGGAGTAGAGAGAGATATAAATGAGAATACTCCAAGATATATGCTCTGAGGAGAGAGGTAACCAGGAGAAGAGGCTGATTCTAAGGGACTGTGAGCCTAGGTATATTTTATCACTATGTTTCTAGTACTTAACACAGGGGCCAACCTTTAATAGATAAGCAATGAATGTATGTTGAATTAAATCATATCACCTTACTCTTAGTGAGACATCCATAAGGACAGTGAAATAACCTTTAATATGCTGTTACTTTAATAGTGCAGAGTTTATTAAAAGGAAGACAAAGGCATCTTTTTCAGCTTTCCTGGGTATCTCTTCACAGAGATGAGTCGGCAAAACCATCCCTTACAAACCCCTTTAATTTTTTAAGAAGGCGCATGAACTTACTGATAAGTAAATGTTTAATTAGTGTTTGTTATACTTAGCGTAATAGTTTAGGTCAAATTTATGATTCATGAGAGCTGTGTTTTTATGTGCTGTACATGCTCCTTACGGTACATTGGAGTCCCTTCTGTGTAATCAATGTGCACGATATATTTCTGCCCATTATATGGGACTTGACACATAATTGTACTCTTTTCAATTGTTACGGAGGCTTGCAGTTGTTGTATCTTTGCTTCTATAACAAACTGTGGTCCATGTGTACAATTTATTTTATATCATATTCTTAGTTAGAAAAACAATCTCAATTATTACATTGTTCCTCGAGGAGAAAAGAAGTCCTGTTCCAGGAATCTCTGCTCTCCTCTTCGAAACGCAAGAATGCATTGTGCTAGAAACTGGTGACTACCGATGCAGTCATGTATCACTGGGTATTTTTTTCACAGGGATGTCAGAGTTCTTTCCTCAGTCTGAATGAGAACCCTTACAATGACCGGGAGTCATTTTTTGCCCCCAGCTCCTCTCTCCTGGTGTTTCCTTTACCTGTCCAGCTTCCTCATAGTTGTTGGTAGGTTTTCCCTTGAGACAAAGCTTGGTCTCAATCCCCGGGTCAATGCTGGGTTCCATAAATAGCTGAAGCTCCAGCTCACATCAGGAGGAACTTAGAATTAAGTTTTAATGCAACACACTAAGAGTCAGGTATGCTAGGAATGCGTATTCTCCTCTAATCCCTAGGCAGTAGCCCAGCCAAGTTAGCCCCCCAGTCTCGCCATGAATCCACCTACCACTTAACTGGGTTGAGATCCTGCTAAATTCTTGTCAAGCTCCTCCCTTAATTTACCAGATCTCACTCTCAATATCCTCCACCACTACCTGAGGCCTACCTTTGAATGGACAGTGTTCAGAAACATGACGTCATCAACTTTTGTCCAACTAACCCCTGCCACCTGACATCCACACTGGACTTTCCCAAAGACCTTACCCTGGGCGCCCAGGGTCAGAATGCCTGACATGCTATATATGCCCTTAGGACAATGGATTTCTCTGTCTAGCCATCCTTCCCAGGGCAAGCCTCGGTAATCTTCCCAGACTTACTTGTCTTTGGTTTGTCTCCTTTTCTACTAACTCATGCTTCTGACGTACCAAGATGTCTCATAGCAGCACTCATTGGACCTTGGTTCCACAGATATGAACATTCTATTAACCCTACGCCCTGCACAATATCTAGCACAGGATGGAGCACCCAGAAATTTCTGCTGGGAGCATGCTTGGCCCCCAAACAGGGGGCTTGTCTACAGATCCTGGCTCAGGAACTTGGGACAAACAACGGCAGAGAATATGTAAATTAAACACTAAACATTATGAGTTTATAACTTAATGGAGAAAAGGAGATCAACCCACAGGAAATGAGAATGAATAATGCAGACTGTCTGGGCCTCGTGTTTTCTATGGAGATAAATGTTAGCCTTTCCTACTCAATCACTCAAGCAAGAAAATAGGCTACCTCACTTCTTTTTGCCCCTACTCACATTATGGGTGATCAAGTACCACCAGCTCCTCATTTTTTTTTATTTTATCTTTTTTTTTCTCTTTTTCAAGTTTTTATTTAAATTCCACTTAGTTAACATACAATGTAATATTAGTTTCAGGTGTACAATTTAGTGATTCAACACAAGCGTAAAATACCCAGTGCTCATCATAACAAGCGCCCTCCTTAATGCCCATCACTCATTTAACCCATCCCCCTACCTACCTGCCTCCATCAACCCCTCAGTTTGTTCTCTCTCATTAAGAGTCTCTTGTGGTTTGTTTCCTTCTCTTCTCTTCCCCCCACCTCCGCTTTCCCGTATGTTCACCTATTTTGTTTCTTAAATTCCACATGAGTGAAATCATATAGTATTTATCTTTCTCTGACTGACTTATTTTGTTAAGCATAATAAACTCTAGTTCCACCCAGGTTGTCGCAAATGGCAAGATTTCATTCTTTTTGATCATTGAGTAGTATTCCATTATATATATATATATATATATATATATATATATATATACACACACACACACACCACATCTTCTTTATGCATTCATCAGTCAATGGACCTTTGGGCTCTTTCCATAATTTGGCTATTGTACATAATGCTGTTATAAATATCAGGATGCATGTATCCCTTCAAATAAGTATTTTGGTATCCTTTGGGTAAAAAGCATGTATTTACCCAAAGGATACAAAAATACTGATCTGGATCACAGGATAGTTCTATTTGGAACTCTTTCAGGAGCCTCCATGCTGTTTTTCAAAATGGCTACACCAGTTTGCGTTCCCACCCACAGCAATACCTCATCTTTTTTTTTTTTTTTTTAAGTTTATTTATTTATTTTGAGAGAGCGAGAGAGCAGGGCAGGGGCAGAGAGAGGGAGAGGGAGAGGGAGAATCCAGCGCTCACTGAGTCTGACATGGAGCTCGATGCCATGAACCACAAGATCATGACCTGAGCTGAAATCAAGGGCCAGACACTCAACCGACTGAGCAATTCCAGGTGCCTCAGCAATTCCTTTTCCTTAATGTCTCTCATATTTATCCTTCTTTTCTACCGTCAAAGCTACTACCTCAACTAAGGTCATAACTGTTCACTTGAACTATTGTTATAGCCACCTAGTTGACCTCCCTGCCTTCAAATTTTTCCTATCCTATCTATTCTTCATTTAGCTGTTTTAATGACATTTCTTTTTTTCATTTATACTGTTTAAAGCTAGCTATTTTTAATTATTTTTTAACCCAAAGACACACATTATTCGGTCTAACACTACAGAATATCAAGAATGGAAAATAATTCTCCCTGCTACCTCAGATGTTCATTTCTTTCCAGTGGTGATTCCAGAACATAGGAGAGCTTTCCTCATCTCCCACTCCTTTCTCGAGGCACTTCCATCTGCTTTTGTTCCTATCATTCGATGGAAAAGGCTCTCACCAAGGACAATGGTAATATCCATGTTTTTAAATGCAACAGAATTGAGACTTGCCATCTCAGCAGCATGGTGGCTCTATTGGCTATAGGTTCCTTTAAGAAACTCTCCTTAGGCTCTGTATTTATTTCCTTTTGGTGCAGTAACAAATGCCCACCAATCTGGTGGCTTAAAACAACCCACATTCATTCTCTTCCACTTCTGGAGGCTAGAAATCCAAAATCAGTTTCAATGGGCTGAAATCAAGGTATGGACTCTATGGGAGGATCCATTTCTTTGCATTCTCTCTGTCTTTCTCTCTGGTTTATTTATTTTGAGAGAGAGAGAGATGTGGGAGAGGTGGGGGGGGGAGGAGAGAGAGAGAGAGAGAGAGAGAGAGTCCCAAGCAGGTTCCACACCATCAGCACAGAGCCTGGTGCAGGGGCTCAAACCCCCAACAGTGAGATCATGACCTGAGCCAAAATCTAGAGTCGGACACTTAGCTGACTGAACCACCCAGGCACCCTATGTTTCTCTCTCTCTCTCTCTCTCTCTCTCTCTCTCTCTCTTTTTTTTTTTTTTTTTAGCTTCTGAACGCTGCCTGCATTCCTTGGTTCGTGGTCCCTTTCTCCATCTTCAAAGTCAGCCATGCAACATCTTGCTGCATTTGTCATTCTTGCCTCTTCTACAGTCCAATCTCTTTCTCCCTCTCTCTATAAGGATGCTGGATCATTCCATGGGTGCTAAATGTAATCATAAATGCCTTTATAAAGAAAGGTTGTGTGATGGTTAATTTTGTGTCAACTGGGCTAATGGATGCCCAGGTAGCTGTTAAAAACATTACTTCTGATTGTGCTTATGAGGGTGTTTCTGGAAGAGATTAGCATTTGATTCAGTAGATTGAGTAAACAGATCCACCCAAAGCAGTGTGGGTGGCCATGATCCAATCCATTGAGGGCTCACATAGAATAAAAAAGTGAAGGAAGGGCAAATTCTTTTTCTCTCTTCTTGAGCTGGGATGTCTATCTTTTCCTTCCCTAAGACATCAGAGTTCCTGATTCGCAGGCTTTCAGACTCAGACTGAATTATACCACTGGCTTTCCATGGGTCTCCTGATTCATAGACAGCAGACTGTGGGACTTTTCAGCCTCTATAACCGCATGAGCCAATTTCTATAATAAATTTCTTCTTGTATATATCTCTATATATATTGTATTTGTTCTGTTTCCCTGGAGATCCCTGACTAATACAGACTGTGTTCTCCTTATATATTTGCTATTTATGACTCATAGTTCTTTTGAGGAAGTAGATTTTTAAATAAATTAATTTAATTTTGATACATTCAAATTACATCAAAGAAATATATTATTAAAGTAAATATTGTGAAACATAACCCACACAGAAATAAGTGCAAAAACCATACATCCCCCTCTTTGTTAAATTTTCCCCCAAGCGTCTTAACTTGTACAGTTTGAGATCTTTTATTCCTTTTGAGAAAGAGGAAAGCAGTGCTTGACATCCAGGAACTGGCTTGGCCTTTTCCTGGTGAGTGCAAACAACAACAATTTCGTAGAACACCAACGCCAGACAAGACCATTCTGCAACCCCGATCAAGACAAAGGCCAGACCACTCTGCAATCATGTCTGAACGCAGACGGAAACACGAACTCTTCCAAAGCACAGAAGGGACCCCTCTCCCACCCAGCATGAGTGACTGCTGTTTCCTTATCAATTAGAGCTTTGGCCTCACTTGAATCTCCTCTCTTTCTAGAGATTGATTAAGATACTCAGTCACAGAATTACCCTCGTTTCCGGACAGCATGCAATCCTGAGCAAAGTCTCATTTGGACTCTATCCCGAAGCCCCAGACGCAAGCCTGAATCGTGTAATAAGTCCCTGCTACCACCGTCTTGCTGAGATCATCCCTTGTGGCCTGCATCCTGCATTCTCCTTCACAACAATGAGCAACAAACTTAACCTGTCCACCTCTAGGTATGTTCATGATGGTCTTTGCCTAAAGGGCACGGACATTTTCCAATGTCAGTGACATTTTCTAAACAGTGTTTTCTAAGTGATTTATTGTATTTTATGTTTTATTTTTATTTAATTCTAAGCGACTTGTATTTGTGCAGAGACAGCTAACATTTTGTGTGTGTGTACTAATTACACTGGTTTTGTGAATAGTCTCCTTGCTAATTTTCCTTCTTGCTTAAGGTTTCAAAACTTACACTCGCAAAATCGTGGCAAAAAAAAATTCTACCTTCTCTTTTCCAATATTGATTCCTCGGATTCCTTTTTCTTATCTACTTGTATTGACTTGTACTTGCAGAACGGAACAAATATTTCTGATGATAATGGGCATCTTTGCCTTGTCTTTGCTTTATTGGGAATTTATTGAGTTTCTCACTATTAAGCATGATGGTAGCCTTTGGTTTGAGATATGCATCATGTAAGGAATTATCCTCGTTCAAATTCTGGCTCTGCTACTTACATGCTGTGACTTTGTGCAAGCCACTTAAATTTTTAGTACTAATTTCTTCATCTGAATATTATGGCAATAATAACACTACCTCATAGGGCTTTGTCAGCATGAAATTCATTAAAAACTGTTAAAAGTATGAAAAAATGCTTAGAATAGTGTTTGGTTCATACTAATTGCTATATACATGCTTAATTATATAATTTCAATATAATGTAGCATAATATAATACAATATGATAAACAATACATAACATAATAAAACAATGATATTTCATATATTATATAAGTGCTATGTATTATCACTCTATTCTAATTAAGTTAAAATTTTTTTTTAATTTTTTTTTATTTTTGAGACAGAGAAAGACAGAGCATGAACGGGGGAGGGTCAGAGAGAAAGGGAGACACAGAATCCGAAGCAGGCTCCAGGCTCTGAGCTGTCAGCACAGAGCCCCACGCGGGGCTCGAACTCACGGATCCTGAGATCATGACCTGAGCAGACGTCGGATGCTTAACCGACTGAGCCACCCAGGCGCCCCCTAGTTAAGTATAGAGATACTCATAGCATTTCTCCCTGGATGGATTTATTTTTCTTAAACATCCATCTGATCATGTTGCAACCCTGTCTGGACTCATCTTACCTGCAAAAGATGATGTGTAATTCCTTAGCAAGAAATTCAAGAACTTCCATGATATAACCCCTGCTTTAATTTCCAACCTCAACTACTTCCTCCCTGTACTCTCTGCTTTGGATTTATTAAAGAATATGCTCCATAAAAAGTGTAAATGCAATGTAAGTATTGCTATGATTTTTTTTTTTTCCCTGAGAGTTTTAGCAGTAGAAGATGTGGAATTTTATCACATTCTTTTGGGGGCATTTGTAGAGATATTTATGTGATATTTTTCCTTTGAACCATCTTTTACAGCACGTATCTCACTGGGACGCCTGGGTGGCTCAGTCAGTTGAGCGTCTGACTTAAACTCATGATCTCATGGTTTGTGGGTCGAGCCTCAAGTCCAGGCTCTGCGCTGACAGTGAGGAGCCTGCTTCGGATTCTCTGTCTCCCTCTCTCTCTCTGCCCACCACCTGCCAACCCCCCATCCCCGCTTGTGTTCTCTTTCTCTCAAAAATAAATAAACAAACATTGAAAAAAAAAACCACATGACACGATCATATGGACACAACACTGGCAGCAAAGCAAGACATTCAGGACCTTTCATGGTCTAACTCTGCTTTTGGAGACTTGACTGTGGTCCTGTAAATAGGTTTTAAAATTTTCTCTTAATCCCAAACAATTTTCACCAGGCTGTGAGTTTTCAAGTTTTTCCTACTTCCTTGTGTTCCTGGTGTTGGCATCACTTCTAAGACAAAAGCATAGCATTATAGGTGTTGGCGTTTATTGATCTGAAACCCTTTTAATTTTTTGGAGAAGTCTCTTGCCAACCTTGTGTTCCTTCTTTGGGGCCCAGATGCCACTTGGTTAAGTGCGCATTAGTATGACTTCTCCGCTCACATGTAAAAATTCCATATGTATTTAAAAAAAAGGCTCTCATTTCAGCACTTAGGTCCTTGTTCTAGGAGTTTCCTGTTTACCAAGCATACATTATAGACAACTAAACAGTATTTGGAGATCCCCTCAGGGCTGCCTGAAAATTCCAAGGTATATTAAAATCGCGTCAACAATACTTTGCCCTTTCATAATATATTATGTGAAGGTTTATAATCTCTCCAAGGGAAACACAATTAATTTTTCGATGTTTTTCCCTTGTGAGAGAGGAGAGCATAATAAATACTCCTTCTCTGTACCTTTGGAGATAATTGGCTGGAAGATGATTGGGTGAAAATTGTTTCCTCACTCAAGGTCACTGTGCTGCACATTAGCACCACTGAGGCATGCTTGTGAATACCAGGAACATGCCCTTCAGACAAAGATTAATTAGATGCAAAAGTTAAAAGAGAGAAACAGATGAATCCTCAGCATGGCTTTCAGAATATAAGAAGTGCAGTCCATGTTAATGGCTGAGCTAGTTTTCAAAGCTAGCCTTTTGAACTCATCTTATTATGTATCTAGTTTAAAAGGCTTGTATTCCTATTAATAATGAGATTTTAAAATGAAAGGGAGCCACATAATGATCTGGCATTCATGCAAAGGAAATAATTATTTACCATAAAAGAATTAATTCACCAATGTCATCTAAAGAGCCAAACTGAGACGAAACCCCTGCTTTGCTCATTGTCTCCCATCTGCTTACAACCTCCCATTGTACTGGAAAAGCCTTCACCAGGATTGCAAAGATGAGTACAATGTGGTCCCACTACTTGATGGCACACTTTTTAAGAGCAGCAATCAGGACAAAGATACAAACATCTTTGATAAAAGGGAGACGATGGCAGGGCCAGAAGAGAAATTTGAAAAAAGGGAACAATTACTCTCCTTGTTTTGCTCTACTGATGCTTTATCTTGCTTCACCATTTTATCAAAGCCTTTGTAAGTTACAGGAGTTAAAAAACATAACATAACAAGTCAAATAATACAGAGGACATAACAGGACATAGTTCATAATCTGCCCCTCCATCCCTTCCATCTCCAACCCTGTTCAAGGTAACCAATGTCAAATATACAAGTTCCTTGTATAACTTCTGTACCTTTCTAGATGCTCATATTAAAATATCCAAACTTATTTTATTCGCTTACTCAAAAAACGGAATAATCGTATGTATCTTTTCATGCAACTTCCTTTTCTTTTCTTTTTTTTAGGTTTATTTTTATTTATTTTGAGAGAGAGAGAGAGAGAGAGAGAGAGCAAGCAGGGGAGGGGCAGAAAGAGAGGGGGAAAGAGAGAATCCCCAGCAGGCTCCGCACTGTCCAGGCAGATCGCCATGTGAGGCTCGAACCCACGAGCCGTGAGATCATGACCTGAGCTGAAGTCAAGAGTCAGACACTTAACTAACTTGGCCACCCAGGAGCCCCCCTTCCTTTTCTTTTTAACTCTAGTTTAAGGTATAAAGAACTAGAGACACCAACGCAGTTCAGTGGAGGAAATAGGAATCTTTTCAGTGAACAAGAAATGACTGGGTCTGGAGCAATTAAATATCTGTATGGAAAAACAATGACCCTTGGCCATCTCTACCTCACATAGGTAAAAATTAATTTGACATGGATCACTGATTTAAATATTAAAGCATAGGAAAATGCGTAAGAGAATATTGAGAGTATATGAATATATGACCTTGGAATTGGCAGTTTCAAAACAGAACAGAAAAAAACACTAATCATAGATGAAAAAAGAATTCATAAGTTGAACACACACACACACACACACACACACCCTTTCTGCTTGAATCTCCAAAGTAAATACACTCATGTGTACTTTCATCAGTAGCATCTGAGGGGACCAGTGGCCCCCCACTTTGATCGACACATGGTGTTATAAGGCTTTTAAACTTTGCTGTTATTGTTGTGGGTTCTGTTTTCATTTTAGCCATTCTGGTTGATGTGAATCTCATGGTGGTTCCAATTGTAGACTTTTTGGTAACTACTGAAGGTGGGCACCTTTTCATTGGTTGCTTTTTGGATATTTCCTTTTGTGAAATTTCCATTAAGGCCTTTTATTCATTAAAAATAAGAGAAGATAATGAGTTTCAGTTTCTTATTGATTTTGGAGGTTTTGGTTTTTGATTTAAACAACAGAAGTTTATTTCCTCACGGTTTTGGAGGCTGGAAGTCCAAAATCGACGTTATCAGAAGTGTTGGTCTCTTCTGAGGCCTCTCTCCTTGCCTTGCAAATGGCCTTGCTCTCCCTGTGTCCTCACATGGTCTTCCCTCTGTGTGTGTCTATGTCCTAACCTCCTCTTCTTATATGGAGCATCAGATTGGATGAGGGCCCTCATATGACCTTACTTTATCAGTCCTTTAAAGTCCCTATCTTTGAGGGCACTTTTAACGTTTATTTATTTTTGAGACAGAGAGAGACAGAGCGTGAACAAGAGAGGGTCAGAGAGAGAGGGAGACACAGAATCTGAAACAGGCTCCAGGCTCTGAGCTGTCAGCACAGAGCCCGACTCGGGGCTCGAACCCACAGACCAAGAGATCATGACCTGAGCCGAAGTTGGACGCTTAACCGACTGAGCCACCCAGGCGCCCCAGAGGGCACTTCTAAAATAATGTTCAGACTATATAAATATGTTCAGAATATATATGTATATACATATACACATATGTATTCTGAACATATTTACATATATACATATACATATTTACATATATACATATACATATTTACATATATACATATATACATATGTATACATATTTACGTATATACATATATACATATGTATACATATATATGTGTATATATACATATATACATATGTATACATATATGTATATATATACATATATACATATGTATACATATATATGTATATATATATACATATATACATATGTATACATATATATGTATATATATATACATATATACATATGTATACATATATATGTATATATCCTAAATATCTTTTTCCAGTCCAGATCTTGCTTCACCATCCTAATACAGTCTTTCGATAAAGAGAAGTTCCTAATTTTAATGGAGTACAATGAGCCAATCATTTCCTTTATTGTTAGTGCATTTTGTGGGGGCTAGCTAAGCAAGCCCCAAATCTGTAGGCAGGCAATCAGGAAGGCAAGGTCATGAGCAGGCTGGCACCCCACAGGCATGGGCTGTATAGTTCATGAGCCGCAGGCAGGCAGGCAGGCAGGCAGCCAGGCAGGATGGGAAGATCACCAGCAGGCGGGAACAGCACCGCATGAGTAAAGCTTATTGTCCATAGACAGCAGGTTGGAAGGAAGATCCAGGAAGGACAGGAGAGCCATTGCAGACCCAGGCACTATATGGAAACTCTGAGCTCGGGAAAGCCCTAAGCCCTTTATTAAAGGTCTTCCAACAGATTAATCAGACCCACAAAGAAAATGTCCCTTTTGATTGACTTAAAGTCAACCGATTATGAACTTGAATCACATTTGCAAAATCCCTTCACAGCAGCACCCACATCAGGTCTGTGTGTGCCACGAAAGGGGTATTGCCTCCCTTCCGTTCCTCACCTCTTGCCAGAGCATCTCCCTTGAAACTGTGATCCAGCCCAGTCAAGTTAACACATCAAATAACGATCACAGATATTCTCATATGTTATCTTGTGGAATCGCAACACCCAATATGGAACCGCAAGTTTAAATGCGGCTGTTTTAATTGAAATCAATTGAAATTAAGTACAACGAAGAACCCAGCTTCTCAGTCACACTAGTCCAGCTCCAAGTACTCAACAATTACATGTGGAAAGTTCTATTGGATAGTGCTATTTCAGAAACTTTATTGCTTTGCCTTATCTCCCATTTGGAGCTCATTTTTCAATAGAGGATGAAACAGGGGGTCAAGATTTATTTATTTTTTTTCATGTGGAAAGCTAATTCATTGAGCCAGTATTGTTTATTGAAAATCCCACCCATTCTTACTCCATTTCAGCGACTGGTAATTTTGTTATATATTGGGTGACCATGTGTGTAATCTAGATGATCTATTTCTCGTTTTATTCAGTTCTGTTTGTCTGTTAGTGTATCCCTATACCAATGCTACCCTTTCTTAATTCCTGTCTCTCTATTATAAGTATCGATATTGGTAATGAAAGCTCTGCTATTGCTTTTCTTCTCCAAGATGGCATTGGTGGCTTTTGACCATTTGCATTTCTATGTGCATTTTAAACATCAGCTAAACTTGCACAAATAATCTTCTTGGGTTTTCACTGGGATTGCATTGAATCTAAAAATCTGTATTAATTTGGGGGCATTCATAGGCATTTTATTTTGAATTTCAGTGCTGTTAACTACTGTCCAGTTTGTGCAGTTAGGCTCTTACACACATTCCCAGAAGCAATATGTGAAGTGTCTACTTCACTGTGCTCTCATCGCCACTGAATATCATCAGTCTTTAAAATATATATATTATCTGATATGAAAATATCTTGCTGGGGGGGGCGCCTGGTGGCTCAGTCGGTTAAGCGTCTGACTCTTGATTTTGGCTCAGGTCGTGATCTCACGGTTCGTGGGTTTGAGTCCATGTCGGGTTCTGTGCTGACAGCACGGAGCCTGCTTGGGATTCTGTCTCCCTCTCTCTGTCTGCCCCTTCCCTGCTCATTTTCTATCTCTCTCTCCCAAAATAAATAAATAAACGTCAAAAAAAAAAAAAAGAAAATATCTTGCTGGTGTAATCTGAATTCTCCTAACTTCTCATAAGGCTGAGCATCATTTAATATCCCATTTGAATTTCCTTTTCTATGAATTGATTTTTTTTTTTTTTACTTAACGTTATTTGTGCTAATTCAATGGTAGGTCTCTTTGTATATTGTGGATGGAGTGGATACCATGCCATGCCACCCAGATGCCCTTTAAGGAATGAATCACTTATTCCATCATCTGCCTGGAGTGTTGGCTACTAGCAGGTGACAGCTGTGCCCTCTCTGGGAATTATTGCTGGTCAGAAGATGCGGCATCACCTAAGGTTATATTTCATAACTGGTTGATGCTGGCATACAAAGGTATGGTTTCTTATCAACTGACGAATATAAATATGTATAATGGAATACTACTTGGCAATGCGAAAGAATGAAATCTGGCCATCTGCAGCAACGTGGATGGAACTGGAGGGTATTATGCTAGGTGAAATAAGTCAGGCAGAGAAAGGCAGGTACCATATGTTTTCACTCATATGTGGATCCTGAGAAACTTAACAGAAGACCATGGGAGAGGGGAAGGGGGAAAAAAAAGTTACAGAGAGGGAGAGAAGCAAACTATAAGAGACCCTTAAATACTGAGAACAAAATGAGGGTTGATGGGGGGTGGGGGAGAGGGGAAAGTGGGTGATGGGCATGGAGGAGGGCACCTGTTGCGATGGACCCTGGGTGTTGTATGGAAACCAACTTAACAATAAATTATATTCAATATAAAAAAAAACCCAAAAAATCCCAAAGGCATAGTTTCTTTGCCTAAAGGTGGGACATCTCTGAAAGGCCATCCGGCTTCAGAGTCTCCCCATTGGATTAGCTGAAGTTGCTAGGGCAACTGTATCACACAGTTCAACCTCTTCCTCTGCCCAGTCTTGCTTCCCTTGCTCTCCTGCAGGTATGTGATCCAAGAACATTCCCCAATAAACTTTTGCATGCAAATCTCAGAGTCTCAGAGTCTTTTTCTCTGGAAATCTGATCTGTGACAGCCCATACAGGAAGTGATCGTTGGTAGCACAATCTAAAATGATATTTCGAAGATGGATCATCTGCAGGCTGGCTGGCAATACAGCTTCCAACACTGGTGGTAGGTGGAATATGGAAAGCTCCCGGCATGTTGTGGTTGTATAATTGTTAAAATTTACACCAGTGGTAAACTCGTGTGGGATAGTGATGGAGTAGAATGCACCAGTGGGTACAATGTCTCAGGCACTTGGGATATTCGAGGAAGTAGTAATTTCAAGGATTTGGGATTGGATGGCTGTTGGGGGCCATTGCATTGGATAAAGTCAATGCAATCCTGAAATAGATGGATCAGTAATTAAAAGGCTACATGACTAAGTCAGGTGGTCTCATTGGTAGCATAGAAAGAGTCTGTCCTTCTACAGCCATGGGGCAGAAAAGGTGGAGGACCAGGCCCTGGACTTAATTACTAGAGTAGCAAAGCTCTACAGGAACTGAATTCTAGAAGGGCAGCGTTGAAAGGGCACAGGTCAGAGAGCCATAAGAATTTTTAGGTGAGTTTGAAACCATCATACGGTTTAAACAGGTACGCATGAGTATAAATTTTAGCTCTCTCATTTAATCTATTTTGACCCAATAGACATAGGTATCATAGGTATGGAAATTAGGGTAATCTGACTGTATTATTATAAAATTATTTATCTCTTGTTATTTGCAAGTGTATTGGCAATTCCACTTTGGTATTCTCGTACCATTTTCCCTCATTTCTTTGAGTTTTTAAAACAACCTGGAAAGTTTATCTGATTCCATTATGCAGGGTTTTTATTAATATTTATTTATTTATTTTTGAGAGAGACAGAGCATGAGCAAGGAAGGGGCAGAGACAGAAGGAGACAGAGGATCCGAAGGAGGCTCCACACTGTCAGAACAGAACCTGATGCGGGGCTCGAACTCACAAACCATGAGATCATGACCTGAGCTGAAACCAAAGGTCAGATCCTCAACCGACTGAGCCACCTGGGTGCCCCCATTATGCAATTTTTGAGATGTGTCATGTGTCAGGAACACTTGGAGGATAAAGATTCAGGAAAATCTTTCTAAAGGGTCAGCATAAAAAAAATTAAAAAAAAAAAAACTTTTTATAGTCAGAGAAAACATAGCTCCCTGATGTTTTTCAATACTAAATAATCAACTCCCAAAAATGGAAAACCTGAAAAACAAGAACATTGACTCTAAAGGACAAGTGCATGTGGAAAAAAAGAAAGAACAACATGGGATTAAGAAAAGGAAATTAATATTAAATCAAAAGTAAAATGACAGTGTGGAGTCAACAGGGTCCTGGAGTTTTGTTACTCAGACTCCTTCACAGGACATAAATCTAAATTGAAATGAACAATTTCCTAAAAGTCAATATTGACAGAATAATAGAAAAGACTGCATTTACTTGCCTCACGAGTCCAATGTAAGACCTTTTTGTAATGACACAAGTCAAAAAGATATTGCTTCTTAGTTTCCCATTCTCTTACTTTTTAAAAAAAATTAAACCAGAAATACAGAGATGCCAATAAAAATTAATATTGCAAATCCTTCAGGGAACTGTATTTTTCTAAATGCTAGACTTTCAGAAGATGAAATGACCTGAAATCCCTAGAACATTGAGTGTGCTAGGACAGAAAGATCATCTGAGAACACAGTTTTCTTATTATTTGGTAGAACTCCAGGGTGAGCTGTACAAAGTGTATGGATAAAACCATAGTCAAATATTCACTAGGCTTTTTATTTTAAAGAAGAGGAAAAGTGATGGCATCTGATATTATCTTATGTAACCACACTGTAGGAGCAAAAACTCCAGTATCGATGAGCATTGCGCTATATGAAAACATATTTGAAAGAGACCAGGTTGTCACCATTTTTCATTCTATTAATGTCTGCTTTTTAGCGACTTCATTGAATATTAGAAACCTTTGCACAGAGTGATATCAGGTGGAAAATATGACTCTCCATTTAGAATTTAAAATGATCTTGACTCCAAAAGCGTCGATTATTCTCTATAGAATTTCCACAGAGTGACTCTAACAGCTTTTTAGCTGACTTTATTCCGTCTGGCTTTGAAAAACAAATGTAAATTAAAATCAGAATATAGGTACAGGAATTGGCTTTGTTAATGTTTTCACAGTCACTTTGTGGAGCCTGGCTCATCACTGTGGTTCCCCAGGGCACTGTACTTGCTGTAATGTTAAGGCCCTGGGAGAAATTTAGAGTTTCTTTCATTAAGCCTCCTGCTCCTTCCTTCCCTCAGCTCCCCCGTCACTGTAGTTTCTGACGTTCAAGTCCTGGGAAAACTATACATAGACAAAGGCATGTAGGAATTGCCGACTGAGCTTTCCACTTGGCACTGTCTTGCCTGGCTTTTTTTCAACATTTTGTGAAAAATAAATGGGTCAATTAACTACATTTCTGTGAGTATTACGAATCCAGTTGCTTTTAATAGAAAAAAAAAAGGCTAACTGATCTTTTCAGGCTGTAATACAGACTCCTAGTAAGATAATTTGTGTTGAAATGATCCATCAGCAAGATTTTGGTGACTGTTGGGGGGCGGGGTTAGATATCTGGGGAGATATCCTTCTCTCAGGGAGTGTCCAGTCTCAAGTGAGCAGCTAGAGAAATTTACGGTGAACTGAACAAGTGTAGATGAATAAAATTATCAGAAGATAATTAGACCCCGTCAAATGTTAGCATGCACCGTAATCCCTCAGAAGGCTTGTTAAAACATCGATGACTGGGTCCACCCCACTATTTTTGATTTAATAGCCCTAGGGTGGAGCCTGACAATTTGCGTTTCCAACAACTTCCCATTTAATGTTGAGGCTGCTGGTCTGGTGACCACTCTGATTACAGAGTCTGAGAATTTGCTATAATTAGCGATGGAGATCCGATAAAAAGAAACCTGCATTTATAGGGGACCAACATGTGGCAACACCAGTATGAGTCATGCAGGAAAAAGGGGATAGAACTTTTGCAAACCTTTTTCCTGTAAACACCTCTTTTTAAAATTTTTTGCAATGTTTATTTATTTATTTTGAAAGAGAGAGAGAAAGAGCGAGCAGGGGAGGGGCAGAGAGAGAGGGAGACAGAATCTCAAGCAGGCTTCACACTGTCAGCACAGAGCCCGATGTGGGGCTCGAACCCAGGAACCATGAGATCATGACCTGAACTGAAATCAAGAGTCGGACACTTGACCGACTGAGCCACCCAGGCGTCTCCTTTCCTGTAAACTTCTTGAGTTTGGTGTGAGCTCAATGAGTTTAAGTAGCATCATATCCATTTTATTGATG
Organism: Felis catus; assembly: GCF_018350175.1. Classification (NCBI taxonomy): domain Eukaryota; kingdom Metazoa; phylum Chordata; class Mammalia; order Carnivora; family Felidae; genus Felis; species Felis catus. Next base: position 37,716,913 of record NC_058386.1, read on the forward strand.
AGCAAAGAGAGGCTAAGGCAGACTAAGTGACTTACCTAAGGCTGCACAGCCAATACAGTGCAGACCTCTTGCTCCAACCTAACCCACTTGGTATTAGTACTATTTTTACACATATCTGTGCAGACGTGTGTTGGGATGAAGTGTTGGGAATAATATAAAGAGAGTCCCGGAGGAGGTCAGGCTCCCAGGGAAATTTGAAAGTTGTAAATGATAGGAAGCAGTGTGAATGCATTGGGCAGCTATGGGCAAAGACGCATAAGAACGGAACATCGATGTATAGGAGAGGGCAAATAGGGATCTCCAACTACGGATGTAGCAAGAGCTGGAGGCGAGAGACAGATCAAAAGTAGCTAAGGAAGGGCCCTTAGAGCCAAACTGCTACCGGGGCTGCAGTGTCACACAGGAAGTGCCTAAAGCTTTCTTTTGTATACAACTGAAAAACCTATTCTTAGATTGGGGCCAATCTGGAAATGAGTGCTGCTGATAAAAGCACAGGTAATTATACCAGTGTCCCCACCCCATTACTCTTCTGGGGCTGATTGCCGAAGCTGCAAGAGGGAAGCTTAGGAAGAGGTCAAAGGAGGAAAAACCATGAAAATAAACAACTAAACCATTCGCAGGATAGTGAGTAAATAACAGAAAGCGCCAAGAGTGTTCAGAATATTTTTCTGGAATTGATGGCCTATGGTTTCTAATAATTCACTGCAATAGTGATGAAGTTCTGATACAAAGAAACCTCGTGTTACAGACGAAGGACCCATTTGGGGCCAAAGCAAAACGAACCTTGCAGGGAAGAATGAGCAGAACTCGTGCAAGGAGAGGAAAGGATCATCAAGGATTCCATCAAGGATTTCACCACCGTCTAGATGGAAGCAATGCCCTCACCCGAAGTCGCAATCTTCTGGCTAAAAAATGCAGCTAACATTTGATGGTGAATTCCTCTGAGAGGGCTTCCTAAGACGGTCCCTTAAAATTTGGTAGTTACATTTGTTGATAGACATGATGCCTCAAATTAAGGGACCGTCTTAGGAAGCCCTCTCAGAGGAAGATTTGTTTTAAGCTACAATTCCTGAGTGCATGTTCTATGGTATGAATATTGATTCTCAACCACCTATTATTAATTCATATGGGAGGGAGGACCCAAAATTCTTTCTCAGAAAATTCAGGGCCTTCTCTGCATATTTGACCACCTCTATGTGCAGCTGAGTACTCGCCTGGCTTTGCATGAGTTCCACGTTTTATATTTTTAACTTTTATATGTTTATTCCACCAGCAACACAGAATATCTGTACTTCACGTATATTCAAGGAATATAACCTTGAATTCATTTTTTTTTTAATTTTGAGAGAGAGAGATAGTGAGTGGGATAAGGGTAGAGAGAGAAGAAGAGAGAGAATCCCAAGCAGGCTCCAAGCTGTCGGCGCAGAGCCTTATGCGGGGCTCAAACTCACAAACCACAAGATTGTGACCTGAGCCAAAATCAAGAGTCGGACGCTTAACTGACTGAGCCCAAATCTTGATTTCATTTTTAATTAATATTATCAAAAAGCTCGTTCTACGAATGAAGGAAAATTAAGAGGCATGCAAACTCCCACTTCTCTAAAAGATATAAAATTTACCCTTGGATTAACTTAGGTCTTCAGAGAGCCACACACCTGGACCATGTAGTTTTTGCCTACCCCCTCTCTTCCCAAATCCTGTTTTTATTGAATCACAATTTGGCTTTATGTCATTGACTTATGTTGAGGGACATTCCAAGAAAATGCTCAATGAAACTGGCTCTGTTGTATGTTGCTGAGGATGTTTGGATATTTTTCATTGTATTAAATATCTCTTCTTTATAGGATCTCATGAAAGGAATTTCTTTCTGGCCTCTGCTGTACTGCCTCTGAAGTCATTTTTGTTTTTTGTTTTCTGGCCATATTGAATAACTTATTTCCCTTTTGAGTTGATCACGAGAAAGCTTAGAGCCAAGTTCATGACTCCCATCTTAGGAGTGCACAGGTCTTGTATTTACACTGCACATTTTCCTCCTAACCTCACATCTGGGTTCAATTTGTTTTTCGTATGTACATTATCCCCAACTTCTTCATTTTCTCACTTGCTTTTATGTATATGTGTATATATATATATTATATAAATTTTATATGTAAGACATACTACAGATATTATTGTATATTTTATGTGTGTGTGTGTGTGTGTGTGTGTGTGTAATTTTTTATCTGCCTAATGTTTATTTCTAGCTGTGAGTTCACGGCTGTTTTCTGCCTCCTCCATCCTCATAAATTCATCTTCAAGAATGAAGAGTGCTGGAATGGGTCAAGGTAGAAGGCACCACTGTGACCTTAGAATTACATTCTATGGATTCTTTTTGTGTTCTGGCTTCTTTGACATAGCATAATTATATTAAGATTCATCCATGATGTTGTATGTATCATTAATTTGTTTCTTTTTATTACTGAATGGCATTGCATTGTATGAATATACATACCCCAATTTGTTTAACCATTCACCTGGTAAGTGGACATTTGGGTTGTTTCTGGTTTTGGGCTATTACCAATAAAGTTTCTATGAACATGTGCATACAAGTCCTAGTGTGAAAGAATGTATGCTTTCATTGCTCTTGGGTAATTATTAATAGAGCCACTCCAGTGTTCTTTTGGGTAGTGTTAGTATCGTATATATTTTCCCACCATTTTACTTTTAACCTTTGTGTGTCTTTATATTTAAGTGTGTTTTTTGTAGGTAGAATACAGTGGGCACCTGGGGGGCTCAGTTGGTTAAGCATGCGATTTGGACTCAGGTCATGATCTCACGGTTTATGAGTTTGAGCCCCATGTCGGGACCTGTGCTGACAGTGAGGAGACAGCTTTGCATCCTCTGTCCCCCACTCCCTCTGCCGCTCCCCTCTGTGTGTGCACAAGTTCTCTCTCTCTGTCTCTCATAAAATAAAATAAAATTAAATTAAATAAAATTAAATTAAAATTTAAAAAAAGAATGCAGTGGGATCTTACTTTTTATCCAATCTGACAACCTGTGCCTTTTAACGGGGTGTTTAGATTATTTACACTCAATGTGATTATTAATGTACTCTGATTTACATTTACTGTCTTACTATTTGCTATTTGTCTCATATGCTCTTTGTTCCTCTTTTTCTGCTTTCGTTTAGATTGATTAAAACATTTTTTTAAAAATTTAAGTGTAGTTGACACACAACATTGTATCAGTTGCAGGTATACAGCATAGTGATACAACAAGTTTAGATGTCATGCTGTGCTCACCATAAGTGTAGCCACCATCTGTCACCATACAGCGTTATTATGATATCGTCGACTATATTCCCTCTGCTGCAACTTTCATCTCCGCGACTTATTTATTCCTTAACTGGAAGCCTGCACCTCCCACTCACCTTCACCCATTTTGCCCATCCCCTCGCCCTCTCTCCTCTGGCAAATACCAGCTTGCTCTCTGTACGTATGGGTCTGTTTCTGCCTTTGTTTACTTGTCTGTTCAGTTGTTTTGCTCTTTTAGATTCCACTATACGTGAAATCACATGGTATTGGTCTTTATCTGACTTATTTCACTTAGCATAATAGACTTTAGGTCCCAGATTGATTTTTTTTTAATTTTTTAATGTTTATTTTATTTTTGAAAGAGAGAGAGGCAGAGCATGAATGGGGGAGGCACAGAGAGAGAGGGAGACACAGAATTTGAAGCAGGATCCAGGCTTCGAGCTGTCAGCACAGAGCCCAATGCAGGGCTCGACCCCACAAACTGTGAGATCATGACCTGAGCTGAAGTCAGACGCTTAACCGACTGAGCCACCCAGGCGCCCCTGATTATTTTTTTATAATTTCACTTCAATTCCTTTGTTGGTTTATTAGCTGTAACGATTTGCTTTGCTCTCTTAGTGGTTTAATGTATAGTGTACATTTTAAATTTGTCACAGTCTACCTTCATTTGATATTATGCTACTTTGCATAAAGTACGAGTATCTTAAACAGTAAATTTCCATTTCTCCCCTTCTGGGCTTTGTGCTTCTGTTACCGTACTCTTTACTTCTACCTGTGTTAGAAACCCCATTACATTATTCTACATTATCTTTACCTTTGTTTAAGCAGTGAGTTGTCTTTCGAAAAGATTTAAATAACAAAAATATCTCATCTATTTACCCAAGTGGCCCTCACTCTGGCATACCTCGTTCCTTTGTGTAGATCTAGATTTTTCATCTATATGATTTTCTTTTTGGCTGCTCAACTTCCTTCCTTAACATTTCTTGTAATAGGAGTCTTCTGGTGATGACGTCTTTCAGCAGTTTTATGTCTGGAAAGGTCTTTATCTTACCTTCATTTCTGAATGCTATTTTTTGCTGAGTAGAGAATTCTAGGTTGACAGTTTACTTCTTTCAATACTTTAAAGATGTCGATCTGCTGTCCTTTTGCATTATTTCTGACAAGAAATCTGCTGTCATCTCTATCTTTGTTCCTTTGTAGGTAATGTATCTTTTTCTTTTTTTCTTTTTCCTCTGACTGCTTTTAAGATTTTCTCTTTGTGGCTGGTTTTGAGAATCGGATGATGGTGTGCCTTTGTGTGGTTTTCTTCATGGTTTTTTTGTGCTTGAGGTTCATTGATCTTCTTGGAAGTCTAGGATTTTAGCTTTTACCAAATTTGGAAATTTGAGGGCCATTATTTCTTCAAATATTTCTCTAGCAGCGTCTATCTTTTCTCTCCTATAAGTATATGAATTGCATGCACATTAGGTGTGTGAAGTTGTCCTACAGCTCCCGAGTGATCTGTTCATTTTGTTTTCTTTTTCTTTTCTGTGTTTGAGTGTCTGTGTTACAGGTAGTTTCTTATACCATGTCTTTAGGTTCACTATTCATTTATTCTGCAACTTCAAATCTGCCATTCACACCATTCCGTATTTTTTGCATATCACATGTTGAGGATTTTATCTGTATAATTTTGATTTAGGTCTTCATTTTTTGTTTTATTTTTTTTTTTAGTGTTTATTTATTTTTGGGGGGGAGGGGCAGAGAGAGAGGGAGACACCGAATCTGATGCAGGCTCCAGTCTATGAGCTGTCAGCACAGGGCCTGACACGGGGCTTGAACTCATAAACTGTGAGATCATGACCTGAGCTGAAGTTGGATGCTCAACCGACTGAGCCACCCAGGTGCCCTGGTCTTAATTTTTTTAAAAACATCTTCAATGACTCCACCTAACATGTTCAATCTTTCCTCTGGTTTTTAAAAAACATATGAAATAGAGTTGTAGCAATTGTTTTAATGTCATTGTCTGCCATATCTGTGCCCCTTCTGGGTTTTAGTTGATTTATCATTCTTTTCATTATGAGTTCTTTTTTCCTGTTTCCTTACTTGCCTGGTAATCTTTAGTAGGATGTCAGATATTGTGAATTTCACCTTGTTGGATGCTGGGTATTTTTGTATTACTAAAAATATTCTTGATCTTGCTGTGGGATGAAGTTACTTGAAAATGGTTTAATCCTTTTGGGTCTTGCTTTTAAGACCTGTATGTCAAGAATGGAGCAGTATTTAGCCTAAGACTAATTATTCTCCACTACTGAGGAAAAATTCCTCTAATGACTTTACTTAATACTCCATGAATTATGAAGATTACCAGTCCAGCTGGTGAGAACAAGCACTATAAATGGTCCTGTGCAATCACTAAGTGCTATTCCCTCTAGTCCTTTTGGGTGGTCTTCCCTTGGCTTTGGGTAGTTTCCTTTCATGCACATGCAGTTGGGTACTCTACTAAATACTTGAGAGGGACCCTCTATAAATCTGCAGAAGTTTCTCCTTGTGTAGCTCTCTTCTCTCCATCGCAATGTCTTGTTAAGTCTATTACTTACTTCTCCAAAGCCTCCAAAGCCTATGTGTTATGAACACATAACAATATGTGTTCAATTCAAGGAATTTGATGCATACCGTCTGGGTTTGCCTTCAATCCACTGTGGCCTAGAAAGTCTCTCAAAGCTTTAAGCTGGGGCGATAGTAGGTTTCTGTCTCTCAGGGTCATATCCTTTATACCCTGACATCCTATGACGTAAAATCTACTCTTTCATTTGTTTTGTCTAGTATTTTACTTATAATCAGATAGGTGGTAAATCTAGTCCCTGTTGCTGCATCTTGGTTAGAAAAAGCTCCTAGTCATCCTTTCCTTGGCTTTAGGTTTCTGCTCTCTTTTGAAACAACTCTGATGATTCTTCTTCCTCAAGTGCATGGATGGTCAGCACAGGCTATCTCTGCTCTTGTCTCTGGAGGGAATAGGTATTTCCCTTTCTATCCTTTGCCTTGGATTAATCTTTCCTCAACTCTACTTACCGTCAACCAGAAAGATGCTGTGGCTCAAGACTGGCGAGCATACCTGGGAGCAAGGGGTCCTGAAGGCCACTCAGTCGCCTCTAAAATGTGGCCTTCACACAGAAGCACAAAGGCCAGCTCTGTGTTTCAACGTAGCTCAGGAAGGATCAGGGTCCTCCCACGGATCTGCCTCTCATGACCCCAGTAGTTGGTTGAGGATTTGGATATTCAGAATTGTGGTCTTGTGTCTTTTCATCTTCTAAGGCTAGTATAGTCAATCCATTTTGGAATAAAGTAGAAAGAAAGGAAGAGAGAATCTGCACTTAAATGCCAAAATTATACTTCGAATTCCTTAAACTTTGTTGTGTGTGCTTCTGTTAAAGTTAATTGCATACAGTTCTCTTCCCTGGTTTTATTCCATTTTTTTTCTCAATCAATCTTTATTATTTTTAGAGTTTTAATTAAAAATCCCCTTAATATCTGCTTCTATGTAAGTACTTGAACTTGGAGGGTCCAGATGATAAATTATAGTTCGAATGAACAGAATATCCAGACAAGGTAAGCAGCCCTTGGATACAAGTGACTGGGGCTAGAAACATTTCTTTCTGCACATGTCATAATCCACACTAGTAAATCTGCATGTGCAGATATTTGTCATGGAAGTTGAGCCTTGAAAAATTTAACAAATATCAAAATTTTATACTTAAAATTCTAGACTTGCTCGTGGGAGTAATTAGCCTTTATCCAGACAGAGATTATCAAGCAATTTTTCTTCATATACTTACTCTTATCATTTATGGCAAGAATATTTTACTGTATTGGAAAATGTCCTAATGGGAAGAAGGTTAACTTTTTTATGAGACTATGACCTTCGGGTCAAATAACTCATAATATTCAGTCGTCCTTTCAAAAATAGGTAACGACTAAAAATCAGCTGAGAAAAAGATTCCTTAGAAAACAGACTGACAATAGATATCCAAATTCTTGGTTTGAATCACTGGAAGGAAGTGACTGAAAATCCGTCTGCCCCCATCCCCTCTCCTTGGCAACAGAGAAAATCAAGTTATTGGCCTACAATCACTCTACTGAGAGGAATCATCACCCAACTGGGAGGTCTTAGGAAGGTGGCATGGTGCAGCTAGAAGAGCACCACCAGGAATTTTTGTATCTGAGCCCAGATCAGCCATGAAAAGATCTGAGTTTTAAGAGAGCCTAGGCCACATTTACAATTCTCTATTTGTTAACATTCCTGCCAAAGAGTAAATTTTTCATTCATTAAACAAATATTTTATGAGCACCTACGAATTATCATGTATCATGAACCAAAAGGAGAAGGGGCAAAGCGAATGAGCATAAGCTTTGCCTCAAGACACACTCAAGTTGAGGGGCATCACAGTTATTCACATGACATACCCACTATGCCTCATGTTTCTCCTTTGTTGTCCTTGGTAAAAGACACCAAAGGGAAGGAGAAAGGTACAGCTTTTATGATCAGAACTCTGTTAATTAAGATGGATTTGTGTGCCTTTTGTGCTGTATTGCATTTGTCCCTTTCTACTAATTAACAGTCTCCAGAGATAGGATGTGTCTAAGATTACTTTTCCAGTCCTTCCTTTTTTTTCCCTCTCCCCAATGGAACCATTAGATAGGAGATTCCACGAACGATACCAGGCAACTGTTTCATAAGTTTCAATGATTCGAGCTCCTATTAGTCTCCATTATATCAGGTTTTAGGTTGACACAACCTAAAATTGTCAAGAGGCAGGGTGCCTGGGTGGCTCAGACGATTGGGCGTCTGACTTTGGCTCAAGTCATGATCTCACGGTTCATGGGTTCAAGCCCCGTGTTGGGCTCCGTGCTGACAGCTCAGAGCCTGGAGCCTGCTTTGGATTCTGTGTCTCCCTCTCTCCCCCCACCCCCAACTCGCGCTCTGTCTCTCTCTGTCTCAAAAATAAATAAGCATTAAAAATTTCTTTTTAATTGTCAGGAGGCAATAACTAAATAAAAAGGCTTATTTAGGGTCAAAGAATTGCAATTTGGGGTACACAGATTTGGGTAGCCACCCATATAGTATCCCACTAGGGGGCAAAAATCAGGGGTTTTTGAGCAAAAAGGGAATAGTTGTATACATTGTTTATAAAGAATGTTTGATAGGTGTTGACAGCAGAACGCTAATCTTGCCTGAGTATAATTGGTTGCTAAGGCTATCACCAAGCAAAGTCTGTTACTGTAGCAAGTTGCAGGTGTTTGTGGGGGGGAGGGGGGAGGGAGGGGTCCTTGGAATATTTGAGATTTGGCCCAGTTCAAAAGTTCATGGTTCCACCAGTGAGGATACACATAAGGCCCCCCTCCTTAACGGCCTCCTGGCTGGCTGCATTTGAAAACCCCTTGAAGGGGTGCCTGGGTTGCTCAGTCGGTTGGGCGTTTGACTTCAGCTCAGGTCATGATCTCTCCGTCCGTGGGTTCGAGCCCCGCGTTGGACTCTGCTGAAAGCTCGAAGCCCGGAACCTGCTTCGGATTCTGTGTCTCCCTCTCTCTCTGCCCCTACCCACTCACGCTCCGTTACCCTCTGCCTCTCAAAAATGAATAAATGTTAAAAGAAAAAAAAATTAAAAAAAAAAAAGAAAACCCCTTGACATAAGTGACCCCATTTCATCTCACCTTTCACCCAGGTAATATCAAGTATCTGCTATTTTTGAGAGACTTTCTTTGATCCTTATCTGGTTTTGAATTGTGTATTCTTGGAGCAGGGTAAAAAACAACAACAACAACAACAACTATAGGGGCAGAAAATAGATTAGTAGTTGCGGGAGGCCAAGAGTAGGAGAAGCAGGGGCGGGGGCAGGAAGGAGTTTGGGGGAGCAATGGAAATGTTCTGTGTTTTAATATAATGGTGGTTACCATATGCACTTGTCAAAATGTATAGAACCATACCCTAACAGGGTGGGTTTTATTCCATGTAAATTAGACCTCAGTAAACCTCGGGTGGGGAAGACTGAGTTCTAGGGCATGGCCAGTGTCCTTTAGGACCTATTACCTTAAGTCTGTGTGTGCTGGGGAAATGTTAAGAGATGTGAACTCATACAGGGATGCAATCTTTGGGGTAATACGTATTTCCACTAAGGGCAGAGGTTAGGGTAGGATAAATTGCAGCTATGACTTGAATTCTGGATGGGAACAACTATTTCCTAATGTTCCAACCAAAAGTCTCAAACTAGTAGAAAAGCCATAAAATGGACTGAATGAGGGTCTGGCTTCTGGAACCAGACTGCCTGGGTAGGAATACTAGCCTCATCAGTCACTAACTGTGTGACCTGTGGCAATTTACCTATTAGAAAACGACACATTAGTTTGTACCCAGCTGCATCAGCCAGCCAGTAAAAGGATAAATAATTGTGGATATTTTCCTAATTAAGGCAGTGAAAGAAACTCACACTGCTTGAGGTAGAAACAAAACAAAAAGCTACGACAACAACAACAAAACTACACGACTCATCAAGCTGACTATGTGCTAAGTACTCTTTTAAGCATTTAAATCTCACACCAACCCAATCATCCCTGTTCTACCAACGAGGAAACTGAGGGCTGGCATAGATGGGTACATGGCCAAAGGTCACACTGACTGGCAAAGCTGGGATTCAAACCCAAGCTGCCTGGTTCCAGAAGCCAGGCCCTTATCCACTCCACTTCATTGCCTTTCTAATAATTAGAGAACAATAGTTACAACATTGGAAACTAATTGTTCCCATCTAGAATTCAAGTCAAGTCTAATTTCAGGGTTCACTTGTAATCAACGAAGGGCAATGTTCTCCTCACCCGCATCCAAATAGGGGAAATCAGGCTGTGTTCAAGTCGTTCATTTCCAGTCAAGTTATATCAAACTACGCAGGACTCCATTTTTGACCGGGAAGTGAAAGGTAAGACAATATTTGGGGGGTGGGGGGAGAGGAAGCCATTTGTGGGAAAGTCAAAAGGCAGGCCATGTCACAATTTATTATGAGTGTCAGCCATCTATAAAACCGCACCCCCTCCCCAATTTGGTTTCTTCTTAGATGACTTTTCCATAGCTGCAATTCATGCCATTAGCCCTACATGTCCTGATAATACATCGGATTTTAAAACTGCAACCCCAGTAGCAAAGGCCATGACTCTACCACACACAAAAAGTCCTCAGTTATATATTCCTCTCCTTAGGTTTTATGTAAATGAAAATCTGTAGGAAATAAATCCATTTAGATATTGTTATTTCCTTAAATACTCTTATCTTGTTCCAAAAAAAAGAAATGGGATATGGTGGGGGTTTTTTCCCCGCAAAGTCCATAAACACACGCATTTTAAAAATCCATATTTTCTCTAATTTCATAATAGATGATGCACTGGCCAAATAAATACGCTACATAGTAGAATTCCTATTGGACATCGCATTCATCTTCAAGCCACAATCTTTGCCCATTTTTCTTTGTCGAAGACTTCTGGAAATGTTATGCTAAAAATAACACTTTTAACGTGAGTAACAGGTTAACAAAATGAAAGTTGCTATAGAAACGGAATGCACGCTTTAGAAAATGGAACTGCAAGGAGAAATGCTATTTATCGGCTGCAGTGAATTGGCAAGAGCTTATCAATATATACCCCCGAGGTCTGTTTCAGATAGCTTGGTAGCTGCTAATGGCAATATTTCCCAATATTTTCCTGAGTCCGAAGAATGTATTCGATCAAGGATGCTCAGTTAAGAGGCAGGAAGAAGAAAAGATGGCTAGTTCATGGATTCCTGCACCACTCAGCAGAAGCACAAGTGTAGGTCTATTAGGGCAGGGCCCTCATGTCTCCTTAATGCCGTGATTTATTCTGATGTCTTAACCATTAGTATTTGCAAGTCTCTGAGAATTATCATTTACGTGGAGGCTGGTGTGCTTGGATTGCTCTGAGTACTCAGCTGGCAGTGTACTTGGGCAAAGCCTTAATAATTGGGCATCTCCTGTTTAACTGCATGATTAAGGGATATTTTATTTACTGTCGCTCTCCGCCGGCAACTTTTGACTGAACGTTGCCCTGATTTGACCATATTTTCTCCAAGAGGAACAGACAGCAGTTTTTGACGCCGTGCACCGCTCTGCTTTTATAGCCTGCGTTTTTCGCGCCATAAATCCAGGCGCTTTACAATCATTAAGAATATGTAAGGAGACTTGACTCCGTAACATCCTCTCTCCAGAGTTCAACCTGTGCAATAAAACAAGCTCCACGGAAAACATGCATTTGGGCTCAGCTCTCTAAAAGCCAACCGCCCCCCGTCACCCCCGCCCCGTTGCAAAGAAGTTATTTCTGGTGGGAAAGTCATAGGCCACGTGTGTTCGATGTTTTGCTACCTTTGACCCAGATGGTTGTTGCCTCTTCCCCCCTCACCTCCTTCCCATGATAATTTGCCGTCTCTCTCAGCTTATTAATAATGGAGCCTCTGGTAAATGCACGTGGCCTTAAACGAGATGACTACACTGAGATTCTGCACTGAGATTACATAAGGCTTTAACTGGGCAGGTTTTTCCCTCCCCTCGTGCATCTGGAAAGCTCTCCTCCAAGGAATTTTGAGAGGATTGTGATGAGAGCTTCTCTGGAGTTCAGAGAGGTCGCCCCGGGACCCCCTTCTTGTCATGCTGTCTCCCCAGTACCTGGCTTCTCCCCGTGTGAGACAACAGTGGAGGGAACAGACAGAGCTCTTGGGCTAGACAGACGGACGGTGAACAGGCTCAGACTTCATCGCTTTCCCACCTGAGCCCGCAATTTCCTCTAAGACATGGGAATGGCTCTCTGGAGAAAACGGAACGGAGATAGATCAGGGCGCTTTTCCGACGTTATGGAATTCTGGACCCGAAACAATACAAATGGTTCTTCTTTCTTCCCTTGACCCCAAAGAGCAGGTCATGTTCACAAGCAACAATACCGGATGGAGACTGTGCCACATTAGAGCCTCGACCATGTACGGGGCATTGTGCCTTATCTCATGCTTTAGCTCATTCCAATTTTACAACAGCCTTGGGAAGTAAGAATTATTCTTACGATGGTTAATCGATTGTTTTTCTCACTCCTATTCTTTTGGGCACTGGTTCTCTCTCTTGTTGAACGCAGAAAGAAGTCAGAACGACTGAATGTCCTTTTTCCTTCTGTCATTTTTTAATGCGACATCTTCCTCAGGAAGAGATCCTAGTCTTTTCCTCCTCATAATGTTGGTCTGAAAATGACCATTTTAAACCCCTTTTTAAGACACTTATCTTTGGATTCAATTTAGGAGTCAGTATGGCTTAGTGCAGACAGACGTCAGCAAGCTATCTATAAAGAGCTAGAGAGTAAATATGTCAGGCTTTGCAGGCTATATGGTCTGTCTCAATGACTCAACGCTTCTGTTGTAATATGCGAAAGCAGCATAGGTAATACAGAAAGGAATGGGCATGGCTGTGTTCCAATAAAACTTAATTTACAGAAACAAGAGGCTTCCCCGTGAGCCTTGGTTCGTTGACCCCTGGATTAAAAATAAAAATAGGGGCTCCTGAGTGTCTCCATCGGTTAAGTGTCTGACTCTTGATTTCAGCTCAGGTCATGATCTCACGGTTTTGGGAGTTCGAGCCCTGCATTGGGCTCTGCACTGACAGCTCGGAGCCTGCTTGAGATTCTCCCTCTCCCTCTCTCTGCCCCTCCCCGACTCACGCTGTCTCTGTCTCTCTCAAAATAAATGAATAAACTTAAAAAAAAGTAAAAAATAAAATGTGGCAGGAAATAGGGGGCAAAGCAAAGGCATAGCCCTCAATTAATCCCTAGGCTCATGTTATTAGCAGTGTGGCCTCGAGCATGTAACTTTTATTTCACTGAGACTTAGTTCCGTTATCTGTAAAACAAGGGTGGTAGTTTCCTCCTGGGGTTATTGGGAGGATCAAAAAAGAAAAACATGCATTCCTGGGCTTCTCCTCTCTTGCAGTTTGGTTAACACTGGTTGTTTCCAAATATTCCAGGCACTTGTTGAAATGCTGATGATACAACCAGAAGACAAGGCCCTTATTTCCTGCATCACCTCCTAGGAATCCAAGGAGCATTAATCCTGCCTCAGAGGATAAAGGAAAGTTTCAGACGGGAGGTATTCAAGGTCAATCTTGAAGGGTAAGCACAATAATTTAGGTTGAGAAGCAAGAGTAGGGCATTCCGAGTAGAGATAACAGCAGCAGCAAAAAGATAAAAGCTTTGTAGATTGCATAGTATTTCAGGGAACTGTGAAAAATACTCCAGTATAGAGAACGTGATAATGCACAATGAGGTACATACTAATAGAACCTACTTGATATCCGTTCCCCTCTCTTCCTTACTCAGAGGTCCATGATTTTGTCCAGGGCAGAAAATGTACCCACCTAAAAATACTCAATCCCCAGGTGCCTGGCTGGTTCAGTTGGTTGAGCTTCTGACTTCTGCTCAGATCATGATCTCATGGTTGGTGAGTTTGAGCCCCTCGTGAGGCTGTCTGCTATCTGTGCGAAGCCTGCTTCAGAACCTCTGTCCCCCTCTCTCTCTGCCCCTTCCCTGCTGGTGCTTTCTCTCACTCTCTCTCAAAAATTAAAAAAAATACTCAATCCCCCAGTGTTCCTGGTTAGCTAGAGGTGGCCATATGATGCAGTTCTAGTCAATAAGATGCAAGTAGAACTATCTAGTAAGGGCTTCTTTTTCTGAATAAATAGAAAACAACTATATAAGAAGAAAGCTTTTTTTTTCTGATCTGGAAAATGGATATAACACTTGGAGATTCAGCAGCCTTTTTGCAGTCATGAAACCAAAAGCCACATTTGACAGTGATGAGACAGAAAGACAAAAAGAGTGTGCCTGTGTTCTCTGTGGCAGTATTGAGCCAACACACCAGTCCTACGGACCTATTTCCCGGGGAAAAACGACAGCCCCATTATATAAGCCACTGTGTACATTGTGGTTTCCATTATTCACAAGTCAACAAGGCTAACTGATCTGCAATGGAATCAGAAGTGGTAGGAAAGATGCTGCATAGGTAGAGTAGGTTAGTGCCAAATGTTATACTCTGGAGTTTAGACTCTTGTAGACAAGTGAGAAACAGTAAGGTTATTTATATATCTAGTTATTTATTTATTTTGAGAGAGAAAGAGAACATGTGGGGCAGGGGCAGAAGTAGAAGGAAAGAAAGAGAATCTTAAGCAGGCTCCGTGCCCAGTGCAGAGCCCAATGCGTGGCTCGATCTTACTACCGAAAGATCATGACCTGAACCGAAATCAAGAGTTGGACGCTCAGCCGACTGAGCCACCCAGGTACCCCAATAGTAAAGGTTTTTAAGCAAAGGAGTTATATAAAATAACTTATTCAATAGTAGGCCATTAAGATCTAAGTATATGCCAGGTACTGTGGGGAACTACACAGATAAAGAACAAAACCAAAACAGGGACACATACTACCAAATACAACTATTATAAATGATGATGTCTTATGAAGGAAACTAATGTTTTTGCCCAAGAATAATCAGAGTGGCCAACATTAGATAGGTAGGAAGACCTCTTAGGTAACAACAGAGCTCAGACCTATAAGATGAGAAGTCGGTCATGCATTCTACACAGAAAGGCCAGCATTTGCAAAGGGCTGAGGTAGGAAAGAGTCTAGCTACTCCTAGGAACTTTAAGAAACTCGGTGCGACTGGAGTTTATCATCCAAACTGAGAGTCAGTGGTTTGAGATGGTTTGAGATGGTTGAAGACAGCCAAGGCCTTATAGTCTATGGCAACAAGTTTTTTTTTTTTTAATTTTTTTTTTCAACGTTTATTTATTTTTGGGACAGAGAGAGACAGAGCATGAACGGGGGAGGGGCAGAGAGAGAGGGAGACACAGAATCGGAAACAGGCTCCAGGCCCTGAGCCATCAGCCCAGAGCCTGACGCGGGGCTCGAACTCACGGACCACGAGACCGTGACCTGGCTGAAGTCGGACGCTTAACCGACTGCGCCACCCAGGCGCCCCAATGGCAACAAGTTTTAAATGAAGAGGGAGCCACTGAGGGGCTTGAAGCAAGTAATATGATCCAAGTCATGTTTTAAAACAGTGTTCTTGATATGATGTAGAAAATGGATTAGAAGGGCACCTGGGTGGCTCAGTTGATGGAGAGTCTGACTCCTTGATTTCAGCTTAGGTCATGATCCCAGGGTCATGGGACCAAGTCCAGTGACAGGCTCTTCACTGAGCATGGAGCCTGCTTGAGATTCTCTCTCTCTCCCTCTACTTGTCTCCCCCGCTTGTGTGATCTCTCAAAAGAAAGAAAGAAAGAAAGAAAGAGAAAAAAGAAAACACAAAATGGATTAGAAATGAGCAAAAGTGGGATGGTATAGACGAGATAGCGTTGTTGTGGTAGTTTAGGTGAAAGATCATGGTGGGATGATGGTGGCCTAGTCTAAGGTGGTGACTATGGTGATGGAGAAGTGTAAACACATGATGTACAGCAGCATGAAGCATGATTTGCTGTATGGATTGGATGTAGGAGGTTAGGGACAAAGAGGAATCAAGGATAACTGTCTCTGAAGTGAGCTTCTGGGTGGAGAGTGACACCATTACTGAGATGGGGAAGACTATGGTGGGAGGGGATATATTTTGAATGGGAAATTAATTGTTCTGTTCCTGACATGTTAAGTTTGAGATGCCTGTGAGACATCCAAGTGGGAAACCTCAAGGAGAGGGTTGGATATGTAGGATGCAGAAGTCAGATTCAGAGAATTCCTCTGGCTGGAGATGATCTTATGACTCGTCAGCAAAATTATGATATTTTAACCCAAGAGAACAGATAAGCTCCGCTCAGACTATGTTACAGAGAAAGAGAAGACCTGAGGTCTGTTTGGGGAAGGTAGGTGGAGAATGGGTTCAAGACAAGAGAGACTGGGGATAGAGAAATCAGTTCAGATTTTTTTTAACGCTTATTTATTTTTGAGAGAGAGAGACAGACAGACAGAGAGCACGAGCAGGGGAAGGGCAGAGAGAGAGGGGGGGACACAGAATCTGAAGCAGACTCCAGGCTCTGAGTTGTCAGCACAGAGCTCGACACGGAGCTTCAACCCACCAACCATGAGATCATGACCTGAGCCGTAGTCAGAGGCTTAACCAACTGAGCCACCCACGCGCCCCTCCAATTTGTTTTGAGTGAGAAGTAAAGGAAGTCTGAACAAGAGCAAGAGCAAGGCAAATGGAGAAAAGGGGATGAATTTAAGAGATAGCTACAGGAAGAATCTACAGAACTCGGAGCTTGATTGGATGGTAAGGGCAAGAAAGCTGAAGTCAAAGGCAGCTCTGAGATTCCAACTTGCTTGACTGACTGTATCCTGATGCTCTCAATCAGTACATGATACACAGAAGGAAAAGGGAGCTCCAGGGTGAGATAAGTCTGATTTGGGTGACACAGGGTGGACATCAGATAGGCTTACATCCTGGGAATGCTGGGTGCTGCTTTTTAAAAATTGCCCTCTCAAGGGGAGCCTGGGTGGCTCAGTCGGTTAAGCATCGCACTTCGGCTCAGGTCACGATCTCACAGCTGGTGAGTTCGAGCCCTGCATTGGGCTCTGTGCTGACAGCTCAGAGCCTGGAGCTTGCTTCAAATTCCGTGTCTCTCTCTCTCTCTCTCTGCCCCTCCCATGCTCATGCTCTGTCTCTCTCTGTCTCTCTATAATAAATAAACATTAAAAAAAATTGCCCTCTCTTCACCTAAACCAGAAGCAAATGCTCAGGAATGATCTGTGGTCGTGGAGAAGCTCGTGGGAAATGTAGAATAACCATGTGGGTTTGTGGAAGACTTTTAGAAGGTTCTGAATCTCCGTGAGAATAGCAAGGGGAAATTCTTGGATCCCCAGTGCAACATTTGGTCCACGTTGGTTGTGTCACCCACACGTGAATGTACCTTCACCTGGAGGTACACTGTGAACCTTCTACTTCACTTAACCATCTCCACAGAAACTTTACATTTCTAGAAACATTTACATTTCTTTTGTTGTCTTTCTGTGGATCGTATCACTGATTTCACTTTTAAATGGACACTGCAGGGGCCCCTGGGTGGCTTAGTTGGTTGAGCGATGGACATGCTCAGGTTATGATCTCATAGTTCTGGAGTTCGAGTCCCACATCGGGTTCTGTACTGACAGCTCAGAACCTGGAGCGCACTTTGGATCCTCTCTCTCCACCCCTTCCCCACTCATGCTTTCTCTCTCAAAAACGAATAAACATTTTTAAAAAATGGAATTGTTGCAAAGCCCAATTTGGGTTCTGACAGCTAAGTCTATGAGGAAAACGAACTACAGAAACCACAAAGGTGGGGTTTTTTGTTTATTTTTAGATTTTTTTAAGTTTGTTTTTGAGAAAGAGTGAGAGCACAAGCAGGGGAGGGGCAGAGAGAGGGATAAAGAGAATCTCAAGCAAGCTCCATGCTGTCAGCACAGAGCCTGATGTGGGGCTCAACCTCACGAGATGTGAGATCATGACCTGAGCCGAAACCAAGAGTCGCATGCTCAATGGATTGAGCCACCCAGGAGCCCTGCCACAAAGGTGTTAATATCAGAATGCTATGATAGCAACAAGTGGCCCGTCTTTGTTGCAAATAAATAAACAAACAAACAAACAAATAAAAGTGTGGCTAAGAACAAAGGAAGAAGTGTTTCAGTGAAGTATGTCAACTGTCTCCTCGATTTCACACAGCTTGGCATCCTGGGTTGAATATTGGAAGTGGTCACAGTTATAATTTCTTGGTTGCTTCTGTTGTTTCAAGCCAAAGGGTGAGAGATACCTGAGGTATCATAGCAGAAAATGAAATTACAAAACCCCATCTGAGTAATAATGGAAATTGAGACCAAAGCTGTTTCTCAGCAGAAATTGGATACTTCTGGCGTTTGAGATGTGGACAAGGGGGAGGTGGGGCATTAGTAAAGTTCATCAGAGAAGATCCTTTGCCTTTTAATTTAATTTAAAAAAATTTTTTTTAATGTTTGTTTTTTGAGAGAGAGACAGAAGGTGAGCAGGGGAGGGTCAGACAGAGACGGGGAGACACAGGCTCCGAAGCGGGCTCCAGGCTCCGAGCTGTCAGCACAGAGCCTGACGCAGGGCTCGAACTCACGGACCACGAGATCGTGACCTGAGCTGAAGTCACACACTCCACCAACTGAGCTACCTAGGCGCCCCTTTTGCCTTTTATTTTAGACCTTGTCAGAGGCAGCAGATTTTGGGAACAATAAGAATTTATGAAATGAGAGTTTTTAAATGTGGGAGGAAGTGGAGGTGACGATAAAATGAACGAAAGTGCTATCTTTACTGACCTTACTTGAAAAAGCGGATAAGGAATACCTGGGTCCGCATTAGAGTTTTAATTATAAATAATTATGCTCTTCATTTTGTGTACTAAATCTTTTCCTTCACTGTCAGCTCTGACCTTGGAGCTCTGTTATTTGTGCAAACTAACTGGGGTTTTAAAAATGTGTTCTGAGACAGCCACTCAAAAATAATTTTCTCAATGGATCAGGCACTCTTCAAGTAGGAATCACACGCGTCTCAATGAGGTATTAAGCATCCATTGATTAGAGTGTACACAAAGCAATTTAGTTGCGGATCTTTTGTTTGGAAGAGGAACGTTTGGTTGCATGAAGGCTAGCCAGGAGGTGCTTGTTTAAATATGACTGAGAAATAGAGATCTTTACATGTCTCCGTTTTCTTTCTTTTTTTTCAAATCCTTTTTTTTTATAAAATAATTTATTGTCAAATTGGTTTCCATACAACACCCAGTGCTCATCCCAACCAGTGCCCTCCTCAGTGCCCATCACCCACTTTCCCCTCTCCCCCGTCCCCCATCAGCTCTCAGTTTGTTCTCAGTATCCAAGATATATAACCCACAGTTACTGCGTATACCAATTGAAGTGGCACTGTGACAATGCTACTAAAATGGTAAATAATTGATTTTATAATTATAGATATAATTTTGCAGGAGGGGGAGGTTCGCTTCTCCAAAGTCACAAATCTCGGGGCTGGCAGAAGGAGACACACGTATATATTTTCAACAATCTCAGAGCTGAGAAATAAGGGAGGATTTGACAAGTCGACTCTCCCCTGAAACTTTAGTAAAAGAGAGAAATACTAGAAACATTTTATTTTGGGGGGCGCCTGGGTGGCTCAGTCGGTTGAGCATCCGACTCTTGATTTCAGCTCAGGTCACGATCCCAGGGTCGTGGGATTGAGCCCCGAGTTGGGATCCGCGCTATGTTTGGAGCCTGCTTAAGATTCTCTCTCTCTCCCTCTGCTCCCCTCCCCTGCTCAGTCTCTCTCTCTAAAATAAATTAAAAGGTTTAAATAATAAAAAAAAGGAAAGTTTTATTTTTTAAGTTGCACAAGGTAGGGAGGGTCTTAAAGAATAAGGAGACACGAGTGAGAAAGACAAATGTCAAAGTGAGTTAATAGAGGGTCAGGCACTCGGTGCAGACAGCCTATCTTAGCCTGCTCAGGCTGCCATAACAAAATATCACAGACTGGGTGGCTTAAGCAACAGAAATTTATGTCCTCCCCCTTTCTGGAGGCTGGGAGTTCAAGATCAAGGTTCTGGCTGATTTAGTTTCTGGTGAGAGCTCTCTTCTTGGGTTGCCGACAACCCCCTTCTATGCCCCCACATGGCCTTTCCTCAGTGCGTTCCTGCAGGGGAGTAGTGGGGCTGGAGAGGGGGTGCAAGTTCTCTGGGTGCTTCTTATTAAAGACACTCATCTTATCTGATTAGGCACCTACCCCTATGACCACATTTAACCTTAATTACCTCCTTAAAGGCCCCAGTTCCAAATAGAGCCACACAGGGGATTCGGGCTTCGACCTATGAATTTGGGGGCAGGGGGCACAAACATTCAGTGTATAACATGGCCCGAGGGAGCAGCAGGTGGAGAAGCAGCCCTACTGGGAGACTGTGGGGGCAGGGCAGCGTGAGGTGTCCCAGTCCCTATGCAGGCCTGGTGCAGATTTCTTCAGGCTGGGTAAGCTTTTAAAAACAGAAACCCCTCTTCCTACCCACTAACCGTCTGGCATAAGGAAGCCTGGGAGTCTGGTGAGGGGCAGCAAGCTTAGATCAAAAGACGCTGAGACCAAACTGTGGCTGGGCTGGGCCCCTGTCTGGTCCCAGGGCTGCGCGAGCTTGAGGCCAGAGTGTCACGGACCACCCACCCGGAGAGCATGTTGCTTCAAAAAAGTGACAGGAAAAAGGTCTTGGCAGGATCACAATTCAGCTAGGAGTGTTTCCACTCCCTGTGCGGAGATCAAAGAAGACAAGCAAAATGCAAAGGTCTAAAATGGCCAGTTCCTAGGAGTCACTTGGGTGGGAGCTGGCTGGGACATACGAGAGGCCATTTAATGGTGTCTGCAGGTTTTCTCCGACAGTAGATGTCTTGGGCTAGATAGCTCTTTGTGGGGACTGTCCTGTGCATGGGGGGATGTTTAGCAGGTTTCGACAATCCCAAAATGTCGCCAGACATCGCCAGTGTTGAGAACCAATGGCCTAAAGAGGTGGCTGCCAGTGGCCTAATAAAACAATTTGTGCATCCAATTAAAATGACAATAATCGGTACAGTTAGCTGAAACACTAAATCGTCCTAAGTCTATGATAAGGCTGAAAAGGAAGATGTAACATAATATGCCGCAGGAAAAATCCAAGCCAATGTGAGTCAGTTAATTGGTACTCAAGCCTCTCACAAAAATGAGAGAGCTTAACAAATTGTTCAATTAAAGGAAAAGCTATAATCAATTCATTATTTTTTAAAATTTTTTTCTTAGAGAGCAGCCTGAGGCGGGGCTCAATCTCACGACTCGGGGATCAGTGACCCAAGCCGAAATCAAGAGTCCAACGCTCAATTGACTGAGCCACCCAGGCACCCCTCAATTCATTATTTAATCGTGCAAGACTGTCCTCCTGCTGGCTAGTTCAAGAAGTGACTATAGTCTGCCTGCAATGTCAAACATTTACACATTCACACTCATAACCATAACTTGATACTGCGAAAATATCCAGTTTTAGGTCAGGGTCGTGGGATGGATTAAGGGCTATAAATTGGGCACGTGTGAAGCCGGAGTCTTTTGGGGGATTATCTTGAGAAACTGACCACTTTATCTGGTCTTGCCGCGAACACTCAAGTGTGCCCTGGTATTTTTATATCATTATTTGCACCTAATAGGTACATCCAGACTTTCCAACGGCCACCGTTAGGTGGCCAGGAAGGTATGAACTTGGGCAAAGAGAGGTTCCTGTTTCTGTGGGGAAATTTGGGAGACCAGAGGCATTCTATAGCCGGCAGGGAGCACTGTGTTTTAGCTCCTGTTTCTGAGGTATTGCCATAAGTTTTTACGTCTTCTGCCACTGGAGAGATTTCATATCTTCAATAACAGTATGTGTTGGTGTATTTCTGTCAATCATAGCGCTGTCCTGTTGTGATGACTGAGAAGGTGCGTTTTGAATTCTCTGTGCCTTTTTTTCCATCCTGCAGTGTGGCGTACTAGGCATTAGAAAATGTAGAAATGAAACTTACATTGGCACCAGTCTCTTGTATTTCCCTTTGGGTTTTTTTTTTCCTCCTCCTTTTATCTTTTGGGTGCATCAGAGGACCCCTGTGTAGTCACACTGCTTTCTTTGGATCCCTCCTCCTTGTCATTTCTCTTTAGCCTAATTTCTTCTTCCATTATAAGAATTTCTAGAACCTCTTATCTCTCTTGAATACTTTTTAGAAACCTTGATCATGAGATTAGAATCATATTGTATCTGACTCTTAAGAATATGATGTTCTAAAATCTGGGGTACCTTTATCTCTGTTGCCAACATTTCATTTTTAGAAACTCCAAGATCGCTTTCTTCCAAAGTCTCTGTCATACTCATTTTAAGAACTCTATTGTTCTTGTTGATGGGAACCAAGCCCAGAGTAAGAGTTCAGCTTGATATTTCCCTCTACATGCAGACAGTGTCACTAAGAAAAGTCAAGAATGTATCAAACACTTAGCAGACTGGAACTTTCTAGAGACATAGATTCCTTGCCTACAAACCAGATATAGAAACAGTATTGGGAAAGTGTCATAATTGCAGAGAAGCTTTTGATTCTGTTTTTAACTTTGATATTGACATAATATCGGACTTACCAAAACATGGTTAGAATAGTACAAGGAGTCCCATATACCCTTCATCCAGATGCCCACATGCTAACATTTCTCCACAGTGGTGCCCTCTCTATGCAAATAATTTTTTTTGAAGTTTATTTATTTATTTTTTGAAGGAGAGAAGCGCACAAACGAGGGTGGGGCAGAGAGAGAGAGAGAGAGAAGCAGAGAGAGAGAACCCCAAGCAGACACGTGGCTGGAACCCCGCGAACCGTGAGATCATGACCCTAGCCAAAATCAAGAGTCAGATGCTAACCTGATTGAGCCCCCCAGGCGCCCCTATGCAAATAATTGTGAATGAAAGACACAGGCAGACACACAAAATGCTCCTCCCATCACACAAAACCCCTTGCAGCTCCCGGGTTGCTTCCTTCCTCTTCCATCATGCTGCATGTATCTGCTTCCATCACTAGACACGGTCTTACCACCCCAGAGAGTAGTGACTATTATTTAATCTTTCTTTCTCTCCGTCTTCTTTTTTTTTTTATTTAATTTTTAGGTAGTTAAGGTACTGTGCGACATTGGTTTCTATTGTTTACAATTCCTAGCCTGCAGTTCAGTGTTTATCACATTGTAAAAATACTCCGGGTGTGTGGTGTATTTTTTTTATCCCTTTGATATGGTCGGGTTTGCTGTTGGCTTTGATATTTTAGCATTGGTCAGCTTCTGAAACAGATGATCCCTTTCATACACAGGTCTTCCACTAAGTAGACTTTGAGGCATATGAAGCCATAGCTGAAACTCCCAGTGCAGAATCTGAGTTCGGTGCCAGATATATGTGGGCATGGGAAATAATTCTCGCTCAAGAAAGAGCAAGAGGTTGATAGTGTTAAAGAAAGCTTTAAAAGAAAAGCAGTTTGGCACAGGATGGCTAAGGTATAAAAATGCTACAGACCATTATGTATTTGAATAAGGTTGTATTGCTGGTTAACTAAAAATTGAAGGTTTGGCACATTCAACAGTGAACTCTTAACCTAGCCAATACGGTTCAGATTGTGGAACGAACACCAGTTACTTGACACATGCAAATATTCAAGTATAAAAATGTTGGGATATATAGTATGGAATACAGCCGATGGGCTAAAGAAGTGACTAGAACAGAAACCTAAATGCCAGCGAAAAAAAGAGAGAGAGAGAGAGAGAGAGAGAGAGAGAGAGATCCATCCAATGTTTTAGTAAACATCTAGTATAATCATATCTTCCCTTCATCTTTTGAAAACCTTTTCTGCATTTGAGGAGAGCCCCACCTCATGAGTTCAGCCTCCACAGTGGTCAAGTCTGAACTGAAACTCCCAGCATCCTTTGCAACTAGCATGCAGTCATGTGACTTAGGCTCCATGAATCAGACATATCTTAGGAGACATCAGCATAAAAAGAAACAAAAAGGAAGCAATCTTGGTATGGACTTTTTGTGTGCCCGCAGGGATAATAGCCAGGACATTTCTAGTTCTGGGTCTAGTGCTGTAAATTTGAGTAGCAAGGTGGCTGGCAACATTAATGCTTAAGGAAAGTCAAATTCTTGGCATTTAGTGCTTGGCTGGCGCAGCAGAGGTGGTTTTTCCTCAGGCCAGCTCTGGGATGCGATTTTGACCATTTCTCCAGGAAATGATTATTTGGGCTAACACCTTTGTCTTTATCTGTGATCTCCTTTAGTCAAAACAACCAAATTACATTCTGTTGTTTGCACCTGCCTAATACAATATTAGAAATATCCCCCACTTAGTTCCACAAGGAGGCAAATCATCGACAGTCAAGTTTGTAGCTGTCAAGAGATAAAAAGAGCAAATACAGCATTTAAAAAAAACGCAAATACAGAAACTCAGATGGAATAAAAACATGTTAGGGTAGCTCAGATTCCATCTGACTCCTTGGCTCCTATCTTACGCCCACTTTGAATTCATAGTTGGCCCTTAAGATACGTTCCCCAAAACAGAACCAACTCTACAACACATGAGTGGAAGTGGATATTTTCTCTGAGGATTTTGTGGACAGATAAAGGACAGGTGTCATTGCACTATCTCAAAATAATACACCATATTCCTGTTAGACATCTCAATTCCTTTCCTAAAGTCCTTATCTGGGTGATGAAAGGCTAGAAGGGGTGGATTTCTGCTATCGAGAACATAGGGATTTCTGGGGCGCCTGGGTGGCTCAGTCGGTTAAGCAAACGAGTCTTGATTTCGGTTCAGGTCATGATCTCATGGTTTTTGGGATCAAGCCCCGCATGGGGCTCTATGCTGACAACACGGAGCCTACTTGGGATTCCCTCTCTCCCTGCCCCTCCCCAGTTTGTGCTCTGTCTCTCTCTCTCAAAATAAATAAATAAACTTAAAAAAAAAAGAACATAGGATTTTTAACCATATTTTCTGAAGCGGCAAATGCCTTGAAAATATACTTCCCATGAAATGGGTACCATGGACTTACAAATTTCTCTCTTTTGCTCTCTGTCAATTTTCAGGGGTATTAACTATCTGGAGAATATTTGCTCTTCTTTTCCTTTTTTAAATGGAAATATAAATGACCACAGCTGTGGAAAATGGTGAAGGAGAAAGCAGAAATTGTTCTTTGTTGTCTCTTTCAGTACACATACAGTACGCGTGTGTGTGCACATGTGTTACTTAGGGATAGAGAGGTTCCCTAGATGCGTTTAAGCAGCCACGGGCCAGTGTGCTTTCTGTGAATTCTCCTGGTGTTTCTCCCAATTATTTAAATGTTCCATGCTAACGGGCTTGCCCATCGCAGCCCTCAGGAAGAGTAGACCCTGGTCCTTTATAAGAGCGGGAGTGTCTCTTTTCCCCATAGCTGACTGCCTCTATTTGTTTTCATTAGCGTAAATGAAAATAAATGGAATCCCTAGATGCCCTAAACTGAAGGGATGCTGCACTGCCCATGGCTGCTGTCCGCAGACTTCTGAGCTCATTCAGAAAACATTGCCAAGAGAGGCATGTTTTTGCTACATCAGGGCACATTACTTTGAATTATTTCAGAAGACGAGATTCTCTGCCAATCGAAATGCAGGGCTAACATTAGGTTAATTTCAACCAAAGAATTTCAACCAATAGAATAAAAGTCTCCTCCGGTCTCACCATTTCCCAGCCGCCATCCTCAGAACGCTGCATCTCTGTTGCTGTGTCTGGAATGGGGCACGAACAAAGGATCTCACAAAGAGAGGCAGCTCATTGTTGGAATTTTGTGTTTCCGAAAGTTCCTTTCCTGTTTTGCAAACTCCGGCTCAGCTCTGCAGTGTGGAGAGCTGCTTCTCCTCAGCAGATGTTCTGACTCTGGCTGGCTGTGTTCTTGTCTGCACTCATTTGTCCCGGCCTGCCATCCAGTTGCACAACACGACACAGCCTGCCAACGCGGTTTCTCCTGTCCCCTGTGCAGCTCTCTCCACTGGTGCCTTGCCCACTGCTCCACGCCACAAAGCCACAGCTACGGGGTTCTGCGTCGCCCTCTGTATTCCAGTTATTTCTATTTCCTTGGCTCTTCACAGCAGTGGTGACTAAAGCCTTCATTTTTTTCTCCTGACACCCTCTCCCCACGCTTAGGCTTTTCTGTCACGATGGGAGATGTGGCCACTGTAAAAATTCAGTAGGCGATCAGGAATGTCTTAGAGTAATATTTGACCCTTTCCTCTGTTTTGTTTCTTTAATATTGAAAGCAAGCACTATTTGCTGTTGAAACCTGTTTAATGTTTGTCAATATCAATAATGTGTATCCATTAGCACAGCCAAACACTTGGTCCTATCTTTAAGCTCTTATAATAGCATTCCTCACTAATCATCACATCCGGGTTCTTATTTCAACAAATGTTGACTGATAGGTGAGGAACTATGTATTGAGAAGTTGCTTCCAGAACAGACTCCCTTTTTGTCCACGTTCTTAGGCTTCTGGAGAAGGTGAAGACCACATTTTTTTTTTTTTTTACAGAGACAAGTAACTCCTTTCCTACTTTCTTCCAAATGGTCATAATGATTGGACCGCCTCTTCTCAGGAAACGAATAAGAGGATGAGCATATGATTCAAAGAAGGAGGCACTGTCTGAGACAGATCATAGCTCTGCGACAGGTCAACCGTACCTGGGCATCAGGAGAGTAATTTGCCTATAGCAGGTTGTGAAATCTGATATTACATTATAAATCAAGTGTTTTCCTTGGTTAATGAACTGTCTCTAATCGTCTGTGCCAACCACCGTGTTTGAGGCTGTGGGAGACACAAAAATGTGAACACAAAGGTTTTTTCCATCTACTCATTTATTGCATGTCCCCACTCAGACCAGGATGTCCTCCATCCCAGCAACCAACTGCAGAGAAGCCTACAGAAGCGGCAGGAAGGGGCAGAGAGTTAGAAGGTACAGGTGGCTCCCCAAAACATCCACTGAAGGTGTCTGAAGGTGGTCTGAAGTTCGGTGGGATTCTAAACACTTTGGTGTCCTTCCACTGCCCCCTCCCTCCATGTGTCAGAGTGGTTCTCAAACCTAGGCGTGCATTAGAATTACTGAGAAACTTAATCAACGTAACATCTAAAACTTGGTAAGTTTTATGTTGTGTAGATCTTACCACAATAAAAAAGATGCAGTGAGTCCCCTATCCTCAAGGAGGTGGAGTGTAACTCTCTACTCCCTAAGTGTGGGCGGTGCATTGTAACCTTCTTCCAAAGAAAACAATATGGAAAGGGGGAAGAGAGCATAAGTTTACAGTGGAGAAATCTGACAAACCTCAGCCAGGTGATCAAGGACAACATCAAAGGCGATAAGTCATGTTGACAGCATGGGCCGCTGATATGATGTGATGAAAAGGACTCTTTGCCTTTGTGGTCTTTTTCTCCAAAATCTATAACCCCGGTCTAATCATGAGAAAAACCTCAACACAAACCCAATTGAAAAACACTCTACAAAATACTTAACCAGTAATCCTCAAAACTGTCAAGGTCACGCAAGACAAGGAAAGTGTGAGAAACTGTCACAACTCAGAGGGTCCTCAGGAGACATGACAACTAAATATAATGAGGTATCTTGGATGGATTCCTGATCTAGAAAAAAGGACATTAGGGAACAACTGGAGAAATTTGAATGAAGTAAAGGCATAAGTTAATACTAATGTTTCAGTATTAGTTCATTAATTGTCACAAGTGTTCCATACTAATGTCAAGTATTAATAGGGGAAAGTGGCCGTGAGGTATACAGGAACTCTCTGTATTATTTTTTGCAGTAACTCAACAAATCTAAAACTGTTCTGAAAGAACAAAGGTTATTAAATAGATAAATATTCTTGGATCTCACCCCAGATAAATCTGTATCTTTGGGTGTGGAATTTTACAAGCTCCTCAAGGGATTCATTTTTTAAAATATTTATTTTATTTTTAAAGAGAGAGAGAGAGAGAGAGAGAGAGAGAGAGAGAGAGAGAATCTTAAGCAGCCTCCACACTCAGCACAGAGCCCAATGTGGGGCTTGATCCCATGACCCTGGGATCACAACCCAAGCCAAAATCAAGAGTCAGGTGCTCCTCTTCTCAAGGGATTCTTTTTTTAAGTTTATGTATTTTGAGAGAGAGAGAGAGAGAGAGCAGAAGCAGGGGAGGAGCAGAGAGAGAGAATCCCAAGAAGGTTCCACACTGTCAGCGCAGAGCCTGACATGGGGCTTGAGCTCACGAACCTCGAAATCATGACTTGAGCCAAAACCAAGAGTTGGGCACTTAACTGACTGAACCACCCAGGTGTCTCTCTCTTCAAACAATTCAATGCACAGTGAAATTTAAGAATCTTTGGTTCATGTGGCCCTTCCCTTTGTGGGTCAGGATTCTGGTGTTAGTTTGCTGTCTCATTTCACCTACCTTTGCCTTCCTCAGCTCTTACAGCCAGATTTATCAATGAGCCTCATCTCTTGGTCTGAACTCAGGCGATTTCCTGGGTCAAATCTGAGCAAGCAAAGCAAGCAAAGAGATCCAGTTTATAACGGGAGTGAGCTTAGGCTGAGCTGGATGTTTTTTTTTTTACTATACCAATCCAGACTTGGGAAGCTGTTCAGTAATTCCTGGAGCCTCCCAGCCAGCCATGACGCAGTGTGTAGGAATGTGCTTCTGTGCTGATTCCTTTTCTGTGGTCTCTCTGGAGAACTGCTCATATCAAGACTTCATCTTGGGAAGGGACCTCAGACCTCTTATATAGAGACCTCCTCTGTGCTGAGCCTTCATCGAAGACTTTGGTCCCCTTCTCAGTCACTTATTAGATCAATGAGAGTAGACAGAGCCTTGCAATGATTCTGCCTGATGTCTGTGTCTTCCAGTTGTCTAAAAGTTTCCTCTATCAGGTACCATCTTCCGGGTGAGACCCCCTGAGTTCTATGCCATGAACTGCCCAGCTTCCTATTCCAGGCTCTGCAGGCTTTGAGTAAGGTTCCCCAGTCTACACTTGGACTACTAGAAATGATCTTAGCTCAACTTTATCTTGGTGGCCTTCTTTTGTTCACCCTAACAGGTTAAAGCTTGAGTCCATTCCCATTATAAGAAGAGTCTTCTCAAGCCAGACTTCTCTTTCTTCTGCTGTTCGATTTGTGCTCCCACTCTCCACTCAAACTTCATCTTTCTCCCACACTGTCTTGCCCCATTCCACTGCATTTCATCTCTATTTGCCATTAGCAAAAGAACTCTTCCAATTCTTCTGTCTCTACCAATATCACTGAACATTCGAAGAAACCCTGTAATTTGAAAAATTGACAGAAAACAAACAAACAAACAAACAAAAAAGGAATTCAGAAGAAACAGAGACCACGCGGGAAGTATAAGAACATTTAAAAGAGAAAGAAAAGACCCAAATAGAAAGAAAAGACCCTCAAATAGAAGAGAGAAAATAATTCATCTATGAAACAGAACAAAATCCTCTATTAAAAAATGTAAAACTAAGAAAGAGTTCTTGGAATTGATAATTTGATACAGAAAATTGAAAGCATTATTAGAAAACAAGTTTTGTTTGGTTTTTACTTGTGCTTTCAGTTCTGGGCAGGAACTTGATAGGTATCCTTGCACTTTTTGTCTCTGAAATGAATAAATTAGTCATAACCTTTTTTTAGCTTCTGCTACTGGGTGTGTGTGAGGCTGCCCTAGGGTCCTTGACCATGTAGCTGGTTGAATTAAATGGACCTAAAATCGACACTGTAGGGTTATTCGTGTCTCTGCAGGGCCACGTAAGCAGGTAAGTCCCAAGATCAAGATTTAGGTTGAGGACCAGAAAGTTCCCTTTCAGCCTCAGGACCAAATCAGATTCTTAAATCTGATCTTTTGGGATCACCTGTCAAGCTAGTAATAAATCTTATTTGGGCCCCATGTGATCTTGAACTTTGTGTGTTTGCTTTAATGGACAGAATCCCAGATAGAAGGAGGAGTTACAGGCAACCAGAATGTCTGACATATTCCTTCCTTCCAGTAACTACAAAGAAGGGTCAAAAACCTACAGCATGTCTCAAACATAGATGTTTAAAAAAAATTTTTTTTAATGTTTTATTTATTTTTGAGACACAGAGCGTGAGCAGGTGAGGGGCAGAGACAGAGCGAAACACAGAATCTGAAGCAGGATCCAGGCTCTGAGCTGTCAGCACAGAGCCCGAAGCAGGGCTCGAACTCACAAACTGCGAGATCATGACCTGAGCTGAAGTTGGACGCTTAACTGACTGAGCCACCCAGGCGCCCCTCAAACATGCATGTTTAAAGAACTAGTAGTAACCAAAAATAAAATAAGATAAAGCAAAATATAATAAAGTCCAAATATTGTTATCAGGACATTCAGGTGGCACCATAGTTTACCTCCTCTGAGGCCTTATATTCTATAGCTTCCCACCCAATACTCTTATCAACCAAAACAATAACAACAAAAATAGTCATTTTATGGGGGTACTTATTTTGTGCCAGGCATTGTGCTGAGTACTTTACAAAGGCTATTTTATTCAGCAGTCATAAAAAATTTTTCAAGAGGCAAGTACAATTGTTTTCTCCATTTTACAGATTGGAAAACTGAGGCACAGAGAGATCGAGTAAATCGCCCCTGATATAATAAAGGAAAAGACTCAGATTAGACTATAAGATGGGTGGGGAGCGCCTGGCTGGCTCAGTCGGTAGAGCATGCGATTCTTGATCTCGGGGTTGTAAATTCGAGCCCCACGATGGGTGTAGAGATTATTTGACTCTACTATAGTCTCATTCCTAAACTTGCTGTCTGCAGTGCCTTAGTGAAATACTGGTTATTTGACTAGAGTCTCTCTCTCTCTTTCTCCCATCTCTGTTGAAAGCTTGCTTGTGACTCAAAGAACAACTCAAATGTCATTTCTTCTATGAAACATTCCTCTCTCGAAATTCCTCTCTCTCTCCTCAGTATTCGCATCAATTTTTAAAAATACCTTTACAACGTAGGTTGGGTTTCCCAGAAGCAGACCAGAAAATGAAGTTTTGTGTGTGAGTGATTTATGAAGGAAGTACTCCCAAGAGAAATGGGTAAAAGAGCAGGGAAGCAGGACAGGGAAGGGGAGGGATCCAAGCAAAGGGAGGCTTTCAACCAAGGCCTTAGCTTCAGGCTGATCTTTTAGCCTGAACTCTGGAGTGTAAGTTATAAGAGGTTATCTTGACCCAAGGCAAGGGACCTAGAATTCCCCCCTCACCTGCCAGTCATTGGCTAAGCCCCTCATCCCCAGAAGATAGAACCCCTAGGCATTTCAGGCTTTCAGTATGCCAAGGCAAAGTAGCTTTAACCGCCAAAGGGAGTTTTCTAGTAAGAACATGGAAGCCATGTTCCCTGAGAAGAAAAACCATCAAGAAACTGGGTCTGGGCTCACAGAAATGGTAAAAGGGATCTGAGGGTATCTGAGCAGAGCCCCAAATCTCTGTAATAGACTTTATGATATTGTTACGTCTACTTAATTTTAGTATGTATATTCTTTACGACACTACTTGATGAACCCCCCTGCATTTTTTCCTTTGCACCTAACAAATTTTATTCACCTAAAGAGGGGAGAGAGACCATGACCAGACTCATAAATTCTCTATTCATTTCTTGGCTAGTCTGAAAACCCCTCCTTCCTTATCACTTATACTGGGCCCCATTCTTGTTAAAATCTCCAAAGACATTAAACTCCACTAAAAGTTCCTTTTTAAATATGATGAGGGAAATATGCAGAGGATTTAGCTAAGGGCCACTTTCAAGGGCTACTTCCATTTTCTTTTCTTTTTTATAATTTTTTTTATTTTATTAAAAAAAATTTTTTTTTCAACGTTTATTTATTTTTGGGACAGAGAGAGACAGAGCATGAACGGGGGAGGGGCAGAGAGAGAGGGAGACACAGAATCGGAAACAGGCTCCAGGCTCTGAGCCATCAGCCCAGAGCCAGACGCGAGGCTCGAACTCACAGACCGCGAGATCGTGACCTGGCTGAAGTCGGACGCTTAACCGACTGTGCCACCCAGGCGCCCCATTCTTTTTTATAATTTTTAAATATTTACTTATGTTTGAGAGAGAGAGAAGAAAGCATGCCTGTGGGCAAGAGCAGGGGAGAGGCAGAGAGAGAGGGAGACAGAGGATCCGAAGTGGGCTCTGTGCTGACAGCAGACAGCCCGATGCAGGGGATGCAGGGCTGGAACACACGCACTGTGAGATGGTGACCTGAGCTGAAGTCAGGTGTTTAACCAACTGAGCCATCCAGGCGCCACAGGTCTATTTCCATTTTAATCACAAACTCATTACTGGCCAGCCAAGTTAGCCATTCTACCCTTCTAGGCCCAAAGAAGTGTGTGCCCTCTCAACACCATCCTTTTCTCCCTTCCTAACCCTAATAATGAATGAAGACAACTTAATGGTGACTGTGTAGGCGACATCACATCAAGATAGGCAGTGGGATCATCATGTGCCTAAATGAATACCTCATCTCACAATGTCCAGATGGAGAGAAAGCTCTGAATGTTGAGTTGCCACCATTACAATTGTGAATTGTGATTAGCCGTCCCCCGGGCGATCTGCTCAGAGGCTCAGAAAACCATTCTGTGTCAGTGCCTGCTCAGGGCTGGAAGACGACATTATTGCAGAGCCACTTGGTTTTCACAGAATATAGATAACAAGAATTGAAATGAAGAGGGATCCCTAAAATTACTTGTGTTATAAAGTAGAAGCAGGAGATCACTCTTTATCAAATTTCTACATAATAATGTTCAACATTATCGAGCACTTACTGTCAGGCAGCCGATAACATGAGCGTTAGATCCTCCTAACCACCCTTTGATGTAAGCCCTTAACATCCTTCCTATTTTCTAGATGAGGGCACCAGGAGCTGGGAACTTAAATCACGTGGCCAAGGTCAGACAACCTAGAAGTTGGAGAGACCGGAGATCCAAGTGCAAGAATAAATGATTGATGTCGGCATGCGCTCTCAGAACCTTTTGCCCTTCTGCCTCCCCACACAGGATCAGAACATGGGGCTCTTCCATGAAGCGCTCTCATAGATATCATCCAATCATTTGGAACATTTCACATTTAAGATATTATTCCTCCCAATGGAATCTTAAAATACCCAACACAAACCTCTTAAATCCCTGATTATGTACGGCTCTGTTGAAGGTTATGTTAATTATAAATTGAATATTGGTTTTTAAAAATAACAGGAACAAGAACGCAGGGAAAGTATTTATCCTATTAAACAAAGTGACTCGGTGTACATGTGTTTGAAAGCATTGGAATCAAGTAGCAATGTTCACTAAAATTGAAAACTAGGCAGATAGACTCCTGTTTTTGAATATGTGGTTAGCCATTAATCCATATATGTAAAGAACAATACATATATAACTCCACAGTTTAAACTTCATTATTTCAAGCTAGTTTTACCTCTATCAATCCTATTTAATTAAGCTTTTAATTAAATAGCTTTCAATTAAACTATTAATTAAACTGTGTGCTATTTTTTCTTAAAGCAGTAATAATTTCTGGTATGTACATCTGTTGAGGGTGGACAGAGTTTTAAATGTCATTTCACATTTTATTTATTTATTTATTTTTTAAGGTTATTTATTTTGCGAGGAAGACAGAGAGAGGGAGAGAGAGAGAGAAGACAGAGCAATTGGGGTGGGGGGGGGGAGAGACAGAGAGAGAGAGGGAAAGAGAGAGTCCCAAGCAGGCTCTGCACTGTCAGCAGAGAACCCGACTTGGGGCTCGAACTCACAAACTGTAAGATCTTGACCTGAGCGCAAGTCAAGAGCCAGAAGCTTAACCAACTGAACCACCCAGATGCCCCTCATTCAGCATTTTGAATGTTTCATTCATTCTTCAGTCGAATTCAGTGAACGGTATTCTAGGGCAGAAAGCGTTGTATGCCTGTCTTTCTTCTCACAGCAGGGTCTCACCAGGAAACCGATGGCATGCTTACGTGACAATATTTTCTGGACAGTTTAATGAATGACTATATACGAAGGCATGGGTGGGGTATAAGGAAGCCATAAGTGACGGCACAAGACCCAGGGCTAGTAACAAGGTTCTGGGCCCATTATCCATTACCTACCCAAGGCCCAAAAGGTCTTGGAGAGAGAGTTGTTACCAGGACCTAAAGACCTAGGAGGCTGTGCAGGAGACCCGCTGACACGCGCTAAGACAAATGGAAGAAAGGAAGAAAGCTGAGAAAAGAAATCCCCAAACTTGTTCTCCTCCCTTCTTCCAATCCCCGCCCCCCACCCCGCCACCTCAACCCTGCAAGTAGGAAAAGTCAAAGGGAAGCCAGAGGGCAAGGGAGCCTGTTGACAGTGTGCCCAGGTCCACCTCCCAGGGCACTGAGCAAGGATCTTGGCACACTCAGGAAAGGGAGTGTTCCGGAAGTGTGGGCCCCAGGTTCCCTTCACCTCTGTGCCCTCTACACACAGCAGGGGCTTAGCTAAAGTGGAATCCAAGAGCGATTCCTCTCATTGCTGGAAAAGAGCTCATCAGCAGATCTGCGGAAAGTCAGAAGAACAAAAAACCCGAGCTTTTGTGTTGTTCCCAAGCACATCAATCAGATTTACTTCAAAACCCACTCATTTGATGCTTTCTCAAATTAAGTAAATGATGGGCCTACTCCGGAGCATTTCTATCTTGTGAGTTAAGTTTAGAATCAGACACTGAGTTTATTAATGGGAACTTATTTTTTCCCTTCACTTGCTCGGAGTTGAAGTGCCAGCCTTTCAAATCTGTGCACCAAACTGAAGTCTTGCTCTGGAACTTGGCTTTTGCATTTTCCTTCTCTTCTCCCTTCCCTGCCCCATTTTCCTTTCCCATTCAGCGGCTGAGGCCCTAAAGAAAGGATAACTCACTTGAGACAAAATCCAGGAAATCAGAAGCCACTTCCCTTTTCTTTTTTTTTTTTTTTGAGATTTTTTTGTTGAGTTTATTTTTTATTTTGAGAGAGAGAGCATGTGCACAGGGCAGGAACAGAGGGAGAGGGAGAGAGAGAATCCCAAGCAGACTCCACACCGTCAGTGTAGAGCCCCGTGCGGGGCTAGAACTCAAGAACCACGACATCACGGCCCGAGCCGAAACCAAGAGTCGGATGCTTAACTGACTGAGCCACCCAGATGTCCCTAAGATTTTATTTTGAGGTACTCTCTACCCCCAACATGGGGCTGGAACTCACAACCGGTGAGATCAAGAATTGCATGCTCCACAGAACAAGCCAACCAGGTGCCCCAAAAGCCACTTGCCTATTTCATTTTGGCCCAAGTAAGTGGCAACCACTGCAGCATGCACTCAATGCCTTCACTTCCTTTTTGTTTGTTTGTTTGTTTGTTCTCATGTCTGTCTGAGCTCCATATCCCCAGCTCACCAGGATTTTCTCTCACAGAAGCAAGGCAGAAACCATTCCACACCCCACAGGCAAAGTAGCTGATACTGAAGAAGGGAGGGCCTAGCGGTCTGTGGCTCGAGCTGCTTTCAAGTCTCTTATCTTCTCCAGGGCTGTGTCCAAAAGGAATATTTACTATCCCTGCACCGCACAGTTTGTCTCTTATTATTTCTCCCCAATGGCCACTTCCCTCTTTACTAATTCTGCAAATAGTCCCTGCCTTTCTGTGTCAAAACTCACTAAGTAGCCACTGAACAGGTGGCCATGCCAACCACAAATCAAGCCTTCTTCCTGCCCACACATTATATTCTCACTCCCTTTGACTCGAGCCTATATTCTTTTCTTAACCCTGCTTAATTGGTTATCTTCCCCCTCCTCCACTTCTTCCAGTCAAACCTTACATAGTCACCCTGAAGTCATTTATTTCACACTCAATTATTGTACAGCTGAGAATTATTTTTTACAATTATCCTTACGGTTATGATGATTGTCATTGCGAAACCAGTGTGTGTATTTTATCCGTAAAACCAGAAAATGAGTTTCTGGGAATGGCTCTGTTTGCTGCAGTTTATACAGAAGGAGCCATCTCTCTTGCCTCCTCAACCCTGAAACCCAACTTAGTTTATAGGCTTTTCTTCAGAACACGTTGCGTATTGATGAGCTTCTGTAAAGTCGGTCATTAAGCACTCTGGAACCTGAGAACAAATAACCCAAGAGAGGGGGTGCTGATTTCGAAAAGAATAATATAAACAAACTACTGGCAAAAACAAGGAATGTTTCGCTTTGTAAATTAAGTGATTGTAAATTAAGAATGTAAGCAGTAAGGAGATAAGGCAAGTAAAGCAACAACTGTGGCTTTTTGATCCAGGACAAGGAAAGAAATCACAGCCTCTCTTCCAGGTATAGACTAATGGCTTCATGGGGTCAACTTCCGGTTGATGAAGACATCAAACCAATGTACTCACTCTCTGGACAGACTGGTTCATATTATCATGTTAATAGTCCTACTCAGGGTGGAATGCCTGGGTGGCTCAGTCTGTTGACTGCCCTACTCTTGATTTCAGCTCAGGTCATGATCCCAGGATCATGGGATCAAGCCCCCTTGTTGGGCTCTGTGCGGAACACAGAGTCTGCTTAAGATTCTCTCTCTCTCTCTCTCTCTCTCTCTCTCTCTCTCCCTCTGCCCTTCTTTCCTGCTTGTGCACTCGCTCTCACTCTCTCAAATAAAATTTAAAAAATAGTCCCACTCAGTGAGAAACAGAAATATAAAACTGGTTCTTACTTAGTGCTCTTTGTCTGCCTTCCAAAGCCCTATTGATGGTAGTTCTTCATGTGACCTGTTTAGAAATAAGGTAGCTTCATTGAGTAACTAACCATTCATTCATTTCCTTTAGAGGAAGTACATAATTATGTTTCACTACATAAACAAGAAAAACTTATGGTAAAGATGGATGGGGTACTGAGTTTTATAGATTGGAAAGCTCCGTCCTTGACGAATGCCATTTTCAGGCTATGGAGTGCTTTGTTTGCAAACGAGCATGGACAAAGCTTTGTTGACCAATTTGGCACAAATGCTAAAAGAGTACAGTTTACAAAAGGAATACAGAAACTGTGAGTTGTGAACCCTTTTATTGGGAGGAGGTAAAGTGGCCATGAATTAAAGGGGTATCACTGCAACTAAAATTATTTACGAAAGAGATTCAGAGCATTTTCTCATACAGATGTTCTCATACTACCCAAGGCCTGGGCATTTGATTTGTAACATCAACATCATTAGTATTCATCATTAATTGTGCACGTATCACGAATTTGGTTCTTCTACTGAGTAGCCGGGTATTTACCTCTCTGTGCCTCAGAGCCCTCATCTGTAAAATGAGGAGATTTGTTGTAAGAATAAACAAGCTAATACATACAAAGTGCTTATCACAATGTTTGATATTTACTGTTCTCAGTGACAAGTTATTATTTAAATAACTATTATTTTCTCACTTTGCTTTTTACATGTTAGTTCATCTGTGAAGATTAAATTAACTGTTATTATTATTTTTTAATGTTTACTTATTTATTTTTGAGAGAAACAGAGTGTGAGCAGGAGAGGAGCAGAACAAGGGAGAGAGAGAGAGAGAGAGAGAGAGAGAGAGAATCCCAAGCAGAGCTCCAACCCACAAACTTCAACATCATGACTTGAGCTGAAATCAAGAGTTGGACACCCGGGGCACCTCGGTGGCTCAGTTAGTTAAGTGTCCAACTCTTGATTTCGCTCAGGTCATGATTTCATGGTTTGTGGGTTCAAGCCCCATGTCGGGGTCTGTGCTGAAAGCACAGACCCCGCTTGGGATTCTTTCTCTTCCTCTCCCATGCATGTGCACATTCTGAGAAGCCTGAGAAAACTGAAACTTAAAAGCTTAAGTTACGGGAAACTGAAACCTAACCAAGCCTAACCAGCTTGTTCCGCTTCTGTACAATTGCTTGGCGCGCCCATGTATTCCTGATCAATCATTGTTGCTTGGCGCGCCCGTGTATTCCTGATCAATCATTGAGATACCCGTACCCCCAGTTGTGGTCTGACCTAAAGTCAGGAACCAATCGAATACTGCTAAGTGTCCAACTTTAAACATCAACCAATCGCAGCTCTGTAACTGTGGAAAATCCCTGATTTCCCCATGACTTGTTTGTACCTGTCTATAAAAGGGCTGTAAAAACCTCTCTCGGGGCCTCTTAGCATCACCGGCAACGAGTGCGCAGAGGTCCAGGTTCGAACCTGCAATAAATGACCCTTGCTGCTTAGCTTTGACTCTGGACTCTGGTGGTTCGTTTTTGGGGTCTCTTAGACTCTGGGCATTTCAATTCTTTCTCTCTAAATAAATAAAAAACTTCAGGGGCACCTGGGTGGCTCAGTCGGTTGGGCATCCGATTTCCACTCAGGTCGTGGTCTCGTGGTTTGTGGGTTCGCGCGCCACGTCGGGCTCTGTGCTGACAGCTCAGAGCCTGGAGCCCGCTTCGGATTCTGTGTCTCCCCCTCTCTCTACCCCTCCCATGCTCATGCTCTGTCTTGCTGTGTCTCTCAATAATAAATAAATGTTAAAAAAATTAAAAATCAATAAATAAATAACTTCAAAAAAATTAAAAAAAGAAAAAGAGTTGGATGCTCAACTGGCTGAGCCACCCAGGTGCCCCTGAATTCACTATTATTTTTATTCCAGCTTTACAGATGAGGAAAATGGAGCGCAGAGAAGTGAAGCAAACTTTGCAAGATGATCTAGCTGGTCAGTGTAAGAGGCTGTCTGAATGACTATGTTAGCAGGCACAATCTGCATTTCATTAATACCACGCTAAGTGTGAGAAATAAGCCCACCGACCCAATCAAAGGAGGGACACGGAGACTCGGAGCACAGTGAAGCGAGGCTTTAATCCACATTCTTGCAAGAGTGGGTGTTTGATGGACAGGCACACACAGGGCAGTCACAGCAGACAATTTATCTCCTAGTGTGCAAGTCCCTCCCCTGGTTCCTCATTGGCTGAGTACTACAGATCTTAGAGCCTTACCTGGAGGTTGCTTATGCCCGTGTCAGGCAAAAAAATAGTCTGGCTGGAACAAATGTACATTTCCTGAGGTGATGCAGAGACTTTCAGTCCCTGGCACATGCTCATTGCAAAGCCCATGAAAAATAAGCCTGAGAAACCGAGAGGGGAAGAAGAACCAGGAAGTGAAGTGTCCAAGGGTTTGGAACTCCATTATGGTGGGGGTGGGGCGGAGGTTCATATATATTTCCAATAGGTTGTAAGCCCACTGTTCACTAGACAACACAGCTTTTATTTGGTATTTCTGGAAATGAACCATCACTCTTACTTCTCACACTAAGTGGAAGCCTGTTGTTTTAACTATGCTGAAAATAGATTGTGTTTGGTGCACTTATTCAGTGGTATTTTCTGTTTTTTTAATTTTTTTAATGTCTATTTTTGAGAGAGAGAGAGACAGAACATGAGTGGGGGAGGGGCAGAGAGAGAGAAAGAGAGAGAGAGAAAAGACACAGAATCTGAAACAGGCTCCAGGCTCTGAGCTGTCAGCACAGAACCCGATGCGGGGCTCGAACCCACGAATGTGAGATCATGACCTGAGCTGAAGTCCAACGTTCAACCGACTGAGCCTCCCAGGCGCCCCCAGTGGTATTTTCATCACAAAAAGATCTCTGCCTGTTGGCTCTTTGGCCCATTTATCTTCCCACCTTTCCATCCTAGGCCCTTCCTGAGGAACCAGAGATTGCAGGATGGAAAAGTGGGTGGGGTAGTGCGCACTCAGCAGAACCAGGGTGGAGGGAAGTGCTGATGTTCTTTGTGCATTTACACCCAGAGCTCAAATGCTCAACTCAGCTCCAGCAGCAATTCATCTTATAAATCAATTTGGCGAGGCATCGGCTTTAAAATCCACTACATTGAATCAGGAGTGGACTTTACAGCTAATATGCCAACAGGACACTTGTACACGGCAGTGACCTTTTAAGCTGGTGTAAACCAGTGTTCTTGCTGTGCTCTGCCTCTCTCCACAACACCGAGTGGGTTATGTTCCTGCCTGTTACCTCGTGCAGAAAGAAGGGCTGAAGTAT
The DNA here is from genome assembly GCF_018350175.1 of Felis catus. Classification (NCBI taxonomy): domain Eukaryota; kingdom Metazoa; phylum Chordata; class Mammalia; order Carnivora; family Felidae; genus Felis; species Felis catus. The sequence goes on from NC_058386.1 coordinate 37,756,853, forward strand.
TGACCCTCGTTCTCCTCAGAAAACTCTATATTAGTAGGATGACGACATTGTTTCTTATCCCAGATTATCTCTTCAAATTCTACTTCCATAACAGCTGTCACCGAAGCATTGTTCTTAACAGGAAGAAGTCTAATAGCTGGTTTTCTTTTTACTTCTCACTCATTATCATTAGTTAAAATCTGGCTTCCCCCGCCAAAACTTGACAGAAATTGTATTCTGGAAAGCCACCCAGGATGCCCTAATTATCAAACGCTGAAACTTCTTTTTCTTTCTGAAAGTTCCCACTCCCTTTATTTCCATCGCAAAATTTTGGAATTTTGCTTACCCATCTGAAGGCGACTCAATATCAAGCCCATCAGTCTCTTGTAGATAATTCATGAACTTATTTCATTAACTTCTGAGGAAGACAGAATATTGGCCGTCCAAAGATGTCCGCATCCTAATCCCCCCAATCTGCACGTAGGTTACCTCACACGGCCAAGGGGAATTTTCAGATGCGATTATGTTAAAAATCCTTAAGTGGGGAGATTATTCCTGAATCATCAGGTTGGGTCCAATGTAATCAGATGGGTCCTTATAAAAAGACAGCAGGAAGGTCAGAGTCAGAATAGACCATGTGATGATGGAAGTGGAGGCCAGAGACAGTGAGAGAGAAAGATTCGAAGATGGTACATTGCTGGCTTTGAGGATGGTGGTGGGGCCATAGCCAAGGAAAGTGGGTGGTCTCTGTAAACTGGAAAAAGCATGGACGTGGATTCTCCCCTGGAGCCTCCAGAGGGACTGCAGCCCTGCCTACACCTTGATTTTAGGATTTATTACCTCCCAAATACGAAGAAAACAAATTTATGTTGTTTTGAGTCTCTAAGTTCGTGGTGATTTATTACAGCAGCAATAGGAAACTATTTTAGTATATGTGCTGCCAGAGCGAGCACAGCAATAGGAAACTAATACAATTCTCTTTTCAATTCTTCATCTCTCACCCTGAAAATTCTCCCAAATTCCAGAACCGATGTCTCAATGGTCTTCTAGACATCTCTACTTAGATACTTCACCAGCACCTCAAACTCAACTAGTCCAAATTTAAAATGATCTGTCTCCAAAATTGTATCCCTTCTGTGGACTTTTATGACTGCATTCATCCCTTCACTCATTAATTACCTTATTAATTTATTTATTCGCAAACCAACGTTTTTTTTTAAAGTTTAATTATTTTGAGAAGGAGCACGAGCAGGCAAGAACAGGGGAGGGGCAGAAAGAGGGAGAGAGAATCCCAAGCAGGCTCCTCGCTGTCAGCACACAGCCTGTTGTGGGGCTCCCTCTCACGAATCATCAGATTGTGACCTTAGCCAAAGTCAAGAGTCTGATGCTTAACCAACTGAGCCACCCAGGCACCCCGCAAACAAAATGTTTAGTGAATGCCCTACTATGTCAGATACTGTTGAGACTCTTAGAATGCAGAAGTGCCCAGGGGGGCCTGGGTGGCTCAGTCGGTTAAGCATCCAACTTCGGCTCAGGTCATGATCTAGCAATCTGTGAGTTCAAGCCCCACGTGGGGCTCTGTGCTGACAGCTCAGAGCCAGGAGCCTGCTTTGGATTCTGTGTCTCCCTCTCTCTCTGCCCCTCTCCTGCTCATGCTCTGTCTGTCTCTCTCTCAAAAAATAAATAATAAAACATTAAAAAAATTTTTTTTCATTAAAAAAAAAAAAAAGAAGTGCCCAAAAGACAAAACCTCTCCCCTGATGAGGATCACACTGTAAGGAAGAGCTAGACAAAAACAGAAAACAAATAAATAAAACAGTTCCAGCTAGTAAAAGTTTTATGAAGACTTTCAAGCAAGGTAAGGAGATAGAAAATAATGTGAGGTAGGACAGGACTCGGAAGGGGCAGTGATGGCTATTTTAAATAGGATGGTCACAGATGACCTATCCGCAGAGGTGACATTTGAAAAGAGACCTAATCAAAGAGGATCAAGAATGAGGATATGTGGAGGAATAGCACTCTAGGCAGATGGTTCAGCAAATAAAAAGCCCCAGAAGCAGGAGGGAATTTGGACTGTTCATGTTCCAGTGATTGAAAGATAGAGGACAGAAAGGTAGGCAGAGACTTCTTCGATCCTAGGTAGGAATTCTGATTGCTTTTGCAGTGTGATAGGAATTTTGCACAAAGGAGTGATGTGACCTGATTTATAGTTTTAAAAAAAAATCACTGTGGCTGCTCTACAGAGAACAAAATGAAGGGAGAAAGAGGAAGTGCAGTGAGGAAGCTAAGTAATGAATGTTAGTGGTCTGGCCTAAGGTGGCAGCCAAGGGGATGGTCAGAATCAGGATATATTTTGAAAGTAAAGCTGATAATAACTGCCTAAGGATTGAAGTGAAGAGTCAGGACAAGAAAGAGTCAAGGATAAACTCCTTTGAGAAGCTGAAAACATCTAGCTGCTATGAAATGAAACGAAGTGGGGCGCCTGGGTGGCGCAGTCGGTTAAGCGTCCGACTTCAGCCAGGTCACGATCTCGTGGTCCGTGAGTTCGAGCCCCGCGTCAGGCTCTGGGCTGATGGCTCAGAGCCTGGAGCCTGTTTCAGATTCTGTGTCTCCCTCTCTCTCTGCCCCTCCCCCGTTCATGCTCTGTCTCTCTCTGTCCCAAAAATAAATAAACGTTGAAATGAAACGAAGTGAAATGAACTAGAGTGCATAAGTAGCAGGTCTGGGAAGAAAAGACACAAGTTTTGTTTCTGATAGGTTAAGACTGACATGTCTGCATTTATCTATCTATCTACCTATCTATCTATCTATTTATTTATCATTTTAGGGAGAGAGAGAGAGACCAGGGGAGAGGGGCAGAGGAGAGAGAGAGAATCTTAAGCAAGCTCCATGCTCAGCACAGAGCCCAATGCAGGGTTTGATCCCACAACCCTGGGACCATGACCCAAGGGGAAATCAAGAGTCAGATGCTCAACCAAGTGAGCCGCCCAGGCACCCCAAGACTGACATGTCTCTAGACATTAAAGTAGAGATGTTGCATAGGTAGTTGAATACTGATATGGAAGTTTGGTGCTCAAAGAGGTACTCTGGACTACAGAGAAATTTGGAAATTATCACCACATGAATGATGTTCAAAACCCCAGGCAAGGGCCACCTGGGTGGCTAACTGTCCAACTCTGGATTTCACCTCAGGTCATGATCTCATGGCTGGTGAGTTTAACCCCTGTGTTGGGCTCTGTGCTGACAGTGAGGAGCCTGCTTGGGATTCTCCCTCTCTCCCTCTCTCTCTGCCCCTCCCCTGCTTGCTCTCTCTCTCTCTCTCTCTCTCTCTCTCACTCTCTCTCTCTCTCAAAATAAATATTTAAAAACCAGTCTGATTAAATCAGTTCAATTTGATGGGTATTTACTTAGCAAAAACTTCTTAAAAAAAAAAAGCCACAGGCCAGGATGGATTCACTCAAGGATATACTGAAGATAAAGAAAAGAAGAAGTCTGAGGGATGAGACCTAGGGATTCCAGTATAGAAAAATGCAAAGAGAAAGAGAAGCCAGTAAAGAAGATTAAGAAGTAGCAGCCAATGATGCAGGAGGAAAGCCAGGAGAATGTACTCAAAGGTCAAAGGAAAAATGTATTTTCAAAAGAAGGGGATGGTCATCTCTGTTAAATGCTGTTGAATACCTGTATAAAAGGAAGACCAATAATTCAGCATGTGATCTGGTGATAGGAGGTTATGTTCACCATGAGAAGGGTTGTTTCCATGTGATGGAGAGAGAAAAATTTTGGTTACAGTGGGTTAAAGAGAGAAAAGAAGGTGAAGACTTTGAGGCAGTAAGTAGAGACAACACTTTGCCGAGTTTTGCTATAAAAAGAATGAGAAAAATAGAATCACGGCTAGAAAAAGGAGATAATGGCAGGTATCTTTTTTTTATTGTAAACATTATATCTAAGGTGGGAGATTTTATAGTAAGCTTATATGATGATGAGAATGATCCTGAGGGAGAGGCTAATTTCCAGAGCAAAGATCTCAAGGGGGTACAGAGAAGGGGGATAGCAGTATGTAAGTGTAAGGGTTACTATTATTCATTTATTTTTACAGGTGGCAGTGAAAGAATATCAGTTCTGATAGAATAGGTTATAGATTTGATGGGAAAAAAGAAGGATGTGGATACTTTGGAGGGCTGGAGAAGACAAAAAACAAGGTAGGACATAGGCATCTTAAAGAGTACCAAGCAAGATGAAACATATTTGCTACACATCAATGATGGCCCACTTGGTCAATGGTTAGAAGTCCTGAGAAGATTTAAGAATAGTTGGAACAGGGGTAACAGATTAGTGAGCTGGAAACATAGAAGGCTGTGATGAGAGCTTGTGATGTTTGAAGTTAATCATGAATTAGGCCAACGACCAGGAGTACTATTTATGATGCCTTCTAAAAGAATCAGTCAGGTGTGGAATTTAAGAAGCAAATCAGATGAACATAGGGAGGAGGGAAAAAAGAGAACGAGAAACAAACCATAAGAGACTCTTAATGATAAAGAACAGACTGAGGGTTGATGGAGGGAGGTGGGTGGAGGATGGGCTGGATGAGTGACGGGCATGAAGGAGGGCACTTGTTACCATGAGCATTGGGTGTTGTATGTAAGTGATGAATCACTGCATTCTACTCCTGAAACCAATATTGCACTGTGTGCTAACTAACTAGAATTTAAATAAAGATTTGGGGGGAAAAAATGAAAGAGCCAACTCAGTTTGAGAAAGCATCCTAGGAACTTATTTGGAAAGCAAGGAGTTTTGATCAATGCACTAATCACTCTGCCTCTAGACTGTTTCCAGCCTGCTGTTCTAATCTACAGATCTTGGATTTCAGTTGCAGCTTCCAACTGGGTTTCCACCTTCCAGCCCACCCATCCCTGCTCACTGCAGACTGGCCAGCCCCCACAACCCAAATTGGCAGGAGCCACTTCTTCATTTATCCTGTCACTTCTATTTCTCTTGGCTAATGAAGATTTTGTGCAATTCAGTGGTTTTCGTGTACTGACAAACTCCTTTGTTTGTCTAAAGTCTGAAGTTAAGGGGAGATTCTCGTCAAAAACCAAGGTCCTCTCCTTTCAGTCTTGAACAAATTTTTCCTCCAATTGAAATGAAAAGCTTTACATATCTTCCTGTCCTTATAGAGTTTACTTGTGCCACTAACTATGTAAATGTGTAGACAAAACTCCCTACCCCCTAGATTCTTGAATTGTTTAATATAAAGCCATCCATGTTTCCTTTACAGTTCAAAGATCTGGACAGAAGACAAGCATATACTTCAGCTCAGTATTTAATGATGAAATTTAAATATGTACCCTAAAACAGGAAAACTATACCCCTGTAAAAATATATAAGAAAAAGGCTGCCTGAGGGGCTCAGTCAGTTAAGCATTCAACTCTTGCTCTTGGCTCAGGTCATGATAAGGATCGTGGGATTGGGCCATGCCCTAGGCTCTGCACTGACAGTGTGGAGCCTGGTTGGGAGTCTCTCTCTCCCTCTCTCTCTCTCTCTCTGCCCCTCCCCTGCTCATGCGCCCTCCCAAAATAAATAAATAAACTTAAAAAAAAAGTAAACAACAACAACAAAAAGAATGAGCCAAGGATTGTGAGGTCTGGGGTAATGCAATTCAAAGACCTGTGACTTTTGATAAAGAATAGAGATTAAATGATAGGAAAGCAACAAGGACACATACCCCACCTCAAGGTCCTATGACTAATATTTAGAAAGGTTTCAAAGGAGGCACTGTGCTCGGGAAACAGCCAAACTATGATTAGAACAAGAAGGTAATGGGGCACCTGGGTGGCTCCATCAGTTAAGCTTCCAACTCTGGATTTCAGTTCAGGTCATGATCTCACAGTTCATGAGTTCGAGCCCCACATGGGGCTCTGCGTTGACAGTGTGGAGCCTGCTTGGGAGTCTCTCTCTCCCTTTCTCTCTGCCCCTCTGCTGCTCCCTCTCTATTTCTCTCACAAAATAAATAAATAAACATTTAAAAATAGAACAAGAAGGTAAAGGGAACACTAAGAGATAAAGTAGAAGATACAGGAGATTTTGCTGATGACAAACCGTGAGTTTCAGAGGATGTGGGGACTGAGGACCAGAGAAGCATGGGAAATGAGATCAGACTTACACATACATGCAGAGCTGGATGGGGAGAAAATCTGGATGATGATAGATGACCTGCGAGCTTTGGATTTGTGGTAGTAACTGACAAAAACAGGGATGGGAGAGAAGTTGATAAACTGGGAGGAGAAAGGGAGTCATTAGGGCCTCAGTTCTATGGAGGCCAATAGTTGGTATCAATGGCCCTAACAATGTCAACCTGAACCATAGATATTGTCTTACCTGGAACACCCTGAACCCTATGAATCTATTTTATAGACTACAGAGAATGGTGCCAGGACCAGAGAAGGAGTCAGCCAGAAACAGGTGCTTCTTAGGCCTATCTTGAACCCTGCTGTAGGTAGCTGTGTTGTGGCCACAGGATAAGGGTGATCTTACCAGGCCTTCTCACCCAGACTTCCTTTTTGCATCCCAGGCCCCCGTGTCCAACTGTCTATTCAACTCCTTCATTTCATTGGTGCTAACTTATCTCAAATTCAACAAGTTCAACAAAGCACTCATGATCTCCAAACCCTATGACCCCTCTCCTACTGCATAGGATAAACCAGAAATCCAAGGGTCATCCTTGACACTCATATCAAATCCGTCACCTTGACCTGCTGACTCTACCCCTTTAATATACCCCAAACCTATCTACTTTTTCCATTTCAGTACAAATGCCCTTCACAGACACTACCTTAGAATAAGCCACCATCATCTTTCCTCTGTTCTATTATAACAACCTCCCAACTGGACTCACTCCTTCCATGACTGCTCTAGGTTGATTTTTTTTACTGTTTGTTTATTTTTGAGAGAGAGACAGAGTGTGAGTCAGGGAGGGACAGAGAGAGAAGGAGACACAAAATCCAAAGCAGGCTCCAGATTCCAAGCCGTCAGCACAGAGCCCAATGCGGGGCCCAAACTCATAAACCATGAGATCATGACCTGAGCCAAAGTCGGATGCTTAATCGACCGAGCCACCCAGGGGCCCCTCCAGATTGATTTTTTTTTGAAACATAAGTCATAATAAGTTTCTTTCCAGCTTAATATGCTTTAATGAATTGCCAACGTACTTAAAACAAAATCTTGAGGCACCTGGGCAGTTCAGACTCTTGATCTTGGCTCAGGTCATGATCTCACAATTCCTGAGATCAAGCTCTGCATGAGTCTGCACTGACAGAACAGAGCCTCCTTGGGATTCTCTCTTTCCCTCTCCCTCTGCCTCTCCCTCACACACATTTTCTGTGTCTCTCAAAATAAAGAAAGAAACTTAAAGAAATATATTTTAAAAAATCTCAATTCCTTGTCATGATATCTAAGGCCCAACGTGAACTAGTATGAGCTCACCAAATCCCAGCCACTCTTTCTAATCTTTGATCACGGTATGTTTATTCCAAACACTGGCCTCTCAGCACAGCTTTATCTCTCTCTCTCTCTCTCTCTCTCTCTCTCTATTTATTTATTTATTATTTTTTTTTGCACAGCTTTGTCTCAACATGCAAGTAGCTAATGCTCATCCCTACCCTGTTTTCATCGCTGTCACATTACCGTGTTATATTTTCTTCCTCCTCACTGGAATTTATGGACTTGCTTCCCTGTTGATGAATTACCTGCTTCTCTCTTCTAGAATGTAATCTCTATGGGGCAGGAGCTTTATCATGTCCCCAGAATATGCTCAGTGCCTAGGAAAGTGTTTGGTACACAGCAGTCATTCACTACCAATCATTGAGTAAATGTCAACAGTTTCTACTGTTCAATATTTACACTCCCTGTGGATTGGACATCTTTAGCCTCACAAGATCACCAGTCAAAAATTTTAACGTATTGTTATTTAATGTGCAACCATTTAAATTATTCCTTAAACTCTTCTTTGGGCTTACCTTCCTGCTTTCCCTGTTTTGCAAGGATGAGGCTACTCTGATGATTTTGAGGGGTCTAGCAAAAGATTATACTATCACAATAACTTCCTAGCTCTATTCTGGAAAGAAAAAAAAAACATGCTTTTGAGCATGCAAAATTATTTGGAGGAAATCACATTTGAGCTTTAAGTGCCTTTATTTACCACTGACATGTCTCAGAATACTTACTTAGCTGTCTTGAGGGTAAAAAAAAAGATCTCTCTCTTTCTCAGTCTATATCCACACACACACATACATATTCTGCTAAACTAGCTGTTTTTGAAAGTCAGCGTACATTGCAAAAAACATTTGTTTCATAGTAATAGCCACTTATTAGAGAAAGATGTTTGTTTCTAAAGGATTACCCTTTTGTCTTCCAGAAAAAATATCAATAACCACTGGAGTATAGAGAAATCTTTACTTTCTTGATTTTTTTTTCCACGGCACTACTGGCTGTCATTTGCCAGGGAGGTTGAGATAATGCTTGGCGAAAGTTTGCCTTTCTTAAAGAATCCTGCTGAGACTATGTGGAAAGATTAGTAATGGCTAAGAATTGCAAGCTGCTCAGTTAATTGATTTTTTTTCCGTCTAGAGGATAGCCATTCCTTTATTTTCACTGTAGTTGGCATATAATAGACTGATCTCAAGGTGCACAATTGAACTCTTTCCAGTTGTGAGGACATGTGCTTTTAAATGGAAAGCTTGGTACCAATTGAATAAAGGAAAATATGCGCTGACATTGACTCTTCCCATTTTTCCCTTGGTGTATGTTATCACCATTCTTATGGCTTAAAGCTGACCCAGAAGACAAATAACAAAAGGACAATAAATAAGCGTATTTAGAGCGAGTACCACCAGGCCTCCTTTCATTGTATGTAGATTCTTAGTTCCTCATACGACTGGAAATAAAAGTTCTTTTGGATCCTATTTCTAAGGAGCATAGATAATTTCTTTTTTCAAATCAATCATAATCATCATACCTGGCCTGTACTTTTCAGTTCTGAATCTATGAATCTTTATAAACATTAATGTTGAGAGCTCCACTATGAAGCAAGATAGGCTAATCCCACAAATCAGATAGTCATCCCCTTGCTGCCGGGACACATGCAGATTTTCCAGAGTTGGAGTTTGAGAGAACCATCCTTTCCTATTACTGTCTCCTCTAAAGTGGAGTTCCCTGGCAGTTTATGCAGAGAATTTCTTATTTATTCCTGAGGTAGTTCAACCCTCTTGGCAGTTCTGAAGTTTACTAAGAGTCCATTGCCAACGGGGTATTGTGTTAGAACTATAAGGAAAGCAGGTTTGAACTAGCTATTTCATTTCTGGGGCTCTTCGTTCAACTGGACTTCCCAGATCAAGTACGACTTGAATAAGCATGTAGAACTTCTAGGGGCGCCTGGGTGACTCAGTCGGTTAAGCGTCCGACTTCGGCCCAGGTCATGATCTCACAGTTCGTGAGCCCGAGCCCCACGTCGGGCTCCATGCTGACAGTTTGGAGCCTGAAGCCTGCTTCCGATTCTGTGTGTGTCTCTCTCTCTGCCCCTCCCCAGCTCATGCTCACACTCTGTCTCTGTCAAAAATAAAGAAACTTCAAAAAAAAATTAATAAAAAAAAGAATGTAGAACTTCTAAGTCTTCTGGTTCGGAGTATGGCCAGAAGATTAGGATCAACGGTTGGCATTTCAATCATTCAATAATATTTCCTCTGCTATCATTCTTTTCTGTATTGTTCCAAACACTTGCATGGGTGTTGAAGGAGGAGAAAGGGATCTCATGTTTCAGAGAAGGTGTAATCCCTTGGTATTCTCAGAATATTTTTTGTGTATTAAGCAACTCTTATCTGCTACAAAGGATAATTTGCAAAGAAATTTTTATCTGTAATCACAGGACATATATTAAAATGCCAGTTGAAACTCCTGGTAGCTGATCTTCCCTTCAAAACTACTTCAACTTACTTGTATTTATTTTGAGGGGAAATCAACTTATTGATTAACATTCTAAATCTGAAAGGTGATTATAATTGAAAAAGGAAAAATAGTCTATATTTCAGATACCAAACATACCAGTTATCTGTTGCTATATAACAAACTGCCCAAAAGCTTGGTGGTTTAAAACAGCAACCATGGGGGTTCCTGGGTGGCTCAGTCGGTTGAGCATCTGACTTCGGCTCATGTCATGATCTCAAGGTCCATGAATTCGAGCCCCATGTCAGGCTCTGTGCTGACAGCTCAGAGTCTGGAACCTGCTTTGGATTCTGTGTCTCCATCTCTCTCTGTCCCTCCCTTGCTTGCACTCCATCTCTCTCTCCCTCTCTCTCTCAAAAATAAATAAGTTTTTTAAAAACTTGAAAAAAAGTTTAAAACAGCAACCGTTTACCGAGCAAGCGATTCTGAGGGTTGGCAGTTTAAGTTATGCTCGTCTGAGGAGTTCTTTTGGTCTCTCTCAGGGTCATTTGTGCATTTGTGGCCACCTACTGTGGGCTGACTTTCTTGGATGACCTCATGTTGGACAATGTACCTCTCTTCCATGTGGTCTCTCATGTTGCAGCAGGCTCCTGGGCAACTTCTAAGAGGTCAAGCCCAAGCATTCAAGTCCTCTTGAGGTCTAACCTCATAATTGGCATATCATCTTACCCACATTCTACTGGCCAAAGATCATCCCAAGACCAAGGGGTGGGGACCAGTAATTCAGAGAAAGAAGAGTCAGAGATGCTAAAGTGGATGCGATTTCCATGGATAGAAATACCCTGGCCCAAAAGTAAGTTTCATTATGGAAGTCAGAGCCTGATGTTCTTCAGTCTTAAGCAAGTACAAATGAATCTTCATGCTGTGATCTCAAGTTCAAAAGGCAACCTTCTGATTTAATTTGGTTTTCATGTGGTATGCTGAGAATTTCCTGATCAACATAGTCAAAGGTCATGTATATTTCTTATTACAGATGGGTAATTGGCACTCGGCTCTACTTAGCTCTTCCTTCCCCATCTTTGTCCTTCTCTCCTTCCCATTACAAAAGTAGCTTCCTTCTCTATCTAAACGCTATACTGTATGGTAGCCAGATATTGGAGGTATGGGTTCTATTTCAGCACAGGCTCCTTGACACCATAGATAATCTCCCCTTCCTCTGGGGAACAAGAACTTGGCTTCAGCATGGCGACCATCATGTTTATCCCAGAAGGAGCCACAATGGCTCCAAGACCCAGGTCTGATTACCTGGACTGACAGTGGCTCTGTCTTCTCAGGTGACTGTCTAGTAGGATCAGGTGTCTTGTTAATGCCCCATAGGTGAACTTTGACGAATCAAACAGTAGATAGAAACGAACTAGCAAATAAATTGCTTGCCCTTCCTCTTTTGGAACACAACTGGATGGCTCAAGAAAGCTGTGGTTCCACACATCCTTTCTGAAGATATCCTACATAACCAACAGATCAGCCAGTTTTCCTGTACATCCATGAACATCTTGGTAACACTTCACCTCATGTTAGCTTTTGCTCCTTCCTTTACTGAAATTCCCTTTTCCCCATTCTTGGTTTGCTAAGATTGCACTCTACCTCAAAAGCAAGCATGTAAATTGTGCTTTCATGCACTGCGGGGTTTGTTTTGCTTTGTTTTGTTTTAGAAAACTCAGGATAAAACAAGCCAGGGAAGACTAAGTTTTCCTGCATTTGTTAATTTCTACTATGTAAATATGGACCTAGAGGATTTGTTTGTGTTGAGTTTTGGCCAACAAATCTAGCAATGACCTCGATTGGCTGGGGCATGTTGTACCTTGTTTTGCTGAGGCATAACTCTCAATTTTCCATGCTTTGAGACAAATGAGTGGAGTCATGCCAGCTAGAGAATGAAGGCAGCCTGCCTGCCATAAAACCATACTGATATGGACACGGTGAGTAGTTTGCATGAACTATGCTCTGTGTGGGCATTTTTTAACTTATAAAGCAAAAAGGAATTTCTTGCTGATCCACAGTGATGACAGAAACTCTCTTTTATTATAATGGCCTATAAATATGCATAGACATAACCTAAGAATAAACCTCTTATGCTACCATGTCTTATACAATTATACAATCGGAATTCAAAGTTGAATTCATCATATCACACAACCGATACAATTTAAATAAACAACATTAATTTTACATAGCAGAGAATGTTCTGTGGAAGCCAAACTAGTGCTCACAATTGATATTACTTATACAAATATAGTGTGTCAGATCTCCTGTTTTCTTTGTTGAAATAATTTTGAGGCCTTTTATTTTACTTTCTAGAATATCATTTAGTCCTTTGATCACGCGAATGGGCCATTCACATGTTAATTCTGCCTCTGTCTCTTTCCTTTGAGCCCAAAACAATTAAAGGAGAACATTGCTCCAAAGCACACAGTGGTTTTCAGGATATCACAAGAGGCGCTTTTGTTAATAAATAGCTTAAGTCAAGACCGAATACTTTCATAGACTAATGTTGTTTTAAAGCAAGAGTCTAGTTTTTTTACCCGCTCATAATTGTTTAAGGAAATCAATATTTGCACAATGGTAGGTGTCAGAAAGTTTTCATTTGTAGCATTATGGAAGGTGAACGAGAGGGAAGAGTGTGCTTACTAGCATATGAGAATTTAAATGCTCTTGAAGAGGAAGCCTAAGGGAAGCTGAGAGCCAAACACAAGCTAACAACAAACCACCACCACCAGGTGGGATCCCTGTGACATTCCTCAGGCACTCCTGGCTGCCCAAGAACAAAGGAAAGGGGAAAACAAATGGTTAACTGATAGAGGTCACAGCCCTGCAGGACCCGAGACTCCATCAGTTTACACACGTCTTAGTAAATTATAAGAAAAAGGCAACCTTATCAATAGCACAGCCTCCAAAAACCTATAGACTCAGTTTCCTGGAACTCTAACATCACCCTCCCCTCCATCTTGACGTGGGGCACAAAAGCGAGAAGGAAATGTAAGTAACAGTAAATGTAAGCGAGAAGGAAATGTAAGTAACAGTAAATTTCTTTATAACCTGCAGCCCATTGACAAATACTTGAGGCAAATGCAGAGTAGAACATTCCTCCAGAACTCCCTACTGTCTTAATGTTAATGCTTTACTAGATGGAAAACAACCTCAGCTTGACAAAAGCAAGGCCCCCAGTATCTTAGGAGTCCTCTTAAGCATATGAAAGTCCTTTTGGCAATTTCCCTTCTTCCTTACCTCCCCCAACTCTATAAAATATAATCAGTTACCCCTCACAGTTGTAACACAGCTCTTTCTGCCCATGGGTCCCGTCCCCGTGCTTTAATAAAATCACCTTTTTGCACCAAAGACATCTCAAGAGTTCTTTCTTGACAGTCACCTCCGGACCCTCACTACTCAAAACTCTATTATCTCTCGCTCCATGATTCTTTTGTGCAAAGTGCAAACATGTGCATTGAAATAGTGTTCGATTATAAGGTAATCAACACATTATACAGAGATGTTATTCCTACTAATGTCAGATATAATTTGAATGAAAACTCACACATTTAAAAAAATATTGTAATAAACTCATGGACAGACAATACTTCTTCTGCGGACTACTACAAAGATGGCGTCCCCCACCCCCACCCCCCGGGGAGACATGCCCTATATAATTTTAAACATATTTATCATCTCTTCGTTAATTGGGTAAAAAGCCATCTGTCTTCATCCTAGAAAAATTTATCCGTATATATACAAACAATACATTGAATACAGTTCCAATAACTTTATGAATGCCCTGATGCCAATCCAAGGGCTAGTATAATTACATTATTTCATTGAATTCCTCCAATTATCTTGGTAAGTAGTATCCTGTAGAGAAATCTCAGAGTAGCACAATTACTGTCCCCTTTGTATGTTAATTGTTTTTTTTTTCCAAGATTCCCTTAGGAGGGTTTCTTTCTTAATCTTTGAATATCAATAACTTTGCCGTAACTTTTCCTAGGAAACAGGCAACTGAATTTGATCAACGGAGTGCAGACTTTTATTTCAAAAACACTTCCATTAAATCTTTGAATACCCTTTTTTCATCTTATCTGTTCCCTTTGCTTTCATCTTTATTCCATATCTATCATCTTTTTAAATAATTTTGTAACTCACTTCTTTATAATTTCATTTCATGTGGTATTTTTTTTAGGCTTGATTTCCACGTCCCTGATTGTGGCTTCTGTTTATTCTAGTTTTGGTGGCATCCAGTGTGACATTTACCTCTTTAAACGTTCTCATTTACTTCTAATATTTATTTTTATTTCTCATAGCTCTTTTCATTGGCAGCTTATTTTCCAGCTCCTGCTTAAGTCTTTTTCTTTTTAAACAAAATTGTGCTTTTAGCCTTTAAATTATGCTTGTCACAATACATGTGATTCATTTGATTTTTGATTATGTTTTTCCTCTCTTTGTTTTGTGATTTCTACTCCTGGGCCAAGTAGGGTTTGTTTGTTTATTGGTTTAATTGGACCAGCTATCAATGAATTTAAAGAGCCCTCTTACTAGTCTTGAGCTCCCTACCTCCAGATGTTTTTATGTGAAAGAATAAAACTTTCATCAGTCTGTGTACTACTAGAATTCTATCTACTATATAGAAGGATGTCTCTGTTACTCATAATCAAACATAATTTCTAATTAATACATGTTCAATTTATACCGGAGATGTAACATCTATCAATAAATATTCATATATATACCAGATATCATTTTGTTCTCACTCATGAGACAAACTACAAAAAAAATGTAAGGAAAAAATCGAGAAAGTTACATTAGTATCATAAGGCTCTGATTCCTTTTCCTAGTTCATATGAGATCAACAATACAAAATTATAGGGGCGCCTGGGTGGCGCAGTCGGTTAAGCGTCCGACTTCAGCCAGGTCACGATCTTGCGGTCGGTGAGTTCGAGCCCCGCGTCGGGCTCTGGGCTGATGGCTCAGAGCCTGGAGCCTGTTTCCGATTCTGTGTCTCCCTCTCTCTCTGCCCCTCCCCCATTCATGCTCTGTCTCTCTCTGTCCCAAAAATAAATAAACGTTGAAAAAAAAATTAAAAAAAAAATACAAAATTATAAAATATATGAAAGAAAAAAATGCTGTACTTTAATATGTTGAACACAAATTAAATGATAGAAGAATGAGAAAATATGCTGGCAAGTTTATAGAAGACTTGAAAAAACTTGACTTTTCAGTAACTGAGGAAAGTGAATTAAAATTTACTGTAAGTCTTTTCAATTTGACTCTGCCTTCCTTTTGTCGTCACATTTTGCTTCATATGTTTGGGGAGTATGTTATTAGACACATACAAATCTAGAATTATCACATCTCTCTGGTGGATTAATCTTTACCTCATAATAAAATGTCTCTCTTATTAGGAATGCTTTTTGCCCAAAAGTTTACTCTGTCTGGTATCAGTCTAGCCACACCACATTTCTTGTGTTAAGTTGTTGTATGTATATTTTTCTAAGCTTTACTTTCAAAATTCCTGTATTCTTAGATTTAAAGTATGTATCTTGTAAGTAGAATAGAGTGGGCTTTATTTTTATCCAGTCTGACAAGCTCTGGAATATTTACATCATTTACACTTAATGTAATTACTGGTACATTTATATTTAAATCTTCCATTACGCTTTTCTACATATGCTATATATTTTATATTCTTTTTTCTCTCCTTTCTTGCTTTCTTTGTACTGATAAAATATTCTTTTTTATTAAAGTTCTCCTCTGGGGCACCTGGGTGGCTCAGTCAGTTAAGCGTCCAACCCTTGATTTCAGCTCAGGTCATGATCTAGCGGTTTATGAGTTCAAGCCCCGCATTGGGCTGACAGTGCGGAGCCTGCTTGGGATTCTCTCTCTCCCTCTCTTTTTGTCCCTCCTTCATTCGTTCTTTTTCTCTCTTTCAAAATAAATAAATAAACATTTAAAAAAATAAAATAAGATTCTCCTCTGTTAGCCTATTACTTATACATTCTTTTATTCTTCTTTTCAAGATTACACTAGAGATTAAACATAAATCCTTTATTTGTTAGTTTGTAATACAAATTATTTTCCCACATCCCAGAAAATATAAGGACCTTAGAACACATTAATTTTGTTTATACTCTGTGGTAGATTGTATTTTTTTTTTCAGATCCAGAAATATGTGTTGGTTTCTGTATTCTTTGCAAAAGATTGTATAATCATGCCCATTGTCACATGATTTGAAATACCTCCGTAAATTTTCTTGACTCATTGACACAAGACTCAGCTATATGACTTACATTGGCCAAAGGAGTGTAAAGAGAAGTGACCGTATGTGATTTTCAAGCAGAAACTTCAAAGCCACTGGATAATTCTGCCATTTGTTTGTTTGTTTGTTTGTTTGTTCTACAATGAGAATAGTATGTCACAAACAGTGGTTACGTTTATTGAAATGAAGGCAATTTATGGAGAGGAACCAAAGCCAACCCAGAGCTACTATAGCCAACATATGATCTGAGAAAAAAATGGTGGTGTTATTCACTAAGACTTTGAGGATTGTTTGTTACTGCCACCTAACCTATGAATGGTGACCAAATCATCCCTTAGTTTCCTTTGTGGTATGGTTGAAATGTATTTTAATTTGAAATGTATACAAACTATCTTGGACATTATCATTACAATTTTATGCAGTCTGTATTCATTGAGAATTACTTACATATTCACTTTATTTGTTTAATGTTCATTTATTTTGAGAGAGAGAGACACACAAAAGTGAGAGTGGTGGAGGGGCAGAGACAGAGAGAAAGAAACAATCCCAAGCAGGCTCCGCAGTGTCAGCCAGAGTCTGATGCGGAACTCAAACCCACGAACAGTGAGATCATGACCTGAGCTAAAGTCAGACACTTAACTGATTGAGCCACCCTGGCACCCCCTCACTTTTTTTTTTAGCCTCTTCGATCCTTCTTATCTCTCTGTGTTCTTATCTGGGTTCATTTTCCTTCTGCACAAAGAACAACTGGTGGTAATTCTCTTTATGTGGGTGTGCTGGTAATCAACATTTTTTAGTTTTTGTTTTTCTGAAGTGTCTTTTTTTAAATTTCCTTTTGAAGAATATTTTTATGGGTATAGAATTCTAGATCATCAGTTATTTTCACTCATCATTTTGAAGATTCCACTGCTTTCTGGCTTCCATCATTTTCGTTGAGCCATCATTTAGAATTTATAGTATTTCTCCTTTGAAGGTTAATAGATTTTCCCTCTGGTCGGTGTCAAGACTTTGTCTTTGTCTTTAGTTTTTGGTAGTTTCACTCTGATGTGTTTAGATGTGGTTTTCTTTAGATTTAGCTTGTTTGTGGTTTCTACTACTTCTCAAGTTTCTAGGTTGATATGTTTCATGAGTTTTAGAAAATGCTAGCCATTATCTCTTAAAATTTGCTTCTATCTCCTCTTCTTCTGGAATTCAAATTTCATATATGCTAGACATCTTCACTCTGCACCATACGTATCTTATACTCTTTTTTTTGGTATTTTCTGTCTCTTCATGCTTCATTTCTGAGCATGTTAGTCTAAACTCTTCCAATCTTCTAATTTTTTTCATTAGTTACATCTAATCTTCTCTTAAATGCATCTGTTGTGTTCTTAATTTTAGTTATTGTAGATTCTCTGTTATAAAATTTCCATTGGATTCTCTTTTTATTTATAGTTTCTACTTCTCCGCTGGAATCTCTGAATATATTAACAACATTTATCTTAAAGATGTGTTTGATCTACTGAAGGCCTGTTTCTATTGTTTCATTTTTCTCCTTGTCTATTTGCCTGCCCACTTTTATTGCATATTGTTCACTATATATGAAAACCTGTAGAGGCAATTTGAAGCTTTGGATTCTTCTCCTTCCTGTGAGGATTTGACTTTGTTTCTATAAGACCCTTACGGTAGGGGCATATCACCTTTATCAATCAGGTATTGAGCTGTTTCAAAGCTGGATTTTAGTCATTCCAAGGGCTATTTGCCATTCACCATCATTCTTAAATTAGAGGTCTTGGCAATCCCAACTTAAAGGCTGTAGTGTTTAGCAGGGTCCCTCCTTCTTCACAGGCTCTGAGCCCCAATCCTTCCCCCAATTAAACTTCCCCCTATTAAACTTCCAGAAGTTCTCCTCAGCTTGTCAGCTTCTCGGCCATCACCGTTTGCTTAGCTTCTTTTCCTTTCAGACACGATATGCTGCTGAGCTTCTCAGAAGGCAGTTCTGATTTTCATTTACTTCAGGTCGGGTCATGATCTCATGGTCCGTGAGTTCAAGCCCCACATAAGGGTCTCTGCTATCAGTGCAGAGCCTGCTTTGATCCTCATCTCCTCCTCTCTCTGTCCCTCTCCTTCTCTCTCTCTCTCTCTCTCTCTCTCTCTCTCTCTCTCTCAAAAGTGAATAAGCATTTATTTTAAAAAATTAAAGTAAAATAACACACATTAATTATCTCAGAGTTCCTGTGCCTCATGAGTCTGGACCTGGCTTACCTGGGTTCTCTGCTCAGGCTCTCACAAGGATGCAATCAAGCTGCTGGACAGGGTACATCCTAATCCAGCATGACCTCATCTTAACTTGATGACATCTGCAAAGGCCCTATTTCCAAAGTCACATTTACAGGCAAGGGGGTTAAGACTTTAACATATATATTTGGGGGGACACAATTCAACCTACAATAGCAATTAAATGCTGCCACTTGGCGCATTCTGTCATTCTCAGGGCATGTAGACGTTCCAGGTCTATGGAACAGTGCCACTATAATTTCTGAACTCTACTAAATAGCCAGCACAAAGCTCATGAAGGATGCCAGGACTCCCCTTACAGATTTATTTCTCACAGCCAGGGTAAAAGGTGTTCTTAGAACCCTCTCTGGGCGAGTGAGCAGATGTTATGTGATAAAGCCAATTTGACATTCCAATATCCCTAAGCTTTTAGATACTTTCCTCTACAGTTTACCAAGCCAATTCTGGCATTTCAATTTCATTTACTTTAGGTCACCTTTGGGTTCATGTTTCAGCCGACTGATCAAACAAACTGTTAGAACCATTTCAAGCCCCTCAAGCTAAAACATGAATCTAGAATCTTTGCTTAGTGGCCCTGTTATGGACTGAATCATGTGTCTCCCACCCCAAATTCGTATGTTGAAGCCATAACCTCATTTGTAATTGTATTTTAGATGAGACCTCTAAGGAGATAATTAAAGTTAAATGAGATCATGAGGGTGGGACCCCAATCTGATAGGACTAGTGTCCTTATAAGAAGAGGAAGAGACACTAGAGAGTTCTCCCTCTCTCTTTGCATGTCCATAGATAAGATGAGAACACAGCAAGAAGGTGGCCATCTGCAAACCAAATCAAATCTGCCGACACCTTGATCTTGGACTTCAAGTCTCCAGAACTGTGAGAAAATACGTATCTGTTGTTTAAGCCATCCGGTCTGTAACATTTTGTTATGGCAGCCGAAACTAACTAATACAGGACTATGTCAATAAAGTCAGCCTGATCCAACTTTATTTTACTTTCACCTTGACCCCATATCTTTAGGATTCATCCAAACACAAGGGCACCTGGGTGGCTCAGTCGGTTAAGCATCCGACTCTTGGTTTCAGCTCAGGTCACGATGTCACGATTCATGAGTTTGAGCCCTGCAATGGGTTCTGCGCTGACACCGCGGAGCCTGCTTGGGAATCTCTCTCTCACTCTCTCTCTGCCCCTCCCTGACTTGCTCACGCATGCACACTGTCCCTTTCTCTCTCAAAAATAAATACACTTTAAAAAGGTTAATAAACAAAGATTGATTCAAACACAAATTCCCCGGGTTTTTGGCTATGTAAACTGACAAATCATGTAATTCTTTTGGTGTGTAAGGCAGGTGCTCATGGGTCACACATTAGAACTTGAGTCCAGGGATAGGTCTACAAGCAAAGAGGAGTGGTGCAGGTAGGTCCTAAAGAGGAGTAATAATGCCTTAGGAAGTAACTACCTCAGGGCAGGCCATTGTAATTTCTTCAGGCCGAGGAGGGTTATCCATCTCAGGCAAGGACTGCTTCTCCTGGCAAAGAAAGGTCAGCAGAACTTCAAAGTTAAAGGTCCCAGCTATATCAGGATCTGTCCATAGGTGCCCATTCTAGTTTTTCAGGATTTCATTCTTTCCCAATCAATGTCCTAACTTTATTAATAGAGATGCCCTAAGGCAGGGAATTCAGTTTGTGTAACTGAGCCACTGGTAGGGAGAGACTCTGGGTTTGGTTTCCAGAAATCTCAGCCCTGTGCCTACAAAAAATAAGGGTTTATATCAGGCCAGATGTAGAAGCTTTCGGGTCCTTTATGTAAACATTGAGCTGGGAATTGAAATCTCTGAGCGTATCCTATCCGTACTTTGTGTGGCACAGTGAGGAACAGCCTGCCCGTTCCATTATACTACTCCATTTCATTAAAATATTCTAAAGCATCAAATATATAGTCATCTAGAAACTTGCCTTCTGTAAGTGTTTGATTAGAAGTATCCAATGGTAATATTTTGTGTATTTCTTTCTCTTTTTTAAATATTCATTCATTTTTGAGAGAGAGAGAGAGAGAGAGAGAGCATGAGCAGGGGAGGGGCACAGAGCATCTGAAGCAGGCTCTACACTGATAGCACAGAGCCCAGTGTAGACCTCAGACTCAGGAACTGTGAGACCATGACCTGAGCTGAAGTTGGACGCTTAACCGACTGAGCCCCCGAGATGCCCTCATATTTTGTGTATTTCTATTGCCACATCATGCCGTGGACTACAATTACCCTCCTCACGACTGGAAATAAATTCATTAGTGCCTTTAAATCTAATCAGATTAGAGAACCATTTCCAGAAGACTCAAAGCCCATTCAGAGAAATCATCCTTAAGATTTTATTCCTCTGGAGGGGCACCTGGCTGGCTCAGTCCATAGAACATGTGACTTTTGACCTCAGGGTCATGAGTTCAAGCCCCACATTGGGCACGGAGCTTACTTAAAAATAAATAAAGACACCGCATCTTGAATTTTCAGCATCACTTTGACAGCTTTTGAAAGCCCCATCTAAATTCCCTACAGAAGACTTCATTCCTCTGGAATCACTCTTGGTAGCAAAATCTGTATCAGTTGGCATTGAACCGGAGAAGCAGAACCCCTAGGATCTATCTATACCTGTATCTATATCAGAGTTTCTCAATAGTGGCACCAAACTTCCATATCAGTATTCAACTACCTATGCAACATCTCTACTTTAATGTCTAGAGACATGTCAGTCTTGGGGTGCCTGGGTGGCTCAGTTGGTTGAGCATCTGACTCTTGATTTCCCCTTGGGTCGTGGTCCCAGGGTTGTGGGATCAAACCCTGCATTGGGCTCTGTGCTGAGCATGGAGCTTAAGATTCTCTCTCTCTACCCACTAGATGCCAATAGTACAACTCCCCCACCCCCACCAAATTAGAACAACCAAAAATGTCTCCAGACACTGCTAAATTTCTCCTGAGCGGCAAAATTGCCCCACGTTGAGAAACACTGATATTTCTCTCTATGTCTATATCTGTTTATCTGAGAGAGACTTGGTACATGGAATTGGCCTTATGGGATTGCGAGAACTGGGTAAGAAGTCTCTATAAACCTGTTTCTCCACATATGATGCTAGGGCTTCAAGTCCACAGGGAAGGCAGTGAGGACAAGAAGATCACAAGCCGCCTGGAACCAACAAACGTGAGCTGGAGTCTCATGAGGGAGAAGTGGAACTCATGTCAGCTAAAAAAAAAAAAAATTAAAAAATGGCCACTGCTTCCCTTCCAGCCTCCAGATCTCCTAAGAATCTCCCTTGAAGCTGACCTTAACTGGAAACAAACAAGACAGGGAATTCTGGGAAATGTAGTTCAGCCTAGGCTAGCTGACACATTGCAAAACCAGGGCAAGACAGTTTGTTCACAGCAGGATTCCAAGTAGGCCCACGTTCAAATGACGATATTAACCAAGCTGGGAGAATCTGTAGTGACAAAGCCTGACTACAAAAGAAATGGTGAGCTTAAACGGGTCAAAATCATATTAAACATCCAGGAAACTTCAGAACTCCACAAATTAAAAGTATGTCATGTATGAGCACAAGGTGTTTTTCTTTATTAGGTGGAAAAGGGGTTTTTCTGGCACAGATTTATGACCTCTTTTATATTCAAAATGATCGCAGCCAAAGGAAAGCATTTAACAGAAAGGTAAATTTAATGTTAACAAGGACATTTGGTAAGTGTCCCAGGAAAGGTTTTGGGTAACTGAATGGAAGTATTTTTCAAGTAATCTATGATAATCAGCGTTTTAAATGTGCCACGGAGACATTTAGCTCAGAGATTCAGCAAAGCAGCCTCAGGGCTTGCATCAGAGCAAAAGCGATCAGCATCTGATTGGAGAAGATGCTAAACATTTACTCCATTGGTAGCAAGAATATCTCAACTTTTTCTCTAAGATTTCCCAGAAACTTCCCGAGGCCTCAGGCAATTCATACAGTCACCCAACAAACGTTTATTGAGCCACTGTTATGTGCCAGACACTGTTCTAGGTGCTTTCTATGTAGCAGAGAATAAAACAGACCAAGAATCTGCTCTTAAGCAACAAGGCTTCCTGTGACAGGATGTAGACAATGAATCCATAAACAAATACGTGGGTCTAGTTGTGATAAGTGCTATGAGAGGAAATATGGTAGGGTAAAGGAATGGGGTGTTATAAGGTGGGGTGTCAGTGCCTTTTTAGAATAGGTCCACTAAAAAGATAACCTGTAGGGGCGCTTGGGTGGCTCAGTCAGTTAAACATCTGACTTTGGCTCAGGTCATGATCTCACGGTTCCTGGTCATGATCTCATGGTTCATGAGTTCGAGCCCTGCATTGGGCTCTGCACTGTCAGCGCAGAGCCTGCTTCGGATTCTGTGTCTCCCCCTCTCTTTCTGCTCCTCCCCACTTGCACGTTCTCTCTCTCTCTCAAAAATAAAATAAACATTAAAATGTTTAAAATCTTCCCCCAAATGATAACCTATAAGCAGAGATCTGAATCAGCTGAGGAAGTGAATGAATGAAGATGTCTAGAGGAGGAGCATTCTAGGGAGAGAGAATCATAAACGCAAAGGCCTAGGAGATTGAAGCTATTGGTGTAGCAGAGGTCCAGCAAGATGGCCAGAATGCCTGCAGTAGAATGAGTCAGGAAAACAGTTGGGAGATAAAATCAAGAGTTCCAGGGACCAGTCTCAAGAGACCATGGTTAGGATTTTCTACTGAGAGACAGAAGAAGCCATCGAAGAGTTTGAAACAGAGTGGCATGATCTGACTTTTGTTTTAAAAGGACCTTTTTGTTTGCTTTGAGGGGAACAAAGCTGGAAACGAACAGGTCGATGAGGAGGCTATTGCAATAATCCAGGAGAAAAGGGTGGTAGTGATAGAAATAAGGAGAAGTGGTTAGATTCTGGGTATATTGTAAAACAGAGATTATGGGGGCACCTGGGTGGCTCAGTTGCTTAAGGGATCGACTCTTGATTTCGGCGCAGGTCATGATCTCGTGGTTCATGAGATTGAGCTCTGCATTGGGGCTCTGCACTGACAGCGTGGAGCCAGCTAGGGATTCTCTCTCTCCCTCTTTCTCTGCCCCTGCCCTGCTCTCTCTTTCTCTCTATCTCTCTCAAAATAAATAAATAAACACACAAAAAAATTTAACGAGTGCCTGGGTGGCTCAGTCAGTTAAGTGTCCAACTCTTGGTTTTGGCTCAGGTCATGATCTCATGGTTCGTAGGTTCGAGCTCTGAGACGGGCTCTACACTGGGATGCTTTCTCTCTCTCTTTCTCTGCCCTCTCCTCTCTCCTCTCTCTCTCTCTCTCTGTCTCTCAAAAATAAATAAACGTTTAAAAAATTAAAATAGAGATTATGGGATTTGCTGATGGGTAATGCCTGGGGTGAAAAGGAAAAAAGGGGGTCAAGTCAATGGAATTATTAAGAACTCCATGTTTAGTTTGATTCCCTTCCTTTTCTCCAATAGAGTCATCTTTTATCTCCTTCTAAATTTTTTTTATTTAAAAAAAATTTTTTTTTACATTTATTTTTGAGAGACAGAGAGACACAGAGCGTGAGCAGGGGAGGGGCAGAGAGAGAGGGAGACACAGAATCTGAAGCAGGCTCCAGGCTCTAAGGGGTCAGCACAGAGCCTGACACAGGGCTCAAACTCACAAACCGTGAGGTCATGACCTAAGCCGAAGTCGGACGCTTAACCGACTGAACCACCCAGGTGCCCCTCTCCTTCTAAATTTTTTTTAGTGCTTATTTATTTTTGAGACAGAGAGAGAGAGAGACAGAGCATCAGCAGGGGAGGGGCAGAGAGAGAGAGAGAGAGAGAGAGAGAGAGATACAGAATTCGAAGCAGGCTCCAGGCTCCAAGCTACCAGCACAGATCCCGATGCAGGGCTCGAACCTGAGAACCATGAGATCATGACTTGAGTCGAAATCAGACCATTAACTGACTGAGCCACCCAGGTGCCCCTTCTTTTATCTCTTTCTAAACGCTCACTTGCTTTTAACTGCCTGAGGTATTTACCATGCCCCCAGCCCTACAAATGTAGACTCCAATTCAACTCTACTCAATTCCTACTTCTTTTTCCGGCAAAAGCCCTCTAAGCCCTCTTCTTGCCTGTTCCTTATTCAATGCTCACCCACGACCACATTCAAAACCCTGTGTCCTGACACTAACTTTTTCATTTAGGTGTTAAGCAGAAAGTATCTGATGTAATTGATTCATAATCCAGATAGAAATGACTAATAACCTAAATTAGAAAAGTTTTCTTCTCAGGGAGGTTATTTTAAAGAGCTTTGAAATTACCCAAATGAGCCCTTTTCTTGTGGGTGAATACTCTTACGTGGTAATGGGTTTTATGATCACTGGTGAATTACACTCAGTTGATGACTGCCCTCAACTCACGCAGGTCTCATGATGACTTTGCTCAGAGCTCAGGCTTTATAAAGAAAGATGCTACAGGGAAATGAATCATTATCGTTCAAAAGCGGCACCACCACAGCCTGCTTATTATTATTAATAAATGAAGGAAAAAGATAGAAAATGTGAACAAAGCCCATAACGAACGCAGATACTTGTCCTTATTTGGAGCTAGCAATTTTGAAAGCTCCTCACAGCAGCCCGACTTGATAAAGATGCCCTGGGAAAGGCTCAGCACTTAACCTGCTATTATCATCAGTCAGAGTGATATTGGGGTGTCTCTTCATTTCTGTCGTAGACTCTGGGTCTAGAGTTCTTTCTTGTCTAGGAAGAAAGCGGGATGCAGGATTAAAATGCAAGTAATGGCTAGAGCCCCGATTAAGGGTCCTTTCTCCATTTTTATTAGGATCAGAAGGCTTGCAAACATGGTGATGGACATGCACAAAGAGATAATGAAACTGCGAACATTAACTCATGGATGTGAGGGAAAGCGGGTCTTGAAGATATTCGGGGTTAGGGGTTTGGGTTAATACGAAACAAAATCCTGGCGTCAGGTGGCCTGGTGGATGGTTGTTTACAGCAGACATGAGGCACCACCTCTGTTTACCTAAACAGATCTAAGGGACAAGAAAGACAGAGCAAGTAACCTCAGGGTCAACAAGGCACCTTTCTTTTGCTAATTAGCTCTGCTCTGGGCAACTTCACCCTGCTGGGGTCTATAGCCTTATTTACCTTTTTACCTAATTTGGTCCTTCCTTCCTGTGAAAGCAGCTTTCTGCTATAGTACTAACTTGGGGGGGGGGGGGCATGCTTCCGCCCTGAATACTTCATCTTGTTTATTTCATATACCTTTGTATTGTGGCCTTTGCCTCCCCTATCCTGGGGGTCTTTGCCCCCCTTCTCTATCCTTATTCGCCTAATCTTGTTTACCCAAACTTGGATGTGAGCATCCTATGAATTTGTAATTCTTTATGCCTTGTTAACCCATCAGTGCAGGCTCAGGGAATTCCTAAGCTCATTCCCCACACATTTTATCGCCTTGTATTATCCATTGACATGGCTGGCATTTAGTTTCTATCAATCTGTTTTTGCATAATAAGTTTCTAGGGGGGAAGGGAAGAATCTGGATAGTTTTGTGTCAAATCTGAATATATATATATATATATATGTATATACATATATATACATATATATATCATAATAAAACGAAAGACTCAAAAAAAATCTCATTACTTGCTATCACTTTTCCTCTGGGAAAATATGAACAAATAAAATCTACTAGGTTGTGTAACTGGATGCAGGTATCCATTGAGCAACTGGAACAGAGGAGCTAGAGGCAGTTTCATCCACTTCAGTTTTGTCATCACAATAAAAGCACATATTCTTAGAACCGGACATCATCTCAAACGGAGGGTGGCTCATGGAAAATCAGCTGGCTGTGTTATGTCAGACTGCTGGCTGCTAACATAATATCCAGTCTTTCTCCCTTTGTTAAAAATTGCCAATTTTACTTGGGGAGATAATAGACGAAGAAGAAGAAGGAGGACGAGGAGGAGGAGGGGGAGGAGGAGGAGGACGAGGAGGAGGGGGAGGAGAAATTTCCCAGCCTATTGTGCTTCTAGTGTGGCCAGGTGACTAAGATCTACCTAATGAGATGGAGGATTTGTTGGGAGACAATTTTGTAAAAGCTCTTACCAAGAGAAATAGGCAGCTAGTGAATATTCCTTTTGTATTTCCCACTTGCTCTTTAACCTTGAATTTGATGAAATTACTAGAGATCTAGCCACCATCTTTGACCACAAGACAACCTTGAGGATAGAAGCCATTTGGTAAGGATATTGTAGCAAAAGAGATGACACTATATTCCTATTGCATCGAATATTTTTAGATTTCTTCCATAGAAGGGAAATATAAACTTATAGTTCTTTTAAGTCACTATCATTGAAAGTCACTGGTATGAGCAGCCACATGTAATTCCTAAATGATACAATGATTTACAGCATACTGACTTGTTCTTGTAGGTCATCCACGGACTTACAGGATGCCTTATCCACTGTCCTGGTTTTGCACGCAGCCTTGTTTCCAATCAAGGAACTCACTTCATAGCAAATAAAGTGTGACAGTGGGCCCATGCTCATGGAATTCACAGGTCTAACCGTGTTCTTTACTATCGTGAAGCAGCTGGTTTGACAGAATAGCAGAATGGCCTTTTGAAGACTCAGTTACAGCACCAGGTAAGTAGCAATACCTTGCAAAGCTGAGCAAAGGTCTCCAGGAGGCTCCGTATATTCTAAATCAGCATCCAATATATGATGCTGTTTCTCCCTTAGCCAATTGCCATAAACCCAGGGGTCAAGAGGTAGAATTGGGAGTGGTGCCTGTTACTACTACCCCAATTGATACATTAGCAGAAATTTTGCTTTCCACCCCGTGACTTAAGGCTCCAGTGGCCTAGAGGCCTTCGTTCCAAAGAGAGGAACACTTCCACCAAGGGACCCAACAGTGATTTCTCGAAACTGAAAGCTGTCTGGACAATTTTGGTGCCTTGTGCTACTGAATGAATAGGCAGAGAAGAGGGTTACTCTGGTTAGGGTGATTAATCCTGGTAACCAAGGAGAAATTGGGGCGTTACTGTTGTACAATGGGGACAAGGATGAGAAAGAATTTCTGGTATAGAAAATCCTCTAAAGGGCCTCTTGGTACTCCCACATCCTATGGTTAAAGTTAGTGGAAAACTACAACAACTTAATGCAGGCAGGGGTCCTAAAAGTCCAGACCCTTCAGAAATGAAATTTTTGGTAACTCCACCAGGTAAAGATCCAAAGGGAATGAGATGCTTGTTAAGGACAAGGGGAATGGTTGTAAATACCCACTACACCCACATGACCACTGCAGAAATGAGGACTGTAATAGTTACCAGTATTTCTTCTTTATTGTAATATTTTTATTTAATAATTTATTCTGTGTACATAATTTACAAATTTAATATTTTAATTGATTTTCCTCTGTCATCTCATCATCTAACATAGGACCTATTAATAATTATTAACTTTATGTCATCTTTAAGTTACACACCATAAAACAGGATGCATGAATCGACAAGGAGAAGAATGAGTATCACGGAAAGACACAAAAGGAACTCTATCTCCTTCTGGGGAAAGGAGCACCCTGTTTTCTGTTTTATGTAGGATAATCTTTATTTGGAGATTAAGTACAGTTCAAGGAGAGGTACTTGAGTTCAAAGTCAACAAGAATGGACGGTGGTAGCTTTGCAATGTGTCAGTTAAGCTAGGTTAACTACATTTCCCAGAATTCATTTTCTTGTTTCTGGTCATGTTAGGCCACAAGTATATTCCAAATTAATTACATCAGTTCCCCACTGTTATAACTCAACAATTAATGTACCCGTGGTTGGTAGAAAAGATGGACCTCCAAAGATGTCCACATTCTAATCTCTAAAATATGTAATATAGGGGTGCCTGGGGGGCTCAGTTGGTTATGTGTCCAACTTCGGCACAAGTCATGATCTCACAGTCTGTGAGTTCAAGCCCCATGTCAGGCTCTGTGCTGACAGCTCAGAGCCTGGAGCCTGCTTCCGATTCTGTGACAGATGCTCTGTCTCTCTCCCTCTCTCTCTCAAAAATAAATAAACATTAAAAAATAAATAAATAAAATATGCAATAAATTACATGGCAAAGGGGAACTAAGGTTACAGATGGGGTGTAAGTTATTAATCTGCTGGCCTGAAAATAGGGATATTCTTTTACTTTACTTTTTATCTTATTTTATTTTATTTTTTATTATTTAAATTCAAGTGAGTCAACCTACAGTGTAGTCCTGGCTCCAGGAGTAGGACCCAGTGATTCATCTTTTGCATATGACACCCAGTATTCATCCCAACAAGTGCCCTCCTAAATGGCCATCACCCACCAAACCCATCTCCCCACCCACCTTCCCTACAGCAAACCCAAGTTTGTTCTCTGTATTTAAGAGTTCTCTTATGGTTTGCCTCCCTCTCTGTTTTTATTTTATCTTTTCTTCCCTTCCCCTATGTTCACCTGTTGTGTTTCTCAAATTCCACGTATGAATGAAATCATACGATAGCTGTCTTTCTCTGACTGACTTATTTCACTTAGCATAATACATTCTTATCCAGGTGGGCCTAGTGTTGTCACAAGAGTCCTCAAAAGTGAAAGTGAGGGGCAGAAGAAGAGTCGGTGTCAAAGTAACACATTGCTCTGAAATTACAAGAAACCCTTGACCAGCCACTGCTGGCTTTGAAGACGGAAGGGGGCCATGAGTCAAGAAATGTGGGTGGCCTCAGAAACTGGAAAAGGCCAGAAAATAGACCAGCCCCAGAGCCTCCAGGAGAGAACCCAGCCCTGCCAACAGCTTGATTTTATCCCAGCCTGGCCATGTTGGGCTTCTGACATCCAGACCCATGAGAAAATAAATGTTGTTATTTTAAGCCACCGAATTTGTGGAACTTTGTTACAGTAGCTGGTACAGTACCTGTGTGCAACCTGACACAGTACACTTTATTGACCTTCCTCTGTCGTGTGCCCCAATTACTCACTTCTTCATCATCCTTTGTGAGTCACTTCCCAAATAAATCCATTGTACCTGAATCCTTGTCTCAGGTCTGCGCTTTGGAAATTTAATCCAAGACACTCCACCTCCTCAACAAACTCTACTAGAATGACCAAAAATATGTAAAAATAGGGCATAACCTGTATAATGATGAGGAGATAGGGATAGATATTAGTAATAGGTCAAAAACGCATTGTACAAATTGGCTTACTTTGAGGAAACTAAATATGGCATATTTCAACAAGACTGGCTGGCAAGTAGAGGAAATAAATGATTGCTATTACTCCACAGAACCAGGAAAATCCCCACCTCTGAGAAGGAGAGGCTATAAAAAAGGGTTTCCAAGACAAAGTAGATGTGATGAAGGACAGAGTATGCAAGGAATCATACCAAAATTTCTCAGAAAGATTAGCTAAATAGAGCATTTACTCTTAGCTTCCTCTTTGTGCAAACAAAAGAAAGTAAAAATGTTAGTATATTGATTCTTACGTGGGTGAATCTCTCAGAAGGAGAAGGTTGAGGTCCCACAACCTACCCACAAAAACTAAAACAAAATAATGCAAAGAAGAAACGGCTCCTTTTCCATTAAGGTGACTTCTTACTAATTGTATTATTCAGGGCTCTCCAGAGAAACAGAGGCAACAGGACGTGTGTGTGTGTATGTATGTATGTATGTGTGTGGTTGTATCCTTCTTGTTCAGAAGAGGTCAGTCTCTGTTCTATTAAAGCCTTTAACTGATTGGATGAGGCTCACCCACATTGTGGAAGTCAATCTGCTTTACTCAAAGTCCACCAATTCAAATGTTAATTTCATCCCCATACATCTCCAAAGCAACAGAACAATGTTTGACCAAATATCTGGACACCATGGCCCAGACAAGTTGACCTGTAAAATCAATCGTCATGCTAGCTCCCAGGCTCCCTTCTGGGAAGGAAGTTCTTCCTGGGCAAATGGAGTTCTGTCCTAACACAGGAGCACCATGTTCCCAGTGTGAATGAGCTAAGCTGTGGAGGAGGTCACTTGAAACCAATCTAAATCCTACAAAGGCGGTCTGAGCTGCACCCATCAGGACTCACACATGCAGCCACTGAAAAGAAACCATTTGGAAAATCAATTAACTTTCCTGTCATGAGGTTTTCTTTCCAAAGCTCACTCCCCACTGCATGTAGACAATTTAATTCAACCTCTAACAAAATATAGCTACAGGAAACAGAAATACTTTCACGTTCCCATTTTCTGGGACTAGAAGATTTGGATTCTGACACGGAATCCATCTCAAATCTCAGTACTCAAAGAACGTGGAGTTCCCCTGGTAAAGCTGAGGCTATAAAGAAAAACCACTAGACTTTTGAAAAGTACTTTGAGCAAAATAAAAAGGCCACTTGGGAATTTAGAATAAGTGTATCCATGTGAAACTGTTTTATACCAAGAAAAGTTAAGTTAAAAAAAGCTTAATTTGCATCTTCAATAAGATGTGTGGGACATTTGTACTCATTGTGTTAGAGTAGACGGTTAGGCTCTAACTGGATACCTGGAGGTCAGCAACAAGGAGTCACGGTCAGCTATTGGGATGGTCAGAGGCCTGTCCTGGCAGCACTCCACAAGAACCTAGAACAAACCAGACAGGCCCAAGATGGCGGGTACCATGGCAGGAAACCCCTGACCAAATAAGGAAGAAAAAGTGCAAAACCTGAAACCCTGCTTCCTCCCCCAAGTAATAAATATTCTGCCCCCTAGTTAACAACTGTTAATAAAAGATAGAATCCCAAACCCTAGGGTGCACAGCTCTCCCTCTCGCTCTCTCACTCTCTTGAGCTCACCGGCTCTCATATCTCAAAAGTGCGCTTTTTGCTTTAATAAACATTCCTGCTTGTTACTCATCTGAATTCATTCACGTGACAAGACCAAGAACCTTCGGTGACTCCCTCCAGTCTGGCTTGGGTGAGACCCGAAGGTTGGGGTCTCCCCAATTCATCAAGCAATGTTTTTTTGGCAACCAGGAAGGGACAAGGTGACAGTGGGTTGGGCAACCCTCTTATCGGTGAGTCTCCAACTCTCACCTCCCTGTGCTAGAGAGTTCCTTGGACACCATCGTCCAATGTGTCCGGTTTGCTTTCTTTTCTTTTTTTCCCCTCATTCATTTGTATTTGTTACAACCTTTTAAAGCAGAATGTGACTTGAACACTACATTTCTACTCACAAAACCTGGTGAGTTACTTTTTTTTGAGTTTTTTTTTTTAAGTTTATTTTGAGAGAGAGAGAGAGGAGTTGAGGAGGGGCAGAGAGAGAGGGAGAGAGAGAGAATCCTAAGCAGGCTCTGCACTATCAGTGCAGAGCCCGACTCGGGGCTCAAACTCACTAACTAGGAGATCATGACCTGAGCTGAAACCAGGTCATGGTTTCAGTTGCTCAACTGACTGAGCCAACCAGGTACCCCAGTGAGATGCTTTTTGAACAGCTTTGCAACACGCATAGGAAGGCTTACAGTTTTGCTACTCTATAAACAATGCTCTTGGGGCGCTTGGCTGGCTCAATCAGAAGGGCATGTGACCCTTGATCCCAGGGTCATGAGTTTGAGCCCCATGTTGGGTGTAGAAATTACTTAAATAAATAAAGCTTAAAAAAAAACAACAGCAACACTCTCCTTTGGAAAACAAGCCCTATAGATAGGAACTCCTATCAAATTGGTTCAGTTTAACATACTAGTTTCTAGAGGCCTGGTACATGCAGTTGGTGACTGCAGGTGACAGAAAATTTAAAAAGCAGATCCTAGAAGGTGAAAGCTGTTTTAACCGATATTTTTCTTTTAAACATCAAAGTGTAGCTCTGAACACTTCAGTGACAAAAGATTTGGTCTCGCTAAGGAACCCGCTTGAGAGCTGAACACTCTAGACCAGACAGTTAGCATGAGGCTACGTACATCTTATAACACACGCTTCCTTGTCCTATTAAAATAAGCCAACGTGGAACTCGGAAACAAAACTAACTGGGCTGCTGTTCCTAAGTATCACAGCATCACATTCGGAAGTAGAAAGAAATCTTATTTTCAAGGATGTTTTTATTTTTGCTAACATTTAAAAAAATCTGTGAGGCATGACAATAACGACTTAAGGGGAAGATAAGATTTCTTTCTATTTCTGAGAGGGTTGGCTTTAAAAGGCTATCCTGAGCAGAGGCCTTTATGCCATGCAGCATCCAGAGCTCTGTTGCTTGTCTCCTGGGTCATGGGATGCTCTGATCCCTCCCCATACTTCCTCTCATACCTACTTCCACATTCTCCTTCACCAGTGGTGGGGCAAAGAGACCTGCAGAATGTTCCGCCACCCATTACAGAGATCCTATAACTCACTCTGCATTTGTGCGGGTCACCATAAAATTGGCTATAAGCCACTTTACTTCCTAGCAAGGGACCCTGCCCCATGAGATTTTTCCCTGTGTGTCTGCCTGATTTACCACTTATATGGATGCCATTCAACCCAAGCAATTCAGGGATTCAGAGAATTGGAAAATAGAAGTTAATTCCACCTACACTGGCTGCAAAGTAGAAAGTATCAAAAGATTTCTGCTGGTCAGACCAGAAATATTTAGACCATCAAAGGGACCCCCGTCCCTGGTGGCCATTGTTTGCCACCAACTGTTGAGAGGCCTATCAGAATGAGGGGAATGACATATTCAGAGATCTTGGAGTCATGACAATGCCCACTCCTGAGGAATCCACCCCAGGACTTCAGGGTTACTTATTGGACATTGTTCTCCCATCATTCCTATTGGGGTCTTCAGGAAGGCCGACATTCCTGGGACTGCAGGCACCTGGATGAGGTGCAAGCCTTGGGACACCAGGGCCAGCCAAATCATGACACGGCCTGCTGGCCATTGCTATGCTGATGGGGTGAATGGACAGCAGGCTGGGGATGCCCATGGTCCACCCGCCATCGGAACTCTACAAGAGAGAGCTCCTAATTAAGGTCCTAAGAAGATCCTGGGAGAGAATCCGCTCTCCTTGGGATAACAGGATTCTGGGCTTCTATCGAAGTTCTCCAGGAGAGGGTTGGAGCCCCCTCTTGGAAACAATGTGAGCCCAGGTTGAGTTGCTCCTTTTTCCAGGAGTCAACTCTTCTTGAAGACAATGGAAAATTCCACTTGTCTCCAAAGATTCTCCTCTAAGGGGTATCTTGGGACACTAGGATTAGCTCTCATTAAAATGCCTAAAAAAGGAAATAAAAAATGCTGGTTCACCAGATTAAATGCAATCTCAGTGCAAGGGAGACTCTTCCTGTTTTCCGAGGAAACTCATGTTGATTGAAAGGAAGGATGGGCAGGGGTTCCCCCTTCTGGAGACATGATAGGCTAAAAAGGTCTGCAGGTCGAGGACACCCACCTGAACCAGGGATGACAGTTTGATGGTTCCAAGGAGATGTCCCTAGAGCCCAGACCATCCAAAGCAACACTCTTCCAGTTCAGCAGGGACACCTCTAGCCCAGGAGACTGTCACTATCTTTCCTCGATCTCATCTGACACTTCCTTAGGATGCATCTTGAGAAACTGGAGCTAGTTGGACCCTGAGACCTTGTATATTTCCTTCCCAAGTCCACTTCTCTTGTAACTCTATTGGCCTCAATATAAACTAGAGGATAGGGAAGTCTGACAGGAAAAAAAAAATGGTAGCCTTAACTGTAATGCTGTATTACAACTTGATCCCTTTTGTAAAATGGACCTAAATCCCATATGGTCAGGCCTTTATGGCCCTACACCAATAAAACACTGATTTGTCCATACTCTTTTAGAGGGCCTGAAAACACCCCTCTCCTCCCCCTCTACTTTTCAATCCACCATCAGTTCAGCTGCTCCAGGCCCTTCTACTTCTGTTAATCTGCCACCTGACCTATGTTCTGTCCTGTTCTGTGTGTGCCATGCCCTTTATCTCTCTTGGAAACAGTCTCTGCCTAGATCACATACATGCCTGCCTGTGTTTTTCCTGAGTCACTTGTCTCCTCTTTGTTTGCTTCTTCTTTTGTGTGTCAGATCTAGAGTAGATTTGGAGAGGACTGTATGCATGTTGCCTGACTCCTGTTGTATGGGGGGGGGTTCTCCCTCATTCCTTTCCCCAGGTTAATGGCTATGATAATTAGAGCGAATTGTCTGGTTAGTCTACCTCTGGATGGGGACTTTAAGGAATACAGTAAAACCTTGGATTGAGAGTAACTTGTTCTGCGAGTGTTCTGCAAGACGAGCAAACATTTCTAATAAATTTTAACTTGATAAACGAGTGATATCTTGCAATACAAGTAGTACATGATGCCAAACGTCACATGATCACAACAGAGCCAATAGTTCTTCTCTCTCTCTTTCTCTCTCGCTATGGGACTGTGGGTGACCATCTCCCATGCTTGGATGCTCTGTCTCAGGCCGTGGTGTTTGGCAGAAATCAGTGATTTTTCAGAATGTTGGAAGGGGCCCACAACGGGGACTAGTGTAGTTTTTGTCACTTCAAAGCACCTATGGCCAGTCCTTTGCTTTACCATATGAGAGTAAGCTTAGGGATGCTTTGTTTCATTCTAGGTTAGGCGGCCTGCAGATATAGATCCTTTTCTCTGCTGCCTTACTGCCAGTTCCACTAAATGCAATCTATGACAAGAGTTTATTAATACTGTACTGTAGTCAACATCCGTGCGATTATATACAATGGCACCCAGGCAGAAAAAGATTCTGTTGAGCCAATGGATAGCAGTGATTCTGTTAGTGATAGTGAAAGTCGTCCTACACAATAACCCTCCTCTCTCTTGCCACGAAAGGTTTTCATACCAGCCACGAAGGCTTTCAAAGTTTAGTGCAGGGTAATTTGTTTATTTTTCTTTATATTTTGTATTAAATTACAGGATTGTAATCATTTTTATATGAATATTAGAAAGAATCATCTAAGTTTCCATGATTTTTTTATGGGGAAATTCGCTTTGATATACAAGTGCTTTGGATTACAAGCATGTTTCCCGAAGGAATTATGGTCACAAACCAAGGTCTTACTGTATTCTCAAGCAGCTGCTGAAATTCCTTTTGTTTTGGGGATGTTCCCGGTCTTCTCCTTGTTGAACCCAACAAGGACTGCCTATTTTCACCTTTTGTTTTTAGAAAGAAAACATGGGTCTGTTCATCTGTCCGAGCTGCCGAGCTTTGGGACTGGGAGTCTTCTTTGCCGTCTAGGCTTTTATCTGCCTCCAGCCTTGCGGGGGCACCTCGCCTATTCTGGATCCACCTCCCCATCCTGTTCCTGCACCACCATGGGCGGGGCTTGCATAACTGGCTCCTATACCATCCTCCGTGCCTCCAGTGTCATTGCCTCCTGCTCCTCCTACCCTCACTACCAAGGGGGGAAACAAAGCACCCCAAGCGGCTGCGCTACCTCCTTACGAGGTTCAAACTAAAGCATCTCCCAAATCAGCATGAAGGGGCCTCCGGGTTCCCCTGGACTCAAAACCATCCACTTCAGATTTCCCTGTGGGAGCCCCAAGAAAAAATTGACACTGGGAGCAAACTGACTTCTGGTAGACACAGGTGCAACATATTCTGCATGAAAGCTAATTTAAGTTTGTTGGCTTAATTAAGATAAACAGGTCTTCAGAGTTATTAGCATTAAATAGAAAACTTTTATTCTACCAAGGTTTACTAAATGTCAAATAAACTTGTATTATCTCTGCTGTAACTTGTCAGCAAAAAGATGACTTAATGTGATGGTTAATTTTGTCTGTCTCATAAAGTTTTCATGGGTAATTGTTAAGAACAAGTAGGCTGAATAAATAAAAAGGTTTATAGGTAAAACTTTTAAATAGCTTTCAAAATCTTCAGTAACCTGAAGCTTTGAAGTTGTGCTAAGATAAATGATAAACTGGATTGAATTCACTGGATACCTAAGTCTTTTCCAAATAAGATAAAATACGAAAGCATTGATTACTGAATGTAGGTTGTCTGCTTTTGGCCTGTTATAGCAGGGCAACAGCATACTTGGGTCTGTCAGTAAAATGCTTTATGCCTGATTGAAAGATCGTACTATGGAAAAACATAGGTTTTTAGAAATTATGAAATGTGTTCATAGATTTCAGATCGAAAGAATTCTGGTATACCAGACAGTTCACAACTGGTTACTAATTAATTTTTATTGGAGATTAACATTTCTAAGAGTTAAAATCCCACTAAATGTAGTTAAGACTGATAGAGGGGCACCTGGGTGGCTCAGTCGGTTAAGCATCCAACTTTGGCTCAGGTCATGATCTCGTGCTTCATGAGTTCAAGCCCCACATCAGGCTCCACACTGACAGCTCAGAGCCTGCTTGGAATTCTCTCTCTCTCTCTCTCTCTCTCTCTCTCTCTCTCTCTCTCCCTCCCTCTCTTTGCCCGTCCCTGCTTGTGCTCTCTCTCTCAAGATAAATAAACTAAATAAAAAACAGACTGATAGAAATAAGGGATGCATTCTGTATGGAAGGAAATTTAGATGTATTTAAAAAAAGTCATGAGGAATGGGAACACACTCAGGGAAAAAAAGTGTGTGTAGTCAGGGCTAAGATTGAAATGAATGGATTTTAAAAGTACACTGGTATATGACTGAAATTCTGCTTTTCTCTCTGTTAAAGAGCCAAAGTTTTCTTAGATTGTTCACCTGCTCTTGGTAAGAAATTATAAACAAAGTTGTTGTTTTTTTCTCATTCTTTATCTGCCCAGAAAATTAAAGCTTCTATGTTTTGTCTTTATCAGGTCTTTGATTTCCTAAGAAAGTTAAAACTTTTCAGTATTATAGAAGTTAAGTTTTGCAAACAACTATATAACTTCCTATAGACTCACTTATTGTCACTTTGGTTAAATATAAACATTAAAGTTATAATGATCTGTAATCCTATTTAGGCAGTGCTTTAAAACTTTCTGAGGGTTTTTTTTTTATTTTTTTTTAAAGTTTATTTATTTTTGAGACAGAGAGAGACAGAGCATGAACGGGGGAGGGTCAGAGAGAGAGGGAGACACAGAATCGGAAACAGGCTCCAGGTTCCGAGCGGTCAGCACAGAGCCCGACGCGGGGCTTGAACTCATGAACCGCGAGATCATGACCTGAGCCGAAGTCGGACACTTAACTGACTGAGCCACCCAGGCACCCCTAAAACTTTCTGAGGTTTTTAACAAACTTCCTGCGGTTTGAATTATAAATGAAGTCTTTTTGACTAATTAACGCTTGTCTGTTTGGGACTTAAGTTACATGAGAAGCATTGTCAAGCAAATAATGATAAGCCTTCGGTTGTATTGTATGGGTAAATGCTATAACTGTTCCAGAAAATGTATGAAATTCCTAAAGTTTTAATAGGTTCTGGTGTAAGGTTATCACTTGACATTCTAATTATCAAAATGTTACATGTCACAGAAATAACTAGATTTCTTTGTCAACTGCATTATAATGAGTTCTCATCAGATCTTTAACCATGTCTATTTCTGAGGGTTTTTTTTCTCATTTATATTTATTGTTCTGATGCTCTTGCAAAATGTGTTTCATCTTCAAGGAGATTCACAGAAAGGCCTTTTGACAAATACAGGTTTCTAATGTCTTTAAGATCGTAAAACAAAGCTGAGTAAGAATTTCCAGAACTAATGGGAAAGTTGCATTCAAATAGAACAAGAATTAATAACACAGGACTAAATGAATTGAGGAAGATGATTATACTTTTTTGACTCTTGTTTGAAATACTGCTGGTTCTCTGATGTTTGCTCTTCTAGATTTAAAGAAGTCTTCTCTTAAGATATCTATGACTCACAGAAAGATGATAAAATATTCCTTTGTGAACCAACTAAAACATTTATCTTTTCTGCCTA
This sequence comes from Felis catus, assembly GCF_018350175.1. Lineage (NCBI taxonomy): Eukaryota > Metazoa > Chordata > Mammalia > Carnivora > Felidae > Felis > Felis catus. Next base: position 37,795,217 of record NC_058386.1, read on the forward strand.
CCCGAACCCTCTGAAATTTAGAAATTCTCAGTGAGTGTTCTTTCTTTCACGGCAATATGATTATTTGCATAAGTTCAGTGAGAATCTGTTCTCCTTGTAATAGGACACCACTGGAAACATTGGTTATTTTACCGAGGCTTTGTCTGGAATGTCACATTTGAGCGAAATGCATAGACTTAGATACGACAAGACAGCTTTAGGGAATTAAGGTTGACATTATGGAGCCAATGGAACCTCCTGGAAATGTTGGCCTGGTACCTTTCTTGCAGAGCTCCCAGCTGCCTTACCAGGTGAGTACAGAATGTCACTTCATGGAGGGTGCAGGAACCTCAATATATTTTGGGGACCTCAAGAAGGGGAATTCACCCAAATCTATAGGTATTGCAAGCAAGTCTGATGAAAATTATTGAGCTTGCCTCTGGCCTTGAAAGGCTATTAAAAGTTCAATCTAGAGATCCTTACGAAAAGTTCCAGTAAAGCAAATTTTAAAAAAACTTATACGACCAATCACTATTCTTGCTGAGCTTATGTAAATAATTCAGCCAAATTTGTTTAAAGTGGACTTGTTTTACAAATTCGTCTTGATTTAGCTATCTTCAATAAAAATGAGGGTGATTATAGAGAGAAAATGTTTCAATAACACATCTTTGTAGATATTAGATTTTAATACTGCTTTTTATAAACTGAACTACATGTTAAACTCTTCTTGTTTCCTCAAATATCTGGCTATGGCCCTCCAAATTACGGTTTCTGGTCGTCTTCCACTGCCTTGAATTAAAGTCATTAAAAACTAAAACTTTTTTTGGGTGCCTGGATGGCTCAGTCGGTTGAGCGGCCGACTTCGGCTCAGGTCATGATCTCACAGCTCGTGAGTTTGAGCTTGGCGTCGGGCTCTGTGCTGACAGCTCAGAGACTAGAGCCTGCTTCGGATTCTGTGTCTCCCTCTCTCTCTGCCCCTCCTCTGCTCATGCTCTTTCTCTCTCTCTCAAAAATAAATAAACATTAAAAAAGAAACTAAAACTTTTTCTTGATGCCCTGCGAACTGAAGCTGGACAAATTTAAGGTCAACTTCAGAAAAATTGCCACAAAGCCCATGTATAGACAATCTTTGTGCCTGTTGTTCTATGGGCCATTCAAAAGGATCACCAGAGACACTGGATTTACAAACCAGAAAAACCCATCTGATTGCTACTGCCTGCTCCCACTCCATCTGAGGATGCTGTGACTCTGACATTTAGAAATCTCAGTGACAGCATTGTGGAATCAGGTATTGGGTTTATAATTTGCTCTGACCATTAGCCTATGTTTTTCTTTTGTTTCCATAGAAGTGCCTCTTATTAATTACCTGATTGCTTACTAAAAAAACAGAGTCTATGTGATGGCTAGCTAACACCACCTGCTACCTATATTAACTGCTCATGGGAAATAAGAATCCATATAGATGAAATCGGGTGGCAAGTCACTTGGCTACAAGAGGCCCTTGACTATGTTCTTACAAAAATCAGGGGAGTCTATACGGTGATTAACACATTGTGCTGTGTATGGATCAATTTATCTGGAGAGGTTAAAGAAAGCTTCTAGATCATTGGGCCAGTAACTAAATGCACAGTTTCCCATGAAGCCACCCCTACCTCCTCCTCCCTCAGTGGGACTCCTTGTTTTCCTAGTTTCCAGGCCTTTCATCGTTATACCTTCTTGTTGGACCCTTAATAACCCTACTCCTTATTCTAATGTTTGGACCTTGTATCCTAAAGTTACTAACAAAATGTATTTTCTCTCACCTCAACCAGTTAAATCTTCAGATGGTGGTCCACAAACAGCCCTGAAACAAATGAGTATAAAGACCCACTAGGCCGAGTCACAACTTCCTTCTACTCCCCACTGCATCCAGGGTTCCTAAAATTTAGGTAACGAGGACTTCTGGAGCCCTCTGGCAGGGTGAACGTCCCACACCAGCATGAAGTAGTTACAGAAGATGGACCATCACCCATTTTCCCTTAAAAGATTTTAAGGGCTCAGAGTCCTTGAAGAAGAAATGTAGGTAGTTAGTTAGGCTCTAACAGGATACCTGGAGCTCAACACCAAGGAGTCATGGTCAACTATGGAGAAGGTCAGAGGCCTGTCCTGGTAGCACTCCACAGGAGCTGGATCATACCAGACAGGCCCAAGATGGTGGATGCCATGACAGAAAACCTCTGACCAAATAAGGAAGAAAAAGTAATAAATATTCTGCCCCCTGGTTAACCACTGTCAATAAAAGATAGAAACCCAATCCCCAGGCTACACAGATGTCTTCCAAGCATGCTAGTGTTCACTTGCTCTCTCCCCTTTCCTCTCTCTCTCTGTCCCTCCCCAGCATTTGTATCTCAAGAGTGTACATTTTGCTTTAATAAACTTTCCTATTTGTGTTTCTCATCCACTGTGCTCTGTGTCCATCCTTGAATACGTGCTGTGACAAGACCAAGAACCTCCAAGGACTCCCCAGTTCACCCGGCAGCGATTGAAAGAATGTAACATTAGGAAAGTTTGCATTCTGATAAAAACTAGGATTACTAAATTTAAACACACAATAGAGACAGTGAAGAACAGATTGAAAAATGAGAAAGAAAAAAAAATAAACAGTTCTTTTAACAGATGAAGGGGTAAGGAAATAAAGCTTATAAGTAAAATGAATAAAAATATAAGAGTATGTTTCTCTCTTATATTTTCCACAAAACTGCATGATGCAAATTAACTGTAATAGGAACTTCAGGCAAATACCCTGTTTGTCCCTCCAGATCCACTTGCTATCTTTTTGCCCAGCTCTTTCTCCTAGGAGGGGACCTGCAGAGATGGCTTCAAGGGTTCAGGCTATGAGAGGCACTGGCAAGAGATGGGAATGTGGGAGGAGAACAAAGCCCAGGTATCTCTTCTTCCAGCTGGCCACTGCTCAACAGTGGCTACGTTCCTCTACTGAAGGGCACGACCCCTGTATCTAGCCCTCTCCTAGAGATACTGACCCAGGTGCGGTCCACAGTTCTTTCTACATCTTGGAAACCACTCCTTCCCTCTACCCTTTCAGACTCAGGGGAGGTCACTGAACCTCAGCTCTTTTATCCCTCCTGCTCTGCCTTTTGCTTTCCTTTAGCCCTTTCTATACCTTTGTAACTCATTAAACTCTACCCAATTACCTTATTTGAGAATTACATCAATATTATGCTAAGATCGTCCCTGATGTTCCACAAAGCCCTCTTGCTCAACTTTAGACACCAACAGTTAAAGTCAGAAATCGACAAGACTGTCGTAGACTCTAAGTCTAAAGTTCTCTCTTGGCCAGCAAGAGAGTGGGACACAGGATTAAAAGGATTAAAAATGGCTAATGTCCAGGAAAAGACAAGAGCCCCGAATAAGGGTCCTTGCCCCATATTTATTAAGATCAGAAGGCTTACAAATGTGATGGGCATGCACAAGGAGACAATGAATCTGCGAACATTAACTCATGGGCATGAGGGAAAGGGGGTTTTGAAGATATACGGTGTTTGGGCTTTGGGTCAATATAAAACAAAATCCCGGCACTGGGCCGATGGGCAGATGGTTGTTAACGGCAGACAGGAGGCGCCGTGTCTGTTTATCTTAGCCAGCCTAGGGGATGAGACAGACAGGGGGAATAACCTCAGGGTTAACAAGGCACCTTTTCTTTTGTTAACCATCTCTGCTCTGGGCTGCTTCACCTGCAGCGCAGCAGTCTATAACCCTATTTACCTCTTTACCTAACTTGGTCCTTCCCTCCTGTGAAAGCAGCTTTCTGCTATAGTACTAAATTGGGGGGCAATTTTGCCCTGAATGCCTAATCTTGCTTACCTCATTTATCTTTGCATTGGGGGCCTTTGCCCCCCACTCTATTCTGGGGCCTTTGCCCAGAATTCTGGGGGTCTTATCTTGTTTTCTTGTTTACCCAAGCTTGGGTAAGAGCACCCTATGGCTTTGTAATTCTTTATGCCTTGTTAACCCATTGGTGTAAGCCCAGGGAATTTCTAAGCTTATTCCCCACACAAGCCTGCTTAACTCATGCTCTAACTAAAACCAATTATGCTTATTTCTGATCCCACTTTCTTGAGGTATTAATAAGATGTTTTGCAATGATCAGAGCTTTCTAACTGTCAGACCGGAAAAGTCCTGATAACAACGGAATGCCTAGAAGGCCACACCCGACATGTCCCCTTCCCTGCCCATGATCCTGTGCTGAACAGACACCGACCCCCCACGCATGACCACATGCTCTCTGTCTCTTGCACGTTCCCCTTCATAGAACTCTAGGTGTCCATCTTGTGGGTGGAGAGGTCGCTTGTTAAGACTTTAGGCTGCCACCTCCCCGGCTCACTAAACCCAAAATAAATGTCTCCCTTTCTCTTTTCCAAACCCCTTTCTCTTGCGTTATTGGCTTTTCTTGCAATGAGTTTATCTGAGGTGTTTTTTTTTTTTTTTTTCAACAGTGTTGGCAAACCCAGCCAGGAACTGTGTTTTCAATTTCTATAGCTCCCTCCTGCATCAGAATCCCCTGGGACAGAGCAGTTGTCCAGGAAAGCACCAGAGCTCACTGGTTCATTTCCTGAGTTAGCAGCTGTGATAGATCCATCAGTAACATAAGCACTAATCTAAAAAACATAATAATAGCAAGAATAAAGGAAAAACTTCAGGCTTTAGGTCAGAGTGGCCCTCTAGTCAGAGGACATAATGAAAGAGGTTCTTACTTTGAAAGGAAAAAGAAAAAAATCTCTAGGATAGTGCAAAGATTAGAAAGAAAATCATAAAATCATCCAGGCAGGGGGAATAACAAGTTACCTATGATAAAATAATTTTAAAAGATCAGGTTGGAATCAGATCTTTTTTTCTGTAATGCTAATTGTTAGAAGACACTGAAGCATCATCAACAAAATTTTGAGAGCCTACTTGAGCTGGAACAGAAAGTCACTTATAGCCATTCAAGAACTTAGAGAGTGTACCATCCACAAATAGCTGTGAGTAATATTTTCTTTTTTTTTCTTTTCTTTTCCTATCTTTTCTTTCTTTCTTTCTTTCTTTCTTTCTTTCTTTCTTTCTTTCTTTCTTTCAGCACTTGTTAGCATTTAATGAACCTCCTTCCACATGGCTTCAGGCTACCAGGACACAGGACCCCCCCCCCCCCCCCCCCCCGCAAATACATCTGTAATATTTCCTCAGCTCCTCTACTGAAGAATTTCACCTTCACAATGCCAGGCTGTTTGGAGGGGGGGGCTTTTCCTTTCCCAAAATGTAAAAGAAAAATTTTTTTAATGTTTATTTACTTTTGAGAGAGAGAGAGAGAGACCATGAGCAGGGCAGGGGCAGAGAGAGAAGGAGACACAGAATCCGAAGCAAGCTGCAGGCTCTGAGCTGTCAGCACAGAGCCCAACATGGGGCTCAAACTCACGAACCTCGAGATCATGACCTGAGCTCAAGTGGGACGCTTAACCGACTGAGCCACCCAGGTGCCCCTCTCAAAACTTTGTAGTAGCCCAATCATGCCACATCAATGATAGGCGCAGCTCCAGTTGTGTTTCTGGCAGCCATCCCCCTTGTCAGCTCACTGACCATGGTCGACAGTTTATCAAGGCTGACAGTTGGACAGAAGCTCTGGTTCCTCTTTAAGTGGTAATGCATCACCCCAACTTTTCCAAAGTAGCCTGGGTGACACTTGTCGAAGTTCATCCTGTGGTGATGCTGCCAGCATTTCCCTCACCTCCCCAGTTCTTCTGGTGTTTGCCAATGCGGCCATGGCCATGGCTCAAGCGAAGTTTCCGGGTCTTCCTCAGTCTGGATTGCATGTTGGCCGTCCAGACAAAAGAGAGTCTGAATTGTATTTTCAAGGAAAGGATAAGTTCCAACAAACCAAAATGTGTCATTGCAATAAATAATTTCAATAGAGAGAAAATAAGATTTAAAAACAATTGTACTGACTGCTTGAGATCACTAATATTTATGTTCAGTGTTGAAATAATTGTTAACATGGTTATAAAATGTGATAAATAACTTTTGAAAGAATAGACATACAATTATAAAATACACTAATCTAGGGGTGCCTCAGTCGGTTAAGTGTCCAACTCTTGATTTTGGCTCAGGGCATGATCTCATGGTTCCTGGATTCAAGCCCCACACTGGCCTCCATGCTGACGGTGTGGAGCCTGCTTGGGATTCTGTTTCCCTCTCTCTCTCCCCTCCCCTGCTTTCTCTCTCTCTCTCTCTTTCTCTCTCTCTCTCTCAAAATAAATAAATATTTAAAAAAATTTAAAAATTAACTAATCTAGCTTTAACATCCCAGGTTATTCTAACAAAAACTGCAAAGGAAGGGGGAAAGGATAAAAATAAAATATGCCAACATTTCTTTATCCTTTCTGTTTCAATGGAAAAAAATGATTTTTCAGTCATTTCAAAGGAAAAAACGATTTTAATGTGTAGAGAATTACAAAATAACTTCAGTAATACTTCTAAATCACAAATGAAATGATCAAGTTAGAGTAAAAAGTCAGAAAGAATATGCAGTAAAATATTAATAACATGTTAGAAAACATAATTCAACCAACTAAGTTTGAAGATCTAATTGGCTTTATTAAGTGATTCAGGATTTGGACAGCATCCCACCTAGCAAGTAAAGAGAGACGTGAAGAGTTGAACAAAATGGAAGTTTTTAGGGGCACCTGGGTGGCTCAGTCGGCTCATGTCATGATCTCAAAGTTCATGAGTTCGAGCCCTGTGAGGGGCTCTGTGCTGACAGCTCAGAGCCTGGAGCCTGCTTCACATTGTGTCTTCCTCTGTCTCTGTCCCTCCCCCCTCACACTCCCTCTCTGTCTCTCAAAAATAAATAAAACATTAAAAATAATTCAAAATGGAAGGTTTTATAGGCAGGAGGGTGGGGCAAGGAAGCTATTAGCAAAAGAAAAGATTGTTTCAGGCCAGGATGGGTGTTTTTGGGGGGGGGGGGGAAGGGAACAGAGTGTTTTTTATCAAGCAGATTACCTCACTATAGCGCTAATAAGGAAAGTTCAGGTTGACTGTGATAGTCACAATTCTGTCAACAATTGTTTATTACATTTCATAACCATGTTAACAATTATTTCAACACTGAACACTAAATATTACTGATCTCAAGTAGTCTGCACAATTGTTTTTAAATCATATTTCCTCTCTATTGAAATTATTTATTGCGATAACACGTTTTGGTTTGTTGGAATTTATCTTTGAAAATACAACTCAGACTCTCTGAGAGATTAAATCTAAGTTTGGTTTGCTGTCGTGGGGAGCAAGCGACTCCGGTTTGGGCTTGTTGTTTCTTTTCCAACAAATGCTCACTCCTGAATTGTGAAGTCCTGGAGATTCTTACTTTTCATTTTTTGCTCATCTATATTTTGCATTTTTCCATAATGCATACATATTTACTAATGCAAAATCAAACACATGCGAATTTCCATATCTTGCAAAATGAAATTAAGCTATCATGCTCTTAATTTCTTGAAATTTGCATATCTCCTGGGTTTTTTGTTTTGTTTTGTTTTGTTTTCAAAAATACTCGAGGCAGTTTAACAGACTTAAAGTGTAAGACACACACTGGGTCTGGATCAAGTTGAGCAAATTTTGTTGTTGGAGATTCCTGGGAACTTAAGAGGAAGGGGGAATCACAAGTAAGAATAAACATACTGCCAACCTTAAGAATAAAATAGCCAGTTATTTGACTAGCAAAATGAGGTTATCCAGGAAGAGCAGAGGAATTGCAATTCAGGTCAAGGAAACTATGGCAAGCCATAGGCAAGTCCAAAGAGACAAAGGCAAGGTCAGCTTTCATTAGGTAGTAGGAGGAAATTGGGGAGGGTTCTTTTGAACAAAAGTTCACTAGAGAAGAACAAGGGTTGGAGGTTGTGGTGGTTTCTCATTGGCTGTAAGCAGTGGTTAGTGCGATGTTGCTGGGGCAGGGAGGGATCTTCCTTTTTTTTTCTTAAAAGCAGGAGATGAAATATCTATGTGAAAAATGTCTCCCTGTTGTCGAGATAATTCTTATCTTCCTTCTTACCGCAGGTGATGCTGGCTGCAAGGAGTGGTTCATGCATGAGAGTGCCCCCTTCAGGGCTTCCTGACTGTATCTTATTTTTATTTATTTATTTTTTTAAGTCTATTTATTTATTTTGAGAGAAGGAGAGAGAGAGAGAGAGGGAGAGAGAGAATCCCAAGCAGGCTCTGCACTGTTTGCACAGAGACCAATGTGGGTCTTGATTCCACAAACCGTGAGATCATGACCTAAGCTGAAATCAAGAGTTGGATACTCGACCAACTGAGCCACCCAAGCATGCTGCCCCACCCCCCGCTCCATTTCAAATGAGATTTCCTTTATTTGCTTTCATAATACTAATTAAATAATATAATCATTTCAAAACTGTATGAGAACATGCTAGAAATAATTCAAATCAACAAAATGACTTCCAAAAATCAATAATCCCCAGGGTGCATGGATGGCTCAGATGGTTAAGCCTCTGACTTCGGCTCAGGTCATGATCTTGCAGTTTGTGGGTTCAAGCCCCACACCAGGCTCTGTGCTGACAGCTCAGAGCCTGGAGCTTGCTTCATATTCTGTCTGTCTCTCTCTGTCTCTGCTTCTCCTGCATTCTCTCTCTCTCTCTCTCTCTCAAAAATAAACATTAAAAAAATTTAAAAACCAATAATCCCCAATGCTATTAACTTCTGAGAATCCCATAGTGTATATCTTTTGGGTTTTCCCTAACTCCCCCTTTTCTAAGAAATTCCCTCCCCTCACACACATGGTGGCAGTGGGAGTGGCTATATGTCATGTTGGTGCAGTGTGATTGTGCCTTATCACAGTTCACAGGACCACAGGGGACACCTGAACCAAGCGGGGATGCTAGACATGGGCTGAAGAGCGCCAGGTCATTCTCTCTGTAGATGCTTTACCTGTTACACACATCGTTCGGACTGTTGCTACCATATTCCTCCTCGTGGACTGAGGAGCTGAGAAGCCAAAAAAGGCTGCCTCAATTTTGACCTCAAACTTTTTAGTTGGGTTCTTCTTTCTAGCTTGTCTCTTGGATTCTGTGGAAGACCCTGCGGGCAAAGCATCGCCTGATGGGAACCAAAACTACCCCTTCAAGCAACAAGGACTGCCCTGAGCCAGCAAGAGCCCATCCGTGATTGACCTCAAGACAGTGATCGATTTGATCACTGCCCTCACTGCCCACCTGCATGTACCCACCCGCCTTTGCCCCACATTTTCCTTATATAAACCTGCAAATATTTTTGGCATTTGCAGAAACTAGTCCGCTGTCTGCCTGGTGTTGGCCTCCCTGAAATAAATTCCTTTCTTGTTTCACCTCCACTCATTTCTCTCTTTACCTTTGGATTTTGTCAGTGGTGAGTGGCAGAACCTGGTCTGTTTGGGACCCGGGGAGCCAGAGGCTCTTTGCACTGCTGCAGGCAGCCTATAGAGCTGGTTTGCAGACACAGGGAAGAAGGAAGAGAGACACGGCAGGTGTGACAATGACTTGATCATATACTTGCTTCTTGTTCCAGTTTTTTTCTACACTCCAGCTCTGTTCCTGTCGGGATTCCAAAGCCACCTGAGGCAGTACCCTGCAGTAGTTCAGATCACAGGCTGTGACATTAGATTGCCTGGATTTGAATCTTCATTACTAGCTATGAGACCGTTTGCAAGTCCCATTATCATGTTAAGCCTTGGCTTCTTCATCTCTAAGATGGAAAGAATATTAGGCCCTATTTTATATCATTGGGGTGAATACGAAATGAATTGATACATTTTATTTATTTTATTCTTTAAACATTTTTTTAAAGGTTAATTTATTTTGAGAGAGAGAGAAAGAAAGAGCTCGAGCAGGGGAGGGGCAGAGAGAAAGAGAGGGAGAGAGAGAATCCCAAGCAAGTTCCACACTGTCAGCACAGAGCCTGACGTGGGGCTCAAAGTCATGACCCATGGGATCACAACCTGAGCCAAAATCAAGACTCGGATGCTTGACTGACTGAGCCACCCGGGCACTCTGAATTGATACATTTTAAATATTTGATATTAATTAAGTGCTAGATATTAACTATTAACTATATTAAAGACTGTATATTAACAAATTATGTTAATACTATATAATATTAAGTTATGATACCTATTAATTAACTACTAATACCCTTATAATACATTAAGATTTCTGCTTAAGTATGTACTCTCAAGAGGCCATGCAGATCTGTGATTCCTTTCTAGAAGTATACCAGGAATGATTCAAAGGCTGGTGTTGGGGGGGAAGGTGGGGTCACAATCAAGGAAGAAGAAAGGGACATAGGCAAATAGTTAAAAGTGTGAGCTTTTCAGTCACTATGCACATTATGTCCTGTTTTTGCCTTTTACTAGTCATGGGGTCTTAAGAAAACTACCAAGCATGAAATGTGTGTAATAATAGATCTGACTCATAGAGAAGTTGTAAAATTTCTTCAATGAGAACATATACCAGTTGTCTGTCACCTAGCAATGCTAAATAAATATTTTATTATTTTAATCATTATTACTAACTCCACATTTAGGTGACCAACACATCAAGTGGCCGAGTTGGAGAGGTAAGGGATCTAGACATAGTTTATACTTCTTTGTCAAGAGACATAAGACTCATCAGCATGCCTTTCTCCTAATTCATAATGTCCCAGCTACAGTTCGCTCTTCTTTCTTATTTTATTTAAAAAAATTTTGTTTAAATCTTTATTCACTTTTGAGAGACAGAGACAGAGCATGAGCAGGGGAGGGGCAGAGAGAGAGGGAGACACAAAATCTGAAGCAGGCTCTGGGCTCTGAGCTGTCAGCACAGAGCCTGACTCAGGGCTCAAACCCACAAACTGTGAAATCCTGACCTGAGCCGAAGTCAGACGCTCACCCGACTGAGCCACCCAGGCGCCTCTGCAGTTTGCTCTTCTTATAGATGGATTACTTTAATTTCTTGAGATCTTAGATTGTTATTGTGTGTTAGTAATAAGATTTCTGCTTCAATGTCTTAAATCCAGCAGGGACTACTGAAGTTAATTTAGCCAATTGACAGGTGTTATGTATTTAAAGTAAGGACCTAAGATCCACAAGTAAATAAAAATCTAGAAATCTATCTTCTTGTTGAAAGTCCTTATAAGACAGGAGTTGAAGAGCTACTTGAATGTTTAAAAATAAAAGTTATAGGGGTGCCTGGGTGGCTCAGTCAGTTCAGCGTCCAACTCTTGGTTTCAGTTCAGGTCATGATCTCATGGCTTCTTGGGTTCGAGCCCCACATTGGCTCTGCGCTGACAGCACAGAGCCTGCTTGGAATTCTCTCTCTCTCTCTCTCTCTCTCTCTCTCTCTCTCTCTCTCTTTCTCTCTGTCCCTCCCCTACTCACGCTGTCTCTCTCTCGAAATAAATAGACTTAAAATTTTTTTAATAAAAAAATAAAAGTTATGAAGCTTTATTTTGTTTTTCCACAAACAAACTTTTCCAGGCCCCTACTAAACCACTACTTTGCATGTTTGCAGAAATGAATGAATGAACATCTTATCAGAGCCAACCAAATCAATGAACGCGAGGTCAGTGAAGAAACCTCCCCAAGCACGGATTCTTAACTTGGGTGGACTACAGAATCACTCGGGAAGCCTTTTCGAAACATACATTTCCAGGCTCCATAGACAGCTCAACTGAACCAGCACTTCTGGGTAGTGCAACCAGGCAAACTGTATTTTCAAAAAGCCCTCCAAAGGATTCCAAGAAGCACCCAGGGCTAGGAATGTAAGCGATGCCTAGGCTGAAAGGCCTCAGAAATGCAAATTACTCCCGTGAGTTTAAGGTGCCCTGAATGGAACTGACTTGCACCTTTTGTTCTACTCTGAATTTATCTTTAAGGCTCTGTGCTCCTACTGGGGGCCTCTTGGAAGAAGGAATCAGAATGGCCCAAAGAAGCAGAGAAGTCTGTGGGAAGAGCTCCTGGTTGAATTCCCTTTCCGCATAAAATTGGAAAGCTGGCATTATTACAAGGTGTGATGTGGCCCCAATTCTATACCCTCTCTGTATCTATGCCCCTTGCCCTGTATCTGTGAAATACCCTTCCACTCTGTGTAGGGTGTTTGCCCCTTCCTTGGCTCTGGGCTCAACCATATGATTTGCTCAGGTTTGGGATTTTAGAAATGTGAACAGGCAGGGGCATGGAAAATGTCTTCATGTTCCTGCTAGCTCTCTCATGCTTAGGCCTTTGCCATGAGAATGCAGCCTTCTGGAGAATAAGGTATGTATATCAAAGCTAGGTAGATAAATTGTCCTAACTGGGGCAACTGATCATCAGCCAACCTCCGGAGCCTAGCCAAAAGATTTGAGCTCCGTAGCCAACATGCAGTTGACTATAGATGCACAAGTGAGCCCAACTGAGACCAGAAAAACTGTCTCACCCACCCAAGGTTTCATGAGTTAATAAATCCTTATGGTTTTAAGCCTTGGAAGTGTGGTATGCTTTGCTACACAGCATTATTAGAACAAGAGATAACTGATATACAAGGAAATCTAGGTATTCATGGTTCCAGGAATCATGATCATAAGAATTATCTGAATTTGAAAATATTCTCAAGTATTTTTTGGAATCCAGCTTCTTCTCTGTATCTTAATAGGTATTACAAAAAATTGCCTATTAGTGGTAGGAGCCTGGGGCTCCTGGGTGGCTCATTCGGTTAGGCATCCCACTCTTAGTTTTGGCTCAGGTCATGATCTCATGGTATCATGGGTTTGAGCCCCACATCAGGCTCTACACTGGCAGCAGGGAGACTGCTTGGGATTCTCTCTCTTTCCCACTTTCTCTGTCCCTCCCCTGATCATGCCATTTCTGTCTCTCTCAAAATAAATAAACAAATAAATAAATAAATAAATAAAAATTGGTAGAGGCCTATGAGGGATAGAAGTAGGGACAAGTAAATACAAGCAGTGTAGGGGAGAGAAACATGATTCTTTGTACTCTGTTCATCTTAGGTTCATTGACTGGGGCCCACAGATCCAACTGATAAAAGACAAATTAACAAGAGAACAAAAAAAGTCAGTGCCTTCTCCATTGCTAAGACTTGCTATTTATGGTAAGGAGAGGGAGAGATGTCTACAAATGGAAATTTTCTTTTTAAATGGAAATCTTTTTTATAAATGGAAATTTCATTTTCAAAAGGAAAACGTGTGCCCTGCTTTTAGTGCTTTTTCAGAGTCTGCTGGGTATAAATGGCCTCTAGCTCAAAATAATCTGTATGCCAAAGAGTCATGTTTTGGGGTGGCATATTCTTGTACCCTCCATTGGAAAAAAGCTCTAAAGAGAAGAGGAAATTTGTGGTTAGAGAAAGGTGTGGGCTCTAGGGCAAGAAGGAAAAAACAATGTAGACAGCAGAACAGAGCATAAAAAAGTGGTCCTAAAAAAGAACAGTTAAAGAATCTACGATGGAAACTGATTTTTCACTTTGCTTTTTAATCCTGTACTGATTCTTACTAGAAATGGTGCACTCAATCACAGCTATGATTCCTCAGATTCTACCATGATCCCAGACTGAGATCTTTAGCTGAACCTTTGGTTTGAGTCTGCCAAGAAAGACTATGCACTCTTGTTGGAAACAATAGTTGTGTGGGGATATAGATTGTTTCAGTCCATTTGAGCTAAGTCCCAGCACTTTCTTTTAAGGAATAACAGCAAGTTAAAATGAAGAAATGAAGGCATTTAAAAAATTTTTTTTAATGTTTACTTATTTTTGAGAGAGAGAGAGACAGAATGCGAGTGGGTTGGGGCAGAGAGAGAGGGAGACACAGAATCTGAAGCAGGCTCCAGGCTCCGAGCCGTCAGCACAGAGCCTGACGCGGGGCTCGAACTCACAAGCTGTGAGATCATGACTTGAGCTAAAGTCATACGCTCAACCGACTGAGCCACCCAGGGATCCCCAGTCATTTTTTTAAAAGTAGGCTTCATGGCAAGCCCAGAGCCCAACATGGGGCTTGAACTCATGACCAAGAGCTGAGCTGAGATCAAGAGTGAGATGCTCAACTGACTGAGCCACTCAAGTGTCCCAAAAGGCATTTGTTTATTTTATTTTTTTTAATATTTATTTATTCATTTTGAGAGAGAGAGAGAAAGAGAGAGAGAGAGAGAGAGAGAAGGGGAGGGGCAGAGAGAGACAATCCCAAACAGGTTCCATGCTCAGCATGGAGCCCAAACTAGGGCTCCATTTGACTACTGTGAGGTCACAACCTGAGCCAAAATTAAGAGTTGGATGCTTAATCAACTGAGTCACCCAGGCGCCCCAAAAGGCATTTGTTTTAAATGCCATAAAAAGTGCACTGGGATATACAGCCTTTCCAGAAACCTGCATTCTGATTCCTTACTTCCTTAGGATTCCTTATGATTTTAGTAAATATCATAAAAATAATAAGAAGATAGTATGGGTACATGTAATATTGGTACATTATCCAATGGCAGAATCAATAAGGAAGAATATCAAGAGAGTAATAGATCTAATTAAATAAAAACTGAAAGTGATTGCATTAGAAAAATGAAATAAATCAAAATTAAAAGCAAATAATGAATTAAAAATGTATAATACATATGAGAGATAACGGTTTGATATCTTTAATATAGAAGAAACTCTTTTATAATAATGAGAAATGACAAATCACTGTAGTAGAAAAATGGGCAAAACATATAAACTGTCATTTCACATAATAAGAAATACTATGGCCAACAAGCATATAAGATATTCAAACTCACTAGTAATAAAGAATGCAAATTCAGACTTTTGCTTCTGGCCAAGATGTGGTAACAGGGACTAGAATTACCTTTATACCTGAAACAACTAAATAAAAGAGAAACAAATATAAGAAATGACAGTTTTCAAGACACTGGATACCAAGCGATGAAGGACAATGGTACCTATGGGATGAGAAACAAATGAGGTGAATCCTGTCATTACTCAGGCTACTGACAGAGTTTCCAGGCTGAGGCACATGGAGGTGCAACCCAGGCAGAAAACAAAAAACTCCCTGAGTTGAAGAGACAGAGCTAAGAGTTCAGGGAGACCAGGATGTCTAGAGTTCACAGGATAGGATACTGAAGAGGAGAGAAATTCAGAGAGAGAGAGAACTCCAGAGATCCAGAGATCTGTAGAGGGCCCTCCTTGAGTAGTTGGCGGAGTACTAATCAGACCCTGGGTGTGATAGGAAACCATGCAAAGGCAGGGAAAGAACCATTTGGAAGGATTAAGGTACTACGCACTACTCATGCATGGCTGGGAGCAGCGCCTACTTCTATTAGCCAGATTGGAACACTCGGAATTCACGGGACATTGGGAAAACAAGTCAGAAAGATTTTGCCTTGGTACAAGGGAATAATTACATTTGATGCGGTTCAGGACACATTACTCCAAAATATGGCACGTTGGCATATTGAAATTTTAAGCTGAAGGAATTTGAGGAATGGTGCGTATAGGAAAGACTTTCTAATCTCCTGAAGCAGATAACACTCTTGTGTGAAAGGTTGTGAAAGCTCCTTTTCCAGAGAAAAGGAGCTTTCTTATCTCCCACTGAGGGACATTCAGAAGAATCTGAAGGAACAGGTCTTGCTGTTTCTCCCACTTTACCACACTTAGCTCATACCCTTGTTGTCCTATCACATTTTCCCATAACTTTTCACTCCTCGTCAACCCTACCATAAAAAATGCTCAGACTTGGTGCGCCTGGGTGGCTCAGTTGGTTAAGCATTGGCTTCAGCTCAGGTCATGATCTCAGGGTTCATGAGTTTGAGCCCTGAGTCAGGCTCTGTGCTGACAGCTCAGAGCCTGGAGCCTGCTTCGGATTCTGTGGCTCCATCTACCCCTGCCCCTCCCCTGCTCATGCTCTCTGTCTCTCTCTCTCTGTCTCTCAAAAGTAAATAAAAACATTAAAAAAATTTTTTTTAAATGCTCAGACTTAACTGTTTCTTCAGGTCTTCATTTCTTTAGAAAGCTCCTGTGTCACAGAAAACTTATACTAAATAAATAAGTTGTTTCACTTTTTTTTTATTCATCTGTCTTTTCTTACAGGGGCCCAGCCAGAACTTTGAAAGGTAGAGGGAAAATTATTTTTTCCTCCTCTGCAGCCCTATCGTGCACATTGCTCCAGACCTAACAAATCATAAAATCAAGGAATGAGGGATTAAGTGTTTCCAAATGACGTAACCATATAGCAGTAAAAGAAGCTTTAAAACATTTATATAAATACAAAAAAATCCAGGAATCAAGTTAAAAGTCACAACGTTTGCATTTAAACAAACATTTCCAAGCATGCAAAGAAGCAGAAGAGTCCAATGAGAATTGACCCATATGAGAATAATCAATGGAAGATAACACAAAATTAACACAGCTGTTTAAAATTCACAGGTAAGAACATTAATGGTTATTATAAGTATATTCTGTATGCTCAAAAAGTCAAGGAGCGACATGGAAAATATTAAAAAGTCTCCAACTGAATTTATAGAAATGAAAACTATAATATATGAGATGAAAAATACACTAACTGGGATTAAGAAAATATTAAGTCATTGCAGAGGAAAAGTGAACATGAAGACACAGCAATAGAAACAATCCAAAATGAAATACGGAGAAAGAAACAATTTAAAAACCAAATAGTCTAGGGACACTTGGGTGGCACAGTTGGTTAAGCATCCAACTCTCAATCGGCTCAGGTCATGATCTCACAGTTTGTGAGTTCAAACCCTGCATCGGGCTCTGCTCTGATAAGGCAGAGCCTGCTTGGGATTCTGTCTCTCCTTCTCTCTGCCCCTCCCTTGCTTGTGCTGTCTCTCTCTTTCAAAATAAATAGACTTAGGAAAAACATTTATGCAAAAAAATATATGCAAAAAAGAACATAGACATATACCTCACATTTCACTCAAAAATGAACTCAAAATGGATCGTAGACCTAAATGCAAAACATAAACCTTTAAAAATTCTAGAAGAAAATAAAGCAAAAGTCTGTGTGATGTTAGGTTTAGTTTTCAGGAGCTTTTAGATACAAGACCAAAAGCATGATCCATACAAAAATTGGTAAGTTAGACTTTAGCAACATTAAAAACGTCACTTTGCAAAGGGCATTGCTAAGAATGAAAAAAAGACAAGCCACAGATCAGAAGAACATATCTGCAAATCAAATATTTGATCTAAAGGACTTATATTCAGAATATCTAAAAAACTCAAGAATAAGAAAAAAACCCAATTAAAAATGGGCAAACGATCTGAACAAACACATCAACGAATAGAATAGACACATGACAAATGAGCATATGAAGTGATGCTCAACATCACTGCTATCAGGAAAATGCAAACTGAAACCACAATGATGGGGCGCCTGGGTAGCTCAGCGTCCAACTTCAGCTCAGGTCATGATCTCATGGTTCGTGAGTTTGAGCCCTGAACCAGGCTCTGCACTATCAGTGCAGAGCCTGCTTGGGATTCTCTCTCTCTCTTACTCGCTGCCTCTTCGCACCCTGCTCTCTCTTTCTCTCTCTCAAAGTAAATAAATAAACTTAAAAAAGATAAAAAATAAAACCGCAATGAGATACCACCATGCAAGTACTAGAAAGGCTAAAAGGAAGTGGTACCTGACCATACCAAATGCTGATGAATATACAGAACAACTGGAGTTCTCATACATACCTGGTGGGAGGAGAAAATGGTACAGTCCCTCGGAAACATGGTTTGCTATTTTCTCATAACGTTAAATGTACACTTAGCATATGACCCAGCAGTCCTACTAACTAGGCAGTTACCTGAGGGAAATAAAATCTCCAAATCAAGGAGAAACCTGTTCGTGGATGTTCTAGCCATAATTTCTAAAAAGTGGAAATAAAGCAAATGTCCATCAGCAGTTTAAAAGATAACCCGGGGTATAGTCAATAGGACACCAATAGAATGCCACTCAGCTATAAAAAGGAACAAATTATTGATATATGCCATTATGTGGATGAATGTCAAGGGCATTATACTGTGTGAAAAAAAAGCCAAGCTCAAAAGATTATAGACTGGATGATTCCATTTACATGGCACCTGGCAAAGGCAAAATTATAGGGATAGAGAAGAGATCAGTGGATACCAGGTTGTAACTACACGGGGGGAGTTTTTTTTTTTTTTTTTTTTTTGCGGTGATGAAACAGTTCTATACCCTGATTATGGCAGTTGTTATACAAATCTATACACGTGGTTAACTTAAACTCACAGAATTGTATACATACACACATACACAACCCAATGAAATACACTACGAAACACTACACACGGGGCGCCTGGGTGGCTCAGTCAGTTGAGCGTCAGACTTCGGCTCAGGTCATGATCTCGCGGTTTGTGGGTTCAAGCCCCGTGTCGGGCTCTGTGCTGACAGCTCCGAGCCTGGAGCCTGCTTCAGATTCTGTCTCCTTCGCTCTCTGCCCCTCCCCCACTCATGCTCTTTCTCTCTCAAAAATAAACAAACATAAAAAAAAATGGAAACTTCTCAAATGTCCAGCAACAAAAAAACGATAATAATCTATAGTATATACATGTACTGAGATATCATATAGCAAAAAAATTCAGAAACTACCACTACAGGTAACACTATAGATGAAATCTCAGCAACATAATAATATTGAGCCAAACACAAAAAACCCAGACACACACGTATAAATGCCTACCATGTGATTTCTTTTTTAGAATGCTCAAAAAGAGACAGATCTAATGTATTATAGATCAGGATAGTGATTAACTGTGGGGAGGAAGCAGGATTTTTAGAGACTAAGGTGTGGGGACAATGACACAGGATCATCCCTGTGGTGTTGGTAATACTCTCTTTCTTTTTCCATCAGCTGGTGACTGTTAAAATAAAGAGTCACATAGTAGACTGTCAGATCTAAAGGTGCTAATGTTTATTTCTCCATGTTTTGGCCATTTGCTTTTATATTAAAGTCAATAAAATCCAACCATTTTAGTTTACAGGCACCAATAAAATTAAAACATAAATACTGCCTAGGAATAGGAATAATAAATAGAGGACATAAGAACTGCTTTCTCCAGAGTAGTGGAACCTCCAGGTTTCAGGAGTCTTCACCCACTGCTGGGTTTCAGACACAGTGGTGGGTGGGCAGGGGGATCTCATGGAAAGAGCCTTCCAGGAATAACTTGCTTGCAGAAGAATTTCAAGCTTGAGCCAATGGGCACGAATAATTTGAAAACCAAGAATAAGGACCTGTGTTGAGAGTTTCTTTCCATTACTGATCCATTTGTGGACTGGTGTCAAGGGAAAAAGTTTCTAAGTAGAAGCCGAGGGAGATATTTTCTTGAGCATTCCCTACGTTTTCTCCACCCAAGTGTCCCGAAGCATTTGGTTTAATCGTTTGGAGATCTCTATGCCTTTGGGACAGTATTTCAAGCCTTCATGTGTACATAGTTGCTTCTCCAGTCCCAATGCCTGTCACTGTCCATAGCATATAATACAAATCTAATCAATCCAAATTTATTCCATGGAAGAAGGAAATTAAGAAGGACAGGAGAAAGAAAGGGAGAGACATGTTTCACGGGAAGCCTAGAAGAATGGACAGAATGGCGGCTACTCCGTACTTGAAATGATAACGATTAAGAGTTTACAAAATAGGGGCACCTGGGTGGCTCAGTCAGTTGAGCTTCCAACTTGTGATTTCAGCTCAGGTCATGATCCCAGGGTCATGGGATTGATCCCTGTGTCAGGCTCCACACTGAGCACAGAGCCTGCTTAAGATTCTCTCCCTCCCTCTGCCCCCTAGCCTGCTCTCTCTCTCAAATAAAAAATAAAGTAATTTAAAAAATTTTTTAAAGTTTCCAAAATTGAAAACAGACATGCATATTCATATCATAAGGCATTCCAAATAGCACACAAGATGAGTAAAAAGAAATTTCCTACAGGAGCCCCTGGGTGGCTCAGTTGGTGAAGTGTCCGACTCTTGGTTACAGCTCAGGTCATGATCTCATGTTTTGTGAGTTTGAGCCCCACATCAGGCTTTAGGCTGGCAGCATGGAGCCTGCTTGGGATTCTCTCTCTTCCTCTCTCTCTGCACCTACCTCACTCGCGCTGCCTCAGTCTCTCTCAAAATAAATAAATAAACTTAAAAAAAAACCCAAATTTCCTAAAAATATCTTAGTGAAACTACAGAAACCAAGGATAAAAATGAAAATCTTGAAAGCTACAATAGAGAAAAAGAGAAAGAGAAAGAGAAGACGAAAAGGGCACTTTTACTGTAAAAAAGGAATCCACTTTGGTCAAGATGGTATTGTAAGAACATGTTTTTGGTTTTTTATTTTTATTTAAACTCTAGTTAGTTAAAATACAATGCAATATTGGTTTCAGGATGTGAGAACATGCTTTGACCTCCAAGCATGTTGAAGTGATGGATAAAATATTTTTTTTAATTTTTTTAACATTTATTTATTATTGAGAGACAGAGAGACACAGAGCATGAGCAGGGGAGGGGCCGAAAGATGGAGAGACACAGAATCTGAAGCAGGCTCCAGGCTCTGAGTTGTCAGCACAGAGCCCTACGCGGGGCTTGAACTCACAAACCGCGAAATCATGACCTGAGCCAATGTCGGACGCTTAACCGACTGAGCCACTCAGGCGCCCCTGATGGATAAAATATTAAGAAGGGAAAGTAAAAAGATATAACCGGACTTAGAGGCAAGATAAGCATCTCAAAAACTAAACAATGAACGAAGAACTATGAGCAAAGCTAAAGCCACAAGCTAGCTGGAACTTAGGGTTGAAATCAGAGACGACCTGGTGTTTAGGGCAAAAAAAAAAAACCAAAAAAACAAAAAAACAAAAAAAAGGAATTAAAATTTTCATTCAAGTAGGTGGCCAAAATTGAGGCCTCTCCCTGAAACCATCCTTCCTGAAAGGAGGCTGAAAATCTCTCTTCCCCTGGTTTATAACTAGAGCTTCAGCTCATGAAACACAACAGGCCTGGGGCACTGGAAGACAAAGATACAGGTACCGAATCAGCCATATCCCCAATGCCATCACAGGATAAGTACTGCCGATTGTCAAATGTGGCCTAGTTCCAGATGGGGCAATGCATAGTTTGAGTGGAGGGATAAGAGGAGAGAGACAGCGAGAGAAAAAGGAAAAAAAACAAAAAACAAAAAACAAAAAAAACGAAACAAACGAAAAAACACAGCTTAAATAGGCCCATCGTGCTTGCGGAGCCATGGCCATCATTGCCATTGCTGCCAATGAGCCAAATTACGTGGCTGCTTCCCCGAACATCAGTCCTGGCCAACAGAGGATAGCCTAATGTTGGTATTCTTCCTAACAGAGCACACCTGATGGCTTTGGTGAAATACTGCATTCTCTGTAGTCCTTCCCATGGAAGGAGTGATTTCACTTTTTTTTTTTTTAATATTTATTTAGTTTTGGTGCAAGCAGAGGAGGCGCAGAGAGAGGGGGGACAGAGGATCCGAAGTGGGGTCTGCGCTGACAGGCTGGCAACGGCAAGCCTGATGCGGGGCTCGAACTCACCAACCGCGAGATCATGACCTGAGCCGAAGTCGGATGCTCGACCGACTGGGCCACCCAGGTGCCCCAGGAGTGATTTCACTTTTAATCTTTCTGTAGGAAGCACTAGCGTCAAAAAGTGAGTGTCTTCCTATTTCTTGCATTGTTTGACTTCCTGAGCAAAGAAAATGGCCACGCTAGAGAATGTCTCCTTTACCCCAGACCCGCTGGCTCCTCACATTCCCAGGGTATTAAACTAGGAGCTCCCATTCAGAGTGTAATAAAATTTCTCTTCCTTAGAGTCCTGGAAACATCCCATGCTGAGAGTGAAAAGCCCCCGTGGAAGCTTCCGGATTCTCTTTCATGGACAGGAAGTATGGAGGGCATGTGTTGATAGGACACAATCCCAAGTCAAAGCAGGCTGAATTGCTGAGGTAGTGTGGGGGGCAAAATTTGCCTTGGACGGTCTTCTAACCTACAGTGGACTTTGTGTGAATGAGAGATAAAATTTATGTGTTAAGCCCCTGGGACTTAGGGGTTGTTTATAACCAAAGTCTAAGCCTAATACAACAATGTTATCCACTTTATTGACTTTTTCAAAGAATAAGCTGTTTGATTTATTTGTTAAATACAGAGGTTTTCTAGATCAACAATTTCTGCTTTTGCCTCATTTCCTTTCTGCTTCCCCTAGGTTTAATTTTGCGTTCGTTTCTAACCTACTGAGTTTGAGTAATTTATTTTTATTTCTTCTTGGTTATTCATGTAAGTATTTAGGGCTAAAATTTTTTTTTCTCTGCCTAATGCTTTAATTTTTATCTGATATACAGCATTTATGTAAGCGTACTTATTTGTTTATTTATTTATTTTTTATGATTTTTTTCCCTCCTAGCTCAGTTGTTCAGGAAAGAAGTTGCTTTTACTTTAGAGGTGGTAATTTTTTCTTTCTCCTTTTATTTTATTTTATTTTATTTTATTTTATTTATTTATTTTTTTAGCTGATGTGACTTTTTATTGATGAAGATACAGCAGAACGAGTGCATTACATTTTGCTTTCCAAAAAATGCCCCAGAATCCTTTTCTATTTGTCTCCTGGGACCAGCACACTGAGGGGACATCACCTGGACAGGGCCACCCTTCCAAGGATTAGGAGTTCTACAAGGAGGAGCGGGTTGGCAGAAGGGGGCCCGAGCAACCCAGCCTATCACAGGGTCCTCTACGCATCCTGGCAGCCGGACTTCACCAGGGATGTCTTGCCCATCCAGGGTACAGTGTATATCTGGAAAGAGCAGAGCGTTTTCCTCATCAGGTGTGGCTGGTCATGAAAGGGACAGGTGTCCAAGTTGGGCTGGGACTTGGTACATCTGGTTCGTCCAATCTCCACGTCCAGGAAGTAGTTCAACCCAGCCACGGCCTGCTTCCGGGCATGCACCACCCGCATCGCACGGCTGGGGTACGCGTTGTTGCTCCCCTTGCTGTACCCACTGAGTTCAGCGCCTGCCCTCCTCGTTGACGTCGGCGTCCAACGGGGCGCCCACCAGTGCAGACTTGTTTTTCCTGCCGGTCCCGGGACTCACGGCCAGGGCCAAAGTCAGGGCCACAGCGGCTAGCAGGCGCAGCGGAGTGCGCAGGGGCCTGGCCACGGTGTGCTTGTGATAGCGCACAGGCTACGGAGGGGAGTGATCCAGCGGAGACGAGCCTCTACTTTTATTGTTAATTTCAACTTTTGTGTTATTGTGATCACGAATATTTTGTTTCTTCTGTACATGCCAAATTAGGTCAACTTCATGTGTCCTATTATACAAATCTCCTAGAGCTTTATGGTTTTTTTTTTTTTCTTTCCTGCTTCTTCTAATTTGACACTTGTAGAATATTGACCCCAACAATTATAGACTGTGCATTCTTCACAAGGGGTCAGAAAACATTTACCAAAATTTAGCGTATGGTGAGCCATAGAACAAATTTCAAAGGAATGAAATCATTCAGAGTATGTGGAAGTAAGCCAGACATCATTAACAAAGAGATAACCAGAAAATCCCCTTTTGTTTGGAAATTTAACAATGTAAATTTCAGTAGACAATGAGTCAAAGAAGCAATTGCAATAGAAATTAGAGAACATCCCAAACTACATAATAATTAAAATACAAGCTAACTTTTGAAATGCATCTAAAGCTATGCATCTAAGGGAATTTATAATCTTAAATGCATATATTTCCTTTATTCCTAAGGATATGTGAGAAGGGGCTCAACCTTATTACTTTTCAAAAAATGCAAATTAAAACCACAATTAGATATCACTATATACCTACTGAATGGCTGAAATAAAGAATAAAAAATAGCAAGTATTGTAAGGATGTAGAGCAACTAGAATCCTTAGGTATTGCCGGGACTACAATCAGTGTAATATCACCATTGTCGAAAACTGGAAGTTTTCACTATGTACCACATATCCCATAATCCAGTAAGTCAATTCCTAGATATATACCCAAAGAAATATATGTATCTGTGCATCAAAATTCATGTACAAGGATGTTCATTGCAGTATTATGGGAATAGCCAAATCCAGGAAACAGCTCAGGTAGCCATCAGGAGAGTGGATAAACGAACTGAGCATATTTATACAAACCATAGCAATAAAAATTAATGAACTACTGCTACGTGCAATGATACTGATGAATCACTCACATAAATACAATGTTGGGCAAAAAAAATCCAGACATAAAAGAGGACATAACGCCTCGTTCAATTTATATAAAATTCAAACACAGGCAAAATTAATCTTTGGGGCTGGATATTCAAACAGAGGTTACCTTTAGGGAGGAGAGTGGGGTTCACATCTGAGAGGGGATACAAAGATCACTTGGGGAGTCCTGAGAACGTTCTAGTTCTTGATCTGGATTGGTAGATATTATTGTGATTATTTCTTGAGCTAAAACCTGTGATTTGGGTTCTTTATTTTATGTATTTCTTATGTATTGTATTTCTTCAAAAGGTTCAACAGCGGAATTGGAAATTACTGTTTTGTCCTTCACGTAAGACAGGAACCGATAAGTACCGATCTGAACCAAATTTGAGCTGCAGAGATAGACACAAGAGGACCATTCGGTGGAAAAACAGGAGTGGGTCACGTTTGCAAGCTCCTATTGCCTGTTGGAAACCTGAACCTACGCTCTGAACAAGGAATGACCAATTCCACTTTTCCTCCTGACACCAAATATTTCGATGCCTCTTCCAACACCCCTTCTAGAACTCTCTAACACCAACTAGGTGTCCAACAATGGAATTCAATTCTGACACTAACTACCCACACTTAGGGCAGACCCCCTGCCTTGAGGGCTCAGTCCTGTAAGACTGCCCCCACTTCAGACACCAGTTGCAATTACTGGATCGCCCAGTTACCCACACTTCTGTCTCACTTGGCTACAAAGTGGGAGTTCCCGGGATCCCCCACCTCTGGTTCAGTAATTTGCCAGAACAACTCACAGAACTCAAAGAAAGTGCTTTCTTTACTATTCCCAGTTTATTACAAAGGCTACAAGTGGGGAACAGCCAGACAGAAGAGACACATAGAGCAAGGGGTGGGGGAAGGGGTGCGGAAGGATGAGGAACCAGTCATCTCATTAACATACAAAAGACACTATTAACGCTCAGGAAATTCCAAGGGTTTTTAGGGAATTCTGTGCCAGGAAACAAGGCCGAAACCAAATAATATATTTTATTGTATTGCAGGCCTGTGAATAATAAGTGCCACCTGATTCTTCCCTGAAATAACTCAATGTTATTCACATTAAACATTTACTTTTTTTTATTTAACGCCCTTGTGTAGTTTTACTTTTCATGATCCTGCTGATTTTTAGAAATGTCTAACTTCCTTAGCTTCTTTGCTTTCTTCTGCATCCCATAACTTGTTTGCTTTAGCCTCAAAGTGTATTTAGGATCAATCAACCATTTCTCATGCTTTGGTCAGTCTGCCTGGTCAAAGTCACCTCATCGTTCCCATGAAAATTAAAATACATTCCTAACTGGTCTCTCTGCTTCTAACCCCTCTGCAGTGTCCACAAAGAAACGAGAGGGATCCCATTAAAGGTAAGTTAGATAAAATTACTCCCTTATTCAAAATATTCAATGGCTTCCCATTCACTGAAAGTCCAATTTGAAACCTTTACCCTAACTTACAAGACCCACCCTGCAAGATCTGACCCCTCTCTTACCCCTCTCTCCTAGTAACTATTCCAGTCACACTGCTCTCCTATGTACTTCTGTCACATGATTAGCACTGTTCTACCTCAGGACCTTTGCACTTGATGTTACTTCAATCTGGAATTCTCTTTCCACAGATCTGAGACAGGAAAGTGCAAAGTGAGCATAAGAACATCTCACGGTACTAGAAAACTAGACTACTTGGCATCATGTCAAAAAGATGCAAGAGCTGGGGCAATTTTAACATCAAAAAAAATTTAACTAACAATGATTTATTTTAGCAAAATGAGTAACTAAAAATACAAGAGTGCATAATAATATGAAGAAAGAGAAAGAAAGGTGCTTCTTTGAAAAGTACGCCGGCTAGTAAATGGAAAAGGAATGAAAAAATTATAAGACCACCATTTGGCAATCTCCGATGTAATATATAATTCAGGAAGGATCATCGGTGGATATGAAGGCTATTAGATGAAAGTTATTAAGGAACAGAATATTTGCATGGTGCTAATCAATGTGTTAGCCCACAGATTACTTACATATTGCAAAGGGGAAAAATGTACTTTCACGATGGAGAAACTGATAATCCCCTACCATAACTAAGGGATCAAACCTGGCATCCACTAATAGTGGGACAACCCAGAATTAAGAGCTTCTCAATAGCACAAAATATGAAGTACACAGCATCATTAGCCAAGTCTCTAAGGGCACCTGGGTGGCTCGGTCGGTTGAGCAGCTGACTCTTAATTTCGGCTCAGGTCATGATCTCAGGGTCCTGAGATCAAGTCCCATGACAGATTCTCTCTCTCTCTCTCCCTTTCTAACCCTTTCCCTGTTTGAGTGCTATCTCTCTCTAAAAAAAAAATGTTTAAGCAAGCCTCTAGATCAAATGTCTTATTTATATCATGGACTAGGAGAGGACGAGTTAAATTACACCATGAAGAAACAATCAGACAAGTGAAGCATGTGGGACATTCTGTAGGACAGCTGGCCTAGAATCTTTGTTAGAGGAGGTCATCAAGAGGACATGACTGCAGGTTGACTTGTGAGCTAGACCTGCACAATCAGGGGCTCTCACTCCCTCCCATGTCCTTGGAATATACGTTCTACCCACCATCCCCACACAAGGAGTTACTTCAAGAACAAAGCCTTGAGAGAGTAAGGTGTTACTGAGACCATCTGGAATGTATTTCCGACTAAACCCTGGTAAGGCTTCTATATAAAATTTTAAGATTCCAGCAGGCAGGTGCGGGGACCCACTCTTCTTGTAACTGCCCTGTTAAGTCTCATATGTAAGTTCCCCTGCTTATTAAATTTGCCACCTACCAATCTGGAGTGGGTCGCCTCTTTCTTTAGTCTCTCCCTGCCCTCTTGGTTTGGGGGCCAGTTTGCAAACCAACAATCTTCAATAACCAATGTCATAAAAACAAATGTGAGAAGAGGCATAACAGTGAAATGCAATGCATGAATTGTGCTGGGACCCTGGTTTGAAAACAAAACAAAAAAATGACCATAGAAGACATTATTGGGAGAGTCGGAACAATCTTTTTTAAGTTTATTTACTTATTTTGAGAGAGACAGAGACAGCACGAGTGGGAAAGGGGCAGAGAGAGAAAAGGAGAGAGTGAGAATCCCAAGCAGGTTCTGTGCAGGAGCTCTGATGTGGGGCTTGAACTCATGAAACTGTGAGATCATGACCTGAGTCGAAACCAAGAGTCAGACGCTTAACCGACTGAGCCAGCCAGGTGTCCCGGGATATTTGGAACTATCTTAATAGGACCTGGATATCAGATGAGATTATGAAATTATTGTTACTATCTGTGGGAAATTATTTAATCAACACTAATAATCAAAACTCCAAATTTTAAAACTTAGACACAATGTATTCCCTATTTAGTTGGCAGTGATTCAAAAGAATTCTATAAATTCTAAATTCTAAAAAGAAATTTTAATTCTAAATTAAAAAGAATTTTGGTGGTTGAACAAAATGGAGAGTGCAATGCAATGCGCCAGAGCGCGTGACTGATATCTGTCCTCTTACACCATTTCCAAGAAATTTATCTTTGAAAGATAGTCATGGACAGAAATACGGAAATAATCTTATGATAACCATTCTGTATTTACAGAATCATACTTAATGTCCACCAACAGGGTACTGGCTAAATAAGGGACTGTTGTGTCGCCACTAAAAATGATTAATAAAGGCATATATTTATTGACAAGGATAAAATTTCATGATCTATCAATGAGGTACGGCAATGAGTTACAAAATAGTGCATAGAGTTTGAGCCCATTTATAAGTCTATGCTCAAGAATGGAGTAATATACAGAGAGTATATATCTGTCCTTAGCAGAACTGCATTTGGCTTATTTTTGCTTATCTGTATCTTTGAAATTTTCTTTTTTTGTTAATTAATTAATTTATTTTGAGAGAGAGAGAGAGCACACGCAGGCGGGGGAGGGGAAGAGAGAGCGAGAGAGAGCGAGAGAGAGAGAGAGAGAGAGAAAGAGAATCCCAAGCAGACTCTGCACTGTCAGTATGGAGCCCAAGGAGGGGCTCAAACTCACAAACTGGGAGATCATGACCTGAGCAGAAAGCCAGAGTCAGACGCTCACCAAACCGAGCCACCCAGGCGCCCCTTGAAATTTTCAATGTAGCGAATGTTTTCACATAATGAAATTACTGAAGGCAATTTCTTTTTAAAAGCCATTATTTCGGTTTTTAAGCACATTACAATATTAATTACACTCGACTTCTTGTTCTCTACTAGACACCCATTTAGGTCGTTTTCAGAACTTTCTCCTCCAATATTAAGAATTCTACTGGATTATAAAGACAATGTAGCACTCAGGATATGCGGCAACAACTCTTGAATCCTAGATTCCTCAGAATAAGTTGATATGAGATTCCAGTTGCATACGGTGTTTGCCAGTTTCACCTGCTTTCACACTTACAGGCAGGGGCTCAGAACAAGAGATGGGGGGCCAGACTCCCAGAGACCAGCTTGGTCAGGGACGTGATTTGAGTTAAAAACATAGATGAGAATCAGATTCTGGACTCGGACATACTTAAACTGATGTTCTCTCAAGGATTTAACATTTGTTTATTAGACGTGAGGGAGAAGTTGCTTTTCTATAGTCGAAATTGTATCCCTTTTTATACTAAAAATAAGGGATTTATTCAAGTTTACCTTATCTTCAACTGTGTTATTCTATACTGTTCTCACCATAAATGAGTATCATAAGCCAATCTCACGAAGGATGTAACAGGTGCACTCAATAATTGGGGCCTTTGTACTGGTTAACCCCTCCATCTGGTACCCTCTTCTCCCAGATACCTGCATCTAAACTTTCCCACTGCCTTCAAGTCTATGCACAAGTGTCACCTCCTCGTGATTTATTTTAAAATGTCTTGTTCGATACTTAAATGGTCTATTTGTCTGACTTCCATGTTGAAAAAAATCCCTCCATTTTTCTTTTAGGTTGTCCTCTCTGTTAGTTTTTCTTTTGTGATTTTTTTTTCCTCAACCAGACATCTTCTTGGGAGGATTTAAAATTTAGATAATAAAATAAGTAATTTGTCCCCAGTGAACAAACAAAAACTATTCCCACTGTTATGTGTGCAGAATTTCATTTGATTCTGTCCTAGCATCACCATATGACTCAGCTGACCAGGAACAACTTACAACTTTTTGTCTCAAAACTACTGGTAAAAAAAAAACCCTAAAGATACACTGGCTTTGGCTCTGATAAGCAGTATTTCTGCTTATATCACTTCTCTATTGCTGCACAATGTAGGGGAGGAAAAGCCTTTCATTCTACCCTCTTATGTTCAGTACCTGAGACCTGTGAATTAAACTAGCAAAAGACATATTAATAAGAGGGAAGAAAAGTTCATTTACATTTGCAATGCCGCATACCTGCAGGAGTACTCAGTGACGAGTAACTCAGTGACAAGTAACTCAAAGGGGTGGTTAGAATTGGGGCTTATATGCCATCTTAATAGATGATGAGAGGGGTAGGAAAGGTACTTACGGTAAAAGGAACAACTTTTGGGGAAGACAAATGGGTCCTTAGGAGAATAGATGGGACACAGGTATGATAGTCTATTTTTTGTTTTGTTTTTGTTTTGTTTTGTTTTTGCTGTTGTTGTTTTGAGAAACAGAGAGTGCAAGTGGGGAAGGGGCAGAGGAAGAAGGAGAGAGAAAATCTTAAGCACACTCCATGACCTGTGTGGAGCCCAACGCGGGGCTCAATCTCACAACTGTGAGATCATGACCTGGGTCAAAATCAAGAGTAGGATGTTCAACCAATTGAGCCACTCAGGTGCCCCAAGATATGATAGTCTTGTGACAAGGTTTGTTTGGGTGTGGTGCTGACTTCTTGTCTCCAGCTCCTGAGGAGGGAATTATGACAATCAAGTTCTTTGGGGGGGCTCTGCTTTTAGGTAGATAAGTTCTGAAAGGTTTCTTTCTGGATCCGTTGATTCCCAATCGCCTTCAGTTCAAAATAATCCTTATTCCAAAGTAGCATATTTTGGGGTGGCATATTCTCATCCCCTTCAATAGCAAACCACGCCCAAATGTAGCGATTTGAAATAACAACAAAATATTATTTCTCACCGTTTTGTGAATTTGCAGAGGAGCCCCTCTGTTGGTTTCACCTGAGCTCACTCATACGCCTGCTGTCAGCTGGGGCACTGGCTGGACGACAAGGATCCCCACTCACATGGCTGGCAGTTGGTTCTGGTTATCGGCCAGGGCACCTTAGTTCTCATCCTCAGGCAGAGTAGATCAGCTTCCTTATGCGATAGCCTCACTGCAGCATTTTGACAGAGTCACCAGGGAAGCCGCAAGGTGTGACTGGCGAAGTGTCATTTCCATTGCATCCTGTTAGTCAAAGCAAGCCACAGGATCAGTCCTGATTCAAGGGAAAGGGGAAAAGACTCCATCTTTTGATAGGAGAAGTGGAAAATTTACCTTGCAAAAGAGCATAAGAGGACATGTTGTGACCATCTTTGACAAGATATGTGACCATACTGTCTACTTTGGGGGAGACTGGACCATTTTTCATTTTCAGTTTACTGAATTAAATAGGAGTTCTTGGGTGCCTGGGTGGCTCAGTTGGTTAAGCATCTGACTCTTGGTTTCAGCTGAGGTCATGATCTCATGGTTCATGAGTTTGAGACCTGCATCAGGCTCTGTGTTGACAGTGCAAAGCCTATTTGGGATTCTCTTTCTCCCTCTCTCTCTGCCCCTCCCCTGCTTACACACACACACACACACACACACACACACTCTCTCTCTCTCTCTCTCTCCAAATAAATAACTTTAAAAATAAATAAATACGAGTTCTTGAGGGAACCTGAATTCAATGACATTTTCATTCGATTTATTTCAGGTGTGTATTTGTACCCTTTAATACATGGTATAAACTACACCAACAGAGGCACCTGGGTGGCTCAGTTGGTTGAGCATCTGACTCTTGATTTCAGCTCAGATCATGATCCCAGTGGTTGTGGGGTCGAGCCACACGTTGGGCTTCGAACTGAGTGTGGAGTCTGCTTAAGACTCTCTCTCCCTCTGTCCTGCTGTCTCTCTCCCTCAAATTAAATAAATAATTAAATAAATAAGCAACCAAACAAACTGCACTAACAAAGTCTGGTTACATTAAGGAATTTAGGGAAAAGGATATTATAAGCTCTCAGGAACTCTTGCTGAGGCTTGGAAACCCCGGCGTCAAGGATGATGCCCCAAATCATGTTCTGTGGGCGCATAGCACTGGCCACAGGGCTAGATGCCAACAGTACAACCACCTCTGTACAGAGGAAATGGAGGCCACTGCTACTGTCACCATTTGCTGGGAAGGAGTCACACGACCCATCATTCAGCAAATGGGGCCAAAGAGCTTCTCTGGGCCAGACGTGGAGTGATCTAGGTCCTGGGTCACAGATGGGACAAAAATAAAACTCCCAGTTCCCATGGGGCTCGCACTCTAGTGGCAGGAAATAGATAATAAGCCACGCACATAATAATACATGAGTAAATTATATGTTATGTTAGAAAAGGATGAATGGTATGGAGAAATATGAAAAATGTAGGTCAATGCAAGAGAGATTAGAAGTGGTGGGGATGGAATGTACACTGAATGACTTTTGAGCCAACACTTGGAGGGGATGAAGAGGTTCTCTGTGCAAATATACACAGGAAGAACATGCCAGGAGTAGAGAACAGCCTAAGGTGTGCATGTACCTGACATAGCTGAGGATCACAGAGGAGGCCAGTGTGGCCGGAGCAGAATGAGTACGGGAGGGAAATAGGAGGGGCGCTCAGACAGGTAAGAGGGGAATAGCAATCACAAAGGACCATCGGTTTAATTTTTTTTTTGTAACGTTTATTTATTATTGAGAGACAGAGGGAGACAGAGCATGAACCTGGGAGGGGCAGAGAGAGGCGGAGACAGAATCTGAAGCAGGCTCCAGGCTCCGAGCTTTGAGCACAGAGCCTGACACGGGGCTCAAACTCACAAACCACAAGATCATGACCTGAACCGAAGTAGGTGCTTAACCAACTGTCCCACCCCAGGCGCCCCACAAAGGACCATTGGTTTTATTTTTATTTTTAAAACATTTATTTATTTTTGAGACAGAGAGAGACAGAGCATGAATGGGGGAGGGGCAGAGAGAGAGGGAGACACAGAATCGGAAACAGGCTCCAGGCTCCGAGCCATCAGCCCAGAGCCTGACGCGGGGCTCGAACTCACGGACCGTGAGATGGTGACCTGAGCTGAAGTCGGATGCTCAACCGACTGAGCCACCCAGGCGCCCCAGGACCATTGGTTTTAAACCACTGATTGGACTTTGGCTCTTACTCTAAAGTGGGGAGCCATTACCAGGTTTTGAACACAGAAATGACATGATCTGACTTACTGTTTCAACAGAATATGCTCTCTTTCTTCAGCACATTAGTTTATGACCAATCTGTGGAGTGACAATGATGTAAGAGTCGAAATAAAACTATCAAGTTAATTAGAAGCAACATAGAAGAATATCTCTGTTGCTTGTGGGAGGGTAGATAGAATAAACAAAACCTCCAAAACACATACCATGAAAGAAAAAACTAATGAATCTGGGGCACCTGGGTGGCTCAGTTGGTTAAATGTCCGAGTCTGGCTCAGGTCGTGATCTCAGGTTCATGAGTTTGAGCCCCGCTCAGACCCTCTGTCCCCTTCTCTCTCTGCCCCTCCCCCACTTGTGCACCTGTGAGCGTTGTCTGTCTCTGTCTCTGTCTCTCTCTTTCTCTCTCAAAAATAAATATTTTAAGAAACTAATGAATCTGATTACCTCAAAATTAAGTATTTCTCTTCAGTAAGCCACATCATAGTCGAAACCTTCCAGATTGTTTGCACGTAGGGAAATATGGTGGCAATGTCTAAAACCGAGGAGTGCTTCAGAGTGTACAAGGATCTCCCGCTAAACAACCAGAAAATAAACCTCAGTTTTTTAAATGAACAAATGATATGAGCAGACAATATACAGAACAAAGAAGCCTAAAGCTTTACAAATTAATAGAGAAGTTCACAATCACAGGTAATCAGAGCAACGCCAATTATAACCACCAGGAGATACTACCTATGCCTTGGAAAGTTAAATGATATTGAATCCTGGCAGAGGGGTGGGAATATAGCACACTTCCTGCACCGCTGGTGGGGGTGTGCACTGCATCAGCAGTCTGGAGAGTGACCTGGCTATATGCAGTCAAATTACATACATACTGAACCTTATAAC
Organism: Felis catus; assembly: GCF_018350175.1. Lineage (NCBI taxonomy): Eukaryota > Metazoa > Chordata > Mammalia > Carnivora > Felidae > Felis > Felis catus. The sequence goes on from NC_058386.1 coordinate 37,828,740, forward strand.
CCAGAAATTCTGTTCCAGGATATATATTCCAAAATTCTCATGTGGTATACAAGTGGGCATAGAAGAAAATGGAGCTGTTTCTTCAACTGAAAGTTAGCCCGAAATCCAAAATGTACTAGTAAACCCCCAGTGCTCTAGCTGAAGAGAAGAGGAGAGGGCTAGGGGCAAAGCCCCACTCGAGTGTCCTCTTGCCCCCCATCCGGCCCATGATAGATAATCATGAATGGGCTCCTTAGAAATACAACCAGAAAACTACGAGCAGCACATGGGCTTTGACAATCCTAAAGGAGGCTCCAAAACATAAGTAAGTAGATGTGACAAATTACATGTTATAAGACTGACATTTATACGAAGGAGGGGGTAAGTGGATGTTAAGATAAGAAGTGAGTCCTTAGAGTTGCGCCTCCACGGTATCTGGGAGACGTTGCTCGATCCATCCACCTAACCTCTTGCCAAGAGGGAAATGCTCACGATTTGTCCTGCTTCAGTGATTCGCTCAGCCCTTTTCTTCCCTCCTCCACTCCACAGCCTGTGCTTGTCAAGCAGTGCCATTTTCTCTTCCATGATGTAGTATCTCTTCCATGATAGAATTTCATTGTCTTCCTACCTCAAACGCTACTGGTCTACCTCTGAGGATTGGCAGAAGGAGACAGGGAGGGGAAATGTCATCAAGCCCCGCAACCCTTCCAAATTTGCAGGGCTTTGTTTTAGGCAACAATGCCAGGCAGAGGGATCAGAATCGCTCGTTTTCGTAGACAGCTTGTTTATTGCTGTGAGAGGCTTTCAAGAGGAAAGTGGACCTTGCTAGACTGTGTGAAAATCCAGTTCGCTGAGCTAACCGTGGACGCCCTCACTGGAGTGAAGTGACCTGACATTTACGCTCAACACCATTCCATGTCCTGGTCAGATGTTCTGCCCCTGATGGCCAGGTGTTCTCACTGCTAGCTCTCTTTCATCCTTTCTCCCTCCCTAACCCTCCATTCCTACCTCCCTCCTTCTTTGTTCTTTTCCCTCATCTCACAATGAGTCAACATGGCTTCTCTCAGCGCTTCTACAAGCAAAGGCATTAAGAGCCACTGTTATTAGTATTCACTGCACAGCCTGTGGACTCTAACTGCCGTCTAGCTGGGTCCCAGGTAGGAGAGGCACCGGTGAGAGAACTTTGACTCTAGTTTGCAATTTTGAATTACAGAAGTGGTCCAGAGAGAGCAGAAAATTGTTCCAACTCTTGAGATCTCGTTTGCTTTTTCGCCTGCCTTTGCTACGAGTGGAGACGCCTCTGGTGTTTTGCCATCAAATAAGATACTGGTTTTAAAACAATTTTTTCAAATTTTTAAAATTTTATTTTGAGAGCGAGCACACGAGCAGCGGAAGGGTGGAGAAAGAGGGACAGAGAGAGAATCCCAAGTGGGCTCTGTGCCACCAGCTCAGAGCCTGACTCCGGTCTCGATCCCACGAACCGGGAGATCATGACCTGAGCTGAGATCAAGAGCTGGACTCTCAACCGACTGAGCTACCCAAACATCCCATGGTTTTAGAACCAAAGGACGTATACCTTAGTTAAGAGACTAAGATTCTTTGGTTCTCAGATTCTTATTTTACTGAGAGGCTTTAGCATAAATGGTTGTTAGATTTTGTCAATGGCTTTTTCAGCATCTGTGGAGATGACTGGGTGGGGTTGTTTTTGTCAATATATTAATCTGGTGGAGAACACTAATTGGCTCCTTAATATTGACCCACATTCCTGGAATAAATCCCACTCAGTCACGGTATATTATTTTCTTACTGTAATGTTGGATTTTGTTTGCTAGTATTTTATCTATTTGTGTGGGTTTTTTTTTTTGTATTTGCATTCTTGACTGATATTGGCCTGTAATTTTCATTCTTTTAATGTCTTTATTAGGTTTTGCATCATGAATGGAGTTAGGACATTTCCTTTATTCTCCGTGTTCTGGAACAATACAGAGAGCACTAAAAGTATCATATCTTCAAGGGTTTTATAGAATCTCCCTGGGAAAAACATCTAGGCTTTGCTCTTTATTTGCGGGGTAGTGCCTTAATGATTTTCTCTATTTCTTTAATGGAAATTGGTCTTTCTAACTCAAATGGAGTAAATTTTGGTAATGTATATTTCTCTAGGAAATTATCCATTTGATCTTGATTTTCGAAGTCATTTCTATAGAGGTCTCTGAAGTAGTCTCAGGATTTAAAACTTTTTTCTTCTGTTTCAATGGTTAGTTGCTACCTGTATCATTTCTTATTTTATATATTTGTGCCTTATCTCTTTCTGTTTCTTAATAAGTTAGCTAGTCATGTGTCTGTTTTGTTATTTTTCTTTAAACAATGGGATTTTGGTTTATTAATGACATCTATTGCTTTCTATTCTGAATCTCTGCTTTTAAGGCCATGTTTCCTGTTTGTAACCTCTACCTTCATCTTTACAGGTTCTTATGTTTTCTTTTGGTTTATTTTATTCCTTTGTTGCTTACTTTATTCTTTTCCTACTTTAAAAAAAAATCTATGAATTTTCCTGTGATCGATGCTTTAAATATATCCCATAGATTCTGATGTGTACTGTTTTCATTACCTCCTTTCTTTCTTTCTTTTTTTTTTTTTTACTGTTTATTTACTTTTGAGAGAGAGACCGAGCATGACCGGAGGAGGGGCAGAGAGGGACGGAGACACAGGATCCGAAGCAGTCTCCAGGCTCCGAGCTGTCAGCACAGAGCCCGACACGGGGCTCGAACTCACAAACCACAAGATCATGACCTGAGCTGAAGTCGGATGCTTAACCGACTGAGTCACCCAGGCGCCCCTCATTATCTCTTTTCTTCAAGATTCTGTAATTTCAGTCTGTTTCCCCTTCACCCAGGTGTTGTTTAATAGAAGGCCTTTTCGTTTCCAGGTGAAAGAGCCAATTTGTTTTGTTTAGTTGCTTGCTTGTTTTGTTATTAATTTCCAGTTTTATTGTATTGTAATCAGATATGCTGTTTGTAATATTTCTACTAAATCGAAATTACTGATGTTTTCTTTGTGACCTAAGACAGGATCAAATTTTATCAATGTCTCATGGATGCTTGAACACAATGTACATCAAGATATGCAGCTCTATATACATTCATAACATCTACCTTATTAATTATGTTGTTCAGTTATTCTGTCTCCTTATATTTTTTTTTCCGTGTGATCTGTCTTGTACTGAGAGTATCATAGTAGTGTCTTTTACTATCAGTGTGTGTCTACATATGTTTTCTTGCATATATGGTGGTTTTTGTTTCCTAAATGTGGTTTCTGTGTAATTTAGTGCACAAATGTTCATTTCTTTGTATCTTCATTTTGTATGATGGCTTTTAGCACCCACAAAAAAATGTCCTCAGTCACATCTGATGTTTTGGGGCTTGAGTTAAACTTTGCCTGATATCAGAATCTCTATACTTGCTCTCTTTTTGTTTCCATTTGCTTAGTATACCTTTCTTATTCCTTCAGTTTGGGGCTTTCTGAATCACGTAGTTATAGGTATGTCTCATGTCCATGGCATATAGTTGGGCTGTGTTTTGTGAGAAATTTTAAAATATTTTCCTTTTGAGGCAACTGGGTGGCTCAGTCGGTTACGCATCTGACTCTTGGTTTCGACTCAGGTCATGCATGATCTTGCTGTTCGTGAATTCAAGCCCCACGTCAGGCTCTGCACTGACAGTGCAGAGCTTGCTTGGGATTCTCTTTCTCCCTCGCTCTGTGCCTCCCCGGCTCATACTTTCTCTCTCTCTCAAGAATAAATAAACAGGGGCACCTGGGTGGTTTAGCTGGTTGAGCGTCCAACTTCAGCTCAGGTCATGATCTCGCAGTTGACGAGTTCAAGCCCCGCGTTGGGCTCTGTGCTGACAGCTTGGAGCCTGCTTCTGATTCTGTGTCTCCCTCTCTCTCTCTGCCTCTCCCCTGCTCATGCTCTGTCTCTCTCTGTCTCAAAAATAAAGATACACATTAAAAAAATTTTTTTAAAGAATAAATAAACTTTAAAATATTTTTCTTTTAATACATGAGTGTGTTAGTTACCTGTTGCTCAACAAACAAATAACTTCACAACTCAGGAGCTTAAAACAACCAACACTTATTATGCACAGTTTCTAGAAGTCTGGAATCAGAGGGTTGCTTAGCTGGGATCCTGTGTCTCATGGTTTCTCCCAAGGCTGCAATCAAGTTGCTGGCCAGGACTACAGTCACCTCAAGGTTCCACTGTGGGAAAATTTACTTCCGAGTTCTGGTAGTTGTTGTCAGGCCTCAGCTCCTTGTTGGTTAGAGGTTCTAGTTCCTTACCATGGGAGCCTCATTATAAGGCAGTTCACAGCACAGTGGTTGTCTTCTCTCAGAACAAGGGATAGAGAGTGAGTGAGACAGAGGCCACGATCTTTTTGTAAGTCAATCTTGGAAGTGACATCCCTTTATTTTTGTCGTATACTATTCATTAGAAGCTGGTTATAAGTTTAGCCTACACTCAAGGGGAGGGAATTACACAGGGGCTTGAATACCAGGAGGAAACAGGGATCTTTGGGAATATCTTAGAGGCTGCCTACCACGGTCTGCTCTCTGGCCCTCTATGATTCATTTCCCTTTCATAGGCAAAACACACTCACCCCCTCTCAAGGTCCTCAAAATTTATAAACCTTTACTGTGTCAGCTCAAGTTTGAGAAGCTCATCATCTAAATCCAGTGCAGGTGCAGCTCCTTGGGTGCCGTTCCTCTTGTTCTATAGATTCGTAAATCTAAAAGAGACAGGTGCCTTCCCCCCAACACACCCAATGTATAATTGTGGGACAGGCATAGAATAAACACTGTTCATATGCCTATTTAAAAGGGAGGGATTGGAAACACAAAGGAGTCATATTGGTCTGTAGAATTCTGGAATCCAGCCAGCAAGTGTTTGATGTTTCTTGATTAGGCTTAGGCACTTGACTCCATTTGCCAGCTTTTGGGTTCACCCTCCGAGTCAGCATGTGCAGCTGAGTGATTTTCTCAGCCTGCTAGCTTCAAGTAGAATTTTAGGAATCCAAGAGCCTCTTTTCATTTTCTTTTCTCTCTGTCCCTTATAGTCCAAACTGGCAATGTTTTTGCTGATATAGTTTTCTCATTAACTCTATGGGTCTTCTGTAAATTTCAGTGGAATTCACTCCATTAGAGAAAAGCCACACGTACAGATCTGTTTGAGATAAATCCTTTCCTACCTTGTGCTATGGCAGACGGGGCTGTGGGACAGCACCCTTAAGGCTTTGATTTAAAGGATCTGTGAGGTATACCCTTAATCTCTTTAAAGGGTCTTATGTATGATTGAAATAACTCTAAGGATCTAAATGGAACCTTTGATATTTCTTAAGTATTAACAAGGGATTTTACAGCCATACCCTTGGCTTCATTTTTAGACAATGTTTTCCTGTGCTCTGGATTTGATCTTTGCTCAGAAGCCATTTCCTAATTGTAGCATTATTTGCAATTGTAGGGGCTGAGGATTTTCCAAATCCTAAGTCCTGGCTGCTTTTCAAAAGCCGTCTTTCTCTCAATGTACTCCTCCTCTCACATTTTATTATAAACAGCAAGAAGCACCCAGGTGGCACCTTCAATATTTTGCATAGGAACAGCCTTAGGTAGATGACCCTGATCATTAGGCACAATTTCTACTTTCCACGGAACTGCAAACAACAGCTACAATCTGACACCAAATCACAAGAATATCCTTTTTTCAAGTTGCCAGTAACATCTGCCTCACTTTCTCTTGAGCCCTCGCCAGCATCTTCCTCAAAGTCCAAAATTTTACAGCGTGTTCAAGGCATCTTAAACATTCACCAGCACCCTCCTTAAAATGTGCTGTCCAGTTTCAATGCCATGTGCATGTTTTAGTTATTTGTTATGGCAGTACCAGACATCCAAGTACAAAAATCTGTACTCACTATCTACTGCTATATAGCAAATTACCCCCAAACTTAGTGCCACCTGGGTGCTTCTTGCTGTTTATAATAAAATGTGAGAGGAGGAGTACATTGAGAGAAAGACAGATTTTTTTTTAAGCCATAAAAAAATGGCTTAAAACCACAGACATTTTTTTTTTTTTTTAATCTGACAGTCTCTGTGAGACAGAAATCCTGGCATGAACAAGCTAGGTGCCTCTAGCTCAAAATCTCTCACAAGGCTCTAATCTGGCTGTGGATGGGTTTAACTCACTCTGGTAGGTAGCTTCTGATAATATGAAATTATTCTCACTTTTTCTGTCATTCATTTTCTGCACTTTCTCTCTGATCAGTTTTACTTCTTTCTTTATCTCCTGTTCCTCATCTCAGTTGTTTTCTTGTCTTTCTTCACTGCCCCTTATTGTATTTCACTTGAATCTCTTCTTGCTTGGGTATTACACCTGATTATTTCTGAGATAATTTTGTCTTTTCTTTAATTCTTTCTTGAATTAAGTCAACTCTACTCTCTTTTCTTATCTCCTGGTTTTTTGACTATTTCCTTTCTTAGTTTTTAAATTTCTTTTTTTAATTTTTTATGTTTACTTTTTTATTTTTGAGAGAGAGAGAGAGAGAGACAGAGCATGAGCAGGGGAGGAGCAGAGAGAGAGAGGGAGACACAGTATCCAAAGCAGGCTCCAGGCTCTGAGCTGTCAGCAAACAGCCCAATGCGGGGCTTGAACCCACAAATCGTGAGATCCTGACCTGAGCTGAAGTCGGACGTTTAACCAACTGAGCTGCCCAGGCACCCCTAGTTTTTACATTTCTTACAAGGTGGTTTTTCACATCCTTAATGTATGCTTGATTATATTTAATTCTTACTGTTCTCTTCTGCTGTATGGTTATTTTTCTTACGGGAACTTAACGAAATGTGTGTGAAATTTTGTTTTCTGAGTTTTTAAAACAGCCCTTTGTGGATTTGTTGATTTTCTCTTTGTTCACTTTTTATGGTATTGGAGTATTTCACAAGACTGCCAGCTTAGTGAAATCTTTTCTTCCACCATAACAAAGTCCAGCACTTTAAGCAGATTCATTTGTTTGTTTGTTTGTGTAGGGGTGAGACATGTCCTCTGGTTTTATGTTTCTCTTCTGTTCTGTAAGACCCTACATATCCCCTTTTAGCTCTTTTCCTTTTCACCACCTAATTGCCAAGTGGAGTTTCTCTTTCCTTTATTGACTTTTTTTTTCACTTCTAGAAGCTCTGTGTTTCAAAGACTGCCCCCCTTAAACCATAAGCACTTTTGGATCCCTTTCTTTGTAATCCATGCTCTGAACTATTGCTTTCTTAGAGCATTCTGACTAAAGTGGACTGAATCTTTCCGAGGCTGATGTTAAATCAGTGCCACTACCTTAGCCTTTTTCTGTCTTTCCCACAGTTTTTCTCCTGCTTTAGTGGCTGCTACATGGGGATTCGGTGACTTATTTCTTTTAACCTACATTTACTTTGAAGTTTTGGCCTTCTATGTCTTCAAGTTACACTGAAGACTTGGTTTTTGTGTTAGTTTGTATTTCCCCTCTTGTTTAGGGAAGATATCGTGGGAGACTGATAGCTTTGTGGCCACCATTGCCTTCAGCTGCCTAAAAGTTATTTTATTTTATTTTTTTAACACTTCCAATTACTTTTTTGGAGTGTGCCTTCTTTGTTAAATTGGAAGCTTCAAGAAGGCAGGGACCATATCTATCTTGTTCTATGTCTCCCTTGTGCCTAGTATGCGTACAATTGCTGTAGAGTCTAAAGAGCACTGGACTTGAGTCTAAAGTAATGAATGCTAGACTAAGAAGATTTGTGTTTGAAGACTTAGCCTATGTAGGCCTTGGATTTTTAATCCATAACCAACAATCTCACAGTGTTGTGGAACAAGATCAAGTATGAAAGCGCCTGGCAATACTTACTATCTTGTCCATGCTTAGCTAACGTCTAACACACACACACACACACACACACATGAAACTCTGCATTAATAACCTACCCAACTTTCTTTCTCCTCTCATACAATCCTAAGCATTTGGTAATTACACTAAATGTTTTTATGTATAATTTTTTCTACTTAATCTATTATCCTTTCTTATAAACAGAAGTGTCTCGTGTCCATTTTCTAAGATCTAGCTTTAGAAAACTCCATTTGTGTCTTATTCCTTTTATAAAAAATGTAGAACACAAATTAAAGTGGTAGTACATATCTTATTTTTCATACAGGTAGGCAGCCTATGTTCATAGCTTTTGTTAATGTCAAAAAAGCTAGTATACTGAAAACCTACTTTTGTCTTGAACTTTAGAAATTATAATCCGATTAGTGATAGTCATAATGACAGTAACAACACATACTGAGAGTTTACTATATGCCCATGACCATTTTGTTTTTATTTTTATTTAAAAATTTTTTAAGTTTATTTATTTTTGAGAGGGAAAGTGACAGCATGAGCAGGGGAAGGGTAGAGATAGAGGGAGAGAGACAGAATTGCAAGAGGGCTCCACGCTGTCAGCACAGACCCTGACGCGGGGCCTGAACTCACCAAACTGTGAGATCGTGACCTGAGCCGAAACCAAGAGTCCGACGCTTAACCAAATTGAGGCACCCAGACGCCCTGCCCATTACCATTTTAAATACTTTTAAGCCTATCGACTCATTAAAACTCTATGAGGCAGGTATGATTATTATCCTCATGATATAAATAAGCACAGTAAGTTAAGTAACTTGCTGAAGGTCACCCAGCTGGCAAATAGTATTACCAGCATTTGAACCCAATGAAAAAGATGCCATGAGTTAAGTAAGCAAATGGTAAAATACTACTTGCTTTCACGGGCTCTTCTTCTTGACTTTGGCTCTTCTTCTTCAGGCTAAAAATGTCTAAGAAAAAGTAAATCCCAAGCAGATAAGACTATTTTAAAGCACTCACAAGAGAGGGGCACCTGGGTGGCTCAGTCGGTTAAGTGTCCAACTCTGGATTTTGGCTCAGGTCATGATCTCACAGTTTGTGGGTTTGAGCCCTGCACTGGGTTCTGAGATGACTGCGCTGAGCCTGCTTGGGATTCTCTCTCTGTCCCTCTCTCTCTGTTCCTCCCTGCTTGTGCTCTTTCTTTCTCAGAATAAACAAATACACTTAAAATAAAATAAAATAAAATACTCAGAAGAGAGGCCTGAAACCTTCAACTCCCAGAAAAAAGTAGGATTCTGAACTGCAAAGATGCAATGCCCAAAGGCAGAAGACTGGAGGAGAGAAGAATAGGGTAGACCTGAGCACAGACTGGGGGAACACCAACCTTAGGTAATAGTTGAAATTTCATATCCATCTATCCTCCAGAGAGAGCTCAGCCCCAGTCTGTGATGTCTGAAATGCATAGCTTCAAGGCAGTCAATTTCGATCTCGTATTTTTCACAGCCATTCTCTTTGGGATCCTTTGCCTTGGCAACCAAATGAAGCAAAATGGAGTTAATGACTCTTTCAAGTCCTTCCATCAAAGACTCCCAAATTATATCCATTGTATCAGCGAAACATACCCCAGTAGAAAAATCCATTGCTCTGGGACACAGTGATGGAAGAAGGAAGGAATAAGAACGTGGGTCAAGTGGAATCCTAAAGATGGTACCAAGTTGCTGGCTGCGGCCACGAAGAATGAAGGGGCTGGTGCTGGGAGGTAATATAACCATTTAAATGCCAACCTCCATCTCACACTGCCCTCCTTAGAGGCCAGATGTGAGCGTGCACAGCAGCAAGCACAACATTAATATTAGGAAATCAGTGTTCCATGCTTATTATTGTATTAAGGAAAAAAAAAACTATGAGAGTGTTGGGCATCCATTAGAACCCCAGCCATACCCAACTTTTGTGTTATTGGGTACAGTTAGCAGTCAAATCCTTGGCTTTTCCTCTGTTCTTACCCAAGAGGTTCGCCTGATGATTTTCTCAAAAATCATCACTTAGGTCCAACATCCCAGACTGAGCTGAGAACATGGTTACGAAGGAAAAATAAAACTCAAGCAGATTAAGCCACTTCAAAATACACACAAGAGGCTTGAAATCTTTGATTCCGAGGAAGAAAGTAGGATATGCACTGCCTTGGTCAACTCAAGGTTAATCAAGACATGTAAAATGTATCCTTTGACCTCAGCTAAAGGTACTGTCCTGACTGTGAAATGCGTTGGCTATACTAGAATCATCTCAGCCATTGAAAAATCATAAAGATATGTTATTAAGAAGTTAAACTGAGTATCATCAAAATCTTAGAAAAATGAACAGAACATGAAACACGTTTTATGCATTAGAACAAGAACTTGGAAAATAGATGCCTTTTCCTAGGTATGCTGAACACATTTCAGAGGTGGTCAGGGAGAAGAGGGAGGGAAAGGGTTTGTGGAAATTATTCCAGAAGAGGCAAATAGAGAGGGGAGACATGACCATCTTTTGACATGTCTCAGAATGGTGAAAGGGAAGGCAGTTTTTTTTTCCTTTTGTCGTTTCCATTCCATAACATTTTTTTTTAATGGTTATTTAGTTTTGAGAGAGAGAGAGAGACTGCAGGGGGCAGAGAGAGAAGATGACACAGAATCTGAAGCAGGCTCCAGGCTCCATGTTGTCAGCATAGAGCCCAACGCGGGGCTTGAACTGATGAACGTCGAGATCACAAACTGAGGCGAAGTCAGATGCTCAACCAACTAAGCCACCCAGGTGCCCCTCCACCCCGTAACATTAATTGAATTCTGTAATTTTGGAGTTAAAGCCTTTCATTAACTACAGATCAGTCATATCTCACTTCCTATGCACACTTAAAACTACCTGTAAATAACACACCTTCATGATGGCAACAGGGAGCCATAGTAAACACCTCCTACTCCCACTTTATCATCAAAAGTATGGTAATTTGTTAAAGCTTCAGTAGTCATCAGATTTATGAAGGTCTTGCTAACCCAGCATGCCCTCCAGGTGCCCCGAATCTGGAAAAGGCAAGAAGGAAGAAAAGGTTTGAATAGCTCGTAAGATACATCTTTAATCTGGTAAACAAGATTAATTTGATTTAGGGGGTTAAAATCCCCCAAAATGAACAAGAACAAGATTGGAAAACAGTGATCATTTTACAGATTCCATATCGCAGTCCCGTTTGGAATGATTCTTTTTCAGGAGTTCTGGGACAACTGGATATCTGACTCACTACTTCTGTCCTTTTGTTCTGATTTTTAGGAGATTTGTTTATAGCCAAACTCAAAAGAACATAACACAGTACAGACACAAGACCCATTTCTGTGCAACATCTCTGCGTGGAAAACTTACATCCCCCTGTCAGAAAATAAGCATACACCGAGGGATGGATATTGCAAAAAAGAAGTGATGAGAAAGTCCATCCACACTCAGAGTTCAGTGAAGGTCACTCTATGATGATGATGGGGGGAGAGGGGGAATGAAGCCATATATTAGGGAACCAAGTTAAAAATTTTTTCATGTTTATTTATTTTTGAGAGACAGAGGAGCCAGAATGTGAGTGGTGGAGGAGCAGGGGGAGGGGACACAGAATCCAAAGGAGGCTCCAGGCTCCAAGCTGTCAGCACAGAGCCCAATGTGGAGCATGAACCCACCAACTGCAAGATCATGAAGTCAGCTGCTCAACTGACTGAGCTACCCAGGTGGCCCTATAGGTACGTTTAAAAAAATTTTTTTAATGTTTATTTATTTTTGAGAGAGAGAGAGAATGAGCAGGGGAAGGGCAGAGATAGAGGGAGACACAGAATCCGAAGCAGGTTCCAGGCTCTGAGCTGTCAGCGCAGAGCCTCATCCTGATGCAGGGCTCGAACTCACGAACTGCGAGATCATGACCTGAGCTGAAGTCGGATGCTTAACTGACTGAGCCACCCAGGCGTCCCTACAGGTACACCTTTTAATTCCCCTTAGGGAACCGAATATGTGAATCTGGAAAGCATGCAGGCTGAACACGAGAGGAAGGCATATCTTTCTTTCAACCAAATAATAGTTTATCACTCCCCTCGGAAGGACTGCATCTCCAAGTGCTGACTCCAAGGAAGCCTGCTCCCGGGTGGCTTGTCCCTGACAGGTATAAATGTTACCTTTTATCATCTATTGTCCACTGATGACAAAAGGAAACCAATTAAGCATAATTTCCAGGCTTTCAGAGTTAAGGTCCCCTCAGTGGCCTGAGAATTACTTGCAAGGTTTGGAACGGTGCCAGCTGTATGCCGGATCTGGGCAATGATCCTGCACTCGTATAAATTCTAGAGTTAATGGTGAAATAATAGAGTCACAATGTGTGGGAAGCATATTTTTCTGTCCAGAAGAATGAAGTCCCTGCAGATGCGTAGTGAATGCATCAGTGTTTACTGCTCTTGTAAATTCTCCTAAAGCCTCCTCCTAAATCCGCAAAGTCTCCCAAAGCGTTTCAAGTTGGTGGCATTTTCTATTATTCTTAAATGCGGTCTTTTCATGGCTTATTTACTGAAAGCCTCATTGTACATTTGTGAAGAAATTTCTTGGCATGGTGTTGCAGTGATATCACAGCAGCCACATGCAAACATCCCCACTGTCCATCACCCTGAATGGAAAAGCGACTTTGTTTATTTTATTTACAGCATTTCTACGCTTACCATTCTGGAGAGGTCTTCCAGCTAAACAACTAGGATTGGACAATAACTTATTTACTCTCATTTGCTTACTGTATAAAGCATACATTGTTGTTTCGCGGCCTGCGTTGGTGGGGCCTTTACTCTTGATCCCATTGGGTGCCCATGAGCAGTACCTGCTACAGAGCAGATGCCCAGTTCAAATGTACTAGAAGAAATTCATGAATGGATTCATGTCATGTATACACAGCTTGTCTTATTGCTTGGATCTCAGTCTTGTGTCTACATGCAGCGGCAGGGCAATTTCCACAATTGTTCCAACGAATACCTTTGGGAAACTTGTCTTGTTCCAACTTTACCAGGGCATAGATGACTTGCCGATTTAGTCACTGGGCATGCAGACAGAGCTGTAGAAACTAAATCTGGGGGCACCTGGGTGGCTCAGTCGGTTGAGCGTCTGACTTCAGCTCAGGTCACGATCTCGCGGTCCGTGAGTTCGAGCCCCGTGTCAGGCTCTGGGCTGATGGCTCAGAGCCTGGAGCCTGCTTCCGATTCTGTGTCTCCCTCTCTCTCTGCCCCTCCCCCATTCATGCTCTGTCTCTCTCTGTCTCAAAAATAAATAAATGTTAAAAAAAAAAAAAAAGAAAGAAACTAAATCTGATACTTGCTGTGTGAGCTCACAGCTGAGATGTGACCCCTGAAATTCCGTACTGTACTGATGACGTAGGCAAGAGCTGTCATCATTGCTTCCCCCAGGACCCTGATACTTTGCCTCATTCCTATACATAAGGAGACTATTAAAAAGTGCATATTTGCCATGCACATGCTAAAGAGCTCACTTTGGCAGTGCATATACTAAAGAGCGTGAATTTGTAGGACACTTTGCTGTAACTGTGTTCCTTTACAGACAGGTAGTTTCTCTAGAACTACTGCATGTGCATAATCCTCTTTATGAATTACAAACAATTACTGGTTTCCATGCTTGAACGGTTTTATCTGCTTTGGCCCAATTAACTTTGGCAGGATAAATATTTGAGAGGGAGAGGTGTGTGGTTTTATAGGTAAATCTGTGAACACTGCTTCTTACTGAGCTTCACTGTGTACAAACTGCTTTTCACATTAACAGCACTCAAAATGCTTCCTTGAACCTTCAGCAAATGGGTTCGATGACACTCCTTGTATCAAGACTTGTAGCATCTTTTTTTGGAAGTTTGCTGCCTGATTGTTTCTAAATAATACGTTTAACACAAGAAGATAACTGTGTTGACTTCCTCAAAGACTATCACATATTTAGATACAGTCAACCAAAAAGCCCCGTATTCAGAAGACTATACTTAGATACTAGATGTTTGTTTTGATTTCTAATTCAGAGTTATTCACTGAATAGCTTTTTGCAACAGGAGATGGAAGAGGATTTTGTTCACTTATATATGATCGGTATACTAGGCTTTCTCGTACTTTGCAATGAGAAAGTTAGATTAATTACTTTTAATGATGATGAGATTTTTTTTAACTACACTCAGCTGATTTTACCTTTTTTTCTGCTCATAAAATGAGCATTATTTATCAGGTATTACAAAGGCCTAATATTATATTTGAATATCATGAAATGGGATATTTTTGAAACATTTCCATGTGGTTGCACATTCCACAATGAGGCTCTTGAAATTCCCTGCCATTTGGAGCACCGGACATGCAGTGTTTCAGGGGAAGGGTAGATATACCCACCAGGAAAGGTATCATTTCTCAGGATGGTCAGTTAAAAAAATTTTTTTTAATTCTAGAGAGCACACACATGCAAGCAGGGGAGGGGGGGCAAAGGGAAAGGGAGAGAGAGAGAGAGAGAGAGAGAGAGAGTCTTAAAGCAGGCTCTGTGCTCAGCGTGGATCTGGATGTGGGGCTTGATCCCATGACCCTGCAATCATGACCTGAACTGAAAGCAAGAGTCGAACACTTAAATGACTGAGCCACCCAGATGTCCCCATATTAAATTTGTATTTGCATTCCTAGGAAAACAATAAGCTTGAAAATCAGGCTTTGGGGAGAGGAAGACATTTTCATAAATTTCCTTAGCATATCAAAGATCAAACATGAAAAACCCCTGGTCGATATTTCCAGTGTTCACCAATATCCTACTGAGCTCCTTGAAGTTAGTGAGGTCATGCATTTACAATTGGCAAATGGACCATGAGCAGAAGTAATAAGTTGTCTCATAAATCTCAACACCCAGGGGGAGGGGACAAGAAGGAAGAAGAGCACGGAATTTTTTTTGTGTCTCTCGTCCCTGAAATGCAGCCAGATCAACACTAAACTATCTTGCACATCTAGAAAACTGATTTGAGGATTAACACGACTATCTGCACAACCTGAACCATAGAACTCAGCAGGTATGTAGTGCGGAGAGGTGAATGGGGGGAGAGAGGAGCCGTGGAGGGCAAGGAGCTGTCTTTGCTTATAGAGAGGGGATGGACATGGGGGAGAATACAGGAAAGCACCTGCCCTCCAAAAGCAGCTGGAGAGAAAAGGAAAAGTACACAAGGGACTGAACAAAACAGAAAGGAAAGAAAAAAGAGAGGGTTTAAATTCCATTAAGACTCTATAAACAGGGGGAGCACAGGGTCTGAAACTCCGCAGATCAATAACTGGTGGTGCTCTGGTGGGAAGGGCAAATCCCTGGGAGCAGAGAGCGAGGTCCGTGGGGTCCTCAAGCCACATGGGGAGAGGCTGTTCCCCTGCCAGGAGGACACTTGGTAAAGACTGCAACCTCCCACAGGCAAAGGCCCCAGTGGAACCTGGAGAACAACCACATTCGTTGGTACTGGAACAAGGACATTAAGTGGGAAGTTTGGTGCCAGATGTGTATTGTGATTTTCCATAATCCCTAAAACACTGCTGCTACAAGATCGCGTGAACTTTTTCGAAGGCAGTCTGGTGCCTGGCCGCAGTCTCTGGGCATTGGCAGCAGGAAGTCCTGTGAACGTTCCTGGGGGTGGGCTGGCACCCAGCCATTGCTCGGTGAGATGCACCCTCAGAGGGTCAGAACAGGCCAAAGCCGCAGTCCCTCAGAAGTGAGGGGTTGGGAAACACAGCCGCATCTGAGATAAAACTCAGGAGGGAGGTGTTGCCTGGCAGTCTGATGGCTTGATCACGGACAGTGTAAAAGCCGGGAGTGGATGCAAGCTGAGACAAAGGAGGGGTGCTTGATTGCCTGTCGGGGAGAGCACAGAGTTCTGATACTAGAGACTGGGTAGCTGGGTGATGTCATTTTCATCCCTCTCATGCATGCGCATACACTCCTACAAGAGCCACAACAATCCACCCCAGTAAGCTAAGCAGCGCCATCTAATGGAGAACAGAGCCACTACACTAAACCCCGCCCAACTGGGTCAACTGCGCTCTTGACAAACATCAGAAGTCTCTCCACCTGCTTAGGTTATGTACTATAAAGTGCTTCATAGCTTGACTTCTAGGGAAAACCAATGTAATTTCAATCGTATTTCAGTCTGTTTACTGGTACATCTATTCAATTTTTTTCTTTTTCTTTTCCTGAATATAGAAAGAAAAAAGTTTTTATTTTCTATTTTTATTAAAAATATTTTTCTTTCATTTTTACTACTATATTTTTTAATTTTTTGTAAATTTTTTAAGTTCTATTTTACTTCCATCATTTCATTTTATTATGTTTTATTGTATTCATTTTTTCAAATGTTGAAACTTATTCCTTTTTTTTCTTTTCATATTTTTCCCTTTTTTCTCTAATCTATCAAGCTCTGTTCAACAATACACCTAGAATCTAGCATCCTTTATTTGATTTTTTATGTTGTTTTAAATTTAAACATTTTTTTATCTATTAATTCCTTTTCTTCCTTCAAAATGATGAAATGAAGGAATTCACGCCAAAAGAAAAAACAGGAAGAAAAGAAAGCCGGGGACTTAATCTACACAGATACAAGTAAGATGTCTGAACCAGAATTTAGAATCACGGTAATAAGAATACAAGCTGGGGTTGAAAATAGATTAGAATCCCTTTCTGCAGAGATAAATGAAGTAAAAACTAGTCAGGATGAAAAAAAATGCTATAGCTAAGCTGCAATCTCGAATGGATGGCACGGGGGAAAGGCTGCATAAAGCAGAGCAGCGAATCAACGATACAGAGGACAAACTTATGGGGAACAATGAAGCATAAAAAAGGGAGACTAAAGCAAAAGAGCACGATTTAAGAATTAGAGAAATCAGTGACTCATGAAAAAGGAATAACATCAGAATCATAAGAGTCCTAGGAGATGAAGAGAGAGAAAAAAGGGGTAGAAGGTTTATGTGAGCAAATCATAGCAGAAAATTTTCCTAACTTGGGGAAAAACACAGACATCAAAATCGAGGAAGCACAGATGACTCCGATTAGATTCAACAAAAACCGACCATCAACAAGGCATATCATAGTCAAATTCACAAAATAGTCAAGCAAGGAAAGAATCATGAAAGAAGCAAGGGGAAAAAAAAGTCCTTAACCTACAAGGGTTGACAGATCAGGTTAGCAGCACACCTATCCACAGAAAGTTGCAGGCCAGAAAGCAGTGGCAGAATATATTCAAGATGCTGAATTGGAAAAATATGCAGCCAAGAATTCTTTATCTGGCAAGGCTGACATTCAAAATAGAAGGAGAGATAAAATTTTTCTCAGACAAAGATTAAAGGAGTTTGAGATCACTAAACCAGTCCTGCAAGAAATTTTAAGGGGGACTCTCTGAGGGAAAAAAAGACAAAACAAAACAAAACAAAACAAAACCAAAAGCAACAAAGACTAGAAAGCACCAGAGAGCACCACCAGAAACTCCGACTCCACAGGCAACATAATGGCAATAAATTTATATCTCTCAGTCCTCACTCTAAACATCAATGGACTAAATGCTCCAATCAAAAGACATAGGGTAACAGAACGGATAAAAAAGATCCATCCATACGCTGTTTACAAGAGACCCATTTTAGACCTAAAGATACCTTCAGATTGAAAGTAAGGGGATGCAGAACCATCTATCATGCTAATGGTCACCAAAAGAAAGCCAGAGTAACCATACTTCTATCAGACAATGTAGACTTTAAAATAAAGACTGTAACAAGAGATGAAGAAGGGCATTATATCATAATTAAGGAGTCTATCCACCAAGAAGACCTAACAATTATAAACATTTATGCTCCAAACTTGAAAACACCCAAATACATAAATGAATTTAGCACAAACATAAAGAAACTCATTGATAATAAGACCATAATAGTAGGGGATTTCAACACCACACTCACAGCAATGGACAGATCATCTAATCAAAAAATCAATAAGGAAACAATGGCTTTGAATGACGCACTGGACCAGATGGACTTAACAGTTATATTCAGAACATTTCATCCTAAAGCAGCGGAATACACATTCTTCTCCAGTGCACAAGGAACATTCCCCAGAATAGATCACATACTGGGACACAAATCAGCCCTCAACAAGTACAAAAAGATCAAAATCATAATGTGCATATTGTTAGACCACAACACTATGAAACTCTTAATCAACCATAAGAAAAAACATGGAAAGATAACAAATACTTGGAGACTAAAGCACATCCTACTAAAGAATGAATGGGCTAACCCAGAAGTTAAAGAGGAAATTAAAAAGTACATGGAAGCCAATGAAAATGATAACAACATAGCCCCAAACATCTGGGACACAGCAAAGGTGGTCATAAGAGGAAAGTATATAGCAATTCAGGCCTTCCAAAAGAAGGAAGAAAGGGCTCAGATATACAACCTAACCTTACACCCTAAAAAGCTGGGAAAAGAACAGCAAATAAAACCCCAAACCAGCAGAAGACAGGAAATAATAGAGATTAGAGCAGAAGTCAATGCTATCAAAACAAAACAAAACAAAAAACCGTAGAACAGATCAACGAAACCAGAAGCTGGTTCTTTGAAAGAATTAACAAAATTGATAACCCCCTAGCCAGTTTAATCAGAAAGAAAAAGGAAAGGACCCAAATAAATAAAATCAAAAATGAAAGAGGAGAGATCACCACCAACACAGCAGAAATACAAACAATAATAAGAGAACATTATCAGCAATTATATGTCAATAAAATGGGCAATCTGGAAGAAATGGACAAATTCCTAGAAACATATAAACTACCAAAACTGAAAAATGAAGACATAGGAAATTTGACCCATAACCAGTAAAGAAATCGAATTAGTAATCAAAAATCTCCCAAAAAACAAGAGACCAGGGCCAGACAGCTTTCCAGGGGAATTCTACCAAACGTGTAAGGAAGAGTTAACACCTATTTTCTTGAAGCTGCTCCAAAAACTAGAAATGGAAGGAAAACTTCCAAACTCTTTCTATGAAGCCAGCATTACCTTGATTCCAAAACCAGACACAGACCCCACTAAAATGGGAATTATAGATCAATTTCCCTGATAAACATGGTTGCAAACATCCTCAACAAGATATTAGCCAACTGGATCCAACAATACATTAAAAATATTATTCCCCATGACCAAGTGGGATTTATACTTGGGATGCAGGGCTGGTTCAATATCTGGAAAACAATAAATGTGATTCATCACATAAATAAAAGAAAGTATAAGAACCACATGATCCTATCAATAGATGCAGAGAAAGCCATTTGACAAAATACAGCTTCCTTTCTTGGTAAAACCCACAAGAAAGTAGGGAAAGAAAGCAGGGATAGAAGGATCATACCTCGAGATCATAAAAGCCTTATATGAAAGACCCAACGCTAATATCATCCTCCATGGGGAAAAACTGAGAGCTTCCCCTAAGGTCAGGAACAAGACAGGGATGTCCACTCTCACCATTGTTATTCAACATAGCACTGGAAGTCTTAGCCTCAGCAATCAGACAACACAAAGGAATAAAAGACATCCAAATCGGCCAGAAGGAAGTCAAACTTTCACTCTTTGCAGATGACATGATACTCTGTGGAAAACCCAAAAGATTCCACCAAAAAACTGCCGGAACTGATCCATGAATTCAGCAAAGTCGCAGGATATAAAATCAATGCACAGAAATCGGTTGCATTCCTATACACCAACAATGAAGCAACAGAAAGAGAAATCAAGGAATTGATCCCATTTACAATTGCACCAAAAACCATAAAATACCTAGGAATAAATCCAACCAAAGAGGTAAAAAATCCATACACTGAAAACTATAGACAGCTTATGAAAGAAATTAAAGACACACAAAAAGGAAAAATATTCCATGCTCTTGGATTAGAAGAACAAATATGGTTAAAATGTCAATACTACCCAAAGCATCTAGATATTCAATGCAATCCCTATCAAAATAACACCAGCATTCTTCACAGAGCTAGAAAAAACAATCCTAAAATTTTTATGGAACCAGAAAAGACCCCAAATAGCCAAAGCAATCCTGAAAAAGAAAGCCAAAGCTGGAGGCATCACAATCCCAGACTTCAAGATGTATTACAAAGCTGTAATCATCAAGACAGTATGGTACTGGCACAAAAACAGACACTCAGATCAATGGAATAGAATACAGAACCCAGAAATGGACAGACACACTTTATTCCAATGGAATAAAGACAGTCTCTTCAAACCCATAACCAGTAAATAAAGTGGTGCTGGGAAAACTGGACAGCAACATGCAGAAAAATGAACCTGGGCCACTTTCTTATACCATACCCCAAAATAAACTCAAAATGGATGAAAGACCTAAATGTAAGACAGGAAGCCATCAAAATCCTCGAGGAGAAAGCAGGCAAATACCTCTTTGACCTTGGCTGCAACAACTTCTTACTCAACACATCTCTGGAGGCAAGGGAAACCAAAGCAAAAATAAACTATTGGGACCTCATCAAAATAAAAAGCTTCTTCACAGCAAAGGAAACAATCAGTAAAACTAAAAGGCACCCGACAGAGTGAGAGAAGATATTGCAAAGGACTTATCAGATAAAGAGTTAGTATCCAAAATCTATAAAGAACTTATCAAATGCAACACCCAAAAAACAAATAATCCAGTGAAGAAACGGGCAAAAGACATGAATAGACACTTCTCCAAAGAAGACATTCAGATGGCCAACCAACATATGAAAAAATGCTCAACATCACTCATCATCAGGGAAATACAAATCAAGACCACATCAAGATACCACCTCCCACCTGTCAGAATGGCTAACATGAACAACCCAGACAACAACAGATGTTGGGGAGGATGCAGAGAAAGAGGATCTCTTTTGCACTGCTGGTGCATGTGCATTGGGAATGCAAACTGGTGCAGTCACTCTGGAAAACAGTATGGAGGTTCCCCCCAAAAATTAAAAATAGAACTACCTTATGACCCAGCAATTGCACTGCTAGGTATTTATCCAAGGGATATAGGTGTGCCGTTCCAAAGGGGCACATGCACCCCAATGTTTATAGCAGTGCTATTGACAAAAGCCAAATTATGGAAAGAGCTCACATGTCCATCAATGGGTGCATGGATAAAGAAGATGTGGTATATATATATATATATATATATGCCAAGTAATACTCCTATATATATATATATATATATATATATATATATGGTATATATATATATATATACCATATATATATATATATATATAGGAGTATTACTTGGCAATCAAAAAGAATGAAATCTTGCATTTGCAACTATGTGGATGGAACTAGAGGGTATTATGCTAAGCGAAATTTGTGAGCTAGAGAAATACAAATACCATATGACTTCACTCATATGAGGAATTTAAGATGCCAAACAGACAACATAGGGAAGGGAAGCAAAAATAATATAAAAACAGGGAAGGAGACAAAACATAAAAGACTCTTAAATATGGAGAACAAACAGGGTTACTAGAGGGGTTGTGGGAGGGGGGATGGGCTAAATGGGGAAGGGGCATTAAGGGATCTACTCCTGAAATCATTGTTGCCCGATATGCTAACTAACTCGGTTGTAAAAAAAAAAAAAAAAAGATTAGTATAGTAGGATCTGATATATGATCGGAAAACAAAGGACAGTTAAGGGCAGGCATTGCAAGCTAAAAGACGAAACAAAGTAGAGTACTATTGTTACTTGATAGAACTCATAAATTCTTACAGGAGACATAGAGATGAAAGTCAGCCTGAAATTGTAATACTCCTCTATCAAATTTGCAAATACACTCCAGCATTTACCTTGGAATAGTCAGATGTAGGAAAAAGACTGAAAGGCCAAACCTAAAGAGAATGAAGCCACACATGTTAAAAAGAAAGAAAATAAATGCAGTTAACACTACGCTGATATCCAAACACTGGGTTGCAAGAAAGAGAAAAATAATTCCCTGTTACATTCAAAAGTAAACCTGGATAAAGCAAAAGATGCAGAGAAATATATACAAGTATGCTTTATCTCTCATCAAATCCTACAAAGGTCATTTTATCTAAACAGAAGGAACCCAAGATGAATAAAATCTTTGATATATTAAAACAAAATAAAACTCAACACCCAAAAAACAAATAATCCAGTTAAAAAATGGGCAGAAGACATGAATAGACAATTTTCCAAAAAAGACATCCAGATGGCCAACAGACACATGAGAAGATGCTCAACATCACTCATCATCAGGGACATATAAATCAAAACCATAATGAGAGATGACCTCGCACCTGTCAGAATGGCTAAAATTAGCAACACAAGAAACAACAGGTGTTGGCAAGGATGCAGAGAAAGGGGAACCCTCTTACACTGCTGGTGGGAATGCAAACTGGTGCGGCCACACTGGAAAACAGTATGGAGATTCCTCAAAAAGTTAAAAATAGAACTATCCTACGACATAGTAAATGCACTACTAGGTATTTATTCAAAAGATACAAAAATACTGATTCGAAGAAGCACATGTACCCCAATGTTTATGAAAGCACTATCAACAACAGCCAAATTATGGAAAGAGTCCAAATATGCATGGACACAAAACTATACACACATATACATACAATGGAATATATACATATGTATACATATATATACAATGGAATATTAGTATGGAGACAGTAAAAAGATCAGCGGGTTGCCTGGGGACAGGAGAGGTTGGGGCGGGTGGGGGGGAGGTGAGGTAGTGAGGTAGATAAATAGAACACAGAATTTTTTTAGGGCAGTGAAACTATTCTGTATGATACCACAATACATACAATGGAATATATACATATGTATACATATATATATACAATGGAATATCACTCAGCTATAAAAAAGAATGAAATCTTGCCATTTGCAACAACATGAATGGAGCTAAAGAGTATTATGCTACAGAAAGTAAGTCAGAGAAAGAAAAATACCATATGGTTTCACTCATGTGTGGAATTTAAGAAACAAAACAAATATAGGGGGAAGAAAAAAAGAGGAAACCCAAGAAACAGACTCTTAACTACAGAGAACAAACTGATGGTTATCAGAGGGGAGGTGGGTGAGAAGAGGGGTTAAATAGGTGATGGGGATTAAGGAGTGCCCTTGCGGTGATGAGCACCAGATGTCATATATAAGTGTGGAATCACCATATTATACACCTGAAACGTTACACTGTATGTTAACTAACTGGAATTTATTACTTTAATCTTAAGTCTATTTACTTTCAGAGGGGGAGAAGGGGGGGGGGGAGAGACAGAGAGAGAGAGAGAGAGAGAGAGAGAGAGAGAGAGAGAGAATCCCAAGCAGAATCCACACTGTCAGCACGCAGCCTTATGTGGGGCTTGAACTCACGAACCTTGAGATTACTACCTGAGCCAAAATCAAGAGTCAGGCACTTAACTGACTGAGCCACCCAGGTGCCCCTTTAATTTTTATTATTTTAGAGATAGAGAAAGTGTGAGTGTAGAGGAAGAGAGAGATAATCTTGAGCAGGCTCCATGCCCAGTGCAGAGCCTGACTAGGGGCTTGATCCCATGACTGGGATATCATGACCTGAGCTGAAATCAAGAGTCGGATGCTTAAACTGACGGGGCCACCGAGGCACCCCTTAACTAACTGGAATGTAAATGGAAACTTGGAGGAAAAAAGAAGTAATAAGTTCTCTCTTCTGGACTGCAGTGAAATACCTCTGTTCAACCTTCCCTTTCAATGATGAGCCTGGAGTGGTACATGGAAATGGCAGAGCTGGAAGATTGAAGCACCCTGCATTGCTGGGTCATCTCATGAAAGACAGTTGCACTGGTGGGTCACCTGACCTACAACAGACTTTATGTGTGGAAGAAATAAACTTCATGTGTTAATCTACTGAAACTCGAGGATTGCTTATTACTGCATCATAACTCAATCCTATTTTTTATTACAACAGGCTAGGATGATTGTATTTTCTTCCACGAGGTTGAGAAAATGCTTCTTGTGCTGCATGAAGGCCAGGCTAGGAGTTTCACTGCTCCAGAACAAAAGGAAGGAAAGGCACTGAGCCATCTCTTCTGAATGGACGGATTATAAGACAAAAAAGGGGACAAAGATCAAGAAATGCAGGCACGGATGAAGGCTTTTGCTTCATCATCTCTTAGTGTCAGTGGTTTCAGAGTAGGAGTGTGAATGTTTAGATTCTTCCAAAGCCCTCTTTGTCAATTTCACTTATTTCTCATCATATGTGTAAAATTTGATCAGTCATTGATTTGAGTTTACTTCTCCCTGGCTCTGGAGTTTTAACTGTTGCCCTTACAGTCCTGTTTAATCCCCCTTGCAGTCTTTATGGTTGCAAACACTCATTGGTATTCATTTTAGACTCAGGATTCAGTGGCATAGAAACACTGCCTTCCCAAACGGGCTTCAAAAGATGATTTATTTGGATAAAGCACAGTCAGTGTATGTCCAAACTCTCTGATTACTGACATCAGTCATTCTACTTTCTTTGTGAGCTTCAGTGTGTCTGACCAAGAAAACAATTTCTAATTTTCTTGCATCTGAATGCATTTGCAAAATTTTCTACTAACCAGCACATCCCATTGCATTCTCTTTTTTTTCATTTTTATGTATTTCTGAGAGACAGAGCATGAGTGGGGGAGGGGCAGAGAGACAGGGAGACACAGAACCTGAAACAGGCTCCAGGGTCTGAGCTGTCAGCACAGAGCCTGACGCGGGGCTCGAACTCAACGACCACGAGATCATGACCTGAACTGAAGTTGGACACTCAACCGTCTGAGCCACGCAGGCGCCCCTTGCATTCTTTTTTTTTTCCACGTTTTTATTTATTTTTGGGACAGAGAGAGACAGAGCATGAACGGGGGAGGGGCAGAGAGAGAGGGAGACACAGAATCGGAAACAGGCTCCAGGCTCTGAGCCATCAGCCCAGGGCCTGACGCGGGGCTCAAACTCCCAGACCGCGAGATCGTGACCTGGCTGAAGTCAGACGCTTAACCGACTGCGCCACCCAGGAGCCCCAACATTCTTAATATTCCCCATGTTTCTTGGACAAGATTTGTTCCTCTGTTATTATGATGCTCTCCCCAAATGTCTTCCATGTGTTATTTTCTAAGAAGCATTTGATTTGGCCTTGACTACTTGGCTAATGCATTTATAAGCACATGCTTACAGGTTGCTCGCTGTTGGTATCTAAGCTAAGTTCTGATTAAGCCTGCTGTTCCCATCTACATCTTACAGATGCCAAGCTTTCCTTCTTCCAATTATAGGTTCAGTTGTTTAACCATTTGTCATACATCTTCTTTACTTATCACCAACCAGGCTTGTACTAAATTTGTTGGTAATTACTGTAGCTTGCATTGCCATAACAAACCCTTTGATCTCATTTAATACCTTTTATTTTAGCTATAAATTACATAAGGCTTTAATATAATCTTGTACAAATCAGTGCAGAGAAATATTGTTTTGGATTTGCTTCTCCCTGCTCTCACTCTCAGAAGGTAATTTTATTTCTAATAATTAATGAGATTAAACACCTGTTGACATTAATTAAGATATGGTTGATGTGGACGTGGCTGGGAAGATTTGGAAAAACACTCAAGTCCAGATGACTGGGGCATCTCTTCATGGGGGGCAAGACTGGAGTGTTTTTTGCAACTCAGAAAGTTGAATTCTAACCAACTACATTGTATCCTATCTGAATAGATGGGGGAAAGTGGACCTAGACAGGAGGCATTAGAGAGAGAGAGAGAGAGAGAGAGAGAGAGAGAGAGAAAGAGAGATGTCCAAAGGGAGAGACACTCTGGACTGGAGGGACATGTTTATATTACAGTCAACAAATTGGGGTGCCTGGGTGGCTCAGTCCATTGAGCATTTGACTTCAGCTCAGGTCACAATCTCATGGTTCGTGGGTTCATGCCACGCTGACAAATAAGAGCCTCTTTGGATTCTATCTCCCTCTCTCTCTGTCCCTCCCCTGCTTGCACTCTCCCTCTCTCTCTCTGTCTCTCTCTCAAAAATAAATAAACATGAAAAAAGTAAAATATATTTATATTATAACCAACAAATAGATTCTGATGCACTATGCATGTCTGCCTGCCTCACTACAATAGATTTATCCATGGCTGGAACTATCTAACCCCCTTGGCTCTAAGTTCATGCTGATCACACAACTTTTAAATTATTATTTTGGTTTCCCAGAGACCTTGACACAAAGTAGGAGATGCACTGGACCACGGAGATGAGTGTTTGAGTTATGGATAAAGTGACCATATGTCCTGTTTTGTCCTGAACAGCCACAGTTTATACCTCTTGTCCCAGCCTAATTGTTGAATAGTTCTCCTTTTCGATCTTAAAAGTGTCACAGTTTAGACAATAAATTATGTGGTCACTCTAGTTTATGGGTAATCCTTTAGCAATGAAGTTATTTGAATTCAATTTATACACCAGCTTCTTATAAGTCTGCTTAGTTGTATTGTAGTCTGTCCCTGAGACCCTGATCAGCACAGAGCAGACTGACAAATTAATTTGCTTAGATCTGTAAATACGAGGAGCAGACTCCAGACTTTGGGATTCTGCCAAGATGGTGCCACCCTGTGAAATCTTGTATGATCTCTCCTTGGACATCTCTACGTCTCAGTTTCCTGTGTGTGAGATTATGGTGGCCTTGCTTATAGATTCTTCTGCTAGGTTACACTTGACTTTCTGGGCAATTACCAGCTTTTAAATAGTCATAAGAGATGTTAAGATGCAAAAAAGTTCTTAAAATTAATTGCAGCTCTTGTGAAGGGTCTCAAGCATGTTTGGAGTTGCTCGGCCCAGGATGCCAAGTTAGTGTAGGATGCTTGGGGAATGAAGACCATTGGAATTTCAACTCACAGAAGTGTCACGTAGTGGATGGCAGCAATGAAAATAGAATGTGCAGGTGGCAAAAACTATGTCACAGCCAAGAAAGATGTCAATACCATAAAAATAGTTGTCCCATAATTGTCCCAACTTTGGTTGCCAAAGGTATAGACTGTTGTCCTGACAATACTTAGGAACTATCCTGGTAGAATTCATAATGATTCATGTATCCAGGAATTCCCAAGTGTAAGCAGGACCAAGACCCAAGTGGGAGCTGTGGCCTGATGATCCTGTGGTATATCTGTTATCTGTTTCAGCCGATGGTTGTGATAGTCCTTGCCTCGTGGATAGCTATGAAGGCCAAACTAATATTTCTGGTTATTAGTGTGTGGATGTCTTCTTGAGGGGCTTGTCACAATCAGTCATAATACTGAATAACATCAGACTACTATAAATCTACCGCTGAAGATCTGTAATATTCAAACCACGAACTCATTGTGGTAGAAGGCATTTTGAAAGTTGTGACTGTCTATTCTCAGGGAATTGAGTAGGGCAAAGGTAACGGAGATATGATTCTGTATATTAGGAATTATTGTTTCAGATGTCTTTCAGTTCATAAAAAGAGTAGGCACTGTCTTTTTCTGTGTGGCTGGAATCTAAAAAAACAAAACACATGAATAAACAAACAACAAAACAGACTCTCAACTACAGAGAACAAATTGGTGGTTACCAGAGGGGAGGCAAGTGGGTGGATGGGCAAAATGGATGAAGGGGATTAAGAGATGCAAATTTCAGTTATAAAATAAGTAAGTCATGGAGATGAAAAGCACAGCAAAGGAAATATAGTTAATAATATTGTAATAAAGTTACACTGGTAATAGATACTATACTTATTGTGATGAGCACTGAGTGATATACAGAATTGCCAAATCTCTATGTTGTACACCTGAAACTAATATAACGTTGCATGTCAATTATACTTAAAAAAAAATAATAGCCAACATTTGCTTATAGGTGAGCTGGAGTTATTCTTTTGTTAGCATTTTTTGTTTTGTATGTCTGGTTTCCCCAGAATTACTTAAATAACATAAATATGTATATATTTTATTTTACAGAGAGAAAGCTAGAGAGCCCACGTGAGTGGGGAAGAAGGGCAGAGGGAGGGAGAGAGAGAGAATCTCAAGCAAGCTCCATGGTCAGTGCAGAGCCCAACTTGGGGCTCAATCCCACGACCCTGGGATCATGACCTGAGCCGAAAACAAGAGGTGGATGCCCAACCCACCGAGCCACCCAGGTGCCCCGAGACTATATATTTAAAGTAAACCCATTAAATTCAAAGCTACAAAGGCTTTTCTTCATAATATTCTCAAATATAAACTGAATACTTCTTTCCTTCTTTAATTACAGTGTGAGAAAGCATGATGATCATGATGGCGACCAGTGATTTTAGATAATGGGGGGTGGGGTGGGAAATAGCTTGTTTATCCCAACTGCTCAGTCATTTATGCAGAGATAAAATAAGTCTGAATCTCCTTTTCATTCCTCCAGTAAACCTGCTGACTTGACTCTACTTGATAGTAACAGACTGGACTTCTAACCCCATGCCTACTGTCATACTATTATGACACGCTATTAATCATGAAGAATCAGGCAACGAATGGCAATATAAACTTAGGGTGTTCTCCTGTAGGTGTGATCATTACATCTATTTCATATGACCTAGATTTCATGAATTTGTATCATCTGTTTCCCTTTGTTCTGTTCCTTTTATCTACTTCATTTTTATTTGACCAAAAGCACCATTCCTGAAATCCGGAACACTGACTCTACATAATATAAGCAGAATCAGTACGTTAACTCAATAATGGCACCTGTTGGTGCCAGAGATCCTATTTATTTGGAAATTCAACTCTTGTGTTAACCCTTGGAGTCATTTTTTTTTCTGAAAAAGCAAATGATTTTTATTTTAAGCATGAATCAACTTTAAAACTAGCTTTCTTGTGAAATACTTTTTATTTCCGACTAAAAAGTAATACAGTTCTATGGTAAAATATTAAAACATGAAAAAAATCTATGAACAAGAAAGTGAAACTACTTATGCAACAACCATATAGCATTGTAGTTGGTTAGTTCCTATACCCAGAAATCTCAAGAGACTTTAAAATGGCCAAAATAGGGGCGCCTGGGTGGCACAGTCAGTTAAGCGTCCGACTTCAGTTCAAGTCATGACCTTGAGGTTTGTGAGTTTTAGCCCAGTGTCGGGCTCTGTGTTGACAGCTCAGAGCGTGGAGCCTGCTTCGGATTCTGTGTCTCCCCCTCTCTCTGTCCCTTCCCTGCTCATGTTCTGTCTCTCAATAATAAATAAACGTTAAAATAAATAAATAAATGAAGGAAGGAATGAATAAATAAATAAAATTGCCAAAATGAACTTAAAATAATTGGCAAAAGCCTAGATAAAAAATAATCAATACCTTTTACGTGTTGGCAGTAACCATTTTCATATGGAATTAGTTTAGTAATACATTTAATTAGAAAGATATAGAAACTACATGAAGAAATCTATAAAATCATGCTAAAGAATGTAAAACAACATAGAGAGGGAAGACAAAATGTATTCATATGATATGAAAATGTAAATAATCTCTTAATGATGAGTATTATTGAAATTCTAATTAGCATCCTTTTTATGTGAACAGGATAAAAAAATATTTTACAGGGCGCCTGGGTGGCTCAGTCGGTTAAGCGTCCGACTTCGGCTCGGGTCATGATCTCGCAGTTCACAAGTTCGAGCCCCGTGTCGGGCTCTGTGCTGACAGCTCAGAGCCTGGAGCCTGCTTCAGGTTCTGTGTCTTCCTCTCTCTCTGCCCCTCCCCTGCTTGTGCTCTGCCTCTCTGTCTCTCAAAAGTAAGTAATTGTTTAAAAAAATATTTTACAAGTTATACAGAAGAATAATAGACAAAGATTGCTCAAGCAAATTATGAGAAGTACAAATAGTGGCTGGGGGGATGGTATATGGCTGGTGCAGCTGGTAGAGCATGCGACTCTTGATCTCAGGGTTGTGAGTTTGAGCCCCATGTTGGGTGTAGAGACTGTTTAAAAATAAACCTTTAAAAAATAGTGGATAAGGAAGTCACCTTATCTGATATCTATAAAGCTACTATACTCAAAGTCATGTTGAAATGACACAGGAATAAACAAACATATCAGTGAAATAGAAAAGTTTGGGGATGGAACCAAATGAATATTAAGGCTTTGTATGTGTTCAAGGTTTTATTCCAACTTAGTAGAATACGGAGGATTTATTTTAGTAAAGGTGCTTGCACAACTGACTTTCCATCTGGAGTGAAAAGGCTAGATCTTTACCTCACACCATATATAGAAATTAATTCCAGATGAATTCAGAATTTAAATTTAAAGAATAAAAATGTTAAAATGGGAAGAATCTTTGTATAAACTTATAGTGGAAGAGAATTATCATCCTAAGGAAGACAGGACTTTAGAAATCATAATGGAAAAAAACCCCAGGAATTTAAAAACATAAAACAAAAAGCAAAAAGTATGGCAAAAGACACTATAAATGCAACCTAAAAAATGCAAATGAAACCCAAAATTAAATCTAATTTCACTCATCAGAATGCCAAACAACAACGATTTAGGTCTTTAAATATAAAATAGTGTCTTATGGATGTGTGAATTACTACAACAGTTTTGGAAACAATCTGTCAATATCTATTTCAGTTTTTTGTAATGTTCGTATCCCTGACTTAGCAATCCTAAAGTTTTAGAAATTTTTCTATGGAAGTAAAGCAAAAGTTTGCTTTACATACACACACACACACACACACACACACATTAATACACACACACATATGTTTATGGTTTCCTGCACTAAACTTGTGGTAGTGAAAAACCTAGGAAGGATTGGAACGCTCATAATATGTGAACAGTTAAATGAATTGTAGTCGTATATCCATGCTGTGATGGTTAATTTTCTGTCAACTTGATTGGGTCATACAGTCCTCAGATATTTGCTCAAATATTCTGGGTATGTCTGTGAGGATGTTTCTGAATGAGATGAACATTAAAGTCAATAAACTGACTAAAGCAGACTGCCCTTCCTAATGTGGATGAACCTCATCCAATTGTTGAAGGCCCGAATAGAAGAAAAAGGCTGAGGAAGAGGGAACTCTTCCTGCCTGACTGGCTTTGAGCTGGGACATAGATTCTTTCCTGTCTTTGAGCCATCCTGAAACATTGGCTCTTCCTGTGTCTCAAGCCTGCCACCACTCACCACTCAGACTGGAACCTGGAGCTCTCCTGGCTCTCAGGCCTCAGGACATAGACCAGAACCACACTATTGGCTCTCCTGGGTCTCCAGCTTGCCAAATGCAGACCCTGGGACATGTCAGCATCCATAAGTGTTTGAGTCAATT
This sequence comes from Felis catus, assembly GCF_018350175.1. NCBI lineage: Eukaryota > Metazoa > Chordata > Mammalia > Carnivora > Felidae > Felis > Felis catus. Next base: position 37,859,971 of record NC_058386.1, read on the forward strand.
CCTCATAATAAAATGTCTTGACACACACACACACATACACACACACACACATCCTACTGGGTCTGTTTCTCTGGAGAACCCCGATTAATGCACACACTAGGGAATATCATGTATCTGTCAAAAAAGAATGAGATGGATCCATACTGATCGACCTGAAGGATGTCCATGAGCTACAATATAATGCACATGGTATGATCCCACCAGTTTTACAACAAATAGTATGATTAAAACTATGTGTTTGTGCATATACATGTACACTTGTGCATGCTTATGTTTGCGCGAACAGGATGAAAAAGTGTGAGTGGACTCACAACAGGCTGTGTGCATTAGTTTCCAGGCTCAAGAATCCGGAGGATGAGGGGCGCCTGGGTGGCTCAGTCGGTTAGGCGTCTGACTCTGGCCCAGGTCACGATCTCACGGTTTGTGAGTTCGAGCCCCACATCAGGCTCTGTGCTGACAGCTCAGAGCCTGGAGCCTACTTTGGATTCTGTGTCTCCCTCTCTCTCTGTCCCTCCCCTGCTCATGCACTCTCGCTCTCTCTCTCAAAAATAAACAAACATTAAAAACATTTTTAAAAAAAGAATCTGGAGGATGAGGTGGAGTGGCCAGATTATTAAATTTTTACTTGAATATTTGTAGTATTTCACTGATGTGGTATGTTATGCTAATTTTGCGATTTTTAAAAAAATTTTTTGAGATAAAATTCCCTTAACATAAACTCACCATTTTAACTATTTAAAAATGTACAGTTCAGGGGCACCTGGGTGGCTCAGTTGGTTAAGCGTCTGACTTCAGCTCAGATCATGATGTCAGTTTGTGAGTTTGAGCCCCACATCGGGCTCACTGCTGTCAGCACGGAGCCCACTTCGGATCCTCTGTCCCCCTCTCTCCCTGCCCCTCCCAAGCTCACACTCTCTCTAAAAAAAACTAAACATTAAAAAAAATAATGTATAGGGGCACCTGAGTGGCTCAGTCAGTTGAGCATCCGACTTAAGCTCAGGTCATGATCTCACAGTCCGTGAGTTCGAGCCCCGCGTCGGGCTCTGTGCTGACAGCTCAGAGCCTGGAGCCTGTTTCAGATTCTGTGTCTCCATCTCTCTGCCCCTTCCCCGCTCATGCTCTGTCTCTGTCTCTCAAAAATGAAGAAACGTTTTAAAAAATGTATAAAAATGTACAATTCGGTGATTTTTAGCATATTCACAATTTTGTGCAACTATCACCAGTATCTAATTCCAAAACATTTATAGCACCACAAAATAAAATAGGATGCCTGCCCATTCCACACCCCCCCCCCATCCCCTGGAAACCACCGATCTACTTTCTCTCTCTCAATGGATTTGCCTATTCCAGACATTTAATGTGAATGGACTACAATATTTGGCCTTTTGTGCCTGGCTTTTTTCACTTAGCCTAATGTTTCAAGGTCTATCCATATCGGAACATGTTTCAGTGCATCATTTTTACTTATGATCAAGTAATATTCCATTGTATGGAGTTATCAGATTTTGTTCATGTAGTCATCAGCTGATGGGCACTTTGGTTGTTTTCTCTTTTTGGCTTAAAACAATTTTTTTAATTGTTTAATTGTTTAATGTTTATTTTCTTGAGAGAAAGAGAGAGACAGAGTGTGAGTGGGGGAAGGACAAAGAGAGAGAGAGACACAGAATCCGAAGCAGGCTCCAGGCTCTGAGCTGTGAGCACAGAGCCCAACACGGGGCTTGAACCCATGAACCATGAGATTGTGACCTGAGCTGAAGTCGGATGCTTAACCGACTGAGCCATCCAGGCGCCCCTTCTTTTTGGCTTTTATGAATATTACTGCTATGAACATTCTTGTACATGTGTGTTTATATACCTATACACACATGTGTGTATACATATATGACTACATACTCACATATGTGTATATGCATGCACAAATATTTTTACAAGTGTGAAGATAAAGAATGCTTTAGACATTTAAGGAGTTAGAAAGTTTGCAGTTCACAGAAACTTTGTTAAAGAGATATACTCTATCTCTACCTTTTCTTGAGATCAATATGTTCCTTGGCTGAGATTTATTTTTCATTTTGCCAAGCACAGTAGCAAAACTTTTACTCCTGCTTAAATATTTGCTGATGCATTATGTCACAAAATTTAATATTAGTCTAGATTGAAAAGTCCAAAGAATCTCAAATGAATATGAGGTGTGTGTGTGTGTGTGTGTGTGTGTGTGTGTGTGTGTGTGTGTATGTGTGTTGGAGGGGTATATGGAGTGGAAAAAGTGAAAGCATGCTAAGATTTTTCCACACATAGATAGATGTCATAGTTAATGATTAACTCTGAATTTTTACATTTAACTATACAGTAATATATGTAAAATTAAATTATGTTCATTAACATTTCACTTGATCTATAGAAACTGGATGCATTGGTGGGGGAACAATGAACAGAGAAGTTAACAATTCAACAAAATGCAGGAAAGACAATCAATTAAAAGCCAAAATATGCTAAATACAAATTAACACAAAAGTTGGGAAATGGAGAATATAAACAGATTGCAAAAACACGTGCAAACATATAAATCCTCATACCCAATGTGGACAGACTTATTTCCCCAATAAATGAACAGAGACTCTCTGACTGTGGAAAATGAAAAAGTTGTTTTTATTTTTATGTTTTGGCAATTGAGTTCTTGTTTTCTGAATGCTTATTACTTTGTAACACAATTCTACAACTTTATTAACTAAACCACATAATCCTCCACATTTATATATGCCAAGAATAAATTCAATAAACATAGGGGTACATATATCTTTTTGAATTCTTGTTTTCATTTTTTTGGGGGGGGTTAAAATACCCGGTAGCAGAATTACTGGGTCACAGGGTAATTCTATGTTTAATTTTCTGAGGAACCTGCATACTGTTTTCCACAGTGGCTGCGCCAGTTTGCATTACGACCAACAGTGTATGAAGGTTTCTTTTTTTCCACACTATCCTCACCAACACTTGATACTTGTGTTTTTGATTTTGGCCATTCTGACAGGTGTAAAGTGATATCTCATTGTGGTTTTAATTTGCATTTCCCTGATGATTCGTGATGCTGAGCATCATACCATGTGTCTGTTGTCCATCTGCATGTCTTCTTTGGAAAAAAGTCTATTCACATCCTCTGCCCATTGTTAATTGGATTATTTGCGTTTTTTGGTGTTGTATAGGTTGTATGGGTTGTATAGTTGTATAGGTTCTTTCTGTGCCTTGGATATCAACCCCATATTGGATACAACAATTGCAGATATCTTCTGTCATTCAGTAGGTTGCCTTTTTGTTTTGTTGATGATTTCCTTTGCTGTGCAAACGCTTTTTATTTTGGTGTAGCCCTAATAGTTTAATTTAGCTTCTGTTTCCCTTGCCTGAGGAGACATATCTACAAAAATGTTTCTATGGCCAATGTCAGAGAAATTACTGCCTCTGATTTCTTCCAGGAATTTTAGTTTCAGGTCTCATACTTAGGTCCTCTGTGTTTATTTATTTTTATTTTTATTTTTTAAATTTTTTTTAGAACTAGAAATGTGTTTTATTTTGGAAATTTCAGATTGGACTGTCTGGGTATTTTTCTGATTTGAAACTTTTATTCTTTGTTTAATTATGTTCATTTAATTTTTTTTTAACTTTTAACATTTTATTTTTTTAATTAATTATTTTTAAATATGAAATTTATTGTCAAATTGGTTTCCATACAACTCGGTCCTCTGTGTTTAAACTGCAGCATAATTTACAATAGCCAGGATATGGAAGCAACCTCAGTGTCCATCAACTGATGAATGGACAAGGAAGAGGTGGTGTATATATACAATGGAATATTACTCAGCCATTAAAAAGAATGAAATCTTGCCATTTGCAACGACATGGATGGAGGTATAGGGTATTACGTGAAGGGAAGTCAGTCAGAGAAAGACAAATACCATATGAGTTCACTCATATGTGGACTTTAAGAAACAAAACAAATGAACAAAGATAAAAGAAACCAACAAGAAAGCGGGCTCTTAAACACAGAGAACAAACTGGTGGTTGCCAGAGGGGAGGTGGGTGGAGGGATGGGTAAAAACATCACGATAGCACTAAGAAATGGACAGAATTGTCAGATCACTGTACGCCTGAAACTAACATAACACTGCATGCTAATTATCCTTAAATTTAAAAAGATTGGAAAACAATAAATTTGAGATGGATAAAGAAAGCTAAACCTAAGAAACCAAGGTCTAAAGGTAAATGTGTATTTTTATAGTTTTTAAGTAGGAAAGGTATAGATGTAAAAAACCAAAAGAATACTGTATTTATCACAGGAAAATTAAAGTTCCATATTCCCCTCCAAAACAAATACTTGGAAGAAAATAGCTGTTACATATAATGGATTAATATCAAGAAAAATAAAGATACTGTATAAAATAACATGAAAAGCACAATACGCAAAAGTAAAAGATAAAGAAATAGAAATATTGTACTAGCATACTAGGAATGCCATACACTCAAATGGATAGAAGCTAGAAATATGATTTAGCCATCAGGTAAAAGCTAAGGATGACTCATGTCAAGAGTTAGCACACATTTGGGAAGTCAGACTTTCTCATATACTACTGACAGTTGTGTGGATTGGCGAAACAATCTTGGTGGATAATTCAGCAGTACGTAAACACATTTAGATGCTTCAAAGAAGCATTTAGACAGAGATTAATCGCAGCAGTTTTGGTGAACAATAATTGTGAAAAATTAGAAACAACCTAAATGATCATCAATAAGGGAATGATCAAATAGATTTTGGAATAGTCATGCCATTGTCTACATGCAGCAGTTAAAAAGAATGAAATACATCTGTTTGTATTGGCACAGAGCTTTCACCATGACAGACTGCTTTGGCCAAAACAAGTAGAAATGATTCAGATAGCTAACGTCCCAAATTAAATATCGAAATCTCATGTGTGTGAATTAATGGACTACAAAAATGGAAAAATATCCACCCAACTGTTCTAAGTGGTTATTGTTGAGCAGTAGAGTAGGAATTCAGGAAGGCTTTGCTCTGTTTCCTTCTGCATTGTTTTAATTTTTTTGCAATGATACTTACTAAATACTCGTATATATTAAAAATACAAACTACAATCTAAGTAACCTTGAAAAACTATATTCTCAATATTCTTTATTGTCTCATTTACTTGCATCGATAGTGACTTTGCAAGTTAAATCATGTCTATATCAAAGACATATGAGGGCACCCGGGTGGCTCAGTCGGTTGAGCTTCTGGCTTCAGCTCAGGCCATGATCTCACAGTTTGTGAGTTCGGGCCCCGTGGGCTCACTGCTGCCAGCGTAGAGCCCACTTCAGATCCTCTGTCGCCCCCTCTCTCTCTGTCCCTCCCCCACTCACGCTCTCTTTCAAAAATAAATAAATGTTAAAAAAGACACATGAAAAGAAATAACAAACAGAAAATAATTCAAAATCTAAATAATTTTTAAATGCAATAAAGTGCATAATTATTCCTAATTTTACTTAAGATTTATGTTTTTTATACATAGCTTGGCACAATTCACATGTTCTGTCCGTAATATTCATTCAAAGTACTAGACTGGCCTAGGAATCAAGAGGCCTGGATTCTAGTCTACATCCACCAGTGTGCTTAACTCTGGCAAGATGTCTACTCACCCACTCAGATGTCATCATTCTATCATTTAAAGGGGATGGACTAGGTCATCTGAAGGCCTAACAACCTATCATTCTGTAACAATCTGGAAATTGAACAAATGTGGTTGGAGGCATCTGTTATGAGTTTCATGCCCAGAGATTCCACATTTTTAGGAACCTTTCAAATTCAAGTGGTTTGCCCCATTTTTTTCCAAGAGAATATGGTCACACTATCCATATTTGGGGGGGAACTATTACCTTGATATGGTCATCTTCAACAAAAACAGCTTGGGAAATGGCTTCCCCAGCATAAGATACTGGTAGATAATGCAGGCAGCAAAGTATAGTGGGAAATAGTACAATTTAGGAATCAAGGAGGTGTATATTGTCTGGAACACCTCGAAAAAGCTATACAAGGGGCCTGAGCCTCGTTATCCACATTTATAAAGTGAAGCTAATACTATCTACCATTATATGCCACTATTTATAGTAATAGCCACCATTTGCTAAGCCCACACTGTATTTCTGGCAATGTATCAAGCATTTTCCACAATACCTAATTGAATTTTCCCAATAAATCTTAGCTGCCAAGCAAAGCTGAGTTACTCCGGGACTCACTGCCGGAGAATTGCTCATCAACTGCAAAGAAGAACACGTCTCTTATGGATAATGCAAGACTTCACTTTTGTTACCATGCACTTCCCTGTGATGTCTGAATACAGAGTTTATTGAAGCAGATCAGTGCTAGTAGCATAATAATGTTCCCGTAGTGCCAAATAATGTTCCTTCAGGGCTCTAGCTCATTACTCCCATTTTTATTTTGGAAACTCCCAATTAAGGAGTCACTACAAATAGTGGGAAATTTAATGCCACGTCATCTCCTGGCTCTATACTTTTGCTGATATATATGTATTATAATTCCATTCTTCTTGACATTTCCACTGATTTTAAACGCTACAACCACTTGATCCTTGTCATTCCCCCTCACCCCCGCCCCCCCCACAGGTTCTTGCTTTACAGGTAGATTCATCAATCTGCAGAGGAAATGCTTTTACCTAGTACTTCCAAAACTATATGCAATTTCCAATCCTTCCAGCATTCATTTGTAAGTGCAATGCCATTCCTATCAAGATACTTAGAGGAATTTAAGAAAACAGAATGAGGCAAGCTAATTCTCAAGTTATCTAGAAGACAAATGCATAAGTTCAGCCAAGCGATTTTTGGAAAAAGATTGGCGAGGAGAAAAAACAAACAGGAAGTAGCATATGGGTTGTGATTTGGACTGAAATTTCATGAGGGAGCCTTCATGGGTTAGAAGCATACCGGCAACTATGCTCGCTGTAATTATAATTATAGCAGTGTTCACTGGATTAGCTACAATGAGGTCATGGTTGACAACATTTTCCTTTTGCATATGGTAGACGGGGATGGCTTATATTTTCTTCAAATACGGCATTACAATTAAGGCATATGCCAATGGCTGCTCACCCACAAAGCGATTTCACCTTTCTCGCTAAGGAAGCCCTGCTTCAGGTAGCAATATGGCCCACTCCAGAAGAAACAGCAAGCTTGAGGATGAAAGCCACCATCCTGTTAACAACAGAAAGGTGGAAAGAACTTGGGTCCCCAGAACATCCTCCGAGTCTACTCACCTCAAGACTTTTAATTAAATAAACAAAACTTTGCAAGTGTTTTAAGCCGTTTTAGTCAAGTTATCTATTATCTGCAGCTAAAAACACTTGGGGGTGGGGATAAAAATAAGCATTCGAAAATACTCTTTACTTATGAGTGAATAAGCAAATATACAAAAATCTGTTGGTCCACATGAAGTAAACAATGTCTTTATTGAAAAACCACCGAAATTCCAAATGCACATGTGGAGATAAAATGGAGAGAGCCAAGAGGTTGAGAACAGGAATTAGAAGCAGAAAATTACTCAACGAGGGGCACCTGGGTGGCTCAGTTGTTTAAGTGTCTGACCTCGGCTCAGGTCATGATCTCACGGTTCATGGTTCGAGCCGCGCATCGGGCTCTGTGCTGACAGCTCAGAGCCTGGAGCCTGCTTTGGATTCTGTGTCTCCCTCTCTCTCTCTCTCTCTGTCCCTCCCCAACTCATGCTCTGCCTCTTTCTGTCTTTCAAAAAAAAATAAATGTCAAAAAAATTTTTTTAAATTATTCAATGATACATTGATTTTCCTGTTTTTTTCATCAAGGTGGATTTAATGCTGTGAAATGACTGAAAGCTTCTTCTGAATATTTGCATGGCTCTATTCAATCGTTTGTAATATATATATTTAAAATACACACACACATTTGCACACACTGCACAGATCTCTGGTGTTTAATGAGTTTTGACAATTGTATATATCCGTATAATTAAAACTCCAAACTACATACAGAACATTTTTATCACCTGTGAAAGTTCTCCCAATAGACAACCATTAATCTGGTTCGTATCACCATAGATTAGTTTTAACTGTTCTAGAACTTCACAGAAGAGGAATAATATAATGTGCACTCTTTGTGGTCTAGATTCTTTTGCTCGCCATATACATAAGATCCATTCATGTTGTTGTGTTCATTAGCGGTTTCTTCATTTTCACTGCTGAGTAGTATTTCATCAGATGAATACACCAGTGTGCTTGTCCATTCTTCTGTTGATGGATTTTGGGTTGCTTCCAGTTGCTGGCTACTAATAATATTTTTTTCTCAGCTAGTGGTGTAAAACCTGAATCTTGAGGACTAAAAATAAATGTCCCTTTTGTCTTGCTAATAGCATGAGGGCAGCAATAAAGTAAAAACTTTTCCAGTCTTTCCAAACTTTTCTGAAACAGTAATTTTTGAGGTAGGGAACAGTAATGAGTTCCAAGATACACAAGGATTGCCATGAGTTGCTGGAAGCGAAATATATTTAGAAAAGTAATTCAACTTCTCTAAGCCTCAGTTTCTCATCTGTAAAACATCTTTAAGGATCTTTTTAATTTTAACATCCTATTCCATTACTTTTATTTCAAAGAGTAACTGGGATGTTTTGGGACAGGGGTTCGTTATATTGGTATTGGCTTTGGATGTCATAGACCACACGTGGGTATGGTATGATGTTTCCGTTCAAGTTTACTACCCAAGAATAATTACTTATTTTGTTTGTTGTTGTTGTTTGCTCGTTTTACCAGAGGCTCTTTATTTAATTTTTGCAAAGGTGACTGGGATATTATGATTTATAAGGAATATATATTTGGTTATTTCATGACCAAACTATGTCTCTCAGATGTATTTGGTCTTCTTCCATGGTTCTTGGCTTACAGTTCAAGAATATTTACTTTTACTTTAATTTTATAGATTCGAGATGAGGATTCTTTATACAATTTTACTTTTCTGAGCATGTCCATCGAGAATTCTTTGTTAAAAGAACTCTGGAAACTGTTAAACCTAACCATTGTCAAAAACTTAGCCTTTGATTTTGCCCTGGGGGAGAGCAGTTATATGGAGTTAATGGAGGTTTTCACCTCCACTGGGTCCAGACGCTACTTGTCCCTGGGACTATAAAGGTTGACCCTCAGTCACTAAGGACTTCCCAAGGGAACCCAGTCACTGAAAGTTCCCAATAGCATGTACTTCTGCCTCTACTTCAGTAAGGACAGAAAGTATGACTCCGCTACCACTCCTGAATTGCTTTCTGTGCTTGACATTGGCCCTCAAGGGAAATGCTTGTGACAGAGTACCTATCCAGAAAGAAAGAATGCAGGGTCGGGGGGGGGGGGGGGCGCCTGGAGGTTCAGCCGGTTAAGCATCTGACTTCAGCTCAAGTCATGATCTCACTGTTTGTGAGTTCGAGCCTCGCATCGGGCTCTGTGCTGACATCTCAGACCCTGGAGCCTGCTTTGGATTCTGTGTCTCCCTCTCTCTCTGCCTCTCCCCTCCTTGTGCTCTGCCTCTCTCTCAAAAATAAATAAACATTAAAAATTTTTTTTAAAAAGAGAGAGAAACAAAGAGTGTAATTAGAGTTCTGGAGAAGAAGGTGTAGGATCTGAGGTCCACTTTTTCTTTCTTTTTTACTACATGTAGTAACTCAGCTAAAGATGTTGGGATTCACTGTTACAGTCAGAGGCAGAAAATAAGCAGATTTCAGAAGATGGTACAGAGAACTGAAAATTACTAAAAACTAGTGTGGCAGGACGGTCTATGAGATTTCAATGTCTGCCTTGCTCTTGCTGCAGTGGGAGACAGGAATGATAGTAAAGTACGTCTTAGCTCTATGTCCCCTTCTGGGAACAACAGCCAAAACTGTTTGAACACCCAGGATCTTCCAAGCCCCACCTCTGGGGCAGGAAACAGCTAGCCTGTGCTTTAGATGGCCCTGAGAGACACTTTTGGCCAGGCCCGTGTAGGGAATGTTAATTCCTGTGGAGGAATTCAACTTGAGCTTTGCTGTAGGGGAGGAGATGTAGAGAGGCTGAAGCTCAGACAGGAAGTGGTAAGTAGTCCCTTACCCACATCTTCTGAAGTTCATAACTGAATCTCTTATCCAAGGTCATACCTGTCAGCGTATGCTAGAGCCTGAACATACTGTTAGGGACCGTCATATACATCTACTCCCCATACCATGTACAGTGACATCAGGTTGAGAGCTTGAAATAGGCATGGATGGGAACATTTACATTATGTAAATCAGCCAACACTACAGATCAGTCATTTGTTCCCCTGAGAGAGCTAGCTATTAAATATTTACCCACTTCCGAAGACTATGTGGAAAGCCCTGATATTTGACCCAACTTGAGTCAACTCTGTGGGACCATCCTACTGCTAGAGCCCCTCAAGAGAATGGTGGAACCTGCTGTTGGGTTTGCATTGCAAGTAGACCTCTTTTTGCTCATTCCTGCTTCTGTTGCCTTCCTTCTACAGATGTTGATCTCAAGCTCCTCCTAAATAAACATCCTATACCCTAAATTCCATCTCTTTCCAGGGAATCTAATCTTCCAGAGAAGTCAAATAACTTAATCAAGGTCACTTAGATAGTAAGGGACAGAACCAGAACCCAATCATCTGCCTAATCCTAAAGTCCCTGTTCTTAATGATCAGGCAGCCTGTTTCTAGATGTCAATAAGAAATTCCTGGATAGCAATCACTTTCTACTTTCCAACTACTTCTGGTTCTACACAGCAATTTTAAGAACAGGAACCATTCAGGGTGGCTAACTCCAAAAGACTAATCTACTGTGCCCTGCACCCAACAAATTATTAACATTGAGGCAGTAATAAGATATCTGTACAAAGACAGAAAAAGACAAAATACGATTTCCTACCAGGAGTCACTCACATAGGATCAACATGGGAAGTGGGCCTGGAAAAATTAGGGAGGTAAGCAAAATATGCCTTGGTTTTCTCCTCTTTTCTATGCAATGCAATGCAATCGACCCAATTTAACACATTTATCATTACCTACAGCGTATAAAACGCTATGATGGGTACTGTGGGGAATACAAGATAAGAAGTGTTTTCTACACACTCTGTCTTTCTCTCTCACAAATAAATAAACATTAAAAAAAAGTGTTTTCTAAACATTCTCCACATAATAGGCAGGCGAATTACAAAAGGCAGAAATGTAAAACAAAGCAGAGTGGCACATCGGTGCCAATGAAATGCCAAGGGACTGTTAAGACTGACAATACTAATTTTGCTGATGATCTTGGAATAGGTGGAATTGGAACTTGGTCTTGAAGAATGAGACTTTGACAGAAAGTTATTAAGTGTGGGGAGGAAAACTTGGCGGGAGAGAACAGCTGGAGCAATTCTTTTGAGGCAAGCAAGTTCAGAGTGTGAAAGGGAAAAAAAAAACCTGGTGTATCTTGAATGCTTATGCCATTTACCTGGAATAACCTGATGTCCTTACCTTATATTAAAGTTCTTTATAAATCTTAGTCTTCTAGAAGGATCCAGAAAGAACGAGGTTTGGGATATTCTTTTGACCTTAACTCCGCTCAGGAGGTTGAAGCTTTTTATTTTTTCTTTTTTTTTTAAGTGTTTATTTTTGAGAGAGAGAGAGAGAGAGAGAGAGAGAGAGAAAGCAGGGGAGGGGCATAGAGAGAGGGAGACACAGAATCCGAAGCAGGCTCCAGGCTCTGAGCTGACAGTACAGAGCCCGACACAGGACTCGCACTCACAAACAGTGAGATCATGATCTAAGCTGAAGTTGGATGCTCAACCGACTGAGCCACCCAGGCGCCCCTCTAAGAGACTGAAGTTTTAATTTTGCCCTGAGGGTGCACAGTTAGAGTGAAATGTGAAATGCTCTGGTCTTTTCTTATACTATTTAGGCAGTAATAGTCATCAGTGGTAAGAAATATTTCCAGGGAAATCCTGGTTGGAGATGAAAGACGGGGTGTGGGGTTGGGGGGGGAGGGTATGGCAGGAAATAGAGCTGGGAAAGTTAGGAATTTAAATTGTGGGGAGGCATTTTAATCCTAGATTTCAGCATTTGAACCATACTAATTTGGCATTGGAGAAAGAGAAAGACATGAGCAGATTTGTTTTTCAAGAAGACAAAGGGAAGACTGTGGAGAGGGGTTAAAATGGAAGGAATGTAAGAGGCTGGGATCCGGAAGCTATAGGAAAAAGCCTGGTGAATGATAAGGATTTTCTGGAGAGTAGGATCAGCAATGGGGAAAATGATACAGTAGAAATACTTATAAGGTAGAATTAATAGAAGGTTGATTATATGGGGAGTAAAATATAGGGTAAAGTTTAAAGTAATCAAAGATTTATTAGGATGGGGGGAACATTGCCAGTTTATAGTTCTACCAAAGAAAGAGGTTTATTCCCAGTTTAGTCTAGTTCTCTCCACACCCCTCAGCAGGGTATTTTCTGTGTTCCCTGGTAGAAAGCATTTTGTTATCACAAAAGCCTCTTCTGCTTATTCATTCTCATGTCCAGAGAATGTGTCCCACTCCCAGTGTAGAAAACACCAGCTGGCAAGAATGGATAAGGGCTTCAGATAACCTTACCCATTTTTTCTGTATCTGTCTGCTGACTGGAGTGGCCTAGGAGAAATTCAGGATTAATCCCTATGTTTTTTGTTTCACTTGGTTGTCAGATCACAAAGGCTAGGAATCCAGTACGGTAGCAACATCCACACACGTTTCTAATATTTGTATCTGTATTTTCAATTGAAGCCAGACTTACCAGAGGCAAACAATTATTCAGTTCCCTTTGAAAAACTCGATAGTATCTTAGAAGGATCTGTTAAATTCCTCTTACAGTAATTACTAGAATCACAAATAGCTTCCTGGTGTCCTGAGGCATTTGGCAGTCATTTGTGATAATGATCCGCATCCAGTTTTATTTTAGTTTTTCCCCAAACTAAAGGACCTTTGTCTCTTTATATGGTTAACTCCAAAGTTAAACACATCCATAGTCATATAGACATGTTCCCACTTTGAAAAGAAAGGTAAATTACAACCTTCTCTAACCCATTGACCTTCTCTGGAGTGAAGTGTTAAATGTTCTGAAAGAAAGTTCATCAATGAAATGTCATTCACCAATCCTCTAGAGAAAGGTAAGCTCTCCTAGTAAATGAGAAAGAGAAAATCACCAACAAAGGCTATTATTGATTAGCTAGGTCAAGTCAAATCCCCCAACTGCCATAGTCCTAAGAATGTGAAGAAGAAACGCTCTTGACTTCATGTGCGTGCAAGAGTCATCAAAATATGCAAAAATAATCATGACTCCTTTAACCTAATAGCCTTGGTCAACATCCTCGCTTTATGGTATGGCAAGATATTTCAAGCTTAATCTCACATTTTTTTTGCCCCAGAGCTAAAATTAGACATTTTCCCAAAGAACCCTTATTCCTTTGACTGAGAAATGATATTTAGAGGCCACAATTCCAGTAGCAGAAACACTCACTGCTATTATATTGGACATTCTTTCTGTCCTTTTTGGACAAAGGAGGGGGAACCATATGAACCATGTGGTTTTGAACCCTAAGAAAGTGCATTTTCTATAAATCCAAAATGATAGAATATCAGCAGTCTCATGTAGGTCGACCTAACATTTTAAAGATAAAATGGATTTTAAGTTCATCGCATTCAAATTGGATTTTATGGGGCTTTTATTTCAGGGAAGGGAAATGGATAGAAATATAGATGAAATAAGGTTGTCCATATATTGATAATTGTTGGAACCAGGCAATAGGTACATGAAAGGTTACAAGCTTCTTTTTTGAATATGTTGGAAAACTTCCATAATGTGGTTTCTGTGTGTGTGTGTGTGTGTGTGTGTGTGTGTTTTCTGTTTTTATTTTATTTTTTTATAATATAATTTATGGTAAGTAGGTTTCCATACAATACCCAGTGCTCCATAATGCAGTTTCAAAGAAGATTTAATGATAAGAGTAATGTTAGTGATGTCGAAGATGCATAGAAAGGGTTTGAATAAAAGTGTCTCATGAAATGGGAGGACAAAACTGTAAAGAAAGCGTTATATTTATATATAATGTTAGTTAATATGTGCATATGTATCAAAATTAATACATTGAGTATTATAGAATTTTGAAAATTACCTCTACATGATAGATGATAGATACAAAGATAGATAGATAGATAGATAGATAGATACATACATACATACATATAATGACCACAAATCTTTTAAGCAGAACCTTTTACTTAAGGCTCCCAAAGTCTTCTATTAGGTAGTCACTGCTTACGGCATTCAGAAGACTATTTGTGACTTTAAGTGAAATAAGATTCAACAGGTATTTATGGAGCAGTTTTGAGGCATACAACTGTGTGCTGAGCTCATTGGATGCGATATTAATTCATTGATTTATATTTATTTAAAAGGTTTATAAAATCAGGTAAGATCACGTAAGATGGACAGAGGTGAGAAGGAGAAGGGAGAAAAAAGGGCAAAAATAATTTTGGAAAATGGATCCAGGACGAGCCTAATGGAAAATTACATATTACAAATTCCTAAGCTGCTGCTCTATGTGGCTTTCAATTAAAAAACAATGACATATCGGACAAAGGGCTAGTCTCCAAAATCTATAAAGAGCTCACCAAACTCCACACCCAAGAAACAAATAATCCAGTGAAGAAATGGGCAGAAAACATGAATAGACACTTCTCTAAAGAAGACATCCGGATGGCCAACAGGCACATGAAAAGATGCTCAACGTCGCTCCTCATCAGGGAAATACAAATCAAAACCACACTCAGATATCACCTCACGCCAGTCAGGGTGGCCAAAATGAACAAATCAGGAGACTATAGATGCTGGAGAGGATGTGGAGAAATGGGAACCCTCTTGTACTGTTGGTGGGAATGCAAATTGGTGCAGCCACTCTGGAAAACAGTGTGGAGGTTCCTCAGAAAATTAAAAACAGACCTACCCTATGACCCAGCCATAGCACTGCTAGGAATTTACCCAAGGGATACAGGAGAGCTGATGCATAGGGGCACTTATACCCCAATGTTTATAGCAGCACTTTAAACAATAGCCAAATTATGGAAAGAGCCTAAATGTCCATCAACTGATGAACGGATCAAGAAATTGTGGTTTATATATACAATGGAATACTACGTGGCAATGAGAAAGAATGAAATCTGGCCTTTTGTAGCAACGTGGATGGAACTGGAGAGTGTGATGCTAAGTGAAGTAAGTCATACAAAGAAAGACAGATACCATATGTTTTCACTCTTATGTGGATCCTGAGAAACTTAATAGAAGACCATGGGTGAGGGGAAGAAAAAAAAGTTAGAAAGGGAGGGAGCCAAACCATAAGAGACTCTTAAAAACTGAGAACAAACTGAGGGTTGAAGGGGGGTGGGAGGGAGGGGAAAGTGGCTGATGGGCATTGAGGAGGGCACCTGTTGGGATGAGCACTGGGTGTTATATGGAAACCAATTTGACAATTAATTTCGTATTTAAAAAAAACAACTTTTTATTTGAATACAGTCGACCCATAATGTTACATTTGTTTCAGGTGTACAACATAATGATTCAACTTCTCTATGTGGGTTTCAAATTTATTTTTAAGCTTTCTAGTCATGAAAATGAAAAAGTCAAGCTTGATCAGTTTCACAGCTCAAGGTCGACCACAAAATAAAGCTAAGCCAAATTCTATAGAGAAGTACAGCAATTTCTGGCATTAAAAAAAGATTCTGGGGTGCCTCGGTGGCTCAGTTGGCTGAGTGTCTGACTCTTGATTTTGGCTCAGGTCATGATCTCATGGTGCATAGGTTCGAGCTCCACCTCAGGCTCCAAGCTATCAGCACAGAGCCTACTTGGGATTCTCTCTCTCCCCACCCACCCCTACCCTGCCTCTGCCACTCCCCTGCTTGTGCTCTCTCTTGCTCGCTCTCTCTCTCTCTCAAAATAAACAAATAAACTTAAAAAAAAGATTCTGAAGATACAATTCTTCTTATGCAAAGCTAAAAATTTTCAGGCTTATCAAAGGAGGTCTGCAAAGAGTAAGAAGGTGGTATTTTCATTTGTCGTCATATTCTAGATTAGAAAACCAAGAGGCGAAGGGCACCTTGGTGGCTCAGTCTGCTGAGTGTTGAACTCCCAGTTTCGGTTCTAGTCATGATCCCAGAGTCATGGGATTGAGCCCTCATCAGGCTCTATGCTGAGTGTTGAGCCTGCTTAAGATTCTCTCTTTCTCCCTCTGCCCGTCCCCCACTCACACTCTCTCTCTAAAATGAAAACAAACAAAAATAAATAAATGAACAAATAAATAAATAAAAAGAAAACCAAGAGGTGATATCTACCTATACTACGTTGCAAGCCTCTTTGGTTGGAAGCAAAAGAAAACAATTTGCCGTTGGTAAAGTTAAACCTGAGGGGATGGAACATTATAACTGTATAGAAATACTAAGGAGGGAAAAGACTGCCACATCTCAGGGGAACCGCTGCGAGGAACTGAGAATCTGAGAGAATGACTCTTTTCCCTGTCATTGGGAAACAAGATTGTTTTGTCCCTGAAAAACTGAATTGGTTCTGTCTCTTAGGCCCCCTTGGTGAATCTGCAGTTCTCTCCTTTCTGAAACCAGAAGTTTCTCCTTCAGGTTTCTCCTTCCTTCAGGGCTTTGGCTTTACCTGGGGTTCTAGCAAGCTGGTTCACTCTAGGTGGATCAAATAAGTGGGGGAGGGAGAGGGGCGTGGGAGTGGAGGTGTGGCTTCTAGAGACGCTGGCACGTGCTCCAGAACTTTCCAATGATGCCTCACCATTCCAAAATTATATATGTTTAAAATTCTGACTCCCAGGGATGCGTGGGTGGCTCAGTCGGTTGAGCATCCAACTCTTGATTTCAGCTCAGGTCACAATCTCATGGTTTGTCGGTGCAAAGCCTACCTGGGATTCTCTCTCTCTCTCTCTCTCTCTCTCTCTCTCTCTCTTTCTCTCCCCACCTCCTCTGCTTGCACACACTCTCTCTCTTTCTCAAAATAAATAAAATTTTAAAAAAATCTGACCTCCAACTGAAATCCAACTCCAGAGTTTGTGTGTAATCCAGGGACACCAGAAACTAATTTAGAGGGCCAGAATAAACTGGGGAGTATGAGCAGAAGGAAGAACAATATTTCTTCTGAGTTTTGGCTTGCTGGCATAGCAAACACATTTGTTGGTAAAAGACATTTTTCAATAAAATGCCAAAAGTAATAAATGGAAAACTCTTCCCAGTGAATCTATTAAGTAACTTTAGCAGTCAAGGGCAGGCAATTTAAGGAATATTTCTCATGAGACCTAAACCTCAAAAAAACAAAACCCCCTGCTTTATATAAGGTCAGTATATAAAAGCAGAGCGAGGCAGCTGGTGGGGGCAGGGGGAAGCCATGTCCTTTAATGAATATGCTGATCGTGTTATAGAAGGAATTTCCTTCTATGAAAGCTTCACCTTTAATTATTCTCCCAACAATTACATTTTATTTGAATTGAGAAATGCTTCCTTGTATAAGACCATGTGAAAGGTGCATTTGTTCCAAAACGGAGGCCAATATGTAGCACTATGGTTATATGATATGGTTAATATCCACTAACTGGTTAGTTCAGTTAATGACAAGAACAATTTGAGCCCAATCAAAACAATGATCTATTTCACCGATGGCCATTTTCTTCAGCCTGGGACCAAAGCACATGAAATGAATATCTCAACAACCAACAATTAACTTTGGGAAAACAGGAAACATAAAGGTTAGAAGCAGACCTATGCACCTCCTGATGTTATACAATAAAAAGTTTATAGCACACATATGGTGAATTCTTGCAACAAAATATTCAACTTGAAAATAATCAGACCTATAGATCTTATTTCCAGTTTGCATGAAATATAGAGGATAGGAAAACAAATGAATCAAATCACCATGACAAAACAGATACTTCCAGAAGGTGGAACATTCTAACGATAAGTGGCTTGGTATTTTTTTTTACCTTGTCACGGAAAAAAAAGAGTGTGACAGCTGTTCTAGATTAAAAGACTTCAGCGATCTCACAAATAAATAGAATGTGTAATCCTTGTTGAAACAAACCAGCTGTAGGAGACATTTTGGGGACAACTGGAAAAAAAATGTGACCAGAGACCAGGTATTAGTTGATATTAGGAAATAATAGTTAATTTGGTTAAGCGTGATAATGATATTGTGGTTATGGAGGAGTATGTCATCTTTAGAGATGTAAACAAGCCTTTTGGAATGAAATATCATGAAGTCTCTAATTTGTTTTTAAATGTTTCAGTCAAAAGGAGGTGAAGAAATATGGCAAAGTATTCATTATTAACTAGATTTTGGATATATGTGTTCATTATACCATTTTCTCGAAGTTGGAAAGTTTTCATAATAAACGACTTTTTAAAAAAACATCCAGAATTTCATCAGCTATTAAATCCTAGGGAGAAAATCAGGATCAGATAAACAAGAAAAAATGGAGACTCTCAGGCTGCATTTTGACTCTCTCTGACAACAAACCCATAAGCTTCCACATTGTTGAGCAAGCTCAAAAGAACATAACGTGTAGCTCTGGGATTGTATTCTTTCTTCATCAACTTTTGTTACCTTCTTACTCAAGAGGGAAAACATTCTGTTGGCTTCCATTTCCATTACCTTCAACCTCACAAAAATGGAAGGTGAAACATGACAGATAGCCTAAAATTCTTTGCAAAAGTTAATGTGCTGTAAACATAAAAATGTTATTCTTCTGTTTACCGAAACATCTGAGCATGCCATGGGTGGTTTTACAATCTGGAAACAAGTGAGCATTTTTGAGAGAAGTTCTGGTTGAATTAATGAGGCAAGAAGTTTCCTGACACTTGAGTTCAAGGTTTTTATATCCTGTTATGGTCCTGGATTTCAGGTCAGGGGCTTTGTTCACCTGATGGCAGTTTGACTGAATTGCTCACTTTGTGACATTGGTACCATTTGGTCCATGTAATTTAAAAGGAGGTCATTTGGATACTGTCTTGTGGGATATGACCTTGATTCAACAGCATCCTCCATGTAGGCTCTCCCAGAGGCCACAGAACAGAAGGGCTCATGGACCAAAATCTGAAAGAGCATAATGAGAAGCAAGGGGAAAGAGGTGGGGTAGGGTCACATACTTAGAACAGGGGATCTGTGGCAGAAGGATCACACTGCCTGAATCTTGGGGTAGGCAATGGTCCTGTCTCTGTCTCTGTCTCTCTCTCTCTCTCTACTGTACCTGTGTTCCCCACCGATAGTGTGGTTATGAGCCCAGAGTCGAAGTCCAAGCAAGGAAGACCATAGACAGAAGGGGACAGCCCAGGTTAAAGGCATATACTTATTCTGTCAGAGAGACATGGGGTAAAGTCTGCCTGGCCGCAGCTGTAGTTATCCAGTAAGTCTGCTAAAGAGTCATGAGTTTTACCTGCATTTGCTGGATTATCTCCATTTTCTCGCAGGGCCAGAATGGAACTATACTCACTAATGGATGGTTGACTGAGGAAAATGACATAGCTGTCAGCTATTTGTAATGATTATGACTTGGTCTTTCCATCCCTTTCTATCTCACGGTAGACTTTTATTTTTTTTTTTTTAATTTTTTTTTCAACGTTTTTTATTTATTTTTGGGACAGAGAGAGACAGAGCATGAACGGGGGAGGGGCAGAGAGAGAGGGAGACACAGAATCGGAAACAGGCTCCAGGCTCCGAGCCATCAGCCCAGAGCCTGACGCGGGGCTCGAACTCACGGACCGCGAGATCGTGACCTGGCTGAAGTCGGACGCTTAACCGACTGCGCCACCCAGGCGCCCCTAGACTTTTATTTTTTAAGAGAGAGAGCACACCAGCGGGGCAGAGGGGGAGAAGGAGAGAGTGAGAGAATCTTAAGCAGGCTCCATGGTCAGTGCGGAGCCTGACACGGGGCTCAGTCCCACAACCCTGGGATCATGAGCTGAGCCAAAATCAAGAGGTGGACGCTCAACCGACCGAGCCACCAGGCACCCCATCTCTCAGTAGACTCTTAATGTTCTCCATCATACACTGCATTTATTCTATCTTTAACATATATTACTGGTTACTAAATTACTATATATTTAACACATCTTCAGAATTCTTTCAAGCTATTTACTTTTTCATTATCTGTACGTAACCATAAGCATAGCCATGAGTTTTGCTGCCATCTTGAAGCTGCTAGCTTTATTTGAACAAAGTAATCGTGAGGAAAATGCAAATTAAAACCACAATGAGATATCACTTGACACATGTCAGAATGGCTAAAATCAGAACCACAAGAAACAAGTGTTGGCGAGGACGTGGAGACAAAGAAACCCTTGTGCACTCTTGGTGGAAATGCACATTGGTGCAGCTACTGCGGAAAATAGTATGGAGGTTCCTCAAAACACTTTTAAAAGAATTACCGTACGACGCAGTAATTCCACTACAGGGTATTTACCAAAGAATACAGAACCACAAATTTGAAAAGACACATGCATCCCTATGTGTATTGCATCATTGTTTAAACAGGCAAGATATGGAAGCAACCCCCGTGTCCATCGATAGATGAGTGGAAAAAGAAGATGTGGTGTATATATACAATGGAATATTATTCAGCCATAAAAAAAATGAAATCTTGCCATTGCAACAGCACAGATCTATCTAGAGAGTATAAGGCTAAGTGACATAAGTCACTCAGAGAAAGACAAATACCATATTTCACTCATATGTGAAATTTAAGAAACAAATGAACAAAGAAAAAGGAGACCAAAAATCTGGAGTCTTAAATACAGGGAACAAACTGGTGTTGCCAGAAGGGAGGTGGGTTGGGGGAGGGGTAAGATAGAGAAAGGCCATTAAGAGTACACTTATCTTGATGAGCAGTGAGAAACATGTAGAGTTGTTGAATCATTATATTGTGTGCCTGAAACTAATATAATAATGTATGTTAATTATACTTGAATAACAATAGTTAAAAAAATTCATGCTTGACACTTCTAATCAATTTCAGCTCTCTTATATGTTGTACTGCGGACGCCTAGTGGACGACTGAACCCATCTAGACTTAATTTGACACATCTATAAAACGAAATGGAAGAAGGAGATCCCGGAGATTCAAACTTTTGTCAACTACCCACCTTGTGTGATTCTTAGGAGGTTTAATAGTCTAGAATGTATAAAAACGAAACAACTTAAAAAGTAAGCGGCTGGAGGCACCTGGCGGCTCAGTCGGTTAACTGTCCAACTCTTCACCTAAGCTCAGGTCATGATCTCACAGTATGAGTTCAAGCCCCGCATCGGGCTCTGCGCGGACAGCGCGGAGCCTGCTTGGGATTGTCTCTCCTTCTCTCTGCTCCTCCCCTGCTTGCTCTCTGTCTCTCTCTCTCTCAAAATAAATCAACAAACTTAAAAAAAAGTAAGCTTCTGTTTACCATATTGGTGAACAGGTTGTGTGTGTTGAGGGTGTTACATTTATCGTTTTGTTGAGTAATATTTGTTATCTTACACTGATGACAAGGACGGCAATGATATCCTACCTTGAACCGAACTGTACTGTTAAGGTGCTTTGAGTTAATTACATCTGCTGATGCTCAAAGTAACCACGTAAGGTAAACTGCATAAATTACTAATACCATTTTACACAAGGACATAATCAGGGGAAGCGAAATAATATGTGCTCATTTCAGGACCCTGAATGGACCACATCCTTACAAATAATTTTCTTTATTACAAAGGGAGCTAACTCACAGCTGTCTCTGTTTTCCTTTAACACATTCATTTTCTGGCTCCGATTCCACATTTACCAAACAAAGGTCCAATCTAGAACATTATTTTCCGTTTGAGTGCTCAGTGTAGGCAGATCATTACTACACAGATGCCTGATAAACTATAAGTTCAATGGATACAGGAATCATATCTGTTGGATTAATATTTTATTCTCAGTGCCTCACACATGCTTGGTACATAGTATTAAAAGGGCACTTTGTTGAATGAATGAATGAATGAATGAATGAATAGATGATCTAATGAGCAAAAAAGATGAAACCTGAGGTGGAAGGTTGGATTTCCTACTTTTAAATGTTATCTAGCAAACCAACATAGAAGCTAATTTAGAAATTAAGCTATTCCATAGTGAGATGTCTAATATTTTTTTTTCTCCTTGTGCTCTGGCTTCCTTTTCACTACCTGCTGGATTGGGGAGCATCACTTGTAGCTGTCCTGGTACCCAGAGGTGGCTATTTCTGTCCAGGACTGACATGTCCTGCCATGACCCGGTGGGCCAAGGGATGAAGTGATACCTGGTGTCATAAATATAAAGAAGGTCCTGAGACTAAGTGCACCAAAAGACCCAAAGTGCTCCATGCCAAAGGAAAGAAAACATCTTGGTCTCTCTTTGGAATCCTAACCTTTCTGCGTAGCTACCAAAGCCATCTGAATATACCCCAATGACATAAAAAATTCAGAGATAATGCTTATTCGCTTTTCCACATTCCCCAGGACACACGCCATGGCTGGATCAGGATACAAACTTGCTTTTTAAAAAATGCCATGCTGTCCTCAAAATCCCTGCACAGACAAAGCTTGTCAGAGATCTGACTCCTCTCTTTGGAAAAAAATTCTCTCCCAAGAGTCTCCAAATTTTCTCATATAAATGGATTTCAGGCACTTGTTCCTTCAGTTCTTAAGACTACATCTTTTGCAGTGAAGATAGCAAAGGCCTTCTCCTTTTACTCCTTCCTCTCCTCTCTCCCACCCCCAAACACCTCACTCAGAACAATGATTTGGGAACTTCGTTCATGCTTTTGATTAGTGATCGATAGCAAAAGACTGCAGGCCCTCCCCTCCACCCCCGCCAAAATGTTGGCAGGACTGTAAATTATTACAACTGCTTTGGAAAACTGGCAGGTGTCTCTTAAAGAGCAACATTGGTAGGGCACCTGGGTGGCTCAGTCGGTTAAGCGTCCGACTTCAGCTCAGGTCACCATCTCAGGGTCCGTGAGTTTGAGCCCCGCGTCGGGCTCTGGGCTGACAGCTCGGGGCCTGGAGCCTGCTTCCAGTTCTGTGTCTCCCTCTCTCTCTGCCCCTCCCCCGTTCATGCTCTGTCTCTGTCTCAAAAATAAATAAACGTTAAAAAAAATTAAGAAAAAAAAAAAAAGAGCAACATTGGCATGCTCTATGACCCAGCAACTCCACTCAGAGGTATATGCAGAAAAGAAATGCATATACATTTTTATTAGAAGACATATGTGCGAATATTATAGTGCTGTTTGTAATCTCTCCAAAGAGGAAACTACCCAAATGTCCTTCAACCGTAAAATAGAAAACTAAACTGTGGTATGTTCAAATGACAGAATACCATGTAGCAATGAGAAGGAATAATTTACAACGAGGCACAAAAATAGGGATGATTCTCACAAAATGTTGAGTGACAAAAGCCAGACACAAAAAGGGTACACAGTGTATTATTCCATTTATACAAAAATCAAAAAGAGACAAAACTAATCAATGTGGTTAGAAGTTAGGATAGTGGGTACCTTCGTGGGGAGGGTAGTGACTGATGGCAATACTTGCAGTCCCTTGGAGGCTTTTGGAATTCTGGTAATATTCTATGTCTTCATCTAGGCACTTTTATGCGGGTGTGTTTAGTTTGCACAAATATTTGGATGTACATTACAATTTATGTACTTCTTGTGTGTATAATGTACTTCAAAAAGTTTGAAAAGTGGGGCGCCTGGGTGGCGCAGTCGGTTAAGCGTCCGACTTCAGCCAGGTCACGATCTCGCGGTCCGTGAGTTCGAGCCCCGCGTCAGGCTCTGGGCTGATGGCTCGGAGCCTGGAGCCTGTTTCCGATTCTGTGTCTCCCTCTCTCTCTCTGCCCCTCCCCCGTTCATGCTCTGTCTCTCTCTGTCCCAAAAATAAATAAAAAACGTTGAAAAAAAAATAAAAAAAAAGTTTGAAAAGTTAGAAGGAAGCCAAAACAAAAAGAAAATTTATTCTTAAAAAAAAATTTTTTTTTGTTTATTTTTTAGACAGAGAGAGACAGAGCGTGAGTGGGGGAGAAACAGAGAGAGACGGAGACACAGAATCGGAAGCAGGCTCCAGGCTCCGAGCTTGTCTCCATGGCACAGAACCTGATGCGAGGCTCGAACTCAAGAAATGCGAGATCATGACCCGAGCCGAAGTCGGACGCTTAACCGACTGAGCCACCCAGGCGCCCCAAAAGGAAATTTCATTATGAATGAGAAAATATGGCAGTGGCTACACCATAGGGTCAACAATAAATAACACTGAAATGGATGGAAGTGAAAACAGTGACAGCCATAACTTTTTATATTTAAATATGAGGTGCAATATCTTCTACGTTGATAAACGACAAAAGACCTCGCCCACCCCTCCTTATTCTTTCCCTCCTCTCGATTTATATTGGGTGGGCATTTTGTATCAATCATATGAGAATTTATGTATTTTCATCAACATTGCTCTGAACAAGAGATGCTAATGGTTGGTTTTCAAATACTCACTTATACACATAAAGCACAAAGCAAAGGAAAATAGACAAAATCAAGGTTCTACTGTAACTGCCTGTGTGTTAATTACTAGATTTTTTTTTTCTGATAGAAAAAGAAATGGCAACTGTCAAGCCTCCTTGAGCATCTATCTGTCCCCTTTCTAGAAGGGAAGAATTGAAATGCTAAATCACTCTATGGATAAGACATCAGTGTTCTCATAAGGGGAGGAAATCCTACATGAAGTGGGATGACATTTTCTTTCTTGGTGTTTACTTTGCTGCTTTGCCTGATTAATTTCCTAATAAGAAGAGGAAGGGGAAGCAAGGGGCACGGCTAACGTAGAAAGGATTAATGAGCCCCAGAATGCTCAAGATTCCAGTGTGCTCAAGCTTAGTATACCATCTTACGAAGGATAAGTCAATTCTGCCAAGATCCCTGCATGGAAGATTAGAATACCCAAGTGGAACCCAAAGAAGTCAAAGATATGGCTGATGCAGCTGAAAGGATTTTCTTAGAGTCTCCCAGTATTGACAAAACTGCAAACACTTAATCTTGAAAGGACCTTAGAAGAAACTGTCCAGTGGCCACATTATACTGTACAAGAAACCCAAGTTTTCTTCAGTGCTGAAATCTGCTTTCGGGAGAAGGGGCCACCTATAAAATACCATGTCAAAATCTTTGTGCAAACTTTACCTATGTGGCATATAGATCCCTGCAAACTTTCCAAAATCAATGATATATTATTACTCTATTTGTCTTAAGCAAATATCAGCACTTACAGCCCACAGACTAAAATAGACTACTTTATTAGCCTGACCCAAACCAAAAATAAAGTCAGCTGCCTAGAGATAAAATGTAGACACAACGAAGCATGGTACAGCGTCCTAACCCCTATCTTGTGGAGGTTTCCAGATGACTGAAGGAAGAAAGATGGTAAATGTACGTTAGTTTCCAGGGAACATGGCCAGCTGCTAGGATTTCGTTGGTCTTATTGAATGGGCTAGCTGAATGACACAGTATTTCTCCTCAAAAGACTTTGCCCCAAAAAAGCATTTCTTTCCTTTTAGAAAAGTTGGGAGATTTCAGTATGCCTCACTGGACAAACCACTCTGGTGGGTCTATCGAATGCAATTCTTTCCAGCTGGAGCTGTGCCTTTGGCAGTTGACTCTTCCGATGGGCCTCATTTTTAGTCTCAACCTTAAATGTGGGCCACTGTTCTCTGCCTTTGTTGACAGAGGCAGAAGCCACCATCAAAATCAATTACGGGTTTGGCACATCACGTACTGACTATTGTTTATTTAGAAGCCAGCCAACTTATCTTTTGTGAGGTGAAACAACATGGGGCAGAATGTGTGGGACTTGAAGTCAGAGGATGGAGTTTGAAGAATGTTAGAACTACCAACAGCAGAAAGAGTGTAAGAATTCAGTTACAACCGTACAGAGAACTTGGTAAATATGAAATAGAAGATACAGATAGAGTGGGGGCACCTGGGTGGCTCAGTCAGTTGAGCGTTGGACTTCGGCTCAGGTCATGATCTCGGGGATCGTGAGTTCGAGCCCAGCATCGGGACCGCTGCTGTCAGTGCAGAGCCCACTTTGGATCCTCTGTACCCCCTCCCACCTCTCTGCCCCTCCCCCACTCGTGTTGTCTGTCTCTTTCTCTCTCAAAAATAAACATTCTTTTTAAAGATATAGATAAAGTGGTTGAGTAGATGCTTTCGTTTCCCTGCCCTATAGATCCCTTCAACTCACACCTCACAGTGCTCCTGAGCACGGCCCCATCTCAAGCACCTGAGGCTCCCTGCTTCTGTGCCTCAGAGCACCATGGGAGTCTGTGCAGGTAGATATGGATACAACTGGGAGTTGCAGGAAATTAACGATGCTCAGGGCAACCCTCAACCAACCTACTGGTAGTAGGAGTCAGTAGAGAAATGCCCCAGCCTCTGCCTCCCTCTGTGGGAACATTCTAGAGTGTGTTTTGTATGGTTTCTCAGAGGGTTCCAAATAGGATTGAGCCCCAGTGGCCCACTGCGGTAACCTGCTCTTGAACAACCCCTTCTACTGGCCTTTCTCCTGCCTTGTCTCAAGTTTTCCACTTTCTCACTTATGTGACCTTGGATCACCTCCCAGTTAAATACACAAACCAGGCCTTTAGCTCAGGATCTGTTTTTGGTGTGGGATAAGGCAAATTAAGAGAGTGGTGGTGGTTCTTGAGTGTGCCTGAGTGAATTAACTCCTCCATACCCCCGCTCACAACCTCTCCCAGACAAAAGGAATATCGTTTCCAGGGAGCCTCAGGTGCTTGTGACAGACCCATGCTTTGCTCTTATGGGGGTGAAGGGTACGCTGCAGCTCGGGATACTTTGAAGGCTCAAAGGGTATAGTTTGAGGGATCAAGGCCCTGCTTCGGCACAGGAGGTGTCATCACAGGAGGTGATGACAGTATCCGTCTTTTGGCCACAGCAAGTCTTTTTTAAATTAATTTAATTTATTTATTTTTTATAAAGTAGTTTTTTTAAGTTCATTTATTTTGAGAGAAAGAGAGAGAGAGAGAGCGAGCACACAAGCAGGGGAGGGGCAGAGAGAGAAAGGGAGAGGGAGAATCCCAAACTGGCTCCACACCGTCTGCCCAGAGCCTGATGTGGGGCTTCAACTCACAAACGGTGAGATCACGACCCAAGGCTGAAATCAAGAGTCAGACGCTCAACCGACTGAGCCACCCAGGTGTCCCCTGAAACAAGTCTTGAGACCAACTGCAAAAATTCACAACTGAAGGATGAGATTTACTGGTGATCCTTATTCCATATGTTTTAAATGTGATTTTTTTTGGCAGATTATTCATAAATTGTCCTAATTTTATATTTGTGCTAATTAATGACTCATGCATTCAATTGTTATAGAAGGTTGCCTAAGTATCAGACACAACGCCAGGCACTGATGATACACTGATACGCACAGCACACATGGACCATGCTCTCATACTGTCATAGAACGTAGATTCTCTTAGGGCAGATGGACAATAAGCTACCAATCAGATAATCTACTTTGTAACTGTAATTGCGATAAGTGCCATGAAAGAGAATATATACATTTGATTGGGCTTCTGAACTTCTAGACACCAAACACTAAGCAAACCAACAAAATACAGAATTACTGCTACATTCATAGTCTTCTTGAAGTGGTTACCTTACCCTTTTCCTATATAGTTTTATTTCCCACTTTGTGTCACAGCGGAAGAATACAGCACTGCGTGTTTCTGGTTTGTTACTCTCAACAGCACAATGACTGTCAATGCTATTAACTGGCTCCACAGAAGCTTTTACTGCTGCCTATGGTGGCGGAATGAATTATTGACAGGGTTAATCTTCCCCCAAATAATTTAGCCCTTTTGCAATTTACAGCAGTAAGTTTCACCAGTGTGTATTTACTACAAAAACCTCCCCTTTCAGCTTTCATAAAAGCTGTAGGAGACATCCGTTACCTTGCCCTGTCACCCTACGTAGTGTTAAATATAATAGCAGTGGTTTAATGTCATAAAACACAGTGAGGAAGACTGCTGAGACTTGAATATAATCAATTTACTGCAATTCTAGTTTAGGTGAAAATTTATTGCTAAATCGCCTTTTTAAGAGCGGCTTTGGTTATTTAATATTGATCTCAAAATGATTAAGAAGTGGAACGCTATTGATCTTTAAAAGAAAAAAAAAGTCCTCATAATGAGAGTAAGAACCGGACTGCAAAAATTTTAGGTTATAGAAGTAGATTTTAATGGTCTCCATTAGCTCCCGGAGTTGAATTTGCAAGCTCTATCGTTCTTTTGCTTAGGTTGGAAATTCTAACAAGGTGAAAAGTCCAGTGTGCTAACTGTGCAATGAAAGACATGCATACAGATGGTGATATCTTTAAAAAAGCATGTAATAGGACCACCAACAACCGAGATCGAAAATTACTAACTCATCACTAAATCTTAGAAAACTACTTGGGTGGGGGGAGGGTAGGGGAGGTATAACATACAATGACTCTTCTTAGTTCATGCTTCCTGAATTATTTTCTGGTCCTGTCTGTGCCCTGTTATTCCTTGAGCTAGAGTCATCCATGACTAGTCCTTCTTGATGCTTTAAAGCCATTTCATATTACTTGGGGGGAAATATCAAAGAAGAACTCATGGTGTTTTGTTGATTCATGTCAAAAAAAATAAATTTTCTAGGGGCACCTGGATGGCTCAGTCAGTTGAGCGTCCTACTCTTGGTTGTGGCTCAAGTCACGATCTCGCAGCTTCTTGGGATAGAGCCCCACAGCAGTGCGGAGCCTGCTTGGGATTGTCTTTTGCCCTCTCTCTCTCTCTGCCCCCTCCCACATGAGCTCACTCTCTCTCTCCCTCTCCCTCTCTCAGAAATAAATAAATAAACATTAAAAAAATAAAATTGTTGGGGCGTCTGGGTGGCGCAGTCGGTTAAGCGTCCGACTTCAGCCAGGTCACGATCTCACGGTCCGTGAGTTCGAGCCCCGCGTCAGGCTCTGGGCTGATGGCTCGGAGCCTGGAGCCTGTTTCCGATTCTGTGTCTCCCTCTCTCTCTGCCCCTCCCCCGTTCATGCTCTGTCTCTCTCTGTCCCAAAAATAAATAAACGTTGAAAAAAAATTTTTTTTTAAAATAAATAAAATTGTTAGATAACTGAAATGTATTCCATTAATAAAGCAGTTAATCTGTTTTAGATGAAAACCTTTCGAAAAATGATTTTGCCTTTCTCTCCCCAAAGTCGTAGGTCTTTCAGGACCATTTCTGGCTCTTCTACTGTTTTTCAAATAAAGGTCCTGTTTATAAAGAGCATGTTAGTACAACAGGTACAAACACCTATACTTGTCCATTTCCCCTATAAAAGCCTCTTCATTCCATGACTAAGGATTTTTGAATGGGCTATTGTGTTTTATTTTTATTTTTACCTTGTATAAATGTTGGGTTCACTCTTTGGGAACTAGCATGTGAATTTTCTTTCTTCTTCATTCTTGCCCACAATCATCGATTTTTCTAGCTGTCGCTCAGGGTCTTTTTTTTTTTTTTTTTTTTTTAACATCCCAGTGCTAGCCAAGTACACAAATTCTTATCCTTGACTGGACCTTTAACTCATAACAAATTCCACACTGCCCTGGCAGTGAAAATAAAGAAACTTAACACAAAAACCAGTTGCATCATTTTATAATTCAATTCCCATTCCTTTGCATGATCTTTGTACCACCTGCTGAATTCCAGAAATAATGTTTTGCAAAACAGCCATTGATTTATTTATATTTTAAATGTTTATTTATTTGGGGGGCGGGGAGAAGAATGCACGCAGGGGAAGGGCAGAGAGAGAAAGAGAGAGGGAGACAGAGAATTCCAAGCAGGGTCACGCTGTCAGTGCGGAGCCCATGGCGGGGCTCGAATCCATGAACCGTGAGATCATGACCTGCGCCGAAATCAAGAGTCAGATGTTTAACCAACTGAGCCACCCAGGTGCCGCAAAGCAGTCACTGACTTAAAACAATCTGTAATTACAGTTGTTCTATGCCTAGTTTAACAGAAACCCCTGAAAGAAATACTTGCTTATAGGAAAAGTGGGTATAAAAACATTTTCTAAATATTATATAATACCTTTCCATTGGCTATGCATACATTATAGTTTTTATTTTTATTTTTTTTTAATTTTTTTTAATGTTTATTTATTTATTTATTTATTTTTTCAACGTTTATTTATTTTTGGGGGGACAGAGAGAGACAGAGCATGAACGGGGGAGGGGCAGAGAGAGAGGGAGACACAGAATCGGAAACAGGCTCCAGGCTCCGAGCCATCAGCCCAGAGCCTGATGCGGGGCTCGAACTCACGGACCGCGAGATCGTGACCTGGCTGAAGTCGGACGCTTAACCGACTGCGCCACCCAGGCGTCCCTAATGTTTATTTATTTTTGAGACAGAGAGAGACAGAGCATGAACAGGTGAGGGTCAGAGAGAGGGAGACACAGAATCTGAAACAGGCTCCAAGCTCTGAGCTGTCAGCACAGAGCCCGACGCGGGGCTCGAACTCACGGACCGTGAGACCATGACCTGAGCCGAAGTCGGCCGCCCAACCGACTGAGCCACCCAGGCACCCCTACATTATATTTTTAAAAAAGTATCATCTTATGTTGGGGCCCCTGGGTGGCTCAGTCAGTTAAACGTCCGACTTAGCTCAGGTTATGATCTTATAGTTTGTGGGTTTGAGCCCCGTGTTGGGCTCTGTGCTGACAGCTCAGAGCCTGGACCCTGCTTCGGAGTCTGTGTCTCCCTCTCTTTCTGCCCCTCCCCTGCTCACGCTCTATCTTTCTCTCTCTCAAAAATAAATAAACATTAAAATTTTTTTTAAAAAAAGAGCTTAAAGCAGGCAGGGAAGGTTAGTGTACAAGAGACTTTGTTTCCTCTCTGCAGAGGACTTGGTAATAAAATTGGCCATACTCAGTGTTCTAGTTTCAAAGGACATCTGCACTTGCTAATTAACATTTCATCACTAGGTGCTAACATCCTGGCCATCCATCCGTTACCAATTCAAAAGGTGTGCTTTCTAAAGGACTGGATTCTTAAATTAAAAAGCAAAGTACATTTGGCTTTATTCAAAAATATTTGAAGCGTACTTTATTATTTGAGGATGCATACCTTATTGTTATCTCTCTTTTTGTTATTTATACTTATTAGCAAATTCCTGCCGCTCTAAATCCCAACTGTATTTATATGCTTAATATAATTTCGTTCACATTATGCTCAATAAATACCAGTTTAAAATGACAACAACAATAACGATGAAGACAATTGACTGCCAATCTGATGGTAAGCATGTGACGTCTTTAATATTCCCTTCTTCAGATCTCTTTTTTCAGTACCATATGCTACAGTATGGACTCTCTCAAACCTTTCCAAGTTAGCATGGCATTACACATTTTATTAAGTGGATTCTGATTTAAAGGACATCCTGATAAAGATTGCAGATGAGAGGAATCATTCACAAAAACAGGAGATTATTTAAATGAATGTTATGATTAGAAAGTACATTGATAAGGACATCAGAATTTGGGAGAGAGGAGAATTAACAAAATGTACTGAATAAATGTCATCCATTTACAGAGCAGGAAGTTTTGTTTTGATTTTAGTGATTCCTATAGGGTAAGAATCTAAAAGAGCTGGAAGAGAATAAACCTAAGAAATCTTCATCCTACTGCTTCTCAGGGGC
The DNA here is from genome assembly GCF_018350175.1 of Felis catus. Classification (NCBI taxonomy): domain Eukaryota; kingdom Metazoa; phylum Chordata; class Mammalia; order Carnivora; family Felidae; genus Felis; species Felis catus. Next base: position 37,891,815 of record NC_058386.1, read on the forward strand.
AGGAGAAATCAGTGGTAGCTGAGGCCTGGGGCGGGAGGAGGCAACGTTCATCATTCTTGAATCCGCCGTTCCCAAGGCCAGTTAACCAGAGGGCCTGAGGGTCAGCCGACCTCTCTGAGGTGGGCATCACTAAAACCCTCACCAGAAGGTTTTGCTCCAGATCACTCTCACTCCTGCTGACGGTGCCCACCTCTTTCCTGTGGAACCATTCTCTTTTGCTTAAATAAAATGGTTTCCTCCACAGGAAGACATACTGCCCAGGACTCATCATCCATGGGAATGGCAGTGATGTCCTTGCCTTGGAAACTCACGTAGATGGTCTGAATTCCTGAGAATAATATCCCCCTCTTCGTGTGTGTGTGTGTTTGTGTGTGTGTGCGTGTGTGCACGTGTGTGAAACCACAAAGACCTCAGGACAGATGGGAGGTGGGCTGCTAGAATGTGGGAGAGGAGAGGAGAGTAGAAGAGTGAGGCAAGAAAGCTCCTCAAGTAGATGCTGCTGATGCCCCCACTTATATTTAGTGCTGAATTTCCAACCGTCAGCCCCTGAATTCCTTTGCCTGAGGAAGTTCTCAGGTCTTCATGACCTGCTTTGTCCACCTTTGGGACAAGCTTGAAGTGCCCTGGAGTACCCCGCCCATCATCATCACATGCTACATGGGATACCTCTGGGCTACCTAGTTTCCACTGTCTCCTGGAGTTTCCTAGTGGGCTTATGCTCCAGTTTTATGAAAGTATTGGTCAATAAGCACAATAAGTTATACCACCAAAATGGGGTGCCTGGGTGGTTCATTCAGTCAAGCACCTGACTTCAGCTAAGGTCATGATCTCACAGTTCGAGACTTCGAGCCCTGCGTTGGGCTCTGTGCTCTCAGCACAGAGCCTTCTTTGGATACCTTGGCCCCCTCTCGGTCTGCTCCTCTCCTGCACTCTCTCTCTCTCATGATAAAATAAAAACTTAAAAATAAAAGATACACCACCAAAATAACAGGCAAAACTTTCAGAAAGGAAGGGAAAAACTATTATCTGCAGATACAGGCCTTAGCTAAGAAAGTCAACTGAAAACCTTTTGAATTAAAGAGTTTCAGAAAATGTCAGGATAAAGATAAATACACAGAAATAAATCACTTGCATATATGCCAAAAAATACTTTTGAAGTTAAAAAATTAAATCAATAACAGTATCAAATATCATAAAATCCAAAAGGCACAGCTCTAAAATGAAAATGCAGAATCTCTATGAATAAGACTGAACAAGAGAAAATATTTGAATAAAAAAGAGCAACACACCATACTGCTGAATGAGAAAACAAAATGCTCTGGAGATTGCGTTTCTTACCAAATTCACTTAAAGGTTTAACTTAGTCTCAATCAAATTTCACATATTTGTAAACTGATACAGTTGTTTTAAATGTTTATTTTTATTTTCATTTTCGACAGAGAGAGAATCCCAAGCAGGCTTTTGGCCGACAACACAAACACGGGGCTCGATCTCACTAACTGTGAGATCATGACCCAAGCCAAAATCAAGAGTAGGACGCTTAACTGACTGAGCCACCCAGGCGCCCTGACACAGTTGTTTTAAAATGTGACCGGAAGAATAAATAGGCAGGAAGAAATGAAAAATATAAGAAAATCTAAAAATTTCAAAACTTACCCTAAAGCTGCCATAATGGAGACGATATGATATTGGCAAAAGGTTAGACACATAGATCAGTGGAATAGAATGGGAAGCCCAGAAGAAGACCACAGAGATATAGTCAACTGATTGTTCAACTGAAAGTTTTATGGAAGTAATTGTAGATCCACGTGCAGTTATAGGAAATAATACAAAGAGATCCCAGTTTCTCCCAATGGGAACATTTTACAAAATTATAACAAAATATCACAAGACTGTTGATATTAATATGATCTATCAATCTTATTCAGATTTCCCCAGTTTTACTTGTATTCGTGTGTGTGTGTGTGTGTGTGTGTGTGTGTGATGTGTATTTAGTTCTACACAATTTAATCACTTCTGTACGTTCATATATCCTCTATCAGTCAAGATATAGAATAGTTCAGGGATGCCTGGCTGGCTCAGTTGGTACAGCATGTGATCCTTGGTCATGAGTTCATGCCCCCATCAGGTGTACAGATACTTAAAAAAGAGATATAGTTCAATCACCAAAGAATCCACAAAAGTTGCCCTTCTATAACCACAGCAGCCTCTCTGTTGTTGCCACTCTTTACCTTATTCCTAAATCCTGGCAGCCATCTGTCACCATACAATGTTATTACAGTATTGTTGACTGTATCCCTATGTTGTACTTTTCATCTCTGTGACTTACTTATTTTATAGCTGGAAGCTTGTACCTCTTAATCCCCTTCATCTATTTCCCCTATGCACCATCTGCCTACTGGCAATCAGGAAGCTGGTGCCCTAGCCTGGGTGTGACCATTAGTTATGACTCTTCAGTTGATATACCAGATTGGGTGCATAGAAAAAGTGGCCATTCTAGTGCATGGGAGGGAATGGGAGGGAAGACATATTGCCAAGGATGCCAGATTGCCCTTGAAATACAGTGACTTAGTGAATGCAGTAACAGCATGCTCTGTGTTCTAAACAATGCCCAACGCAACTGCCAAAGTGGTCTGGGACCATCCACTGGAATTTCCAACCAGTCAGGGATTGGCAAATTATTTATACTTGCCCTCTCCTTCTGCGTGAGGGTTCCCAACATGTCTTGGTTTGTGTGGACACTGCGTGTCTGGCCTAACCCAATTATTTCCCCTATTGCTGCACAAACCAGGCCACCACCATCAGGGGATTAGAGAAGCTGAGTACCATGTACAGATACTCCCACCAAATAGACAGTGACCAAGGGTCATATTTTAAAGGTCATAATATGCAAGACTGGGCAAAAGAACGTGACAATGAGCAGAGATTCTATCTCCCTTATAAGCAGCAAGGTTAATAGAAAGCAGCAGCAGATTAAACTACTAATAAGTAAAATCACTTTGGCCTGGTGGACTAAAGTACTGTCCCAGGCTTTAATAATAACTTTGAATGATCAATAAGTAAAGCCTATTGTCACATGTGCCAGACTGGGGACGCTGCCAAGATATCCAGTGCTGTAAAGGTATGACAGTCTCAGAAATAGCCATTGCCCAGTCAACATGGATCAATATGCTATGTTGCTAAAAACAGCAAGCCCCACCATGCCTAGGAAAGGCGTTATCTACTGGAATTTGCAATGGATGTCCTGCTGGGATGGCCAGATAGCTGCCAAACAAGCCACTTTTATGCTGGTGAAAGTCCTTGCTGACCACACAGAACACATGTAGAAGAGGGGAAAATATAAGATTTAAGAGCTGGTCATGAGGGATGGAGTGTTGGAGGTAATTGAGAAGACTTGACTGCCAGTTGACTCTCAAGTTGGACCTGGACAATCAAAGGCTCCTTACCTCCTCCCCTGTCTTTGGAATATATAGTTTGTCTACCATTCCCACCACGGGAGTTATTCCAAGGACACAGCCTTGAGAGAATCAGGTGTTGGGCCGATCACCTGGATGGTGTACATGACCAAGCTCAGTTAAGGCCTCTATAAACTTTAAGATTCTGGACAACTGGTGCAGAGATCCACTTGCTCCCTAAGACAAGCCACATAAGTAAGTTCCCCTGCTCAATAAAATTTCCACCTACCAATCTGAACTGGCTTGCTGCTTCCTTCAGTCTCTTCCTGCCCTAGGTGTACAGGGGGCAGTTTGTGAACCAAAAACAACACAGAGAATGAGCTTCAATGTTGGAAGGCAGGCAGTGATAAATTAATATAACAATACTATAAACATATGGCATAATCTCACTAAAGGGGCTAGGAAAAAAGGAACCGACCTAAATAACTTTGGAAAAAAGGAACCGACCTAAATAACTTTGGAAAACAATATTCTGGCTGGAAACTGTAAGGTTAAAGACAAAAGGAACTTTATGGAACCACTGTACTGTCGTTGGTTAATTTGTTTCTCACAAGGGTATGGGTTTACAATTCTCAAAGCACTTCACATGCATATTGGAGTTGAACAAGTAAAGAAATGGATAGTGGATGGTGGGAGTCAAGTTCTTCACTGCTGGTAGGAGAAGTGACTGATAGGCAACAGCAGAAAGCCAGAATAATTCCTAGAGTAGTGGAATAAAGTTGGAGACAGATATGCATTCTTGTTTAGCTTAATACAGATACAGGTGGATAGAGACAAACATTTATAGTTGTGTGTGTACACATAGGTGAGCATGTATGCATATCTTTTCTAGCTCTGTCTGCTGAGAGGGCCTAGAAGCAATGGTTACCCAGAAGCAACAAGCAAATCAAGAGCCCCTATTTTTGTTTCTAAAGACCATGTTCCAATAAAAGGAACCAGGACTACTTGTAAAAATAGCTGATACTACCAGAGCTATGGAAGGGAAGTACAAAATCAACTTGGAGCATTTTACAGTACCAGAAAGTAAGGAAGCATTCAAAAAGCAGAAGAATGAAAGCATGCCAACGGGATACAGGAATCAATCTGAAAGAGCTTCCAATGTCCACAGCTGGAACAATTAAGCAACAATATCAATAACCTAGTATAACTACAAAATAAATATATGGGTCTGTGCTGATATAAATAAGCAATTGAATAAACACATAAGTGGCAAAACAAAACAAAACAAAACAACAAATCTTCCTTACAGAAGAACTCCAGATATTATTATGTAGATACTCTCCACTCTCGGAGGTGATTAATGCTTACTACCTCCCTCTCCCCTCACCACTGAGTGTGGCCTGGTCTTACTGACTCACTTCCAAAAAACAGAGCATGGAAAAGGGAAAAACAGTAATTCTATAGCAACACTACCTTAAACAAGTGAACTAAAGTAACATGATTGGTTATTAGTCATATTGTCATATCAGAGAGCACATAATATTAACATGATGGGAACAGCACTTCATGTCTGAGATTTTTTTTTTTCTCCAAACCTAGAACCCCAGTCTAATCAAGGGGCAGAACATGGGGAAAACCCAAATTCAGAGACGGTCTGCAAAATAGCTGACCACTACTCCTTAAAACTCTTAAGGTCATAGGGGCGCCTGGGTGGCTCAGTCGGTTAAGCGTCCGACTTCAGCTCAGGTCATGATCTTACAGCTTGTGAGTTCGAGCCCCGTGTCGGGCTCTGTGCTGATAGCTCAGAGCCCGGAGCCTGCTTCTGACTCTGTCTCCCTCTCTCTCTGCTCCTCCCCTGTTCACTCTCTCTCTCTCAAAAATGAATAAACATTAAAAAAAATTTTTTTTAACTCTCAAGGTCATAACAAATGAGAAAAGACTAAAACCATCATAGATGAGAGGAAACTAAGGAGACATGACAATTATATAAAACATAGTATCCTGGATTGGATTCCATGACAGAGATAGAACATTCATGAAAAAACTGATGAGATCTGAGTAAAACCTAGAAAAAAATCATGAAAGTACTAAGTCATAAAATATGCCCTTTATCAGCAATAAGAACTACCAGTAACTTAGCCTCAGTGGATTTTAATTTAATGTTATGAACTCTATTATCGAATATTTACCAATGAAAACTTCGTAATTAGTGTTCTTAAAGGACTTCATATATCAAAATTATTAACCCAAAATACTACAATTTATATTGCTTGCACTAAATGGAATATTTCCACTGATTCCAAAGGAAAATATTCACCTTGCTCTCAAATTGGTATCTCAGCTCTATTTCTCATTTTCTCTCTCTCTGGGGGTGTTTCTTATTTTCTTTTCATATACCTCTTGTTTTCTCCTTTTCCTGTTGTGTTTGCTCCCTTGGACACTCTCTTCTGCCTTGTAACCTCATTTTATTTATTATATGGGTGACTGCCTCTAGAATTATATAAATAGCATAATCACCAAAGATTTTTCAGCCTCTCGTTTGTTGCTGTGAATCCAGAATCACATTATTGAGGACTGCTGAGCACAACGGATGTTATTATCTGCAGGGAAAGCAAAGAGAACCTTTGAAATCACACAGTCGTATATATATATATATATATATATATATATATATATATATATATATATGTATATATATATATATATATATATATATATATATATTTGTTGGTTTTTTGTTTTTTTTTTTTTTTTTTTTTTTTTGCATTCCAGGCACTTACAAGGAATGCAAATGGCTGTCTGAAAAATGGAAAAATAGATTCGCCATATGTTTAAATTTATTTGTTAGCCGCCTGGTCAAGGGAGTAGATGAAACCTTTTCCTACTTGCTTATTGTCTGCTGTGATCATCTCTGTTCTATTTTTTTTTTCTGTGAAATAAGCAGTGAGGTGATTTTGACAAAGCACCTCTGTTTCTCATCGACACCTGGTAAGCATGTTTCATACAGTGGTTTCCAGACTCCTGTCTATTGTTCCTTAGACATATTCTTAGGGGGACAGAGTGTAAGAATTGTTTTTCAACCAATTGAAAATTTCAATCCAATTGCAGTCAAAAAATATATAAAGAAAGTTAATCTTGATCATCTGGATGACTACTTCATCACCCAGTATAGCCAAAGAGTTCCAGGAACCAAAATTGTTTATCATTATGTTCACAGGGACAACTATATTAGTACCTGCTGCATGGAGGGCTTTTTACAGGGGTTCAATGGAGAACGGAGTCGTCAAATAGCTCTCAGGGTAGAAGTCGCATCAAACAAAAGAAATAAGAGCCATTGCAGGCAGGATTATTTCACCATGTCAGTGAATTCATTGTGCAATCCTTTCTTTCTTTCTTTCTTTCTTTCTTTCTTTCTTTCTTTCTTTCTTTCTTTCTTCTTCTTTTTTTAATAGAAGAAAAAGACAAAAATAGTAAGTAGTAAACCTGCAGTAACTGGTTTTAATTTTTCAGTTTTGGATTTTGGAGTGCAGTATTAAATTGATTATACCCTCAAAGTAAAGGATGGGTGATTTAAAATTAGATCAGCGTTAAAACTGAAAAATCGCATTAGTAAAAATAGCAATGAGACACACGATGGTCCATCATTCTCCATATAGAAAGAATCAATTAAACAAAAATAATGAAACATGCAAATATATCTGCCTACTTTTAGCAAAACCAACACGATCAATTTAGTTTTAGGGAAACGTCCTTGATCATCCTAAGTTAATATTTTGAGTTTTATTTATTTTACTTTGTGGTTTTGTTTGCGTTGGTAATTCATTATCAATTAACAAGCCAAAGGGTTTCTATGTAGCTTTATGGCTACACAAATTGTAGAAGCATTTCCAGTAATGTGAGGATGAGTATATTTTAGGACCCCAGGGAAATTAAGGAGCAAGATTGGCATGAGCAGTGATTTCAGGTGAGAGAGAGCATTCAAGACTAGATAGAGGAGACTGAATTTCACAGAGTAAGAAATAAGAAACCAGTGACAGAAAATTAATCCATCGTCATTATACAGAGAGGGGTGATTGGAGAGAGCACAGAACCAGGGAAGAACGATGTTACAGAAATTTGGACACACGGTGATAAACATCTGACCTAGGATAATGACAAAAATAATAGAGAGAAAGACATTTTGAAATAAAATAGAATATAACAGAGTGATTGCACCACGATGCTACCTGGAATATAAACAGAATTACTCTGGATCTTTGGGTTTTTTCTTTTCCGAAGGGTAATGGGTAGTCATCCTGGAGCCAAAGCAAGACCGTAGTAGTAAAAGCCCAGGGATTTGGTGGTGGGTCTGATACCTATTTACAGGCATTCATATACTCTTTGTGATCTCAATTATCTTTTCTTTTAATGTTTACTTATTTTTGAGAGAGAGAAAGAGCGTGAGCAGGGGAGGGGCAGAGAGAGAGACACACACAAAATTGGAAGCAGGCTCCAGGCTCTGAGCTGTCAGCACAGAGCCCGACCCAGGGCTCAAACTCATGAACTGTGAGATCATGACCTGAGCCAAAGTCAGAAACTTAACCGACTGAGCCACCCAGGAGCCCCTCAATTATCTTATCTATAAACAAAATGGATTAGCTGGAAGGGTGAATTTCAAATACCATCCCACTTACCACCCTTCCCCCACCCCCGCTGAAAACTTTTATTCTAAGATACCTGGCATCTTACATAAAACTCAGAAACTTAAGAAAGATAAAAGCAGCCCAGAAGTTCATAAAAACATCCACATACATCTACCATATGATCCAGCCATTTCACTGTTAGGTATTTGTCCAAGAAAAATGAAAGCAGATGTTAGTACAAAGACTCGTATAAGAATTTTACAGCAGTTTCATTTGTAAGATCCAAAAACTAGAGACAATGAAAATGTCCACCAACAAATGAATAGATTAATAAATTGTGATCTGCCCATACAATGGGATACTATTCAGCAATAAAAAGGAATTTTCTGGGGCACCTGAGTGGCTCAGTCGGTTGAGCGTCTGACTTTGGCTCAGGTCATGATCTCACAGTTCATGAGTTCAAGCCCCACATCAGGCTCACTGCTGTCAGCCTGTCAGTGCAGAGCCCACTTTGGATCCTGTCCCTCTCTCTCTGCCCCTCCCCCGATTATGCTCTCCCCAAAATAAATAAATATTAAAAAGTAAATAAATAAATAAATAAATAAATAAATAAATAGGAATTTTCTATCGATGCACATAACAACATGAGTGAATCACAAAGTAACTATTCTTAGTGAACACAAGAGAGTACATATTATATAATTTGGGAAACTGCGGAAAATGCAAAATCTTCCACAGTGACAAAAATTAGAACAGTGGTTGCTTTAGGATGGATGGAGAGATAAGGGAGGGAGAATTATAAAGGGGCACCAAGAAACTTTTGGGGATAATAGATGCACTCAATCTCTTGATTGTGGTGATGGTTTCAAGGATGTATCTATGTCAAAATATATCAAATTTTACACTTTCAATATATGTAGTTTGTCTGTTAATTACATCTCAATAAGGCTGTTCTTTTTTTATGAAAACAATTTTTTTAATGTTTATTTATTTTTGAAAGAGAGAGATAGAGCATGAGTGGGGGTGGGGCAGAGGGAGAGGGAGACACAGAATCCAAAGCAGGCTCCAGGGTCTGAACTGTCAGCACAGAGCCCAACTTGGGGCTCAAACTCATGAACAGTGAGATCATGACCTGAGCCAAACTCGGACGCTTAACCAACTGAGCCACCCAGGTATCCCTCAATAAAGCTGCTCTAAAAAATATAGAGAAATCCTGACTGTCGACATCTGGTAGCTGGTTTCATTACTTCCAGTTAAGGCAAGGTATTCTTCTGCTGGAAAAAAACAATATCACAGGATATCGACCTCAGACAAGGACTCCCCACAACTGTGATGGGACAAAATAATTGAAACACCACTTCATACTTCATAATGATGCCTGAATGGACATATTAACAGAGATATTAGGCAATCACAGAATGCCCAAACACTACCACACCACCTTCTCGGTCACCATGAGTGACAGCTGCTTCTTTAGTGAATATTCTAGCCCCATTCCTTTCCTCCCACCTCTTAGACAAAAAAGAAGATACCCAATCATCTAATTGCCCCAGATTCTGGACAGCAGTCAATTCAAAAACAGACCCTTGCTTCCTGAACCTTCCCACCAAACCCCCCCCCAAACAAAAACAAATAAACAAACAAACAAACAACGTAACACAAACCTCAATGCTGTGGTAAGCAAACCCCTTCCCCTTGCCCATTTCTTCTTTCAGAGAATCTCCAATGTTTCTCCACAGTGTGCAGCACCTCTCCCACCCCAACCTTGCTGCAATGATAACAAACCCACGTTTATTAACTAAATAATAATGGCTGGTGAGCATAACAAAGAAACACTTGACAGTCGAAGTCTCTCAACAGTGGGATGTGGGAAACCTCTCTCTTATGTCTACCATTCTCCCTGCCTGTGAGGAGCACTTTGGAAGCCCCTGAGGCAGAAAATCCTAAAGGCTACTAAAATCCCTATTTTTGTGGTGTTGATGATGATAATCTCAGTCCCTGGAGATAACGACGGTCTTCACTCAACTTTTTAATTGAGACAGTCTCTTGAGAAGACCTGGAATGTCCGTTTTGACATCAGTGTTGTGTCTGAGGATGGTGACCAGCACAGTTAACACAGAGGCTGTTATTTATATAGAGAAATCATTCTGACGTCTCTTTAAAAGTTTAAACTATGCTTGGTCTGTGGCAGTGGGGAGAGAAATTCCATTTCTGCTGACTTAAAAGAGATTGATCCATGAATGTACTTTCCTTCGTTTCCTGCTGATAAATGCTTTTCCTCTGCTATTTTCCTGAGTTATTTCTGTCCCTGGATTCTCATCTTGAATAAGCAGACAGGGAATTGAGATGAAGAACAGACTTGAATATTTGGGATGTTTTCCAGAAGGCACTGGCCAATGATGGAAAACTGTGATAGGGCAAAGAAAATTTGCTTCATGCGAGGTATTTTTAGACCTTTAAATATACCCAAATGCCAAACTTACTTTTTTTCAAAGGCGAGAGTATGTATGTAGAAACTTCTTTTTCTGTTCTACTAAAATCCTAAAAGAAATTTACTATCTGCCGTCTAACCTATGCGGTCACTTTAAAGAGTTCTAGAAGGGGGTGCCTGGGGTGGATCAGTCAGTTAAACATCCGACTTCAATTCAGGTCATGATCTTGTGGTTTGTGAGTTCAAGAGTCAGGTCAGGCTCTGTCCTGACAGCTTGAAGCCTGGAGCCTGCTTCAGATTCTGTGTCTCCCACTTCCTCTGCCCCTCCCCAGCTCGCACTTGCATTTTCTCTCTCTCTCTCTCTCTCTCTCTCAAATAAATAAATGTTAAAAAAAAATGTTTAACAATAAAAAAAAATAAAAAGGTCTAGCAGGGAAATTTTACATCGCTTTTTGTTGTTCAAATATGTATAACAGGTAGCAGTGATAGATGCCAAAACTGACAGAATATTAAAGCTGAGAAAGTAGCTTTTGATTTGTGGTTACAATTCTTTGCTTTTAGGATAAAGGGGGAGGGAAACACAGAAATTCTGAGAACAAAATAGAAAAACCATCTTCTCACATTATATTCATAGGTCCAAGCATGGCAATTTGATGCCACCACCTATATTTTGGGACTGAGGCTCAGTTGGGGACAGACGCTACATAAGGCTGGAAAAACCATAAAATGCCAATGGAGTTAGAAACCAAGGCCCTGGAGACAGGAAGCTAAGATTCTCATCTTAGCAAAGGCACTTGCCAACTACACCAACTTTGGATAATTTACAAAACCTCTCTAACCCTTAATGTCATTTTCTGAAAAGTGGTACCTGCTTCAAATGGGGCCTATCAGGAGTATACAAAATAATGGATAAAAAGCTCTTAGCATAGGCCCTGCCACACTGTAGGCCCTATATAAAGATTAGCTACTACAATTACTACAACTACTATTTGCTAGAAAGAACTGTAATTATATTCTAGCACTTTTTTTAAATTTATATCACGGTAATGTGCATATCTGCAAACATAAAATATTACCAAGAGTTTATAATTAAACAGCCCGACCGTTTCTTTCCACATGTGATTCTCCCTCCTTAGATGGAACAACTCAATTCTTCTAGCTGTGATTTTTTTAGATATATTTTCATATTTCAAAACAACATACAACATTGCTATTTGTTAATTTTTCCATTTCAAACACTGTGTATTAATTCTGGTGATAAAACCTTAGAACTTTGTATTCTTACACAACCCCACACCAACTTTCCCTTCTGTGCCTCTCCCTATTCTAACAGAGCAATATCCCATTTTTGACAAATTGAATAATCAGAGTTTATATTATCACAAGTAAATATGTGTGATTCAAAGTTAAACCACTTGTATATGAAAATTACATTTCCTTTCTTTTACACCTTTTTGTTTTCTTGGAAATTAGTGTAATTGCCACATTTATTCCTTTGTTTAGCTTCTTTTTAAAAAATTTTTTAGTGTTTATTTATTTTTGAGAGAGAGAGGGAGCAGGGTAAGGGCAGAGAGAGAGGAGACACAGAATGCAAAGCAGGCTCCAGGCTGTCAGCACAAAGCCCGACACAGGGCTAGAACCCACGAACTGTGGGATCATGACCTGCGCCGAAGTAGGACACTTAACCAACTGAGCCACCCAGGTGCCCCTGTTTAGCTTTTTTTTTTTTTTTTCCTCCTCTTACCTTTCTACTTACTCCTCAATAATTCTTGGCACACTCACCAATGAAAACAAAATTCCTCCCAATTCAATGAAGTGAATCAGTTCATTTCTCAGACAAGGTAGTGGAAGGGGCATTACTTGAAGACCTTGACCTTTTCATTTGTGGGGAATAAGCTTAGGAATTCCTCAGGCTTATACCAATGGGTTAACAAGGCATAAAGAAGTACAAAGCCATAGGATGCTCATAGCTGAGTTTGGGTAAACAAGATTCGCACCCCAAGAATAAGGAGGTGCAAAGACACCAAGAATAGAGAGGTGCAAAGGCACCAAGAGAGGGGGTGCAAAGGCACCCAGAATAGAGAGGGAGGGGCAAAGGTCCCAGAATATAGAGGGGAGCAAAGGCACCCAATACAAAAGTATATGAGGTAAGCAAGAGTAGGCGTTCAGGGCAGAAGCACCCCTCAATTTAGTACTATAGCAGACACCTGCTTTCATAGGAGGGAAGGAACAAGTTAGGTAAACAGGTAAATTGAGCTATAGACTGCTGCAATGCAGGTGAAGCAGCCCAGAGTGGAGACAGTTAACAAAAGAAAAGGTGCCTTGTTAACCCTGAGGTTATTCCCCCTATCTGTCTCATCCCTTAGGCTGGCTAAAATAAACAGGCACGGTGCCACCTGTCTGCTGTTAGCAACCATCTGCCCATCTGCCCAGTGCCAGGATTTTGTTTTATATTGACCCAAAGCCCAAACACTGTATATCTTCAAAACCCCCTTTTCCCTACTGTTCCCAAGTTAATGTTACCAGTTTCTTTGTCTCCTTGTGCACACCCATCATGTTTGTAAGCCTTCTGATCTTAATAAATATGGGGCAAGGACCCTTATTCGGGGCTCTTGTCTTTTCCCGGACATTAGCCATCTCTCACTTTTCATCATGCATCCCACTCTTTTGCTGGCCAAGAGCAAACTTCAGACTTAGAGTCTACAACATTCATTAAATCCTCTGTTGTGTGCTGCATTGCTGACATCATTAATGCGCCCTCTTTCCATATTCCTGAGAAGTTCTTTTGTCTCTGCTATGCTAATTCCTCTGCTACAGAGACCCCAATTTTTTTCTCTTCTTGCCTTATTTCTTCATTTGGTTTAGGCATACTTTCTAAGAGCTTTCTTAGAAAGAGGCACAGGAACAATCCTGGAGACCTTCGGTGTCCAAAATAGTATGCATTTTATCATTCATTTTGATTGATAATTTGGCTGAAACTCCAAGAACCAAGGACCCAACTTGGAAATCATTGTTTCTCAGAATTTCGAGCAAATTGCTTAATGGCTTTGAGTTTCCATTTTTACCCTCCAGAAATCTAATGCTGTTTGCATCCCAGTCCTTTATGTTAGCATACAACCTATTTTTTTCCCCTCTGGAAGTTTTAAAGGTAGTCTTTGTGCCCATAACATTGTGATAATTATGACAGGTATGACAGGTATTTTTCTACTATAAGCATTTTTTGAGAAAGAGAGAGAGAGAGAGAGAGAGAGAGAGAGATAGCACAAGCAGAGAAGGGGCAGAAGTAGAGGGAGAAAGAGAATCTTAAGCAGGCTCCAGCCCAGCGTGGAGCCTGACACACAGCTAGATCTCACAACCATGAGATCATGATCTGAGCCTAAATCTAGAGTCAGAAGCACTACCGACTGAGCCACCCGGGTGCTCCTCTAATATAAGCATTTAATGGCAAAAATTTCCCTGTAAGCACAGCTTTAGCCATGTCCCATAAATTCTGATACATTGTATTTTCATATTCATTCAAGTCAAAATATTTTTGAATTTCCCTGAGACTTACTCTTGGATTCCTGGATTATTTAGAAGTGTGTTGTTGAATTTCTGTTAACTTTCTATTATTAATTTTTAATTTAATTCCATTGTGGACAAAGATCATACCTGGAAGGATTTCCATTCTTTGATATTTGTTAAGGTTGGTTTTATGCCTAGGACATGATCTAACTTCATGAATATTCCATGTGCAAATGCGTATTATGTTGTCATCAAGTGGCGGGTTCTCCAAATGCCAGTTAGATCCAGTTTGTGGACTGTATTGTCCAATATCTTTGCTGATTTTCTGTTGACTACTTCCATAGAATACTGAGGAATGTTGACTTTTTCTCTCAGTTCTATAGATTTTCACTTCATGTATTTTTCAGTTTTGTTTTTTAAATAAATACGTGATTAGAATGGTGTCTTCTTTGCAAATCTATGCTTTCATCAATATATAATCTTTATTTATTTCTGGAATCTTCTTTGTGCTAAACTCTGCTTTATTTGATATTCATATAGTCACTCCAGGGTTTTCTTTCGACTAATGTCTGCATGATATATTTTTGTCCAGCCCTTAACTTTTAATCTATTATATTATTATATTTGAACTGACTTTCTTCTGGACAGCATATGGGTCATTTCTTTAAAAATCCATTTCTAAAACCTCTTTTAATGAACATGTTTAGATCTTTTACATTTTACCTCATTATCAATGTTTGGATTTAATGCTACCATTTTATAATATTTTTTTCTGTTTGTTCCCTCTGTTTCCTCTTTATCTGCTTGCCTTTTTAATTGTTTTAGTTATTTAACCAATTTTTAGTATTCCATTGCAGTGTATTAATTGTGATTTTGACTATATCTCTCTGTATAGTTTGTTTAGTCACTGCTCTAGGGACTACCATATATATACTTAACTTTTCACAATCTACTTAGAATCAATGTTTTACAACTTTATTTTTTTAATGTTTATTTTTGTTTTTGAGAGAGAGAGAGAGAGAGAGAGCATAAGGGGAGGAGGGCCAGGGAGAGGGGGACAGAGGATCCGAAGTGGGCTCTGAGCTGACAGCAGCGAGCCCACTGTGGGGCTCGAGCTCATAAGCCATGAGATCATGACCTGAGCCGAAGTTGGATACTCAACAGATTGAGCTACCCAGATGCCTCAATGTTTTACAACTTTAACAGAAATGATAGAGACCTTACTTCCACGTAGGTCTCTTTATCCTTCTCCCTGCATACTACAGTATATATATTACACCTACATATATTGACAACTACATCAGACAATGTTATAGTTTTTGCTTACAACCATTAAACAAGTAAAGAAGTAAAGACAGTTTACTATATTCACCCAAATATTTACCATTTATGTTGCCCTTCCATCATTCTTGATGTTCCAAGTTTCCTTCAATTCTGTCTGTAGAATTTCCTTTAGAAATGATTTCTGGGTAGATCTGTACACATTCTCTTAATTTTCCTTCCACTCTCATTCCTATAGAGTATTGTTACTGGATGTAGAATTTTAGGTTGGCAGAGTGCTTGAAAACGACATTGTACCACTTCTTCCTTCTATGGTTTCAGATGAGAAATCCACAGATTTTTTTTTTATTATTACTATTTTTTTTCTCCTATAAGTAACATGTCTTTTACTTCTGGCTGCTTTTTTTCTTTTTTTTTTTTTTTGAATATTTTCTTAAAGACTTATCTTTAGCTGTCATCACTTTTATTACACTAATTTTGGACATGGATTTCATTGGGCTTATTCTATTTTAGGTTCTCTCAGCTTCTCGAATGTTCCATCTTTGGAAATTTTCAGTCATCATGTATTTCAAGAATTTTATTTCAGTACCTCACTCTTTTTCTTATGGCAGTGACATAAAGGTTAGATCTTTTGTTATTGTCCCCACAGTCTCTGTGGCTCTGTTAGTTATTTTCTATCTTTTTTGTCTCTACTGTCTAAATTAGGTAATTTCTACTGATCTACCTTCAAGTTCATGAGTCTTCCCTCTGTCATTTCCATTCTACTATTGAGTCTGCCCAGTGAGCTTTTTTTGCTTCAGTTCTATTTTTCCATCCGAAATTTCCATTTTGTTATTTATATCTTCTTTTTCTTGGCTGATACTTCACATTTTAACTTTTGTTTCAAGAGGATCCATGATTACTCATTCAAACATTTTTAGAATAGACTCTTTCAAGTCTTTGTCAGATCATACCAATATCTATGTCACCTTGGTATTGGCATCTGTTGACCATATTTTCTCATGTGAGTTGAGATTTTAGTGATTCTTTTTATGTCACATAAGTTTGGAATGTACCCTGGCCATTTTGAATATTAGGTCATGAGCCTCTGGTTTTGTTTATAGTCTATGGAGAATATATATATTTGTTTTAGGAGGCACTTGTCCTGCTTAGATTTAAGCTGCAATTTCTAATCCATCTTCCATTGACTCTGGTTTCAGATCAGTTCAGTTTTCAAAGACTTTGTAGTGCTACTTAGAAGTGTCCTGTATGTGCACCACTCGGTGGTCAGTCTGGGACCCAGGCAGAAGTCTGTCTGTTAGCTCACTTCTCATGTTTTTGGTGTATGAAATGTAATGAGATCTACTCATGCACAGGTGAGTGGTGGATAAGCAAGAAGTTTAGAAACAGTTTTATGGGGTTGATTCAATATCGTGGGAGACAGAAGCTTGATCTGGAAGTTGAGTGACAGAGGGGCTGAGGAAGACACGTTTTACATTTATTAACAAACACATCAATAGAGAAAACAATGGGCGAATTACATGAACAGAAAACTTACTGAAGAGTAAAAAAGATGACAAAAATTAAGAGATGCTCAACTTCACGTCATAGAATGTGCATATTAACATCATAATGAGATACCATTCACTCCAGTACGATTGAAAAGAAATTAAAAGTCCGATAATATCAAAGGTTAATATTAATGGAAAACAACAGAGTCTGGTGAAAGTGTCATGATACCACCACCTGTGGAAAATAACTTGGTAATAACCAGTAAGGTTGAAAACAAATACATACGATGATGCAACATATACACCCTTAGTTATTTGCCCTGGGAGAGCCTAGTTCATTTATAAAAGGAGAAGTGTACAAAATGTTCTTAGCAGAAATATTTATAATTACTGAAAAGTGGGAAACAACCTAAATGCTGACTGAATAAACAAAATATGTTCTATTTATATAATAGAATATTATACAACAATGAGAATAATGAATTGGATCTACAAATATGAACATGGAAGAATAAAACAAATAAAATACAAATGAGAAAAGGAAATTGCAGAATTATAAATACAACATATAGCCATCCCATGAAATCATTTTCATCAAGTTTAAAAATATGTAAGTAATATCGTATATTACTTATATATGTATAAACAATTAATATAGAGCTATAATTACTTATACATGTATATAAAGAAGAAAGAGTTTATATATGTGTACGTGTGTGTGTGTGTATACACTTCAGTTGTATTAATAATGTATAATTTTTTTTTTGAGAGAGAGAGAGAGAGACTGAGCATGAGCTGGGGAGGGGCAGAGGGAAAGGGAGAGAGAGAATCTTAATCAAGCTCCATGCCCAGCCCCAAGCCTGATGCAGGGTTAGATCTCATGACCATGAGATATGACCTGAGCTGAAACCAAGAGTTAGATGCTTAGCCGACTGAGCCACCCAGGCACCCCAATGATGTTTAATTTCTTAGGTTGAATGGTGGGTACACTGTTATTGGTTTCATTACCCTTTATACATTAAAAAAAATGTGGCAAAGGCATAGAGCTTGAAATTTACATGTGTCTTGTCATTTCATTGAATCTATGATGTAAGGACCAACCAAAGCAGCCCCCAGCCATCGTTTACTGTGGCCCCCTCCTACCCTTTCTTTCCACCATGTATACTACAGCCATCCACACTGTCATTCCAGGTATTATTCAAATATATCTTAGATTTTACCACATTTCTACCTTTTCTAGGATTTTCCTTCTGTCTAGAATGCCTCTCTCTATACATATACCAGAATATTATCTTTTCTTCAAGATATACCTCAGTCCAACCACAAAGCTGTCCCCAACACAGTGGTGTTCTGGAGCTACCTTGTACCAGCTTGCAAAAGCCACCTGTTGTATTTTCAGAAATTTTTGAGCCAACTGACATAATGTTGGTGGCTTGAAATTGGCCATGGTGAAAATACTTATACCATGAAAAGTGGCTAATGGTACAAATCAGGGCTTTTATCCCCAGAAGGTCAGTTGTTAAACATTTACCAGTATACCACTGCCAATGCTTCCTGATAGAATTTATCCTTCCTTCCCTTACACTCTCGTGGCATTCTGGGGGCACTCATTACTGTTTATCTTGCATTTTTGTGTTTAATGAATGCATCTATCTTCCCATGTCATTGTTAGCTACTCTAGGGCAGAGAAGAAACCTCACTCATCCTTCCATCTCCCACAACACCTAGCAGAGTCTCTTCAATATGACAGGTACTCAATAATTTGATGAGTTGAATGTTCAAAAACACAAAGAAATGTACAGTGTTCCCACAGGAGATTTAGCAAGTCATATGGCAATGAGTAGAGTTAGATAATACACTTAACAGGGAAGGGGGAAAAACAATTTTTAAAAATAATACAGCATATAATACTCCCACTACTTACACTTTTTCTTAATCTTAATCATTGAATTTCAATTATCAGGGGAACATTTCTTTATTCTTACAAAATGTACTTTTCTACTTGTACAGATCAAATATAAGACTTAGATACTTTTTAAGGCTTTATAGTTTGAAACAACGGAAATTGCTAACCATTTTTACAAAGTTGCTTGAAAGAAATAAAGCTTTAAAAAAAACCTAAAAACAAAATAGTTATAATTGAGGTAGTTTGAGGATGAAAACATGTGAAAATCACTTTCCAACACAGCAGTATAGCACGTTACATACCTTAAAAAAAAAAAAAAACTATCTCACTAAATATAACTAAAAACCCTGTTTCAAGAAAGATCTAATTATTTTTCATGTATCAACGAGCCTTCAAATTAGTAACCATCGCTCAGAGCTGAAAATTAAATTAAAGCAGAAACTCAGAGAGGTGAAGGAAGCATTAATCTAGCTTTGATCTTGAGAATGTTTGCCAAACCAAGTGAACTTGAGCTTCAGATATCCTGGCCTCATGGGCATGGGGGATAGGATACAAAGCTCTGAGCCTACCCAGAGGGGAAGAGTCTGACAGAAGATCACTCTTTTTTTATTTTAAGTTTTTATTTATGAATTTGAAAGAGACAGAGACAGCGTGAGTGGGGAGGGGAAGACGGAGAATCCCAAGCAGATTCTGCACTGCCAACAAAAAGCCTGATGTGGGTCTTGAACTCACGAACCATGAGATCAGGACCTGAGCCGAAATCGAGAGTTGGACCCTTAACCGACTGCACCACCCAGGTGCCCCTGACAGAAGATCACTCTTATGCCTGTATACGTGCATAATGCTGGAACTCAGTAGGCTAACCTTCAAAATAAAAGTGAATTGAATACTTCTTCCTACAAGGACACTAAAAGAATGCGCTTATATTAAAATTTGGTAACGAATGGGGGGGGGAGGATGAATCTCCCTTGAGAATATATGTAGTAACAGGTTATTTCTCATGTAGATTGCAGCTGCAATTCGCACACTTGGGGTGATCCACTAAAACCTAAGGAGACTTAGTTAAAGCGGTCCTGGGCTAAACATGCCCCATGTACTTGAGAGAATGCAAAATCTCCTCTGAACAAACTTGAGTTTCAACCCTTAGATCAAAGAATTCTCTTAGATCAAGTTCTTAAAAATAAGAATCATGGTCAAAAGGAGTACAACAGCAAACATGGTGAGTACAAAGCAGCAAAAACAATACAGCACAGAATCAGACCCAGAATGATGCAGATATTGAATTATTAGAAACACCACTGGTTTTCTAAATCAGCTCAATATGTTTAAAGATACAAAAGAAGGTGATAAAATATGAATAAAGAACCACACACTCGGCAAACACACAAGCAGATTTTTTTAAAAAATTAAAGCATTTCTAAGTGTCAGAAGTCGAAGTGAAAATTTACAACTCAATGAATGGGCCTAACAGCAGATGAGAAATAACTGAGAAGAAAAATATGAACCAGAATATAGATGTGATGAAATTATTAATATCTCATTAACACTAACCCAGGGAGAAATTGAAAAACTAAACGGTCCTATACTCATTTAACACTTTAAAAATTTTTCTTCAATGTTTATTTTTGAGAGAGAGAGTGACAGAGTGCAAGCAGGAGAGAGGCAGAGAGAGAGGGAGACACAGAATCTGAAGCAGGCTCCAGGCTCTGAGCTGTCAGCACAGAGCCCGACATGGGGCTCGAACTCACGAGCCGTGAGATCATGACCTGAGCTGAAGCTGGACGCTCAACTGACTGAGCCACCCAGGTGCCCCATTAAATACTTTAATTAAGTAGCAAAAAGTTTTATCACAACTTTTTGGTCAGGGTTAAATTCTTTACAAGGTCAATTTCAAACATATATGTGATATACCCTTTTTTTTTTAACCATGTACTGACATATAAAGCAAGTCTCAATAAATTCCCAAAGATTTCATAGACTATCTTCTCTGACCACAAAACAATTAAGTTAGAAATCAATGTCATAAAGATAGTTTTAAAAATCCAAGTGTTACAGACTTAGGAAATACTAAATATCACACAGGTCAAAGAAGAAATATTAATAGAAATGAGAAAATATTTACCTCGGAATTATAATGACAGACCTTTACATAAAATTATGTGGAATGCAACTACTGCAGAACATACAGGGAGATTTTAAGCTTTAGAAACTGAAATTGATCTACAGACGCAATTAAATTGCAATCAAATGCCAAAATGATTTCTTTATAAACTTGACAAACTTATCCTAAAATATACATGGAATTTTATATTGCCAAGAATACCCAAGACTTAAGAAGCTGAAAGCCTTGCCTTACCTGAAATCAAGAGTTATTGTAAGGCTATATTAATAAGACAACAAAGTATTAGCCTAGAGATAGAAAAATTGACCACTGGACTAAAATAGAGGTCCCAGAAAGCATTATATATATATATATATATATATATATATACACACACACACACATATATATGTGTGTGTGTGTGTGTGTGTATGTATATCTATATATGTATATATATACACAGACATGTATATATATATATACATATATATACACATATATATACATATATATATATATACACAGACATGTATATATATATATATATACATATATATATACATATATGTATGACAGGTTTTATGGAAAATCTGTGAAGAGAAGAATAGTTCAATAAATAGTGATGTGGCATTTGCCTATCAAAATGGGAAAAAAATTACATAGGGTCTCTGTCTCCTAGAAAGCACAACAATCAATTAAGTGAGACTGAGGACTTTACTTTTGTTTTTTTAATGTTTATTTGTTTTTGAGAGAGAGAGAGAGAGAGAGGGAGGAAGGGAGAGAGAACACAGCAGAGGAGGGACAGAGAGAGAGGGTGACACAGAATCTGAAGCAGGCTTCAGGCTCCGAGCTGTCAGCACAGAGCCCAATGGGGGGCTAGAGCTCACGAACTGTGAGATCATGACCCAATCTGAAGTCGGACACTTAACTGACTGAGCCACTCAGGTGCCCCTGCTTTTTTTGTTTTTAAATTTATTTATTGTTTTGAGAGAAAGCCCCAGTGGGGGAAGAGCAGAGAGAGAGGGAGAGAATCCCAAGCAGGCTCCCGCACTGTCTGCCTTGGGGTTCAAACTCACAAACTATGAGATCATGACCTGAGCTGAAATCAAGAGTCAGATGCTTAACCTGAGCCACCCAGGTGCCCCATAGGACTTAATTTGGAATAATGGCTAATAATACTTTTAGAAGGAAATATAAGAGACTGTATATTTTAGCACTGTTAAGGAATTTCTTAATATAATATATAAATATAAATATATAAATAATATAAATAATAAAGGTAAATATTGATAAATTTGACTATGTTATGTTTGAGACCTTTTAGAGATAGTTCAAAATAATTAAAGTCACAAATGGGGAGACGAGGCTTGAGACAAATATGAGTGACCTAGAATTCATATCCAGACCATATAAAGAACTCTTACCAATCAATAATGAAAAAACAAATCTCCTAATTTTATTTTATTTTTTTTTAATGTTTTATTTATTTTTGAGACAGGGAGAGACAGAGCATGAACAGGGGAGGGTCAGAGAGAGGGAGACACAGAATCCGAAACAGGGTCCAGGCTCTGAGCTGTCAGCACAGAGCCCAACGCGGGGCTCAAACTCACGGACCGTGAGATCATGACCCGAGCTGAAGTTGGCCGCCTAACCGACTGAGCCACCCAGCTGTCCCAATTTTAAAAAGAGAGAGGAGAGAGAAATCCTAAAGACACACTTCATAGAAGAGGACATATAAGGGACAATTAATTACATGAAACAGCAATTAATCTTATTAGTAACCAGGGAAAAACTAATTCAAACTACAAAGAGATGGGTACTATTATATACTGACCACCTGGCAAAAATAAAAAATGTGGACAATATCATGCACTGGCTGGTGCAAAGGCGTGGGGAGGGGAAATGTAATACATTTTTACAATTACTTTAGAAAGAAATTTATCAGTAATTGAAGAAGTAAAATGAGCATACCCCGTGGGCCAGAAATTGATTGCTTTAAGTGTACGTCCTAGAGAAATCAGGCACATACATCTTAGGATGCATTTACAAAAATGCTCATGTTTGTACTGAGCGTGGTTTCTAACATGATAAAACTGGAACCCTCCCACACACGTAGAGATCAGCAGCAGGGTGGAAAAATAACATTGAGGCATACCCGTGCTGCGAAGTAGGGCTCAGCAGAATAAAGGGATGCAATGCAGTTGCACGGAACAGTGTGTGTGAATCTCTGGAACATCATGCTCCTCCCCCACCCCCCAAAAAGCGGAAAAGGACGTGTCCACTTCGTTCAAAGCATAACGTTAAAAAAGGTACGGAAAATGTTACGGTTGTACTTTCAGGACTATAAACGTATGCGATGAAAGATTTAAAAAAGAAAAATCAAGGAGATGGGCAAAACGGGTTGAAGGGGAGAGGGAGGTACAGGCTTCCAGTTATGGAATGAATAACTCAAGGGGATGAAAGGGTGCGGCAGAGGGAATACAGTCGATGATACTGTAATAGTGATGTATGGTGACAGATGGTGGCTACACTTGTGGTCAGCATAACGTCATGTACAGACTTGTGAATCGCTATGCTGTACACCTGAAACTAATGTAACGTGTGTGTCAACTATATTTCAGTTAAAAAGAGGGGCGCCTGGGCGGCTCAGTCGGTTAAGCGTCCCACTTCGGCTCAGGTCATGATCTCGCAGTCCTTAAGTTGTAAGCACACAGAAGCACTACCATCCAGATAATGGAATTCCAAGAAAGTAGGGAAAAAAAGAGGGGAGGAGAAATTTAAGAAATAAGAATAAAAGATGAGGGGCGCCTGGGTGGGGTTCTGTGCGGAAAGCTCGGAGCCCGGAGCCTGCTTCGGATTCTGTGTCTCCCTCTCTCTCTGCCCCTGCACTGCTCGTGCTCTGTCTCTCTCTCTTTCTACGATAAATAAACATTAAAATTTTAAAAAACTAAAGAAAAATGAAGAAGTTGCCTTCGAAGAGGGAGGCGATGGAGTTGAGATCACGATGTTTGTCACAGAGGGTCTCATAGATATCAATCACCCTTGTTCTGAAGCTGGTTGAGGGGGTACATGGGTATTCCTTGTATTACTGTTCGACCTTATACATATTTTATAAACATTCTTCTACATCCGCTCAATATTTAATAAGAGCGATTTTGCAACACAGAGGGCATGAGCAGGGGTGTGCATTTCTGTTGTTTACCTGAGAAAATGGCTACAGTCAACCTTATAGGTAGAGTGTGGAGTATGATTTGGGTAAATTACAGCAAGTTCTTCTCAGTGGGCTGTGCCAAGATTTGAAACTTAAGAATAATATCTTTACTCAAGCATTACTTTCTCTGTGTTTACTTTAGAAAATGCAAAAGGCCACAGGGTAGATAAATTCTGGACTCTTATTCACAAAGTCAAAACGACTCAAAGAAATCAGCATGCATTCAACCCTAATTTTTGTTTCTTGAATCATAGATCAGTGGCCAGTAACTAGAAATTGGTATGTTACTAAGGTTCTACAGCCTTGGAAAAGAAAGTGCTGAAGGTCTAAAAATGGAACAGCATGGTTTGTTTTTGCTTTTTTTTTTTTTTTGGTTGAAAATGTATGAACTATTGAAATGGTTCTCCTCCTCAAACAGCTACTTTTGTCTCATTTCAGTAGTTTATTCTTATTGTTACTGGATTTCTCATTTTTCTTGTAATCTAACACAATATGCTCCTGAAAAAAAAATGTTGAGAAAGGAACCAATTTGCCTGAATGTTGACAGTATTAAGCTCAGTAAGAAAAATAGGAATGTATGGATTTGGATTTGAATAATTAGTATTTACAAATCCCCTTCTCTATTTTTGTACTATGTCTTGATATGAAATTCAATTCTTTGCTGCCAAAACTGGCTGTAGAGAGGGAAAAAAAATGTTATGTTAAATTCATTCCAAATATTGAGACAGAATAGTACTACTTCTGCCAAATTGAGGTATAATCTGAAGGTTTGGGTTCTTAAATATTAACACATTCTTAAAGTACATATTGAAATATAACATATACTCTATTCAGATTCTGAATCAATATTGACAATTTCAAGTATTTATCAGGTTTATGAATACTCAGGAAAATAAAGAAGAGTTAACGTAAATAAAAACAAAGCTCAGTTGTTATTCTTTTACATGCCAGTTCCACAAGGGATGGAGAGGGGGGTCGGGGGGGGGGCGCTGTTTACTGGTAGCAAATAGGGGGAAATGCTCCATGGAAGAAGAATCTGCTGGAAATTGAGACTCTACAAATTCAATTCTCGATTTAGTTGGGTTGTGCAGCTACAGCGACAGGCCCTTGTCAGAAACAGTCAATGAGTGGCTCTATAGTCACCCACTTTTGCCCGACAGGAAAAGGGAGGAGAGGAAAATAATTAGTTTTTAAAACTCAAGGCAGAATTCAAGACCCCTGAATGAGCCTCAGGGAAATGATAACTAGACTTACCCGTGACTCCAGTGCTGATAGCCCTCCGCGGAGGCTCAATCCCGGGCTGTAGGTGGCTCCAGCTCTGGGCCCTTGCCATTTCCATGTGGCGACTCTGCCCCATGCTGGCTCTGAACTTGACGGCACATGGCTCTGTGCCACTGCGATGAGCCTGCATGCGTCGTGTCCCATCCACACCGCTGGTAAGGACTGGAAGCAAAATAAAAGACACTTGTCACACTTAAAGAAAAAGACTGGGAATTTTGTTCTCCTAATAGCTGTGCTTCCTAGGACTTCCTTAGAAGGTACAAACTAAGAAAATGCAAATGACACTGTTGGGAAAAGACACAGCTGTCGCTCTTCCTGACGTTGGCGTGGCCTTGGTCCTGTAGAGCCCCATTAAACATTTGCAGTCATCCTGGGCAGTGGCTGTTATCACCCCCATTTTACAGATGGGGAAACACAGCAGGTTGAGGGACTTGTTCAAGTGTACCCAGCTAGCGCTTAGCTGAGCTGTAACCAGGTGTAGCAAACACTGCTGGGTCATCACGGGAGGGGGGCCTGTTAGACTTGGATTATTAACTAACAGTGAAACGGTACTGTTTCCTCACAGTAAGATGCTGCTCTTAAGCGGGGATACCTCGTGTAATATAATTAATTGCCCAGTACTTACTGTATATTTACTGGGTTTTGTCAAGCCTTGGGCTCAGTGGATTACATACACTATCTCAACTGATCCTTAAAAGAATCCAACAAGGTAGGTGAGCTGTCAATATCATGCAGACGACGAGAAAACAATCGGAGGGTATAAGGCAGCCATTTACTTTGGGACGGAAGTGGGAGTGGTGACAGCCTATGTCATGAACCTGCATTTGCTCTGTTAGCACATGTTGTTACTTAAGACTGTTGATCACAGATGAATGAAAATATCAAAGTTCCCCAAAGATGCTTCTGTTCATTCATATTTTACAAAAGACCCAGGGAACATACATTTTGCAGTTCCAATATTATTTGCTTTGTGGTGTCACTTTCTGGGATTGCGGGAGAAAAGCTTTCTCTCACTCCTTGGCACTGCTATTGGCTTCAGAACTGGGCTTCAAGGACCAGGCAGTCTGCATCGCTATGCCTTCTGTCCCCTGGCCTGCAAATATCCAGTCTTTCAAATACTATAGCTTAGGGGCACCTAGGTGGCTCAGTGGGTTGAGCAATCCGACTCTTGATTTCGGCTCAGGTCATGATCTCAGGGTCATGGGATCGAGCCCCACATGGGCCTGCTTGAGACTCTCTCTCTCTCTCCCTCTCTCTCTTTCTCTCTCCCTCCCTTTGCCTCTCTCCGAGCTGGCATGCTCTCTCTCCAAACTAAAAAAAAATAAAGACAACAACAACAACAAATCCCAAATACTGTAAGCTTAAAGGACCTGCGATGCACAGAGGAAGTCGAGGAAAACGAGAACTGATTTTCCACAGCATTGTCTTATGTTTTAGTTATCTATAGCTGCAAAATAAGTCACCTATACTTAGCTGCATTAAAAACCAACAGCATTTAGGGGTGCCTGGGTGGCTCAGTCGGTTAAGCGTCTGAGTTCAGCTCAGGTCATGATCTCACCGTTCATGAGTTTGAGCCCCGCATCAGGCTCTGTGCTGACAGCTCAGAGCCTGGAGCCTGCTTTGGATTCTGTGTCTCCCTCTCTCTCTGCCCCTCTCCTGCTCATGCTCTGTCTCTCTGTCTCTAAAAAATAAATAAACACGGAAAAAAATTTTTTTTAACCAGTGTTTATTATTATTATCATTCTTATCTTTCCCAGCCCTGGGGATTGACTGGGCTCAACTAGGTGGCTCTCACTTGGGGTATTTCTTGTGGCTACAATCAGATGGCGGCTGGAGCTGGTGTTATCTGGAAGGCTTCCTTACTCAGCTTTCTGCTTGTTGATTTTTACTGTCAGCCAAGACCTTCACTTGGGGCTGTCGGCCACATGTGTACATGGCGCAACTCTGTGTGGCCTGAGCTTTCTCAAAGCGAGGCGCTTGGGTTCCAAGAGCAAAGCTCTCAAGAGAAGCAGACAGCCAAGTGAAAGACTTTTATGATTTAGTCTGGGAAGTCCCATACAGCGACACTTTTGTCACATTCTACCCCTTAGCAGCAAGTCACTTCTTAATGGGAAGAGTATCAAAAAATTGGCAAGTAAGATTCTAAACCGCTACTCTGCTCTCACCCATGAAGACCGGAAATCGTGTGGTGATCTGACCAACAGGGTTCTTTTTTTTTTTTTTTTAATTTTTTTTTCAACGTTTATTTTATTTTTGGGACAGAGAGAGACAGAGCATGAACGGGGGAGGGGCAGAGGGAGAGGGAGACACAGAATCGGAAACAGGCTCCAGGCTCTGAGCCATCAGCCCAGAGCCTGACGCGGGGCTCGAACTCACGGACCGCGAGATCGTGACCTGGCTGAAGGCGGACGCTTAACTGACTGCACCACCCAGGCGCCCCTGACCAACAGGGTTCTAAGGGACTAAAGAAAATATATACCAACAAAGCAAACGTAAGTCTGTTGTGCAATGATTGTTTCATTCAACTATGCAAAGGTAGTTCACTGGATAATCAAGATGGTTCTCCTACCCTTTGCGTGAGAACAACTGTTTCTCCTCTGTCCATGACCCCAGCTACCAAAACCATCAGCTGGCCAATGTTGCCATCTTTCCTGGGGGGCAGCCTTTATTCAACCCCCGCCTTTCTCCCATTGCCACAAAAGTCCCTTGCTGGTAGACATGTCACACGCAGCTGTGGCCTCTGGCTACCCACTGGAGATGGCGCAAGGCACACTCTCCTACCTTCTCCCTGAGATCTTAGAACTCAACAGGACACAAGGTTTGCATGATTCAAAGTTTAGCCCTTTGATGCATACGCTCATCTAATGGGGCTCAGGGTATCTGATGTGCAGGATATTGTGTTTCCTCTGTGCCTTAACTGCCTCTTGATGCTATTCATAATTGTTACACTTTATTTTATTTTATTTATTTGTTTTAGACATGGACAGACAGAGAGCGAGAACTGGAGAGTGGGGTGGAGGGAGAGAGAGAGAGAGAGAGAGAGAGAGAGAGAGAGAATCCTAAGCAGGCTCTATGCTCAGCATGGGGCTCAACAGGAAGCTCGATCCCACCACCCTGGGATCATGACCTAAGCCAAAATCAAGAGTCAGATGCTTACCCGACTGAGCCCTCCAGGTGCCCCTACACACTTATTTTTTTTTTTAAATTAATGTTTTATTTTTATTTTTGAGAGAGAGAGAGAGAGGGAGAACACGAGACAGAGAGACAGAGAGACAGAGAGAGAGACAGAGGATCTGAAGCAGGCTCTGCATAGACAATACAGAGACCGATGCAGGGTTCAAACTCAGAACCATGAGATCACGACCTGAGCTGAATACAGCCGCTTCACCGACTGAGCCACCCAGGCGCCCCTACACATTTATTTTTAAATGTTGAGCAATGTACTATAAAAGCACATCGTAAAAATATTCAACAAAATTACCATAAAAATGTCAGTATAGGTCCTCACTTTTCCTGGGGTTTCATGAGCTCCAGAGCAGCCAAATTCTCAAATGTTATAGTGGAAGCTACAATTGCTCAGTGTTAGGGTGACTTTCGTGTCATGTGAACCTTACACTACATTGTTCCCAAGGACAGCAACTAGAACAAACCACTGTGACAGACCCACTGGCCCATGTTCATGGCCTCCTACACACATCAAAACACATTTTACAGCCCCTTGAGAGGTTAGGTAGAGTCCACAGGACTGAGTTCTGAGACCAATGGAACATGTACAGAATGGAGCAGGCTACTTCTGGGCTTGGCCATGAAACTCCCTTTCTATCCCACTCTCCTTCCCTTCACAGGAAGTCTTGGAGGCCAAATACTGAATATGATGGAAACACAAGGAAGCATTAAAAGATGGAGGAAACCTACATTCATGAATTGTCATGTCAAGAAAACTTGTCCCCTTACTGACTGTATTAGACTATGACACAGAGAGATACGATTTAATTAAGCCTTTGAGATTTTAAAGATTATCTGTGATCGCATCACATTTACTGACTACCATCTCTCCTAGTTATTTTGGTACAATAGGAGTCCAGTAGAATCTGGTGCATGTGGAGTTGAGGTACAGGTATTCTCCCAAAACCCAGGAATAGCCAGCTGGATGAAGTAAAGAGGAGAGAAATAAACACTAACACTTCTAGTGATGATCTTTAAGTAAGAAATATAAAACTGTTTAGGAAAGTGTATTACCATTCTGAAGGTGAAGAAAAGCAAGAGAGGGGCGCCTGGGTGACTGAGTGGGTTAAGCATCCGACCTCGGCTCAGGTCATGATCTCGTGGTTCGGGAGTTCGAGCCCTGAGTCAGACTCTGTGCTGATGCCTCGGAGCCTGGAGCCTGCTTCAGATTCTGTGTCTCCCTACCCCTCCGCCCCCTTCTGTCTCTTGCACTCAAAAATAAACATTTAAAAAAATTTTTTAAAAAGAAAAAAAAAGCAAGAGAGAGAAAAGAAAGGCTGTAAGTGTCCTGTTAAGACCCAGAGCAGAGTTTCTATAACTACTCCCCTGCCAGTTTGCTGGGAATAGAGGAAGATGCTCTGTAGATCTGTTGCCAGACCACCACATGTCCAAAGTGGAAGGAGAAAGAGACAGTCCCCTGCAGCCTCCACCTCAGGAAATGTCCTTGACTTCCTTGTCGGTATAGTGAAATGCATGTATATTTCAAAGGTGAAAAATGGAGGAGAAAACTGAGCTCCACGAGAGATCAAAAATTGAAGAAAACTCAGTTTCCTTTGTCCCTTCCCAAATTATACCATGTCAGGGGGCCCCTACTCTGTCATTTTATCATCCTGTGGAAGAGAATACCAAGAGATACCAAGAAACCAAACACAGACCAAGTAGTTCTGTCCATTTGAGTTGTGAACTCCAATCAAATTCTTCATAAAGATTCTGCTCTTCTGAGAACACGCATTTCTTATGTGTTGAACATTTACAGCATTATAATATACATCTTTATAACATACATTATAAAGAGAAATAGAGATAGAGATAGAAAGGAAGAAAAAGAAAGAAAGAAAGAAAGAAAGAAAGAAAGAAAGAAAGAAAGAAAGAAAGAAAGAAAGAAAGAGAAAAAAGAAAGGAGGGAAGGAAGGAAGGAAGGAAGGAAAGGAAGGAAAGAAAGAAGGGGAAGGGAGGGGAGGGGAGAGGATGGGAGGGGAGGGGAGGGAAGGGAAGGGAAGGGAAGGGAAGGGAAGGGAAGGGAAAGAGGAAGGAAAAAAGGAAGGAAGGAAGGAAGGAAGGAAGGAAGGAAGGAAGGAAGGAAGGAAATAGATACAGATCTTGAACACCTAATCAAAAGCAAGAATGGCTACTCTGTTCAACCTTGGAAAGTGCTAGTGCATCCCTTGCAGAATGTTTCTGCCAGTTTCTAGTAGCAGCACTTTCCCAACAGGATAAAGGGCCTAGTAAGATGGATAAATTCTAAATTAAGTTGCTTTGCAGTTCTTCTCTGGTTTTCAAGTGAAAGAGTACTTCCTACTACTTTCTGATGATCAGGATAGAATTCCAGTACTCAACAAGCACTTAGCCTACAATTTAGAGTAGGCTTAGAGTAATGTATTATGTGATTAATGGACCAGAGTCCATAGTTCAGTCATCTAATTTATTTCCTTATTTCCAATGTTTATTTTATAAATATCTTTTTTTAATATTTTTTTCATGATTCTGAGAGAGAACAGGCACAAGCGGGGTAGGGGCAGAGAGAGAGGGAGACAGAGGATCTGAAGCAGGCTCTGCACTGCCAGCAGTGAGCCTGGCGCCGGTGGGGTTCAAACTCACAAACCATGAGATCATGACCTGAGCCAAAGTCAGATGCTCAACTGACTGAGCCACCCAGCTGCCCCTTCCAATGTTTAATTTAATTTAATTTAAAAATTTTGGGGGTGCCTGGGTGGCTCCGTCAGTTAAGTGTCTGACTTTGGCTCAGGTCATGATCTCGCAGTTCGTGGGTTCGAGCCCTGCATCAGGCTCTGTGCTGACGGCTCAGAGCCTGGAGCCTGCTTGGGATTCTGTGTCTCCCTCTCTCTCTGCCCCTCCCCCACTCACACACACACACACACACACACACACACATTCTCTCTCTCTCTCTCTCTGTCTCAAAAATAAATAAACATTAAAAAAATTTTTTTTTAATTTTTAATGTTTATTTATTTTTGAGAGAGACACAGAGCACGAGCAGGGGAGGGGCAGAGAGAGAGGGAGACGCAGAATCCGAAGCAGGCTCCAGGCTCCGAGCTGTCAGCACAGAGCCCGACGCGGGGCTTGAACCCATGAATCATGAGATCATGACCTGAGCCGAAGTCAGATGCTCAACCATCTGAGCCACCCAGGTGCCCCTCCAATGTTTATTTTAATCTTTGGAGAAGAAAAAAATACAAACGTTCACAACAAAAGACTGCAATCAGAAAGCACTTAGTATTTATATTTGATGAGGCACAAAATCATACGGGAAGTTTGGCCTGGCAGCAATGTAGTTGCTTATGTCAACTACAAATCACAGACCATCCACTGGCTTATCCTATATAGTCTACAGGTCCCCTTCCCATTACCTGACTCCTGTAACTCAGTAAACTTAAATTCCATCATTCCTATAAAATTTTTGAACGGTTCGTTCAAATTCTAGACTTGGGGTCATGTGAGACCTGTGCTATATGGTTCCAAGAAGAGGAACTAGAAAGGATCATTGTGACAGAGCTACCAGTCTATGTACATGTCCTTCTACACACAGATAAACTACATTTCCCAGGTCCTTTTGAGGTTAGGTAGAACCCACATGACCAAGTTCTGCGACTGATGAAAAATATGAAGAGGGCAGCAGGCTCTTTCCAGGCTTTCCAGAGAGAAGCAGTCTTCCCTATCTATTCCACCTGAAGGTTCACAACTCTAGCTGAGATCTGGAGACTGTGTAGTAAAAAATTAAGCTTACTCGAAGGGAGGTCTGGCCTTTGCCTCCAGCTCTTGGGAAGGGATCTCTGAGCCCTTGCAATGTCTTGCCTGATAAAGGCGTCTTCGTTTCCCTGGTGGGCCTTATCATCTAACAATATGACTGGCATCTAACAATTACTGGCAAATTCAGCGTGATCACAGCCTCACAGAAACATCATGAAACTACCTTTCAGAAGAAATAATGGCTCAAAGTTTTGTTTCTCAACGGTCTTCACCCTGTAATTCGAGCCGGATTCCTACAAAGAACAATGGCCACGGGATAGAATTAAATTGCCCTTAATGGTGCAGCCAAGGACAAATGCAGTATGACAGCTATTAGCTAATGGCATAGTATTTGTCCTCCTATGCTTTTTGTCCATTGAAATACCCATAAAGAAACACTATGGAGAGGTATGTAAGGTTGCAACAGCACTGGACATTCAGAACTGCCAGACTCTAGAAGTGATTTTCAGGAAATGAAAGTAGCAGTTTGGGAAATTGAATGCGTTCGCCAGGGGTAAGTCAAGAAAAGAGAAACCTCTCAAGGTTTTCCAAAACGAGAGATTTAATCAAGGGAATTGGTCATGGAGTCGATGGAAAGACAGCAAAACAAAATACAAGAGTGAGGCAACTTAGAAGCTGGCAAGAGCAAGAAGCTGCTTCCATTCTTTGGAAAGGGCCATCGGGGGAGGGCTAGAATCGGAAAGGGATCCGCCAGGTGAAAACGGACGGAGCCGTCTGTTGAAAGCTGGGACTTTGAAGGGGCTGCGGTGCTGAAGGAGCCACAGATCCGGCCAGAGGCAAGGCCTGAGGCAGAGAAACAGACAGACAGAAAAAGAAATGTGTGGTTTCTCATTTCCTCCCATAATTTCAATCTGCCATTAGTGCGTCTCTTTGGCAAAACCCAGCCAGAAGCCAGCTGACGTGGAAGTGTGGGAAACAACCTGTAAGGGTCTGTCCCCTGTAATAAAGAGCAGGACAAGGGAAAATGAGGAACCAGAGCTTAAAGAGAAGGGTCAAATGACGAACATACTACTGGAGGCCCAGGAACACACTTACTTGTGGATCTAAACGCTAAAAATGTAAAGCAGAAAGAAAAAATGTCTGCCAACTGCGACTAAGTATTCCCCATCGTATCTCAGAGACATGGGACCGACCCCAACCAGGAAACAAGGTAGCAGGCAATATGGATATGGACACAGGGTGCCTACTGCTGTATTTCTACCCCTATGTAGTGCCTCTTTAAAAAAAAATCTTTCTGGGGTACCTGGGTGACTCGGTCAACTAAGCGACTGACTTCGGCTCAGGTCATGATCTCGCGGTTCATGGGTTCGGACTCGCGTCGGGCTCTGTGCAGACAGCTCAGAGCCTGGAGCCTGCTTCGGGTTCTGTGTCTCCTCTCTGCCCCTCCCCTGCTCACGCTCTGTCTCTCTCTCTGTGTCTCAAGAATAAATAAACATTAAAAAATTTTAAAACAAAAAAAATCTTGCAAAGAGTTTAAGTCTCTAGAAAGGCAACAGAACCATCGCTCAAATCCCAAGATGGTAAATTGTCTTCTGAACTCTTAAGCTGGAAGAGATGCAACATGGTCATGGATGCTAGAATCTATGGGGTTTTACATGATATTTTAGTGAAATAAATAAATACAGTAAATAAATACGCGCATTTAAAAAAGAACCACAAAATCCTAGAATGCTTCTACTTATCCAGGAATCAATTCGTCCTTATAACGTAAATGCAAAGGAGCAGGAGAAAATCCCTTCTTGGTTAGGAGCTGTGCATATCAATTGTCATTCAGCCAGATATCACGAAGGGGGATGCTTGTAGCACTCCGCTGGACAGGAGAGCAAATAAGAGGAATCTACATCGAGCCTGGATTGAACCTTACCATTTAGTGATGAGTAGAAATTGACCAAACTAAAAAGTAGGTCCTGGGGAGCCTGGATGGTTCAGTGGATCCGATGTCTGACTCCTGACTGCAGCTCAAGTCATGACCTCAAAGCCGTGAGATTGAGCTCCGAGCTGGGTTCCAAACTGAGCATGGAATCTGCTTAAGATTCTCTCTCCCTCTCCCTCTGCTCCTCCCTCACGTGCCCTTGAGTGTGTGTGTGTGTGTGTGTGTGTGTGTGTGTGTGTGTGTGCGGTCTCTCTCAAAAAAATTAAATGTTTAAAAAGTGGGTCTTAACAAAAAATTTTGATTATATCAGGTAAAGGAAATACTAGCTTGAAGGTGCAGGAGATAATCATACCACCTTGAATCTGTGCTTGAACATATTATAAAGACAACTTTTATAAAGAAAGCATTGTTGTTCTCAAGGAAAGTAAAGATTGTAACTACAAGGAAAACGGCGAAACGGAAGCACAATCAGCGGAGATGAGGAGATACAGCGGAGATACAGGCTCCGATGAAGAGGGACATAGCTGAGCAAGACAAAGACATCAGGAGATATAGAAATGTAATAATAAAATTTAAATTCACAGCCCAATGAGGAAAGAACAGATTTAACACTGCAGGAAAGTAAATCAGCGATGAGGAGAACAGATTTGTGAAGCATTCACTGAAGACAGAAAAAATAGACAAAAGATGATATCAAAGAAAAAGAAGGTAGCTATGAGGACAAGAGTACGGAAACTTACTTTCACAAAGAAAATCGGTGTTCCTGAAGAAGAAACAAAAGACATAGTGCGTAATTGGTCGTACAACAGAAGAAAACGGTTTTCAATTGCTGACTACAAAGCATGATTAATGAATAGACACACTCATGTCTGACATATTCCGGCGCACGTTTTGAATGTTGAGGAAAAAGGAAAAGTATGGGTGGATGGACAAAACAAATTATCTAGAAAAGAATGAGAATCTGACCAGCCTCGTATTTCTTCCTGCACCATGAAATCCCAGAAAGCAAATAATACCATCCATGCAATTTGAGGGGAAAAAAGTTAGGGAATTAAAAATTCTATTTCGAGGGGGGTGAGGATGGGCAAAATGGGTGAAGGGAGTGGGAGGTACAGGCTTCCAGTCGTGGAATGAATAAATCGTGGGAATAAAAGGCACAGCAGAGGGAACATAGCCAATGATAATGTAAAAGCGTTGTACGGTGACAGATGGCAGCTACACTGGTGGCAAGTATGACATAATGTATAAAGAAGTTGAATCGTTATGTGGTACACCTGCACCTAACGTAACATTGTGTGTCAACTGCACCGAAATAAAAGTTAAAAAAAAATAGACAGTCTTTGGGGTGCCTGGGTGGCTCAGTCAGGTAAGCATCTGACTCTTGATTTTGGCTCTGGTCATGATCTCATGGTTCGTGGGATTGAGCTCGCAATGGAGTCCACCCTGACGGCATTGAGCCTGCTTGGGATTCTTTCTCTCTCTGCCCCTCCCCAGCTTGTGTATGTGTTCTCTCTCTCTCTCTCTCTCTCTCTCTCTCTCTCTCTCTCAAAAATAAATAAACCTAAAAAAATTGACAGTTTTTGGACTCAGAAATTTTTAAAAATTATATTTCAGGTGAAGTTGCTATTTGTAGTAGAGGCTGTAAATCCCCTACTTTGGGAAAGAGATACTCATTCTCCGAACTGCCAGAAGTGCTGGCTGCTGAGGGCTCGTAGCTGAGTCCCTCTCTACAAACTGTCTTCAGTAGATGGGAACCCAAGATTACACCTGTCCATCAGGAAGACCACATACAATCACTGCTCCATTTGAAGTACAAAGGTCCAGCCAGCCCCTTTGTTCCAAAATTTGGGGGCAGCTGTGAAGGAGCATCCCGTCTCCACAGCTTTCCGTGGATTTGGCTGAAACCTTACGTTGCAACTACCTGATAGTTCTTCCCCTGCCCATCCTGCTTCCTTCATTCCCCTACAACTGTTATTCCCAAGATCACACTCCCCAGTCAATTTCCAGCATGTATTTCTCTGTCTCAGGCTCTATTTCTAGGGAACCTGCCCTAAGCCAATATTCATTTAGCAAAATGGAAAGACCTATTCGAGTACCAATTGAAGGATGAAAATAAATAGCTTAAGTTAGAAAAATAGTGATATAATACTCTGAATTTCAGCACTAGTTAATCATACAGTTATTGCTGGAAGTAGGCTTACAAAAGAGAATGAAAATATAAAAGATAATTTTTGAAAGAGAGGAGATAGAAGTTAAATATATATTTAGTAACAATCATCTGGCTCTAACATTCCAGATTACATGTTCTAAGATTAGGAAGTACAGAAGGAAAGGCTAGGGAAACAAAAGAGTTCTACATTTCTTTTTTTTTTTTTTTTTTTTTTTTTTAGAGAGAGAGACTGTGAGTGGGGGAAAAGAGCAGAAGGAGAGAAAATCCTAAGCAGGCTCCACATTAAGCATAAAGTCTGACATAAGGCTCAATCCCATGACCCTGGGATTACAACCTGATTCAAAATCAAGAGTCAGATGCTCAACCGACTGAGCCACCCAGGCGCCCATACATTTATTATTTCACATAAACACATAAGGTTGAAGGAGTCAGAAGATACTATATATTCAGAAGATACAATATATACTATATATTGCCTGAACTGAATTAGTAGATAACTACAAGACCACTATAAAGTCACATATGATTCAGACATACTTAGAAGCACAAAAGTTACACAAATTAAAATATCTAGCTTTGTTGAAGATGATGAAACATATTTATTATCGTGCACTTATTATCAAGAGAAATACATATTGATAGAGACTATTTGGAGATATATACATTTCACTTCCAGTTATGTGGAAATCTGTCTATGTAAATACTTACTCTGGAGTATAAAGACGCATGTAAAATTATTTTATCCAAGTGAAAAATTGGAAATAACATAAAACCTATTGGTATGAAAGCTGTGAACTGAATTATTATTTCTACAATGAGATACTATGAAGCTATTAAAAAACAATCAGCTCTATTTAAATGCACTATTAACGGGCACCTAGGCGGCTCAGTCAGTTAAGCGTCCCACTCTGGATTTTGGCTCAGGTCACAATCTCACAGTTCATGGGTTTGAGCCCCGTGTTGGGTGATGTGCTGACAACGTGAAGCCTGCTTGAGATTCTTTACCCCCCCCACCCGCTCATGCAAGCTCTCTCTCTCTCTTTCTCTCTCTCTCTCTCAAAATAAATAACCATAAAAATAAATAAATAAAGGCACTACTATAGATGGGCCACCATAAGCAGTGAATAAAAAAAAGTTACGGTACAATATATACTGTATGAATGCATTTATGTATAAACCCCTCATATAACAAAACTATATATTTGACATGTTCATATATGCACCTAAATGCATAGAAAGAAATTGGAAGGATAAGCAGTGAACTGATAAAATTTCCTCTGAGGGAAAAAAAATTGAAATTGACAAGCCATGTGAAACTAAATGGGGCAATCTGTTTTATTTACAGCCTTGGAATTTTTCACAATTCACAATTCATGTATTACTTATATATTTCAAAATGTATAAAATGAACAAAATTCTCCTCATAATCAGAAAAGGCTTGATTATTCAATAAGTAATGTTAATAATATTGGCTAAATACTGTGGAATAATGTACAGAAAATGTAAAATACATTCTTGATGGATTAAAGAGTTAACTCCAAATGTAATCCAACCATGAAAAAATACGAGTTTATTTTATTATTTAAAAAAAAATTTTAATGTTTTTATTTATTTTTGAGACAGAGAGAGACAGAGCATGAGCAGGGGAGGGGTAGAGAGAGAGGGAGACACAGAATCTGAAGCAGGCTCCAGGCTCCGAGCTGTCAGCACAGAGTCCGAGGCGGGGCTCGAACTCACAGACTGAGATCATGACCTGAGCTGAAGTCGGATGCCCAACCGACTGAGCCATCCTGGCGCCCCCCAAAAATACAATTTTAAAACAAATTACAAAAATATGTGTAACTGTAAAAAAAAAAAAGAGAGCGAGAGAGTAGAATTTAGCAAGAAAAAAATCAGGAAAAAAAAAACCCCAGCCTTCAAAATAAATGCCTATCTTAAGAGAAACAAACCTATCTGTCCACTTACAATTACTAAGAACAAGACAACTTTTGTAATTGCATCACAACTTTGGCTTTGGGCACCCTAGCGGCCAAAACAAGCAATGGAAAACAGAATAACAGCAGCAACAAAAACAACAAAACAATGGAATAGGTTTTAGAGTTCCCATTCCTGATGAGAAAAAAAAAAAAAAAAAAAGCCAACAGTACCTCAGGAGAAGTGAAACATTTACTCTAAAATATATTTCTGAGATAGGGGTGCCTGGGTGGCTCAGTTGGTTAAGCGACCGACTCTTGATTTTGGCTCAGGTCATGATCTCACGGTCCTGGGATTGAGCCCTGGCGCTGAGCTTGGAGCCCTCTTAAAATTTCACTTTCTCCCTCTGCCCCTCTCCCCTGCTCATTCTCTCTCTCTCTTGAAAAAAAATTACATTTATATTTATATTTGTATTTATAATTTATATTTATATTTCTGAGACAGGAGACACTGGGAGATCTTGACAGGAAGACGTCTCTCTCAATGAGCAATAGACTCTTCTCACATCACTCATTGAAATCTGAGGATGTAACACCAAGACACAACTCAGTGTAGACAGCTTCACAGCCGAAGGCAAGAGAGTTCAGTACAACTGTATAGCCCTAATGGTGTAACTTGAACCAGGCAGAAGTTTTAGGCTATTTTAGCAGAAGAGATGGCCTGATTGTCATCCACAAAGATCAATTCTCTCAACTGGGCTTTTGATAAAATTTGTGAAGTGGCTCTTTATATCATACTCTATTTGGGAACATAAACCATACAGGTAAGTATCGTGTGAGTAGAGCTAATAATCAGAAAAAGTAGTTCAAAGGAGGGAGAAGTCACTTTCCATCACAGTAACAGGAGTAAACTATATGCAGGAGCTTATGCTTTGAGTTAGACTTTAAATAATTAGGAAGGTTTCCAGGGTTTGAGTTTGGGAAATGGGAGTGATTGATGCATGTCTAAAAGTGGAACAGCTACATTGAAAAGTACACTACACTTGAAGTCAAGAGATCTGAGTGCTAAACTGACCTTCTATGATAGGCATGAATGGAAATAACCGAGCTGAGAAAGTAGAAGGAAAGTTTGGTGGAACACCAAAGGTGGTTCCCTAAACGGAAACAGAGAATTTGTAAAAGGAGACCACACGAGTTGAGAACGGGTTGGTTTAGACCAACAGGTGATAATAATCAATACGCTATTTTTCCAGATTCCACTCAAGGTTCCTGAGAAATGGGCGATGATAGCAGATTCTTTGTAAATAAGCTTTAAAGAAGCTTCAAGATCATTTAGTCGACTCCTGGTTTTCACGGAAGAAGAATCTGAGGTCCACCGAAGTAAAGCACATCACTCGAGTTGACGACATTGAAGGCAAAGCCAGAATTAGAATCCAGCAGTCCTAATTATTTCTTAATCATATGTTCTTGATAAGTCTTGTATATTGAGGATTTTCCTCTTGGAATGTTTCCTTTTTTTGAAGCCAGAACCATGCTGCAGAGATGCTAGACTACTGGCTGATGAGAGACATCCTGGATGTTCCGGATCCAGCTAAGCTCTTGAGCAGAAATCATCATAACTTTTGGTCATTAAGTTTGGACGTTTTTTTATTAAATGGAGTGAAATGCCTAGCATTTTCTCTAGGCTTCTTTTCTAGCAAGAACCTGTTTCCATCCCATCCCTCTCTCTCGGCTTATCCCGGTAAGCTTCCCCCCGCCCCCCCCCCGCCCCCGAAGAGACTGAGTGTCCCATTTCTGCTTGCTCTCGCAGAGCATTTTCTACATCTCTACCCCACTATCTCCTCTGCACATAACTACCCCCTCCTCACCTAGGCAACACGTTGTGCAAAAATGGAAACATGACAAGTAGATGCTATCTCTCACTAATAAGAGCACAGCAGGAAGAAGATTGGCCCTGCTCCATCTCATTACCACAATCATTAGCTAGCACACAGGTGAGTAATTACCATTTGCTGGATATTCTTCAGGTTTCTCTTCCCAGAACGTAAGGAGAGGATGCTCAGCCATGGGTCACTGGCGGTCTTTGGCAAGTGATCCTTCTGATCTTTCCTCTTCTGCCTCCCTCCTTATCTCTCTCCTCCCATCCGTGGTGGGCTGTGAGGCTAGAGCCTTGATGACACCAAATGCTTCAGGCAGAACTACTGCTCACACTGCCATTCATCACTTCATTAGATCATCACTTCACCCTAGAAGAATCTGTCAGAGGTTCCCTCAGGGTCACATCCCGGGTGGATTTGGAGGAAAGAGGATGGGAAGGCAGAAGAGTTCACA
Source organism: Felis catus (assembly GCF_018350175.1). Lineage (NCBI taxonomy): Eukaryota > Metazoa > Chordata > Mammalia > Carnivora > Felidae > Felis > Felis catus. Next base: position 37,932,317 of record NC_058386.1, read on the forward strand.
CGTCCTTCTACTTCATGGGTGCGAATTCCTCTACAAATAAAATGTCTGAAGACGGCAATCCCACAGTTTGGTTCCCCAAAGCCCCCAAAGAACTGAACAAAGAAAGGCAAATTTTGGAGGGAAATCAGTCTTTTCCAGAGCGCTGCCCACAGTGCCATGTGTCCTGGGGCGACCCACCTTGAACAAGGGTTCAACCTGAACAGAGGGATATCGTCTCGCAGAGATCAGTTTATGACTTACTCTCCTTGACCTGAGATGGCTTTGGATCGTTAATTTTTCTTTTCTGAAAAGCTGGTTCTATAAGATAGCAACAGGTTAAAATACTATTATCTCACAGACAATATCAACTCAACAAGAGCAGCAGCGTCTCTGGTTACATACTCGCAAGAATCTGCAAGAAGTTTAGATGTCCACAGCGAAACTGTACTGAGCACTGTTAGGTGGTATTTGACTATCGTTGTTTATTCCTAGGGAACTTAAATCATTCAAAGGTAGAACTTAATGCGAAGAGCATCTGAGATCCTGAGTTAACTTTATAGACAAATCGAAATAACAGACTTAGGAACAAATTGGTTACATCCCATCAGCAACAAAATCCCCTTTGTTGTCAATAGAGTGTGTTTAATGTTGACGATCCACAATACTCTGTAACAAGCATTAGCTACCTTCGTTACCACCTTTGTGCTTCATATATGAACGCTGACTTGAGGAAATAGGATTTTGCCTTGGATGGTTTTGGTAAGGTGTTCATGTAATTTATCATACAAACTGGGGTAATTTGGGGAGTGAAAGGAGTTTCCTCTAATAATTACTCCAGGATCACAGCATAAAATGAGATCATCCTGGGCAAACCTGGATCCCAGTCTCCTGGAATTTGGGGAATATAAGAAAGGTATCTGTACTAAAAAAAACATCCCCACCATCTACTGTCACACAGTTCACGGGAGCCCCTTTTAATGTGCAGCATCTTCAAGGAGAACAGCACTTGTTTTTATCAGTCACTCCTTAATGTAAATAAGAATATGAATCTCTTCCTTTGTGACAAGTGAGAAAAATCAACGCACTGAACAGAGAAGAATTTTAAAAAGGGAAGGAAAAGAGGTGGGACAACATCACTGGATCCTACTTTAAGGGGACTTGACCAGTGGGGCACCCTTTTTGGGAAATCACAAGAGGGCTAGGTTTCCGACTCCAATCAGAGAATCTAAAAAGGGATCTGAGAGGTATAGAAAGAAAACTCCATTTAGGGTGCGAACTTTTCTCAAGCTATCCCAGATCATCTTTCCTACATACATTAAGGTCTATCTGCCCTGTGTTCAGTGCTGACAGACAAAAGAGTCTTGAAATCAAAGACCTAGGGTAAAAGCAACGGAAGTTTATTGGATTTGATAGTTTACTTGCACTGGATAGAACAGACCGAGAAAAGGTGAAACGTTAAAAAAAAATGATACAAATGAAAATAATTAAATTCATAGGGTCAGAGGTGAAAATCTAGTAAATTAACCTGCAGTGATACCAACTTCTTAAAGGGGTCCTCTCAAGTGGTATTTCTTTGAGTTAATATGGCTGCTCAGTTCTGAAGGCGTCAGGGGAGAAGGTGGGGGGAAAGAGGGGGAAGGAGAAGAGTGTCCTGGAACTTAACTGTAGAAGCTACATTAACCAGTTCCATTACCACACATATGCTAACCTCAGTTATGGAAAAATGATGCAGATTGGTTTACAATTCAACAAATTGGATTCAGATGGGGTAATTCAATAGATATTTACATATAGGCAAAGGTCTGGTGTCCATATTGCGTTTCTACCCTCTTCCTCCAGGGAACTGGTACAGCGTGGTTTGAATTGGCTTTATTCCATTAAACAAACAATTTATTTTGAAATGCTTTTAAATTTATAGAAAATTGCAAAAAACGGTGCAGAGGCTTCCTATGTACCCCACATCCTGTTTCCCTTATTATTAACATCTCATATTACTATGGTACATTTGTCACAATTAAAGAACCAATATTTGTACAGTATTTACTAAAGTCCATGCTGTATTCAAATTTCCTTTTTTTTTTTTTTAACCTAATATCCCTTTTCTGTTCCAAGATTCCATCCAGGGCACCCTGTGACTCCTCTTGGCTGTAACAATCCCTCAGACTTTCCTTATTTCTGATGACCCTGACAGTTTTGAGGGATACTGGTCAGGTATTTTGTAGAATGTCTCTCAATTGGGATTTGTCTGATGTTTTTCTCCGGATTGGACTGCGGTTATGGGTCTTGGAGAGGAAGACCACAGAGGTGAAGTGCCATTCTTGTCACATTATATGACATCAAGGGCTTATACTACCAACATGACGGATCACTGTTGATGTTGACCTTGATCATCTGGCTGATATCTGTTTGTCAGGTTTCTCCACTGTAAAGCTACTGTTTTTCCTCCTCCCTTTCCACACTATGGTCTTTGGAAGCAAGGCACTAGATATAGCCTGTACTTAAAAAGTTCAGAGTTGGGGCGCCTGGGTGGCGCAGTCGGTTGAGCGTCCGACTTCAGCCAGGTCACGATCTCGCGGTCCGTGAGTTCGAGCCCCGCGTCGGGCTCCGGGCTGATGGCTCAGAGCCTGGAGCCTGTTTCCGATTCTGTGTCTCCCTCTCTCTCTGCCCCTCCCCCGTTCATGCTCTGTCTCTCTCTGTCCCAAAAATAAATAAACGTTGAAAAAAAAAATTTTTTAAAAAAGTTCAGAGTTATATTCCATCTCCTTCAGGTGAAAGAGCTACATAAATTATTTGGAATTCTTCTGCAGAGGAGATTTGTCTCATTTCCCTCGTTTATTTATTTTTGTGTTCCTTCAGTCATCTATATCAGTATGGACTCATGGATATTTACTTTATATGCTGGGCTATAATGTAACACTTCTTTATTTTGTTGCCTCAATTGTTTCAGCTTTGACCACTGGGAACTGTTTCAGCTCATTCCTGTGCTCCTCTGAGAAACCCCATCACTGTGATTAGTTCTGTTTGTTTGAGTGCTTCCTTATTCTCTGGCACTACAAGATACTCCTGGTTCATCTTGTATATTTCCGGCCCCAGTCCTAGAAAATATCTTTTCCCTAAGAAGCCCTAGTTCCTTTTATTGGGAAACAGTACTGGAAACCAAGATCTGAATTCCCAAGTTTGTTTTGAACAAAATTTTAAATCATCTTTTCAAGTTGACATGTTACTAGCAGCATCTACATTGCCTGGATGCTTTTATATTTATTAAAGAAATACATTTTAGGATGAGTGGGGAAGTTGGAAAATAATTCTCTGGATGCTAAGGAGTAAACTGTTGTTGAAGATTTTTAAGTAAAGTCTTAATTTCATTTTAATATATCCAAATAAGAATTTGAGAAGTGGAATAAGTATTGGGGAGAAGAAGGGGGGGGGAATGATATTTGAGAAACAGCATGCAGGTGTATTATTGATCGACTGATTGATTTTACTAATGCTTTGTTGGTCTGTGAAGTATTTGAAAGACTGAAACACATTTCTTTTTTATTTTTAAGTAGGCTCCATACCCAGCATGGAGCCCAAGGCGGGGCCCAAACTCACAACACGGAGATCAAGACCAGAGCTGAGATCAAGAATTGAACAGTTAACTGAATGAACCACCCAAGCGCCCCTGAAATACATTTCTTTAAGATTTTTTTCTCTAGACCCAACGTGGGGCTTGAACTCACAACCCTGAGATGAAGAGTTGCACTTTCCACCTACTAAGCCAGCCAGGTGCCCGGAAACACATTTCTTCAGTTAAAGGTAAATCCTGAACCTCCCGTAGGGTAAGGAAGTGATGTTTCAATTCCTAAATTCACGTGTTTCAATGGCAGGACAGGATTTTTATAGGTTAGACAGAACAGTCCGAAACTGGATGCAAAAGGGCTAGGAGACATTTCTTTGATTGATAAGACATTCACTTATGTTTATCATATATGTGACCAGGGGACTTATGAGTCAGCTTAGCCCTTTTACTGGTTATATGACCATAGACAGTTACTTGGTCGCTCTAGACTCATGTCCTGATCTGCCGAAATGTAGGAACAATAGTATCTACCTCTGTGAGGATTACAAGACAAAATAAAATGCATCAAAATCTTACCAAAACCCATAGCATAAAATAAATGCCAACAGGAGCATTTTGTTATCTTTCAATGAAAGAAGAAAGGCCTTTGGGCCCACTGGCCGCCAAGTATACCAGAGCATCATAGTAACTACTATTGTCCTTGAGCATCACTGGTACATTTCAGCATAGGTGAGATGACCCCCCCCCCTGATTTTTATCCATTAATGCAGTTCCTTTTAGATGGCAGGAGAGGGGGGCTAAGGGAAATGCATCTTAGAAAAATCACATTCCATAGTGTGGTCAAAGCATTTATAAAATCAGGAGTCTGACTTAAAGGTCTGAGTACTAACTTAGTGCCCTTTTTTCTTCCCCTTCAGAGGTAGAACAGATTCCCAAGATAAGTTTATTGCTTTCACTTGCCTAATACAATATCCCTAGAGACACATTTTCACAGTCTGGAAGCAGACCCATTTACTGCACTGCAGTGGGGGTGGGGAGGGGTGGAAGGAAGGAAGGAGGTTCTTTGTCACTAACTGCCTGATTGATTCCAAATGACCGTGGTGCACTGCTGTTAGGGTCCGAGGGTGTGTTCATTTAGAAGACGATTATGTTCTTTATGACAAAGGTAATTTTAGTTTGAATTTTACAATAAAGCATTTACACAATCCCATCCCTCCTCAAAACCACCTTAGCTGAGAAGTCTTACTGAGTTAAGAACCACAAGACTGGCAAAGAAACAAGGTCTTTAATATTTAATAATAGGCAGACTGTAGCTTTTAAGCACACGCTGTCATCCTCTCTACACGCAGGCACTATAACCCAGGAGACCAAATAACACATGGCTGTCAGTTTCTCTCCTTTTATTTGTAAAGTATTTCTGTAAAAGTGTCCCCATCTTAACCATTTTAAGACACTGCCCAGAAACAAGGTGAAGCAGAGGGAACATGGTCTGGGAGTAATAGAGCTAATCTATATTCTGCTGATACCCTAACTTTGCAGTTTGGGTGAATTTACTTCTCTTGAGACGGTTTTCTAATCTCAAAAGGCTATCCTCAGGACTAGAACCCCCAAACGAGTAACCGCTAACTCCCAAGCCACACCTGTGTTCAACATACAACCCTGCCACTATTTTGGAACTATTTAAATTTCTTGCTTCTTCCCCCCAAACGCTGCATTTTTCCCCCTCCGTTAGAGTTCTCGTCATGCACACAAAACAGTAGAGTTATTCACATATGACAAGGACCTTCTTTACTTGCCCTGATATTTCTACCATCTTGCACAGTACATTGTAAGTGGGCAATTTTTGCTTCTTGGATTGATGGCCTTTATGCTTTTAACTTGGTTCTCAATTTTTTCACATTTGTGTTTCCTCTCAGCAAGAATGTAGTACGCATCGTGGTTCTCTGTACACACTTTCCACGCTTGACTCTCAATCGCTAATCCTCAACCATTTGGGCAACGTAATACTTGAGTAACCTTTGTTTCTCCAGGTCACGGCCTGGGAATTCGGGGAGGACATGTAGTCATGTGCATTAGAATAGCAATTATAATGACAGTACTCACTGGGTTACAGTACTTCCCTAGAAGGGCTGCTTGGATCTCAAGCCATCCTCTCTCCAAACCTCCTCTATTCCCCTGACTGAATCAGGCTAGGCTCATGACTTCTTGTTGGCCTTTATAATTTCCCAGACGTATCTGTTGGTATCATATCTTTCTGGCTTCATGGGGCTTTAACGATCAGATACTGCACTAGGGTTTCTCATCATCTTCTCCGCCAGTAGGGACCCAGTGTTACTGGGCCCTTTGCTGCTCTGTGCCCTCCATCTTAACACACCGAGATACACACACACACACACACACACACACACACACACACACCCTGACGGTGTGCTCAACTGGGAAGACACTCTACCACCAGTATTATGGCTCTTTTCATTAAAAGCTTACTTTCCCAGGGGCGCCTGGGTGGCTCAGTTGGTTAAGCATCTGACTTCGGCTCAGATCATGATCTCGCAGTTTGTGAGTTTGAGCCCCACTATGGGCTCTGTGCTGACAGCTTGGAGCCTGGAGCCTGTTTCAGATTCTGTGTCTCCCTCTCTCTCTGTCCCTCCCCTGCTGCGTTCTCTCTCTCTCAAAAGTAAATAAACATTAAAAATTAAAAAAAAAGAACTTACTTTCCCAACTTTATGCACACTTCAACTTCCTATAAACACATAGGTCAGCTCTCTTAGGACAAGTCAGCAGCTCTGTGGATGCCATCTGAGACTTCACCCAAAACTGGCATCCCTTGCCGGTAACCAAGCATGGAACCTGGGTACATACGTTATTCCCTACTTCAAAGTGTGTTAACTGCCTTCCTCAGCACCGTCACGTATCCAGAGGATGCAAGCAATGTTTGCTCCATTCGTGTTTGAGGCTTAAATCCAAGGTCTGAGGATGAGGCCGTCAGTGTTGCAGTTTTTTCCCTGCAGCTCGTCAGGGTCTTACCCAAAAGGACTCCTGTTGCTCTGCCTAAGCACTAGCAAGTTCTAAAAATGTTTTTAATGTTGATTTATTTATTTTGAAAGACAGAAAACGAGAGCGCAAGTGGTGGAGAGGCAGAGGGAGAGGGAGAGAGAGATCCCAAGCAGGCTCCGTACTGTCAGCACAGAGTCCCATGTGGGGCTTGAACCCACGAACCGTGAGATCATGACGTGAGCCAAAATCAAGACTCGGACACTTAACTGACTGAGCCACCCAGGTGCCCTTAAGCATGAGCAAATTCTAGAGCTAGGGGTACATATTTGTTCCTGAACCCCACACTCTCCAAGACCTTCTCCACGAGTTTTTCACCTTCCCTAAATCACCTAACAAAAGAACCGCACAATATACATTTTCAAAACTCAAGCTCAGATTTGCACAGTTACGTTTTCTTCAGAGAATATTTTAAAAGGTTTAAGCTATTTAGATGCAACCTGAATTGCCAACATTTCTTCCATGCTTTTAAAAAATACTCACAATTTTCATCTCAATTCTAAAATCAGAATCTTTGTGCTGGGTAACGTTAAAGATATACAGGCTATTTCTGCCATTTTCTCTGAAGCAAATCCCTCTCCTCTTTCTACCCTCTAACCGTCAGTCCTTGACCTCAGTCCCTTCATTTTTTTAAATTTATTTGAGAGAGAGAGAGAGAGAGAAAGGAAGAAAGGAAGAAGGAAGGAAGGAAGGAAGGAAGGAAGGAAGGAAGGAAGGAAAGATGGGGCAGGGGCAGAAGGAGACGTAGAGAGAGAATCATAAGGAGGCTCCACACTGAGTGTGGAGCCCAACATGGGGGTCAATACCATGACCCTGGGGATCACGACCAGAGCCGAAATCAAGATGTCCAACCGACTGAGCCACCCAGGCACCCCTAGTCCCTTCATGTTTCAGTTGGAGATTCAATGACCTTCTTCCAAGTGTCAGAGAAACCACTGAGAAGTCAAAGAAATCTGAATGGGGAACATGTAACATGTCACCACGATTAAGGCTTCCTGCTAACGCTGGAGGAAAACCTCAGTAAGCCCGATATGAAAAACTAGTCAGTTAAGTAGAGGTCCCATTACTGGCCTCACTATGGTCTTACAAGCACACTTTGGGAATGTCTTCTAACTGCATTCTATTCCTCTCCCTCTATTTTCAGTGACACACAAATGCATAGGTCTTGACCCTGACCAATAGCTCTGTACACCAAATACAGCAGTCTCTATTTCTGCCTCACTAGGCATGAAGAAGGGAAGAGATGGCTGATAAAGCAAATGGCTTGTCAAATGGCAATGCTGAACCACTTCCCTAGAGGAGGAGGGTGGGAAATTAATATGGGGACTAGACCTTTAACTATATGCAAGTATTTATGACCGTGACAGACATCTCTGGCACCACAGTGCTCCTGGAAAGCAAACCCACTCCTTCCCAAGATGCTGAGTGTAATGTTTTCTTTTTTTTTCTTTAATTTTCTTTAATGTTTATTTACTTAAAAAATTTTTTTTAATGTTTACTTATTTTTGAGGGAGAAAGAAAGAATGTGAGCAGTGGAAGGGCAGAGAGAGAGGGAGACACAGAATCTGAAGTAGGCTCTAGGCTCTGAGCCATCAGCACAGAGCCCAATGTGGGGCTCAAACTCGCGAACCATGAGATACGACCGGTGCCGAAGTCGGACACTTAACCGACTGAGCCACTCAAGTGCCCCTAATGTTTATTTACTTTTGAGAGAGAGACAGACAGACAGGCAGAGAGAGGGAGACACAGAATCCAAACCAGGCTCTGAGCTGTCAGCACAGAGCCCTACTTGGCCCTCGAACTCATGAACCATGAGATCATGACCTGAGCCAAAGTCAGACACTTAACTGACTGAGCCAGCCAGGCGCCCCTGGTCACAACATTTTTGTCAACTGATGAATACATAACCCTGTTTTCTGTGTGATTAGTTTAAAGACACCTAATTTCATATATATTGTGGATCCATTAGCATTGAGCTTATGGCCAGCAGCACTATAACTTATAACTCATGTCTAAGCAAAGCTTATCTAACATGCATATCTTCTCTGTAAGATCCATCACAGCTTTCTTACACTTAGGAACATGAAACAGCACTGAAGCACTATGCTTGGGGGCCATTTTAAAAAGCAAAACCACCGAGACACTTGGCTGGCTCAGTCAGTAGAGGGTGCAACTCTTGATCTCAGGGTCGTGAGTTTGAGCCCTACTTCACTGAGTGGATGTAGAGTTTACTAAAAAAAAAAAAAATATATATATATATATATATATATATATATATATATATACATATATATATATATATGAAGAATATGCCCCTCAACAAACTGTGAAAAGAAGACTTGTTTACAGTCTGAGAGCTGAAACGAGAAGGCAAAGAGTCACTTTGTTTGGCCTCAGCTGAGAACTTGAGTTTCAGGCAGCTCAGATTGTTCACCGCCATGTACATGTCCACGAATGACCATGAAAGTGTTGCAAGTATCAGTTTGGGGGTTACAAATAAATTTTAGTGAGTAGGCAAACTCGCAAATATGGAATCTGTGAATCAGGAGGATTAACTCTATATGAATTTCATTAAGTGTGAGCTTACAATTTTCCAACCGAGTACATCCAAGGATGCAATATCTTTTGCAATGCTCTTTGAAGCAGAGCGAATGTGAGCAAACAAAAGCCAGCTAGTTCACGAGAACACACTGAGAGTTTTCTTGCTATCAATAGTGAAGGAAGAAAAATCCAGACCTACAGTGGTTAATAATAAAGGTTTGTATTTAAATTCAAGCCTCACACACTGAAAACCTAGCTTATTCATTAATTTTCTCCACTCTGCAAAATATGGGTGAACTAAAGTGACCATTGAAAGACGAGTGGTCTGTAATATATCATAATAATGATAATATTTATCATTTAATGGTTGCTTATTATATGCCAAGAATTATTATGTTAATCACTGTAATCATTTAATTTGTAATACCATCCCTATTTTACATTAAAAGGATCTGCTCCTTAGAGACCTACAAAAATTTTATGAGCCCATATCGTTAGTAAAAACTGTCCAGGATTCAAACCGAGGTGTCTCTGGTTCCAAAAACCGCGTTCTCAAAGTCAGCATCATCTGGGAACATGTTAGAAATGCAAATTGTAAGGTACAACTCTGAACCTACTGAATTAGAAACTTTGGGGGTGAGGCCCAGAAATCCGTGCTTTTAAAAGCCCACAAGGAGATTCCAATTGGTTTGAGAACCAATATTTTTAACCACTACTTAATTATATATTGAATTATGCTAATTACCTAAATTAGCATATGTCGTTAAAATTAAATTTAGACTATAAAATAAGAATAGGTATAATACATTTTAACAGATCTATTGAAATGTTATTAGCGTATGAGCATATTAGCATGTTTAACGTGCATAATTTGAAAAGTTTTGACATGCATATAATAGCCATGAAAATACTACCACAGTTGGAGCACCTGGGTGGCTCAGTTGGTTAAGTGTCCAACTCTTGATTTGGGCTCAGGTCATGATCTCAGGGCTCATGAGTTCAAGCCCCACATCCGGCTCCGCACTTACAGTGTGGAGTCCGCTTGGGATTCTCCTCTCTTCCTCTCTCTCTCTGCCCTTCCCCGGCTCATGCTCTCTTTCAAAATAAATAAATAAACTGGAAAAAATACTACCACAATCCGGACTGAATTTATCTATCATTCACAAAGTTTCCTCATGCTTCTTGGTATTCTCACCTTCCAGGATACTCCACCTCCCTCTTCCCAAGCAACCAATAACCTGCTTTCTGTCCTCAAAGGTTAGTTTGCATTAGTACGCAAATGCAAATGTTTTATTCCTTTTACTGGAAGGTAGTATTTTATTCCACAATTTGTTTCTCTATTCACCTATTGATGAACATCTTGGTCGTCTCCACTTTTTGGCTACTACCAGTAACGCTGCTATAAATATCTGTGTACAAGTCTATGTATGAATGTGTGCTTTCCTTTCCTCTTGGCTGGATCGCATGGTAGGTGTATGGTTAACTTTTCAAGAAACTGCCAAACTGCTTTCAGGAACGGTAGTACTATATCGCATTCTTACCAGCAATTATGAGAATTCCTGTTGCTCTACATTCTTACCAACACTCAATATGGTTCATTTTTGTTTTTTAATTTTAGCCATTCTAGGGGCACCTGGGTGGCTCAGTTGGTTAACCGTCTGACTTGGACTCAATCAGGTCATGGTCTCAAGGTCTGTGAGTTTGAGCCCCACATCGAGCTCTGTGCTGACAGCTCAGAGCCTGGAGCCTGCTTCAGATTTTGTGTTTCCCTCTCTCTCTGCCCCTCCCCAGCTCGTGCTGTGTCTCTCTCTCTCTCTCTCTCAAATATAAACATTAAAAAAAAATTAGCCATTCTAATATGTTTGTCCCAGTATCTCGTTGTAGTATTATATCACACTTCCGTAATGAATAATGATAATGATCCTTGGATTATTTGCCACTGGTATATTTTCTTTGGTGAAATGTCAGTTCAAAATTGTGCTCATTTTTAGAAAGCTTTTTGTCTTGAAATAAGTTAGGCAGTGGGGGAGAGGGAAAAATGAGTGATGGGCCTTGAGGAGGGCACTTGTTGGGATGAGTACTGAGTGTCATATATAAGTGATGAATCATGGGGATCTACTCCCGAATCCAAGAGCACACTGCATAGATAAAAATTAAAAAAAAAAAAAAGAAAGAAAAAGAAAGAAGTTTAGATTTACAGAAGAGTTGTAAAGATAGTACAGAGTCCTTATATAGCTTTCACTCAGCTTTCCCTAATGTTAGCCTCTTATATAACCATAACACATTTATCAAAACTTACATATTTAATATACTATTAACCAAATGGTTGACTTTATTCAGGTTTCACTAGTCCTTCCACTAACGCCCTGTTGCTTTTCCAGAATCCAATCCAAGATACCTCACTGCAGTTAGTTGGCATTACATCCTTAGTCTCCTCCAACCAGTGGCTGTTTTCAATCTTACCTGGATTTTCATGACCACGGCACTTTTGAAGAAGATGGGTCAGGTATTTTATAGAATGTTCCTTGCTTGGGGGTTTTCTGATATTTTTCCTTTTTTTCCTAATTTTTTAAAGTGTTTATTTATTTTTGAGAGAAGGAGAGCACAAGCAGGGGCAGGGGCAGAGAGAGAGGGAGACACAGATATGGGGCTCGAACCCACGAGCCGTGAGATCATGACCTGAGCTGAAGTCGGAGGCTCAACCGACTGAGCCCCCAGGTGCCCCTGATATTTTTTCATTATTAGATGAGGGTTACAGGTTTGGTGAAAGAATACTAGAGATATCGAGCATCCTTCTATCATATCACATCAATACACATCACTGGCGTTGGTAACCTAGACCATTTGACTAAGGTGTTGTCTTCAGGCTTCCTCCTCTGTCAAATCACTACTCTTTTTCTTTCCTCTTTCATGCTCTGTTAGAAGCAAGTTACAAGGTCCAGCCCACACTCAAGCTGAGGGGACTTGAGCTCCATCTCATGAAGAGAGGCATACCCAAGAATATGCGCGGCCATATGTTAAAACCACCACAATAATTAACAAATATAATTAATTTTATATAATATATATATGATTAATAAATAATATTTTGGGGGAGATATATGAAGCTACTTGAATGTCTTATTTCTCTTCAAAGACTCACCCGCTAACTTTAACCTTCATTACGGGTTCTTCTTGCAGCAATTTTTACCAATGGGGATTTTCTATTTGCCTCATTCCTTCCACATTTATTATCTGGAATTCTTCAGTGATGGAGATTTGTCTCATCTCCATTTATTTACTTATTCTGTCATTAATTTATATCCATGAAGTAATGTACATTTATTTCATTCTTTGGGTTATAATCCAATACTAAGTTATTTATTTGAGTGATCAAATTGTTTCAGATTTGGCCATTAGAGGATCTCTCAGGTTGGCTCGTGTGTCTCTTTGATATGCTTTTGTTTGTTTGTTTGTTGTGTGAGTACTCCCTTACATTCTGACACAAGATTAGCTGCAAACTTATCTCGCATTTTTCCTGCCCCAACCTTGGTGTCATCAATTTCTCCAAGGTGCCTTGGTTTCTTTTAATGAGAGAATGTTACTTAGAAACTAAGATCTGGGCACTGGGTATGCTCATTTTATTACTGAAATGTCATCGCGATTGGGTCTTTTTAGTACACAGAGCTAGAAAATGTACGTACGTATGCCAGCCCATGTATATCTACAGATATAGATGACATAGAAATAGATAGATACACAGATACAGATATAGATATAGATATATAGATACATATATAGATATACACAGTAAAACCTTGAATTGCAAGTAACTTGTTCTGCGAGTGTTCTGCAAGATGAACAAACTTTTCTAAAAAATTTCAACATGATAAACAAGCGATGTCTTGAAATACAAGTAGTACCTGATGCCGAGTGATCACAAGTGAGCCAATGGTTCTTTTCTCTCTCTCTCTCTCTCTCTCTCTCTCTCTCTCTCTCACTCTGGCTATGGGATTGTGGGTGATCGTCCCCCATGCTCGGATGCTCGGTCTCAGACCGTGGTGTTTGGCAGAAATCAGTGATTTTTCAGAACGCTGGAAGGGGCCCACAACGGGCACCAATGTATTTTTTGTCACTTCAGATCACCCATAGACAGTCCTTTGCTTTTCCATAGAAGAGTAAGCTTAGGAATGCTTTGTTTCATTCTACATCAGGCTGCCTGCAGATATAGACCCTTTCCTCTGCTGCCTTATTGCCAGTCCATTAAATGCAGTCTATGACAAGAGTTTATAAATACTGTACTATAGTCAACATACGTGCAAGTATATACAATGACCCCCATGCAGAAAAAGATTCCATTGAGCCAACAGATAGCAGTGATTCTGTTAGTGATAGTGAAGGTCATCCTAGACAATAACCTTCCTCTCTCTTGTCTCCCTGACACCAGCCACAAAGGTTTTCAAAGGTAAGCACAGGTTAACTTATTTTTCTTTATATTTTGCATTTTATTTATGATTTTGTATTATATTACAGTATTGTAATCATTTTTATATGAATATTATTGGATTGTGGAAGGAATCATCTAAGTTTCTATTATTTCCAATGGGGAAATTTGGTTTGATGTACAAGTGCTTTGGATTACAAGCATGTTTCCGGAACGAATTATGTTCGCAAACCAATGTTTTATTATATATATGTATATATATATATATATATATATAGAGAGAGAGAGAGAGAGAGAGAGATTATAGAGAGAGAGACATATATACACACACACATATCTTGATTTCTGTAATATTATGAGTTCATACTATTATCTCCAACTCGAATCTAGAACCACAAGGTTCATTTTTGCTTTCTACTTTTGCCTATTTGAAGTTTCTCTGAAAGTGAGAAATTTAGCTCCCGTCATCTACAATTTATTTACGTATTTGTTTAATCCTACTATAGCTTCAAAATAGCATACTCCTGTGTGAAGCACATTTACCACTAGAGTACAGTATTCATATATAGTTCTTTTGGTTTTTAGCCTGACAATAACCAATCAGAAAAATCCCAGCTGATATTTTAATCTTCGTGTGCACATTTCTTTGGGACCTGACAAATACAGAGTCACATCAACTACCACAGTACCACAGAGAGCAGTTACATCACCCTAAAAATTCCCTTGCACTTGCTGGTTTTTAATTGCTTTTGGTTTTGTTTTGTTTTCTTATTACCGTGCTTGGAGAATGTATTTTGGATTCAAGTCCCTTAATGATATATGCCTTGAATACATTTTCTCCCAATCTGTCATCTGCCTTTTCATTCGCTTAACAGTGTTTTCTAAAAGTAGAAGATTTTAATTTGGATGAAGTTCAACTTAACAATTATTTCTTTTATAGGTCATGCTTTTGATATCGTATTTAAGAGTTCTTGGCCCAAACCAAGGTCACAAAGATTTTTCTCCCACATTTCTTCTAGAAGTTTTACAGCTTTAGGTTTTATATTTGGGTACACAGTCCATTTGAAACTAATTTTTGAATATGGCATATACTATGAGCGTATACTATGAGCGTATCACATTCCTTCAGCACCATTTGTTCAAAGACTACCTTTTCCCCACTGAATTACCTCTGTAGTTTTTTCAAAACTTCATGGTCCAAACAGGTGCGGGTCTATTTATGGATTCACTGCTCTCTTCTACTGATCCAATTGTGTCTCTCAACACCAGTACCACACCATCGTGACTACTGTAGCTTTATAATAAACCTTGAAATGAAGTAGTATTAGTTCTCCCATGTTTTCTCCATTTTAAAAGTGTTTTTGTCTCTTCTCAACCCTTTTGCATTTCCATATAAATTTTAGGAGGAGCCTGTAAATGTCTTACAAAACAGCCCACGAGGATTTTGACGGGGATCACGCTGAGCCTAAAGATTAATTGGGAGAGGGTTGAAATATTACTATCAAATCTTTCAATAATATATAAACATGCTAGATCTCTTCATTTATTTAGGCTTTAATTTCAGCAACTTTTTGTAGTTTTAGTGTGTGCGTCTTGCACAAAGTTGGCAGGTTTATTCCTATGTATTTAAATTTTTCTGCTATTAGAAATGACATTATTTTTGAAATTCCAAATTCCGGTTATGCATCGCTAGTATAGAAATACAATGGATTTGTATATATTGATCTTATAGTCTGCAAACTTGCTAAAATTCACTTATTAGTTCTAGTAGCTCTTTTGTAGATTCCACTGGATTTTCTACATAGATGACTGTCTTCTGTGAATATAGCTCAGCTCTTTTTTTTTTTTTTTTTCGATATTTTATTTCTGTTTCTTGTCTAATTGAACAGCCTAGGTACTCCAATGTAGTTTAGAGGCGCCTGGGTGGCTCGGTCAGTTAAGTGTCTGACTCTTGATTTCGGCTCAGGTCATGATCTCACAGTGCATGAGGATGAGCCCCACATCAGGCTCTGCATTGACAGCATGGAGGCTGCTTGGGATTTTCTCTCCCTCTCTGCCCCTACCCCCACTCAAAATAAATAAATAAACATTTAAAAAAAATCAAATACAATGATGAAAACACTCTGTCTTTGGCCTGATGGTAAGAGAAAAGAATTCAGTACTTCACCAGAGGTATGATGTTAGCCATAGGTATTTCATAGATGTCCTTTATCAGGTCAAGGTCTTTTCTATTCTTAATTTTCTGAGATTTTAACAGGAAGGGACATTAGATTTTGTTAAATGCTTTTACTGTGACTATCTACATGCCTTTTAATTTTTCAGCTCATTAATATATGGACTCTATAGATTAAATATTAAACCACCTTGCATTTTGAGGATACAGCTAACATGGTCAAAATGTCTATCATTTTTATATATTGTTGAACTCTGTTTGCTAATTTTTTTTTTTTAAGTAAGCTTCATACCCACCACAGAGTCCAATGTGAAGCTTGAACTCATGACCCTGAGATCAAGACCTGAGCTGAGATCAAGAGTCCGATGCTTAACCGACCAAGGCACCCAGGTGCACCCAGGTTAAATTTTATTTAGAATTTTACATCTACATTAATGAAGAGTATTGGTCTGTTGTTTTTTGTTGATTTGCTTTTGTTTTTCCTGCAATGTCTGATTGGTTTGGGTATCACAGTAACACCGAAAACATACAATGAATTTGGAAGCATGCTCTCTTCTTAAATATTCTGAAGGAGTTTGTATATGATTGGCTTTATTTCTTCATTATATATTTGATAGATTAAACAGTGAAGCCATCTGGCCCTTAAGTTTTCTTTGTGGTAAGGTTCTGAACCACACATTCAATTTCTTTAATAGATACAGAGCTATTCTGGTCATATTTTTCTTCTTGGATGAGCTTTAGTAATTTGTGTCTTTCAAAGAATTTTTCCACTTCACATCTAAATTATCAAAATTACAGGCACAAAATTGTTCACAATATTCCCTTCTCATTCTTTTCAAATCTGTAGATTATGCAGTGATCTAACCTTTCTCATTTCTGATATTTGTAATTCGTGTTTTCATATTTTTTTTCCTGAATAGGCGGGCTAGAAGTTTACCAATTTTTTTGACCTCAAAAAAATACCTTTTGGTTACATTGATTTTCTCTATTATTTCTCTGCTTTCTAGTTTATTGATTTCTGTTGTAATGTTACTTTTCTTCCATTTATGTTGAGTTTTCTGCTCTTCTCTAGCATTTTAACGTGAAGAGTGAAGTCAGAGATTTGAAATTATTCTGTTCTTTTCATATGAGCGTACAGTACTATAAATTTCAACAAATTCAACAAATTTGTATATGTTTTGTTTTTATTTTCATTCAATTCAATATATTTTTAAATTTATCTTTTGATGTCTTCTTTGAACCATGGGTTCTTTAGAAGTGTGTTATTTTGTTTCCAAATACTTAGGGTTATTTCAGAGATCTTTCTGATATGGACTTCTAATTTAATTCCCTTGTGGTCAGAAAGTATGCTTTATATGAATTAAAACTTTTAAAATTCATGGAGACTTGTTTTATGGCCCAGAAAATGGTTTATCTTGATAAATGTTCTTGATGCACTTGAAAAGAATATTGCTTGGAAACAATTTGATCTTTTGGGTCTTGTTTTTGTGATTTATAATGCAACTCCAGAGCAGTAATCAGTCTAAGGCTAATTATTCCCCACTACTGTGTCAAGATCTTCCTGAATACTTTACTTAATGTTCCATGAATTATAAGCTTTCCAGGCTGACTGATGCTAACAGGTACTATTCTTGGCCCCGTGTGAAAACCAGCACCTTTTTCTCTAATTCCTTCAAGGGGTCCTTCCCCAGTCTTGGGTAGTTTCCTCACACACAGTGCTCTTAAAAAATTTTTTTTCAATGTCTATTTATTTTTGAAAGAGAGGGGCAGAGAGAGAGGGAGACACAGAATCCGAAGCAGGCTTCAGGCTCTGAGCTGTCAGCACAGAGCCCAACGCGGGGCTCAAACTCATGAACCACAAGATCATGACCTGAGCTGAAGCTGGACGGTTAACCAGCTGAGCCACCCAGGCACCTCATGCACATGTGCTCTTAAGTACTCTGCTGAGTGACTGAGGTTGGCCCTCTACAGATCTCTGAAGTTCTCTTTCTGCCAATTTATCTCTCCCTTGGTATTTTGTCTTGTGAGCTTTCTCTGTCTCCACGTCCCTAGAAAGTTGGGTTCATCTCTAAAACTCAGTCCGCCAGGCTCTATCTCAGTTTCCCCTCTCTTTACCGTGGCCTGGAAACTGTCTCAAGGCAGTAAACTGAAGGAATCTTAGAGCTTACTTTCCTTGTTTCCCATCTCTCAAGATCACTATGCTTCACTACCTATTGTCTAGTGTCTTCAAAAGCGTTACTTCCTTGGGGCACCTGGGTGTCTCAGTTGGTTAAGCATCAAACTCATGATTTCACCTCAGGTCATGATCTCATGGTCTCAAGACTGAGCCCCATGCTGGGCTCCATGCTGGGCATGGAGCCTGCCTGAGATTCTCTCTCTCCTTCTGCTCCTCTCCTGCTGTGCTCTCTCTCCCTCTCAAAACAAACAAACAAAAAAACCATCGCTTCCTTTATTTTTTTCTGGCTTTTGGGTTGTTTCAGGAAATAGAATAAATATAGTCCTTGTAAGCGCATCTTGACTGAAAGCGCAAGTTCCTCCTTCTCCAGTATAAAACTTTGGTTTTAGGGGAGCCTGGCTGGCTCAGTCAGAAAAGCAGGCGACTCCTGATCTCGGGGTTGTGCGTTCGAGCCCCACACTGGGTGGAGAGATTACTTTAAAAAAATCCTTAAAAAAGTAAAACCTTGGTTTTGAATCTACCGTTCAGTTTTCTGCACGTCCTACATCAAGAAGAAAATCTAAACAAAATCAAATGATTTAACATACTGCTAATCACCTCTTCTATCATATTGAGAACTTCTTTTATAGTACTTTCCAAGATTCCGTCATCTTCTGTAGATTCAGATTAATAGAATAAGATGACTCATTCAGATGGACCATTTGCCTGAGTTGGATGAGATCATATGTCTATATTTAGCTGAGATTTAGTCTCTGCTGGCAAGCAAGGATAAATCTTCCTGACTAGAGATACTGGCATCTGTCTGCTCTATTCAGCTCCCTGTCGTGGTGTAATTTATAGCCCATACCTTCATAGAAAAAAAAAAAAAAAAAAAAGATAAAGAGCTCCTTCCCTAGCTCTTTTTTTTTTTTTTTTTTTTTTTTCCCCAGAAACATAACCACCGTTCTACAGCCTCTGCTCCCTTCATGGAAACCCAAGAGCTATAGAAAATGTTTTGCTCAAAACCAGCATCTCTATCCATTGTTAGGGGCTGATTGTCAAACCCCAAAATTTACACGTTGAAGCCCGAGCCCCCAGGGTGATGGTATTTGTAGGTAGGGATTTTAGGAGGCAATTAGGGTTAGATTAATTAGGTCATGAGAGTGGTATCCCCGTGATAGGCTTAGTGCCCTTAGAAGAGGAAGAAAAAGACAGACCTCTCCCTCCACAAGCACATGTTCAGAAAAAGCTAGTTGAGGACACCGCAGCTTGTCTGCAGCACAGGAAGTGGGCTTTCACCAGATACTGACTCTGCCAGCACCTTGATCTTGGACTTCCCGGCCTCCAGAACCGTGAGAAATAAATGGCTACTGTTTAAGCCACCCTACCTATGATATTTTGCTATAACAGCCCAAGCACACTAAGACAGGCACATAATACAAATGCAAGGAATTTTAATTTCAGAGCTGTCCAGAATTATGATGGGCTAATTAAATACTAAGCCTGTAACTCAAGTTTTGATCAGCAGTATTAGGACAGCAATATTGGACTCACAGATGTTATACAGAGTAATCTATAAACCACTTGCAAAAAGCAGGCTGAAGCAAGAAATTTTGGGTTACTGATATTTTCTAAAAGGTTTTACATAAAACCATGACCCAAGACCCGGGACTTCTTAAGCAATTATTAGTAATTTTGCATTTCTCTTTATTCCTCCACAAGAACGAGCAGAACATTCTATTCACAGAGAGGTCCCTGTCGCCATGTTGACTAAGAGCCAGATAATCTATTATATCCGTGTCAGTGTCCACGTTGAACAAAAATACCACAATTCTTATTTCCCCCCTCAGGAATTTTGGCCAAGTGATCAAGGAAGAAATCCTTAGCAAAAATACTTGGGTTCTACCTTATCAAAATGAAAGACAGAAGAGTCTAGAAGGGAACATCCTACCTCGTTGCTATCAGGGATTCATAGGCCTGGAGCTGGAAATGATAACACATGGATTTTGAAACAGCTATCTTTTTCACAGTCTCTTTTATTTTGCATTTGAGGTTTGAAATGTCCACTGGCCATGCCAAGTGGAGATTTGAGGCAATTGTCAAAATGATTTGAGGGCAAATGCATGCAACCAAAACATATCACAGAAATGCAGCCAAACATTTCATTAAAAATGATGAGCTATGGATTTGCTTTTGCCTGAATTAGATAATTTCCTCATTTTTTTCCTCTTTGATTTTCTAGTAGAGGCACAGCGAGAGAATATTCATATCAACAATGACTCCTGTGTCACACAGAAATATAATTAGTGTGAAAACAATTATCTCCAAAAAGTAAAGACAATAACTCATTTAGGAAGAATTTCCTTTTGACCAAGAGCGTTGGTCAACTTATTTTATGTCATCTCTAAAGTGTAGTCCGAGTTATTTTAGGATTTAAATTCTAAAATCAGGTAAATATAACCTGGCTTCACCTCTTTTCAGTAACTCGTGGCTGTCAGAGATTAAATTTGTTTACATAGCCTTAAAATCATTGATTGGAGAACCATAAAGTATAGAAATACATCAGCTTTCTTTGACTCATGACAATGGAAACAATAGAATAAATGCAACGAGCAGAAGAAATCAAATAATAGACCTAAGAGTAACAATTAGTGAAATGAAAAAAAAGAAACAGATAGAATAATCAAAGTAAGCTGTTTTTGGAAAAGATTAGTGAAATAGATATCCTTCTGACTAGGCTGATCTGGGAAAAAAAAAAACAGAAAAAAAAACCCCATATTACAAAATGGGGTCACTATGAAAAATATGAATATAAATACTAAAGAAAAAGTGCAAATTTCCTAAATACAGAGAAGTATTCTAAAGCCAAAAAGACAAAAAAGAGAGCAAAACAAATATGCCAAAATAAAAGCAAAAGTTATAGCATAAATTAATAGAGCTCAAAGATGTTGGTCACATCAGTAAATGCACTGAATTTATCTGGTAAAATAACAGATCTTCAAATTGACACAGTAAAGCAAACCTAACTCTGTTTTGTATCCAAATATCAAAAATGCAGGAATTCCAGAAGTCTAAATACAAAAGGATGAAAAAGAATTTGCCATTGAAATTTATTGCAGAAATGAAAAAAAAAAAAAAAAAAAGGAAAACCGAAAGTTACAATTCTTTTACCAAATTAGAATTCAGGTCCAAAAACAATAAATGAAATTAGTAGGAGATCAAAACACCACTCTCGGTACAAAACAGGTAAAATGGACCATAAATGAATGAATGAATCAATGAATAATCTAAAAGACCTAAACAGAAAACACAGTAAGATATACTAAGCATCACACCCTACTAATAGAAAAATATAATTTCTTCTTGAGTAGACATGGAAGTTCTTTTTTTTAATTTTTTAAGATATTTATTTATTTTTGAGAGACAGAGAGAGAGCATGAGCAGGGGAGAGGCACAGAGAGAGAGAGAGACACAGAATCCGTAGCAGGCTCCAGGCTCTGAGCTGTCAGCACAGGGCCCAATTCAGGCTCAAACTCATGAACCGTGCGAGATCATGACCTGAGCCGAGGTTGGTCGCTTAACCAACTGAGCCACCCAGGCGCCCCGACACGGAAGTTTATAAAGAATTGATGATATATTAGGACATCTTTCCAAAAGATCAGTTTGTTTCATAAAGTAAAAATATCATCAACAACACTATACGGTCACAGTACAGTAAAACTAGAAATTAAAACACAAGCCACAAACAAACCAAAACAAAACGACCCTTTCACCTGGAAATTTATAGGATTTCTATTAAATCTTGGTGAAAAAGTAAATACATGCCAAAAAACCACAGAATCTTTGAAAGCTAATGGTAATTAAAGCAGTACCTATCAGAATCTATGAGGTACATTTAAAGCAGTGATCAGAAGAAAATTTATAATACTAAACATTCACATCGATAAAAATTAAAAAATGAAAATACAAGAATTACATCCTCAATTCAAAAAGGTAAGAAAAGAAAACCAAAGTAAGGCAAAAGAAAGCAGAATAAGGAAATATTAAAGGTTAGACTAGAGATTACTGAGGCAGAGAATAAGAAAATAGTAAGTTAAATTAATAAATCTAAATTCTATTTTTTTGAAAAAATCTAAAAATCAAATAAATAGCTGGCTAATTTAATCAAAAGGGCAAAAAGCATACAGCTAAGAATTAAGAAGGAAATGACTATTGACACAAGAAATATAGCATAAGAATCTATTTTGTACTCATCTTTGCAAATAAATTTGGGGAACGGAGATTAAATTGGTAATTTTATAGGAATATACAGTTTACAAAAACCACTGACCCACTGGAGACAGAGCTTAAACAAACCAATTTCCATAATTGAAATAGAAAAAGTTACCAGGAAACTGCTCCTCATAAAAGCACCTCGCTCAGATGAGTTCATAGAGCAATTTTACCGAACTTTTAGAGACCAGAGAGTCCTAATGAGACACGCATTTAAAGTGAAGGAAAATTTCCAAATTATTTTTATGAAGCAAGTATAACACTGGCCCCATAAAAAATTATTGGGCCGATATCACTTATGAATATTGATGCAAAAAAAAACCTCTAAATAAAACATTAGCAAACAGAGTCCAAAATCACACTATATTAAAAAAAAAATGATACACCATGGCCAACTGGTGTTTATGCCAGGAACGCACTGTACTTTCTCATATTCATTCTGTATTGTGCAATGTGTTCACAAACGCCGTGTCATGGAAGAGAACTAGGGAGCTTGGCTTGCTCTCGGGTGGTCTGCCTGGAGTTATTCTTTTCTTGAAGTTTAGTTACTGGAGCCTACTCAAAGCTTCGAAGTTTCTTCCAAATCTCAGCATGGCTCACAATTAAAATGAAATCATTCCCTGACTATGGCCCTGAGACGCGAGTCTTTAAAATCAGGCAACGGTGATATTTCTCAAAAGGCATCACTTTTAGTAACTCTCAGAAAATTGAGTCCATTCATTTCAGAGCAATTTTCTAAAGAGACCCATGCAGAAGAAAGATTGAGAATAATTGAGTCGCTATGTGGTTATGAGTTTTACCTTATATCATAAATATTGGGCTATTATGGAAAATCTTAGAAGAAAAATATACCTTGATTCAGTATAGTCCTTGGACTGCTTATTTGAAAGAATCATCTAAGTCTTAGGATCTAAAAGAATCAGTCAACCAACAATGTTCTGAATAAACATCAAGTGAATTACCTACCTGAGCGACTGATGATAACTTAGAGACTTTATTGTCCTTCCTTTAGGAGATGTAATAGAAATCGGTATATTGGGGTTTTGTTTTGTTTTGTTTTGTTTTGTTTTGTTTTGTTTTGTTTTTTAGAGAGAGAGGGAGAGAGATACAGAGTACAAACAGGGGATGGGCGGAAGGAGAGGGAGACACAGAATCTGAAGCAGGCTCCAAGTTCCTAGATGTCAGCAGAGCCCAACACAGGGCTGGACCTCATGAACCATGATCGTGACCTGAGCCCAAGTTGGACACATAACCCACTAAGCCACCCAGGTGCCCCTGCCTATTGGTTTTTGAGAGCTGTATCTAAGATATGGCAAATCAGAGCAAATGTGTCCAAATTCCACAATTTGGGGCCCCTCCTGTTGCTGTTTGTTGAGCAATAACTTAGCAAAAAGAGTTAGTGGGAGAGAAGATGATTCCTCCTGGTGGCGTTTAAAAAGATGTAAGATTTGTACACGTAATTAGTTATCACACCTGTCACCAAGCTTTCTACAAATCAAAGCATGCTTCAGAGGACTTTTTCCATCTCTACAGGAACCCATTATGATGCTTGTTGATGACCTGACACTGACACTACTCCCAGATTCCTGTGATCCTTTTTATCATCCGGGTCAACGCTCCCCGAGCTCAGAGATCCTTTTGCTTTGTCCCACATCGTTTATTGCCTGGGTCGTTACTGCCCTACCCACCTCCCAGGTGGGGTCCTTGGCCAATAAGTGGCTTGTGAAAAAGTATGAAAGCCCAGACCCCTTGTGCCCGTAGGGACAACCTCTGAGGACAATCTCTCAGAGTTCCCCTTTGTGATACACTACTTACTCTCCCTGGGACTTTGCCTGAAGTCTGCAATTGCGCCCTTACTGCCCTAATCATGTCCCCTGCCCAGCTTCCCCGGTTCCTAACCAGTTCCTTCTGGTTGGTGATCCTTAATCACTTGCAGGTAAATCGTTACCTCCTAATCTGCACGCACCAACCCCCCCACCCCCCACCCCCAGCCACCAAGGAACTCAACCTGAAATACCACCTCCATCCCAAATTTAAGAACTGAAAAATGTACAAAGCCCTGTTAATTTTCTAGAAATGGGCAAAGTTCCTTTAAAATTAATATATATATATATATTTTTTTTGATGTTTTATTTTATTTTTGAGAGAGAAAGACAGAGCATGAGCGGGGGAGCGGCAGAGAGAGGGAGACACAGAATCCGGAGCAGGTTCTAGGCTCTGAGCTGTCAGCACAGAGCCTGACATGGGGCTTGAACTCACAAACCACGTGAAGTTGGAAGCTTAACCGACTAAGTCGCCCAGGCGCCCTGTGTTCGTTCCTTCAGAGTTTTATCACCTATATATTGTTTTTTTTCTTAAAAAAGTAGATTTATCCTTCAGTTTTGCCTATGTTTTGAATTTTATATTAGTAGAATTATATGTATTTTTTTCTTTCTTGATTTTTATGTTCAACGTGAAAATCTGACGATGTCAGGGGCATCTGGGTGGCTCAGGTCACGATCTCACTGTTTGTGAGTTCGAGCCCCGTGTCGAGCTCTGTGCTGACAGCTCAGAGCCTGGAGCCTGCTTCGGATTCTGTGTCTCCCTCTCTGCTCCTCCCCAGCTCGTGCTCTGTCTCTCTCACTCTCAAAAATAAATAAACATTAAAAAAATTTTTTTGACGATGTCCCCCATATTCTTGCAGTTATAGCCAGTCGTGTGTTGGAGCTGGTACCAGCTCATGAGAGCTGATTGTGCATAAATATTATTAGCTATAATAGTTAATTTTTAAGTTTTTATTTATTTTTGAGAGGGACAGAGACAGAGTCCAAGCGGGGGAGGGGCACAAAGAGAGGGAGACACAGAATCTGAAGCAGGCTCCAGACTCCGACCTGTCAGCACAGAGCCAACGCGGTGCTCAAACCCAGGAACCATCAGATCATGACTGGAGCTGAAGTCAGATGCTTAACCGACTAAGCCACTCAGGCACCCCACGGGCAAAGTTTCTTTAAAAACTCATGCAAAAGCAAGCAATTATGATTTCCTCGAATAGCTAATTGTGGGAGATGAAAGGAGTCTTTGGGTTGTGATGTCCATCGAGGAAGGATTTGTCTTGACATAGTATCACTCTTTCTGCACATAAATATATGTGGGCGTCAGACAATGGAAAAATATACCAGGTTTTGTTACGGGCAGAAGGAGGAGTGAGAAGAAAGTGAGTATCTAGGAAAGGCCTTTTTAATAGCTCTTTTAAAAAATGCAACAAGAGAAAAATACGAGAAGGAAGCTGAGGATCATAAAATTGTTTTCATTCCCTCCAGACTTTCCATCATTTTTCCCCACTCCATTTTCGGAGAGGCATTTTTTTTTTAATTTTTTAAAACATTTTTAGATTTTATTTTGAGGATCAGAGAGAGATAGAGCATGAGCAGGGGAGGGGCAGAGACAGAGGGGGACACCGAATCCGAAGCAGGCTCCAGGCTCCGAGCTGTCAGCACAGAGCCTGATGAGTGGCTTGAACCCAAGAACCGTGAGATCATAACCTGAGCTGAAGTCGGGTGCTCAACTGACTGAGCCACCCAGGCATCCCAAAGCAGCTTTATTTTTTTCCCCACATGGTTTATATGGTGTAAATCTGGAGACCAAGGAAGGGAAGTAAACTGGCACTTTATAAAAACTTACAAATACTGGAAAGAAGCTAAATGGGGACTTGAGCTCTCACCCTTGGAAATAGTGGACCCAGGCAGCAAAGCCTAATTGCACAAAAGGAAAACAGCCATGGAAAAAGCCAAACACGGACAGTCATTATTCAGAAACACAGAACGTCAGTGGGGTGGATGGGGAGGGCATACTGGCCCGCTTGAATGAAAGCTTTATTAGGGGAAACGTGGGTCTGTTCTGCTCACCACGGGAACGCTGCAAACTAACCACACCTATTTGTTCAGTGGGTGCTCCTTAGGAATTAAATAGATTAAAACCATGATTCTGGTTTTGATTTAGGTTATACACCCTGTGATATGGCACGGAGCAGGTACTCAAAACTATGTGTCGAATCAGTAAACTCCAAATATCAGAAATGGAGCACATGGCCTGCCAAGGATGATTTTCCTCATTGGAATAATGGGAACAAATGTTTTAGGTCATGACTGGTCTGAAAAATTGGAGATGTATGGGTCTGATTGGCCAAATCAAGCAAACACAGAAAACCTCACTTCTCCCAAGCCTTACAGAAAAGAAGTATTCTGGAGGTGACTGACTGGCTGGTTCAGTGGGTAGGGCACGCCACTCTTGATCTCAGGGTTGTGAGTTCAAGCCCCACATTGGGCATATAGCTTGCTTAAAAAAAAAAAAAAAAGAGGTACCGTGTGTTCAATCTTAGGCCTGAAAAATACCTAATACTGACTTTCTAACTTCCTGTTTAGCCTACACAGCAAGGGCAGTTATTGTAACCTAAGTTACATAGACACTGGGAAATTTTAAGGGATTTTTAAAAGATGATAAAGTTGAGGGGCGCCTGGGTGGCTCAGTCAGTTGAGCGTTCAACTTTGGCTCAGGTCATGATCTCACGGCTCAGGAGTTCAAGCCCTGCATCGGGCTCTGTGCTGACAGCTCAGAGCCTGGAGCCTGCTTCCAATTCTGTGTCTCCCTCTCTCTCTGCCCCTAACCCACTTGCATTCTGTCTCTCTCAAAAATAAATAAACAATAAAAAAAAAAAGATGATGAAGTTGATACAATTTCATTGATATCTTTGAGACTACATGGTAAGAAAGAGCCTTTTTATGTATGATATCTAATCTTGTGGATACATAATATCTAACATGAAGAAGAGGCATCCTAAGCAGTAAATAACATTAAGTAACAGCCTTAAGAGTGAAGGTACCTTCTTAAACATTTTAAAGGAACCCTCTGCACTAAATGGGTCTATGAGATTTACAGTGTATTTCTTTCATCTCCTTCCAGGTCCCTATATTCTGTCACCCACTTCTTAATTTCCACGGGCAGGTTCCAGATCCAAGCTCCGGTTCATAATTTTGATGCTTTTTACTAGCTATGTGTACTCCCCATAGCAGGGCACATGTCATCCAAATCCGAAGAGGCTTTGACAGTCAATGTACTAACTCACTTACGGCATGGTAACATTTTCTTTATTTGCATGATGTAGTATAAGTCTATTGAATAAAATGAAATCTCAATGGATACCTATTCAAGCCCAGTAAGAAATATTGTAAAGATAGACTATCTATCTACCTATCCATCTATTATCTAGTTATCTATGTATCTATCCATCTACCTACCCATCCATCCATCCATCCATCCATCCATCCATCCCCATTTTTAAATGAGGAAATTGGGGCAGCTGGGTGGCTCAGTCAGTTAAATGTCCAACTCATGGTTTTGGCTCAGGCCATGATCTCACGGTTTGTGAGTTCGAGCCCCACATCAGGCTCCACATTGACACTGTGGAACCTGCTTTGGATTCTCTCTCCCTGTCCGCCCCTCCGATGCTCGCTCTGTCTCTTTCTTAAAATAAATAAACTTTAAAAAACTTAAAAGAAATAAAATAAGGAAATTGGACCATAATTATATTAAGTAATTTGCTCACAAAGACTGCTTCATACCAATCCTGAAAGGAAGCTCCTGTCTTCACAGTTTAGATGGTAAAGTTGACTCTCAAAGAGGATTGATGACATTTTTGTATTTTCCCAGGGTTTATGATTTGGGCTTCAGCTTCAATATCTTGGCCATGTCAGATGGCATTTTTTAAAGGCTGTAGTGTAAAAAGCATTATTGAAAAACAAAAAACTCTCTTATTAAATTTCTCTTCTCCTGAAATAAGCAACATCGTCCCTACTCGTTTAATAAAAATTGTTACTAGAACTAATGAATTCCTTCTTGAAGAGTTCAGTTAATATGCTTGACTTGTTTTAGAGAATTAGAATTCTCAATGCTGGCTTTCTGCCAGCAAGAGGAAAACAGAAAGGGAAAAAAAAATGAGTAGAAAGGAAAGAAACAAAAAGAAACAAATGATATACCCAGGGCATACCTAAAGGTGAGCTACACCTTTAAACCAAATTGCCTGTAAGATCAGGTTGGACTTTTTCTCCATAGAAGCAGAACCCATTGGTCCTCTCTAGAGAGGTGGTATTTGCAAGGAGCAAGGAAATTAAGTTGGACACATTTCAGCATCCAGGTATTTTACTTCTTCTCCAACAGGACAAAAACACCCTTGCTCCTAAGAAATGGTCACAGACTGGGGCGCCTGGGTGGCGCAGTCGGTTAAGCGTCCGACTTCAGCCAGGTCACGATCTCGCGGTCCGTGAGTTCGAGCCCCGCGTCAGGCTCTGGGCTGATGGCTCGGAGCCTGGAGCCTGTTTCCAATTCTGTGTCTCCCTCTCTCGCTGCCCCTCCCCCGTTCATGCTCTGTCTCTCTCTGTCCCAAAAATAAATAAACGTTGAAAAAAAATTAAAAAAAAGAAAAAGAAAAAGAAACGGTCACAGACTAAAAACAGCTATCATATGTCAATCAGCACAGTATCCCTAAAACCTTGAATGTATTTCCCGAATATAATTAATACTCAACATGTATGCCACTTTTGGCAAAATTTGAGAATCAATTATGACAAATTTAATTTAAAAATGTATTTAGGGGGTGCCTGGGTGGCTCAGTTGGTTGAGCGTCTGACTTCAGCCCGGGTCATGATCTCACGGTTCATGGGTTCTGGCCTGCATCAGGGTCTGTGCTGACAGTGTGGAGCCTCCTTGGGATTCTCTCTCTCTCTCTCTCTCTCTCTCTCTCTCTCTCTGCCCATCCCCTGCTTGTGTGTGTTCCTCTCTCTCTTAAAAATAAACTTTAAAAAATAAATAAAAATCTATTTAGGAAAAGATAAAAAATAAAAACAATAGAAATAAATAACAAAATAAAAACGCATTTAGGAAAGAAAATATTCTAGCTTGTGAGTCAGACTTCATCAGCTCAACTTAAATTACTTCCTCTTACTCTCAGATTATCTTGTGCCAGTGAGAGAGACAGGAAGGGTATGTGTTATTGTCTTGTTACTGTTGCAAAACAAAACTTTTCTTTTTTTTAAAGTTTATTTATTTTTGAGAAAGAGAGAAAGAGAAGGAGACCGAGGATCTGAAGCAGGCTCTGTGCTGACAACAGAGAGCCCAACATGGGGCTCAAACTCACGAACCCTGAGATCATGACCTGATATCTTGTTGCTTAACCAACTGAGCCACCCAGGTGCCCCAAGAAAATGTTTCTTTAAAAGAGAAAGGGTCGGAGTGCCTGAGTAGTTCAGTCCGACTCTCGGTTTCGCCTCAGGTCATGATCTCATGGCTTATGAGACTGAGCCCTGCATAGGGCTCTGGGTTGGGCTCTGTGCTGACAGTGTGGAGCCTGCTTGGGATTCTGTCTCTCTCACTTTCGGTCTGCCCCTTCCCCACTCATGCACTCACTTGCTCTCTCTCTCTCAAAATAAATAAATAAACTTTTTAAAAAAAGATAAAGAATCAAAACGAGAATCTTCCCTCTCCCTGCAAACAAATAAACACAACAAAAAACCAAAAACCCACCCGTGAGAGTAATCATAAAATACTCAATTGGTACAAAACGGTGATCCTTTAACAAGTCCTGGCATGGCAGCCAGTAACAGTCCTTTTAGATTTCACAGGAGGAGGAAGGAGAGGTTTAGCATAATTAGAGGTTTACACATGGTGCCATCATGTCAGGAACATCAGAGACAATTCTCAAACTAGCCGATCAATGAATTTCTAACCATGACATCACATTAGCCATTATAGATAAGACTGCTCCTACCACTGAAATGAATTATGCATTGGGACCAATACATGCCTAAGTCCAAGCATTTGGTCCACAGATTCTTTTTTAATTTTGTAATGTTTACAAATTTTTGAGAGGGAGAGACAGAGCACGAGCAGGGGAGGAGCAGAGAGAGAGGGAGACACAGAATCTGAAGCAGGCTCCGGGCTCTTGAGCTCTCAGCATAGAGCCCGAAGAGGGGATCGAACCCACAAACTTCGAGATCATGACCTGAGCTGAAGTCGGACACTTAACCCACTGAGCCAACCAGGCATCCCTGGTCCGTGGATTCTACTGCCCACCTCTCACATTGCTGAGATCATCAATAAGATTTAAGAGAAGACAGGTAAAATAGTCACTAAAGCATAAAGGCACTGGAAACCATTTCATTCCTTTGATATTTAACTTGGTTTTTTTTTTCTTGCCACTCCCACACACATAGTTGAGTCTGGTAATTCACTTTTGAAAATGTGGTTAATAACCCAAAGCCAGTACACTGTATCAGTGACAGAACACTAACCGATGACCGGAAGGACAGTTCAGTCTTGATAAACCAGGAGCCAACGCTAAGATTTTTTTACATTTTAATGTGACTCTAAGATCCCTTAAAAGCTCCCAGTACATTAGTTTCTGTCTAAGAACATGAAAGTCCAGTATATATCATTTACCTAATGAGCCAGTGATTTTTCATAACATTTTTATTTTAACTGAAAGGCATTTGGGAGAAAAGTAAAGTTGATGATTTCAGTGTGCTCATTAAGAGGAAAACTAAGTTCTTTTTACAGGATTCACTATTATTTTTTATATTCTCTTTTGCCACTTATTTTGTAATTGTAACAAAGATAGGGAAGAGATTGTTAATGATTATGCCCCCCGCCCCCCCGCCAAATGCTAATCTTTCACCTTCTAAATGGTAAATTGCCCCATTTTTAAAGTCCATTATCTCCTTCACTCCATCATAGGCTCTTTTTCTTCCTCCTACTCATATCTTTTCCCCATGAAATAATCAAAGACCTCATTAGATAGGTCCCGAGCCCAGCCATTGGACACACAGCCCCCTTGTCAATGGCCGTAAGAGACGAGTTTGTTAATTGTCATTAAGAGATTTAGGCAGCAAAGCAGACCTCTTCTTTGTCATCTCCTTTGCATCCTTCAGGCTCCTGCTTTTTTTCAGACATACAGAGCCCAACATCGGTTTCTGCACACCTCATTCTGTATTCCAGCCTAGTCTGGGCTTGGGTGACAGCTGAGAGTGGCTATTACATGACAAAGCACTGGCATATAGAAATATTTCTATTCAGGGGTGCCTGGGTGGCTCAGTCGGTTGAGCATCCGACTTCAGCCGGGGCCACGATCTCACGGTTCATGAGTTCCAGCCCTGGATGGGGGGGGCTCTGTGCTGCCAGCTCAGAGCCTGGAGCCCGCTTCAGATTCTGCGTCTCCCTCTCTCTCTGCCCCTGCCTTGCCCGCGCTTTCTCTCTCAAAAAGCAATAAACGTTAAAAAAAATTAAAAAGAAAAAGAAATACCTCTATCTGCGTGGACACCTTCTCTGAGTTGAGCTCACTATTGTGCCATCTGAAGGACAAGAACCTAACAAGACAGGCACGATGGCTGTGGAAATTCTGTCATCCTCAACAGGCCAATTTCCGCCTCATTCTCCTCATCCACTTGGGCATCCAGCCAAGTCCACCCCTTGCTGACTTAGTGACTTGGGGCAAGTGCCTACGCCACTCTACACCTTCTTTTTCTCCCCTGTAAACAAGCCCGGCAACAGAGCTTGCCTCCTCAGATTTCTTTACTTTTATTTATTTTTAGTTTCAGGTTTTTTTTTAAAAAAATATATGCTCTAACTATATCTTTTTCTTAATTTTTAAAAATTTGAATATGGTTGACCCACAATGTTACGTTCTTTCAGGTGCACAAGACAGTGATTGGACAAGTTTATATGTTATGCTGTGGTCCCCCCAAGGGTAGCTACCGTGTCTCATTATAGCCATTATATCACTATGTTCCTCATGCTGTACCTTTCACCCCGTGACTTATTCATTCCATGACTGGAAGCCTGTATCTCCCACTCCCCTTTAGCTTTATTAATTAAAAAGGTTTTTTTTTTTTACATTTTTATTTAAATTCTAGCTAGTTAGCATACAACATAACATTAGTTTCAGGCAGATGATATAGTGATTCAACACTTTGATACAATACCTGGTGTTCATCACAAGTTCACTCCGTAATTTCCATCACCTATTTAACCCATCCTCCCCACCCACATCCTCTCTGGTAACCATCAGTTTGTTCTGTGTAGTTAATAGACTGTTCCTTTTTCCTCTTTTCTTTTCTGTAATCTACACCAACTGTGGGGTTTGAAGTCACAACCCCAAGATCAAGAGTCGCATGCTCTTCTGACTGAGCCAGCCAGATGCCCCAAGAGTCTGTTTCTTAGTTTACCTCTCTCTCTCTCTCTCTTCTTTTTCCCCCTCTGCTGGTTTGTTTCTTAAATTCCACACAGGAATGAAATCACAAGGTCTTTGTTTTTGACTGACTTCTTTTGCTTAGCATAATTCTCTCTATTTCTATCCATGTTGTTGCTAATGGCAAGATTTCATTCTTTTTTTTTTTTTGTAATGTTTGTTTATCTTTGAGAGAGAGAAGGTGAGAGAGAGAGAGAGAGAGCACAAGTAGGGGAGGGGCAGAGAGAGAGGGAGACACGGAATCTGAAGCAGGCTCCTGGTTCCGAGCTGTTGGCACAGAGCCCAACACGGGACTCGAACTCATGAGCCATGAGATCATGACCTGAGCGGAAGTCGGACACTTAACCAGCTGAGCCACCCAGGCGCCCCAAGACTTCATTCTTTTTATGGCTAAGTAGTATTCCACTGTATATGTACACTTCTTCATCCATTCATCTGTTGATGGATACTTGGACTCTTTGCATAATTTGGCTATTGTAGATAATGCTGCCATAAACATCAGGGTGCATGTATCCCTTTGAATTATTTTTAAAATCTATTTTGAAATGGATTTAAAATTAATGAAAAGTCATCAGAACAGTTCAAACAACTCCTGTATCTGCTTTACCGAGGTTTCAAATTAATATGTTACTCCATTTGCTTTTACACTCTCTTTCTCTCCCTCTCTCTTTCTCTCTCTTTCATTGTTAGTCTTGCCTAAACTCTTGGACAGCCAGGAGCATCTGAGTGGCTCAGTGAGTTAAGCATCCAACTCTCGATCTCAACTCAGGTCTTGATCTCAGGGTCGTGAGTTCAAGCCCTCCACGCCTAGCGTGGAGCCTACTAATACAAAAACAAAATCAAAAACTTCTTGGAGAGCCATCTGCCAATGTAGTGTCCTATCACTTCAAAACACTTTGGTTATATTTTCCCCAAACAATGACATTCTCCTACATTACCAGTCTCAATCCCTCAAAATAGGAACTTAACACTGATACGATGCTAACATCCAACCCAGTGACTCCAACTGAAATTAAAGGCTGGGAGCCAATCTCTAATGACTTGATTCCCTGCCCATCACACTGCAACCCACTCCACATTCCCTGAGGTTACAGAGTTAACTGATAAACTACTTGCAGGCTGAGCCCTCCTTCAGGCAGCAGGGTCAATCCCACACCTAAACAGGTAGATTATGACAGGCCTGAAAACAGTAACTTGAGAATTTGTCTTGAGTCCAGCTTTCAGCCCAATCCCATTTAAAGTTCTTACACTGTGACCAAGTCCAACCATCTCCCACCCCCCACTTTTAAGACTTAGAGCTTTACCATTTTTCCCTTTGCTTAAGGCTCCATCCATCCCCAGGGCTGGAGTCAGGGAGAGTTTTCAATAATCGTGTTTAGTAGTAAAACCTTTCAAATGAAATTACATTGAACCACTACATATACAGAGAGAGAGACTTGGGTTGAAATCTGATTCTTCCATTTTCTAGCTTTCTAAACTGATTTAACCTAGTTGGGTCGCCATTTCTTGATCTGTAAAATGAAACACCAAGTGAGGCAGAGCACTGAGGTCACATGGGAGGATAGATGAAGAGTAATATTTTGTTAGTGCCTTGATAATCGAACCATTTCAAGAAAACTAACTCTCAGTATGCAATAGAATAAAATCCAATGTATAAGTGAGGATGCAAATTCACTGCATATGATGCAACAGCCAAGAAGACCACATCTAGCTTGGCCAATACATCATATTCTTCATAGGGAACATATGTGGAAAGACAAATGATAATGGTGGATTTCTTAGTTGGCATGGGGCCAGCCTCATCGCACTAGCCACTTTGATCTCCTTACCATAATGACTGAGATCATTTATCTCCTCTGTAAGACCAGCTTCCAAGTTGCCAGATGCCTGTTGGGGGTGTTCAAGGAAACCTCTTCTCCTGGCTTGACAACATTTTTATCTTATGTGTCTCAGTTTCAAGAATTTATTAAGTTTTTCTTTTCCTTGACAGATTATCATACTGATTTCTTTAACATAAATTATCTTATGGTGTACCTCCCTAGTAACCTTGATGGTGTTAGGAGTCCCTACATCTCTTTCAACATTTTAGGGAAGCCTTGCTGGCAACAGAGAAGTCAAGACACTTGGAAGGATCATCAGATATTTGTTATCATAGTCAAGGTCATGCAACATAATGCAAAACAATTTCTCAGAGCTGAATAAAAACCATGCATACCCAACTGTGGTAAACAGAGTCAAGGGTAATCCCCACGATCCCTGCCTCCTGGTGTGTATGCCTTTGTGTCGTCCCATTCTCTTAAGTGTTGACCAGGACCTGTGATCTGTTTGTAACCAAGAAGCACGGCAAATGCGATGAGATGTGTGTGATTATGTGCACACGATTATGGTACATAGACTGTAACTCCCACTTGCTGAGACACTCTTTCCTGTGCTGACTTTGAAGCTGCCAGCTGACTTGGTATGAGCTGGCCTAAGGAGAGGGCCACGTGGTAAGCAATTGAGAGTACCCTTTGGCCAATAGCATCAAGAAACGTAAGCCCCCAGTCCAACAAGAAACTGAGTGCTGCCATCAGCCATCAGAGCTTAGAAGTAGATCCTTCTCCACCTGAGCCTCAGGTGAAACTGCAACCCTACACAACATCTTCATTGTAGCCTTATGAGACCTCGGAGCAGAGAATCGAGCTAAGCCGTTCCTGGACTCGTCAGCAACAAAAAATGTGAAAAAAATCAATGTGTGCTGTTTTAAGCCACTGAGTTTATGGTAATTTGTTTCACAGCCTTAGAAAACTAATACACCAATAGATGTTTTCCTTTTTAATGTGGTATGAGTTTCCTCAAGTCATGACACGCCCATTAGACCTTATAGATGTTTCCACAGAAAACCTCTTCTACGTATGATCAACTGTCCCATATTTCAGTTTATGTAATGGTCCCAACGAGTGCTAGAGAGTGAATTCATGTATGTAAGATTCTAAAAACTAATTACATGACATACTTCTCTCCCATGCCACTCTGACCACTATCATTAACTTGTAGACAACGTCGTCTCTTGTCATCTTTACTTCTTCCTTCAGTTGGCCATTTTCTCATCTTTCCAGAAATTTACACCTTTGCCCCAACCAGAAGACAAAACAAAGCAAAGAGAATTATATCTATAGCTGATTAATTGCCCCTTCTGAGTTGAGTCTTGATTGTTTCTCTTCCAAAGAGCGATCTTTTTCAAGGGTCTGCCCTCAAAGTGGATGAATAAAAATTCAACCAAGTGGAGGAGGGGAAGGAAAATGTTCAAGGAACAGGTTCAGAGTGCACAATTCCCCATGGTGGGAGAGCACATAATGTGAAATAAGGCAGAAGAGGTACATGATAAAGCTGGGTAGGTAAGATGGAGTCATATCATGCAAAACCTTCACAGCATGTTAAAGATTTAACTTTCCAACCTGAGAACAATGTAAAGCTGCTGAAAGGTTTAAGGAGTGCGGGAGAGGTGGCATTATCAAAGTACCCTTTGGAAGGAGCGCCTGACTGGCTTTGTCAGTAAAGCATGTGACTCTTGATCCTGGGGTCATGAGTTCAATGTCGGGCATACAGCTTACATTAAAAACAAACAAACAAACAAACAAACCCAAAGTACTCTTTGGAAAAGATTAGTCTAGTCAAAGTGAAAGAGAATATAGTGAAAACATGGAGAGCCGTTAGAAGGTGACCAAAGAAACAACCAATGAGAGATTATAATAGCTTGGATCAGTGGGAAAGCAATGAAAATGAAGAGTTGGAGGTAACTGGACAGAGGAGCCTAGAATTATCATACACTATTGTTAGAAATTTCATTAGAAATTTCATTTCCCTCATCTTGAAAAGTCTTCTGATTTAATTTCCATTTGCCTGGAGAATTTCCTCAGTCTCTCCAGAAAGGATGCATAGTTAGCATACTTTCTGGGCCCTTGCATGTGTGAAACTGTGTCAATGCTGCCTTCATGAGTAAATGAGGGCATTGGCTGCTATATTTTTCTCTCAAAATTTTATAAATGAGCTACTGTATCCTCTAGATTTATATAGCAGAAAAGAAATCTGTTTCCCTTTGATTATCTTCTTTTTTGCTCATACTTTGTTTTTTGGGTTTTTTTTTTTTTTTTCTGTCTAAAAGTTTCCAAGATACTTTATCCTAGAATTTCACCAGATATGGCTAGGAGTGTATATTTAATCCTGTTGGGTGCCCAATGAACACTTTCGATCTCAAAACTTGATTACGCTGGAAGCTCAGATAAGCATTCTTTCTATCATTTCTTGAATTATTGCTTTCTTTCTATCATTTGCCTTCTCTCCTGGAAATTCTATTCTTGGCATAAATCTCAGGGCTTGCTCTATAACACGTTTTCTTTTTTCACTCATGATTTCTATTTCTTCATGTTTTGTTTTGCCTTTTGAGATCGTTTCTGTATTTGAACTTCCAAGTCGCTTATTCAGTTTTCAGTAGCATTGATTCCATTTTTTTCACTTTTTTGGAACCTTTAAATTTACAAATCCCACTTTTTTTCTTTTTCTTTTTTAAGATTTTTGTTTTGTTTTTAAGTAAGTTCTACACCCAACGTGAGGCTTGAACTCACAACTCTAAGATCAAGAGTCTCATGCTTCACCAACTGAGCCAGCCAGGCTCCCCCAGAAATCTGACTTTTTTTAAAAATTTTTTTTACATTACTTATTTTTGAGAGACAGCAAGACAGAGCACAAGTGGGGAGGGGCAGAGAGAGAAGGAGACAGAATCCGAAGCAGGCTCCAGGCTTTGAGCTGTCACCACACAGCCTGGCATGGGGCTCGAACTCACAAACTGTGAGATCATGACCTGAGCCAAAGTCGGACGCTTAACCAACTGAGCCACCCAAGCACCCCCAGAAATCCCACTTTTAAAATTTTCCAGGGGTGCCTCGGTGGCTCAGTCAGTTAAGTGTCCAACTCTTGATCTCAGCTCAGTTCTTGATCTCAGGGTTGTGAGTTCAAGCCTGATATTGGGCTCTATGCTGGGCGTGAAAGCCTACTTAAAAAAATAAATAAATAAAATTTCTAAAACCTTTTGCTTTCTCACAATTTCTTTTCTTTTTTTTTCATTTCCTTTTTTTTAATAGGGATTATCATCATAGATTTTTGTAGTTTTCTTCTAATACTATAACTCTTGTCCTTGAAACTATGTCACCTTAATTGATCCGTGAATCACATGTCCACGTGAATCACATGTCTTACTTGGAGTAAGAACTCCAAGAACATTTGTGTAGGGTTGGTGAAGACGGTCAGGCCATGGTGGCCTTGCAGAACAATGAAGTCAGAAATTTTTCATGTTAAACCACAGGTGAAACAACAGAACTGATTGATGCTGAGGATTCTATTATCTTGGTCTTCTCCAGGTTTGAGCTTTGAGTGGCTGCTGTTTTTGGCCCATTGGAAGGGAAGCAGTTCATAGCACCAGTTCCCCCCAGCAATGGCAACATTCATGGAATCAGCAACGTGTCTCAGAGATTCATCAGTGAGCAGGAAAGAAAGGTTTATCTCCACAGGTTTAGTCAATTCCTGCACTGCAAGGCCTTGGAATCAGAGCTCCCGACTCCAGGACAGATCAGAGAGAATGGTCTCCCACCTCCTGGGCAATTGAAATCATGCCACAGAGAAGGTGCCTTCTCCTAACCTGGTTTCTGGGAGGTCATGTGGGAAGACTGAAGATCCTAGAAGTGTAGGATCCCCTCCAGGTTCCTAGAGTGAAACATGGGCATCTCTATACCATATACCCAACCCATGCACCCAAACACACACACACACACACACACACACACACACACACACAAGCCTTTAACTTATGAGTTGATTCACCACAGCAGAAAGTTGAGGGAAATAGGAGTAAAAATCATGTGCTCAGGTTGCTTTCTTCCCAGAATCCTTCTGGGTTGTTGGTTTTATGTATCTATATCTATATATCTACATATATGATTTTTATTTAAATTTGTATATATTTATGGGGCATCTGGGTGGCTCAGTCAGTTGAGTGTCTGACTCTTGATTCCAGCTCAGGTCATGATCTCACAGTTCGTGAGATAGAGCCCTGTGTCAGGCCCCACACTGAGTGTGGAGCCTGCTTGGGATTTTTCTCTCCCTCCCCCTCCTCAAAATAAATAAATAAACTTAAAAACAGTTGTACATATTTGTATATTATTTATACATTTTTATTTCCTTTCACGTATACTAAAATCCCCTTGAAGACAGGAATGTCAAGTAGTTTGTGGGTTTTTTCCTTTTTAAAACAAATTGTATAAGGAAAATTGTGTAACCCAGCTTCAGTAGATATTCCTTAAAAGCACTGATGGCATTCTAAACATGATTCATAATTGGTAAGTGTAAGTGGGTGAACCAAGCAAAAACTTGGAACTAGCAACTAAGAAGTACGGTTACATTAGCCACCAGAAATTGATTTTTTTCTCATGCTGGTTGCCAATTTTGTATCGATTAGTTGTTGTCCTTGAAATTCAAAACACTATTGATCTGCATCAAGTACTTAAAGGGTTCTCAAGAAATATTTGTGGATTTTGATGAATGACAAAATCAAATAAGACCATGGTACACTAGTCTATGCAATTGTCATTGTTTCCATTTAAGTAACTCTATGCATCTTTCCTTCCTTAGTCACTAATATCAACTAGTTAAGGAAACCTTTCCGATTCCCAAGTCACTTCTAAGGCTTTGCGAAGTGGTTTTTGAACAGCGTCATGATAAACTGTCTTAAGAGATGCTTGACTTGCCTTAAGGTCTTGAGTGTCCTAGTTCCTCAGTTGATCAACAGAAACACTCTTGAAGACGTACTGTTGAAAATATAAAGTACGTAAGCCCGTAATTTTCTTCTGCTGTGAATGTAATTTGCTCCCATTTTAAGCAAAACCACTTGGGAGAATGTAAGAAAATTGAACCCTTCCTCTGTTTGGATACAGAAATAAGGAGTGAGGACACTCGAAATGAAGTCAAAAAGAAGGGGTGGTCAAAATAATGATGAAATTAGGACAAGATGTGTTTTCAAGATTAACTGGTTCACTACTCCTATTGCTAAAAGCATATAGAATATCACCGAATGTTAAGTAAGGACGATTACCAAACCACCTAAAGAAGCAGTCTGTGGAAGTCAATGGCCTATGAAAATGAACAGAAAGAATCTATGTTCCCCTCTTCTGCTTCAAATAAAATGAACATTTTTCTTTTTCTGAGTTTGAATGAGACCAAAGAGGCTCAGGTGGCCCTGAGAGCCTCGGAATAGAGATTATTATGTAGAGATGACAACTAGGGAAGTCTCGACCTGGGGTTCGACTTAATTGGTTTCTGTCTACAGGACCCCATATTATTTATCCCAATATGGTTCCAAAATTCTCTGCTTCCCTGCAAAGTAGATGTTCCCGAAGATTACCTCCTGCCTACCAGACTGAACTTCTATTAGTTGAAATGTTTTGTAATGGCTGTTGCTTCCATTTTAGCACAGCTGGACTCAGGAAAGGAAAGGGGGCGGGCAGCTAGGGTGTATTTAGGGGACACAGGGCCATAGCTCATTGGCATGTGCTTTAAGAAATGTTTTTTGGGTTTTTTGTTTGTTTTTTTGTGGTTTCTCCTTGTCCTGATTATAAATTTCTGCCACCACATTGGACACCAGTACTGTGTTTACAACACAGCAAGAGAGACCCTGACCTGGAACTCTAATTTTAACCATTCTGGCCCTCCTCAGATGGTACCCTACTACACAAGGTGAGGAGTCCACGGAGCCTCGGGGTCTGAGATTTCTCACTTGAACCAGGATTTGCAGATTTTTACGGAAGTATATTTGTCAAGATAGGAGGATGAAACATTTTATTGCACTGTTCGCTAGCTTGATTTATAACGTATTTTTAGATAAATAGCGCACGGACCTCCATTTGTACTCTTGATCTGGTCTCCAGCAAATGGCAGAAATGGGCCTGTTTGGCACTACTCTTTCTGGGCTGCAGAAGACTCTACCTGACCAATTCCTGGGCCCCCTTCAGGCCTGTTCCTTTCCCACCTCAGATGAGATTGCAACTAGTGTGTGGTCCGGGCTCTCCCATTAATGAAATATATGTGATTTCCTCTGAGTTTTCCTGTCTGTAAAACAAGGAGGTTGGACAAGATGAGCTAAAGTTTCCTTCTAGCTCTTTGACCTGTAAGAGTGGCAAAGAGGAGATAGCTATTTTTGGCTTTTCGGCATTTATCAGGGTCTTTAAATCACTTTGAACCAAGGCTTCTGTGGGTCCAAGCAGAATGGGTCGTCAGTCATGTTTCTGTCCTAAGCATGCAATGGAGTCTCACTAGGTCTCACCAACTCGTGTATATGAAAATGAACTTGACAGCATTGATAACGTCAGTTCCATGAGTTTCAACGTTTATTTATTTTTGGGACAGAGAGAGACAGAGCATGAACGGGGGAGGGGCAGAGAGAGAGGGAGACACAGAATCGGAAACAGGCTCCAGGTTCCGAGCCATCAGCCCAGAGCCTGACGCGGGGCTCGAACTCACAGACCGCGAGATCGTGACCTGGCTGAAGTCGGACGCTTAACCGACTGCGCCACCCAGGCGCCCCATCCATGAGTTTCTACCCACATGTTTAGGGCAACGGCCTCTGCCCTCCTCAAAATTTCACCCAGCTATTTATGGGCAGTTTTAAGGTTTCTTAATCCATTCTAGGGCGCCATGCTAGTGTCTGTTGGAGAAAGCCTTTCTTCTTAACCTTCCACACTGCACGCATATCCCATGCGAGTGACAGACAGCAGTAAGAGTGGTCCTAGGGCACCATCTCCCGATGACTCCAAGACTATAGTCCAGCAAAACAAGCTGTGGCCATGGTGTCTACCACACTGATGGAGAGGGAATGCCCTTCTGCCCTTCTCTCCATTTTATTTCCCACTTTGCCCATGGGACACAAAGCATAGGTGAACAATGAGATACCACCTCACACCTGTCAAATTGGCTAACATGGACAACTCAGGCAACAACAGATGTTGGCGAGGATGCGGAGAAAGGGGAACCCTCTTGCACTGCTGGGGGGAATGCAGACTGGGGCAGCCAGTCTGGGAAACAGCATGGAGGCTCTTCAAAAAGTTAAAAAGAGAACTACCCTATGACCCAGCTACCCTATGACCCAGTACTACTAGGTATTTATCCAAAGGATATAGGAGTGCTGATTCAAAGGGCTACATGCACCCCAATGTTTATAGCAGCATTATCAACAATAGCCAAAGCATGGCAAGAGCCCAAATGTCCATCGATGGATGAATGGATAAAGAAGATGTGGTATATATATACAATGGAGTATTACCTGGTGATCAAAAAGAATGAAATATTGCCATTTGCAATAACGTGGATGAAACTACAGTGTATTATGCTAAGTGAAATAAGTCAGAGAAAGAAAAGTATCATGTGATTTCACTCATGTGGAATTTAAGATACGAAACAGCAGAACATAAAGGAAGGGAAGCAAAAATAATATAAAAACAGAGAGGGAGACAAACCATAAGAGACTCTTAAATACAGAGAACAAACTGAGGGTTGCTGGTGGGGTGCTTGGTGGGGAGGTGGGCTGAAGGGGTGATGGGCATTAAGGAGGAAACTTGTGACGAGCACTGGGTGTTGTACGTAAGGGATGAATCACTAAATTCTAGTCCTGAAACCATTATTACACAATATGTTAACTAACTTGAATTTAAAATAAACAAACAAACAAAGCAGAGGTGAGCATGCTCCCCTCTCTCACGCTGTCACGTAAAGCAGAGTTTCCCTTGCAAGGACTCAGACACAGACCCAAGGATCACAGGACAAACCCCCACACTGGCTTTAATATCTCTGTCTCCCCCCAGTGCCAAATGTTTTCTGGCCCCCTCTCCACGTGAATATTCATCAGGCATAGATTCGTGCCCATGGATGACTGGCCCACTAACCTTGTAGATATACCAGATATGTGAAAACAACTGGAATCCAATAAATCCGCGAATGAATGAATGAATGAATGACATAACTAAATACCAAAAGAACAATGCAGTACAGCGATGTTGGGCTGACTTCCCAAACATTTCAGAAATCCATTCAGATTCACAGTGTTTATGATTATTAGCTGAATATTTTAGGCCTTAGTGAATGGTTCTTGCATTTTTGGCAATAGAGAAAGCTAATCATTATTATTCAAAGGGTTCTTGTGGTGTGCCAGGAACCGGGATACGCATTTATATGCATTGTCTTATTTACTCCTTTAGGTCAGGCGCTGGCAAACTTTTTCTGTAAATGGCCAGATGGTAAATTATTCCCAACTTTGTGACCCGTAATATCTCTGTCATAGTATTCAGCTCTGAAAGCCAAAGTGTAAACAAATGGATTTGGCCACGTTCCAGTGAAACTTTACAAATATAAGTTGCAGGTTGAATTTGGCCCACAAGCCATAATTTGCTGACCCCTGCTCTATGGAATTCATGAGGTGGGCACTCTTTGCATCTTCACTGAACAGACAAGGAGACTGAAGCATAAAGAGGCTAAGCGATTGGCCCAAGATCTCAGATACTAAGGAAATGGATTTGAACCTAATGGATTTGATTCCAGAGATCACACTCTTTTGCACAACAGGGCCATTTAGGCACTTGGAAGTAAGTTACAGACGACCCTTGGTGGGAGACCGAAGGGCGGGACCTGCCTTTGAACCTGCATTGCATGTGGGCTCAAGGTCTCCCTCCTCAGCCACCATCCCCAACACAGATCTTGATATACAGGTTTCCCCCGCTGAGAATAGAGCGTTCCTATGAAAACTTTGATAAGCCGAAATGTTGTAAAGTGAAGAAACAATTACTAGTGGCTTATATGAAAAATCTGAGTATCCCCAAACCCCCAAAATCAACTCTCTTAGGCTCTTCTGATACCTTAGGACACATCTTGTTCACACATGCACAAAATAAATCAAGGTAAAGCACAGATGCTCACAGACCCGGTCCAAAGCTCTGGCGGCTTGTTGCTGAGGTGTTGAGCGTAGTTTCCGGGGAAGGAGCTCGATGGGGTCACTCTCACCATTCGGGGTAAGTGCTGCCTCTATAACGGCTCGCTGCAAAACAAACACTGAACGTTATTTTCGCTTTTTGCCTTTTTTCATAGAAGTGAAAATCCTCTTGGGATTGCTCCCTGTTAGCGAAAACAGGTGTAGGTCCTTCCTAAAAGTGAAGTGGCCCAACGTGAACTTTTGAAAAGCAGGGTATACTGACACACTGATCATCCATTAAAGGGAAAAAAGCCAGTAATAAATGAAAGGTCCCTTTCTCGCTCTGAAATATCAGGAAAGGGTAGTGTAAGCCCCATCTAACAACCCTTAATTAGAGAATTGCAGTATTCATGACTTCTTAATTGCTCTAATGATATGATCTCACTTACTACTCATTAATTTCCTCTCCAACATGGCCCCTCAAGCCAGCTCTACCTTTCATAAGGAAGCATGAGTCAGTTATAATGATAACGATAATGATGATAATTCTATTAACAACACATTTATATAGTACTACTCTAAGCTACTCACTCTTCTTTTGATTGATTGATTTTTTTAGGGTCCCTCAAAGGAATGTCCCCAGATGGCTTCCAAACTCATGGCTTCAACCCTTGCCACTGCTCAGGTCTCAACCCAGGATTCTGTCCCAGCCCAGGATCACCTGGGTTTGCTGCTTCTTCTCTGCACTGGGATCCCTGCCTCCAGCCTCTTGATCATACAACCCTGGAGGTAAGTGGATGGCCTAGATTCAGACGCCAGCCCTGCCCCCTTGCCCCACGGTCACGCCACCTGACCTTGTCTTGGCAGGTTCCTCCTGGACAACATAAGCATGAAAATAACCATTGAAGGGCTTTTGAGAGGATTTAAATGATCTTATATTTAAGGAGCTGAGAACACTGGGTGGCACAGAGTCAATTCTCCGTGTGTCATCCGGGATTATTTGCTGCTTAGCCATCACTGTAGGACCCTGTATCATTTATTCGGGAACATGGTTGTCTCGCTCCTGCTAAAGTAAAAGCTTTATGAAGCCACAGGCTTTGTTCTGGTCTCAGCTTATAACTCTGGTGCCTAGAACAGTGCTTGATGAAGTAGGGGGGAAAATGGTCGGCTGCATAAAGAGGAAAGATAGGGGAGCATCTAAGATTTGTTTTACGTTTTTATTTTCGTTCCAGTTACTAAACCTACAGTGTTATCAAATTGTCACTCACTTGTCT
Organism: Felis catus; assembly: GCF_018350175.1. Taxonomy (NCBI): domain Eukaryota; kingdom Metazoa; phylum Chordata; class Mammalia; order Carnivora; family Felidae; genus Felis; species Felis catus. The sequence continues at coordinate 37,977,007 of NC_058386.1, forward strand.
AAGTCCTTCAAATATATTAATTCATTTAATCTTCACAGCAAAGACCATTTTACAGACGAAGAAACTGAGACCTAAGTGTTAAGCGGCTTGGCCAAAAATGCCAGGAAAGTGACTCAAGCTGGACTTTGAATCCAGGCACCCTGGCTCCACCATCCACGATCTTACATACTATGCCTGGCAGCCTTTCAAGGAGGATTTTTAAATACAGTAAAAACTAAAATTTGTCATTTTGATAGGTTACCTCTATGTAGACAGAATGTAAATTGTGTTTTGTGATTTATTATGGAATAGTCTGCTATAGTCTTCCTTTTTTAAATTTTGTTAAAGTTTATTTATTTTGAAGGGTGCCGGGGTGGCGCAGTCGGTTGAGAGTCCGACTTCGGCTCAGGTCACGATCTTACAGTTCGTGAGTTTGAGCCCCACATCGGGCTCTGTGCTGACAGCTCAGGGCCTGGAGCCTGCTTCGGACTCTGTATTTCCCTCTCTCTGCCCCTCCCATGCTCACCCTGTCTTTCTCTCTCTTTCTCTCTCAAAAATAAAGAAACATTAAAAAAAAATTAAAGTTTGTTTATTTTTGAGAGTGTGAGCAGGAGAGGGGCACAGAGAGAGAAAGAGAGAGAAAGAGAATCCCAAACAGGTTCCACACTGGCAGCGAAGAGCCCTACAAGGGGTTCGAACTCACGAACGGTGAGATCATGACTTGAGCCCAAACCAAGAGTCGTATGCTTAACCGACTGAGCCACCCAGATGCCCCTAGTCTTTCTTAGGAAGAAGGTTGTGGGGCGCCTGGGTGGTTCAGTCGGTTAAACATCTGACTTTGGCTCAGATCATGACGTCATGGCTTGTGAGTTCGAGCTCCTCTTCGGGCTCTGTGCCAACAGCTCGGAGCCTGGACCCTGCTTCAGATTCTGTGTCCCCCTCTCCCTCAGCCCTTCACCAGCTCGTGCTCTCTTTCAGCAATAAATAAAACATTAAAAAATTAAAAAAAAACAAGGTTGTAACATTCCTTGCATGTAAAGGCATGAGGGAGCCCCCAACAACAGTCTCTTTCCCACTCTTGACCTTGGTAATCTGTACAGATGCCAGTGGCATCCCCTGAGACAATATAGAGAAGTAATCATTTGAGTGTGGGTGGGTGAGGGTGAGGGTAGGGCACCTCAGGAACCCCCAGGAACATGGATGGGGGCAGATGGACACTTTGACGCATTTCCTTTCTCACCTTTGTACTTTTCTATCTTGTATTTTGTCTCTTGAAACTTCACTCTGTTCAGAGATGCAGCAGATAGTGTCACTGGGCCACCCACATCTCCTTGGAATTGACCATTATTTTCCTTCTATGCCATCCATTTCCTTACTGCCAGCACCAGTGCAAACTCTCTTTGGCCTCCAAAGCCCTCTCTATCTACATGCGCGGCAAGGTAAAAGTGTCAGGGAACGAATCCATGATTGGTAAGAATTGGTGTATAAATACCCCGGCGCCGTCACCCCCAGCACATGGGCTACACTAGCTCTTAGAGGTCCCCAGAGGATTAAGATCAGTTGTCCGTGGTGGAAACGGGCTTGGGCTGCCTGAGTGGCTCAGTTGGTTAAGTGTCCCACTTTGGCTCAGGTCGTAATCTCCCCGTTTGTGAGTTTGAGACCCACACTGGGCTCTCTGCTGTCAGCACAGAGCACAGAGCCCGCTTCGGATCCTCTGTCTCCCTCTCCCTCTGCTCCTCCCCTGCTCGCACTCTCTCCCTCTCAAAAATCGATAATCATTAAAATAAAAAAAATGAAGAAATGGGCTTGATAATGGTATCAGTCAGGATTCCACCAAAGAAGAAAAAAACCTATATGAGATATATATGATAGACAGATTGATTGATTGCAAGGAATTGGCCTATGAAATTGTGGGGCCCCACAGTCCAAAATCTATAGGGTAGGCCTTCGGGAAGGGCAGGCTGGAGCTCTCGGGCAGGGGCTGGTGCTATGTGCACTTTAAGAATCTTGTGTTGGGGCATTTGGGTGGCTAGGTCGGTCATGATCCTGTGGTTTGTGGGTTCGAGCCCCGAGTCAGGCTCTGCGCTGTCAGTACACAGCCGGCTTGGGATTCTCTCTCTGCCCCTCCCCTGCTCTCTCTCAAAATAAATAAATAAACTAAAAAAAAAACGAAGAGTCCCGGTGTCACACCATCTAAGAAGCCTCTCCTGTAAATGCCGGAATTTTCACAGAGTGTCTAGGATCCCCCGTACAGGGCTTTTGGGTCAACCTTTCCTTCTGGGTATACATTGTTTGGAACAATTTTATAAATGGAAGGAACTTTTCCACACGTTGCCAGATTCCCTATCACCCTTCTGGCTGCACTCCCAAGCATACCCAACAAGTTAATTATATTTGTAGACTTGCAAAGTAGCTTTCATGAGTAAGAGTGCCATTCATCTATGAGAGAACCCGGCAGAGTCTGCTGGCGGCAACTTGCCAGGGAAGCAGAGATGCTAAGTGGTTGCTAGTTCATCGAACCATCCTCTGGAGTTCTCCATTTTAAATACAAATAATGGGGGCGCCTGGGCAGCTCAGCCAGTTGAGCGTCCGACTTCGGCTCGGGTCATGATCTCGAGGTTCATGGGTTCAAGCTCTGCGCTGACAGCTCGGAGCCTGGAGCCTGCTTCGGATCCTGTGTCTCCTTCTCTCTCTGCCTCCCCCCCCGCCCCACTCGTTCTCTCTCTCTCTCTCTCTCTCTCTCTCAAAAATAAAATAAACATTAAAAAAAAAGAAATAATAGCTAAAACTGATTTTTTTTTTAATTTGTAGACTTTCAGTTGCAACCAGAAACCTTTCAAGGCACTGCCTGCACATGTGTGACCCACCTGTCTCTTTCCTGCTCCCACAAGCGTCCTTTTCCCAGGAGAGAGATCCATTTCAGCCCTCCCTGTAAGCTCACCTGATTCCAGGCTTTGGGACCTAACCCCATGCGTGGTGTTCAAATGGAAGCAGGGGAGATGGGACGGAGATCCAACCTGCCACAAAGTCCAATGAGAGGGGAAACTTGGGCTGTTCTCAATGTGAATGGTGGTTCAATGTTTATTGTTTCAGCAGAGCTATTAACACGAATAGCCTCAGCTACTCTTCATCAAGCACGATTTGCCAGATACGGCACTGAGATATTTACATACGTGACAGCATCTGACCTTGACAACCAGCCTATGTGGTAGATTCTATGAGGCCCATTTCACAGCTGAGGGAACTGTGGTCACAAACATAAATTTTTACCATAGAAACTTTTGGAAATTCGAGTTCAATTCTTAGAAATGATGATTTAAGTAAGACTTACCATGAGTCTGGTTTTGATCTTTTGCTTTATTTAAAAATTTTTTTTAATTTTTTAAACTTTATTTATTTTGAGAGAGAGAGAGAGAGACGGAGAGGCCGAGAGAGGGTAACAGACAGAACCCCAAGCAGGCTCCGTGCTGTCAGTGCAGAGCCCGACTCAGAGCTCGAACTCACAAACTGTGAGATCATGACCTGAGCTGAAACCAAGAGTCGGATGTTTAACTGACTGAACCACCCAGGTGCCCCTGATCTTTTGCTTTGATTCTAAACCCAAGTCTCCGTCTTGATAAAAATTCCCATGAAGATGATGTCTCTAATTTTACTTTACTGAGGCCCTACTACATGCCTCATGCTATGTGTTTAACTAAGTGACTGGGCCAGGATTCAAGCTCAAGGCAATCTGTATCAGAGCCTGGGATCTTCCCACTGCAGAGTGGACCCCTGTCCCTTCAGGGATGAGGCTTAGTCTTGCTTTCTCCAGGCATCCTAGTAATTGTAGCCTTGCCTTGGGACTCGAGCCATGTGGCTGTGGGCTGGCTTCCTTCCCAGCTCCCGCTGCCTCTGTTGCAACCCGTGGTAAGCCAGAGAGATGGGATCAGGCCCTGCTGATGCTCCCCGTCTAGAGGCGGTTAACTAACAGGAAACCAATAAGAACATAATCACAAACTCGGGGAAATGCAGTGGAAGAAAATACAGATTATGAAGTATGTGCATACTAGGGAGCCTGACCTAGTTTGGGAAGGGTGCTCAGAAAAGAATTTTCTGAGGAAATGATTTTTTCACAATCAACTTTGAGGTATAACTTATATACAGTAAAATGAATCCATATTAAGTATACATTTGATGAGATTGGCAGATGTATGTGCCCCGGAAGCCACCACCACAATCAAAGTAGAACATTGACATCACCCCAAAAGCTCCCTCATGCCCCTTTGCGGTCAGTAAGCCACCCCACCTGCAGCCCTAGGCAACCACTGACCTGCCATCTGTCACGATAGGTCACACTGGCCTTTCTTAGAGTTTGATATAATTCCATATTATACGTGTGCATTTGTGTCTGGCTTTGCTCCAAATAAAGTTCTTGAGATTCATGAAAAAGACTGAATTGCAGGCCACCTTTTTTTAAATGTTTATTTATTTGGGAGAGAGACAGAGAGAGAGAGAGAAGGAGAGCACAACGGGGGGGTGGGGCAAAAAGAGAGGGGGACAGAGGATCTGAAGTGAGCTCTGTGCTGACAACAGAGAGCCCGATGTGGGGCTTGAACTCACGAACCACTAGATCGTCACCTGAGCGGAAGTTGGACACTCAACCACCCGAGCCACCCAGGCGCCCCCTGAATCTCAGGCCACCTTTTGTCCCAAGTCTTCTGATGCCACTGGCTGTCTGTAGGCTGAGCATCCTGTTCTACCTCCTTGCCCCAACCAACTGGCTTCACTACCTCCTACCACCCAACCTCAAGCTCCCCTGTGTGATGGGTTTCCCTTCTCATGTATACCTGGACTTGTCTATGAGCACCTGACCCACTTCCTATTGGGGGGGGGGGGCATCTCATTTTTCAAGGCAAAGCCCCAGCTTCTCCAGCCTGGCCCCAGCTTTTGAGGTCTGAGAACGCTTTCTAAAGAACGAGGAGCAGCCTGAATCTCTGAGATCCGTGCATTAATGATTGACAAGTCAAGAAATGAAGATTTTATTCAAGATGTGACCAAAGTATCACATTGGAAGTGGTTGGACTCTCAAAGTGCTTCGTGTGTACCTCTCTTGAGACACACAACAGTGTCTGCCATATTTAAACGTGTGTGTGTGTGTGTGTGTGTGTGTGTGTGTGTATACATACAGAATCTCTCCATTCAGAGTATATGCTCCATTAGGGCAAGAGTGAGGTTAATTCATATTTGTGACACTCAAGGAAAGAGCAAAGTGGGGGAAAATTAGGTGTCTTGAAACAATCCCCACAATGACTCAAATCATCTTCCTTCAAGTTACTGAATTCACAGGTTTAGAACGTGTCAAGGAAAAGCACTTTTCTCATACGTAAAATATTATTAATAATGAAAATTTTAAAGACACTAAAATTTTAAAGGCACTAAAATTAACTCGTGGAGAAGAAGTGAACTTATGCCCAAGAATGACATGAAGTGGGACATATGTTTTGCTAAGATTTATAAAACCTTTGACTTTATAAACTGAAACCCAGTCAAAACATGAAGTCCAGTCTATTAAAAGCATGTACTCTATATTGAAAAGGTTCACAATTCAGTACCAGCAGTGAATGAATATCGAGATTGGGGTAAAATATGAGTCAAATTCTACTCAGTGTAATTGAGTACACAATAGTCAAGGAGACATTTCACCATTACGTATTGATCTGTTTTACCTGAGTCACTTATTGGGGATAAAAAGAAATTCTGCTGTTATATCCATGAAGTTAATCGAACACAGTCGCCTGCCACACACTGACAATAATGTCAGTCTGTATTCGATTATGATTAAAAAAAAAAACCATCTCCATAAGTGGGCTTATTTTCTCAGCATAATCACCTGAAGTCTTTGTAATTTAAAGGCCTAATTTTCTGCCCTCGTTTCCATAAAGGCTTTTATAGCAGGAACAATACACTCCAGTGGGTTAAGTAATGTATCATACCCTTGGTACATGCAAAGATTACTTCATTAATTACAAAGAAAAACTATAAAAGAGGCCATCTATTTTTCTACAACCTGTTCACAGAAAATGCCATAGGTGGGCATTTCAAAGTATTTGGGTGTACATAAAATTATCTTACACATCTGTATCCAATCTTACACATGCCATGTTTTCAAGATTACCTGTTGGCTTCCTACTATGGAAGAGGAGTACTCAGCCCTCTTAGGTGCTCCTCGACCACATTTTTCAAACACACACCTCCCAATTAATACCTTCCCCTTCCCCTTATCTTTTGGGAAGACCAACATTCTGTTTTGCATTATTATTACAAGCTCAACATAATTCCAGATTGAGTCTTGTAGTCTCCATGCTTGTGTTTCACTTCCCGTAGAACTTTTTTATCTTCCTACAATTAAATGTTGTTTTTTTTTTAAGTTTATGTCTTTATTTTCAAAGAGACAGAGGGAGCACGGGAGGGGCAGAGGAAGAAAGGGAGACAGAGAATCCTAAGCAGGCTCTGCTCTGTCAGCACAGAGCCCAGTGCAGGGCTCGAACTCATGAACCTTGAGATCATGACCTGAGCAGAAATCAAAAGTCAGCCACTTAACCGACTGAGCCACCCAGGCGGCCCTATTTTCCTGCAATTTATATTCCCCCCTGAGTTTCTCGGTGCCTGTTCTCTCAGAGTTGAACTGGAAAGAGGATTAAGGAGAGTTTCTCGCAGTTCAGATGTTCAGATTTTTCTTTTGCCCCCTATCTGTGCTTGTGACCAGTCCTCTACAATGCCTGGGGTCCCTGAAGTCAGAGTTTCTCTGGTTTAAATTCTCTGTAGGGTAAAACCTCTGTTCTTCCACACACACCAGGGAGCGGATGTGAGATTCATTTTAGTGCTGCTTTTATACAAGTCTATCAACCAAGTATGTTCCCATCAGAGACAACTCCTAATCCTGAATCTTTCTCGAGTTCTCTGGTTGCACTCATCTGCTTCTGTGCTTCTGGCAGCTTCCACTTGCCCATTTTGCTCTCCAGCTTGCACTTTGTTTGTACTTCTACTTCCTCTCCTATTGTCTTCATCTTTTTTTTTTTTTAAAGTTTATTTATTTATTTTGAGAGAGAGACAGCGTGAGAGAGAATCCCAAGGAAGCTCCGAGCTGTCAGCACAGAGCCAATGCGGGGCTCAAACTCATGAACCACATGATCGTGACCTGAACAGAAATCAACGGTCAGACACTTGGGACACTTGGGTGGCTGAGTTGGTTAAGTGTCTGACTTCAGCTCAGGTCATGATCTCAAGGTTTGTGAGGTCGAGCCCCACATCGGGCTCTGTGCTGAAAGCAGAGCCTGGAGCCTGCTTCAGATTCTGTCTCTGCCTCTCCCATACTCGCACTCTGTCTCTCTCTCAAAAAAAAACGAATAAGACATTTTTTAAAAATTAAAAAATGGGAATGCAAGCTGGTGCAGCCACTCTGGAAAACAGTATGGAGGTTCCTCAAAAAACTAAAAATAGAACTACCCTACAACCCAGCAATTGCACTACTAGGCATTTATCCAAGGAATACAGGTGTGCTGTTTCAAAGGGACACGTGCATCCCCATGCTTATAGCAGCACCAGCAACAATAGCCAAAGTATGGAAAGAGCCCAAATGTCCATCGATGGATGAATGGATAAAGAAAATGTGGTATAGGGGCGCCTGGGTGGCGCAGTCGGTTAAGCGTCCGACTTCAGCCAGGTCACGATCTCACACTCCGTGAGTTCGAGCCCCGCGTCAGGCTCTGGGCTGATGGCTCAGAGCCTGGAGCCTGTTTCCGATTCTGTGTCTCCCTCTCTCTCTCTGCCCCTCCCGCGTTCATGCTCTGTCTCTCTCTGCTCTGTCCCCCCCCCCCAAAAAATAAAAAAAAATAAAAAAAAAGAAAATGTGGTATATATATACAATGGAGTATTACTCGGCAATGAAAAAGAATGAAATCTTGCCATTTGCAACTACGTGGATGGAACTGGGGGGTATTATGTTAAGTGAAATTAGTCAGTCGAAGAAAAACAAAAATCATATGACTTCACTCATATGAGGACTTTAAGAGACAAAACAGATGAACATAAGGGAAGGGAAACAAAAATAATATAAAAACAGGGAGGGGGACAAAACAAGAGACTCATAAATATGGAGAACAAACTGAGGGTTGCTGGAGGGGTTGTGGGAGGGGGAATGGGCTAAATGGGTAAGGGGCATTAAGGAATCTACTGAAATCATTGCTTCACTATATACTCTAATTTGGATGCAATTTTTCAAAATACAAAATAAAGTTAAATTTAAAAAAAATTAAAAATAAAAAAAATATAGTCAGATGCTTAAAATGACCGAGCCACCCAGGCGCCCCTATTGTCTTCGTCTTTTATCCCTTTCATGGTCAGTTTAGTGGCTTGGGAGAAAAAATGGCAATCAGCGCATTTCTTAGATTTACCCGGTATCACCAGACTTCCTCATACAAATAATGTTTATTTTTCTTAAACTTATTATAAACGAATTTGTCACCTAAGTTCTCTCTGATTCAGATTTGGGAGTTTTAAATGTAAAGGATAATTGGTACTTCATAGTCACCCGCATAGCTTTGCAGACACAACCCCAAACGGCAAAAGTAACAATAATAATAACAAGCAAACAAACAAACAAACCCATTCCCAGACATATTACAGTGAGAAATACACTGGGGGAGTGGCTTACTAACTGAACTAAATGGAGAGACAAAATGTTCCATCAAGACCATTTCTTTAAACTGGCTTATCATACCCTACCGATAGGAGGTTTCTAGCCAAAATAATACACGTTTTTGTCACATAAGAAAACAGAAAAGCAGAATCCTCTGGAAAGAGTGGATTCTCCCTTACACTGACTGAAGGACAATCTTTAATTTCTTTATTTCGTGTCCTCTATTCAACTGCCGCCATCCTGCTAGAACTGCCCCCCAAGGGCCCCAGATGGCTTCTCACCTGCTAATAACAATGGCCTGTTTGGGGGGCTCTCCAAAACATTGGACTCCACCAGACCTCCTACTTTCCGGAACCCTACGGTTTCGGTTTCCTATGGTTACTTTCTGTTCTCCCTCTCTCCGTAATTGGTTTTGAAAATCCTACTGCTCATTTTTTCCCCCTTGTTGTTGCTAAGCTTGGACTCCTAATTTCTGAGGATGCTACAGAAAGGCTGGTGAAGGCCAGGGGTGCTGGGTTGGCTTATTCTGTGAAGCGTCTGACTCTTGATTTCGGCTCAGGTCATGATCTCGGGGCTCATGAGTTTGAGCCCTGCATGGGGCTCTCTGCTGTCGGCACAGAGTCCGATTCAGATCTTCTGTGTCCCTCTCTCTGCCCCTCCCCCAGTAGCGTGCGCGCATAAGCTCTCTCTCTCTCGCAAAAATAAACATTAAAAAAAAAAGAAAGAAAGAAAGAAAGAAAGAAAGGCTGGTGAAGGCCAATTTTAATTCTCCCTGACTTATCGAAACTCTTTAATCACATTAAACAGTTATATCAGGTACTTTATAAAAAAGGTTGGGGGGGGCAATGCCATGGTGGATATTAGGGGATGCTCTCTGAACCCCCCAGCTTTCCTCACTCAGGGCTGAGACGCTCATTGCCCCAGCTGCTGCGGGCCTTGGCAGCTGAAGGCTCTCTGGTGAGACACCTGGCCCAGGGTCAGGCCCCATCTCTAGGGGCCACCTGCATCCAGTGACTTCCTTCACACCCTGCAGGTGTTGACCCCAAAGGTCCTCCCCTGAAAACTCTCCGCAGGCCAATCTCCATCTTAGAGATTATTTTCAGGAACTGACCAAAACAGATGCTTGCTAATTTAAGTAGTTGGGGCACCATCACAAATCTCCTCCTCCCAGGGTAGAGTATTTTAAGGACTGGGCATTATGGAGCCAGTTTAAAACACTACTAGAATAGGAAAGCGTGGGTGGCTCAGTCGATAAGCATCGGACTCTTGATTTGGGCTCAGGCCCCGGTCTCATGGTGGTGAGTCTGAACCCCGTGTCGGGCTTTGCATTGACAGCACTGAGGCTGTTTGGGATTCTCTCTCTGTCTGCCCCTTCCCTACACGAACATGCATGCACACACTCTCTCTCTCTCTCTCTAAATAAACATTTAAAAATAAATAAAGAAAACACTGCTAAAACAGTTATCTCTGGGATCAGACAGTGCAGGCTTGCAACTTAGATTTGGGGCCCACCCGCTCTGTTCAGTGTAATAATGTCTCCTCACCTCACGTGTGCAAGGGCAATGATAATATCGCCTGTGGCAACACAGAGCAGGATTTCTCAAACTTTAGCCTGTATCAAAATCGCAGAGGGCTTATTAAAACACAAACAGCGAGTTTCCACCTCCAGTGTGTCTGAGTCAGTAGAGCAGGAGTGGGGCCTGAGAATTCGCATTTCTAAGAGGTTCCCAGGTGATGCTGACGAGCCTGCTACCACACTTCGAGATCCATTCCCCCAGGGTTTGGTGAAGATAAAATGAGAGAATACAGTAGTCCCCACTTTTATCTGTGGGAGATATGTTCCAAGACGCTCAGCGGATGCCTGAAACCACAGATAGTACCAAACCTTATATATACTATGTTCTTTCCTACACCTACCTACCTGTGATAAAGTTTAACTGATAAATTAGGCACAGTTAGAGATTAGCAGTAATAACGAATAACAAAATAGAACAATTGTAACAAGATACCAAAATAAAAGTTGTATGAATGTGGTCTCTCTCTCTCTCTCTCTCTCTCTCTCTGTCATAATATCTTATGGTACTGTATTCACCCTTGTTGTGATGATGTGAGATGATAAAATGCCTAGTGACGAGGTGAAGTGAGGTGAATGACGTAGGCATCGTGACATTGTGGTAGGCTCTTACTGACCAGATGATAGGTAACAATAAGGATCGGGGCAACTGGCTGGCTGAGTTGGTTGAGTGTCCAACTTCAACTCAGGTCATGATCTCACCGTTCATGAGTTTGAGCCCCACCTTGGGCTCGCTGCTATCAGCTAGAAGCTCACTTCGGATCCTCCGTCCTCCTCTCTCTCTGCCCCTCCCCAGATCATGCTCGCACTAGCTCTCTCTCTCTCTCTCTCTCAAAAATGAATAAACATTTATTTAAAAAAAAAAAAAGAGGGCGGCTGGGTGGCTCAGTTGGTTAAGCGCCCAACGTTGGCTCAGGTCATGACCTCATGGTTCGTCAGTTCAAGCCCCACATTGGGCTCTGTGCGGACAGCACAGAGCCTGGAGCCTGCTTCAAATTCTGTGTCTCCCTCTCTCTCTGCCCATCCCCCACTCGCGGTCTGTCGCTTTCTCTCTCAAGAATAAATAAAAATTTTAAAAAATTAAAAAAAAAAAAAGAATAAGGATCATCTGCTCCCAGCACACAGTTGACCTTGGGTAACTGAAACCATGGAAAGCAGAACTGCAGATCAGGGAGACTCCTTTATTTGCAATGTGCTGAGCTTGGGACACAGTACATGCTCAAAAACCCTAGTTGTCTTTGTTGTTGTTATTGAAAAAAGCTATCTTTTCCCAGTCAAAATCTTTGAACTGAACCTCTGTGCCTAAGACAGTTTTAGGAATCCAAGAAAGTAGAGACAGACAATAATATCCGAGGAGAAGATGGTTGCAAACGAATTCCATGGACCACACTGAAACGGAGCTGGCCAATCATAAAAGTATCACAAGACTGTTGAAACAGGACAAGCTGGGGCACTTCCTTTCTGGATGGCATAAACATAATAACAACTGCATTTCTTATCATTTTTAAAATATTTATTTATTTTGGGGAGAGTGTAAGCGGACGAGGGGCAGAGGGAGGGGGTCAGAAGATCCAAAGCAGGGTCCACACGGACAGGCTGACAGCTGAGAGCCCGATGTGGGGCTTGAACTCATGAACCTCGAGATCATGACCTGAGCCAAAGTCAGACGCTCAACTGACTGAGCCACCCAGGCGCCCCACCAATTGCATTTGTGACTAGGTCCCCAGGCTTGTGCAGTGGCATCAAAATACTTCTACCTAAACTCATACTTTTCCTTCTTTAATTTCAAACCTAACAAAGTAAAGCTTATAAAGGGGAGGTGGGCCATTGTCTCATTATGAATAGCTCAACTGTTTTATCCCATTGAGAAAGACAAGCCTCATAAATAGCAATATTCTACCAGGTAAGGTTTTTTTTTTCAGTCATTACAAATACTAGTTTTTATTCAAGACAAGTGAAATAATTTGATACATGCCATTAGCTACATGGCAATTTAAAGATTCCATTCCCTCAAATCCACCTAAAAGGTGATTCCACGAAACCCACGCCCAAGGTTACGGATAATGTCTGTTTACTGGGGCCACATCAGAAAAGAGTAACTCAGAAAAGCAGGAATTCGTTAGCAAGGGTTTTAGGTTATTTTCTACATGTTTCTGCAAGTGATCAAACAAGACTTAGATTCCAATCTAGCCAATTATTTTCTTTCTTCTCTTTCTTTCTTTCTTTTCTTTTTTTTTTTTTTTTTGAAAGAAAACACAAGCAGGGGTGGGGCAGAGAGAGAAGGAGAGAGAGAAACCCAAGCAGACTCTATGCTGGCAACACGGAGCCTGACGCGGGGCTCAAACTCAGGAACCGTGAGATCATGACCTGAGCGGAAATCAAGGGTCAGATGCTTAATTGACTGAGCCATGCAGAAGCCCCCAGCCAACATTTTCTGAGCACCTACAAATGTGTCAAGCCTTGTGCTGGATGCTTATCCAAATGTATTTTATCAACCCCCACGACAGTAAGCAAATCTAATCTTTATTAAGGCGATAGAGGCTTAATACCATCATAGAATGGAGTAAAGTCGGCAGGAAGCATGAAAACATGAGAATTATCCACCCACCTCTTATTCGTAGTGAGTAATTTGATATTTATTTTAAAGAAAGGTTGGTTTGAATGTCAGAATCCTCACACTGACTTTCATTTTGCTCCATTAGTATAGCTCAGTAGCTTTCAAGCTCTCATGTGCATAACAATTAATATGACGGATTGTACATTCAAAACCAAAGGTACCATACCTTCTAGTTGATTTAAGGGCCTTTCAAGGATATTTTAGACTGTAGGGGATTTTTATCTTAAAGGTTGACTTTCAAAACTCATTCTTACATAGAATAAGACTTTTATGAACATTTTAAGCTAAAAGTTTTTGGCTATCCGAATCCTAAACATGTCAATGTAATGTCCAATTCTCTTTCACACAGTATTAAGAGTGAACCTCAATGAGGAATCAAGCCCGGGGGGATGGTCCTGAAGCTCAGGGGATGGTCTTAAAGAAATGGCACCATGGTTGAATCAGACCTGAAGATAGCCTTCAGGATTACATTGGAGGTATTTTCATCAGTATTTTTCAACAAATATTTATTTGGCATTGAATGCAAGGCAAGAACTGCTCTAGGTACTAGGGATACAACAGTGAATACTGCACAAATTGCTGCTCTCAGGGAGTTTACATCTTAGAATCAGAAGAGACAGACAACAGATATATGTGTGTATGCAATATATCATGGTCAATTTCATGATGTGAAGCAGTTTAAAGGGATAAAAAGTTACAGCAGGGGCTTGTTATTTCATCTACCACCATCCGAGAAGGAGAACAACCATGAGAATGGTGTCCCACCAATAGAGGGAAGAAATTGTAGTATTTTGGAAAAAAAAAAAAAAAGTGACCAGCTGTGTGGCACGTGGAAAACAAACCGAATAAGATGAAAACTGAGAAATGATCGTTGGATTTGGCAACATGGAAGTCACCGGCCCTGACACGGTGCTGTGGTGGACTGATAAGAGACAGAAGCCTGACCACAGTGGGTTTGATAAGAGCAGGGAAGATAGTAAGGAAGAAACAGCTACTGGGGAGCACTGCTCAACTGGCAACAGAGAAACGGTAGAGTTGTCAGAAAGAAATGTGCAATAAAGGGAGAGAAACATGAGCACATGTTTGAATGCGTTTTGGCCCTGGTCACGATCTCTGGGTTTTGAGAGTTAGAGCCCCCGCATCACGGTCTGCACTGACATCACGGAGCCTGCATGGGATTCTCTCTCTCCCCCTCTCTGCCCCTCCCTTGCTCATGCTGTCTCTGTCTCTCTCAAAAATAAATAAATAATGCTTCTGTCTTCTCATTGAAACAAGAAACCAGACTATCTGCTGAGAATGAGAAAGGGCAGGAGGTGCTAGTGGCTTGTGGAACGAGAAAAGGGCATGAAAAGGATCCACTAAGAGAATGGGAGAATGAATTGGCCCGGAAGAAACAGTGGGATTTCCCAGCGGCTCCAAGGGCTCACCTGAAGGCAGTGAGCATGCGGACTGCATCTGGTGAGCTGGCTGGCTGGGAGGCCGTCTCTAGAACAGCAGGCAGGATGGAGGTCCTAGGATGCTGTACCTCTATCTGAGGGCATGCTGTGTTATCTCTCGCTTCGTGTAAGCATCTTCATAAATTTCTATGACCTTTGCCATTAAAGAAGGTTGACATCCTCTAGCAGGGACTGTTTGCATCTTTGCATCAATCACGAACGCTGTCCATTGTGACAAGCAAGCAAGGAGAGAATAGCCTAGCATTATTCTTCAGGCACCTTGCCAATATTGTGAAGTCAGAGACCCTCCTTATTCATTCTCCAGGAATAAAACAAACAGCTCTGCCTGCTAGAAATAGAAAGCATTTCGCTAGGGCCTCAAAGCCGGTATCTCTAAACCCACGCTGGTTTTCCCCTACCCAAGTCAGGTTCTCCTCCTAATTCATGGCCTGATACCTATTTAATATCCTGAATCTCATTAGACTCATCTACATATGAAAAAAATATCATTATTTTGCTTCTAAACCTTTGATGGCTCCTCATTTCCTAAATGATAAGTTATTTTTTAAAGTTTATTTATTTGGCGAGAGACACAGACAGCACAAGCGGGGGAGGGGCAGACAGAGAGGGAGAGAGAAAATACCAAGCAGGCTCCATGCCACCAGCGCAAAGCCTGACGCAGGCTTGAACTCACGAAACCGTGAGATCACGACCTGAGCCAAAACCAAGAGTCGGACGCTTACCCGACTGAGCCACCCAGGTGCCCCTCCTAAGTGATAAGTTTTAAATTCATGAGCCCAATCTGGGGAGCCCTTCTAGTACATCCTTCTCACACTATCTATGCCCATCCATCTTATACCCTGGACCTACCTTCCTGTGTTACACACCTACCTCAGGAGGTAATTTAGGCTCCCAAGAGAACAAAAATAGCTGAGATGCTTTTAGTAAGGAAAGTTTTAGCCAATTCCTATCAAGATCCTTGCCCTGGAATAACTAAGAGAAGACTTCCCATCATTTATGCCAGGAGAGCCTCTCACACCGATTTTCCACACTGGTAATATGGCTTTCAAGATGTCTCTGTTCTCGAACACAGCCTCAACTAAGAGAACGTCTAAAATTGAGTCTCCATCGCCAACATCTCAACTGTGGATCTGGGGAACTATGGCTCAATTTATTTCAACTAAGATAACATATTTTCTTTACTTCTGTTTTAGCAGTGTATCCAGGAAACAAGCACGCAGATGGAATGAGCTTTATTGCAGGAAATGCCTGCGACAGATAAAGGGAGGACGGGCAGGAGACGGGAGGGGCAAGGAGAGTCTTCAGACTGCAATGTAGGTCTGACAACTGTGAAAAGGAAGGATAAAGGTAGGAAAATTGGGGGGGAAGAACCTCAGGCTGCAGCCCAGAGCTGAGAAACCATGAGCCATGCCCATGGGTTGTGCCAGAACAAAGTCCATGCCAGGAATCCCCAGCTCTATTATTATTATTATTATTATTAGTCATTATTGGGTGGGAACATCCTGAAGGAAGTGTGGCCTCAGGAGGAAGGTTGCAGCTGATCCCAAAGGTAGGGCAGCTTGGGGCTGCCACCTCATGGCACTAATTCCAGAAAGTTCTCTCTTCTGGGGCAATCTGTGTGCACACTTTCGTGGCTGCCACAATCATCTTCATTATCTCTATTCCTAATCTTAATACTCTCTTTTTGCAATCATTACCAACAGACAAAGTTACCATCGTTGGAATTTCTTTTCTTTTTTTTTTCGTTTTTGGTCTGGAGTCAACTATTTTTTTTTCTCCTTACCATCTTTGTCATTTTGATTTTGATTTATTTTTATTTTTTTAATGATTTCAGGAATAGAATTTAGTGATTCATCATTTACATATAACACCCAGTTCTCATCCCAACAAGTGCCCTCTTTAATGCCCCTTGCCCATTTAGCCCATCCCCCCACCCAACACCCTGCCAGCAATCCTCAGTTTGTTCTCTGTATCTAAGAGTCTCATATGGTTTGTCTCCCTCTTGGTTTTAATCTTATTTTCGCTTCTCTTCCCTTATGTTCATCTGTTTTGTACCTTAAATTCCACATATGAGTGAAATCACATGATGTTTGTCTTTCTTTGACTGACTTATTTCACTTGGCATGATACACTCTAGTTCCATCCATGTTGTTGCCAATGGCAAGATTTCATTCTTTTTGATTGCTGAGTAATACTCCATTGTGTGTGTGTGTATATATATATATATATATATATATATACACATGTGGTATAGATGTGGTATATATATCTATATATAGATGTGGTGTATATCTTCTTTATCCATTCATCAGTCGATAGATATTTGGACTCTTTCCATAATTTGGATATTGTCGAAAGCGCTGCTGTAAACGCTGGGGTGCAGATACCCCATCAAATCAGCACTTCTGTATCCTTTCAATAGGAACCTAGTAGTGCAATTGCTGGGTCATAGGGTAGCTCTATTTTTAATTTTTTGAGGAACTTCCACACTGTTTTCTAGAGTGGCTGCACCACTTTGAATTCCCAACAGTGCAAAAGGATTCTTCTTTCTCCACATCCTCGCCAACATCTGATGTTGCCTGAGGTGTTAATGTTGGCCATTCTGACAGGTGTCAGGTGGTATCTCATTGTGGTTTTGATTTGTATTTCCCTGATGATGAGTGATGTTGAGCATTGGTTCACATCAGTTGGCCATCTGGAGGACTTCTTCGGAAAAGTGTCTGTCCATGTCTTTTGTCCATTTCTTCACTGGATTATTTGACTTTTGGGTGTTGAGTTAACAAGTGCTTTATAGATTTTGGATGCTAACCCTTTATCTGATATGTCCTTTGCAAATATCTTCTCCCATTCCATTGGTTGCCTTTTACTTGTGCTGATTGTTTCCTTCGCTGTGCAGAAGCTTTTTGTCTTGATGAGGTCCCAATAGTTCATTTTTGCTTTGGTTTCCCTTGCCTCCAGAGACATGTCAAGTAAGAAGTTGCTGTGGCTGAGGTCAAAGAGGTTGTTGCCTGTTTTCTCCTCTAGGATTTTGATGGCTTCCTGTCTTATGTTTAGGTCTTTCATCCATTTTGAGTTTATTTTTGTGTATGGTGTAAGAAAGTGGTCCAGGTTCATTTTTCTGCATGTGGCTGTCCAGTTTTCCCAACACCATTTGCTGAAAAGATTTTCTTCCATTGGATACTCTTTCATGCTTTGTCAAAGATTATTTGGCCATATGTTTGCAGGTCCTTTTCTGGGTTCTCTATTCTGTTCCATTCATCTGAGTGTCTGTTTTTGTGCCAGTACCATACTGTCTTGATGATTACAGCTTTGTAATACAGCTTGAAGTCCGGAATTGTGATACCTCCAGCTTTGGCTTTCTTTTTCAGGATTGCTTTGGCTATTCGGGGTCTTTTCTGGTTCCATACAAATTTTAGAATTGTTTGTTTTAGCTCTGTGAAGAATGCTGGTGTTATTTTGATAGGGATTGCCTATCTTCAGAATTTCTACAAACTTTTATACATCAGATCCTTACTGACACTGTTCCCTCCCTCTGCCTTTACTTTCCTTCTGTGCCTTGTTATCACCAACTCTTTCTTGAATAGCTAGTCAACTAATTCTTACTTTATGATATCTTCCACACCCCAGCTCCCTTTCTGTCCCCCACAGATGTTGGCAATACTTTGGTAAAGCATTTATAATATTTTAGTAAGTTGTTTCCATGCATTTACAATGCTAAACTTGAAAACTCCTTTCGTGAGGGAAGCATTTTTATTCATTTTTCTATCCCTGAGTCCATGATTACCAAATCATATACCGGGGTGCCTCAGACACAGAATCCGAAGCAGGCTCCAGGCTCCAAGCTGTCCACACAGAGCCCAATACGGGGCTCGAACTCATGAACTGCAAGATCACGACCCAAGCCGAAGTCAGCTGCTTAACAGACTGAGCCACCCAGGTGCCCCAAGATTTTATCTTTATTTTTTTAATGTTTTTTTATTTGAGAGAGAGAGTGTGTGTGACTGGGGGAAAAGGACAGAGAGACAGAGAGAGAATCTCAAGTAGGTTCCATGCTGAGATTCAATATAGGGCTCGATCTCATGACGCTGGGATCAGGACCTGAGCCAAAATAAAGAGTCAGAGGCTCAACTGTTGGGTCACCCAGCTGTCCCTCTACTAAGTATTTTATAAGCATGATGTCACTTATCCTTCCAATAGCCCTGTGAGGTAATTAACATTGTGGTCTCCATTATAAAGATTGGGAAACTGTGATTGTGACATGGAGTCATGGAGTCACTTTCAAGAGACAGCATGACTAGAAAGTCATGGAGCTGAGATGCCAAAGCCCATTCCATTAACCACTACATTCTACATACAAACTCCCAAAAGATTTTCAAAATAACAAGTGGGGAACTTGATGGAAAATAATAGAATCACATTCCCTTTATTGCAGTATATATAGAGAGAATGACCTTTTGAGAGTTAAGTAGATGAATTCGTTATGAGATACTTTTTCAACAACTATTATGAAGTATCTGCTGTGTGCAAAATGCGACAAGGGATACAAAGATGAATAAGAAATTGTTCTGAAACTGACAATTTTGAAACAAAGACAAAGTCCTTTTCACAACAGTTTCATATTTTCAAGATACTTTGCTATTCTGATCTCAGTCTACCAATGAACCTTTTCTCTTATATCTATATTTTTCAGAGAAGCTCCTAGGGATTTAGCTTTGTCCGTTCAATTAGCTTTTTCATAGTAAGGTTGAAGTTTTTACTGAACTTGCCCTACCTACATTTGAGCAGCTTTGGACAACTGAGACAGGATCTCCCATTCCCTCTTTCCTCCCCTTTCCAGTTGAAGACGGTATAAGGATCGATGCCCATTGGAAGTTGGTTAAACACACCGGCTGTTGTATCAAAGTGTGAATCACCGTTTTGGACACCTGAAACTAACATCTAGTTAACTAACTAGAATTTAAATAAAAACGTAACAAAATAATTGGTGAAGCAGCAAGTAGGGGACTAGTGTTCTGCTGCCCTCCGTTGGCAGGGCCAGGGAGGACCAGAAAAACAGGACTCACCAGGCACAGGCGAATCGATTTCCTCAGGTTACCAGAACTGGAATCATGCAAGGTCTTTTGAAATGAAGTCTGGGACTCCACTACTCACTGCCAAAATCTGCTTCTTGTGGAATCTGCCCCCCATGTGAGTTTCACACTCCTTACAATTGAACTAGGCTAGATTCAGGGTATTTGGACAAAACATTCAGATTGAACTGTATGTCTTTTTAAATGTTTATTTATTTATTTTTGAGAGGCAAAGCACAAGCGGTGGAGGGGCAAAGAGAGACAGACAGAATTTGAAACAGGCTCCAGGCCCTGAGCTATCAGCACAGAGCCTGACCCAGGACTTGAACTCACGTTGAGCTGAAGTCGGACGCTCAGTCGACTGAGCCACCCAGGCACCCCTGACCTGTATGGGTTTATTTATTTATTTTGAGAGAGACAGAGACAGAGAGAGACAGACAGAGAGACCACAAGTAGGGGAGAAACAGAGAGGGAGAGAAAGAGAATCCCAAGCAAGCTCCACACTGTCAGCACAGAGCCCAGTGCAGGGCTCAAATTCATGAAATGCGAGCTCATGACCTGAGCTGAAATCAAGAGTCAGATGCTTAACTGACTGAGCCACCCGGGCGACCCAGGAGCTGTATGTTTATAGTCCGTAATTCGTTAAGGTAAAACTATGGGCTACAAGTCTTATGTTGTTCTGACAGGTGGGAAAGCTGGCATCTAGTTAGGATTCTGATGCTAACCTTTAGTAAGTCACTTAACCAGCCTGAGTCTGAGATTTTATTTGATCTCTTGTTTTACAACCTTGAAGCTCTATGATTGTATTCTACTGAACACGGTCACAAAATAATTTAAGAGACTATTACTGGACCCTTAAAAAGCAGGGAAAAAAAAGTGCTATAAATAATGAATATAAAACCCTAAAAATATAAAAGAAAACTTTAGAAGGCACCATTTCAGCCCTGCACAAGCACATATCCAAAGCCTTCCAGAATTCTGTGTGAATAAATGTAAAATAAGGGATTTGGTCTTATCTTAATGATTATAATACCAGCAAAAGTGGACCAGACTAAGTCCATATCTGGACAAACTGATGAATTTTACATGGTCTATGTGACAGTTGTAATGTTATCAATATCAGTGAAGAAGACATGATAAATCGAAGATGACATAAAATAATTTTATCATCGTGTAATCATGTTGTATTGTTTAACTGCAAATACACTTAATTTTTTGATGTAACCATGCAAGTTCAAATTGTGACCACAAATACCAATGCAGTATTGGTGATGAGTTGAGATGATGGCTTTTCCTGGCTGACACTCTTTTCCTTAGAACATTCAAACCATCAGGAAAAGTAAAGAACTAGCTATGGAAGGCTAATATAGACTCCCGGCTAAGATTTCCAAGTGGAAACTAAGTTTTCAAACTTCCCTTGTACCTTCATGGTGTTATAAGAGGTTGAGATAGAATCCAAGAAGTTGACCAAAGTAAGCTTCTTCAGAATCTACATTCTTAAAACAGAAGGATTTTTTTTAAGATATGGCTGTGGACACACATCTCTGAGAGTTGTTTTGATACTCTAAGAGTAGAAAACTTGAGACAAAAATCTCTCATCAATTCAGAAGCAAAAGTTTCTCAGAAATTTACAGGCAAAAATCCTCAACAATATACTAACAAACTGAACCTATCAATATATAAAAAGAATTGTATTTCACAGATAAGTGAGGTTTATTTCAGGAATGTGATGCTATAAGAAACTTTCCCCCTAAGATTGAAAACATGGCAAGGATGTCCATTCTCACCACTCATACCCAATCCAGTACAGAAAGATCTAGCCATTGCAATAGGGCAAGAAAAGGAAACAAAGGAATACAGATTGGAAAAAAAGAAATAGAACTATCCTATTTTCAGATGACATCGCTGTCTATGTAGAAAACACCAAGGAGCCTATCAAAACGCTGCTAGAACTAACAAATTTAGCAAGGACACAAGATATGGGATCAACACCCACAAAATAATTGTATCCTATATATTACCAACAAAAACATGGAAACCAAAATTAGAACACAATACTATTCACAATTCAGTAAAAAAACAAGGAAATCTAACAAAACACAAACAGGATCTGCATACTGAAGATTACAAAACATCAAGAAAAGAAAACAAAGAAGATCGAAATGAATAGACAGACATATCGTATTAATGGACTGGAAGACTCACTACAGCAAAGATGTTAGTTTCTCCTCAACTTGATCTACAGGTTTGATGTAATTCCTATCAAAGGCCCAGCAAGGTTTTTTGCAGATATAGATAAACATATTCTAAAATTTATATGGAAAGGCAAAGGAACTAGAATAGTTACAATTTTTACGAAAAATAAAGTGAGAGGAATCCGAGATTATGACTCATTCGATTTCTAAAGCAAGCAAGACAATGTGCTATTAGAGAAGGAAGAGACATATAGACCAATGTAACAGAACACAGAATGCAAAAATAGATTAACACAAATCCATCCAATTGATTTTTGATAAAGCTACAAAAACAATTCAGCGGAGGAAGGACAGCTGTTTTCAACAAGTTGTGCTAGAACAATTGGGCACCCATAGGCAAAAAAATAATAATAACTTTGATCTAATCCTCACACCCCATACAAAAATTAATTCAAAATGGATCATGAAGGAGCACCTGGGTGGCTCAGCCAGTTA
This sequence comes from Felis catus, assembly GCF_018350175.1. Lineage (NCBI taxonomy): Eukaryota > Metazoa > Chordata > Mammalia > Carnivora > Felidae > Felis > Felis catus. The sequence goes on from NC_058386.1 coordinate 37,999,069, forward strand.
AGTGTAGGACTCTTGATTTTGACTCAGGTCATGATCTCATGGCTGTGAGATTGAGCCCTGTGTTGAGCTCCACACTCAGCATGGAGCTCCTCTCCGTTTCCCTCTGTCCCTCCCCTGCTCTTGCGTGCACATGCACACTCTCTGTCAAAGCAATAAATAAATAAAATGAAAATAAATAAATGACAGATGAATTTAAATATAAATTGAGAAATTATAAAATTTTAGAAGAAAACATAGGAGAAGATCTTTGGGACCTAGTTCTAGGTGATGACCTATTGTTTAAATGTGACCCGAAAAGCATGTCGCTTCTAAAAAGGAATTCATAAATTAGACTTCGTCAAAATTAAAAACTTTTATGCTGCAAATAATACCCTATTGTGAAGATGAAAAGACAAGCTACAGACTGGGAGAAAATTGCAAACCATATATCTAAAAAAGGCCTTATATCTAGAGTCTGTAAATAACCCTCAAAATGCAACCGTTTTCGCTTTCACAAATAACTCCATTATAAAGTGGGTAAAAGACATGAAAAGATACTTCTACAAAGAGAAGATCCAGATGGTGAGCAGCACATGAAAATGTTCAAAATCATTAGCCTTTAGGGAAATGGATACTAAAACCACAATGAGGTACCACCACATACCTTTTGAAAAGCTAAACTAAATATTAGTGATAATGCCAAATCGTGGCAAAGATATGAAGACACTGGAACTCTCATACACTGCTGGTGGGAATGTCAAATGGTCCAACCACGCTAAAAAATAGTTTGTTTCGCACAAAACTAAACGTGCACTTACACGACCCAGCAATCACGCTGTTGGGCATGATGTCAGAGGAATGGAAATGTATGTTCACAAAAACACCTGCATTTGAATACTCACAGTGGCTTTGTTCACAATAGCAAAAATACTAGAAAGAGCCCAAATGGTTTTCAACAGGCAAATCATTGAAAACACTCTGGGACATACATACAATGGAATACTGACCAGCAATAAAAATGAAGGAACTATATAATGATATGTGCAACAACCTGGCTGGATCTCAAGGGCATTGTACGTAATAAAATGTCTCAAAGGTTACAAACGTGTGACTCCATTTATATAGCATCCTTGAAATGACAAAGCTATAGAAATGGTGAACAAATTAGTGGTCTCCAGGGGACTGGGACAAGAGTAGGGTAGTGAGTGGCTATAAATTTCGAGGTAGTATGAGGGAGTTCTTTTGTGACAATGGAATCCTTCTGCATCGTGACTGTAGGGATGTATTATCTATAAGCTCTATAAAATGCCATCATCGCAGAAAGCTGGGTGAAGGATATGTGAAAACTTTTATAACTTTTTTGCAATTTCCTATGAGTCTATAATTATTTCAACAGAAAATGTTTTGTGTAAATGTAATGAAACGGACTGTTGTTGCACAAATATGCATAACTGGTATGTTTCTGAGGCCCTGGGGTTATTCAACTCCCTAGAAAACTTGAAGAGCAGGCTCAGATCCCAGCTGGTATTGGATGATCAAAAGATTCTCCATTATACTAAGCACTTCTGGCTTCTGTGCAAAATCAGCAAGTCAATTTGGCAGAAGAAGATGATGACTTAATATCAGGGCCTTCAGAACCATTTCTCAGTCTATCTTTCCAACCTCATCTCCATCCATCCACACAAAGAACATGACACATAGATGTAGTGGACTACTTGTTTTTATTCCCCTTGGAGAGAATGCATATGATCACAGCTCCAAGTCTTTTTCTGCTTCCTATTTCTGGGAAGACCCCTTCCCTTATTCTCTGCTGGTGAAACCCGCCTGTATCCGTCTCAGATGCCCTTCCTTCTTAAAAGAGTCCATTCTTGTCAGGCAAAACGATTTGCTTCCTCTCTCCCGAAGAACTTATTACATTGTAATACAGAGTTTTTGATCAGTTTAAACTGTAAGTTACTAGTGGAAAGGAACCACATCGTACTTATCCCTTAGACAGTGTCCGGCATCATGCCTATCTAAGGGATAAGTAGGCCAGGGATAGTGTCTCAACAGACTTTTGTGATGACGTTAATTTAATGTAATTAAAATGAATAGAGAGGAATCCTCAACTTTACCAGCTAGCACCCGAGTATTCTATGTGAATAAAAAGATTTAGAGATAATAAGTTTGGAAAAATAGATCTCTTCCCTTCATACAGATAGGCCAAAAGTTAAGAGAAGTCAAGGACCCATTAGTGGCCTGGATTAGACAACACTTGGCACAAAAACAAGAAAGGAAGAAGCCCTTTGTAGAGGGAAAAATGAACGTTAGTCTCACTCAATTTAAAGGGTTCGTAACGTGTAGATAGAAGGAAAACGGAATCCCAAGACACTAGGACACGTGATATCCTTTTCTCACTTGAAAAAAACTATCAATTCACTGTTGACTGTTGTTCTGTAGCAAACAGACCAGTGATGGGCTTCACTTGGACTCTGAGGCTACCAATTGGACCAACTGATTACCCAAATCCTCAGGGGTGATTAGTATTACAAAGAATTAGAATACGTGTTGGGGAATCTGGGTGGCTCAAATAGTTAAACATCCAACTCTTGGTTTCGGCTCAGGTCATGATCTCACAGTTGCATGAGTTTGAGCCCCGCATCCAGCTCTGCGCTGATACCAAGAAGTCAGCTTGGGATTCTCTCCCTCTCCCTTCTCTCTGCCCTTCCCCCATTTGCTCTGTCTCTGTCTCTCTCAAAATAAGTAAATAAACTTAAATAAAAAAGAATAAGAATACATGTTAAGGAAGAATAACGGAAGAGAAAATGGCTAAAACACTTTCAACTTACGCATCCCTGACTTTGAAATATATCCAGAATAAAGCCAGTTCTCACGACCACCACTGCCACTGTCCTGGTCCAACCTGTCATTGACCCTCCCCTGGACCATGGAAATAGCTTTCAACTTGGCATAATTGTGTGCTCTGTTTTCAGCTCAGGGGCCACAGCTGTGAAAATGTAGTCAATTCCTATCACTACTGTGCTCAAACCTTTCAAATGCTTCCCATGTCCCTGAGAGAAGAAGTAAAGACGTCCCCAGAATTTATAAAACTTGACAAGATCTGTCTTATCCTGTTATTACCTGCTAACCTTATCTCCTACTATTCCCTCTCTTATACACCCTGCTGCAACCATACTGGTCCCTTACTGTGCCTCAAATATTCTAAGCACGCTCATTTCTCAGGGCCTTTGTCCTTTCTTTCCCCCTTTCTGGAATGTCATTCCCCGCCCCCCCCCCACAACTCTTCCACTAACCCCTAACTTCTTGTGGGTTACTCAACGATAATCCTGACTCTGAAATTCCAACTTCCTACGCTGCCATTTGACGCTGATTTATGTTTTCTCCCTGGCATAAATGATATATTTTATTCATTTACCTTGTTTTCTACTCTAAGATACCACATCATTATGCTCATCAAAATAAGAACTGCGGGGGCTCCTGGATGGCTCAGTCAGTTAAGCGTCTGACTCTTGATTTCAGCTCAGGTCATGATCTTGTGGTCATGGGATCAAGCTCCATGTCGGGCTCCATGCTTAGCACGGAGCCTGCTTGGGATCCTCTCTCTCTCCTTCTCTCACTGCCCCTACCCGACGCTCTCTCTCTGTCTAAATAAATAAATAAACATTAAAAAAAAGAAGAAGAATTGTTATTTACTTGGTCCCAGGCACTGGGGTGAGGCCTGTGTGTGTGTTACTTCATTAAGATTTCCACAACTGCCCCATGAGTAGGGTAATACTACTCCTATTTTTCAAATTAAGAAACAGGCTTAGATCAATGGCTCTCCTAGTGTATTTGAAATCTGCAGTGGATCCTTATTTTTCTACTCCCTTCTACTTAAGACCAAATTGATTTCAGCAGAAGTTATAGAATAATCAATAATAATCATTATTTTCTGGATTCACACTTTAGTTGTAAAACAAAAAACAATTGAAAAAAAAGAAATTTCAATGTGAGAAACCAAGTGAAATAATTCAAGTCCTGTGTGTCTGTGTGTGTGTGTATGCGCACGCCTTTAAGATCACTTTACCATCATTGCTTATTTCAAATCTACTGTTTAAATACAAGAATGTGGCGTACCTCAGGAACGGGAGATGTGAACAGCACATCAAATGAGCTCAAGTAATTCTGAACCTTTACTTACTCTTTCTACAGTCTATACAAATGCATGTAGCTGAGTCCGTGTGTGTGTTAGAATAACTAAGGGTTTTCAACTTTTCTTTGCTGTTTATTTATTTTTGAGAGAGAGACAGAGAGAGAGAGAGAGAGAGAGAGAGAGAGAGAGAGAGAGAGAGAAAGCATATGTGCAAGTGGAAGAGGGGCAGAGAGAGAGGGAGACACAGAATCCAAAGCAGGCTCCAGGCTCCGAGCTGTCAGCACAGAGCCTGACACGGGGCTCGAACCCACGAACCGTGAGATCATGACCTGAGCCGAAGTCGGACGCTCAACCGACTGAGCCACCCAGGCGCCCCACTAAGGTTTTTCAAATTTGCCACATTAATGTTTGTGGTCGATGTTTGCTGAACGATCAATAAGTAAACTGTGCTTACGTATCACTACTTTTCTATTTATCATGTACTAATCCTGCTCTGGGTATATCCTGGGCCACTCCTTGGAAAGTCCCCCAGGGCTACCACCTCCAGGGTTCAAACCAGACGTGACCCTACTGACTACGTCTCTTATCACCTGTACTCCTCCTTCCTTATGCTTCACAAGGCAGATCTGGTTTTCTTGATGTTTTTCTTTCCATGTGGGCACAAGCTTTATTCTGTTTCTGTGATGCATTCTGTGTTAAGAACTAGACATTTACTTTCCATTCTACCCTGTCGTTGGTGTGAAATTGACCTATTTCTTCACTGTCATTATACTCTGCCATTTGAGGGAAAACGAATCTGTACCAAAAACCAAAGCAAACACCACTTGTTTCTGAAATACTATTTGATTTTGAACACATGAATATGTTTTGTGGTCAGTTTTCTCCCCTATCATTTATTCCCCAACACAGTAACAAATAATTTTGTCAGTTAGATACGGGCTTATGATATAACATTTTTAAAGTAGGGGCCATGGCTATCTGGGTTCTGAACTAGGGTACACGTGTGGCACCATTTTCATTTCTACCAGACATCAAAAACAGTGATACTTCTCCAGGGAGCTTTGCCTTATTAGTACATCCCAGCAGCCAGAGAAAGGTGACATTTCAACCAATGGGCAGGAAAAAGCTTTAATTTTTTTATGATTCTAGTGGAAACAGTATCTCTTAGAAAGGTATGCTTGACTTAAAAGAAATTTAAAAAATAAACGTATGCTTGACGTAAACACTTTACTTACGTTGTAATGTGAAAAAATTAAGGGCATGAAACCATCAAAGATATTTTGACACTTCAGTATTAAGTTATTTGAAAAAAAATGCTAAATCACGGAATTTAGATATCTAGTCTCATATCCACAGGACCAATGCATCCATTAACATTAACATGGTTTCTGCTGTTTTCCAGGATGTTTTGGGGCTATTTTGTTATGCATTATAAAGTCTTCTGCTATTACTTGGAAATGCTCCAACACATCTCATAAGCAAATATGACTAATAATTAGATTATTTTAAATGGCAAAAGATTGGCAAAAAATAAATGTCTAACAGGATGAGATCAGCACATTATAACATATCTACCAATGCAACTAAACTCTACTCAGATATTAAAAATAAGTAAGTTAGTTGAACTTTCTGTAGCCATGTTCTACTCTTTCATTTATTCAAGAAATAGTCACTGATGATCCATCTGATGCCAAAAATCTGTGCTAGGAATCACTGGTAAGCAAAATGTACCCTGTTCCTGTTCGTATGCAACTTCTTCTTAACTGACCAGCAAAATCATAAAATCAAAATGTATGATAAACCAGTATCATGAAAGGAAAATCCTAAATAATCTAAGAAAAGATGACAGGGGTACCTGATATCAACAGAGACAGAAAAGTGTTTTCTAAAGTAAATTTTAGGTTATAATAATGTTAATGACAACATTTTTAAAATGTCTTCACATTTGTAAATTTCAAAGTACTTCATAGGAGTCATTTTTGCTTTGTTTTGTTTTTCACTACGTTGTCTAAAACGCTCCATGGAAACAAATAATAATACATGAACCAGAAAACTAGAGAAGATGGGTTGTTATTTTTTAGATTAAATATTGCAAAACTGAGCCTTAAGTTCTATGAAATTGATTTTAGGGTCTATCAAAAATATGGCTAAAGATGTACAGAACTTCTTGTGAACATTACAGCCCAATAAAAGCGAGGAGGCTTGAAGTATACCTTTAATGTTCAAAACTAGCACTTTTAACATGAGACATCAACTCTCACTGCCAAAAGTGCTCGATCGAGATTAATCTGGACAATTTCCTCAGAAGATCATGTTATTTGTCAGAAGTATGTCTAATTCAGTGTATTACACAATCTGCAAAAACAGTAGCGATTTAATGTAGAGGAAGGGCATCGGCACAAGTTGAGAGCATTTAGAAGACATGCTAATTTGCAACCCTTGCACTTAACAGCAACTTGCTAAACATGAAAACTACAAAACTACCTTTCTTTTTAATTAAAAGGAAACCTAGAGAAGTTAATTGACCATTCACTCAGTGAGTATTTATGGAGTGGGTATAGAAGACACTGTACTAAGTCATCAATCATCAACCCACATTGCAGCTTTTTGGAAGAACGACACTGTCTACATTAGGAGGCTATTACTGGGAAGCCATTAGGACATAGTCTGTCCTTCACATGCAGTGGCCCACTTTAAAGCCCTGTATTGTCACAGGCAGCGGTAAATACAGGCATCTGGGACTCTCAGGGGAGGGGGTGGGGACTTTCAGGTGAAGTGGGAAGTCATTACTCTGAAACACTGTGAATTTAGAAGGAGCCACTGACAAACTATTTTGCTACCGTGTGTGCTTGTAAGACGAGGTATCATTAGGAAAAGCCACATAAAGCCGTTGCAGCTGTGTTATATAAAAAGTGGGGATGATTTAATAGAAAATGTCATCCTTTGCAGAATGCTGATTGCCTATTTTTTTTCCATAAAGCCCTCTCATCAGAGGGACTCCAGCAGCTGCGAGAAGGCATCCTGTCACTGATGTTCCCAGACGTCCCGGCGCACAAAACTCTCCATGTGCTGTTTGGCATCTAAACCATTCTTCTTTCTTTTCCTTCCCCCCCCCCCCACCCCTTCGTACTCCACTATGGAATTTGGAATATTGTCTTTTTGTGAGGATGGAGCAAGGGTTGGCTTTTTGACACTGGAATTTCAGCGTAAACAAGAAAAACATCTGCCAGAGCCACAAGTCGCTATTTTTCTGGATTCTGGATCAAGAAGCCCTAAAGCTGTAACAATTCGATAATTCTATAATGTTAAGGATTTCTCCCTAACAGATGGCAGTCATTACAAGTTACTGTAGACCATAACTCTTTGGAGGCTAAGATAAAAATTTGCGCCACACAAAAGAGAAAAGAGATTTGACAGAGAAGAGGCAGGGTCAAGTGCTTGTTTAATCACGTTAGAATTCTCCAACTAGAAAGTTCTATTTTCTCATAATTAGTTTTAGAAAGGTGACTTGGTCGTAAATTTTACATCATACAATCACGTCTTCACTGAGTTCAAAATAATCCCGTAATTCTTGGCGAATGTTTTACTTTCAGTAATTTAGAGTTTATTGTCACTAAGAGGATAACGGTGTATGCTATCTGGGTGTACAAAATGCTACAAAGGAAATATGCCATGCTCTACCATGGCCCCAAATAATGGTCAGTGCCATGCATATAGTGGGGATTCACTTCTTCGTCAATTCATTCCTCCCACAAATAAGTAATGAGCCTCTCCTTTCTCGGGTACTGACCTAGGTGTTGAAGGTGCAACTATGGACATGAGAAACAAAAGTTTCTTTTCTCCTTGTGCTTATCACCACTTGAAACACACACACACACACACACACACACACACACACACACCCCAATGTTAAATTAAGGACTGACGTACCTTAGGGGTTGTACACTTTGATACTAAGACTCTACTGTGCCTCCCAGGATCCCTGCCTCCTGGTATTTACACCAGAGGATGGCGGAATATGCCACCCCCCAAATACCCTTCTTTGCCACCAGGATTATTTTGAGAAACGGGAGACCCGGAGAAGGTCTGAAAGCAGAGTAAAAGTCACCCTTTTGTAAGGGACATTTACAGGTATAAAGGAAGAGAAGGATGACTGTAAATCATAGGAGACTCTCATCCATGGAGAAGGCACAGAATTAAATCTGCATAATAAACCTTATTTAATTTACCTTACTTCTCTAGGTCACCGCTGAGCCTCTGATGGGAACCCAGTCCTGACCAACAACCTTGACTGCAGTTTTGCCTCGACTTGTGACCCACAAGGGACTGGGGGACAATAAACATTGTAGAATTTTTTAGACGACAGAGAAAACTGACACAGAATTGCGATCTCGCTTTTACATCACAGACCTAACTACGACTCATCAAAATAAAAGACCGCAAAGTCTTTTTTGGATAATTACGTTAGATCTTCTGTGAAGGCATAGTTTCAAAAGTATTGCATCGTTGGGTCAAATAATTGTTTTGTGTCAATACTTGTCACACAGGTCCTAGTGGCCTACACTAATCACATGGAATGAGCCAACCACAGAGGACCGGCCTTGTCTTTACTGAATGAACTCATTTATAAACAAACCCGTGAAGGTCCCAATTCTGCTCCTCACTCAATGAGCCAAGACCACGGGCCCATCTAAATGGCTTAATTGCACTTCATGAGTACAGACCAATTTATCAAAAGCTTTCACTAACTTCATCTCTCATAGTCCTAAGTCAGTGAGAGAAGAATGTCCCCCAGGTTTACAACAAGGGATGTGAGGCTGAGAGAAGGGACAAACTAAAATCATATCATTAGTAAGCGGCAGAAGTGGGACTCAAGCCACCACATGTCATCAGAAAGATAATGCACTGCTTGTCTCCCTCTGCCACAGCGAACTGTATAGAAAATTGTTCTGTCCCTTCAGTGGGCCCTGAGCCAACGGAGCCTTTCAAAGTAGACTCCGAGCTGAGGCAGCTCCCCCCCACCCCCATTCCCCCCCCCCACAGACACACACATCCTCCTTTGCAGGAAGCTTAAGCCAGAATCAATGCTCTGCTTTCAATTAGAAATAGCTACAAGCAACATGTGAACCAAGGGGGATGAACAAAAGGGAGTTATCTCCTCCTTCAAGTAACTGATTTAGTCACAACCAGGCAGGCGCTATGTTCTAAGCACTATGCTGGGTACTGGGAATAGAAAAATGAGTAAGAACCATTTCCCCCACGCCACAGCCCCCTACACGCTACTACTACCGCCCCCGGGGGGTGTTTAGTCTGGGAGACAGGGACCTACAGTATTTCAGTTGGATGTATTGAGTCTTAAGAGAGAATACCAACTGCAAGGGTACCCTAAGACCACAGTGGACCAAGTAACTGACCCATGGCTTTCAGGGAAGTCTTCTAACAGGAGAAGGAACTTTAGCAGAAGTCTACAGAGGCAAGTAAAATTCCAACGAAGTGTTCCAGGCAAAGGAAGTCAGTTGGCAAATTATGGAAGCAGGAAGCAACTTGAAGTATACAGGAACACTCAGCAGTTAAGTGTTAATAATAAATGAAGCATAAGACATGAAGTTGTCAGAGTCAGCTATAAAAATCATAGCTTAAATTGCATATGTGCCTGCCATATGCCATACTTACCAACAGCAATTGAATTCTAACAACAGCTGAGGTAAGCACCAATGTTATCTCCATTTTCTCGGATGAGAACACCGAGGCTCGGAGAGGTTGGGTAACTCATCCAAGTTGCCACAGCTAATAACTGACAGAGTGGACATTTGAACCTATGTGAGTCCAAACTCTTAGCCAAATCTCACACTGCTTTGCTAGGTAGGAGACAGGTCTGAAGAACACTGGACTTCATCTTTGTCCATAGCAAAGATCAAAAAACTGTGGGTTTTTTTAAGTCTATTTATTTCAAGAGAGACAGAGACAGCACGAGTGGGTAAGGGACAGAGAGAAAGGGAGAGTGAATCCAAAGCAGGTTCCACGCTGCCAGTGCAGAGCTCAATGCAGGGCTCGAACCCACGAAACTACGAGATCGTGACCTGAGCAGAAACCAAGAATTGGGACGCTCAACCGACTGAGCCATCCAGGTGCCCACAAAACTGTTTTTAATAAAGGGTTATATCATAAATATTTTAGGCTTTGTGAGCCATATGGTCTCTGTTGCAACTACTCAGCTCTGCTGTTGTGGCAGGAAAGCAGCCATACACAATACACAAATAAATGAGTGTGGCTCTGTTCCAATAAAACTTTATTTAAAAAGAAAAAAAACAGGCATTGGAATGCATTCGGCAGATGGGTTGTAGTTTGCCAACTCCTGATAAGTAGGAAACCTTTAAAGAGTTTTAAGCAAGAAAAGGACATAATCAGTTTTGGACAGCATGACTCTAAGTCTCTGGTTCATGCCAGAAACATCTTTAGCCTGTTCCCATCTAGATGAAATGGCTGCTTCTCCAAAGTATCAGCAACTGAGACTCAGTCTGCTCATGCTCATACTGATACTGATCCTGCTCAAACTGCTCATAGTGATTCAAGCATTATTCAAGCATGAGGGATATAGGAACAAATAAAAATAAATTTGCTCCTCACCATGCATACATTCTAGCTGGAGGAAGACATACGCGAGTGTGCACAACACACGCGCACACACACACACACACACACACACACACGTACCATATATTAGGCTATGATAAGTGCTCCGGAGAAAAGCGTATCAGGGACATCCAGCACTGGGCAGGTGAATTTTATATAAAGTAGTTCAGAAAAATCACTCTGATAACGGGACATTTGAACAGAGACTTGAAGGAAACAAGAGAATGAGTCATACAGACACATGTAGGGAAGAAGAAATTTAAAACCCAGTAGTGGGAATATACCTAGACCATTTGAGAAACAGCAAGTGCACTGACATGGCTGGCACTGAATGAAGATGAGTGGAACATAGTACAAGATGAGGTCAGACAGCTACCAAGGGTCAGAGTAGATTAAGGAGGGCAAAAGAGGGATATGTCAAGCTTGGGATCTAGTTTAAAGTATGACTGCCAGTGGTGGCCTATTCGGGCAAAGCGTTTAACGTAATATCTTAGTATTTATTGGTAGATACATGGTCTCGGAGCAAGCCTTGGCAAGTCCACTGTTGTTTGGTAGATGAATTGCTTCTCAAGAGAGCAATCTCTTTTTTTTTTTTTTATTTTTTTTTTCAACGTTTATTTATTTTTGGGACAGAGAGAGACAGAGCATGAACGGGGGAGGGGCAGAGAGAGAGGGAGACACAGAATCGGAAACAGGCTCCAGGCTCTGAGCCATCAGCCCAGAGCCTGACGCGGGGCTCGAACTCACGGACCACGAGATCGTGACCTGGCTGAAGTCGGACGCTTAACCGACTGCGCCACCCAGGCGCCCCTGAGAGCAATCTCTTATCTCAGGTGAACTGACTTATGGGAATTTCCTGAAGCAAAGAGTGAAACTACTTATCGTTTTATAGACTTATCGTTCCTGGGTGAGATTCTCCTCGAACAAATAATAAGTCACGTTGACCCAGGCCATCTCAATTCTTAGTCCCTTTGCCACGTCATGCTGACGTAGGTGGGCACATGTCTCACATGTTTAAAAACATACTGCACAGGGCCCCTGGGAGGCTCAGTCAATTAAGCGTCTGACTTCGGCTCATGTCATGATCTCCCAGTTTGTGGGTTCAAGCCCCACATTGGGCTCTGTGCTGACAGCTCAGAGCCTGAAGCCTGCTTGGGATTCTGTGTCTCCCTCTCTCTCTGCACCTCCCCTGCTCACGGTCTCTCAAAAATAAATAAGACATTTAATAATAAATAAATAAATAAACAAACAAACAAATAAAGTAGAAGGGAGGAAAAATAGTTCCCCCTACCCTTCTAAGTTCTCCACTGAGACTCCAATAACAGAAGACAAGGGAAAAACATACACATTTACTTAATATAAATTTTACGTGATTCAGGAGCTTTCCTAAGGAAATCAAGAAGCAGTTAAACTTGAGTTAGGTTTGATGAAGAGTGAACAGTCATGGAAAGAAATGATAGAAGAAAGGATATGAGGCAAGCGTACTAAACGGGGAAACTTGGCAAGGCCTGTTCATTTGGATTCTTCTCTGTGTCCCCCCATCTTTGGAGATAAGGAGGCTCTTTTCCCCCGGGTAAAGGGAGGGGACCTTTCACATGTCGGTTTGATCACCTGCTTCAGGAGAAGGTCGGAAAGTCCTTCTTATAGCTGCTATTTCTCAAATCCCTCCAGCTTGAAATATTCAACATGCCAACGTGTGCTATTTTGGGGTAGCATGTCCCAAACACCATCAAAAGAGAATACACCTCGATGTACAGACATCTTTTAAGATGTACAGACATCTTTAAATTTTTTTGATGTTTATTTATTTTTGAGAGAGAGACAGACTGCGAGTAGGGGAGGGGCAAAGAGAGAGGGAGACACAGAATCTGAAACAGGCTCCAGGCTCCGAGTTGTCAGCACAGAGCCCAATGTGGGGCTCGAACTCGTGGACTGCGAGATCATGACCTGAGCCAAAGTCGGACGCTTAACCAACTGGGCCACCCAGGCACCCCAATAGTCTCTCTTATTTGTTTCTGTAAATAACAGACAGAAGGGTGGGGCCTGGCGGCGGGGAAAAAAAAACCCACAGGCTATTTAGTTTTCTCTGGAGCTTGGGCAAAGGAAGGAGAAGACAATCAGAATGCAGTATCAGATAACAGTAATAAAAAAAAAAATCCAGGGGTGCAGGGGTAGCTCAGTTGGTAAAGCTTCTGACTTCGGCTCAGGTCATGATCTTCCAGTTCGTGGGTTCAAGCCCCATGTCGGGCTCTGTGCTGACAGCTGGGAGCCTGGAATCTGCTTCGGATTCTGTGTCTCCCTCTCTCTCTGCCCCTCCTCTGCTAATGCTCTGTCTCCGTCTCTCATCTCTCTCCCCAAAATAAACATTTAACAAATTAAAAACAAAACAAAACAATAGCAATATATATAAGAGTAGCAATAATAAAATAATGCAACGCAAATGATAATCCACTGTATCCTTGCAGTGTACTGAAATAAATAAATAATCAATATCTCATGTAACCCTCGCTTTCATCCAGTGAGGGAGGAATTATTGTTGTCCCCACTTCCCAGAGGAAGAAGTTGAGGCACTGAGCTTTTAGGCACCCCATCTTGGGTACACAGCTACCAAAAACCTCAAATGGAGACCTGTCTAGGCTCAATGCTGGGACTTCAAACCATTATGCCTGGCGTGCTGGGATTCTACACATGAGATCTGGATAAAGTCATCCGAAATGGAGGCGTCTATCACCGGCCGTCAGTAAGTTCAAACACACAGCTGCATGGCTACATTTTAACCTCCAAAAGCATCCATTACCCCAGGGACCTCAGAAGCAGTCTGCACCCTGTTGGAAGGTGACTTGGCCAAGGGTTTTGAAACCTGAATCAAGTAAGAAAAAGATGCTGGGATGAGCCACAGAATTCCATTTAGAAAAAGGGCCCCAAGAGGAAGCCTCTGCATTCCTGTGGAGTTTCGCGTCTGGAAGTAGGGACGGAGATCTGGAAGGGAGCTCTGTGTGCAGTGGAAATGACCCCAGCTCAATGCTTAGGAAGGTATTCTAATGGAATACACTTCCCCCGACAGGGCCAGAGAGGCTAAGAATAGCAAGCATTAATTGAGTGCTTATGGCATGCCAAGCACCTTTGGGGCTCTTGGCATACATCATCTGCTTTGGTCCACACAACACCTCGATGAGGCACAAGTGAAGAACTCAATCCTACTTTAGAGAATCAGTGGAGAAACACAATATAATTTAAAGGGAAGTTCACAGGGGCGCCTGGGTGGCTCAGTCGGTTGAGCATCCAACTTCGGCTCAGGTCATGGTCTCATAGTTGGTGAGTTCAAGCCCCGCATCGGGCTCTGTGCTGACAGCTTGGAGCCTAGAGCCTGCTTTGGATTCTGTGTGTGTGTCTCTCTCTCTCTGCCCCTCCCCTGTTCGTGCTCTGTCTCTTTCCCTCTCAAAAAGAAATAAACATTAAAAAAAAAAAATTAAAGGGAAGTTCACATAGAGCATGACTGCTGTATTTACAGAAAATAAAATTAAGAAAATAAAAATAAATGTTTGGTGCCTATAGATTTCTATACCCGTGTCATTGCTGGGGAAAGGGATTTTGAAATTTACCCAAACTGAACCGTACCTGTTATTTTCCAGTTATTTATTTAAAGGCAATTGTATTGGGGCACCTGGGTGGCTCAGTCGGTTGAGCATCCAACTTCGGCTCATGTCATGGCCTCACAGTTCGTGAGTTTGAGCCCCATGTTAGGCTTTGTACTCATGACGCAGAGCCTGCTTTGGATCCTCTGTCTCTCTCTCAAGAAAAAATAAACATTAAAAAAAAAATTAAAGGCAACTGTATCACATCCTCCACCCATCAAACTGGATAACATTTCTATCAGATACAGGGTTAGGGATTTTTAAGATTAAAAAAAACAAAACACAAGTGAAAACAAAAACAATAAAACGCTTCACAGTCTCTGAATTATGTCTGGGTAGATAAGTGTTCTTTACAATATCCAAGTAAATAGCAAATAAAATTGAAGCACAGAGAAAGAGAATATATATCTTCTTATTATAACTATAGAAATGATCAGAGATAAATTACATATGTGTAGAATGATCTCTTTATCTTACATTGAAAAACTGTGAAGAGATATTTCTAACCCCATCATCACCCAAAGAAAATGTAAAATGAAAGAAAATTCTATTTCAAATGAAATCAAGAAATAGCCATAAATAACAAACCACAACCTAAAAGACTATCAGCCAAATGCAGTGTAATTCAAACCAGGATAGACCTAAAATTTTGCAAATACTGAGGAGTAATTGATTATAATTACCAAGGATGTACTATATGCCAATAAATGTTCTAAGTATTAACTAATTTAATCCTAATGACCCTGCGAGGCAGGCACTATTACTATCCCCACGTACAAACAATAAAACAGAGGCACAGAGAAAGTAATTAGGTCCAAGATCACGGTTGGCGGGCAAGAATTTTTGTCCCCTTCAAGGTCTTTCTAGCCAGACTAAGAATCAAATTGATATGAGGCAGATTAGTAGAAGAAAATCAAATTTAATAGTGTACATATGGGGAGTCCACACAGACACGGAAGCTCCAAAGACAGGCAACATGAGGTATATGAGTCATCCTGAAGTAAGGAGAAGGGGTTAGGGGTTTGAAACTTCAAAAAAAAGAAGTAGAATTCTCAGGAAGAATGAAGAGCCTATGTTTGGTTAACAAATATTTGCTGGGCCACTCAAACAATGGACACAGAGAGAACTTTGAATGCTTATTTATTTTGAGAAAGAGAGAGAGAGAGAGAGAGAGAGAGAGAGAGAGAGAGAGCATGAACTGGGGGGAGGGCAGAGAGAAAAGGAAACAGAGGATCCGAAGCAGGCTCTTCGCTGACAGCAGAGACCCTGAAGCAGGGCTTGAACTCATGAGCCATGAGATCATGACCTGAGCTACAGTCAGACACTTAACTGACTGAGCCACCCAGGGGCCCAAAGTTTATTTATTGGCGGGGGGGGGGGGGGGCAGAGGAGGGGCAGAGAGGGAGGGAGAGAGAGAATCCCAAGCAGGCTCTGAGCTGCCAGCACAGAACCTGATGCAGGGCTCAACCCCATGAACCATGAGATTGATGGGGTTTTGGGGTGATGGTAGGGTTCAGAGCTGACGGCCAAGAAAGAATTCTTGAAGATGCCTTTGGTGCAAAAAAGGTGATTTTATTAAACTGCAGAGAGAGGACCCGTGGGCAGAAAGAGCTGCACTGGGGTTGTGATGGGTAACTGATGATATACCTTCAGGTTAGGAGGGGTTTAGGGATAGAGTAAGTCTCCAAGATATTTTGGAAGGACCTTGAGGGGGCTAGGTGGTGTTAGGAAAATGCCATTTGTTACCGTTTACTAAAACCTCAGTCATGAGACCCTTCAGATGCATATCAGGGGGCCATAAGCTTGGGGTATGATTCCCAGCATATATCTTGGGGGAGTTGAGATACAGGAAGTTTCCAAAGGAAGTTTTATATGTGAAAGTAGACTTACAGGACCCTGGGGAGTCAGAATAATGTTAAGGCGAAATTCCCTTTTGCCTCTAGCAAAGTATCATCATGCAGGCAGCTGAGCTCCTAGAGGGAAAACACTTCCTGTCTCAAGGACTTGTCAAAGGGCTACAGGCAGTAAGGGAATTTAATTTTTCATTTGCCTTAGTTTCCCACATCACCATGACAAGCACTTAAACCCCTTTCCTTTGTCCTTAGTTAGCCAGGAGTGTCCAAGGAATATTACACATATTCCACCTGGGCAGGGCCGAGGTGGTGGTGGAGGGGGTCTGTTAGCCTCTACTTTGCCCTCAGCTTGCCCCAGGCTCCCTCATCAAGATCATGACCTGAGCCAAAATCAGACAGACACTTAATGGACTGAGCCACCCAGGCACCCCCGAGAGGACTTTGATCAAACAGGCCTTGCTAGGTTCCTCCGTGTTCACCATACCTAGTCTATAGCATAATGCAGTTATCTACGGTTGATATGAGAAACAAAGGCAGAAGGAAATGGCAGATAAAATTAAACTTCCTTATAACCTGCAGCCCATTGGCAGATACTTGAGGCAGGCGGAGTAAAACGTTTCTCCAGGAACTCTGACTGTCTTAACGTTACTGCTTTGCTAGAGGGAAAAACAACCTTAGCTTGATAATATAGGCCCCCAGTACCCTGTGAGTGGTCTTTAGCATATGAAAATCTCACTGGAAATTTCCCCTTGACTTTACCTCCCCCACCTCCCAAGTATATAACCAATCTCTCCTCATGGTCCCAGGGCAGCTCTTACTGCCCACGGGTCCCGTCCCCGTGCTTTAATAAAATTACCTTTTTTGCACCACAGATGTCTTCAAGAATTCTTTCTTGGCCGTCAGCTCCGAAACCCCCATCACCCGAAAACCTCATCATGGTGGCGGCTCTCTTCCTGAGGCAGGCCCTCCACCTAAATTCTTACCCACAGTTGTGGGGGAGGAAAAGGGCTGAAAGGAAGAAAAACATCTTCTCTATCCTCAAGGTCTTCCAACTGGTCTAAGGATTCAGTTTCCATAAAACAGATTAACAAGAGGAAACAAGCAAAGGTTCATTACACGTGCACGGACGCCCAATTATAGAATGGAAACCTGAAGAAATGACCAAGGCAGGAGTTTTTATACTTTTCAGACAAAGAGATCATCAATCTGTCAGGAACTGACACCTGAACTTGGGAAGCTTCAATTAGTGATGAATTCTAAACAGAATTTAGATTGGGGTAGTAAATTAGTAAAATGTCACAAGGGCTGTTTATACAACCTTCTTGGCTCTAAATTTCCTATCTCCGGTGATAAGGACTTTTCTTTACATTCTGGTACAAGAAGGGTACCTTTCACCTGGGAGATTTATTTCTTGCTTTCAGAGAGACAGAGGGGAGTCTGAGTGTCCTTGCTGCATAGGCTGTCTCTTGAGTAACTTTTATTTAAAATAATCAATATGCCAAAGGGGCACATTTTGAGGCAGCCTGCCCTTGGCCCCTACAGAGCTTTTCCTGGATCTGCTGGATTGTGACTGCTTTTTAACTCAAAATAATCTTCAGGCCAAAGTGGCCCATCTTGGGGCAGCTTGCCCTTGGCCCCTAATTATCACACAGCTACTAATTATCAGAATCAGAGTTTGAACTCTGGAATTTGAGGAGAGCACAAAGCTTTCTAAAAATAAGTGGCACAAAAAACCCTTGCTTAACAGAGCAAGTTCTAGTGCAGGGCTGGGCTGAAGTAGGGGACACTCTGTAAGTGAGGGAGATTATTCACTTTCAGAAAAACTAACTACAAGCTGCGCTGTCCAGTTAACGGCTACGTTTACAACCTACTGGAAATATGTGCAGACCACCCCCTCCCCCACAATGGAGTCCCAGACTCTTAGACATTTCACTTCCTGGTTCTTTTTCTTCCCCTCTAGGTTTCTCGGGCTTATTTTCGCATGCGCCATAGAACAAAGGGAGGAGGGACTGAAAGTCTCTGTGTCACCTCAGGGAATGTACATTTGATCCAATCAGGCTACTTTTTGTCTTATGTGGGCATAGGCGACTTCCGGGTAAGGCTGTAACCTCTGTAGTACTCAGCCAATGAGGAATCAGGAGGGACTTACACACTTGGGAGATAAATTGTCTGCTGTGACTGCCCCGGGTGTGCCTGTCCCTCAGACACCTGCTCTTGCAAGAACACTGATTAAAGCCTCACTTCGCTGTGCTCTGAGACTCCTCGTCCCTTCTTTGATTGGGTCCGTGAGCTTATTTCTCACAACTCCTTACAGCTAGTCTCTGACACACAGTGTGTTAAGGCAGGCAGCCCCCACCGAACTATCTTCCAGAAACAGGTAGCCGGTGTGGCAGCAAGAGGGTGGGGGGAGAGTGTAGGAGTGGAAAAGTTTTTTCCCCTCTTCCTTTCAAGGTTCTTTGGCTGCTCTAATAATTAAATTGATATATGACAGATATACAGGAGAGAAACAAACAGATGTTTAATAACATGTATGCCACTGGTATATATGGGAGAGACGCAGGAAAATGGAGTAACTCCCTGAAATGGCCCGAGCCACCATGCTAAATACCAACTTCAGCAAAAGACAGATGTTGGGGGCGAGGCGTCCCTTATGAGAGGTTACCAGGCAAAGCACATGGTGGTCAGGCAGATTTACGTCTTAGCCTTCCTTCTCCTTCCTCCTTCCTTTGACTCTCAAGACACTCATCCTTCTCTTGCTAGTAGGGCAAGGGAGATGTACTTACAAATGGAGAGGTCTCTTACACATACAAATGTTTCTTACAAAAGAGTCATTTCTCAGTTTTCAGAGTTTCACCTGTGTCTGCTATTTCTTAAAAATAACGAGCTTAAAAAAATCAATATGCCAAAGAGGCATATTTCAGGATGGTATATTTTCCTCTCCTTCAGGAGGCCAGTCAACTTGTAGGTAATCTTTAGCAGAAGGATCAAATGCCTAATCATCACTCAAGAAGCCCGTGCCACAGTGGGGGGCTTTACTGCAAGACCGCCAGGCCAATCTTGTCAGCCTGAGCTGCACAATCCACGTAAACCCGTTAGGAGATTCTGGATTTAAATCCAAGCAGGCCGAAGCGTTGTGTGTCCTTCACACACAGTTCGTCGCCAATCTGTAACACATGTCCTGCGCACATTTTTAAGATAATTTCGTATCACTGGGCCCAAGGCAGATTCTTCATAGCACATGGTGTTGGGTCACTGGGAAATAAGCTGAGGGAGGCATTGGAAGGAGCCCTCCTTCATTCCATTAGCCAAAATAAACTCCAAAGACTTGAAATGTTGACACATAACAAAATGAAACATTTAACACCCAAGAAGAGGGGCGCCTGGCTGGCTCACTTGGAAAAGCATGTGACTCTTGATCTCAGGGTAGTAAGTTTGAGCCCCACGTTGGGCATAGAGATTACTTAAATAAGTAAAGTTTAAAAAATATATAAAAATAAATAAAACCCAAAAAGTAAGGCTGAGAGATTTTAAATAGTAAATTTAGGGTGTTGATCAAAAAAGTTTGAAGAGCACTGCTATGTCAGTTAAAAAGAAAAAGTACATAATCCCTGCTAATATCTCTGTATCTTTAGTGTTCATATTATACATTATATATTTAAAATATTACATATATGAAACATGGACGTATGCTTACCATTGGAGATAGGGGTTCAACACACCATAAAATGTATTTCTTTTTTTTAAAATTTGTATTTATTTTTGAGAGAGAGAGAGACAGAGCACAAGCAAGGGAGAGACAGAGAGAGAGGAGACAAAAATCCAAAGCAGGTTCCAGGCTCCCAGCTGTCCCCACAGAGCCCAATATGGGGCTCAAACCCGTGACCCGGGAGATCATGACCTGAGCCGAAGTCAGATGCTTAACTGACTGAGCCACCCAGGTGCCTCCAAATGTATTTCTGTATACATCTATGTATAGATATAAATTTAATCCTTGCAACAACCCCATGAGGCACATGTTCAGAAATCAGCCCTATCTTTAGAAAGTCAATGTGTAATAATAGTGGTAAACTATAAACAGTGGTTCCTTTCACGTTATATAAATGAACATGAACTTTGTTACCGTTAATATATACATGCATTCTGACAAAGATTCTGTCCTTGACCAAACTCTAATCTGGATCCTCTGAACTGTCTTTTCAACTAGGTCTTGTCTTTTTGGGTTTCCAGGTTCATCTCTGCCCTGTCCACTTTTAGCAAGAATCCTGCTAAGCCAGTGTAGCCAGAATCACCAGCCCTTGATATCTAATCACTTTCATTATCTAACCACATTCTTCATCCTCCACCATCTCTTACGTGATGTCCAATCACCCTGGCCTGCCTTGAGGAAGAATTGTTAGGTCACTTTAGCCAGAATTCCCCCCTTCCCTTGGATATTTCCTTTCAGTAATTTTCCAGCAATGGACCCAACTCTGCTCCTTGGCCAAAAATTCTCATTTTTCATTTCTGTATTTGGAGTCAAGCCCTATCTCTCTTCCCCACTTCAAAACCCCATTGCAGTGGTTCCTGCACCAACCGGGATGGTTCTGAAAAGTCTGCCTGCCCATTCTTTCACAAATGTTGTGACTCGCTTTTTCTTTAATGATCTTAAGGTGAGGTAAACCCCTATTGACAACTGTAGGCATAAATCCATGTTTTGAATCAGTGGAAGCCACTGATGTTAGACACTTGGTAACGTGGTCTCAGCAACTGACAGGATACCCTAAATCTCCCTGTCTTGCTGAGTTGCCCTCTCCAGTCTTAAAGTCCTACGTGCAGGTGCACAACCCCATAATGGAATCTGGGTTACAGGTCCATGCCTGGCTCCCCTGGGGCAGAAACAGAAAGAAGAATTTCATATTCCCTGATGGCAGGCAGAGCTCTGTGTGAAATGTGGGATTCCCAGTGAAGGGGAAACAGAATATAGCACCCCAAAATATGCCTCTTTGGCATAAAGATTATCTTGAACTAGCTTTTTTAAGGAAGAAGAGACACAGGGGAAGCTCTAAAAACTGAGTAGAGGGGTGCCTGCGTGGCTCAGTCGGTTAAGCGTCTGACTCATGGTTTTGGCTCAGGTCATGATCTCATAGTTCATGAGTTCGAGCCCTGCATTGGGTTCTGCACTGACAGCATGGAGCCTGCTTGGGATTCTCTTTCTCCCTCTCAAAATAAATAAATAAACTTTAAAAATATTTTTAAAATAAAATAAAAATTGAGAAGGTACCCTTTTGTAAAGGGAACTCCCTTTGTAAGGGTGTCTTTTTCTTTGTACTAAGAACTGAGAGAAGACTCTAAGTCTCTAGGAACTCTTATCAATGGAAAAGGCAACAATTTAAATCTGCATAACAATCTTACCCTTGTTTAAATTGCTTTGCCTGATAACCTTCCATAACAGACCCCAACACAGGCAAACACACACACACACACACACACACACACACACACATCTTTTTCTTTAGCCAAAGATAGTATAGAAGGCGGTGGCTTGAGCCATTTCAGGGACTTATGAAGTTCTGGGTCTCTCCCATGTATACAGGAAGTATACATGTTATTAAACTTCTCTTTGTGTTTCTCCTGTTAATTACAAAATAAATTCTTTCATATTTATTTTGAGAGAAAGAGATACAGAGCACAAGCAGGGCAGGAGCAGAGAGAGGGGGAGAGAGAGAATCTAAAGCAGGCTCCGCGCTGTCAGCACAGAGCCCAAAGCAGGGCTCGATCTCATGACTGTGAGATCATGACCTGAGCTGAAATCAAGAGCCAGACACTTAACTGACTGAACCACCCAGGTGCCCCACTGTCCTGTTAATTTTTTATTGGCAGGGATAGAGTCTCAGCCAAGAACCCAGAAGAATAGAAGAAAAATTCTCTCTCTTTCCCTTATACCAACAACAGGAAGAGGTTGAATTGTGGACAGCTGTGACAATGAAAACTATCCACAGGAGCATGTCTTAGCAATCTATAGTGGCTGAGAACATGGGCATTAGAGTCAACGAACTGGGATCCAATACTGGACCCAACATTTGCCAGCCCTGTGACCTGACTTCTCTCTCATTTTGTTTCAGATGTACAACATAATGATGGAGATTTGTCTATATCGCAAAATGATCATCACAATATGACTCTTTTTTAATGGGGTTCCACCAGAGAATTAAGCCCTAATGCTCCAAACCAATCTTTGGATACAACACATGAATTTCTCTCCTGTGTACCCAGGATGTACCCAGGATGGTGCGAGCTATGCGTGCTCTTTGGAAGAAATGAAAGAACACTTATTCAAATCTTTTTCTCTAGGGCTTAATTCTCATACCAAACCCCTTTGGAGCGTGGCTGCAAGCTAAATAAAATCACTTCCCCTTTCTATGCCTGTTTTTTCATTTTAACTTCCAAAGTGTGGGTACAAATTGCACCTTGTTCATATTTTTTAACGAGAATTTAATGAGCTAAGACATGTAAAGCACTTAAAACAGTGCCAGGCACAATAATATATGTCACTGTTATCAATATCACATTCATATTTGTATTTTCCGCTTCTTCTTGAAATATGGGTGCTCAGTAAATAGTTGAGAAATGAACAGGTGTGTGCGTGCGTAAAGATAAACAGTAGTACTGTGCAGAATAAATTAGGACAGATGGGAGGCAGAAAGACTGGTTGGAACCTGCTGGAATAATAACAAAATATATATATATATGCTTTTTGAATATAGTTTTGAAACAGGAGAACAGTAGTGAAAATGGAGAGGATGTAGGTTTCTGAAATGTTGCAGAGACGGTTCCACAGGACTTGGAATCTGACACGGTGGGGGCAGTAGAGGTAATTCATAGCTGTTAGCTTGGGTAACTGAATGAATGAATAGTAGTGTCATCCATAGACAGGAAGTAAATTCCAGGGAGAAATGATGAGCTGAGTTTGGGACATTTGGGTAATTAATCTTATAGGAAATCTTCCAATCAATCTTATAAGAGTGTATATTTATTCAAAAAGACATCCCATTAAACCCTAAATCCAATCAGGATTGCATCCAAAGTATTTCAAGAAGAGTGACATATTTGGTGGCTTGGTGGTGTGGTTACAAGTCACAGAAATGATCGTAACTATCTTAGGAAGAAGCAGCAGAAGGGTGCAGGAATTTATTGCTGCAATATAGGAGAATGCTATGGGATTAATTGGGAAGACCAGAGCAGAGCCTCAGAAAGAGATTATAGTTGGGAAGGAGAGCCATCGGGTACACACAAAGGGTCTTCTTTCTGGGGTTGGCTTCCTTATTCTCTCTCTGAAGACCAGCGTTTTCTACTACTTAGGTCATAGGCTGGGAAGTGGCCATGCCACCTGTAGCTGATGATGTCGGTGGCCCACCCAGACCTCCACCAATCCCTTTTTCTCCTGTTTGTGGATCCCTTGGCTCTGATATACTTTCCCTTCCAGCAGTTAGCATCTGTGACCCATTTAGAGGACAACTGAGAGGGTCCTGGAGTCATTTGCTTGATGTAGCAGAAACAGAAATGTTTGGGAATTCACATTCCCCCACCCCTAGGGTAACCCTTAGACAATGATAATATCTGAAGGCATGTGAATGCCCTGCTTCCTTGCCTCTAATCAGGAAAACTCCAAGGTATATTTTCCATTCACAAGTTCTGCTGTGGAATATGGTTAAGTTCCCCTACCCTCTGAGGGATTTGGCTTTTTACTTTTCCTACCCTGTTTCCATCGGTCCCTGGCTGATTTTTGCCGTGAACATCATCTCAGGGTCGGCTTCAGGGGAACCCAACTATTACGCATTAAATTGTGTCCCTCTAAAAAGGTATGTTGGAAATATGGTCACTGCGGACGTAATTAGTTAAGATGACGTCATAAGGGTGGACCCTAATCCGATATGACCAGTGTCCATAGAAAAAGGGGACATTTGGACACAGACAGACATGCACAGAGCGAAGACACACAGGGAGAAGATGGCCATGTGACTTGCGTGACACACACACCAGCCAAAAAACGCTAAGGATTGCAGCAAACACAAGAAGCTAGAAGAGGCAAAGAAGAATTGTCCCCTGGAGCCACAAAAAAGAGCATGGCCTTGATTTCAGACTTCTGGCTCCAGAATGCAAGCCAATAAACTTATGTTGTTTCAAGCTACTCAGTTTGAGATATTTTGTTATGGTGGCCCTAGGAAACTACACACTAATCAGTAGCAATTCTGATCTGAAGTTTGACATCTCTTCTAAGAGATCAGCATAGATTGGGGGCATCTGGGTGGCTCAGTCGGTAAGGCAGACAATTCTTGGTTTCAGCTCAGGTCATGATCTCACAGTTTGTGAGTTTGAGCCCTGAGTCAGGCTCTGTGCTGACAGAGAGGAGCCAGCTTGGGACTCTCTCTCTCTCCCTCTTTCTCTGCCCCTTCACCACTCATGCTGTGTCTCTCTCAAAATAAATAAACTTTAACAGATCAGCATAGATGGACACTAGACTCTCTTAGCTCCTATTCCAAGTACAGATTCTGAATGGATAACAAAATGACTTCAACTCTATCTAGGGGGTAGAGTAGCATTGTATAAACATTATGAGGAAACGGTTCGCAAAGTAAAGGCACTCTTTAGCCCACGGATGGAGAAATATGCCCAAAACAGCCACTAGAAAGAGATTTCTCAGAATGGAATTTTCTGGTCCTTTGGATGGTCCTAATGCCAAACTGGCGTGCATCCAATAAAAACTGATGAAGGACTTGGGTTACTTTTTCAAATTCAGAAGATGTTCCCAATTTATAAGGATTCCAAAACATGAGATTTGAAAAAGCCTCAAAGTTGATCAGTGTTCCATTTTGATTCCCTGATTTGGCTTCCGAAGGGCAACAATGCATGCTACAGAGGAACATGAATCCAGAAATGAACAACACATCCGGCTGTACATTGGAACACGAAGTCAATTTATGTCAAATGTTGTTTCACAGAATTTGAAACATAATAAACAGAAACGGTACCAGTAAATCTACCAATTTATTTAGCAGCACGGTATTTTGGATTTTAAGCCAACTCTACAAGGGATAAGAAAAGAAATAAAGTTAGGTAAAGTTTGTTGCTTTTTTTTTCCTTATGACTCAAACTGGAAGCAGAATGTTTTGCACACTGGCTCAGACGTTGAATTTCATTTCCACCATCTCAGCAGCAGCCAATTTGAACCTGATTCAAAGTTGATTGTTTTCAAGCAGTTACTAGCATACGTGTATTTATTAATGGACAGGCATCGAGTCTCATTTTTCCTTTATTTCCTACTAATCTAGTTATGAAATGTGATTTTCAGTAACTCTGAACATATGTGCAATGAAACGAAATATAATTTGCTTATTTCAATATCCACCCAACTTTTCTTTTTAAATAACATTTATTTTCTCCTTTAGGAGAAATGAGAGGAATTTCAGAGAAGCGAACCTGGCTCCTTGAAGTTCCTTCTTGAGTAGAGGTAGTGGCTTTCTACATTTTTTTAAATGTTTATTTATTTTTGAGAGAGAGACAGACAGAGCATGAGCAAGGAAGGGGCAGAGAGAGAGAGGGAGACACAGAATCCGAAGCAGGCTCCAGGCTCTGAGCTGTCAGCACAGAGCCCGACGCAGGGCATGAACTCACGAACTGGGAGATCATGACCCGAGCCGAAGTCGGACAGTTAACCTAACGAGCCACCCAGGTACCCCAGTAGTGGCTTTCTAATACAACGGCTAAGCCATTGATTATCACCATCAATTACCCAAAAGCACACCCTGCAATAAAGATTCTGATACAAGTGTTTTATGATGATGGGTTCCTAGGGGTCCCTGGTGAAGGAGGAAGGAACAGGGCAGAGGAAGAGAGTAAGCAAACATGTGACTCAGGCCAGGTCTTGACCTCAACCCGATCCTGAGTAAGTTACACCTCAGATGTTGTGCTGTTTCTAGGACAAGAGCCGGGCTTTCTTACCCCTGCACCCGTCAGTCATTGCATAAAGGTCACCCAGAGCTCCGAATGTGTCCCCCAAACATTCCTATGTTGAAAACCTAATCTCCAAGGTGGTGGTATCAGGAAGTGGGGTCTTTGAATGGTGATTAAGTCATGATGCTAGGGCCCTCGTGAATGGGATCAGTGCCCTGATTAAACAGACCCCACAGAGCTACCTTGCTCCTTTCAACATGTAAAAACCCAAGAAGTCTACAACCCAGAAGAGAGCCATCACCCTGGTCTCAGACTTCTAGCCTCTAGAGCGGTGACAAATAAATTGCCATTGTTTATTAGCCACCCAGTCGGTGGTATTTTGGTATTTTGTTATAGCAGCCCGAAGAGACAAAGATGAGGTTGGGACCGGAGGGGAGGGCATGGGAAATCCCTGGCAATTCTAACTCTCTGCTGTTGTGACAAAACAGACCCAGTAGCCCAAGGGCAGCCCTCCAAAGATAGGACCACGTGTGTGCTCTTGGAAGCAAAAACACACAGGAACTGGAAGAACAGTGCTTAGAAACTGCAAAAGGAAAACACACACACACACACACACACACACACACACACACACACACAAAATTTGGAGGCGATGGGTATGTTTACAATCATGATGGTGGTGATGTTATCACAGGTGTATGCTTATGCACAAACTCACCAAAATGTATACGTTAAATATGTGAATGCTTTATGTATCAATTATGCATCAATACAGCTAAAAAAAGAACAGTTAACAGAAAAGGATCAGTAGTATACTTGATGATCTCATTTAAATTGATCGCATTACGATAGAAAGCATAGCTTTTCGTTCAGCTTCTCCCCCAAGCTTAGGTGGGCGATTTGGCCTTCTATTTGATCCTCATGCCTAACCCGGACTCCAGGGTCACAATATGTCAGCTTGGATGTCAGTGTCCTAAGTCTCCACTAATCTAAGATGGGTCCAACATAGACCCATTGTTTTGCCTTCTCTCTTTTTTTTTTTTTTTCTCCAAATTTTTATTTCAGTTCCAACTAGTTAACATAGTGTCATATCAGTTTCAGGTATAGAATTTAGTGATTCATCACTTATGTACAACACCCAGTGCTCATCATAGTAAGTGCCCTCCTTAATCCCCGCCACCTACTTAACCCATCCCACCGCCCACCTCCCCTCCACCAACCCTCAGGTTGTTCTCTGGAGTTAAGACTCTGTTTTGTGGTTAGCCTCTCTCTTTTTCTGCCCATGTTCTTCTGTTTTCTTTCTTGATTCCACATATGAATGAAATCACATGGCATTAATCTTTCTCCGACTTATTTCACTTAGCATAATACTCTCTAGCTCCATCCACGTCATTGCAAATGGCAATATTTCATTGTTTTTTATGACTGAGTAATATTCCATTGTATATATGAACTATTTCTTCTTTATCCATTCATCAGTTGATGGACATTTGGGCTCTTTCTATAATTTGGCTATTGCTCACAGTGCTGCTATAAACATCAGGGTGCATATATCCCTTTGGATCCACAGTTTTATATCCTTTGGGTAAATACCTAGTAGTGCAATTGCTGGGTCGTAGGGTAGTTCTATTTTTAACTATTTGAGGAACCTCCAAACTATTCTCCAGAGTGGCTGCACCAGTTTGCATTCCCACCAACAGTGTTAAGAATGTTCCCCTTTTTCCGCATCCTCGCCAACACCTATTGTTGCCTTCTCTAATTTGGAATCTGGTTGGCTTGTGCCATAGGCTTCATTGAAGGCAAAACCTTATCTTTCATAAGACTGGAAAATTAAAGTTGCTGAAATCATTATTTGAGACAATATCATATTTTAAACAACAGGATAAATATTAAGTCTATTTATTAAGGCTTTCATTATATATTCAGAAATTCCAGTTCATAATACCAGATTTATATATGTCTCTCTGCCATGACCATTATGGCAAAATCCGAAGAAGAAAGAGGATTCTTTTTCCACAGCAGCCTTCCAATGGGCTGCTACAATTGGGAAGAATAAGCCAGAAGGGCTACAAATGCTGTAACTGATCACTGCAGTGTTCAGGTAAAAGTGCTATAACTTGGCAACATGAGCCCAAGCTATGTCTTTAGCTTCTCCTTTTTTGGGAAGATTTAGATATGCTTCATTTTCATTTCTGAATAGAATTTATGTAGGGGCACCTGGGTGGCTCACTCGGTTAAGCGTCCGACTTCGGCCCAGGTCATGATCTCATGGTTTGTGAGTTCGAGCCCCGCGTCGGGCTCTGTGCTGAGAGCTCAGAGCCTGGAGTCTGCTTGAGATTCTGTGTGTTCCTCTCTCTCTGTCCCTCCCCCACCCACTCGTGCTCTGTCTCTCTTTCAGAAATAAACATTAAAAAATGAATAGAATTTATGTAAACATATTTAATGTGTGTGAGAGAGAAACTCTTAATCTAGCTGTTAACGTGGTAGATTACAGAAATTAATTTTCTAAAGTTTTACCATCCTTGCACTCCTGGGATACTGTTAATACAGCAGGATGTATCGTCCTTTTAAAATATTGCTGCAATGGGTTTAACACCTTGTTTAGCAAATTTGTATCTATACTCATGAATGAAATTTACCTTTAATTATCCTTTCTTGTATTGTCTTTGAATGACTTTGAATATTGTAGGGGAGGAAAAAATAATTCTCTCTCTATCATTCTAACTCTTCAACTGGGAACCCTGTAACACAAGACAGATACACAAGAGAAAAACCACCGGGAGTTTACTAACATGTATACCTCAGGTATACATGGAAGACACCCAGGGAGAAATGAGTAACTCTCAGGGATGCCTTGCAACCCAGACTTAAATACCATTTTCACTTAGGGACCAAAGAGGTATCTGTTCCTTGTGATTTAGTCATCCTCTTCCGGGCACAGAGGGAGTCACCCTTACATATGGAAATTTCTCTTATTAATGTAAGTTTCCTTTACAAAAGAGTAAATCCTCCTCTCTCTTTTCAACGCTTCTCCTGGGTCTTCGGTTTCCCAAAATAATCCACTCAAAGCAATCCTTATGCCAAGAGGAATATTTTGGGGTGTCATACTGCCCCACCCATTAATATCAAGGCTATGCCAGCCTCATAAAATGATGTGGATTACGTTTCCTCATTTGATTGGGAAGAGTTTATCTATGATGAAAATTATTTCTTTGTTAACTATTTGCCACAACTACACATGAAAGGCACCTGGACCTGGATTTTTTTCAAGTTTACACTCATTTTGGTAGTTTACAGATTCACAGTGTTCTAAATGCGTATTTCTTTTTATATATTATATTTGGAATTTACTTATCTTTTTTATTTTGTAGATTATTGACTTTAAATCATTCTGGAAAATTAACAGCATTAGCTCTTCAAATATAAACTCTACCTAATTCATTATCTCTCCTGTACTATTTGAACTTTGATTAGAAATCCTTTATCTTCCCTTTTATGTCACTAATCTCACTCTTTACTCTCTATTTCTTTTGTCTTTGCACTTCATTCTGAAATATATCCTTTGACTTCTCCACCATTTCACTAATTCTGTGGTCACCTGTGTTTCATTAGCCAAAACATCCATCCATTTAGGTTTAAATTTCAATTATTATATTTTTATTAAATATACTTATCCACTTTGTATAGACTTCTGTACCCTGAGAATTATTTCAAGGTTGTTTTTTATTAAACATCTTCTATATAGTGTTTTTTTTTTAATTTGCTTTTCATAATTCCAATATCCGAAGTACTGGTTGGCAGGGGATGTAAGTTCCTGTGGTCAATTTTTTTCTACTGATACTTAGTCACTGTAATTTGGTTCTTTGTGCGCTTGGCTATTATCTATCTGTGTACTTATTACAAGCTGCACATTTTTTGGAAAACTGTTTACATGAGCTCTTTGCATTTTTCTATTTTAATGAACTATTAGGACCTCATCAAGATAAAAATCTTCTGCACGGTAATGGAAACAATCAGCAAAACTAAAACGCAACTGACGGAATGGAAGAAGACACCAGCAAATGACATATTACATAAAGGGTTAGTATCCAAAATCTATAAAGAACTTATCAAGCTCAACACCCAAAAACCAAATAATCTAGTAAAGAAATAAGCAAAAGACATGCATAGACAGTTTTTCAAAGAAGACATCCAGATGGCTAACAGACACATGACAAAATGCTCAACATCACTCATCATCAGGGAAATACAAATCAAAACCACAATAAGAGACCACCTCACACCTGTCAGAATGGCTAACATGAACAACTCACGCAACAACAGATGTTGGGGAGGATGCAGAGAAAGAGGATCTCTTTTGCATTGTTGGTGGGAATGCAAGCTGGTGCAGCCACTCTGGAAAACAGTGTGGAAGTTCCTCAAAAAATTAAAAATAGAACTACCCTACAACCCAGCAATTGCACTACTAAGTATTTATCCAAGGGATACAGGTGTGCTGTTTCCAAGGGGCACATGCATCCCCATGTTTATGGCAGCACTATCAACAATAGCCAAAGTATGGAAAGAGCTCAAATGTCCATCGATGGATGAATGGATAAAGAAGATGTGGTGTATACACACACACACACACACACACACACACACACACACACACACTGGAGTATTACTTGGCAATCAAAAGGAACGAAATCTTGCCGTTTGCAACAACATGGATGGAACTAGAGTGTATTATGCTAAGCGAGATTAGTCAGTCAGAGAAAGACAAATATCATATAACTTCACTCGTGGAATTTAAGATACAAAACAGATGAACATAAGGGAAGGGAAGCAAAAATAATATAAAAACAAGGAGGGGGACAAAACAGAAGAGACTCTTAAATACAGAGAACAAACTGAGGGTTGCTGGAGGGGCTGTGGGTGGGGGGATGGGCTAAATAAGCAAGGGGCATGAAGGAGGACACTTGTTGGGATGAGCACCGGTTATTATACATAGGGGACGCATCACTGGTTTCTACTCCTGAAATCATTATTGCACCATATGCTAACTAACTCGGACGTAGATTTTAAAAAATAAAAAAATAAAAAATAAATAAAAAAGCTTATTTATTTATTTTGAGACAGAGAATCCCAAACATGCTCTGGGCTGATAACGCAGAGTCCAACGTGGTGCTTGATCTCACAAATCATGAGATCATGACCCGAGCCAAAATCAAGAGTCTGATGTTTAATCAACTGAGCCATCCAGGCACCGCTACATGAGCTCTTTGATGTCCAGCATGAGTATGATTCATACAAAAAGGATTTGCATCAACTTTGGCTCAATACTTGGTGACATTATCACTCCTCAACTACGTTACTCTAAATGCTTGGCTTGAAGCTTTTTTGACAACCTAGATGATGTAGGTTGTAAAGCACGATAAACCTGACCTGTGCTTACAACTTTTTGGAAATGTTCTACATACTTCTTTATTCAGTACCAGTATTCTAGAGCCAAGGGACTGGGACAAATATTCCCGTTCAGCTTTTATTAAACATGTGATGGTACAGCTTTTAAGGTTACTAGTTTAAGGAAGAGGTCTCTTATACTTTTACACTTGGGCAGATTATTGGATTTATTTTCTTTCCCCAAGCCCCACAAAAATATATAGTGACCTCAAAGCAATGGAAAGTTCAGTGGTCTCCTACCCCTCTGATTTTGTCTCACTTAGATTTGGTTTCACAATATCTTTTTTTTTCCTTTTTATATGTTTTTAAAGTTTATTCATTTATTCTGAGAGAGACAGAGAAAGTGCGAGTCGGGGAGAGGCAAAGAGAGAGGGAGAAAGGGAGAGTCCCAAGCGGGCTCTGAATTGTCAGCATGGGGCCTGACGCTGGACTCAGACCCATGAACCACAAGACCATGACCTGAGCCGAAGCTGGACGTTTAACCGAGCCACCCAGGCGCCCCTGGCTTTACAACTTCTTACATGTCAGTTCTTTATTACTTTTAAGGACTTTTAACTTTATTTAGATTTTGAAATTGTTTTTAATGACAGAGTGAGTCTAAATTCCTGACCTGCTATACTACCTGACCACCTATTTATACTAAGGATGGTTTGGCTTGGGAATGCTGAGTTTTATTACGATGATTACTTCTGGCAATATTTCTACATAAAGTATAATTTTGAAGCTTTTTACCTCTTCTTACTATTTGGGGGGGGGGAGTTGGTATTCGGCTAATGATATGTTTGTTAATGATAATGATATATTTATACAACGTTTGGCCCAAATAGAATTCTCTTGACTGTACTCATGCTGATAAAATTTATTGATAGGAAGTATTTCATATTAGTGTATGTACTTTTCAATTTAAGATTGGGGAAGTGGGCGATGAGATTCACAGCGTGCTACTTCAGAATATAGCACCTTGGCATACTGAATATTTTAA
The DNA here is from genome assembly GCF_018350175.1 of Felis catus. NCBI lineage: Eukaryota > Metazoa > Chordata > Mammalia > Carnivora > Felidae > Felis > Felis catus. Next base: position 38,031,658 of record NC_058386.1, read on the forward strand.
GTTGAAGGAGTCTGAGAAAACAGCAGAAGCAGGAATGAACTCCTTCCAGCCTTATAGGTCTTCCCTGAAACAGGCCATAAAATCCTCACGTGAGAGGTGCCCTCCTCATACCTAGAGGAAAGAAGCATCCTCATCACTGAAGACAAAAGGATGTCAAGAAAAATCCTAACAAACAGGACTTGCTAAGTTTCCTGCTCATTCTTGCTACAATTACCTCATACTCCTTGACGTATTCCTCCATAATTGTCCACTCTTCATCAAAACTAGCATAAAAATACGTGTTTCTTTGGGTCTCCATTACCTTATGGAAGATTTGTCTGTCACATAAAAGTTGTATGAAGTAAACCTGTATGCTATTCTTTTTTCAATCTTTGTCAGTTTAGTTTTCAGACATAGTCAGGGTCCCCACAGATGCTTGAGGAAAACTTACTCCTCCCTACAGGTCATAAATCTTTTAAGGGCAGAGACTACGTCTCTTTTGTGACTTGATTCCCCATAGCAGCTACCACAGGGTAGTAATCAACAGATCTTTATTTATTGAATGAATAAATTAATAAACTTGGTAAAGAATTCCATTATGCATTTGCTGCTACTGGCTACCATTAAGGTTTTTCACCCCCACCCCCACCCCCCAAAAAAAACAATCTGTCTAAAAAATTCTAGTCTTCTGATATAATCTAAGAGTTACTGGTTGGGGGTGGGATGGGGTAGAGTATGACCATAACAATTAAAACACCTCAGGAGAAAAGAGCAAAGAGTAGAAGCATTGTAGGTGTTTTCTGAAATTCTGATTAGCCAGGGAACTCCTGCAAGGAGATTTGGCTTCTGAAAGCAGGGTTCCAGGTCTCCACCTCCCATTGAATAGGAAAACATATGTGAAAAGCATATATTAAGAAGGGGAAGCATTATAGTAGGAAATGTTTTATTTTAATGTTCCTTCTGTGATGAGCCATACAGACATATACTATCTCTACTATTTATGCAAAAGGCATTTATTCAGCAAATGAACAGCATTTTGCCACTCTGCAGATATGTCCAAGAATTAATTTGCCTTCTGGGGGAGGGAGAGGGGCTCACATACTCACAGGAGGGATGATTTCTGTACATGAAAAAAAATCAAAGTAGAGAAGTTTAGAGAAGACAAAAATTTTGTGCCTGGGGGTGAGTTCATGGGGGAAAGGGAGAGGTGACATATATGGCCATGTTGATATATTGGGTTTTGTATTCTTTTGCATATATTTTCTCTTCCTTGACTGCTTTTTCACATATCTCCACTGTTTGGAAAATTAGGTAGTTTATAAGCATGTATAAAAGTTATATATTTTGCTTTCTGCAAGTTTCTAAGGAAACAAATTCAAAGATTTCTCTCTACCTATGGATACTTGTAGGGGAACAAGGAGGAACTAGTTAATCTCTGTTCAACAGGATATAACATAAGATTAAGCAAATAAATAAGACAGAACCTCTGGTTATTACCTTTACCATCCTGACTGATGGTCTGATGTAGAAAGGTAAAGAAGTCACAAATCTATAATTAGAGAGCAGTGATTGTATAGAGTTTTTTCAGTCTTTGTCCTTGCAGTCAATTTGTTATTTCCCAAGCTTTTACATCACCACCTTTGTTCTCCGTTCCCATCAGTGTGATAATGTCATTCTTGGAAATGTGGCTATTTTCATTTGTCATGGTCTGCATTTCAACCCGGGATTCTGTAGCATCTTGTGTTTGTTTGTTTGTTTGTTCTAATTGCACACATGAAAAATCACACCTTGTGGTGTAGACTTCTATATGTTTTGGCAAATGCATAGAGATGCATCCACCAGCATGGTACCATGGAGAACAGTGTCATTACCTAAAAATATCTCTCTTCCGTTCTGTTAATAGTCAGACCCTTTCTCACCCTCCATTCTATGGAAGCTATTAATCAGCAACTTTGTGGTCAACCACTCTCCAAATCCCCCAAACCCTGACAAATACTGATCTGTTTTGTTTCTCTATAGTTCTGCCTTTTCCAGAAGGTCATAAATGGAATCACACACATAGCCTGTGGGATTAAATTCTTTGTAGCCTAATTATTTAGGATTGTTATGCCCTCATGAAGAGCTGAACCCTTTATCATTATAATATGATATCTCTGTTACAGTTAATATTATTTGCTGTGAAATCTGCTTTATCTGATATTAATACAGGTTCATTGGCTTTTTTTTGACTAGTGTTGCCTTTTTTTTTCTATGTTCTTACTTTAAACTTACTTATAGACAGCATGTACTTGGGTCTTATATTTTTATTTATTCTGGCAATTTCTCATAGGCAGCATACACCTAGATCTTGCATTTTTATACAATTTGGCAATCTCTGCCTTTTAATTAAGATATTTAGATTATTAACATTTAATGTGATTAGTGACATGTAGGTTTAAATCTAACATCTGGTTATTTCATTTCTATTGGCCCCATCTGGTCTCTCTTCCTTTTCCAACTATCTTTTGATTTAATTGATTTTGGGAGGGGTCACATTTTTTAATTCATTCTGCCAGTCTCTTTTAATTGGTGTATTAGACCTTAACATTTAATGTAATTATGGATAAATTAAGGCTTGAATTTGACATTTTATTATTTTAATTTTTGTTTGCTCTGCCCTTCTTCTCTGCCTGTTTTGTTTTCCTGGCTTTGTGTGGGTTACTTGAACATTTTTTAAAATTCATTTTGATTCATCTACAATATTTTTTAGTGTATCTCTTTGTATAGCTTACTTAGTGGTTGCTGTAGATTATCACATTATATATATTCAAGTGATGTGTTATTCACCCACATTTTTACTCTTTCTGAGTTATTTCTTCCTTGGTAAGATTCCAAGATTCTTTCTTTTATCATTTCCTTTCTGTTTAGAAAAAAATCTTTATCCATTTTTTGGGGGTAGGTCCATTGTTGACAAATTTTCCTAATTTTCCTTCATCTGAGAATGTCTTAATTTCCTCTTAATTCTGAAGGCTATTTTCAATAGATACAGGATTCTGGGCTGACAACTGTTTTATTTCAACACTAGAAAAGTGTTGCTCCACTTCTTCTGGCTTCCGTGGTCTTTGATGAAAAATCTGCTTTCATTTGAACTGGGAAGGTATTGTTTCTGTCACAGATCCCAAGAGGTCTTTCTTTGTCTTCAGTTTTCAGAAGTTTGACTATTATGTGTCTTTATGCAGATTTCTCAGGGTTTCATTCAGCTTCTTGAATCCATATGTTTACATCTTTTGCATCAAGGAATTATCATCAGCCACTATTCCTTTGAATATCTTTTCAATCTCACTCCATTTCTCCTTTATTGCTGGGATTCCAGAAACATGAATGTTAGATCATTTTCTACAGTGCCACCTGTTTCTTAGGATTTCTTTATATTTTTTATTCAACTTTCTCTCTGTTGTTCAGATTTTGTAATTTCATTGTTTTATCTTGAAGTTTGCTGCTTCTTTCTTATGGGGAATTCCTATGTCCTCTCCATTCTGCTGTTGAGGGCATCCATTGAGTTTTATATTTTGGTTATTGTACATTTTAGTTCCAAAATTTCTCTTGGGTTCCTCTTTATATCTTTTATTTCATTATGAAGATTTCCTATTTTTTGGTAAGGTCTTCTATTTTTCATCTGTTTGGAGTGTGTGATTGCTCATTCAAATACTTTAATGATGGCTGCTTAAATATTCTTGCCAGATAATTCTATGATCTATGTCATCTCAATGTTAGTATATGTTGATTATCTTTTCTTGTTCGGTTTGATATCTTGGTTGTTTGCTTGACAAGTGATTTTCAGTTGAAGCCTGGATATTTGGGTATTATATGATTCTGGATCTCTTTAAAATCTTGTGTTTTACCAGGCTTCTTGTGACACTGTTTAGGTGAGTGAGGTAAGTACCATCTTGTTACGCCAGATTCTCTATTCAGACTCTGCTCACACCTGGGGAAGAGGGCTCTTTTTACTACTGGGCAGAGATAGGAATTCAGGCTTCCCATCTTGGCTTCACTGTTACCACCATGGCTAGTAAGGGGAGGCGCACCTAATTACTGTTCACCACTTTTCCTTCACTGACACCATGAGAGATTTACCTTGTTACCACTAAGTGGTGGTAAAAATCACAACTCTCCACTAGGCCTCCTCTGGCACCATGCCAGTAGGAGGGGTAGGAGATGTCTAGTTACTTCCAGGTGGAGAGAGATGCAGGCTTTTCACATGGCCTTTTCACATGGCCTACAATGACACCACAGAGGGTGGTGAGATTTCTGATGCTCCCTCATACCATCCCAAGAACAAGGGAGTAGGGTGGTTTGTTACCACAAGGTGGAAGTAGAAATCTAAGTTTTCTATGTGGTTTCTACTCATGTCATGTGGTGGACGAAGGATGTATTGGGGAACCTCATTATTACCCTGTGGAGATGAGAGTACTGACTCTCAATTTAGTCTTTTCTGATACCACCCAGCAGGGATGCTCAGATTCATCATAGTCTGGCAACTGCAGTTCCACTATATTTGGTCCATTTTTTGGTTGTTTCTTACAGGAGGATGAATCTGGCCCTTAATACTCCAATTTGGCTAGACGAAGAACACCTTATTTTCATAATTTTTTTCAGGTCGGTTTACACAGTGTGCCAATCACTCTATGATTAAAAATATTATCAGGCGGGTCCAGTTCAGTAGGCATTTAATCCCGAATATTAAATTACAGGTTAAACTAGGGTTTCAACAATGAAAGCCTGTTAAACTGAAATTTAGAGATAGAGGGGGGAAAAAGGCAGAAAAGAATTTCATTATATACTTAATAAAAGTAGATTATTAAAAACAATACCACAATGTTCCAAGAAAATAATCACTATTAGATTTTTGTCAAAGGTTTTACTCAATTCCACATAATTAAATCTTGTTCCAATGATATTGTTCAACAGTCTAGTTTCATAGAGTTATCTACTTCTAGAAAAAAACAGTCCTGGAAATTATGCATCTTAAGTTCCCCATAGGCTGAGTCTCCCCAGTGTCAGACTACAGTGGTAACATCAGCACACATCCATAAGCTCGTTCTCTCAAACCCAACTACATTAAAATAGTCCAGAGTCTCTGCTAAAGGCTGTTTTCCCAAATCTCTCAGGTTATCTTTAATAGCTCCCTCAGAGACATTTGCCAATCTGTAACTTATGGCTTTGCTATTAGATAAATGTAACATGAGAGCAGAAATCTCTGGTTGAGGAGAAGTCTATCCCTTTATTCCAGCAACACTCCATCACATCAGAGCGAAAAAGAATGAAATCTCTCATTGAGATACGGTTCCGAAGCATGTACACCTCCCGATAACATTTTGTCCCAACTTAATTGATTATTATAACGGTTAAAATATACCACGATCAGCAGAGGAATTGGTGAATCGAAAGCACCTTAGGGTCTCTCCTATAAAATGTATGTCATGATCAGTAATATCTCATAAGACATTTTTATAGCCGGACATAGAAGTTTTTGAGAAATCAGCCTATTGATAATGTGTCATCCCGTGCATAGAAATAAAAGTAGGAATCTACACATATTATGAAGATTAACCACTATTACAAATATCTTTGTACTGTAGCACTGGTCCTTCACAAGACTAACCTGGGGGAGATAAGTTTCTTCTTTAATTTGACAGTTGCCTTCAGATTTTTTACCCTAATAAAGAACAACCTTACCATTCTGTTGAGCCAATTAAGAAGATAATGAGCATACCAAGCAAAGCTAATTATTTCTAACATTCTTTCTTGCTCAAGAGTGCCAATTTATCAGTTAGAAGATGAGGAAAAATCCTTTGGTGCTATGTAGCAGCTGTCTTGGGAGCAATGAATATGGTTAGGGTGCCAATAAATCCTTTTCATTTGTATTACTCTGATTTTGAGGTTTGAGCTCAGAGGAAAGCAACATCATAAGAGTTTTCCAACAAGAATACAACTGTTTGAGAACAAGAAAGATCCAGACAGGAGCAATACCACATAACAACTATAACAGAATGATTCTATAATAAACATTAAAAATTCAGTTCTTTATGTCAGTGTTTTATAGCTGTCTATAGTTATGGAATTCCCCAAAGCATAAAATAGCATAAAAATTAACAGACTTTCTTGAGAATGCACAGTCAGGATGTATGAGGCAAAAATCATCTGTCATCTAGGTAGAACATACTGGAAAAACAAAGAATAACTTTTTATTGTCTCACATTCAAAGCAGACAATACTCTGAAGACATTTTGTCTTCTGAGCTACCAGTATTTTCTCCCACTTAAACATAAAATTTCTTGGGGCGCCTAGGTGGCTCAGGTGGTTAAGCGTCCGACTTTGGCTCAGGTCATGATCAGGTCATGATCTTCTCACAGTCCGGGGGTTTGAGACCCGCGTTGGGTTCTGTACTGACAACTCAGCCTGGAGTCTGCTAAGGATTTTGTGTCTCCCTCTCTCTCTGCCCCTCCCCCTGCTCATGCTCTGTCTCTCTCTGTCTCAAAAATAAAAACATTTAAATAAATTCAAAAAAGCATAAAATTTCTTAATAAATAAGTAAATAAAATAAACATATACATGTATGACCACACTAAAAAAATGAAAGATTACAACATTATTTGAAAATTTAAACTTCAGCTTTCAACATATAAGTACTTACATGTACTTTTAACTTATAAGTACCTTATAAACATATAAGTACTTTTTCTACATCGACAGATATGTTCACATATAGCTAAGAATATATAAATTAAAGCTATTATCTACTGATCAACTACTTTTGCTTTTCTCCTTCTCTATTCACTTTGATCTCTTTAAAAATTTTCCAGGTAACCTAAGAGTATTAATCAATTACACTTATATCTTATAGAACATAAATTATAATCAAAAGATTCTGAATAAGTTGTAAATTAATTAAGTAACAATACAATCACGGTGGATATTAAAAGCGTAAGTTCTCAAAAAATTATAACATAGTGAGATTTTACTCACATGGTATAAGTGGACTAACTAGTATTTATGAATTTTGAAATATTCGTTGGCTTTCACACGGACAAAAAATTCAGAAAGGTATTAGTTATTATAGATCAATTTAGTTGAGCATCTATGTTTAAATTTACATTTTCCTAAAATTTGTGTGTCAGGAATCATCACTTTCCTGACACATAAGACAGGTATTAGAGAGACTCAATTACTTAGATTATTTTGTAAGAAAATAAAATCAAGTACTGTATATACTTTATACAGGACGAATGCATCTATCTTTTCCTAATTAATTAATTATTTTACATTAGGACGTTTTTTAGAGCAGTTTAAGGTTCACAGCAAAATGGAGGGGTAAATATTGAGATTTCCCTGCCCCCACAAATGTATAGCACCCCCCATCATCAACACTCCCACCAAATTGGTACATTAATTACAACTAGTGAACCTAAATTGGCACATCATAATCACACAAAGTCCATAATTTACATTCTAGTTCAATCTTGTTGTACATTCTATGGGTTTGGACAAACGTGTGATGTATATCCATCATTATCATATCCCCAAGAGTATTTCCATTGCCCTTCAAGTCCTCCGTGCTTTGCCTATTTATCCTCTTTGCAACCTCTGGCAACCACTGATCCTTTTATTCTGTCCATAGTTTTGCCTATTCCAGAATGTCATACAGTTGGAATCATACAATATGTAGCTTTTAAGACCATCTTCCTCGACTTGGTAATACCCATTTATGTAATCTCCGTGTCTTTTCATGGCTTGATAGCTCATTCTGTTCTAGTGCAAAATAAGATTCCATCCTCTGGCTGAGCCACAGTTTATCCCTTCACCTACTGAAGAGCATTTTGGCTGCTTCCTAGTTTTGACAATTATGAATAAAGTTGCGATAAACATCCATGTACAAGTTTGGGGTGGACATAAGTTTTTTATTCCTGTGGGTAAATACCAAGGAGCACAACCGTAGGATCCTATGTTAGAGTATGTTTAGCTTTTTAGGAAACCTCCAACCTGTCTTCCAATGTGGCTGTACCATTTCGATCCCCACCAGCAATAAACGAGAATTCCTATTGCTCCCCTGGCATTCAGTGTTCTCAGTGTCCAGGAATTGGCCTTTCTAACGGGTGGGTACTGCTATGCCAATATTGTTCTAATTGGCATTTCTGTGATGACACATGATGCGGAGCATATTTTCGTATGGTTATCTGCCATCCATATAGCTTTGATGAAGAGTCTGTGCAGATCTTTGGCCCATTGTTTAATGACGTTGTTTGTTTCCTTATTGTTGAGTTTTAACAATTCTGTGTGTGTGTCTAGTTTATATATAGTTAAAATTTTACCCAATTTATTTAATTTTTTTAAAAAAGTTTAGCAACTCCTCTTTCCTCCACCCCCTGCCTCTTGCAACCACCAATCTGCTCTCTGCATCTGTGAGCATGTTTCTGTTGCTGTTAAGGTTCCACGTATAAGAGATCATACAGTATTTTCCTCTCTCTGTCTGACTTATTTCACTTAGAATAATGCTCTCAAGGTTCATCCATGCTGTTGAAAACAGCAAGATTTCATTCTTTTTAATGGCTGAATAGCATTCCAGTGTGTGTGTGTGCGCGCACGCGTGCATGTGTGTGTGTTGTGTACCATATCTTCTTTCCCCATTCATCCACTGATGGACACTTAGGCTGTTTCCATGTGTTGGCTATTATAAATAATGCTGCAATGAACAAGGGGGTGCATGTATCTTTTCAAATTAATGTCTAGGTTTCCTTCAGATAAATACCCAGAAGTGGAATTGCTAAATCACAAGGTAGTTCTATTTATAATTTTTTTGAAGTATGTCCATACTGTTCTCCACAGTGGTTGAACCAATTTACATTTCCATCAACAGTGCACAAGGGTTTCCTTTTCTCTACATCCTTGCCAACACTTATTTCTTGCTTTTTTTTAATGAAGCCATTCTAAGAGATGTGAGGTGATATCTCATTGTGGTTTTGATTTGCATTTCCCTAATGATTAATAATGTTGTTTTGGATAACAGTCCTTTATCAGATGTGTCTTTTGCAAATACTTTCCCCCAGTCTCTCGTATGTCTTCTCGTTCTCTTGACATTGTCTTTAAAGAAGCAGAAGATTTTAATCTGAATAAAGTATAGCATATTAATTATTTCTTTCATGCACTGTGCCTTTGGTGTTGTCTCTAAAAAGTCACTGCCATACCCAAGGTAATCTAGAATTTCTAAGTTATCTTCTATGAATTTTATAGTTTTGTGTTTTACATTTGGGTCTGTGATGCATTTTGAGTTAATTTTTGTGAAGGGTGCAAGGTGTATATCAAATTTCATTTCTTTGCATGCAGATGTCCAGTTGTTCCAGCACCATTTATAGACAAACTATCTTTACTCCATTGTATTGCCTTTGCTTCTTATGTCAAAGATGGGTTGACTATATTTATATGGGTCTATTTATGAGTTCTCTGTTCTATTCCATTGATCTATTTGTCATTCACCAATACCACAATGTCTTGATTCCTGTAGCTTTATAGTAAGTCTTGAAGTGAGGTGGTGTCAGTTCTCCAACATTGTTCTTCAATATTATGTTGGCTATTTTGGGTCTTTTGCCGCTCTATATAAACATTAGAATCAGTTTGTCAATATCCACAAAATAAATTGCTGAGATTTTGATTGAGATTACATTGAATCTATACATCAAGTTGGGAAGAGCTGACAGCTTAAAAACATTGAGTGTTCCTATCCATGAACATGGAATATCTCTCATTTAGTTTTTTTAATTTATTCACCAGAGTTTTGTAGTTTTCCTCATATAGATCTTGTGCATATATTGTAAGATTTGTACTTAAGTATTTCATTTTGGTAATTGCCAATCTAAGTGGTATTGTGTTTTTCATTTCAAATTCCACTTGTTTATTGCTGGTATATAGAAAAATGATTGAATTTTGTATAATGACTTTGTCTCCTGAAACCTTGCCAAAGTCACTTATTAGTTCCAGGAGTTTTGTCTGTGAATTCTTCTGTATTTTCTACAGAGAAAATCATACCATATACAAAGACAGCTTTATTTCTTACTTCCCAAATTGCATATATTTTATTTCCTTTTCTTGTTTGATTGCATTAGCTAGAACTTTCACTATGATTTGGAAAAAGAGTAGCGACAGGGAACATGATCTTAGTTGGAAAAATTCAAATGTCTCACCATTAAGTATGATGTTAGTTGCAGTTATTTTTGTAGATAGTCTCTAGAAAATTTAGGATGCTATCACTATCTTTAAAAACAATTTAACAAAATAGTTTAATTTGTATATGATTTACGATAACTAAGAGTAATAACGTTTATAATTCTCTAATATTTATTTCTTACACAATATTTTTTATAATGTTTATTTTTGAGAGAGAGGGAGAGAGAGAGAGAGAGTGTGTGTGTGTGTGTGTGTGTGTGCACGCACAAGTTGGAAGGGGCAGAGAGAGAGACACAGAATATGAAGTAGGCTCCAGGTTCTGAGCAGTCAGTGCAGAGCCTGATGCAGGGCTCAAACCCATGAACTATGAGATCATGACTTGAGCCGAAGGTGGACACTTAACCTACTGAGCCACCCAGAAGCCCCTATTTGTTACGTAATATTAAAACTATTCTAATTTTGCTCAAGTCTTCATTTAGAACATTTTCTTAAAATTAGCTTTGACAACAATGCTCATTCCTTTGTTTCTTAGTTACCTAAAGGTCAGCCATTACCTAAAATTTAATTGTTCCCTTTTGAGCACATTTTTTTCTTTTTACTTCTCTTTTTGGGTGTATGAGTTCTTGAGACCATTTATTCTAAATGTACATAAGCTAAGTCCCTAGACTAATTAAATATGTGCTCCATTAAATATGATAAATTTGACAAGCTTGCTAATTTCCCTCTAGATTAGGTAATTTGGTTTCAAAAAACTACATGACTAAGGAGGTGGACCCCTTTATGCTCCACCGGGATCCCTTCTCATTGAAAGACATGCCCCAGCTGCTAGGAGTGATGTAAACAGAAAGCCTTCAGTTGTCACTGCTACCTTGGCTGCAGGGAGCCACAAAGTTAGCACTATCCTGATCCAAGTGGTGATTTAATGTGTGGCCATCTTGACCTAACAGGAAACAACTCGGAAGGGTAATTTTAACTCCAGAGTGCCCCCACGGGGTTGCCAGGGCATCTGTAGGGCCGGCATTAGTTTGGACTTCTCCTTCTGCACATATGTGTTGATCTCCTCATACCTCCCTGCTAAACTCTACCTCTGGATCTACTTCCAGGAGAACCCAACTTGCAACAGTAAGTAGGTAGGTAGATACTTTGCATTTAATAATACTATTTACATTTACAGAGAAAGTTCCAGCTCTTAGTCCATTCCAGCCAATCCCTCAAGTCACTATGCCCAACACAAGAAACTGTCTTCTTCTTTAACATCAGAGAATAAGATAGTATATTTTTGTGATATTAGCTGAAAGGATTTTCTGTTCCTTCTCCAGCTCAAGATGAATCTCTCTGTTTGGACTAGATGTTCTCATGGTGCATACAAACGACCACTTCCTTTAATCAATTACCTATAATTTTTCAAAGGTATTTTAAAGAAACAGGCAGCTCTCTATCTAGAATCTCTCTGATCATGAACACAAAGAATTATAAATGACTATTTAAAGACATATACAAACATGTAAAAAGTTGCCAGGCTAATTATACAACTTAAGCTAAAAGAAAAATGAAAATAAGACACGAAGCCCTTGCCAGTGAAATACAAAATAACTTTCTGCAACTAATTTAATAAATGAGTACTTTCACACCCTATCTTTGCTAGAGGATTTTGTCATCCCTTAGTAGCATAACGTAATACTCAACTCACCTTTCCTCCAGTCCTATGACTTCTTTCTGGCACCAAATGACTTTTCCAGGAACGTACAGGAAGAACGAGGATGGTGACATTCACTGTAATTGCCCAAACCACGGAGACATCCAACACTCTGGCTCCAAACTCCCTCTCCAAGTTTTCAATATCATTCTTAGTGAGGTATTACTCAACTCAGGGCTGTTCTCCCTTCATTCTGGTAGGTTTTCATGAGTTGAGTCATCTTGGCAGGACCTCCAAAGTCTTAAGAAAAACAAATTTGACAAATTCATTATGTCAAAGTTTTATTTAAGTTTCATTCAAGAGACTAAGCCTCTATATCTGCCAAGGAAAAGATTTTACTCTTGGTAAAGACACAGGAAAAAGACTGATTAGGAAATCATTGTTGGACCAGATACAAGATGAAAGACTGTTTAAAGATATTTAGACTACTATGTGATAGGTAGATGGATAGGAGGTTAGTAAATAACACCTCCAGTCTAAGAAATTTCATTTAGGTCTATCAGAACAGTCCCCCAGCATGTCACCATATATCAGTAATAATCATCAGTTGTCTAAAAGAGTCTGGGAATTACATCACACCAGGTTTGAGTCAGTTGTTCTCCCTTACTCCTCTCTAATCCCGATTCTCCCATCCATCAAGAACCAACTCAACAGTTCCTCCGGAGAAGAAAATGGGATTCCAGGGTGTAGATGTGGGATAAGAATGTAAAGATGTGATTGAGACAGTGGATATGCAAAGATGTTGAAGAAGGGACCACTGCAGTAACACAGATGTCAGGATGAGATCTATCTAAATCAGGTGGGCATCGCTTAGTAGGGGCACATGAGAACAGGATTCCAAAAACACACAGTCAGATGGAGCCTCCACATTTTCCCAAATGGGAGAACTAACCAATGCTCTTTTCTCTCCCATTCATATTGACTTGGTTATTGACTGTGCAGGAGCCCTTTGTTCATGTACCTTCTAGGCCAGGGTAACCCAGGAAGCATACAACCTGGTAGTTTTCTGGTCTTATGTTTTTGTCCCAGAAAGAGGCAGCCGTTAGGGGAACTGTGGGACTCTGGTATACTTGTGATTACAGTAAAGATTTTTTGATATGCCAAAATTGATGCACTAAAACTCCACTGAAGTGGAGAGTAAGTGGAGCTCTTTTAACTTTTATGTTTCAGCACAGAGCACCTTTTGCCTCAGCTCTTGCTCCAATGGGAGAAGTAAATGGCAGAGTACTTACACAGGTCCCAATCGATTATAGAAAAAAATATGAAGGGCAACAGACAAAAATCCAGACTAACGAACGCGCTACTGAACATTATCTATCTTCTAGCTACACATTGGTACACTTTAGAGAACAGTATGGTATCCCCTAGCCACGTGTGGCTACTTGAATTTAAATTTTAAGTAAAGTTGAAAAAACAACAATTTGATTGCTCAGCAACACTAGCCACATTTCAAGTGCATGATAGACACATATGGCTAGTATGTACCATACTGGACAGCACAGACTTCCAGACCATTTGTATCATTGCAGCAAGTGCCATCGGAAAGTGCTGCTCTAAACAGAGGTATCTCCAAAAAATCCATACTAATGCGTCCACCACTAAATGTCTTATGTTTATATAGAAATATACACATACAAAAGATATACATACATGTACATACATACACAAAGTCCGTAGAACAGTATACATTTCAATGAAAAACCAATGGCCCTGGGGAGCCTGGGTGGCTCAGTCGGTTAAACGTCTGACTTTGGCTCAGGTCATGATCTCACAGCTCTTGAGTTCAAGCCCCACATCAGGCTCTGTGCTGATGGCTGGGAGACTGAAGCCTGCTTCGGATTCTGTCTCCCTCTCTAACCCTCCCCTACTCAGGGTCTGTCTCTCTCTCGCTCTCAAAAGTAAATAAAAGCATTAAACAAGTTAAAATAAAAAATCAATGGCCCACTCCAATTTATAATTCAATGTTTTAATATATTGCCTTCAACTTGCATATGTAATTATATGCTCTCATATTTTTATATGCCACTTTGTATTCTTCTGGTTTTACATAACATCATATCAGACATCTTGTTTATGTTTCTCCATAATCTTAATTATCATTTTAATGTCTGCATAATATTCCATCATTTCGATGTGCTATAATTTGTTTAACCACCTCTCTAATGGTAGACGTTCTTCTAGCGCTTACTCCTTTCTTTATCCTGATTAAGGTTACAAGGCATTTTCTGTGCATAAATGTTTCTGCTGTTCTCTTGTACTTCATAACTCCTTTATTCGCACATGCTTTACAAGAGATATCCCATTTAGAGCCTCTGGAGGGCCCAGAATATAAAACTGTCTTGGACCAATTTAATCCAACACTCAAAACAAATAGTTTATGGAAAGCAGTGAATTTAATAGTTATTTAGAATGTGTGCCTTTGGCAGATGACCTTGATTTAATTGTCCAATTTTCATTATGCTGTAGCTTTTGCTCTCTTATATTCTGTAATGTTTTTGGCCCCAGAGGTAGTCTCTAGAAGCACAGAAGTCATGTGAACCGGAAGAAATAACTGTCAAGACCCATTTTAATTTTACCTGCTGTCTCAATTACCTTCACCCTCCAACCAGAGTTATATTCTTGATAGAGGTAGGGAAACTGGGATCTGATGGCCCAGGAGTGTCTATTCTATGCCTATGGGGCTCCTGAGTTTCCCTCCATTTACACTTAGAACTGAGATCCGGCATCCCAGACATCTTTACGACCTCTTATCCAGGCCTTGAGTCTGCCTTAAAACCCAACAAAGATTGGGGTCCCTACTGCTTTCCCATTTTCTTTTCAATCTGTGGTCTCTAGAACGTGTGTTTGCTTTACCCTTTAAGGTAAATTTTAGGAAGAGCTCAAGGTCTCAGCCTTGAATCTAGGGTTTGTGGGTGTAACGATCATACAGGATCAAAAAGTTGAAAGGACTTACAACCTTTCACACATAAGGCTTTAATCGAGGGAAGTACAGCAAAAGAAGAAAAGCAATCAATCATGGAGGGTTTTGACATATCCAGGAGTCCCTGTCAGCGTCTTTTTTCCACTGCAGAGGGTGTGCTCTATAGTCAGATTATGGGCTACTAAGATATGTTCAAGGCACCTCGGTTTCAAAGAATCGGAGACACAAGTTTGCCGAGGGGCCTTTAATACTCCACTGGTCACAACTAAAACCAGACTGTCAACTGTGAAACCAGGTGCAAATCATCATCTATAGACCCCTAACCAATGTAGAAAAGTCAGGATATGATGCCTCTGAGGGAATTTTGAGCTTTAAATAGCATATTATAAACCATTAACTAGCACCTTTCACCCTTATCTTAGCCAAGGGTCAGTACCAGACTTTTCAGGCATCCCTAGAGAGGAGCATAGAGCTAGCCAAACCCAGGTGCAAGTTAAACCTATCCTCATGCAGAGAAAGAAGCTAAATACAGGTCCTCAGTGCATAGGTTTCTTCCTTCTATCACTATTCTTTAAGGCAACAAATATTCTTGTGTCATGCAAGGTTTCCTGAAGGACACTTGTCAAGTCTCACAAAAGTTGCCTGAGCTTTATTGCCTTTCTTTGCGTTGAGGGTCTTCAAGTTGAGAAACTCTTTGAACTTTAACTGATCAATTTATTGAATAGGTAGAAGAGGTCAGAATAAAAGAAAAGACCGGGGAGCCATAAACCAAAGGGATTCTCAGTTGCCATTGGAAAAGAGCTGCAGGAATCCCAATCAAAATTGCACCAGCATTCTTCTCGAAACTAGAACAAGCAATCCTAAAATTCATATGGAACCACAAAAGGCCCCAAATAGCCAAAGCAATTTTGAAGAAGAAGACCAAAGCAGGAGGCATCACAATCCCAGACTTTAGCCTCTACTACAAAGCTGTCATCATCAAGACAGCATGGTATTGGCACAAAAACAGACACATAGACCAATGGAATAGAATAGAAACCCCAGAACTAGACCCACAAACGTATGGCCAACTCATCTTTGACAAAGCAGGAAAGAACATCCAATGGAAAAAAGACAGCCTCTTTAACAAATGGTGCTGGGAGAACTGGACAGCAACATGCAGAAGGTTGAAACTAGACCACTTTCTCACACCTTTCATAAAAATAAACTCAAAATGGATAAAGGACCTAAATGTGAGACAGGAAACCATCAAAACCTTAGAAGAGAAAGCAGGAAACGACCTCTCTGACCTCAGCCGTAGCAATCTTTTACTCGACACATCCCCAAAGGCAAGGGAATTAAAAGCAAAAGTGAATTACTGGGACCTTATGAAGATAAAAAGCTTCTGCACAGCAAAGGAAACAACCAACAAAACTAAAAGGCAACCAACGGAATGGGAAAAGATATTCGCAAATGACATATCGGACAAAGGGCTAGTATCCAAAATCTATAAAGAGCTCACCAAACTCCACACCCGGAAAACAAATAACCCAGTGAAGAAATGGGCAGAAAACATGAATAGACACTTCTCTAAAGAAGACATCCGGATGGCCAACAGACACATGAAAAGATGCTCAACGTCGCTCCTTATCAGGGAAATACAAATCAAAACCACACTCAGGTATCACCTCACGCCAGTCAGAGTGGCCAAAATGAACAAATCAGGAGACTATAGATGCTGGAGAGGATGTGGAGAAACGGGAACCCTCTTGCACTGTTGGTGGGAATGCAAATTGGTACAGCCGCTCTGGAAAGCAGTGTGGAGGTTCCTCAGAAAATTAAAAATAGACCTACCCTATGACCCAGCAATAGCACTGCTAGGAATTTATCCAAGGGATACAGGAGTGCTGATGCATAGGGCCACTTGTACCCCAATGTTCATAGCAGCACTCTCAACAATAGCCAAATTATGGAAAGAGCCTAAATGTCCATCAACTGATGAATGGATAAAGAAATTGTGGTTTATATACACAATGGAATACTACGTGGCAATGAGAAAAAATGAAATATGGCCTTTTGTAGCAACGTGGATGGAACTGGAGAGTGTGATGCTAAGTGAAATAAGCCATACAGAGAAAGACAGATACCATATGGTTTCACTCTTATGTGGATCCTGAGAAACTTAATAGGAACCCATGGGGGAGGGGAAGGAAAAAAAAAAAAAGGTTAGAGTGGGAGAGAGCCAAAGCATAATAGACTCTTAAAAACTGAGAACAAACTGAGGGTTGATGGAGGGTGGGAGGGAGGGGAGGATGGGTGATGGGTATTGAGGAGGGCACCTTTTGGGATGAGCACTGGGTGTTGTATGGAAACCAATTTGTCAATAAATATCATATATAAAAAAATAAATAAAATAAAAGGAAAAAAAAAAAGGAAAAGAGCTGCAGGGTATCCGGCTGCAGATGGGTAAGTAGTTATTCAGTAGTTATTCAGTTCACAGTCTCATCCAACTCTGAAAGGGAAAAATTATAGAGAAACCTTTCCAGCAGCTTCTCTGTGGTTTTTTTTTTTTTTTTTGCTTCCTCACATGACCGACCACAGGAAAACAAAATGTGCTGAACTACACTCCCATAAAGGCAATTTGGCTGGAAACCTCTTGTGGTGACTTTTGTTCTTTTTGGCACCGGATTAACTTGCCAGGGCAGCTGGAACAAAGAGCCGCAAGTTACGTGGCTTCTACCACAGGAATGTATTGTCTCACAGATCTGGAAGCTCAAAGTACCAAATCAAGGTGTTGACCAGAGTTGGTTCTTTCTGAGGGCTGTGAGGCAGAATCTGTCCCAGGCTCCTCTCTTGGCTTGTAAGATGGCCGTCTTCTCCCTGGGCCTTCACACCACATCCCTTCTATGTGTGTCTGTCTCTGTCCAAATCTCTTTTTTTGATAAGCACACTAGTTATCATGGATTGGGGCCCACACTAATGACATCATTTTAAATTGATTAGCTCTGTAAAGACTATTGCCAAGTGAAGTCACATTCTGAGGTACTGGGGGTTAAGACTTCAACATTTGAATTTGGAGGAGACACATTTCAACCCATAAAAGGTACATATTGAAAATCAGGCTGCTTCTCAAGGCCTCTACAGTATCTCTTACTTTGTATTCCTCTTCCTCTTGACAGTAGCTGTCTTCAGGATAGGCTGTGGCTGATGCTGCCTTCTGTCATGAGAGAATTCATCTCTTTTTTTTTTTTTTAATTTTTATTTATTTTGGAGAAACAGAGAGTGCGAGCCAGGGAGGGGCACGCAGGGAGGGGGACAGAGGATCCAAAGGGGGCTCTACACCGACAGCACAGAGCCAGATGCGGGGCTTGAACTCAGGAACTGTGAGATCATGACCTGAGCCAAAGTCAGATGCTCAACTGACTGAGCCACCCAGGCCCCCTGAAAGAATTCACTTCTGATGGGCAAAATAACAAGACACATATATAAGGAAGGAGACGTAACAGATAGCCTTCTGGACAGGAAACAACTGTGACGTAATTAGAGACCCATGTGTGTTTTTAAAACCTAGAAACCAAGATAGCTTGGATGCTGTGAGTCACCATTCAATGCCAAAATGACAATGAGGTCTTGTCACTCCTAAAACAAACAAGAAGGGTGCTTAACTGTACTTAGATGAAGGCCATTAAACAATGTTTTGCTGCAATTTGCTAAAAATTGTTTAGTAACAATTATTTATAAATTGCTTACTAACAATTTACTAAAAATTGTTTCACAATTTATTGGCATAATTGTCAATAATAACATAATAACAATAATTACTCTGGCAAATATACAATTTTGTGAAACATATTGGAGCCCATAAAAATGTTTTAAGTATCCTCTTTAATTATACAACAAAAATATAGTATATAAAATTGAGTTCCTTTCAGAAAAGGATATTTAAGAATGGTAGAATAGCGGGGCGCCTGGGTGGCTCAGTCAGTTAAGCATTCGACTCTTGGTTTCTGCTCAGGTCACGATCTCACGGATCATGAGTTCGAGCCCTGCGTTGGGCTCCACGCTACGTGTGGAGCCTGCTTGGGATTCTCTCTCTCCCTCTTCTTCCCCCTGCTCCTACTCGCTCTTTCTCTGTCTCTCAAAATAAATACACTTAAAAACAAAAAGGTAGAATAGTGATGTTTACAACCATATTCTTTCCACTTTACGGCTTTAAACAGTATTTGTACCTAGGTGATAAGTGATATGCTATGGTCCGGGGTCCCGGTTAGAAGCATAGGCTACAGGCATGTTATGTAGAGAGATCCTGGACCTCACTATCTTGCCCCTATCATTTAACTAGAAGTGTTCTAGTCTTTGGTTTCTAAGCAGTTCTTCGAAGTAGCCAAATGAATATAAATATCATTAGCGTTGGAAAATGTTTTAAAATAAATTTTATTAGTATACATCTAGAGTATGATCTGGTTACTTTCTCACATATTGTTAACTATCTCCTTTTCTTTAATAATTCATGTGGAAAAAGTACAGATGAATATTCCCTAAGATAGACCAGATGGTGGGTCCTAAAACAAACCTTAACAAGGTCAAAAGAATTGATATATTCAAAGAATATAATGGAATTAAGGTGGAAATCAGTAAGGAAAAGATAATAGTAAAATCTTTAAACACCTACAAATTAGGGTGCCTGGGTGGCTCAGTCAGTTAAGCATCTGACTTAGGTTCAGGTCATGATCTCAAGGTTCATGAGTTCGAGCCCCACATCAGGTTCTGTGCAGACAGCTGGAACCTGGAGCTTGCTTTGGATTCTGTGTCTCCCTCTCTCTCTGCTCCTCCACCATCCGCATTCTGTCTCTCTCTCTCTCTCAAAAATAAATAAACATTAAACACCTACAAATTAAGCAAAACACTTCAAAATAATTCATGGGTCAAAGAGAAAGGTCAAAAAATATTTTCAACTGAATGATAATACAGCATATAGAAATTTGTGAAATACAGCTAGAGAAAGTTTAGAAATTTTATAGTAATGGGGCGCCTGGGTGGCTCAGTCAGTTAAGCGTCCGACTTCAGCTCAGGTCATGATCTCGCGGTCCGTGAGTTCAAGCCCCGCATCCGGCTCTGTGCTGACCGCTCAGAGCCTGGAGCCTGTTTCGGATTCTGTGTCTCCCTCTCTCTCTGACCCTCCCCCGTTCATGCTCTGTCTCTCTCTGGCTCAAAAATAAATAAATGTTAAAAAAAATTTTTTTAAAAGAAATTTTAGGGGCGCCTGGGTGGCGCAGTCGGTTAAGCGTCCGACTTCAGCCAGGTCACGATCTCGCGGTCCGTGAGTTCGAGCCCCACGTCGGGCTCTGGGCTGATGGCTCAGAGCCTGGAGCCTGTTTCCGATTCTGTGTCTCCCTCTCTCTCTGCCCCTCCCCTGTTCATGCTCTGTCTCTCTCTGTCCCAAAAATAAATAAACGTTGAAAAAAAAATTTTTTTTAAAAAAAGAAATTTTATAGTAATATGTGCTTACATTAGAATTAAGTAAAGTCTGAAATCAATAATCCAAGTTCCTAGTTCAAGAAACTAGGGGGAAAAAAAGCAAAATAAACTTAAAGTAAGAAGAAGGAAAGGAATAATAAAGAGAAGTCAAAGAAATCGAAATTGAAACAGAAGAAAAAATGGGGGAAAACAGTGGACCACAGAGTTGGTTCTTGAAAAGATTTATTACAAATTGATAAACTTCTAGTAAAACTTAAGAGAAAAAAAGACAGAAAATACAAATTGCCAATATCAAGAATGAAAGAAGATATATAGCTAAAAATAATACAGGTATTAAAAGGATAATAGGGAATACTTCAATCAATTCTATTCATATCATTTTGAAAATTTAAATTAAATGGATCAATTTCTTGAAAACCACAGATTACTAAAACTCACTCAAGATTAACTATATCCTGAACTGTTCTGTAACTATTAAAGAGATTTAATCACCAGGTGAAATCTCCCAAACATGAAAACTCCAGGTCTATGTGGTTTCATTGGTGCATTCTGCCAAAACTTAAAAAAAAAAAAAAAAAAAGTAACACCAATTCAACAAAACATATTTCAAGAAACAGGAACAAAGGAAACATCTCATAATAAATTTTATGATAGCTGCATTACTCTGAAACCAAAACCAGGTAAGGAGAGTAAAAAGAAAACTATACTCCAATGTACCTAATGAACATAGGTATAAAAATCCTCAGAAAATTGGCAAATTTGAGTTCAGCAATATATACAAAGTATAATATACTATGATCAAGTGAAATCCATCCTCAAAATGCATGCCTAGTTCAATATTCAAAGATAAATCACTTTCTCTCAAAAAAAATTAAAAAATAAAGAATTGGGGCGCCTGGGTGGGCAATTGTTAGGTGGCTCAGTCGGTTAAGCATCTGACTCTTGATTTTGGCTCCGGTCAGGATCTCATGGTCATTAGATTGAGTCCCCTGTCAGGGTCCATGTTGAGCATGGAGCCTGCTTAATATTCTCTCGCTCCTTCTCTCCCTTTCTCCCTCCCCCACTCATGCTCTCTTTTTCTTTCTCAAAAATAAATAAATAAATGAATAAAATCCACCATGTGTACGGTTTAAAGTTGAAAATCACACAATCAAGGGCGCCTGGGTGGCTCAGTCGGCTAAGCCTCCGACTTTGGCTCAGGTCATGATCTCATAGTTTGTAGGTTCGAGCCCCACCTTGGGCTCTGTGCTGGCAGCTCAGAGCCTGGAGCTTGTTTCAGATTCTGTGTCTCCCTCTCTCTCTGCCCCTACCCTGCTCACGCTCTTTCTCTCCCTGTCTCAAACATAAATAAACATTAAAAAAAAAATTAAAAAAAAAAAAAGAAAATCACACAATCATATCAGCTGATACAGAAGAGCACTGGGAAAAAGTGTAAAACCCATTCATGACAAAAAATCTCAACAAACTGGTAACAGAATGGAACTTCTGCAACGTGATTAAGGGTATGTACAAAAAACATACGGACAATACCGTACTTACTCATGAAAGTACTTTCACTTAAGATCAGAACAAGGCAATGATGGCCCTGTAACTGTTACTATTCAAAATCCTACCTGAGTTGTTAGCCAGTGTACAAAAGTAAAAAGATAGCAAAGGCCCACAAATTGGGTAGTTAGAAATAAAACTGCCCTTACAAACAACATGATTGTCTACCTATATAACCTAAGAATCTACAAAAATATGCCACTAGAACTAATAAGTTATTTACCAGATTGCAAGATACAAGGTTAACACACAAAAATCAATCACATTTGCATATAGTAGCAATGTACAACTGGAAATAGAAAAGTTTTCAACAATACAACTTTTTATAATTGCAAAAAATGAAATAATTAGGTATAAATCTAAAAAGTCTGCCATCTATATGTTGAAAACTACCAAATACCAATGAAAGACATTCAAGGAGACCCACATAAAAGGAATGATAGTCTATATTCATGGGTTGGAAGACTCAACATAGTAAAGATATCAATTCTCCCTGAACTGGTCTACTAATTTAATGCAATTCCAATCAAAATCCCAAAATGTTTTTATAGATACAGACATTAGCTCTAAAATTCATATGGAAGGGCAAAGAAAGAAAAAAACAACTAGAATAAGAAACAATTTGGAAAAAGATGAATAATATGAGATGAATTACACCACCTGATTTTTTTTTAAAAAAATTAACATTTATTTATTTTTGAGAGACAGAGAATGAGCAGGGAAGGGGCAGAGAGAGAGGGAGACACAGAATCTGAAGCAGGCTCCAAGCTCTGAGCTGTCAGCACAGAGCCCAATGCAGGACTCGAACTCAGGAACTGTGAGATCATGACCTGTTGCTTAACTGACTGAACCACCCAGGTGCCCCTACACCACCTGATTTTAAGGCTTATTACACAGTTATAGTAATTACGGAGGTGTAGCATTGTCATACAGACAGACACATAGAGCAATGTTACAGAATAGAGTTCAGAATTAGACGCATGTGGGGGAACATGGAGTTGACATACTTTTTCCTTTTCTTCCCACAAAGTACACCTAAAAACCCTGGATATTATGTATGTCACAAACATAAGATTCTGAAAGGTGGAGAGAAAAATGGAGATCAGCTAAAAACCTTAGGATCCAAAGAGAGACACAGTGATAATTTACCCGAGTGTCGTTTTTGCCCGATATGTCTCAGACTGGGTGCTGGAGAAGCAACCTGGAAATGCCAATGGGCACAGTTAAAATAGAAAGCAAGGGGTGCCTGAGTGGCTCTTGGTTTCAACTCAGGTCATGATCTCACGTCTTCTGAGTTCAAGCTCCACATCAGGCTCTGTGCTAACTATGTGGAGCTTGCTTCGGATTCTCTCTCCCCCTCCTCTGTCCCTCCCCTGCTCACGCTTTCTCTGTCTCTCTCAAAATAAATAAATAAACTTTAAAACCCAAAAAAGAGAAAACAATAAAGCATACTCTCTCTAGCCTAAGGGTTAGGGAAGAGGCAGCCTAGCAAGAGATGAAACTTTTAGAAAATAACTTTTGTAATACAGCCCCACATCACTGGGAAAAACCTGTGGCCTGACCTCCTGTGGCCTGACCTCTACCCATACCAGGAATGACTAAGTAGGAAGCCTGGACTCTCAACTTCATCAGGTTCTGAGGCTCTCCAACCTGCGTGCAAGTGTTGTATCAGAGAAGGTTCAAGAAAGAAGGTGGTACTTTCATTCACGCCAAGCAGTACAAAGCGCCACGCCCCCACCCCAAATCATAGAGTCAGTAGAAAACATGCGGGGGGCCTGGACTTCCTCCATCACCCGGTAGTAATGAAACACCCCTCGTTCTCATGCACTGAGGAGGTACCCAGGGGCCCAAGTGGAGAGTTGAGATTTACAATACTGCCCAATGGTAAGGAAGATGCCTACACCATGGTGCCACTGGAGATCATGTTGGGAGTACTCATGAGGCACTCCTACCAATGACAGCCAGGGAGATATCAGTGGAGGTGTAGTGGGAAGGCAAAACTCCCACCCTTGCTCAAGAGTAATAATGAGTTCCCTCCATCTCAGTGTCAAGGGAAACTAAGTGGAGAAATCAGACTGCTGTTTGCAAGTAGCAGTAATGAGGCAGCGTCACCCTTTCCACTCTGCAGTGTCAGAGGAAACTCATTAAAACAAAAGGTCGGGGAGCCTGGGTGGCTCAGTGGGTTAAGTGTCCGACTTCAGCTCAGGTCACGATCTCGCAGTCCGCGAGTTCGAGCCCCGCGTCGGGCTCTGGGCTGATGGCTCAGAGCCTGGAGCCTGCTTCCAATTCTGTGCCTCCCTCTCTCTCTGCCCCTCCCCTGTTCATGCTCTGTCTCTCTCTGTCTCAAAAATAAATAAACGTTAAAAAAAATTAAAAAAAAAAAGGTCTATATACAGTCCAGAGTCTCAGGCAATGTGCAAAACGTCCAGGTTAGGATAGAAAAAAAAAAGTCACTTCTACCAAGAACCAGGGAGATCTCAAACTGAATGAAAAAACATATGCAATACGATTCCCTAGAAAAATGGCAGATGTGTTAGAATTATCTGCCAAAGATTTTACAGCAGGCATCATAAAATTGCTTGAATAAGAAATTATAAATACACTTGAAACACACTCATGAACACACTTGAAATCAACACTACTAAAGCCTCAGCAAAGGAACTGAAAATCACAGCAAAGAAATAGAAGCTATATAGAAAAACCAGAGGCATCTGGGTGGCATCTGACTCTTGATTTCGGCTCAGGTCATGATCTTGTGGTTTCTTGAGTTTCAGCTCTGCCCTGGCGTTTGGAGCCTGCGTGGGATTCTCTCTCTCTCTCTCTCTCTCTCTCTCTCTCTCTCTCTCTGCACCTCCCCCACTTGCACTGTCTTTGTTTCTCTCAAAATAAATAAAATAAAATAAAAAACCAAGAACCAAATGTAAATTCTAGAAGTTATAAATGCAAAAAATCAAAGGATGGGATCGAGAGCGAAATGGAAGGCAAGTAGAGAAGAATTACTGAATTTGACAAGAGAACGAAAGAAGTTGTATACAGTCTTTAGACTCAACGAGAACAGACTGAAACACGATGAACAGATTCTCAGAGGGAAAAAAAGGTCTAACATTTATGTCATGGAAGTCTCAGAAGGAGAGGAGAAATAGGGTGAGGCTAAAAAACTACTTGATGAGGTAACTGCTGAATACTTCCCAAATTTGGCAAAAGGTATAAACCTTCCGATTCAGGACACCGAGTGAACCACAAAGAAATCCACATAACGGCACAAGACAAACTTCTGAAAACCAAAGACAAAGAAACAATCTTGAAATCACTGATAGAGAAACCACTACCCAACAGTGAGAGAATAATTCCAATGACAAAGGATTTCTCACCAAAAAATATGTTGGCCAGAACAAAGTTGTACAACATTTCTTTGGTGCTAAAAGAAAACTGTAAACCCACAATCCTACATCCAGTGAAAATATCCTTCAGGATTAAAAGGGAAATAATGACATTCTCAGGCAAAGGACAACTAAGAATTTGTCACTAGCACACCTACCCTAAAAAAAAATGGCTAAAGGAAGTTTTATTAAGAGAAAGGAAATGATTAAAGAAGGAATCTTGGGTCACCACGAAGGAAGAAAGAACACAGGATCAGAAAATATACGTAAATGCATTTACTACTTCTCTTGAGCATTCTAGATTATGTTTGATGACTGAAAGAAAAATGATAACAATGCCTGATGTGACTCTAAATGTCTGTGTAGGAAACATGTAAGATAATCATATTTAAAAAGGTTAAGGAAGGTAAGCTTTCTTCACTTCCGTCAAACCAGTAAAATGTCAATGTCAGTAGACTGTGATAAGTTATGTATTTATAATATGATACACAGAGCAAAAATTAACAATGCTGTGCAAAAAAAGGCATTCAAAACCACTATAGACAAATCAAAATGGATAGGTTCAAGTAATCCACAAGAAGGCAGGAGAATGAACACAGAAATAAAAGACAAAGAGAACAAACAGAAAAAACTAAAACAGCAGACTTGAACCTTAATATCTCAATAATTGCATTAAATGTAAATACCCTAAAAGTAATACTTAAAGAAAAAAAATGAGCAGAAAACATTTTAAAACATGACCTACCTAGATGCTCTCTACAAAACACTCTTCAAATATGATATAAACAGACTGATATATCATGGTAACATACACCAAAAGAAAGTGGAATTGGCTACATTAATTTCAGATAAAGCGCACTTCAAAGCAAGGAAACTTACCAGAAACAGAAAGCTGCAGACAAAAATTGATAGAACTGAAAGCAGTATAGACACAATTAAGGTTGGAGACTTCAACATCCTTTTCTCAACAACCATTAGAGCAATTAGACAGAAAATCAGCAAGGGTATTGAAAAACTCAAAAGCACCATCAACTAAAAGATCTAATTAATATTGAAAACTCCACCCAACAAGAGCAGAATCCACATACTTTTCAAGTACCAGAGGCACATAAAACAAGATAGGGCACTGTTCAAATTTTAAAGTCTTCAGATCATACAGTCTGTTCTCTGACCACAAAGAAATAACTGCAAATCAACAACAGAAGGATAACAGAAAAATTCCAAACACTGCGAAACTAAAAACCGCACTCCTAAATGATTTATTGCTCAATGATAAGCATCAAGGGAAATTTAAAAAATACATTGTACTGCAGCACCTGGGTGGTTCACTCAGTTGGGTGTCTGATTTCGGCTCAGGTCATGATCTCTCGGCTCCCGAGTTTGAGCCCCGAATTGGGCTCTGTGCTGACAGCTCAGAGCCTGGAACCTGCTTTGGATTCTGTGTCTCCCTCTCTCTCTGCCCCTCCCCCACTCACACTCTGTCTCTCTCTCTCTCTCTCTCTCTCTCTCTCTCTCAAATAAATAAAACAGTAAAAAAAAAATTAAAAATGCTTCGTACTGAATAAAAATGAAAATACAACATATTAAAATTTGCAGGACATAGCAAAAGCAGTGCTAGGAGGTAAATTTAAATTTAAATGTGTACATCAGAAAAGAGGAAAAAGTCTCCAATCAATAATCTAACATCCTACCTCAAGAACCTAAGAAAAGTAGAGAAAAATAAAGCCAAAATGAACACAAGGAAGGAACTAAGAAAGATCACAGCAAAAATCAATGAAATTGAAAACAGAATAACAATAAAGAAAAATTAATGAATCACAGAGCTGGTACTTTTAAAAGATCAATACAATTGACAACCCACAAGCAAGACCTGGCAAAGCAAAAATAAGAGAAGACATAAATAACCTGATTAGGAGTGAAAGAGGGAATATCATTACAGACCCTGCAGACAACAAAATGATAATAATGACATATTTGAAACAACTCTACACACATGAATTTGACAACTTACACGAAATGGACCAGTTCTTAGAAAAGTGCAAACTATCTGAGCTCGTCTAATATTAAACACTTAATTTGAATTGCCCTATAACTATTAAAGGAAATTGAATTTGGAATTTTTGAAACTCTCAAAATAAAATATCTAGATCCAGATGGTTTCACTGGAAAATTCTCCCCTATGTCTAAAAAGAATTAACACCAATTTTATACAATCTGTTACAGAAAACAGAAGAGGTGGGAGCACTTCCCAATTCATTATATGAAGCTATTAGGATTTTAATATCAAAACTAGACAAAGAATGTAGGAAAAAAATAAAACAATCGATCAATAGCTCTCATGAGCTTTGGTTCAAAAACCCTCAACAAAATATTAAAAATTAAATCTAACAATGTATAAAAAGAATGACAGACATGACCAACAGAAGACAATTCCAGGGATGCAAATTTGGTTCGATAGTTAAAAAAAACAAAAAACCCAACATTGTTCAGCCATATTAAGTCTAAAGGAAAAAAAAAATCACATGATCTTACCAGTTGATGCAGAAAAAGTATTTGATGAATTTCAAAACCTATTTATTATAAAACTCACAGGAAACTAGAAACAGAACAACTTTGTTAACTTGATAAACACCATCTACAAAAATTTGATGGTTACTATTATCCTTAATGATGGAAGAATGAATATTTTTTTTCATGTGATCAGAAATAAAACAAGGATGTCTGCCTTACTGATATTACCCAATACAGTGATGGAAGTTTTAGCCAATTCAATAAGGCAAGATAAAGAAATAAAAAGCATGTAGGTCTAAGAAGAAAGAAAAAAAAAACAAGAAAAGAAAAAACCTCCTAGAATAAGTGAGTTCTTTAAAGTCACAGGATAATAAGATGAACACACAAAATTAAATTATATATCTATATAGTAACAGGAATGTGCAGAAACCAAATGTTAAAATGGCATATTACTAAAATAGCAAAAATTTTAGTAATTTACTGGCTCAGCCGGTTAAGCATCTGACTCTTTGATTTCAGCTCTCACAGTTCATGAGATCATGACAGCAGGAGGTTGCTTGGGATTCTCTCTCCTCCTCTTTCTGCCCCTCTCCTGCTCTAGTGTGTGTGCATGCTATCTCTCTCTCTCTCTCTCTCTCTCTCTCTCTCTCTCTCTCTCTCTCTTTCTCAAAATAAATAAACATCTTCAAAAAATAATAAAATTGCTAAAGAGCAATGAAAGAGTTAAGTATACCTTTAACAAAACATGTATTCGATCTATATGTTGAAAAATTTTAAACACTGATGAAAGTAATTAAAGAAGACCTGATACATAGAAAGACATACCATGTTTTTGAAGGCTCATGAATTTGAAGGCTCAAAATTGTAAAACGTTAATTCTCTCTTAATTGATATACTGGGATAAGAAAATTCCTACCAGAATCTGTGGAAGTGTTTTTTATAGAAATAGACAAGCTTATTCTAAAATCTATAGGGAAAAGCACAGTCCCAAGAATAGTCGAAATAATCTTGATAAAAAAGAATAAAGTGGGAAGATTCACTCTAGCAAATATTAAGGCTTACTCTATAGTTCCAGTCATCAAGATAGTCTGGTATTGGTGGAGAGGTAGCTACTTAGATCAGTGGGTCATAATAGAGGACACAGACACAGCTCCAACACAAGTACAACCAACTAATTTTTGACAAAGATACAGATGCAGTTTAATAGAGGAAGAAGAGTCTTTTCAGGAAATGTGGGAGCAGGCACCTGGCTGGATAAGTGGGTAGAAAGCATGCAATTCTTTTAAGTTTATTTATTTTGAGAGAGACAGAGACAGAGACAGAGACAGAGACAGAGAGACAGAGAGGAAGCAGGTCAGTGGCAGAGCCGGGGCTTGAACTCACGAACAGGGAGATCATTACCTGAGCTGAAACCAAGAGTCAGACGCTTAACCATCGGAGCCATCCAGGCACCTGGGCTTAGACTTTACTTTTTAAAAAATGAGAAATAAGTGAATAAATAAAAAGAAAATAAAAAAGAAATGTGGGAGCAATTAACCTCCATAAACAACAATGAACCTTATCCTAGACCTCACACTTCATGCACTATTTACTTAAAGTAGATAATGGACTTAAATGTGAAACTATAAAACGTTTACGGGATAAACAAAAAGGAGAAAAGGATCTCTCTACATTATTTCTTACACCTGCATGTGAATTGGGGCGCCTGGGGAGCTCAGTCAGTTAAGGGTCCAACTTCGGCTCAGCTCATGATCTCGCAGTTCATGAGTTCAAACCCCGAGTTGGGCTCTGTGCTGATGACCCAGAGCCTGGAGCCTGCTTTGGGTCTCCTGTCTCTCTCTCTCTGCCTCTCCCGTGCTCATGCTCTTTCTCTCTCAAACACAAACATTAAAAAATTTTTTACACAACCAGCTGCATGTGAACTAACACAACCAGCTGCATGTGAATTATTTCAATAAAAATTCCGAAAACATTTTGCAAAGTACTGGAACGTACACTTCACCAAAGAGCAAGTAAGATGTCAAATATGTGGAAGAATGCATAACGTTTTTAACCATTAGGGAAATGCTAACTAAATCCCTGAGGAGATATCATTACATTAAAAAATATCAACGATATCAGTTGCTGGCAAAGGTGTGGAGCAACAGGAACTCTCATACATTGTTAGTGGGGATACAAAATTGTACAGCCACTCTGGAAGATGGTTTGGCAGTTTCATTTAAAGTTCAACATACACTTCTCAAGTAATTCAGCTCTCTTACTCCTCGATATTCACCCTAGAGAAATGAAAACTTGTTTATACCAAAGCCGGTATATGAGTGCATGTGGCAGCTCTATTTGTAAACAACGCATGTGTTCTTCAAATGGTGAATGGAGGGGCTCCTGGGTGGCTCGGTCAGTTAAGCGTTGGACTCTTGATTTCAGCTCAGGTCGTGATCTCTCACTTCGTGGGATCAAGCCCTGCATCGAGCTCCATGCTGTCAGTGCAGAGCCTGCTTGGGATTTTCTCTGCCCCTGCCCACCCTCAAGAGACATAGACAAAGAAACATTAAACCAACAACAACAACAAATGGTGAATGCATAAACAAAACTAGTACACCTATACAGCAGAATACTACTCGGCCATGAAAAGGAACAACTATTGATAAACGCAAGATTAATCAGTCTCAGAGGCATTATGCCAACTGAATAAAGCAAGTCTGTAAAGGTTACTACTGCATCGATTCCAAGTTTAAAACATTCTGGAATTAGGGTGCTTAGGTGGCTCAGTTGGTTAAGTGTCCAACTTCGGCTCAGGTCACGATCTCAGTTTGTGACTTTGACCCTACATCGGGCTCTGCGCTGACAGCTCAGAACCTGGAGCCTGCTTTGGATTCTGTCTGTCTCTCTCTCTCTCTCTGCCCCTCCCCAACTTGTGCTCACTCTCTCTTTCTCTCTCTCAAAAATAAACAATAAAAAAAAAAAAGACTTTCTGGAAAGACAAAAAAGATCAGTGGATGTCAGAGGTTGGGAGGGGGAGGAGAGTATGACTATAAAAGGATAACACAGGGGCACCTGGCTGGCTCAGCTGGTTAAGCATTCGACTTTGGCTCAGATCTTGATCTCACCGTCCATGAGTTCGAGCCCCGCTTTGGGCTCTGTGCTGACAGCTCAGAGCCCGGGGCCTGCTTCAGATTCTGTGTCTCCCTCTCTCTCTGCCCTACCCGGCTCGTGCTCTGTATCTCTCAAAAATAATTAAACATTAAAAAAAATTTTAAAGGATAACATGAGGTCATTTTGGTGGGCTCAAAGAACTGATTGGGGTGGTAGATACACGAATCTATGACAAATGTATGCCAAAAGGGTAGAGGGGAGCAAAAAGGAACTGATAGGAAACTTCTGATAATCAATAGCCCTTTCCAGCAACTTTACACAATCCTTTAGATGACTCAGGTTCTGGTTCCTTTCTTTACACATGATATGCAAACAAAATTATATGATAGTCCTTTTACACAACACAAGCCCCATTTTTCATGACTTTTTCTTCTTATCTGAAACTTGGACGTTTCCATTGACCGCTTCTTCGTTTCCCTCTCACGTAAGCAGTTTGCCTTCTTCAAATGAAACTGTATGTCTCTCGAATTTCGCAGAAGGTTTGCAACTAGAGAAGCTTTACTATTAGAAAAATCTTATTGTCACAAGTAGTGACTTAAAGTCATATTTTAAGCAGCCGGAAAAAAAAAAAAAAACCAACCCACGCATCTCTTTTTCCTAAAGAGTTTGAATCCATAAACCAAATGAGACCTTTTTTTACCTGCAATTTAAGTTAATTTCATTAAAACAGCAGTGTCATTGTTTCCTCCTTATTTCCAAGCCATTTGCTTGTTATAGGTGGTTGGATGTTATGTATTCATTTTGAAATAAATCCGCACAGCAGGAATAGTCAAGGATTTGGGAGTATTACCAGGAGCAGAACAATTTGTTCAAAACAACATCAGAATTAAAGATTCTCCTTCTTCTCAGTCTTCTACCCACTTCAACCTTGAAAGAGGAGTATCTCTGGAATAATTTGCTCCATTTCTTGCATACCTGCCATGCAGTGGACCCTAAGGAACACTTTATTGAGCATCCAACTGACTCTTGATTTTTTTTTTCTGACTCTTGGCAGACTCTTGACTCTTGGCAGTCAAGACTTCTGACTCTTGACTCTTGGCAGGACGCAGGGTCCTGAGATCAAGCCCCACATTGGGCTCCACACTGAGTGTGGAGCCTGCTTAAGATTCTCTCCCTCCTCTTCAGTCTGCCCCTCCCTCCCTCTTCTTTTATTGTAAAGTGCCATTTTACCTCGTCCTATCAGTGCCATATGGCATTCTGGAATGACACCCAAATACAAGGGGTGCCTGAGTGGCTCAGTAGGTTGAGCGTCCCACTTCGGCTCAGGTCATGATCTCACAGTTCGTGAGTTCAAATCCCCGTGTTGGACTCTGTGCGGAAAGCTCAGGGCGTGGAGCCTGCAGCCTGCTTCGGATTCTGCGTCTCCTTCTCTCTCTGCCCCTCCCCTACCTGCACTCTGTTTCTCTCTCTCTCAAAAATAAGTAAAAATTAATAATTTTTAAAAAATAAAATAAAACCCCAATTACTTAAGAAAACCCTCACGGATTAATTGCCTGAGTGAACAAGTTTCCCATTATCACGTTCAACATAAAATATACCTCGACTCTCCACTCACAAGTTCCCAGATAAATTCAGTAACTCTTTTACTTCTACATATTGCAAACACCTGAACATTATGCTTATTCATTCAGATGTTTATTGTTCAATTATCTGTGTGTCATAAATATATTTGGTCCATCATGGTGGTGCATTGAAGGAAATTAACCATATTCCAGAGAAAGTTATGATCTGCCTATGCCTGCCAAGCGTGGCTCCATTCATAAATCAATACTTAATAAATTCTTTCGATGGACGATAAGGATGACTTTATATAACCGAAGAGGTAAAAACATTTTATCCCCCTTTTATGGCCGTGACAAAAGATTCAGAGCAAATAAGAAATTCTACCTCTAATAAGACAGTGAACCATTATCAGATCTGAATCTAATAACAATATCCAAATTTCTAGTCTTGAAGACATTTAAGATTCTGATAGAATAAAGCAACAGTAGCTTCAGGACAGTAGTTGGATTTAGGGAAGGGCGAGCCCCAGAAAATGATAACGGTCTTTGAAATAAGGTTTGCATGATTCCTGAATGCAATCTTCCCTTCCCAGAAAGAAATCTCAAAACAGCTCTGAGAAACCAATTGCAATAGATCTTGATCAAACTTGGCATTTACTTCAAAACACATATTCTGTCCACAAACAGCAATACCTAGCTCGTGTGTTGAATAGAGCAGATTGGAAAGCATTCGATGTGAAAGACATTCTGAAAACGAAAAGCAACTTAGAGGATGCAAACGAATCGGTCAGAATTTAAAACCTTATACCCATATGTGAAACGAACTATTTCTGACCCTTGGAGATAAACTCCTAACTTAGAAACAAGTATCAGGCTCTGCATATGGTAGACTTGCAGAACAAGGGCCAAAGAGCTTTCATAATTTCATCACATCGACTACAAAACATTTGCAAATGTGGGCCATTATTTTTTCATTTGATTTTCTTCTCTGAACCTCCCTTACCTCGGTAAACACAGATTTTATAATAACGGTGTCCATTTTTCTCAGAAGTTTCCCCAGATTAGGAGAGTGGCCATGCGCCCACACAGTATTCGAGATCGCATAACCAAAAACAGCAAATTTCTCTTTATTCTCCGGAACTTATTTCAGGCTTAGAGCACAGAAAACCCTCTGGGCTGCTACTGTGTCTGAAAAGACAACTAAGGCAGGCAATCACCTGGTAGGCATGTTTAAATAAATCATTTTGCATTGCTTTGTGCTTTTGCAAGATTATTACATCTTCGACAGGAAGATACATTGAAGGAAATGATGGAAACAGACTCTTTATTCATTCAATAGAAGGGTCTCCAAAGGGTTCAGTCTTGAACTTGGATTTGAGAAATGTTAACAGGGAAAACTGATCCTTCGTGGTCAGGTTATAACAGTAGTCACTAGAAAAGGGATTTTTGTGTGTTCTTTACCATACCAGATATTGATTGATAAGCTTTTAAAGAAATCTTTAAAAAATATTTCTCAACCCTTAGAGGGCTCATAGTTTCTGCCCACAAACTTGACCTAAGTTCTTTTACCTTATTCTAACTTATTTCAAATGAGAATGTGGAAATCCACGTATGTCATAAATATGCTTGGCCTTACGTTGGCCCCCTTGAAAAGCAGACTCTGAGGTGAGGATGTGCATGCAAATGCTTCATCTCATCTCGGAGATGAGCGCGGGGAACAGACGTGAAGAAGTAATAAAGGAGAGGAAAGCTAATACAGTGTGTGTTCACAAGCAGGTTACCACTGCGGGCAACTGGACCTTAAACTTGCTGGGATCCTCTGAAAACCCACATGGAATGGACTAGGGTTGGAGAGAGGAGAGAAGACGGAGTATTTCTTCACAGGTCGCCTCCCCCATTGGTTAAGTTTGTCTCAGAGGGCATAAACACCCCCCCACCCATACTTCCATGCAACGCCTGTGTGTGGCACAAGGCTTCCAGGCCAGAGAAAGGCCTCAGCCAGGAAAGAAGACAGATACAGGTGCTTGTATTGGAAAGCTAAGAGGTACTGAGAACGGTCTTTATTTGCAGCTGCAGGTGAACTCTGGCAGGCCAAAGAAATATGGGACAGGATGTCAACAGTGTCGGCTCCATACTCGGTTCTCCATCTGAAGAGCGCTTAGTAGAAGTTATGTGGCAATGAGAGGGAGGAACATGAACATGGATTTCAAATCATTAAACCTGACCGGCAAGAAGCTCGTGGTTACTAAGTGAGCCCTGGTCTTATTACAAAGCATTAATGTTTAAAGAAGCTGCTAGAGGTTATCTGACCAGTGGTTTATCCTTACCAATGATGACTGTCCTTCCTTTCTTTCTCCTTTCCCTGGTGGCCAATGATGCGATTTAGAAATAGGAAGGTATTAAATAGAGGAACTGTGGTCCTTGCAGGACTGAAAAGTTTGCATGGAACCTTCCCACTATTGCATTTAATGTATGTGTGAGGGGCGCCTGGGTGCCTTAGTCGGATAAGCGTCCAACTTGGGCTCCGGTCATGATCTCATGGTTTGTGGATTCGAACCCCGTGTGGGGCTCTGTGCTGACAACTCAGAGCCTGGAACCTGCTTTGGATTCTGTGTCTCCCTCTCTCCCTGCCCCTTCCCCACTCGCGCTCTCTCTCTCCCAAAAATAAATAATTTAAAAAACATTAAAAAATTAAATATATATATAGATGTGATCTGCAGAAAATTGTCACCTACGTTGCTCAATACTCCTACTTACACACACATGTGAAAAAGTTATCCATGCCTGAAGTTTGCTTTTCTTGACACCAAATATGCAAGTGTCTTTTCCAACACCATTTCTCCGATTCTCTTAAAACCCGCTGGATAGCCAACAACTCAACCTAATTCTGATAGAAACTCCCCAGAGTTAGCACAGACCCTGTAGGTAAAGGGCTCAGTCCCACAAGATTGCCCCGAATTCAGTCGCCAATCTCAAGTTCCAGATTGCCACCCACACCTCTCACTGGCTGGCTACAAATCTGATAGCCAAATTCAGGTTCAAGAATATGCTAGAACGACCCAAAACTCAGGAACCTACTTTACTTACTATTACTGGTTTGTTATAATGGATACTCAGAATGGCCAAATGGATACGGCAAGGTATTGGGGGGCATGGGGGGGTGCAGCTTCCATACACTCTCTGGGTGAGCCACCTCCAGGTCTCATCAATGTTCTCACCAACCTGGGAACTCCACAGACCCTGTTGTTTACAGTTTTTCTGGAGGTTTCATTATGTAGACATGGTTGACCAAATCATTGGCCATCAGTGATTGAATTCAATCTCCTGGCCCTCTCCCTTACCTGGAGGTGGGAAGTGAGGAGGCTGAACGTTCCAACCCTCTCATCATGGCTTGGTCTTTCTGGTGACCAGGCCTCTGAAGCAGTCTAGGGGGCCCCCAGCCACCCCCTTAGCACAAATAAGATCCTCTTATCACTCAGACGAATCCAAGGAGCTCTGTGCCAGGAAACAGGGACAAAGACCACATATTTATTTTGTATTATGCCACAATACCTTCATATCAGGTAAAATGTTGAGGTGCCAGGGTAGCTGAAATTTCTCCCCTTCTGTGAACAAGGAAATTTCGGCAACTGAGGATGTTGCCATTTTGAGCCTTGGCCATTAAGAATCTTAGAGTCAAAAATGAACAACTCAGGCAACAATAGATGTTGGTGAGGATGCAGAGAAAGGCGGACCCTTTTGCACTGCTGGTGGCAATGCAAACTGGTGCAGCCACTCTGGGAAACAGTATGGAAGCCCCTCAAAAAATTAAATATAGAACTACCCTAGGACCCAGCAATGGCACTACTGCTAGGAATTTATCCAAAGGATACAAAAATGCTGATTCGAAGGGGCACATGCACCCCCATGTTTATAGCAGCACTATCAACAATAGCCAAAGTATGGAAAGTGCCCAAATGTTCATTGACTGATGAATGGATAAAGAAAGTGCGGTGTAGGTATATATGTACAGGCACACACACACACACACACACACACACACACACACACAATGAAGTGGAATATTACTCGGTAATAAAAAAGAATGAAATCTTGCCATTGCGACAACATGGAAGGAACTGGAGGGTACTATGCTAAGTGAAATAAGTCAGTCAAAGACAAATATCATATGACTTCACTCATATGTGAAATTTCAGAAATTCAACAGACAAACATAGGGGAAGGGAAGGAAACATTAAGATACAAACAAAAAGGGAGGCAAACCATAAGAGACTCTTAAATACAGAGAAGAAACTGAGGGCTGCTCAGTTTGTTGGAGGGGCACTTGGGGGATGGGTTAAACTGGTGATGGGCATTGAGGAGGGCACTGTTCAGGATGAGCACTGGGTGTCATATGTAAGACATATATCACTGGGTTCTACTCTTGAAACCAAGACTACACTATATGTTAACTAACCTGAAAAGAAATTAAAAAAAAAAAAAAAAGAACCTTAGAGCCGAATGTGTAGATCATATGGACTACTTTTTTATTATTATTTATTTATTTATTTATTTTTGAAAAAAGAAAGTGACAGAGCACAAGTAGGGTAGGGACAGAGAGAGAAGAGACATAGAATCGGAAGGAGGCTCCAGGCTCTGAGCTGTCAGCACAGAGCCCAATATGGGGCTCAAACTCACAAACCGTGAGATCATGACCTGAGCTGAAGTCGGACGCTTAACCGACTGAGCCACCCAGGCTCCCCTGGACTACCGATTATATTCTAAATCTTTATCCTCCCCATCAATTTAATGTTTTAGAAATTCACTAGCCAAACACAAGATGGTCTTATGATGATAACTTCATACAGCGAGACTTGTACAGAATTAAATATGAATGGGGGCGCCTGGGTGGCTCAGTCGGTTGAGCGGCTGACTTCGGCTCAGGTCATGATCTCGCAGTTCGTGAGTTCAAGCCCCGCGTCAGGCTCTGTGCTGACCGCTCAGAGCCTACAGCCTGTTTCAGATTCTGTGTCTCCTTCTCTCTCTGACCCTCCCCCGTTCATGCTCTGTCTCTCTCTGTCTCAAAAATAAATAAACGTTAAAAAAATTTTTTTAATCTTTAAAAAAAAAACAAAGAATTAAATATGAATGTTCCATTTACTGTGCCTCTAACACTTGACATAGTCTCTCCCACCTAAAAGTAATCAAACTTAACATGTGCATGTATATCTGTTGTCTTTTTTCTATGTGTTTACACAGAATTAGAAGCATATATTTATGAGTATGAATAGGAGAATGCTATTCATGTTCAAAAAACACGTGTGTGCAGATAGGTACACATATTTCCATATCTTGAACTTGTTTACATAACGTCTTAAACCTTACAAGATACTATTCCTTGACAACACACACAGAACTTTCTCAATCCTTTTATTTTTAAATTGCATCCCGGGGCGCCTGGGTGGCGCAGTCGGTTAAGCGTCCGACTTCAGCCAGGTCACGATCTCGCGGTCCGTGAGTTCGAGCCCCGCGTCAGGCTCTGGGCTGATGGCTCAGAGCCCGGAGCCTGTCTCCGATTCTGTGTCCCCCTCTCTCTCTGCTCCTCCCCCGTTCATGCTCTGTCTCTCTCTGTCCCAAAAATAAATAAACGTTGAAAAAAAATTAAAAAAAAAATTGCATCCCAAAATTAAGACTTTTTTTTTTTTTTAAAGAGAGAGTGCATGCATGCAAGCTGGAGAGAAGGGCGGAGGGAGAGAGAAAGAGAGAGAGAGAATCTTAAGCAGGCTCCAAGCTCAGCATGGAGCCCAACATGGGTCTCCATCCCACAACCCTGGGATCATGACCGAACCCGAAATCAAGGGTTGGACACTTAACCAACTGAGTCCCCCAGGAGCCCCCAAAGTAAGAATGTTTAATAATTTAATTAAGCATCTCTCTAAGGATGGGTATTTAGGTTGCTTCTAATGATTTACAAATATAAACGACTCTGGAATGCTGCACGAAGCAGGCATGAAGCAGAACATTTGAAGTTACTATTTGACAGGGTGGCCCAGAACTTTTCGAACACCTTTGACACGTCTGGAGAGTTCGGATCTCATCTCCCTAAGGTAGAACCCAGGCGACGCCCCTCCACAGGTTCCTTTCAGCTAGGGCACAATCATGCAACTTCGATATACCTGTGCTGAAGCTTGATTTGGTAGTGAGCAGCTTCCACGCTTAATCCACTTTCCAGGGTAAGGTGGCCGCAGAAGCATCTGGGTGTCAAGGGAGAAAGTAGCAGGAGAGCTGAGCTCCTGCTGCAGAAGTATCCTTGGTGCTGTGAGCAGTATCTACTTCAGTCAAGCCTCCCACATAGTAGCTATTCAGGCTGCAGCATCTAGGGTTAGGCAGCAGCAGAAACAGCAATCTCTTGGGGCACCTGGGTGGCTCAGTTGGTTGAGCGTCCCACGTCAGCTCGCCTCAACATCTCGCAACGCGTGAATTCGAGCCCTGCATCAGGCTCTGTGCTGACAGCTTGGAGCCTGGAGCCTGCTTCGGATTCTCTGTCTCCCTCTTTCTCTGCCCCTGCCCTGATCATGCTTTGTCTTTCTCCCTCCCTTTCTCAGAAATAAAAATAAAACATTGAAAAGAAGCAGCAGTCTCATGGTTAAAAACTCCTTCTATCCCAATGTTTACTTCCTCCTTGTCAATTTTTATCTTGCATATTAGTGATTTTTCCTTTTGTTCTTAATTGGGTTGGGTAGTGGTTTGTCTATTTTTGTTGACTTTTTCAGGGTGACATTTTATTTATTATTCCTACTGTTTTTCTGGGGTTTTTTTTTTGCCTCATGCATACCACTTATTATGTCTATTGATTCTGTGTCTGATTTCTTCTGAATTATGATGCTGTCGGTTTCAGAGATTTGAGTTCATTTATATGCACTTGTATTTTTATTGCTCAGATTTAAGACAATATATTCTTTGAACCGATCACTATTTTGTTGTTCATATATTCTAATATATGTTTTTATTATTATTACATTAAAGAAATTCTGCAGTTTTGATTTATATTTCTTATTTTACAATAGAGTGATGTACAGTTTTAAAATTCTCAAGTGAAAGGGTCTTTTTATCTGATTTTGTTATTGCACTGTGAAAATTTTGTGATATTCTTTCTACTTTATGAAGCCTATTGAAGGATTTTGTGACATAATATATGGCTTATTTTTATGAATTTTTATGTGTGCTTGAAAAATGCACATTCTCTAACATTTGAGCGAAAAATTCAAAGTAAGTCCACATGACCTAACTTAATGATATTTTATGGACATTCCAAATCTTTAACAATTTGCTTGTCCATATGAGTTGTCTTGGGCTGCAATTGGTGTGTTAAATTTATCTATTATTATTGCGTTTCTATTTTTTCTTGCATACTGTGTCTACTATGAGATTTGAAACACCTGTTTTTGTTTTGTTTGTACACATTTGCTATACCTTTATGTGTTTGACTCTTTATGAATCACTTTATTACAT
This sequence comes from Felis catus, assembly GCF_018350175.1. Taxonomy (NCBI): domain Eukaryota; kingdom Metazoa; phylum Chordata; class Mammalia; order Carnivora; family Felidae; genus Felis; species Felis catus. The sequence continues at coordinate 38,071,489 of NC_058386.1, forward strand.
GTATGTAGCACAAGCAAAATAATTTTTATTTTTTTAATGTTTATTAATTTTTGAAAGAGAGAGACACAGTATGAGCAGGAGAGGGGCAAAGAGAGAGGAAGACACAGAATCCGAAGCAGGCTCCAGGCTCTGAGCTGTCAGCACAGAGCCCAACATGCGGCTCCAACTCGTGAACCACGAGATCGTGACATGAGCCAAAGTCAGAAGCTTAACCGACTGAGCCACCCAGGTGCCCCAAGCAAAATAATTTTTGAGAATCAACTGGAAAATTCCTTTCTTTTAAAAGGTGACATAAGCTCATTTACATTTATTGACAAGACTAATATAGGTGATCTCAACTCTGTAATTTTCTTTTTCTGGTGGTATTATCCTATATTTACCATGTTTCTCTGCATGGTCTGTTTCCTTGTATTATTTTTAAAATTATTTTGATATATATGGAATTTGTATTTTTCGGTTCCATTGGTTTTCATCCTACTACTTCCTTTGATATTGCTGTTAGTCCCCATTTACTTTACATAGGCTTCTAGGATTTATTTTATCAGGTTTGAATGATATCTATTGACTAACGTTTATTACATATATGTAGTCAGTGTTCATATCCTATATACTATTTCTTTCTTCCTCAATTTTTTTAAATACAATGTATTCTCAAATTGGTTTCTATACAACACCCAGTGCTCATCCCAACAGGTACCCTCATCAATGCCCATCAGCCACGTTCCCCTCTCCCTCAGCCCCCATCAACCCCCAGTTTGATCTCGGTACCTAAAAGTCTCTTATAGTTTGCCTCCCTCCCTCTCTGTAACTTTTTTTTTTCCCATTTCTCTCCCTCATGGTCTTCTGTTAAGTTTCTCAAGATCCACATATGAGTGAAAACATATGATATCTGTTTTTCTCTGACTGACTTATTTCACTTAGCAGAATACCCTCCACTTCCATCCACGTTGCTGCAAATGGCCAGATTTCATTCTTCCTCATTGTCAAGTAGTATCCCATTGTGTATATAAACCACATCTTCTTTATCCATTCATCAGTTGATGGACATTTGGGCTCTTTCCATAATTTGGCTATTGTTGAAAGCTCTGCTATAAACATTGGGGTACAAGTGCCCCTATGCATCAGTACTCCTGTATCCCTTGGGTAAATTCCTAGCAGTGCTATTGCTGGGTCATAGGGTAGGTCTATTTTTAATTTTTTGAGGAACCTCCACACTGTTTTCCAGAGCGGCTGCATCTTGCTTCTTTACTCATTTATTATTTTTGTCTATTTGTTGTTGTTGTTGTTCGTTGTTTAATCTTTTGTTTAACTTCCAGTTAGTTAACATACAGTGTAATATTAGTTTCATGTGTACAATTTAGCCATTCAACACTTACATACAATACCTGGTGCTCACCACAAGTGCACTCCTTAATCCCTATCACCTATTCACCCATTCCCCCCACCTACCTCCCTTCTGGTAACCATCAGTTTGTTCTCTATAATTGGTATTTTGCTAAAAAAATGGGGTGGGCAGAGGTGCCTGAGTGGCTCAGTCGGTTAAGCGTCTGACTCTTAATTTCGGCTCAGGTCATGATCTCATGTTTTGTGAGTCTGAGCCCTGCTTCGGGCTCTCCACCAACAATGAAGAATCTGCTTGGGATTCTCTCCCTCCCTGTCTCTCCTGCCCCTCCCTGTTCTCTCTCTCTCTCTCTCTCTCTCTCTCTCTCTCTCTCTCTCTCTCCTCAAAATAAATAAATAAAATACACTTGAAAAAAACGAGGTGGGAAAATTTGGACTTGCAAAGGGAGATAAGAGTCTAGATCATAAACTACTGCCCAGATGCCCCGACCAGAATGTTCAAACTTAAAAGGACTAGCAATACCGAACTTGGTGAGAATACAGAGTGATGAGAAATCTCATACATTGATGATGGGAGTATAAATTTGTACAACCACTTTGAAAGCTGTTTGGTAGTTTCTCGTAAAGCTAAAAACATCCCATACCTTTCACATGAACAGTTCTCTACAACTGACTATATCCCCAAGAGAAATGAGTGTTTATGTTCACCAAAAGACATGCTTAAGAACGTTCAATGCAGGGTTATTTGTAAGACGTACACACAAATAGGAAAAAACTCAGATGTCAATCGAGTAGAACTGAGAACTAAATTGATATGTATACATAAACTCACTACTCAACAACAATGAAAATGCTCAAAACCTCGGCCAACAGCACCTACACAGATGTCACGGTCGAATTATCAAACAACAGAAGTTAGTCGCAAAATAGTACATGCTGCATAATTCCACTTATAAGAACTTCAAAAGCCGGCAAGATAGTCAACAATAACAATAACAGAAGTCAAAATAATGGTCACCTTTGCAGGATAATAGTTGGGAAAGGACATGACAGAGCTCTCTGGGAAGTTGGAAATGTTCTACACGTGCACACACATGTAAGATTTCATTGAGCCGTACATTTAAGATTTATGCACATTACTCTATGCAGTTACTTTTCTTAAGACTGTATTTTTCAGGGGCACCTGAGTGGCTCAGTCGGTTAAGCGTCCGATATCAGCTCAGGTCATGATCTCGTGGTGCCTGAGTTCGAGCCTTTCATCAGGCTCTGTGCTGACAGCTCAGAGCCTGGAGTCTGCTTTGGAGTCTGTGTCTCCCTCTTTCTCTGCCCCCTCCCCTGCTCATGCTCTCTCTCCGTCTCAAAAAAAACGAATGTGAAAAAAAGATTGTTATTTTTAAGTAACCTCTCCACCCTATGTTGGGCTTGAGCTCACAACCCCAAGATCAAGAGTCACACGCTCCACCGACTGAGCCAGGCAGGTGCCCCACTATGTTTTAATACACACACACACACACACACACACACACACACACACCTTCCCTAGGAGGAAATCACAATAGGGAGTGGAAGTACATGGAAGCAGTTCCTGACGGGAAAGAAAGGCAGAAGAGCTGGGAAGGCATCTGGGAGGGCAGAGCAGACCACTAGCAGTCGGTTTTGTCCACTCTTGTCCAACTAGTCTCCACTTGTGCCGAACCTCACTCCGGGAAATACACATAATCCCAGGTATTATCTGGCTTTGTCCACTGTGACTGTCAAAGCAATGATAGGAAGCATGTCATTTTGTTTCCCTCAGTCACCCGAGGCTGTCACGGGAGCGTGGATTAACCGTCTGATGCTACCCTTTGAGCTGTCACTACCGACAACACCTGTTAGGGAGCCCCCACATTCCACCTTTAACCAGATAAGGCTCTAAGTTGACTGACCACCAGGGCGAATTGATACGGTTTTTGTGGTCACGCTGTGTCCCCTCTCTTTATCACTGTCACCTTTACACGCACCAGGAAGCACTGTGCATTACCGTGTGCTCTTCAAGCTTGTTGAAATTCACTACCACTCCTCTGCTGGCCTTCTTACTTATGTATCTCAGGATTTGGGGTTTGCTAGATGAGCCGAGGAGAAGGAGGTCACATAATCAATAAAATAAGCACATTCTGCTTCTTAGTTTAGGGGAAGGTAGGTGCAAGAGCCCCAAAACATTAATGGTTGAGGTTTGGCTGGTGATACAAGTTTGTATTCATCCCTTGAAGCTCTGCCACACTGGGAGCTCAAATAAATACACACTGTCTTAAGTCCTGTGCCGAACTTCTCAGAAAGAAGACTGCAAGGTTTCTGGACGCCTGGGTAACTCAGTCCGTTGGCCGTCTGACTTTGGCTCGGGCCATGATCTTGTGGTCTGTGGGTTCGAGCCCCGCATCGGGCTCTGTGCTGACAGCTCAGAGCCTGGAGTCTGCTTTGGATACAGTGTCTCCCTCTCTCTGCCCCTCCCCTGCTCATATTCTGTCTGTCTCTATCTCTCTCTCTCAAAAGTAAATAAATGTTAAAAAAAATTTTTTAAAGGAAGCCTGGAAGGTTTCTTCCCTCTTCTGGGTTTGTGCCTCCTTTTACGATACTCCATTATCTTTCCTTTCCATCACTCAGCTCACCACCAACACAGCTGCCCAACCTGTCCTGATATTCACCACTACCCTTTGCCATCATGCATCTATTAATTTGACAAATATTTGTTGATATTCTGGGATATGTGAACAGCAGTAGATCTAAGAAGATGTGGAAAGCAAGGTACTTACTGCAAGCTGTGGTCCCCAAAACGGAGGCTCTGAGATGAGGACTGTCATCAGTAACTTTAATAGACTAATTTGAGGATCGGCCCCTGTGAAAGATAAGAAGGAAGCAAGGTCGGGCAACAGGCAATGTTGGTCTGATCCAGGGGTGGGTCTGAAAGTTATGACCCTCTAATCACATGGCTAGTTCCTCTGGCAACCAGCTCCCATCTTGAAGCTCTCTAGAGGCCTGCCAAGAGTAACCTCATTAGCATAAACTCAAGTATGGTTAGAAGAGGCTTTTAGGAGTAACAGAAGACATGTGAATCACACCTCGGGAAATTCCCAAGATTGTAGAGCTCTGTGTCAGGAACTGGAAACAAAAACCAAATATACATTGATTATGCCACACCTACCTCCCAGCCTTTAAACCTACCTCCTTCAAATTTTACACTCTCAACACACTGGCTTTCTTTCTTTTCCTGTAACAAGCCAAAGTCTTTCCTCACTCAGAGCCTCTTAGTTACTTTCCTGTTTATCTGTTGTTGTGACATTCTGTGACATTTTCAGAGCTGTCTCGATCTCGTCATTCAGTTTGAATAATGAGAAGGTGATCAAATGTCACCTTCTCAACAAGGTCCTCCCTAACCATCCACCTCTCTGCTCTGCTAACACCTCCTGGGAACTATGTGCCAAGCACTCTCAAACCACCAAAACAACCTAAATTAATTAATTTAGTCCTTACGACAACTTTGTAAATTAGTTACTGTTACTCTGATTTTATAGATGAGGAAACTCTATAAAATGAGTCACAAAGGTCTTTTTTTAATGTTTATTTATTTGTGAGAGAGAGAGAGAGAGAGAGAGAGGGAGAGAGAGTCTGTCTCCTGGAAAATCCACACAATCGTCTCAAAACCATCTATATATTAAAATCATCTAGGGGTGCCTGGGTGGCTCAGTCGATTCAGCGTGTGACTTCAGCTCAGCTCAGGTCATGATCTCACAGTTTGGGAGTTCAAGCCCCGTATCGGGCTCTTTGTGGACAGCTCAGAGCCTGGAGCCTGCTTCTGTGTCTCCCACTCTCTCTGCCCCTCCCCGGTTAGTGCTCTGTCTCTCTCTCTCTCTCTCAAAAATAAATAAAAACAGTTAAAAAAAAGTTAAAAAAAATAAATAAAATCCTCTAAATGGACACAGACAAAATGCTTAGGTCCGTGACACCCACCAGATCAATTAAACCAGGATATCTGAGGGCAGGGCCTAGGCATGTAAAATTTTAAAACTTACAAGATGATTCCAACAGTCAGTCAGGATGGACAATAAGGGTCACCATTTGACCAACTCAAAATAAATAGAATACAAATTATTCAGAACACAGTAAGAGGGATGGGGGACTGAGGTCCTACTATAGAAGCCTCTCACTGTAAATTTGCATGCTGTGCATGAGAGGCTGTCATGTTGATTATGGTGACCACGTGACTTCCAATCTCAGCCTCATCAAGGCCAGAACATCCACCGCTAATTTAACTCTAGCCGATTACGCAGAGCCTGGCTTTTCCAAGACCAGTTTCTAACTGGAAGAAAAGGCTGTTCTTCAGCAGACGATCTTTCCATTTTCCCCTCTCCTGGGCTTTTGGGGGCACCAAGGGAGCTATACATATACAAAGAACACACTTGTGAGGAGGTAATATATTAGGAATGATGCCAAGCTGATCATCACTGGGCAAGCAAATTCTGTGCTTGAATTAGAGGGGCGTGTTACTTTGCTCTGCAAGGGGCAATAGAAGCATGAAGGGCCACCGAGACAGTGCGACTTCATTTGAGTAGTTAGCATTTCATGTGAAAGCCAACTCTCCTCGGTCGTGTCTCTCTGTCTGTCTCACAGGGGGAGGATATGCATACGGCTAGAAACACAACCACACACATATCAGAGAGAAGCGGCTACCTTATGCCATGGTAATAGCCCTCAAATCTCAATGGCTTCAAACAACAAACACCAAAGGCTCTTCTTCACAAGGGGGTGTTCAGTGTAGAACAGCATCAGCTTCTGATCTCTGTTGTTCTCCGTAACCCAGGCTGAGGGGGACGCCAGCTCTGTATCTACACAGTTGCTGAGGCAAACCAAAGGGCAGTGGATCACGCGCTGTGTCTCGAAGCTTCTACACAGAAGCGACAGGCATTCCTTCCGCTCACATTTCGCTGGGCAGGGCAGATCGTACGTCTCCCCCTAACTCCAAAGGGTCAGGGAAATTTGATTCTACAATATGCCCAGGAGAACTGGAAGTATTTGGTAACAGGGCGAGCGGTGATCAGAACTTGGACTGCACTGGTAAACACAGAGAGTTAATACCAACAGTACTGGCTAGTAATTGGGAAGTACGGTTTCTGTTTTGGGCTTTCCTATTCACAACTGGCTTGACAAAATCTCTGTGTTTTCCCACTTTAAATAGAAGTTAGGCTTTTTATTTTTTCATTATTATTACAGGTCATTATTTTTGCAAGTCAATGTCTCTCAAGTGTCTAAACGCTGGTCCATGATAAGGCATTTATCAGGATCCAGAGAAATGAAAAATCAAATTAAAAGGGAAATGGAATGATTCCACCATTATTGTTAGATCTCATTTTATGTGCGTCAGACTTCATTTTATTTGGAACAGAGTGTTGGTGATAACCGCCATGTATTATTACCTTAAGCTTTTAATAATAGTTACAGTCAAATGGATACAGGGCTTTCTAGGTGCCAATCACTGGTCTAAATACATTATAAAATGAATCCATTTAATCCTTACAACAATCTTATCAAGTAGGTACTATTATTATCCCTATCTTATGGATGAAGCTGAGGTAAATTAAATCATTTCTCAAGGTCATACTGCTACTAAAGAGTGGGATCTGAATTCAAATCCAGGCAATGTAGCTCCAGAATCTTCTCTCATCACGCTATCACACTTGGAAAAATAAAGTTCAGAAACAACCACTGTTAACCCAAACCTGGGTTTTAATTTTTTTTAATGCAAATCTCTTTTACAGTCTACTCTAAAACATTAAGAAAAATACTGAGAAATCAGTGTGTCCCAAAGAATCACTAGGTTATAGTACTTATTAAGATACAATTGCAGATCCTGAGAAATCATACACTCACATTTTGAAGCTTCTTCCACATTATGGAAATCAATTTTACCCCATATTTCCATAATATTCTGTTTATTGAAACAGTAAGAGAAACAAGCAGAACTAAATATAATTTTCCATTTATCTGGGAGGATAAAATTCCAATGAAGTCAGGAAATGTTTGGACCAATTCTCCTTAAACTTATACTGAAATTATCTTCACTTTTCCTTTTCCTGTATCATAGCATTTAATTCTACTTCTTGATAGGATGGTGTATATCTTTCCTAATAGCTTCTTGGACAGAAAAATTGTTTCATATTGTTGGCTGTGGCTCTACATAAACCTTACACAACGCTCTACCCACCCTAGGCACTTAATTCAAATTTGCTTGACTAAATGAGCAACTACATTTCCGTTTCTTTTGATGTGACTCTAGCACATATCAGGGAGAACAGAAGGGGATAAAGGCAGTCTTCTTTGCAAGTAAAATGGTTTCACTCTTAGGGATGGTGGTGAATAACCCAATGGGGCACCTACATTGCCTAGATTTCAAGGAACTAGACCAGGTTCCTACCTGTCAAGTACCACCCCTGGAGCATGCATATTAGGCAAGGAACTCTACAGAGTTGGCAGAAGACGGCACAGGGCCCACATGGAGCATGAAATGGAGACCAGGATGAATAGATAAAGCCAGGACTTAGCACCTGAATGCACCAGTAGTGATCCAGCCAGCAGAAAGAGCATCTGCAGAGGAGGGCTGGAAGAATAGCACTTCTTAGTACATACAACTGTTGTCAGTTGAAGGTGCGACTTCTATTCCGCGTTCTATCTGAGGCCAGAAATACAGCTGACGCTTGAACGAGGTGAGAGTTAGGAGGGATGATCCATACACAGTTGAAAATACCTGATGAGGGGGCAATTGGCGGGCTCGGTCGGGAGAGCATGTGACTCTTTATCTCAGAGTCATGAGTTTGAGCCCCACATGGGGTATAGAGATTATTACTAAAACAAAAATAGACCTATAAGAAGATCCCTGTCTAACTTTTGACTCCCCCAAAATTTAACTATTAATATTAACTAGCTTACTGCGGACTGAAAGCCTTACCGATAACATAGTCAACTAACACATATTCTGTAAGCCAAAGAAAAGAACATTTTATTAAGAAAATCATAAGAAGGAGAAAATACAGGCACCATACTGTATTGCGTATAAGTGGACCCATGCAGTTCAACCCCATGTTGTTCAAGAGGCAACTGTACCTTCATGTCAATGCCCTTCAGACAAACACCCACCAGGAACACATCTGTGGTTGAACAAGTTGGATTTATTACTCCTTGTGGTGAAAGAGAATATACATCATGGGGAATCATAGACTATCTCAGTAAGTCGGTGATAGAACTTATTACACAATTGGGGTTTCCCCTGAGTTATTTGAGGGAGGGACTGAAGAAGCAAGGATTCGCTTTTTTTTTTTTATCTTTGAAAGACTGAGAGAGAGAGAGAGCACAAGCGTGGGCAGGGCAGAGAGAGAGAGAGAGGAGGGGAGAGAGGGAGAGAGAGAATCCCAAGCAAGCTCTGTGCTGTCAGTGCAGACCCCGACGCGGGGCTCAATCCCGCGAACTGTAAGATCATGACCTGCCTGAGCCAAAATCAAGAGTTGGAGGTGTAACCGACTGAACCACCCAGGTGCCCCAACAGGAATTCACTTTAAATTGGATGTTGAGGACAGTGGGTGGAATTCTATGATTGGGTGTTTTGTGGGAGGCACAGTAACCCTGATTCTCTGTGTTTAGACAAAATTATGAAATGACGTTGTTTTCTTTCATATCATCAAACTCTTGGGAATAATCTTGTCAATATCTGGTATTCTATAAGATTGTGTCCAAGAGAAGAACAAAATAGCCCAGCATCAGACAACTCCTATATGGTATTAAGGTCTAGCTGTGGACATCAAATCAGTTCTGGAGGTAACAGGCTGCTTTTTCCTTCCTGACTTACGATATTAGGTCTTGAAGTTGGTAACAAATCGGTAATTGTAACTGATTTCAGATGTAAAAGAATGAAACTAAGGTGGTTCCTGACGCTAAGCCTTCCTGACGCTAAGCCTTAAGCATAAGCAGCTTATGCACAGCATTATGTATTTCTGGACTTTCTAGAAATCTCTATTCTTTAATAAAGACCAAGGGAGGGGTGCCTCGCTGGGTCAGTGAGTGGAGCATGTGACTCTTGACTTCCAGGTTGTGACTTCGAGCCCTACAGAGGAGGTAGAGATTATTTAAAAAAACAAGTTTAAAAAAGAGGACCAAGGCAGATAAAAAAAAACCCACACCCCTGTCAATTTATCTGTAGGTAAAGTCGACAAGAAGCAAGTACACCCTAGTCTGAAGTGAATCGTGTCCCCCTAAATTCATATATTGAAGCCCTATACCCCCAGTGTGATGGTATTTGAACGTGGGGCCTTTGAGAGGTGATTTACGTGAGACAAGGTCATAAGAACAGGGCCCTCAAGGGGCGCCTGGGTGGCGCAGTCGGTTAAGTGTCCGACTTCAGCCAGGTCACGATCTCGCAGTCCATGAGTTCGAGCCCCGCGTCAGGCTCTGGGCTGATGGCTCAGAGCCTGGAGCCTGTTTCCGATTCTGTGTCTCCCTCTCTCTCTGCCCCTCCCCCGTTCATGCTCTGTCTCTCTCTGTCCCAAAAATAAATAAAAATGTTGAAAAAAAAATTATATCAAAAAAGAACAAGGCCCTCAAAATAGAACTAGCACCCTAATAAGAAGAGACACCAAAGAGCTGGCAAATTCTCCTTTGTGCATGCATAAAAAAGAGGTAAAGAGGGCACACAGACATGATAGCTATCCACAGGCCAAAAGGAGAACTCTCACTAGAACCTGACCATGTTGGCAGCCTGATCTTGGACTAGCAGTCTTCAGAACTGTAAAAAAAAAAAAAAAAAAAAAAAAGAAATTTCTGTTGTTTTAAGCCACTCAGTATATGGTATTCTGTTATGGCAGCCTGAGCAGGCTAGGTCACATCTACAGGTATTGGGCCAAAGACGGAGAATGTGGGACACCTGGGTGGTTCAGTCGTTTATGCTGCCAACTTCGGCTCAGATCATGACCTCAAGGTTGGTGAGTTTGAGCCCCACATTCTGCTCTGCCCTGACAGCTCAGAGCCTGGAGCCTGCTTCGGATTCTGTCCTCCTCTCTCTGCCCCTCCCCTGCTTGTGTTCTCTGTCTCTCTCTCTCTCTCTCTCTCTCAAAAATAAACAAACATTAAAAAAAAATTTTTTTTAAAGAAAGATCTCATTTTGTCCATGTGAGTGAGTCTCCAGGCCCAAGTGGTGAGTTCTATAGCTTTACCTCCTGAGAAGTGAGGCTAGGTTGCTGATTAAATAGTAATCAGGGTTACACTGTAAACCTAAATTTTCAAAATTGGATGCTCTTGCAAGTAGCTGAATGGACTCTGCCCTCCCTTCATGGTTCCAGAAATGGGGCGGCCCATTAGCTAGGGCAAGCCCACTATTTTGCCAGATTTCACACCAATTCCCCAGATCAGCTGGGTGCCTGCAGAACACTGTTTTCCTATAAGGTTTCCCTGGGACCAGGAGAGTCATTTTCACCTCCCACGTCCATCTCTCCTTTCCTTTAAACACAAAATGATGTCAAATGACTGAGTTTCAACCATTGTATTTTGCTCCGAAAGGCAACAAAAAAGAAAAAAGAAAAAATCTGTTTATTTCTCAGCTTGTCCAGCAAAGTGAATAGTTTGTGTTTCCTGACGTTGTATTAACTGGCAGTGCTATTCCCAGACATCTGCCACTTTAAGGATGGACAAAGGGAAGTGGGAGTCCTGACAACCCAAAGGAAGGACCTCCATGGATAGCTTTATCTCCGAATCTTGGCAAACTCAGAACCTTCTAGAACTGGGTGTTGCAATTGCCCTTGGAGGAACATTTCTCCTTCTCAGCCGGATATTGGCTTCTTAGTGCCTTCCATGGTTCTTTTGTCACAATAGCCTCCAATATGATCATCTTCTTGACTGAGCTAACCTTGTCACAGCCTACCAATGGGGCCTGTGTACCCACCATTAACCGTCTCTGCCTCAACACACGCAATACACAGAATCATAGTCCCACATCAGTAAGAAACCCCCACCCTTTCTCTCTTCTAAATCTAGCAAATAGGGACTTGACTCCATTGTGAGAACCGGTTTTGAAACTTCTCCTGATATTTACCTTCAGCTGTCCTACCTGCAGGCAGGGATGACTCATGAGTCCTGACAATGACTTGCACAGAATGGCTTGTCTTTTCATTAGAAAGGTGCGATGAATGAATGTCAAAAGAGAGTCACCGTATATTAGAAAAAATCTCTATTAGGGGCACCTCAGTGGCTCAGTCGGTTGGGCATCCGGCTTCGGCTCAGGTCATGATATCACAGTCCATGAGTTCGAGGCCCGCGTCAGGCTCTGTGCTGACAGCTCAGAGCCTGAAGCCTGCTTCAGATTCTGTGTCTCCCTCTCTCTCTGTCCCCCTTCCCCGCTCACACTCTGTCTCTCAAAAGAAAATAAAAATATAAATTGTTTTTAAATCTCTTTTACAATAACTATAATGTGCTTCTACTGCTTAAAAGAATGGTTGGCATAAAAAAGGCACTCAATAAATATTGATTGGATAAGGGTTGCCAGGGTGGCTCAGTCAGTTAAGTGTCTGACTTTGGCTCAGGTCATGATCTCACAGTTCCTGAGTTTGAGCCCCACGTCGGGCCCTGTGCTGACAGCTCAGAGCCTGGAGCCTGCTTCATATTCTGTGTCTCTCTCTCTGCCCCTCCCCTGTGCACTCTTTCTCTGTCTCTCTCTCTCAAATATAGATGAAAATTAAAAAAAAAAACAAACAGCAAATGTCCAATGTGAAGATTTGCTATGTGGATGTGTTGTGAAAGGATCCCCACCATCGACTTATTTAACATACCTATCACCTCACTCTTTTGGGGGGTAAGAACAGTTAAGTTCTACTCTCCTGGCAAATTTCAATTATAAACTACAATATTTTGAACTACAGTCACCATGGTATATACCAGATTCCCAGACCTTCTTCACCTTATAAGCGAAAGTATATATATATACCCTATTATCAGCCTCACCAGATTTCACTCACTCTCCCTTTGCAATCGTACCAGATAAACATCATTCTGCTCTGTTCTACAAATGAAACATTTTTTTAAGATTCTGTGTTTAAGTGATTCCATGCAATGTTTGTCTTTCTCTGGTTTATTTCACTTAGCGTGTATTGTCCTCCATGTTCATCCATGTTGTTGCAAACAGCAGGTTTTCTTTCTCTTTTAAGGCTAAATCATATTCTGTCATATATACAGCACATTTACTTTGTCCAATTCATCCATCACTGAATTGCTTCCACCTTTTGGCTATAGTGAATAATGCTACTATAATCATGTGGATACAGATATCTCTTTGAGATAATGATTTGTTTCTTTTGGATATATACCCAGTAGTGGGATTGTTGGATCCTGTGGTAGTTCTGTTTTTATTTTCTTGAGGAACATCCATACTGTTTTCCAGAGGGGCTGCACAAGTTTATATTCCCACCAGCAGTATATAAGGGCCCCTTTTTCCACATCCTAATACTTGTTATCTCTTACTTTTTTGATAATAGACATTCTAACAGACATTGTGATTTTGATTTGCATTTCCCTGCTGATGAGTGCACCTTCCCTGCACCTTTACCTGCTGGCCATTTGTAGCTATTGCTTGGAAAAATATTGATTTAAATACTTTGGCCATTTTTTCATTGGGATATGTGTGGGGCTTTTTTGCTTTTGAGTTATAGGAGTTCCTTGTATTTTTTTGGATATTAACACTTTTTCAGATATGTGGTTTGCATATATTTTCTCCCATTCCATACACTGTTTTTTTCATTTTGTTGATAGTTGGTTTACTGTGCTGTGCACAAGCTTCTTACTTTGATATAGTTCCATTTATTTATTTTTTCTGCTTTTGTTACCTTTGTTTTTTGTGTAAAGGCAAGAGAAAAAGTCCTTGACAAGACCAATATCAAGGAGCTTGCTTCTTATATTTTTTTCTAGAAGGTTTAAGGTTTCACATCTTACATTCAGGTCTTTAATTCACTTTAAGTGGATTTCTCTGGATAGTGTAAGATAGGACTCCAGTTTCATTCTTTTGTATATAGGTGTTCAGTTTTCCAAATAGCATTTGTTGAAGACACTATACTTTCTCAGTTGTATATTTAGCAACTTTGTCAAAAATTAATTAACCACACATACACAGCACTATTCTGTTCTCTTTAACTATGTGGCAGTTTCTATTCCAATACCATACTATTTTGATTACTAAAACTATGTAATGTAGACTGAAATCAGGAAGTGTGATGCCTCCTCTTGATTTTTCTTTCTCAGCATTGCTCTGGCGCCCTGGGGACTCTTCTAGTTCCATCTGAATATATGATTTTTTTTCTATTTCTGTGAAAAACGCAATTGGAATTTTTTAAAGCTTATTTTATTCACAGAGAGAGAGAGAGAGGGAGAGAGAGAGAGAGAGAGAGAGAATGGGCACAAGAGAGGCAAAGAGAGACAGAGAATCCAAAGCAGGATCCATCCAACAACTACAAGATCATGACCTGAGCTGATATCATGAGTCAGATGCTTGACCGACTGAGCCACCCGGGCTCCCTGTCATTGGAATTTGACAGAGACTGGACTATAGATTGCTTTGGGTAGTATAGATAGTCATTTTAACAGTATTAATTATTCCAACCCATGAGCATGGAATATCTTTCCACTTATTTATGTCTTCTTTAATTTCTTTCATCATTATTTTACTTTCCAGTGTACAGATCTTTCACCTCCTTGGTCAATTTGTCCCTAAGAATTTTATTCTTTTTGGTGCTTTGTAAATGGAATTGTTTTCTTAATTTCTCTTTCCAACAGTTTCTTATTAGTGTATAGAAATGCAACTGATTTTTGTAGATTGAAATTGTATCCTACAACTTTACTGAATTTATTAGTTCTAACAGATTTTTGGTATAATGTTCAGGGTTGTTTGTATAAAATATCATGTCATCTGCAAATGGAGACAATTTCACATCTTCCTTTCTGATTTGGATGCATTTAATTTCTTCTTCTTGCATATTGCTCTCGCTAGGACTGCCAATGCTGTGCTGAATAAAAGTGTCAAGAGTGGGCATCCTTGTCAACATCCTGATATTAAAGGAAAAGTTTACAGATTTTCACCATTGAGTACAAAGTGAGCCATTACCTTTTCATATATGGCCTTTATTTTGTGGAAGTGTACTCCTTCTACAGACACTTTGTTCAGAGTTTTCATCATGAAAGGATGTTGAATTTTGTCAAATGCCTTTTCTGTGTCAACTGAAATAATTATATGATTTTTATCCTTCCTTTTGTTAATGTAATGCATCAGACTTATAGATTTGTATATATTGAACAAACCTTGCATCCCTGGAATCTGGAATAAATTCCACTTGATCATGGTGTATGATCCTTTTCATGTAGTGTTGAATTCAGGTTGCTAATATTTTGTATAGGATATTTGCATCTATGTTCATCACAGTTATTGTGGGAGATAGGCTTAGGAATCCCCCCGGGCTTACACCGATAGGTTAACAAGGCATAAAGAAATACAAAGCCATAGAATGCTCACACCCATGTTTGGGTAAACCAGATTGGCACCCCAAGAAGAGGGAGGTCCAAAGGCACCCCAAAAATAGAAAGGGGTGAAAAGGCGCTCCAAACTAGAGGGGGTGCAAAGGCACTGCAAAATAAAGAGGGAGGGGCAAAGGCCCCAAAATAGGAAGAGGCACAAAGGCTCCCAATACAAAGGTATATGAAGTAAACAAGATCAGGCATGCAGGACAAATATGCCCCCCAACTTAGTACTATAGCAGAAAGCTGCTTTCACAGGAGGAAAGGGCCAAGTTAGGTAAACAGGTAAACTGAGCTATAGACCTCTGCGCTGCAGGTGAAGCAGCCCAGAGCGGAGATGGTTAACAAAAGAAAAGGTGCCTTGTTAACCCTGAAGTTATTCCCCCAATCTGTCTCATCCCCTAGGCTGGCTAAGATAAAAAGACAGAGCGCCTCCTGTCTGCCATTAACAACCACCTGCCCATCTGCCTGGCTCCAGGATTTTGTTTTATATTGACCCAAACCCCAAACACTGAATACCTTCAAATTCCCCCTTTTCCCTCATGTGCCGAACTAATGCTCACACTTAATCTCTTTCTACATGCACATCACGTTTGTAAGCCTTCTGATGTTAATAAATACAGGGCAGGGACCCTTATTCAGGGCCCATGTCTTTTCCCAGACATTAGCCATCTCTCTCTTTAATCCCGTGTCCTGCTCTTTTGCTGGCCAAAAGAGAACTTTAGACTTAACATCTACAACAGTTATCAGCCTGTAATTTCTTTTTCTAGTAATATCTTTGTCATTCTCTGGCATCAAACTGATGGGGCCTCATAAAATCATTATGGATTGATCCCTTCTCTTCCATTTTTAGAAAATGTTTGATAAGAAGTGGTATTAATTCTTCTCTAAAAAGGTGGTAGAATTCACCACCAAAGTCATCAGATCCTGGACTTTACTTTCCTGTGAAGTTTTTGATTACTGACTCAATATGCTTACAAGTAATTGGTTTGTTCAGATTTTCTATTTCTTCATGATTCAGTACTAGAAGATTGCTAGGTTTCTGGGAATTAATCCATTTCTTCTAGGTTGTCCAACATGTTGGCATGTAACTTTTCATTGTGTTAAGTACCTTGAAGCAATCAATCTATCTGTCTACCTATCTCACATATAAAATGTAACATACATAAACATAATACACAAATATTTAAGGCATATACGTTATCTATGTCATAGTATTGTGTGTATGGCATATGCAAGTATATACACACATATGTACATATTCACCCAATCATATATAGACACATGCATCATATACACACATCTGTGTGTATACTTATATATGTGTATATTCAGTGAGTTGAGTATGAGAATGGGAGAACTATGGAATTTTGCTGGTTTATGTGCATTTTGTGGCTCCCTTTTTTCCAGCTCCCTCTATTTATTTAATGTGATGTTAATTTTCTTTAAGAGAGTTCTGAGATTACTCTTAATCAAAAGAAAATGTCAGACAAAATCTTGTTTTTAATAATGAAAGAATTAGAGGTATTAAAAGAGAAAGACGAAGCAAAGAACTCTTGATGTGGAAGCAAAATATAATGAATAGTAGCAACGGAGAAAAATCGAAACACAGACAGACCTAAGTGGGCTGAATGGTAAGAATGAGCTATAGAGAGGGGGGTTAGCTATACTAGGACAAATGTTTATAACCCTTCCATACCAGACCCTAGAATCTATGGAAGAGAGAGGAAAACTATTATATAATTCCAATATTACCTTATCTGTTACAATAACGGCACAAATTAACAGCATAACAAACAACTGAAGGAAGGAAGGTGGATCCAAGGGAACACCTATATGTTGCTACCATTCATATAAATTGATACAACTTCTTGGAAAATAATTGGGCATAATCTTACAAAGTTGAACATGGGTACATCTTACAGTTTGACAATCGCACATGTAAGTACCTACGGGGAAAGGAAACTCTCAAAATTATGCTTAAAATACATGAAATATACTTCATGGCAGCAATATTTGTAATGGTAAAAAACAGATAAAGACACCAAAACTCAGAACAACCCAATTGTCCATTTATATGAAAATGAATATAATAGATTGTGATATATTTACAAAAGGCATATCATCTGTCAAAAAATGAGTGAACTAAGTTATGGCAGATACTGATTAGCTGATCACTATACCTATTTGCTTTTCTATCTGGGCCTACAGCTAAACTACATTTTCTAGCTACTCTTGTGTTTATGTGTGATCACGCATGTCATTTGGAATCCTCAGGGAAGGCAACCCAGTGATGGAATTAAGCCTACAAGAGTTTTATTGAGGGTGAGCCCTGTGAACAAGTGATAGAGGGACGAAGAGTAGACAGAGACAGCCTTCAAACCATGATGCAGATCGGACCAATGAGAAAGGAGAGGGGAAGAAGGGATTTTGAGTAAGAAGCACATGAGACTGCAGTGCAGCTTTGAAAAAGTTTTGAGCAGCTCAATGTGACGTTCCAGCCACTAAGACTGCCCATAGATAAATTCTCCACTGGGCAGCAATGTCCAGGTCCTCGCACACTTGCCGTGTTGGGTCACTGGCTGGGCAGTACCTGAGAAGACTAGTCTTAGCTCAGGTGTTGTGATAGATCAAAAAGGTGCTGCAGCTGGAGGACACCCGCTCATTGAACTCCTTCCAGCAGCTTCTGTGTTAGAGGGAGATACGAGAAGCACATCTCCACGGCTGCCACACCATATGACGGAGCTTTCACGAATGTAAGATGAGGAGAAGTGATGTGTGTCATTTCCGGACATAATCTATAAAAACATCCTACATGTTTTTCCTCCCTCAACAGCTTGGGGGAAGATAAGGATGGCAACCCAGGAAGCCATATGTGGCGGAGAACACAGGACAAGATGGAGGAATTCTAAGCCCCTGATTCACAATTTGGATGAGAGCCATCCCTATTGAAGCATGTGCTTTTTAGACATTATGCAGGAGAGAAATGAACTTCTATTGTGTTGTAATATTGAGATTTCAGGGTATGTCTATTATGACAGCTAATTATACCTTAAATCATGCTTTTAGTGAATCATTAAATCATGGATGAATCTTGGAAACCTCATTTTGAGAGAAAAAAAGCAGATCCCAGAAGACAAAATATAGTAAACTACCATTTTATAGACTCAAAACAAGTACATCTAGTAATATATTGCTTATGAATCATATCTTAGAACCATAAAATGTTTTTTTTAAATGCTAGTGGTTAATTATGAAAGGGGGTGGGTGTAAAACTGGGAGGTGCATAGAGGTAGATGAGAAAAAGTGTACAGTGAGATTAATCATAACTTCTTAGGTAATAATTATATCATCTTCTGTAATTCTTCCTTGCATGGAAACGCTTGTTTAAGGCAGAGGCTCCCTGTTAAAATGAAAACTCGGATGGCTTCCTAGGGACCAATAAGTGTTCCTATCAAAGATCTCCTATTCCTTGGGGGAATGACTGATGTTTTGACATTAAGACATTTCTCTAAGAGTTATCACAAAATCATCTAACTTGAGAAATAACAGACTAAAAATTCAACATTTTCTTGTATGCTGAAATATCAGAAGCAGAGCATCAAATTAAATTGGAAAGTGTGTTCATTAGGAATTGTATTTAGCTGCAAGTACCCGGAATGAAAATCAGTGATTTAAATGCACCAGGATATATCTTCTCAAATTAAAGAAGTCTGCAGTGTGGAAGTCCAGAGCTGGTATGGATATCCATGGTGTCTCCAGGAAACCAGAATCCCTTATTTCTGCTCCATTATCCAATGACATGGTTTCCATTCTTAAAGGTTAAGATGGCTGCTGGATTTCCACTATCTAACTTGCATTCCAAGTAGCAGGAAGTGCAAAGGGCAACTTGCCAGCCATCAGCTTTCTTGAAGCAGCCTTCCAGAAATTCCCAGCCAACATTTATGCTTTCTTAACAAGGTGGGTTAGAATAAATTATCTGTACTCAGCTAAAAATGAGGGTTCTGCTAAAGGAAGAAAGGGGAAATGTCAATTGGTGAGCAACTGGAAACTCCTGTCATTGAGTGAAAAATAAAACTAGAAGGGGACCTAGAAATAAAAGGCACCTTGAGTAAAACTGACTGTACACAAATCCCATGAGCTGGAAGTTCTATTACCCTATAAAAGCTTATAAAAAAATTTTTTTAAATTGCTTTATTAAATTTATTTATTTTGAGAGAGACAGAGACAATGTGAGTTGGGGAGGGGCAGAAAGAGAACCCCAAGCAGGCTCTGTGCCGCCATCACAAAGCCCGATGCAGGGCTCGAACTCGCAAAACTGCAAGATCATGACCTGGGCTGAAACCAAGAGTCTGACGCTTAACCAACTAAGCCACCCAGGTGCCCCTAAAAGCTTAGAAAAGTTCTTGCAAATATACATCAGAAAGCGTGTACAAAAACGTTCATACTAGTGATGTTCATAATATCAAAAAAAGAAACCACCAGAAACAACCCGACGTCAGTAATAGTAGAATGAATGAATAAATCATGGTATATTCATGTAGTAAAATCCAAAACTGTAGTAGAAATCAATCATGTTATCTCAAAGGAATAATAAAAGCAAATCCTAGTGGAATAGTAATAGTTCCACTGACATAAAGTTCAAAACTTGGCAAAACCAAGTACTCTTTATGTGTATATACACAAACGGTTCTATACACTGAATGTTTCTGTCCTCACAAAATTCATATGCTGATACCCTACCCCCCAATGTGATGGTATTAGGAAGTGGAGTCTTTGGGAGATAAACAGGTTTAGATGAAATTATAAGGGTGGAGCCCTCACGACTCGGATTTCCTTTGCTCCGCCCTCCACCATGTGAAGATGCCATAAGAAATCGGCAGTCTAGAAGCCAGAAGAGAACTCTTAGCAGAACCCAGCCATGTCAGGATGCTGATCTCAGACTTCCAGCCTCCAGGACTTGTGAGAAATAAGTTTCTGCTGTCTATAAGCCACTCAGTTGATGGGATTTTGTTATAGCAGCCTAAAAGAAGACAAGTGATAAATATATATATAGTAAAACAAAGGTATTGCATTAGTCTGGGTTCTCCAGAGAAATAGGACCAATAGGATCTACATAGCTATACGAAGGGAAATGTATTACAAGAATTGGCTCACAGGTTATGTAAGCTGAGAAGTCCCACAGTCTACAGGAGACGTCAATGCCAGGAGACAAAGAGAATGAATTCGCCCTTTCTCTACCTATTTGTTCTCTTCAGGCCCTTAACAGAATACATGGTGCCCATTCATATTGGCGGGGTGGGGGTGCTCATCTGCTTTGCTCAGACAGGTCACCAATTCAAATGCAAACGTTTCAAGAAATGCCCTTAAAGAAACACTTAGAAAATATGTTTTACCAGTTATCTGAGCATCCTGTAGCCCAGTAAAATGGACACAGAAAATGAACCATCACAATTCCATCCCCTGTCAATTTAACATCTATACACATCTCCTTAAACCATGCTTAATCTCAAAATAAAGACAACAAACAGGTTAAAATTCTCCCCAACACAATACAACTATCCTGGGTACAACCAAAAATACACGAATCCTTTCCTCATTGCAGGAAGTAAACTTATTTTTTTTTTGTTTATTTATTTTTTACAGAGAGAGACAGAAAGGGGGAGGGGCAGAGAGAGAGACAGAGTATCCCAAGCAGGCCTCCCGCTCGGAGCACAGAAGCCCACGTGGGGCTTGATCTCAGGAACCATGGAATCATGACCTGAACCGAAATCAAGAGTGTGACACTTAACCGACTGAGACACTCTGGCGCTCCCAGGAGGTAAACTTCTTGAACGATGCTTACTCTTCTCCTGCTATCCCACAACTTAAATACTATGAGGTAAAATTAACAATAGTTAAATACTGATATAGGGTCAATACATCTTATGTTATATGATAAGGGAATAAGAGAGTAAAGAAAACAAAGATACTCGTTTAATACACGTATATATATATACACCTACGTGTCAATAACAAAATGGAAATACTCATAACAATTATAATCCCTGTTTCTGTACATGACCATGTGGTCTTAGCTGGTATTTATAACTATCTTCTTCCACTACCCATTCCTTTTGTCTTCAGCACAAACCTCAGCTGTCCATGCTGCTTTACTTGGTGGGATGACCTAAACCTTTGTTCCTGAAGGGACTAGGCCATTGGTGGTCCTCCCTGGGTTGGGCTGTTGATAGCTTTCCATTGGCTTAATCACAAGACATGGTAATGCTAAGAGATGCCCTAGGGGACTGCCTGTATTTTATATTTTTATATATTTTTTAATGTTTTTTATTTATTTTTGAGAGAGAGAGGGACAGAGTGTGAGCAGGAGAGGGAGACAGAGACACACACACACAGAATCTGAAACAGGCTCCAGGCTCTGAGCTGTCAGTACAGAGCCTGACGTGGGGCTGGAACTCATGAACCGAGAGATCATGATCTGATCTGAAGTCGGAGGCTTCACCGACAGAGCCACCAAAGAAGCCCGCCTTTATTTTAGACATGCTCTTCCTTTCCATTTCTGTGGAACAGGAGTCCAATTTTCCCCTTGATAGTCAGGACCAATCTTTGCCTGTTGATTCACAGGCAATGAGGAGCCCAACGGGGCTCATCTGTTTGAGCTGCTATAACAAAATACCCGACTGGGAGGCTTATAAACAACAGAAATTAATTTCTCACGGTTTTAGAAGATGGAAGGCCCAATCACGGCACTGGCAAATCACACGACTGGTGAAGGCCTGCCCCCCTGGTTTACATGCAGCAGCTTTTCGATGTGTCCTCACGTGGTAAAAGGGGTCCAGGAAGCTTTCTCGAGCCACTTTTATGACGGCCGAGTCCCCACTTGCTAATCACCTCTCAGAGGTCCGACCTCCTCATGCCGTCACCTTAGAGATTACGTTTCAACATATGAATTGAGGGAGGAACACAAATATTCACACCAGAAAAAGTATAATTGACACAAAAGTCAGCATTATGGTAGGGCTGGATTGGGTCCACTCAAAATTCATCTGTTGAAGCTCTAACCCTCAGTAACTCAGAATGTGACTGTATTTGGAGATAGGGACATCAAAGTGGTAATTAAATGAAATGGGATCATTAGGGTGGGACTTAATCCAAGCTGACTGGTGTCCGTATAAGATTAGGACACAGAGAGAGACAGACAGATGACTATGTGAATGCATAGTGAGAAAGTGACTGTCTGCTAGCCAAGAAGCAAGGTCTATGAATGAAATCAAACCTGCCACCTTGATCTTGCACTTCTAGGCCTCCAGAACTAGCAGAGAATGAATTTCTCTTAAGTCACCCAGTCTCTGGCATTCTGTTATGGCAGCCCAAGGTGACTAGTATGGCCAGGATTATGGATGTATCTGAGGGTGGGCAGAAGGGTGCAATCAGGGAGGACCATACATCATCTTCTAAGGTAATGATAAGGTTCTATATTTTAATGTGGATGATGGGCACGTGGGAATTTCAGTATTATCGTTTTAACTCTAAATATATTTCTTATCTTGTCTTGTATGTATGACATGTTTTATCATTTAAATATGGAGGAAAATAAACACGTGAAGATAAGCACTTAAGTAATGGAAAATAATAATGATGAGAGACATCTGAACAAAGATCCGTATTAAATAACTAAGAGAAAGATATACTTTAGATTCAGGACCACAGCATTAATGCTAAATTTAAGAGCCCAATTCCTCCAAAGCTTCAAATGTATTTTATTCAAGGAGAAAGTTGAGTGTTAAAAGTGTCAATTTAATTTGTTAGTGTGAAAACTAATTATCATTTGTTAGCAGTTTATTATACCTACTGCTGTGAATATCTTATTGACTAGGAATTATCATCATAGATAAATTTAGAATGGAGGTAGACATAGAGGTAGAGAGAAAGATACAATTAGAGATTTTCAACACGTGTGCATAGTACAGAAAGACTACTTCAGTTTTTTTATGGTAGGGAGAGAAAGAGCATGAGCAAGGGCAAAGGACACAGAGAGAGAGAGAGAGAGAGAGAGAGAGAGAGAGAGAATCTTAAGTAGGCTCCACGCAGAGCACAAAGCCCCATGCTCAGCATAGAGCCCTACGTGGGACTTGATTCCATGATGCTGAGATCATGACCTGAGCCAAAATCAAGAGTCAACTGACTGAGCTGCCCAGGCACCCCAAAGATTACTTAAAAATCAACTTATTATTTTAGTCAAACTACTTTCTGTTCATAACCATTATGATTATTGTGTCATGTGATATAGCCTAAGGGGAGGTAAACTAGATCGGGAGGCAGAAGGATATGTTCTAATTCTGATCTTAAACTCTCTGAGACTTAATTCCTCCATCTATCCACAAAGGGAATAGAAATAACTGCCTGCTTACCTGATGGTTCAATGTGAAAATCATAGCAAATTAGAGCTGGAAGGCCAATTAAACATTTTATGATTTTGCTAGTTCCTTCTAAATATGACGAAACTGGGATTTAGGAAGAGACCAAGGTAATAATTTGAATATTGGGTCCAGAACTCAAATCTCTTGAGGTAATCTTCCAGAAATTAAAAGGATAAAAATGAAAACTGAAGTGAAAAAGAAACAGTTGGGCAAATGATCCAAAATTACAAAAGCTAAACGATAGGAGTCAAGAAAAGATAGTAGAGAGAAAAATGGAAGGGAGGAAATCATCCATGAAATAATTCAACAAACTGGATCAACCTGACGAAAATAAACTTCCATATTGAAAAGGGCCACCAAGTGTCCATCACAACAGGTGAACGTATACCTTAGTATGGATTCATTATTGTGACATTTAAGAATTTTGGGGATGGGGGGCACCTGCATGGCTGAGTTGGTTAAGAGTCTTTCTCTTGATTTCGGCTCAGGTCATGATCTCACAGTTCGTGAGTTTGAGCCTCATATCAGGCTCCATGCTGACAATGTGGAGTATACTTGGAATTCTTTCTCTCCCTGCCCCTCCCCCACTCTCTCTCTCTCCCTCTCTCAAAGTAAATAAATAAACTTAAAAAAAAGAAATGTGGGGATGGAAAGATTCTTTAAGCTTCCAGGGGCAGGGTGGGGCGGCAGTGCAGATAACAATGGACAGTCATGAAAAAGTATCAATGTTAACAACAGATATTGACTTAGCAGTACTGTTTCATTAGCAACACTGAAATCTAGAATGGTATTTTGAATCCCATACTCAACCAAACTATCAATAAAATGTGAGGGTAGAATAAAGACATAAATGAGGGAAACTATAAGGAAAAGCAAAGCCATGATAGTGGTTATCCCCAGGGATGTGGAGAAAGATGCAGTCAATCTAGGAAGAACAAAGAGGAAAATTCTAAAGTTGTTGCAGTGATCATTTCTTAACCTGAGTAGTCTATTTATTTTATTCTTCAATAAGATTAACGATTTCATGGGGTTCCTGAGTGGCTTAGTCAGTTAAGCATCTGACTCTTCATCTTGGATCAGGTCATGATCTCAAGGTTCCTTAGTTCGAGCCCCACATGGGGCTCTGCCTAGGACAGCGCAGACCCTGCTTGGGATTCTTTCTCTCCTTCTCTCTCTGCCCCTGCCCCACTCGGGCTGTCTTTGTCTCTCTCAAAATAAATAAATAAACTTTAAAAAAGAAAAAGAAAAGTCAATAAACATTTGAAAAACATAACCATTCTCCCGAGTAATCAGGGAAGTACTAAATGAAATAATAATAAAACACAGTTTGATACCTATCACTGGTTTGAAAGTACCTAGATCTGGCTATAGCGTAGAGAAATGAGGACTCTCACGCTGGTGGTAGAATGTAAATTGGTGCCATCTGTCAATATCTAGGAAGTAGATGACATGCATACCCTTTAACCTAAACATTCCTTTTGGGCTATATCTTAGAGAAACACACATTTGCACAAAGAGACATGTATGAATATTTGTCGGCATTCACTTGTAATCCTGTAACACTGGAAATATCATAAATGACCATCAACACAAGAATAGGTAAATAAATGGTAGTATACTCACACCACAGAATACTATATATATCATTAAAATGAATGACCTTGGGCTAATCAACCTGGATGAATTATAAAAGACAATATTGACTGGAGGGGAAAAAAATCAATTCGCGGAATTATTCAAAAGCAATGTGGAGTTACCTGGATTTTTTTTTATATATAAAATGGTGTTGGTTTATTTCAACTGCAGCACCTTCTTTTCCCAAGTTTTTATTTATTTACTTATTTTGAGAAAGAGAGAGAGAGAGAGTGCACGCGCGAGTGGAGGAGGGGCAGAGAAAGGGAGAGAAAGAGAATCCCAAGGAGGCTCTGCATTGTTAGCGCAGAGGCCGACAAAGAGTTTTAAATCACAAACCCTCAGAACATGACCTGAACTGACATCAAGAGTCCGATGCTTAACCGACTGAGCCATCTGGGCACCGCTGGAGTTAACTAGGTAATTTTAAAAGAAGGTAGATTTGGGTGTTTACATCACTTATCCCCCAGCAAACTTCACATGCATGAAAGAAATTTTGATTTTGCAAAGTCTCTCCCTGGAGTTTCTCTCTTTGGTGTTTCCCCCACTTAGTGCCTATTTTTGTTACTACCATACTCAGACCTGGGTAAAAACACCTGCCCCCAGGGCTCATGTTTTAGAGGACCCCAATACCACAAATATACATACATAAAAAAACACGGAAGAACAGATGGTCACCTCTTGAACTCAAGCCCTGGTGCTCAGTGCTAACACAACACAACCCACTCTCCTCAGCATCTGCTTCTAGCCCGAAGCCACTTTGCCCCCCCTCCCCCGAGAAGGAAGTGCACAAAGCTAAAAGCAATCACATTTCAGTGCTCAGAAGGCTTGCGATATATGCTATTGCCATGCTATTAGAAACAGAATCTTCTTTTGAGTTCTAAGAGAATTAGAATGGCAGAAGTACAGGGGTGCCCGGGGGGCTCAGGAAGTTAAGCTTCGACTTTGGCTCAGATCTTGATCCCACTGCCTGGGAGTTTGAGCCCCCATCAGGCTCTGTGCTGACAGCTCGGAGCCTGGGGCCTGTTTCAGATTCTTTCTCCATCTCTCTGCCCCTCCCCTGCTCATGATCTGTCTCTGTATCTCTCTCTCTCTCTCTCTCTCTCAAATATTTTAAAAAAATAATAAAAAAAACAAAGAAAATTGAAGACAAAAAGAATGGCAGAGGTACATAAAGAGAAAAAGGTTCACTTTTCAAATCCTTCTCAGATAATCAGGAACACCGTAGATTTCTGCGTATTTCCCAATAATACTGATGGTCCATTTGCTTGCCTTTCTTTGGAAATCATTACAAATAAGCATGGTGTTTGCAGCGTGGCATCCGAAGGATATTCTGCAAAACTAAACCATTTATATAACTCTTACATTTGATTATATATAGGCCTAGACATACTGTTTGCAGTGTGGCCCCAGTTCTTTCCATTGTCAACGAAAATAACATGGAATGCCAAAATTCTTCTTAGTTTTAATTTCAAGGAAAATATTTAGTAAGATTTTATTACCTTTTCACAAATTAAAAATTTTTCGTCTTTAATTTAAAAACGTTTTACTAAGAAATATTTATTAATTATAATTTTGTATTTGGCTTTTAATAATGTTGGGTCAGATTAGTGTGAGCAATGTAACTAATGTTCAGAAAGTACATGAAAATATTGACTATACTAATCAGGGATTTTGCCAAAATGAAGAAATTAAAAAATTTCGTGACATAAAAATGTAATCATTAATGTTATATTTCCCTTATGTTATTATTTACCTAAAAATCACTAACCCATCAAAAGAACCAGATATGCGAAATAATAATAAATTTTAGTAGTTTAGCTTTTAAACATATACAGTTTTTAAAAACAATTTAGTGTTTATTTCTTTTTGAGAGAGAGACAGACAGACAGACAGACAGAGTGCAAGCGGGGAGGGGCAGAGAGAGCGGGAATCACTGGATCGGAAGCAGGGCTTGAACTCACAAACCATGAGATCACGACCTGAACTGAAGTCGGATGCTTAACCAACTGAGCCACCCAGACGCCCCTAAACATAAAGTTGTAAATTGTGTTATTATGAAGGTGTAATTGCCATGATTAAAGGATAGCACGTGTCAATGTTTATTGTAGGTTAAAAAATTGGTTAACTTGATTTGTAAATTTCAACTATTCAGACCTATCATTCACAGACCTCAGAGAAACAAAAGGAGCCGGAGTTAACAAGACCCATTCTCCATATAACAGGATAGCATGGTTTTTAGGACTTGTACCTGAGAACATTTTGGACAAAGAACAATCCCCTTTGGAGGTCCTATCAAGCATTGCTATGCCTCATTCTTCTTTTTCTTGCTCGCTCCACATATTTGCTCAGAGAATTCTCTAATTGACAACTACCTGTAACAACTGTCTGTAGCTGAGATTGAGACTTCAGCCAATGGTATTTGCATTTCAAAAACTGTCCACCATCAGAGGTGAAGTCTTAATGTTAGAAGTCTCTAAGTTTGGGTTAATAGACATCACTGGAGTAGACGTTTTTGAACAGGGGTGCCTTGTTTTTAAACATACATATAAAATATTACGTCACAGTTGGAATTGTGGATTTTGTTGCCATTTTCAAAGAAGAAGTACAGAAAGTACTTTCATGTGTATATTTATTTCTTTTACCAAAAGAGAGTCATGCTCCTAATCCTGAGGCCACTCCTAGGAAGCTTTTGAAGCAAATGTTTATCTCACTTCCATCTTTAAAGATTCTCTGGGCTTAAGAGAAATGGCTGCTCTAAATTTTCTTTAAAGTACTGATTCAACCTTTCAACCACCAAACACCACTTATTTATTACTTCCTTCCCCAGTGGAGTTCATGTTCTGAAAGACAGTGTCCAGGGGCGCCTGGGTGGCTCAGTGGGCTGAGCCTCTGACTTCGGCTCAGGTCATGATCTCGCGGTTTACGAGTTCAAGCCCTGCTTTAGGCTCGGTGCGGACAGCCCAGAGCTGGGAGCCAGCTTCAGATTCTATGTCTCCCTCTCTCTCTGCCCCTACCCCGTTTGTTCTCTGTCTCTCTCGCTCTCTCTCAAAAATAAGTGAAAACCTTAAAAAAAAATTTGAAAGACAGTGACTAGAAAACAAACCATTTAAGTTATAATTTGCTTTTCTGTTTCTAATTAATCAGTAACATCTATGACTACCAAACACAGCTTCTGAACAGCAGTAAGTAACTGTGATCCTACCCTGAAATGATGTGACTACAACAGAAGCAAGATAAGGCATCTTTTTAATTATTCTGGACATTTTTATTGAAATTAATATGTTATTTTGGCTAGGCCTTTTGAAAATATTGCAAATAGCCTGCAGATCCGACTTGTTTTTACTGGCTATAAATTTCCTTTACCTCTTTAAAATCCTTTAATTATTGACATAAAAATAATAAAAATGCTAACTGAGGCCGACTTCTGACTTGGCCAAGTGATGGCATAAGCAAATCCTCTCCCCAAAATAATCCACTTTGACATGTGGATTATTTTCTAAGAAACATAAGGCCCAGGAAAAATCTTTGACTTTTCCCCTACCTGCCTAAAAGAATTTAGATAGGGGACCTGCTCCAAGAAGGGATCTATCATTTAGCTAGCTAGCTATCACCATATATAACTACAATATAATATGAACTCGGTGTGGTAGACAGGGAGAAACAGGTCGCAAAGTCTGTTAAAATTATTCTGTGTCCCACTGTCTATGTGCATCCCAGGAAACAGTTGTTTACCAAACATACTCTTTTCCATCTTCCTATAAGATGTTTTCCTTCCCTGGGGCGCCTGGGTGGCTCAGTCGGTTGGGCGTCCGACTTCAGCTCAGGTCATGATCTCACAGCTCATGAGTTCGAGCCCCGCGTCAGGCTCGGTGCCAACAACTCAGAGCCTGGAGCCTGCTTCACATTTTGTGTCTCCCTCTCTCTCTGCCCCTCCCCTGCTCATGCTCTGTCTCAGAAACAAATTAAAAAAATAAAAAAATAAAAAAAGATGTTTTCCTTCCCTTTCAAGTCCCAAACCCCTGCTTCCTGTCTTCTTAGCTTTAGATGGCATATAAGCCTCAGCTGCCTAACTGCCTTCAGGCCTAACAATTTCTTTTTTTTCTTAAATGTTTATTTATTTTGAGAGAGCGATCATGTGCCTGGGAGCACAAATGAGCAGAGTGAGGGGCAGAGGGAGAGAGAGAGAGAGGAAAGAGAGAAGCAGGCTCCTTGCTGTCAGTGCAGAGCCCGACAAGGGGCTCTTGTGAGATCATGACCTGAGCAGAAATCAAGAGTCGGATGCTTAACCGACTGAGCCACCCAGGCGCCCCTTCAGGCGTCAAATTCTTATGGAGCCTCCATATGTACATAATTAAATTTGATTTTCTTTTGTTAATTTGTCTCATGTCAATTTAATATTTACAATGCCCCAAATAACCTTGAGGGGTAGAGGAAAATTGAACCTCCCCAACATATGCTGGAAAAACAGCTAAACTTCAGGAAAGACCTGTGGGAGTCCGTGGTTCTTCCCTGTGGCTGCTCCCATGGAAAGCCCCCAGCCCCAACTGTGTACCTTCCCCAGCTCAGTGAGTGTGGAAGTTCTGTCAGCTTCTCTGCTGCAGCTGAAGGGGACTCACTCAACTTGGAGTTCTGGGTGACGCTCATACCCATCAGTGCTATCAAGGGAAGTGATCTCTGAGGTCCAACTCAGGGCTCAGACTAGCAGAAGAAAAGTGAGGCACTCACCTTAAGCACAAAACTAAAGAGGCCTCCTAAAATGCATTAATCAAGACAAATATTTTAATGCAGTATATTTTGTAATTTTTTAATGTTTATTTATTTTTGAGAGAGAGTGAGCATGCCCTTGTGCACAAGCTGGGGAGGGACAGAGACAGAGACAGAGAGAATCCCAAGCAGGCTCCATGCTCAGTGCAGAGCCCGACGTGGGGCTCAATCCCATGAACCGTGGGATCATGACCTAAGCCGAAGTCCGATGCTCAACAGACTGAGTTAGTTACCCAGGTGCCCTTTAATGCGGTATTTTTTAAACGTCGGAAATATTGAAAAGAAAAAAACCATGATGAACAAAATATCAAAGCTTTAAATAACAGCAAGACCCAGCCCTGGCAATGGATATGCTGTAGTTGTAGTTGGGGCAAGCATATTCCTGGCTAAGGCAGTTATCAGAAAAATGCATACTGTTAGCGCATGTTGTAGGTATGATAATGGTATTGTGTTGTTTAAGAAAATGTCCCCGAATTTTAGAGATGTGTGTCTCAGGTTTGTTTTAAACCACTGCAAGAAAGGCAAAAGCAAACAAGAAACAGTAAGATAAAGTATGGCAAAATCCTGGTAACTGCTTAATCTAAGTGAACTGAGTACAGGGACTTATTGTGTTAGTCTATCTACTTTTATGTAGGTTTGAAAAGTTTCATTGGAGATCTTTTTTCTGTAATGTTTATTCATGTTGAGAGAGACAGAGACCATGCGAGTGGGGGAAGCCCAAGCAGAGAGTGAGACAGATTCCTAAGCAGGCTCCGAGCTATCAGCACAGAGCCCGACTCAGGGCTTGAACTCAAGAACCGTGGTGAGATCATGACCTGACCCGAAACCAAGAGTAGGACGCTTAAACCGACTGAGCAACCCAGGTGTCCCTCAGTATAGATCTATTTTAAATACTCAAGAGAAAAGACTGTTTCAGGCCAGGTCATCTTTCAGTGAGAAAGAACTACAGGATTTTTATCACGCAAACTACTTCACCACTGCAAATCAGGAAATTTCACATTGACTATTTTTTTTTTAAGTTTATTTATGTTCAGAGAGAGAGAGAGAGAGAGAGAGAGAGAGAGAGAGAGAGAAGGGACAGAGAGAGAGAGGAGTGAGCATTCCAAGTAGTCTCTGCAATGTCGGTGCAGAGCCTGACCTGGAGCTCGAACTCACCAACCGTAAGATAACGACCTGAGCTGAAATCAAGAGTCATATGCTTCACCTACTGAGCCACCCAGACACCCCCACCACTGACTGTTTCAAGTCACAGTCCTGAGAGAGGGTGAAACTGTAAGTAAGTCTTGATTTGCTGTCATGGGGGGCAGATGGCTCCACTTTGGGCATATTGTTTCCTTGCCAACGATATTAAATCAAATGAGGTCCAAAGTGATCACAAAGGTCAAGATTCCTACTGACTAAGCCTCGTTTATAGACTTGGTGGCAGTTCATTACCTGAAACAATTTTAGTGAGAAACAGTACTTTGTAGAATAATCTCCTTTTTTATAAAATGATTCCTCCTCACCCACCATTTGACTTTCCATCTTTACATAGTGAGGTTTTGATGACTTCCTAGCACTTATTTAACATTAATTATGAAAATTTTTGACTCTGGGATGTTGGGTGAATTTTGTTTCTTACATTCTTCTCAAATTCTGTATCATAGCCATAATGGGTAGGGTCATTACGGTTCTTAAAATTACTCGTCGTGATCCATTAAGGATGATTTTATAATCCACTCATGGGGCACATCCCACTAATTGAAAAACACTGCCTTAGAGGACCCGAATAGTTATTTCATTCTTGAAATGGGGAAGTGAATAATCTAATTGGAAAGATAAATATTTAATTTAATATTTAATTTCAATGCACATTACAAGAGACATGTGATTTAAGGTAAATGAATATTGTAGATTAGCGTCACAAGACATCAGAGAAGGGCAAAAAAATCACTATAAATGAGCAGTCAGCAAAAACTTAATGCTGCCAAAGAGTCAAGGAATATGGGTGACATACATGAGCAGAAAGAGAGGGAGAATATTATTTCTGGTAGGGTTCCAAAGGGCACTGCATGAGCAGAAATGGACAGATGTATGGGGCGCCTGGGTAGCTCAGTCAGTTGAGCCTCTGACTTCAGCTCAGGTCATGATCTCGTGGCTTATGAGTTCGAGCCTGGCATCGGGCTCTGTGCTAACAGCTCAGAGACTGGAGCCTGCTTCGGATGCTATGTCTCCCTCTCTCTCTGCCCCTCTCCCACTCACGCTCTGCCTCTCTCTCTCTCTTTCAAAAATAATAAACATTAAAAAAAAATTTTAAAAGAAAGAAATGGACAGATGTAAATGATGTGCATTCGGGAAATGATGGAAACCTGTGTAATCTGGAGTCACACAAGAGATAATGAAAGAATGATCTTTTATTATTATGTAATATTTTGGCATGGGACTCCTAGACTTGTCAAGCTCCTGCAAGTTTTTTCAATTCTCCAAACCCTTAACAACAATAATGATACCCTTCTACTAACTTGGCTGGAATATATTTATGATCAAAAGACTGTCTTTACATATACGAAGGGCCTTGGGACTTTTTTATTGTTGACATTCTGTGAAGTTCAGATACATTGTTCTTTTGCAGCCCCAAACCTTTCGTAAGGGAAGCTTTAAAGGAGACTGTCCATGAGGCACACACTGCTCATAAACGGACGTGATTCACACTGGTACTTTTTAATAACCTTTATCCTAGGAGGATGGCTCTGTGTCCCCAGTGGAAACACCAGAGGCCTCAAGATTGATTTCTAACAATAATGGCATAGCTGGGATTTTTATACTTGAAAATGCATCATGCACAATAGAAAAATACTCTTTGTCCTTAAAACCCTCACCCCCTGAGAAGAAACCAATACCTCTCTAATCGAAATAAGGTAAATTTAACCCTTGTGTGTTTCAAGTAAGTGTTAAAAGGGGTAATCGCTTTTTAAAGATTTTAATCTACTCTTTTTTTGTCCTTCCTTTATTGAATTAAACACTAATCTCTATGCAAATTGAGAGCCCAGGAAGAAATTCATGGGGCCTCAGACTACGTTCTGCTGTATATATATGTATATATATCCTTTAAACCTAGAGGACCCATCTTTGGCAACATATGGAAATGTTGAAATATTAGAGATGTCAGAGAAGGCAGTTAAAATAATACATGAGCAGAGCGGCCGTACATATTTTAAAACACTCTCTACATAAATCTGCAAAAGTAAAAGGATTTCCTTGCATAGTATTTTTTGAATTCAATGACTATGATACTCCAAAGATAACGGCAGATAAAGATTTTCATTTTGGAAAGAAAATAACTAACAAAAACTAACATTCAAAGTTAGGGGATTTAACCAAGAAATCATTAAAAAATAGTCAGCAGAAATCCACCAAGAGAAATACAATTTTGATGACAGTACAGGAGAAAGAAAAAGGTTATTTTTCCCTTCCCTGAATAAAAATGTTTTTTCAGGTTAAATTCTCTTCCTGATTTTCCACAGATCGGGAATTTCTCACTCACTGTTAGAGTAGAATGTGCCAAATTTATCTTTACATTTACAGTCCTAACGTATTTCTTGTAAAAAAAAAAAAAGGTTAGAAGAAAACCTCAGGACAAACAGAACTCATATCCATTTTTTTGTTCAACAATAATTTACTAACCACTAGCCTTCAAGAAGTGTAGAGAAGGAGCCCAGGGGCAACAGACCCACGTAATCCCATGTGATGTAAGTGCCCATGTGATATAAGGTTTAAATACAGGTGGTTCCTGGGGCACCTGGGTGGCTCAGTCGGTTAAGCGTCGGGCTTCAGCTCAGGCTGATGAGTTTGAGCCCCTCAACAGGCTCTGTGCTGACAGCTCAGAGCTTGAAGCCTGCTTCAGATTCTGTGTCTCCCTCTCTCTCTGCCCCTCCCCTGCTCACGCTTTGTCTCTCTCTCTCTCTCCTTCAACAAAAAATAAACATTATAAAACAAAATTTAAAAAAAATTAATTTTAAATACAGGTGATTCCCTATCATGAGATAGACATCTATCTAGTATACAAGAAAATATCATGGACAATTCAAATATTACCTATATTGATTCTTCTAATCCCTGAACACAGTACATGTCTCTAGTTATTTGTCTTTTTAAATTTCTCTCAGTAATGTTTTCTAGACAGAACACACTACTTGAATATACTTTGTTGAAATTATTCCTAAGTATTTATTTTTGATGCTATTACAGATTCATTTTAAAGTTTATTTATTTATTTTGAGAGAGAGAGAAAGAGACAGAGAGGGTCCCAAGCAAGTTCTGTGCTGTCAGTGCAGAACCTCACGCAGGGCTCCATCCCATGAACCACGAGATCATGACCTGAGCTGAAATCAAGAGTTGAACGTTTCACTGACTGAGCCACCCAAGCGCCCCTACAAATTCATTTTAAAATGTCATTTTATGATCATCCTTTCATAGTACATGGAAATATAATTGAGTTTGAACACTGGCCTTAAACTCGTTAAACTTGTTCATTAATTCTAGTGCATTTTTTGGTAGATAATTCAGTATTTTCTTTGTTAGATGGGTCATATAAGAACAAAAAGAATTTTGTTTCTTCCTTTCCAACTTGTGCACATTTCATTTCTTTTTTCTGCCTTATTGTATTAGCTGGACTCTTCGCACAATATTGAATAAATGGAAACCTGATATACTTGCCTCACTTGCTATACTTAGTCACTCAACAATAATTATGATGTTAGCTGTGTATTAACGATGCTCTTTATCAGGTTGGGGGAAATTCCCAGTTTGCTAAGATTTTTACCATGAATGGATGTTAAATTTTTGCCAAACAATCATTTGCATCTATTAAGATAAACGCATGCATTTTTCTTTTTATACTGTTAATATGATGAATTGCATTCATTTTGAATGTCAACAAATTTGTATTGCTAGGGTATGACCCAGTTGGTTATGATTATCTTTTTAAAATTTTACTGATTTGATCTTCTAATACTTCTGTAAAAAAATTTTCTTCTGTATTTATGAAGGAAATTCATCTCTAGTTTGATTTTCTTGTCATATATTTGTGCACATTTGGTATCAGAGTAATGCCAAAATTATACAATAATCTGAGAAATATTTCCTCCACTTCTATTTTCAATACAAGCTTATATACAAAATGGTACTATTTCATCTTTGAACATGTGACAGAATTCAAAAGTGAGTCCATACAGGGCTGGCTTTTTAAAAAAACTTACTACCTTTTTCTTTCTTTCATTTTGCAGAAGGTATTTCACTACAAATTAAATCTCCCTTATATAGACAGATTTAATCTGGTTACCTATTTCTTCCTAAATTAGCTTCAGTATTATGTGCCTTTCAAGGAATTTGCTCATTTCTTCTACATCATCAAATTCATTGGCATAAAATTATCAATATTCCCAATAAGGGAATATTTATTTAATATCCACATGATCTATAGTGATGTCTCTTGTTTTTCCTGGTATTAGTAACTTGTGTACTTTCTTCCTGATAAATCTGTCTAAATATTTATCAATTCTGTTGACATTTTCGAAGAACAAAGTTTTGGTTTCACTGATTTCTGGGGTTTTTTTTTTGTTGCCTTCTATTTCATTAATGTCTCCTCTTATTATTTCCTTCCTTCTGTTTGTTTTGGGCTTAATGTGTTCTTCCTCTTCAATTTTTTAAACTGGAAATAGACATGTCTTTAGCTATAAACCAAAATTTTTGATACATTCTTTTAATTCTTTGAATGAAAAATAGTCACTGAATTTTCCTTGTGATGTCTTCTTTCATGCATGAATTATTTAAGTTCCAAATATTTTAGGAATTTTCCATGTACCTGTCTCTTAGCCTGCTCTTGATTTTCAGTTTAATTCCATGCGGAAACAAAACATTTTTTAATGCTTTAGATAATTTTAAATTGGTGAAATCTATTTTATAGCCCAGAATATGATCTAACTTGGGGAATGTTCCAGGTACTTTTTTTTAATTTTTTTTAATGTTTATTTATTTTTGAGAGAGAGAGAGAGACATAGCACGAGTGGGAGAGGGCAGAGAGGGACACAGAATCTGAAGCAGGCTCCAGGCTCTGAGCTGTCAGCACAGAGCCCTACGCGGGACTCTAACCCACGGACCATGAGATCATGACCTGAGCTGAAGTCGAACACTTAACCGACTGAGCCACCCAGGAGCCCCCTCCATGTACTCTTGAAAAGAATGTGTATTATGTTGTTGGGTGAAGTGTTCTATAAATATGAATTAGATCAAGTGGATTTTATAGTGTTGTTCAGGTCTTCTGCACTGTTGTTGCGGATTTTTTTACCTGTTTGTTTTACCCATTAATGAAAGATAAGTGTTGAAAACTGAAACTAAAATTGTCCTGTATCTGAATCTTATGTCCGTGGTATTAGTTTTTGCTTTCAATATGTGATGCCTTGTAGTTTGCTGCATACACATTTGGGATTGCCATGATGTCTTAAATCACGACCCCTTCATCATTAGATAGTATACCTCTTTATCTCTATCAATACGTTTTATTATGAAACCTACTTTTTGTGATATTATTACAACCAACCCAGGTTTCTTTTGATTACTGTTCTCCTGGTATATGTTTTTCTATTCCCGTTTTCTTACTTCCCAATGTCTTCATATTTGAGGAAGGTTTCTGGTAGCTAGCATAGAGCTGGATTGTCAGTTTTTAAACCAACCTGAAAACCTCTGTCTTAAATAGTATGTTTAGGATACTTCAATTTTTTATACTTATTTATATGGCTGCTATAATATTTCTCTTTTTCTATTACTTCCATATTTTAGTCCTTTTTCCCCTCTTTTTATCCCTACTTTTACATTAATTGAATGCTTTTGCTTTTATTCTACCTACATTACTTATTAGTCAAATTTTACTTAGCGGTAGCTTTAGTGTTTATAATACACACATTGAATTTATCACATTACACCTTGAAATAATATTACGCATTGTATGTAGTATAAGACCCTTGTAACAGTACACTTCCAATTTCTACCAGCTATCCTTTGTACTACTGTCGCCATACTTTTTATTTCTAAAACGACTGTCACATCCACATACATTAGAAATCCCTAAAAAACACTAACATTCCTGATTTCTTTAAACACACTAAAAATATGAAAATGAGGCTTTTACACTTACCTTCCTGTTTACTATTTCTAGCACTCTATTTCTTAAGGACAGCCAAATCTCCCTCTGGCATCTAGTACCTTTTTTCCTGCAAAATTTACTCTTTTATTTATTGCAGACCAGGTCTGCTAGCATTAGATTTTCTTTCTTTTTGTCTGAAATGTTTTTCAGCTACCCTCACTTGTGATGTCCACAGTCAGCCTCAGTCTTGAGCTATGTATACCTGGAAATATGGAGTGAGGAATTCTCAGCATTCCTGCCCTCCCTACTATTATGCCAACGAAACTCTTTCTTCTATCTATAGAGGATCTGGATTGGAGAGGGTGTCCTGCCCCTCTTTCAAGGGGTAGAAGGCTTTTGATTTTATTCTTCCCTCAAAAGCAGCATATTTTTTCTTGAGAAAAGTGGTGACATGGTTTCCAGTACATTCCACAATTGGTAAATAGCCATTTCTCGATACTTAGTGCAACGCTCATGGTGTGGTTATAAGCAGATGTCCTGTACATCCCATAATGGCAGTTTACTTTTGCGTGTGACTTGAGGTGAGGAAGGAGGGTTTCCCACTTCTTTCCTGGGGACAAATGGCTTTTGCTGCTACTCTTACTCCCAAAGCAATGAATCTATGCCTGGATCACAGGAGGATATCTACCATTTCCATGGTGTCAGGTGGTCAGAAGCAATGGATCCTTACCTAGACCTGAGTAAAGGAGGATTTCCTGGTCCTCCACCACTGGCTTAAGGTTTTTGCTTCATATGAGAAAAAGGTGTAAGAATTGGGTGGTGACTCATGCCCTTGCTCTCAGGTCTCCTTCCTTCCTTCCAATCTTTCGTATGAATACCTGGCAGAGAACCAAGGAAAAGAGCTCAGGAA
This sequence comes from Felis catus, assembly GCF_018350175.1. Lineage (NCBI taxonomy): Eukaryota > Metazoa > Chordata > Mammalia > Carnivora > Felidae > Felis > Felis catus. The sequence continues at coordinate 38,109,245 of NC_058386.1, forward strand.
GGAATGGGGCTCTGATGCAGAACACACTGTCATGCTATCCCCTCCTTGGTCTTTAGGAATTTCTAATATTTTAGCTCTCTTCTCACGTGATTTTAGGTAAGATACCCCTTCGTATGCTCTGCCGGGGGGGAAACAGGTTGTATCTCTTTCCTTGTTGGGGGCCTGTTATCCTTTGGCATTCGTTTTACATTGCTGCCTTAAGACGTTCACCTGTATCGTAAGATCAGGAAGTTATGATTTTGTACACTATCGTGTTCTATTACAGTGGGAGAGATCTTGATATAGGGCTTTCTAGATCCTTAGCGCTGTCATGGCATCTTTTGAAGATGATACAAAATGATAAGACAAGGTTGGTCCATGATATACAGTATTTGCCCTCAGATACACCCCTAAAACTTATTTGGATAAGGAGTAATAACTGAAGTTAAAACATGGGACAAAAATATCACTAACATATTCATATCTTGGGAAGGGAAATACACTGATGACATTAAGTAGTTTTTATTAAGCAGAAAGCCAAACAAACAGATCCTTGGGAGTATTAAAATTGGTATATGGCGGGGGAGGGGTTGGAAGAAATCTAGGGTACAAGGAGATCAAGTGGAAACTCCCTGGGTAGCACTTACTACACTAGTTATCAAGAAGAGAATAGAATGTTTCTCAAAGTAGAGGGATAGGATATGGCATTTTTCATCCTACCTCTGCTCCTTATTGTTCTCTAACTTCCATAATTCCTTCAAGCAGAAAAGCGACTTGAATAAAGGCCAAAGGAAAGAATCAAATATACTGATTGAAATCTCGCCCCTGAACATTCTTATGGCCACAGCAGAGTAAAGCAGACACCAGTGGTAGAATCGATGTTCCCTGTGAACAGACTGTTATGCTCGAAGCCAAGGAATGTATAGGATGTAGGGATCTTGCTCTATTCTAAGCTGTAGGGCATTTATTCTTTTCTGATATCAATTCTCCTTACAGAACAGATGATTCCTTGTATCCATTAAACGTTGCCTGTGAAAAAGCCCTGTCTCGGATTTGAGCTATTTGTATGATGGTGTAATTGGAAAGGCAGCGGAAATGGGAAGAGTGGCAAGGTGTTACCGGGCTACGAGGGAACAGTGAAAGGAGAGCTTTTCATCATAGATGTCTGGATAAATTAGACCAAACCGCTTACTAAAAAATACTAAAAACAAAACAAAACAAAAACCCTAGACAAAATGTAGATATGAAGAAGGCAATATTGGCCACCACAAAATGTATCTTTTGGCATGTAAATTGTTATTGTTTCTCACTCATTTGGCTAAAATGAAGTGTGGCATGTAAATTGTTTTCAGCTGATTGTTTTTAATAAACAGAAGACTCAAAAAGATTTTCTTCTTATCTCTCCCCTTAGTTGCCTGAAAGAATTAGAGGACCTGCTCCGGCAAGGGAGCTATCATCATAGATAATGTAGTATACTATAAACTACATATGACAGACAGGGGAGAACCTAGAAATACCTGTTTGATCAAATTTCTCTGTCTCATTGTCTCTGGATGGCCCAGAAAACATTGGTTTACCCAACAGTTACTCTTTCCATTCTTCCTGTGAATTGCCTTCTTAACCTTTGAAGCCCCAGAACCCTACCCCATTCTCCTTAGTCATTTTGCCTATTTCTGGAATCTCTCTTGTTTATGTGGATTCCCTGAATGTAAGTAATTCCATTTAATTATCTCCTGTCAATCTGCCTCATATCAATTTAATTCTTAGACCAGCCAGAAGAACCTTGAACGACAGAATAAATGTTTCCTCCCCAACAGGAGGCATACTCATCAGGATAAACTTTAACTGGCTTAAATACTACTTGCCCAGGGACTATTGCACTGAGGGAGTCTGGGACACCAAACAAAAAGTGGCAGAGCATAACAGTTCTTACCATGTCAGTCTTCCGGATATCTGCCTGCAGGGTGTAATGGAAATATTAGTGGTAAGAGTCTCCTTTCTCTCTTTCTAAATTTAGATTAGTAAGAAAGGGGCACATGTACACCAAGGCTTATAGCAGCACTATCAACAATAGCCAAAGTATGGAAAGAGCCCAAATGTCCATAGACTGATGAATGGACAAAGAAGATGTGCTACAAATGTACAATGGAATATTACTTGGCCACTAAAAGAATGAAATCTTGTCATTTGCAACAACATGGATGGAACTAGAGTGTATTATGCTAAGTGAAAAAAGTCAGAGAAAGACAAATATTTTACTCATATGTGGAATTTAAGAAACAAAACAAATGAACATAAAGGAAGGGAAACAAAAATAATATAAAGACAGAGAAGGAGACAAACCATAAGAGACCCTTAAATAAAGAGAACAAACTGAGTGGGTATTGGGTAGGGGTATGGGCTAAATGGGCAAGGGGCATTAAGGAGGGCACTTGTTGGGACGAGCACTGGGTGTTACATGTAAGTGATGAATTACTAAACTCTATTCCTGAAATCATTATTATACTACATGTTAACTAACTTGGGTTTAAATAATAAATGAATTAATTAATTTAAATTAAAAAAATTAAAAATATAAAATTTAAAAAAAAAGAGGCTTTTTCTTCTCAACATTTGTTGCTGGAAAAATCCCATTCCAGTAGCTCCTGTCAAGTATCGCAGATAAGTGGGTCTGTGATTGGAGGTATCTTGCATTTTTGTGGGAGGCCAGAAATACTGTTTTCACTGGAAAATCCTTACCATCTGCACAACAAAGGCTTTTACTTTCTTAGGTTAACTTTGAGAGGCGAACTTCTTGGATCTTGTGAGGCCTACATTTGTGTACTCTCCACTGGGATGCCTCTTAACATCCATGGTTAAACCCTAAAAATGTTATTAGTTTGAGTAGCCGTTGAGATTAATACAACCTACTCATCAATAGCCAGACAGTGGATGGTTTAAACTGGCGATATTTGAAAGAAAAAGTAAATCTTTTTAGAGAGCTCTTAATTGTCTTATTAGCCAAACAGGCTCCCTTAATAAAATGGAAAAAGAGAAATTAGACTTTGAACAAAAATCAAAGTATGCTCAGATCCTTTACTATTTACCTTCAGATTATTTGCAGGTATTGCAAAAGAACAAGAATTAGAACATTGGAAAAACAAAATGTTCCGCACCTAAAAAAAATTTGAAAGTAACTCTCCTTACCTTACATGTGTTTGAAAACTGAAAAAAATGAGGCTGTATAGGCAATCCAAAGTCCATCTGTTCTTTTTTACCAATCCTAAAATGTTCCTTATTTATCACAAAGTGCTAGTAAATTATTGGCTTTAGGAAACCAAAGTCTTTTCTGAAGGAACTTGCATTCTTTCTTTATGCCTTGAAGATATAAATCTTACTATGTCTTTGAAATGTAAATACCCCAGGGGGTTGGTTTATAAAACGGTGCCCACACTCAACTGAGACTAGGAAGAAAAAAAAAAAAGATACCTTTAACAAAATACCAAAAGCAAAGAAGGGGTCTCTAGCTTGAATCCTAGACTATGGCCTCCTCGAGATTATTTTCAAGGATAAATAAAAATCTTAAAAGTTTTCCTCTAAATAAATAGTAAATAGTAGTAGTAAAATAGAAAATAGCAATAGTAGAAGACTTTAGCAATCTGAGCAAGTAAACTTAAATTATTCCAACTGTTCTTTACAAATATGTATTATAATTTTTAAAACACTAAGTCCTCTATATGTTTATATGATAGAATGTGGCACTTTGTACTTCTGGACAGTACTACCAAATTAATTTGTAGAGAGCTCTACTTAATTGGATTAAAAAGAAATCTTATAAATTAAGAATTTATACATCTGAGAAATATAATAAAAATGGGCCCAAATGAATCATACGATCAAGGATAACTTTTGGTAAATAAAAGCTGGTTTAAGTTTGTTGGTTGAATGAATACACACGTCTCAGACTTATCAACACTGAATATAACGCAGACACACAAGTCTCTATTTTACCTGCTTTTCTTGGCCACATACTTCAATTTTAAATCTGTTACAGCATTGGTCAGCAAAAAAATAAAGAATGATGGCTGATGTCTCATGATGGCTAATGTCTCATGTAGTTTTCACGGGTTAATCGAACTGTTTTTGCTGGGAGCAAAAAATTTAGATAGATGTAAGTAAGATTAGAGTTTTTAGGTAATCTTTTCAGCAAAAGTTATGTGTTTTGGTATGTGTACTTAAAAATAGTTTCCAAAATGTTTTTGGTAACCAGAAGTTTTAGAAAGAAGACTTCCACATGGCCAACCGACACATGAAAAAATGCTCAACATCACTCGTCATCAGGGAGATACAAATCAAAGCCACAATGAGATACCACCTCACACCTGTCAGAATGGCTAACTTTAACAATTCAGGCAACATCAGAGGTTGTGAGGATGCAGAGAAAGAGGATTTCTTTTGCACTGCGGGGGGGGGGGGGGGGGGGATGCAAACTGGTGCAGCCACTCTGGAAAACAGTATGGAGGTTCCTCAAAAAGTTAAGAACAGAAGTACCTTACGACGCAGCAATTGCACTACTAGGTATTTATCCAAGGGATACGGGTGTGCTGTTTCAAAGGGGCACATGCACCCCAATGTTTATAGCAGCACGATCAACAATAGCCGAAGTATGGAAAGAGCCCCAATGCCCATCGACAGACGAGTGGATAAAGAAGATGTGGTATATATAAATCCAATGGAGTATTACTCAGCAATGAGAAAGAATGAAATCTTGCCATTTGCAACTACGTGGATGGAACTGGAGGCTATCATGCTAAGCAAAATTAGTCAGTCAGAAAAAGACAAATATCATATGACTTCACTCATATGAGAACTTGAAGAGACAAAACAGATGAACATAAGGGAAGAGAAGCAAAAATAATATAAAAACAGGGAAGGGGACAAAACATAAAAGACTCTTAAATATGGAGAACAAACAGAGGGTTCCTGGAGAGGTTATGGGGAAGGGGGATGGGCTGAATGGGTAAGGGGCACTAAGGAATCTACTCCTGAAATCATTGTTGCACTATATGCTAATTAAGCTGGATGTAAATTAAAAAACTAAATTAAATAAAATTTTTTTAAAAAATAAATCGTCAAAAAAGATAGTTTCCAAAACGTTTTTGGCAACCTGAAATTTTAGAATTTTGCTAAGTTATCTGAAATGATGGAAATTCACTGACTAGATCACTTCCAAATAAGATAAAATAATGAAAAATTAAATACTTTTGGCTTCCTTATTACTGAGGAACTAAAGATAAATTTGGGTCTGTTAGGAAAAATGTTTTGTGCTTCATTTAAAAATTGTACTATGAAGGGGCACCTGGGTGGCTCAGTCAGTTAAGCGCCCGACTTAGGCTCAGGTCATGATCTCACCGTTTATGAGTTCGAGCCCCACATGGGGCTCTGTACTGACAAGCTCAGACCTGGAGCCTACTCTGGAATCTGTCTCCCTCTCTCTCTCTGCTCCTCCCCCATTTACTCTCTCTCTCTTTCTCTCTCTCTTTCTCTCTCTGTCTCTCTCAAAAATGAGTAAACATTAAAAACAATTGGAGTATGAAGAAGAAGCACATGTTTCTAGAAATTATTAACTGTATTCATAAATTTGCCGATTTAAAGAATACAGGTGTAATGGAAAGTTCACGATTACTTACTGCTTAGTTTCCTCTAGAAAATAGTTTTTTAAGGGTTAAGAATTCTACTTAATATATGTGCTTAAAGCTTCTAGAAATAACAAGGGAAACATCTCCAAATGCAAGAAAAGTAGCATGTGTGCTTTTGGTAAAAGAAGGTATGAGGCATGGAAATGCGTTTTTTAAAAATGTTTATTTATCTTGAAAAAGAGAGAGTGAGCAGGGGAGGGGTAGAGAGAGAGGGAGAGAGAATCCCAGGCAGGACCCACACTGTCAGCACAGAACCCAACGCGAAGCTTAATCTCACGAACCATGAGTTAATCTCACGAACCATGAGATCATGACTTAAGCCAAACTCCAGAATCAGATGTTTAACCAACTGAGCTGAGCCACCCAAGTGCCCCAGGAATGCATTTTTGTTAAAAGTAATGTTGTCCTAAAACAGATGCATAGATCAATGGAACGATAAAGAAAAAAAAACCTGACATAAACCCATAATTATATGGTCAATTGAACTTGGACAAAGCAGGAAAGAATATGCAATGGGAAAAAAAAGTCTCTTCAACAAATGGTGCTGGGAAAACTGGACAGCTACATGCAAAAGAGTAAAACTGGACCACTTTCTCGCACCATATACACAAACAAACTTAAAATGGATTAAGGCCCTAAATGTGAGACTTGAAACCATAAAAATCCTACAAGAGAGTACAGGCAGTAATTTGTCTGATAATGGCCAAAGCAACATCTTTCTAGATATGTCTCCTGAGGCAAGGGAAGTAAAAGCAAAAATAAACTATTGGGACTACATCAAAATAAAAAGCTTCTGCACAGTGAAGGAAACAATCAACAAAACTAAAAGGCAACCTACAGAATGGGAGAAGATATTTGCAAATGACATATTTGACAAAGTATTAGTGTCCAAAATATTAAAAATAAAACTACCCTACAGCCGAGCAACCACACTGCTGGGTCTTTATCCAAAGAATACAAAAACACTAATTCAAAGGGATACATGATACATGCACCCCAATGTTTAAGGCAGCATTACCTGAAATAGCCAAATTATGGACTCAGCCCAAGTGTCTGTCAGTTGATGAAATGATAAAAAAGATGTGCGTGCGTGTGTGTGTGTGTGTGTGTGTGTGTGTGTCTGTTTGCGTTTGTGTGTGTGTATATATGTATGGAATGTTATTCAGCTATAAAAAGAATGAAATCTTGCCATTTCCAACAACATGGATGGATCTAGAGAGTATAATGTTAAGCAAAATAAGACAGAGAGACAACTACCATATGATTTCACGCATGTGTGGGATTTAGGAAACAAAACAAATGAGCAAAGGGAAAAAAAGAGAAGAGGGACAAATCAAGAAACAGACTCTTGATTAGAGAGAAGAAAATGATGGTTACCAGAAAGGAGGTGGGTGGGTGGATGGGTGAAACAGGTGATGGGGATTAAGGAGTGCACTTGTCCTCAGGAGCACCGGGTGACGTATGGAAGTGTTAAATCACTATATTGCACACCTGCATGTTAACTATGTATACACTGTATGTTAACTATACTGGAATTAAAATAAAGACTTAATAAATTAAACAAAAACTTACTCAAGACATTTTTATTTAAAAAACGTAATTTGGAGGCACCTGGCTGGCTCAGTAAGTAGAACACACTACCCTTGGTCTAGGGGTCATGAGTTCAAGCCCTACGTTGGGTGTGGGGCCTACTTTAAAAAAAAAAAAAAAAGATAATTTTCGTTCTAAAGTGAGCCTGTTTATTTAGAGAGAAGAAAGGACAACATCTGAATGTTAAAAAAGAAAGTTGTAGAAAATTTGTGGAAAAGGAATCTTTGAAAAGGAATCTCAATGTGTGGTCAAGGTGGCTAAGAAGAAATACATTTATTTAAATATGAGGCTTCATATCAGAAATACACTGGTGCAAAATTTTAATTTAGTTTTTTTCTCTGTTAACAAGACAAACATTTCTCGGGAGCCTGGGTGGCTCAGTCGGTTAAGCGTTCGACTTCGGCTCAGGTCATGATCTCACGGTTTGTGAGTTCGAGCCCCGCATCGGGCTCTGTGCTGACAGCTCAGAGCCTGGAGCCTGCTTCGGATTCTGTGTCTCATTCTCTCTCTGTCCCTCCCCCACTGATGCTCTGTCTCTGTGTCTCAAAAATAAATAAATGTAAAAAAAAAAAAGACAAACTTTTCTTACATTACTAGCCTGCTCTTCATAATAAATTGTAAAAACGGCTTTTTCTTTCCCTTTAATGTAATACGCCTAAGAAACAAACATTTTGTTTGTCGTTATCAGATCTGTGATTTCTTTGATTACTTAGAAGACAAAAATCCAGTCTTCTCAATATTCAAAGAGATAAGGCTTTTCACAATTATTTAACTTTCTATATTTGCCTGCAAAGTCTTTATCATGTTGCTTAAATCAATCACTAAAAGCGCCGTTTCGGTGACAGTGACCCTGTTTGATCAAGTGTTTTCAACTTTTTTGATACTTCTTACAAATCTCCCCCAAATAAAATCTTAAATAAAGTCTTTTTAACATCAAAATAACTGGGATTTTTCAGAAGGTCCCTGGAAAACTGCAAAAGACTTTTTCTCTATCCTTGTAAAAGATAGATATTAAACTAATTGGGCTTATTTGATATGTTAAATTACATGTGAAGCATTGTCAAAAAAGTGACAATGAACCTTCTTATATTAGATTGCATGGGTAAATACTATTAATAGAAATGTTCTAGAAATTGCATAAAATTCCTAAAATTCTGATTGCATCTGGGTATAATGTAATCAGCCATAATTTTAGTTACTATCTTAAAATGTTGTTTGTTACACAAATGCCAAATTTCTTGGTTAACTGCATTGCAATGAACCCAATCAGACCTTTAACCATGGCCATTTTTAAAGTTTTCTATCATTTACAGCTATATTTTTACTCAGACTGCTTTTACAAAAATATGCCTACAAAAATGTTTCATCTTCAAGGACAGGAAAAACACTCTACAATACAGGTTCTGACAACTTTAACATAGTAGACTGTAAAAACTTCCAGAACTAGTGGAAAAACTGGAGTCAAGCAGAGCAAGAATTAATTACATTGGACTAAGAGAACTCATAAAGATGTTTCTAATTTTTAGGACATTTTCTTGGACATACTGCTGGTTCTTTCATCTTTTGTGTTCCAGATATAAGGAAACCTTTCTTTTTTTAATGCTCATTTATTTTTAAGAGAGAGAGAGAGAGAGAGAGAGAGAGCATGAGCAGTGGAGGGGCAGAGACAGGGAGACAGAGGATCCGAGGGAAGCTCTGTGCTATCGGCAAAGATCCCGAGGTAGAGCTTGAACTCACAAACCATGAGATCATAACCTGAGCCGAAGTCAGACTAAGCCATGTACGTGCCCCAGGAAACCTGAAGAATAAACTAACTCTGACCTGAAGCAATTTGGGAAATTATATCTTTGTATGTAGAATGGAAACATTTATCTTTTTTCTCCTTACCTGATCCCTCCAAAATTCAAAAATGAAGTAAGTATTCTTATTTTATGGAAAGACAGTTATTTGCATAAGATCAATAAGTATCTGTTCTCCCGTAACAGGACACAATTGGAAACACTGGTCATATTACCAAGGCTTTGACTGGAAAGTCACGTTTGAGAGAAACATGCATAGGCTCACATATGACCAGACACCTTTAAGGAACTAAGGTTGACATAATGGAGCCAATAAAACCCCTTGGAAATATACGCCTGGTATCTTGCTTACAGGATTCCCATCAGTATTGCCAGGTCAGTATGGAAGGTTCCATCCATCCTGGCAGGTGCAGGAACTTTAGGATATTTGAGGTACCTCGAGAAGAGAGGAATTAACCCACATCTACAGGCACTGCAGGAAAAGTATGATGGGGAGTATTTGGCTGGGCTTCTTGCCTCAAGAGGCTTTTAAAAGTTCAAACTGAGGGGCGCCTGAGTGGCGCAGTCGGTTAAGCGTCCGACTTCAGCCAGGTCACGATCTCGCGGTCCGTGAGTTCCAGCCCCGCGTCAGGCTCTGGGCTGATGGCTCAGAGCCTGGAGCCTGTTTCCGATTCTGTGTCTCCCTCTCTCTCTGCCCCTCCCCCGTTCATGCTCTGTCTCTCTCTGTCCCAAAAATAAAAATAAATAAAAAAAATAAAAGTTCAAACTGAGATTCTTCATGAAAAGGTCCAGCAAGGAAGAGTTAAGAGTCTATATGACCAATCACTATTCTTGCTGCACTTATGCAAATGATCAGGTCAAGTTTATTGAAAGTAAATTATTTTTGCAATAAAATTAGTATTGATTTGTCTATCTTTGGTAGAAATGAGGGTGATTGGAGAGGGAAAAATTATGTTTGAAGGGCACACCTCTTTGAATATTAGATTCTAATACCGTTTACTGTAAACGGGACTGGATCCTGAATTCTTCTGTTTCCGCCAGATGCCTGGCTACAGCTCTACGAATGAACATTTTCAGTTTTTCTCCCACCTTCCAATTTAGAATCAAGAACTAAAACTGACCTTTTCCCTGAAGTTCTGCAAACTGAATATGAATGATTTGATTTCAATTTCAGAGAAATTGCAATAATAACTCATGTAGAGGCAACCTTTGTGCCTGTTGCTCCACGGGCCATTCAGACCACCTCATGACATCATAAGAAACATTCAAACTACAAAAGATGCATTTAGACATTTTCTCTTCTCTTGACTGGCTACCCCTAGACTCAGAAAACGCTTTATAATTTGCTCCAATCATTAACCATTGTTTTTCTTTTGTGTCCATAAAAATGCCTTATTAAGTATCTGATCGCTTGCGTAACATGGGCCTAAGGTTGTGAACATAAATGCATCAGGGTCTCCTGAAGTGAGTTTCCATAAACTGACCTATTGTCAGCACTAAGACATGGATTCAATGATATGAAAAAAATCTACCAATTCAACTTCTGGACAATGAAACGTCTTGGAAAAATTTCAAAGGAGGAACTGAAGGAAGCAAAATTTGACACCCCAAAATGTGTCTCCAGCATGTGGATTGGCTGATTGCATTAAGAAACAGAAGACTCTCGGCGCCTAGGTGGCTCAGTTGGTTAAGCGTCCGACTTTGGCTCAGGTCATGATCTCACAGTCCGTGAGTTCGAGCCCCGCGTCGGGCTCTGGGCTGACAGCTCGGAGCCTGGAGCCTGCTTCGGATTCTGTGTCTCCCTCTTTCTCTGACCCTCCCCCATTCATGCTCTGTCTCTCTCTGTCTCAAAAATAAATACACATTAAAAAAAAAAAGAAACAGAAGACTCAAAAAGTTTTTCTTTTTGCTTTCTGTGTAACCACCTACCAGAATTTAGGGGTGCCTGGATGGTTTAATCGGTTAGGTGCCCAACTTTTGATTTCAGCTTGGGTCATGGTCTCGTGGTCAGTGCAAAGCCTGCTTGAGATTCTCTCTCTCCTTCTCCCTCTGTCTGCCCCTTTTCCACTGGTGCTCTCTCTCTCTCTCTCAAAATAAATAAACATTTAAAAACATAATTAGAGATAGGACCTGCTCCGGGCAAGATGATATCACAATAGATAACTACAATATAATGTGAATGAGGGGTGGTAGACACAGAGGAACCTAGCAAGGTCTGTTTGATCAAAGTCGTCTCTATGTCCCCCTGTTCCTGGATGGCCCAGCAAACATTTGTTTACCATTTACTCTTTCCATTCTTCCTGTGAATTGCCTTCCTTCTTTTTGAAGGTACAGACCCCTGCTCACTTCTCCTGAGTCCAGAATGACATATATACCTCATCTTGCCTGTCTTTAGAATCTCTCATTTATGTCGATTCCCTGTACATTTGTAATCACATTTGATTTTCTCTTGTCAATCCGTCTCAAGTCAATTTAATTCTTAGACCAGCCAGAAGAAACTTGAAAGGAAGAGTGCAACTTTTTGTCCCCAATACAAGCAGACTACAAATATCACTGAAGAAGCAAAAAATGACTAGCAAGATAATAAGGAGTTACTAAACCAAGAACTAGGACAGGACTAAGAATCAGAGGTGAACTTGAACTGTGCCCCAAAGGTTTCGCTATAGGTGCATACCTACATAGATGTGTCCTTATGTGCACAAGAACACACGTACAAGAAAGTTAGTAAGTGCCCTGTTTATGATGGCAGAACACTGGAAACTACTTTCCATTGACAGAATAATGGATAAATACACTGCGGTAGAGTCCTACAATTAAAAAATGTACAGCAATTAAAATGATTTCACGAAAGCTAAATACACTGGTGTGTTAGTTCATATTTAACAGCTGGCTCTCTCCAAGAAAGAGCTCTGATTTGGTACATTTATTTGCTAATTTTCATGGTATAAACGCTCCTACCTCAGCCAAATTCAAGTTTCCCAACGTAATGTCGCTGAACACGGGGCTGAGAAGACCTATGTACAGTCAGCTCCAGCACACGACTGGCTAACTGCAACAATATGGAGGACATCGACAAATTGTCATGTGGAACATCAAACTCAAAAAAGAAAAAAATACATGTAATTCTACTAGTAGAAAATTCAAAACACAGGCAAACTAAAGGAGAAATCTACTTTTTTAAACAAAGGAAAACAATATATGGGTGATAAAACCATGAAGAAATCGGGGCACCTGGGGGGCGCAGTCAGTTAAGCTTCCAACTTCAGCTCAGGTCATGATCTCGCAGTTCGTGGGTTCGAGCCCTACATCCTTGGGCTCTGTGCTGACAGCCTGGAGCCTGGAGCCTGCTTTGGATTCTGTGTCTCCCTCTCTCTCTGCCCCTCCCCCATGGGTGCTCTGTCTCTGTCTCTGACTCTCTCTCTCTCTCTCTCTCTCTCTCTCAAAAGTAAGTAAACATTAAAAAACTATGAGGGAAGGGACGAGGAAAACACTAACAGAGACAGGATATTAGTCTACCTGTGTGTAGGAGTGGGGCGTGGGAAGGTACAATGGGATTACGCTCTAGAAGCAGCACACTAGAAGCTTCTGGGAAGTTTCTACTTTTTGATCTGTGGAGTGTTACACAATGTTTGTTTTACAGCTCGTTGTTAAACCATATATTTAGGTTTTATGCAATTTTCTCTCTGTTATATTGCACAATATTTTTAAATGATGAAAGGGATTCTTTTGTCACAGGGGTGCTATAAAGGTTCAAGGAGCTTTTCTAAACACTACCAGGAGAGCTAGAAACTGACTCTCATAATTTAAGTCACTTAAGGGATCCTCTCAACTACATTTCCCCGGATTCCCACAAGGCACATGAAAACTGCCAGAGTTAATGGTAAATTTCTTATAAAACAAAAAGAAACAGGAAACAAAAGTAAAAACATCATATTTATTTCTAGAGTTAGACATTTTCACCTAGATACGTTTTTACTTCATATTTTTGTCTCAGTTATGGGGGGGGGGGAATTACCTCTTCTATCATCATTCAAAACAGATTTTTATTCTGTTTTTTTTTCATAATTAAAAGGAAAATTTGACAGTTAGCAACAGCAACTCAAATAATACACAATGTTCTGAAAGTAAAAATTGAAATTTATATTCCCTCAAGCCTTAGCCCATCACTGTCTATCCAATCACTTTGTTTTAAGCTTGTTAAGGAACTTCATACTATCCCAAATGATCTTAATTGTGGTCCTGTTTTGTGTTTCTCTTGCTCATGCCTTGAAGGCTGGGACTTGGCCAACTCCTCCACTGTATCTTGTAGCGTTTAGCATAGAATACTTTTAGCTCACAATTGGTCTTCAATAAACTCTTCTAGAAAAAAAAACAAAACGAAACAGGGGGTGCCTGGGTGGCTCAGTCGGTTAAGCGCCAGACTTCAGGTCAGGTCATGATCTCCAGAGCTCCCGGGTTGAAGCCCCACGCTGGGCTCTGTGCTGCCAGCTCAGAGCCTGGAGCCTGGTTCACATTCTGTGTCTCACTCTCTCTCTGCCCCCTCCCCCGCTCATGCTCTGTCTCTCTCTCTCTCTCTCTCTCTCTCTCTCTCTCTCTCTCTCTCAAATACAGAAACATTAAAAAAAAAATTTTTAAGTCTGACATGTAACCAACTGGGCCACACAGGTGCCCCTGTTTCGTTTTTTTTTTAATACAGGGGTAAGATTAAGCATCTTTTCACACACTGATTAGCCAATTTATTGCAACAAAACAATCAGAAATGCTAGTAAAGATTCATGCAGAAAGGCAGTCATATTTATTTATTTAGGCAGAAAGACAGTAATTTTGAAATAAGACTAGATTAAAAAACCACAAGCAGATGAGTGCCGTAATTCTGGCATATCCACACAGATAATTCTACGAAGGCACTAAAAAAAGGTACATTCTTGAAGATTCAATAATTATTTGCTTTAATTTCGTTTGACTTTAATTTCCAAAGCAAAGTATTTTTATGTAGTCTTTACTTTGTCTTTAGTGTGTGTGTGGTGTGCAGAGGGGGGATGTCATGCTCAAAAGAGTATTCTCCAAATCATTTATATTTTCTTCTAGTGCTTTAATTTTAAAAATTGTATGCACACAAGGGAGCCTGTGTGGCTCAGTCGGGTAAACATCCGATTCTTGATTTAAGCTCCAGTCATGATCTAAGGGGTCGTGGGAGCAAGCCCTACAATGGGCTCCATGCTGACCGTGGATCCTGCTTAAGATTCTTTCTCCTTCTCTCTCACTCTGGCCCTCTTCCCTGCTAGCATGCTCTCTCTCTCTAAAATAAAACTAAATAAGTAAATAAGTAATACAATAAAATAATTATTGTGAAGATTTAATTTTTAAGTAATCACTACACCCAACGTGGGGCTCGAACTCACAACCCTGAGATCAAGACCTCCACCGCCTGAGCCGGCCAGGAGCCCCTCCAAATTTTCTTTATACAGGTCTTATACTTTTTTTTTTTTCTTTCTGGTTTGGCTTATTCTTAGTTAATACAATTGTTGTTTTGTTCTCATATATGGAATCTTCCCTTACATATTCTATTTTTTTTTTTGTAGGTAAGAGTATTATTTTTTGTAATTAATTTTGCAACCATCTTTTTGTTAAGGAGAAGTCTGAACTCCAAGAAACTAATAGCTTAGTGTATTAAAATGGTCTGTAGAAATTGGATCCTAAAGATAATTACCAGCTATTACAAGCCACTCTGTTTACAACAGTGAAGCAGCATTACCACATTGGATCACAATTTCGGCTACCATTTCTCCCCCTCCTATGGGGATGGTTATGACGTTAGAACTAAAACACAAAATGAAATCAGTAAATGAACCAAAGAACAAAGTAGGAAAGAGATTATAAGTGACCCAACCCTACCTCCCAACTATCGAAGGGATTCTGTCAACTTCATCCGTTATATACATGGCCATCCCATTTCTACCTGAACACTTCTTGTCACGGAGAACACCGACCTTCTGAAGAGCTTCTTCGTAGACAGTTCTGGTTTAACACAACTAGAACTGAAATATGGTATCTTTACTCCCTTGGTCCTGGTTCTGTTTCCTGAGCACACACAGAGGAAGCACCTTCCCTCTTCCACACCCCTCCTTGAAACGTTTGAAGAACACCATCAACTTGACCTCAGGCCTTGCAGGGAAACCTGCCCAATGTCCTCACCCCTGCCCCATATGACAGCATTTTCAGACCTTTTGATTTTTTTCTTTTTTTTTTTTTTTTTTGGCCACTTCCATAGAAACGAGAATTTACACCCCCTGGCGGAGAAATTGTCCTGACCTTAGCTCAGCAGACACCAAAACAGTAGCTTTTTTAGTATCCAGGGACTACAAAAAGCTACATTTCCATGCTAATTCAAATCTTAAGGCTCCAATAACCTCTAATTTTGTTGAATATTCATAAACATTTGCAATGTGCTCAGTAGAATGCGATGAAGATTTTAAAATTCATTTGTATTCTCCAGTGGGAAGCAGCACCAGAAATTTAGGAACTAGTCCACCAGAGTGGACACGATTTATGAGAACAGTCCTAAATTGCTTCGATGTTTGTCATGTCTGAGTTGAAAAATGCATATGAATGCGTTGCTAGTTCCAGAAACCCACTGCAGAAATATTTTATATTTGCACTGAGAAAAGCATCTTTTACTTTTTCTTTTTTTAAATAAGTCAGCACAGAGTAAAACCAGATTTCTGCTTCAGGAGAAAACAAATAACAACAACAATATTCTTATTGGAAATTAGATACTGAAAGTAAACAGATACAGGTGTGCCTGGGAAGCTCAGTCAGCTAAGTGTCTGACATCGGCTCAGGTCATGATCTCACTGTTGGTGGGTTCGAGCCCCGCATCGGGGTCTGCGCTGAAAGTATGGAGCCTGCTTGGGATTTTCTCTCTCTCCCTCTCTCTCCGCCCCTCCCCTACTCTCTCTCTCTCTCTCTCAAACTAAATAAATAAACTGAAGGAAGGAAGGAAGGAGAGAAGAGAAGAGAAAAGAAGAGAAGAGAAGAGAAGAGAAGAGAAGAGAAGAGAAGAGAAGAGAAGAGATATGACCGTCCATTTTTAGAAAGATCAAAGAAATAACTATTCTTTTTGTGTAAATAAGCACCTTTAGGTGAAATCTATGAAGTCATGGGGTGCCTGGGTGGCTCAGTGGGATAAGTGTCCGACTTCGGCTCAGGTCATGAACTCATAGTACGTGGGTTCGAGCCCCACATCAGGCTCTGTGCTGACAGCTCAGAGCCTGGATCCTACTTCCGATTCTGTGTATCCCTCTCTCTTTCTCTGCCCCTCTCCTGCTCATACTCTATCTCAAAATTAAAGAAACATTAAAAAAAAAAAAAAAGAAAGAAATCTATGAAGTCACTCATATATCATTACCAGTCCTTCGGTATTTACTGCACAGTTACTATTCCACAAACACAATGGTAGGCAAATCTTACGCATATGCCAGAGGAAACAGGAAGTGATATTTTTGAATCGTTACTTCCAGGAATGTGTTAGTCAAAATATACAAAAATCAATGTGCTGTCTTCTATACCAGGAGGAAAAACAAAATCTAAATTCAATACTGGTTAAGGAATGATGTTCACACTGGTTTGGGGGTAATGAACCCATGGCAAATCATTTTCATCGGCACTACAGCATGCACTGATCCAAACCTAAAAACGACTCATTCTTTCTTGAGTGGCAAAGGTGGGTCCAACCCCTTCTCTGTCATTAAATCCATCTGCATATCCACCTTTCTTCAGGATGCTTCTGTGTGTAACTACCAAATGGACTGGATCATTGGTTACAGGCTCTGTGAACATCCTGCTGATATGTTTGCCATTTTCTCATAAAACAGGATGTCAGAGCAATGTATTTTAACTGTGCCATTATGTCTGCTAAGAAAAGATAATAACATTTTGTTTTTTCACCGTTCTTTAGTTTACCAGGCGTATTCCCTTGTATTAAGAAGGAAGCATGGGGGCGCCTGGGTGGCTCAGTCAGTTGAGCGTCTGACTTCGGCTCAGGTCATGATCTCACGGTCCGTGAGTTCGAGCCCCGCGTCGGGCTCTGTGCTGACACCTCAGGGCCTGGAGCCTGCTTCAGATTCTGTGTCTCCCTCTTTCTGCTCCTCCCCTACTCACACTCTGTCTCTGTCTCAAAAATAAAGATAAAAAAAAGAAAAGAAGGAAGCATGGCAAGTAGGGTCTCTTAAAGGATGAACATAACTGGCATCAGTCATGGGGAGAAGGGGCTGGTCTGGGTAGAGGGGGTGGGACTTGAGAAAGAGAGAAGTGCTTCTTGGTGGGCACTTCATTCAGACTCTTTGGGGCCTTAGTAGACACTGCAAAGCAGAAGGAGAAAGATGGCACATGGAGAAACTTGCCAGAGTAAGGGGGAAACAGATTATACTTGTCCATTGTACATTTCTCCCAGAATTGGCTTCCCCTTGCTTCCTATGGATCTGAATGAAGTCTTGGGGGAGTACAGAGAACTACCGATAAAGGCAGACCAGGGGCGCCTGGGTGGCTCAGTCCGTTAAGCCGCTGACTCTTGATTTTGGCTCAGGTCATGACCTCACGCTTCGTGGATTCGAGCCTCCCATCTGACTCTGCGCTGACCTTGAGGAGCATGCTTGGGAAGCTCTGTCTCTGCTCTCTGCCCCTCCCCTGCTCGCTCCTGTGTGCACGCTTTCTCTCAAAATAAATAAATGAACTTAAATACTTAAACACATACACACACACGCGCGCGCGCCCGCGCCTGCGCGCGCACACAAAGACAGACCCTGGAGTCACACTCCCTGGGCTGGAATCCTGGCTTGACACTTCCTAGCTGGCTAAGCTGATGCAAGTCACTTCGCCATTCCGTGCCTCGATCTCTTGATAATGATAGTACCCATGCCACAGGTTGATGTGAGCATTCAGTGAGTTAATATGCATGAAGGGTTTATATAATGCTTACCATGTGCCAGGCATTATTCTAAGTGCTAGCTATTAAATATTTCATCGTAACCTCGAGCGTGATTTGCAGCAGTTGGAGACCAACCATGAGCTCACTTTTGCCATGAGCTCACTTTGGGGAGAGGAACAGCTTTGTATATCAGCACACTGGCACAAAGGATTAGCGGAACCCCAACGGGAAGGTGAATATTACAGGTAAATGTGGGCGCTGCAAACACAGCTATCTGTCCCTTTTCAGGTGGAGATGGTCTCTCCGTTGCTAAACTTAAAAGAACAGGGATTTAATTACAAGCTCTTAATTTAGTAAGCATGTACCAGTCATTCCTTATACACCGGACAGTATGCCGGGTGCTAGAGACACATACAATATGTTAATTGTGCACACTTAATAATACTGCAAACTTCTGCAAGGCAGGAGCTATGTCTTATTCACTCTTGTATTTTGCACAGTCCTTTCCTCATAAAAGAAGAAGAATTAATATTTTGAAAGCTTACCACGTCATGAAAGTAGAAATTGACAAATGTATGAACATTGCGTATGGACATTCATTATTTATACTGACATTCTAGAAATACATGTGCCTGTGACTCAATCGGAGAAATATGATGCCTGAAAAACCTCAGTCCTTCAAAGACGTCAAGAATCTGCTTGGCTGACAAATATGAGACTCTGCTAGAAGGCGGTGTTTGGCATCCCCCCACACCTGACCCCCAGGTACTACCAACTGACAACCACCTGCGGGCTTAGATCAGTATCGACATGGGTTCGGAACTGATTGAGTTGTTCTAGCCCTACATCCAATGGAGTTCGCCATGAGGCAAAATTCAATAATCACAGATTCCCACCCGCGGTGTTCCCTTGGTTCATGAACTCCAATTGAGAATAGGGATGTTTCACTGGTTTTGTTCCAACAGTCTCGTTAGAATTCGAATATTCTCTTAAGTTTGAGACACTGCTTTATACTTGCAATTCTCCCTTTTGAGGCAGGGCAATCTCCAACCTTAACACAGAAATCTCTGGTTCCCAATTTCTTTCTTTCTTTTTTCTTCCCCCAAAGTTTACTTATTTTGAGAAACAGAGCATGCGAGCAAAGGAGGGGCAGAGACAGAGAGGGAGAGAATCCCAAGCAGATTCCATGTCCAGCGCGAAGCCCGAAGTGGGGCTCGATCCCATGACTGTGAGATCATGACCTGGGCCGGTATCAAGAGTCGGACATTCAACCAACTGAGCCACCCAGGCGCCCCTGGCTCCCGATTTCTAATGGTCAACTTGCTTCGCTCTGCCTGACTTTACAGGCCCCACCAAGATTACCTGCCATGCCGTTCTCCTTGCTTATTGAACCACTCATTCTCACCATAGTCTTCCACTCAGGCTCTAACAGCTTATACCCATCGTGACCAACCATTGCCACTGCCAATGGAAAACGGTGGACACACACATTAGGTTGCCCATGCCGTGGGAGATCAAACCTGAAGCATGTTTCACAAGTGTCTTAGAAAGCACCCTGATGAGATTAAAGCTCTAGTTGCCCACAAATTCGATTCCCTCAATGATGAACTCTTTGTACATCCAGAGATCAACTCCCAAATAAACTGCCTATACCCACGTCCTTGTCTCAGGGTCTCTTTTTTTTTTTTTAAATGTCTATTCATTTTTGAGACAGAGAGAGTGTGAGCAGGAGAGGGGCAGAGAGAGAGGGAGACACAGAATCCGAAGCAGGCTGTCAACACAGAGCCCGAAGTGGGGCTCGAACTCACAGACGAGAGATCATGACCTGACCTGAAGTCAGACGCTTAACTGACTGAGCCACCCAGGTCCCCCAAAGATTTTCATGGTGTTTGCATCATGGTACCCGCCTACCACAGTGGTCCAGGTGCCTGTGGCTCTGTATGTTTTCACCAACCCTTGATACTGTTGTGATTCCTCTTATTTATTTATTTAAAATTTTTTTAAATGTTTATTTTTGAGAGAGAGAGAGAGAGAGAAAGAGAGAGAGAGGCAGAGCATGAGCAGGGGAGAGGCAGAGAGAGAGAGAGACAGACAGGCAGAATCTGAAGCAGGCTCCAGGCTCTGAGCTGTCAACACAGAGCCCGAAGTGGGGCTCGAACCCACAGACGAGAGATCATGACCTGAGCCGAAGTCGGACGCTTTAACTGACAGAGCCACCTAGGTGCCACTCCGAGTCTCTTTAAAGGAGCCCAAACTAAGACACCTCTCAAATTGTGTCCAACCAAAATCACCTTGTTTCCTTTCTTAAGATAGTATGTCTGAAGAGACCTTTGTGAGGACAAAAATTTCTGGCATAGCACAAACAAATCCTCATTCAGGATGATGGAAAATATTCAAATTTCAATACACACTGCACCAGCCAGGTTCAGTAATAAAAATGGACTTTTTTTTTCATCATTAGCCGACACATAAATTTACTAAAAGAATACTGGGCTCATCCAATACACACGAAATCAAGACCCTGTCACAGGAATGTTCTACTTAGATTTTCAGCACTGGTGCCGGGGGAACTAGACACACATGGCCATCCCAGTGGGATGTCACAGATCGGGTTCACCAGAGACCTTCACGGAGATGGAGTTTAAGGTGAAAGATGTTTATTAGAAATTTGAAACCGTGAAGAGAAAGAAAGAGCAGAACTGGGCACAGTAAACGCTGTGATACAAAGCGGCAAAGCTTCTGCTGACCCGGAGGGAAGCTCAGGAGAAAATAATGCCCAGAAGGTGGTCCTGCATGGGACCAAAATGGCGTCTTTATACAATCACTCTGCTTAGTCGCCAGATGCAGACTGCCAAGGAAGGAGTGTGACCTTCACCGAGGTGGCTCTCTGCAGCTGCAACAGACCTAAAGTTGCTGACAGCTAGAGGTTGTCTGCTGACCATGCTCCCTACAGCTGGGTGGCAAATCTTTCCTTCTGCCACACGCTCCAATATAACTTATAAATAACTTACACCAGTGCATCACCCTTCAAGAATCCAAGTCTTAGGAGGGAATGGTTGACGGGCTATTTCTCTAATGGACCCAGACTATATCTTCCAGGAGAGAGGGAAGGAACTCCTTTCCCTTTCTAGGTTTTGATAGCGGGAGCTGGGGTCCTATCACCTATCCCTTTTGGATTCATCCTAAACAAGAAGGGAGTGCAGAATCTGGGCCATCAAAATGACAATGGCCCACTGTAGTCCCCCCCTGTGGTCATCTAATATTTCCATCCCCGGACACCCTTTCCTTCCTTGCTTCCTTTCTTCTCTATATTTTTACCACCAAGGGGAAAAAAAAAGTCCTCACCTAACCACAGTACATACTAAGGGGCACCCAGCTGGCTCAGTCAGTAGGGCATGCAACTCTTGATCTCAGTGTCATGAGTTTGAGCCCCACGTTGGGCACAGAGTATACTTTAAAAGAACAGTAATAACACAGTATGTGCTTCTCTTCCAGCTAAAAATGTATTCACTCCAGTTTCTGCTTCCAAGTCCTCATCCAGATCTCTAGTGACATGCAGGTTTTGGTATTCTTGAACCATAAACTAAATTCCAAAATTAATCAGCAACAAACCCTCCAGAACAGAGAAGGTAAGTAAATAAAAGGGAATTGGGTTAAAACATTCAAGTTCATACAACAAGAAAAGAAAGATGAGTAGATGCGATAATCCTTACTTCTCCAAGTCGACGCGAGGTCATGAACGGTATTTGTGACTTACTTTCTCTACCAACCATTTCATGTTGTCTTATCTTCAGCCACTCTCGCTATGCTTTTCCAATGGAGATCTTATTCAAGCCCATGATATCAACTAGCGCTAAGTTTCAATACTCCTAAAGCTCAATCTCCAACCCAAGCCTTTCTCTTTTTCCATTGGCCCACCTTTCTATTTCTCCACCAGAGAATTTGCCTGAAGGTTCAACATCCACCAGACACCTAAAATGCAGCTTGTCCCAAATAATAAAGTGCATCTTAGATTTGTATTCCTCTATCTATTCTTTGACCAAGCCATTTGACTTAGAAGTTTCTGGCATTCCCTTTCTATCCATTCTCCATGTCAATATCATTCTCATGACAGATGGATAAATTCTACTTCTTAGATATTTCTCCATCATCCCTCTTTAACCTTTCCTCCCAACACTGTCTTAGATCAGCTGTCTACCTTTCACAGTATATACCAGTTGTGATGACGTCGCAAAATGGAAAGTATCAGGCAGGCCTTTAGTGGTTCCCCACTGCCCTCAGGATTAGGTCCAAGCTCTCTTTCTCTTCTGATTCTTAGGACATGCTTAGGAGTCCTAAGACAGAATTGGAAACCCTTACTCTCCACTCCTGTAGGCCTTGGGCACTTCTTGGTGTCACACAGACCATAATGTGAATGGCACCCCCTGGAGGACAGCATTGTACTCTGTGGGAATGGTACCCTTGAGCTCACAGAAAAGCAAGAGAATGGGTTTTACCTTCCTGATTCCCATTGCCTTTAAGTACTTCAACTACCTTCATTGTGTCTTCCCGTTTTAGGTCAAGTACCTTCTCTTCAAGCCTGTCTTTTCTCTGCTTCCCCTAGTCTAATTAGACAGGTTCAAGACACTATTTTTCTACCTCAAAGAATTCACCTCTTCATGTCTCATAATTTATAACACCATTTCACAAATATCTTTAAACTTTTAAAATCACCATCTCTCTGGTAACTTTTCAATTTGTTGGAATCCTAGTAATTCTGGGTGGTGTGCTCTAAAATTGGCATGCCTTTATTTTATTGACATCCTGCTAGTACTGGAATTTCCATCAGCAAATGATATGTTTATAACACAAAAGAGAGCATGTAATGTATCCGATGAATTATTTATAGAATATACAACATGCATTCAGGAATAGCTTATATTATCCACCGTTTCAGTAAATACAGTAACCAGAAGACAAAGTATAAAAAGGAGGGTTAAATCCAGACTATCAGAGATTGGCTTTTATATGTGATGAGCTAGAGGTCAAGGTGGGGCAGGACTAAACAAGTTCTGGGCTCCTCAGGCACCTTAGAAGTGTATTCATCAATTTTGCTCTAGGCATAATGATACAACAGGAGACTCAAGGAATACACGCAAATACACACACATACACACACGTACACACACGTACACACACACACACACACACACACACACACACAAATGCACTACGAGTGTGCATGTAACTTTTTTAAAGGAAGGCTTCAGTCTTCTTCCTAGGTAACTGGGCAAGGATCAGATATGCAACTGCTTCTCCCATACACAACTCTGTTTTCATGTGATTTCTACATGACATTTCCTAGTTCTACAGGGTTTTTTTGTTTTGTTTTGTTTTTGTCTTTACGAAACTACCGTTAACCTTGAAGGAGGCTCCACAGTGGTTTAGAGGAAAACAAAACCTAAGAACCATCACTGCTGTTCTCTGCAGTCCTTTTAGGTACTGGTACCTAATTCTTTGTGCTTTTGCTCTCCTCAGTGTCTCTCAAGATACTGGCCTTTCAGGCTTCTCTTTCTCACAGGATATTTGTGCTTCAGATTACTTTTCTTGGGCACAGAAGCTTCTATTTTCCCCCAGTTGAATTTAATTTTATTTCCTGCCCTGAATTTAACCTTCCAAGTCCAACAGAATGATTTCTCAGTCCTTGCTGGTCAAGGCAACACCTTCCAATTTAGTATCTTCTGTGCATTTAATTATCTCTCTGTTTACATGGCAAGATATCTCTTCAATTCAATAAGCTGCTGTTTGTCATTCCCTTTTTGTTAGCTTTTTCTCCCTGCCCTTTACATTCATTTTAGTCTCTATAACAGGACTTAATTAATTTTCAAGGACTATTTCTCGATGCAGTATCCATAACTGTGATTAGCAGGGAGCTAGACTGCGATGGCATTTGTCAAAGTTACAGACTCACAGCTAATTCTGCTTCACTTTGACAGTTTTGCACATCACTGATTGATACTAAGAGTGCTGATGAAAAACCTTGGCATTCTAGAACAATAAATGGAAAATCTTGACGAAAGAAAGAAAGACCACACAGTGCAAATTAAAGTACAATGTCCAATTGGCCTCGTAACTTCCAAATGAATGCAGTACAACACGCCATTGCCCCCTTCTACCAGAAATAAACGAAACAGTAAATGGAAAGAAAAATAATAGTAATAAGAATAAAAGGGAAGTAAATTAAGTGGACATGTAAATCTCGGTATAGCCTACTGGTTTGCAAGATTATTTTAGTGCCTTCTTTTAAACTTTTTATTTAAGTACAATTTGCATATAGAAGAGCATGCTGGCTCCATGAATTTCCCTTACTTAATCAGCCCACGTAATTTGCACCAAGGTCAAGAAACAGAACTTACAAGAACCCCAGAAGCTCCCCGTCTCATGATCTCTTCCAGTCACCCCACCACCCAAGGGAAACTACTATGTTTACTTCTAATAAGATTAGCTGGGTCTCCCTGGGGATTTTATATAAATGCAATCATATGGATGTATATTTTGCATCTGGTTTCATTCATATAACATTTTGTTTCTGCAATCCATGCATGTTGTTGCATTAGGTTGGAAATATTTGATTCATATTACTGTGTAGATTCAGTTCAATCGTGTGAATATACCACAATTTATTTCTTCATTTCACTGGTGATGGACATATGAGTAGTTTCCATTGTTTGACTATTCTTAATAGCAGTGCTATTGAGAATCTTAAAACAGGTCTTGGGTAATATATGTGTGCACTTCTGCTGGGTATAGAAATAGGAGTTGAATCGCTGGTTTATAGGGTATATGTGTATCAAGATTTAATAAAAACAGAAAAATAATTTTCCAACATAGTTGCACCAATATACTCCCATTACCAACATAGCGTCTGATTTACATACCTTTTAAATATCCTCCTCACTTTACCAACTTTTTTTTTAAAAAGCCACCATGACATTTAATCCTGTTCTTTAATGAGTAGACCCAATGACAGTCATAAAATAGCAGATGGGAATTTTCTCTCCATATAATTCCCTTCGGCTATTTGAGGGAATAAGAGGCAATTCTTTAGATTGCAAAGTGGCGTGTGACAGGGCCTCTAATGCAATAGGTACTCAGAAATATTTGTTGAATCAATGAAGTCTGAAGAGAAGAATCAAGATTATTCATTTCATGACTCCACTGTTAACATTTGCTGAAATACACAGATCAATCTAGGGGCGCCTGGGTGGCTCCGTCAGTGAAGCGACCGGCTCTCGGTTTCAGCTCAGGTCATGATCTCACTTTCGTGAGCTCGAGCCCCAAGACAGGATCTGCACTGGCAGCTTGGAGCCTGCTTGGGATTCTTGCTCTCCCTCTCTCTCTGACCCTCCCCCACCCGTGCCGTCTCTGTCTCTCTGGGCCACATTCAATTTTTTGGTCCCCTGCAGTGCTTAATGGAAGTAGTAGATACAACGTGATTATTTGCGAAATACATGAAAACTAAAACACGACAAAACAAGCAAGCAGGAAACTCTCAACCATGTATTGCATCTAATTAGTCCCTTTATTTAAACCACCAAAAGTGACTGTCATGGGAACGAACAGCGTATTTAGAGAAAAACCAGGAGTCGGGGAGAAGAGGGATGATTATATTATGAGAAAATTAAAAACTGCTGTGGGGTGTGTTTAGGGTAAATATTTCGCTTTTAACCCTTCTCCCCCTGCCATTCCCAAAATACTTCCCTGGGCACGTACAATTAAACTACATGGAATATTTTGATTTATAATCCTCTCTTCTGTGAGAAATTATGAACTTTTATACATCCAGGCACAGCGTCTTGTTTTTAAATGTTTTTTATAGCTCATTATTTTTTTCTGATTATTGTTCTGAAGATCCAGATTAAGTTATGCTAAATTATGCTAAATTCAGCTACATTTTAAAATAGTTCAATAACTAAGACAGTTTGTAAAATTCTAATCTCAGAGGATAGATCTGTACTTTTTATTTTCTGAGGATAACCAATATCCAATTCCCTGTAAGGAACAGGCTCTTGCCCTAATGTCTTCAAATTGACGCCCAGGTAATCTAATTAGTTGCAGCAAGTTTAGACACTCTGCATAGGCAGTGACAATAAATAACAACAAAGATGAAATACTAAGATTCCCTCTTTATCTTTAATGCCTTCATCGTACAAATGGGCATTTTTGTTTCTAAGTCATGAGGACTTCCTCAGAATCTATGCTCTTTGCCAGGGGTCTCGGGAGGGGGAGGTGTTTTTTACCCCCTTCCTAAACACAGAATGCACCTAAAATTTTCTGGATGCCAGATATGTTGATGAGTCGTGAAATTAGCAAAATTCAGAGATGCAATTTAATGAGGGGATTCCAAATCGAAGGTCTGCTCCAAGAAATAGGTGATTACGTTTCCTCAAAGGGAAATTACCCAGCCAATTCCTAATTATGCAAGAACTCACAGACTACTCAGTAGATTGACCAGACCACTTGATTTTCTTTTACCTTCCTGCCTTCTAACCTTGGGACATTTCCTTGTTCCCTATCAGCACCAAAGAGGATGAAGGAAAAGACAAGGAAGATGCAGTTCCAATACATTTTTTACTTAGGCAGAATTATTGAGCTAGGTTAGGAAGGTTTACAATATGTAGGAAAAGAAAAATATTGTCAACTTTAGTATAATTTTTCATATTATCTGTGGGTTTTAAATATTCTTTTTTTCACATTTATTTTTCAGAGACATCGGGGAAGGGGCAGAGAGAGAGAGGGGGGGAGAGAGAGAGAGACAGAGACAGAGGATTCAAAAGATCTGTTAACACAGAGCCCAATGTGGGGCTCAAACTCACAAACCATGAGATCATGACCTGAGTCGAAGTCTGATGCTTAAGTGACTGAGCCACTCAGGCGCCCCAAGTTGTAAATATCCTTAGCATAGCAAGGTGATCAAGGGTATGAGAGAATAATTCAGATTTTTGGAACATTCGACGTTGAATTATTTTGTGATTGTGTTATCAGAGCCTCAAGACCAGAGAACAAATTGGTGGACAGAGGTTGGGGATTTACTTGGAGGAACTGGAGCACTTCCATCCACCAACTGTTTTGGGAAAAAGGTGATTCTTCTGTGCTGGGAAAGAGCTATTTCATGGCTCAGTGATGGGAATGCTGTGATTGGGCCAATCAGGGATGAAGGTGCTAACCAGGGGTAGAATGCACTGGAAATGATACGAAGGACATCATACAAAGAAGAAGGTAAGGAGAAAATCTGTGGGGCTTAGGCAAAACTTAGGGTTCCCAGGCTTCTATTTCAGGAATCTTAGTCCCAGGCTCTGTATTTACTGTGACACCTTGTGAAAGGCACTGATATCTTTAAGCCACAATTTCCTTGTCTTTCAAGTAAGGAAAATTCCTTCCATAAGTAATATATCTTTTGTTATAAAGAGGAGAGGAGATATGTATAAAAAACTTTTTAAAAAAATTACTTTTAGAACGTATGAACTGAACCAAAGTCTTTTTGGAGGATGAGAGAAAAAGGTGGTTCTAGAAGCTTATTGAATTGCTCCAACTTGAGATCGCTAGGAGACCAGAGCAGGTATCCAGGTGAATTCGCATTTTGTAGAATTCTGAGGAATAAATGTGAATGGAAAGTAGGGAGAGAAGAGGAAAGGTCTAACATGTATTCAATATTTGCTATGCACTGGGCACATTACATTGATCATGTCATGTAATCCATCATCAACCCTGTGAGATGGTTAGTATCTCCCGAGTTTACAACACAGGCTCAGAGGAGTTAAGGAATTTGTTCAGATTCACAGAGCTAGTATGAGCATGAGACAAGACATGAACCAGTGTGAACTTGGCCTTACACGCAGGCGTTACACACCCAGCAGAACATCTACGTTGTCCACTGAGAAGTCCTTCAACAATGTCATAGGAGAGGAAATGGAAAGCCCAAAGGATTCAGTTTGTGTAGCTTGAAGAAGCCAACTACAACTCCTAAGTGTCATGGAAGTCTTGTGTCTTTTTTTTTCATCTTTAAAATTTGAGGCAATGTTGCACGTGACTCCATCGCCTCTTTGTTTTAATGGAAAATAATGTCTTTAATTATGCTCCACTAAATAAAACTACGACTTCAAAACAATGAGTTGTATTTATTCGAAGGCTTTAGATGTCCCTTGCTGTGTTGCCAGGTACCCACTAAAGATGGTCCGCTCAAGGATTACTACTCCAAAAAAAGAACGGAGGACAAGGATATTTCCACTATTTACCGACTGCGAATTTTCAACCTCATGCCGAAATTTTGCCTGAGGATAGTGTTTAATTACTATTATTACTATTACTATTATTTAGTAAATGTCCCATAGAAGACACTGAAATCTGAAACTGTATCCACTAAAAGTACATTTTCTTCATTCTCTCCTATGCAAAAGCCTGAAGAGCTCGGGATCGGTTTGTATTTTGGGGCCAAGCAGCAGTCTACATGAGAAAGGATTCTGGATTTTGTCGTCAAATTAATTGATTTCAAAGCTCTGCTCTGCCACTAACTTATCTGAATCTCAGTTTCTAAGTCTGAACTGACATGCAGGTTTATTGTGAAAATCAGTCACCAATTATGCAAAATGCCTGGTATTCAGTCAGCAATCAATACACTGAGAATATTTTTACTTTAATTCTATTCTGCTGCTTTCGAAAAAAATTATACCTAATATTAATATTCTTATAATTTTCATGCCTTTATGCAAGGGAATATTCCATATTGTGGTCAATTGCAAGACACCTAACCAACTCTTGGAAGAAAAAACTAGCTGTAATCTCAAAGTTTATCTGATCCAGCCTACTACGCATCTGATTTTTTTTTTTTTTAATTTTTTCAACGTTTATTTATTTTTGGGACAGAGAGAGACAGAGCATGAATGGGGGAGGGGCAGAGAGAGAGGGAGACACAGAATCGGAAACAGGCTCCAGGCTCTGAGCCATCAGCCCAGAGCCCGACGCGGGGCTCGAACTCACAGACCGCGAGATTGTGACCTGGCTGAAGTCGGACGCTTAACCGACTGCGCCACCCAGGCGCCCCCGCATCTGATTTTTTAAAGTAATTTTCATTTGTAACTTCAGACCATTTTAAAGGTTAAATAGATCTACTAGGCTTATAACAAAACTAAATAAGTAAATAGCAATTCTGTACTCTCTTTTCTACTCCATTCCCCAGAGTCTTTTTACCTCTTTATTCTGATGCTAACGTTTATATTTCTTTTTTTCTTTGAAAAAAATTTTTTTAAATGTTTATTTATTTTTTGAGAAAGAGACAGAGCACAAGCAGAGGCAGAGAGAGAGAGGGAATCCAAAGCAGGCTCCAGGCTCTGAGCTGTCAGCACAGAGTCTGACGCGGGGCTTGAACCCATGAACTGTGAGATCATGACCTGAGCCGAAGTTTGATGCTTAATCGACTGAGCCACCCGAGTCCTGCTTTTATATTTCTAAAAAGAATATCTTTTACATATACAGCTTTTGTTTTCTCTGTTTTAGATACGTTCCACTGTTTTCCAACCTCAGACATTGCACAGAAGTACAAAGTTATCCTTATTTCATATACTTCGTCAGTGATCTAATTGTTTTTTTTTTTTTTTCCGTACTAATTTAGGATCTTCTCTTTATTTCTGGACTTCTGAGGTTCCAAATAAAATAAACTGAGAGGGACTTTTTTTTTTCATTCATTGTGCAGGGCTCTCATGGGACTCATGCAGGTTGGAGATTCAAGTCCATTGATTCTGGGGAATGTTCTTGTATTATTTTCTATAAAACATGGAAAATTATTCTGGGAAGAAAATGATCACTTTCAGAAATCCTTATTTGCCTGTTCTACCTCTGTATTTTGTAAAAAAATCTTTTGTCTTTCTTAAATTGTTTTCTTTTTTTATTCCAATAACTAGAATATTTCCATGACTGAATGTTCCAATGTTTTAATCAAATTTCTTATTTTTAATCATATTTTTAATGTCCAAGGGCTCATCTTTCTTTTTTATTTTAGTTAGCATACAGTGTACTATTGGTATCAGGAGTAGAATTCAGTGACTCATCACTTACATATAACACCCAGTGCTCATCACAAGTGCCCTCCTTAGTAACCATCACCCATCTAGCCGATCCCCCCCACCTCCTTCCATCAACTCTTAGTTTGTTCTCTATTTTTAAAAGACTCCTGTGGTTTGTTTCCCTCTTCTCTTATTTTTCTCTCCTTCCCATATGTTCATCTGTTTTGCTTCTTAAATTCCACATGAGTGAAATCATACAGTATTTGTCCAAAAGCTCATTCTTAATCCATGAAGATAAAAGTTAAGTTCTTTTTTTCTTTTTAAATGTTTATTTATTTTTAAGAGAGAGAGCATGAGTTGAGGAGGGGCAGAGAAAGAGGGGAACAATGGATCCAAACTGGACTCTGCGCAGACAGCAGCCAGCCAGAAGTGGGGCACGAACTCACGAACCGTGAGATCATGACCTGAGCCAAAGTCAAGAGCTTAACTGACTGAGACACCCAAGAACCCCTACGTTCTTTTCTTAAAAAAAAAAAAAAAAAGTTTATTTACTTATTTTTAGAGACAGAGAGCAGGGACGGGGCAGACAGACAGAGAATCCCAAGCAGGCTATGCACCGTCACCGCAGAGCCTAATGCAGCGCTCAAATTCACAAACCATGAGATCATGACCTGAAGGAATGTCACAAGCTCAACCAACTGAACCACCCAGGCACCGGTTTGGTCTCTTTTTCGGTGTTGATCGCTTTCTCTAAACATTTGGTGATGCTTGATAGCCCATTCATATTTAAAGTTGAGATAACAAAAAGTTGATGAGAAGGCCTTGTCTGCCCAGGGACTTCATAAACAATCAGATGGCCAAACAACTTTTTCATTGAAAAGCCCCCAAATGTCAGTCAGTGTGGATCTTCTCTCTAGGAAATTCGGTCTTCGCAAATAATCTTTGAAACACTTGCCAAGGGAGTCTGAGGGCTGCTGGTCTTTGTTCTGGTGATGGTGGACGGTTCAAGTTTCATCTTTAGTATGCGGACTTTCTCGAAGTCCCCTTTTATGACCTCTCCAACGGGCAGTAATGTTTTCCAGTGCTCATTGATCTCATAGGCCTTACCAGGTGCTCCTTCTACCCAAAGCAGCTGGCTTTATGTGGAGAGCAGAAAGTTTCATTTACAGTACCAGCTGGAGGAAAACCACCTCGGCAACCGTCAATATTATATCCAGGGGCGCTTGGGTGGCTCAGTTGGTTAAGCGTCCGACTTCGGCTCAGGTTATGATCTCATTCTTCGTGGGTACGAGCCTGCATCGGGCTCTGTGCTGACAGCTCAGAGCCTGGAGCCTCCTTCGGATTCTGTGTCTCCCTCTCTCTGCCCCTCCCCCACTCATATGTGGTCTCTTTCTCAAAAATAAACATTAAAAAATTGAATCTTATATCTGATAACTGGAATTATTTTTGTTCCAGTTATTACAAACTTGGGCCCTGTGGGTGTGGATATCCTAGTGGCCAAAGGAGAAATCCCTGCATCAGAGAACACAGATACGGTCCCAGGAGCAGAAGTGGAGACAAATCCATGGCCATTTGGGGTTTCTTGTGCCACTAAACCAACTGCAGAGGAGGGTCACTATACTGGTGATTTATTCAGTGATTTACTCTGATTACCCGGGGGAAATTTGGTTGCTGCTACACAATGAAGTCAAAAAGGACCATGTTGAAACCCAAGGGCATTCACCAGGGCATATTTTAGTTGACCATACTCAAGAGTCCTGATCCATGTATGACTGCAATAAAAACCAGACATCCAAGACTCAAATCCTTTAAGGCTGTAAGTTTTGACTACCCCACCCCCCCCACCCCCCGCCTAGTAAAGATTACCGTCCAACTGACATGCCAGCCAAGGATAAGAGCACATGTAACATGTGGTACAAGAAGGTAGCTATGATAATCAGCTTAGCCAGCAAAACCATCTGCAGAAGTGAAACCTAACACAGCTATATTTTGTGTAACTAACCCCTTTACCACACTGTATTATGTGGACCCTGGGGTTTCCTAATGTTTTACAATTCAGGTGAGAAGACAAAGGAATTTTTCTCATCCTGCCGTGATACAACAGTTAATGAGACTTCATATATTCCTCTGTTAGGATAATGAAGATTTTATTCCAATGGAATACAAGAGTGGATGTTGTGAATCAATAGGAGTGGACTGTTTGGGATGACTTCTGCTTGGCACCCTCTCCAGATCCATTTTCCACTATTTTTAAGTGTTTCGTGTTTCCCGTTGAGTGTGGCCAGCGGAGCCCTGGCAGTAGACTGCAGAGATGGGAGGGTTGTGAGACGAGGTATTTATTCCCTTGGTTCTCTCCCTGGAAGGTAACCTGTAGCTGGCTATTTTCTTCAACTGAAGGTCACAGACGACTCTTTTTTTTAATGTGTATTTATTTTTAAGAGAGAGACAGAGACAGAGACAGAGCATGAGTGGGGGAGGCAGAGAGAGAGGGAGACACAGAATCTTAAGTAGGCCCCAGGCTCTGAGCTGTCAGCACAGTCTGTCGCGGGGCTCAAACTCACGTACCGTGAGATCATGACCTGAGCCGAAGACGGACGCTTAACCGACTGAGCCACCCAGGCACCCCATTAGGAGCAACCGACTCTACACAACATTCCTTCCCTTTTCTCTTATACTTTACTCTTATACTCTTATACTTATAAGATACGTAATAATATCTTGGCTACTACTAGCCTTAAGCTCTTGCCTGTAAATAAAGCCTTCTTGAATTATCCTATTTCAAGTGTATCATCTCTGTTTCCTGTGGAAGCTAGGTCTGATTCCATATATATACCACAATAGTTTTTACGTAAACAAGTTTAAACAAATTTCTGTTGTGGGTTACTTAGTCTCCCTCCATATACACACACATACATGCTATAGACATTTTGTCGTCAGTAACACCGAAAATATTACACTTTGGCTATGTGCCAGTGGACATTTGTCTTAATTTTGCTAGGATACATTTTTAGAAGTGAAATGGATAGCTCATGCGCTACGAGTATTTTTAAGAACCTCAATACAGATTTCCATATTGCCCTCCAGTAAACTTGTGTCAACTTATACTAATTTATATCAGGCCTCTATGAGGCGACGTAATTCATTCAACTTTAGTTAAAGCTGGGTATTAATATTTTATAATTTGCAAATTTATGGATGAAAGAATTTCATCGTTGGTTTCATTTTCATTTCTTTTATTATCTTTTAAGATAAAACATTTTCATACGCTCATTTTCCATTTATATACCTTTTTTGTTAAACTGACTACTCCATCCTTTACCTTTTAGTCTATTTGAGATTTCAACTCTTTTTTTCTCATGTCAAAATCTTTACCCCTTGTCAATATTTATCTTTGACGACAAAAAGAGCAAAAACAAGAAATAAGGGGCACAATTGAATTTTTTCAGTTTGGGATTTCTGAAGGACTGGATCAGAGATATTTTTCAGAGTTATTTTTAGGGTAAACTGTATTCTCTTCTTGAAAATACACAATGATTATCATTAACATCACCAAGAACTGCATGAATAAGTTATCAACAGAAAAAAGAATGCCTTCGAGTAGATATCAAAACTTTATTATTTAAAATGCTTGCCTAGAAAATAAAGAGTTTCCGCATGAAATGAGACTGGCGTGGCCCAGTTTCATGGAGGAACAGAATCACGCAATACGTCTTGAAAGACAAGAAGGAAGAAAAACACTGATATCAAAGTCAGAACACTTGCCCCTCAATGCACATCAGACTTTCCACCACCCAGTTTCTATGACAGACAGTTGTGGTAAGGGACAAATGCCATAGTGTACTGTTGCAGAAACTTGGGTGAGCCACGCATTACTTCACACTCATCCTCAACTCCCCCTTCCGAGCACACCTCCTAGGGAGGCTCCCCTCACTTCCCCGGTCTCTCTTCCACTAGGGGTGCCCGTATGATATAACTGGTTATAAACAAAGAGCTTAACAGGGGCCCTCCTTTCTCCTTCTTGTTAAGAGATAGATGCACTTTCCGACTCGGGCTGCCATAGGGAAGGGAGCTGTCGCCACATCCACCCACCTGCAATGGACGGTCCCGAGGAACAGTTCCAGCTTCCTGATGGAGACGAACAAGCAGACGTTCAGCACCGACCCCAGTAACCTGAAGGCTCCCAACTGCTTTAACGACAACAGGCTGATTCACCTCTACACTGTGGGCGAGAAGCCTGGGGCTGATGGCAGACGCATAGTGGTTGGTGGCCATGAAGCGGAGATCCCTCCAGGGAAAACCCACTAGCCCCGTGGACCACCACGAACAAGAACGCCTCGGCCACCCTCGGAAGCATCAGGCACAGGATCCACAAGAACAAGGACCACCCAGATCCGTACGTGGCTGCCATTCACACAGTCAGCTCCATCCCTCGCAGCCAGAAGCCTGTGACGGTGAAGAGGAAGAGGCCCGCCCCACCAAGAGCTCCTGAGCACCTGCCCCCCACCTTCAAAGCAATAGAGATGTCAACCACCACAGAGAGAGAGAGAGAGAGAGAGACAAATGGGGCATCCATCTTGAAACCAAGAGGCAAAACCCTAAAACGCTAGGTTTGACAGAGTAGAAAGGCCTTTTTTATTTTTTTTTTAAGCTGCGTTCCTGAGATATCGTCCAACCCTAGCCTGCCCAACTCTGGAATGTCTCCCACTATCTCTTTGGTTACATGAAAATCTATACAGTTCTCTGTCATCTGTTGTGATCTGCACAAGCCATCATACCCTGACTGTTGAGAAACACTGAAACGGGATGTTCACCTACCCCAAATTCTAAACCTTTACTTTTTTTTTTTTTTTAATTTTTTTTTTCAATGTTTTTCATTTATTTTTGGGACAGAGAGAGACAGAGCATGAACAGGGGAGGGGCAGAGAGAGAGGGAGACACAGAATCGGAAACAGGCTCCAGGCTCTGAGCCATCAGCCCAGAGCCTGACACGGGGCTCGAACTCACGGACCGCGAGATCGTGACCTGGTTGAAGTCGGACGCTCAACCGACTGCGCCACC
Source organism: Felis catus (assembly GCF_018350175.1). NCBI lineage: Eukaryota > Metazoa > Chordata > Mammalia > Carnivora > Felidae > Felis > Felis catus. Next base: position 38,144,313 of record NC_058386.1, read on the forward strand.
CAGGCGCCCCTAAACCTTTACTTTTTATGCACTTCAGGACCCCAGGAGAAGGAATTTAAATTAGGTTCTCAATTGGGATTCATATAACTTGACAGACACTCTGGAGCACCTCCAAAGAAAAGCAAAAGGAAAAAAAAAACACAGTGGAATCTCTACAAGAAAGTATATAAGAATGTAAGGGGTGCCTGGGTGGCTCACTCAGTTAATCGTCCCTCCGACTTCAGCCTGGGTGACGAACTCATGGTTTGTCAGTTCGAGCCCCACGTTGAGCTCTGTGTGGGCAGCTCGGAGCCTGGACCCTGCTTCAAATTCTGTGTCTCCCTCTCTCTCTGCCCCTCCCCCACTCGCACTGTGTGTCTCTCTCTCAAAAATAAATAAACGTTCAAAAAAATTAAAAAAAAAAAGAAAGTATATAAGAATGTTCCACAAAAGCATGAGTGAAGCTGACATCATTGTTGGGAACCAGATGTGAGAATTAGTAGAATTTCTGGATAGAAAGTGAGGTTGTACAGCCCTATGAGAATTTTAAAAGTCAGACAGCTGTGATATAAAGAAGAAAACAGTATTCTCAGAGATCAAACAGCTCTGCTGAGGCAACCCTCTGAAAGAGGATGCGAGAAAAAAAGGGAAGGATCTTTATACATGTTGGAGAGAAAGATGATGTTGATTTTTACAAAATACAAGCTCAGTCACCATTTATTTAATTAAACCATGAAACATCTAAAAGTAAGATTTATTTTTTTGTTGTTTCAAATTTTTATTTAAATTTTAGTTAACATATATAGCAATATTGGTTTCGGGAATAGAATTTAGTGATTCAAGATGTTTATTTTAAAATGTTTTTAATGTTTACTTATTTTTGAGAGAGAGAGAGAGAGAGACAGAGACAGAGTGTCAGCTGGAGAGGGGCGGAGAAAGAGAGGCAGAAAGAGAGAGGCACAGAATCATCCAGGCTCTGAGCTGTCGGCTCTGAGCTGTCTGAGCCCAGTGTGGGGCTCGAACTCACAAGCAGTGACCTCATGACCTGAGCCGAAGTCAGACCCTTAACCGACTAAGCCACCCAGGCGCCCCGAAGATGTTGATTTTTCAGTAAAACTTCTAGTTTCAGCTCTGACATAAAAAGCTCGGAAGTCATCGCTTCAGTCCTTACAACAAGAAACAAACTGAGCACGCTGAAAAGCAATGACTTTTCCTGGAAGGGCAAAACCGCACAAGAAATCTACTTGAAACATTCAGACTGTGATACTTTGATGATAATGAAAGAAAAATGCACTATACTAACACTAATCAAAGAAAGCCAGAATATCTATGTTGTTCATCCGAGACAAAGTAGACTTCAGAGAGAGGAAATTTGTCAGGCATAAAAAGAGGAAGACATAATACCAAAGGAGTCAATGAGGCACCTGGGTGGCTCAGTCAGTTAGGCGTCTGATTTCAGCTCAGGTCACATTCTCACGGTTCATGGGTTCAAACCCCACATCGGGCTCGCTATTATCAGCACAGAGCCCACGTAGGATCTTCTGCCCTCCCCTCATTCTGTCCCTCGCCAGCTCGTGCTCTCTCTCTCTCTCACTCTCTCAAAAATGAATAAACATGAATAAATAATAACAATTTTCTAAAAACGCATAAAACCCTAAATATGATCGAACAACAGAGCACCAAACTGTAGGAGACCAACACTGATTAAAGTAACAGGAGAAACAGACAAATCCAGTATTACAGTTGGAGACTTCAACACCTCTGTCACTACTTGATAGGTCAAGGAGGTAAGAAATCAACAGGATACAGTTGACTTGAACAGCAACAGCTATCAACTTGATCTAATTGACGTTAATAGAATATTCTTTTCAACATCAGTGGAATATACATTCTTATTAAGCTTGCAAGGAACATTCCCCAAGATAAATCACATTCTGGGCCATAAGCTATACCATAACAAATTTTTAAAAAATAGAAACCATACAAAATATGTTCACAGACCACAATGAAATTTAAAAGAGAAATCAACAAATGATACCTGGAAAACTCCCAAATATTTGGATATTATGCAACACTTTTGTAATAATAGATGGGTAATGGAAAAAGCTCAAGAACATAATATAAAAATATGTGGAATTAATCGAAAATAAAAGGGCAATTTCTTGGGTTGCTTGGGTGGCTCAGTCAGTAGAGCATCTGACTCTTGATTTACGCTTAGGTCATGATACTACGGTCATCGGATTGAGCCCCACATCGGGCTCCACAGTGAGCGGGGAGCCTGCTTAACGTTGACTCTCTCTTCCTCTGCCCCTCTCCCCTAGTTGCAATCTCTCACTCTCTGAAAGAAAGAAAAAAAGACTGGTACTTGGGTGGGTCAGTCTGTTGAGCGTCGGACTTTGGCTGAGGTCATGATCTCACGGTTCCTGGGTTCGAGTCCTACGTTGGGCTCTGTGCTGACAGCTCAGAGCCTGAAGCCTGCTTCAGATTCTGTCTCTCCCTCTCTCAAAAATAAATCAACATTAAAAATTTTTTTTTCTTAAAGAAAAGATAACTTCTCAAAATTTGTGAGATGCAGTGAAATCAGAGTTTAGAGGGAAATTTAGAACATTAAACACACATTAGAAAAGAAGAAAGATCTAAAAGCAGTAAATTTAGCTTAAACCTTAGGAAATGAGAGAAACAAGAGCAATTTCAGCCTAAAGCAGGTGGTAGGGAAAAAATAAAATCAAGAGTAGGAAACTGTGAAAATGAAAATAGGAAACCAAGAGACAAAATCTGCAAAACCAAAAGATCAATAAAATTAATAAACCCATAGAGAGGTTAACCAATGCAAAAAGACTGAAGACCCAAATTACCAATATCAAAAATGAAAAATGGTTCCTCACTACTAATCACATGAACATTAAAATGATAATAATAGAAAACTGAAAACATCTATGCCCACAACTTTGATAATTAGATGAAACAGACTAATTCCTTGAAAGACACCAACTGCCAAAACTCACAGAGGAGGAACAGTTAACTTGAACAGCCTTATATCTACTAATGAAATTGAAATAATAATTAATTTCCAAGGAAGAAAGCACCAGAGACCCAGATGATTTCAATTGGGCAAATTCACCAAATACTTACAGACAAAATGATAGCAAGTTTTTACAATTTCTTCCAGAAAATAGAAACAGGAAGAACACTTCCTTGCTCATTCTAAAAAAACATCGTGCTTCACCTATTTGACCCTCATATCCATTCGCCCAAGTCCACAGATAGCATTAACGTGTTTACTGTCTGTATACTTTTGCCTTTTCCAGAATTTATGGCACCATAATGGTGAAAATAATGCGTTAAACATTTGTCAAGGGGCGCCTGGGTGGCTCAGTCAGTTGAGCGTCTGACTCCGGCTCAGGTCATTATCTCACGGCTCGTGAGTTCGAGCCCCGCATCGGGCTCTGTGCTGACAGCTCAGAGCTGGGAACCTGCTTCAGATTCTACATCTCCCTCTCTCTCTAACCCTCCCCTGCTCACGCTCTGTCTCTCTCTGTCTCAAAAATAAATAAACGTTAAAAAAAGTTGTTCAAAACCCATAGGGCTAACCAGCACAAACTAAGCCTCATGTGTGCAAATAAAAAAAATAAAATTTGGGAAGCCACGAGATCCTAGGACGGAATGCAGAATGTGACCAACAAATCTAAATGTATTACAAAGGATTGGAACAGCCTCAAGGAAGGTAATGGATGAAAAGGTGCTGATGTAAGTCAACTTGAAAATGAGTGGAGTTCATAAGACTAAAAGTAAAAGGTTCTATATTTCACCACTGTGCTCTAGTTGATAAAATTGCTTCCCATGGGGGTATGGGTTAACAATTCAGAAAACACCATACATTTATACTAGAATCGAACAGTTAATTAAATGGATGGCAGACAATGGAAGCCAGATCTCACTGCTGGAGTGGAAGATTACAGGGAAGGAAGCCAGAATGATTCATGTCGTAATGGACTAGAATTGGAGACGTCAGTGTGAACCAATTTTAGCACAATAAAGACACAGTTCTTTACACATTGAAGTATATATATTCATATTGTACTAATGCCAGATGTTAATAACAGGGGTAATGATGTGTATACAGGAATTCTCTACACTATCTACATGAAAATTCTGCAAATCTAAAACTTGTCTACAACAAAATACAAAGTTTATTTTTTTTTCTTTTCTTTTCAACGTTTTATTTTATTTTTGGGACAGAGAGAGACAGAGCATGAACGGGGGAGGGGCAGAGAGAGGGAGACACAGAATCGGAAACAGGCTCCAGGCTCCGAGCCATCAGCCCAGAGCCCGACGCGGGGCTCGAACTCACAGACCGCGAGATCGTGACCTGGCTGAAGTCGGACGCTTAACCGACTGCGCCACCCAGGCGCCCCCAAAATACAAAGTTTATTAAAAACATGTTAGTTTGGGGCCCCTGAGTGGCTCAATCAGTTAAGTGTCTGACTCTTGATTTCGGGTCAGGTCATGCCCCGTGCGTCAGGCTCTGCGCGGACAGTGGGGAGCCTGCTTGGGAATCCTCTCTCCTTCTCTTTCTGCTTTCTCCTCTGCTCATGTGTGAGCTTGCACTCTCGCTCAAAATAAATAAACTTGAAGAAACAAAAAGCCAACATTAGTTAGCCACATGGTGGATCACTCCACATGTTATAGGGATAGTGGTTAATGAATGAGATGGCAGAGAAAATTAACCTTTCAACCTGTTCATCCTACAGGTGAGAACCACCCTGTGCTGTATTTGAAAACACGGATGGGATGCTAACTGCGTTGCTTGCCAGCTGTGGAACCATATAGAATCCGTCCTTCCCTTTAAAATGAGGGCACTGGATCTGATGACTCTTAAACCCTGTCCAGCTCAGACATTGCGTCACTCTGCCTCCTCGAATCTAGAAGGCAGATCTGGCTTCTCACACGTTCATAAGGCCGCTACCCCTCTCTTGGGGATGGCTGTGTATCTGCGAATAGGATGTTGGAGCCCATCCCGGCAGCCACTTAGAGTCAAAGCCTCTACAGGGTACAAGGGAGGCTTCAACCTGCCCATGGCGGGTAGAAGGTTCCAGTAGCCTCCGCAGTCCACTCTCACTTGTGTGGTGGTTACTGCTGGGTCCCTGCCCAGACACCCTTCAGGGGGCTATTGTGTCCATTCTCCAGCTGCTAAGACGATTAGCTAATAGCTCCCAGCTCACCTGTCTCTCCAGAACTGGGCCAGGTAACCAGGGACTTCTTTATGCAAAAGAGGCCTAGGAGGTTACACACACCCCTTTGCTGGGCATTGGCACATTACGACGCACTAATATTGGGGTATTGAAGCCCAACCCTCTGGCCCCGAGGTGGGACAATCCCATGGCATTCTTCACATTACAGAGCTCCGTGTGAGATCAAGGCTGAGCCTACAGTTGCACCGAACCCCCTTTTGGCCTGGCTGTTTCGGCCCTTTCCTGACGACAGGACACCTTAAAGGTTTCACTGCGGTGCTCTCCCTGGCTAAACTACTTGCACAAGCATCCCAGCTTCAGGCTCTGCTTTTGGGAACCTGCCACAGAGAGCGTAGGGGAAAGGTGTAGTGAGCTTCTAATGTCCTGAGGAAACCATGGGTGTGGCTACTCCCGTGCAAAATTCTCTAAAGCAGGACTCAGCAAGCTTCTCCCGCAAAGCACTAGAGAGTAGGAATTATAGCTTTTGCAGGGCACATACGGTCTCTGCTACATATTATATTTCTCCTTTCCTTAAAACCCTTTAAAAATGTAAATGGCAGGGGCATCTGGGTGGCTCAGTCACTTGAGCGTCCGACTTCAGCTCAGGTGATGATCTCACTGCACGTGAGTTCGAGCCCCGCGTCAGGCTCTGTGCTGCCAGCTCAAAGCTGGGAGCCTGCTTCGGATTCTGTGTCTCCCTCTCTCTCTGCCCTTCCCCCACTCATGCTCGCTCTCTCTCTCTCTCTCTCTCTCTCTCTCTTTCTCTCTCTCTCTGTCTCTCTCAAAATATGAATAAACGTTACAAAAAATTTATGAAAAAAGGTAAACAGCAAAAACAAACCAAAAAAAACCCCAAAAATAAAACATAAAATAAAAAGGTAAACAGCATTCTTAGCTCTTAACTCATATAACAACAAGCAATAGGCACGATTTGGCCCAAGGGCTGTAGTTTGCCAACCTCTGCTCTATGTTGGCAAGGTCGCCCCACTGCAGAGTGGAGGTTTCAAGGGCCTCAGCTATACTTCTGGCTTTTCTGGGGAGAATTAAAGCAGAAATCCATCTGACAGAGATGCAGCAGAAATTAACTAATAAGCTTTAGACGCTCCCCAAACATAATGGATACTCTACGGAACAAAGAATTTAGGGACTTATCATTAACTAACCATCTCCTGTTTAATCGTTTGTCTTCTGGTTTGGTTATTATGAGCAAGTCTTTTTTTTTTTTTTTTAATGTTTTTTATTTACCTGAAGGAAGAGAGAGAAAGAGAGAGAGAGACAGAAAGCAAGCAGGGGAGGGGAAGAGAGAGAGGGAGACAGAATCCCAAGCAGGCTCTGAGCTGTCAACACAGAACCCGATGTGGGGCTCGAACTCACAAACCGGTAGCTCAGATCTTTTATCTCCAACGCCATAGACACAATCCGGTTCTCGTGCTTCAAAAGAAGCAAGGCCAAGACTGAGTTTGTCAAGATGAGAAAAGGACGAGTGTAAAGGAATCTTAATTTCTAGTCATTTCCTTTCAAAACTTCCCCCAGCCAGGAACTAGAGCTGCAATAGCATTTGAAACAACAGAAAGTATTTTGTTAGTTTATAACGAAGTTCCCAAACTGTCACTTCCTGTTTCTGTGTTTCTCCCACCCATTTGTAGTGAACATTGAGATGATCCTCTAACCAGATCCCTCCTCGATGAAGGATGTGTCGCTCGAGCTGCTGGGACTGCTGTAGAGAGACAGCCTCCAGCTGTCAGCCTCTTCAGGGTCTGCCTCAGCTGCAGGGAGCAGGCTGGCCAAGGTCTCGCCCCTTCTCTACACCCAATGTTTTAACCATGTCAGAGCATAACGGGCCGGGCCATGTTGGCCCGACCTGGGAAAAACTCTGTGGGGTCACTAGAGGCTGTCACAGGGCCTACATCACAGCTGGATGTCTCCTTCTGCCTAATCTTGCTCCCTTCCCTTCCCTTCCCTTTCACAGGGATTGAAGCTAAGGCCACTCCTCAATAAACATCCTGCATGCTTCAGTTCTGTGTCATGATCTCCCTCCCAGGGAATCACAATGCAACACTTTCTCACTCTCCTCATTTCCTCTGCTGTATCACACTGGTGCAGGAAACGGCAGGCCAGGAAAGAATGGATCCCTATCTCGGGTGGTTGGTGACAAGGTGCGAGAGGTCCCTGTCAGGACTCCTTGGACCCAGCGTACCCATCTGATATGCTGTAACCTACAAGAACAAAATTGGCACCTGCAAGGGGCTGGCATTGGGGTAAGAAGTGAACTCATATCAGCAGAGGCCTCATGTTATGCCAGGTGTTGTGCTAGATACTCTTACACCTTCTCATTCATTTACTCCTCATTAAGAAGCTGGTGTCTTAGGTAATGGTCTCCTAGCTCATGAATACGAGTTGAGGCTGAATGTGTAAGTGAACTGAGACTCAAGGTCAAGATCCTCTAACTCCAGCTTAGAGTCTAAACTCTAACTCACCTCTCATCTGAATCCAGAGCCTAAAAGTATTTTCCCACACCTTTATTAGACAGGGATGGAGTTTGACTGAATATAACAAAATCCAACAACAATAACTTTTTTTTAATGTTTATTTATTTTTGAGAGACAGAGCATGAGTGGGAAAGGAAGAGAAAAAGAGGGAGACACAGAATCCGAAGCAGGTTCCAGGCTCTGAGCTGTCAGCACAGAGCCCGACGCGGGGCTCGAAGTCATGCACCTTAAGATCATGACCTGAGCTGAAGTCGGACGCTTAACCGACTGAGCCACCCAGGCAGCCCTGAACAACAAGCACTTAAACAAGATGTGGTTTCTTTGTCTCAGTTTATGAAAGTCGTAAGCGAAGTGGTTGCTGACATTGGTTCGTTCAGGAACTAAAGGATGTTGGAGCTCAGGTTCCCAAATCTCAGGTCCCCTGCCAGCATTAAAACTACCTTTCAGAAAGAAAGAAGAGGAGCACCTGGGTGGCTCAGTCTGTTGGGCATCCGACTCTTGATTACAGCTCAGGTCATGATCCCAGGACTGTGGGATTGAGCCCCTGCGTCTGGCTCTGTGCTGAACATGGAACTTGCTTAAGATTCTCTATCTCCCTCTGCCTCCTTCCCCACTTGTATGTACTCTCTCACTCAAATAAATAAATAAATAAATAATCAAATAAAAAGAAAGAAGAGAGAGGGTGAAGGGCAGAAGGATGGCTATCAGCTACTTAGCTTCTTTACAAAGCAGTGACTTTTGCTCATATCTCATTGGCCAGAACTGTATCATGGGACATCCCTGACTGCAATGAAGTCTGGGAAATATATTTTGTAATGTCAGCTGTGCCCACTGACAGCCTAAACTGAAGTTCACTTTCTAAGAAAGAAGGGGGGAATGGCTATTGACCGGACAGCTAGGTTCCATACCTGAAGAGTCATCTCAAGGATTTCTAAAGGTTTTGTAGGTAGTAAGGTTGGGTTCCCTGGGAAAGTGACCCAAAGATGAAGATTTGTGCAACAGCGTTCCAGGGGAGTGCTCTATGTGAACAGCACATGTAAAGGAGAATGGGAGAAACTGAACTGTAATATAACTGCAACAGAGACCGGTCGGCCTCATGGAAAGCTCTGAAGCTGGGGTGGCCCCCAGATATGTCCCAAACTGAAGCAAGGGGATCAGCCTTGTAGCCTGCATCACTTGGTTACTGAATGCTGGCTGCCCCTTGGAAAGAGGTATAACCTTGGAAGACGAAGCCATTTCAGCCAAGGGCAATTCCTGGGAACAGAATCAGCTTTGAACTGCCAGCAACCAACACTCCGGGGAAATAAGTGCTTCCGACCTGAAGAGGAAATTTGGACAGCACATCTCAGCATCCACAACACCAGGCTAATAATAAGTTGACCCTCACATGTTGAAGTACAGACTCTCCATGCTGATCTCACAGAATGTGTTAGACAGAGTGGCAAAGGAGGCACAAAATGAGAGCAAAACCTTCCCTAGGATACTAGTTTTTTGTCGTTGTTGTCTCTTTGATTGATTTGAGAGAGAGAGACAGAGAGAGAGACAGAGAGAGTGCATACGTGCACGCACGCACACGAGAGCGAAATGGGGTGGGGCAGAGAGAGAGAGAGACAGAGGATCTGAAGCAGAATCCATGCTGTGAGCACACAGCCCCATGTGGGACTCGAACTCATGAACTGAGAGATCATGAGCTGAGTCAAAGTCAGACACTTAATCAACTGAGCCGCCCAGGCGCCCTAAGCTTTTTTGCTTCTGTGTCAAGGAACCCTCATGTAATAATCTGCAACATCCCAATAGATGTAATGACAACTTACAGTCTATTAAAGTAGTCTTTTTTTAATTTTTTGTTTAATGTTTATTTATTCTTGAGAGAGGGAGTATGAGCTGGGAAGGAGCAGAGAGAGAGAGGGACACAGAATCTGAAGACGGCTCCAGGCTCTGAGCTGTCAGCATAGAACCTGACGCAGGGCTCGAACTCAAGAACTGTGCCATCATGACCTAAGCCGAAGCCGGATGCTTAACCAACTGAGCCACCCAAGGGCCCCTATCAAATTAGTTTTAACACGTGCATTATTTTTTTCTCAAATGGCGAAAGAAATGTGTTGACACTAAAAATGTTTAAAATACATAAAAGTTGAAGAAAGAAAATAAGCATTATCCAATGTGAACAAATATTCCTTTTAATACCACAGTATATATTATATCCTCATATATGTTTGTGTGTGCATATATATATACATACACATTTATATGTTTGTGCATTACAAAATATACATATATAACATGTGTATAATATACATATATAATTTATAATATTTATCGCAATGTATGATAAAGAAAACTGGGTTCACACATTGGTCATTCATGAGTATGCTTTAAAGAATTCCTCATGTTGTATATTTATTTATAGTACAATTACATTTAAAATTTTACGCAGTCATTGAAAGTCACATAAGAAACTGTTTAACCAAACATATATGGCTGCACGTATATGTATATTATTTTCTCTGCTATGAATAATACTGTACGTAACCATTTTGTGGAATTCTGATTATTTCTTTCTGATCAGCTGCTCAAGAACCAGGCAGGTAAAAAGGCATCAACTTCTTAAAATAATTTATATTAAAATTCATAATCTGCCCTCTGGGAAAGTAATACCAATTTCCACTTATTTAAGAATGTATGAGCAATTGAGTTGACTGCCAAAGTGTCAGAGTGAGGACCTTGGTGAAAGTGCACCCCCATAAAAGACTGCCACAGCAATCTAAAGCCACCATTTATTACGTCTGAAAATTAACCAAAGGCTCAGGACAAACTGAAAAGAGTTTACTCAAGAAAAAGGACTCTTTCCTGGTAAGAACCGAGGGGTCCGGTCTATCACACATTCATTTAAGTCTTCTCCCATGTCCCCTCCCTTCCCCGAGTCAAGGGCAAGGTAGCCATGAAAAGCTGGGGTCTTACAGCCAACACAGAGAAGTGACCTTCTCTGGAGCTGTGTTAAAAGCCTCCCCGCCCCGGGGCACGGTCAGTATGTTGTCCAGACCCACAGCTCTCTGTAAAAGCTCCACTTCCAGAGAATTGTTACTACTCGGTCTCAGAGCTCAGCTATGTGAGACAGACCCTGTCCCCAAGGTGTGACTGAAAACAATGGCAATCAGCTGGAATTCTTAACACAGCTGCCCAAGACTGTGATTTCATTTGGGGAAAACAAGAGCCTGGCCAAAAATATCAGAGGTAGACCTGGGGATGTAGGCAACCTTAAGAGACTTTAGAAATCTTGAAGTTATTTCTGGGGGCCGGGCGCCTGGGTGGCTCAGTTAGGTAAGCCTCTGACCCTTGATCTTTGTTAAGGTCATGATCTCATGGTTCCTGAGAATGAGCCCAGCAGGAGCCATGCTGAGAGCTCTGAGCCAGCTTGGGATTCTCTCTCTCCTTCTCTCTCTGCCCCTCCCCCCGATCACAGGCAAGCACGTGTGCAAACCCCCCCCCCACCCCGCTTCTCTCTTTCTCTCAAAATCAATAAATAAATATGTAAAAAAAAATAGCTATTTCTGGGGGTTTAGTAGTCTGTGTGCACGTGAAGGAGTGTGCTTATGCTTGGGGAAAAAATGAGGAAGGAGAGGGCCCAAGTGACTCACTTTTGGTTGAACTCCAGGCCCTGGGCAATCAGAAACTGAAAGCTTAGGCTGACTTTAAAAATGCCTGATAGGGGCGCCTGGGTGGCACAGTCGGTTAAGCGTCCGACTTCAGCCAGGTCACGATCTCGCGGTCCGTGAGTTCGAGCCCCGCGTCAGGCTCTGGGCTGATGGCTCAGAGCCTGGAACCTGTTTCCGATTCTATGTCTCCCTCTCTCTGCCCCTCCCCCGTTCATGCTCTGTCTCTCTCTGTCCCAAAAATAAATAAACGTTGAAAAAAAATTAAAAAAAAAAAATGCCTGATATTTGAAGGAATGCCGACACCCAGAGACAGAACCACCTGACAAAGAGCAGAAGATCTATTTCTCTCAGTGTATTTAAGGAACTCTTATGACTGATCATCGGCTGACCACTAAACTATACTGATCCAGAGGTGACCCATAAGAAGCCAGGCTTAATTCTTTTTGTACTTTTAAGTAAGCTCAGCCACCACACATAGCAAGGAATATGAAATCTATACACATAGTCCAGGAAAGGCACTAAGCAAACAAGCAGAAAGCACAAAACTAACCATAGAGACAACGACTAATCCACAGGGTGATGGGGAGCTCTAATTCCAAAGCTGCCAGAGAATGTTATCATAAATGTCCCGCTTAAAGAGAATTATGAAATTTGCAACATACCAGGAAATTATCGACCCCACACAGGAAACCAGCAAGCAATAGAAAATGTCTACTGGGGCCCAAGATTTTAAGTTGGACAAAGACTTTATTTATTATTTTTAATTTGAGAGAGAGACAATTCACGCAAGCAGCAGACAGGGGCAGAGGGAGAAAGAGAGAAAGAGAGAAAGAGAGAGAGAGAGAAAGAGAGAGAGAGAATTTTAAGCAGGCCCCACACTCAGCACAGATCCCCACGACCTGGGGATCATGGCCTAAGCCTAAATCAAGAGTCAGGTGCTCAACCAACTGAGCCACCCAGGTGCCCCAAGTTAGACAAAAACTTTAAATAAGCCACAATAAATATGTTCAAAGAAATAAAGGACTAGAATCAAAGAATAAAAGTATGCCAACCAGGTCTTACCAAATAGAGAATATCAAAAGAGCAAAATTTAAAAAAAGAAAAACCAAAAAAATGCTACAGATTTACATTATAATAACTGAAATGTAAAATTCCCAACAGATTTGAGCGGTCAACAGAAAGAACAAACTTGAAAAGAGGTTAATTAAGATTATTCAGTCTGAGGAATAGAAGGTAAACAGAATGAGGACAAATGAACAGAATCTCAGAAACCCATGTGACACTACTAAACTTACCAACATCTGCATGATGGTGGCCCCAGAGTAAGAAAAGAAAGAAGAAAAGGCAGAAAAAAACATTTGAAAAAATTAAGTTAAAGTAAAAAAAAACCAAAGACTTCCCAATTTTGATGAAGAACATTAATCTACATAACCACAAGTCCATCCAACTCCAAAGTAGGAAAAGTGAACAAATATCTACAATTACACACCTTGCAGTCAAATTGTCAAAAGTCAAAGATAATGAGGAAATATTAAAAACGGCAAGAGAGGGGAGCCTGGGAGCTCAGTCATTTAAGCGTCTGACCTGCTCAAGTCATGATCTCGTGCCTGTGGGTTCAAGCCCCACGTCGGGCTCGGTGCTGACAGCTGGGAGCTTGGAGCCTGCTTCAGATTCTGTGTCTCAATCTCTCTCTCTCTCTCTCTCTCTCTCTCTCTCTCTCTCTCTCTCAAAAATAAACACTAAATAAATAAATAAATAAACATTAAAAAAATTTAAAAACAACAAGAGAAAAACTCTTCACATACAAGGAATCCTCACTAAGAGTAACAGGTGATTTCTGTCAGAAAGCATGAAGGCCAGAGCATAGTTGGATGACAAATTCCAAGGGCTAAAATAAAAGGGACTATCAAATAAGACAGATATCCAGCAAAATTATCCCTCAAAAGTGAAGGATAAATAAAAATATTGCCAGAGAAACAAAGACAAAGAATTTATCACCAGGATAACTGCCTTATAAGAAATATAGAAGAGAGCACTTCCATCTAAAGAAAACACAGACATCAGATAATAATTTGGATCCACACAAAGAAAACAGAAGACTGTTAAGATAATTAATTAAAAGGGTAATTTTTTAAACTGTATAAACATATGTTAACTCCTTTCTTCTCCTAATTAGTTTGAAAGACAACTGCATACAACAATCATAAGGAAAGTTAATACAAAATGTAAAAATGTAATTTGTATGTCAATAATACAAAGGAAGAGAGGTGCCTGGCTGACTTAGTCAGTAGAGCACTTAGCTCTTGATCTCAGGATGGTGAGTCCAAACCCCATGTTGGGTGTAGAGGTTACTTAAAAATAAAATCTATTAAAAAAAAGAACAGAAAGGAAGAAAAGAGTAGGGAGATGTATAGGAGCAAAGTTTTTGCATCCAACTGAAATTACATTGGTATTAATTCAAACGGATTGCTTTCAAAGTTCAGATGTTATTTATAATATCCAGAACAACTATAAAAATAACAAAAAATAGAGAAGAAAAGCCAATAAAAAATTTAAATGATATGCTAGAAAATATCCATTTAACATAAAAGAAAGAAATAATGAATGAAGAGAAAGGAGCCAAAGGATGAGACTCATAGTAAACAAAGAGCAAAATGGCAAATGTAAATCCTACCATATAAATAATTACACTAAATATAAATGGGTTAAATGTCCCATACAAGGGCACCTGGGTGGCTCAGTCGGTTGAGCATCCGACTTCAGTTCAGGTCATGATCTCACAGTTTGTGGGTTCGAGCCCCGCATCAGGCTCTGTGCCAACCGCTTGCTCAGAGCCTGGAGCCTGCTTCAGATTCTGTGTCTCCTTCTCTCTCTGCCCCTCCCCCGCTCACGCTTTGTCTCACTCTGTTTCTCAAAAATAAATAAATGTAAAAAAAAAATTTTTTTTTAAAAGTCCCATACAAAAGTAAGGGGTTATCACACTACATAAAAAGAAAGAGAACCCAACTATATACTGTCCATAAGAGACACAGTTAAAGACACAAATACGTTGAAAAGAAGAAGATGGAGAAAGAGAATGCAGATGTTAAAAGAGAGTTGGATGTTAAAATCAGACAAGGTAGACCTTAAGAAGACAAAATGTTACTAGAGACAAAAACAGATATTTTATTTTTATTTTTAAAAAAGGATTGATTCACCAGATGCCTGGGTGGCTCAGTCAGTTGAACATCAGACTCTTGCTTTTGGCTCAGATTGTGATCTCTGGGTTGGGAAATCCAGCCCCATCACACCCTGCATTGGAGTACATGTTGAACATGGAGCCTGCTTGGGACTCTCCCTCAGTCTCTCTCTCTCTCTCTCTCTCTCTCTCTTTCTGTCCTGCTCCCGCTTGTGCTCTCTCTGTCTCTCAAAAAATAAATAAACATTTTTTAAATATTTAAAACAAACAAGAGTGCCTGGGTGGCTCAGTCAATTAAGTGTCCGACTATGGCTCAGGTCATGATCTCACAGTTCGTGGGTTTGAGCCCCACGTCGGGCTCTGTGCCTGTGGACTTCTTCAGAGTCTCCCTCTCTCTCTACCCCTCCCCTGCTCACACTCTATCTCTCTCAAAAAATAAAAAATTTTTTAATTAAAAAAATAAAAAGAATCAACTCAACAGGAAGATAGAGGAATCACAAGTATATATGCACCTGACACTGCTCCAAAACACATGAAACAAAAACTTACAGAACTGAAGAAATACACAATTAAACAGTAATACTTGGAGATCGCAACACTGCACTCTCAATAAGTACATCTGATTGATGTAACGATTAGAAAGAAAAACAGCAAAAAATATAGAAGATTTGAGCAATACTGTCAATTGAGCCAATGAATGTCTATAGGACACTGCACTCAACAACAGCAATTATTTTCAAGTACACATGGAACAACAGCAATGCAGACTATTTCCGAGGAAGCCTCCACAAGGACCACACAATAGGCCATAAAGCAAGTATGAATAAATTTGGAAGGACTGAAATAATACCAAATATATCCTTTAATCACAACAGAATTAAATTGGAAATCAAAAATAAGGGAATTTGGAAGCTCCACAAATATGGGCCTTAATAATACATTTCTAGATGATCCATGGGTCAAAAAAGAAACTACAAAGGTGTTGGAATTTCTTTTGAACTGAAAGAAAATGAAAAGGACACATCATAATTTTTGTTAAGCAGTGATTAGACAGAAATTTACAGCTTTAAATGACTATATTAGAAAAGAAGAGTGAACTTAAATCAATCATCAAAGCTTACATCTTAATGATTTCAAAAAAGAAGAGCAAACTAAATACAAGGCAAAGAGAAGAAATGAAACAGAATAGAATAGAAATCAATGAAACAGAAAACAAAAGTGATAAATACAAGCAAAAACAAAGATTGGTTTTTTCAAAAGATCAACTAAATTGGCAAACCATGAGCCATTTATTAACCATGAAAATAAAAGATAAGACACAGAATGCCAAAATGAGCAATGAAGTATGGGACATCACCACTGACACCTCTAAAATCAAAAGAATGATTAAGAAATAGTATGAACAAGTTTATGTCAACAAACTCAACAACTTAGATGAAAAGAACAAATTTTAAGGGTGCTTGGGTAGCTCAGTCAGTTAAGTGTCTGACTTTGGCTCAGTTCATGATCTCATGGTTCGTGAGTTCGAGCCCCGTGTCGGGCTCTGTGCTGACAGCTCAGAGCCTGGAGCTGCATCAGATTCTGTGTCTCCCTCTCTCTCTGTCCATCCCCCACTCATGCTCTGCCTCTCTCTCTCAAAAATAAATAATAAAACATTAAAAATTTTTAAAAAAAGAAAAGAACAAACTTTTAAAACATTAACCAACCTGAGCTGAGAACAAATAGAAAAACTGAATATACCTATAATACTTACAATAGGTAAAGAAACTGAACTTATAATTACATATCGTCCTACAAATCAAATCTCAGGTCCAGATAACTTTACCTGTAAATTGTATCAAACATTTAAAGAAAAAGCAATACAAATACAAAATCCTAAGGAATACACAAAAGAAACCATTAGAATTAATATGATATCACAGAATATAAGATCGATATACAAAAAAATCACTTGTATTTCTATATACAAATGATAAACAACCTGAAAATTGAAATTAACAATACAATTATTTTCAGGGGCACCTGGGCAGCTCGATCGGTTGGGTGTCTGCCTTCAGCTCAGGTAATGATCTTGTGGTTCATGAGTTTGAGCCCCGCGTCAGGCTCTCTGCTGTCAGCGCAGAGCCCTCTTCAGAACCTCTGTCTACCTCTCTCTCTGTCCCTCCCCCACTCTCTCTCTCTCCCTCAACAATAAACATTTTTAAAAACATAATGCAATTATTTTCAAAATCACATCAAAAAATAAAAACTTTATGAGTGAATTTAACTAAAGAACTGTAAGATTATACAATGAAAATTACAAAATATTTCTAAATATTTCTAATTTAAAAATACCTAAATGCATGGAGAGTCATTCCATGTTTACAAGGTGGAAGGCTCAATAGTTAAGATGGCAAGTTTATCTTTATTTATTTATGGATTCAATGCAATCTCTATACAAGTTCATCAGGTTCTTTTTTTGCAGAAATTTAAAAATTGAACTTAAAATTTATATGGAAAAGCAAAGACCCATAATGCCCAAGACAATTTTGAAAAAGAAGAAATAAGTTAGGTACTTTTACTTGCTAATTTCGAAACTTGCTACAAAGCTATTATTTGTCAAGACCGTGTGGTACTAGCATAAAAACGGGCACATACAGGGGTGCCGGGGTGGCTCAGCTGATTAAGCATCCGACTTTGACTCAGGTCATGAGCTCACAGTTCCTGAGTTCAAGCCCCGCAATTAAAAAAAAATTTTTTTAATTAAAAAAAAAAAAAGAATAGGCACATAGATCAATGGAAGAGAACTGATAACCAGAAATAAACCCTTTTATATAGTCAGTTGATCGTTTCATCAAAGCTTTTTAAAAATTTTTAAAAATATTTATTTATTATTTTTGAGAGAGAAAGAGACAGAGCATGAGTGAAGGAGGGGCAGAGATAGAGGAAGACAGAATTGGAAGCAGGCTCTGGGCTCTGAGCTGTCAGCACAGAGCCCGACATGGGGCTCAAACTCCATGTACCGTTTTCCCTTTGCCGATTTTACTTTGTATGCTTTCAGTATAATAAATCAGTCATTCGTGGTGAGCACTGAAAAATGAGTAGAATTGTTGAATCATTATGTTGTACACCTGAAAGTAATATACCACATTCTGTTAATTATATTATAATTAAAAAATAAAATTACTCAGCCTTCAGTAGGACTATATGTTGAGTCCCATGAGTCCTCCTAGCAAATCAGGAAATCTCCTGGTGGTCTGGTGGGCCCAACACAATGCCTTCATAAACTTTGAAAACTGTATAAGAATACTCATTTTCCTATACAGTCATCAACAATGGATATTAACAGTGTTGGAAATCGTAATGAATTCAAAGGCAATTAATGATATCGTCTTACATTTTCTTCCACTATTGAGTCTGAACTTTTGTTCCCATGCCTATCGGTCATTTTTATCAGATACTCTGTAAATTACCTATTCATGTCCTTCACCTGTTTTTCCTTTAGGATACACACACACACACACACACACACACACACACACACACGTTAATGATTTCCCAGCTTTCTTTGCAAATTAAGGGTATTAGTCCTCTGATAAAAAGTGTGGGTGTTCTTCCCAATTAATCATTTGCACAAAGATCTTTCTTACAGAGCTCTTCAATCCTGGCTAGTGGCTCCACACCAAAGCTAAAAGGAGAAGAAATGCTTCTTTTAGGACCTACTTCCCAACAGTATAGTTCTCAGACCTTGCTCATCCAACGCGATAATAAAAGAGATGCAAAAACCACAAAGGGAATGTACTATTTTTGCATCTTTCAAGAATTCCTCCCCCAAACCTTACATAGTGAAAAAACACAGTTAAGAGAAAAAATGTTTGGGAGAGGAGCAAATAAAACAAGTTTTACCCTCACTATCAGGGGCTTGACGTGCAGAAATGCCAATGGGTCGACTGCAGACCAAGGCAGACACACGAACTCGGAAAAGGATTTGCACTTTCTGCCTTCCAGCTTCACTGGATTTTTGGTTCCTACCACTCGGAGTACACCGTCCTGCCACTGGGTCACTTGGACCTGCTTGTCCCTCATCCAGAGAGGCACTTCCAACCCTTATTTAACCGTTACTTCTCATTCAGATCTCAGCTCAAGTGTCACTTCCTGGGAGAGCATTCTGTGATTTTCCTCAAGTGGTCCAATCTCCCGTTCTAGGTCTGCTAAAAGTCCTTCGACCACCTCACTAGTCACTGCGGGAGTTTTGTTTTCATTTGATTTGAGAGCATTTGATTCATTACTACGTCCCCCACTAGGCTGTAAATTCTCTGAGAGCAAAGACGAGGTTTCTTTTGCTCATTATTGTCATCCCAACAGTGCTAGCACAGTGTCTAGCACCAAGTAGGCGCTCAAATGATATTTACTCAATGGATCCGGGATTCCTCTTCTGTGAATGGACACATTTCCTAAGGCCAATGCACTGCACCTTAGAGAATGCCTTTTTTTTAACCTTCTTTATTTTCTTTCTTTCTTTCTTTCTTTCTTTCTTTCTTTCTTTCTTTCTTTTTTATTTATGTATTTATGTATTTTTAAAAAGAGAGCATGAGCAGTGGAGGGACAGTGAGGGAATCCCAAGCAAGAACCTCACTGTCAGTGCAGAGCCCGAGGTGGGGCTCAAAACCAGGAACCTTGAGATCATGAGCTGAGCCGAAATCAAGAGTTTTTGAGAGAGAGAGAGAGAGAAAGAGAGAGAGACAGAGCTCGAGAGGGGAAGGGCCAGAGAGACAGGGAGACACAGAATCCGAAGCAGGTTCCAAGCTCTGAGCTGTCAGCACAGAGCCCGATGCGGGGCTCGAATTCAAGAACCACGAGATCATGACCTGAGACGAAGTCAGAGGCTTACCCGACTGAGCCACCCAGGTGCCTCGTATTTTTAAATGATATTTAAAAGTGGCAAATACTTTCACAACCAGTAGCACAGTTAATCATCACAAAATCTCTGTTGGTTGTTGTTTCCCTAATATTACAAAAGAAGATACCAAGGTTCTTTCCGGGTCCATTTGCTTCCCACACAGGGGTCTCCATTCACAAGCCCAACTCTCCTCTCACTGCTATGTAGTTGCTGAGGGATCCACCTTGTCCAAATATATGAGCTGTTTCCTCACTTCCAAACATGAGGACTGCCTTTTGCTTTTTAGTTTTGCTGAAATCAAAATTTAGTATCTGAACCACATACTGGATACACAAGACATTTACTGGTTTTAAATTAAAGGATCAAATATGAAAACAGAGATGCTGCATGTTTCAGGCAGAAGTGTGGTCCCAGCCATGATGGACCATGCATCTGAAGCTTCTAAATTCTAACTGTGTAGTTGCATCCTCTGGGGCATGAGCCCAGAGTGGTGCTCAGAGGCTACGCCTTGTTGAGGTGACATGAAATCACCTGTCATCATCCCCAGAAATTTCAAAGACCCACTTTGAGTCAACTCTGTGGTTTCTGAAGCAAACTCTCACTCAAACGTGTCATGAATTAGTTACCTATTGTTGCATAAGAAATTGCCCCCAAAACGTAGCGGCTTAAAACAATAAAGATTTATCGTCTCCTAATTTCAGTGGATCAAAATCCAAGAGTGGGTTAACTTAGTAATTGTAGCTGAGAGTCACTCATGAGGTTGCTGTCAGCCATAGCTGCATCAACCAAGGCTAGAGAATCTGCTTCCAAACTCACTTACATGGTTCTTGGTAGAGCTCAGTTCGTCACTGGCCATCTGCTAGAGACCTCAGTCCCCTGCCACATGGGCCTCTTCGTAGACTTAATGCCTGTCCTCACAACATGGCCACTGGCTTTTTTGAGAGTCAGCAACAGGAGAGTTAGAACAAGAACCCAAAATGGAAGCCACAGTCTTTATAAATGAATCTCAGAAGTGATGTGCTATAATTTCTGCTGTATTCTATTGGTTACGCCCGATAAACTTCCTCTGGTATTGGGAGGAGACTACACAGGGGGTGTGAATGAACACTGACTGGGAGGCTGAGATTACTGGTGGCCATTTGAGGCTGGTTGCAACAAGCCCCTGCTCATCTAGAGCAGATGGCACGGCTGTTTCTCAGAACTCACATCGTGCAGATGAGAAGCCAGAGTGAAATCAGCTAAGGAGAAACTTCTGGCATCCAGGAAAGTCTAGAGCTAACTTCTGTATCGCTGAAAACTTTGTCAACCTCTCTGTGATCTGACAGTACATGTGACACCCAACATGAGAAATGTTTAAGTGACTAGCTATGGTACTATATGCCAAGATAGAATGGGAAATTGCTTCATTAGTTTCTCTGGTTACAAAAGTAGGCTTCCCTTCTCAGAGAAATGGGTGGACACGCAAAGAGGAAAGGGCACGGTTGGTATTCGTATGTACCCGTCTCTGCATGCACCCTTGTGTGTGAGTACTGCCACGCGAAACGGTTGAAACCTATCTTATGGGATACTGGGCTGAGAACTCACATCTGAAGTAATGTTTTCTTCTGCCAAAAGACGCAGATAGAAAATAAAATTGCTGTGATGTTTTACAAGTACTTGTATTAACATCCAATTCGATGTAGCAAAGCTTGAAATGTCCATATAAGTTATAACCAGATACCAATTTAGACACTTTAGACACCTTCCAGACCTTTCTTCATGCTTTTTCCTCTACTTGAAATCCCATCCCCACTCCCAACTCAAGGACGCTCTTTCTCTCTGTTGAAATGTTTTTCATGTCGCCTTTTCTATGATTTTCCTAATCAACACCAATTATTAGTGCTTGTCAGTACTTACTGACACATCCATCCTAGGACTTATGCAACTAAATATAATTCAGATTCCAGTAAATGGAGCATTTATTTGGGAAAGCCGGGCAGCATATTTTATTCCTATACATGGCACTGAGCATCAAGTGGACCTTTGGAATACAGCAAGTTCTCAGAGGATAAAAAAGGATGATTCTGAGAGTCTGTTGATTAACAAGGCTCCCTACAAGGAAGAGAATGAAAAGTGGTATAAATACCCAATCACATGTGATTTGTTGGAAAAAAAAATTCCATATATTTCTCCCGTACAGTAAGCAAATATGCAATGAATTCACAATAATCAGTCAAGCGACACAAATCATACCTGTTTCACACTGGTAAACAACAGAAAATTATTTTCTTAAAAAAAAATATGTACAGTAATCTTCATACCGAAAAGGAAGAAGAAAACTCAGGATTTGCCCACCATGTTTCATATATCCAAGAACTGTTAACTCACCAGAAAATTTTTTAAAATGTTTTTATTTATTTTTGAGAGAGAGAGAGACAGACAGACAGAGCGCAAGCAGGAGGAGAGGGACAGGCTCTAGGCTCCGAGCTGTCAGCACAGAGCCTGATGTGGGGCTCCAACTCATGAACTGTGAGATCATGACCTAAGCCAAAGTCAGACACTTAACTGACTGAGCCACCCAGGCCCCCCTAGAAAACTTTTAAATAATGTAAGAATCAGGACACCTGGATGGCTGAGTCAGTTAAGTATCTGACTCTTGATTTCAGCTCAGGTCACGATCTCGTGGTTCATAAGATCAAGCCCCACGTCGGGCTGACAGCACGGAGTCTGTTTGGGTAGCAAACAGACTGTTGGGTAGTCTGTTTGGGTACCTCTACCTCTCTTTCTCTCTCTCTCTCTGCCCCTTCCAAACAATCCCACATGCGCACACTCTCTCTCCCAAAATACATGAATAAACTTAAAAAATACATATAAACAAATAACGTAAGAATGGAAAGTGGTGGTCCTCTAGTGAATGCTAATAAAAGAGAGTCGCGTTTCAAATCTTTTGTCAGGATAAAATAACTATCTGAAATGAAATGTTTCTCCAGCTTCGAAATAGGATAAAAAACCAACAGATTTACTCCATATTCCCTAGGTATAAACATAATATTTTTCTGCTCCATCTTATTTCTTCTCTGGCTGGGTACCACCGGGAGCAGCAGAAATCCTGAACCCATGGTGGAACAACAACACAACAGGAAGGTAGGAATTTTAGCACTTCAGATAACAAACCTTGGCAATGTTTACCTACTTGTGTTACCTAGAGGATTATTATTTACAGTTCCTGCTGTTTTGCAAAAGAAGGAGGAAAACTTAGCTCTCCCCCCTCCCAGGGCTTTAGAAACAATGGAGTTCTGTTTTCCTAGCAGTCAGGGAATTGGCAGCAGTAACTGGGACTCTCTTAAGTTGCCATATGGCCCCCCAAGCAGCAGTAGGTTTCCAAATGTTTTTGGTATGGGTTTTAGCCTACATCAGAAGAGTCTCAGCAAGAGTGGTGTTTCCACTTTACAAAAGGAAACAAAAAAGCTGAGAAGCAAAACAGGGAATTGGGGATTAAACTAATAAATTGGGTCCAAGATCGAGCCAGTAAATATCAGGCACTGAACCATATGTTTAGCAAAAGAGCTAGTCCTTACATCTATTTGCAAAGGAATAGAACAGATGAGAACCATAGACATGAAAGAGACACTTTGGAAATTATCCCCTTAAAAAAACTCATAAAGGAGCTACACATCAGCCAGGTTGTAAGATGAACAAAACTAAGTCCCAAGAGAGAAGACTGGACTCAAAACCGAGAAACATCAGTGTGGCGTGACTTTGAAAACATTTCTGGAATAGAATTCCTAATTCTTTACACCTTATAAAGAGCTAATCCTGAACTGGTATGGCCTCCACAGGAATGAAAACTGATGAAGAATTTAAATCCAGAAATTGTCACTCGATGCCAATTACAACCAACTTCGAAAATACACTAAAAGGTGTAACTGGAGAGTGTTGCTGAATTGCACGGAAGGGAACCAGAATATGCCACCCTAAAATGCCACTTTGGGATAAGGATTATTTTGTGCTGAGGGAAACCCAGAAACATCAGATGCCGGAAAAGCTCTAAAAACAGGGCATCGATTTCTTTTTTAAAAAATACACATTTTTTTTTTTTAATTTGAAAGAGAGAGAGAGAGAGAGAGAGAGAGAGAGCAAGTATGTGAGTGAGCAGGGGAGGGGCAGAGAGAAAGGGAGAGAGAGAAGCCTAAATCTAGAGTCTCTCAAGCCACTGAGAGACCCAGGTGTCCCTCAATTTCCCCTTTCCTAAAGGAAATTTCCATTTGTAAAGTTGGCCTCCTCTCCTTACCTCTCAGAAGATATTAAGACTTAAGAGGATGTGAATCTCCATAAGGAACCTTACTAAACAGCCTCTACTTACCATACATCTCCTATTTCAACTTCCCTTCCCCTCTCCCTCCCCCAAAGCCCAAAAGCTTTTCACCACACTCTTTTAAAATGTTACGTAACCCCTCGGTCTACCCTGTCCTTGAGCTTTCCTTCCTCTTCTATGAAGCTCCAGGCACAAATGTAATAACGCCTTCTTCTCCTGTTAATCTGTATTTTGTCAGTTACATTCATCAGGCCCCATTCACAGAATCGGAGAAAACAGAGAAAATCGTTTCTTCCCCGCCCCCCCCCCCACTTCTGTAAGAAACATTGAAAGGATATAATTAACGTAGGTTAAAATTAAAGTTTACCAGCGTTATCTCGCTGAAATTCAGGTTTCCACTGCCATAGCCAACCACCTCACGGTAAGTCCCCAAGAGCCCAACATCCTCAATTCAAAGAACCTGGAAAAACCACAAAAAGTTGGCGCCCTTGGATGGCTCAGTTGGTTAGGCATCTGACTTCAGCTCACATCATGATCTCACTGCTCAGGAGGCCCGCCTGGGGCTCTGTGCTGACAGCTCACAGAGCCTGGAGCCTGCTTCAGATTCAGTCTCCCTCTCTCTGCCCCTCTTTCTCTCTCTTTCAAAATGTAAATGAACATAAAAAATTTTTTTTTTCATCACAAAAAGTTTCCATTGGAAGGTTCCCGTGACCATGTGGATCCACTGAAAAATCCCAATTACAAACTTCCAGCCTCCGCGGTAGTGCCTGGTCCCTAACATGCGCGTCTGGGCTACTGCCCAGCATCCCATGTCCTCGTTTTCTTTTTTTACTAGAGTTGACACACAGCTGTTACATTAGTTTCAGGTGCCCAATAAAGTGATTTGACAAGTCTATACCTTATGCTGTGCTCACCACAACTGCAATACCATGGACTATATTCCCTACGCTGTGCCTTTTATTCCAGTGACTAGTTCATTCCTTCACTGGAAGCCTGGATCTCCTGATCTCCTACACCTATTTTGCCCAGCCCTACTCGGGCAACCGCCAGCCGGTTTGTCCTGTGTATTTATGGGTCTGATTCTGCTTTTTGTTTGTTTACTCCTTTCTTTTGTTCAAATCCCGCAGGAGTGGAAGCACGTGCTATTTGTTCTTCTCAGTCCGGCTTAACTTCACTTAGCGTAATGCCCGCTAGGTCCATCCATGTCCCAATGGCATGATCCACATTTCCTCATCTTTGGACCACCAACGCGACTTCCTCCTCTCCTTTGGATGCCTTCCACTTCATCTGTTCACCTGCAGGCCCACTCGCCTTTTGCAAGACACTCTGCCACTCCCTTTTCCTGTGCCACTTTGGATCAAATTCCAATGCATCCTTATATGTTTGTACAATACCCCGGAAATAAAAATCACAGCGCCCAAGCACATAACTGATAAGCCACCTCATTCTCACAGCAAAGAGCTATCAACAAAAAAACATTTCTATTTTCTCCCACTCTTGCTTGATAATCTTTTATCCTTTGAAACACATCTTGTTCCTTTTTTTGTTTAATGTTTATTTATTGTTGAGAGAGAGAGCATACACAAGTGGGGGAGGGGCGGGGGGGTGGGGGAGAGAGGATCAGAAGCGGGCTCTACACTGAGAGGAGGGAGCCCCAGGTGGGGCTCCAACCCACAAACGAACAGTGAGATCATGACCTGAGCCAAAGTCAGACGTTCAACCAACTGAGCCACCCAGCTGTCCCGAAACACATCTTCTTTCAAATTAACCTCCTCCCATCTGTGTCTGTAGTTTGTGGGTGCCCATGTCTCTCTCGTTGATGAGCGTGTCACTAAAATCAGCCAAGAAGATTATCCAAGTGGATGTTTGACACTTTCATTTCACTGTCCCTTGAGCCCTGTAATTCCAAGGGCCCTCAGAAGTTAGTCCGTCTGGAACTCCATTCTTCTGGGGCACCTGGGTGGCTCCGTCAGTTGAGATTCGGACTGCTGATTTCAGCTCAAGTCATGACCCCAGAGTCAAGGGACAGACCTCCCCATCAGGGTCAGTGCTGAGCGTGGAGCTTAAGATTTTCTCTCTCTCTCTCTCTCTCTCTCTCTCTCTCTCTCTCTCTCAATCTCTCTCTTCCTCTGTCCCTCTCCCCTCTCTCGAAATCTGTCTACAAAAAAAAACTAATTAATTTAATTTAATAAAAAAATAGAACTTCATTCTTTTCAAATTTGACTCTCATCCCTACCCTCAGCCTGTAACCTCAACTCCTTCTGAACTGGAATTAGTGGAATCGCTTTAGGGCACCTGGATGCCTCCATCAGTGAAGCATCTGACTCTGGCTCAGGTCATGATCTCCAGTTCGTGGGTTCAACCCCATGTCGGGCCCCTTGCTAACAGCACAGAGCCTGCTTGGGACTCTCTCTTCCTGGCCCTCCCCTACTCGCGCTCTCTCTCCCTCAAAATAAATAAACTTTAAAAAAATAAAATAAATGGAATCTCTTTTCCTTTCATTCTCTCTCAGAAGATGAAGTATTCCATGGCTTCCTTTTCTAGGTTTCCCATTTATATGTATTCACAACTCCACACCTTAGATACCCTTATCATAGATACCCTTGTCCTCACTTGCAAGGTTAATCTCTCCCCTACCTGGATCTTTAAAATCTCCTACCTTTATATTCACATATACTTAAAATTTCTCTAAAACATTTCCTGAGATTTGCTACACCACTAAGTTTCTGATCCTTCTCTGTTCTTTTATTGCTGAATTCCTTTTAAAAAATCGGATTCTTCCATTTCCTAATGCCTTCTTATTCTTTAATCTCTCACAATCTAAGCAGTACTCCTATCTTCTCTAAAACTACTCACTAAATTGTCAAAAGTGTCCTCCTAGACATGAAATTCAATGATCCTTTCTGACTCTTCCTTCTCTTTGAATTCTGTAAAATTCAATTTAGTTATGTTCTTCTTGAATCTTTCTCTGTGAAACTGTACATCTTCAGTTATCTTCCTATTTTAGTGACCTTTTCTTTTTCTCACTTACTGCTTTACATTCCTTTTTTTGTAGAGCCTTTCTAATGATCTCATTCCCTCGGTGTTCCAAGCTTTCAAAAATCTTACGCATGTTGACGAGAGTGAAATCTACAAGGCTAGCTACTACTTGTTTCTAAATCCTAAAATCCAATTTACAGACTACTGTCATATAAGGCCTCCTGAATATTCCTCCAGTTTCTAGCCAGAAAGGATTAGTTGTTCACAGACTAAATCTCCCAGTGAGAGAAAAGGATAAAAGCTATTGCAATAGAAAAATAATTGAAGACCTTGAAGAGTCAGGAGTCAAAGGACCAAGCATCCCAGAGAGAAGGAAACACATTGAGACGCACCTGACATCAGGCATGCCATCCTCCCTTGAGGCAATCTGAAAACACGTGAAGCATGATTCTGGAACCAAGAAGAAACCAAGAACCAAGAAGAAAACAACCGCTAAGAGGATGGAGACCAGCGGTCAGGGCCCACCATTGGAAAAGGTGCCCAGATACACACTCCAGAATGTTAGTTGATGCTACAGAATGCCTACACTCTAAAAGTAAGAGCAGTATGAAAACGGAGCATTTTCACCTAGGACAAGGTGATTCCTCTAGCCCCACCTTATACTGGAAGCCAAGTACATCTTCTCTGGAGCTGAGCCTCTGCAAATCTTTATAAACCACATTTCCCATTCAATCAAAAATTAAAAGCATGGCAGGAAACAGAACCAAAGGGCTAAAAATCAAGAGAAATAAATAAAGAAATGGAACCTATAAGACTATTAAGAAATTATCAGGCATGGATTTTAAAACTTTATAAACAAGATTAAGTCATTCAAGAAAAGAGATTTAAAAAAAAAAAAAAGAAACTTCTACCTACAGAACTGGAATCTATTTAAAAAAAAAAAAGACTGAGCTAGAAATTCCAAAATGGAAAGCCTAATAACACAAAATTAAACACGAAATATAATCAATGGCATATCAGCACCAAAAAAAAAGATGCAGTAGTGAATAGTAAGGTGATGGAAAATACACACAATGAAACACAGAGAAAAACTAAGAAATGAGAAAAGAGTATAAGAGATAGATACGTGGGATGTGGGAAAAAGCCTATCATATGAATAATTTGTATTTCTGGTAAGACTGGAAAGAGAGATTGGGTGGAAGTAATCTTTGAAAAATTGCAAGCCTGTAATTTTCTCAAACAACATTATCAAGATGCTCCATGAATCTCAACTGTGTAATTACAAAGAAAATCACATATAAGCATAAAGTCATTAAAATTATAACCGAAAAAGGAAAAAAAATTGAAGCGAACACAGACAATGATATATTACCTCCTAAAGAACAATAAGACTGTATGACAAACATTCAAATTTTCTTTTTTCTTTTTTTTTAATTTTTTAATACGATTTCCAAATTCTGCAATCATGAAAGCAGTTCACTTGGCAATCATGAGAAGGTAAAGAAGGATGCTGTAACTTCAACATTTATTTTTATTTTTTTTTGAGAGGCAGAGAGAGACAGAGCACAAGTCGGGGAGGGGCAGAGAGAGACTGAGACACAGAATCAGAAGCTGGCTCCAGGTTCCAAGCTGCCAGCACAGATCCCCTTGCGGGGTTCAAACTCACAAACCTAGAGATCATGACCTGAGCCCAAGTCGGACACTTAACCGGCTGAGCTGCCCAGGCGCCCCAAACATTCAAATTTTCAACACATATAATACATAAAAAAGAGTAGACTGACCTGTTTGAAATGCTAAAATATAAGAATTACCAACTTAGAATTGAGGGAAAATATCCTTCAAAAATAAAAAGAAAATCCGTAGATTTATTTTTCTTTCAGTAGGCTTCATATCTGGCACAGAGCCCAATGCAGGGCTTGAACTCACGACCCGAGATCAAGACTTGAGCTGAGATCAAGAGCCAGAGGCTTAACTGTCTGACCCAACCAGGCACTTTGAAAATCCATAGGTTTTTTTCCCTCCTCCCCCCAACGAAAATCCATAGATTTTTAGGCAAACAAACAGAACCTTATTGGATTCATTAAAGAAATACCATAGTTAGCAGGAAGAAGAAAAAAGGAAAATTATCTGAAATGGAATTATAGTAATGCAAGTATGCATAAAGAGCCACTACAAAGGATAAATATTTGGATAACTTCACTGTTTGAGACAATAATAGTGTTAATCTATGAGTTTACAATAGAGAATTAAAATACATAAAAATGATAAGCCAAAAGAAGAATGAGAGTAAATGGAGTTACAAGTTGTAAGACATGGGTATCTGGGTTAAGGGTCTGACTCTTATTTCACCATGATCTTACGGTTGTGAGATCAAGCCCCACACTGGGCACTGCACAGACAGCATGGTGCCTGTTTGGGATTCTCTCTCTCCCCCCTCTCTCAGCCCCTCCTTCTCTTTCTCTCTATCAAAACACACACACACACACACACACACACACACACACACACACACACAACTTCA
Organism: Felis catus; assembly: GCF_018350175.1. Taxonomy (NCBI): domain Eukaryota; kingdom Metazoa; phylum Chordata; class Mammalia; order Carnivora; family Felidae; genus Felis; species Felis catus. Next base: position 38,173,519 of record NC_058386.1, read on the forward strand.
AATCTTAAAAAAAAAACAATTCCAGGGGCACCTGGGTGGCTCAGTAGGTCAAGCGTCCAACATCGGCTCAGGTCATGATCTCGCGGTTCGAGAGTTTGAGCCCCACGTCGGGCTCTGTGCTGACAGCTCGGAGCCCAGAGCCTGCTTCAGATACTGTGTCTCCCTCTCTCTCTGGCCCTTCCCCTCTCTCTCTCTGTCTCTCTTTCTCTCTGCAAAAATAAATAAACATTAAAAAACAAAACAACAGGGGCGCCTGGGTGGCGCAGTAGGTTAAGCGTCCAACTTCAGCCAGGTCACGATCTCACGGTCCGGGAGTTCGAGCCCCGCGTCGGGCTCTGGGCTGATGGCTCAGAGCCTGGAGCCTGTTTCCGATTCTGTGTCTCCCTCTCTCTCTGCCCCTCCCCCGTTCATGCTCTGTCTCTCTCTGTCCCAAAAATAAAATAAACGTTGAAAAAAAAAATTCTTTAAAAAAAAAAAAAACAATCCCATTTGCAATAACATTAAAAGAAGTGAAATATTCGTGAATAATTTTAACAAAAGAAGTACAGGTGTTGTACACTGAACCCTATAAAATGTCATCTTAAAAAATTAGGAAGACCTTAATAACCCCATGTTCATAAATTAGGAGACTTCATTGTTAAGGTGGTAACACTTAATTATTAATTGTTAGGATGACAATACTCCCCAAATTGGTCTATTTAGTCAGTGGATTATCAAAATCCCAGTGGCCTTTTTTGCAGTAAATGACAAGTTGATCCTAAAGGTATATGGAAATACAATGGATTCTATATACCACCCCCCCCAAAAAAAAATCCTGAAGAAAGAAGAACAAAGTTGGAAGGCTCCAGCTTCCTGACTTTAAAACTTACTACAAAGTTATACTGTCAACACAGGATGGGTACAGATCAATAGAATAGAACAAAGTGTCCAGAAATAAACTCTCACGATTATGGTCAATTGATCTTTGACTATGGCGTCAAGACAATTCAAGGGGGAAAAAGATGGTCTTTTCTATTAATGCTGCTGGGACAACAGGATATCCACATGCAAAAGAATGAATGTGGACTCTAACTTTACACCATACAGAAAAATAATCTTGAAATATGTGAAGGTTTCCTTATAAGAACAAATACCATAATATCCTTAGAAGAAACTAAAAGTGTAAATTTCCATGACTCCAGATCAGGCAACAGTTTCTTATACATGTCAACAAAAGCACAACCAACAAGAAAAAAGGTAAATTGAATTAAAAATAACTTTGGTGCTTTAAGTGATTGTAACAAGAAAGTGAAAATGAGAGAGAATGAGGGAAAATATTCTCCATATATCTGGTAAAGACTTACATCCAGAATATATAAAGAAGGTTTCCAACTAAAAAATAAAAAGGTAAATAATCCAATTTAAAAATTGGCAAAGGATTTGAATAGATGTTTTTCCAAAAAAGACATACAGATGGCCAATAAGTACATGAAAACACATTGGAAATTCTTATTTATTATAAAAATGCAAATCAAAATGATATGATAGCATTTCATATTAGGATCGCTCTAATCATACTCACATACTAGGATCACTCTAATCAAAATGATAGGCAGTATCATGTACTGAGGATGTGAAGAAATCGAAACCTCATACATTCCTACTCAGAATGTACCGTGGGATAGCTGCCCTGGGGATTAATGAAGTAAGTTCATACAGAAGCTTGGGCACGAGGGGAGCCAGGCTCGCTCAGTCAGTGGAGCATGTGAGTCTTAATCTTGGGGTCTGAGAGCTCAAGCCCCTTGTTGGGTGTAGAGATTACTTAAAAATAAAAAATCTTTGAAACATACACAGGGATGCCTGGGTGGCTCAGTCGGTTGAGCGGCTGACTTCGGCTCAGGTCATGATCTCACAGTTTGTGAGTTCGATCCCCAAGTCGGGCTCTGTGCTGACAGTTCAGAGCCTGGAGCCTGCTTCTGCTTCTGTGTCTCCCTCTCTCTCGGCCCCTCCCTTGCTCACGCTCTGTCTCTCTCTGTCTCTCAAAAATAAATATATGTAAAAAAAAAAAAAAGAAAAACACACAAAAACCTTATACATGAATATTCACAGCAGAGTTATTCATAACAGCCAAAGAGCGTCCATTAGTTGATGAATGGATAAACAAAATGTGGTATATCTATACCTTATTGTCCAGCCATAAAAAGAAATGAAGTACTGATACAGGCTGAAGCATAAATGAACCCAGAAAACAATATTCTAGGTGAAAAAGTCAGACAAATTCTACATGTTGTATAATTCAATTTATATAAAATGTACAGACTAGGTAAATCCACTGAGACAGAAAGTAAACTACAGTCTTCCAGGAGCTGGGGAGAAGGAGGAATAGGGGGTAACTACTAATGAGTTCAAGATGTCTTTTTGTGGTGATGAGAATATTCTGGAATTAGTAATGATAGGTGAACAACTTTGGGAATATACTAGAAACCACTGAGTTTTATTATTTAAAGGGGGGCTGATTTATGGTACATTAATTACATCTCAATCTAATGAAAAAGCATAGCCTTATTTCTTGCAAGGAATGTGAATTCAAAATGTGCAAAGCTTCCAAAAGCCCAGCTGGCTTGCCCAGTAAATTATCTCCAATATTTAAGAAAAAAATTATACTAATTTAAGAAAACAGAAAAATCCTCCAGAAACTTGAAAAAAAGGAGACTCTTCCAAGTAGTTTTGTGAGGTTAAGATAACCTTGATACAAAATATGTAGGTACATTATTTAAAAGGTTAATTATAGATAAAACTCTATTATGAATAGAGATTTTTTTTAAAACCCTAAAGGAACATTTTCAAATCATATCCATCAACCTATAAAAAGGATAAAATGGCACAAATAAGTTAACTTTAGGAAGGTACAGTTGCTTTAACATTCAAAAATCAGTCAATGCAATTCACTGCATTAACACGAAATAAAGTAAAAAACATCTATAGGACTATCTCAATGGATAATGAAAAATTATTTGATAAAATTGAATATCTATAGAAACAGATAACAACTTTCTCAATCTTTTATAAGGTTATCACACAAAACCAACGAAACAAAAAACACTGCTTATCAAATGTCATAATTAATGATAAATTATTGAATGCTTTCCTCCTGACATAGGAAATGAAGCACAGATAACCACCGAGACTAATTCCAACATGTACCAGAGATTCTCCCCAGTGAAATAAGGAAAATCAAAGAAAAAAAGAAACATGGTAAGGTTATAAAAAAAAAAAAAGAAACTAAAAACAGCTAACTGGAATTTAAATAAAAACTTGCGCGCGCGCGCACACACACACACAAATACAACACACATACCATGCCTGCAATACGCACACATAACACACACACACACACACCACACAATCACCATATACACACTACACAGACACACACACACACACACACACACACACACACTACACAGATGCCCAAACACACACACCACTCACCCACACATACACACACACACAAAAAAAACAAATCTGTCATTATTGGACAGACAACAGGATTGTGCCAGAGTAGCGCACTAGGGAAGGAATGGTTCAAATCAATTGTATACTCATACAGTCAACAACTCCAGTCTCCTACCTCACAGCATAGACAAAACTTAATTTGGTATATACGTTACATTGAAGTGTGGAAAGGAAAAAAAAATTAGAAGAAAACCCATGAGAGTATCTTCAATGCCTGTAAAGTAGGAAAATATCCTTTAACAGGATACCAAACATTATAAACTATTATGGCCTAACAAATTGGATTTCATTAAAATTGGGAGATTTTAGAGATGGAAAAATCAAGCCGCAGATTTATCAACTCAGCAAAGAACTCTTATTCAGAAATCTGTAAGAAAATGCAGACAGCCCAATGAAAAACAAATGGGCCAAAAGCCAAAAAGACACTTCACCAAAGATGATGTCCAAATGGCCAGTAACCAAACTCATAGCTCATGAGGAAAAGACAAACAGAAGCCACAATTAGGTACTACTACATAATCTCTAGAATGGCTAAATTAATAGACTGACAATACCATGTTTTGGCAAGGCTATAGAGGGACTGGACCTCTCAGATAATGCCACTGGGAGTGCAAACTGGCACACCACTTTGAAAGCTGTTTGGCAAGCTGGACACTTGCACACCAGTAAATGAACTCCTAAGTATATACCCAATAGAAAAGTCAAGTACAAGAGGCTTCCCAGCAGCATTATTTACAGTAGCTAAAAACGGAAACAACCCAATTGTCCGCCTATAGTTTGGGTAAAGAAATCGGGATCTAGGAATAAACCAGTATGAACCACTACTGCACAGCACATGGATGAATCTTACAAACATACGTGTAGGCGATAGTTGCTAACACAAAAAGATATATACATCATATTGTTCCATGCGTGTGATGGAGCCTGTTCATATCAGCCTGTGAGAACTCACGGAGTGTATTTCTTCTCAACTCCACCTTCGTCTATCTATTTTTGGTAGTTCACAATCACCTGCGGTGGGAGTAGTTACACCACAGAAATCTTCAAAAGTTACAGATCAGGGCTCCGCCCTCATCTACCCCTGAGAGCTGGTTGTTAAATATTTGCCAGCCTATCAATGTAATACCCCAAAACAGGTACAACTGTTCTACACTGAGATAAGTTAGAATAATAACTAAGAACATCATGGAGGTGTCTACGTAACATTTTATTTTATATGTTGATCCACTTGTGGGTTACACAGGTAACCATTTCAAGAAAGCCACTAAACACTTAAAATCAGTCCATTTCTCCATATGTATATTATTAAAATGTTTTTTCAAATAAACATGTTAACACTTCCCGATGCAAATCATCTCTTATTTCGTATTTCTAATCCTGTCTTATTTCGTATTTCTTCTAACGCCTTCACTAGCTTTTTAGTACTTTCAAGATTGAAACCTATGGGGCGCCTGGGTGGTTCAGTCGGTTGAGCGTCCGACTTCGGCTCAGGTCATGATCTCACAGCTCGTGAGTTTGAGCCCCGCGTCAGGCTCTGTACTGACAGCTCAGAGCCTGGAGCCTGCTTCTGCTTCTGTGTCTCCCTCTCTCTCTGCCCAAGATTGAAACCTCGAGAACTTTTTCCATCTTATCCTCCCTTTACTCCATAATCGCACTCCTAACGATCATTGGCTAAATGAATTTCTTTTCGTTATCTCTCTCCCATGATACCCTTCTAAGACACTGGTACAAGCCTGCTTAACTTTTTTGTGTAAGCCATTGCCAGTAGGTTTTAAAACCATCTCCTTTCCTACACTCATCCCTTTTGGCCTGTATCCTCCTCACTGTAACCAGATCAATCTGTCTTCTCCTCAGAAATTTTTCGGTCAATATAAAATGGCGAAAAGGTAAATGATCAGTTATCTTGCATGGTATTCAAGGTTTGTTTCTCAATATTCCCTGTCACTCAACCAATTTTCCAGCCAAACACCAGTAATACTGTTGGATTTTCTGAATATAATCCTTTGTTTATCCCTGTGTTGAAAAATATTTTTCACCCAATGCAGTACACCTTTCTCCCATCTCTGTCCGCAAAAATTTTTGCTAACCACTTTTTTTCTTTTCCTTCTTGTTTTAATTTTTTAACGTTTATTTATTTTTGAGAGACAGAGACAGAGTGCAAAAGGTGGGGGGGGGGGGAGCCAGAGAGAGAGAAGGACACACAAAATCCAAAGCAGGCTCCTGGCTCTGAGCTGTCACCACAGAGCCCGATGTGGGACTCGAACCCACAAACCGGGAGATCATGACCTGAGCCAAAGTCAGTCGCTTAACTGACTGAGCCACGCAGGCGCCCCAACTTTTGCTAACTTTTAAAGCACAACGAATTTCTTTATCTTACCGAGGAAAAGGTCAGAACACCTAGTAAGTGCTCAATAAATACTGGGTTGACTAGCTCACAATAATAAGCTACATGACTCTACTCTCTCCCCTTGGAAAAAAGTCATGTGTAGATCTGGAAAGCTCCCTTGAGTTTAATGGCTCAAGTTATGTTTGACAGCTCTGGGAAAGGCAGGTAATGGACGACAAGTTGTATCATTAGAGTGAAGCAGTCACTGTGTTTCATAGTATATGGAGCAACTCAGAACCACAGCCATGTGGCATAAAGATTTTCCATCTGGATGAGGATGAGTATAAGAAGCTAGCAAACTTATGAAGTGAGAAAAAATCCAGGAGAGATTTAAGTGATACTTATACTCTTCACCCCCAAATATGTCAATCTCACAGAAACATAGCTCTTAAAAAAAAATGAAGAAACCATTTCCAGAGAATGATATTTACCAGAGACTACCTACAAAGTAAATACCAGACACAAGAGCTTGAACAAAGTTCTGACCCGTTCACATAACTCAATGGCACAAGATAACAGTATTTAACTTGGAATAATGTTCAAAGACACTTTTGATTTTGTTGAGCACAAATCATCCCTCATCTGTAAGGAGGGAAGCACAGATGTCCATCCATTAGCATAATAGAAGAATTGCTTCAAGATTCGCATAACACTGGTGATTCTTTGAATTCTATTCAGCCTAACATATTTCAAGCTGGAGTAGGGCCAGAGGATTCTTTGCAAGCATTACATTTTTATTTGCTTATGTTTTCCTTTTTACAATAAATATTTTCAAACCCACCAAAGAGTCAAAAGATGAATACGGTGAATAGTTACATATACTTAACCCAGATTCACCAAATATTAACATTTTGCCAACTTCTGTCATTAGCACTCAACTTGGAGATAAGTGGAAAACAACGAAATACACATTTTAAAATTTGTAACTAATTTTAATTATGCAGCCAGTAACATGACGATGTCAACAACTCTAAGATTTTCTGGAGAAGCATGATCATCAGTGATCCGTGCAAGGAAATGGCTTTGAGCTCATTCATTTTTTAAACTATTCTGTAAACTGTCAGGTTTAAAAATACAATTTAGGGCGTGCAGATTTCTTCCTCCAGCTCAGTACAGGCTCATACACAATTAATGATGCAGCACAGTGGGATACCAACAAAACGAAAAACAACAACAAAAAAACACCCACCAGTTATTTATTTATACCCCAGATTGTCCCACAAAGGATCTAAGGTTGCCTTCAAAAAGACATGTTGTACAAAAGAATACAAATGAACACTTGCGGGGATTGATATGATAGGAAAAAGTCAGAGATGATATTGGAGTTGCAAAGCAGAAAGTTCTATATAGTTACAACAATTTCGTTTCGCTTTGTGAAGTAAACATGATAATGAACACAACTCAAAGAGTCCATAAGATAGAAAAAAACATTGCTTGGTGGTGATACATAAATCTGAGAACAGTTCCTTCCGTGGGTCCTCTTGTAGAGAATATTATGGAAAGCAGTGGGTGAAATTACTGACTGTGCTCTGTAGTAACTTGTGACTCCGGGTTTCACTTGGTTTCCACCAGTTCCCTCAAAAGGAGCCAATGGTTTAGGGCCCAAGTATCATTCAGTAAAAGCAATTCCTTTACGGAATGGTTATTAGGCACTAAATAAAGCAACCCGAAACTCCGATTCCGATCACCTTACAGCCTAACTCCGAGATAACACTGAGAAAATCCAGACCAGACACAATGACCAGCATACGAGGATGGCTGGGACTGGAGACAGTAGGTAGAGGGAGATGACAAGTTCAAGAATGAGGTGCAAAGATTCTCCTGGCAAAAACACTGACTGTATGGCAAATTGTATGTGGAAATATTCTAACTCTCCAAAGAGAAAGAAGGCAATAAATGCTACCTTATCCAGTCAGGTAACATATAATCTCCGCTCTATTCATAATAACACATCGAGTACAATACTTGATAGGCATTTAGGAAAACATACCTCACAATTACAATTATTGCATCTATATTTGTATACAACCGGCCAAGATAAAGATGAAAATTTTCTCAAGAAAAACATGACTAGCAATGTCTTGCAATCCGAGTAGTATTTGCTGCTGAATGCCGCATGATCACAGCTGAGCCAATGGTTCTTAAATTTGCTTTGATATACGAGTGTTTTGCATTACAAGCAGGTTTTGGAAGAAATTATGCTCGCAAACCTACATGTTTCTGTACTGCTAAAGTACACTGCTTCTCTCCTTCCGGGAAACTTCCCACACGGAGTTAGAAGGTCTAGTCTGAAATTATGTGACCTTTACTGAAAACTGGATATGCGACAATGCAAAACCATTGTGTGAAAACGCACTATGATGTCAGTTACCATATACATTCATTCACTGCATAAATATTTGTGGCATGCCTACTATGTACTAGGAGCGATTCTAGGCACTGGAGATCAGCTATAAACAAAAGAGTCAGAACTCCTGCCTCATATTCAGGTTGGGAAGAAAGACAAAAAAACAGAAATAGTTGTCTGGTGACAAATGCTCTAAAGAAAATTACAAGAGTTAAGAGAGATGGATAGAGATGAGAGATGGCAGTCAGGCTCCTTCGCAGGGAATGCTTGAGGGAAGGCTTGCCTAGGTAAAGGCACAGTCGAGCAGCATCTAACGTAAGCCATAGAGATATTTGGAAGAAAAGTGATCCAAGAGAGGGAACGGGAAGAGAAAGCCCTGAAGCAGGAGCATGCCTGGTCTGTTTAAGGGATAACAAAAAGGCAACAGTGGCTGCAACAGAAAGAATGAAGAGGAAAATGGGAGAAGCTGGGACCAGGGAGGTGCCCAAGGACAGAGCATGTAAGGGCCTTGGAGGCCATGGTCAAGACTTTGATTTCATGCTAAAGGAAATAAGAAGCCTTTAGAAGCAGTGTTTTTCTTCTGGATGAAATGTTGTATTATGGAGTGGATGTCTGAACAGGGTGGACTCGCATGGTCCAGGGGAGGATCATCTGCTTACCAGCACACCTCCATGATCTAATGTCTGTCCACACCATCAAGGGACTCAGGTTTCTCGAGTTCCATCTGACTGATTGCCGGTGACAGATCAGCTGAAGGCACTTTCTCCAGACCAGATGCTACTCAAGGTTGAGAGGATTCATGATCGGGCAAGCCAGGTCATGCTGGCACATGGTACTGAGCAAGGCAATGATAGAATATGACGTGTGTGTGTGTGTGTGTGTGTGTGTGTGTGTGTGTGTGTGTTTTAAGGATCACTCTGTCTGCTGTGAGGATAATACTAGATCACACAGGGCGAGGATGGAAACAGGAAAACCAGTTAGGAGAAACCTCTAAAAATCTACGCAACGGGTGATATTGGCTTGCACCAAAGGGATAATAGTGCCAACAATCCTAGGTGGCCAGATCTTGGACATATTTTTAAGATAGACATAACAGGATTTGCTGATTTTATGGAAGGTTTGAGAGGTAAAGGTCAAGCCAAGCTATCTGGCCTGACTAACTGGAAGAACGGAGTTGCCATCTGACAATATGGGGAGGGATGTTTCGGTGGCTCAGTTGGTTGAGCATCTGATTTTGGTTCAGGTCATGATCACAGTTTGTGGGTTCGAGCCCCACGTCAGGCTCGCAGCTGTCAGCCTGTGAGCACAGAGCCCACTTCAGATCCTCTGTCCCCCTCTCTCAGCCCCTCCCCTACTTGCACTCTCCCAATAAATAAATACATATTCAAAAAAACAATATGGGGGAAACAGCTCTTAGAAGAGAGGGTTGTTGCAAAGGTTGGGGCATGTTAAATTTGAGGTAGCAGACAGGGTTCTTAGAAGTCAACAGATGGGACAGTCTAGGTTAATTTGAAGAAAAATATAATGAAGACAGAATTTATAAAGGTATACAGGTAGGAAAAGAACACAGGTTAGTAGAGGAACCCCAGGTTAAAATCAATCTACTGGACATTTGGGGCACCTGGGTGACTCAGTCGTTTAAGAGTCCGACATCGACTCAAGTCACCATCTCGCCGTTCGGGAGTTTGAGCCCCGCGTCGGGCTCTGTGCTGACAGCTCAGAGCCTGGAGCCTGCTTTGCATGCTGTGTGTCCCCCTCTCTCTGCCCCTCCCCCACTCACGCTCTGTCTCTCTCTCAAAAATAAACAATAAAAACAATTTTTTTTAAACTTGCTGGACGTTTTACAAGCCCTCCACCAAATAAGGTAAGGCAACGGGGCCTGTATAGGATTGTGGAAGGTACTAAAACCTACCTGTAGGACACAACCAGCACTCAGGCACCCAACAAGAAGGGAATCTGAGGACCAAATGCCCTAACCTTTTCTTCCTCTTTATTTTCCAGCTGGTGCTCCCTATTGTCTAAACCTAACAGGGAGCCACAGAACAAAGGAACCCTTTAACTTAGCCTGTAGCCTTCAGCTTTCTAGGGCAGAGAGTAGGGTAAAGAACGGTACGGAACACATGGGAAGGGGCAAACAGGAAGTATACAACGCATGCAAAAGAAGATCAAGTTGAGCTGATTAATGGTTGCATGTGTATCCTTCTTTTTTGTTGTTGTTTACTTATTTATTTTTGAGAAAGAGAGCATGAGCAGAGAAGGAACAGAGAGAGAGGGATATAGAGGACCCGAAGCAGGCTCTGCGATGTCAGCACAGAGCTCAATAGGGGTTCGAACTCACGAAGCACAAAATCATGACCTGAGCTGAAGTCAGATGCTTAACCGACTGACCCACCCAGATGCCCCAAATATGTATGTTTTCAAGAGAAAGATGCCTTACCCAGTTCAGTATGATTCCGGTGAACTCCTGTGCCCTGGATTGGTCAAACTAATACATAACTCAGTAGAGGAAGAATTCAGAAATAGTGTCTCCCTCAAATACTATCATTGACTCCAGAACCACTGACATTTATTGTTATATTAAGAAGTAGGTCATGGAATAATTGGCAGTTATGCTACATCCCAATAGCATGCAGCTGGATTAAAACGAAAACCACTGGTGTTCTTCAGTGCGCACATCTCACAATGAAACTTTCTTCTTTTCTAAGTTCTTGCAAAAATTCACTTTTTTTAGTATAATGACATACTTACAAAATTACTTGGCCAAGAACAACAAGAAACAGAGGCAAGAATAAGCAATGGGAAAAAGACGGTCCCTTCAACAGACCGTGTTGGGAAAAGTGGACAGCTACATGCAAAAGAATGAAACTGGACCACTTTCTTACACCATGAACAAAAATAAATTCAAAATGGCTTAAAGACCTAAACGTGAGACCCGAAATGATAAAAATCCCAGACGAGAGCGCAGAAAGTAACCTGTCTGGCACCGGCCATAGCAACTTCTTTCTAGACATGCCTCCTGAGGCAAGGGAAACAAAAGCAAAAATAAACTATTGGGAATATATCAAAATGAAAAGCTTCTGCACAGCAGAGGAAACAATCAACAAAACTAAAAGGCAACTGCAGAATGGGAGCAGACATTTCAAGTGACATATCTGATAAAAAGTTAGTATCCAACTATATAAAGAATTGATACAATGCAACATGCAAAAAGCAAACAATCTAATTAAAAAATGGGCAGAAGACATGAACAAACATTTCTCCAAAGAAGACATATGGATGGCCAACAGACATACGAAAAGATGCTCAACATCGCTCATCATCTGGGACATGCACATCAAAACCTCAATATTACCTCATTTCTGTCAGAATGGCTAAAATCAAAAATACAAGAAATGACAAGTTTTAGCAAGAATGTGGAAAAATAGGAACCCTTGTGTACTCTTGGGAATGCAAACTGGTGCAGCCACTGTGGAAGAGAATATGGAGATTGCTCAAAAAGTTAAAAATAGAACTACCCTATGATCTAGGAATCAAACTACCGGGTATTTACCCACAAAATACAAAAACACTAATTCAAAGAGATACGTGCACCCCTATGCTTATTGCAGCAATATTTACAACAGCCAAGTTATGGAAGCAACCCAAGTGTCCATGAATAGATAAATGGATAAAGAACATGTCGTGTGTATATTTATGTGTGTGTGTGTATAATGGAATATTATTCAGACATACAAAAGAATGAAATCATGTCATTTGAAACAACATGGATGGATCTAGAGTATAATCCTAAGCAAAAGAAGCCAGTCAAAGAAAGACAAGTATCATAAGATTTCACTCATATTTGGAATTTAAGAAACAAACAAACAAAAAAGAACAAAGGAAAAAAGAGGCAGGCAAATGAAAAAATGCAATTTTTTTTTATTTTAATGTTTATTTATTTTTGAGAGACAGAGCATGAGCAGGGGAGGGGCAGAGAGGGAGACACAGAATCCCAAGTAGGCTCCAGGATCTGAGGTGTCAGCACAGAGGCCGATGCGGGGCTTGAACTCACAAACCAGGAGATCGTGGCCTGAGCTGAAGTCGGACGCCCAACCGACTGAGCCACCCAGGTGCCCTGCAACTCTTATCTATAGAGAACTGATGGTTACCAGAGGGGAGGTGGGTGGGGGGATGGGTTAAATAGGTGATGGGGATTAAGGAGGCCACTTGTCTCGATGAGCACCAGATGATGTATGGAGTTGTTGAATCACTATGTAGTACGCTTGAAATGAATAACAGTGTATGTTAATTAAACTAAAATTAAAAAATTTTTTAACCTTATAAAATAGAAATTAAAAACAAAACAAAAACGTTGATACTCTATGAACTCAAGAGTGCATTCAGTGTTTTCACAATCTGTCCATGGTTATGCTTCTTTTATTACAAGGAACTATGTGCCAAACCCTGATTCGTTGCTTTCTGGTTTGTTATTTTTATTTTTTTTAATTAATTTATTTTGACAGAGAGTGAGCATGAGAGTGGGGGAGAAATGCAGAGGAAGAAAGAGAGAGTCTTAAGCAGGCTCTACACTCAGTGCAAAGCCCAATGAGGGACTCAAACTCAAGAAACTCAAGATCACGACTGAGCCGAAATCAAGAGTTACACACTTAACCAACTGAGTCACCCAGATGCCCCACTATTTTTTTGTTTGCTTGTTGTTCATTTTATTTGAATCCAAGCTATTTAACATACAGCATAGTAATGGTTTCAGGAGAATTTTGCGATTCATCACTTATGTTTAACACCCAGTGCTCAACCCAACAAGTGCCCTCCTTAATGCCCATTTAGCCTATCCCCCCGCCCAACACCCCTGTTTTTGTTTTTTTTTAATTTTTTTTCAATGTTTATTTATTTTTGAGACAGAGAGAGACAGAGCATGAACAGGGGAGGGGCAGAGAGAGAGGGAGACACAGAATCTGAAACAGGCTCCAGGCTCTGAGCTGTCAGCACAGAGCCCGATGCGGGGCTCGAACTCACGGACCGTGAGATCATGACCTGAGCCGAAATCGGACGTTTAACCAACCGAGCCACCCAGGCGCCCCACCCCTGTTTTTTTTTAATACAGTTCATTTTTAGATTTAAAGGGAATAAATGTGAAGACAGTACACGGAGTTACCATTTGCTCTGCACCCAATTTCTCCTATGGTTTACATCTTACATTGCTCTGATAGATTTGTAATAATTAAAAGAATAATATCAATACATTACTATTAACTGAAGTCCATACTTCATTCAGACTTCCTTAGTTTGAACCTAATTTCCCTTTTTTGTTTCACTACACCCTCCAGGGACACCACATTTCAGTTAATTATCCTGTCTCTTTGGGTTCCTCTTGGCCGTTCCTCTTTTTTTTTCAGATTTTCCCTATTTCTCATGACCCTCACAGTTTAGAGGAGTGCTGGCCACATGTTTTATAGAATGTCTCGGAGTTGGGATTTGTCTGAAATTTATCATGATTACTCTGGGGTTGTAGTACTTTGAGAAAGGCCACAAATATAAAGTGCCATTCTCATCACATCGTATCAAAGGTACATACTATGAACATGACTTCTCACTGTTAGTATGGATCTTGATCACGTGGCTCAGGTAGCATTTGTCAAATTTCTCCACCAGAGGGTTACCTACCTGGGGTGGCTCAGTTGGCGAAGGGTCCGACTCTTGATTTTGACTCAGGTCATGATCTCGTGGTTCGTGAGATCTAGCCCCACATCGGGCTCCTCACTGACAGCACAGGAGCCTGCTTGGGATTCTGTCTCTCGTTCTCTCTCTCTCTGTCCTTCCCCCCACCCCATAAGTCAACTTAAAAAAATTCTCCAGGGGCGCCTGGGTGGCGCAGTCGGTTAAGCGTCTGACTTCAGCCAGGTCACGATCTCGCGGTCCGGGCATTCGAGCCCCGCGTCGGGCTCTGGGCTGATGGCTCGGAGCCTGGAGCCTGTTTCCGATTCTGTGTCTCCCTCTCTCTCTGCCCCTCCCCCATTCATGCTCTGTCTCTCTCTGTCCCAAAAATAAAATAAACGTTGAAAAAAAAAAATTCTCCACTGGAAAATTACTCTTTTATTCCCCACTTGCAGTACTGCCCTTTGGAAGATCAACTTGCACAGTTCACAATTGAGGAGTAAGAGTTAAGTTCCACCTCCTTTAGGATAGAATATTACATAAATTCTGGAATTCTTCTGCACAAATTTATTTTCCTGTTTATTTATTCAATCATTTATTATACCTATCTATCTATTTAATTTTTTGGTGCTATTATAATTGGCATTATTTTAATTTCTAATTCCAATTGTTCCTTGCTTGTATACAGAAAAGCAATTGACTTTAAGATATTAACTTTATGTCCTATGACCTTTCTATATTCTCTTATTGGTTCTGGTATTGGGGGGGGGTAAATGTGTTGGGGGTGATTTTACATAATCGGGTCGTTTGTAAATAGTTTTGTTTCTTCCTTCCAAATCTATGTGCCTTTTCTTTCTTTCCTTCTCTCCCTCTCTTATTCTATTTCTCCTGTCTTATTGAACAAGCCAGGACTTCCATTATGATGTTTAAGAGGAGTAGTGACAAGACATTTCAACTTTGTTTCTGATCTTAGAGGTAAAGCATCCACTTTTCACTATTAAATACGGTGTCATCTGTAGGATGTTCTTTATCAATCTGCAAGAGGTCCCCTCGATTCCTAGTTTGCTGAGTGATTTTTATGAATGAGTGTTGCATTTAGTCAAAAACACTTTATCTGTGTCAATTAATATAATCATGTGATTTTTCTTTAGCACATTGATGTAGTGAATTAGACTCAGTGATTTTCTTAAAAAAATTATTTTTAACGTTTATTTTATTTTTGAGAGTGAGAGAGAGAGAAAAAGAAAAAAACAATGAGTGGGGGAGGGGCAGAGAGAGGGAGATACAGAATCAGACAAGGACGCCAAGCTCTGAACTGTCAGCACAGAGCCAGATACGGGGCTTGAACTCACGAACCAGGAGATCATGACCTGAGCCACTCAAGCACCCTGTGAACCAGTCTTGTATACCTGTAAATCCCATTTGTTTGTGAAATATAATCCTCTCTCTCTCTCTCTCTCTCTCTCTCTCTCTCTCTCTATATATATATATATATATATATATATTTGATTTTAATTTGCTAACATTTTATGATTTTGAATCTATGTCCATAGGAGATATTGGTATGTAGTTTTCTTTTATCATAATGCTTTTATCTGGTTTCGATAATACAGTAATGCTGTGCTCAGAGAATGATTTTGGAAGCACATCTTTTGCTTTTATTTTCTGAAAGAGATTGTGGAGAATTGGTATCATTTCTTCCTTAAATGTTTGGATGAATCTGTCAGTGAAACCATCTAGTCCCAGCTCTTTGTTTCGGGGGGGGGGGGGGGCTACTAATTATAAATTCAAGCTTTTTAGTAGATGTGGGGGTGCTGAAGTCATCGGTGTCTTCTTATAAGCATTTTGGTAGTTTTTGTCTTTCAAGGAATTTTCCATTTAATGGATATTATCAAACTTAGGGGCCTAGACTTGCTCATAGCATTCCTTTTTTTTTCTCATAGCATTCCTTTATTATCCTTTCAATATCCACAGGATCAGCTACTGTTCACTGATCTTCCATTGATGATAACGGTAATTTATGTTTTCTCTTTCTTCACGGTTAGCCTGACTTGAGATTTATTAATTTTAGTGATTTTTCAAAGAAGCAGTTTTGGAGTTTGTTGATTTTTCTCATTTGTTTCCACACTAATTTTTATTATTTCTTTTCTTCTGCTGGCCTTAGGCTTAAATTGCTCCTCTTTCTCTGGTTTTGTAAGGTGAAATGTTACGCTGCTAACTTTAGACCATCTTTTATAATATGTATTTAAGGCTATCAATTCTCCTCAAACACTGTTCACTAGACCTCATACATTTTACTAAGTTCTATTGTCATTTTCGTTTAGTTAAAAATATTTTTAGGGGCGCCTGGGTGGCTCAGTCGGTTGAGCGTCCGACTTCGGCTCAGGTCATGATCTCGCGGTCCGTGAGTTCGAGCCCCGCGTCAGGCTCTGTGCTGACAGCTCAGAGCCTGGAGCCTGTTTCAGATTCTGTGTCTCCCTCTCTCTCTGACCCTCCCCCGTTCATGCTCTGTCTCTCTCTGTCTCAAAAATAAATAAACGTTAAAGAAAAATTTTTTTTTTAGTATTTTTAAATGTTTCAAGACTTTTTGACTTGTGTGTTATTTAGGAGCATGCAGTTTAACTTTCAAATGTTTTGGGACTATCCAGCTATCACTCTCTAATTGATTTCTACTTTAATTTCATTGTGGCCTGAGACATACATAGGATTTGGGCCATATTAAATTTGATTAAGTGCATTTTGTGATTCGGGACATGGTCTACCTAGGTGAATATTCCGTGTGAGTTTGAAAAGAAAGTGTTTTCTGCTCTTCCTGGGTGGAGTGTCCTATAAATGCCAAATAGATCAAGTGGATTGATAATGCTATTTAGCATTAGTCTTAACTAATCCACAGCCTTAGAGATTTTCTGCCTCTCCAACCTATCATTTGTTGCAATGGAAGTGTTAATAGTAGCACTTTTAGTGGGGACTTGGGGGGCAAATGTGTTCTACCAGTTTTTTAGTCCTACCAGTTTTTAACTAACGTATTTTGGTACCCTGTTGTAAAGTGCATGCACATTAAGGGTTCTTATATCTTCTTGGAGAATGGACTCCTTTATCATATCACTTCTCGCTTGATCCATGATAATTCTGCTTCTTCTCAATCTAGGGACTAATATAGCTACTCCGGCCGTCTTTTGATTAGTATTAGCATAATAAATTTGTATCCAATCCTTTACTTCTCATATACCCTATTCTTTATATTTAAAGTGGAGGGTTTTTTTGGAGGTGAGTGCCTGGGTTGCTCATTAGGTTAATTATCCAACACTTGATTTCGGCTCAGGTCACGATCTCGTGGTTTGAGAGATCAAGCCCCACGTAGGGGGTCCGGATTCTCTCCCTCTCGCTCTCTCTGCCCCTCCCCTGCTCACTCAAGTTTTCTCAAAAGAAATAAATCAACGTTTTAAAAAATCGAGTGGCGTATTTGTGGACAATATATCGTTGGATCTTATTTTTGTATCTTCTCTGACAATCTCTTTCCTTTGATTGGTGTATTTAGATCTTTCTCATTTCAATTATTGATACAGTCAGTTATCATGTTTATAACTGTTTTCTCTTTGTTGCTCTTATTCCTTTTTTTTTTCCTCCCTTCTTTTTCTGCCTTCTCCGGCTTTAATTGAGCATTTAAAGTTTTTGTCTCTCGTGTTGTATTTGGGCTTCCCTAAATATGCCTCTTTACAAAACGTCTGTGTTTTGACAGTCTTTCAGCTAAAATCCTGTTATTATGCTGGAGCCCTGTTGGAGTGGTGGTAAACTACGGAGACTGAAGAGAATTTTACACTGCTATACTTAAATCTCCATATTTTATTGGGTCAATATCTCTGGGCTGTGAGTTTCACAAGTGTTCTTTAGCTTTTTTACCCTTCTTAGGTGAGACAGGACAGCTAGAGGGGGCCGAAGGAGCACTGCCCATTCCCCGGCTGTGATAAGATGTTGGTAGTCTTTTCTCCTGGAGAGAAGCCCAAGAATGCTCTAGGCTGGGGCTCCTGGGTGGCTCAATCTGTTGAATGTCCAACTCTTGATCTCTGCTCAGGTCACAATCTCACAGCTCATGAGTTCGAGCCCCACATCAAGCTCTGCACTGACAGTGAGGAGCCTGCTCGGGATTCTCTCTTTCTCTGCCTCTCCCCTGCTTGGTCTCTCTATCTCTAAAAATAACTAAATAAACTAAATAATAATAATAAAGAATGTTCTGGACAAATTTCTCAGTAGTTCATTCCCCCTCCTCTTGCCAGAGGCAAGATGGTATCTTTCTTGGCCCTTCATCATGAGGACTTAGTGGGGTTCCTAGAGATAAAACCCAGGAAAGTGTGGGAACCACCTAGGAAATGTTTTCCCCTCTCATGCTAGTATTCTCTGTCTCCAATGATTCATCAAAATTCCTATTTGTGTTCCTACTACTTTATCGTTCCAGTAGCTTCTACTGCAATTAAAGATTATATTACCAGTTATGCTCTACAGTCACTTGTCTCCCCATATTTCTTGTTTGTCTTGTCACCTTAGTTCTTGGATAGGTCCAAAACAACTCACTGATTTTTTCAGTTTCTTCAATTATTTTTTTTTAAAGATGAATATGATTACTCAGAAGCTCTTTCTATGTCAGAGCTAACACACTACATTCCTTTCAATGAAGATCTCACCACCAAGCAGGGTGGAAACCTAGTATATACCTGTCAAATTCCTTAACATCACACACACACTCGTCCCTCATAGGTTCCATAAACCAAATATTTAAAAAAAATTTTGGGGGGGCGCCTGGGTGGTTCAGTCGGTTGAGCGGCTGACTTCGGCTCAGGTCACGATCTCACGGTCCGTGAGTTCGAGCCCCGCGTCGGGCTCTGTGCTGACAGCTCAGAGCCTGGAGCCTGTTTCGGATTCTGTGTCTCCCTCTCTCTCTGCCCCTCCTCTGTTCATGCTCTGTCTCTCTCTGTCTCAAAAATAAATAAACGTTAAAAAAAAATTTTTTTTAATGTTTATTCATTTTTTTTGAGAGACGGAGCACGAGTGGGGTGGGCAGAGAGAGAGGGAGACACAGAATCCGAAGCAGGCCCCAGGCTCCGAACTGTCAGCACAGAGCCCAACGTGGGGCTCAAACTCACAAACCGTGAGATCATGACCTGAGCTGAAGTTGGACGTTTAACTGACTGAACCACCCAGGTGCCCCAATAAACCAAACATTTTAAGAAACCATTGATCTGGACTAGAGGAGGAATGAACCCACTCTTATAACAAATATTATCTAGATATGATGTACCGAAGTAGTTTGTGTCATTGATCACAACCAAATAAATTTCGGTTTCTGGAATGGCATTCACAAAATAAACTCATCGAATGGCTTAAGGCTGAGATCCTGATTTTTCTATCTGTGGCCTTGGTCAACTTTATTTAATATTTCTATGCCTCAGTTTATAACAAGTGTAAATTGGGGACGGTAATAATTATGATGTATGGTTTTGTGAATATTGAATTAGATGATATATTTAACAGTACAAAGTACTCAAGAATTTGGTTCCCATTTTTCACTTGTTCAACATTAGAAAGATGAATCCAACAGATATTAATTATAAATTTAATTATAACTATTTGAAAATAATAGTAATTCACTCAATATTAGTGCCAGACAGCTTAGGATGTTTTTGAAATCTGAAATTCATTATAAGAGAATACATTAACCAAGATCATGACCAAAACAAAAATAAAGGCTCTCCTATAATGCAGGACATATCAAACTACTCCTTCCTTGAAAACTTTTAAGAGACAACCTAATTGGAATATGGGTAAACACTTTAAAAGGAGGTTAAAAAAAATCCAAGTGGCCAATAATATGTAAATATTAAAAGAAATGTGCTCAATGTCATTAGTCATCATGGAAGTATAAATATAAAATACCAACAGATAATATCAAGGAATGGCAACAATGTAGAGCAACCGACATTCTCATACCCTACTAAGGGGTCTATAAGTTCCCAGACTCTGCTTGAGAAAGAGTTCCCATATACCTTTTACTCAGCTTCCTCCAATGCTGCCATCTTAAATAACCATAGTACAATTATGAAAACTAGAAAGTTGACAATGATACACTATTAACACAACTACCAAATTCATTTAAATTTTACCAATTTGGGGAGCCTGGGTGGCTCAGTCAGTTAAGCATCTGACTCTTGATTTGGGGTCAGGTCATGATGTCATGGTTTGTGAGTTCAAGGTTCACGTCGGGCTCCACACTAACACTGCGTAGTTGGCTTCGGATTCTCTCTCTCTCCTCCTCCACTAGCATCCTCTCTCCCTCTCAAATGAATTTTAAATAGATACATAAGTAAATAAATTTTACCAGTTTTTTCACTCAAATCCTATTCCTGTTCCAGGATCCCATATTGGATTCAGTTTCCATGACTTTTTCAATTCCTCCAATCTGAGGGAGCCCCTCAGGTCTTTCTTTCCTTGGCCTTCAGGACCTAGACACTTTTGAAGAACACTAAAGAATAGTGACAACACTACGAAAGACTACATTTGATAGAATGTCCGTCAATATGGGTTCATGTGATGTTTCCGCATGATTTTCTTGAGGCATGAAACACAGAGCTGTTGTAACTTTCTAGTGCATCTTCTGCAGGAATACGTGTTGTCAACATGTGTTTATTACTGGTGAGGGTCACTTCGATCAGTTACTCGTGCATCTGCGGCATTTTTCCCATAAGATTATTATTACCATTTGCAATTAATAAAGATTTTAGAAAGGATACCTCAGGAGCACATGCCCAAATGTGGTGGTAGTTGTCTCCAAAATCTAAAGAGGTCAGTCTCCGATGTGATTTCAAGGCTGTCCATATTTACCTCTATCATAGACATATAACCCACTGCAGAGCAATCATCTTTTTCTCTATCCCACGTATCTGGGAGCTCCTTTATTTTTTTTTTAATGTTTATTTATTTTTGAGACAGGGAGAGACAAAGCATGAACGGGGGAGGGTCAGAGAGAGGGAGACACAGAATCCGAAACAGGCTCCAGGCTCTGAGCTGTCAGCCCAGAGCCCGACGCGGGGCTCGAACTCACAGACCACGAGATCATGACCTAAGCCGAAGTCAGATGCTTAACCGACTGAGCCACCCAGACGCCCTTCTGGGAGCTCCTTTAGACCAGGATGTGACTTTCTCTACTTCCACAGCTTAGCATGGTCCTTAGCTTATTGAAGCAATCTCCTAGCTGAATGGCCATGGACAGCTTGTTACTCAACCTTAGCAACCAACTACCACACTGGGGCATGCTGTTCAGACCCATTTGCCAGCTAACTCAGAAGACTGCCACTTTTGAGTTCAAGAAAAGGCTTTGCAGCAGGCCCAGGCTGTTGGTTTGTGGCTTCCCTCTTACTAAGGTTTTATGAACCGGCATACTCAAGGTTACTTGAAAATACCTGTGGCGACTAGGGATTGTACATGAGGCCTGTGAAAATCTCCCTAAGGATAACTGTGAGAGTTACAGTTAATATACTCAATGTGCTTAGAACAGGGACTGGAACAAAGCAACTAAATCAATAAATATTAGCTTTTACTTATTATTGAAGGCACTCTCTAACACCTTGTAAAATGAATGGATGGATGAATCAATGAATAAGAGAAGGAAACAAACCATGAAGGCAAAGAAAAATGGTCTAGCTCTCAGGTGAGGTCTAGTAACTACACCAACGAAGTTCACAGGGCTGCATGCACTTGAAAACATCGGTGTTTAATTATATAAATAGGTTGGTTACATATCAGTGATTCTTAACTGGCAACACGATACGATGCATTGTAAGTAATCTTATACACTTATGCAGTCATGATTAGATTACTATTACTATTTTTACAGATTTCTGAAAAAAGAAAAACTGTATTTAATAATAATGCTTTCTATTTTTAAAAAAGCTTTTTTAATGTTTATTTGTTTCTGAAAGAGAGAGACAGAGTGCGACCAGGAGAGGGGCAGAGAGAAAGGGGGAGACACAGAATCCGAAGTGGACTCCAGGCTCCAAGTTGTCAGCACGGAGCCCAACATGGGACTCGAACTCATGAACCATAAGATCATGAACTGAGCCGAAGTCAGACGCTTAACTGACTGATTCACCCAATAATGCTTTCTTTTTATCCAAAGGCTCTGTTTACTCCATGGAATGAACTAGTTTTACCCCACTAGTCCCAGGAACTTGCTAGACAGCAGAAGCTTGATGCAGACAACAGAAGAAGCTTGTTTAATGTGTATTTATTTTCAATAGAGGGACAGAGAGTGAGCAGGGGAGGGGCAGAGAGACAGAGAGGGAGACAGAGAATCCGAAGCAGGCTCCAGGCTCCTACCTGTCAGCACAGAGCCCAACACGGGGCTCGAACCCACAAACCGTGAGATCATGAGCTGAGCCAGTCAGACGCTTAACCAACTGAGCCACCCAGTCACCCACAGAAGAAGCTTGTTAAGAGTGCAAAGACCAGAGATGTCTTTCGGAGCAGTGGTCTCAAAAGTAGGGTGCTCACACTCAAGGGGAATGCAATATGATCCAATGTGGGATCTGGAATTGGACCCTGGAGTAGGAAGTAAGGGGGAGGGAAAAAATATTAGAAATTCTAGTTATATCTATGTATGAATTATAAAGGAAGGAAAGAAGCTGTACCACTTTTTACTATGAGGCACCCGTACCCATTACCTAAGTCTAAAGTCAGGGACTGCACACAGGGGCGGTGCCTCCCACGATGGGTTACACAGCACAGTACGTTGCATTGGATTGCTGTTTGCACCCACACAGGTATTAAGACAAATGGGTCATATCAGCAAGTTTTAACTAAACGAACCCTCATATAGTGGTTAAAGGAGATAAAAGTACTTTCTGCCAGAAAGAGAGAGAGAGCATGCATGCGATCATGCATGACTGAACGTAGCACTAAGAATATGATCTCAAGCAAACAAAAATTTGAACAGCAAGGCTAAAATTGCTACTCTAATGTGAACTCTTTATTAGACAAAAGACAAGATAAAAAAAAAATGATGAGTTAATGTGACCTGCCGAGAAGTTAACATCCAACTAGCAGAATTAACAACGAGACTCTCTGAAGTATGGATTTGTATCTACTATTATTAATGATAAACCCCTTCAAAAGGGTCTATTTTATGTCACAGCCCTGATAATAGAGAATTTCAACTCTGACAGTCTTTAAAATCAAAGACATAAATGAGCTAAATCTTGAGCTAGGTTTGGATTCACTGTATTATAAGGTCACCCTGAAATTTCGAAATTATACAAATTTGTCACGAATTTCCTTAACTCTAGGAGTGACTGAAAAGACTCACTATGAATATAAACATTCCATTTAGCAAACTCAGGAAAAGTCTAAATAGCAACCACTAAAAAAATGGACAGCAAATTATAGTATTATCATATAATGGAATATTACGGAGACATTTAAAAGCACAGTCCTAACATCTATGTATGTATGTGGAAATATGCTTAAACATTCGTAAACAGGCACATTTTTCAGTGTATATATATTAAAATTGTAACTAAAAGGTTACTTATGGAATCATGAAAGCAAATAAAACTGGAAAACAGCTTATTGGTAAAATAAGAGACTATAGATGATTTCTATCATTATTATTATTATTATTATTATTACTACTACTACTACTTTCTCTCTTAAAATCATTGCCCTGTGGGTTTTACCCTTGAACCATTTTTCTGGTCACTCTATTCCCATTCTAGGCAAATTCATCAATTTCTGTGGATTCATTCACCGCAAGACTATATACTGATGATTCTGAAATCTGTTACTGTAGACGCCTCCCTATATATATATATATATATATATATATATATATATATATAACTTGGCATTTGGCATTCTTTTTTTTTATTATTACATTTATTTGTTTCTGAGAGACAGAGAGACAGAGCATGAGCAGGGGAGGGGCAGAGAGAGAGGAGACACAGAATCCGAAGCAGACTCCAGGCTCTGAGCTGTCAGCACAGAGCCCGACGCGGGGCTCAAACTCACAGACCATGAGATCATGACCTGAGCCAAAGTCGGACACTTAACCGACGGAGCCACCCACGCGCCCCTATATATATTTTTTAATGTTTATTTCCTTTTTGAGAGACAGTGAGGCACTCAAGTGGGGAAGGGGCAGAGAGAGGAAGACAGAGAATCTGAAATGAGGTCCGCGAGAACAGCAGGGAGCCTGATGCAGGGCTCGAACCCATGAACCACAAGATCATGACCTGAACCGAAGACGGAGGCCCAACCCACTGAGCCACCCAGGCGCCCCTCCCCATATTTTTCATCTCATTGCCTTATAAGGGGCTCAAGTGATAGGTCTAGACCTGCATTCATTTCTTACTATCCCTACCTCCTCTGTCTCCCTCCATCCCCCGTATTACCTGTTTCTCAGAAAAACAATATCACCCCTGTTCCCAGCCATCCTAGATTTCCCTTGATTTAAGTTCTCAAATCTAATCAGTCACAAACACCAGATAATTGCTCCTCTAGTATAGACACGGAATCCACCCTCCTGTCTACACACTCACCACCATTACCTGTATTACTGCAGTAATAGAATTACGCATAATCTCTGTTAGCACAAAGGACCTCATAACTAGTATCTCTACCTTCATACCTTTTCCACTCTAAGCCATATGGCAAACTTTAGCCAGAGCGATCTTCATGAAATGTAAATCCTGTGGCGCCTGGATTAGCGTTAAGCGTTAGCGTTAGCGTCAGCCGGTTAAGCGTCCGACTTCAGCTCAGGTCATGATCTCACGGTTCACGGGGTCGAACCCCTGTTGGGCTCTGTGCTGACAGCTCAGAGCCTGGAGCCTGCTTCAGAGTCTGTGTCTCAGTCTGTCTCTGCTCCTCCCCTGCTTGCACTCTGTCTCTCAAAAATAAATAAACGTTAAAAAAATTCTCAAGAAAAAGGTAAATCCTTATGTATCATACTGAAGCATATAGCCTACAGGATAGAATTTAAACAGCTCAGCCCAAGTTCTATGATTCAACCCCTATTCCATTATCAGCCTCCAAGTCCTCTCCACCACTCCCGGTTGGACTGCAGGCTCAGCCACTCTGCAAGAAGAAAAAGCCCCCCATAATTCGCTGTGACCTGGCAGCACACTTTCCTTTTTCCAGATGCGCTTCCCTACAACCCTTTACCAGAGTCACTCCTACTCATCCTACAGGGCTCCCTCGTCTCATTCCTCATTTCCCAGTTTGGGTTGGCTCCCTCTGTTCTTTGGTCCCAGAGCGTTCCGTGCTTTTATCCTCACGTTTAATACACTGCGCGTGCCCATTTACTTGTCTGGATTTCCCCACTCGAGGGAAAGTTCCTGGACAGGAAGAAGTGTTTGTTCTCCCTCATTCTCAGTGCCTCCCAGAATCCAGCACAGAGTCTGGCACATAAATAGAGACACACGAGGGAGTGGCGGTTAAGGTGGCAAGGAGCCTCTCCTTACTCTGAGGTTTTCTGAGCAATGGATAGGTTTTCCACACTCTGGACTCTTCCCTATGATGCCAGCGAGCAGGGCTACCATATGCTAACTTGAGAAGTAATTTTTCAGTCCCTACATATCTCCCATAACCCCTTCTTGTCTAGGCGCCAGGTCCTGAATGTTCTATGCAACCTCCAGTCCATTGTGACCTGTTCTAGACTATCACATTGGAAAACATCACCTATGATATACTGACAAAGTATTGATTTCCAAGAGAATTTCTTCTCATTGTTACCTCAAAAGAATAAATCCTGAATAGCACTATTTCAAAATGTTTGACAAGATGTATATTAGGGACAGGATGGGGGGAGGAGTGGTTTAAAAACAGTGCTCTAAATTCTTTATCAAATCTTCCACGGACTTGTGAGGTCCTTACCTTGAATCTGGGTATACTTGTGAATGCTTCAACCATTAAAACATCACTGAAGTAATACAGTGTGGCTTCTAAGCCTGGGTCCTAAAAAGCCATAAAGTTCTACCAGGCTCCCTTTAAACGCATAATTTCTGATCATCCCTCTTAGTATGCTGCTTTTTGGAGCTCGCCACTATGCTTTTAACCTGAGCCATAGGGCGCCTGGGTGGTTCAGTCGGTTAAGCATACGACTTCGGCTTAAGTCATGATCTCACAGTTCACGGGTTCAAGCCCCGCATCGGGCTCTGTGATGATAGCTCAGAGTCTGGAGCCTG
This sequence comes from Felis catus, assembly GCF_018350175.1. NCBI lineage: Eukaryota > Metazoa > Chordata > Mammalia > Carnivora > Felidae > Felis > Felis catus. Next base: position 38,199,629 of record NC_058386.1, read on the forward strand.
CTTCCAATTCCATCTCTCCCTCTCTCTCTGCCCCTCACCCGCTTGCAGTCTCCCTCTCTCACGCTCTCTTTCTCAAAAATAAAAAATCATTAACAAAAATTAAAAAAGAAAAAGAAGCTCAGCCACATGGAGAGGTCATGTGTCCTCCTCTGCTTGAGAGCTGCAGATAACCAAGGTCTTTGAGGAATTCTAGGCATGTGAGCAAAAAACCTTCCGGATGATTCCAGCCTCAGCCACTGAATTCACAGCTAGTCATGTAAATCTTCCCGACAGAGGCCCCAGACATGATGTGGCAGACAAACCATCCCCATATGCCCAGCATGAAACCCTGACACACAGAATCCCTAGGCATGACACATTTTTTTAACATCACTTCATTGGGGGTGCTTGCTGACATAGAAATAAATGCAACAATGGAGATGGAAATTTAGGAAGCAGGAGGCATATTTCTGTGCCCTCATATCACACTAAAAACATCAAATCTGACCCCATAAAACAGACTGCATAGAGTACCACACACACACACACACACACACACACACAAATTTATTTCAAAGGCTGTAGTGGTACGTTCTAGGTGACACTGAGAAATGGGCTCTCTAGCAAAGCCACAGGGAGGGAGGGAAAGACTAATGTGTAAGTTTGGCCAATTTTCAAGGTGTGAATACTCTACCCTAATCTATTCCAGCCACCAATATTTGCAAAATTCCAGAAAATTTACAACTCAGCTCTCATAAACCCAAAGAGAACAATCCAACACTGGGTCCACGACACCCTGGTGACTTGGTTGCCTCAGCTCATGCTCAACAATGCCATGAGATGTGACAAGAATCATGCTGGATCTTTGGAAGGCCTGGCAATCCATGGCTCTCTACAAGGAGTAACAATACAATGGGTTGGGTTCAGGTTCATTTGCCTGTGAGCCAGGTCATCGTCGTAATTTAGCAAACTCTCTTCCTTGGAATTCTGGAAATCCCTCCATAAAATCTTTATTAAAAAGCACTCTACTGGCAAGGGCCCCTCACCGTGGCCATACATCAGGCTCTAGCTGTTTGAAGTACACAAATGATACATCATGAAGGTTTGAGCAGTTTGCAAAACCTCCAGAAAGATCAGGGAGTTGGTTTGGATGCTACAAATGAGAAATAATAACTAGGAGACAAACCCAATCACATCACATGATTCCCCCAGCAGAAACTTCGCTAGCCTCCTCGGGGCGCCTGGGTGGCTCAGTCAGTTAAGCGTCCGACTTCGGCTCGGGTCACGGTCTCACGGTACGAGGGTTGGAGCCCCGCATCAGGCTCTGTGCTGACAGCTCAGAACCTGGAGCCTGCTTCGGATTCTGTGTCTCCCTCTTTCTGCCTCTACCCTGCTTGCTCTCTCTCTCTCTCTCTCTCTCAAAAATAAATAAACATTAAAAAAACAGGTTTTTTTAAGAAAGAAAATTCGTGAGACTCCTTGCCTGCCACAGCATCATAAGACACTGGACCTGCACAAAGAACCAAATGCCTTTGCGTCAGCTAAAACTGAGTTCAGATCTTGACAATTATACTGACTAGCCTTTCACACTTAAATAACTGATCAAAACCTATCAAGTCTCCCTTCTTCCATCAAATGGGTGCAATCCCCTATCAGACTGATTCGCTTCTGTACTTCCTCAACGTTACTCCTGTTCCCTTGTCTGTGGATTTCATTCCCACCACCTTTGTGGCCAATTGTGGCAGCCAGGGACGTTCACCATTCTTACTTCGCTTCAAAGATCTTGTGGGCACCCGACTCTTGGTTTAAGCTCTGGTCATGATCTCAAGGTTAGTGGGATCGAACCCCGTGCCGGGCTCTGGACTGAGCACAGAGCCTGCTTGGGATCCGCTCTCTTGCTCTCTCTCTCTCTCTGCTGCCCCTCCCCAACTCACGCTCTCTCCCTCTCTCTCTCTCAGAATAAGTAAATAAACTTAAAAAAGAAAAAGAGAGAGATCTTGCCCCTCAGTCACAAGGAGCACAGTTAGCTGGTGTCTCTGCCAACATGCATGCGAGGTTTGGGGCTGAGGCAGCTCCCAACCAATCACAGCGCACAGCAGGCTAGACCCTATGGGGGGGGGGGGGGGTCTGTCAGGTCAGTAGCAGGTTTGAGGCTTCCCACTGCTTGATCGCGCTCCTTCCTCCCTCACTTTCTACAGGAGGGAACCCCTACACACCTACTTCCATGTCACCGTCTGCCTCCCGGAAGACCCCACTGATACACTGATCGATTAGCGTGGCTCTGCTGCACGGAGGTAAGAAGCCACACTTTTCCAGTCTCTGACTCTTTCAGCCAATCCTGTAGTCAAGGGAAAGGCCACACCACAACACGCAGAACCTGGCTTCCAGAACAGCTGCTACAGGGGCTTGATTAAAACGACATACAGGTAGGAGGCCGTTTACACCTACCCCCTCCCAGAGCAAACGTGAACCAGTGAGAGGCAGCAGATGGAATAAGTCAGGCAAAATCCCTCCGATGGAATGTTCCAAAACAGGAGCTGTCCACCCAGCCTGTTCCAAGATGCCCCGTGCCCGTGCCTACGTGGACCTCGTGGGCGATCTAGCTGTGGCTCTTCAAGGCTCGTGGTGAGACAGTGGCCAGTATAGTAATAAATCTCAAGGCTTTGCTTCCTAGCCTTTCCTACCAATTTCCCTTTTCCCTCACTCTCCCTGCTCTGAGAATGCCTCTCCTAGAGAAAGCAAGTGAACACTAAATCCCGGCCCAAGGCTCTGTTTCCTAGGGACACCCAGATAATAAAAACACGATTTGCCTTACAGAGTTGTGAAAAAGGTTAAACTAGATGAAGCATGCAAGAGTCACTCAGTAACTCCTAGCTTAATCCTCATTTGGCTATCTCTCAACCGCAGGATAGGAGCTTTGAGCGGGAGAGCGGGAGTTTCAGAGTCCACAGAGAATGCCCGAGTCCTGATTCCAGCTTCCCTCGTCCCTGTCTGCCCTGAAATCCTGTGGAACGCGTCACCGCATGGCAAACTAAAGTCCAGCTCCGTGTGAAAACAAGCCTTCTCCATGCAGGGAGCCTGTGACAGGGCACACACAGTCACCCGGAATTATTGGAGGGCAGGAGAGTTTTCCTTCTGAGCCAGGGAACAGGCTTCTCGATTGATGGCCTTGTGCAGTTGGAGGAGAATCCTTTTAGATATGGAAATGCTCCGTGAATCCCCATGCTGAGTCTGTAAACCACACACAGCTGGTGAGGTAGCACATATACTTTTAGGAGAAATGATCTAAAATTAACATTTCCGCTAGTTCAAGCACTAGGAAGCCAAAGATTACTGTGCTTTCTAGAACAGACGGCTTGTACACTCAGGCATATGCTGTTTACATCTGTTCCTAATTGGCATTTGTGGCTCAGGTGCAGGAGGGCAGACAGTTAAGGAAAGAGCAGAGAAGTGTGTGCCAGCCCCTGGGTGCTGCAGACCTGCCCTGCCCCCCACCCCCTGGAGGAAAGGGTGATCCTGTCTCAGGACCAAGGAGCCCTCCATCACAGGGGACTTCAGAAAGGGTAGGCGAAAACCCCGAGGGACCGGACCATTACATCATCTGTGCTTTTGCAGAGCAATTATCGCAGCAAGATAAGTAGGGGGCCACGTTTTTAATTAGTCTTTTCCCCTCCAGCAATCTAGATAGAAGGCAACTATCAAAAAAAAAACAGAAAGAAAGAAAAGAATCAAGTAGTCCCCAATGCCAGTCTCACCCGAAGGACAGAAGCTCCGTGTTTTTCAGAACGAAACCCACGCACCCCCTGTCTCGCTATCCCTGGAGTTGCCCACATGATTCCTTTCAATCAAGCACCTTGGGTGATCCCGATGAACGCTACATTTTGAAACCTCAGATTTAACCGAACGGAGTTATCATCCAGTTGAACTTTCTACACGTAGCTGCCAGGAGAATAACACTGAATAGGGTTGCTTCGGGATAGACCACGTTCCCTCCTCCTTTCCTAGGGAGGTAAAATGGAGCAGACATCCCTGCCATGACTCCCTCCAGAAGGACGTGGAAGTGGCTTTTTTCCAAATTTCAGACAGGCTGGGCTCGGGGTTCCAGGCATCCAGGGCTGCAGAAGTGTAAGGGAGTATCTGGGAGCTTCACATTCACAAGTGGAGAAGCCATGTGGTTCCATCCCGGTATTTCCTTTTCTGGATAGTTCACAAATCTCTTTCTGAGAGCCATGGGGCTAACAAAGACATCCCCTTGACTTGGAGCTTTCCCATTCTGCTTTGCCTCTCCAAAGTCAAAGCCCTGAGATTGGGGAGGGTTTTCAACCGCGGTTTCTTCTCTCTAGATTTCACACCCCTGACCCCTTAGCACTCTGGCCAAAATCTGACTCTTCCTTCAATGCTACAGCATTTATCATACACAGCAGTATTATCGGCTGCACCACAACAACCCTCTTTGTGAGCTGGGTTCATACATGATTAATAGTGGGATGACACCAGTACAACATGGAATGCAGAAGCAGATTTGCCGGGAAGCTAATGAAGCTAAGATTTAGGGACCCTCAATTACATGGGCCCCTTCCCAGACCCTAGGAAGAACCCTAACATTGTGTTCCCATGGGAATATTTGCAGAACTGGCAAGGAGATATTATAACACGCCCATGAGTCCGTGAGGCAGTAAAATGAATGCAGGCATCCTGGTACCCAGCCAAGGGAAAAGCGAGTTGGAGATATATGTAGATTATGGAGAGTGGGCAACGTGGGTGCAGTGGGCAATGTGACCAAGTTAATGCTGATAGTCCTAGTATAACATGCAATACAGCATAGGAGTGGCTTGCAGGCATAGTCCTACTGCCCACTGTATCAACTTATGCTAGGTAATAAAATAAAGGGATAGTAAAATAAAGGTCCATATAGTTCTATATCATCACATGTGTAGATTCATACAACGATGACCACAATCAAGGTACAGAACCATTCCAATATCTCAAAGACCTGCCTAGTGCGACCTCTCTATTTTTTTAATGTTTATTTATTTTTGAAAGAGAGAGACACAGACAGTGTGAATGGGGGAGGGGCAGAGAGAGAGGGAGACACAGAATCTGAAACAGGCTCCAGGCTCTGAGCTGTCAGGACAGAGCCCAACGCGGGACTCGAACTCAGAAACCGTGAGATCATGACCTCAGCCAAAGCTGGACGTTCAACCTACTGAGCCACACAGGCACCTGTAGTGCCACCTCTTTAGATTCACTCCCAGCCCCCCCTTCCCCCAACAATCCCAACCTTGCCAGCTACTACTTTTTTCTCCATCCCTACAATTTTGTCATTTTGAGAATTTTATTTAGCCACAATTACATTAAGTTGACACGTTTCCTTAGGCTTCTCTTGACTGTGACACTTCCTCAGACTCCGGTTTTATGTTGTTTGTCATGTTGTTTTTTTATTTCAAGTTTTTATTTAAATCCTAGTTAACATATATGGTAAAACTGACTAGAAATGAGCGATTCTTCACTTACATAGAACACCCAGTGCTCATCACCAGTGCTCTCCTTAATGGCCATCACTTGTCTAGCCCATCTCTCACCTCCTTCGGTCAACCCTCAGTGTTGTTCTCTATAGTTAAGAGTCTCTTATGGTTTGGTTCCCTTTCTCATTTTTTTTTATCCCTTCCCCTATGTTCATGTGCTTTTTTTCTCAAATTCCACAGATGAGCAAAATCATATGATATTTGTCAGACTCTGTTTTTGATGACCTCGACAGTTTTGGGGAGAACTGGTCAAATAGAATGTCTCTCAATTGAGATCTGTCTGATGTTTTTCTAATGATTAGACAGGGGTTATGATCGCTAATCAGCCTTTTGGCTAGGATCAAGGGTAGACAGGGGTTATGAGTTTTGGAGAGAAAGACCACAGAAATAAAGTGACATTCTCATCACATCGCATCAAGATTCAATACTATCGACATGACTTATCACTCATGATATTAACCTTCATCTCCTGGCTGAGGTAGAATTTGTCAGGTTTCTTGACTATAAAGTTACCTCCTTTTCCCTTTTTTCCTACTGTAATCTTTAGAAGAAAGTGACTACACGCAGTCCATGCACAAGGAGTGGGGAGTTACGGCCACATCGCAGAGGGAAGGGTACCTACATACATTAATGAAATTTTCTGCATACGTTTATCAATTCTCCCCCATTTACTTATTTATACAGTCATGTATTTGTAGCATTATGGACTCAGGGATAGTTCTTTTATACTCTCAGCTCAATTCTATTTCACTTAATTGGTGGCTCAAAGTGTTCTGGCTTTGTCCACGGAGGAGAGTACTTTCACTTTCTTCTGTGTCCCTTTGACAGTAAAACCATTAGTGTGTGTGTGTGTGTGTGTGTGTGTGTGTGTGTGTGTGTGTGTTTGAGCACTTTTTTTCTCTCCGTCACTACAACATGCTGTAGGCTCATCTTGTATATTTCCTACTCACGTTCTAGAATAATTTCTCTGAAGAGTCTTAATTCCTTTTATTGAGGACGGTCTTAAAACCCAAGATCTTTGCTCCAAGTGTATGTGTTGATGTTAGGGTGTTTTATGTCTACAATCCTAGGACAGAATAAGAAAGTACATGTGGCTATAATTAATTTAATATTTCTATATGTAGCCACCTGTGTCTATATTAAGGTAAACACCAGTTCAAACCGATGTCTCCATAGATCATTCTAGCCTCCCTCCCCTTGATAATGTGTAACTTCCCATTCCAACAGACATCTGGCTCCTAACACTGGTGATCCCTTTACATAATTGTTCAATTCTAGCCTACAAGTATCCTGATTTCAGAATGACTTCTGAAATAAGAAACAATGTCATCAAGTGGAGTAGTGTTTATGTATACTTCCTTCTGCCTTGTGTCTTAAAGATTCCACTCACTTCCGGAGTCACTGACATTTTTCCTATTAAACACCTTGTTATTTAATTTCATATAAAATATGACATTCTTGGGGCACCTGGGTGGCTCAGTCAATCAAGCGTTCAACTTCGGCTCAGGTCACGATCTTGCAGTCCATGAGTTCGAGCCCCACACAGGGCTCCTCACTGACAGTGCAGAGCCTGCTTGGGATTCTCTCTCTCCCCCTCTCTTTTTGCCCCTGCCTTGCTCTCACACCCTTTCTCTCAAAATAAATAAGATGAAATGAAAAGAGATGAGATAAAATAATATAAGACAATAAGATAAAATAAAGTAAAATTTGATATTCTTGAAGGGAAGCCCTCCAAATTATATGAACTTCAGAACCCACAAAACATGTAGCTGTCCCTCATGGAAAAAAGCATACACAGACCACGACTTCTGCATGTAATGCTTTGAGCAACTGGAAATGAGTTTTTTCCACACTGAACAGGGAAGATGTAGCAATACATGAAGACCTTAAGAAAAAAACCTAGGGGCGCCTGGGTGGCGCAGTCGGTTAAGCGTCCGACTTCAGCCAGGTCACGATCTCGCGGTCTGTGAGTTCGAGCCCCGCGCCAGGCTCTGGGCTGATGGCTCAGAGCCTGGAGCCTGTTTCCGATTCTGTGTCTCCCTCTCTCTCTCTGCTCCTCCCCCGTTCATGCTCTGTCTCTCTCTGTCCCAAAAATAAATAAACGTTGAAAAAAAAAAAAAAAGAAAAAAACCTAAAAATCCTACAGAAGGCAATTCCTTTAGTGCAAGTGGCTCAGTGACTTCAGGAATTGCTCTAATGCAGTAGTTCTGAAGGCAGGTACAGAAGCTGCAAAGGCATTCATTTCCCTTCAGGTTGATAGAAAGTGATGAAGAAGTCTACATGCTGGATGAAATGTTTAATTTTGATGCAATATAATGTTGGATGAAACAGTTCTCTAGGGCCAATGTTGGAGGAGGAAATAGAAACTCCAATGTTCCAGGGAGCAAAAGGTTGACAAGACTGTAACGCCGGGTACACGTATCTGTGCAGATTTCTCTGTGCCAGTGTGTTATTAGTCTCGCACACTTATTTTTGATAGTTCTCTGGCTAATATTTGCCATAAGTTTTGGGTGGTATGCCTCGAGTCTATTTTGTCTCATAAACTGTTACTTTCAAAATGCAGTTTAAACACATGGTGTGATAGGGGCGCCTGGGTGGCTCTGTCCGTTAACCCTCGGACTTCAACTCAGGTCTTGATCTCAGGGTTCATGAGTTCAGGCCCCGCGTCAGGATCTCTACTGTCAACCAGGAGCCCACTTCGGATTCTCGGTCCCCCTCCCCCTCTGCCCCTCCCCAACTCGCCCCTGCGCACACGCACGCTTGCTCTCTCTCTCAAAATGAAACATACGGCATTATATAAGAAACTTAAGGTATTAGGGTTTAGTGCTTACTTCCCTGATGCTAAATCACTTAATTCTGAACTTCTCCTTCCTGGACAACTATTTTACCTCAGTCATTTTTGTAAACTGGGCAGGGAGCAAAGGGACTGCTGAATGGTTAAATATACATTATAATGTAGTTTAACACACCTCTGCCTGATTTCCTTTGGGTCTCACTGAGTTCTGTGCCCGTGGGCATGTACCTTTTTCTTTTTTTTCCCCCTCAACCACTCACCTTCACATTCTGGAGAGGTAAGGTGGCCTTCTGCCTTGACTTCCTTGAGATCTACCATCAGTAATTCAAAACCAAACATTTCATACATACCTGTCAATTAATAATTGATTTGGCTCAATATTTTCATGGCGGGCCCTGCTTCTATATTCTGTTTGCTGTCAGGTTCAGTGATGGCTGTGGGAATGCCTAATTTGTGGTGTCGGCCTGCTTGAAATTGTTTTATTCTGAGATAAAATTCCTTTCAGCCTGAACAACCAGCTGTAATAATAACAGCTTGGATTTGTAGAGCGGGTAAGTTTCCAAAGCACTGTCTCTAATACTTCCCATGACACGGAGGGTCAGACAGGTCAACCACCATCCCTGTCTTTATACAAGGTCCACAGTAGTTAAGAGACTTAGAAAACCATGAGTTCTTTCCCCACATCTGCCCTTATTTCTAACTTTCTGACTCTCTTAGTTTTTACTACAGTGATCGCATACTGCACATAACGTGACCATGGCATGAATTTATATCTCATTTAAAAAAAAACTCATTCTGGGGTGCCTGGGTGGCTCAGTTGGGTGAGCATCCCACTTCAGCTCAGGTCATGATCTCACAGTTCATGGGTTCAAGGCCCGCATCGACCTCTGTGCTGACCGCTTGCTTGGAGCCTGGAGCCTGCTTTGAATTCTGTGTCTCCCTCTCTCTCTGCCCTTCCCCCGTTCACGCTCGGTCTCACCCTGTCTCTCAAAAATAAATAAATAATTTTAAATTTTTAAACTATAAAAAATAAATTTAAAAAATTGTGAAAACTCATTCTTGGGGCGCCTGGGTGGCTCAGTCGGTGAGGCATCCGACTTTGGCTCAGGACATGATCTCATGGTTCTTGAGTTTGAGCCCCTCGGCGGGCTATGTGCTGGTAGCACAGAGCCTGCTTCGGATCCTCTGTCTCCCTCTCTTTTCTCTGCCCCCCCCCCACTTGTGCTCTCTCATTTTCTGTCTCTCTCTCACTCCCCCCACCCCAAGATAAACTTAAAAAAAAAAACAACTCATTCTCAAAGAGAAGGAACAATGCTTTTTAAGTAAAAAGTAAAATTAATTTTCAAGTAAAAGAATGGGGTTTATTTAGAAGTTACTTGACAATTTTTAGACCTGCTCTATGAAGCATCTTGATTTCAGAAATTGTTTAAAGTGAGGGTCAAACTTTCTAGAAAGCAAACCTGTGGCTTATTGATCAAAGCTCACACTCTGCCAGAGACGGCATCTAACCCAGACTTAGGAATGTCCTCAAGGCAGCCTTGCAAACTCGGACTGAAAACCGAGGATAGCTCATACAGAGCGTGTAACCCTCGACTTGAGTAAAATGTTACTCTGGAGCCTGTAGAGAGCAGAGCTATTCAGCCTCCTAGCATTCATCTCTATAGAACGAGAATAAACAATTCTGAGTAGGTTTCACTATACCTATGAACTACCAGAATGATGGGCAGAACACTGCCAGCAGATTCTTGCTGAAGACAGGGAAATCGCTAAAATATAAAAGTACCAATAAGCTGGGATAGATTCGTGCTGAGGCTTCACCTTAAACCACATCTCCTTCGGTGCCGGCCTTGATGGGACTGCCCAAGAAAACCTTCAATTTCAGTTATGTGAGGCACCGGTTACTGACACTCGGTCCGTCAGATACTGTTGATTATAAGATATATTAAACGTACAATGGTATGTCCGGAAAAAATAAGAAACACTCCCTTACATGTAACATACTAGCTGTTGTTGGCTGTTGTTGTTTTTAAGTTTATTTATTTATTTTGAGAGAGAGAGACAGAGAGAGAGACAGAGAGAGAGAGAGAGATAGCAGACGAGGAGCAGAGAAAGAGGGAGAGAGAATCCAAAGGAAGGTCCGCTCTCTGTTGTCAGTGCAGAGCCTGACATGGGGCGTGGAACCCACAAACTGTGAGATCATAACCTGAGCTGAAATCAAGAGTCAGACACTCCACCAAATAAGCATCTAACTCTTGATTTTGGTTCAGGTCATAATCTCAGGATCCTGAGATGGAGCCCCCCATAGGGCTCCAAACTGAACATGGATCCTGCTTAAGATTCTCTCTTTCTCCCGTCGGCCACCTCCCCTGCTTGCTCACTCTCTCTCATATAAAATAAATGAAATAAAGGGGTACCTGAGTGGTTCAGTTGGTTAAGCATCTGACATCGGCTCAGGTCATGATCTCGCGGTCCATGAGTTCAAGCCCTGCATCGGGATCTGTGCTGACAGCTCAGAGCCTGGAGCCTATTTCAGATTTTGTGTCTCCCCCTCTCTCTCTCTCTCTCTCCCTGCCCATCCCCCACTCACAATCTGTCTCTTTGTCTCTGAGAAATGAATAAACGCTAAAAAACTTTAAAAAAAAACACAAACTGATTCACAAACTTGAAAGGGTAAAAAATGCCTACTGAGAATTGAAAATAAAAAAAAACTCGGTAGTTGTTGAAAGAACAGCTGAATTAATATTACTTTCGAGGGCTAAAACCTCAAAGAGCTCAGATTCTGGTCTCGTTTCTATTTGTTGATCAACAAGAATCTTTCTTTGAGCCATAGTTTCCCTCTACAGCCATCCTCGTTTTGACTGAAAGGGTGAAAGAATTGGTAAAGTTTTAGAACTCAGGAAGCAAGGGAGCCAGGGGGCTCTGAGGATCTCAGCAGCAAAAATTTAATCCCAGCTCCAGCTACACAATAAATCAGCTTTAAACACCCCCGACCCTGTGCCACCGATCTCAAGTTGCAAATCTCAGGACAGCCCTATTCACCCAGCGGGGCTCATGAGTGAACCCCTAGGGTGGGAGCATTTGGAACAGCACAACATAAAATCTGACCAGCCCCATGACACATGCTGGGGGATAGTTCCAAGGGAAAAGTAAGGTGGTGCTATTACCAAAAGAAGATGGGGGGGGGGCCTGGGAGGCTCAATGGGTTAAGTGTCCTACTTTGGCTCAGGTCATGACCTCACAGCTGGTGAGCTAGAGCCAGGAGTGGAGATCTGTGCTGACACCTGAGAGTCTGGAGCCTGCTTCGGATTCTGTGTCTCCCTCTCTCTCTGCCCCAACCCTGGCTCAAGATCTATCTCTCTCTCTCTCAAAAATAAATAAACATTAAAAAAAAAAAAAAAGAAAGAGAGAGAGAGAGAGAAAGAAAGAAAGAAAGAAAGAAAGAAAGAAAGAAAGAAAGAAAGAAAGAAAGAAAGAAAGAAAGAAAGAAAAACAGAAATTGGGCCATTGTGCAAATTAGAAAAAGATGCCCTTCTAGGTGGATACAGTAGGAAAAAAACACCTGTTCTCCATCCTAGAGGCAGACGATTCAGCCCCAACTAAGGCCTTTAGGCGGCCACCATGGTGCAACACACAGATCGCACAGATGTAGACAATGGCCATTAGAAAAAAGGAAGTCAGATGCCTCCTACTTCTGGATGCTCTGTCAGCATAACTTGGGTCACGTCACATGGTGCATCCTAAGTACTGGTTGTCTCAGTCTACTCAATTTCCTAGTCATTTGCACTAAACACTTTTCTATGTATCTTGTTCTCCTTTGTCAAACATACTTTCCCCTTTAATCTTTGAAAACCTCTGGGGATCCAAATCACCATGTCAGTCATAACTCCTGGACCATAGATCAGATTAACGGTTTCTGATCCACAGACCCTTTCTTTTTTTATTTTCAAATCAATGCTTTTTGTGACTTTCTCCTGGAGCAAAGATCAGCAAAATGTACACTCTTGGATGACAAATCAGGGCTTCTCAATGCAGTTTTACCCTGGAGCCTACTGCTCAGTGACAGTGTCCCATGTGACCATTTTGACCATGCAGCATGGGCATCAGTGACCAAAGTTGAACAACCAGGGTTAGGGGGAGTGACTGAAAGAGGACCTGTAAATTCATTCTTCACTATTAATATAGTGGCCTTTGCCTTGGTTCGTATTTGGACGGACACAGGTGCAAAACATGGGTGGATAATTTAATGCGCCTAAATTTTCATTTCCCATATCCATGTAATGCAGACAATAAATACTTCCCATCCAGAGAAGACTGTGATATCACTCAAAGAGCTCATGTAGGTGTGCCTGAGGGCTCTCTAATGAAAGTCACAGGCTTCCCCCGCTGGCTCTTGCCTATGTGCTGGAAATTAGATTCCCTTTCTAGAAGCATCTGTTTTTTAAGTTTATTTCTTTCTTTTGTGGGGGAGACACAGAGCGAGAGGGAGAAAGAGCTTAATCCCACAAACTGTGGCATCATGACCTGAGCTTAAGGCAAGAGTCAGAAGCTCAACTGACTGAGCCACCCAGGAGCCCCAGCATGTTCATGAAATGGTTTGACAATAAAAGGAAATAATATGCACATTACATACACGGATATGTAAATTCAATACAGACTAGATGTACTAGAAGCGTAAGTTTAACTAGTTATCTAATTTATTCTACAAATATTTGTGAAGCACTTATTACATACCAATATAGTGCTAGGGAAACCAAAATGAAGAAAATTTGTCTCCCACAATTAAGATATTTCAATTCTAGCAAAAGAAACTCATGTGTGAACAAAGACACAAAAATGCAGTGCTCTATGGGTCCAGAGGACAGGCTAATTACCTGTAAGAAATGTCCAGTAGGATTTTTCAGAAGATTTGAACTTTGAAATGGCCTTCGATTATTTCTTTTTTTGTAATTTTTTCTTTCATTCTTTATTTATTAATTTTTGAGAGACAGAGCGTGAGCAGGGAGGGGCAGAGAGAGAGAGGGAGACACAGTATCTGAAGCAGGCTCCAGGCTCTGAGCCATCAGCACAGATCACAACGCGGGGCTTGAACCCATGAACTGTGAGATCATGACCTGAGCCGAAGTCGGATGCTTAACCGACTGAGCCACCCAGGCGCCAGGAAATGGCCTTCAATTTTGTTGTCACCATGCAGAGACGCGGTGGGGGTGGGGGGGGTGGATTCAAGGCTGAGACAGCACAATGTGTCACATTGCTTCGGCATGAAGAGAACAAGAGTAATGACGAAATGAAGGGAAGTGTGGTAGCACTGTGGGAGATAAGATTGATGGGTAACCTAGATTGAGTTTCCTGGAAGCAAATCCCACGAGGAGGATTCGTGCTCAAGAAATTTATGGGGTGCCTGGGCGGCTCAGTTGGTTAAGCCTCTGACTCTTGGTTTCGAGTCAGGTCACAATCTCACGGTTTTCATGAGTTCGGCACCCGCAGGGAGCTCCTAGTCAAGAATGCAGAGCTTGCTTGGGATTCTCTATTTCCCTCTCTCCCTGCCCCTCCCCCGCTCACGCTGCTTTAGTCTCTCTAAAAAAGATAAATAAATAAAGTAAAAAATTATATATTTATTCAGTACATGCTTCCAGGAGGAAGCAGTAAGGCAGAAGTAGTGGGATCAAGGCAGAGACAGCCGGCAAGGCAAGCAAAGGCTTGATTTCAGGCAAGGGTCCATGGAGGATAGCTTCCACCTGGTGCTTCAGGGCAGTTCTAGAAGATGAGTCATCCCTCCAAATCGTCTCACGCAAAGGCAAAGAAACAGACCTTCATCCTTCGGCACACAACAGTCCAACTGACTGAGGAGGACATGGGGACATATAAAATCTCAGATACATCTAGCTCTCTGTTTCTGCAGCACAAGAAGGTCTGCTAGGCTGACAGCACAGCCCGCTGAAGCAAAGTTAGGGGTGCAAGGTTTTTTTTTTTTATGTTTTCATTTTAGAGAAAGAGAGAGCAAGGGAGAGGAGCAGAGGGAGACAGACAGAGAGAGAGAGAGAGAGAGAGAGAGAGAGAGAGAGAATCTCAAGCAGGCCCCCAGCTCAGCGCAGAGCCTGATGAGGGGCTCCATCCCTCCACGCTGGGACATGACCTAAGCCAAAATCAACAGAAAATGCATCACCAACTAAGCCACCCAAGCGCCCCAAGGATGCAAGCTTTTAGACACAGAACACACACCAAAGGCAGAAGAGTGCCAAGAAGTAGTAAAAGGTCCCACTGACTGTCAGTATAAACCACTCCCCTTCAAAATGCTTCTCCTCACATGCCTGCCACACTAATTTTTTACAATGACAAGTACCTCCTCAGGCTCTTTAAGTTGACATCTGAACTTTTACTGAATTAAGATGACATCTAAAAGAGGAAAGCATTGGGGTGCCTGGGTGGTTCAGTTGGTTAAGTGTCCAACTTCGGCTCAGGTCACGATCTCACGGTTCATGAGTTTGAGCCCCGTGTTGGGCTCTGTGCTGACAGCTCAGAGCCTGGCCCTGCTTTGGATTCTGTGTCTCAGTCTCTCTCTGCCCCTCTCCTGCTCATGGTCTGTCTGTCTGTCTGTCTGTCTCTCTCTCTTAAAAATTAAAATAAACATTAACAAAAACTTTGAAAAGAGACAAGCAATTAATCTAATACCTAAGCTACACAAATACATTACAGAAAAGGGAAACTATAGACCAGTATCTCTCATGAATGATGAATGTAAAACTATTCTTCAAAATAATACCAAATTATTTTGGTGCATGGTTGGCTCGGTCGGTGAAGCATGCAACTCTTGATCTCAAGGTCATGAGTTCAAGTCCCACATTGGGTGTAGAGAATACTTAAAAAAATAAAAATCTTAAAAAATTAATAATACTACCAAATCAAACCCAGCAATATATAAAATGGATAATATAGCACAACCAACCGTGGTTCATATAGGAATACAAAGCTGGTTCAATATTTGAAACTCAATCATTGCATTCACCACATTAACTGGCTAAATAAGAAAAGATATCTGATTATGTAAATAAATATAGAAAAAGCATTCAAGACAATACAACATCAATTCATGACACTACAAAGCAAACCAGAAACACAAAGAAACGTCCTAAATCTAATAGTGAATCTACAAAAGAACTACCCCTAACATCATACTTTATGGTGAGAGACTAAATACAATCCCTTTAAAATCAGAAACAAGGCAAGGATGATCTCTCTCACCACTCCAATTCCACAGAGTACTAGAAGTCCTAGTTGATGCAAAAAAGACAGAAAAGGGAAATAAAAGGCATGCAGATGGGAAAGGAAGAGCTAAAATTTTCTTTATTTGAGACAATATAATTGATGATGTCAAAAGTCCTAAAGAATCTACAAATAAACCCTGCTGTAACTAAGTGAATTTAGCAAGGCTGCAAGATATAGGTTCCATATACGACAGAAAGTTGTATCTTTAATGTTTATTTATTTTTGAGAGACACAGAGACAGAATGCGAGTGGGTTAGGGGCAGAGAGAGAGAGGGAGACACAGAATCCTAAGCACGCTCCAGGCTCCGAGCTGTCAGCACAGAGCCCGACGTGGGGCTCAAACTAACGAGCTGTGAGATCATGACCTGAGCTAAAGTCGGATGCTCAACCGAATCAACCACCCAGGCACCCCAGGAAGTTGTATCTTTAAATGCCACAAACAAAATACTGAAATTAAAATTACACACCATTTGTAATATTTAAAAATGAAATGCTTAAGTATTATAATAGATTTTCTGATGTGTCACCTTGCCTAACCTACAGTTCCCAGAGATTCCATCTAGTTGTTGCTATAAAAGTATTGTAAGGATTTAAATACTGGGCACCTGTGTGGCTCAGTCCAACTCTTGATTTCCGCTCAGGTCATGATCCCCCGGTTGTGAGTTCAAGCCCCTCATCAGGTTCCACTCTGAAGGTGCAGAACCTGCTTGGGATTCTTTCTTTCACTGTCTCTCTGCCTCTCTATCTCTCTCAAAATTAAATAAATACACTTTGAAGAAGAAAAGATTTAAAGTCCATAATCAGTTGATTTTAAGTAAGGGAGATTATTCTGGGTAATCTAGGAGACCCCGATTTAGTCCTAGGAAAAGCCTTAAGAGGTAGGCTAAGGCAGGGCACCTGGGTGGCTTAGTCAGTTAAGCATCCAATTTTGGCTGAGGTCAAGATCTCAAGGTTTGTGGGTTAGAGCTCCAGATCGGCCTCTATGCTGATAGCTCTTAGCCTGGAGCCTGCTTCAGATTCTGTGTCTCCCTGTCTCTCTGCCCCTTCCCCATTCACGCTCTGTCTGTCTGTCTGTCTCTCTCTCTCTCTCTCTCAAAAATAAATAAACATTAAAAAAAACAGAGCTAGGCTAAGGCTTGAGAAGGAGAGATACAGAGGAAAAAAAGCCTACTTGTGAACATACTGCTGGTGATCTTCTCTTCCTGACCAGCTCTCACATCCACAAGAGCCAATTCATTGTAATAAATCTCAGTAGATAGACAGATAGGTAGATAGACAGATAGACAGACAGACCCTCCTACTTATCTTGCTTCATGGTGAAACACCGACTAATGCAGGTATAAACCTAACAACACATATTCTATAGGATCTGTATATTGAAAACTAAAACAATTGAGAGGAATCAAAGAAACCCTAAATAAATGGAGAAATACATAGTTCATGAGTTGGAAAGGCCCAGTATTGTAAAGATACCAATTCTCCCTAATTTGATCTATAAATCCAGCACAATTTTTGTGGGGAATAAATTTAGGAATTCCCTGAGTTTGCACCGATGGGTTAACAAGGCATAAAGAAATAGAAAGCCACAGGAAGAACGCATCCAAGATTAGGTAAAACAGATTAGGTCAACAGGGCAAAGGCCCCCAGTATAGGACGACATATGTATAGGAATAGAAAGTCTCAGGATAAAAACATCCAAGATGAGGTAAAGGAAGGTTAGGTATTCGGGGTGGAAGTGCCCCCCAACTTAGTACAACAGCAGAAAGCTGCTTTCACAGGAAGGAAGGACCAAAATACATAAGCACTTAAAGAGGGCTATAGTCCACAGCAGGGCAGAGTTGCCCAGAGGGGAGCTAATTAGCAAAAGAAAGGTGCCTTGTTGACCCTCAGGTAGCATGGTCTTTCTTTCTAGTCCCCTAGGCAAGTTTAGACAAACAGATGTGGTGCCTCAGGCCTGCTGTAAACAACCATCTGTCCAGCACCAGGATTTTGGTTTGTATTGACCCAAATCCCTAACACTGCATATCTTCAAAACCCCCTTTCTCTCACACCCATGAGTATTAATGTTCACGGATTCATTGTCTCTTTGTGCACATCCATCACGCTTGCAAGCCCTCTGATCCTAATAAAAATGGAGCAAGAACCCCTACTCTGGGCTCTTGTCTCCTCCAGGACATCAGCCTGTCTCTCATTTCAACCCTGCGTCCACTCTTCCTGGACAAGAGAGAACTCCAGACCCAGAGTCCACGAAAAATCTTCATCAAAATACAGAAAACATTTTTAGACTCCAAAAGGCTGATTCTAAGATTTCAATGAAAAGAAAAAGAAACTAGAATACTCACAGAAAATCTGAAAAAGAACAAAGCGGAAGGATACCCATTACCAGATTTCAATTCTTACTATAAAGCTACAATACTCACAGAAGTGTACTACTGACAAAAAAGGTAAACACAGAGATCAGTGGAACAGCCCAGAAATAAGCCCACCCAAATACAGTCAATGTAGATTTGACAAAAGTTCAAAGGCAATTCAATGGAGAAAGTATACATTTTTCAACAGATGTTGCTTAAACAATTGGCTGTCCATATGCAAAAACACGAACCACAACACATACCTCACACTATATGCCAAATATAACCCAAAATGGACCACTGAACTAAGTGTAAAATGTAAAACTATAAAACTTCTAGAAGAAAGCACAGGAGAAAATCTGTGTGACCGTGGTTATGGCAATAAAATTTTAGATACAACAGCACAAGCATTATCTATGAAAGGAAAAATTTAATAAATTGAACTTCGACTAATTAAAATTTTACTCTTTGAAAGACACTGTTAAGAGAATTAAAAATGAAGCAAGACAGGGGTGCCTGGGTGGCTCAGTCGGCTAAGCCTCCAACTTCGGCTCAGGTCATGATCTCAACAGTCCGTGAGTTCGAGCCCCGCGTCGGGCTCTGCGCTGACAGCTCAGAGCCCGGAGCCTGTTTCAGATTCTGTCTCCCTCTTTCTCTCTCCTCCCCCACTCATGCTCTCTCTCTTCTCAAAAATAAACAAATGTTAAAAAAAAAAAATGAAGCAAGACACAGATTGGGAGAAAATATTTGAAAATTAAATATCTGATAAAGGACATATCCAGAACATAAAAAGAGCTCTTAAAATTTAACAATAAAGAAACAAGCCACTTAAATAAAAACAAAGAGTTGAAAAGATACTTCATCAAGGAAAATTTAAGTAAGATAAGTAAGCACATGAAAAGATGTTCAGGATCATTTGTCATTATGGAAATGACCATTAAAATAACGACATTACTGGGGCCCCTGGGTGGCTCAGGTGGTTAAGCAACTGACTGTTGGTTTTAACACAGGCCATTATCCCTCAGTTCATGGGTTCGAGCCCCACGCCTGCTTGTGCTCTCTCTCTCTTCCAAAAATAAATAAATAAACTTAAAAAAAATGACTTAGTATACATTAGAATGGCTAAAAAAAAAAAAAAAAAAACCCTGACAATAAAAGTGTTAGCAAGGATGGAAAGTAACATGACCTCTCGTTCATTGCCGGTGGGAAATCAAATAGTAACGTCACTTTGGAAGACAGATTAGCACTTGCTTATATAGTCATACATAGATCTGCACTATGATCCCGCAACTGCACTCCTAGATATTGCCAAGTGAATTGAAAATTTATGTTCATGCACAAACCTACACGTAAGTGCTTTACCAGCTTTTCACGATCTCTAAAAACTGCAAGCGACCAAATCCCCTTCCATAGGACAATGGATAAGCAAACTTTAGTGCATCCATACGATGGAATACTAGCCACTGACGAGAAGGAATGAATTCTTGACTCACACAACAACATGCATGAGTCATAAATAAATTTTGCTAAGTGAAAGAAGCCAGATGCAAAAGGATACATAGTATATAATTAACATTTATAGAACATTCTGGAAAAGGTAAAGCTATATAGCAATGAAAAACAGAACAAAGGACACCAATATTTAGAAAAGGGGGAATAGATAACTACAAAGGAAGTGCATAGGTGAATTTTTAGGGAGGCACCCTGGAGCCATGTCATATCTCACCGAACAGAGAAAAAAGTTCAAAAGAAGCTATGGAAAGACAAGAACGAATCCTGTGGCACCGCAGTAGAGTTAGAGACATTAATCCAAATTCACGTTTAGCTTAATGTATATGCAAATAGAGAGAAAAATCATTATACATGGGTGTACATATACACGGGTAGTATACGTACATATATTTGCCAGCTCATTCTCCTGGAAGGGCCTAGAAGTAGTGATACCCCAGTAGCAACGAGGCCAGCCCGTCAGTGCCCACATTTTCTTTTTCAAATACCATTCTTTAATAAAAAAAAAAAAAAAAAAAAAAAAAAAAAAACGGGGCTCCTTGGAAAAATACATGATTCTGGGACTCAGAAAGGAAATACACAGGCTGAGCCTGAAACATTCGGTATTGATAGAAAGAAAGGAAGTGCTCAAAGGAATAAACGGATCGGTGGTGTTTATGAGAAACAAGAGCCAAGCTGAAAGGGCTCCCGATGGCCAAAGCTGGAACGTATTGAGTGATAGAATAAATAAAGTAATACTGGGTTATAACCCAAGTAAAAAATAAATATTCTGGAAACAAATGGAGATGAACCAAAGGAGAACAGGTAAAGGCTATACGAAGGGAGGCGACCATCACTTGGATTTGTGTTTGGGTGCTACCGTCTTGGCATATATTCAAAGGCAGGTGGAGAGGTGGCAAAGCTTTATATGGAAAAAAGAGGGAGGCTTCAGGGGTGCTTTGGCTGGAGGTAGACTAACTAGAAGTGGGTCATCTTTTGTGATGGGTGAGGGATTCACAGTTGGCTTCCTCTGGTTAGTCCTAAATGAGGAGTAGGGACAAAAATTAGGGCAGCTAGCAGTTATTCCTCAAGTCCTGGCCATTTAGGGCTGACTGTTGCAAGAATTGTTACTTGGCTTCCTGAATTATTGCTGGAAATAGCAAATCGACTTCCTGCAGGCCCGATGTATAGACAGCAGGCTGGCTTTCTGAGCTAATTAGTGTAGATAATGGGTTAGTTTGTGGGTCAGAGTTTGTTTTTATTCTGTTTTCTTTCGTTTTTGTTTTTCGTATATATCGTCTGTCCATTGTCGATTTGTACATCAAGCCCCTGAATATACATGAGTCCAGGGGTGCCTAGGTGTCTCAATCAGTTAAATGTCTGACTTTGGCTCAGGTCATGATCTCATCGTCATTGTTTTCAAGCCCTGCATCAGGCTCTGTGCTGACAGCTCAGAGCCTGGAACCTGCTTCACACTCTGTCTCCCTCTCTCTCTGACCCTCCCCTGCTCACACTCTGTCTCTCTCTCTCTCTCAAAACTAAACATTAAAATATATGTATATATGCATGAATTCATAATATGTAAATAAATTATTGAAGAAATATGAGGCACAAAGGTCAAATCTTCCCGCAGAACATATGGAGATGGTCTCACCTCCAGGATGTAGACATAATCCCTTCACCCTTGAGTGTAGACTGGATTTGGTGACTTCCTTCTAACAAATATGAATTCAGAAATGGAACATAGTAGCATCATGGTGGACAAACTTGGCAAGCACTGCTTTGGCCAGATAACTAAGATTAACATTATTAAGTTATGTTATGCTGATTCCATGTACCCTCAATATGATGTTTACATAAGGGCACTTTACTTCTGTGGTCTTTGTCTCCAAAACCCATAACCCCAATCTAATCAAACACCAGAAAACTCCAAATTGATGGATATTCTAAAAAATACCTGACCAATACTCTTCAGAACTGTCAAGGTCATTAAAGCAAAGGACCTACCCGGGAGCTATCACAGATCAGAGGAGATTAAGTAAGTAGACAAGACAACTTAGTGTGATGTGGTAACATAGATGGGATCCTGGAATGGACAAAAAGACATTATATCTTTAAAAGGAGGAAGAAAGAGAAGCCTCTGGGTGGCTCAGTCAGTTGAGTGTCCGACTTCGGCTTAGATCATGATCTCGTGGTTCGTGAATTCGAGCCCCACGTCGAGCTCTGTGCTGACAGCTCAGAGCTGGGAGCCTGCTTCAGATTCTGTGTCTCCGCCCCCCCCACCCGCCCTCTGCCCATCCCTCACTTGTGCTCTGTCTCTCTCTCTCAAAAATAAATAATAAACATTAAAAAAAATTTTTTAATAAAATAAGGAAGAAAGAAAGAAAATGAAGACAAGAAAAAGACTGAGGTAATTTGAATCAAATATAGAATTTAGTTATTATTTCTGTTAACGTTAAATTTTCAGTTTTCACAAATGTATCATGGTTACGTAAATGTTCACATTTGCAGAAACTAGTCAAAGGGCAGACAGAAACTCTGCACTCTCTTTACATCTTTTAGGTAAATCTGAAAGTATTTGAGGATAAAAAGTTTATTTGCCAAAATAATATGTGGCTCTTCAGGTACTTTTGCAGTTAACGTTTAAACTTTTCCATCACAAGTTTAAATGTCTGCCAAAGATATAATTTCCAACATATTGTAAATATTGTTATTTTAAATTAAAACTGTCACATCACTCAAAAGAATATAAATACCAAAGCAATTTGAACCACGATCTTCAATTTAAAATATACATGGACAAGCTCTTCCCTGAACTGTCAGAAATATTAAATTATTCCTTATTCTCCTTGAACTCATATTTCCAAATTACTTCTCCTTCATAATTTAATCCTGTTGAGATACATTTTGATGCTTTAAAGTCCCACCGATTACCCTAACATACCTCTCTGCAATAACAATGTGTCTATAAATGAAAACTTTAATATTTAAAATGCCTCCTGACCTTCAGGCTTGAGTGTTGATTTTAATTAGACTTCGTTCCAGAAGAAATGTTTATTAGTAACACATGTTTGATCAAAATACACTCTATTACAGAAATTGGAAAATGATCAAACCTGAAAAGCAGTTATATATTGGGAAGATATAGCTGAATGGAAACAACAGAAGTTTAGTTTTGCCGTGGGAGAAGTTTTGACTCCAACATTTGGAAAGATCCCTGTATTTGTTACCCAGGAAGGTAACGCTCATGGAAAAGGCTCCTAACATGGTTCTGACTGAGTGAGGGGGAGGCCTTTCTTTTGTGACATAGAATATAGGTCACTGTGAAATAAAAGGGGAGTGTGGAAATTGAGCTTGATCCCAACTGCATTTTCTCACAAAAAAAATGTAGAAAAGAGGGGCTCCCAGGTGGCTCAGTCGGTTGAGCGTCCCACTTTGGCTCAGGTCACGTTCTCGCAGTTCACAGGTTCGAGCCCCGCATCAGGCTCTGTGCGAACAGCTCAGAGCCTGGAGCCTGCTTCGGATTCTCTGTCTCCCTCTCTCTCTCTGCCTCTCCCCGCTTGTACGCTCTCTCTCTCTCTCTCTCTCTCTCTCTCTCAAAAATGAATAAACATTTTTAAAATTTCTTAAAAAAAGAAAAGAAAATGTAGAAAAGAGTAAATATGGAAGTTTAGGATTTATAAAGAGATCCCCTTAAAACCATCCATGCCTGTGTCCCCCTTGGAAAGCCTGCACATAGCCCTGGGAGTACAAATCCCCCAGTCTGAAAGCCACCATCGTGAGAATCCTCAAAGGGATGGAGTTTATCCTACGGCCAAAGCAGAAAAATTAGAGCTATCAAGCCAAAAAGATTCTGTGCAGTAGAAAAATCTTGCAACAGCCCCTATGTGTGAGCACAGCCCTCTTCCAAGGCAGGTTCTTATTTACCAGACAGTGAGACCCATTAAGTGGTAATCATCTCCCCAAAGAGCCTTGTCCCCAGGTATTCCAGCTCTCTGTGCATCAGGTAATGGGCTTCCCATCAAGCTGAACCTATTCAGACAGAACAGAGCATATTACAGACCCACAGTCCCTGTGACTACCAGGCAGCATGAGGCAGCTAAAGCACCCCCCCTTTTTTTGTCTCAATTTGGAGGGACACATTTTATCCTTAGCACTTTCCACAATCCAGTGGAGTCCCCATGTAAAAAAAAAAAAAAACCCTCTGCAGACAGACTCCTGCTTTAATGCATGGGAAGGACAAAAGCTGGGTGCTCGCAGGGGGCCCTTTGTAGCCCAGCACAGAGTCTGGAACAATAGCTTTAGTGCTGCCACGAGACAGCCCACATTTTCACAGAATCTCCCATCTGTGAAATTCTTCCGTTTAGCAGAAAGCGGGTTACCTAACTGGATATTTTTTGGAAGGAGTATTTATGTAGGGTTCAAATTCAGATACCTACAAAATACTAAACATTTAAAATAAACCATTCCTTTCAGGGCATCTGGGTAGCTCAGTGTGTTGTGCCTCCGACTTCGGTTCAGGTCACGATCTCACGGTTCGTGGGTTCAAGCCCCGCGTGGGGCTCTGTGCAGACAGCTCAGAGCCTAGAGCCTGCTTCGGATTTTGTGTCTCCCTCTCTCTCTGCTGCTCCCCCACTCGTGCTCTTTCTCTCTCTCTCTTTCTCTCTCTCTCTCTTATGCCAAGTGAAATAAGTCAGTCAGAGAAGGACAGATATCATATGTTTTCACTCATATGTGGAACTTGAGAAACTTAACAGAAGACTATGGGGGAAGGGAAGGGGAAAAATTAGCTACAGAGAGGGAGGGAGGAAAACCATAAGAGACTCTCAAATGCAGAAGATGGATGGGGGGGTAGAGGAGAGGGGAAAATGGGTGCTGGGCATTGAGAAGGGCACTTGTTGAGATGAGCACTGAGTGTTGTATGTAAGCGAGGAACCACGGGTGCCTAGCCCAAAAACCAAGAGCACGCTTTACACACTGTATGTTAGCCAATTTGACAATGAATTATATTAAATAAATAAATACATACATACATATTTTTTAAATGAAAAAATAAAAATAATTTTAAAAATTAAGTTTTTTGTTTTGATTTTTGAGAGAGAGAGAGCGTGCAGGGGAGGGGCAGAGACAGAGGGACAAAGGATCCGAAGCGGCCTCTGCCCTGACACCAGAGAGCCCGACGAGGGGCTCAAAGATCATCAAGATCCTCAAGATCACCACCTGAGCTGAAGTCAGAGGCTCAACTGACTGGGCCACCCAGGCATTCCAAAAAAATTTTTTTCAAGAAACATTTTACAAATAAGATAAAATAGACCATTCCTTTCAAAACATCGCTCTGATTATGAGTAGGTAAGAAGGCATTTCCTCTAGGTGATACCAAAAATGCATTTCGACTCTTTGACCCCCTGGGGTTAAAGGAAAATTATGCTGTGGTGGCGAAATGATCTTTTGACTGTTGTTACATAACCCAAACCTTGGAAGACCTCCTAAGTGCTGACAGGGACTCCCTCCTTGGCCAAACGTTAGTCAGGTTCCTGTGAGCACTCCTTCAACACTAGGTCTCATCTTTGACCTGCCATCAGTGTCCTGGAAGGGGACTGTGGTTTGCGGCTGCCAAACAGGCCACTGCGGCATAAGGATTATTTTTAGGTGAAGGCAACTGAAAAACAGAAGATTCAGGAAAAGCTCTCTGCCTTCCCCTTTCTGCCAGAAGGCAAGGTACAAATTTCACCTTATGGAGATATCCCCCTAGCCTGCCTGCTCCCACACCAGGAAGAGGAGAACCATTCTTCATCACCAGGGACAAACTTATCACCAGGGAGACTGCTTGAAATTGAGTCTGCATAACAAACCTTACGAAAATAACCCTTATCTTCCATGGCTTTGCCAAATATATTTCCCGACATACATTCAGCACCTCCTAGAAGCCCAAACCCCTTTTTCTTCTTTGTATCACTTCTCCGAATGTTATAGCTCTTTGTGAAAATGGTATATAAACCTCCAGGTCTAGTCTCTTCTTTGGGGTCTCACTTCTTTTCTATGAAGGCCTTCGTATTCATACCTAATAAACATGTTCTCTTGACAATTTGTCTTCTGGAAGGCCCCAGTACCAAAACTAACAGGGTAGAGAAAGAAATTTTGTCCTCCTCCCCTAGGCCTAGGCTCCTTGATCTGCAAAACCCAGTTCAGAAAGAACCCCACCAAAACCAGTTTATCAAAAATCCACCACCCCTTCTGATACCTAGCCAAGTTCCTCTTAGTAATTTTCCATTTCCTAACCACCCCCCCCCCCCACTACACTCGTCCCGTTGGCTGTAAATCCACAGCTGCCTATACTGTATTCAGAGTGTTCAGTCTGTAGCTCCTATACCAATGGTCTTGAATAAAGTCTTCATTGCCTGGGGGCGTCTGGGTGGCTCAGTCAGTTGAGCATCCTCTGCTCAGGTCATGATCCCAGGGTCGTGGGATCGAGCCCCACATTGGGCTCTGAGATGATCGAGGACCCTGATTACGATTCTGTCTCTCTGCTTCTCTCCCCCACTAGTGCTCTCTCACGAACTCTCTCACTTTAAAAAAAAAAAAAGTCTTCACTGCCTCTTTTACTTGTCCAGTGTAATCTTTCCTTGTCAGTCTTGGGGACTGAGTCCAGTAGAGTGGTACAAGAGTGTGTAAGGCCCAGACCCTGCCATTCAAGAGCATGCAATTCACTGTGCTGAGCCTTAATTCAAGGGGAGATCATTCAGGATGTTTACCATCTTTGACACTCCACTATGTTACTGAAAGTTCACAATACCCTTAAGGACTGAAGAACTAGGACTAGACTTCTGAGACTTTGTCTTCATGCCAATTCATATGGGAAGGAGATGCATGGAATCTTCTATGTGCTTCTCTAATGAGAAAACAGGGTGCTCAAAGAAACAGGTATGTTTACTTTGTGATATCCAAAAAAGTAACAAGACAGATTATCAAGACAAGCCAGGGCAACATTTTTAACGTATGCATTCCTTCTAATTAGTCTTTTTTTTTTTCCCCTCTTGACACAAGCTAATCACTGTGGGTTTTGGTTTTTGTTTTTATTTTTATTTTATTTGAGACAGAAAGAGAAACCAAGACAGTATGAGCAGCAGAGAGGAGCAGAGGAGAAAGAGAGAGAATTTTAAGCAGGCTCCATGCTGAGCATGAAGCCCAATATGGGGCTCGATCCCACGACCCTGGGATCACAACCCGAGTGGAAATCGAGTTGGGTGCTCAACTTTCTAGGCCACCCAGTCTCCTTTAATCAGTGTGTTTAATACCAACAGGGGCTGCAATCCAAAACACTGTTGGCCATGCTGTTCTCAGTGTGAGAGTATGACATTTCGGTCCTCCAGGAAGCGATTGTTGAGACCAACTTAGGAGTACAATAATTTGGGGAAGTAACTCCCTGAAAGGTAAAACGGGGGGGGGGGGGGCGCCTGGGTGGCTCAGTCAGTTAAGCGTCCGACTTCGGCTCAAGTCATAATCTTGCAGTTCGTGGGGACGAGCCCCGCATCGGGCTCTGTGCTGACAGCTTAGAGCCTGGAGCCTGCTTCAGATTCTGTGTCTCCTTCTCTCTCTGTTCTTCCCCTGCTCACGCTCTGTCTCTCTCTCTCTCTCAAAAATAAATAAAGATTAAAAAACTTTTTTAAGATAAAACAGGGGAAGTAAATTCATGCAAGGATGGGGAGTCACAGAACTGACAAAGTGTTGGTCACCCCAACAGGGAGCACGGCAGCAAAGACTGCCCCATTAGTAAACCCTCCGATTGGATAAAATGACCAGGCCCTAGTAAGCCCAATCATGCTCCATCTTGGGCTAGGGGCTCTGCGGGAAGAGTACAACCTCTACTCAAAAGCTGAGGTGCATTCTGAAGGTGCTATGGCTGAATGACAAGTTCATTTTTGAAGCAAGATCTCAGTGGTGCAGCTCCATGACGGCCAAAAAGAGAGAATGCAGAATAATCTGGAACTTTTCCTAAGGGGCAAATTGTCTTAAAGCATGGCCTTCCTTCCATCTGGGTACTGAATATAAGAATGGACAATATGGGGTCGCCTGGGAGGCTCAGTAGGTTTAGCATCCGACTTTAGCTTAGGTCATGATCTCGCAGTCCCTGAGTGCGAGCCCCGCGTCAGGCTCTGTGCCAAGTGCTCAGAGCCTGGAGCCCGCTTTGGATTCTGTGTCTCCCTCTCTTTCTGTCCCTCCCTTCCACCTCTCTCTCAAAAATAAACATTAAAAAAATAAAATAATAATAATAAAAAAAAGAATGGACAATATGACCACCACGGCTTTTTTCACACACACAGAAAATAGCACAAAACTAATATGTACAACTCAAGAATTTATCACAAAATGGGGGCACCTGGGTAGCTCAGTTGGTTAAGCGTCTGACTCTTGATTTCATCTCGAGTCATGATCTCATAGTTTGTGGGATTGAGCCCTGCGGCAGGCTCTGCGTTGACAGGGGGGGAGCCTGCTTGGCGTTCTCTGTCACTCCCTCTCTCTAGCATTCCCCTGTTCATGTGCTCTCTCTCTCTCCCTCTCTCTCTCTCAAAAATAAATAAACTTAAAAAAATAATTTATCACAAAATGAATACCCTTATAACCACGATCCAGTTAAAGAGAATATTACCAACATCCCAAGGGCCTTCCATGTGGCCCTCACCCCACATACTAGCCACCATTCCCCCAAAAAGGGAACCACTCTTCTGATTTAATCATTATGATTGCCTGGGCACCACCCTGATTACTCAAGGAAATAAGTTAAACCCAGCCTGGGTCCAAACTCAAGAAAACGGATTTTGGGTGGTCATTACTGTTGTTAACGATTCCTTCAAGTATAGGGCTCCCTTTCAACCTGAAGGTCTTAATAATGGATCAAAAGCTGAAGGATAGAGAGTAAAAGGAACGTAGTGGAGACCTGAGTAATAATGGAAGCCACACACAGACAAACTAACACATGTAAAGGTAGACATTTTGTAAACAGAGAATATGAGATTAGATGATGAACTAAATTCTGATTCACCACCAGGGTTTCAGAAACACTTTTGGTACTGATTAAGGTATACTTATTAATCAGAACACTGTCAAGGCCAGGGTGACCCCAAGAGAATACAAGCTTACTTTGCCAAAGTGGCAGGATTTTCCTCCCTCTATTAAAACTCTTCTGAAAGTAGCTGGTGCAGCATCCAGTGCTCTTTATTAATCTTCTCTTTGAACGGACTTTAATTTAATGTATTCTTGTAAAATTAAAATTATACAGATGTAAAAAGGTAACTTCCTCTCTTACACTGGATTCCTCAAAAAGCAGACCCGGAGTTTGGACACAAGTTATAGTGTTTGGAAGGTCAAGGAACATAGATAGTGAGGGAGACAAGAAAGGACACAGAGGAGGGAAGGAAAGTCAATGAACAATGTGTCGATGAGCCGGGCCTCACTGGGTACATTTGGGGCCAATAGCCCTGAAACCTCTAGTAGAGGATGTAATCAGAAGTTGGCAAACTACAGCACATGAGCAAAAACTGGCCCACTGGTTATTTTTATAAACAAGGTTTTAAAGTTTATTTATTTTGAGGAAGAGAGAGCACGCGCATGTGTGTGCACACAGGAGTGGGGCAGAGACAGAAGAAGAGAGAGAATCCTAAGCAAGCTCCACACGGTCAGCTCAGAGCCTGACTCAGGACTCAATCTCACGAACTGTGAGATCATGACCTGAGCCAAAATCAACAGCGGGATGCTTAACGGACTGAACCACCCAGGAGCCCATATAAACAAAGTTTTAATAGAATCAAACCACACCCTCTTTTGCTTACGTGTTTTCCTAGGAGTTTTGACGATCAGTATCACCCTCAAATCCTCCATTATTTCCTATCTAGCCCCACAGAAAAAGTCTGCCACTCCTTGGGACAGCACGTGCCTCAGAACTGTCCCACCTGAGGGTGTGGAAGCTAAAGTATTTATTTACCACCACTCATTCTTCGTTGGCCGAGGGCTGCCCGGGGGGTGCTAACTGCTCAGAACTTCCAGCTGACTCCGTGGGCACACCAAGAACACTCTTGTGTCTAAAGGAAACACTCTTGTGGAGAGTGGCACATGCCTGCAGTAAGAAACTAGAGGCACGTATGGGAACAACCGAGTGCCCAGGAGATAAGAACAGGACAACAATAGCATCTGTTAGGACTCTTAGCACACATTCCCATCGATTCCAATCCCCATAGGTAACCATGCTAACAGTTTGGTGAGTGTCTTTCCAGATGTTCTTCTGTGTATACAGAATGTGTTATACACATTTGAGTGCTCTTGTTTATTTGGGCGTTGATACCAGGACAGGCGACACAGAGCAGGGGGAGAATGAAGGAGAAAAGTCTACTACAGGTTTATGTTACTGTGCTGGTCACTGCTGTGGGCAACTGGAGACCTTCTGAATGCCTTAGAATTGTCTCCTTGTAGGTGCCTGGGGCGGCCCAGTTGGTTGAGCATCCATCCGACTTCGGCTCAGGTCATGATCTCACGGCTCGTGAGTTCGAGCCCCGCGTCGGGCTCTGTGCTGACAGCTCAGAGCCTGGAGCCTGCTTCAGATTCTATGTCTCCCTCTCTCTCTGCCCCTCCCCTGCTCACCCTCTGTCTCACTCTGTCTCTCAAAAATAAATAAACATTTAAAACTATTTAAAAAAAAGTTGTCTCCTTGTTGCTGGCTGAATCTTAGGGTGTTAACTTCCACCTACAGAGCTGTCCTCCAAGAGGACTGAATAAACTTCTCCGGCATTACAGAAAGCTCTGAGGCAAGAGGGAGAACAATAAAGCCAGCATTTGAGGTAAGATGTTGGCAACACACATGGAAACTGTCTGACAGAGCGGCACACGAAATCACGGGAAGGTCATGGCACTGTGACTAGGAAACCAATATTGCTCACCACAAGCCTAAATCACACTCACGTAATTACTTACGTGACTCCGATGTATCTAGCTGGATAGAAAATCATCAACTGTGGGAGCAATGAGTCGTACGATTAACTCTGAAATAGCAACTTATCCTTTTATCTGCCTGTGAATAAGAATACCCTTCAATTATCTTAGTTGACCAGAACAGATGTAGCACTGTTGACTAGGTTTTAAACGCTATCATGCCTTCCTCACCTAGGACTCAAAACATCATGTACATTTATGGTCTTAAATGTGAAAGAGAGTGATTACCATATTATTCATCCTTCTGTCTGAAAAGAAAACGTGCGGGGGCACTTGGATGGCTCAGTCCCTTAAGTATCTGACTGTTAATTCTGGCTCAGGTCATGCTCTCACGGTTCGGGAGATCAAGCCCCACCTTGGGCTCTGTGCTGACAATGGGGAACTTGCTTGGGATTCTCTCTCTGCACCTCCCCCACTCGTGCAGACATTCTCCCTCCCTCCCTCCCTCTCTCTTTCAAAATAAACAAATAAACCTAAAAAAAAAAGAAGTTTAAAAAAAAATGTGCATCTTTGTCATGAGTAATTTTTTTTTTAAACAGGAGAAAGGGTGCAAGTTAGCCAGAGGCAGAGAGAGACACAGACAGAGAATCACACAAAGGGCAGAGGGGCAGAGAGAAAAAGACAGACAGAGACACAGAGAGAGAGAAGCAGGGCTCACCCGAAGAGAGGTTGTGTCTTTTTACCCAAAGCAAAGATTGTGTTCAACCGATAATGGGACCTGAACTCAGAACCTGAGCAGGACCTGAGCAGAAGTTGGATGCTTAACCAACTGAGCCGCTCAGGCACCCTGCCATTAGGGACTCTTGATGAAGTATCTATGTGATCACCTTTTACAACTATACAGATAAAATGCATTGTATTCAACTTGGGTGATTTTGCCTTCTCTGAAGATAAACTTCATGAGGACTTTGCATCTGAGTCTTATCACCTTCTTGGGTCTTAAACCTTTAGAGAGGACTTGGACATCGTAATCTTTGCCTGACACTGTCACTTAGGCTTAAGGGTCATTCAACATCCATTGCTGCAACTAGGGATTAATTCTCTCACAATTACTTTATAGTATCCAACTGTAAGTTGACCAAACGCCATCCTGTGCTTTGTGGGTTTTCTATTCCAGGCAACTGGGGAACACGAGGGGCTGAAAATGAAATCCTTCCATGCAAAGTGGTTGCTGTTACAGAAAGCAGCACTGCAAAAATGCTGAAAACTTAATTCACTTCGCTTGATTTGTGATGTGTGGAACTCAGAAGGCAGAACATGTTTATATTTATTTTGCCCATCTACCTGTCAGTACACATTAGAGTGAAGGATATGTACAGAGAATGATGCAACAGACCTTCCCCTGCCTCCCGTCCAGTCCACACACCTGGGCAACAGCCCAGGACAAGAACAGAAGAGCAAAGGACTCAGTAGAGGCGAGATCTAAGAGTGTCTGAAACTAGCCAGGGATCAGACAAAAGCCCAGTGAGACCCGCAGCATGGAGATCTGATAGTGGGGAATCGTGGCACAGATAAGCAAAGCAAAACATCAAAGACTATTAGGCAGTTCGGCTGGTCTGCTAAGAGAAGCCCGTCCCTCCTGGAAATCTGGGAGTGCCAGCTGTTAACTACAGCCCTTTGCAGATAGAGGGCTGTGAAGTTAATTTGGAGGGGAGAAAGGGCTTGGAGAGGGGAGTGGCGTACGTCAAGGGAGTTCTTATAATTAGGGCAAGCTTAAACAAAGACTTTGCAATAAAAGATTTAAACAGGTAGAGTCCCTGAAGGTGGAAAACTTACTTTAAAGGGCTCATAGCATTGAAGTCTCGGGCTGTGACAAAAATGGAAACAGTAGAACACGTCAGGTCAATGGGAAATTTGGATATGATTTTTGGCCCAGCCCGCCTTTGGTTTCCAGATTCACAGAGGCAAACCCAAGTGTTTGGTTTCCCAGGCAGAAATCCTAGAAACGTGCCCCCTTTTTGTGGCAAATAAGAGAAGGGGTTGTACTACTGCACCCAGTCCATCTCAACCACATGCCAAATAGAAGAGCCATCTCTACGTGGGTTGATTACCAAGTTACAGGTGAGTGTGGTGTTAGGTGAATGCTTTCTGACAGCAAAACACTTCTGAAAGACCGTGGAAGCTGTGACTTGCACTGTGTGGGCAGCCTTGAGGGAATGAACTTTTCTTCACCACCTCCACTACGAAAGCGTGGGGTTGTTTTTAGCACAGACAAGACTTAAACTACAATTAGGAGGCATCTGTAACACTCATTTACACTGGAATCCTGGTGGAATTGACAAGTCGTCTCCCTGATGTCATCAAGGTTGTCGTGGGAACAAAGAAACCGGTAGCTTAGAGCCTCTGACTCTCTTCCAATAATCATCATAAAGAAAACAAAAGGTGTAAAAATCTGAGGTAAGAGAAATCCTTGGTGGAGGGGGGGGGGGTGGCGCAATTTCGGACACCTCAGGAAGAGGGAACGTCTGTGTAGGGGAGAGAGGGTAATAACACTTACAGACAAGGAATCAATAGTTGGCAAACAAAAGCATTAAAAGATCATATTACTACACCTGACCTCTTTAATGCAGACCAAAAGAATATCTGTTACCTCTCAACCCGATAATTAAAAACAAGAAAAGAAGTGATGTG
Source organism: Felis catus (assembly GCF_018350175.1). Classification (NCBI taxonomy): domain Eukaryota; kingdom Metazoa; phylum Chordata; class Mammalia; order Carnivora; family Felidae; genus Felis; species Felis catus. The sequence continues at coordinate 38,232,640 of NC_058386.1, forward strand.
GAATCACGGCACAAACAAAGAAACAATTAAGAGGGGAATTGTCTTGTGGTCTCAATTAGCAGCAAGGTGACCTAAGAAGGGTTCAGAGAAGAAATACATAATGACTCTTTTTAAAATAAGCCAAGCATATTATTTTAAATGAACCGTTGGAAAGAAGAAAAAAAAAATGGAGAGCATAAGCAAAAATTGAATTGCATGATGGGGTTCAAGTACAAATTACCATTTGTTTATTTGCCAGTCTCTTTCACAGAAAGGTCAGAGAACTGAATAGTGTATCAAAATGCAATTTTTCTGCTTGCGAGTCTAGTTTTGCTGCTTATGTAACAATCTTCTTGGAAGAGACAAATCAGCCTAGCTATGGGCTTCAAACAATCAATCCATCTTTGTCTCACAAAAGTCTCCAGCCTTCCTGAGGATTCTCTGACCACTCTCTGTGCCTCTGCCTACGTAACTCAGTACTAGTTAAGGAAAATACCAATTCCCTAGAAGAATAAGACCGACCAAAGCTGTTTTCTTTGCTATCAATTCTGGGGATCATACTGTAGAACTTACAGCTTTGTCTGTGTTGGGGTGTACAGGAGAGAAGGGAAAAAAAGGGGGAGAAGGAAGTCAGATGCTATTTTCTTCCCATTTTAAGAATACGGTTAGTGGGTAGATTGACATATTAATAGCTAGTTTCAACTGGTTGCTTTTCTGGATTAAACAAGTGCCTTTAACTGCCACCTAAGTTTTAAACGAGAGAGGATGTGGGTTCTCGTTTATTTTATTTCAACCCTGCTTATTTATTTCTAGATAATAGAAAGGTGAATTGTAGCTGGTTGTTAAAATGTATAGGAAAATCAAATCAATACAACTCATTATCACAGTGAAAAAAGGGATAGTATACAAAAGAGGGAGGAACTTATAATGGAAATATTTTTAAATTCAAGGGTCTATGAAAGTGTCAATCAAAGACTACTCCATGGAAACCACAGAAAGGATTCAGAAAACGTTTTTGTTGGTGGGGAGGGTCTCTGCCTTTATGAGTTTCACATTGTCAAAATAATTCCTTCTAATAAAGCCACCTCCAAACTCAGTGGATTAAAACCACAATCATTTATTTTCACTTACGCATCCATGACTGAGGCTGAGTTTGGCAGAGTAGCTCTGCTTTAATCTGAGACTCCGGCCTGGTTTGTTCCCTTGTTGCAGGGGCCCAAGTCTGATCTATGTGTGCTCACGTTGTGGAGCCCAGCTAAAGAAACAGAAGCCAGCCAGGGCAACGACAAAGGTGCCAGAAGACCAGCTCGCTTATAGGCACACGGTTCACATTTCTACTTGCATCGGGTTTCTATCGTATCATTGGCTCAGGCAAGTCACAAGGCCAAGCTAATCTATGAGGGGCCACAAACTACACTCTTTCCACTCTGAGGCCAAAGCAAATCCCACAGACCAAGTTTCAGGGAAATACATTTTCCCCATACGTAAGAGAGGAAACAAGTAAACAGTTTTTAGACAATAAACTGCTACAGCTCTAACGAGCTGTATGATTTGTGGCATATCATTCAATCTCTCTTGTCTAAAATGTCTTGAACGGAAAGAGTAAAGAAGATAGAGATGCGATGGAATGTCATGGGAAAACATGAACTTTAGCGCTGATTGTCTAGATACAGATTTCTCAAAGACTAGCTATGGCTCTTGAGCAAATCACTAAATCTGATTCTCAGATTCTTCCTTGTATTTCCCTCTAGAGGAAATGTTGTTATCTACTGTAGCAAACAATCCCAAAACTCAGTGACCTAATACGGTACAATTTACTTGTCATCTTTGAAGAGATCGAATGCAGTTTGGACAGCTATCCTGGGGGTCTTTCCTCTAACCCAGGGGTTAACAAATTATGATGCACGGGCCAAATCTGGCCAGGCTCCATCTTTATAAATGAAGTTTAGTTGGAACACAGCCATACCCATTCATTTATGTATTCCTATGGCTACAATAACAGAGTTGAGTTTTTGCAACAGAGATAGTATGGCCCATATCAAAAATATTTATTATCAGGCCCTGTACGGAAAAAGTTTGCCAACCCTTCCTCAGAGCAGTAAATCAGAAATGCGGGCACCTTCCTATACAATTGCACCATGATGGAGTCTTTCACTTCTAGCCACTCAGAGAGAGAAGAGAAAGAACATAGGCAGGGGAATACTGTCAACTCCACTGCCTTCATCCAGAAGTGAAACATACTACTGTTCACCCTCTACTGGATAAAACCAGTCACATGGCCAACATAACTGCAAACCAGGCTGGGAAACATAGAGGACATTTGAAAACGTTCTATTAAATGGGAGAAATTAGGGGCACCTGGGTGGGCTCAGTCAGTTAAGCATCTGACTTCGGCTCAGGTCATGATCCCAAGGTTTGTGAGATCGAGCCCCGCGCCGGGCTCTGTGCTGGCAGCTCACAGCCTGGAACCTGCTTCAGATTCTGTATCTCCCTCTCTCTCTGCCCCTCCCCTACTCACATGCTGTCTCTTTCTCTCTCAAAAATAAATAAACATTAAAAAATGTTTTTTTAATAAAAAGTATAAAATAAATGGGAGAAATTAAATCAATGCAAAATTTCCAAAAAAAACCCCAATAATAATAAACCTCACATAACATGGGTAATAGGGATATTCATAGCTTTAAATACTACAGTTGAGGAAAGTAAAAGCAGGAAAATCAAACATCCAACTCGGAAAATAAATTCAATAAAGCATATGGTAAAAAACACGAGATATAGAAGGACAGTTAATGAATTAGGAAAAAGAAAAACAACAGAACTAATATATAAATAACAAGCTGATTCCCTGATAAAATGGACTCTGGTCTAAACTAATGAAAAGAAAAAAAGAAAAACCACAAACTACTGAAAGTGGTTGCTAAGGGCTACAGTTTAAAGGGATGGAAGTGGGTTTTCTCAGAATGTAGTTTTTAAAATCAAGTTTGGAGGGGCGCCTGGGTGACTCTGTCGGCTGAATGTCCGACCTGGGCTTAGGTCATGATCTCACAGTTCGTGAGACTGGCCCCACATCAGGCTCTGCACTGACAGCGCGGAGGCTGCTTGGGATTCTCTCTCGCGCGCTCTCACTGTCGCTCTCGCTCTCGCTCTCGCTCTCTCTCTGCCCCTGCCCCACTGACTGGTGCACATTCACTCATGTTCTCTCTCTCTCTCTCTCCCTCTCTCAAAATAAATAAACTTTCACAACATAAAATAAAGTTTTGACTTCAAACCGTGTAAATGACTTCTGTAAACAAAAATAAATTTGTATGAAGTAAAAAAAATTACAACTGGGCACAGATATCAACAGATAAACCTAATTTCATATAAAATTGGTAATAATCATCAAAAAGTTGTTTCAAGGGATTTTTTACATAGCTCTTAACCCTTAGATGTTCACAAAGCATGTACAATCTGTTTGTTAAAGACTTAAGACAAAGAGAACAGCAAAATGATCTTAAACTGAACTCAGCCATTAAAATAGTAAGAATATCGGTATTTAAATTTTGCTACTGTATATTGTAGGATGAGGAAGGAAATGGTTAATCTTTTTGGAGACCAAAATTTTAAGTGTTAGAGAAAAGAAAAACAAATCAAAATCGAGTAAGAAAAAAACCCTGTAGGATTAAATTTGAATTGGAAATATATTTTAAACAATTTAGTTCATATTAATATATGCTAGCTCTGTCCCTCAAAGGTATTAGAAGCAATGCCATCCCAGTGGTACTGAAGAGAGCTGGCACTCAGATCTTGATGTATAAGAACCATTTCCCTCTAGAAGGAATCTACATGGAGAATTAGTCAGAGCCATATCTGTGGCAGGGAAAATGAAAGGGAGCCGGAATTATTTTATACTAGAAAGGAAGGAAAGGCTCACAGAGAAATGGGGACATATCCACAGGATACAGGGGGTAGCAAGAAAGGGCCCACGCTAGCCAAACTGGAGACAATGTGGACATAAAAAGAATAGGGACTCCTAACAGATTATAAAAAGGTTAGAAGATTTAAATACATCAATCCACAGTGATACGATAATTTTGTTAAGAGTGCTCTTGTTGAGGAACCCGTAGTTCATTCCCACTTACTAAGAGAAACTCTTTCTTATAAATGAAATCCAACTAATAAAATGACAGAACTGGAAAAATCACCCTTCTGGAACGTCGGGCAAAATATTTGATTACCAAACCTCACAGCTCAGTGATAATAGCTGTAGTCAGGCAAGTGGAGAAGTGAGCATTTCAGGCCACCTTAGAGGAGAATGCCAGGGTCTCAAGGAATAAGATCAAGGTCACGTGCTGTTACAAGAGGGACTGGCAAGGACCGCCTGGATGGCTCAGGTTGTTGAGCGTCGACTGGCTCTTGCTTTTGGCTCAGGTCACGATCCCAGGGTTGTGGGATCAAGCCCCACATTGGGCTCTGTGCCGAGATTCTCTCCCTCTCTCTGTGCCCCTCTCCCCTGCTCCTGGTCTCTTTCTAAAATAAAAAAATAAAAAATATATTTAAAAAAGAGGGACCGGCAAGATGAGGCAGGTGGTCAGGGCTCCAGTCAAGGAGCTGGAATTCTACAGACTTAACTCTGAGAAGGAAACAGAGGTAAGGTCAGGAATGGGACAGCAACAGCCTAGACCTGGAGACTGGGTTAGTGGGCACAGCTACAGCTCAGTGGGCATGCATTATGTCCAATCACACATCACCCCATCACCACACATCCCCACCCCCCACAAACTGGGAGAATTTAAGAGCCCACTAACGGGAAGCTTAGGGCTCATTAGGACTCATAATAAATCGTGATTCTCATTAGCAGGATATTCTAGGAGGACCTAGCCATGCTCCCTGTTACAGTCCTGAAATGTCCTGAATGCTCACCGTGTAAGTAACTGATGTGTGTCCCTTCTTTTGTTTGTTTGGTTTTTCTTTTTTTCCTCATTTGAGATCTTTATTATGTAGCTTCATTATTTTGACATGAATCTCCCAGACATCAGACTCACCCATATTCATGTGTCCCTTCTTCTGGGGAAAAGAGATGAGGTAGCACTTATACTCAAAATTTAAGCCAGGGCCCTGCGGAATTAGCATCACCAAGGAGCTTGTTAAAAATACACATCCCAGGGGCGCCTGGGTGGCTCAGTCGGTTCAGCGGCCGACTTCGGCTCAGGTCACGATCTCGCGGTCCGTGAGTTCGAGCCCCGCGTCGGGCTCTGTGCCGACAGCTCAGAGCCCGGAGCCTGTTTCAGATTCTGTGTCTCCCTCTCTCTGACCCTCCCCCATTCATGCTCTGTCTCTCTCTGTCTCAAAAATAAATAAACGTTAAAAAATAAAAAAAAATAAATACACATCCCAGGCCCCTCCCCAGACCCACTGAATCAGACTCTTCATCTCCACAGTATCTCCAGGTGACTCTTAGGCATATCGGATGGAAGCAAAGTTTGCCAAACCAAAACGTGACTCCTTGGCATATGCATTGTTTTAGCCTGCTTCTTTTTAAGAAATAGAAGGTTCAGGAAGGCCCCTTGCCCTTCCGCCTAACTGCCTAAAAGAATCTGGAGGTAAGACCTGCTCCAGGAAGGAAACGAGAACCATAGATACCTGCAGTATCTTAGGAACTAGGTGTGCAGATGGGGAGAAATCCAGCAAAATCTGTTTGTTAAAATTCCTCCATGTTCCATTGCTTATGGAGGCCCCTGGAAACACTGGTTTACCAGTCACTTTCTCTCTTTCAGCTTCCTGTGAAATGTCCTCCTTGACGCCGAAGCCCCGGACCCCTTCCCCCTTCTCCTTAGCTCTGGGCGGCACATGAGCCTCAGCTGCCTGACTGCCTGCGGACCTCACATTCTTATGGCGCCCCTGTACCTGCAGAACCAAATGTGATTTTCCCATGTGAATCTGTCTCATGTCAATTTAATTCTTAGAGCTGCTAAAAGAACCTTGAAGGACAGAGGAAAATTCTCCTCCCCATCACCCATGAAGCACAAGAAGCCGAGGTAGGGCACGCACATAGAGCCGAGCGGATGTCACAGAGCTCCGCGAGAGGATTCCCAGCACTTGTCAGTATTCTCCGTCCAGGGGACACCCCACCATCCCCTCCATTCCTCCTCCAAGTCCGTATCACGGGCTTGGCAACAGATGCTTCCCACTTGGAAGGAAGTGAGATGAGTCAGGATGGAACTCGCAGAGACATGGGAGAAGGAAAATGTGTCAAGGCAAGAGCAATTACGTTGATGACAGATACGGAAAGGGGCTGGGAGATACGGCGGGAAAAGGGACAAAGCATTTCACTTGAAGCTTCCATTTTCATCCTGGCTTCTCGTACACCAAGGCCCCAATTTAAACGATTGGCTCGGACAGGGTGACCTTAGGCAGGCCATATAAACTCTCCGTGCACCTCAGTTTCCTCATCTGTGAAGTGGGGATAATACTAGTACCTACCTCATAGGGCTCTGGTGAAGAGTCAGTGAGTCAAGTTGCTGCCCAACGTCACTCGTCTGGTCAGTAAGGTCCAGCTGTTGTTGGAAGCCACCCCACTGGCTCCAGCATCCAACAATGGCTCTAAACCACCGTGCTGTGTAGCCACTGCGAAAATGAAAAGTTAGACAAGAACTGAGAAGCACTCCCTCCTTCAATCACAGCTTTGATAAACAGTCATTTCCAGATCTTCTTTCCTCGTGATAACACCCACGTACGTCCTAGAAGAGCCTATGGGTTTTTCTGTGTGTTGTGAAAAGCTTAACCTGTATCTCTCACCTCACTCCATCACTGTGGCTACCTTCTCAGCACAGTGGAGACTAGGGTACGCTAACTCTCAGGTCATCAGAGTATTTGAGCCTGAAGCAAAAAAACAAAACAAAACAAAACAAAAACAAAAAACAAGCTTTCTTAGTACCCATGACAGGTGACTTGGAGAGATGCTTCAAAGTTTAACCATCAATTGGACCCAGAGGGTATAATGCTAAGTGAAATAAGTCAGACCAAAAAAGGCAAATACCACACAATTTCACTCATATGTGGAATCTAAAAAAGGCAAAGGAAGAAACACAAGACAGAAACAGACCCATAAACACAGCAGACAAACTGGAGGTTGCCGGTTGCCAGGGGGGAATGGGCAAAATGGGGTGAGAGGAGTGGGAGATACAGGCTTCCAGTTACACAATTAATCAGGGACAGGAAAATAAAGGCAAACCATAAGGAATATACTCAATCGGATTATAATACTGTTGCATGGTGATATACGGTAGCCACACTTGTGGTGAGCACAGCATAACCTACAGACTTATCGAATCACTACATTTTACACTTGAAACTAATGTAACATTTTGTCAACTATATACTTGAATAGAAATCGTTTTAGGAGCACCTAGGTGGCTCAGTGGGATAAGCGTCCAACTCTTGGTCTCGGCTCAGGTCGTGATCATGCAGTTCGTGAGATACAGAATCTGAAGCAGGTTGCAGGCTCTGAGCTGTCAGCATAGAGCCCAAGGTGGGGCTCGATCTCACGAACCTTGAGATCATGACCTGAGCCGAAGTCAGATGCTTAACCGAGTCGAGTGAGCCACCTAGGTGCCCCTAATTTCTCCCATTTACTAGAACGTTTTCAAATGTCACCACATCAGGTTCCACAGTGAAAGCACAGAGCCTGCTTGGAATTCTCTCTCTCCCTCTCTTTCTGCCCCTCCCCTGCTCACTCTCTGTCTCTCTCCCAAAATAAATAAATAAAACTTAAAAAAACTTAAAAATAAATAAATAAGTAAAATAATTTTTTTTAAGTTAACAATGATTTCATTCACTAACACCACAGGGAAAGTCTCTGGGCTTAGTTTTCTGAACTAAAGTCAACTATCTTCATTGAACTCTGATGTTTATGTCTGTTGCTGAAAACCATCACCAAAGCAATACAAGGCAAGAAGGAAAAAATAAATCAACGCACAGTATACGGAGTAAGGCCAATTCTGAGACAAAAACAGGAAGAGTGGCAGTGCAGTGTGGTAAAACAAACAATAAGATTCAAAATCAAATAGACCTAGGTGCGCCTGGATGGTTCAATCAGTTAAGCATCTGACTTCAGCACAGGTCATTATCCCATGGTTCATGAGTTCAAGCCCCATATAGGGCTCTATGCTGACAGCTCAGAGCCTGGAGTCTGCTTTGGATTCTGTGTTTCCCTCTCTCACTTCCCCTCCTCCATTCATGCTCTGTCTCTGTCTCTCTCCTTCTCTCTCAAAAATAAACATTAAAAAATTAAAAAAAAAAATCAAACAGACCTAGGTGACAGAGATGTGTGACCCTGTTAAGTACCTTCGTCCCTCTGAGCTTCTATTTCACCATCTCTAAGGTGGGGATAATGCCATCCACTTCACAAAGAGGTTTGGAGAGCTCCAGGAGACATGCTTTGTAAAGCATGTGTCTACAGCCCTACAGAAAAGAGCCCCATGATCGATGGTAGCTGGTATCTATCTCAGACACTTAAGGAGTATCCATGCAGTTTTGTACTCCCAGCAACACGACATAAAGACTTCCCATAAAAGCCACAGTTTTTGAGGCATCTGGGTGGCTCAGTTGGTTGAGTGTCTGACTCTTGCTTTTAGCTCAGGTCATGATGGCACAGTTCGTGAGATCTAGCCCCGCATCAGGCTCTGCACTGACAGCTCGGAGCCTGCTTGGGATTCTCTCGCCCCGACCCCACCCTGCCCCTACCCTCCTTGTGCTCGCTCATTCTCTCTCTCTCTCTCTCAAAAAAAAAAATTTTTTTTTTCAAAAAGCCAGTGTTTTTATTTAGTGAAAAATATAGTTACAAACAGCGGTATTTAGAAATACACACTGCTTGTGCTAGCCGCTCCTTATTTACAGAACAAGTGAAAGGGCAAACGAAGTCTCCATCTGCAGAGCTGCTCATCAGCTAAGACAGCAGAGTTATCAAACCCCAGAGAAAAAATTACCTGTGTGCGCAAGCAAACACAGAGGAAAGCCCTTCACAAATAGGGGTCGAGGATGGAAAGGTAACATCAGCATGAATTCCAAGCTTTACGTTGTAGACAGGCACACTCCTATCCTCTTGTGATTTCAGATAATACTAATGACTAAAACTCAGAATAAGGTCTACAATGTGGGAAGCACCAGGGAAGTACTTGATATTTATTAACTTACTTGGTACTAGAACAACCATGACGGCAGTCATTGTATTATCTCCATGTTACAGATGAAAATACTGAGGCACAGACAGGTGTGGTAATTTACCCAGGATCACACAGCTCCTAACAGGTAAAGCTGGGATTCAACACGATGTAGTCTTCCCCACAGTCCAGGTCTTGGACTAAGGCCATACCATGTTAGATGTCGAATCCATTTCCTACCACATGGATAAGACTATCTGCTTAGATATATAAATGAAGATAAAGGCAAAATTAACAAAGATTAAGATTGAGGGTTTCAGAGTCCTTTCCCTGTAAACTCTAGAGCAATCTGGGGTGTCTAGGTGGCTCAGTCAGTTAAGCGTCCGACTTCGGCTCAGGTCGTGATCTCCCGGTCCGTGAGTTCGAGCCCCGCGTCGGGTTCTGTGCTGACAGCTCGGAGCCTGGAGCCCGTTTCAGATTCTGTGTCTCCCTCTCTCTCCACCCCACGCCTGCTTGTGCTCTGTCTCTCTCTGTCTTTCAAAAATGAATAAACATTAAAAAATTTTAATAAAAAATTTTTAATAAAAAATTAAAAAATCTAGAGCAATCTAACCAACATGGAGGCTGTACTAGGAAGCGCCAGAAAGACAGCGGTTCAAAATTCACTCCGTTTCATATGTATTGTATTGCTGTCAGGGTCGCTGTCTGTTTTCACGTGGCCAATGATAACTCAGAGCTTCGACGTTTCCGCTATCCTGTACTGCCCCTCAGGCCTCGAATGGAAGCTGGCAGGCTAGCCGCAAAGTGTAGCTAATCAATTACAGCAGCCAGAAATAGTATATATTCATGAGTACAGCGGTGGCCTTTAACCCACAGAGCAAGACCATTCCAGAGGATAGAAAACCAAACCTTGCAGCAAAACCTCAACTTTCACCCGGATTTTCCTATCCCGGGCAGCCCCAGAGAAGTCATTTTCGGCTTAGCCTTGCTGATAGTCATCTGCGTCACAAAACTATTACCCACCGAGCTCCTTCCTACTTAACTCAATGTGTTCTGAGCCTGATAACCAAGACTGCTGGGGAGCTGCTCAGGACTGGAGTTAATACGGAGACTCAATTGCATTTCACCCCAGAGGGGGCTGCTTACAGGTCAGTGCTGAGATAATCAGCCAGGCAGCTTAGGCCCCAGACATCCCCGCGGCCGCTGCCGGTTGTTCTAAAGACTGGGAAAATTCAAAAACATTTTATTGACAAATAAAAGTGACAAGTGAAATGCTAGGAAAACCGCCTCCTTATTTTTTCTTAATCGAATCTCGGCGAGTGACATTTCCCCAGGCATGGTTTTGCTTTTCCTCGGAATTCCTCCTCCCAAATATTTTATGCTAAATCCCAGTCTTTGAGATGCAGAAACAATGGTAAGTCAGTAAGTTTCCCCAGACTGAGCTACCCATGGCTTGATATGCAACAGAAAACACCAGTGACAATATGGCCTCACTGATGAAGAGGAATTCTTGCAATTCATACATTTTTGAGGTCTTACATTTATTTACCGCTTGCTAAGCCAAGCTGTGTTTTTGGAGAACTGTTACGAAAAAAGTTCTGTTCCAGGTACTGTGGTTTACCCGGAATGCATACTTATCAAATATATGCCAGATATGTTATGAACTAAGGATTCGAGTAAATAAGACACAATCCTAACATCACAGGTTTTGACCGTCAGCTACATACATCCCCATGCTCTGACCTTCCCGCACACCTAGGATCACTGATTATGCACAAAAGGATAATTCTGTGCCATCCCAAGGTGCAGATCCCTCAAAGACAAAGAAGGGAGATGTCAAGTGAAATCCTTTTCATTTTTTTAAATTTTTTTAATGTTTATTTATTTTTGAGAGACAGAGCGTGAGCGGGGAGACAGAGGGGGAGAGAGAGGGAGACACAGCATCCGAAGCAGGCTCCAGGTTCTGAGCTGTCAGCACACAGCCTGACATGGGGCTCGAACCCACAAATCATGAGATCGTGACCTGAGCTGCAGTCGGACGCTCAACCGACTGACCCACCAGGCGCCCCATGAAATGCTTTTCATTCTAAAAGGAGGCCTTAAACATTAGAAGAAAAAAAAAAAAGGACTTTAGGGATTCTAAGGTGACTAAAGCTATTTAAGAAAAGAGGTGGCTTGCTTTCTTAGAAAAGTGTTTCAGAAAGTTTAATCTGGAAAGCATGCAGAATTGGTGGAGGTAAATATAAGAAGAAGGAGGGCAAGTTTAAAAAGGATGGTATGGAATGAATAAGCCACAGTGAAGAAAGGTTCAGCACAGGGAATAGCGTCAATGGTATTTTAACAAAGTTGTAAGACATCACATGGCAGCAACACTTGTGAGCACAGCGTAATGTACAGACTTGCCAAATCACTGTGTTGCACACGGGAATCTAATAACATTGTGTGTTAACTACAGTTCAATAATTTAAAAAAAGATTATTTTAAAAATCTACTAGAGGGGTGCCTGGGTGGCTCAGTCAGTTAAGCATCCAACTCTTGACTTCCACCTCAGCTCATGATCTCATGATTTCATGAATTTGAGCCCTGTTTCAGACTACATGCTGATGGTGCACAGCCTGCTAGGGATTCTCTCTCTCTCTCTCTCTCTCTTAAAATAAAGAAATAAACTTTAAAAAAAGTCTACTATGGAATTTAGGCAGGGAATGGTCTTTCAATGTGGCTGAAAAGAGATAACCGCTTCTGGCCCAAGTAGAATAATACGGAGTATATTTACCCTCCCACCTAAAACAATGAAGACAGAAAACAAAACATATAATCTAAGGGTTTTCAGATATCGGATATCAGGCATAGGACTATGTATGACTCCTATAAAAGGGGAAACAGATAAGGGAAGGCCTATGATTTTCCCAGCTTAATGTCAAGACAGTTTTGAGGCCACCACACAGAGGGAACTCAGAAGAACCCAACAATCTCCCTGAGTTAGAAAGATGGACTGAGGGGGTCCAAGAGGCCACGGTGGCTAAGGTTCACAGGACAGGGTAACAGAGGAGACACCTGCATAGAAACAGAGATCGATCTCCAGAAGATCTTTGTTATGTCTTCAGTAATGATCAGCACAATAGTATGAGAAGAAATCTACCTCAGGCTAAGGATAGAACTATCCAAGATCCTTGGAGAACAATGAGGGTCTTGAATACTTTGTCTTTCCACCAACCAGAGGGGGAAAACCTTATATTCCACAGGACATTAGAGTAACTACTCAACGCGTCAAGTGGTCTCCTGGCAATCTATGACATTCCTTACTTATGGAAGCATCACCCTCATCTCGGTCTTTGTCTATATGAGGCATTTTCCCTGTGTTTGTGTCCAAATTTCCCCTTTCTATACGGACACCAGTCATACTGGATTAGGCCCCCGCCTTTCTCCAGCATGACCTGACTGTAACTAATTATAGCTGCAATGACCTTATTTCCAAACACGATTGCATTCTGAAGTACTAGGATTTGGACTTTAATATAGGAATTAAATGGAAGGAGAATGACTTTGAGGACAGAGGCATGAATGTAGAAATTGGTGAGGCTGTCACTCATCTCAACAACCCAGAGAGCACAGTCCTGGCGGGGGTGGGGCCTAGAGGTGGGGGTGGGGCAAGGCCATTTCCCAGGGCCAAGGGGGCAAAATTCTGGCCCAGAGCCTGCAGGACAGAGCATTAATTAACCAAAGAGGATTGTTCTCAAGCCCTAAAATCTAAACGAATTCATCCTTCTAGGTTTTGGACTTGCTTGGGATTTGTGATACCTTTTTCTCCTTCCAATTTCTCCCTTTTAGAATGGGAATACATATCCAGATCCTGTGTCGGTCCCACCTTGTATGTTGAAAGCTAGTAACTTGTTTGGTTTCACAGATTCACAGATGGAGAGGAATTCTGCCCCTGGATGAACCATACATCACCCATACCATTTCTAGAGGATATTTGGGCAATACTTTGTATTTACTAATAATACCGCTGTTATGGGCAAAGACGTTCTAAGATGCCGGGATGGATGACTATATTGTGGATGTGATGTGAATCTGTGAGGAACAGACAGCGGAATGTTATGGGTCAAACTGTGTCACCTTAAAATTCATATGTTGAAGTCCTTACTGTAAGTACTTTAGAATGCAGACTTATTTGGAAATAGGGTCATTGCAGATATAATTATTTAAGATAGGGTAACTGGTGATATAATTAGTTAAGATGAGGTCATGCTGGAGTAGGGGGCATCCCTACTCCAGTATGACTGGTGTCTTTATAGTAAGGGGAGATTTGGATATAGACACACACAGACAGAATGCCAGGTGAAGACGAAGACAGACATGCTTCTAGAAGCAAGGAATGCCATCAATTGCCAGTGAACCGTCAAAAGCTAGGGGAGGCACAGAATACGTTATTCGTCATAGGACTCAAAAGGAACCAGAGTCCTGCCGACACGCTGACCTCAGACATCCAGTCTCCAGCAATGTGACACAAGAAATGTTTGTTATTTAAGCCCTGAGTTTGTGGTACTTTATTATAGCAACTCTAGCAAACTAAGATAATGGGCACAAAATGATTTTCTTAATGTTTGTTTATTTTTGAGAGAAAGAGAACAGGGGAGGGGCAGAAAAAGAGACAGAGATCCAAAGCTGACTCGGTGGTGACAGAAGAGAGCCCGACGCGGGGCTTGAACTCACAAACCATGAGATCATGACCTGGGCAGAAGTCGGACCTTTCACCAACTGAACCACCCAGGCACCCCGATGATATTTTTTATTGTTAAATCTTGTATTAGGTTTCTCCAGAGAAAAAAGAGATTTTTTTTTTTTTAATATAAGGCATAGGTTCACACAATTCTGGAGAACGAGAAGTCCCAAGATCTGTAATCAGCAAGCTAGAGACCCAAGAAGAACCAGTGTTTCAGTTCAAGTCCAGAGGCAGAAAATATGCCAGCTCAAGTAACTAGGCAGGAGTTCCCTCTTACTCAGCCTTTATGGTCTATTCAGGTCTTTGACCCACTGCAGGAGGCCAACCCCCATTGAAGAGAGCAATCTACTTTATTGCGCCTAACAATTAAAAGGTTAATCTCATCTACAAACACCCCAACAAACATACCCAGAATAATGTTTGGCCAAATGTCTGAGCACTCTGTGGTCTTGTCAAGTTGACATATGAAATTAAACTTCAGGAGCAGGCATTTTAGCATCAACAAAATTGGGGGGTTTTGATATGTTTAGTGGTCTTTTTTGTTTTGGGGGTTTTTTTTGCTTCCTTTGTGAATTGCTTGCTCTTATCCTTGGCCCCCATTTTCCTGCTGGAGAACCCATTTAAAATCTCTGTGCTTGTCTAATTAAAAGGCCATATAACAATTAATAAGCATGTTGAGAGCAGATATAAGCACCCATAATTCAAAACTATTTTTATTTTCAAATGTTCCCTTGCAATTATTTTTCATTATGAAAGCTTATTGTTGCATGATAGCAGACTTAACGTATAATTTTGTATTATGCTCTCTTGATTTATCTTACATCAAATCTTAAAATATCATTTAATATCCTATTCTAAACTGAAAGTGGGGAGGAAGTGGCAATTTGAAAAGAAGATATTTGTTGCAATATAGCCAAAGGTGAAAAGGAAGCTTAGGAGCACCCAGGTGGCTCAGTTGGTTAAGCATCTTGATCTCAGCTCAGGTCTTGATCTCAGGGTGGTAAGCTCAAGCCCATGTTGGGCTCCACACTGGGCATGAAGCCTACTTAAAAAAAAAAAAAAAAAAAAAAAAAAAAAGCTTATAGTTTTATTATATTTCTTTCCCCCTCCTTACTTCGCATATACCTGATTTTGTCTCTCTTACTACTTTGCTATGCACTCTAGAAATGGCCCAGTGCAAACCATGATTAACTAACATAGCACAGCCAAGGGCTTTGCCTTCAACAAGCGCTAGCTAGATGGAGACAGGGAACTGGTGCAATGGAAAAGTATAAACAGGGCATAACGTTGGCCCCCAGGGGGCAATGCTCATACTTTCCATGCTCACACTTTGTATAAACTTTGACAAAATGAAGCAGGCTCTCTTCTCACATATAACCTGGCATATCTTGTTCACTGCATACTGGGACTACAGCTCTAATTTGAATGGAATTAGGCCCAGAGAAAAGGTTCTGGAAGACAGTGTTTGTTTGTTTGTTTTAAAGTCACATCCAATGAGGTCTGAAAGTCACATGCCTATGCAAAGGACCTTTCAGAAATGCTGAGCCAAGCACATCTGAAAGACTGTGTTTCTCCAAGGGGTTCAGGTTACCTCCTTGTACCCTAAGCAGTTATTTCTTGAAAGACACAGCTGGGGACCAGCTTGAGGCAATTTTTCAACAGCAAAGCAGCCTACAGCATGGGGGGAAAAAAGCTGCACTTAGAATTAATTAAGAGACCCAGAAAACCAGGGAACAAGACTGACTTCCTTCAATTTATACCTTAAGGAAGTACTGGAACAAAGATTCTACTCTTCGGTTTCCTCATGTGTTAAAAAGGATTATTGGCTTGAATACTCTTTTAATTTAAGGTACTCTCTATTCTACAATTCTAAATCCAGTGGTTGGTAGACTGGGTTCAAATCGTGGCTTTGTTACCTGTTACAATATTTATCCGTAGTGTTTACAGATAAAGAACCATCTCAGTTATAACTTCTAATGTATCTAAAATGCAAAATCCAATGCCTAACATATAGCAACGAATTAACAGCAGCAACCTAAAAAATAATGACCTTTTCACTAATACAAAGAAACCTTTTCTTTTCCATTTTATAGAATTATAAAAATATACGGTTTTCAAGAACAGCAGTTGAATCTGCTAACCTTACAGAGAAGAAGTCTGAACATTAGATCGGGTCAAATCACCCAGCTAGTTGTAGAACGAGAATTGGAAGCCTGGCTCCCTGGCTTTCAGATCAGGGTCAGTTCCGGTCTGCCTTATTCCCAGACTACAAACTGCTGGCAGGCTGGGTGTCCTGGTCCATGCCTCTACTTTCCCTCAAACTTTCTAAAGGTTCCTCCAGGGAGAAGAGAAAGCCCCCTTGCGTCTTACTCCTGATCCATGCCTATACCTGGTAAGGGAAGTCTTGCCCATCCTGACCTCAAATCTCTTACTTTACCTAGGCCATTCGGTGACTGACTAGAGCAACTCCTTGCTTCCTTTTCCGACTACCTGTGCCTTCGCACAACTCTGATAATCCATGTGTCTGGTCACAGGGTTGCTCCTCCCCATTTCGATTTAAAATAACTTACTTTCCCAAAGACAGCAGCCAATGTCTCATGGAAGGAAAAGGGAACACCTCTGCTTGATTAATGCATTTCCCCTCTTCCGTATCGCTGAAACCTAATCAGAGGACTCTTCTGACGATGTGCGTCTCCATTTAGTTTGCAACACAGAATTTATATAAATATAGACATTCCGTGGTATATTCTGGGTGTACAAGAAAACAGAGAACAGGGGCGCCTGGGTGGCTCATTCAGTTAAGCATCCGACTGCGGCTCAGGTCATGAGCTCATGGTTTATGGGTTCGAGCTGGCAGGGCAGACCCTGCTTGGGATGCTTTCTCTCTCCCTCTCTCTCTGTGCCTCCCTGACTTGTGCTTTCTCTCTCTCTCAAAATAAATAAATAAAATTTTTAAAAAAGAAAAAGAAAATACAGAACAATTATTAAAGGTCAGAAGAGGTCATAGTTTATCTCCTTACGCCATAGATGGAAAAACTGAAGTCAACAGGGCTTAAACGACAGGAAAACTGGTAAACGAGCCTTAGAAGTTTGGGGTTTCAGAAACATCTGCAATATTTTTCATTGCTTTCTTTTCTGGAGGGAAGTGAGGAAACAGGAGGAGACAGGACAGGCTGGCCGTGGGAACGGAAAGGAATGGCAGCAACCCTGGATAGATGGAAAAGGGGTCGTTTTCCCCAGTCTTCCTCTGAGCTTTCAGTGTACTGTAAGAAGAGGAAGCAGGGGCGGCACATCCTGAAGAGGAAGGGTCTGGATCGCAGGTTTTCCAAGGGACCACAACACACGTGCCTGAGTAAGTGTCAGCTTGCATAGCCAAGTTCACAATCAGGTAATGTGAGTTTGCCTTATTTCTGACCACTGCAGTTTAGGCCAATAAGCGGAATAAGAATTGAGAGCACAGTCTACACCAGGCTCCAGAATATATCTTCTGCAGTAAAACCTTGCTTTGTGAGCATAATTCATTCGAGAAACATGCTTGTAATCCAAAGAACTCATGTATCAAAGTAAATTTCAAGAACCATTGGCTCAGTTGTGACCATGTGACATTCGGCATCATGTACTACTCGTATTGCAAGACATCGGCTGGCTTATCAAATTAAAATTGATTAGAAATGTCTGCTCGTCTTGCGGAACACTCACAGAACTCACTCGAAATCTAAGGCTTTACTGTATACGGATACACATACATATATACACACATATATATTTATCAATGCCTTTTTCTTCCCGGTTATTATATTCACGTTTATTAGAGGGCAGAATTTAAGAAGTCGTTCTGGGGCATGAACTTAACTGTTCTCTAGGACATTCTTGAGGGGAAACACCAGACAAAATGGTTGATATTTCATTAAACTAGTCACATGGAGAACTTGCAAGAGGGAACCCTCATAAATGTTCTAACTACATATGGGAGTATGGACATGGCAAGCCTGAGGCCCAGGTTCAAGTCCATAGATATTTCAAGACACAAAATTCATTTCATTTCTTTTTGACCTAGTTATTCTTCCTCTGTCTTCATGTTGTGCAACCTTGCTTTGCTGAATACTGTCTATGTAAAGGTCGAAAAATAAAACTTCTACACTAAGCAGACTTTTAAAAAAATGTTTGGGGTGCCTGGGTGGCTCAGTCGGTTAAGCATCTCACTTCAGCTCAGGTCATGATCTCGCTCGCGGCTTGTGAGTTCAAGCCCCACGTCGGGCTCTGTGCTGTCAGCTCAGAGCCTGGAGCCTGCTTCAGATTCGGTGTCTCCCTCTCTCTCTCTGCCCTTCCCCCACTTGCGCTGTCTCTCTCTGTCTCTCAAAAACAAATAAAAACTTCAAAAAAATTTTTTCTAATGTTTAGTTATTTATTTTGAGAGACAGAGAGCGGAGTAGGGGCCAAGAGAGTGAGAAAGAATCCCAAGCAGGCTCCATGCAGTCAGCGCAGAGCCTGATGAGGGGCTCGATCCGTGAACCGTACGATCATGACCTGAGCCGAAACCAAAGAGTCAGACACTCAAACAACTGAGCCACTCAGGTACCCCTAAACTAAGTAGATTTAATCAAGAGCATAACAAGTATACAAGAGTAGCTAAAGATAATAGATTGAACAAACTCATTTCAATACCTTAAAGGAACAAAACCACAAGGATCTGATAAACAGAAGAGGCCACAACGGTAATATTTTGGAAACTGGAAAGCTGACAGGCAACCAAGGGTAAAGGATTTTAGGACGCACGAACTCTTAATCTTGAGCCAGCAGTGAGGAAACAACAAGTACATCAACTCGCACAACAAAATCCTCAGTAGCAGCATTCGGTACTTCTAGAAGTGAGGAGAGATGGGAAAAACAAAGATCTGAAATAAGGAAGATGAGCTTAAAATAAAATCTATTTGGGCAGCAATTAGGTCCCCAGATCCATCCCTTCACTCCTTGAAACTTCCTCCATTCACCTCAGAGCAATGTTGGAGATGTATTCTCTAGAAAGGGCAAAAGTAGAGTCTTTGTACCTGGTATCCACCAGTTGAGTAAAGATGCAAACAGACTGAGAATATCAATACTGGATGGTGAGCTTTCCCCAGACCTCTGCGCTATCTGCTCCCAGAAATACTGGTCATTATGCCTTTATCCTCAAGGAAAGCTACTGAAAACATCTTTGCTCGGGAAAACAACCAATGAAACAGGAAAACTTCATCAAAGTTCCCCCAAAGATATGACCCAGCCAGATACCTACAGGGATATTCACAGTTGACAACTCCCACTGGTGTTACAATCAACTTTTCAGTGTCCCTCTTATAGATGTAAATGGACAGCCAAGGATCACCAGAGACACAGGAAAAAAGCAATTAGAGGAAACAGATCCTTTGACTGACATTTCTGCTCCCTGAACAATCATCTATACACCTCACTGAACTGAGAAGATATTACAATCATGAAAAAAAGAACAAGATAAAGAGAAACAGGTTTATGAGGATTCTTAAAAATAAAAAATGTAAGTACATGTATATGTCACATTATAAGTATACACATCAAATGCATATATATGATCACCTCAAATACATACCAACTTTCCCTCTATCTTGCCCTTGTGGTCCATGCCCAGTGACTACTGGCTCAGTTCTTTAAGTCACTTCAGGAACTAAGACGGCACACAAAATCCTGAGACGTAATCCATATATGCTAAATTACAGCCCACTAAAATAGTTTTTGTGTAACAATTACTATAATTTATCCCATTTATTGAATGGCTACTATGTACTAATAATTAGCTGGGGTGCCTTTGATACATTCTCTCATTTAATCGTTACTGCCCTGCAAGGTAGTATTACTAGACACGTTAAGTAACTGGCCGGTACGTAGATGGTAAATGTGGGAGATGTGGGATAAGCCCAAATCTCCCCAAGTCCAAAACCTTTCAGGCGCAACATGGATAGTATGATGACCAGCCTCATTACCAGTAGATGTAGGGTCACTGGGTGGCCACAGCCTCATCATGTTCTCTTATTCACTCTCTTCTTCCATGTTGAATCATCCATGCACAAACCATGTTTCTGGACACTAAATGATATAATAATATCATTTTATACACACAGAAACACACATAAATTTTCCATTTCTCTTCCTTAGTTAATATTATTTCTCTTCCCCCCCCCCAGGGATATTTTTCCCCCACTGTGTCTGAGCACATAGGAGCGACCAACCATGACAGGATTTGAAATCATGATACTCAGAACATAGAGCTGTCATCTTTTCTGCTGAGCTGGCCATTCTGGTGAGTGTTTGTCTTTTTAAATTGCCAATTCAAGTCTCAGAACTGGCCTTCCTGTCAGCCAAGTAGCAAAGAGAAAGTCCAAATAGAGACTTTAGCAAAGAGAAAGTAGCAAATAGGAAGTCCATGTTAGGGGCTCCTGGGTGGCTCAGTCAGTTATGTGTCCAATTCTTGATTTCAGCTCAGGTCAGGATGTCACAGCTGGCGAGGTCAAGGCCTGCATCGGGCTCTGTACTGACAGTGCAGAGCCTGCTTGGGATTGTCTCTCTCCCACTCTCTCTGTCCCTCTCCCTCTCCCTCTCCCTGTCATGCTCATGCTCTCTCTCTCAAAAATAAATAAAAAATAAACTTAAGAAAGTCCAGGTTAGAATATCTGCTCCGCCAAATTCAAGGCTATCATAAATTGGTGGTTTATTCAAACGAAGCTTTAAGAATGGGATAGGGTTCTCAGCAGCACAAGACTTGTTTAGATGGGATATAGCAGGGAAATACCACATCCTTACCTCTTGCAGGTTCTTAGCCTGCTGGCTTTCCCACCTCTTGACTACTACTAAAGCCCCAAAGGATCCTGCTTAATGAAGGGGTGGCCACGTATGACCCACAGATTTAAGGGCCCCAAACTAAATTTTCTCAGTGCACAGAGTTAATGAGGCTTTGAGAATTGACTCACACTGAACCAACACCCAGAGGTCTTCTGAGGTCAGACAGTACTAGCCATAGTATCTGGTCACTTATTGGCATCTGTCACAGTGGGTGCTTTGCTTTTCATTTTGAGATTTACTGTAGTTTTGGACCTCTGCTCATATAGCTCCTAACTTCAGGATCTCTCATATTTTTCCAGAATAAATGAAAGAAGGTGGTGTGGGGTATGTCCTACTAAACAAATACATTAACATAGGAGGTTAACCCATTCTTTTTTGCACAGAATTTTGGAAAACTTCTCAAAGATTGATTCATGGATCACTTCCGCCAGGATTACCTGGGAAGCTTGGATCTGAGGCTTTGTGTATGGGAGACGTGACCTTAGACAAAGGTTTTGATACAGGTAGTTTATTTGGGAAGTGAACTCAAGGAGCAGGAATAAGGAATTGAAGAAATGAGAGGGAAGGTGGACAAAACAAAATAAGAATGCAGTGAGCAAGTTGGCCACTGCTACTGGTGATTGGTCAGTTTTAGCAAGATGCCCAAAGACGATAGTGCAAAGGGTTTCAGCTCTATTCACTTGATGATGAAAGAGGAAGCTTTTATTCGTTGGATTTTATCTCTCATTGCCCATGGGGTATTAATTCCCCCATACTTCTGAGTTATTCATGTGTCACCACTGAGTGAGCTGTAATAGGCAATCCATGCGACTAGGTTGGAGTAGCTTGGGCAAGAAGAAGAGCCGCTCTATGGGGCAGGGGGAGAGGTATATCCAGGTGCCCCTGTATGCAATGGACCAAAATCTGCTTAGAACTGGTTGGCATTAAGGGCACCTGGGTGACTCAGTTAGTTAAGCAGCAGACTTCAGCTCAGGTCGTGATCTCGCAGTTTATGGGTTCAAGCCCTGCATCAGGCTCTGCACGGACAGTGCAGTGCCTGCTTGGGATATTCCCTTTCTCCATCTCTTTCTCTCTCTCTCTCTCAAAATAAATAAACTTAAAAAAAAAAAAAAGAACTGGTTGGCATTAAGCTACTGGAGTCCAAGACGGGGGTCAACTCAAGTTGCCAATACCGTATGAAAAATGCCACTTTCTAGTAACCTATCCATTCTAATGGGTTGAATTCTGTCCCCCTCAAAATTCAATTGCTGAAGTTCCAGCTCCCTGTACACCTTAGAATGTGACCTTATTTGGAAATAGGATCATCTCAAATGCATTTAGCTACTTAATTCTTAAGTCAAAATATGGAAGGCCCCATAATCCAATTTGATCGGTATACTTATAAAAAGGAGAAACTTGGCCACAGACACTCACCCAGGGAGAACACCAGGTAAAGACTGCAGTTATGCTGCCACAAGCCAAGGAAGTACCAGAAGTTAAGAGAGAGATCTGACATGATCCTTTGCTAGTGCCCTCAGAGGGAGCACGGCCCTGCCGACCCACCGATCTCAAACTTCTAGCCTCCAGAATAGTGAGACAGTAAATTTCTGTTGTTTAAGCCACCCAGTTTGAGATACTTTGTTATGGCAGTCTTAGGAAACTAATGAATCCAAGATCTATGTCTACACTTCTGCATTTCTAACAAGATCTATACAAAGTTCTATGCACACTGCAAATGTACGAAACCCAGTCTAGAATGAAATGACGTTGTAACCTGCACCCATGCAGCCCACGGAGACTGAATCCACACATTCCTCAGAAAATCTAAGACTGCACACCGGATGCAGAACTGTATCAGATGTAGGGAATTCTCTTTCCAAATGTCAACTCAGGGGGCACCTGGGTGGCTCAGGTCGGTAAGTGTCTGACTCTTGGTTTTGGCTCAGGTCATGATCTCACAGTTCATGAGTTTCAGCCCCATGACAGCTCAGAGCTTACTTGGGATTTCTCTCTCTCTCTCTCTCTCTCTCTCTCTCTCTCTGCCCCTCCCTGGCTTACTCTCTCACTCACTTTCTCTCTCTCTCTCTCTCTCTCTCTCTCTCAAAATAAGTAAATAAATAAATAAATAAATGTTAAAAAAATTCAAATGCCAACTCAAGCAGCAAGTTTAGGCCATGGCTGTTACTCAAAACCAGAGGCTAGAAAAATGAGGAAGGACAGACTACAATTATACCTCCCCCCTCATTACACCCAAAACTGCTGCAAAAGGCAGAGTAGATCATTGAAGGCACACAGTGCATGTATATATAATGTTATACCTTGTGAAATAAATAAGAAAATTAAGTGATGCTTAGAAAACAAGGCGCATGAACCTATTGTTTCAAAATAGAATGGAAGTGTTCAGCATATGTAAATGTTAAAGAAAATGCACGGCAAGTGGGAGAGATGAAGTGGGAAATCCAAATATGGGGTGGGCACTGAAACCATCGACAACTCCCTATTGCACCTCTGTAAATGAGTAAACCCACTTGAGGGCAGGAACCAGGTTGGCTAGAGTAGAACCTCTGGAAAAGCAGACTCTGGGTAAGTGCTTGCTGAGTACAGAACAATCTGAGATTCAGAGTTTCTCCTCCTGCAGAACCTGGATTCTTATTCCAGATTAACAGTCCCTCTACCATTTTTCAACCACTCCGCACCTGAGTTGGTCTGTGCTGCCATCCCTTGGGCACTGTGCTTCAAACGGGAAATAGCCTAGGACTTTGAACTCTGACTTTGGTTTGTTCCATCTGCTAGCCGCTTCTTCCAATAGCGTATAGCTCATCATATGCCCAGACGACTCCAGTCCCAATACCTACCTGAGTGAACAAAATGTCCATCATTGCACGGGAATTTTCTTTTGACCTCTTATGTAAAAAGGTACTCAATATTCTAATGAATTTTTAGAGAACAGACAAATGGGTGACTAGATATGGCACAGAAGACCATCTGTCACGTGAACAGCCATTTTTATGGTGAAGGTAGTGTAGACTACAGGAGGATGAACACCACCACTTGAGACAGTACTTTCATACACATGACAGGAAACAGTAGATACCAAGATACATACAAATCAAAAACATGGGGAAATAGAAAGAAGAACCTTAACATGAAGTCTGCCTGATACACAGGAGAGAACAGATTCAGAGGGATATGTAGAAAACCACTTTTTCCTGGTGGACAAGAGGTAGGGGAAGAGAGATAGAGATATTGTGAGAGAGAAGAGAAAGAAGAGAGGTATAATAGAAAACTCAGAGTGGTTGCCTGATGGACTTATATCAGTTGAGGGGGATGTCTTACACGTAATCATTTTTAAATTTCCTTTTTCGAAGTTTTTATTTATTTATTTTGAGAGTGAGAGAGGAGGAGGGAAGTGCAGAGAGAGGAGAGAAGAGAATCACAAGCAGGCTCCGCACTGCCGTGTAGGCGGATGCGGGGCTGAAACCCATGAACCGTGAGATCATGACCTGAACCGAAACCAAGAGTCAGTTGCTTAACCAACTGAGCCACCCAGGCGCCCTTAAAATCTCTAACTTAGTGACTTTCTCTTGCAACTAAACAACTCCTAATACAAATGGCCACCAATAAAAAATGGCGCCAATAGGCCACCAATTCCTACTCAATGAGTGTAGGAATTTTTGTCTATTTTATTCACACCAAATAGACTCTGATGCTAAACAGGGACTCAGCAGAGGCATACCTAAATCTAAAGTTGGAGGGATGGCTCAAGCAAATAGATAACTTTGTAATCTCTTTGTGCTACACCCTATGTTCAAGGGGTTTCTAACCCCAATAAGGAAGGTGCCCCAGGATAGCTTCCATTTGTCCTTCCAAATCTGTTCTCCATCCTGCTCTCTGCCTTCAAAGCCCGATCTGTATAAACTATATCAATGTCTTCCTTCTCTTTTACTTTCCAGTGGGGTTTGGTTCATGAAGACCCTTGCCACAGATCAGAGAGAAAATTGAGACCAGGTTATTTATTTCCCTAATTCCCTCCCTGCCAGGCTGCCTTGAACTGAATGGCTTCCTCAATCAAAGGCAGCTGTCTCTCCAAAACTCTCCCCTTATGGGTCCCAGTGAGTACCTTCTCAACTCCCTTCAGGACATTGTAACATCTTTACAGGTACCAGCACTAAAGTCTTTGGTTTCTGAAGTATCTTTTATGGTTCCCCTATATCACATCCACATCTTAGAAACAGTGCCCTTATTAATCCCCCCCTTCAGTGATTCTAATTCAAGAGCGTCATCTGTTTCCTGTTGGGGCTCTGACTAATTCAAAGTAGCTCTTCTCCAAATAATCCCTCTAATGTCCATAATGGCTTCCAAAACTTACAGTTCAATGAAAAATGGGTATTCACTAGAAATCCTCTAAGGAGCAAAGGAGACAAATATTCATAGGAGAAGAGGATTAAATTTTATCTACGAAATTCTTCTGTAGATGTATCTGATGGCTACAGCAAAGACAAACCAGTGATGTATTTTTGCAAACATTTCCTTTTGCATGCATGATCAATCTCTCCATAATACGCTCTTCCAAAAAAGACCACGGACTTACAAAACTGGGAAAGATGTAAAAATCTCTAATGACCCAGTTTGTTCTTTGCCTGGAGCTATTGGTAACGTTTTTTTTTTTTTTTTTCCTGTGTTCAGAATGAGGGTATGGTGTTGGGAGAAAGAAGAGGGAGGAGAACCTAGAAAGAATTCTCCCAGATTTGCTTGCTCTTTATATAGACTGAAATTAGTCGGGATTATTTCATAATCTTACTTAGATGTATTTTAAATGAAAAGAACCTTAATTTGGGGCTCTATATCCCAAGGAATTTGGGTTCCTTGAAAAAACATATGAGGGTTTGCAAGCATGTGCATAATACCATGTCCCAGAAAATCTATCCAAGGATTGGATTTGCCTTCTGCCCATGGCTGTCCGATCTAGGCCAAACAGCAAAGTTAGGTTGACCAGAACTTAAGCTACAACCAGACCCTTAAGCAAGGATAACATTTATCTTAGTCATATCTTTATGGCAAGTGCCATATAGAAGACAATACAGATTTGCTGGAAGAATTAGTGATGAATCACCAAAACATCACAGAGGACATGGAAGAGGATAAACATGAAAAACGTGGGGCTTCCCTTCCCTGGTTCTACTCAGACCACAGTAAATCTTGGCCTAAACCCAAAGGACTGGATTGCTGGAGTCTAGTTTCACATGGCTGGTACTTATCTACATAATAATGTCTACGTACTAATGTGTCCAGCCCTAAATCATAAAAGAAACCGAAAACATGGCCTCTGCCTTCAGATATTGTAGAATTTTGGTAGCTCTAGATCTTGATTTTTCGCTTTTGTTTTCTTTTATGGCCTCAAGATACTGTGAAGAACTATGTAACAAGAATAACAACCAGGGTTTCCATGCCTTCCATTTGTATCTCAAGCTACCCACCCCTCAAAAGTGGGACCTAGAACAGTTGTCAAAGTTATCTAATGCCGTCCTCAGTTCTAACCTTGGCTTCTTTATTTTTTGGACTCCATTTAAAAAGTGAATATGCGGTGGCGGGGCGGGGGGGTGGCACCTGGTGGTTCAATCGGTTAAGTGGCAGAGTCTTGATTTTGGTTCAGGTCATGATCTCACAGTGGCGAGATCGAGCCCCACATTGGGCTCTGCACCAAACAGCACAGAGATTGAGCTCCCCCTTGGATTCTGTGCTGAACAGCACGGAGCCTACTTGGAATTCTCTCTTCCTCTCTCTCTGCCCCTTGCCCCCATGAAAGTTCATTCTCTCTCTCTCTCTCTCTCTCTCCCTCCCTCCCTCTCTAGAAGTAAATAAATAAACTTTAAAAAAAAGTGTGGGGCACCTGAGTGGCTCAGTTGGTTAAGCATCTGACTTTGGCTCAGGCCATCATCTCACGGTTCCTGGGTTTGAGCCCCGCATCGGGCTGGGCACTGACAGCATGGATGGAGCCTGCTTGGGATTCTTTCTCTCCCTCCCTCCCTCCCTCTCTCTCTCTCTCTGCCCCTATCCCACTTGTGCACTCTCTCTCCCTCTTGCAAAAATAAATAAACATTTGAATTTTTTTTTTTAATTTTTAAAAAAGGGAATGTGTGAAACACACCTAAAATAGAGAACAACGAAAAGGCATTGAAAAATGTGCATATTCTCCCAGGGGGAAAGGGGAGATGAAATCCAGTCAACAGCAACAAGGGAAGACGAAGTCTGGCACGCGGGCACTGCAACTAGGTACCAAAGGTGCTTCAGTTCTGCCAAGGGCCTTGGCGGCTTTCTCAGCCAAAGTGCATTTCAAAAGTAATTCCAAAAAACACTTCTAAAAGGCTGTAGCACGGGCAAACTGCTAGAGAGAGCTGAAAGTTGGTTCTGATCTTGGTATTTAGCCAAAATTTACTATTCCTTTCATTTCAGAACCTTTGAAGAACTGAAGAGCCAATCGCGCGCATCAACCTCACTTCTGGCATCCTGGAATAATGCCCATGATATTAAAAAGGCATGTGGTTTTTTTCGGGTTTATCATTACCATCTCAGTATTTGTTTCTAAATATATAAATAATCTATAATGTGAAAGAAAAGTCTACTGTATGAGATTTATAACACTGGAGTTCTATCTATCCGCTGAAGTATAAAGATATACTTACTGTAAGAGGAAAACATGATAGACTCGTTTTCAAGATTTAACTGCTGTATTTCATGTAATATTTCAGCACAATAAAACAGAGTTACCCCCAAAATAAGACGTTCTACACTATCATTATTTTTTTGCCCATCTGCCTTTTGTTTTCTTTTTCATTAAAAGTGTTCAAAAAATTAGGGGCACCTGGGTGGATTAGTCGGTAGAAACCGACTCTTGATTTCAGCTCAGGCCATAATCCCAGGGCTGAGATTCTCATTCTCTCTCTCTCTCTCTCTCACTCTCTCTCTCTCTCTCTCTCTCGCTCTCCTTTCCCCCACTCACAAGCTCTCTCTCTAAAATTAAAATCAAAATTAAAAAAATATTTTTTTAACTCTTGAAATAATTGGAGGAATCATGGTATCTTAAGAAAGAAAAGAAAAGAAAGAAAAGAAAAGATTTCCGGGGCATCTGGGTGGCTCATTTGGTTGAGTGGCCGAGTGTTGATTTTTGGCTCAGGTCATGATCTCAAGGTTCGTGAGATGGAGAAGCCCCCGTTGAACTCCCTGCGTGCTAACAGCTCAGAGTCTGTTTGGGATTCTCTCTCTCCCTGTTATCACTGGCATGAGCATGCTCTCTCTCTCTCTCTCTCTCTCTCTCTCTCTCTGCCTCTCTCTCTCTCTTTCTCTCAAAATAAGTAAATGCTTAACTACATAAATAAACTTTAAAAAATTTCCAACTTAAGGAAGAGAAGGCTCAGAGAGTATAGGGTGACAGTCTTGCAGTTATTCTGTGGTGACTTAGCCTAGTCTCTCTCCCCTTGGGAACAGTCTAATTTGGAATTTTAATGTCCCATCCCATATAGACCCAGGAACCTATGAGCAGAATGTCTTTCTCCTTTCACAGATGACAGATGCCAGTAAATTATGTAACATTTATTGTTGCACAGCCAAATTAAGTCTATCACTATTAAAGCAACAAGAATGAGATCATTAAATTAGGAGACACTAAACTTTGATATGCAAATCTCTTTAATTAAAAATATATTTAAGTTGTGGGGCTCACGGCTGGTTCAGTCGGTAGAGTGTGCAATTACTGATCTCAGGGTCATAAGTTTGAGCCCCACATCGAGGGTAGAGTTTACTTAAAAAAATGTCTCTCTGGGCACCTGGGTGGCTCAGTTGGTTTAGTGCCCAACTCTTGATGTCAGCTCAGGTCATGATCCTGGGGTTGTGGGATCGAGCCCCACGTTGGACTCCACAGTAAGTGTGGACCTGCTTGAGATTCTCTCTCTTCTTCTGCCCTTCTCCCCAACTCACATGTTCTCTCTCTCGAATAAAACAAATTTATCCATATAGATACGTGTGTTATTTATATACATGTATGTATATATGTGTACATGTATATATGTTATCTGTATATCCATAGAAATATATATATTTATAAAACTATATTTTTTAAGTTAGATAGAGATGGAAATGGGTCCCATTGGTGCATTTAAGTTGGCATACTGAACATGCACGATATTAATAAGTGAACCAATCCTGCCTACTAACATTGCACAACCTTCAGGAGTAATCAGAATGCTATGCCCTTTGAAAACAAACCCTCATCCTCCATTTAAGGCAGTGACTCTCAAACTGTGAAACTCAGAGCCTTCTCAGGGCCACAATGTGAAGATAGCGGGACATTGAGAAGAGGACTTCCTCTGCTTCCACCAGAACATCCGTTTATCCTCACCTCCATTCATTTCATATGTTGAGGAAGAAATGAAATTACATTAGATACACACATAGGTAAACACAGACACGCAATCTTTTTTTCTCCCTCTATAATAAGTACAAGTGGGATGTATCTACATCACATGACTCCTGACTTGAGGTACTGAGAAAAGTACGTAACATGACGTCATTGGCATTCCCAACAGAAAAGCATAACCTGTTCTATTTGTGAGAAAGCAAGTAGCAAATCCAAACTGAGGGACATTCGGGGATGTGCTAGAGTTTGGCTCACGCATACAGCTCAGGAGAGCTGACCATGCATGGTTCTTTCCAATGGCACGTTCAGCAACACCTTGGTATTGGTAACTTGACGTCAGCCATGACGGGAATATTTATACTGTAAGAACTGGAAATGCTACGTAGCAGGACTTTTCCAGACAGACATTTGTTAAACGTTTACCTGATCACTGCTGGGAGTTCTACAGAATAACTGCCCTGTATTCTTTGAAAAACGCCAGAGTTATGAAAGACAACTAACACTTTGAAATGTTCCAAAAGAAACACAGCGGCTAAGGGCATGCATAACCACAGTTTGGTTCCTGGACAGGAAAGAAATTTTGCTTGCCGAGATATTCTTGAAACAATTTGTGAAACTGAAATATGAATTGGAGATTACATAAAACTTAAATGTATTTCCTAAAAATAATAAGCATTTTTGCATAATGATGGTATAATTATCAAAATAAGGAAATACAACATAATACAATATTGTTAATAGGGAAAGGGGTACAATGTATTCAGCACGTTCTCAAATGGTTCGGCAAAAATAATACTTAAAAACAGGGGCGTCTGGGTGGCTCAGCTGGTTGAGCGTCGGACTTCAACTCAGGTCATAATGTCGCAGTTTGTGAGTGTGAGCCCCGTGTCGGGTTCACGGCTATCAGCGCAGAGTCGGCGTAGGATCCTCTTGTCCCCCTCTCTCGGCACCTCCCCCACTCACACTCTCTCTTTCTCAAAAACAAATAAACATTAAATAAACAAATAAAGTTGTAAAAAAAGGAAACAGACACAGAGTTGGGGTACCTGGCTGTATCAGTTGGTACAGCATGTGACTTTTGGTCTCGGGGTGAGTATGGGGCCCACGCTGGGTGTAAAGATTACTGAAAAGTAAAGTCTTTTTAAAAAAAAAAGAAAGAAATAGAGGCAGAGAAGATGATAAAAACACTGTGGTGAGAGGTTTCCAGTTCGTGCATGAAGATAAAGGTATACAGAAATCTATATTCTCCCTGGAACCTATCGTAAATTTGTTACATATTCTTTTCACTTTTTACTTTCAGAAAAGTTCAAACTGGGGGTGGAACCCATTAAACCTTGCCAATCTTCAAAGAAAGGGTACAACAGTAAAGTCACATTTTTTTTTTACACCATTAAAAGAATAGAATCATGGAAAATGTTAACCCCCAAGACTGGCAAAGGAGGGAGAATATTTAAATTGCCACAAACATTTTGGAAAGCAATCCAGCAATAACTAAAAGCTGTCTAAACAGTCCTAACCCTTTGACCAAGCAGTCCTTCTTCTCAAATCTGAGACTGCTCTAGAGTGTGAAAATGACAAACCAGCACAACCATCCTATACAAATACAATGGGGAGGGATACCTGGCTGGCTCAGTTGGTGGGGCTTCAGCTCAGGTCATGATCTCAGGATTCATGGGTTCGAGCTCCGCATCGGGCTCTGTGCTGAGAGCTCAGAGCCTGGAGCCTGCTTCGGATTCTGTGTCTCCCTCTCCTTGCCCTTCCTCCATTCACACTCTGTCTCTCTCTCTCAAAAATAAATAAAGATTAAAAAACAAAAAGAAATACAACGGGGTAAAACATGGCACAGAAACCCATGAAAAACTATACTGATTAACACCATGTACCAACATGAAAACATTTGTATGTGAAAAAAATCAGAACATGAAATAATCCATAACTACAGAATGTTATATATATAAGAACAAATATTGGGGGGGCCTGGGTAGCTCACTCAGTTAAGTGTCTGACTCTTGATTTCAGCTCAGGTCATGATCTCACGGTATTGTGAGTTCCGGCCCCATGTCCTGCTCAGTGCTGACAGAGCTGAGCCGGCTAGGGATTCTCTGGCTCCCTCTCTATCTGCCCCTCCCCCACTTGCGCTGTCTGTCTCTTTCAACACAAATAAATAAACTTAAAAAAAAAATGTGACACAAAAACAGACACTCAGATTAACGGAAAAGAATAAAGAACCCAGAAATGGACCCACAAACGTATGGCCAACTAATCTTTGACATAGTAGGAAAGACTAGCCAATGGAATAAAGACAGTCTCTTCAGCAAGTGGTGCTGGGAAAACTGGACAGGGACAGGCAGAAGAATGAACCTGGACCACTTTATTAAACCAGACACAAAAATAAACTCAAAATGGATGAAAGACCTCAATGTAAGACAAGAAGCCATCAAAATCCTCGAGGAGAAAGAGGCAAAAACCTCTTTGATCTTGCCCGCAGCAACTTCTTACTCAACACGTCTCCGGAGGCAAGGGAAACAAAAGCAAAAATGAACTATCGGGACCTCATCAAAATAAAAAGCTTCTGCATAGCGAAGGAAACAATCAGCAAAACTAAAAGACAACTGACAGACTGGGAGAAGATATTTGCAAATGACAAATCAGATAAAGGGTTAGTATCCAAAAATCTACAAAGAACTTCTCAAACTCTACACCCAAAAACCAAATAATCCAGTGAAGAAATGGGCAAGACATGAACAGACACCTCTTCAAGGAAGACATCTAGATGGCCAACCGACACATGAAAAAATGCTCCACATCACTCATCATCACGGAAATACAAACCAAAACCACAATGAGATACCACCTGACACCTGTCAGAATGGCTAACATGAACAACTCACGCAACAACAGATGTCGGCGAGGATGCGGAGGAAAGAGGATCTCTTTTGCACTGTTGGTGGGAATGCAAAGTGGTGCAGCGAGTCTGGAAAACAGTGTGGAAGTTCCTCAAAAAATTAAAAATAGAACTACCCTACAACCCAGCAATTGCACTACTAAGTATTTATCCAAGGGATACAGGTGTGCTGTTTCCAAGGGGCACGTGCACCCCCATGTTTATAGCAGCACAATCAACAATAGCCAAAGTATGGAAAGAGCCCAAATGTCCATCAATGGATGAATGGATAAAGAAGATGTGGTATATATATATACAATGGAGTATTACTCGGCAATCAAAAAGAATGAAATCTTGCCATTCGCAACTACGTGGATGGAACTGGAGGGTATTATGCTAAGCGAAATTAGTCAATCAGAGAAAGACAAATATCATATGACTTCACTCATATGAGGACTTTAAGACACAGAACAGATGAACATAAAGGAAGGGAAGCAAAAATACTATAAAAACAGGGAGGGGGCAAATAAAAAGAAACTCTTCAACACAGAGAATAAACGGAGGGTTACTGTAAGGGTTATGGGAAGGGGGATGGGCTAAATGGGTAAGGGGCATTAAGGAATCTACTCCTGAAATCACTGTTGCACTATCTGCTAACTAATTTGGATGTAAATTTAAAAAATAAAATTAATAAAAATAAAAAAAAAATTTTAAACGAACAGGAGTACCTGGATGGCTCAGTTGGTTAAGCATCCGACTTCAGCTCAGGTTTTTGAGTTCGAGCCCCACATGAGGCTCTGTGCTGACAGCTCGGGGCCTGGAGCCGGCTTCAGATTCTATGTCTCCCTCTCTCTCTGCACCTCCCCCTTCATGCTCTGTCTCTCAAAATTAATAATTTTTTTAAAAACCTTAAGAAAACTACCATTGTTAAAAAAAATAGCAAATATTGGAAGAGGACACAAAAATGAAAGCAGTACTCCATTAGTATGGTGCAAATGAAGCAAAGATATTTTCTACTGAAAACATCTTTTAACTTGTGATTTACAGTTAAATACTTATAAATATTCTAACTTTTAACTTGTGCTTTATGGTTGTAAATACTGTAACATTTAACTGTGAAAGTTAAGTTCAGGGCAGGATTTGAACTCACAACACTGACTCCACCACACCATCTTCCCATGGCCTGAAGCTGCACTGGAAAACAGGAAGTGCAGATCTTTTGGGGCCATTTGATGGGCTTTTCCTCTCTCCCTCTCCATTTTTTTTTTTTTTTTTTTTTTTTTTTGGCACTCTTCTTCCAACTGCCCCTCATCTCGGATGCATGCTCAGGGCTCTCAAATAGCTAAGGAAAGCATCTATCCTATGTAGCTATTCCCCACTAAGCATGAAAAGTCACGTTTCCAACTCCTAAGAGGATTCACATTTTCAAAATAATCAGAAAGTGTTACCAGAATACATCCCAGCACCCAGGCTCGTGCTAGATGCTGTAGGCTACAAAATACAATTCCAAGGGAAAAAAACACAATAAAGTCATTTCTAACAGCAAATTTCAAAGACACCGGGTGGGGCGGCATGGGAGGGGCGGCGGGAGAGGCTTCCCTAGAGCCCATGCGGTGATGTCACAGGAGCAGCCAGCTTCATCTGGCACTCCGGTTCCGAGCCACTGTGTCTCACACAGACTCTACACACATACTATTTTTCTTCCTCCATTCCCCTGTCAGCTCAGGCACCAGCAAATTCGCTATCATTCTTCATTCTGAGTTTTTCTTTCTACCAGTCACTTGTTCGTAAATTTCCCTCACGGCATCACTGAAATCTGTCGCAACATTCCTGATAAATTCCTCATGCCCTTACCTCCCATTATCCATAATATTATCTCCTTCTTTTGAGGAATCCTCTTGATATTCAGCTCCAAAGACTCCAGCCAGTGTTTTCTCACTATTCGTCTTCTTACACATGCAGTGGGGGAAAAAAATCCAGCTCTCCAACTAATTGGATCATCTCCATGCATTTTTAAGAAAGGGTGCAAGATGGTCAAGCTTGCTTTCAAGAAGTCTTCAAGGCGCCTCTTCAACTGTTTTTCTAAACTCCATTTCCCTGCTCACTCGCTCTCTCTCTTGCTCTCTCTCGCTCGCTCTCTCTCTCATTAGCTCTTATTTCTTCCCCTGCAAAGCTGAAGAGCGGGGGTCGGGGAGAGAGGATGTGGGACAGGCTGTTTTGACAAGTGCAACTGCAAAGGAGACATTCACTGTAGCCATAAACGAGCTGTTTTGGAAGCTTTTCCTCTGAAATCATTTTCGTAACATAGAGAACACTTAATGCAATCATATAGCTCATAGTAAATGTGTAACAAGTGTGGGCATAAATGCTGCTCTTTTTTTCCTCTGGCTATGCATAATATGAGCTTGCAAAGAAGAGAAATACAGAGACCTGACCATCTGAGTGGACAAATGCCCCTTCTGCCATGGCACTGGCCAGTGTGGAAGCTGGTCAAGACTCTTCAGTCACCCACGAGAAGCTGACCATGTGAGGGAGCATCACATCATCGTCTGCGCTGCCTCCTTCACTCTAATACCCTCCTTTGTTCCACTGCTCACTTCTAGTGCTGGTTGTGATTTGTGTATAATCTACATCCCACCTGACGACTGGAGGATCTTCTCCAGCTACTGAGAGTACCGATGGCAGATAGTCCTCTGCTTTCAGGCCCCCCCTGGGGATTGCCTCAGCTAGAAAGAGTCCCCTATCCAAGATCTTCCCCACATCCACCCAGTAACTGCTCAACATATGAGTAATAAAGGTCTTCTCCACTCTTCTCACATCTCCAGGCCACCCTGAAGGACCACCCAAGCTTCAGAGCTCCATGTGGGGTGGGCAGAGACTTCGGTTGAGACTGCACCGCAAACCAACTTCTCCCTCTGCCCAAGCCTCCATTCACCCTCTCCCTGCATATAATAAATATCCTGCATGCTAACGTCTCTTTTATCTTGATTCCCAGGGAATTCAACCTGCCACACCACTCTAGATGTTTCAAGAGGATAGATTTCATACACGGAATTAAGCTACAAAAGAATTGGCTAGTCTGCGGAGTAAAAAGGGGAAGGTGCCTGTGTATTCCCTTAGAGGTCAGGAAGAAGCTTCTCCTGCCCAGGTAGACTCCAAACACTATGTTGACTAGTCTAGGGACGAGATTATATATGCAGCCACTAATGAAATGAGTCAACACCCAATAAACTGTGTGATTCTCTGAAACCATTCTCCAAGACTCAGATGGCCTCTTCAGAAGACAAATGGTCAAATTAAGTAGGAATGTGATAGGAATCATCCTTCCCACCATCTTTCGAAATTGTCATGTTGACACCAATATTTACAGTTGCCCTGGGAATGTAATACTGCTTTGGGTTTATTATCGTGATAGGGAAGAAGAGTTCCACACGATCTCACTTGGCCATGCCTACTATAATGACAGTCAACTCTATGGATACAGGAATCAAAGTAGGGATTCTGCCAGATGTTGAGTCTGTCTATCCCAGTGATAATTCCAGAACTTGGGAAATAACCCTAATTTCGGCCTAAAACTCTATTTGACACCTAACTTCTGACGACCATCTGACTGGTAAGCTACAGGAACATTTGACAACTCCAGGACTAGGTGAGCCTCTACTTGGCAATCCCTAATAAGACTGTTTTCCTATTTCCCAGTCCATGAGCACTCGATAAATAGCTCCAAGTCCCCTGGAGGGAAGTTTTGAGGCAAATTTACAACCTATGCTTAGGACTAAGTCACAGGGATCCTCTTTCCAGGGGACCCAGTACTCATTTATTCAAGGGGCTCTAGTTCTGCGACCGGCTCAGGTCTGAAGACAGGGTGAGAGGCTATGATTCCCATTGTGATAAATTCAAGTCAGGTCTCCTTACTAGACCTAGATATTCCCTCCCTCTTCCAATAATATAAGTCCTATAGTAGTACTTCAGTAGGTGTTGTGAGGACTTGAGGGCATCCCTCAAAAACCCACCCCAATTTTTAAGACCGAAGCACTCATTCCCCCATTCCCCTAGTTGTTAAGTATTGACAGCAAATAGTTCTCAACTGACTCCCTCTCTGAGGCTTGCCTGGGCCTGAAGAAAGAACAGCCTTGCCTAAGATCATGCCCCCTTTTAGGAGCAGCCTATATCCATCCAATGACTGGCCACCACAGAGGCATAAAGCCCAGGTAACATTGCTCCAAATCAGAACCCTCTGAAAGTGCATACACTGAGCTCCAGAGCACACTGTAGGATTAGCTACGGCCTCTGTTGTGACCACATCGCAGCTCAACTTCTCCGTCGCCTTAATTCTGAGCCCTTCACTCCATCATGGCTGTTGATCCCAATAGCATGCCCTGGGAAAATTTCCCAGTGCACATCTTGTCTCAGGATTTGGTCTTGAGGAAGCTGAACTGTGACAATAAACTGATAATGTTTTTCAGTTAAGAACACCGAAATCAATTAGCCATCCCCAGAGATCCCTACAACAAAACATCCAAATGCCACTCTAGCTCTGTTGCCTGTAACAGTAATTGGGCCCATTTTATCTCCAATAGTTAAATGTCTCCCCTTGGCCTTTATCATTTGGAGATTCCATCCTTCCCAGTGAAATGAGGAAGCCCAGCTCAACAGCAGCCTCTCCAACCATCACTGCAAACCTGAACAAGATAGCTATGACAGAGTACTCAAGCCCCTAACCCCATGCATTTCTCAGGGCATCGAGGAGAAGGGCGGGAGTATGTCATTTTCATTCTGTGAGTGGATACGGTGGGAGAAGCTGGGGAATGGGCACACACAATAAATTCACTCCAACATTCCAATTTTTGAGTCCCTGAGTGCCTTCAGGCTACTTCTGGCATCTCAACCTTATAGGCCACTCTACTGTTCGTCTTAGTCAACCACCCCAGCCGTTTCAGGTAATACATGGAATCAAATCTGTCTGGATGGTCCAGACCGTCAAGTTTCCGATGAGGCCAGAACTATTAATAGGTAGATTTAGCCAGTTACACTTCACCTTCTCTGGTCTAGTATCTTTAGAATTCATTCTCATATATACTTCCCAGACTACTGCTGATACAATTTAGTAGGAAGCTTGCCATTTTACTGCTTAAGTTATTTCTTACCCATGCTGTCTTTGAACTTGCTGAGGCTACTATGATGGGTTTGGATTCGATGGAAGGTGATGGAACACCTTTTTTTTAATGTTTATTTTTGAGAAAGATAGAGAAAGAGAGGGAGGGAGGCAAGGGCAGAGAGAGAGAAACAGACGATCCAAAGCAGGCTCTTTGTTGTCAGAGCAGAGCCCAACGTGGAGCTCAAACTCAGGAACCATGAGATCATGACCTGAACTGAAGTCAGATGCTTAAGCGACTGAGCCACCCAGGTGCCCTTGGCCATGGGTTTTGATGAAACTTGGCATCCCCTGGTAAGGTAACATCCTCCAACAAGGTTAAAGAGCCACATCCACCCCGAGACAAATGCCCCAGTGTCTCTGCCCAGGTCCATATTGACAACTTAGTGGTCCTCCCCCTGAATGCGAAGTTGTCTCTCACACGTTTTCTCTCCCCACTGCCCAGCGGATACTCACATATGCACATACAGGACATTTCTTATCTCATGGAATTTCACCTTAAGCTTGCCATTAGGTGTACCATCGTTTTTCATCTCACATTGTTATCTAGATTTACTCAAGGTGAAAAATACGAGAGATAACCCTGAATTCTTTAGCATGTGAATCAGTTAAAATTGAGTAACCAGAGTACAGGGACAAATGCCAGGTGGCTCACATTGACCTTGGGCTGCTTTATTCATCCATGTAAAGAGGGCTGTATTCTTAGGGTACATATCTCACTTTCCTAAGTATTTGTATGTGTGTCCCTCCGTTTAAAAAGAAAAAAAAAAAAACAAAAAAAGCAAGAGCTCTCTTCTAGGACTCACAGAGCTGATATATTAGGGGTGAATAAGAACATTACATCCTTTGTAGATGGTCATAAAGCTCCAAATCCAAGCTCTAAATCCTAGTGACTTGCCTGAGGTTCACACACTTAGAAGAGCTGGATTCTGTACTCAGATTTGCCTCCACCTAAGTCACATGGTCATCTACCGAAGGGACAGATGAGGTACACCATGCTTGCATCTGCAACAAAGGTAGATGAAAAAAATCCCAAGACATAGTAATAATTGTCAAGGTAGAAGTTCCCACTGAGTTTTGGTTTAAAAAGCAAGAATCAGAGCGCCTGGGTGGCTCCGTCGGTTAAGCATTTAACTCTTCATTTCAGCTCAGGTCGTGTTCTCATGGTTGTGAGATCAAGCCCCGGGTCGGGCTCTGTGCTGAGCATGGACCCTGCTTAAGATCCTCTGTCTCCCTCTCTCTCTGCCCCTCCCCCACTCTCTCTTTAAAAAACAAAAAGGCAAGAATCAGGGACACCTGACTGGCTCAGTCAGTGGTGCATGCCGACATTCGATCTAGGGGTTGTGAGCTTCAGCCCCATGTTGGGTGTAGAGATTACTTAAAAATAAAATTTTGGGGGACGCCTGGGTGGCTCAGTCGGTTAAGCGGCCGACTTCAGCCGAGGTCATGATTTCGCGGTCCATGAGTTCGAGCCCCACGTTGGGCTCTGTGCTGACCGCTCAGAGCCTGGAGCCTGTTTTGGATTCTGTGTCTCCCTCTCTCTGACCCTCTCCCATTCATGCTCTGTCTCTCTCTGTCTCAAAAATAAATAAACGTTAAAAAAAATTTAAAAAAATAAAATAAAATTTTGGGGGTGCCTGGGTGGCTCAGTTGGTTCAACGTCCGACTTCAGCTCAGGTCATGATCTCACAGCTCATGAGTTCGAGCCCCGCATCAGGCCCCGTGCAGACAGCTCAGAGCCTGGAACCTGCTTCAGATCATGTGCTTCCCTCTCCCTCTGCTCCTTCCCCACTCATGCTCTGTCTCTCTCTCAAAAAATAAATAAGCATTAAAAGCAATTTTCAATACAACTTTTAAAAAATAAAATAAAAACCAAGAATCAGCACTTGGGAAGCAGCACAAAGTAGAGAATTACAGAAGACTATCCATTCCATAAATCAAACCATGTAGGTCAACAACCCAAGACTTGCTCATTTAATCCGGCAGGATCTGGCTCCTCACCTGAAGGTAAATCCGAAGGACTCCAGAACCTAAGCATATGGACACACACAGCATCATGCTTTCAGGATTAAGTATATGTTTGTGGTAAGGTATTTCTCTGCCATGAATACTATTATTTTTCTAATTAATCAACTTCATTAGATTCCACTTACAGGATTTTAAAAGAGGACAAAGAAGCGAATCTTCGACAAAGCATCTATTTCATTACTGCAACTTGCAACAGGGTAAATCTCGCCCCTGCCACAGTTTAAAGTTGGAAATTCATTGTTAGTTTGTAGTAGGAAAAAAATCCCTTAGCCCAATGCAAAACAAAATCAAGTGAAAGAAGACAGAGTTCTCTCCTCCCCAATTCATTTGCAATTCTTATGTTCACTCATATTTTAGGCACTGATATATGATGAAGCTGCTTATTTTCCAGAGTCAAATGTTGGCATGATTATTTTTTTCCCTTCTCTCTTCTTCAGTCTCTCAGGGGCACTTAAAATCAACCAGTCTAGTTCACCATCAACCTAACTCTTTAACATTTTCTTTGCAATGACTGCAAGATTTTCTCAAAATTAAAATTTACTAGAACAGCAAGGCAGTGCTCACTAGTTTTGTTCTGGCTTTCATAGCGTTAAGATATTAACAAGTACAATGAATACAATGGCTATATTGATGAGTTCTCATTTGTACAAAGTATAACAAAAAGCACCAGTTAAGGGTGAGTAAAATCTTGGAAAATTCCAACTCCCAATCTGGATACATAAAATCTATTTATGTAGGACTGGCTATTACGAACAGGATGTTTAAAGATGGCTTTCCTAGAAAATGTATAATTGAAGATGCTAAGAGAATCAGATACTCAAAATCCATCAAGGAAATATACACATTACTAAATTTTCATTAGATCCCTGATGATGTGGCGCGCAACGTGGCCTCGTATTGAAAGCGTCTTTCCAAGTAATTCCAAGTGATAGCGTTAATGCGGTTCTGTCTGAAGAATTTCATAAAAGGACTCTCTACTGCTTCTTTGCAATCATGAGTAAACAGGTCCACAGCATCCCTGTGGCCCAGACAGAGCAGAAATACAACCTAACTCGAGCCTTCTTGTCTAACTGGTAAGGAAAAGAAAAACGAAAAAAATAAAATGTATAGCATAGGGGTGCTCTTTACTGCAATCTCCAGACTAAACCAGACCCGGGCACACCATCAGCCTTTCATGAGACGAACTAAATAATAGACCCGGGATCCTAAAAGGTTCCAGTAAATTCATATTGCTTATAGAGGTAAGAACTGAGAAACCGTGTTCACCTAGTTACGTAAATGAATACCAATAGATGTATTCCAGCAAAGTGACTCCAATCCAAGCTATATGCTAAAGTCAAACAGTGGTTATATCATCAGAAAGCACTGTTACTGATACATTAGTTGATAATTAGCTCCTCCTTCAAATAGCTTGAAAAGGCATGGGAAAGCATGTGATTTTTTTAAAGTAATCTCTACATCCAATGTGGGGCTCGAACCTATAACCCCAAGATCAAGAGTCGTATACTCTACCAACTGGGCCAGGCACATGCCTTGTATAGCATGTGATTTGCACGTGCATTTGTTATACAGGCAATTCAGTCATTCATTTTCTCATTTTCTGGGAAGAATGTACAAAAGGCTTTACTATGGGGCACTTGGCTGGCTCAATTGAAAGAGCATGCGTCTCTTGGTCTTGGTGTTATGAGTTCAAGCCCCATTTTGGGTATAAAGATTAATTACATAAATAAAACAAAAAAAGTTTCTTGGGGGTGTCTGGGTGGCTCAGTTGATTAAGCCTCCAACTCTTGATTTCAGCTCAGGTCATGATCTCACAGTTCCTGGGATTGAGTCCCATGTGGGGCTCTGCGCTGATAGTGCAGATTCTGCTTGGGATTCTGTCTCCCTCTCTCTCTGCCCCTCCCCTGCGCACATGTGCATGTGCGTTCTCTCTCTCTCTCTCAAAATAAATAAATATTAAAGAAATATTTTTAATGGATTTACTAAATTCCATAATATGGCAACTCATCATTCCCGTTACTCTTTCACTTAGAGGCACCTTGTATAATATCATATATGTAGAAAGGATTGGGAAAATTGAAATATTCTTAAGATTTTATATACTGCTTTTACCTTATCATGTAAATTAGTTTTCACTAAAACCTTGGAATGAAAGCAGACACCGAGACGTTGAAAAATGAAATGTCTCGTTTTGTATCTCACTACTGAGAATGCAAAATACAGAGGAAATGAGCTTTGTAAAGGACTGATGTTTCCCATAATTCTTTTTTTCTATTTTTTTGTTTGTTTCCCATAATTCCTTAAACATTTTTTTCAATATTCGTATTCTTAGAAAGGCAAAATACGAAGCCTTGTCGCAAACTGTCGAACTGTACGCTCATGGCGTCGTGGCAGAGTAATGGTCCTGTTCCCTACAGGGGCCACCTCAATAATGCATCCTTACGTTTTGGTCCTGTCCCCAGAAGCAGACCCTGAGATGAAGATTCATGTGTGAGTGATCTATTACAGAAGTACGTGCTCCCAGGAGGAAGGAGGCGGGGAGTTAAGGAAGCAGAGCAGGGCTGGGGAAGAAACAAACCAAGAGGGAGATTTTAGGTGAATCCCAGCCTTGGGGAACTCTGGGATTTCAGTCATACCTGTTTGGCCCACTTCATGGTAAGGGAGCTGGCCTACTGCTGTCCTATACACCCATCAGCCATTGGCTATGGGCTGCCCTTGGGCACTGGGAAGACAAACCCCCAGGCATTCCTTGCTCTCAATGTCTCTAGACAAGGCAACTCTAATAGTTCAAGTGTACTTCTATAAAGGAGGCTGTAGGTATGAATCACTAAGAGCAAAACACACAGAAGCTGGGGTTTGGGCAAACAGAGGCAATACACGAGAGCTAGGCCATAGCAGTGACATCACCCACTACGTTTTCAAACAGCTTATTCTCCTTGCAGGTCCCACTCCTACTGCCTGAGATCACAGCCCAAACAAACCACCCGCACCGAAGGCCTTGTGTCTTAGGTGCTGCTTTCCAGCAACATAGGTGGGTTCCTCCAGGCTCCTGCCAAAACAGACTAGGCCTCTTTGGACCAGCAGCTTCTCTCTTTACAGTTGATTTTATTTATTGAGTACCATCTTCTCATTTACACCTTACTACATACAGAGTAAGCAACTGTTTTGTATAATTAGCATTGCATGAGTGCTATTTCCACTGGCAGGAATCTCCCCAGTAGGAGGGAACTCAAGGTTTCCCAATCAAGCTTGGTATAATTTGCTGTATTTATTTTTGGTAATTCTACATCAGCGCCATGAAGCACAAGTAACTGAAGCCCAGAAAAATGTGTCTTACAAAACCTGGTCAATCTTCCTGACCGTGGTCCTTGGATGCACAGCTATGCCACTCCAGCTTTTCCCACCTTGGTCCTTCTTTGTTTGTTCCATGCTCAAAACCTAGGCACTGAGCTCAGATTATGAAAATTTATTCTTCTTTTCTTTAGACTGTTTATTTACTTTTGAGAGAGAGAGAGAGAGAGAGAGAGAGAGAGAGAGAGAGAACACATGATAGTGGGGGCAGGGGGGGCCACAGAGAGAGTGAGACAAAGGATCTAAATCGGGCTCCCCACTGACAGTAGTGAGAGACGCGGGACTGGAACTCGAAGTCCGTGAGATCATGACCTGAGCCAAAGTCGGATGCTTAACCGACTGAGCCTCCTGGGTGCCCAATGCTCATTTATTCTCACAAAAAAAAAAAAAAGACCACTTGAAGAGACAAGTAACAGACTTAAGAAAATATCGCAAACATACCTGATAAGAGACCTGTACTCAAATTCAACAATAACAATGAGTAGAAGATATGAAGACACCTCACCAACAAAATATGGATAGCGAACAGGCACAAAAAAAAGATGTTCAACACCCATTAGTCATTGTGGAAATGCAAATTAAAACCACAATGAGATACACACCCTCACGAATGGCTAAAAAGAGGGTACGTGGCTGGCTCAGTTGGTTAAGTGTCCAGCTTCCAACTTTGGCTCAGCTCGTGATCGCACGGTTCCTGAGTTCAAGCCCTGGATCAGGCTCTGTGCTGACAGCTCAGAGCTTGGAGCCTTCTTCGGATTCTGTGTCTCCCTCTCTCAATCTGCCCCTCCCCTGCTCATGCTCTGTCTCTCTCAAAAATAAATAAACATTAAAAAAAAAAAAAGAATCGGGGGGCGCCTGGGTGGGTCAGTCAGTTAAACATCCGACTTCCGCTCAGGTCATGTTCTCACGGTTCGTGGTTCGAGCCCTGCTTCGGGCTCTGTGCTGATGGCTCAGAGGTTCCGATTTTGGTCTCCCTATCTCTCTGGCCCTCCCCCACTCACATTCTGTCTCTCTTAAAAATAAATAAACTTTTTAAAAAAATAAAAAATAAAAAGAATGGCTAAAAAATAATAATAAGCATAATAACAACTGACAAAACTAAGCGTTGATGAGGATGTGGAGTGACTAGAACTCCCATATTGGGTCTCATCACAGTGCAAAATCATACAGCCACTTTGTCACACCAGTTT
Source organism: Felis catus (assembly GCF_018350175.1). Classification (NCBI taxonomy): domain Eukaryota; kingdom Metazoa; phylum Chordata; class Mammalia; order Carnivora; family Felidae; genus Felis; species Felis catus. Next base: position 38,276,331 of record NC_058386.1, read on the forward strand.
GGCAGTTTTCCCTCCCCTCGTTGAAGGCAGATCGCTTGCAGTGATTAGCCAAGGCAGGGGTGTCCGACTTGGGACCCCTTTAAAGGACCATCCCAGCTCCAGAGCTACCCCCCAGGACTGTCTAAATTGCTGATCGAGACTAAACTGGAACCCAATTTCTCCCTCTGCCCAAATCTACTTCCTCCCCTCCTCCCTAAGTGTTCACACTACGGTATTTCCTAAGAAACCTTCTGCAGACTTACCCTCCTCTTCAAATCTGCTGCTCAGGAAGCCCTACCTGAGACACGCCTCCTGTCTACTTTACTCTTTGACGCCCCTGACATTTCTGCTCAGCATTACATGGGAGGATCTCTTATATGAGAAAGCCAAGGAGAAGCTGAGCCCCTTGCTTTCAGTATATGTGTTGCCGAAGCGAGCACAGAACCCCTCACTTTTAATATAGGATCGAAGCCCCTAAACTTATGGAATGTTACATTAGGGAGTAAAGACAGGGTACTATCCAAAGGAATTCCAAGTTCGCCTCTGGTCAGCCAAGGCTCTCAGAAGTACTTACACTCTGGGGCACCTGGGTGGCTCAGTCGGTTGAGCGTCTGCCTTCCGCTTAGGTCGTGATCTTGCAGTTCACGAGTTGGAGCCCCATGGTGGGCTCACTGCTGTCACACTGTCACCACAAAACCCACTTTGGATCCTCTGTCCCCCTCTCTCTGTCGCTCTCCCACTTGCACTCTCTCAAAAATAAACAAACTTAAAAACAAAACCGAGTACCTATAATTTAACCCCACTACAAGTGCAGAGTTCCTTGCCCAGACCCTTCTCCTAAGCTACTCTATTTCTCTGTGCAACAGATTGGGTCCACCCAGGAATACACTATGAGATGGATATTTGTATGCAAGGAAGTTTACTGGAAGTACTCTTAGGATCGACACCTGCGGGGGATGCAGGGCAGTAGTACTGGGCAGAAGGAGAAGTCAGTCTGTGATGCAGCCACAGCAAAGGTGTGGCAGGCAGAATAAGGACCCTTCCCCCAAAGTTACCCATGTCCTAATCCTTAGACCCGATGAATATCACCTTAGATGGCAGAAGGGGCTTTATAAGTTGTGATTAAGTAAAGGGTCTTCAGATGGGACGATCAGCCTGGATGATCCAGATAGGCCCAATGTAGTCACATGGATCCTTCTAAGGAAAAGATGGAGGCAGGCGGGTCAGAGTCAGAGAGTAAGAATGGAAGCAGAGGTCAGAGAAGAGAGAAGATGCTACATGACTGGCTAGGAAGATGGAAGAAGGGGTCATGAGCCAGGGACCACACTGGCCTCCAGAAGCTGAAACACGCAAGGGAGTGGGTTCTCCCCAAAAGCCTCCAGAAGGAACACAGCCTTGCTGACACCTTAATTGGAGCCCCGTGAGATCCATTTCAGACGTCTGACCTCCAGAACTGTACATTAACAAATCGATGTTGCTTTAAGCCCTTAAATGTATGTTAATTTGTTATACTCAGTAACAGGAAACTCCTACAGAATGTCTCAGCCAATTCCAGCAGGAGCCCTAAAGCTGGGCTGGCCTTTCAAGGTTGTCCCAAGTTGGCTGATGAGCTTTATACCCCCAAACAGACCATCCACTGGATACAGTCTAGCCACTCAGCCCCCCAAAGGAAGGTCTGACCTTGAGCAGGGCAGTTTTTCTCTAAGTAAACTCTACACCCAACGTGGGGCTTGAATTCGAGACCCCATGATCAAGAATCGCATGCTCTACAGACTAAGCCAGACGGGCAAAGCAAGGCAATGTTAACAACCAAGGGCAATTCCCAGAAAGGGCTGACAGCATTCCCAGAAGCAGAGAATCAGCACTTCAAAGTCCTGGACTGATGAGGAGACAGATCAGAACAGCATACCACGGAATCCACCGTACTCGGAAAATCTATGTATCCTCTCCATTCTCACCTCGAGCTCCTGCAGTACTGATCCATAGTCCCAGGAGGGAAAACAAATTCAGTTAGATGTGCTATTACCAAAGCAAATTAAACTCTTTTGTCCTATTCTCACCTCAGCATTCCTGAGCTTGCTGGCTGTATTGGGAGGGGCCAGCCTCCCTTTCCCCCTGGGTCTCTGAAGTTAAGAAAAGCTTCAGAGTGCAGATTTTCCCAGAAACGACTCAAGGAGCAAGATCAATACAATTATTCTGGAACATGCTAAAAGTAAGAGACTGCTTAGCTGAGAACTCTCGAGGAAAAATGAGGAATTCGTTTTCAGAAACACATTTCTAAAGATTGAGTTCTTCGAAGATCTATCAAAGGATGCAATACTAATTTCATACACATTGTCAATGTCATTGGTTGAAATACCGTGAGAAACTGTTCAATTAATATTTTAAGGGGGGTAGGGGTGTCTGGGTGGCTCAGTCAGTTAGCCTCCAACTCTTGGTTTCGCTGAGGTCATGATCTCATGGTTCGTGAGTTCGAGCCCCCACCTCCATATCGGGTTCCAACAGCAGGGACCTTGCTTGGGATTCTGTCTCCCCCTCTCTGCCTCTCCCCTGCTAATTCTCTCTCCCTCTCTCCCTCTCTCTCTCTCTGTCTCTCTCCCTCAAAAATAAATAAAAATTAAAAGAATTTAAAAATGTAACTCTTGCTACATCAAAAACGAACTCACCCTTTACTCCACTTAAAATATTTTCATAAGTTTTTTATTTACTGATTTTGAGAGAGAGAGAGAGAGAGAGAGAGAGAGCGTGCGCAAGTGGGGGAGGGGCAGAGAGAGAGGGATACAGAATCCGAAGCAGGCTCCAGGCTCTGAGCTGTCAGCACAAAGCCTGACTGGGGGCTCGAACTCAAGAGCAGAGAGATCACGACCTGAGCCCAAGTCAGACGCTCAACTGACTGAGCTACCGAGGCACCCCAAGGGTTACATTTTTGGCCATGCTGTATTTTATCACTATTATCCGTGAATGCTTGAGCCTTAGAACATAAAAACACAACCATACCCAAATCCTGCCTAGAATGTGAAATATTTCCATTTCCCCACATTCAGACCTTCATTACACTGGGAGTTAATTCAACAGTCTCCCGGACTTGCCCTGCTCTAAGTCACCACTCCATCCCAATCTGCATACTGTGCCCAGATGATTTCTTACAAACAGCCTCTTCAATTATGCCACAGCTCTTGGTCAAACCCTTGTCATAGCTCCTCAATGTCAGACTCATTTCAAAATCTGTCCCCGGCATTCAAGGGCCTCCATATGATATCTCCAAAACACCTCTGCAGCTTGCACACTGGCCCCTCTATCCTGGGAGCCAGCCAAATCAGAATGCTTCTTACGCTTTTTACTGGCTTGCTTCTGTTATTGTTCCTCCTTCAACCAGGAACACTTTACCCATTCTTGGTAGGTGATAACTAAAGCTTCCGGAAACATAAATGTTACAAACTTCCTCATAAAGCCTTTGCTGATTCAACTAACTAGATGCGATCTCTCCCACCTCCAGTTCTCAGTAAGACTCCTGTCCTAGTCAGGCATTATTTGGATTGCAGGTAATAGAACCTACTCGCGTGGTTGAAGAAAAAAGCGAGGTTTATCTGAAACATGAGGGGCTATCTTAAAATCCGAACTTCCAAATGGCAGCCGCAGCTCAGGAGATTCAAGAGAAAAGCGAACCCAGAAAAGCAAAAGATGGCTATGAGAAAGACAAAATCAGCTCTTAGAAAGTGAAAGCACAATTTACAGCAATACAAATAAATGGATACAGTTGAAGAAAGTACTGGAGAAATCCTCCACTCCATCTTCCAGTGCAAGCATGAATTCAGCAAAAAGATGTTGAGAGAGTCAAGACAGAAAACAAAAGATGGGGGGGAGGGGGTAGATTACGGATATTTAAATTTTAAATGTTGATAGAAAAACATTACTTCATAACCAAAAAACAAAAACAAAAACAACAACAACAAAAAAAAAACCTTATTTCAACTGAATAGCAAGCCCTAGCATGGATAGAACATGAAGAGCTTCCAAAATACTAGCGATAGCGTGGGGTAAAGATGGGGGTGGGAATTTGTTTAGGAATAAAGGAATCTAGTTTGCTCATTTCCCTATTATTGCCAAAATAATAGATGGCAAAGGATCTTAGTTTTAATTTGCACTTTTGCATTACTGGTAAGGTGACTCATCTTTTCATGTTTATTGGGTTATTCATACTTCTTCCGTAAATTGCCTGTATATATACTTTGCCCATATGTCTAGTAGGTACTTTGTCTTTTTATTGATTTATAGTACTCTTTATATGTTATGAATATTAAAACTCTGCCTGATAGACTGGGAGGAAATGAAGTACATATTTCTTGTCTTTAAACTTTCTTATTTTTTCAGCCGTAACACATTTTTCATTATTTTTTTTAAAGTTTTGGGGCACCTGGGTGGCTCAGTTGGTTAAGTGTCCGACTTCAGCTCAGGTCATGATCTCACAGTTGATGGGTTTGAGCCCCGCGTCAGGGTCTGTGCTGACAGCTCAGAGCCCTGGAGCCTGCTTCAGATTCTGGGTCTCCCTCTCTCTCTGTCCCTCCCCCACTCGTGTTCTATCTCTCAAAAATAAATAAAACACTAAAAAACACACACACACACAAAAACCAGGAACCCTCTATTTAAAAAATAAACAAACAAATAAATAAAGTTTATTTATTTAGAGAGCAGGCACACCCAAGTGGGGGAAAGGGCAGAGAGAGAGGGAGAGAGAGAGAATCCCAAGCAGGCTCTGCACTATCAGCACAGAGCCAGACCTGGGGCTCGAACTCACAAACCCTGAGATCATGACCTGAGCTGAAGTCAGACGCTTAACTGACTGAGCCACCCAGGTGCCCCACATTTTTCATTATTGAAAAGAAATGTGCAAGAGAAAAATATAGGTGAAGGCTATCATATTAGGGTTGGAAAGTCTTTTTGTTTGGTCTTCCTCTGTATTTCTTTCCTAATGGAAAAAAATAAACAGGAAAATGTAAACAGATCTAACCACACAAGAATTCTTAAATTCTACATGGAAAACAATGAAACTGACTTCATAAGTAGTTACATGATGCTTACTACATGCCAGGCACAATCCTAAATTCTTCATTTAGATTAACTTGTTTATTCAGCATAACTACCTGATCAAATCTTACCATCTTCTCCACTGAACAAATGAGGAAAGTGAGGCACAGAGAAGTTAAGTAGTTGCCCAAGGCCACACAGCAGGTAAATGGCAAAAGGCAGATTTGATCCAAGGCAGTCTGGTTCTGGGGCCCATGCTTTAAAGCTGTGTGCTAGGGGCATCTGGGTGGCTCAGTTGGTTGAGTGCCAGACTTCAGCTCAGGTCATGATCTTACGGTGGGTGAGTTCAAGCCCCGCATCCGGCTCGCTGCTGTCAGCACAAAGCCTGCTTCAGATCGTCTGTCCCCGCCTCTCTCTCTCTGCCCCTGCCCCATGCACACACCAACCCCTCTGAAAACTAAACATTTAAAAATAAATAAGTAAATAAATAAAGCTCTGTGCTACAATTCTACCTCTCACAGAAATTCTGCAGAAAAAGAACTTTCCACAGCACAAGGAAGTTGCACGTGGACATGTTTTCCACTGCACCTGCACACGGATCCCACTTTCTTCCCTAGGATGGTGTTGTCTTGGGGGTGCTGAACTTGGCTCAAGAGCCAGGAGAGCCCAATGTTTGTCAAAATTGCCATAATCTGAACCACAGAGATTCTTGGTACATGTTCTTACAGGATAGTTATGTCGGACATCGTGCGAAAGATTTATAATCTGGCAACAGATGAGCTGTTCTGTCATTTACTCTGATCATCTTCATACAAGTCTAAACCAACACATGCCACATCTGTCCCTTCTCTGTGTAGTAACAAACTTCCATTAAATTCTGAATCCTAGATGTATATATACATCGGGCATGATAAGGAGTGTGTGTGTGTGTGTGTGTGTGTGTGTGCATGTGTAAATCTGACAGACCAGAAAATGTGATTAAAAAAGAAATTAGGGGGCGCCTGGGTGACTCAGTGGGTTAAGCATCTGACTTCGGCTCAGGCCATGATCTCGCGGTTTGTGACTTCAGGCCCCGCATCAGTCTATGCACAAGTGCAAAGCCTGCTTGGGATCCTCTCTCCACCCTCCCTCTCTCTGCCCTTCCCCTACTTGTGTGTGCTCGCTCTCTAAATAAATAAACTTCAAAAAAAATAAATAACAATTCTCTAAAGAAAGAAAGAAAGAAAGAAAGATGAAAGAAAGAAAGAAAGAAAGAAAGAAAGGGAGAAAGAAAGAAAGAAAGAAAGAAAGAAAGAAAGAAAAAAAGGAAGGAAGGAAGGAAGGAAGGAAGGAAGGAAGGAAGGAAGAAAAAGAAAGAAAGAAAGAAAGAAAGAAGAAAAGAAAGAAAGAAAGAAAGAAAGAAAGAAAGAAAGAAAGAAAGAAAGAAAGAAAGAAAGAAAGAAAGAAAGGGAGAAAGAAAGGAAGGAAGGAAGGAAGGAAGGAAGGAAGGAAGGAAGGAAAAGAAGAAAGAAAGAAAGAAAGAAAGAAAGAAAGAAAGAAAGAAAGAAAGAAAGAAAAGAAAGAAAGAAAGAAAGAAAGAAAGAAAGAAAGAAAGAAAGAAAGAAAGAAAGAAAGAAAGAAAGAAAGAAAGAAATTAGGGGCACCTGGGTGGCTCAGTCGGTTAAGCCTTTGACTCTGGATTTCGGCTCGGGTCATGATCTCACAATGGTGGCATGGAGCCCTGCATCAGGCTCCTCCCTGACAGCGCAGAGTTTGCTTGGAGTTCTCTTTCTCCCTCTCTCTCTACCCCTGCCCTGCTCATGCTTTCCTTCTCTCTCTCTCTCTCTCTCTCTCTCTCTCTCTCTCAAAATTAAAAACCTGTTACACACACCCCAATTCACAAAGACTAACCCCACGGGCCCTGGTCTATGTGAAAAACTAACACTAACAACAACCACAACAACAAAATCCTGTCGTGAATCATAAACCTGCACTTAACGAATAAATAGTAAATGTCATAACCTGTGTCAGTCAGTCATGGTCCCAGCAGGAAGCAGACGGTACCCTCAAATCAGGAGAAGAGAAGGAGGGATTGTTACAGGTACTATCCCCGGGGAGGCAGACGGAGGTGGAGATTACCAAACAGGAAGGTTATCCTGAAGTGCTAGCTCGGCCAAGAAAGGGCAGCAGAGCTGGGCAGATGGAGAAGGCGAGGCATGGTGCCGTCCCAGCCAAGGTCTCGGTAGAACATAATGGGAGCCCAGAAGCTGGAAAGTTGTCACAAGTTGGGATGAGGGGGCCAGGCCGCTATGGCCCCTGCACCGACCGGTCATTGGCTATTGGCCACCTGTGGGGAAAAGGCACTACCTTGAGCAAGTCAGCTCCTTGAGGAGAGAGCAAGTCCCTGATGCCCGAGGGCACCTAGTGGAGTGAGTCCTCCCCTCCTGAAGAGGGATCCTGGCAACACAGCACAGCAACCACTTCGGAGTTTCTTAAAGAAACTATTTCCCAAAGTCCGCGTGCAGTGTATGGAAAATCATCAGATAACTTCATTCACACAAAGAGCTATGAAGCGTTGTACCTCTCGACTGAGAGAATGAATGGCTAATGGACAGATGGCCAGACCATATATATAAAAATTGAACTTTGGCCCATGACTTGCAGCGAGCAGTGAGGGAAACCAGCACATTATACCCAGTAACCGGGCCCAAAAGCCTGCCTACTGTCTATAATCGGACTTGTAACTCCTAGAATAATTGGCCTGAAATGGCCAAGACTTGACTAAATGACTGACGGTTTCCCTAATTTTTGTCCCTACTTCTGAGTTAGGACCAATGAGAGCAAGCCAGACACGCCCCCCCCCCCAAATAACCACCTGAGATGCCCCACTTCTAGTCAGCCACCTCTGGCTTCACCGTGCGAGCCATCGGGACACCCCTGAAGCCTTCCTCTTTTTCTGAGATAAAGCCTTCCCACCTCTCTGCCTGAGTCGCTGCCAAAACATAAGTGACGGTGGCTGACTCCCTTGGTAGAGCTCTGAATGAATAGCTTTTGTTCTCACGTGGGTGGCGATCATTTATTTCCACACAACAAAGCCTCCGCAGAGATGAACACGGTGGGTGGACAATTTGCCTCGTCGGGAGGCATCTGGACCCAAAACTGCAGTTTCGGAAAGCCATCCAAGAATTTTCTGGGCTTTCCAGAACAAAGTATTCAGGATCATGAATACACCAACTTGCTTTACAGACACATCTAGGTGGACGGCAGCTCGGGACAAAAGAGCAAGTCCGAGGCTCAGCACACAATTGATTTAGGAAGGAAGATCTTCCAATATCCAGGAGTAGAAAACACACTTCGATTTTAACAGCCCAGTTGACAAGCTACACTCTTAGTTATTCCAAATATTTCACAGGAGCGGATGCCCTGGGAGAAGGTACTTTGCAAATGTTCCAGATCTGAGCTCCTTAGACGGGCATGAGATTCAGGGGAAAATGAGTTCCTTTCTCTCCTTTTTTTTTTTTTTTGAAGCTTATTTTTATTTATTTATTTACTTACTTACTTACTTACTTACTTACTTTGAGAGAGAAAAAGATAGAGTGGAGAAGAGGCAGAGAGGGAGGGAGAGAATCTCAAGCAGGCTCCATGGTGTCAGCATGGAGCCGAACATGGGGCTCAAACTCACGAACCATGAGATCATGACCTGAGCCAAAATCAAGAGTCCTTTGCTTCACAGACTGAGCCACCCAGGTGCTTCCAAATTAAGTCCCTTTCTTAACTACAAAGAGGATACCTCCCATGTTCTCTTCTTCCCACCCTAAATCATCATGCCCATGAAAACCGAACTGGCCGGCTTTTGTCAGAAACAAGGGGCCTCTCAGATCTCCTTGTTCTTCAGCGAGTCCCTACTTAAGCACATAACTTTCAGGCCCCTCACTAGCTTATTAGCCCAAAGAAATGACTCAAGCTGGACATTTTGTGAACTATAGCAGGCCAGTGGGAATGGGGAAGGAAGAAGAGAAGGGGCAAATTGTGCCATCAAATAATTTTGTAGCAGTTAACCGTTATCACCACAAGCTGGGCCTCAGTAAGTCAAACTCATTAACCCTCATTAACACCTCAGCAGGCCTTAGTTTACCTTATTAGCTGGATTTAAAGCTGAGCCCCTAGAGGAGGAACTCTAAATGGATTCAGCTTGAAAAAGAGATTTCCGGGAGGCTTGGGTTACCATGATAATACTGAGGAACAGCCCATGAAGCATTTATTCGGGGGCTGGTAGAGAAAATATTGGAGAGCAGAGTAGAGGACTATGAAGAAAACCAGCTCTGCTCTACCTGTGTCTGACTGTGACCCTTAGACTGGCTAGCTCATGAGCCAGTTGTGGGTGGAAGTTGTTAGAACACAGGCATATTATGAGGAAATACCAGCACTGAGGGCAGGAAAAGTGGCCATTAGAGATAAACCATCATTCCTCAGTCTGCCCAGCCCAACACAACCCCTAACCACCAGCCAGGCCCTGAAGCCACCAGCCCACTCTAAGCCCTATGGGTTGAGAAAAGGTCTTCAGCAGGGCCAGGCCTCGCTCTCCATGGCTACTGGATTGTCCACCTTGGCTTCTGTGGGTTGTTGGTTGGGGAAGGAACCCCCATTTGCCAACGGTCCCCAAAGAGCATACATGTACTTCCCCAGCTGTGTGGTTAAGGACCCGCTCCCCTATCTCACCGAGAGGGAAAAAATACCATTTCTAAAATGCTTACTGGAGTTAATCCTAACAACCCTCTGAAAGGGATCAGACTATGCCACCCCGAAACACTCCACTTTGGCAGAAAGATTATTCTGAGCTGAAAGCAACAGCAGACATGAGACCTCTCTGTCCTCCCCCTTTCTGCCTAAAAGCAGGGCATAAATTTCATTTTATGAAGCTATCTCCCTCCCCTCTCCCATACCAAGAAAGGAAGAGCCCAGAAATGGTACCAATTTGCAACTGCATTAACAAATCTTACAAAATAACACTCTATTGCCATTAGTATGCTCCAGCTATTTACCCTCTACCAATTTACAGACAGACCCCAGACTCTGAAACTCCCTTTTCCTTTGTCCGGGTGATTCTCCACACTATATTGCCTTTGATAAAATGGCATATAAACTCTCAAGCCTCACCACTTCTAACTTTGGGTTTTCTCCTTCTCAGTAAAGCTCCTGTGTGCATGAACAATAAATGTTTTCTCCTGTTAATCTGTCTTTTGTCTGTTTAATTCGCAGGCCCTGGCGACTGAACCTAAGGGGGAGAGGAAAAGTGTTTCCTCCCCCACAAACACTAACCCCACTTTACAGATGGGAAACTGAGTCACAGAGAGACTGAGGGCAAAACAGCCAGTTGCTAGTGCCGGGATGTGGAGCCAGGCAGTCTGATTGCAGGTCCCATGCTCTTCTTTTTCACCCCTACACTCTTGTTTGAATACTCCACTGAAACACCTGTTTGGAGAAACCGAATTCTCCCATGCAGCCCAGTTTCACACAGGGGTCATATTGTATTCAAAATACATGCTGAGTCTTTAAATACTAGAATCAGACTCGGTGAGGCACAAAAATAGGCGCAAGGAGCCGGAGATGGAAGCATGGAATCTGCTATCCGCTTAGGAAGTCTCAATCTGGAGCACTCGGCCGTTGAGTGCTAGATGGGCAGAGTCTCTTGACATATTTAAATCCCTCCTCGGTATCTCCCTTTTGCACACGTACAGGAAAATTCATTTATGTTCAATGTGCACATAAGGCTAGGCCACCGTGTACAAAAACAAAGCACGGCGTGTGGATTTCGACAAGGACTCAGAAATATAAGGACAAAGAGGGGACGGAGAAGGCACCGCCCAGCTTTTCCTTCTACTCAGCCTGCGATTGCAAAATGTGATTTCTGCCGGTCGGCTGCAGGCACCGCCAAAGCCTCATGCAATCAGAAAAGTGCTGGGCAGGGGCACCTGGGTGGCTCAGCCGCTTAAGTGTCCGACTTCTGGTTTTGACTCAGGTCATGATCTCATGGTTTGTGAGTTCGAGCCCCACACAGGGCTCCGCGCTGAGCGCATGGAGCTTGCTTTGGCATTCTATCTCTTCCTTTCTCTCTTCCCCTCCCCTGAACGTGCTCTCTCTCTCTCCCTTTCAAAATAAATAAATCAATAAACTAAAAAAAAAAAAAAAGAAAGTGCTGGGCAGTGCTTCTAGCAAGCTCGGGAGGAGAAAACACAGCCCAGAGGGTCAGAGAGAGAACCTCAGGGAAGACTGCTCCCAGCAAGGCTGCTGCGGGAAGACAAGGCACTGGGTGTTCTGACAGCTCTCCAGTTTTGCTTCTCCCCACCACCCGCCCCCGGTTGTATTGCTAAAATACCACCAAATGGCTTCAGAGCCCTGGACCTGGCAGAAGTGCTTGCATGGGCCGTGATGATGTCACACACATGTCCATGCAGCTCTCAGAGGCTCGGGACATCGGCCTATCAAGGAAGCTGCAGCCCATACTTTGACCATATCAATAAGACATTCCGGGGGCGCCTGGGTGGTTCAGTCGGTTAAGGGACCGACTCCTGGTTTTCCGCTCAGGTCATGATCTCACGGTTCAAGAGTTCGTCAGGCTCCGCGGTAACAGCACAGAGCCTGCTTGGGACTCTCTCTGTCCCTCCTCTGCTCGCATTCTCTCTCAAAATAAATAAAACTTAAAAGAAACAAAAAAAAGGCAATCCAGGCAGTGAACGTGAGACTAACGTCCCCACCGCCGAGTTGGAGAGAGCCATGGCCCACCTCATGATGTCACCTGTTCAAATGAAATGGCATAAGCACACTGCTGCCTTAACCATACCTTGTTTGTTCTAGATTAATAGTAACTCCATTTCCCAGCTGCAAGTGTTAGATTTCAGGTTGTCACTTAATAACAATTCAGTAGGGGCACCTGGGGGGCTCAGTCGGTTAAACATCAGACTTCTGTGCAGGCCATGGTCTTACAGTGCATGAGTTCCAGCACCTCATCGGGTGAGCCCCGCTTCTGCCTCTCTCCCTCTCTCTCAACAATAAATAAATAAATAAATAAATAAATAAATAAATAAATAAATAAATAAATGAATGCAGTAATTTAAAACGAACAATTGGGGCACTCGTTTGAAGGGTGGTTACTGCACGGGAGCCTCAAATAACCCTTCCAGGCTTCACTGAGCTCGGGATCAGAGGAGTCCACAAGGACAGACTTTGGATGCACGCATCGACCTTACTAGCAGAGATTTTTCTAATGGCTGAACACTCCAGCAGCAATGATGGCGGGGAGGGAAGACAAAGGTAGAAGAAGAGGGTGGGGACAAACCAGAGAAGGGAGGAGGAAGAGAGCATGGAAGAACGAAGGAGGAAAAACAGGGAAATGGGAGGGGGGAGGAGGAGGAGGAAGCTGTAAGGGGGAGAGAAAGAGAAGAAAGAAAAGAAAAAAGAAGGGGCCCCTGGGTGGCTCAGCTGGCTGAGTGACCAACTTCAACTCAGGTCACGATGTCACGATTCATAGGTTTGAGCCCCGAGTCGGGATCTGTGCGGACACCTAGGAGCCTGGAGCCTGATTAGGATCCGCTGTCTGTCTCAATCTCTCTTTCTCTCTCCCACTTGTGCTCTGACTCTCAAAAACTAAATAAAAAACATTAAAAGAAAAAAGAACAAATGAATTTTAGGAGAAGAAAAACAATAACCTAAAGGGTTTTGGGGTTTTTTTTTTTCTTTGTTTTTGATCGGTTGTTTCTTAATGCACAGAGGATCTTGGTTGTCACTGCTGCAGCTGGCTGTACTCCATGGTGACTGAGCAATTTTTTTTTTTTTTGGTAGGGAAAAAACCAAGTAGAATGACTTAGGCAAGGCTAGGAAAAGAAGAAACACGTACAAGAAAAGAAAGGTTGAAGAGGAGAAGATGAGGAGGCTTTTAATGTATTATTATTGCTGGAATGCAAGGGAACCCCAGGGAGAACAGGTTCCAAAGTATTACTGGCCTGATTTTTCTAAAATTTCTAAAGCTGCCTAGAAGCACTCCATAATTGACAGCAGGTAGATTTTATTTAAGAGAGAGAGGAAGGGAAAGGCATAAGTCATCAAACACTGTTTACCATTTTGGCTCCCACGTTGCATTGAACCAAAGGTAGAAAACAGTGTGAGGGAACAAACACAAATAAAGGTGGGAAGGTTCCAGGGGTTTCTCTCAATGCTGCAACACAGGACTGACACAGGCAGGGGCACAGGAGCAGCGACTGAGCACTGCACAAAATATACACCCGGATGCTGCAGTTAATTGCCCTTTAGGGCATTCTACCCAGTATCGTTTGGTTTGGTATTTTTCTTTGGAAAATAGAATACTATCTTATTTTTGCAAAAAATAATATTTTGGCAGGGAATCACAAAAATAAGGCAGAACAATTAAGATTAGAGAGTTGGTGTTAAAATCGAGGCGTCAGGGGGCGCCTGCGTGGCTCAGTAGGTTAAGCGTCCAACTTCGGCTCGTCATGATCTCGAGGTTCATGGGTTCAGGCCCCGTGTCAGGCTCTGCGCTGACAGCTGCGGCCTGGAGACTGCTCTGGATTCTATGCCTCCTTCTCTCTCTCTTAGCCCTTCGCCTGCTCGCGCTTTCTCTCTCAAAAATAAATAAATAAACTTTACCAAAAAAAAAAAAAAAAATTGAGGCATGGTGACCAGCACCACCAGCAGCATCTGGGAGGCGATTAAGAACAGCAGAATTTGGACCAAGCACGAGGCCGACTGAACCCAAATCTGCAGGTTAAATCCAATCCCCAGGAGATTCACGTGCAGATCAAAGTTTGAGTAGCCCTGGCCAAGAGGAAAAATGATCTGGGAACATCTCAAGTATTTATTTATCTGCAGTGTTTGTTCTGCTGGAGATCCATTGTGCCTACCTGGATATGCCCTTGTAACTGATATGTGTAACCTCCATCCCCTGCCCCATCACAAAGTTCAGGCAGACATTCCTGAATTGATTAATCAATAGTGGACACTTGGGAGCGTTGTCCTGAACTGTGAACCTGAGTCTAACTCAACAGTAATGGGGTGGGCGGGGGGGGGAGTGGAGTGAACGGAAATGGCATCCCGGCTTAGCTTTTGTGTATGTGTATGTGTGCATGTGCACGGGGGTGTCTCCCAAGCTTTAGGAAGGGTCAAAATCATCTGGAGAACTTGCTAAAACCGACTGCTGAGTCAGTAGGTCGGGCATGGAGCCTGAGAATTCGCATTTCCACTTCATTCTAAATGCTGATGCTTCTAGTCCAGGGATCACACCTCGAGAACCACCTGTCTCTCTTCACCACCCCCTCCACCCCTTTCTCCTTCATATAAAGACATTATTCTCTATCCCTTCCCTTTAGAGCCTTGTTCTCTGCAAACTGAGGTGTGTAGTAGCTTGATGTGGTACCAGATAGGAGTTGCTTACATTGTTATACTTAAGAGACCAGGAGCTTTATAAATCTTTTCGAGGGCACTCTGAAGAATAGTGTCTTAAGGGGCGCCAGGGTGACTCAGTCAGTTAAGCGTCTGACTCTTGATTTCAGCTGAGGTCATGCTCTCAAGGTCCTGAGATATCAGGCTCCAAGCTGAGCATGGAGCCTGGTTAAGATTCTCTCTCCCTCTCACTCTCTGCCCCATCCCTGCTCGTTCTCGAGCATGCTCTCTCTCTCTCTCTCTCTCTCTCTCTCTCTCTCTCTCTCTCAAAAAAATGGACAGTCAAGAACCATTAAAGAAATAGAACGATTAGGTCCTGGAATAGCTGTACATTAGCTTTACATACAGTCATGCTTCTCAAGAGTGACACCCAAATGTGTGACCACAGCCCATTCAGCCCTGCCTTCTGGAAAGAACCTCACCCTATTTCAACCTTCTACTATGAACACCATACTCCTTCTCCTCTATTCTACCAATTCCTCTAGAACTATCCGCAGGGTCACTTTAGTACTCTTGTTTTCAGCCATGCCAATCAAACAGGACTCCCGATGTGTTGTGCCTGTGTCCTCCCTCTCCCCCAGTGTTTCCCTGCCTCACATCCTTCCCCCAGATACCAAACTCTGCTAGAAACCTTACAGCCTTACTACAGATCGGACTGCTACCTGGCCTCTTGGGAAGCCATCTTTATGCACCGACTCCTCTAGCAAAGAGCCACTTCCGTTTACATACTTGTTTCTTTGCTGAGCTGTGCCTTGCTAAGGTCTGCCTTCCAGTTATCCCTGCCTGTCTGCTCGAGGTCCGATTTCGATATAAGTTACAGTCTTCTCTCTGAGTCAAGATTTTTGGGTGCCGACCTACCAGGTAAACTGCCAGCTCCCTCTGCTTTGACAACTGCAATTGCTGACAGTGATTTGCCATCAGGGTTTCTTTCATTTAGCCCAACAGGTGTCTCAATATCCACTATTTGGCCTTTGTACAAGATGACTCCAGTACCTTAATTATACGCTCTGGGCCCTACTCCCATTTCAACCAAAGCTATAAAGGACAGTTCTGTGCAAAGACCCACTTCTGCCTCTATCCCACCTCAAGCCACACCTCTTCTTTTAGCTTTTTGCTTTAGGACTTTGTCCAGGATATTAGCAGTTTGCTCCGCCTGCATGTTAAATGAGACCCATAGGGGTGGGAAAGTAATGGCCCCAAGGGCAGTTTCCAAAGAATAGGGGGAATGGAGAGATGGATACACAGATAAAATTTCTAGTCTCCCATCAGTTGCTTTACACTTTTTTTTAAATGTTTGTTTATTTATTTATTTTGAGAGAGAGACAGAGAGAGAGAGAGCACACACGAGCCAGGGAGGGGCAGAGAGAGAGGGAGACAGAGAATCCCAAGCAGACTCCACACTCAGTGTGGATCCAACGTGGGACTCGATCTCATGACCGGGAGATCATGACCCGAGCCAAAATCAAGAGTCAGACGTTTAATCGACTGAGCTGCCCAGGCTCCCCACTCTCTTTACACTTCTTACAAGGCCCAGGTGGAAGGAAGATGCTCTCCTTCATAGCAATGACCTCCACTGTGTACACTTACATTGCGTTTTCTCCCTTCCCCATCTCATGTTCCCACTTCTCCACTTTTACCTCATGAAAACAATTCCCAAATAAACCACCTGCACTTGATTCTCTGTCTCAGTTTGGGTTCACCCAAGCAGAGTCTGTGACAGTCATATAGTATCTTTCACGCATTCTTATAAAATTACTCTCCAGGGGCGCCTGGCTACATCAGTCAGTAAAGCATCCGACTCTTGATCTCAACATTATGAGTTCAAGCCCCAGGTTGGATATAGAGATAGATAAACATGATAGATAGATGCTAGAGAGAAGAGAAAATAAAATAAAATAAAATAAAATAAAATAAAATAAAATAAAATACTCTCTAGAAAATGTCAAATAATATATAACATTGAAGAGGGAAAAAAAGGGGTCTAGAGATTCTTGAAATAGAGGTAATAGAGGTAGTATTAAAATAGAGAACTGGTGGGGCGTCTGGGTGCCTCAGTCGGTTAAGCGTCTGACTCTTGACCTCGGTTCAGGGCATGATCTCACGATTCGGGAGTTCGAGCCCCATGTCGGGCTCCTTGCTCACAGCGTGAAGCCCGTGTGGGATTCTGTCTCTCCCTCTCTCTGCCCCTCACCTTCTCTCTCTCACTCTCTCTAAATAAACTTTAAAAAATAAAACTATAAAATAAAAAAGAGAAGTGGTGATATTAGGCACAACAGGGAATTTTGTACACAGACACAAATTCCAAGGCCCAGGTTACCAACGTCCTTTGACAGTGAAGGACCAATCATCAGGCAGATCACATACATAAACTTAGAGATCCTAGTAAAAAGGGTTATGCGGCTGTGGGTGTACCACCAAGGTATTCAGCATCATAGTCTTTAAATTATAATGGGATGGTAGGGCCCCTGGGTGGCTCAGTCAGTTGAGTGTCCGACTTTCAGCTCGGGTCATGATCTCACAGTCTGTGAGTTCGAGACCTGCGTCGGGCTCTGTGCTGACAGCTTGGAGCCTGGAGCCTGCTTTGGATTCTGTGTCTCCCTCTCTCTCTGTCCCCCCCCCCCCCCCCACTCTGTCTCTCTCTCTCTCAAAATTAAATAAAACGTAAAAAAAAAAACCTTTAAATTATAATAGGATGGTGCCTCTGGAGTGGTACAATATAGAGACTCTGACATGGAGAAGTCATTTGTTTAAGATCCATTAGTCTAGTGGTAAAAAAACAACTGTTGACCTTTTGGGGGAAACACAGGGTAAAGAAGAACAGAGAGTCAGGAAGAGAATATTATATGTGTTTGGAAAGGGATGAAGTGAGCGTTAAAAAGCAATCGACAGATTCATTGATCCTCATGCCTTCTACCAGGAACTATAAGAACCCAGATTGGTGATATGCAGCAACACGACACAGACTCATCATTAGCAAACACTGTTGCTGCCCAGCCCATATCCTCTCATACTCACTCTGGTGGTTTGAAAATATGGCCACAAATTCTTTAACACACCTCCTTTCACAAGGTGGACAATGAAAACCTGCACTTAAGCAGGGATTGGAAAGAGTGATTTGCTTCTAACAAAAATAGTATATGGCAAAAATAGATTCTGGTGCGTGACTGCCAAGACAAGGTCATAAAACTCACGGAGGCTTCCTCTTTGCTCTCTCTCAGATGAATTACTCTGAAGAAGTTGATGGCTATGCCTTGAAGATACTGAAGCAGCCCTAAGGAGTGGCCCTCTTGGCAAGCAACTGAGGCCCCCTGCCAACTGCCACGCAAGTCCGCCATCTTGGAAGCAGAGTCTCCAGCCTCAGTCAAGCTTTCAGATGACTGGAGCCTGGCTGCCATCTTGAATCCAATTCATGAGGAAACCTGGGCCAGAATTATCCACTGAAGCTATTTCCTGACCCACAGAAACAGTGACTTAGAAATAATAAACATTTAATACCTGAAACCACAAAAACTCGTAGAACAAAATGAAGGAACAAAGCTCCTTGACGTGGGTCTTGGTAATGAGTTTTTGAAGAGGATACCTAAAGCACAAACAAATCAGTAAGACTATGTCAAACTAAGAAGTTTCCACATAGCAAAAAAAAACAAAACAAAAAAAACAAAAACCAGAAAAACCAGAATAAAAAGACAACCTATAGAATGGGAGAAAATATTTGCAAATCACATTTGGTAAGAAATTAATATCAAAATATGTTAAAAACTCCTCAGCTCAATAGGCAAAAAACCCAAATAATCAATTTTACAATGGGCAAAGGATCTGAACAGACATTTTTCTAAAGAAGGTGTACAAATACATATACAAGTGGACAACAGGTACGTGTAAAGTACCACAACATCTCTAATCACCAGGGAATACAAATCGAAACCATCACGAGATATCCTCTCACACCTGTCAGAATGCCTATTATCAAAAAGACAAGAAATAGTAAGTGTTGGCATGGATTGGGTGAAAACACCCTTGTGTACCACTGACGGGAACATAAGTTGGTAGAGACAATGGAAAGCTGCATGGAAATTCCTCAAAAAAAAAAAAAAAATTAAAAACAGAACTACCAGGAGTGCCTGGATGCATCAGTCAGTTGAGCATCCAACTCTGGATTTCGGCTCAGGTCACGATCTCATGATTCACGGGATAGATCCCTGTGTTGGGCTCTGCGCTGAGGGCGAGGAGCCTACTTGGGATTCTTTTTCTCCCTCTCTCTCCACCCCTCCCCTGCTCATGCACTCTCTCTCTCTCTGAAAATAAACAAACACTGTAAAAAAAAAAAAAATAGAACTACCACATGATCCAGCATTTCTACCTATGGGCATATATCCAAAGGAAACAAAAGCACTCTGTCAAAGAGATAGCTGTACCACCATGTTCATTGTAGCATTATTTATAATAGCCAAGGTATGGCTGGGGCACCAGGGTGGCTCAGTCGTTTGGTGTCCGATTTCAGCTCAGGTCATGATCTCATGGTTTGTGAGTTCAAGCCCCGTGTCGGGCTCCTTGCTGACAGCTCGGAGCCTGGAGCCTGCTTCGGATTCTGTGTCTCCCTCTCTCTCTGCCCCTTCCCTACTCATGCTCTGTCTCTCTCTGTCTCAAAAATAAATGAATCTTAAAAAAATGTTTTTAAAACATTAGCCAAGATACAGTAATAACCTAGGTGTCCATCGACAGATAAATGAATAAAGTTCTCACACATACACACTGTGGAATACTACTGAGCCATAAAAAAGGAAATCCTACCATTGGAGACAACACAAATAGAACTTGAGGACATTATACTAAATGAATTAAGTTCAAGAAATAGACACAGTGTATGATTTCATTTATATGTGGAATAATAAATATAAAGAACACCAAAAACCACCCAAACTCACAGAAAGAGAGACCAGATTTGTGCTTATCAGAGGCAAGGGGTGGGGAAATTGGAGGAAGGAGGTCAAAAATTACACTTCCAGGGGTGCCCGGGTGGCTCAGTCAGTAAAGCATCTGACATCAGCTCAGGACACAATCTCCTTGTTTGTGGGTTCGAGCCCCACAACGGGCTCTGCACTGGAAGCTCAGAGCCTGGACCCTGATTCCAATTCTGTGTCTCCCTTGCTCTCTCTGCTCCTCCCCCGTTCGTGCTCTGTCTTTCTCTGTCTCTCAAAAATAAATAAACATTAAAAAAAAATCAAAAGGTACACTTCCAGGTACAAGATAAGCAAGTTCTAGGGGATGTACAGTCAACATGGTGACTACCGTTAACTTTGCTGCGGTACGGTTTATTTCAAAGTTGCTAAGAAAAGAAATCCTAAAAGTTCTCGTAACAAGGATAAAAAAGCTTTTTCTTTTTCTTTCATACTCGTAGGAGCTGATGGATGCTAACTAAACCTCTCGTGGTAATCATTTCATTGTATACGTAGGTCAAGTCCTTATGCAGCACCCTTTAAACTTCTACAGTGCTGTAGCTCAATAATATCTCAGTAACACTGCAAGAAAAAAGCACTTATTGATAACAACCATTTATTATCACCTGAGATCTGGGGATAATTTGTTATGCAGCAACAGATAATTAATATATTCACTATTAGAGTGCGTGCCAACCCAATCAATGGCTTCCAAAAGAAAGAACCGGTAACTGTGCCTGAGGACTTTCTCTGGCCGCTGGAACCCACCCAACCCAGCATGAACAGGTAGGCCAGAAGTAACAGGGAGTCAACATCCCAAAAGCCCTCCTTCAGTGACAGGCAGTTTGTTGCATGAACACTCCAGCCTCCTTGCCCTAAATGTAGAACACTATCTTACAGAGGGTCTCAGTGGAATGGAGCCCCAGGTGCTCACAGGTAAGTAGCCTAGAGGTCAATACACATTTTACTAATGGTGTTGGGAAAGCTGGACAGATACATGCAAGAGAATGAAACTGGACTGCTTTCTCACCCCATAAACAAAAATAAACTCAAAATGGATGAAGGACTTAAATGTGAGACCTGAACCATAAAAATCCTAGAAGAGAGCACAGACAGTAACTTCTCTGACATCGGCCATAGCAACATTTTTCTAAATAGGTCTCCCGAGGCAAAGGAAATAAAAGTAAAAAATATACCATTGGGACTACATCAAAATGAAAAGCTTCAGGGCGCCTGGATACCTCAGTTGGTTGAGCGTCTGACCCTTGATTTCAGCTCACGTCATAATACCAGGCTCATGGATCGAGCCCCACATCAGGCTACGTGCTAAACGTGGAGGCTGCTTGGGATGCTCTTTCTCCTTCTGTCCCTTTCCCCTGCTCACACTCTCTCTCTCCCTCTCAAATAAAAATAAATTTATTTTAAACAAAAGCTTCTGCACAGTGAAGGAAACAAGCAACAAAACTAAAAGATAATTCACTGAATGGGAGAAGATATTTGCAAATGTCATACCTGATAAAGGGTTAGTATCCAAAATATATGAAGAACTGATAGAACTTAAGACCCAAACACCAAATTGTGCAATTAAAAAATGACTGACGTTTCTCCAAAGACAACATGCAAATGACCAATAAACACATGAAAAGATGCTCAACATGACTCCCCATCAGGGAAATGCAAATCGAAAGTGCCATGAGATACCACCTCACACCTGTCAGAATGACTAAAATCAAAAACACAAGAAACAAGTGTTGGCGAGGATGTGGAGAAAAAGGAACTCGTGCACTGTTGCTGGGAATGCAAACTGGTGCAGCCGCTGTGGAAGACAGTATGGAGGTTCCTCAACAAGTTAAAAACAGAACTACCCTACAATCTAGTAATTGCACTACTGGGCATTTAGCAAAAAAAAAAAAACAAAAAAACAAAAAAAAAACACTAATTCAAAGGGATACATGCACCCTTCAGTTTATTGCAGTATTATTTACAATACTTAAATTATGGTAGCACCCAAAGTGTCCACTGATCGATGAATGTATAAAAAAGATGTGGTATATATATAATGGAATATTATTCAGCCACAATAAAGAATGAAATCTTGTAACAAATTTGCAATAGCATGGATGGACCTAAAGAGTATAATGCTAAGTGAAATAAGCCAGTCAGAGAAAGACAGTCACCATATGATTTCAGTCATATGTGGAATTTAAAAAACAAATGAACAAAGAAAAAAAACAAGCAAGACAAACCACACACACACACAAAAAAACTTAACTATAGAGCACAAACTGTCAGCAGAGGAAAGGTAGGTGGGGGAAGGAAGGTTGAGGAGGATTAAGAGTACACTTATCTTGGGGCACCTGAGTGGCTAAGTCCTTTAAGCATCAGAGTTCAGCTCAGGTCATGATCTCATGGCTCAAGAGTTCCAGCCCCGCATCGGGCTCTGTGCTGATGGCTCCAAGCCTGGGGCCTGCTTCAGACTCTGTGTCCCTCTCTCGCTCCGCCCCTCCCTTGCTCATGCTCTGTCTCTCTCTCTTTCAAGAATAAATAAATGTTAAAACAAAATTTTTTTAAAGGGTACACTTATCTGGATGAGCACTGAGTAATGCATGGAAATTGCTGAATCACTATACTGTACCCCTGAAACTAATATAACGCTGTATGTTAACTATACAGGAATTAACATTTAAATAAAGTTTTACTGGCACACACACACAAATACACACTTTACTGGTTTCCAGTCAATCTCCATCTTACTTCTCCATTCCCCTTATCTATGGACCACTGAGATCATCTTCGAAATTAAGTACCTCTACTCAAATCCTTGCCTCAGGGTCTGCTTCAGGGCTAACCAAACCTAAGACACCAAGAGACAGTTGAACCTCATCCTTTCCATTAAAGTAGGACAAAATTATGGCAGAAAACAATGTGTAAAAAGAAATTAAGGAAAATATTCTTTTTCTTTTTTTGTTCTAAGACAAAAGGACTATTCTTAACCCCAAGCCACTGTACCCCTCACCGCCATAAATTCTGCACCTCATTGCTAGAGGCTGCAATGGAAAAAGAAAGAGTTGATGACACACAGGCTATGTTTGCTTCACTTTCAATCTGGTATCTTGGAGATATCTAGTTCTCTCCCTTCACTGACCTTGAAGGAAGTGGCTTAGGGTAAACCAAGCTCTTAATCAAACGCGTTCTTAATCAACCGCTCCACCCTCCATCACTCTACCTGATTTGGGTGGAGATTGCCCTAAAAAAGATTTTTTTTTTTTCTTTGAAAGTAATCCCTATGCCCAACGAGGGGCTCCAACTCAAGACCCTGTGATCAAGTCATATGCTCCCAATTGAGCCAGCCAGGCACCCCAACAAGATCTTCTGGATTAGAATGAAAGACGTACAATTCACTGGCAGTTCCAGGATTCACATAAATACACATTCCCAGCTTCACCAGCAGAGAAACAGGAGACTTGACTTTTCCCCTTGGGGAAAGTGATAGCCTAAGAGAATAAAACTGAAACAAAGAGGAAGGTCAAGAAGGAGGGTCCTGGGGTGTTTCAACCCCTGGTTCCAATTATTTCTGAATCCATTATTATCTCTGGCCTTCTTACAGATTGTGTACATAAACCAATAAAATCTTCTTTTTCCTTATCTAATTTTTGGTTGCAAGTGAAAGAAACCCAACACGCGAATACTGATTAAAATATCTGATTTTAATAATCCTAAAATAATCAGGCATTTCTCTTCTTGAATCTCCAGCTCCCAAACTGGTCTTAATCAGGCTAATCGAGTTTAATTTAAAGGTCAGCCTCCGGGCCCCCGGGTGGCTCAGTTGGTTAACCATACAACTCCTGATTTTGCCTCAGGCCAAGATCTCTTGGTTTGTCAGATGGAGTCCTTGCATCCGGCTCTGTGCTGACAGCATGGAGCCTGCCTGGTCGTCTCTCTCTCCCTCTCTCCCCGACTTCTCTCTCTCTCAAAATTAATACAAGAAACATTTAAAAAATAAATAAAATAAAGGTTAGCTTGCACCCAAAAAATTAGAAAGATGAGGGGCACCTGGCTGGCCCAGTCAGGTAGAACATCTGACTCTTCATCTCAGGGTCTTGAGTTCAAGCCCCATATTGCGCCTACTTTAAAAATAAATAAATAGGGGCGCCTGGGTGGCGCAGTCGGTTAAGCGTCCGACTTCAGCCAGGTCACGATCTCGCGGTCCGTGAGTTCGAGCCCCGCGTCGGGCTCTGGGCTGATGGCTCAGAGCCTGGAGCCTGTTTCCGATTCTGTGTCTCCCTCTCTCTCTGCCCCTCCCCTCCCCTGTTCATGCTCTGTCTCTCTCTGTCCCAAAAATAAATAAAAAACATGGAAAAAAAAAATTTAAAAAAAAAATAAATAAATAAATAAATAAATAAAATGCACAAAAATATTATCTCAGGTGCTTTACAAAGCAATTTTTTTTATTTTTTTTCATGTATATTTATTTTTGAAAGAGAGGGAGACACAGAATCCGAATCAGGCTCCAGGCTCTGAGCTATCAGCACAGAGCCCGATGTGGGGCTCGAACTCATGACCTGAGGCTACATCAGAGGCTTAACTGACTGAGCCACCCAGGTGCCCCTGCAAAGCAAACTTTTTTAACTGAAATTTAACCCTGACAACTGTCTTTCTTCTTTTTTTTATAAATGTTTATTTATTTATAGAGAGAGCATGCACAGGGGAGGGGCAGAGAGAGAGAGAGAGAGAGAGAGAGAGAGGATCTCAAGCAGGCTCCACGCTGTCAGCTCAAGGAGCCTGATATGGGGCTCAAACCCACAAACCTCGAGATCATGACCTAAGCCAAAACCAAGAGTCGGACGCTCAACCAACTGAGCCACCCAGGTGCCCCATGACAATTATCATTCAATGTAGATATTCCCATTTCATAGATCAGGAAACCAAGGCTCAGACTGGTTAGGAAAAGAGTTGACAAAAGTGACCCCCCACTAGTAGAGGTAGAGCCACAGATGATCCCAAAGCACTAACTAGCCGCCCCCCCTCCCCCCCGCCAAGTGTCACTTATCTCAATTCCTGACCATTAGGACTCTGAGGTCCTATGTATCACCCTGCCATTATTTTTGCATTGATGTATTCCCTGAGGGTAACCCCAAAATGAATCCATGTTGCACTTACAAAAAGATGATGCTATATTTAACACCCATGGAGGTGCACCATTCCCCTCTCCCTTCCGGAAGGCACTTGTCATGGAGCTGCACAAACTGCAGTTAGCAGCCAGTTTCCTTCTTTTGAGCCAAGACTGCTGACTTAGCATGGCAGGTCACTAGGGCCTCACCATTTCTATCTAATGGGACAGTGGGATCCCTCTAATGAGCTACCTTTTCTCTGGGGCACCCCAATGGGTTGCCCAAGACCTGCTCATACATGCATCCCGGTCTGAAGCAATTCTGCCTAGTTCTGCTTCTCATCCCCCTTCCTCAGGAATCAACTCAGGATCACTGACTGAAGGCTTTGCCTGTGAAATCCTGCTTCCTCTGGCTTACTTTCTGCGGGTATTTGTCCTCCAAAAAACTACTTACATTTTTTTTAAGTTTTTTTATTTTGAGAGCGAGAGTGGGGGGGGGGGGTGGGAAGGGAGCATGTACATGCAAGCAGGGGAAGGGCAGAGAGAGGGAAAGAGAGAATCCCAAGCAGGCTGCACACTGCCAGCACAGAGCCCAATGCGGGGCTCAAACTCACGAACCGCGAGATCAAGAGTCGGACGCTCAACGGACTGAGCCACCCAGGCGCCCCAACTACTTGCATTTTTAACTCCACTTCAGCCTCTGCTGCTTTGAAGACCCAACTGGAACACTGATCAGCAAGTGAACGAGCAAGAGAAGTAGAATTCGAGGGAAAATCATTCTTTCTCAGACATATTTTCCTACAGATAAGTCAGCTATGCCCCAGCAATGGAATTCTAGCTCACTACAGCAAATTGCGCTGAATATGCGAAATGGCTTCTCTTAGCTGGAGGGATTGCCTCCTGAAGACCTGTCAGGCGCTAATATTTATGGGACCATTTCCGTCTTAGTGATCCAGGCCCCCTTTATGGGGATGATTGCTTCACAGCCCTGCCATAGGTATTTACCATCAGGGCTATTACAGCCCACTGAGTCATCCAGGAGAGAGATCCAAGTTGATAATTAACATCCTGAGGAAGGTAATTGTGGAACACTTAAGCACGGGGCCATAACTTCTGGTTCAGTGTCAGTAAGGACAACCTGTGGGGCATATCATACTTAATGAGTCACTAGCTACCGAAGATGATTATAAAAACCCAAAGCATATTATTTTGATCACCATGTGCAAGAACTACAGATTATGTCCTTTTGACCTCTTTGGTGTTCTCGTTCCCAGCTAAATAATAACCATTCGGGAGCGGAGGAAACACATGATTCTCCTCATAATTAAGGAACATTATATGCCCACAGTATGTTTCTCTCATCAGGAAACTCGTGGGACAGGAGTTAATCTTCACTTTTAACTGTGAAATAAATGATTCTCTCTACTTTGGGTTAGGGGAAAGGGACGGATCCCCCACACATTCTGCTCCATTAGATAGCCTAGATCCATTGGTAAGTAAAGGGACAGAGATTGGGTTTGACGTTGAAAACAAAAGCTGGAGCAGTACCCTTCAGGTAAGGGCATGGAGGGAGACACGTTCAGGAACACGGCAATGATCAAACGAACACTTGCAGCCGTCATCACTGCTCTGCGAGTTTCAGGCACCGATAGTTTAAAGGTAGCTATGTGCTACGGCACCTGGGTGGCTCAGTGGGTTAAGCATCCGACTTCAGCTCAGGTCATGATCTCGCAGTCTATGAGTTCGAGCCCAGCATCAGGTTCTGTGCTGACAGCTCAGAGCCTGGAGCCTGCTTCGGGTTCTGTGTCTCCCTCTCTCTCTCTGCCCCTACACTATTTGCTCGCTCTCTCTCTCTCTCTCTCTCTCTCTCTTCAGGTTCTGTGTCTCCCTCTCTCTCTGCCCCTCCCACCGTTTGCGTGCTCTCTCTCTCTCTCTCAAAAATACATAAATGTAAAAAATGGTTTTTAAAAAAAGGTAGCTGTGTGCTACCCCTGAAGAATATTAGTTCATACCTGCTCATTTCTCACTTTCCTTTGCTTAGCATCCTCTATGCTGCAGGACACATGCCTTACTCACTCTAGGCACGAGATAAGATGGCTTCTACCACAGCATAATGGTATCAGGTTGGCTCCTCTGGTAAGCAGACATAGGAGTAGAAGACACGTGTTGGAGACTAACATGTGTGAAACATCAATGGGAAGAAGGCAGGATTGGGCAGAGAAAGCCTTCAGACCCCAGACTCCAGTGAAAGGAAAGAAGGAAAGAAGACTCCAGCAGGCAGAGGCTCACGAGGCAACGGTGTGAGGAGTCTGACCAACACAATGGAGGAATGAAGCAAAGATTGTCCACGTCAGGCAGAAACTGCCAGGCCCTGATATATTCCCACTGTGTTCCGTCACTATCTGGGAGCTACTCCAGAACATGGCCACCGCTCTAATGCTCCCATGGATCCTGAAAGCACGGTGGCCAGAGGCCACCAGCTATCCACACGCCTCACCTCATGCAAGTTGTTTATTGAAAAGCCATCCAACCCTACTTCATGGCTGCCACAAAAACCAAGTCTGTGGGGAATATGAAACAAAGGGCAAAGGTTCATTTCCTGATCATATCTTCCTCATGGGTTGGCTGTGGTTTAAGACTACTTTTCCTCAAGTTCAGGACCCAAGCTAAGAGATCATTGCCAGTAGATGGGGGAGAAGGATAGCTCTAGAGGGTTTCACACTAAGAAATTAAGAGTTCATGGGAATGCAAGCTGGTGCGGCCACTCTGACGTATGGAGGTTCCTCAAGAAACTAAACATAGAACTACCCTATGACCCAGCAATTGCACTACTAGGCATTTATCCAGGGGACACAGGTGTGCTGTTTCGAAGGGACACGTGCACCCCCATGCTTATAGCAGCACTATCAACAATAGCCAAAGTATGGAAAGAGCCCAATGTCCATCGATGGATGAGTGGATTAAGAAGATGTGGTATATACATACAATGGAGTATTACTCGGGAATCAAAAAGAATGAAATCTTGCCATTTGTAACAATGTGGATGGAACCGGAGGGTATTATGCTGAGTGAAATTAGTCAGAGAAAGACAAAAATCATATGACTTCACTCATATGAGGACTTTAAGAGACAAAACAGATGAACATAAGGGAAGGGAAGCAAAATTAATATAAATACAGGGAGGGGGACAAAACATCAGAGACTCTTAAATATGGAGAATAAACTGAGGGTTATGGGAGGGGTTGTGGGAGGGGGGGATGGGCTAAATGGGTAAGGGGCACTAAGGAATCTACTCCTGAAATCATTGTTGCCCTATATGCTAAATAATTTGGATGTAAATTTTAAAAAATAAAAAAATTTTTTAAAAAGTAAAAAATAAAAAATAAAAAATAAAAAAAAGAAATTAAGAGCTCATAATTCATTAGCCAAAATGGGTCACATGGTCCCACCAAAGTGTCAGGAAGTTCAGTCTTACCATGTATCTGGAAGGTAGACAGCCTTAAATGAGTAAAACCAATGACCACAACAGTGAACAAAAAGGTAAACTCCCGGGGTGCCTGGGTGGCTCAGTCGGTTAAGTGTCCAACTCCTGATCTTGGCTCAGGTCATGATCTCACAGTTCACGAGTTCGAGCCCCGTGTCCGGCTCTGCACTGACAGTGCAGAGCCTGCTTGGGCTTCTCTCTCACACACAAAATAAATACACTTAAAAAAAAATGGTAAACTCCCCCCAAAATCTCCTTTACATTCTACATACACAATAAAGGAACAAATTGTACTCAATAAGGCCAAAGGTTTGGGGGCTTTTTTCCTGGTAACTTCTAAGTGGTCGTTGCTCTAAGAACCATTTCTATGTATAGCGATGGGGACATTAAATCACTTCGGAGCCAACCCTCCTCATTTCGTGGAAAATAGATGTTCCTTTCTGCTTGCACAGAATCAAGAGAAAGATTTGGAGCTCTAGCCCTTTTGATAGTTGGAGCAGAATCACCCAGGCACCACCACCCCCAACCAACCCCTGCCCATTTCTATTCATTGTAAGACTCCTCCTTTTCTGAGAAAGCCATGGGAGATTTTGAGAGAGACCTTCTGTGAGGGCAGAGGTTGAGGCCACAAACTAACTCCTGAGACTCAAAGTCACTGAAACCCATTTTGGTGGTTAGAGGTGTCTGTGGCTA
Source organism: Felis catus (assembly GCF_018350175.1). Classification (NCBI taxonomy): domain Eukaryota; kingdom Metazoa; phylum Chordata; class Mammalia; order Carnivora; family Felidae; genus Felis; species Felis catus. Next base: position 38,304,991 of record NC_058386.1, read on the forward strand.
GGACCTGGTGATAGAAAAGATAGCCACGCCTTGATAATACAACCTTCTTGCAAGGGGAAAGAGGCGAGACCAGGATGGGGGCTTCTATGCCAGCATCTCCAGTGCTGAAGAAATATGGTTAAGGGTGCGTGAAAAGGCCAACTGAGGAATCTACCCCAAAGCTCCTCCTGCGTGTGGAATGAGACCCGGGGAAGTGCTCGTGAGTGAAGATGTGAAATAACAGAGCCCTTGTAGATAAGGAATTGCAACTTGGAGGCCCAGACAAGTCTCAGATAGACTGGAACTGTGGGCAACCCAGGAAGTACTATCTCCAGATCAAGCACCTCAATCACCAAAGGTCACTCGACAGAGACAGAATTGAAGTGTGTGGCGGGCGCCTGGGTGGCTCAGTGGGTTAAGCATCTGACTTTGGCTCAGGTCATGATCTCATGGTGAGTTCAAGCCCTGCATCGGGCTCTATGCTGACAGCCCCTTCTTCTCTCTGTACCTCCCCCACTTGAGCTCTCACTCCCTCGCTCTCAAAATAAACAAATAAACTTAAAAAAAAAATTGAAGTGCACGGCAAGACTAGTAGAACCCCTTGGAGTTCTGAGCAGGTTCTCTGCTTTTCTCCTCCTCAAGGTATACCAATCAGGATGGCATTATTCTCGGGCTTATTACAAAAACGGGAACCCAGAGAGAAAGGCTGAGCTCTGTGCCCATATGAATACAGGAAGACAAAAGAAACTCAAGGTGTTGTATCTTGGGACAAGATCTTTCCCAGCATCTAATGCGATTCAGAAACATTAATATATAAGGCTATGTTTTCAACACCCCAGTAAGAACCCCCGAGGGCAAATTTCTCTAATTTGTTTTTAAATGGGCTGTCTTGATTCCTGGGGATCCTGTGTGAATACAGAATTGTACAAGCCACCATCATCAGTCATACTTCTCTAAATCGGTTTCCCACACCTGCTACGGCAGGATCGTCAGACTTGGGCGGAGGTAGAGGAAAGCAGGGAGGCACTATATCTGGGAACCTCGAGGGACACCTCAGCCGTTTCTCTCTCTTCCTGCTGTGCTTCCCTGTAACTGAGATGTCATCCTGCTCAGGCCCTCGAGAGGCAATGCCCCTCGGTTTATAAAAACCTGCCATCATAGGTGAGGACCCTGGCATAATGGCGGTACTTAGTGGGTTATATATATGGAGCTTCTCCCCGGCACAGATGGGCTATGTTTTCCTCAGAAATGGGGACAAGTCGTCTCCCCTCATCTATGCATTTTCAAGGTTACTCTGGAAATAAATGTACGTCAACTCCTGAGTCTCAGACATTTGAGTGTGACCGTTCTACCCATTTATTGCCTACAGGCTCTCACCCCGAGACGCTGGTCAGTGGGGGGCTGTACCAGAGGACTGACAGACTGGCAGGCCATACGGATACTCAAAATCATCCCACCCATTCAAGTCAGGGGCACTGATCTTCAGAAGGATAGTTCAGACCGTCCAGTTGGTTCTGAGGAATCGTTTCTCAAGACTCCTAGGTCCCTCACTAAAGAAGAAACCTGATGACCCCGAGCTCTACTGAGCGAAGGCATGAAGCTCACACAGAGATCATACCATCCCATATTTAGTGAAATGCAGTGGCAGGACAGTGGGCAGTGAAAATTGAGGGGCAAGCGTCCCAACACTTGACAGCCGGGATCAGATGTCACTACTTCTCCTAAGCATTCAGACCACATCCCTTCACGTCTGTTATCCACATAGCACTAATATGTTGTGAGGAGGCAGAGAGACAGGGCAATACCTTCCTGCCGGCTGAGGGCTAGCCTGTGAGCACAGGTGGTAAGACAGGGAAAGTGGCAAATACGCTGAAGGAACAGTAGATGGAGCACGTTAAATGACATAAAACCATCTTGGTAAGGAAGGTGTGGGAAAATTTGCCTAAGAAATGTAGGCCGTAGGGGCGCCTGGGTGGCTCAGTAGGTTAAGCATCCGATTTCAGCTCAGGTCATGATCTCACGGTTTGTGGGTTCGAGTCCCACATCGGGCTCTGTGCTGACACCTCAGAGCCTGGAGCCCGCTTCGGATTCTGTGTCTCCCTGTCTCTCTCTGCCCCTCCCCTGCTTGCACTCTGTCCCTCTCTCTTTCCCAAAAATAAACAAACATAAAAATTAAAGAGAAAAAAAGAAAGAAATGTAGCTTGTAGGGCTCAGTCGGTTAAATGTCCGGCTCTTGGTTTCGGCTCAAGTTATGATCTCACGGTTCGTGAGTTCGAGCCCCACATTGGGCTCTGTGCTGACAGTGTAGAGCCTGCTTGAGATTCTTTCTCTCTCCCTCCTCTGCTCCTCCCCCACTTGTGCAGTCTCTTTTTCTGTCAAGATAAATAAAAAAAAAAAAAAAAAAAACCTGACTGTAGCTTGTGGCCAAATGGTGGCTGTCAAACTACAATTAGATATATTTATTATTTACAGCATTCCTAACCAAACCATCTTATTTGTAGTCAGTGTCCTAGAACCATATCTACGACCTAGAGTAAGCATTAAATGCCATTTTTTTAAATGCCAATTTTTTTCAATGTTTATTTATTTTTAAGAGAAAGAGAATGAGCAGGGAAGGGGCAAAGAGAGAGAAAGAGAAAGACAGAATCTGAAGCTGGGTCCAGGCTCTGAGCTGTCAGCACAGAGCCCGACGCGGGGCTCGAACCCACCAATCGTGACATTATAACCTAAGCTAAAGTTGTACACTTAACCTACTGAGCCACCCAGGTGCCCCTTTAAACGCCAATTTTGATGAATGTTTGTTTATATGATTTTCCAATTTAATGGTGATGGAAAGAAGACCCATCATCTGCTCTCCTCTCGACCAGCTTTGTCTCCCACACCTTACAGAAGGCCAAATTATAAAAGCAGAGGCAGGAAGTGCTCGGGCACAGAGCTCAATCTCCTGACTACTGCCTTGCCTGGTGGACTCCAGTGAGGCAACATGGATGAAGTGATGTCCAGGCTAAATACTGAAGAGTAGGCAGCCTTTCACCAGGCACAACAAAAAGACATTCTCAGAAGAAAGAACACGGGCAAAAGCAGACCTCCTCTCCACAGAGAGGAGGCCGAACCGCTCGGTTAGAAAGTTAACAAAGGGAGTCTGGGTGGTTCAGTCGGTTAAGGGGCCGACTCTTGACTTTGGCTCAGGTCACAATCTCACGGTTTATGAGTTCGAGCCCTGCACTGGGCTCTGCGCTCAAAGTGTGGAACCTCCTGATCCTGTGCCTCCCTCTCTCTGTGCCTCTCCCACTAGCACTGTCTCTCTCTCTTTCTCTCACTTAAAATAAATAAATGTTAAAAATTAACTAGTCCGACTTTTTTTCTTTTCCTCAGGCTCTGCTTTGGAGGGACATGGGCTAAGGTTTGTGAATAGGTAATAAGAAAGTGAAAACCGTGGGAATGCAAGCTGGTGCAGCCACTCTGGAAAACAGTATGGAGGTTTCTCAAAAAACTAAACATAGAACTACCCTACGACCCAGCAATTGCACTACTAGGCATTTATCCACGGGATACAGGTGTGCTGTTTCGAAGGGACACGTGCACCCCCATGCTTATAGCAGCACTATCAACAATAGCCAAAGTATGGAAAGAGCCCAATGTCCATCGATGGATGAATGGATTAAGAAGATGTGGTATATACATACAATGGACTATTACTCGGGAATCAAAAAGAATGAAATCTTGCCATTTGCAACTACGTGGATGGAACTGGAGGGTTATTATGCTGAGTGCTGAATGAAATTAGAGAAAGACAAAAATCATATGACTTTGCTCATATGAGGACTTTAGGAGACAAAACAGATGAACATAAGAGAAGGGACACAAAAATAATATAAAAACACGGAGGGGGACAAAACATAACAGACTCTCAAATATGGAGAATAAACCGAGGGTTACTGGAGGGGTTGTGGGAGGGGGGATGGGCTAAATGGATAAGGGGCATTAAGGAATCTACTCCTGAAATCATGTTTCACTATATGCTAACTAATTTGGATGTAAATTTTTAAAAATAAAATTAAAAAAAAATAATAAAATAAATTAAAAAAAAAAAGAAGAAAGTGAAAACCAGGGGCACCTGGCTGGCTCAGTCAGTAGACTCTTGCTTGACCTCAGGGTCATGAGTTTGAGTCCCACACTGGGTGCAGAGATTGCTTAAAAAAAATTTTTTTTTAAAAAGGGAAAACCACACTGCTAAAGGCTAAGCCATGATGTTCTTATCAGAATATACACAAGGCTCACAGAATTATAAACAATATCCAGACAAGTAGTCTGTGACAGTGTTTTGAACATGACAGGGATAAGACCACTCTACAACCACATGCGCACACACATATGCACACCGTAAGTAAACACCCCCTTTCCTGACTAACACGAATGACTGACATTTCTTAGCAACGACAACCCTAGCCTGTCTTTAATCCACCCAAGTCCTAAATAAAAATTATGAAAAATAACCAATAATTCAATTGCCCCCGCTCCCTGGTGACATCCATATCAGAACCGATCCCCACTTTCTTAAATCCTCCTCAGGATCAACCAATACAACCCCCAAGTCCTGTAAGAAGCCCGTCCCTATTCCCTGTTCCTGACAGGTCCCTGGAATGTGTTCTCCCTTGCTCCAACAAAAAAGCTAAACAGACCTATTTTTTATTATTTTTATTATGATCATGATTATGATTATTATTATAGGTGGATTCCTAGTGGTTGGTTGTGGGTTCTAACAGCAGCTTATTCGGAGGTGCTAACCAAGGAGCATGAGTGTGAGACCAAGAGGTGGGTGACAGGAGGGAAATTCAATCTAAGGACAGGTTATCAGGTTGGCCACTACCAAGGATGAGTGATCTTCGAGACCTTCGAAGGAAATGTACAGAATGTGTCTGAGCATTATGTGTCTAGTGAAGAAAAGGAAGCGCTTGTCCATTAGTTTCTGTCCTCCTTCGGTCAAGGGACACCCCAGTGGTCTTAACTCTCTTGTAGGATACAAATAGGAGTCAGAAAAAGCCCCAGGGCAGAAACCAAGGCAGATCAGTGTGGGCCCAGAACCAGGGGCCGTTTGGTGGCCCCCTTCAAAATGGCTTAAGCTTCCTAAGAATTGGCCACCACAATAGTCACTGGAACAAGAGGTAGAGCCAAGAACATTCGGAGAGATGCCCAAGAGGTTTCTTCTATGCCAAACCCCAGTTCTACCGTGAGAAGTAGTGTTCCCCAACTGTCAGTGATACAGCTGAAGGGTTGTAGAAGACACTACCCCAAAATAGGTCTCTTTGGAATAAGGATTATTTTGGGTGGATAATTTTGAAAAACAGCAGACACAGGGGAAACTATCAAAACAGAGTAAAAAGTTATCCTTTTCCTAGAAGACATTTACATTTACAAGGGAAATCTGCACTGCTGAACACATGCAACATTAGCAAACAAGGGTCTTCTTCCTGGATGCCGGAAAATTCCAGGAAAGTTTGCAAAGAGGCAGGGGGAGAGAAAATTTGGATTGTTTTTAGAAACTGATTTGGAAAAGAATAAGATTTTTAAAAAGGAAAGGAAAGGAAAGGAAAGGAAAGGAAAGAAAGTAAAAGAGAAAGAAAAGAAAAGAAAAGAAAAGAGAAGAGAAGAGAAGAGAAGAAAAGAGAGAGAAAAAAGGCTTATTTCTAGAAGATACAGCTGACCTCAGAAATAAGCAGATGTGTCTCCACCACCGGGAGACAGTTTTAGAAAGGATTCCCCCTTGTTAGCTCTAGTTTATTCTTATCCCTAAGCACCAACTGCCTGAGGGGTTTGGACATGGGTTGATTGCAGAGTTGCACATGTTGAGAACAAGACCAGCATAATAGTGGGAAATACAAACTTTGGAACCAGTCTGCCTGTGTTGGAAGACCATGCTTGTGACATTTTAACCAGCTGTGTGTGCTAGTGAGCAATTTACTTAACCCCTCTAACTCAGTGATCCCTATCTGACAGATGAAGTAAAAAGGCCTACCCCACACAGCTGCAGTGAGAACTACATGACGACATAGGAAAAGTGCTTAGCACAGCTCCTGGCACATAATCACTTGAAAGCTGTTTGCCTTCAACATTTTGTTAAGACTGGCACAGGAAGAATCAGAAATCTATCGTTTACTCAGACATTAAGACACAGAGCGTAACTCGCTTGGAAATTCCACTCTGAAGAATAATAGCCTTTGCTGATTTTCATCTTGACAAGTTGTTTACACAAATGTCCAGAAATCCAGAATTGTATTTAGCTTACGTGATTTAAGACCCACCATCTTGAATCCTATGGAAAACGACTTCCCCAGCAAAGCAGGCCTTGAAGATTGTGGTACAGTACTGGCATCTGGTGGCGGCTCGCTCTGCAACAGGCAAGTGGAGGGCTCACACTCGAATGCTTCGGGAAGCCAGTCAGTCAACACCCATCAGAAGCTTTCAGCAGTCTGCTGTGTTAGAAGCCCTCCAAGTTCTAAAATACAAACCAGTCCTAAGCTTTCTATAGAAAGAAACCCCAAATGACCAACAGACATGTAAAAAGATGATTATGGTCCCTAGATATCAAGGAAATGAAAACCACGAGATACCATTTTATACCTAACAGCTTGTCAAATATTAAGAAAGAAGTCTGAGGGGTGCCCGGGTGGCTCAGTCCGACTCTGGCTCAGGTCCTGATCTCGCGGTTTGTGGGTTCGAGCCCCGCATCGGGCTCTCTGCTGTCAGCACAGAACCCGCTTCATATCCTCTGTCTCCCTCTCTTTCTACCCCTCCCCTGCTTGTGCTATCAAAAAAAATTAAACATTGGAAATATATATATAAGAGATCTGATACCAACTGGGGGTAAGAATGTGGAAAAATGGAAATCCTCCAAAGCTGCTGTCCAAATTTGAAGTGCTAGTTTGCTATACCAATAAGAATTTAGCAATATCTAATAAAAGTGAAGATGTAGCTGACCAATGGCTCAGCAGTTCAAATTCAGTGGATATGCTCAAGATCTAAGGGTCTCAAGGAGAGGTGCCCGAAGGACGTTCACAGCATTATCTGCAACAGCAAAAAAAAAAAAAAAATTTTAACAAAAAGGAAACATCCTAAACGTTCAGCAACACGAGGATGGCTAATTTGTCATATGCACACACTTAAATGGCATAGAGCAGAAAAACAGAATGAAGAAGAGCTCTATGTATCAACAAGGATGAATCCTCAAAGCAATACCACGAAAGAAGCAAACTTCAGAATGACACATACATACTCTTTATGAATATAAAAGCACAATACAACACATTGTTTTTGGAAAACTAAATATGTGGTGAAATATTAAAATACACAATGGGGGGCGCCTGGGTGGCTCAGTCGGTGAAGCGGCCGACTTCGGCTCAGGTCATGATCTTGCGGTCCGTGAGTTCGAGCCCCGTGTCGGGCTCTGTGCTGACAGCTCGGAGCCTGGAGCCTGTTTCAGATTCTGTGTTTCCCTCTCTCTGACCCTCCCCCGTTCATGCTCTGTCTCTCTCGGTCTCAAAAATAAATAAACGTTAAAAAAAATTTTTTTTTAATAAAAATAAAAATAAAAAAAATAAAATACACAATGGAAGAAAACCCACCAACTTCAGCACAGTGGTTGCTCTTGGAGAGGGAGGAAAAAGAATGGGATTGGGGAGAAGGAATTTAATTCTATCTGTAATGTTTCATTCCTCAAAATTGACTATTTTCTCTGGCATTTTTATATAAATCAGTATTGGGGCGCCTGGGTGGCTCAGTCTGGTTAAGCCTCTGACTTGGGCTCAGGTCATGATCTCACAGCTCATGAGTTCAAGCCCCAAATCGGGCTCTGTGTTAACAGCGCAGAGCCTTCTTCAGATCCTCTGTCTCCCTCTTTTTCTGCCCCTCCCCAGCTCGCACTCCCTCTCGCTCTCAAAAATAAACATTAAAATATATATACATATAGGGGCGCCTGGTGGCTATGTCGTTTAAGTGTCCACTTCGACTCTGATCGTGACCTCGAGGTTCATGAGTTCAAGCCCTGCATCGGGCTCTGTGCTGACAGCTCAGAGGCTGAAGCCTGCTTTGGATTCTATGTCTCCCTCTCTCTCTCCCCGCTCTCCCCCACTCAGCCTCTGTCTCCCTCTCAAAAATAAAAATAAACATTAAAAAAAAATATATATATATATATATATATATCGGTGATTACTATATTCCTCTCTATTTTTGTGCATATGTAGATCCATACAATGGAATATTCTACATCCACAAAAAGGAAGGAAATACTGCCACATGCTACCACATGGATGAACCTTGAGAGTATTATGTTGAGTGGGGGGAAAAAGCCAGTGACCAAAGGACAAATACTGTAGGAGTACACTTACATGAGGTCTCTAGAGTAGTTAAATTCATAGAAGCAGAGAGTCGAATGGTGGTTGCCAGGGGCTAGGGCAGAGGAGGAAATGGGGAGCTGGTGTTGAACGGAGAGATACAGAGCTTCTGTTTGAGAAAATGTAAAAGTTGGATGGCAGCTTTAATGCAATTTTAATGTAAAAAAATGGATGGCAGCGATGGTTGCCCGGCAGTGTGAATGTACTTACTGCCACCGAATTGAACGTACACGTTAAAAAATGATTAAGAGGGGCGCCTGGGTGGCTCAGTCGGTGAAGCAGCCGACTTCGGCTCAGGTCATGATCTCGCGGTCCATGAGTTCGAGCCCCGCGTCGGGCTCCAGGCTGACAGCTCGGAGCCTGGAGCCTGTTTCAGATTCTGTGTCTCCCTCTGTCTCTGACCCTCCCCCGTTCATGCTCTGTCTCTCTCTGTCTCAAAAATAAAAAAATAAACATTAAAAAAAAATTTTTTTTTAAATGATCAAGATGGTGGGGCACGCGGCTAGCTCAGTCAGTTAAGTGATGATTCTTGATTTCAGCTCAGGTCATTCATGATCCCACAGTTCATGAGCTTAAGCCACACGTCAGGCTCTGCGCTGACAGCACGAAGCTTGCTTGGGATTCTCTCTCTCCCTCTTTCCCCCTCTGCCCCTTCCTTGCTGGTTCTCTATTCTCTCTCTTTGGGTAACCACTGAAGTGCGCTAGAGAAGTGTGCTTTATCCAGGCTTACCGTCATAATCCAGGTGTCAGGGAAGGGGGGAGGGGATAGCCGTCGCTCACATTTCAGCCTGTCGTTAAAGCTATAGTAATAGGATAAAAATCAAGGTTTGGGGTTACCGTAATTCAAGACCAGAACAATTTTATTTTACTGATCCTTGAACTACTGGCTTCTCCTGCCCTCTCACCAACAAGAGATTAGGGGCCCATGGGGGACGTGCTGGTTTTCAAACCGGGTCTGATCCTCATTCCCCCAGACCCCACCCTCAGCAGCTGAGGTGTGAGTACAATTTCCAGAGGAGTCTCGGTTGTGGAGACAGGATACCAGAAGATGGCAGCAAAAGCTCATCTGGTGGGAAGGTCCTCCTGCCAGATGCCCGGAGAAGAGAGCAGAGTCCTGAGGTGGCTGTGATTGCTAGGTCCCCAACTCGGTTCTGGACTGAGCTCAGGGCCCTGTCGCTCGGTAGTAACACCACGCCGGGGGCCAAGAGAGTCACACCAGGCCCAAGGTCCTCGAAATTCAACCATTCAAGGAAGGGCACTTGCAAAGTCAGGGGAAGGAAGGACATGGAAAGGTAAAGGAGAACCTGATCAGTTAAACTCCTCGAACTTCCAGGTCCTAGGCTTGGGGGATCCAGAGCCACGGAAAGTAATCTCTTCCCCGGAGACAGGCCAGAGACAGGCAGTGTAGTGCAGGGCGAAAAGCAAAACGGCCAATGGCCAACGTATGCGGAATGTCACCCGGGCTGGGTATCTTCCTTTGCCTTCCAGACCCACTTTCGACCCTTCTCCTTACTGCTCTCCACCCTGAGAAGCTGATGTGTGCAGAATGGAGACCCGACGACACAGGAGCGTGTGAACGCAGGAGAGCAGAAAGGAAAAGGAGGGTGCCATTGGGTTTTTAGGCCCATGATTCTCTCCTGCAAGGCTGCCTTGGGCTCGTCCTGTTGCGGAAGCTCACGGTTCCCGGCTCAGGGCCTGCCCTCCAGGCTTCTCCCTCATTCCAGTCTCCGCTAATGGCTCCGTCCCCTCCACTCTTCTCATCCGGTGGCAGTAACAGCAGCTTCTGACTGGCGTCCTGTACTAGCTCTCGAAGTCCTCTTCACTCTGCCTACGTTGTAATTAAACCTTTTGTAAATAAGCCCTCCTTAAATGAGCCTAATTGGTGTGCCATCTGTTTCCCGTCGAGACCCTGCCTGGCACAACACCTGGCTAAATCACACTCCTGCTCTAAGCCTGAGCTCGGGGAAAGATGCGACATAGTAGGCGCGGTTTCCATGGAGTTACCACCAGATTTCAGCAAAGCTGCTGTCTGAGGTGGCTGGGCAGGTGTGCGGCTCACAGCTCCCTTCGAGGGAACAGTTGAAGGACAGCTGGGGAACACCTGCCAGACAGTTTCCCGCTGGATCCACCATGGAATTCACAGCAGGTCATGCTTCTCTCGGGCTGATCCCCCGCCCCGAGCACAGCAGTAAGCAAGAGCTGCGCCATTTTTTGCCCGACGAGAGACTCCTGACGCGCGACTTCTGCTCAGAACTCTTCGTCAGCTTTAACTGAAACCTCCTCAGAGTCTGCAGTAGTCTGAGGCTCTTCCTGCCCAATCCTTCCTTTATACTCCTTTGCGGGCATTCCTTTGCAGACCTACATTGCGTTCTGAAGTCTCCCCTCCTCATCCACTCGTGGCTCCTTCCCACTTCATCCCTCACACGTACTTCTCCCAGTAAAATCCCTTCTTTGTTTCTGCTTCTCTGAAAGACCTCAAACCTTTCTACCCAAGGAAATAATACCAGAGCCAAGATTAGCAAGAGCTCATGACACAGCCTCAGATTTTAAGAAAACGTTAAAACGTTATGGCTTCTGCAGCACCTGGGTGGCTCAGTCGGTTGAGCTTCTGACTTCGGCTCAGGTCACGATCTCGCGATTCGTGGGTTTGAGCCCTGCATCAGGTTCACTGCTGTCAGCACTCAGCCAGCTTTGGATCCTCTGTCCCCCTCTCTCTCTGCCCCTCCCCAGCTCATGTGCTCTCTCTCAAAAATGAATAAACTTTTTTTTTTTTAGCGTTATGGCTTCCCATTAATATGATGCTAAATGATGGGTGCCTGGGTGACTCAGTCGGTTAAGAATCAGACTTCAGCTCAGGTCATGATCTCAGTTTGTGAGTTTGAGCCCCACGTCGGGTGAGCTCCAGCCCTGCTTTGGGTAAACACAAGCCCCACTTCTCCCTCTCTCTCTTTCTCCCTCTCTGCCCCTTGCTCATTTGCACCTTCTCTCTCTCTAAGAAAAACAAAAATGATGCTAAATGAGCAGCTAATTAGAGTGTGTTCCTACTCAATATTGGATAGGAAAAGTCAGACCACGCATATGTTATTTTTTAAAATACCACCTCCAAACCCAGGAAAAGATGGATCTTCCTGGCATATCGTCAATATTGTAGCTAATGCTGTGCTATTCAACCAAGCAAGTTATTTGCAAGTTTGAGGTGTCGCAAATAATTTTCATGACCCGGGTTACCCGACTGGGAATAAAACAAGGTTAAATTTGTTAGTACTCAAAGCAACAATTTGTCCAAGCACTCGATTTGCCATTCAAACTAGGGAGATAAACTCTGTTCTTGAAGTCTGAACTTTTACTTTTTTTGTTTCATATTAGTTTAGAAGTCTGAACCTATCTGAAAACCAAAGGAAGTTTCTCAGATCTTCAAGGAGTAGCTTTCATCCCACATGAATCAGAACAGGGAGTAAATGAAGTCTCCCATCCATGTGACAAATATGCCTACCTTAAATTAAGAAGGTTCCATCATGGGGCGCCTGGGTGGCTCAGTCGGTTAAGTGGCCAACCCTTGGTTTCAGTTCAGGTCATGATCGCACGGTTCATGAGTTCTAGCCCCGCGACAGGCACTGTGCTGTGTGAAGCCTGCTTGGGATTCTCTCTCTCCCTCTCTCTCTCTGCCCCTCCTGTACTTTCTCTCTCTCGCTCGCTCGCTTGCTCGATCAAAATAAATAAATAAAACTTTAAAAAAATTTTCATCAGGGGCGCCTGGGTGGCCCAGTCAGTTGAACATCCAACTTCATTCAGCTCAGGTCATGATCTCACAGCTCGTGAGCTCGAGCCCCACGTCGGGCTCTGTGCTGATAGCTTGGAGCCTGGATCCTGCTTCAGATCTGTGTCTCCCTCTCTCTCTGCCCCTAACCCACTCGCATTCTGTCTCTGTCTCTCTCAAAAGTAAATAAACATTAAAAAAAATTTTTTTAATAAAAATAAAAACGTTTCCATCATACAAGAGGAAGAGGAGGACTCTAGTATTAAAAGAAATTTACTTACAGTCTTGGGAAACTGGAAGCCCCAGAGTTCAGGCTACACTTACAAGGCACACAAACCATCAGGTCTATGGGACCCCCACACACCAGCTCTTCTGTCTATTCCCTGTCCACCCAGTCACTGTGCCACAATCTCTATGAATAATCATTTCTTTGATTTCAAGAAACACTTGGAATGACAGCCCTCAATTCCAGAGAAAGTTTTAAAAGCCTTTAATCAAGCACACTCTCATAGCAACCAAGATTTTCATATCCTTTGCCCTTAGGACTGGGGAAAAAAGAGAAAAAAGAATAGAAAGGAAACAAAACCAGGAGCGGGGCAAGGCCACAGAACAGAAAGTGTGGTGTGCGAGACCTAGTCCAGGCAGACTGGAGAAGCAGATAAAGTGCAGCTTGGACCCCATCAGTCAGTGAGACGGACGAGAGCTGAAAGGCTTTGTCCAGGGCCAAGCCTACATGAGCAGGAAGTTTGGCTACCCAAGGCAGAGAAGCAGATGCCAGGAAGATTTCTATTTCAGAATGGTCTACGTTAGTAAATGAGCCCCAGTCAAACCCTGTTGTTAGACTGGAGAATCCTAAATGAAGCACAAAGTCTTATTACCGACAGACTGGAAACACAGCCATTACTGCGATTCGGGAGTGTCAACGATGAAACCGGAGGATGATTTAATGGCAAACCTTGCCCGCTGAAGAAGGGTAATACCTTGTCAGCTATACTTGTTATATGACTACGCCCCACCTCTTCTTACAACTCTGGGCTTGTAGGAGAGCTGTGCCAAGGAGCGTAAGAACCACGTGAAAGCCAACATACACATTCTAGCAATTCCACTCCTAAGGGTACCACCAAAAGGAACAGGAAATGTCTACAGATGTTGAGAAAATTTATGCACAACTTGGAAACAGTGCAGAAGGACGGATGCATGTTGCTTTTAAATTTTTTTTTTCAACGTTTTTTATTTATTTTTGGGACAGAGAGAGACAGAGCACAAACGGGGGAGGGGCAGAGAGAGAGGGAGACACAGAATCGGAAACAGGCTCCAGGCTCTGAGCCATCAGCCCAGAGCCTGACACGGGGCTCAAACTCACGGACCGCGAGATCGTGACCTGGCTGAAGTTGGACGCCTAACCGACTGCGCCACCCAGGTGCCCCGCATGTTGCTTTTAATGTCACACCGAAGTATTTTCTAAGAGACCCATTCACAGATAAGTTAATTATCTAGGAAAATATACCATTCACCTCCTTTTACTATTATCGGGGCTCAAGACCATATAGTTACATGTCAACATATAGACTTCTGTCCAACAGAGATGCAAGGGATTTTCCTTTCCGGTAGAAAAATAACCCCATAGGCATTTATGATGCCATTAAACAGTTTTGTACCAATTTTTCCAAGCTTATTCCAACATTCTTTCAGGACCCACATATACTGAATCTCTTGAATTATCCATTGAACCAGCTCTACCACAACTTGCGAGACCCCTCAATAATGAGTTAAATCTTTGACATGAACTTACTACATTTATAGAAGTACTGGTTTTGGTCTTGTTTTTCTTATTACATTTATTTTTGAGAGACAGAGAGAGACAGAGCACAAGTAGGGGACGGGCAGAGAGAGAATGAGACACAGAATCCGAAGCGGGCTCCAGGCTCCGAGCTGTCAGCACAGAGCCCGATGCGGGGCTCCAACTCACGAACCTTGAGATCATGACATAAGCCGAAGTCGTACCCTCAACCGACTGAGCCACCCAGACACCCCTTGGGGTTTTTTTTCTTTTTTGAGGGAGAGAGAGAGCATGTGTGTGCACACACAAACTGGGGAGGAGCAGAGAAAGAAGAGAGAGAATCTTAACCAGGCTCCAAGCTCAGTGCAGAGCCTGACGCGGGCCTTAATCTCACAACTGTGAGTTCATGACCTGAGCTGATATTAAAGAGACAGATGCTCAACTGACTGAGCCACCCAGTATGATTTTAAGTATGGTTAAAACAGAAAAGGAGAGGGGCGCCTGGGTGGCTCAGTCGGTTAAGCGTCTGACTCTTGGTTTTGGTTCAGGTCATGATCTCACAGCTTCGTGGGTTCAAGCCCTACATCGGGCTCTGCACGGGCAGTGTGGAGCCTGCTTGGGATTCTCTCTCTCTCCCTCTCTCTCTCTCTCTCTCTGCCCCTCCCCAACTTGTGCTGTCTCTGTCTCTCTCAAAATAAATAAATAAATCATGAAGAATGAATGACAGAAAGGGTAAAAATATAGGTAAATATAAAGGACTATCCTCCTGTTGAGTCTGTTAAATTATGTTTGATGCTTGAAGCAAAAGTTCCATTATCTGATGCGTTCAACGTGTTTAAAACAATTACATTATAAAGGAGGAAGGCAAAGAATAAAATGGAGCTAAGTTTTGTACATTTCACTTGAGGTAGTAAAATGTCAACATCAGTACATAGTGATCTGAGCTTTGATTTATTAATAGTCCAACACTCAACAAGACCATTCCAAGTGCTGGAGACACAGCAATGCACAAAGTAGTCACTTTACTGTTTAACTGTTGAGTTCATTTCCTGTTTGAATGCCCTTCTCCACCCATGGTGTCAGAGAAAACTTGTATTTGGCCTTTGCCTCTGGTTCCTTGCACAGACCACCTAAAACCCTTGCAATTTCCTGATAGGAGTGCCTTCCACTCTGAGTTTATGCTCATTAGGTTACTATTGATGGGCTCCTAAATAACTTCAGGATGGGGGGCTGGTTGCCAAGGGAGCCAACCACGTGATCACAGGTTTGAAACTCAGAGCCCCACCCCCTGATCTCCGAGGAAGGTAGAGGGGCTGGAGGTTGCGTTCGATCACCTACAGACAAAGATTTATTAGGTCATAGCTACATAATGAAACACCAATGAGAACCCCAAAACAAGGGAATTCAGAGAGCTTCTAGGTTGCTAAACACCCTGAAGTGCTGGAAGGGTGGCATGCCAGAGAAGAAATGGAAGCTCTGTGCCTCTCTCCCCATACTTTGTCCTATGCATCCAATTCTATTTGGCTTTCCAGAGTTGCATCCTTTATAACCAACTGGTAATGGCATAGTAAGTAAAGCAGTTTCCTGGATTCTGTTAAGTAGTTCTAGCAAATTTTCAAACCTGAGTGAAGGTTGGGGAAACCCCTGAATTTGTAGCTAGCCAGACAAAAAGGTGGCTAGCCTGGTTACTCCATTTGTAGCTGCTGTCTGAAACAGGGACGGTCGTGTGGGACTGAGCCCTTAATCTTTGGAGTCTGACCCTAACTCCAAGACTTAGTATCAGAACTGAATTCAATTGTTGGGCACCCAGTAGGTGTTAGAGTACTAAAGGAATGATGTTGGAAAAGACACCCGATATTTGGTATCTGGGAGAAAAAACTCTCACCATCTGTGGGTTACACTGTTTTTCTTAGAGAGAGAAAGCAACATAGAGCACATGAGCGGGGGGGAGGGGCAGAGGCAGAAAACGAGAATCTTAAGCAGGCTCTACACTCAGTATGGAGCCCTACTTGGGCTTTGATCCCACCATTCTGGGATCATGATCTGAGAAATCAAGAGACGGAGGCTCAACTGACAGAGCCACCCAGGTGCACCTCTGTGGGTTACATTGTCAAATACACCATTTATTGGTCTGATTAACTGGGGAAGAATGGGGGGAAAAATTTAGAGAAGTATTAAACTGGGAGGTCAGGGAGACAACGAGCTACAATTGATGCCCATGCCATGAGAAAACCACTGGCTTGCCAGGACCTCTTGATGATGTGAGAGATTATTCTCTCGAGTTTTTAAAAGCTTTGGTCCAGATTTCCACTTATGGCCAGAATGAAGTAACAAGAACTATATTTATCCTCCAACCTCAAACAAACAAAAAAACTGAGTCGAGAGTCCAAGGAGATTAAGGAAGCTAGAGTTGGTAGACAGCGTACCATACAGGAGAGAGCTTGAGAGAGGAAACCACAGAGATGTGCAGAGGGTCTCCCTTAAAGATTTAGTACCATCTGAAAGGAAACAGTACCTGGTATTCCCACCGGGCCAAAAGCATTGCCTGCAACACCTACCAGACTGGAAAAAGTAACCATTTATGGGACACTGGAAGACCATACTCAGGAAGATCTTAAAATCCCACCTTAGTAACAGAGGATAATTAGCCCAAGACTGAACAGTGCTCCAGAACCTCCTAACAAATCATAGAAACAAGACCAGAAAATATTAAATTGTTACCACGTGACATAACCAGCTCTTAGAATAAACCTCAAAAAGATTTGGGGCACCTGGGTGGCTCAGTTGGTTAAGCATATGACTTCAGTTCAGATCATGAGCTCACGGTTTGTGGGTTCAAGCCCCACATCAGGCTCTGTGCTGAGAGCTCAGAGCCTGGAGCCTGCTTCGGATTTTCTCTCTCTCTCTCTCTCTCTCTCTCTCTCTCTCCCCCGGCCCTCCCCCACTGGCACTCTGTCTCTCTCTTTCTTAAAAATAGACAAACATTAAAATAAAAATTAAGGAGGTGCCTGGGTGGTTCAGTCAGTTAAGCATCCGACTTCAGCTCAGGTCATGATCTCACAGTCTGTGAGTTCGAGCCCCACATCAGGCTCTGCGCTGACAGCTCAGAGCCTGGAGCCTGCTTCAGATTCTGTGTCTCCCTCTCTCTGCCCCTCCCTTGCTCATGCTCTGTCTCTCTCTGTCTCAAAAATAAATAAAAACATTAACATTTTTTTAATTAAAAAAAGAAAAATTAAGATTTGTAGCAATACAAAAATACCCAGCACCCAACACAGTAAAACTCACAATGCCCAGCATCCAATCAATAATTACCTGGCATGCAAGGAAAGAGTAAAATAAGTCTCATAATGGGGAAAACCATAAAGGAGAACAGATCCAGAATGATACAAATACTAGAATTGAGAAAGAGGACATTAAAAGTTATTATAATTCAGTGCCATGTTCAAAAGGTATAGACATGTAAGATTAAAAGGGACCTAAACCAGGGCACCTGGGTGGCTCACTCAGTTAAGCATCCAATTTCAGCTCAGGTCACGATCTCATGGTTCGTGAGTTCAAACTCCACGTTGGGCTCTGTACTGACAGCTCAGATCCTGGAGCCTGCTTTGGATTCTATGTCTCCCTCTCTCTTTGCCCCTCCCCACTCACACTCTGTCTTTCTCTCTCAAAATTAAAACGCTAAAAGATTTTTCAAAAAAAAAAAAAAAAGGACCTAAACCAAGTTATAAAAATGAAATACAGGAGCGCCTGGGTGGCTCAGTCGGTTGAGCGTCGGACTTCAGCTCAGGTCATGATCTCGTGGTCCATGAGTTCGAGCCCCGCATCGGGCTCTGTGCTGACCGCTCAGAGCCTGGAGCCTGTTTCAGATTCTGTGTCTCCCTCTCTCTCTGACCCTCCCCCGTTCATGCTCTGTCTCTCTCTGTCTCAAAGATAAATAAACGTTAAAAAAAATTAAAAAAAAAAAAAAAAGAAATACAATGTCTGAAATGAAATACACACGGAATAGGATCAACAGCAGATTGGACACTGCCAAAGAAAAAGGAAACTTGAAGATAAAGTGTGTCCAACACAGTTCGACAGTTTTCTAAGAAGTTAAACATGGGCAAGCCATAAGAGACTCTTAAGTACAGAGGGATGCTGGGTGGAGGGATGGGCTGAAAGGGTGATGGGCATTAAGGAGGGCACTTGTAGGGGTGAGCACTGGGCGTTATATGTAAGCGATAAATCACCAAATTCTACTCCTGAAACCATTATTACACTATATGTTAACTAACTTGGATTTAAATAAAATAAAAAAATAAGTTAAACATATACATACCCCGTGATCCGACTCTATTCTTAAATAGAAAAGATGAAAGCAGGTTTCTATAGAAAGAGAGGTATGTGAATACAAAGCTGTTCATAACAGATTTATAATACTTAAGAACTGGAAACAACCTAAATCTTCATCAGTAGGTGAAGAGATCAATAAATTGTGACATATTTATAAAGTGAAATACTACTCAGCAATAAAAGGAATGAACTCTTGATACACAACATATGAATCAACACAATATAACAATGTGTACCTTAAAATAATTATTCTGAGTTGAGGAAACCAGACTCCTTCCCCCAAGAGTACATAGTACCTGATTCCATTAATACAAATTGTTGGAAAAGCAAAACTCAGTATGACTTCATCTTAACTTCATTACATCTGCAAAGACCCAATTTCCAAGTAAATTCACATTCACAGGTACCAGGGATTAGGATTTCAACCTATCACTCTGGGGGATAGAATTCAACCCACAACACCATCTGAACAAGTGGAAAAGCATTTTAAGAAAATGTTTAGGTGCACCTGGTTGACTTAGTCGGTTAAGCGTCCGACTTTGGCTCAGGTCATGATCTCCGGTTCATGAGTTCGAGCCCCGGTCGGGCTCTCTGTTGTCAGCACAGAGCCCGCTTCAGATCTTCTGTCCCCCTCTCTCTGTCCCTCCCCCCACTCGCTTTTTGTCTCAAAAACAAATTTAAAAAAACATTTAAAAAAATTTTTAACATGATTCCATTAATCCAAGGAAGACGAGGCATAGACACCTGATGCTAAATCATTAAGATTTATTTTCAATAGCAATCGTGTCTATGTAATCATGACCTAAATAGAATCAACACATTCCAAAATGCAATTACAAATGCAATCTTGTTATCAAGAGCAGTGTCATGGCAAGCAAAGGAAATACAAACAATTGTCCAATTTCAGTCGCTTTGTTTATGGTTTCCATGATGGTTTAGCACCATCTACTTGCAGTGCCTGAGTGCCAAGAAAACAAGACTGTTCGTTCATTCCTTTCATTCAGATGTAGTTGAACTTCAGACATTTACTATCTCACTCACTCCTTCAGAGGCTCACACTTTCTCACCTGCAAGCACCAAGCAGCACAGTGCATGTTAATCTAAACATGAAAACAGAAGCCACTTCAAATCTACAACGGATGGAATTTAACAGTGAATGGTCCACACAAATGACAGAGGAAATGAGAAGTAAACACAGTGGTGAATGAACCTGCAGATGAGCAAAACCAGGAACCAACCCTTAGCCTAGGACAATCAAGAGAAAGCAACCCTTAGCCTAGGACAATCAAGAGAAAGGAGAAGAATTCTCAGAGGTCAAGATCAGCTGGCAAAAGCTGAAACTACAGCCAGAGTTAGATCTCAGAAAGAGACAGAACCTCTGCCAAAATAGTGTCTGAGGCACAGAAAGATGGAGGAAAGTATCCTAATATTTTGCTTCTCCCCACCTGCCAGTCTTTGATCTCTCATACCAGTATCTCCCATTGGCCAAAACCAGTAAAAAGCCAGCCTTCAGAGGGCAAGGGAGTGCAGCCTGCAGGGGTAGAGCAAGAAGTCTGAGAGAGGGGCACCTGGCTGGTTCTCACAGTAGAGCATAGGACTCTTGATCTCAGGGTCATGAGTTCAAGCCCCCTGGGTGTGTCAGAAGCCGATGGGAAATAATGTCAGGCCCTATACATCTTCCTCCTAAAGTGTTGGTTGCTACGTCGAAGGAAAACAATTCATATTCGTGGAACCTCCAAAACAAATACACCTAAGTAGCTAATGAATTCATTACACGTTAAGTAACTAGAAATAGCAGCGTAATATGCTATTATGTAAAAGTCCTTTATGAATTGTTACAAGCATTCAGGACTTTATTTTGCTTTTAGTGGAACTTGGGGGAAATGGATTTGGATTTGGGGATAGAATAATAACTCATTTTTCCCATTTAAAGTAATCGATCCTGGGAGGTCTGGGGGGCTCAGGTGGTTAAACGTCCAACTCTTGGTTTCAGTTCAGGTCATGTTCTCACATGGTGAGAGAGTGGGTGAGTTCAAGCCCTGCATCAGGCTCTGCACTGGCACCACAGAGTCTGCTTGGGATTCTTTCTCTCCCTCTTCCTCTGCACCTACCCTGCTCATGCTCGCTTGCTCTCTCTCTCCCTCAAAATAAATAAACATTTAAAAAATGTCTTAAAAGTTAAAGCAATGAATCATGGGGCGCCTGGGTGGCTCAGCTGGTTAAGAGTCCTACTCTTGATTTCAGCTCAGGTCATGATCTCATGGTTCAGTTCCTAGGATCGAGCCCCACGTCAGTGCAGAGTCTGCTTGGGATTCTCGCTCTCCCTCTATCTCTCTGCCCCTCTCCCACTCACACGAGTTGCTCTGACTCTCTCTCAACATAAATAAGATAAAACGTAAAAAAAAAAAAAAAAAAAAAAAATCGATCCTTTAAATTTTTCGACCCGCATGTTTTCAGGAACAAATTCAAGTCAGAAATAGGAGATGCAAAGGACATGAAGCCTCAGTCTGGGAGCAGGTTTCTCCTTATGGGAGCTAGAGAGCCCTCCTCCCAACCCTCAATTTGTATTTTAATTCTTCCAAGACTTTAGAACGACCTATAGGCTAGATATTTTTCACTTGGGTATATGGGAAGCCTTGTTTTTAGGACTAGTTATTTGTAAAGCATTACTACTGTTATGTCCGATACGTTCAGAACACCAATAGGCATATTAGGCTACCATCCTATTATGAGTAACAATTACTACCTTGGGACCCAGAACTATTCGAATCTAAAAAAAAAAAACAGGTTGCAAAGCTTTTGCCGTGACCTTCTTATGAATTCTTGCACTCACACCAAATTTTACTTGGCATTGGAGAGTGCTAAAATGTAGTAGTAATTTTTATTGTCCATAACTCAAAAGGATAAACAGTAAAGAAAAATAACAACTATGAGCACCTGGGTGGCTCAGTCAGTGAAGCGTCCGATTTCAGCTCAGGTCATGATCTCGTGGTTTGTGGGTTTGGGCCTGGCATTGGGCTCTGTGCTGACAGCTCAGAGCATGGAGCCTGCTTCAGATTCTGTGCCTCTCTCTCTCTCTGTGCCCCTCCTCCACTCATGCTCAGTCTTTCTGTCTCTCAAGAATAAATAAATGTTTAAGAAAAAAAACATAGTAGTAATTTTTGTTGCCCATAACTCAAAAGGATGAGCATTAAGAAAAATAACAACTAGGGGTGCCTGGGTGGCTCGCTACATTGAGCGTCAGACTTCAGCTCAGGTCATGATGTCATGGGTTGTGAGTTCAAGCCTTGCATCGGGCTTGCTGCTCTCAGTGCAAAGTCTGCTTCGGATACTCTGTCCCCTCCCTCTCTCTCTCTCTCTCTGCTCTTCCCCTCATTCTCTCAAATATAAATAAACATTAACAAAAAAACTTTTTAAAGAGAAAAAACAATTAGTGTTTCAGCAGGATGTTCATCCCATCAGTCGTGTCCTTTATGATGCTGTATCAATAGGAACAAAGATGAGGTAAAGAACAGGGCATAAAATGTTCTATTTGTGCAACCAAGCTAATAGGTTCATCATTCTTCATTAGGAGAACACTGATTACCTAGTGTCAGACTCACCAGTGATTCAGACATGGCATTCCAATCACAGCACGGACACAGTATTCTATGATCTCGCAGAAGTGAAAACAAGGGCTCGGTGTTGGTGGTCTACTCCTCTCTACCAGCATAATTAATATCAAAGGCAGCAAAGAAAACAGGAAGAGGGGTTTGCCCTCTGGCGATCTCAAAGAAGTCACAAAAACAGATCCGGAAAGCCCTAGTTCAAAGCATAATCTCAGAACACCTGAAGGTAACACGTGGCTCCTTGCAAGGAAGCTGCTGGTTCACAGAGGGAACACGGATAGACCTGTGGTAGAGGAAGCAGGAATACTCAGCAGGAGAGTCTCCCCCTGACAAAGGTTAATACCATCCTCTAGGGCTCATTTAGTGGCCTTTTCCTAGGCGGGCTCAGGTGGCCCATTTAATATTAACTACACAGGGGCGCCCGGGTGGCTCAGTCGGTTAAGCGTCCGGTCATGATCCTGCGGTCCATGAACTCAAGCCCCACGTCAGGTTCTGTGCTCACAGCTCAGAACCCAGATCCTGCTTCCAATCCTGTGTCTCCCTCTCTCTGTGTCCCTCCCCGACTCATGCTCTGTCTCTGTCTCTGAAAAATGAATAAGCCCTAAAAAAAATTTAAAAAACAATTTTTTTTTTCAAAAAGTGTATCAAAGAATTTGACCTCGCCAAAGATGGCCTGTTGATTTTTTTTTTTTTTTAAATAATGGCTTTAAGGGGCGTCTGGGTGGCTCGGTTGGTTAAGAGTCCGACTTCGGCTCAGGTTGTGATCTCGTGGTCCATGAGTTCAAGCCCCACGTCGGCCTGTCTGCTGTCAGCACAGAGCCTGCTTCAGATCTTCTGTCTCCCTCACTCTCTGCCCCTCCCCCACTTGCACGTGCTCTCTTTCTCTCCCTCTCACAAAACTAAACATTTAAAAAAATAATAATGGGGGCGCCTGGGTGGCTCAGTCGGTTAAGCATCTGACTTCAGCTCAGGTCACGATCTCGCGGTTCGTGAGTTCGAGCCCCGTGTCGGGCTCTGGGCTGATGGCTCAGAGCCTGGAGCCTGCTTCCGATTCTGTGTCTCCCTCTCTCTCTGCCCCTCCCCCGTTCATGCTCTGTCTCTCTCTGTCCCCCAAAAAAATAAACGTTAAAAAAAAATTTTTTTTTAAATAAAAAAATAATAATGGCTTTGAGATTTAATTCACAAATTAAAAAATTAACCTCAGTATACAATTCAGTGTTTTATTAGTATAGTCACAAGGTTGTATAACCATCACTAACTTCCAAACATTTCATCATCCCCAAAAGAAATCCCATACCCGTTACAGTTACCCCCATTCTTTCTTTTCCCCCAGCCCCTGGCAACTGCTAATCTACTTTGTCTTCATGGATTTGTCTCTACCAGTGGAAACACACAATGTGTGGCCTTTTGTGACTGGCTTCTTTCACTTAGCATGTTTTCAAGTTTTGTCCTTTTAACTGGCGAATAATATTCCACCGTACAGATATGCCAAGTTGTGTTTGTCCGTTCAACAGTTGATGTCCACTTTTTGGCTGTTATGAAAACTACTGCTATGAGCATTTATGCACAGGTTTTTGTGTAGACATATACTTTACCTTTTCTTGGATATACACCTAGGAGTGGAACTGGTGGGTCATGTGATAATTCTATACTGAACATCTTAAGGAACTGACAAACTGTTTTCCACGGCAGTGACACAATTTTACATTCTTAGCAACAGTTATGAGGGTCCAGTTCTCTACATCCTTGTTAATACTTGTTACGGTCTTTTATTTTTCAGCCATTCTGGTGGGAGTTAAGTGGTATTTCACGGTGGTTTTGATTTCCTTTTCTCAAATGGCTAATGTGCTAATTAGCCATTGTATATATTCTTGGGAGAAAAGACTATTCAAATACTTTGCCCATTTCTTAATTGGGTTATTTCTCTATTGTTGAGTTGTAAAATAGCCTATTGATCTTCGTGTGAATGCTTTAATACAATTGAAATTTCACTCAAAAAACCCTGGAGAATAAGTGTTTTTACGTTGCAATATGAATTAGGAAAGCTCTAATTCCTTTTGAAATAATTTGTGAGGGGCATCTGGGTAGCTCTGTCAGTTAAGCATTCGACTTCGGCTCAGGTCATGAACTCACGGTTCCTGGGTTCGAGCCCCATGTCAGGCTCTGCACTGAGAACTTGCACCTGCTTGGGATTCTTTCCCTTCCTCTCTCCCTACCCCTCCCCCACTCAAGCTCCCACTCTCTCTCAAAAAAAAATAATAATAATTGAAAATAGATTTTAAAAAATGAAACAGTTTTGTGGCGCCTGGGTGGCCCAGTCATTTAAGCGCCCAACTTCGGCTATCTTCATGATCTTGAGGTTCGTGGGTTCAAGCCCCACCATAGGGCTCTGTACTGACAGCTCGGAGGCTGGAGCCTGCTTTGGATTCTGTGTCTCCCTCTCTCTGCCCCTCCCCTGCTCACACTCTAGGTCTCTCTCTCTCTCTCAAAATTAAACATTAAAAAAAATCTTTGCTAAGTGAAACAATTTGTGAAATCGAGATTTTTCAACCCTGGAATGCATTAAAACAAGAAAATTAGAACTGACTGGCTGTGCAGTAGGACATGCATATTGTCTTATCCAAAGACCAGTCCAACTGAATGCCAGGATTCAAGCTAAGCAGCCTTCACATTGGTGTCTTTATTTTTTTTTTTTTTTAACGTTTATTTTTGAGACAGAGAGAGACTGAGCATGAACAGGGGAGGGTCAGAGAGAGGGGGAGACACAGAATCCAAAGCAGGCTCCAGGCTCTGAGCTGTCAGCACAGAGCCCGACGTGGGGCTCAAACCCACAAACCGTGAGATCATGACCTGAGCCGAAGTCAGACACTTAACCGACTGAGCCACCCAGGCACCCCCACACTGGTGTCTTTAAATTGTAATTTGCCTGGGCTTCAATGTACGGTCTTATTATTAATGCACTGAGGTACATATTTTTCTATCACAAACTTGTTTTAAAGTTGGTACCTTTCAAATTCTTTTCTTTGAAGGCCCATGTGTTTCATCTGGACCTTTATTTACATTATTCTGAACTGCCCACAGATTTCAGGCTGTCAAACTGGTCCATGGGAAAAAGAAACCAAGCCCCATGCAGCAACAGAACAGAGGAACTTCCAAAGGGCAGGAGGGATCACTGCAGCATTTTTTTAAGTGTTATACTGAAATATAGCTGGTGACAATGAGTTTCAGACTTCTACCTCAATCTAATGTTGCACACCGGAATGGCCAATATTGCCAACTTGAGTAGGAGCAAAGGAAAACATGAAGCTTTTCTACATGAAAAGCCATTCACCATTAAAGATGCAAATATATATTTCAGATAAATAGCTTGTTTGGATTTTGTTTAATGTTTATTTATTTATTTTGAGAGAAAGAGCATGAGCAGGGGAGAGACAGAGAAAGACGGAGAGAGAGAATCCCAAGCAGCTCAACGCTGTCAGCACAGAGCCCCACACAGGGGCTCAACAAGCCCTGAGATCTCAAGAACCACAAGATCATGACCTGTGACAAATTAAAGAGTCGGCCTTCAACTGACTAAGCCACCCAGCATCACAGCTTGTTTGTGATCATTCCAAGCCAATGTGAAAGGCAGATTCTGATACCAGCCCCAAATGGCAATTTAGGACTCTACAGAGCTACATCTGATTTTTTAGAAAAATCTCTCAAGTTTTGTTTAGTATCATCACCACTGTGAGTAGCAGAGGTGATGCTAGTTTGTACATCCTCACTGCCGTCTTAAGGGTGTAAGGAAGAAAAGTTTTGCCAAACAAGTCAGATAGTTAGAAATAGAAGCCACAGTCCCAGTGATCTGATGGCATCTAACTGTATGTTCCTGCCCCAGTAAAAACAAAAACAAAAACAAAACCTTATGGAGCAAAGCAGGACTATCCTGGGGTCATTTACTCTGTGCCTGAGGCAGCTGGGGCTTACAGGCCAATTCCTTAGGGAAGCCCCAGAATCTGGACTCTCCAGGATGCACATAGACACTTCACTACACTGAAGAGAAACCTCCACACTTCCACTGACGAGGTCCCCATCCCGTCGTCTCAGAAACAAGGAGAACCAGTCAAAAAAGGATGAAAATGCATACACCAGAAAAAACAGATAATCAGGGACACCTGGGTGGCTTAGTCAGTTAAGCATCCGACTCTGGATTTAGGCTCAGGTCATGATCCCAGGGTTGTGGGTTCAAGCCCCACATGAGGCTCTGGGCTCCGTGCTGACCGCGTGGAGCCTGCATAGGATTCTCACTCTGCCTCTCTCTGAGCTTCCACCCTCTCTCTCTCTCTCTCTCTCTCTCTCTCTCAAAATAAATAAATAAACTTAAAAAAAAAAAGGCATTGGGAATCTGTAAAGCGGAGGCTACCTTCCCTGGCCCTACCAAGCAAATGACCAAATAGGTGGTTGATGAATGCGTCAGGAGATCTTTCAGATAGGAGGAGATTCCAACAAGAAGTCTAACAGACCTGGGGCGCCTGAGTGGCTCAGTCAGTTGAGCATCCGACTTCAGCTCAGGTCATGATCTCACGATTCATGGGTTCAAGCACCACGTTGAGCTCTGTGCTAACAGCTCAGAGCCTGGAGTCTGCTTTGGATTCTGTCTCCCTCTCTCTCTCTGCCCTCCCCCTACTCCTGCTCTGTCTGTCTGTCTCTCTCTCTTCCTCTCCAAAATAAATAAAAACATATAAAAAAAAATTGTTTTAAACAGGATTCTAACAGACCCGTGGGAGATCTAGCCAAATAAGGAATAAAACTAGATGACTCCTGTTTGAAAAGGAACAGATTTGTTCTAGAGATAGACACTAGAGTCCTGTCAATCAAGTGCAGAATTCAAAAGGTAGCCAACCAATGGCCCATGAAGCCCAAGGTCTGGTACATGTCCAAGTTCATTATACTGAACAGGTCATTTCCTAGGCTCAGGATCTGAGCTTGAGGCCCAAACTGCTTACCCCCCACCTCCAGGACGGCTCCAAGCCTACAGGCTTCCCCTGGTCGGGGAGCAAGTCCGAGTTGAAGGAAGGCTGCAGCTTTTGAAACCACACTTTCCTCTCCTGTTACAGGTCCCGTTCATCGATCAATTGGATCAGACCAAACCAACCTCTTCAATTCTACCGCTCCCGTGAAGACAGTACAGTTTGAAAACGCTGTCATCCCTGAAAAGACTAGACTGCAGAGAAGCCATCAGGTCAGAAATACCAGCCCTGGGACGCCTGGGTGGCTCAGTCAGTTAAGCGTCCGACTCTTGATTTCAGTTCAGGTCACGATGTCAGCGGTTCTCGAGTTTGAGCCTCGTGTTGTCGACTCTGGGCTGACAGTGCACACACAGCCTGCTTGGGATTCTCCCTCTCTCTCTCCCCCTCCCCCGCTCACACTTTTTCTGTCTCTCTCAAAATAAATAAATAATTTTTTTCATTAAAAAAGAATACCAGCCCTATAACCTCCAGTAATAATAACTTCTCTGATGTTGCAGGGCCTGCATTGATTGCTACCACCCCAGACTCATTCCCATCAAGCCCACCCACTTGACCTGCTGTTCCGTACTGTCATAACTGAATACGGAAATGCAGAATTTGAAATTCATGGGAAACTGAACGGCAACATTCTACAAGTCCCAGCTTACTAAGAAGGGAGGACATGGGACAGACCTACAGCTCTGTCATGAAATCTGGGAATCCATAGAGAAGCCACGGTTGTTTTCATCACAAGATGTGTGCTCCATGCACATACATGCATGAGCAATGACATTGGCCTAATTATTAAGCTCAGGAAGAGGTGCACAGAGGCAAAGAGAGCAGTGACCAAGCCCAATGGGCTGACCAACTTCTAAATAAGCAGATTTGAGGGGTGTCTGGCTGACTCAGCTGGTTAAGCATCCAACTCTTGACTTCAGCTCAGGTCATGATCTCATGGTTTGTGACATTGAGCCCTGAGTCAAGCTCTCTGCTGACAGCGTGGAGCCTGCTTGAGATTCTCTCTCTGTTCCTCCCCCATTCATGTTCTTACTCTCAAAATAAATAAGACTTTAAAATAAATAAATAAATAAATAAATAAATAAATAAATAAATAAATAAAATAAGGGGCGCCTGGGTGGCTCAGTCGGTTGAGCGTCCGACTTCAGCTCAGGTCATGAACTCACGGTTTATGAGTTCAAGCCCCACATCGGGCTCTGTGCTGACAGCTTGGAGCCTGCTTAGGATTCTGTGTCTCCCTCTCTCTCTGCCCCTCCCCTGCTCATGCTCTGTCTCTCTCTGTCTCTCAAAA
Source organism: Felis catus (assembly GCF_018350175.1). NCBI lineage: Eukaryota > Metazoa > Chordata > Mammalia > Carnivora > Felidae > Felis > Felis catus. The sequence goes on from NC_058386.1 coordinate 38,333,137, forward strand.
ATAAATAAATGTTAAAAAAAATTTTTTTTTAAATAGTAAAATAAAAGAGTAGATTTGAGAATGGTTGCAGGTCAGCTAAATTCCCTTTCCACACATTTCCTGCTTATCCCCACTGAATAGGAGACGGCCCCCACAGCCAGCTGCGTTCACACTAGCACCCAGGGGAGCACACCCCCCAGGTGAGCTGTTACAATGCGGTGCCCCAGGCTCAGAAAGCTTTTGTTCCTGTGGCTAGGAAGCACCCTGGCCCAGCACTAGACACTGACGAGTAGGATCCTACATGGTCTCTCCCACCCCCATGCTCATTTCATCCCTCTGAGCAATGGGGCCCAGTAACTGTCTCCAGTCCAACAGGATGGACTACCAAGACTTGGTCCAACAGGCTGGCAGAAAATGCTGGACTGATGGATAGCCCCTGCTAAGGATGGGGCGATATCTCACAAGACCACCCCTGTAAAACAGAGTTCTGATTTACTTTAGTGACTTTACTGAGCCTTTGGAAATAGGGTTCTTCAAGATATTAACCTACTGGCGTTACCCCAAGATCCTGCCATTATTTTCTGAGCTGTGCCACCAAGACCTATCTATGTGTCTTACAGCACCCTCCTCCTCATATTCACGTTTTAAATGATCTGTCTCTACAAATATTTCAAACACAGAAACAAGGGAGTTGCCTCTATGTTTTATATACCTGCACGACTGGCCTAGTTTCCACAAGTTTCCTAGTTTCCTAGCCCATAACCAGAGGAGACTCCCCTTTGGAATTCAGACAGACTGAGTTTGTTGACACGAACACCAGGGATGGTTCCAGGGCATGGCTAAAGGAGGGTGAAACCTCTGCCACATCAAGATCAGAGTGTTGCCCATCCTTCATTTGTTCTGGATCCTTCCCATCTGAAGGTTACAGGTCTTTACTGAACTACACTTCTGGGATACCTATGGCCTTGCCAGACTTCAGGAAGGGCTTTCGGCTACTACTAAAACTGGAGAGAACAATCTGGCTTGGATAATGAATGGGTGCCCACCCAAAGCCAGGAAAAAAATGCAAGGCTATAGCTGGAATTAACACAATTTACCTGGGCAGTAGTCTCCATAGGATCTTGCTTCAGGTAGCGGCAATAGCTCCAAGAGGCTCGTATTCATCTTTTCCTTCTGACACACCTGGAATAGAGACCCCTGGTGATGATACTTGACATAACGAGGAAACTTTGCGAAACTCTGTGACACCTCGATCCGGCTTAGAACAAAGGATGGGAACATAAAGCTCTGACCCTCGTTCAAACGCCGAACATCTCTGGATCTTGTATGAATATTCTCGTGGCTATTGGGACCCTACCCTACTGGACATCTTCAAAGACATGGCATATTTCACACTTAACACAGGTACCTCATGGACTCCAGCCACCACCAAACCTTGCTTAGCAAAACTTCACAACTTGTGGACTAAACCACTGTATTTCAAGTCCAAGCCATATTTTTACTTTACTTAATTTGGGGGGGGGGGTGCAGAGAGAGGGAGGGAGGCAGAGGATCCGAAGCAGGCTCCCCACTGGTATCAGAGAGCCTGACACAGGGCTCGAACTCAGGAACCATGAGATGGTGATTTGAGCCAAAGCCAGACGTTTAACCGACTGGGCCACCCAGGTGCCCCTTGTCCAAAAACCACATTTTGAGGATAAGCTCAAGGCTCTTCAAAAGTCTGTACCTAGGTCTCCTCCCCCATCACTCCCAGGCATCTAAGGCACATTAATGGGGTTTGAAGAATACCCATGCCATTGTTTTCCCCAAGCGTGAATGTTGTGCCAATTCCACTTTAGGGACTAATTACTTAACCCCAACACAGTTCCACACCAATTACAGCTTCTATCCCTCTGGCGTCTCCACTGAATGTTCATCGGATAGATAGTACCTGGGAGACATGACTCCTCCCCGAATACCCTAGAAGTGCCCACCTGTCATTTAGTCTCCTCACATCAACAGGCTCTGTTGCTCCAGACGTCCTGGCTTTTGGGACTAGCTACCCTTATGAAACGAGTGGATTACCTTCCATCTTTTTAAGCAGCCACTTGCCTTTAAGATTTCGTACATCCAAGTTTCACACAGCATGAAGCCTGCTAGTCTAGGCATCCCTCTGCTTGCAACACCATCTGGCCCCTCCAGAACCACTCTGGCCTACCAGCCACCCTCATCCCCATAAGCAACCAGGTTTTCCACACCCTCACTGTTACCCTACCCCACAGGCCTCTTCTTTCCTAGGGGTCCCCCACTGGTTCGAAGCCCCAAGGACTATCACAACATGGCTACAGCTGAACTCGGCCCTTGTCCTGAGACAAAACTGCTGATAGTTTAAGGTTACCTCTAGGTGCCTGAAAGAGTGGCCTTATGTGAGGCCCAGAGAGTCTCAAATGGAAACTGCTGCCACACAGAAAGCCCTCATGTGTTAAAGAGTCGCCATGCAGCTGGGCAGACCTTTGCAAAAACAAAGCTGGACTCAGAGCCCCAGGGGCTTCAGGAAACCAAATAGGAAATCCTGCAAAATACCACGGTCCAACAAAGCTTAGCCATGCACAGAGAATGAAACGACTTACCTTTCATGGACTTTTAAACTGAGAAGGAAAAAAACATGCACAAGGTAACACAGTAAATTAAAAGCAAAGTCAAAAGTCCTTGCAGGACAAGGGGACCTGGGTGGCTCAGTCGGTTGAGGGTCCGACTCCGGCTCAGGTCATGATCTCACAATTCTTGAGTTCAAGCCCCATATCGGGCTCTGTGCTGGCAGCTCAGAGCCTGCAGCCTGCTTCAGATTCTGTGTCTTCCGCTCTCTCTGCCCCTCCCTCCCCAAAATAAATAAACATTAAAAAAAAATTTTTTTTTTGTTAAAAGTCCTTGCAGGACAAGACAAGCCACTAATACCTGAAAGGACAGGACTTAAGTCAATGACTTTGGACTCGATTTTTCTCCACAGCTGGTTGCTTTGGTAGTTTATAACAGCATATGGGAGTTTAAGAGAAAAAGTCACTTGTGGATGAAAAGTGACAGAGTGTTTTAGACTTATTGAAGAAAAAGAAAAGTAGTGAAGTTTCCTGACGTTTCCCAGACTTCCGGACCCAAGATGAGAAATAAGGCAGAACAGGAAAAGAAAACGAAATGGACTGCAAGCCGTGAACTTGATCTTTTTAACACTGACAGGCACAGGGCACAACTGGTATGTGGCCATGGAAAGAGTGGTCAAAACTCAGGCCAGGCTGTTTTTCAAAAGTGCTCTATGTCACAAGTGAAGCTGTCCTTCCAAAGACCAACTCATCGGACCACTGAATGTTCTCATCAGGGTGTAGCAAACACTGACCAGTTGGGTGAAGAATGCCATTTTCTAAGAGAAGCCTGTATCTAGAGGCCAACATAATGTATTTGACTTCTTCCTTATTCTCAACTGGAAAATTGAGCTGGCTGTGAATTGAGCAATGGTCGGGAGCACACCAGGGGAAGAGCTTCTTTCAAATAAGCAGTTTGAGGTACATCTTGGCCGCAGGAAACTTAAAAACAACCGGCCAACATCGGACGGACTTCAGAGTCTCTCCTTCAAGGAAGAGTCTTGCACTGGTGTTTTTTGAGTGAACAATTTTTTTTCCAAGGAAACCAACCAACCCACTGGCCATTTTAAGGACCAAAGTCAGGCCACCCCAAAATGCACCACATTGACAGGTTTGTTTTTTTTTTTACATACTATTTTATTATTTATTTATTTAGAAGTCGGGGAGGGGCAAAGAGCGAGGAAGAGAGAGAATTGCAAGCAGGAATTTGACCCGGGGCTCCATCTCATGAACCATGAAATCATGACCTGAGCAGAAATCTAAGAGTCAGATGCTTAACCGACTGAGCCACCCAGGCGACCCCAGCATGTTATTTTATTTTATTCTTTTATGTTTATTTATTTTTTGAGAGAGAGAGAGAGAGCGCGCACGCACTCACACAAGCAGGGGAGGGGCAGAGAGGAGAAACAGAATCCCAAGCAGGCTCCACTGTCAGCACAGAGCCCAACATGGGGCTCAATCCCACAAACTGTGAGATCATGACCTGAGCTGAGATCAAAAGTCAAGCGCCTAACTGACTGAGCCACCCAAGGCACCCCAATGTATTATTTTAAAAAATTATTTTAATGTTTATTTATTTTTGAGAGAGAGAGAGAGAGAGAGAACTCAAGAAGGGCAGGGTCGGAGAGAGAGGGAGACACAGAATCCAAAGCAGGATCCAGGTTCTGAGCTGTCAGCAAAGAGCCCCATGTGGGGCTTGAGCCCATGAACTGTGAGATCATGACCTGAGCCAAAGTCAGATATTCAACTGACTGAGGCACCCAGGTGATCCTATTTTGAATAAAAGTTACTTAAGAAGCAGCCAATGCAAAAAGAACACTCTGACCCTGCTCCCCTTTGTCTCTAGAAAGCAAGAAATATGTCTCCCATATGAAAGGTGCCCTCCCTGTATCAAGAGGTAAAGAGACATCCTTACCATCAAAGAGGGTAAATTTAAAGCCAAGATGGCTGTGTAAATGACCCCTGTTACTTTTTACTAATTTACTATCCCAGCCAAAATTCTGTTTAGAGTTCCTTACTACTGGAAACTCTCCTATTCACCTTAAAAATATAACTGCCAGTCATTTTACCAGCAAACATGGGTTTATTTGAGAAGAGCAGAGAATTGCAATCCGGGACAAGCAAGCCAAGGGAAAACCAGAAGCAAGTCCGACGAACAAAGAAAAAGAATGCTCTTTTATAGAGGAAAAGGGGAAGTTTAGGTTTTGAAGGCTGTAATAAAAATAAACTAAAGGCCCATCTGAGTAAACTGGGAGTTGAAAGTATAGTGGCTTTTCATTGGCTCAGTTCTCACTGTCATTGGCTGGGCTGTTAGGGGGGACGGCTGGGATACAAGGGAGTCTGTCTTCCTCTTTCTGTCTGGTCTGCAATTGACCATGAGTAGTAGAGGGTGGAGAGTTCCCCCTGCTGGCCTCCCCACTTCATTCTAAGTGACCTTTCCTTTTAGGGATTTTTCACACTCCCAAAGTTTTTTTTTGGCCTGTCAGTGCCCCCAACCAAGATTTATTGTCTCTTTGCCTAAAAAGTGTAAAATCTTTGTAAGGAAACTAATTTGACAATAAACTTCATATAATAAAATAAAATAATTTAAAAAAATAAAAATAAAAAGTGTAAAATCTGACTGTCTTGGCCATTTCATTTCGATTAAAACTTTGGGATTTTTTTTCTCCTGTTAAATAGTCTCATGTCAATTTAATTTTTTTTAAGTTTATTTATTTATTGGGGGGGGGGCAAAGGGAAAGGGAGGGAGAGAACCCCAAGCAGGCTCCGCACTGTCAGTGCAGAGCCTGACACGGGGCTCGAACCCACAAATAGTGACATCATGACCGGAGCCAAAGTCGCACACTTAACCAACTGAGCCACGCAGGTACCCCCAATTCTAAAACCAGCTGGAAGACCTTGAAGGCTAGAAGGAAAAATTTTCCTTCCCCTATCTTAGTTCAATCAGCTTCAGGCCACCAGGGACAAATCTGTGGTCTAACAGTCAGGCTTGTCGACCCACTGCAATTAGTGAGAAGAAACAGAGGAATGATGGGGCATCATCTCTCAGTAAAGGAAAAGGTAGTTACGACTTTGGGGAGAGTGGAGTTTAGATAAATGATGGGATGAACAGAGAACAAAATTTCTTAGTGAGTAAAAAAGAACTAGTCATTCAAAGGACTTGTGGCTGTATTTCACCAAATGCCTTTTCAGTGCATGTTATAATCATATGGGGTGTTTATCACTTTAATTTATAACTTAAATGGATTAGGCTAATAGTTTAACTGATCTTCGGCCACACTGGCCCCTTAGTCATACTGGGTTCTCTTCTGATATATTGCTGGAGTCTATTTGCAATTAAGTGATATTGTTCTATAGCTTTATTTCTCCCTCCATCCTCTCTCCCTCTCTACCTTCTTTCCTTCCTTCTTTTTGTATTATGACTTTCATTTTCACATTAATGTTAACATCATAAAATAAACTGAAGAAATTTCCATCTTTTGCTTTAAAAAAAAAAAGGTTCTTGGGGCACATGGGTGGCTCAGTTGGTTAAGCATCCGACTCTTGACTTCCACTCAAGTCATGATCTCAAGGTTCCTGAGAACCAGCTGACAGCATGGAGACTGCTTGGGATTCTCTCTCTCTCCGTCTCTGCCTCTCTCTCTGCCCATCCCCTGCTCGAACTCGCCCTCTCTCTTGCTCTCAAAATAAATAAATAAACATTTAACAACAACAACAACAAAATTCAGGGTGCCTGGGTGGCTCAGTCGGTAAAGCATCTGACTCTTGATCTCGGGTCAGGTCATGATCTCACGATTTGTGGGATCGAGCACCGCGACCCACTGCACACTGAGAAAGACTGCTTGGGATTCTCTCTCTCCTCCTCTCTCTGACCCTCCCTCTCTTTCTCTCAAGTAAATAAATAAGCATTAAAAAAAAAAGGTTCTTATGATATTTTACAACTGCAAGAACCTGGAGAAAAATACTGTTTCCCGATCATATGCAGCTGTCTTTATCTCTATCTGTTATCCCAAGTTGCTGGATGACAAGTCAGATTTTTCCTTTCTCAATCTAAGATAATTTTTACTTTATCACATCCAAGCACGGCCTTTCTGCTGCCCGTAATTTGCCTGCCAAATGTTCCATGAAAATGTCTTTGTCTAACTCTGACTGGGCCTAAAAGGTTCTAAGAGTAGTAAGAGCAGGAAAAAGTGAGGTCATTAGAGCTTTGCAAATGAAGAAGCCCAAGATCAAATGCTTTCTCTTGAGTCCTAACCATATTACAAAGGCAAACTCGTATTATGGAAAAAAAAAAAAAAAGTACACTAGGAGAGACTTATCAAGGCGACTGATTGAGCAAGAGGCTAGTAAAGGAAGGGTCAATCAGACCAGAAAAGAACTCGATTTTCTAGTTATTCTATAGCAGCAAAACTTTCACTAGAAACAGTTGGAATAATAGAATTAACCCCTGCTGGCATTGGAGAAAGTCTTTTATTATTGCCTGTCTTAACGATTTGATTAAACAAAGAAAGCCCCAAGTTATTAGATTAGTTTGGGACAACTGATTTCAGAGCCAAAGACAAATTACATCTGAACGTCACTGACATTTGAACATTATTGGAAATCTGAGGCCATTTCTACTGTCAGAGATGAGCAAGCACACGAGGACTCCTGGACCATGGGGAGGGTGGGGAGTAGTTAAGACCAAGAACTTGCTTGGCTAGGCAAAATAAACAAATCTGCAGTCTCATCCCAACTCGGTCGCGCACTCGCTCTACGTCCTTGGGCAACTCCCCCTCCAAAGCTTCAGTTTGGTCACGGTTGTGAAGTACAGATCCCACGTCAAAGTGCCTAAAGACAAAATGAGAACACCTGGGTGGCTCAGTCAGTTAAGCATCCAACTCCTGGTTTCGGCTCAGGTCAGGACTTCAAGGTCATGAGATCAAGCCCTGCATCGGGCATGGAGCCTGCTGGGGATTCTCTCTCTCTTGCCGCCCCTCTCCCCTGCTTGCGTGTTCTCTCTCAAAAAAAAATTAAAAAGTGAAAATAAAAAAGATGCCTGAAGAGGAGATGAGAACAAAAGTGGAAACGCTCTGTGAGGAATACAACACCACACAATGTAAAGTTATTATTGGCGACGGACCATGACCTGGATCCTTTTGATGCAAGTCTTAATGCCAAGAAGAAAGCCAAGGAACACCAATTTCAAGATAAATCCTACTGGGACTGGGATAATCCGCATATAATATAAATCAGCTCTAGCACTGAAAGTTAATTGTACTCAGAAGAGAAACGACTTGTGAGGGAACCAAAAAGAGAAACAATAATGGAAAAAGTGTCTCGAATCCCTAATCTATGGTTGTCCCATGCGGTGAGCACCTTTAAAAACCAAGTTTCCTCAGATCCAATTTTAAAGTCTGGTTTCTTAATCTGGCCCAAGTTAAGTATCAGGCCTGAGCTTTCCAGTTGGAAACCGAATGGAAGGGGCGCCTTGCTGGTTCAGTCAGAGGAGCAAAGGACTCTTGATCTCGGGGTCCTGAGTCTGAGGCCCACGTTAGGGGTAGCATTACTTAAAAGTAAATTTTGGGGTGCCTGAGTGGCTCAGTCAGTTAAACATCCAACTCTTGATTTCAGCTTGAGTCACCATCCCAGGGTCATAGGATCAAGCCCTGCACTGGGCTCAGTGCTGAGTGTAGAGCCTGCTTGAGATTCTCTCTCTCCCTCTGCCCCTCTCCCCTGCTCATGTTCTTTCTCTCTAAAATAAAAAATAAACAGAAAAAAAACTTTAAAAAAAAATAAGTAAAACTGAATGGCAGACACCAGATTTAGATGTAGAAATTTAATCTCATTTAAGAATAAGATAGAGCGGGGGCGCCTGGGTGGTGCAGTCGGTTAAGCGTCCGACTTCAGCCAGGTCACGATCTCGCGGTCCGGGAGTTTGAGCCCCGCGTCGGGCTCTGGGCTGATGGCTCAGAGCCTGGAGCCTGTTTCCGATTCTGTGTCTCCCTCTCTCTCTGCCCCTCCCCCGTTCATGCTCTCTCTCTGTCCCAAAAAAAAATAAATAAACGTTGAAAAAAAATTAAAAAAAAAAAAAAAGAATAAGATAGAGCGGGCCGCCTGGGTGGCTCAGTTGGTTAAGCGTCTGACTTCAGCTCAGGTCATGATCTCAGGGTTCGTGGGTTCGAGTCCTGTGTCGGACTCTGAGCTGACAGCTCAGAGCCTGATGCCTGCTCTGGATTGTGTCTTCCTCTCTCTCTGCCCCTCTCCTACTCGTGCTCTGTCTCTCTCTCTCTCAAAAATAAACATTAAAACAAAATAAAAAAAAAAAAAAGAGTAAGAGCAGGAAAAAACTCAAAAGTGCCTGGATTCACTGTTGTCCTTGTTAAATCCTTGTTCTACTAGAACTTACTTCCACTTATTTGCTCCAATTCCCATGCATTAACTACACTGAAATGCTCATGTTTCATCTTCATCTAGGATTAAGTAAAATTGACCCTGTGCTCTAATTCATGATTAACCACCTTCTTACCCAACTGGACCCCTAGTTCCCAAAGACCAGGCGCTGACAGAAGAAAAAAACAAACGGAAGAAAGTTAACCAGAGAAAAAGAGCCAGCGTACCTAAACGAAACACCAACGCAAGGAAAAAGTCCCTACTTTGACAACATTCAGAAAACTTTAAATGATGCTTGGCTACACTCTTTTAAAAAAAAAATTTTTTTTAATGTTTGTTTTTGAGACAGAGACAGAGCACGAGCAGGGGAAGGGCAGAGAAAGAAGAAGACACAGAATCTGAAGCAGGCTCCAGGTTCTGAGTTGGCAGCACAGAGCCCGATGTGGGGCTCAAACCCACGAACCGTGAGATCATAACCTGAGCCGAAGTCAGACGCTCAACCAACTGAACCACGCAAGCGCCCCAAAGCTAACATTCTCTGCTACCCTTCCTCAATATATTCTGTAGCTTTTCTTAATATTTAAAGGAGTTTTAAAACCTCTTAGTTAGGTTTTATTTACTGGCAAACTCCATCACTAAGCTGTCCAGGGACTCAGTGAAAGCTTTTGTACTGAAAAGGTAAATATCAACAGTTCTCAATCTATCAAAACCTTTATTCTTTATCCATCACATACAGATGGAAGGAAGATCGTATAAAGATATGATGAATGGGAAGAAAACACAGGGCAAGCCAGTGTTTTGTACCATTCACCACAAGATGCAAGAGGCACTAGGAAAATAAGGAGGGATGGAGTTTACGGACTTGTATGGGAGAGAGGGCAAAATCGGTTAAACACAGACATCAAAATAATTCTAAGTGGGGGCGCCTGGCTGGCTCAGTTGGTTGAGCATCTCACTCTTGATTTGGGCTCAGGTCACGATCCCAGGGTCGTGGGATCAATCCCCGGATCAGACTCAGTGTTGAGCATGGAGCCTGCTTGGGATTCTCTCTGCCCTCCCCCGCTTCCCTGCTTGATCCCTTGTACCCCCGTGTCTTTTCTTTCTCTCCCTCTCTCTCTCTCTCTCACTCAAATAAAAAATAAAGAAATAATAAAAAATATTTTTTTAAAGAATAAATAATGAATCAGATTTACCTGAGTTCACTGAAACCACTATTTCTGGTTACCATAAAAATGGTATTCAGATAACAATGAGGAAGAACTCATGAATATTCTAACAAAAGTAAATCAATCTGTTTCTAAAAGATAAGTTCAATGACATGGGGAGGAGGAAGGGGAGTAGCAGTTTCTAAAGGACAGAATTATGCACTCCCATGATTCTCCTGTCTGGACTGATTTGTTTTGTGTTAGCAAGGACGTATGCTAAGGATGGATGCCATGCTATTCATTAGGTAGTATAATTATACACAGACACAGACAGCACACAGTAATTTGGTTACTCGATAACTATTTCTGATCCCATCAGAGTTTGTAAAACTCCAAAGTGTTACTGATATGATTAAAAGATGAGAATAAATTCAAGGGGTGCCTGGCTGGCTCAGTCGGAAGAGCATGCGACTCTTGATCTCAGGGCCATAAGTTGGAACCCCATATCGGGTGTACAGATTACTGAAAAAAAATAAATAAATAAACTTTAAAAAAATTCTGGGGTACCTGGGTGGCTCAGTCGGTGAAGCGACTGACTTCGGCTCAGGTCATGATCTCACCGTTTGTGGATTCAAACCCCACGTGGGGCTCTGTGCTGAGAGCTCAGAGCCTGGAGCCTGCTTCTGATTCTGTGTCTCCCTCTCACTCTGCCCCTCTCCCGCTTACACTCTGTCTCTCTCTCATTCTCTCAAAAATAAAAAAAAAAAAAACATTAAAAAAAAAAAAAAGCAACCGACTTCAGCTCAGGTCATGATTCTACGGTGCATGGGTTCAAGCCCCACATCAGGCTCTCTGCTCTCAGCACAGAGCCTGCTTTGGATCCTTGTGTCTCCCTCTCTCTCTGACCCTCCCCCTCACTCTCTCTCTCAAAAATAAATGGAACATTTTTTTAAAAGAACAAATTGAGGGGCGCCTGGGTGGCACAGTCGGTTGAGCGTCCGACTTCAGCCAGGTCACGATCTCGCGGTCTGTGAGTTCGAGCCCCGCGTCAGGCTCTGGGCTGATGGCTCGGAGCCTGGAGCCTGTTTCCGATTCTGTGTCTTCCTCTCTCTCTGCCCCTCCCCCGTTCATGCTCTGTCTCTCTCTGTCCCAAGAAAAATAAATAAACGTTGAAAAAAAAAAAAGAACAAATTGAATAAATATTCACTGTGAAACAGTACAGCAGGCGCCATGAAATGTCACGGAGTATGTACGAGTAAGAGGCATGGTGATGGTTTACAGTGATGGGTAAATGAGGAAAAAAGGAGTGTCTACCGTGTCGCAGATTGTGAGCATCTACAATCGCACCAAGCCCTTAGAAATCCACCGTGAAACTAAAATCACTGTGTTCTTTCTGGTGATGAGAAAAACCAAACCTTAAGGACGTGACGTGCTGCGCCTGAGTCATACTTCTAGTAAAGCAGCAGGACCAGCCCACATCTGTCTGTTTCCAAAGCCCGTCTGTGCTTTCTTTGTTCCACACAGCCCGAGAGGAACTCACAAACCAGTGAGGGCACTCAAATCTGAGCACAAAAATATGTATTTGTGCCACCAAGTTTTAAAAGTACTATATAAGCTACACATTTCTAGAACCATCCAAACTGCACAAGAGCACTGCTAGGGAAAAAAAATCAAGGCATACGGTCATCCCTCAACATTTTTAGCTAATCCTTGATGGAAAGTGGGGCTGTGAAAGAGTCACTGAAGGCCAAAGTAGTTCTTCCTCCCCAACATCTTGGACCTTTCCATCAAATCTTCAAAGAGAAAATAGGACTCTGGCATTACCACAAGACAGACAGGCCATGGTAACTAGAAGCACGTATACTCAGTTGTGTGGGACTACAAATCAGCTTTGCTGCAAGTATTGAATCTTAGAGCTTCCCCGAAGCTTGACGTAAACCTAATACTAAATTAGGTAGTAAACCTAATACTAAATTAGGTAATCAGATTTTTCCATGCGAAAGGAGGGGAAGTTTGGGTTTTGATGTGTTAAATACAATTTTAGGTTAAGTATCAATCTGAGGGACAACGATAAGGCATTAAATCCCCAAAAAGTTTTTGCTTCTCATGAGGCATGGACTCCCTGGGGGATATCATTTCTCATTCAAATGCAGAAAGGGCACAGCAAATTATTCCAAGCTTTTTAAAGATCATGACAATGGCACAGCTTTATGAAAATGAACCTATTTTAAACATAGAGTTTCCAGCAATTCCACAAAACCTGGAAATGTTGATTCTTTCTTCTCTGCAAATTGATGGTCTCCTTCCTCTCTCTGTGTTTAACCAGATAAAGTCAGACTCTGGGCAGGATAGGAAGAACCCTGTTCTCATGAATATTCATATGTAAGAACCCCTCATCCACGGCAACCTGTCATACTGGATCATTGTATTAGTTACCTAGGGCTGAATAACAAGTTACTCCGAAACTTGGTGGCTTAAAACAACAAATATTGAAAAGTTTCTGTTGGTCGAAAATCTGAGAGCAGCCTAGTGGGTAGCTCTGATTCGGGGTCTGCCCTAAGGTCATAATGTTGGCCAGGGCTAAAGTCACCCTACAGGCACAGAGAAGGAATGCCTTCTCCAAGCTCACTCATGTGACTGTTGGCCAAAGACCTCAGCTGCTACCAGATGGGTCACAGCACAGGCACATACCATGGGTCACAATAAGAGCTGACATCCCCAAGAGACAACGATCCAAGGCCGAGAGAAACAAAGAGGAAACCACAGTGGCATCATGACTTCATCCTGGAATTAGATAGCATCAGTTCTGCCATGCTATTCATCAGAAGTGAGTCTCGAAGCCCAGCCCACACACACTCAAAGAGGAAATTCAACTCCACATCTTGAAAGAAGGAGCAAAAAATTTGTGGACTTATTTAAATTTTTTTTAATGTTTACTTTTTATTTTAGAGAGAGAGAGAGAGAGCATGAGCGGGGCCAGGGAAGAGAGAGAGGGAGACAGAGGATCTGAAGCAGGCTGGGAGCTGTCAGCACAGAGCCCAAGGAGGGGCTCGAATCCACGAATCTTGAGATCATGACCTGAGCCGAAGTCGGACGCTTAACCGACCAAATCACCCAGGTGCCCCTGGACTTATTTTAAAACCATTACCACTTAAAGCAAAAATGAGTGTGTTTGCCTGTAAAGCAGCTAAAGTTCCGATTAAATATTAGTGGTATTGCCTTGTGATTGCCGCTTAAGAGTGCTGAGCTGCTTAGTAAGAAAACAAAGTAATGGTGACCTACTCCATCATGTGGGAAATCACTTTGACAAAATGGTGGCCATCATCACTATCAGCCAAGGTATCCCAAAATCCTGGAGGTTACAGAACAGAAAGATTCACAAACCACATTATGATACGAATAATAAAGACACAGTTTATTAAATCTGTGAGGAAGGGTGCCTGTGTGACTGAGTCAGTTAAGCGTCTGACTCTTGATTTCAGCTTCTGACTCTTGATTTTAGCTCAGGTCATGGTCTCAAGATTCATGGGATCGAGCCCCGCGTCAGTACAGAGCCTGCTTGGGATTCTCTCTCCCTCTCCCTCGCTCACACTCTTTCTCAAGATAAATAAAAATAAAACAAACATTTAAAAAATAAAAATAAAAAATAAGTAAACTACAGTGAGGAACAAGAAGGTAGAAATGGGATAGCTTAATATACTTAGAATAGTGTACAGGCAGGGTGGAAGAACCACACATCTGAATCCTTCGAATGTTCTCCTTTTCTCTCTCCCTCTCCCACTCTCCCTCAATATTTCTCTCTTTCTGTCCATCTCTCTCTCTCCCCCCTCTCCACATCAGCCTTACCCCAATGCTGGTGTAGTTACAAACTACGTATTGTGGGCTCTCAGCTCGCACATTGAAGATTCCTGAGATTACGGGTATACACTTGCCCAGTTGGGGAGACGCAGAGACAACACACTTGGACGTGTAGCTTGTCAGTAAGGCTGTTCAACAGCTATGAGAGTCATTCGTTTTTCTTGGGAAGAACACATGTGAAGCCATAATTGTTCCCCTACAGGATGTTTGTTACCAACGGGTGGCCAGTTTAAGGGTGGCATAACTGTCAGCCAGAGGTAGCATGATGGCGATGTGGCCTTGGTCTTCCCATCACCACCCTCTACTCATAAGAACGGTCTTGTCTGTTCAATTACATATTCCATTTATTATCTTAAGAGGACTAACTTATTAGGGTGCCTGGTGGCTGAGTCAGTTAAACTTCCGACTTCGGCTCAGGTCATGATGTCATGGTTCACGAGTTCGAACCCCGCATGGGGCTCTGCGCTGATAGCTCAGAGCCCGGAGCCTGCTTCAGATTCTGTGTCTCCCTCTCCCTGCCCCTCCCCCACACGCGCTCTGTCTCTCTCTGTCTCTCAAAAATAAATAGAAACATTAAAACGTGTTTTTTTTGAATTAGATGACTTACTATCTAAATTTAAAACCTTTTATATTCTGCCTGCTTCACATGATTACTCATTATCTATACTTAACACATCCTCTGAATTTTGCCTATTATGAGCTTACTATTGATGCTTAACACTTGTTATGACTCTCACCTATCCCAATTAATTTCTTTTCTATGGCAGAATTGAATCACTGGATCACAGCGGAAATATGACTGTTAGCAGTTGTATTATTCTCAAATAATACAAAAAATAATAATAATAAATAAAAAAAAATAAAAACCCACATTTTCCACTGTCTCTAAAAGCAGACAGCCCTGGGGTGCCTGGGTGGCTCACTTCGGCTCAGGTCATGATCTCACGATTCTTGAGTTTGAGCCCCGCGTCGGACTCTGTGCTGACAGCTCAGAGCCTGGAGCCTGCTTTGGATTCTGTGTCCTCTCTCTCTCTCTGCCCCTCCCCTAACTGCTCTGTCTCTCTCTGTCTCTCAAAAATAAATAAATGTAAAAAAAAAAAAAGAGGTGCTTAGGTCACTGAGTAATGGAGCTATTATTGACAACAGTCCCCTTGGACAGAAGTAGGTCTCCACCCGTTCACACACCCTACTCCCACTACTGCCTGCTGACCAACCAGCCATAAACATCAAGCAAGTTCTACCCAGAAACATGCAGGATACTTGGCAGACAAATTCAGGAACCAGACAGGATCCAGACAGCCTCCTACAGGTTGAGCTCTCAGGAAGAAGATGCTGTGACAGAGTCTGGGGTGCAAGATGCTTATTAGCAATCAACATGTTTGAAAGGAGGGGGAACAAAAGGAGAAGCTGGGCTACCGAGCCGGTCTGATTAATTCAATCCCAAGGGGAATCTCTGAAGATAGAATTGCCTGCCGAGTACCTGGCTGGTTCAGTCGGTAAAGCAGGCTGCTCTTGATCTCAGGGTTGTAAGTTTGAGCCCCACGTGGAGTGCAGAGATTACTTAAAAATAAAATCTTTGGGGGGGGCCCGGGTGGCTCAGGTGGCTTTGCGTCCAACTCTTGATTTCAGCTCAGGTCATGATCTCACGGTTCGTGAGTTCAAGCCCCACATCAGGCTCTGTGCACTGAGACAGTGTGGAGCCTGCTTGGGATTCTTTCTCTCTCTCCCTCTCTCTGTGCCCCTCCCCTGCTTGCTCTCTCTCTCGCTCTCTCTCTCTCTCTCTCTGTCTCTCAAAATAAATAAACTTTAAAAAATAAAGTAAAATCCTAAAAAAAAAAAATTGATCGCCAGAGTTCTCTCCCATCTGGCCAAAATAACAGGGTGTTTATACCACGGCCTCCCTCGGCCACTGGACGGGGGCTGTCCCGGAAGGGCATGACCTCCACAAGGCAGCTCTCCGCAGACAAGGCCCACCCTGGAAGAGCCAAGGGCTGGAAGCTGCCTGCTAACTGCACTCCTCACCATTAGCTAGCACATCTTTTCTTCCAGACGGATCTCGGTGGTGCATCTCTGTGTTGAGCACAGAGGCCTTTCCACGTGAAATGGGATGCGATTTTTTTGACAAGGAGGAGAGAGTATTCAGACTGAGAGATGTGAAACAAAGGGTACTTGGGAAGCAAAAGGCAAAGCTAAGGATAGAAAAGCCAAATGGCAGTTGGGGGGAGCTGGAAGAGAGTGACCGTTTCCAAGGGAAGATCAAGGGCTCTAGGTACATCTCTCAGGAAATGGAAAGTCAAATGAAACAAGAACTTTAATTTCTCTCTCGGCTCTCTGTTCCTCTTTTCTAAAAACACTTTATCCCTTTAGGGATGGGGTACCCAGAAGACAGACTTATATCTCCAAAAGAGAAAACACTGGTGATTTCTGGCCCTGGAAGTCTTCCCACAGTTAAGCCAGATGCCACAGGAAACACTAAGCCTCTAAAAAAAAAAAAGTTTTGGAGAGAACATACGAAAAAAATAAAACGAAACCCTCTGGTTATATCTATAAGTAAGTAAATGATCTCTCTTAAAAAAAGGAAGGACCCCAGCAAAATGCCGGTTTACTTACAAACTCTCCCACGTTGTGGAGTAAAGTAGCTTTTTCTGAAATGTTTGCCTAGGAACCAGAGTATAATTCTAACCTCAGTTCCAAATTTTCGGTTCAGAGGGCGCCTGGGTGGCTCGGTCAGTTAAGCATCCAATTCTTGGGTTTCGGCTCAGGTCGTGAATTCCGGGTTCGTGAGTTCCAGCTGCCCGTCGGGCTCTGCGCTGACAGTGTGGAGCCTGCTTGGGATTCTCTCCACCGCCCCCCTCACTCTCTCTCTCTCAAAATAAATACACTTAAAAATAAATAAATTTTCAGTTCGGTCACAGGTTCCTATCAATGATGGGTAGATTCATCAGAAAACCCTCAAATCTCAGCAGCCTAACCCAACAAAAGATTATTCCTTACTTAAATCAGGTGATCAGTAACACTCAGTGGAAGATTGTGCTGCACACTGAAGTCACCCAAGGCAAAGGAGCTCCACCATTCTGAAGCTGTACCATTCAGAAAATGTGTCTTCCGCTCAGTTTCGCATGCAACTCATTATCCGGAATCCAGCCATGTAACTGAAACCTAAATGCAACAGAATTCGGGGACTGTCCCCTTCCCATGCATCCAGATACTGGAAAATGAAATGGGATTGGTGAGCACATGGCCTGGCCTCGGACCCAAGGGGAACATCTGGCTGTCCGGTTCTTCAGAAAAGCCTGGAATCCCTCAACCTCACTGGCCAGATGCTCTTACTTTCATCTGGGTTAAATAATCTCGGATTTGGAACTGCATACTCACAACACCAAACAGCTGCTTTTGAAAAGAAGGCATTAAATTACACTTTTGAGACAACTTGCTACCCTGGGACTATTTATTGCCTTAGCTCATCTATAAACCTTCAAATCGTTGAGGTAGAAAAATGCTGAGTGTAACTAAAAAACCATGTTAAGATGTTCAGGCTCTAATAATATTTTCAAAATAATCTTCACAATCTTAAGAAAACCAGAATCAATAGACGACTGGTGGCGTGTCAAAACATCAAGGAGCAAAGAGCACCTGGGTGGCTAAGTCGGTTAAGCGTCCTACTTCAGCTCGAACTTCGTGAGTTCGAGCCCTGCATCGGGCTTTCTGCTGTCAGTACAAAGCCCACTTAAGGTTCTCTGTGTCCCTCTCTCTCTGCCTCTTCCCTGCTCTATCTTTCTCAAAAATAAAATAAACATTAAGAAAAATCTTAACATATACAGGCATTCCTTTTACACTTTAAAAACCCTGACTTTTGCTCCCTCAATGGGACACTATATGGGTTGCTACCCAAATCTGTGTACCCCGAATTGCCATTCTCTGATCCCAAATGAACGTTCTTCCTAAGCTATTGCCTCCCGACAACTTTAGATTGACAAGTTCATGCACTCACGAACCTTACATTGTATAGAAGGATATAGATAATTAAATAAATGGCTGTAATAAAATCGTGTGCATGCCATTATTGGAAGAGAATTAAAGGAATACATGGCAGTGAGACCTAAACTAGGGAAGACAATCACAGAAGGCTTCTTGGAGGAAGTGATTTTTTCAGCCAGGTAGATGATCGTGCAGATCATTAAGATAATAAAGGAGAGGAGAGGTAGCAATTATGTTGGGGGAAATGAGGAAGTTTATTCTAGACCTGTTGAGTGAACTTCTAGTGCCCACATACAAGTGATGACATTTTAGTGGCAGGCAGATGAATCCTGTCTGGGGCTCACATGCAAGATCTGACTTGGGAGTTTTCACCCTGTGTCTGGTAAAGGAAGCCAGACAAGAAGATGAGATCACCCACTCAGAGGACATAGAGTGAAAAGAGAGGGTCCCTAAGTCAACGTCACGAAAGACAAAAAAAAAAAAACCATCCAGGGGCACCTGGGTGGCGCAGTCGGTTAAGCGTCTGACTTCAGCTCAGGTCACGATCTCACGGTCCGTGAGTTCGAGCCCCGCATCGGGCTCTGGGCTGATGGCTCAGAGCCTGGAGCCTGTTTCTGATTCTGTGTCTCCCTCTCTCTCTGCCCCTCCCCCATTCATGCTCTGTCTCTCTCTGTCTCAAAAATAAATAAACGTTAAAAAAAAAAAATTAAAAAAAAAAAAAAAAAAAAAAACCATCCAGAAAAGGCAGAAGGGAAGGAGTCAGAGAGAGAGCCTCCGGAAAAGTAGGTAGAAATCGAAACGTGTGATGGCTCCAGAAACAAAAGGAAAGAGCGCTTCCAGGAGAGAGGAGACAATGAGTGCTGATGAAAGCAAAGACAACGGGGCCCCTGGGTGGCTCAGTCTGTTAAGCGGCCGACTTAGGCTCAGGCCACGATCTTGCAGTTCGTGAGTTCGAGCCCCACATCGGGCTCTCTGCTGTCAGCACAGAGCCCACTTCCGATCCTCTGTCCCCTCTCTCTCTGCCCCTTCCCTGCTCTTTCAAAAATAAATAAAACATAAAAAAAAACAAGCAAGCCAATGAAAATGACAACTAACAAATGTTCATTAGCTCAGTGATAAGCAGCTGATTGACAAAAGTTGGCAAAACCAGGGGTGCCTGGGTGGCTCAGTCAGTTAAGCCCCTGACTTTGGCTCAGCTCATGATCTCACGGTTCGTGGGTTTGAGCCCCATGTTGGGCTCTGTGCTGACATCTCGGAGCCTGGAGCCTGCTTTGGATTCTCTCTCTCTCTCTCTCTCTCTCTCTCTCTCTCTCTCTCTCAAAAATAAACAAACATTAAAAACAAAAACAAGGGGCGCCTGGGTGGCGCAGTCGGTTAAGCGTCCGACTTCAGCCAGGTCACGATCTCACGGTCCGTGAGTTCGAGCCCCGCGTCAGGCTCTGGGCTGATGGCTCAGAGCCTGGAGCCTGTTTCCAATTCTGTGTTTCCCTCTCTCTCTGCCCCTCCCCCGTTCATGCTCTGTCTCTCTCTGTCCCAAAAATAAATAAACGTTGAAAAAAAAAAAAAAAAAAAAAAAAAAAAAACAAAAACAAAAAAAGCTTGGCAAAACCAGACTGAGCCTAGTGGTAGAGCCAGAATACAGATCTCTAAAGACTGGGAGCAGAACTAGGAAAAACATCATGTATAAGCAACTCATTCTAGAAGTTTGGTTGTGCAAAGGTGTTGTGAGAGCTAGAGGATGAGAGAACCAGGAAATGAGAAAGAATGGAATAAGCAATAGGGGAAGCAGGAGGGGACAAAAAGAGACTTTTTTTTGCTTTTGCTTTTGTAGAGGCAAAATGAACAAACCTTTTAGAATCTCTAACAGTAACAAAGAGAGAGGCGCCTGGGGGGCTCAGTGGGTTGAGCGTCTGGCTCTTCATTTCGGCTCAGGTCACGATCTCCTGGTTCATGGGCTCATGCCCCGACTCTCACTAACAGATAGGAAATTCTGCTTAGGATTCTCTATCTCCTTCTTTCTTTCTCTCTGCCCCTCCCCTCCCTCAAATATAAATAAATAAACATTAAAAGAAACAAAGAGAATTTTATTCCACCCTAAATTAGGACAGCTGCCCAGGAAACACACTGTTCACTCCAGAAGGTACTCTGGAGAATGAACCGTTTTTACGAACTTATGTACTTGTTTTTACATCTTGTAAAAAAAAGTGCAGATTATAGATTAGCATATAGGCAGGAGTCAAGGGGTTTCACATCAAGGAATGCAGGGGGTAGGAGCACTGATGTTGTCTCAAGGACAAGGTGGTTTTCCTTTAGGCAACGCATTCACAAAGCAGGTGCTCACAAAGCAGGTGCGCATCAGGCTCTGTTTAAACCAAGTTTACATACAATCATGCCGACCTAGAAGGAAACCTAAGATGGCTTTCCTCCTAGCTCAGGCCTTTAAAGCCTGGTTTTCTCTCATCACTTTTTAATGGGAGAAACTCGAGCGTATTTACATTTTGATGGGATGAGAGCAGAGAAAAGGAGGGGCTAAAAATAATGGGGGCAAGGGAGAATGCAGCAATGAAGAGGGAGAGAGTAAAAATAGCCAGAGATGATACGAATACCTTTTAGATTGACACAAGCCTGAAGTGCCTGACTCACTCAGCCAGGGCCACCTGTGACTCTTGATCTCAGGGTTGTGAGTTCGAGTCCCATGTTGGGTGTAAAGATTGCTAAAAACAAACAAACAAAAAAAAAATCTTAGAACGAACATAAAAATAAAAATAAAAAACAGCCCCAAATGGAGACATTTGGGGGAAACATGGAATCCTTTGCCCCCCACGACAGCAAATCAAGACTCTTTCAGCTTCAATCTCTCCCAGGAGTGTCACCTTCTAACAGTCGGATCTGAAATTCCCTGAGTGTAATCTGTAGGTTAAAATCCTGGCTGTTTCCTTCCTCATCCCCACCCCCTAAAGGCAGCCATCCAGGCCTGAAGGGATCCTTTCTTTTCTTTTGCTAGTAACTTCTTTGCCCCGCCCTGCTACCAGCGTCCTGAATCGCTTAATAAAGCCAATTAGATCTTCAAATGTACTCGGTTGACTTTTGTTGTTTCACAATACTAAAGGATAGGATCCAGATCACCGGTTCTACCAGAACTGGAGGGAATGGGGGGAAAAAAAACCCAGAGGAATGCTGATAAAGATTGAATTGCACGGAGCTGACAGGATTTGTTACCTGGGTTTCCAGGCCTCATAAGATTAAAGACAAGAAATCTGAAGGTGTGGGCAAGTAATGAAAGGGGACAGTGATTAAAGTTAACAGTTCATGGGGAGGGGGGGGGGCGCCTGGCAGGCTCAGTCGGTAGACCATGCGACTCTTGACCTTGGCGTCAGGAGTTCGAGCCCCACACTTGGCTACAGAGATTACTTATACATACGTAAAGTTAAAGTTAACAGTCGATCTTAAAGGCTATTCATTTATTTACCGAACATTCACCTAGTACTAGAGTAGGTTTTCTGAGGCCACTTCACTGGAAAACATATTGCTTTATTTTTATGACCAAGGGGGAAAAAAACCAACTTCCCCTCCTCCCCACCCCCCAGTAAATGGCGGCGCCACCATTCCACGATTCTTCTAGTTGCTCCTAGGAGTCATCCAGGAGTCAACCCCAACTCCTACCTTTCCCTCACCTCTCCTCTGCCACGTCCCTCCCCTCTGGGTGCACGTTCGCACGTCAGCAGGTAGGCGCACGGCCACGCACGGCCACGCACACACAGGCACGCAAGCGCACGTACAGCATGTAAACGCACGTACACGCGCGTAAGCGCATGTACGCGCACGCGTACACCACACCCAACTGACTGAGAAGCCCTGTCAATTCTGATTACAAAACAGGTCTGGAACGCGCCTGCTGTTTCCAACTCCACTGCCTCAACCTTGGTCCAAGCCGCTAGCCCTTTCCACAAGGACTGCAGCAATAGTTGCTGTTAAAGAATAAAAAAAAATCAACTGGGTAAATTTTAAAGGATTCCGTGGCTTTATTCAGCTGTTCACGAATCGGGCACCATCCAGTCTAGATAACAGAAAGGGCTGCACAGGCAAGAGATTTTCTAGGCAGAAGGGAGCAGGAACAAGGAAGTTTCATTAGGCAAAAGTTGGGTTGGTTCTTGCAAGATTACTTTCCTTACAGGGGACGGTAGGGATTATCAAACAGATTACCTAACTCACGTTCAGCACGTGATTCCTGATTGGTTTAAGATTCCAATCTGGGGACAGCCAAAACTCTAAGTCTCAGTTTGGCGACAAGGGGCTTAGCAATGAGCGACTCCATTCCTGTTGTGTAGGCTTTAACACCCCTCCTGGTAACTTCCCTCCTCCTCACGTCCATGCTTGTCTCTTTCCATCCACTCCCCCCACAGAGGCTAGAACAAACATCACATCGTTGTATGTCCCTCCATGAAATCTTCCAACTGCTTCCGAGTGCTCAGAAAATAGGATCCAACATCCTCACCATATGCCCTAGAAGACGCTACATGAATGTTCTGCTCATCTTTCCAAATTCATCCTTCCCACGTTTCCCTTGTTCAAAATACCTCCTCCACGTGGGCCTGATAATAAGTTCCTAGAATATGCTAAGCTCTAGAATCAACGCAAGGCCTTTGAGCCTCCTGTTCCTCTACTTTTGTTACATGCTTCCCCTGACTTTTTGCATGGCTGGCGCTTGCTTAACCTCAATGTCCCTCTTGAAAAATGCGTCTCAGGGCAATTCCGCCAAAAGCGTCTCACTTTACTCTCTAGGGCCACCTGGCTGGCTCAGTCAGAGGAGCATGCAACTCTTGATCTCAGGGTCGTGAGTTTGAGCTCGACACGGGGTGTAGAGATGACTCGAATAAATCTTTAAAAAATTAAAATTAAAAATGTTGAGGGACACGTGAGTGGCTTGGTCAGTTAAGCATCCAACTTCGGCTCAGGTCACGATCGCATGACTCCTGAGTTTGAGCCCCACGTCAGGCAGGCTCTCTGCTGACAGCACAGAGCCCGCTTTGGATCCTCTGTCCTCTTCTCTCTGTGCCCCTGCCCCACTCGAGCTCGAGCTCGCTCACGCTCTCTCTCTCTCTCTCTCTCTCTCTCAAAAGTAAACAAAGAATTAAACAAAAATTTTAAAAATGTAAAAAGAAGTGTCTCACTCTACTCCCTATCTTAGAACTTTAATGATTCCCATCATAACACTTAAGACAATCTTTAGTACTTTTCTATGTTTACTTTTGTCTGTCTTCCCATGTGAATTCCACAAGGTCAAGGACTGGTTGTGTCTTGTCCTCAGTTGTTAGAACAGTGTCAGGCATATAACAGGTATCACAAAATGTAGCTTGGAGTGCCTGGGTGGCTCAGTCACTTAAGCATCTGACTCTTGTTTTCTGCTCAGGTCATGATCTCACCATTCCTGGGATCGAGCCCCGTGTTAGACCCCATGCTGGCAGCAAGGAGCCTGCTTGGGATTCTCTCTCTCCCTCTCTCTATCCCTCCCGCACTCATGCTGTCTCCTTCTCTCTCGAAATGAATAAACTTTTTTTCAAAAATGTAGCTAAATTCCAAAACCAGAGACCCCACTAAAAAGGAGAACTATAGACCAATTTCCCTGATGAACATGGATGCAAAAATCCTCAACAAGATATTAGCCAACCAGATCCAATAATACATTAAAAAAATTATTCACCACGACCAGTGGGATTTATACCTGGGATGCAGGGCTGGTTCAATATCCACAAAACAATTAACGTGATTCATCACATCAATAAAAGAAAGGGCAAGAACCATATGATCCTCTCGATATGTGCAGGGAAAGCATTTGACAAAATACAGCATCCTTTCTTGATAAAAACCCTCAAGAAAGTAGGGATCGAAGGAGTATACCGCGAGATCATAAAAGCCACAGATGAATGACCCAACGCCAATATCATCCTCAATGGGGAAAAACTGACAGCTTTCCCCCTAAAGTCAGGAACAAGACAGGGATGTCCACTCTCACCACTGTTATTCAACATAGTATTGGAAGTCTTAGCCTCTGCAGTCAAACACAAAGAAATAAAAGGCATCCAAATCGACCAGGAGGAGGTCAAGCTTTCACTCTTCGTAGATGACCTGATACTCCATATGGAAAACCCAAAAGATTCCACCAAAAAACTGCTAGAACTGATGCATGAATTCAGCAAAGTCGCAGGATATAAAATCAACGCACAGAAATCGGTTGCATTCCTATACACCAACAATGAAGCGACAGAAAGAGAAATCAAGGAATCGATCCCATTTACAGTTGCACCAAAACCCATAAAATACCTAGGAATAAATCTAACCAAAGAGGTGAAAAATCTATACACTGAAAACTATAGAAAGCTTATGAAAGAAATTGAAGAAGGCACAAAAAAAAATGGAAAAAGATTCCATGTTTCTGGATAGGAAGAACAAATATTGTCAAAATGTCGATACATTTTACAAAGCAATCTACATATTCAATGCAATCCCTATCAAAATAACACCAGCATTCTTTTAAAAAAAAAATTTTACATTTATTTATATTTGACAGAGAGAGACAGAGCACAAGTGGGGGAGGGGCAGAGAGAGAAGGAGACACAGAATCTGAAGTAGGCTCCAGGCTCTGAGCTGTCAGCACAGAGCCCGACGCGGGGCTCGAACTCACAAACCGCAAGATCATGACCCAAGCCAAAGTCGGACCTCAACCAACTGAGCCACCCAGGTGCCCCAAAATAACACCAGCATTCTTCACAGAGCTAGAACAAATAATCCTAAAATTTGTACGGAACCAGAAAAGACCCCGAATAGCCAAAGCAATCTTGAAAAAACAAAAACAAAAAAACGGGAGGCATCACAAACCCAGACTTCAAGCTATACTACAAGGCTAACCATCAGGACAGTATGGTACTGGCACAAGAACAGACAGTCAGATCAATGGATCAGAACAGAGAACCCAGAAATGGACTCACAAACGTATGGCCAACTAATCTTTGACAAAGCAGGAAAGAATATCCAATAGAATAAAGACAGTCTCTTCAACAAGTGGTGCTGGGAAAACTGGACAGTGACATGCAGAAGAGTGAACCTGGACCACTTTCTTACACCAGACACAAAAATAAACTCAAAATGGATGAAAGACCTCCATGTAAGACAGGAAGCCATCAAAATCCTCGAGGAGAAAGCAGGCAAAAACCTCTTTGATCTTGGCTGCAGCAACTTCTTACTTAACACGTCTCTGGAGGCAAGGGAACAAAAGCAAAAATGGACTACTGGGACCTCATCAAAATAATCACATCTGCACAGCAAAGGAAACAATCAGCAAAACTAAAAGGCAACCGACAGAATGGGAGAAGATATTTGCAAATGACATATCAGATAAAGGTTTAGTATCCAAAATCTATAAAGAACTTATCAAACAAACTCAACACCCAAAAAACAAATAATCCAGTGAAGAAATGGGCAAAAGACATGAATAGACACTTCTCCAAAGACATCCAGATGGCCAACCGACACATGAAAAAAATGCTCAACATCACTCATCATCAGGGAAATACAAATCAAAACCACAGTGAAATACCACCTGACACCTGTCAGAATGGCTAACATTAACAACTCAGGCAACAACAGATGTTGGCGAGGATGCGGAGAAAGAGGATCTCTTTTGCATTGTTTGTGGCAATGCAAGCTGGTGCAGCCACTCTGGAAAACAGTATGGAGCTTCCTCAAAAAACTAAAAATAGAACTACTCTACGACCCAGCAGTGGCACTACTAGGCATTTATCCAGGGGATACAGGTGTGCTGTTTCGAAGGGACACATGCACCCCCATGCTTATAGCAGCACTATCAACAATAGCCAAAGTATGGAAAGAGCCCAAATGTCCATCAACAGATGAATGGATAAAAAAGACGTGGTGTGTGTGTGTGTGTGTGTGTGTGTGTGTGTGTATGTATGTGTGTGTGTGTGTGTATTACCCGGCAATCAAAAAGAATGAAATGTTGCCATTTGCAGCTACGTGGATGGAACTGAAGGGCATTATGCTAAGCGAAATTAGTCAGAGAAAGACAAATATCATATGACTTCACTCATATGAGGACTTTAAGACACAGGACAGATGAACATAAAGGAAGGGAAGCAAAAATACTATAAAAACAGGGGGCAAAGCATAAGAGACTCATAAATATGGAGAACAGACAGAGGGTTACTGGAGGGGGTGTGGGAGGGGGGATGGGCTAAATGGGTAAGGGGCACTAAGAAAACACTCATACTATCCCTGTCTCTCTCAAAATAAAGAAACTTAAAAAAACAAAAAAAGAACAGGGGTGCCTTGCCTGGGTGGCTCAGTCGGTTAAGCGCCCGACTTCAGCTCATGTCATGATCTCACCGTTCATGAGTTCGAGCCCCGCATCGGGCTCTGTGCTGACAGCTGTGAGCCTGGAGCTTGCTTCAGATTCTGTGTCTCCTTCTATCTCTGCCCCTCCCCCACTTGTGCTCTGTCTCTCTCTGTCTCTCAAAAATAAATAAATGTAAAAAAAAATTTTTTAATAAAAAAATAAAAAATAAATTAAAAAATAAAACTTTAAAAAATGTAGCTCGAATAGATGAATTGATGAAAAACAACTAACAAAGCAGAATCAAAGTGTACTAAATTACATAAAAATTGTGAGATCATAAGAAGAGATGATAATTTACTCTTGTTAAATAAAAGTATTTGCAATGAGATAACACTTCAGGCAAAACTAACCTATGCTACTAGAAGTCCGGATGATGGTTTCTCTTGGAGGGGTGCACGTAGTAACTAGAAGGGAGCAGGAGTCAAGCTTCTGGAATGCTGGTAATGCTCTGTTTCTTTATCTGTGTGCTAACTACCCAGCTGTGTTTGGCTTGCGCAATTTTCTGGATGTATAGTGTACTTCAACAGAAAGTTAAAATTGAGAAAAAGCAGTTTAAATGGAGTTCATGATATCAAAATACTATGGCTGATATTCATAATGGTGACCAAAGTTATCAAGAAGATTATGTTTCTTGTGAACGACTTTCAAAAACTCCACTGTATTTGGGGTGCCTGGCTGGCTCAGTTGGTTGGGCGTCCAACTTCGGCTCAGGTCATGATCTCACAGTTCATGAGATCGAGCCCCTCATCGGGCTCTCTGCTGCCAGCACACAACCAGCCCGCTTTGGATCTTCTGTCCCCCTCTCTCTCTGCCCCTCTCCTGCTCATGTGCTCTCTCTTACTCTCCCCCTCTCTCTCTCAAAATAAGTAAATAAACCTGAAATAAAAACTTCAATGTATTATGTATAATGCAGTTTCTAAAAGATTTATAATGTATAATGTATATAATGTATAATGTAGTTTCTAAAAGATTGCCACTCAAGGGGTGCCTGGGTGGCTCAGTCGGTTAAGCATCCGACTTCGGCTCAGGTCACAATCTCACAGTATGTGGGTTCTAGCCCCGCGTCGGGCTCTGTGCTGACAGCTCAGAGCTTGGAGCCTGTTTCAGATTCTATGCCTCCCTGTCTCTCTGCCCCTCCCCTGTTCATGCTCTGTCTCTGTCTCAAGAATAAACAAACATAAAAAAAAAACATTTTAAAGATTGCCACTCAAAATAGTTAACATTATGCCACCTACTAGATAGATGGGTTATCTGAAAAACTCACTCAAGCAGAATACCTTTTGCTTCAGTGATACTCCAGAAGTAAGGTATTAATACATTAATGCCATTGGAACGATCACAAGAACCAGGCTCAGATACTGCTCCCATTTTGCAGAAGAGAACACTGAGGTTCAGGGCAGTTGCCTGATTTCTTTACAGTTGCACATGGACAAAGTTTAATCAAGTTCCTCTGACTCAAGGAGCAGTGCAGTAGGCTTATTACTATTCTTTTTGTGAGTACGTGGCAAGCTGGAAGAAAAGAGGCTTGAACCATCTCGGGGAGAAAGGTCTTTAACTTTTATTTATTTAAGTCATCTCTACACCTAACGTGTGGCTCAAACTCACAACCCCGAGATCAAGAGTCGCACACTCTTCCGGATTAGCCAGCCAAGTGCCCCGAGAAAGGTCTATTAAGATGCTCTGTAGGTGGCCACCTCCAGCACCTGCCTTAACATCTCCCATGACCCCTCCTTAACTCGTCTGAGTGGGCCCTTGGCATTCTTTTAAGCAATGAATATGATTCTTCAACAAGTATTCAATGAGTCTTACCATAGATACAGCTAGGCTTTCAGAAGAACCTCTATAACCTTTTATATCTAGGGGCCTCTGGTACATCTCTCTGTTCTCTGGTTGTAGATAATAATAAATACAAACAGAAAGGACCCTGCAAAATGCCTGCCTTCTGTGGGGGCCTAGAAATTTCCCCTCAAATCTGTTAGAAATATTTAAGCCAATGCCTGGGTAGCAATTCCTTCAACATCCAAGATCAAAACTGACTGATTTCTGATCTGATCAAGGACTATCAGGTCCAGATTGAGCGAGGATGTAGGATGTTAAAATCAGGAAGACGTGAGGCCCACTTTGGCACATCGAGGTCCTGGGAAGGCCAGTTTTCCCACGATCCCATTAGATCTGCAGGGCTTGGTGCGGGCATCTTCTTGGGGCAAGAAGAGGAGTTATGTGTAATTCACAGATCCGCTACGTGAGCCTTAGAAACGGTGACTCTACGTCCCAGGAAGCACCTGAACTCCACCCAAAGTTCGAAGGTAAACCACTGGGTAAGACCCAGAAGGCAAAGACCTGGGACCAAATTAGGTTTAACAAAGCCACACTCCCCCTCCCAGGCCTGTGGAAGACCAGATATGGCAGAGAAGTCACTGGCCACAAAGAACTGTGAGTCTCGCCAGCGTTTTCAACCCTGTCGCAATCCATCATCCCAGATTCCACCTTGAGGACTGAGAACTTCATTATCCCAACCGCCAGGAATGCTGCTGGCTTCTATCTCTCAGCTGAAGCCTGTCCAGCAGTTGGCAAAAGCAAAGAAGAATCAACTGCCTTAAGATCATGCTCCCTTTCTAAGTACACCTCATCCATTGACTGGTCAAGGTTAGAGTGGAGAGTCTGGTCCCCCTATCTCAAGGTCAATAGCAACTCTGAAGGGCCATCCCAGCTTCAGAGCTCCCTGGGATATCAGCTGACACCTTTGCTCTGTCTGTAGCACCATTCACCTCCACCAGGCCCTGCTCCTTTCACTTCCCCAGGTGTTGATCCTGAGAATGATCCTGAATACATTTTCTATACACTAAGTTCTGGCTCAGGGTCTACTTTCTGGGCATAGGGATTCTGATCTCAACCCCTTATAAAATGTAAAAGATACTCGAAGTTTGGCAAACAGAAAGGCCATGAGTGCAAATAGCGAAAATATGAATGCAGCAGAAAGTATCTTCCTTAGAATATTGTTTTAAGAGTGGAAAAGTGAAAGGGGCGCCTGGGTGGCTCGGTCGGTTAAGCGTCCGACTTCGGCTCAGATCATGATCTCATGGTCCGTGAGTTCGAGACCCACGTCGGGCTCTGGGCTGACAGCTGGGAGCCTGGAGCCTACCTTGGATTCTGTGTCTCCCTCTCTCTCTGACCCTCCCCCGCTCATGCTCTCTCTCTGTCTCAAAAATAAACATTAAAAAAAAATTGTAAAAAAAAAAAAAAGAGTGGTAAAGTGAGGAACTTTGAAGAGGTCGATAGGAAACTGAAATTTTTTTTTAAGTTTACTTACTCATTTTTGAGAAAGAGAGAGAGAGAGAAAGATAACGGGCAGGGGCAGAGAGAGAGAGAGGGCGACAGAAAGAATCCCAAGCAGGCTCCGTGCTGCCATTGCAGAGCCCACAGCACAGAGCCCAACTTGGGGCCCAAACTCACGAACCATGAGATCATGACCTGAGCCAAAACCAAGAGTCCAACACTGAACTGACGTAGCCAACCAGGCACCCCAGAAGCTAAATTATTTTTTAAATTGTGGTTTCCAGCGTCTGATTCTTGGTTTCAGCTCAGATCATAATCTCATGGTTCATGGGTTCAAGCTCCACATCAGGCTCCGTGGGGAGCCTGCTTGGGATTCTCTCTCCCTCTCTCTCTCTCTCTCTCTCTGCCCCTCCCCCATCCACACACATATCCACAGTCTCTCTCTCGCTCTCTCTCAAAATACATAAACTAAAAAAAAAAATAAAGTAAAGTAAAAAAATTTTAAAAAGGAATAAAAAATGATTTAGCTTCAACTTAGTTTTAGTTGTAGGGATGTTTCAACCTAGGGTTATTTTAGAACTAGATTCCCAGGCAGAAGTGCTGAGTTTTCATTTGTGGTAGGTTTTTCATGGCTAGACCAAGGATTGATATTTTTAATGTCTAAGAAGCTCATATACATCAATAAATAAAAGCATGGATAGTGCAAAAGATATAAATGTTTCATAGCATGAGTAGATAACTCAAAAGAAAGTATTAAGAACAAACCATGGGGTGCCTGGGTGGCTCAGTCAGTTGAGCATCTGACTTCGGCTCAGGTCATGATCTCACAGTTCATGGGTTCGAGCCCTGTGTCGGGCTCTGTGCTGACAGCTCAGAGCCTGGAGCCTGCTTCAGATTCTGTGTCTCCCTCGCTCTCTGCCCCTCCCCCACTCATACTCTATCTCTCTCAAAAATAAATAAAACATTAAAATTTTAAAAGAACAAATCATCTCTAGTAATATAAAATGCAATTAAAACAATGTTTTCTCTATTAAATTAGCATACATGAAAAAATTATAAAATGCCCAACGCTGGTGAGGTTTTGATGAAACACATTCTCACCATTGGCATGGTGCAAATTGGCACAGCCTTTGCCAGAAGGGCAGGGGGGATATGGTGACATTTGATACTAAAACTAAGACATTAATATTCTGTATGTTAAAGTAATTCTGTTTCTTGGAATCTCTCCTAAAGAAACAATTCCAAATACTGGAAAAGCTTTGGTCTACGCATTTTTTCATTACAGCATAACTCGAGTGGCAAGAAAACAAATGTCAAACATGTAAAGTAAGTCAATGTATGCATTTGATGGGCTGTTACGTAATCGCAAAGTGATTACAAAGAATTCATAAAATATGAAAAATGCTCCTCTAAGAAGAAAGATGAACACATCCTGTATTTCTGCTGTTGAGTAGAAAAGTTTTCTTCCACCTAATATTACTTTTTTTTTAATTTTATTTATTTATTTTGAGACAAAGAGAGAGAGGGAGAAAGAGCTCACACACATGAGCGAGCAGGGAAGGGGCAGAGAGAAAGAGGGAGAGAGAATCCCAAACAGGTTCTATGCCCGGTGCAAAGCTGGACGCAGGGCTCAATTCGGGGCTCAATCCCATGACCTCGAGATCATGACCTGAGCCAAAACCAAGAGTCAGATGCTTAACCGACTGAGCCACCCGGTGACCCCTAATATCACTTTTAAACAATTATATCCTGCATTTAAAATACTTTTTCTCACAATTTAAGATACCAAAAAGACTTTGTATCAGTTTTTGTAGTATTTTTTTTTTTAATTTCGAGATACTCCGTATCACGTTGGACAGGATTCATTCACATCACTGTTCTCTAGGAACTGGACAGAAGGGTTCGTTGAAATGGGTTGGAACGTGGGACAGTAGCAGGCTAAGACACTGTCCCACTGTGGAATGGCTTCCAAGACTTTTAGGGCTTTTAAACAGTCCAAAGCCCGGGATCATTGCCCTCACTCTATTTGCTCTCGCAAGTGCAGTAAAAAGACTTTACTTACTGATCTACCAAAGGGATTTTGCCTCAAGGTTACTCGACCCAGAAAGCCATCAGCAGTAAAGCCCCAGGACCCAAGGACACCTCGAAGGGAAAGTTTGCTGTTAGCTACATTTCATCCTTAACCAGTTAGACCCCATGTTACTTGAGCAGATGTGTATTATCAGATGTGAAGGTGCTAGCTTTATGTTTTGCACAAATGTTCCAAAGTGAAACTCACAGTGAGGTACTAGAGACACAGAAATGTGTCTACTGTATTGCTCTGCATTTCCTTGAGGGAAGAAATGCTCATGAAATAACCTGGTCTGTGACTAAACTTTAGCCTCACTGCCCTAGATGAGTTTGACAAATAGAAAAGTCTGTTCCTTTACTGCAGCAGTACTTGGAAAATCACTTGTATATCACCAAGAAATGTGTCCATCAAACACTCTGAATGTTTATTTTTACATTTCAAATCCAAAAAATGTGGTGATAAATTTATCATCTGTCCTCTTGTCATACAAGTTTGCAATAATTATTCCTAACGTGTGTTAATATACTTTAGCTATTTAAATATGAAGTCAGTGGTTTCATTTTCCTTTTTTTTTTTTTTAAAGTAATCTCCACCCCCAACATGGGTCTCAAACCCACGACCTCAAGATCAAGAGTATGTTCTACTGACTGAGCCAGCCAGGTGCCCTGATGGTTTTATTTTCCATACTAGAATTTTATTGTCGTATTTCTTTTCAGTGGGATAGAATTTTCCTTTTTTTTTTAATTTATTTTTCTTAAGTAAACTCCACGCCCAACGTGGGGCTCAACTCAACACCCCAAGATCAAGAGTCACATGCTTTACCAAATGAGCCAGCCAGGCACCCCTGGATATGATTTTCAAAGAGAGGGTAATAGGAATTTGGATTTTAAGAACATGGAACGTTGGACACCTAGGTGGCTCAGTTGGTTGGGCCTCTGACTCTTGATTTCAGCTCAGGTCATGATCCCAGGGTACTAGGATCAAACCCTGCATCTGGCTCCTCGCTGAGCATGGAGCCTGCTTAAGATTTCTTCTTTCTCTTTCCCCCCCCCCCAAAAAAAACCCAGAGAACAGAATAGTAACACTTGTTAGAACAATATTATTACTTCTCTCCAACATACATGTAAATGGACTCCTATACAAAATAAAAGCTTTCTCTTTATTATGCCAATTATACCAAATCCATTTTGCCAAGGTGACACTCTTAATATTCAACAGGGTACACCAAAAATATGGAGGTACGGGAACCCTTGTACATTGCTCGTAGGGATATAAAATAGCACAACCGTTTGGAAAACAGTTTGGCAGTTTCTTTAAGAGTGAAACATAGAACAACTGTATCATCCACGCATTCCACCTGCAAGCATTATCCGAGAGAAATAAAAGCCCAAATCCATACAAAGACCTGCATGAGAATGTTCATAGCAGCTCTATTTGTAATAAACAAAACCGGAATCAACCCAATGTTCAAGAGGTGAATATAAACAAATCGTAGTAGATCTACAATTGCCCAATATCCATGAATACCCAACATCAGCAATAAAAGAGGATGAGCTGTGATACAGACCACAACATGCGTGAATTTCAAAATAATATGCTGAGTGAAAGAAGCAAGATTAAAACAAAGAACATATCCTGTTTCAATCAGCGTATGCAACATACTGGAAAATGCAAACTAATCTAGAGTGACACAGAGCAGATCAGTGGCTGCCTGGGAATTAGGTGTGGGGGGGATGATGAAGCTGCTCAAGGAAATGTTTGGGGCTGATGGAAATGTTCATTTTCTTAACCATGGTGATGGTTTCAGTGTGCATACAGGTGCTAAAACACATCAAATTGTACTTTTAGATATGTGTAGTTTGTTGTAGGTCAATTACACCTCAATAAAGCCCTTAAAAGTCAATAAGGGGCCCCTGGGTGGCTCAGCTGGTTTAGTGTCCGACCTCAACTCAGGTCATGATCTCACAGTTCATGGGTTCGAGTCCCATGTCAGGCTCTGCACTGACAGCTCGGAGCTTGGAGACTGCTTTAGATTCTGTCTCCCTCTGTTTCTCTGCTCGTTCCCTGCTTGCACTCTCTCTCTCAAAAATAAATGAACAAACATTTTTAAAAACTTAATAAATAAAAAATAAGATAGATGGAATAATATTCAATAGAAGAGGGTTATAAAAAAAAATAATAGGTTGGGACTCCTGGCTGGCTCACTCGGTAGAGCATGCGACTCTTGATCTCGGGGCTGTAAATTTAAGCCCCACATTGGGTACAGAGATTATTTAAAAGTAAAATCTTAGGGGCTCCTGGGTGGCTCAGTCAGTTAGGCATCCGACTCTTGGTTTTGGTTCAGGTCATGATCCTGTGGTTCATGGGTTGGAGCCCCGCATGGGGCTCTGCACTGAAGGTGTGGAACCTGCTTGGGGTTCTCTCTCTCTCTTCCTCTCTCTGCCCCTCACCCACTCACACAAGCTCTCCCTCTCTCAAAATAAATAAATAAAACTTAAAAAAAAAAAGAGCTGGGTGGGTGTATGGGTTAAATAAGTGATGAGGATTGGGGCGCCTG
The DNA here is from genome assembly GCF_018350175.1 of Felis catus. Lineage (NCBI taxonomy): Eukaryota > Metazoa > Chordata > Mammalia > Carnivora > Felidae > Felis > Felis catus. Next base: position 38,367,395 of record NC_058386.1, read on the forward strand.
GGTGGCTCAGTCGGTTGGGCGTCCAACTTCAGCTCAGGTCACGATCTCCCGGCTTGTGGGTTCGAGCCCCGCGTCAGGCTCTGTGCTGACAGCTCTGAGCCTGGAGCCTGCTTCGGATTCTGTGTCTCCCTCTCTCTCTGCCCCTCCCCCGCACATGCTCTGTCTCTCTCTGTCTCTCAAAAATAAATAAACATTAAAAAAATTTTTAAATAAGTGATGAGAATTGAAGAGTGCACCTGTGATGAGCACCAGGTGATGCATGGAAGTGTTGAATCACTATATTGTACACCTGAAACTAACAAAACACTGTATGGTAACTAACTAGAATGTAAATAAAAACTTAAGAAAAAATAAGGTGTCACAACTGAGTTTCTTATAAGGGAGATCTAGAAAGGGATTCACACATCCTGATTTTTCAAGAACTGCACGGGAAGCTACATAAGGAACTAGCAGTAGAACTGGAAAAATCCTGTGGAAGGAACAGTCACTAAGCGACTTTCTGTTCACTAGGTCATCAGCTATGTAAGACCCCTGCAAGAGATAGAGCAATTCTTACTGAAATTTCAACAACGCAAGAATCAAAGATCTGGGGAAAGCCAAGGGGAATACTGAGCAAATATAATCCTGGTTCAAATATAATCTCAAGTTCATCCATCCAAGAGACAGGGATAAAACAATTAAAAGGCTCCTAGAATACACAGCAGGCAGTCACCTGACAAATTTCAGCCTACTACCTAGGCAAATAAAGGTGACTAGGGAGTACACGTGAGGACCCATAACATCCTGCGGAATCTCTTTTATAAAACTGTGCACACCGACAATTTCCCCATGCATCCATGAGTGTATCTTTTCTTATTTATTTATTTATTGTAAGAGAGACAGAAAGCGCCAGCAGGGGAGGGGCACACAGAGAGGCGGGGAGAGAGAGAATCCCAAGCGGGCCTTGCACTGTCAGCGCGGAGCCCAATGCGGGGCTGGAACCCATGAACCATGACTTGAGCAGAAACCGAGTCTGGCACTTAAGGGACTCAGCCACCCAGGCCCTCTGCCTCCATTAGTGTTTAAAACTTACGCCCAATTGAAAGATTTTACGTTTCACTTTGGTATAAGCCAAGGGGAGAGGGAGAAAAAGAAGGAAAGAGAGGAAGCCAAAGAGAGATAGCAAAGAAATGCCAGAGGCCTGGGGTCTGCTGTCCCTGATTGAATGTGCCAGCCACAGAAGCAATATCTTAAGCTAGTTAAGAACACATCTGCCTCCCTCCTCAACGTGAAGGATTAATCTTCCTCAATATATCTTCCCTCTGAGGCGTCTCTGGAACTGCTGTGTCACTCTTCTGTTCTGTGGATCCTCTTGGCAAATGGCTTTGAGAGGACATGATGAAAATGCGCTTTGGGTCTTGTTTGAAATGACCTTCACATAGGGCACAGGGGTGGTTCCTTCTGGTTAAGCTTTGCACTCCTGATTTCAGCTCAGGTCATGACCTCACGGTTTGTGGGTCGAGCACCGAGTCGGGCTCTGGGCTGACAGTTTGGAGCCTGCTTGGGATTCTCTCTGTCTCTGTGCCCCTTCCCCATTTGGTCTGTCTCTAGATCTCTCTCTCAAAATAAATTAAAAAACATTAAAAAATTAATAAAAAAAAACATAAGTGACCTTCACATAAACAGAAAGAATAGGCTCCCATCTAAAAGTTCTGACATGAGGGGCAGCGCCTGGGTGGCTCAGTCAGTTAAGCGTCTGACTTTGGCTCAAGTCATGATCTCATGGTTCAAGGGGTTCAAGCCCCGCATAGGGCTCAGCACTGACAGCTCGGAGCCTGAAGCGTACTTAGGATTTTCTTCTCCCTCTCTCTCTCTGCCCCTCCCCTGCTCTCGCTCTCTCTCTCAAAAATAGACACTTAAAAAAATTTTAATAAAAAATAATTTTTTTTTAAATTGCAAATGCATACACCTGGGAGAACTCAATGACAAGTAACTCAAAGAAGCTGTTAGAACTTGGGCTTATACAGCATCTTAACAAAAGAGCAATGCATTTGTAGAGACGTGAAAGGATGAAAGAAAAGGGTTTTAGGCTTCCAGGCACAGTAAACTTGGGGGAAATGAATAGATGGTGAAAATTAATAAAACATAAGGCTATTCGTGCAGGTTCATTGTAACAATGAACCTGATGTAACAATGCCCGCCTGCATTTCTTACTAGTGACAAAGTCACAAGGTACTGCTAATACTACTGTGGTTTGTTATCTACATGCAAATGGAAAGAAATGTTAATCCTAGCTAGAGGTTAGTAAAAAATGCAAATGTAAGGGGGTTTTTTTCCCCCTTTTCAAGATCACAGATCCTCCTGAGTTCTAGGAGTTGACCTCAAGTTAAGAACCCCTAGTCTAGGGGGGCCTGGGTGGCTCTATAAGTTGAGTTTCCAACCTCGGCTCAGGTCCTGATCTCAGGGTACATGGGTTCGAGCCCTGCGTGGGGCTCTGTGCTGACAGCTCAGAGCCTGGAGCCTGCTTCGGATTCTGCGTCTCCCTCTCTCTCTGCCCCTCCTCCACTAACGCTGTATCTCTCTCTCTAAAAAATAAGTATTCAAAAATTTTCAAAATAAATGAACCCTTAGCCTAAAAATGTGAGGTCTTATTGTACAATCCCCCCCCACACACACACACACCAGACATACACACATTGGTCTGTTATTATGTCCTGCGAAAGTCCCCATCACATACCAAACTCCATGCTCAGAGACAAGAGCCAGTCTTTCCAGACCCTTCCCTTCCTCAAATCGTGGAGAAGCCTCAAGAGACCGATACAATGCCTGACACCTCACCTCTGCTACTTGCGGTACCTCTTAATGTCTTTTTTATCTGTAACTCTCTCTGCAAGCCTTGTATCCGATGCCCCCAGGTCAGTTTCATCTTTTACAAAAAAAATGTTATTTCAGGGACACCTCCTTGGCTTAGTTGGCAAACTCTTTTTTCCTTCTCTTAAGTAATCTCTGATCCTGCTCGGAGCTCAAACTCACGACGGGGAGATCAAGAATTGGAGACTGAGCCAGCCAGATCTCAGGAGTATGGGACTCCTGAGCTCGGCATCATGAGTTCAATCCCCACGTTGGGCATAAAACTTACTTAAAGAAAAAAATTTTTTGGCAATAATCATGATTTCAGGTTTTAATTCCCTCCAGGGAAAACTTTAATCTTAAGATATCATAGATATAAACTGGAAGGATTTTCGCAAACACAGGTATTCTGCACTTACAGCAATAGCTGTGAACTCCAAATTTTTTATCCGGAACATGAAGTAATTGAAAATAACGAGGCTGACTCAGGCTCACACCTCCCAATCCAAACTGTTCTGAAGAACCTTCACCCCTATGCAAAGGATCGTTGTGACTGATAACAGAGGTCGGGTCACCTCTTTTCAAACATTCTTTTCCAGTGCAGCAGACTTAGAATGGTATATTTACTGTGCATATACACTGTGATTCCCACCTCGTTTTCACAATACTTTTAAGGGACTCGCTTAAAAATAGAACATACAGGGGCGCATGGCTGGCTTAGTTCATACAGCATGAGACTTTTGATCTCGCAGTTAAGTTTGGGCCCCCACGTTGGGTGTAGAGATTACTTAAAAATAAAATCTTAGGGGCGCCTGGGTGGCGCAGTCGGTTAAGCGTCCGACTTCAGCCAGGTCACGATCTCGCGGTCCGGGAGTTCGAGCCACGAGTCAGGCTCTGGGCTGATGGCTCAGAGCCTGGAGCCTGTTTCCGATTCTGTGTCTCCCTCTCTCTCTGCCCCTCCCCCGTTCATGCTCTGTCTCTCTCTGTCCCAAAAATAAATAAACGTTGAAAAAAAATTAAAAAAAAAATAAAAATAAAAAAAAATAATAAAATCTTAAAAAAAGTAAGAATAAAAACTAAAAATAAAAGTCACCATAGCTCCAAAGTCTTTCTTATCAGTAGGTCTTTTGGATGCAGTTGGCCATTAATCAGCGTCCTGATAAGAGACGCATGACAAACTCATTTGGGATTTTTGAACAAGCTTTTTAAGAAGGGAGTATTTACAGGAATGCCTGGGTGTCTTCAGTCATGGCCCCGAGGTTCGTGAGTTCGAGCCCCATATCGGGGTATTCTCTCTACCCCCCCCCCCACCACTCCCCCACTTGCGCTGGCTCTCTCTCTCAAAATAAGTACATAAACTTAAAAAAAACAAAAAAGGAGTTTTTACAAAGGTATGGGCTGGGTTAAGTACGGGAAGCAACAAGAGATGCCGAAGCACCCAGGGGACTGGCAGGGTGGGAGGCCATAGCTTGACCTGACGGAGCTTGGGGAGGGATCCCAGCTGAGAGCTGGAGCTGTGGGAAAATGGCAGGACAGAGGGAGGGAGGTAACCATGGCCGGGACCTCATCTAAGTGGGGGGCAGGGAGAGATCCTGATGATGATGCAATAAGCACTCTGACCTTTCTCTCCTGCCCTTCAGTCTCTAGCTAACCTCCATCCCCATGGCCCAACCCAACCAGAAGCTAAAAGGCAGGGGTGTTCAGGCCCTGCCTTCCATAGGGGGGGGTCAGAGCAGGGCAAAGAAAAGTGGAAAAAGCAGTGTGGAGGAGGGAAAAGTGGAGAATAGACAGCATTTGCCCTAGGGCCTTTTCAAGTGTTTATACAAAAACAATTTGAGGAAATTGAAGGCAGTTATCTGGTTCATAATTCAAGTCCCTCTTAAGATGATGCTTTTAAGGAAGGTCTTGTTGGCTTGGCTTCCCAGTTCCATATTGATCAAATTGTGTAGATAATTGTTTGTTTACCTTACCTTTTACTTCACCCTTCCTGGTCCCAGTCAGTGGGAAGGCCTGGAGGGGCATTTCTTAAATGAGGCAGATTTGGGCTTAATTGTTAATTCGCTCAAAAGAGAGTACCTCTAGGGTGTTGTTGGGGGTTTTCTTGTTGTTGTTGTTGTTGTTGTTGTTGTTGTTGTTTGGGGGGGAGGGTTTGTTTTGTTTTGTTTTGTAATCATTCCTGTTCAAATTCTGTCTTGAAATATTGAAAGTTACAGGGATGATTTAAAGAACAACCTGGACTTAGGCGAAAGAAAGAGTAAACACATTTATAAATGTCAGATGCGGCCCCTGTAGGGGCTATTGATGCAGACAGCCAGAGCCAGCATTAAAAAAATTATCCAAAGGGCTTCTTGATTCAATATCATTGCTGACCAGAAGTCTGGCAAAGAACTGATGCTGATGTGCTTGGAAAGCCTTAGCTTTCCCTGGTCCCCTGTCACTGCACATAAGAACCTTTAAAGCAGCCAGGGGCTCTCAAGGTCTGAGTACAGAAACTTCTGTTTCAACCACTAAGCAGCGGGGATGATGTAGCTCCCCCCACACCGGCCAACCATCCAGTGCTTCACTCTGAACTTAAGTCACCTGTCACGTATTATTTTTTTTAATGTTTTTTTATTTATTTTTGAGGCAGAGAGAGACAGGGCATGAGCAAGGGAGGGGCAGACAGACAGAAGGAGACACAGAATTTGAAACAGGCTCCAAGCTGTCAGCACAGAGCCCGACGCGGGGCTCGAACCCACAGACTGTGAGATCATGACCTGAGCTCAAGTCAGACGCTCAACCGACTGAGCCATCCAGGCACCCCACCTGTCACGTATTAAGAAGCTCATCCACATACCTTTATATTTCTTCTTGTACCTGGGAGACTCCTCTGAGACTTTAATTCAGTCCAACACATCACACCTCAGTGATAACCATTCCTGGTATCCCCACGATCGGTGTGGCTCCTTCCCACAATGCGGCTATATCTCAAAGTATTACTCTGGTTGTACTCTGGGGTTTTTTTTTCCTGCCCCCCTCTTTACACCCCCTGGTGCACGGAAGACCAATTCCGTTGTTCCAGTCTACATGGCAGGTGAAGTTAAGGTACGTAAAAAACATTCAAAGAAACTTCTAACTTATGTGTCAAAGATTCTTGGAAATGTGTATGCCAGCTTTTCCTCTCTCAGAGATTAGATGAGACAGAGCCTAGGCAAAGTGGGAAAAGATGCACGGTAGAATCTGAAATGGAAGAGGAAAGACAGAAGAGTGGGCGGAATGGATTTTCTGTCACAATAACCAGAGCGCAGAGGAAAAAGGGATCCCCTTTCCCCTATCCCTATCAACTCATAGTTGGTGGACAACTGAGCTTTCAACAATACTGGATATCTGGTGGGTCCCCTTTTCCATTCCACCCTTGACCAAAAGGTGGAGATGGGAGGCGTGAAAGGAAAACCTCAGCCCCTGGGCTAAGGTAGAACAGAACAGAAACAAGGTTATCTTCCTTCAGCAGGGCAACAGGAGACACATATTTTCTGTTCCACGTTCACTTCAAGAACTATGTCAGAAGGATGAAGGTTAGCTGCTTATGACTGAAAACCCCAAATAATAATGATTTAAACAAAAATAAGTATACCACTCATGTAGAAGAGGTTTTAGAAAATGCGTATATACTTTTCCCTCTTATTACTCAGCTGGCCTCCTTCTAGGTCATGGTCCCAGAAGGTAACGTGATTTCTAGCCTTCATGTCTACATTCCAGGTAGCAGGAAGGAAGAAAAAGAGGGAACAATCCCTCCCTTTAAGCAAACTTCCTGGGAGTTTCACATGACATTTCCAATTACATCTACGTAACAGAACTTAGTCACACATAGCTGCAACAAAGGCTTCGAAATTATAGTCTTTATTCTGAGCAGCAAAAACTACGGGTTCTATTCTCTTTTTTTTTTCCGTGCTTAGTTACGGGTTCTATTTCAAAGGAAGAAAGGGAAAACAGATATGGGGAGGAGGGTAACTGTCTCTTCCACATAGATAATCAGAATGATCTTCTTTCATTTTGTTAAAACAAGACCATGGACCCAAGATGGAGTGACATATGCCAAGCCCCCCATCACCAAACTTAAATGCCATTTTCAGCTCTCCCAGAAATGGAGAGCTTTAGTCAGTCAGGAACTACCTAATGAACACTAGTGAAGGAATCTGCCGGACAGATCCCTGCCATATCCCCTAAAGGAAAGTAACCTTGCAACAGACCAATCACCTTTTCTGCCTAGTGCAACTTCCTTCTTCCTGCTCCCTTCTGCCTATAAAAGTCTTTCATGTTGTAAAGCACCTCAGACCTCCTCTCCACTTTCTTTTTTTTTATATATATATATAATTTATGGTCAAGTTAGTTAACATACAGTGCATACTGTGTGCTTTTGGCTTCAGGAGTAGATTCCCATGATTCATCGCTTATATACAATACCCAGTGCTCATCCCAACAAGTGCCCTCCTCAATGCCCATCACCCATTTCCCCACCCCACCTCCCCCATCCCTGACTTTGTTCTCCGTATTTGTCTCTTATGGTTTGCCTCCCTCTCTGTTTGAAACTATTTTTTCCCCTTCCCTTCCCCCATGGTCTTCTGTTAAGTTTCTCAAATTCCACTTAGGAGTGAAAACATAGGATACCTGTCTTTCTCTGACTGACTTATTCACTTAGCATAACACACTCCAGTTCCATCCACGTTGTTGCAAATGGCAAGATTTCATTCTTTCTCATTGCCAAGTAGTATTCCATTGTGTATATAAACCACAATTTCTTTATCCATTCATCAGTTGATGGACATTTGGGCTCTTTCCATAATTTGGCTACTGTTGATAGCACTGCCATTAACATTCGGGGTACATTCTTCTCAGAGCTAGAACAAACAATCCTAAAATTTGTATGGAACCATACAAATGCATCACAGTCCCGGACCTTAGCCTGTACTACAAAACTGTAATCATCAAGACAGTATGGTACTGGCACAAAAACAGACACGAAGACCAAAGAAATAGAATAGAGAACCCAGAACTGGACCCACAAATGTATGGCCAACTCATCTTTGAGAAAGCAGGAAAGAGTATCCAATGGAAAAAAGACAGTCTCTTGAGCAAATGGTGCTGGGAGAACTGGACAGCGACATGCAGAAAAACGAAATTGGACCACTTTCTTACACCATATACAAAAATAAATTCAAAAAGGATGAAAGGCCTAAATGTGAGACAGGAAACCATCAAAACCCTACAGGAGAAAACAGCAACAACCACTTTGGCCTCAGCCACAGCAACTCCTTACTCGTCACATCTCTGAAGGCAAGAGAAATAAAAGCAAAAATGAACTATTGGGACCTCATCAAGATAAAAAGCTTCTGCACAGCAAAGGAAACAATCAACAAAATTAAAAGGCAACTGATGGTTTGGAAGAAGATATTTGCAAATGACATCTCGGATAAAGGACTAGTATCCAAAATCTGTAAAGAACTTGCCTGAATCTATAAAGAACACACACCTGAAAAACAAATAATCCCATGAAGAAATGGACAGAAGACATGAATAGACACTTTTCCAAAGACAGCCAGGTAGCCAACAGGCCCATGAAAAGGTGATCAATGTCACTCATCATCAGGAAAGTACAAATCAAAAGCACAATAAGATACCACCTCACACTGATCAGAGTGGCTAAAATTAACAACTAAGGAAACAACATGTTGGCAAGGACGAGGAGAAATGGGAACCCTCTTGTTCTGTTGGTGGGAATGCCAACTGGTGCAGCCGCTCTGGAAAACAGTGTGGAGGTCCTTCAAAAAATTAAAAATAACCCAGCAATAGCGCTCCTCTCCACTTTCTAGATGGGTTTAGTCCTTTCAGTGTGAGCCTCAGTTTTGAGGACAGCAACTTCAGAAGGTAAAAGAATAGTAGTAAGATTATTTACGTGTTGCCCATTTTTGTTAGGGATCCCAGAGGCCATACAACATTTTAGGATAATACCCCGAATTACAGTGATGACATTCCACCAGGACATATCAAATTGCTAAGAATTTCATACAATTTCTAGAACACTTATATACCTATACAAATACAGCACAAGGCTTAGTTACTAATTCTATTTTGACAACGCTTCCGGTGTAATTTAACATACCAAATAAGCCTAATTAACAAATCCATTGAAATGTTGCTGGAACCACCTGGAAAAATGCCACAGTTTCTTTCAGGTCAAAAAGACTTTATTTAGAATTGGCCTCAGGAAGAGGCACCTGGCCGGCTCAGTTGGTAGAGCATGTGAATCTGGGTTGCCAGGTCAGGAGCCCAAGCCCCAACTTGAGCATAGAGCATACTTAAAAAAAAAAAAAAAAAAAAAAAAAAGGAAAGGAAAGGAAAGGAAAGGAAAGGAAAGGAAAGGAAAGGAATTTGCCTTAGGAACACATATCAAGAAAAGGTTTTAAAGCAGTTGTCTAAATGGGATCACACATTATTATAAAACTTAATAATTATATATTAACAAAACTTCCCTGTCTTAATATTAAGACTCGGTTTCCTAAGTATTCAAAGACCTGATAAGGAGAGCAAATACAGGAAATTTTTTTTAATGTTTTATTTATTTTTGAGAGAGAGAAAGAGAGACAAAGCGCAAGTGGGGAAGGGAAGGGGCAAAGAGAGAAGGAGACACAGAATCGGAAGCAGGCTCCAGGCTCTAAGCTGTCAGCACAGAGCCCGACACAGGGCTCAAACCCACGAGCCGCCATGAGCTATCAGCGCAGAGCCTGACAAGGGGCTTGAACCCATGAGCCGCCATATCATGACCTGAGCTGAAGTCGGATGCTTAAGCAACTGGGCCACCCAGGCGCCCCGGAAGATAAAATGCGGACTCTTTTGATTTCTGGGTAGATTACTTTAAAAGTAAAGGAACTTTCACCATCGGTTATCAAAAGTAGACCAACGGTCAAAAAAATGATCCTTTAAACAGAGAAGACCAAATTCTAATTTTGCAACAGCTTACTTTCGCAGCCAGGGCAGAGTGGTGCAAGAGGACTGGCTCCGGGGATCCCAAACAGATCAGGTTTAGCCTCTCGCTGCTGACAAAACCCAAAGGCAGAGAAACCGAGTGGAGGTGAAACAAGAAAGGAATTTATTTCAGTGGGACCAACGCCGGGCAGACAGCAGACTAAGTGTCTCAAATACTGTCTCCAAAGTGCTGAAACTTCTCAGTTTATAGAAGGAAAAAGTAGGACAAAGGTCGGGGGGTACAGGCAGGTGGGCAGCAAAGGTCAGATCAACACTGTCAAGAGCGGGCTCTTGATGGCTCAGGGCAGTCTGCATGGCTTAAGGGGGTAGTTTCGGTTCCCAGCAGGGGGTACTTTGCCCAAAGAGTCTTTTGCCTGAATTAAGTGATAAGGGGAAAGAACTTAACAAAAAAGCTTGAGGTCCAAATGCAGGTAGTTGAGGTTCTCTTTCACTTTTGATATTAAAATATATTCATTTCAGGGTGTCTGGGTAAGTCAGTCGGTTGAGTGTCTGACTTTGGCTCAGGTCATGATCTCACGGTTTCTGAGAGACAGAGCATGAGCAGGGGAAGGGCAGAGAGGGAGGGAGACACAGAATCCAAAGCAGGCTCCAGGCTCTGAGCTGTCAGCACAGAGCCCAGTGCGGAGCTTGAACTCAGCAACTGTGAGATCATGACCTGAGCTGAAGTCCGATGCTTAACGGACTGAGCCATCCAGGCGCCCCTCAACAATAAATAAATGTTAAAAAATTTTTTAAACAAATAAACATTAAAATATATGTGTGTATATATATATATATATATATATACACACACACACACACATATATATTCATTTCAACCTTAGTCCTGAGCACATAAAATTCCTTTCCAAAGATTACTTTTTCACACTTTCTTCTTCCTCAAAAAATTGTATCTCCATTCCTTATACTTCTTTTACCAGAAATACATGTTACTTCCTTTGCATATGAAGATTTTTCCCTTATTTCTAGTAGCTTTAATTTAATTAGAATTCTAACCCCTTAGAAACCTTAATTTCTAGTGAAAACTAAGAAGTAAACAATTAGGAATGGTATTAGCATTCGGTGGCTTGACAGACTTATAAATACTTTTTATAATTTCTAGAAGCATATGCTTTCTCATGGTAAATGCCATAGCACGGCACAAACCATGTTTGCTAATAGACACAAAAATCTTTAGCTTCCCTGTAATAAACTAAAAGTGGATAAACTTATGTTCAGTAATTAAATTTTCAGTATTTAATATCTTGTTTGGAAATGATCCAAATATTCAATAAATTTCCATCGTTTAATTTAACTTAGCAAACCTCTTAAATTTCAAGATACCAAAGAGATTTAGGAAGTTCTTTTTAAGTACACATCCCATAAAATATAACTATCCCTAAAAATTTTATCTATAAGCCCTTATTCCACTTACATCTAAATCATTTGCTTCCGATAATTATGTTTATATTACCCACGAAACATCATGAGATATCAGACAAAACAGTCATCATTCTAAGTTCTTTTTGCTGACAAATTTTCTGACAGAGACAACATGAATTTGACTAGTAAAAAGACATGCCTACTTTAATTAAATCTACACACTTAAACTAGCTTTTATTTATCAAAGATCATCCCCAGATCATGTGAACTTGAAAAACATTCAGGTTAATTTCTTTTTTTTTTTAAGATTACTTACTTATTTTAATTTTTGTAATGTTTATTTATCTTTTGACAGAGAGAAACAGAGCGTGAGCGGGGCAGGGACAGAGAGGGAGACACAATCTGAAGCAGGCTCCAGGCTCTGAGCTGTCAGCACAAGCCTGACAAAGGGCTCGAACTCACAAACCGTGGGATCATGACCTGAGTCAAAGTCAGACGCTTAACCAACTGAGCCAACTGAGCCACCCAGGTGCCCCAGTTTGTTTATTTCTGAGAGAGAGGTGGGGGGGTGGAGGGCGCTGAGAGAAGAGAGAGAGAATCCCAAGCAGGATCCACGCTGTCAGCGCAGAGCCCCACGCAGGGCTCGATCCCAGTAAGTGTGAGATCATGACCTGAGCCAAAATCAAGAGTCGGATGGGTTAGTTTCTTCATGAAAGTTTTAGAATGTCCAAAACTTACAAATGCTGGCTTTTCAAACCAACTGAGTAGGGTTCTTTAACAAATTATATTTAGCTATACCATCCAGAGATAGAAAAATACATCATATTAAAACATGTATGTGGTAAACACACACACACACACACACACACACACACACACACACACAAATGCAAAGATCTAATAGCTCTTGTTTTTACCAGTATTTGTGGAGAGGACACTATAGGCCTAATTTCCAAATACCTGCCTCTTTTTTTTTTTTTCCTTCTGAGAAACTTCTCCCTAAAGCTTACATTTCAAAGAATGGCTCCTGCTCCTTGAGAAGATGAGGACAGACAGTTTGTATCACAAAGACACAGATTAAGTAAGTGCGGGTCAATTCTGTTTCCAAAGTCCTGCCTTTTTCAAGCATTTTCAGAATAGGGAGGTTTGGGGAAACTGGCAAAAGGGTAAGTGAAGTTTTGAACTTCTGGAGCCACACCGTTGACCCTACAGAGAGTCACTGGCAGGACAGGATAGTTGTGTCCATTTCCCCAAAGAATTGGCTCATAACTTTTGCTTTAGGTACCTTTTATCTCTTTAATTAGCCTTTTGCAATGAATCACTCAATGAAGCTATTTTGGAATTTCAAAAGCCGTTGTAGGCTTCTGCATACTAGTTAAAATAGGTTTAAAAAATATTATCCTGTTTGTTTCATTTGGGAGCCCGTGTTTTTAAGTGCACTTTTTATTTTATTTTTTCATGCTTATTTATTTATTTTTGAGAGCTAGACAGAGCATGAGTGGGGAAGGGACAGAGAGAGAGACACCCAGAACTTGAAGCCGGTTCCAGGCTCCACGCTGTCAGCCCAGCGCTTGAAGCTGGACTAGAACTCAGGAAACGCGAGATCCTGACCTGAGTCTAAATCAGATGCTCAACTGACTGAGCCACCTAGGCGCTCCTTAAGTGCACTTTTTAAATGATTTTATCTATTTGGAACATTCCTCATAATGACCCTTGTAATTTCCAGCCGTTTTTGGTAAAATTTTGCCAGCTTGGTAAATCTCCGCAACTTCCAGGACTATAGTTCTTATATATAAAAATAAGCAAGTAAAAAATTAAAAATTACAAAGTAAAATAAAATAAGCAGGTATGCTGGAAGGTCGCATTTCCTTTGGCTAGGCCTCTGGTTTCCTAAAGCCACAGTAATAATCGGGGGGGGGGGGGGGGCAGGAAGGGCTGAAAGAATGAGGTTGCAAAGAACGAGGGTTGCAGCTGCCCCCACAGTTTCCAGGGGCAATCTGGGGACTGTAGAGAGAAAACTAGTCTTTACTGGCCTGAGCTAGAAGGAAAGCCATCTTAGGTTTCCTTCTAGGTCGGCATGATTGTCTGTAAACTTGGTGTAAACCAGAGCCTGATGCGCACCTGCTTTGTGAATGCGTTGCCTAAAGGGAAACCATCTTGTCCTTGAGACACCGATCAGTGCTCCTACCCCCTGCATTCCTTGATGTGAAACTCCGTGACTCCTGTCTGTACGCTAATCTATAATCCTCTGGCTTTTTTACAAAATGTGAAAAAGCATATAAGCTCGTAAAAACGGTTCATTCTCCAGAATACCTTCTTCCCGGGCAGCTGGACTCGAATAACACTCAAACACAACTCCCTTACATGTAACGATTCTAAAAGCTTTGTTCATACTGTGTCCACGGGACAAACCAAAGGGCTGGGGTTTCTTTCTGGCTCCCGAGATACCCACTTAGCAATGGCCTTTATCTACACAAAGCAAGACAGACAAACACGTACACCTCCATGTATCAGCAGTTAACTAAGAGGTGTTACTGCCTCCCGGCCACAAGAAGGCCCTCTATGCACCACCACCAATCCCGAGGAATCTTGGATTGGGGAAAAGGGCTTGGACCCGCAAACCCCGAGGAACCGGGACTGCAGGCCAATTCCAAACAAATGGAGAACCGCAGACTATACTGTCAGCAGTTCCCAACGTGGAATCCAGAGACGGGGCTAGGGCATGGGGTTTCCCACCCGGGGAATTGCAGTCTGAAAAGCCAGAGGCATGGCTCCACGCAGACCCACCCGTCTGCCAGCCAGGTTGGGCGCGGGGGCATTACTGCCGGCTCAGCTCGGCTCCTGGGCAGGACCATCTGCCAGGTCAAGCTGACCTGCCCTTTTAAGGAAAGCCAATTAAATCGGGAGCTTGAACGCAATACAAGACCTAAGCTCAACCGAGGGGAACTTACCAGAGCCCTTGAAACGGCCAGAAAGACAGTGAACTCAAGAGTTTTCGGGGGCACCACGCCCGTCTCTTGTTGTTCCCGAATGCCAGTGGAGGTTAGCTTCTAATTGCCGTTGCTGACCCCAAATTCACTGGAAAACAAAATTCAACCAAGTAAACTTGGAACATTTCCTTGGCTTTCTTAAGCGTTTCGTGAATCTGGCAGCAGTCCACCTAGCAAGTGGAGGAATTATACAAAATGGAAGCCTCTTACGGGAAGAAGGGTCGGGCAAAAAAGTTATTAACAAAAGAGAAGAAAGGGTTATTTCAGGACAGGACCTCTTTTGCCGGGGGGGAAGGGACCAGCAGGGTTTTTTACCATGCAGATTACCTTCCTAGTGCCAATCAGAGAATTTCAGATCGACTGTTACAAGGTCGCATTCCTGAGAGAGTTGAAGCTGTAATTAAGTCTTGGTATGCCGTCGTTGGGGGCAAATGGCTCCATTTTGACCTTTGTTGTTGCTGTTGTAACAAATGAACAGAGAACATACCAGCAAAAATTCATGTAGAGAGAGAATTCAGGCCAAAAAGCAGCATAGTAAAAAAATTATGAAACATTGGGTCGCTCTTGCTGATGCATATAATGTGTGTGTGTGTTGGGAGAGCTGGGGAGGTCGAGAGCCATACCGGGAAATTGATAACGGCAATGCAATTAACTAGATTCCAGCTCTTACTTGCATTTTACCAAATAACAATATTTTATAAGTTGAAGTGTCGGCATTTCAACAGTGATATGTATATAAATGAAGTATAATCGCTAGTGGCTTATATGGACTATTATTCAGAGATAACTTTGGTGATGCTGGTGAGCGTGGTAAGTACATTTCCTGGTTTTGATAATGTATTGTGGTTTTGTAAGATGTTACTGTTGGGAGAAGCTATGTACATGAACGGTAACATAGGACCTTTCTCTACGGTTCTTGCAACTGTCTGTGAGTCTGTAATTATTTCAAAATAAAACCTTAAAATTTTTTTATTGTTTCAGTGATGATCCTATATATTTTGTCTTACACAATTGAGACCACTTGCCACTGAAATTTTTATCATGCTTTTTTCCTTCCATCTTGTAGCGTAATAATTTTCTCATGCCATGAAAAAATCCCTTGCAAACATAATTTTTGAAGGCTGCATGATGTCCAACGGCATATTTGTAACATATTCCTATCCATTGCCTTATTGTTGCCCTGTTCAGTTGTTCTGAGCTGTAGGGATTCATTTTTGCAAGGGGTTATTATAAAAATGATTGAACTACAGACTTTATACAGAAATCTTTCGTCTGGGTTTATATTTTTATGAATGAGTCGCAGAAATAGAACACTTCAATCAGTAGGAGTGAATATTATGAAGGCTTCTGATACGCATCACCAAATTGTTTTTCTACTACGTTTGTACCAATCCACTTTCCCAAGAGTTCGGTGTGAGAGAACCTTTTGTCACCAGCTACACCCCAAGACCTGACCTCTACTGCTCAGCTGCTTGTACCCACAGACCTTTGTCCCCCATTTTTCCTTTAAGCCCTTCTTTCCAGCTTCTCTCTTAACTCAGGCGAATAGTGGGCACATAGCATCCCATGATGGACAATACTACCCCTCAAGTGATAATGCCTGCCTGTAGAACCAGCTCTGCTGGCCCAAAGCACCCTGACTAGTTTGAGCTAAACCCACGCAGTGACTGACAGTTACCTTTAACCCATTATAATACTAAATCTCCCCCAAGAAGGCGCACAAGCCTCATTTACATTGTATACAATATATGGGTAGGCATGTTTCCTTAAGGCGCATGCGCAACCTTATGCCCTCCTGTGCTAAAGATGACAAAGCTCCACTTTCTAACCTTAACCCTAAATAAAAGGAACCCATTCACCCTTGCTCAGAGAGGCAAGGCTTTGGAAGTTATTCCCCATGATGCAAATAAAGTTTCTTTTGTGCAACAACTCCACCGATCTGCAACTCACCAAGGAGCAGACTCCTGTCCCCGTGGTTACCCTTTCTCACATTCAAATTGCCATTTCTGAAAGAACACATCAAGAAACACTTCAGACAGCAGATTCCTGGAGAATTTGCTAACCTTCAATTCTAGAAGACGCCACTCGGTCACATCTCAAAATGTTGGTTTTGCCAGCTAAGACCGTTTATAGTGGATGAGTGGCAAACAGTCAGACACTGAGGTTGTTAGCAAGTTAAAATATATTTATTAAAAGAGCTACAAAGGGCGCCTGGCTGGCTCAGTCGGTAGAGCATGTGACTCTTGATCTTGGGGTTGTAAATTTGAGGACCACATCGGTGTAGGGATTACTTAAAAATAAAATATTTTTAAAAAGTCATTTGATCCTTATCATGACTTTATTAAAAAACAATTTAAAAATAAAAGGGCCATAAATTTTTACACCTCAAACTAAGGTGGCATTGTGTGTTAACTGTACTTCGAGGAAAAAAAAAAAAGCCAGGAGCACCTGGGTGGCTCAGTCTGTTAAGCATCTGACTCTGGGTTTCAGCTCAGGTCATGGTCTCACAGTTCGTGAGTTTGAGCCCTGCATCAGGTTCCGCACTGAGCCTGCTTGGGATTCTCTCCTTCTGTCTCTGTCCCTCCCCTGCTTGCTCTCTCTGTGTCTCAAGATAAATATATACACTTAAAAAAAGTTTTTATTAAAAAAAAGCGCCCTAAATTCTGACTACTAGGCCTGAAAATTACTAAGCCTGAAAATTACTAGCTGATGTTTTGTTGTGAAAAACAAGGTATCTGATTCATAGTATTGCTTTCATTAAAAGGCTACCAGTGCTGAATACTTTCCAGTTACCCCTCTAGATCTACTTAACCTCTCTTGCACACAGCTTTCTGCCATGAAAGTCTGTCTTCTATGGACAGTAACGGACTCCCATGTGCTCTGGCTTCTTGTTGAGTTCATCCAATGGGGAGATAACAGGGAAAAGGGAAAGTTTGGGGTACTTAACCCATTGTTTCTTCCCTGTAAGCTCTACAGGGATTACTTGTGTCTCTCAACCAGCGCTCACTGCTCCTCTTGAGGTAGTCCTTTACGTATGGCTTTATCTTTCCAGACTCCAAGTCTTTCTGGCCCTTCCCAGTTCAGCATATATTCTGGTTACTAACCTTTCTTCAAATTATCCTAATTTGGGTGCCTCCTCTATCCGGCTGGGGCCCTCCTTGAAAGAGTTGGCTAGCTCTGGTGGTTTGAGGGAGTGGGGGCACCCTCTTACCTTCGAACAGGTCAGCTACTTTTATCCTTCTAAACTGAAAGTCAGATCATTTTACTCTCTTCCTCAAAACTTTGAATGGTTTCCCACCACTCAGAAAAAATTAATCCAAAATCCTTAGCCTAGGGGCACCTGAGTGGCTCAGTCAGTTAAGCATCCAACTTCAGCTCAGGTCACGATCTCACAGTTTGTGAGTTTGAGCCCCCCGTCGGGTTTCAGCACAGATCCTCTGTCCCTCTCTTTCTCTGCCTCCTCCCCCACTCATGCTCTTGCTCTCTTTCAAAAATAAATAGGAGCTCCTGGGTGGCTCAGTTGGTTAAGCCCCCAACTTCAGCTCAGATCATGATCTAGCAGTTCGTGGGTTTAAGCCCCATATAGGGCTGTCCCCTGTCAGCATGGAGTCCGCTTCGGATCCTCTGTGTCCCTCTCTCTGCCCCCTCCCCAGCTTACATGCAGGCTCTTTCTATATATATCAAAAATAAAATAAAATAAAATAAAATAAAATAAAATAAAATAAAATAAAATAAACAAACGTAAACAAAATAAAATAAGATAAAATAAAATATAAGTTTTAAAAAAGTTCTTAACATAGTCTACAAGGGCCTATAACATCTGTCCACTCCTGAACCACACTCATCTCCCACTATTCCCCGCATCACTCACTCCACACCACCATTGCCCGTCTCCTCGCTGTTCCTCAAACAAATGAAGCATATTTCTAGATTGAGGTACTAGCTGTTCTTTTGCCTGGCATGCTCTTCCCCAGATATCTCCTTGGCTCTGCCCCTCAATGTGTTGACATGGATACACCAGTGTCACCAGACTGAAGAAGCCTTCTCTGCTCACCTTGTACAAAATGTTAATCCCTACCCTACAGTTCTTCCCCTTGCTCTGCTTGATTTTTCTTCAAAGCACTTTTACCACCTGACATGCTATATAGTTATTTATTTATTTATTTATTGTTTCCTCTTCTTTACCTGTCTTCTCCAACCCCATTAGACTCTAAGCCCTATGAGGGTAGGGACGCCTGGGTGGCCCAGTTGGTTAAGCCTCTGACTTCAGTTCAGGTCAGGATCTTGAGAGGTCTGTGAGTTGAAGCCCTGCACTGGGCTCTGTGCTGACATCTCTTAGCCCGGAGCCTGCTTCAGATTCTGTGTCTCCCTCTCTGTCTGCCCATCTGCTGCCCCCCCCCAAAAATAAACAGTAAAAAATAAAAATGAGCTCTATGTGCGCAGAGACATTATCGGTTCTGCCCCCTGATATATCCATAACATCAAGAACAGTGCCTAGCACATAATGAGTGCTTGATAATTATTTCTTAAATGACTCAATGAAAAAAAAATAGCTGTGATTACCCCCTGAATGAAATATACATCATTATTTTTAATGGTTATAATCATACATTTTATGGGTAAGCCAAAATGTATGTAACAAATCTCCTTTATTTGTTCCTCTCAATGTAGCACTTGTATTAACAATGAACGTGCTTATAGGTAAATCTCTTATAATTATTTCCTCAGGATAATTCCCTCAAGTAGAATTACTAAGTGAAAGACTATCCGTATTTTTAAGGTTTTTAATACGTATTGCCTTCAAATAGACTACTGAGATTCCTACTTCTATCAGCAATATGGGGACGCTTTTTTTCCCATAATCCCAGCTCATGGCACTATTTCTTCCTTTGTCCAGTTTATTGGTTTTAAGGTTTTTATTACGTTTTTAAAAAGTGATCTCCCCAACAAACATGGGGCTCAAACTCACAATCCTGAGATCAAGAATCTCATGCTCTCCCGACTGAGCCAGCCAGGCACCTTCATTTGTCTACTTTAGACACTGTCTATTGACTTGCTTGTATTTTAGGTGAGGATTTCATTCAGTTACACCGCTCCCACATTCTCTCCTCACTCCCATTTTTGGTTGTTGGCTCATTAATTTACTTCCTCCATTATATCTTTCAATAATATATTTAACTCCTTATTTCAGTTTCTACCAATTTTTTACAGTATCTTTGGACACTTGGTAAGTATTGTGACCCTTCTACATTTTTCTCTACTGCTTCCTCCTCATCATCCGTCAGCTGTTCCTTTATTTTTTATTGTCAAGATTGATAACATTTGTATTGTTCTCTGCAACCATAACTAAGTATTCTAAAAGTAGAAGAATCAATAAAATATTTCTATAATAACAAGTCAATTGTAGAGCTGACTTATGTGGCATAATTATATAGTTTCCTTCTTTCTGGTTCTATGGTCATGATCTTCATGCTAAGCAAAGAAGAATTTTCCTACTGTCAAGATCAAATGTATTTGCTTTCCTTAAAAAAAATGTTTTTAACGTATATTCATTTTTGAGAGACTGAGAGAACAGAGCATGAGCGGGGTAGGGGCAGAGAAAGAGAGGGAGACAGAATCTGAAGCAGGCTCCAGGCTCTGAGCTGTCAGCACAGAGCCCAACAAGGGGCTCGAACTTACTGACCATGAGATCATGACCTGAGCCGAAGTCAGACACTTAACCGACTGAGCCATACAGGTGTCCCTGGATTTGCTTTACTCAAATGCAACAAATTGCTCAATAATGCCGTGTTTTTCTTTGTTTCTGCCTTTAATTGAGAGGATAATAATAGGCTTTCTTTTTTAAATTATTTTATTTTATTTTAAAGTTTATTTATTGAGAGAGAGAGAGAGACAGAGGCTGAGACAGAGAGAGAGGGAAAGAAAGAGAATCCCAAGCAGGCTCTATGCTGATAGCTCGGAGCTTTACCTGGGGCTTGATCTCATGAACTGTGAGATAATGACCTGAGTCGAAATCAAGAGTCAGACACTTAACATACTGACTCACAGATATGCCCCTTATTTTATTTTATTTTATTTTATTTTATTTTATTTTATTTTATTTGAGAGAAAGAGACAGACCACAATGGGGAAGAGGGGCAGAGGCAGAAAGAGAGAGGATCTTAAGCAGGCACCATGCTCAGCAGGAAGCCCTGATGTGGGGCTCAATCCCATGACCCTGGGATCATAACCTGAGCCAAAATCAAGAGCCAGACACTCAACTGATGAGCCAGCCGGGTACCCCAATATTAGGTATTCTTTATGTACTTCTAATGCATTCCAATTCACTTGTTCTATATCTCATTTGGAATCCACTGTAGTCCTAATGCCTACTCAATCCTAACTTGGTCTGTTTGCTTTCTGGATGGCCAACCTGTGGTCCCTGATATTTTACTGGATTTCCAGTTAGGTCCTTGCCATGGGATAGCCCTCTTTCTCAGTTTTCAGCCTTATTTTTCTGGAATGCATACTAAAAAAATATATACTTTCAGAAAGAGAGGTAATAAGCTTTCTTTTTTGCTTATTTAATGAATTTCCTTTGCCTTCATAATGCTTAATAACTTCCCTTGGTAAAGAATTTTTGGCTCAAAATAATTTTTCCTTTGAACTCTTTTCTCCCCAACACAATATTTTTCAAACCTACAGAAAATTTAAAAGCATATTTTCATCAACACTAATACACCCTTCACTAGATTCACCAATTGTTGTGCATATTACCACACTTTCACACGTTTTCAGTATTTGGGGTTTTTTTCTCAATTATTTGAAAACAAGTTGAAACACTCATGATATTCACCTAAAAGTAAGAACGTTCTCCTGCAAAACCACAGTACCATTATCACATCCAGTATGATTAACACTAATGAGTAACATCATCAAATATATAGTTCATTGAATCTTCTCAATTGTCACAAGGTCTATAGATTTTTTCATTTTCCAATCCAGAATCCAATCAGGTTTCTCACAGTGTTTGGTCTTTATGTCTTTTTATTCTCTTCATCTTGAAAGTGCACTTGCCTTTTCTTTCTTTCTTTTTTTTTTTTTTTTTAATGTTTATGTATTTTTGAGAGAGAGAGAGAGAGAGAGAGAGCATGCTGGGGAGGGGCAGAGAGCGAAGGAGACATATAATGAGAAGCAGGCTCCAGGCTGTGAGCTGTCAGCAGAGAGCCTGACACAGGGCTTGAACTCACGAACTGTGACATCATGACCTGAGCCGAAGTCAGATGCTCAACTGAATGAGCCACCCAGGTGCCCCACCTTTTAATTTCTTTCCAACATTGTCATTTTTTTTTTTTAAAGGATCCAGGCCAGCTGTTTTGTAAAATGTCCTGTATCTGGATTTGTGTGATTTTTGCCTCATGATTGGATTCAAGTTAGGCATTTTTAGTAAGAATATTGCACATGTGAGATTGTGTATGTAACTACATCACATCAAAGGACATTTTATATTAGATCCTTTTTTTAAGTAAGCTCTATACCCAACATGGGGCTCGAACTCACATCCCCAAGTTCAAGAGTCACATGCTCTTCTGATTGAGCCAGCCAGCGCCTTTGTATTAGACCATTGATAATTGGTGATCTTAAGTTTGGTCATTTGGTTAAAGTGATAAAACGACTGGATGTCTTAACTGCAAAGGAATGTTTTTCCTTTAGAATTAATAAAATTATCTGTGGAGTAATACTTGGAGACCACGTGAGTAACCAGTTTCCTAATAATCTTTCACTCAAGGTTTTTAGCATCTCCTGAGATCCTTGCTTGAACCAATTACTGTAAGAGTTGAAATGGTGTGTTTTAACAATAAATATTCTATATTTACTGCCTGATAGTTTCTGTAAAGAATAACTTTCCTTTTTTAAGCTCCTTTCTCCCAATATTTTGTTAATTTATATTGTCATAACACAGTGGCCTAATGCATTTTCATTAATCTTTTCCATAATTCTTTTGATGCTCTCATGGCTCCAGTTTGATTAAGCAACATTATTTACAGCAAACATGGGTGCCCTCTGGTTGGTAAAGAGCATCTAGACGGGTAGAAACTATAAATCAACTATAGACACGTGATGCAAATACCATCATTCTGGGCTTCTCTAGGTGTGGTGACTGTCACTGTTGGGTATGTCCTAGATGAGGGACCCTGGATACTGTGACTATGAATAAGTTATTGGCTCCTTTGGGGCATATGGCTGCTACTCCAAGCTAGGTTCCATATTGCCTGATGTGACACTTCTTCCCTTGTCCCTGAACAACCACTTGGGGGACCGACTGTCTGCTATCTGGACTGATCTGTCTGCTACTGCACGGTGTCCCGTGGAAGAACATTCTGCACTGCTGTCAATCTGTACCTCTCTGAGCAGACGGATGCCAAATGTGGCCCATGGTAGTTTTAGGAGTCTGAAGGTTTAGTTGAGCCCATGAAAATCCATAATGGGAATTGTACTATTTTCAAACAAAAAACTCAGAAATCTCACTCCCATCCCTATCCCCTCCATTACATCATCATACATTTCTCCATTTTTTTTGTTTTTTTTATATATATATAGCTATATAGCATTCCTTTTTTGTTTTGTTTATTTATTTTTCAGAGAGAGAGACTAAACAGACAGACAGACAGAGCACGAGCAGGGGAGGGGCAGAGAGAGGGAGACACAGAATCCGAAACAGGCTCCAGGCTCTGAGCTGTCATCACAGAGCCAGACGCGGGTCTCGAAGTCACAAACCGCGAAATCATGACCTGAGCCAAAGTTGGATGCTTAACGAACTGAGCCACCCAGGCGCCCTTGTTTCTCCATTTATGATTTATCTTACCTATGTTTTCCTTTGCAAATAAAGGTACATATCTTTCTTACATGAATGTACTAACACACACACATATAATATATACATATATATATACACCAGACACACACACATATATATCATATATAAAGATATATATCTTGAAAATCACTCATATCTTTTTTTTAATGGCTGCATAGTGTTTCACTTCTATGACCTGTCCACTATGTAGACATAATCAAAGATTATGCAACCAGTTTCCCATCGATGGGCATGGAAATTGTTTTGAATTAATTGTTCTATTAAATATAAGTTCAATTGATTAACAAAGAGATAAAGAAGATGTGGTGTATATACAGTGGAATATTATGTGG
Source organism: Felis catus (assembly GCF_018350175.1). Lineage (NCBI taxonomy): Eukaryota > Metazoa > Chordata > Mammalia > Carnivora > Felidae > Felis > Felis catus. The sequence goes on from NC_058386.1 coordinate 38,390,788, forward strand.
TGATAAAAAAAGACTGAAATCTTGCCATCTGCAACAAGGTGGATGGAACTAGAGTGTATTATGCTGAGCAAAATAGGTCAGAGAAAGACAAATATCACATGATTTCGCTAATATGTGGAATTTAAGAAACAAAACAGATGAACATAGGGGGAAGGAAGGAAAAATAAGATTAAGAACAGAGAGGGAGGCAAACCATAAGGAACTCTTAAATACAGAGAACAAACTGGGGATTGCTGGAGGGGTGTTGGGTAGGGGGATGGGTTAAAAGGGTGAATGGCATTAAGGAGGGCACTTGTTGGGATGAGCACTGGGTGTTATATGTAAGTGATGAATCGCTGAATTCTATTCCTGAAATCATTATTACACTATATGTTATATTACACTATATGTTAACTAACTTGAGTTTAAAAGTAAATAATAAATAAATAAATAAATAAATAAATAAATAAATAAATAGTAAAAATAAGTTCAAGGGGCGTCTGGGTGGCTCAGTCAATTGAACATCCCATCTTGATTTCAGTTCGGGTCATGACTGAGCCTGGCATCAGACTCCCGGTTGAGTGTGGCGCTTGCTTAAGATTTTCTCTCTCTCCTCTGCTCCTCTCCCCAGCTCGTGCTCTCTCTCTCTCTCTCCAAAATGAATTTAAAAAATAAACAATAAAAAAAAAATAAGTTCACAATAAATAGCACTGTGAATGTTTGACCTGTTTGTGGAGGTGTATCATTAGAATAAATTCCTGGAGGCAGGAATGCGGGGTCAAAGGTTGAATGCATAGGTGACTTTGTTAGCTATTACCACATTCCTCTCCACAAAGGTCGGTCGTACCATTGTGTGCTTGAGCTAGCAATGAATGAGAGCACCATGTGTGTCTGCCAAGAAGAGCATTGTCACAATCAGTAGATATCCTCAGAAAATGCATAAAACTAGATCTCTGTGGCACAAAATTAGGACGTCATAAGGAGAAAATACAGCCAGATATACATGGCATCAATGAAAAGTGAGTCGCATACAAGAAAAATTTAAAATTAGGGGCACCTGGGTGGCTCAGTCGCTTAGGCAACTGATTTTAGCTCAAGTCATAAAAGCATGGCTCGTGGGTTTGAGCCCTGCATTGGGCTCTGTGCTGCCCGCTTGGGATTCCCTGTCTCCCTCTCTCTCTGCCCCTCCTTGACTCACACTTTCTCTCTCTCTCAAAAATAAAATAAATAAACATTAAAAAAAATTTTAAGTTAAAAGGGGTGCCTGGGTGGCTCAGTCGGTTAAGCGTCCAACTTCGGCTCAGGTCACAATCTTGTGGCTCATGGGTTCAGGCCCCACGTTGGGCTCTGTGCTGATAGCTTGGAGCCTGGAGCCTGCTTCAGAATCTGTGACTCCCCCTCTCTCTCTGTCCCCTCCCCAGCTCATGCTCTGTCTCTGTCTCTCAAAAACTAAATAAACGTTAAAAAACATTTTTTTTAGTTTAAAGTTAAAAAAAAAATCCTAAACTGAAATAGCATTGTCAATATCTGCAATAGAAGCAGTGAAAAATAGAATTAGAACTGCAGAGGGAGCCTGGTTAGCTCAGTCGGTAAAGCATCTGACTCTTGATCTCAGGGTCATGAGTTCAAGCCCCATGTTGGGAATGGAGCCTACTTAAGTAAGAGCTTTGTCCACATTCCAGGGCCTTAGACAGCCATTCATAGACATTGTTGAGGTATAAGTTTGTATGATCTCTTGGGCAGGTCATTTGGTAACTTCAATCAAAGACCTTTTAAATTTACCCCATAATTTTAGTTTTAGGATTCCATCTCAAGGAAATCGTAAAAATACATGTACAATATTTTATGTAGAACAATATTCATCCCCATGTTACGTATTATATTTAAAAGCTGGGGGGCGCCTGGGTGGCACAGTCGGTTAAGCGTCCAACTTCAGCCAGGTCACGATCTCACGGTCCGTGAGTTCGAGCCCCACGTCGGGCTCTGTGCTGACAGCTCAGAGCCTGGAGCCTGTTTCAGATTCTGTGTCTCCCTCTCTCTCTGCTCCTCCCCTGTTCATGCTCTGTCTCGCTCTGTCTCAAAAATAAAAATAAAAAAACGTTAAAAAAAAATTAAAAAAAAAAAGCTGGAAAGTCCTACACGCTTCATATGAGAGGATAACAGTTCAGTAAAGTACAGTCCATGACATGAATATAATGTGGTTTTTAGAAATTAAAGTGTGAGTATATATTGTGTAATTAGCTAAGTATTTTGTATTTGCTTGTTGAACCCTCAGTAAGACGATACTGGATACCTTCCCTTGGCCCTTCCATGGGCACTAACCACTCTTCTCTAGCTTGGTCTGTCCCCTGACGGCCGACTGGCAAGGACTGCATGAACAGGATCCCTTGCCTTCTCCGTTCTAGTTGGGGTAGGTCAATGGAGAGGAATAGGGGGAGGTGAGGGGGAAGCAGGTGAGGAAGGCTGGGTATTATTTGTCCTGGAAACTCTGTGAGTTTCCTTTGGGCTGGATGTCTCCCTGAACTAAAGGCCACAGCTTGTGTGTCAGGCAGCCTTGACCAAACACCTCTGTCACCGGGTTCTGAGAACTGTTCTCTCTCTTTACCCCTTCACGGTGATCAGCCTTCTTGCTGTCACCAGCCGGGAGGTACACTGATTCCATGTGGTTTCTCTTCATCTTGCCCACACCTTTTAAAATATTTCCTCTATGATACTCTTTTCAAATGATTGAATTTTTTTAATGTTTTTATTTATTTTTGACAGAGAGAGAGAGAGAGAGAGAGACAGAGCATGAGGGGAGGGGCAGAGAGAGAGGGAGACACAGAATCCGAAGCAGGCTCCAGGTTCTGAGCTGTCAGCACGGAGCCCGACGCAGGGCTCGAGCTCACAGACCGCGAGATCATGACCTGAGCCAAAGTCGGACGCTCAACCCACTGAGCCACCCAGGCGCCCCTCTCTTCAAATGATTGAATAAGAGTTTGCTGTTTTCCTGCTGGAACCCTGACAGATACAACTTATGACATTCTATATTTGAGGAGACAGGCACAGAGAAGTTAAGTAATTTGCCCAAGGTCCGACAAGGGAGGAAATAATACTTGTAGGGTATGTTGAAATCGTTCCTTTATTTATCTATTTCAAAACAACTTTTGGGGTTTTTTACAAAAGATATTCAAAATATACAATACAAACAAATAAAATGGGAAGAGGAAATCTCCATATTTCCATTCACCTATCCTATTCATTATTTATTTATTTATTTATTTTAATTTTTGTAAATGTTTTTTTTTGAGAGAGAGAGAGAGACAGAGTGCAAGTGGGGGAGAGCAGAGAGAGAGAGAGAGAGAGGGAGACACAGAATCCGATGCATGTTCCAGGCTCCAAGCTGTCAGCACAGAGGCCAACAAGGGGCTGGAACTCATGAGCCGTGAGATTGTGACCCAAGGGGACTTAACGGATTTAGTCACCCCAGGGCCCCTATTTATTTCAAATGTTTATTTACTTTTGAAAGAGAGAGAGCATGCAAGTGGGGAGGGTGCAGAGAGAGGGAGAGGGAGACACAGAATCAAAGCAGGCTCTGTGCTGCCAAAACAGAACCTGGGGGGGGGCGCTGAACCCATGAACTGCCAGATCATGACCTGAGCTGAAGTTGAACGCTCAACTGACTGAACCAGCCAGCCACCCAGGCGCCCCTCATTTATTATTTATTAATAAGACTCCCACATTTTTATCTACAGCCAAACTCCTGCTTTGAGTCTCTGGCTTTCTGTTCAACTATCTACCCTATAACCTTCATCTGGATGTCTCAAAGGCATTTGAAACTGATCATGTCCAAAAGTAGGCTCATGATCTTCCAAATTCTAGCCACAACCAAGTCCTGTCAGTTTTACATGTAAATGTCTCTAATATGTCCACAGCCCTCCAGGTGCCACCACCCACCCTAGTCCAAGACCCCATCACAGCTTTCTTTGAAAAATCCCAAGCTTTGGACTCTTCGTATGTATCTACTCTTCTCCTTCAACCCGTTATTTACATGGTAGGCAGATAGATGTTTTCAAAATGTCGTCTAGTTGTATCACCCTTTGCTTAAAATCATGCAGTGCCTTCCATTGCTTTAGAATACAGACCAAGAGGGACGCCTGGGTGGCTCGGCCGGTTAAGCATCCGACTTTGGCTCAGGTCATGATCTCATGGTTTCTGAGTTCAAGCCCTGCATCAGGCTCTGGGCTGACAGCTCGGAGCCTGGAGCCTGCTTCGGATCCTGTGTCTCCCTCTCTCTCTGCCCCTCCCTGCTCATGCTCTGTCTCTCACAAATAAATAAACATTTATCAGAACACATCAAGCGTGTGGTTGTCTATACCCTCTACTATAGCTCTTTTAGCAGACTGTATGTTCGGTGAAGGTCTCCGGCTGTCTCGTGTTGCCCGCGTATCCCCAGTACTTTGCCCTGTGCCTGGCACGTAGCATGAAATCAAATATTTGAATGAAAAGAAATGAATGCAATAGGGGTATGGAGAAAGTTGGATGGAATCATATTTAGGAAAGGTCTGAATTCTTTATATCTCTTATTTCCTCTTCACTTCAATGTCTAACAAGATAAAAATGTTATCAATTTAGTCATAATCTCAACCACTTTTCTAGAAAGTAAAAGCTTTTAAAGCCTGATAAAGATGATATATTCCCTCACAGTTTCTTCAACAAGATATTGATACGGAATTGGGAGGTGGACAAGAGAAAGAGTTATAGGTGGATTTTTAAGTGTTTGTTTTTGAGAGAGGGAGAGAGAGAACAAGTGGGGGGGGGGAGGCAGAGAAAGAGGGAGATAGAGGATCTGAAGTGGGCGTCACACTGACAGCAGAAAGCACCAACCCAGGCATCATGACCTGAACTGAAGCTGATGCTTGTCAACCGACTGAGCCACCCAAGGGTGGATTTTAAAAAATATTTTTCTTTTTTTTTAAGAGTCTTTTTTTTAATTTTTAAATTTGTTTTTAATGGTTACTTATTTTTGAGAGAGAGAGACAGAGCACAAGTTGGGGAGGGGCAGGGAGAGAGGGAGACACAGAATCAGAAGCAGGCTCCAGGGTCTGGGCTGTCAGCACAGAGCCTGACGCGGGGCTCGAACTCATTAACTATGAGGTCATGACCTGACCTGAAGTCAGTTGCTTAAGCAACTGAGCCACCAGGCGCCCCTGATTTTTAAAAAAATATTTAACAGATTCTAGCTAACTTCCTGGAGTTCTCATCACCTACCCTAGATGTTATAATTACATCTACTTTCGAGGGTTCTAATAATGATGACCAAACCAGCTCTAGGAGGATAAAGTGTAAATATAAAGAAGGGATAAAACTAGCAAGAGGCTGGTTGTACAGTAAAACATGGGCACTAAATATCCCTCTTTTCCGTAGGATGGGGAAACACGTTTTCTTTTTTTTGTTTCTGCGCCTTAGCCAGCCCTTCACCTTCACTTTTAAAGTGCAGGTCCCACTTAATCTGTGATAGTTGAGTTCTTAATTTTCTCGCCTACGCGCGCTTCGGTTTGGGTCAAGCACCTCAGCTTGAACCACCCCACAGAGAACCAATCGTCCCCAAGTCAAGCCCAAGTAACAGTTCCCACTTCACCCCGCCCCCTCCCTAGGGAGGGCCCGCGCGCGGCTGCGCAGACCTCACCCTGGCCCCTTGTGACGTCACAAAGGAGCCATAGCGGGTGGGCGCGGCCATTACCCTGCCATCTTAGTCCCCTTCCCGAGCCCACCCGGCCCAGTCCACTTTTAGTCACGGCGTGAGAGTAACGGCACTAGGCTGAAACTCTCACGCGCCCACCGCTCCATCCTTTGGTGGTGCCGCCCGCCTCTCGGGGCAGGCGAGGTAGGCGGGGCCAGGCTGCGGTAGCGCCGGGTCTCCCCGCCACCTAGTGGGCTGGGCGCCTCACCCCCGGGCAGGCCCGGGAGAGTGCCGGTTCGGGACAGCAGGGACCGGCAAGGAGGGGGCCCGTAGGGGAGGGGCAGAGGGCAGAACACCGCGTCCCTCCTCACGCGCTACACCACCATGAGCGCACACAACTCGCCCGCCTCGCAGGGGGGCCGAGGTGGCGGGGGGGCCGAGCGCGCTCCCGGAGCCGAGGGCATCGCTGCCCAGAGCCCGAGCCAGGCCTCCATCTCGGGCGCGGCCGCATCTTCCATGTCCGGGTCGAACATCCATGCCGAGTGGCGGACCTTGACCGGTTCGTTGGCCAGGCAAGCGTGGAGCAGGTCCGCAACGGACACCGGATACGAGAACACCTCCAGGTCCAGCGCGTCGGCCCAACACGACTTCAGTCTTAGCCGGAGGACCAACACGGACTCTGACACAAGCCTCTGGCGCTTTGACGCCCACAGCCAGAGTCACCAGATCCCCAAGTCTGCTACCCGCTTGAGCACCGCCGAGAGGGCCGCCCCAGCATCCGACCCGGACGCCAGCAGCGGTCGGGGATCGGTACCAGCCCCCGCCCCACCCTCAGACTCCACCCGAGTGTCAGTGTCAGAATCCACCCTGGCCGCAGGGCGCGGCTACCCCCGAGTATCAGTACCAGGACCTCCTATAACCAATAACTCTTCCCCAGAGTCGATGCCAGGGTCCGACCCGCCCGTGACACCCGGCTTCCTCAGGGTATCTACACCAGCACCTCCTCCACCCAGTAACACTCTCCAGGAGTCTGCACAAAGGTTGGCCCCGCCCTCAGTGCAAGGCTCCTTCCGGAGTTCGGTGCAAGGACCTCCCACACCTAACTCCCCTCTAGTGTCACAGCACGGGTCCTTGCGGTTCCCAGTAGCTGGCTTTCCCCGAATGTCAGTAGACAGATCCGCCCAGCTCTCGAACTCCACTGTAGAGTTGTTGCAAGGGTCCGCCCCGTCCTCCGTGCTCAGCATCCCCCGGGGTTCGCTGCAAAGATCTGTCCGGTACTCCGACGTCTCCGGAGCGTCGGTGCAAGCGAGCGCCCCGCCCTCAGTGCCCGGCTCCCCCCGGGGTTCGCTGCAAGGATCTGTCCTGTACACTAACATCTACCGAGCGTGGGTGCAAGAGAGCGCCCCGCCCTCAGGGCCCGGCTCCCCCCGGGGTTCGCTTCAAGGATCTGTCCCGTACCCCGACGTCTCCGGAGAGTGGATGCAAGAGACCTCCTCGCCCTCAGTGCCCAGCTCCCCCCGGGGTTTGCTGCAACGATCTGTCCCGTACTTAGACCTCTACCGAGCGTGGGTGCAAGAGACCGCCTCGCCCCCAGTGCTCGGCTCCCCCCCGGGTTCGCTGCAAGGATCTGTCCCGTACCCCGACGTCTCCGGAGGGTGGGTGCAAGAGACCTCCTCGCCCTCAGTGCCCAGCCCCCCCCGGGGTTTGCTGCAACGATCTGTCCCGTACTTAGACCTCTACCGAGCGTGGGTGCAAGAGAACGCCTCGCCCCCAGTGCCCGGCTCCCCCCGGGGTTCGCTGCAACGATCTGTCCGGTATTCTGACGTCTCCGGAGCATCGGTGCAAGAGACAGCCCCGCCCTCAATGCTCGGCTCCCCCCGGGGTTCGCAGCAGGGAAAGGTCCCGAGCTCGGACTCCTCCCAAGCGTCGGGACAAGGATCCGCCCAGCCCTCAGTGCCCGGCTCCCCCCGAGGTTCGCAGCAGGGACCGGTCCCGAGCTCGGACTCCTCGCGAGCGTCGGGACAAGGATCCGCCCAGCCCCCAGTGCCCGGCTCCACTCGGGTGTCCGTGGAAGAATCGACTCCGCCCCTGGCCTCCCCCCGAGAGTCGGTAGAAGGGTCCGCCCCGCCCTTGACCGGCCCCACTTCTATACCTACGCCCCGGGAGAGTCTCAATCAGAGCATGGCGAGTCGGGAGAAGGCGAGTGTCGCGGGCCACATGTTCGACGTAGTCGTGATAGGAGGCGGCATCTCAGGTCAGTGTGGGCCGTAGCGGTAACCTGAGGGGCCCTGGCCGGCCTGGGGTGGGGGCTTGCAGTAACGCCGCGGCGTTTGGGGGTCTCTTTTGTGCATGCTGGTGTGCAACAGTGCCCGGCCCCGGATCCTGCAAGCGCGGGGGTTGGGCCAGTTTTGCCTGTGGTGTGAACTGGGGGAGGCAGAACAAAAATTTTACTACTACAATTAAATACTAACATTTAACTAGCTCTTGCTGTGCAGTTAAATTCAGTACGTTACTTGCATTTTCTCAATCCTGGGAGACGGGTACTATATTCGCCCCCATTTTACAAAACCAAATAACTGAGGTCTGGAGACTTTTCAATAACTTTCCAGAGGTCAAATCACTTAGCCAGAAAGTGGCGAAATCATTTTTTTTTTTTTTTTTTTCCAGTTAAGACCTTTACTTCTAATCCCTGAGGTGGCGGCTGCTTTGATTCACTCATTTCATGTCCTTTGCCCTAAACAGGACATCAGTGTTTGGATTTTTGTACTATGGAGGTAGTAATAGAGTTATTCCAGTTCTACTCTTCTCCAAGCACTTTTCTTTAGAAAATCTGGTGAGTGAAGAGGAAGGAAGAATCGTTTAGTAAACATTAAAAAAAAATTTTTTTTTTTTAATGTTTATTTTGAAGGGGAGAGAGAGAGTGACAGAGTGCCAGTGGGGGAGGGGCAGAGAGAGAAGGAGACACAGAATCCAAAAGGGGGCTTCACGCTCCCAGCGGTCAGCACAGAGCCCTACCTGGGGCTGGAACCCTGGAGCCCCACAAACCCGGAGATCATGACCCAGCCGAAGTCCGACACCTAACCGACTGAGCCACCCAGGCGCCCCAATATTTCTTTTTTAAGAAGAGGATGGGCTTTTAGGTTGAACGTAACTCCCACCATTTCTTAGAGCTTGCAGGAAAATGTAGGGCATTTATTGCCCAAAGGGAATCCCTTTCTGAAGCAGAGGCTGATTGTGTCTTTTATAAGCACTCCCACCATCTGAATCTTGTCCTGTGTGGAGCTGGTGAGCCTGGGTTCGCCTGGTCCTGTCTGGGTTTTGCAGCTGAGCGAGTGGTGCATGAGGCTTGCCAGTATTTTCCTGGAAATCTCATCATGATTGATATATTAAATTGTCACTTAGGCTGTCATAATTGGTAAAATATTTGAAATTTAGGAATTGTGTTTCAGCCCTAGCTAAAATCCCACGTGAATCTGCCCAGGAGCGGGAAGGTGTTAATTTCTGAAATATATCTGCAGAATTTGATATAGGAAGAGGGAGAAAGAAGGTGGAAGGGAGTAAGTCTGGTAGCCCCACAGTAGCCATTTTTGTGTATAATTCTTTTGGGGAGACTCTGAACATGCTTACAAATTAATTTTGGGTGGAGATAGCTTTTGACTTGGTCTGTTGAGGATCAACAGTCTGAAACACCAGAGAAGAGGTTGGCCTGAGCTGCTGCTTTGACAACTCCAGCCAGTGCCAAAAAAAACATGCATGTATGTTGGAGCATCGGAGGAAAGCAGACCCTGGTGGCGAGTAAGAAAAAGAACTATATTTCTCTTGTTTCCATTCATTCATTCATTCATTCGTTCATTCAACAACCACTCTCTGAGTGCCTGCAATGAAGAGAATGGTTGTTTCCAAAAACCTGGTGCTCCTATGCAAGCCTCCTAGAAGCAATGTGATTGGTGATCACTAGGAAATAAATATTCTGATAGTGTGGCCTTGTAAAGTAAATTGATTATTTCTCTCTCTTCTCCCATCTCCCATCTCCCATTGATTTTGCAATTCGAACTTCTTTCTGGGATTTTATCTTTGTCCTTTTCTTGTTCTGTGCTCCAGTATTCCTTAAGGAGCATTTTGTCTTTCATTTTCCCTCTGCCTGATTACCTGCTTTCTCCCTGTCCGCACCTTACTCCCAGTAGGTGGTCTTGAGCAGAGGTGGACTTACCCTGTAGGTGGCCTTACAGCTGCAGGTGCCTTCTGGCTCTCATTCCGAATAAATAGCTTCATGCTGAGTCTTGTGTTGGTAACGTGGCATTCTTTTTTTCTTAGAAAAAAGCATGCAAGTAATATAAGCTTCAGGCCCCTCAAAACCTGGATCTGTCTGTAGTCACTAGTGACTGTTAATTTCTTTGTGTCATTCAGAGAGTGCGAGCAGGGGAGGGACAGGGAGAAGGCAACAGATGATCTGAAGTGGGCACTGCCCTGACAGCCGTGAGCCCCGTGCAGGGCTCGAACTCATGAACCACGAGATCATGGCCTGAGCCGCAGACGCTCAACCCACTGAACCACCCAGGTGCCCCGGATTTGAGTGATTTTTAACACCAAAACTGGCCAGAGACATTGCATTCCGGCTCTGGTGGCTTCCCAGATGGTTCACAACTAAAATAAAAGGAGGTGCAAGTCTGGTTCAGGATAAACCCTGCACGCAGACTGGGTATTTCATGAGGAGGTGAGAGGCATTACTTCCCAAGAGCTCTTGAGATACCAGAAGCATAATCTCTGTGTGGGCCTGGCAAAATCCCATGAGTTACTTAATAATCCCTCTATCAGTTTTTAAATGCTTTGGGATATTTCTTACAGCTTTTGTTAGGACTTGCACACTTTAATATGCTACTCACACACTTACAATACATGGCCAATACTTAATACTTAGCATCTGTAACAAAGCAGCTCCCAGAAGAGTACAAATTCCAAATGACATTCCTCAAAATCAATCTATAGTAACAGAATGACAGGATCTTAATATAGCTCTCTTTTGTCATTAAAAAAAAACAAACATAAAACAGAGCATGTCTTATAGCCACAAAACCCCTTTTTCTGTCCACTAATCAATTACATAATTGTATCTACTATGTCACTAGTGGAGATGGGAAAACCCACCTGCTCGTTTGTAAGCAGTATAATGGTACGTTTAGCATGCTCTGGCCCTTATGTGTCATCCATCATCTGTCACCAAGTCCTTCTTGAAACTCCTTTCATTTTCTGACACTTGGTTCCTGAATTTTTTATCCCACACTGATCGCTCCTTTTCTGTTCCTTTCATGTGCCCATATTCTTGTGAACTTCTAGTTTTGAAATGGCCCCGAGTTTCCGTTGTTGGTCACTTTTGGGCTCTTATGCACTCTCTCCCTTCTCTTTCTCATTCTAGGACTTCAGATTTATCTATAGAACGCTCTTAAATCTCTAATTGGGGTCTGTTTCATTCTCTCAGCTCCTGTTCTACAGCTTATCTGCTGCTGGATATTTCACACTTGAGTGTCCTCTTCTTACTTCGTATTCATCATGTCCAAAAGCCTCCTTGCCGTCCAAGCCCAGCTTGTCTCCCTCACTTCTTGGCTCCACCTTCAATTCCTTATTTGGGCTCTTCCTCTTCTCCATTCCCAGTGACTCCCCCGTCCCCAGAATAGACCCTGGATGCCTTCAGCTCTCCAAGTTACGACCGTCTTTCCAGTGGCCACCCTTTACTTTGGGTTTTCCTTTCATGTCCATCCTGCAGTGTTCTCCCAGAGTTGATTTTTTTTTTTTAACTTGAGCAGAGTTGACCCACAATGTTACATTTGCTTCAGGTGTACAACTTGGTGATTCAACAAGTCTGTATGTACTTCACACTGTGCTCACCCCAAGTGTAGCTACCATCTGCCCCATTACGTTGCCATTACAGTACCATGGACTATATTCCATATACTCTGCCTTTCATCCCTGTGGCTTATTCATTCTGTAACCAGACTTGATTTTTTTTAAATTTATTTATTTTTGAGAGAGACAGAGAGAGCATGAGCGGGGGAGGGGCAGAGAGATGGAGAGAAAGAGGACCCCAAGTGGGCTTCATACCATCAGCGTGGAGCCCGATGTGGGGGCTTGAACCCATGAGATCATGACCTGAGCCGAAATCAAGAGTCTGCCATTTGACCAATGGAGCCCTCCAGGCGCCTCCAGACTTGCTTTTTTTTTAAACACTTCTTTCATCACCTTGCTTTTCTGCTCAAGACCTTCCCTGGTCTACTCCCAGCCTCTCAAACTCCCCACTGCATCCCCAATTATCTGGCCCCACTTTGTTGGACAAGTAGCATTTCCCACTGCCCCCAGCATGGAGTTGAGCTTTGTTTTTGTGTTTCTTAACATGGAAGTGCTTCTCTCTCACTGCCTACATCCTATCCATTCCTCGTCACCTGATTCATGACCCTTTCCTTGACCACCCTGGCTGGCCTTGATTTTTCTCTCTCTATTAGTGCTTGTCCTCTCTAACAATCTACACTCATTTTCTGTCTCTATGTGTATTTCTTGATGTCATTTTTTTTTCAAGTTTATTTTTTTATTTTGAGACAAAGAGCGTGTGAGCGGTGGAGGGGCAGAGAGAGGGGGAGAGAGAATCCCAAGCAGCCTTTGCACCATCAGTGCGGAGCCTGATGTGGGACTCGATCTCATGGACCGTGAGATCATGACCTGAGCCGAAATGAAGACTCGGCTACTTAACCGACAGAGCCACCCAGGTGACCCTCTTGATGTTATTTTAACTATGGCAATTCAGTCCTTGACTATAGATGCTAGTTTTTAACTCAGGAGCTGACAGAGAGAGAGCAGATGGCAGAAACGAAGCAGGGTAAGATTTAAAAATCTGCCCTGAACTGAGCATTTCTGAGTTGGCTCTCTTTAAGGGGAAGAAAAAAGGAAAAGAAAAAAACAAAAAAAAAAAGCCCATCTCCAGGGGACATTGTCTACTTCAGAGTCTTTGGGCCAAAGGGTTTTTGGAAAGGCAGTCCAGTCCAATCCCTTAAGATTTTAATCCTCTTGACGGCATCTCCTTAGCGATGGTCTGGCTGTAGCTTTGAACACGTCTAGGGAAGGGGAATGCTCTGCCCCTCAAAGCAACTCCTTGTGTGCCTGGACTCCTCCAAGCCCTTTGGGAGCCTCTATTCCATATGCCAGGCGATGGCAAGATCACGGGGAAAGAGGGATGACGATGAGTAAGTAGTTTCTCCGCCCATAAGGTGCCTGGTCCTTTTTTTAGAAGTAATCAAGGAAGAGCGTAATTGACATTCATACAGTGAGAGAAATATTAATGGCATGAATGTGAACAAAGTCTTGGGACCTTGAGAGATAAGTTTCCAAGCGATAACGCTGGATAGTCCGGGGTAGGTAGTTTCTGCATGCTTGTTGAAATTTTTAAGTGTCATGTAGAAAGAGATCTTTCCAACTAGTGTCTGAGTAGTGGAACTTCCTTGTATTTTTGAAATCTTGCCATTCGCAACTACGTGGATGGAACTAGAGGGTATTATGCTAAGTGAAATTAGTCAGAGAAAGACAAATAGCATATGACTTCACTCATATGAGGACTCTAAGACACAAAACAGATGAACATAAGGGAAGGGAAGCAAAACTAATATAAAAACAGGGAGGGGGGACAAAACCTAAGAGACTCTTAAATACGGAGAACAAACAGGGTTCCGGGAGGGGTTGTGGGAGGAGGGATGGGCTAAATGGGGAAGGGGCACTAAGGAATCTACTCCTGAAATCGTTGTTGCCCTATATGCTAACTAACTTGGATGTAAATTAAAAAAAGAAATTTTAAAAAATCCATTGTTTTAAAAGAATAGAGAGCACTAGCCACCCAGAACTCTGTGTTGTGTAAAATCAGCAGGGACTGAGTCCTTCCCATCCTCTGAGACATACCACAATTTGCCTTCTTGCTGAAATACATCGCCATGAAGAGTCAGTTCTGCGGAGAGCATTTCTGCCATTTTAACCCAGAACTTGGCAGCACATCCTTGTGGTTCTGTAGTGATTAAGAAAAACATTTTTAAAAATGCGGCTTATTTTGGGCGCCTTAGTTATTTAGATACTCTGAGGTTCAGCGCAAACCGAGCGTTGATTTTTCTTCTGCATTTCTGGACCCTTCTTTGCCTCTCTTTTGCATTTTTTCCCCTCAAAAATTCACTAGGATGCTTTCACTTTAGAAACTTTTTTGATGTTAAACAAAGAATTCAAGAAAATTTGCGTTCTGATTTTTTGAAGTAGGAAATGCGGAAGTCCGTTAGTGGCGAATATGGGTCATACCGTTCTTGTGCAGGTGTGACATACACATATTTTACAGGTGTACCCAGAAAGCCTGAGGTCCTGTTGTGGTTTTCTATCACATGCAGGGGTTCGCAAGAGTGTAGACATCCAATTAGCGTCCATTTGAACACTTACACTTGCACGTATGAAATGGATAGATTTCATAATGACAGCTCCCTTTCGTTTTATGTCTGAGTGATGAGAACTGCACAAGATCAGCCAAAAGAAGTTTCGGTACGTTTTTAACTCTTGTAAGGTTTGAGACAAGTTGATCGTTAGGACTGTTTTTTTCTTTTTTCCTTTATTGTGAAAAATACAGGTTTGCCAGGAATTGAGATTGCCACATTGACGATGTGTTCCTTATTATGTTGTCATTTAGCATTATGAACTAGGGCACCTTAAAATATATTTTTTTAACATTTAAAGAAAAAATTTTAAGTAATCTCTACACCCAGCGTGGGGTTCGAACTCAACGACCCCGAGATCGAGTCGCACGCTCTACTGACTGAGTCAGCCAGGAACCCCCAGGGCATAGTTTAAAATCTTTAAACTGTGGTTTTGTCATATATAAAATTAGAGGTTGGAGTAAGTTGGATTATGTTATATGTGATGTCTCTTCCAGCATCTCTTTTAGAAATTAGTAGTTTTCCTAACTGTCTCTGCAGCTTTCTGTTTTGGACTCATCCTCAACCTGTTTTTAATTCCATGTTGTATTCTGGAAATGGTTTGCATGATCTCTCATATTGACATCCTACGGTAAATTTTTGTAAAAATTATTTTTAAACGTTTTATTTATTTTTGAGAGTGAGAGTACAAACAGGGGAGGGACAGAGAGAGAGGGAGACAGAGGATCCGAGGCAGGCCCTGTGCTGCCAGCAGACAGCCCAACGCGGGGCTCGAACGCACAACGGTGAAATCATGACTGGAGCCGATGTCGGCTGCTCAACCAACTGAGCCACCCAGGCGCCCCTACATCCTACACTAAAATCAGGGTCTGGGGCTCCCTACACGTGTTCATTCACACCTTCTCCATGACTTCTCTGAGCCTTGTTTCAAAGCCCTTTTGGAGTTGCTGCTAAGCCAAAGTAAATAAAACCCCACTTTATAGCAATAGTTAATCAATTGATTAGGTAAGAGTGTCAATAGGAACATAAAAATCAGACGATAAGCTTTGAGAGTTGAGTTTATTACATATTAACCATGTTCAAGGGTCACAGAATTACAGCCTGTAAGGGCTCACAGGGACCAAACCGAGGCTCAGAGGGATGAAGTGAACTACCAAGTGCCACAAAATTCTTATTGGCATAACTTGACCTTGGACCCCTAAAATATCGACTGCTAGGGCAGTACCGCTTCCATACCCCACTTCACTGGGCTGGCCTTATAGGCCTAGTCATAGAACTGCAGTGAACTTTCCTATTGCTTTACTTTAATGCTTGATGCTCTAAAACTTTGTGACTATTGTTTCACTGTAATTAACATTTTAGAATATATTACGTGGCATGTTACTGCTTCATGAACATTTACATTTATTATTATTCTTTTAACATTTATTTACTGTTGAGACACAGAGCATGAACAAGGGAGGGGCAGAGAGAGAGGGAGACCCAGAATCAGAAGCAGGCTCCAGGCTCCGAGCTGTCAGCACAGAGCCCGACGCGGGGCTCGAACCCACGAACTGCATGATCGCGACCTGAGCTGAAGTCGGCCGCTTAACCGACTGAGCCACCCAGGCGTCCCTCTTTTGTGTTTAAAACATTTTTTAGAAGATTTTTATCTTTAAGCAATCTCTACACCCAACATGGGGCTCAAACCCACAACCCCAAGATCGATTGCACGCTTCTCTGACTCCGCCAGCCTGGTGTGCCAAAACATTAAAAAAAAATTTTTTTTAACATTTGTTTATTATTGAGAGACAGAGTATGAGCATGGGGGGACAGAGAGAAGGGGAGACACAAAATTTGAAGCAGGCTCCAGGCTCCGAGCTGTCAGCATAGACCCCGACGCGGGGCTTGAATTCACAAACCGTGAGATCATGACCTGAGCCGTCAGATGCTTAACCAACTGAGCCATCCAGGCTCCCCCATTTTTTTTTTTAATTGAAGTATAGTTGACATACTAAAGGTAACTGTTAAAGGTGGCCATTTCCAGATTAAATGAGTTTGCTGGGAACGGTGGCTTAAATTCAAGACCTTTTTCTTGGCACACCTGCATGTATTTGTTCATTCACTTATTCATTCATTCATTCATTCATTCAATACATATCTGTTGATTGAGTGGCTCAGTATGTGCTGTGAGCAAAATTTATGTTTTCTTGCTTTGGAGCATTGCTTCTAAAGCTTCAGTGAGCTGATGTTTGACTATACTTTTTATTGTCCTCGGAGCCTTCAGTCCAAGAGTCCAAACGTGTGGTTATGTAAGAATTCTCTGGGCCAGAGATCACCTTGCTGAATAATAGAAAGTTAACTTTAAAAATTTAGTATGGGACACACACTATTCACATTCCTAGGTGATGTTGAATGTGAAAGTTGAAGAAAAATGTCACTTAAAAAAAATTTTTTTTTTCAACGTTTATTTATTTTTGAGACAGAGAGAGACAGAGCATGAACGGGGGAGGGGCAGAGAGAGAGGGAGACACAGAATCGGAAACAGGCTCCAGGCTCTGAGCCATCAGCCCAGAGCCTGACGCGGGGCTCGAACTCACAGACCGCGAGATCGTGACCTGGCTGAAGTCGGACGCTTAACCGACTGCGCCACCCAGGCGCCCCTCTTTTTTACTTTTTGTTTATATTTTTTTAATGTTCATTCATTTTTGAGAGAGTGCGCGCATGTGGGGGGCGAGGCAGAGAGAGAGGGGGACGGAGAGATCATGACCTGAGCTGAAGTCGGACATTCAACCAACTGAGCCACCCAGGCGCCCCATGAATACATTTTCTGGTCTCTGAACCAATATTGCACTTTTTAGCAACAGAGAACAGAGAATATCAGCGTACACACAAACTTGTCCCTGATACATGTAACCATTTCTTTCTATCTATCCATCCCTCTATCCATCTGTATTTTGTGTTTCCTTTCCGAGAAATAATTCTCTGCTTTTGCAAATGCCACATCTTCTAATCCCCTTGATAAGCTAAAGAGACAGTACTGTCTCAAATGATAAGTAGATGAAAGCTAACAATTAACTTCAATTTGCCCTGAATTCGACAGACTGGTTGTCTAGACAGTCCTAATTTATTTGATTATTGTCCAGCATTCATCTTCCCTTTAGATAAATGGATCTCACCCGAGTTAGGGAATGCAATTATCCCTTAATTCATTACCCGCCCCATTCTTTCACTGAAACTTAAAAAATCCACACCAAAGACCCTCCACACTGCTGTCCTTAGATTCTGCACCCCGGGATGCACTGTGGTTTCAAGCAATAGTTTCCAAGATGTTTTATAGAACACTACTCTTCAAGACGCTCCAGGGAAAAGTATCAATGTTCCTGGATGTTGGGACAGGCCATTTCTCCTTCTGGGAAATGTGTGACACACACTGGCATATTAAAGACCCTAATAAGTCCTGCAGTGAAGAGACCTGTTTGACTCCGCATTTGTCCACCTTCTGCCTTTAAGACAACAACAACAACAACAACAACAACAACAACAGCAACAACAAAACCCTATTGGGAAACACACTTAGGGAAAGCTGGTTTCATCTGTCAGAAGACTGTCCAAATATTTACAGTAATAAACTCCCCTGGGCAAGGACCCAGGTAAGCAATGCCTACAACACATCAAGCTAAGCGTTTTGAAGCAAAACTTTAGTACAGCTATGGCTTATGCTCTGGTTCTCCTGGTTCTTCCTCTTAATTGCTAAAAGTGACATTTTTCTTGGGGCGCCTGGGTGGCTTGGTCGGTTAAGCGTCCGACTTCGGCTCAGGTCATGATCTCTCCGTCCCCCTCTCTCTCTGCCTCGCCCCCCACATGCGCGCACTCTCTCAAAAATGAATGAACATTAAAAAAATATAAACAAAAAGTAAAAAAGAGGGGCGCCTGGGTGGCGCAGTCGGTTAAGCGTCTGACTTCAGCCAGGTCATGATCTCGCGGTCTGTGAGTTCGAGCCCCGCGTCAGGCTCTGGGCTGATGGCTCAGAGCCTGGAGCCTGTTTCCGATTCTGTGTCTCCCTCTCTCTCTGCCCCTCCCCCGTTCATGCTCTGTCTCTCTCTGTCCCAAAAATAAATAAACGTTCAAAAAAAAGAAAATTAAAAAAAAAAAAAGTAAAAAAGAAAATGTACTCCTAGTATTTGGAGTCTGCTGACATTTCGGTATAAACATTAAAATGATGTGGCACCCTATCTTTGTCAGTCTTTCTTGGTTGCTCAAGATAAATGTAATCTAAGCCTTAGAAACTTCCCTGTTGCCCTCATCCAAGTGAGCATGGTTTTGTTTTCTTGGTGTGTGGTTGTTCTGGTCTTTGCAACGAGCATTTGAGCACCTGCAACATGGCAGGGTCTATTCTAGGAATGCAAAGACGTAGAACACATTTCTGTTCTCAGGAAGGTCCTAACACACCCATTAGGAGTCAGATCTCTGGGTGAGAGGTCAGGTGCCTTGGATGAAAGCAGAAGCCTACCATGGCTTAGACAAGGGTGACTGTGGTTGCAGTCGGTAGCAGGCAGATTCAGAGCATATTTTGAGGCTACATCTAACAGGACTTGCCACTTGAATGGATGAGGTATATGACAAAAAGAGAAGGCTCAGAAATGGCTTTGAGAGTTTTGATCAGAGCAGCTGACTAAATGGTGGTGGCATTTGCGAAGTTGCAAAGGGCCAAGGGAGGAATGAGTTGTGGGGGAAATACCAAGTGTCCTGTTTTAGATGTATTGACCTCGAGACGCCTAAATGACGCTACTTTCTCAGGAGTTTCGTTCCAGTGTGGGTGATCTAAACGCTGTATGTCTACTGCCAGGTGGTGCTGGGCGCTAAGAAGAAACATCAAACAGGCTAACAGGGACAGAGTGTGGCAGGAGATTTAAAACACTTGCCTGTATTGAACACGGGGTCCCTGGACATTTTTCATCAGGAATATGTTACATTTCAAGGTTTTTTCTAGTGAAGGAGCGGAGAC
The DNA here is from genome assembly GCF_018350175.1 of Felis catus. NCBI lineage: Eukaryota > Metazoa > Chordata > Mammalia > Carnivora > Felidae > Felis > Felis catus. The sequence goes on from NC_058386.1 coordinate 38,409,860, forward strand.
ACCAGATCATTTGTTGTGGAAGGAAAATCAGAAATTGAACTGGAAAGGGTGGCATGAATCAAATGGATGCATTTCTTTTTTTCCTAGAATAGAGTCATATGAATGTACTTGAAGAAGGAAGGTAAAGGGAAGGGCCCTTGGCGAGGTTACAAGAGGCAGGGGTAAGGCGCCTGGGTGGCTCAGTCAGTTAAGCGCCTGACTTCAGCTCAGGTCATGATCTTGCAGTTCGTAGGTTTGAGCCCCCATCGGACTCTGTGCTGACAGCTCAGAGCCTGGAGCCTGCTTTGGATTCTGTGTGCCTCCCTCTCTCTTCCCCTCCCCTGCTCATGCTCTGTCTCTCTCTCTCAAAAAAAAAAAAAATTTTAGAAGAGGCAGGGGTTAAGTGTGATGCTAGGGTTCCACGGTAACAGATTTATATCCCAGGAGGCATGGACCGTCTCTTTGAAGGCTTCATTGCAGAGACTCTTAATTCTTGCTCCAGGTGCTGTGCGCGTTAAATCATCCCTATACCATTTCTCTGGGGAGGTCCTGCTTCTCAGGACATTGGAAGCAGTGAACAATCTGTAGGAACACAGTTTCCACAGCAGTGCCTTTAAGAAGCTGGAGCTTGGTTTGTGGTTGCCATGGTAGCAGGGGCTGGCTGCATACACCATCTCACCCAGGCTCTCCCCATCTAATAACCAACATTAACAATTGCCTGAACTCTCACACGAGGGGTTCTTTTAGCAGACTTGCTTTTCTTTTTTTTTTTTTTTTAAGCCTCTCTAATACATCCTTTAACCTATTTTATTTGGGGTTGTGTAAAACCCAAACGATTGAAGAAAAATCAGAAGAGGAATTGTTTCAAAGTCCTCATTCCTATTTAAAATACTTAAGCGCGTGGGGCGCCTGGGTGGCTCAGTCAGTTAAGTGTCCGACTTCAGCTCAGGTCACGATCTTGTGTTTTGTGAGTTCGAGCCCCGCCTGGGGCTCTCTGTGCTGACACCTCAGAGCCTGAAGCCTGCTTCGGATTCTGTGTGTCTCTCTCTGCCCCTCCCCCACTTGGACTCTGTCTCTCTGTCTCTCAAAAAATAAACATTTAAAAATAAAATAAAATACTTACGTGCAAAGTGGGTAAAGATTTGCTTGTGCCCTGATCCTCTGATTTTCCTGTTGTTCAGGTTTTGTTTTGTTTCATTTAGAAAGTGATCAGATCCTTATTTATTTGATAAGTCCTTACCAAACTCTTTGTGAATGTAGCTTCTTGGGGCTCTGTACTCTCATGGAAAAACCACAGGACATTTGGGAGTCCTGGGCTCTTTTGCGCCTAAGGATTTTGGTTTGCCAAGATGGGGGAGAGAAAGAACTCTGTGCAGGCGTGAGGGATGGTGGATTTTGCCAATGCCCCTTAGACCTCTTCCTTCAAATGGAGGGAAGAACCGTTCCCTCCATGGAAGAACCATGGGAGAACCAGAGACTTCCGACACTAGGGAAACTGAGAGTCTAGGACACCTTGCCCAGGTGGCCCTTCATCCCTTACAACCCAATGAATCTCATACACTTAACAGACACTCTCCTCTCCCTGACTTCATCCTTCCCCTCTCTGATCTGAGGCCATGAGTTTCTAGCTCTAACAGTGTGTGTGGGAGCCAGCTTTTACTAGCCGGAGAGGCCTCTTTCCAATTCCACATTCGGTGATCCTGCGTTAGTAGTTTGAAATCAGACATGATGGGAGTGTCTATACACTGTGGAAACCCAAATGGTTCAAATCAGGTGGCCCCCTCCCTCTCCCCAGCCCAGAGATGGTTGTTAACCACTTAGCAGCATACCATGGTATCAGACCCTTTCCTTATCTTGGGCAGGGGGAGTGGGGGCTGTGTGTTGCTGGAGGGCTGGATCAGGGGCGAGTCTCTTCTATCACTCAAGATTCCATGTGGCAATGAAATGATAGGGAAATGAATGAAAGTGCTCTTAGCTCTGGCGAATATGTATTTCTTGAGAACAAGATGAAATAGATTTAATATGAGATTTTCTCTTTCATAACAAATATGAAAATAAAAAATACTTGATTATAAAATCTTTTTAAGGAATGAGTAAGTCACGGAGCTGAAAGGCACAGCATGGGGAATATCGTCAATGGTATTGTAACCGCGTTGTCTGGTGATAGATGGCAGCTATTTTCTAGTAGCTATACTGTATTTGGTGGCTTGCCTTCAGACGTAAAAACCTTTTCTTTTCTGGGGCTTCCAGCTGGCTTAGTCAGTAGAACACGTGACTCTTGATCTCAGGGTTGTGAGTTTGAGACCCACGGGTGTAGAGGTTACCTAAAGAAATAAAAAAATAGTTAAAAACACTTTGTTTCTAACAGTGTCATCCCATTTACTAAAAAAAAAAAAAAGCTCAATAAATGTTTTTGAAAGATAAACTCAAAGCCCTTAAGCTAATCTGTGTAGTTGTGATACGATTTTTTTTTTTTTTTTCTGTAAGTGATTATTGAGTTCTGTGGTGATGGAGGGTAGGATGCACAGTGAGACACAGAATAAGAACAAAAAAAGAGCTAAGGAGGTCCCTGGGTGGCTCAGTCGGTTGAGCATCCAACTCTTGATTTTTGCTCACATCATGATCCCAGGGTCATGGGATCAAGCTCCGCGTTGGACTCTGTGCTGAGCGGGGAGCCTGCTTGAGATTTTCCCCTCCCCAACTCGCGGGCGTGCTCTCTCTCTCTCTCTCAAATTAAAAAAACAAGAGTTAAGGAGTAGAATCTAAGACTTACATCTTGAAGCAGGCATCATCTTCATTTTTTTTCATTCAAATCAACAGCCACAGTTGCTACATTTCTGGACCCCAAGTATTTCCCTGTGCTTTATTATTTTTTTTATTATTATTTTTTAAAATTTTCTTTAACATTTATTTATTTTTGAGACAGAGAGAGAGCATGAACAGGGGAGGGTCAGAGAAAGAGGGAGGCACAGAATCTGAAACAGGCTCCAGGCTCTGAGCTGTCAGCACAGAGCCGGACGCGGGGCTCGAACCCACAGACCGCGAGATCATGACCTGAGCCGAAGTCGGACGCTCAACCGACTGAGCCACCCAGGCGCCCCCCTGTGCTTTATTTTTTACTGACTGAGTTATTTATTCAAACTTAGTTATTGGTTCTTATTCAAAAAGAACTTTTTTTTTTTTTTTTTTTTTAATGGCACCTTGCTTTTCTTTCTGTATTCTGTATTTTCTCACCTTCCAGTGGTCGTGGAAGTTCCTCATCAGGATGTTGTTCACAATAAACACACAAACCGAAACACCAGAACCCCATTTATTCAGCACCGTAGAAGACATACTTTTCTCAGTGACTTACGTCTTCCCTCCTCAAACTCCCAAGACCTTTTTAAAACCATTGCCCCCCTCTGAAATCCTTATAAAATGTTTTGAACATTTTCCTTATTTCTTAAACTAAGAGTTGACACTTTCCTTGCTGAGATAGGACCAGCCATTTTCCTGTAGTGCAGAAGCCACTATTGGAATGGTCAGTTTTTAAATTTTGTTTGTAGCCTTAAATGGCCAGTTGCAAAATGACTTTCGTCGCTGGTGTGGTCATTGTCCTGGCTCAGCTGGCTCTGCTTCCCCCCCTCCCCCTTTAGCTTCCCGAAGGGTGCTTATGTATTATTAAGCCACTCACCCAGCTTATTTACTAGTTCTTAGGCAAAAGGCCGAGAAGGCGATTCACCAAGCTTATTTAGAGTTACCCATTAGATTGGATTTTATTCACGCTCCAACTGAGCTTGTGAGAAGTAAAACCAGTCACCTTTCGGGAGACTTTGTTGTGGTCCTGTCGGTTACTTGGCTTTCCCATATAGAATATGGGGATAATGAAGTCTACCCCGAGGGATGGTTGTGGAGGGGTAACAGGAAGGGCACATGAAGTTGATCTGTACGCGTAGCACCAAACCGACAGGACGCCACGGGACCCACTGCTGCTGGAAGTCAAAGCCACCTCTGCCTCTCCGTAGGCAGCACGCAGAGGGTGGGTGTCCCTTGCTTTAGAAGAGGAGCTACCGATTAATTCTAATAAACCCCTGGCTGTCTTTTTCTAATTGGTTTATAGTTCCATTGGTTAAGGTGAACTGGGAACAAATTAACCTTTTCGTATCTGCCTTTCTCTGCTTTTAAATACAGAGTGGTAGTTTGACATAAGAACAGATGTGTGCACAAGCATGCTTTTAATAACACCTTCGTCCTTTTTTAAATGACCAGCAGCAGAATCCGCCTTTGGCTCTGTCCCAGAAAACACATTGCACCAAGGTTTGCAGACCTTGGTTTGCATTTATTTAAATGTCACGGGATGGATGCTTTCTTTGTGAGCAGATTCCAAAGATTTGTTGCATACCTAAATCTTTGATGAATGTCAACAAAGTAAGGGTACATTGTACTTGAACAGGTCAAAACTACGTACAAACAGACATTGGCAGATAGCAGGGCTGGATATTATGCTTTAGCCTCCCCGCATGCTCGGTCTTCTAGACCCAAATTCATTCTTGATTCTGTATGTGAACAAAGTACCGTGTCAGTCTGGGTCTTCTGAGAGCAGACATCAAGACAGAACTCGCCATTGTAAGAGATTTATTGTAGGGGAAGCCTGCAAAGGATAAAGGGGAGAGAGAGCAGGTGCAGGCAAGTAGTTAAAAAAAATAAGCCAGGGTTGGGGTGCCTGGGTGGCTTAGTCAGTTTAGCGTCCGACTTTGGCTCAGGTCATGATCTAATGGTTCGTGGGTTCAAGCCCCGCATCAGGCTTTGTGCTGATAGCGTGGAGCCTGCTTTGGATTCTCTGTCTCCCTCTCTCTGTGCTCCTCCTGCACGCGCTCTGTCTCTCAAAAATAAATAAACCTTGTGCTCGCTTCAGCAGCATATATACTAAAATTGGAACAATACAGAGAAGATTAGCATGGCCCCTGTGCAAGGATGACATGTACATTTGTGAAGTGTTCCATATTTTTTCTTAAAAACTGAGAGCAAACTGAGGGCTGATGGGGGGTGGGAGGGAGGGGAGGGTGGGTGGTGGGTATTGAGGAGGGCACCTGTTGGGATGAGCACTGGGTGTTGTATGGAAACCAATTTGACAATAAATTTCATATATTAAAAAAAAAAAGAACAAAAATAAATAAATAAGTAAATAAATAAACCTTAAAAAGAATAAAAAATAAAACAGGGTAGTCCTGTATCAGTTCCTGCAATCCGGATTTTGTTGATTGCATTTGGTAGTGTCATTTAAACATGTTCCTCTGGCCCCTGAGTATTAGATCTGGAGGCTTGATGACATTAGAATTTAGTGTTTGCTCCTCGTCTTCCTCCCCTTCCTTCCTAACTACTTCTTCCATCGGGAGGCAGATAACATCTGGTTCTCTCTCTTCTTTTGTGTGATGTTAGCAGATGTTAATGATTATTACACTAGATCCATCAATTAGGGGGCGCAAAATGCTGATATTCTTTTATTTTTTATTTATTTATTTATTTATTTTTAAATTTTTTTTCAACGTTTATTTATTTTTGGGACAGAGAGAGACAGAGCATGAACGGGGGAGGGGCAGAGAGAGAGGGAGACACAGAATCAGAAACAGGCTCCAGGCTCTGAGCCATCAGCCCAGAGCCCGACGCAGGGCTCGAACTCATGGACCGCGAGATCGTGACCTGGCTGAAATCGGACGCTTAACCGACTGCGCCACCCAGGCGCCCCTAAAATGCTGATATTCTTTAAAAAAAAATTTTTTTTTTACTGGCTTTATTTTATTTTTCAGAGAGAGAGAGACAGACAGACTGTAAGTGGGGCAAGGACAGAGAGAGAGGGAGACACAGAATTCGAAGCAGGCTCCAGGCTCTGAGCTGTCAGCACAGAGCCTGACGCGGGGCTCAAACTCACAAACTGTGAGATCATGACCCAAGCCAAAGTTGGCCGCTTAACTGACTGAGCCACCCAGGCGCCCCGCAAAATGCTGAAATTCTAATTTTACTTGTCTTTACTTATTAGCTAGCGTACTTTTATACAACAAAACCTCCCTTTGTTAGCTACTTGGTTGCTTTGAGGTTCACTGCAAATAGGAAAGGTAGGATGACTGTCAGATTCTTTTCTTTCAGTCATTTTCAAACTGGTAAGGTGGTTCCTTAGCATTCTCCAAAGATGAACCAATGAGAATTTTTCTTTGTTTACTATCGTTATGAATTCGTGGATTTCCGCATCGCAGTTGGGATTCTTTGGGTTTTTTTCTCCACCCCCTCTCCCTCTTGCTGTTATTTTGATTTGATACTCAAATTCTTCCATCTCTGGCCAGTGGGAGTTTCTATAGGTAGGTTCCTGAGCCTTTCTGTCACAATCCAGGCAGTCTCACGTAGCCGCCTCACTTTCTGGTATGACTGGTTCCAGATCCATCTTTGCACATTTCCTACCCTACAGCTGAAATAGGTCACAAGCCGTGATTCATTTCATTGGAAATTCATTGTTTAGGAACCAGAATCTGGGTGTTGGGAGTGTTCACTGCTTCTAGGTAGGTAATTTTTTCCAAGCTTTTTCACTGGGCAGGACTAAGAAATATGTAGTTTTTTAATGTTATTTATTTTTGAGAGAGAGGGAGGGAGGGAGGGAGGGCCAGAGAGAGGGAGACACAGAATCCGAAGCAGGCTCCAGGCTCCGGGCTCTGGACTGTCCACACAAAGCCTGATGTGAGGCTTGAACCCACGAACCATGAGATCATGACCTGAGCCGAAGTCAGATGCATAACTGACTGAACCACCCAGGCGCCCCTGTATTTTTTGAAGATAGAATCTAGCCGGAGATCATACCAGCAATTCCAATTCATATTCAGGACTACAGGATTTTTACTTAATGTCATTGTTCTTCTATCGGAATTTCCTTATCCCCAGGCCAAAAACCCTGGTTCTCAGTGACATCGGCCTGATTCTGCATTCGCTTTATCCCACACTACATCCATAATAGCCTCAAAATGACAATACTAATGCCAGCTCCAGGGAAACGATTGCTGTCTTCCGGATGTATACTGTCAGAAATGAGCTATCAGATTACTGAGTTTTAAAATCACGTTTATACCATTTTACCCAACTTATCCCAGGTGCCCTTCTTATGTCTCTTTCACCCTAATATGCTAACAAACCCTCTTTTTCTCTTTGAAGTGTGTTTATCTCTAGTCTGCTGCGTACTTTTCGTAACGGGAGTTTAAAGATAACTAGGCATAAGCTAGCATTGGAAGTGCAAAAACAACATAGATTTGAAAATAAGTGTGTACTGACATAGATTTCCTTACTCTGTGAGCTGAGAGATCTGTGAGATCTGTGAGCAGCAACGAGCACACCTAGAGCCCAAATCTTGGTTTCTAATGCTGTCAAGGCTCATCGGAGAAATGGCTGATTCGGGGGCTGCACAGAGAGACACAAGCTGAGCCTAAAACATCTTGTAATACCAGAAAGTAAGGAAGCGCCCAAGCAAACACACACACACACACAAAGTGATGGGGCCATGTCAGAGTGACACAAGAGCCAACTGAAAGAACTCTCAGAGACCAAAGCTGGAAGGGTTTGAGCAACAAAATAAATAACATACTATCGGATTATAACCCAAAGTGTAATACAACTATCTGTGGGTCCACACTGATGTAATAAGGTCATGATTGAATATGTAAATAAACGGGGGAGGGAGAGAAATCTACCGTGTGGGAGAATTCTTAATAATTTATATAGACACATCACCCTCAAAGAAGTGGAACATAATTCCCTACGTCTTAAAAAGTGTGGGGTGTGCATAGACTTCCTTCCAAAGAATACAGGATTGGACGGGAGAAGAAGGAGTAGTTTTACAGTGGAGAAAACTGGCAAATGCCACCTCAGCCAGGTAATCAGGATTAACATCAGTGACAAGTCATGTTAATAGCACACATCCTTGTTATAATGTCAGTCCACCATATTTTCCCTACTTTTCTGGTATTACTGTACTGGGTTTTAAATCGATCTTTTATGACAGTTTTTATTTACACATAAAAACCTGTGCTTTGAGCCAATGAAGGAAGTGCGACGCATGGTTCTTCCCTTTGGGAACTTGGAATCTAGCGGGAAAAACAACTAGCAAACATGTAATCCAGAGATAAATCATGGGAGGTGATTATAAGGGTTTTTTAACTTGAGAAAAGCACAGATATACTGAGTGCTGGTGTAGCCAGAGGGAGTCTCCAGGAAAACATACCCTTCTCTTTATACCATCAGGATTTCTGGATGAAGGGCGCGATAAGGGTTGACTGAGGGTTCGACACATTGTCTTAAGTAAGATTGCATTATCACTGTGGAATTTGAGAACGACAACAGACGAACACAGGGGAAGAGAAGGAAAAATAAGATAGAAACATAGAGGGAGGCAAACCATCAGAGACTCTTTTTTTTTTTTTTTTTTAGGACAGAGAGAGATAGAGCATGAACGGGGGAGGGGCAGAGAGAGAGGGAGACACAGAATCGGAAACAGGCTCCAGGCTCTGAGCCATCAGCCCAGAGCCTGACGCGGGGCTCGAAGCCACGGACCGCGAGATCGTGACCTGGCTGAAGTCGGATGCTTAACCGACTGCGCCACCCAGGCACCCCACCATCAGAGACTCTTAAACACAGAGAACGAACTGAGGGTTGCTGGAGGGGAAGTGGGTGAGAGGATGGGTTACATGGGTGATGGGCATTAAGGAGCGTGCTTTTGGGGATGAGAACTGGGTGTCCTATATGAGAGATGAATTGCTGGGTTCTACTCCCGAAACCCAGACTACACTGTATGTTAACTAACTTGAATTTAAATAAAAAAAATTGTTACATTTTGTCAACCAGCCTCATGATGGATAATATGTTAATGTAACAGAGGATAGATGATAAAACTGGTAGCTCAGTTAATCACATTGTGGTTGGAGTTTATTAGAAAGATAGCAGAATCTTTGGATTATGAAGGATGTCCTTCCTGTACTCATTTTATGTATAGATCTGGCTAAATCTTGGATGTTTCATGTTCAGGTCTTAACATGTTCCTTGATTTTTTTTTTTTTAAATTATCCTCATAGGGCTGTCTGCCGCCAAACTCTTAGCTGAACATGAAGTGAATGTTTTGGTCTTAGAAGCACGGGACAGAGTTGGAGGAAGAACATACACTGTGAGGGTAAGTGATTTTTAATGCTTAACGTATAATTTCTCACTCAAACTAGAAGTGGGAGCGATGGAAGGCACAGAAGCCATGTGTCCTCTAGAGCCTTCAGCTACTCCAACAAGTAAGCATCCGTTGTGGTCAACGAACACTCACTGACCATTTGCAGCTACGTGGCTGGAACCGGAAGGTATTAGGCTAAGCGAAGTTAGTCAGAGAAAGACAAATATCATATGGTCTCACTCATGGGAGGACTTTAAGAGACAAAACAGATAACATAGGGAAGGGGAGCAAAAATAACATAAAAACAGGGAGGGGGACAAAACAGAAGAGACTCATAAATATGGAGAACGAACAGAGGGTTGCTGGAGGGGCTGCGGGACGGGGAAGGGGCTAAATGGGGAAGGGGCATGAAGGAATCTACTCCTGGAGTCATTGTGGCACTGTTTGCTAACTAACTTGGATGTTAATTGAAAAAATAAAAATAAAACAAAACAAAACCAAATAAACACTCACTGAAGAGTGAACGCCTCTGACCTTCAGTAGCTTATAGTCTAGTGATGAAAACAAACGTGAACAAATAACTTCAGTACACTGTCATAACTTCCATACCAGAGACCTCAGTAGACTAGGTAGTGTCTCAGATGGGGTTACGGTTTGACTGGACTTGAAATGACTGTATACCCGTAACACACACGTGCGTGCGCGCGCGCGCGCGCGCACACACACACACACACACACACACACACACACACACAGAGTATAGGTTCCATCTTTATTTGTTTAAGGATACACAACTTAAAAGAAGTATGGCTACATGGGTGGCTCAGTCGGTTAGGAGTCCAGCTGTTAATGTTGGCTCAGGTCATGATCACGCGGTGTGGGGGTTCGAGCCCCATGTCGGGTTCTGTGCTGACAGCATGGAGCCTGCCTGGGATTCTGTCTCTCCCTCTCTCTCTCTGCCCCTCCCCCTGCTTGTGCAATCTCTGTAATAAGCAAATAAGTAAATAAATAAACTTGAAAGAAAAAAAGTGCGGCTACAGTAAGCAGAAGCAAAATGCTGCATATTTTTGTGCAACTTTGTCCTTGGCCCCTGTTTCCTAAGAGGAGGGCTGTTGGGAGGGACACTCTTTGCTTGGGTAAGGTCGGCTAGACATGAGGACGAAGCTCAGTTCTTGCTACATCACTGCCTTTTTAGACTTGGGCTGATGTCACCATTCTAGAAAAAAAAAAAAAACAACGCATCCCAAGTATTGTTTGCCATTATTCAAGGGCACAGTCGTAGGCAGTCAAGTCTGTGGGAGCTGATGGATGCGCACAGGGAGACGACATGGGGTGGGGAGGAGGTAGGGCCAAAGGCAGAGGTTTGGGGAGCATGCAGATTTAATGGGTGCAGAGGCAGCGGAGCCAAAGCGAAGCAGCGGTGGCAGAGGCAGATGGGTGGAGGAAAGAGGAAGCCCCTGTGTTTGTCAGTTAGGTCATTAATGAGAGCCTTTCCTCCAGCCCGCAAATAGAGTGGTAAAGGCTGGAGATCCACAGGACGAAAGCAGCCGGTTGCAGTGACTGGAAAGAGAGGCAGCATCTATCTAATGAGATGTGTTGGGCTTACAGCAAAATGGCTTCTGCAGCGCTAGTCACAATGGCTTGAGCAATCCAAACATGCAGTTATTTTGCATAAGAAGTGGTCTGGTGGCAGGGAGTCCAGACTGGCGCAGGGCAGGGGGCGGTGGGGGGGCTCAGCTTTGTCATCAAGGCTTTATGCTCTTTCTGTCTTCTGCTCAGCCATTCTTTGCATTTTGTCTTATTGTCTTATTGCCTAATGGGCACCAGATGGCTGCTGTATGGCTGCTGTAACTCTGAGCACCAGTCCTCACTGAGGACAGGAAAGAGGATGAAGAGGCAAGCTGAGGTTTTCTTTTTAAGTTTGTATTTAAATTCCTGTTACTTAACATACTGTGTAACCTTCGTGTCAGGTGTACAATACAGTGATTCGTCACTTCCATAGGACAACCGGTGCTCATCACAACCAGTGCACTCCCGAATCCCCATCACCTGTTTCATCCATCCCCCTACCCACCTCCCCTCTAGTAACCATCAGTTTGTTCTCTGTAGTTAACCTTTATTTATTTTTGAGAGACAGAGTGAGAGTGGGGGAGGGGCAGAGAGAGAGGGAGACATAGAATCCGAAGCAGGCTCCAAGCTCTGAGCTGTCGTCACAGAGCCCGATGCGGGGCTCGAACTCATGAACTGCGAGATCGTGACCTGAGCTGAAGTCAGACGCTCAACCGACTGAGCCACCCAGGTGCCCCTGTTCTCTGTAGTTAAGAGCCTATTTTGTGGTGAGGCGGCCCCAGCTTTATCTGCAACAAAGCTTTTCCTTTACCAGAAGACCCCCAGCAGACATTTGCTTTAGTCTATAGCTATGCTCTTAGCTGCTGGGGAGCCCGGGAAAGCAAGCATTTAGCATTTCCAGACTGCATAATGCAAGCAGGCATGGGAAAGGCAATATGAGTGGATGTGGAATAGCTAACCAACATGTGAACTAGAATATTGTAGACTATGTTTTTCCGTTAGACCAGGCTATGCTCCCCCTGTCATTTGCTTCCTACGTTTTTAAAGTTATTTATTTATTATTTATTTTTGAGAAAGACGGAGAGAGTGCGAGCAGGGGAGGGGCAGAGAGAGAGAGAGAGAGGGAGAATCTCAAGCAGGCTCTGCGCTGTCAGGGTAGAGCCCGACATAGGGCTCGAACTCACAAAAACATAAGGTCATGACCTGGGATGAAATTGAGAGTCTGACACTTAACCAACTGAGCCACCCATGTGCCCCTGCTTCCTACCTTTTTATGATTTTCTATTTTTTATTTTTTTAATATTTGTTCCTTTTTGAGAGGCAGAGAGACACAGAGCATGAGCAGGGGAGGGGCAGAGAGAGAGGGAGACACAGAATCCGAAGCAGGTTCCAGGCTCCGAGCTGTCAGCACAGAGCCCGACGTGGGGCTCGAACTCACAGACCTCGAGATCATAACCTGTATCGAAGGTGGACACTTAACCGACTGAGCCACCCAGGCGGCCCCCTACCTTTTGAGATGCACACAGGGATGAAAAACAAAAAGATACATACAGGGATATCCCATGGGTCTGTTTTCACTTTATTCAGTTCTAAGAGTGCTCTACAGCCTTGCTACTCAGTGTGATCCATGGACCAGTAGCCTCAGAGTCACCTCCCTGCCAGGAGCTTTGATAGAGATGCAGAATCATAGGCCCCTGGTCCTAGACCCACTGAATCCAAATCTGCATTTCGACGAGCTCCCCAGGGGATGTTACTGCAGTGCTGCTCTGTGGGGTGTGTTTGCTTGCTTGCTTTAAATGAATCCCGATTAATCGTATCTGGAGAATTTCTGAGCGCTTCCCGGGGCACCGGGAAGCTATTGGTCTGGAATTGAGGAGACTGAGATTCTGGCCCCTGTACCGCCTGACATCCCTTCTTAACCTGGGCCAAGTCCTGCTGGCACCTCACATCTCTGTCTTCCCACCCGGGCCGTGAGATACAATCTAAATGTACTTCAAGCTCCCTGGCAACTTCAAGTTCTAATTGAAGACAGTGTGTTGTAGTGCAAAAGAAGGATTGCATATTCTGCGTGTCTGACCTTATTAGATACAAGTCCCCTGTCATTTTCAGAAAATTATACCTTCAGTTTGGCGATAGTTATTCAGCTATTCCTTAGCCCTCCTTTCTTATCTCTAAAACCTTTTGGTTATTAAATAGGAGCATCAGTCATGTTGCAGATTTTCAGGTAAGAACAAGTTTCTTGATCTAAAGGAAATGAGAATTCCAACATGCCTGTCCCCATCTGTGTTATTGCCCCAGGCTGATTTTTCAGGCGGTATCATTTATATACGTCAGCACCATACAGGAAGTATTGTGTGTGAAGCATGATAATTGTAACTCTTTAGGTATATGAGGAAAGAACTTTGAAATGTGCTTCGAAATGCTTACAAAGTAGGAATTAACATTTGTGAGATTTCAAGTGAATAGAAGGAGAATAAAGGGCTTTGAGAAGAAGGAACAGAAATGGTATTTAATAAGAAACTGAACTGGATATTGTTAGAATTCCTACTAAGAGCAATTTTTTAAATATTTATTATTTATTTTTGTTAAGTTTTTAATTTTTCTTTTATTCATTTATTTTGAGAGAGAGAGAGAGAGAGAGAGAGGCAGAGAGGGAAAGAGAGAATCCCAAGCAGGTACCTCGCTGTCAGTGCAGAGCCCAGTGTGGGGTTCGATCTCATGAACCATGAGATCATGACCTGAGCTGAAATCTAGGAGTCGGGTGCTTAACCGACTGAGCTACCCAGGCACCCCAATTCTTTTCTTTTCTTTTTTTTTAGTTTATTTATTTTTGAGAGAGAGAGAGAGAGAGAGAGAGAGAGAGTGAGCACGCATGCACAAGCAAGTGGGGGAGCGACAGAGAGAGAGAGAGAATCCCAAACAGGCTCCACTCTCAGCACGGAGCCCAACACAGGGCTTGAACTCACGAACTCTGAGATCATTACCCAGGCTCCCCTGTAAGAGCAATTCTGAGTCAATTAGGATAATTTGGGGTGGAGACACCCTAACAGTTACTCTGGGTCTTTAAGTACCGAAATACTACGTTTGGTGTTGTCGCTTGGCCACTGTTCAGATAGATCTCCTGTCAGTTTAGAACTTCCCAGTTTTTCCTTCGTGTGGTTCCTCTGTAATTCTTCAGGACCAAATTAATTAATTTGTGTTGTTGCCTTAATATCATCAGGGAAAGTACCATCAGGGAAGGTACCACCAGGACTCCACTAAATAGAAACAATGGACAGGGGTGCCTGGGTGGCTCAGTCAGTTAACTATCTGACTCTTGATTTTGGCTCAGGTCATGATCTCATGGTTTGTGAGTTCGAGCCCCACGTCGGGCTCTGCGCTAACAGCATGCAGCCTGCTTGGGATTCTTTGTCTCTGTCTCTCTCTGACCCTCCCCTGCTTGCTCTCTCTCTCTCTCTCAAAGTAAATGAGAATAAACTTTCAAAGTAAAAGAATCTTTCACCTTTGTAAAGAAACATCCTGTAAAAGAAAACAAATGAATGCATGGGTGACCAACAAAACCAGAAGCACACTATGTACAGAGAACAAACTGGTGGTTGCCAGAAAGGAGGTGGCTGGGGGTGGACAGAATAGGTAAAGGAGATTAAGAGGTACAAACTTCCAGTTATAAAATAAGTAAGTCACAGACGTGAGAAAAGTACAGGATAGGGAGTATAGTCGATAGTGTTGTAACAATTTGTATGATAAAAAAAGGAAATGTTCTGCAATATGCCTCATAATCCTGCATTTAGGATTATTGGCTTTAGTGTCTGTCATCTAAAGACATCATGTTTGGAAATTCCCACGACTCCTTCTTGCTTGGTTAAAGCAAGTACTTTAATCAGTTTTGTTTTATATTTATTTTATTTTTAAAAGTTATTTATTTATTTATTTATTTATTTAGAGACAGAGACAGCACGAGCGGGAGAGCAGCAGAGAGTGAGGGAGACACAGAATCTGAAGCAGGCTCTGCGCTCAGTGCAAAGTCCAACTCGGGGTTCGAACTCATGAACCGTGAGATTGTGACCTGAGCCAAAACTGAGACAGTCGGACATTTAACTGACTGAGCCTCCCAGGCGCCGCAGGGTTAGTTTAAAGAAGTCAGAGGCACACTTCATTTCTGGTCTTGTGGCAGGATGGAAGCCCTGGTTACCTCTCCCCATTGGAATCAGTAAAGTGTTGTATAAAATACTCTCTGCTGCCTTGACACAGAAATCGGAAATTTGCGGGCCTCCTGAATGCTGAGCAGACAGCTCACGTTTCACACACCCAATCTGAACTTCTGACTTTCTCCATCAAGACCGCCGTTCCAGCAGCCTTGATGGAAAGGATGACAGTTCCGAAAAATTCAGAGTCACACCCAATATGCTCATGCCTCACATTCATTCTGTTGGCTCTGCCTTCGAAATACATCCAGAATCCAACACTTCGCACCGCTGCCATGGCAACTCCTGGGGGCAGTCACCGCCATCTCTAAGCCAGATGCCTCAATGGCTTCCTGACTGATTTCCCTGCTCTCACCCTGGCCTCCTATAATCTAGTCTTAGTGCCGCAGCTAGAATGAGCCTCTCAAACCTAAGACAGATCTTGGCGTGTCTCTGCCAAAAAGCTTCCAGAAGCTCTCCTCATTCAGAGATCAAGCCACAGTCCTTACGATGACCTTTGGGGCTTCCCATGACCTGCCCCCCAATAACGTCTCTAGCCTTATCTCTAATTCTCTTTTCCTTGCTCACTCTGTTCTAGCCATACTGGCTTCCTATTTCTTGTTTTTTTTTAAATGCTTACTTATTTTGAGAAAGAGAGAATGCACACAAGTGGAGGGAGGGGCAGAAAGAGAGGGAGAGAGAATCCCAAACAGGCTGCACATTCAGTGTGGAACCCGATGTGGGGCTCGAACTCATGAACCGTGAGATCATGACCTCAGCAAAAGTCAAGAGTCAAGATGTTTAACCAACTGAGGCACCCGGGAACCCCTGGTCTCCTGTTTCTTGAACACACCAGGCACCCTTCTGCCTTAGTCTTTGCTGTTCTTTCTGCCAGGAATGCCCTTGTCCTGGCATATGGATAACTCCTTCATCTACTTACAGTCTTTATGCAAACGTTACCTCTTCAAGGCGGCCTACATATCCAGTGCATTGTGAATTGCAATCTTTCCTTTTCTTCGCTGCGGTTTCAGTCTCCCGTGTTCTACTTTAGCTTTTTGATTTTCGTTGCTCTTATCAACTTCTGAGAGACTTCCTTGTTATGTTCTGGGTTCATTTTCTGTCTCTTCCCATCGAATGTAAGTTCCTTGAGAGCAGGGATCTTTGTTTGGTTTACTGATGTAACAGAAGCTCCTTGAACAGTACCTGGCACCTTGTAGAAGAGCAAGGTACTTGCTTGTTGAATAAACAAGCGAATCCCCAGAGCAAAGTAAAAACATGAAGCCTAGGAAGTAAATGAGCTCAAAACTTGACTTTCACCTTGAATGCCTACTGAGCCCGAAAGACTTTGCAAATTACAGGGTGATGGCCATATGGCACGCAGGGAACAGTAGATGAAACTCCGAACCTGCTGAAGATAGGGAATTTTAATAGGAAACGCTCCAGTTGGAATGCTTCATACGTGGAAGTGTGATAAAGCTTACCATTCAGAAAGGGAGAAAAATAAACCTTGCCCTCGTTCATGGTTTCCACCCAAATTTACACTACCTTTATGGTATGCTAAACATCAGGCAGACTATGTAAAGTGCCACACTGGCTGGCAGAAACAGACTCCAAAGAAAAGAAGTAACTCATAGCTAAAAATGAGAAATCATACAAGGAAAACAAGGCACCAAAAAAGGATAAGCGTAAAACAATGATCCAGAAAGTATTTTAACATAAGCTCAAGAGCCCATCAATGTGTTCTGATTTAAAACTTCATCTGTTGGAAATCAGAGAATTGGGCCTAATAAATCTCAAGGTGGTTCCTCCAGCAACAACCCCAAAGAAAAGCCTGCATAAAAACCTAAATGCTTGGAAAAGGATCTAGATCAGCAGGATGTACTATAGCGTTCTTTATCTACTATACATGTTATTGTTGAATCCACCTCACCAGTAGCTATACAAATGGGATTGTTTCCTGATGACTGTCCTACAGGGTTGCGCCAAGTTCTTGGGTGACAGAGAAAAAATTGGTGTTTTCAGCTGCACTTTATAAGAGAGAAATAAGGCACATTTAAGGTGTAACAAATAAATTTTTTTGTTTTTAATTAAGATATAGAAACTTGTTGGGGCGCCTGGGTGGCTCAGTTGGTTAAGCATCCGACTTTGGCTCAGGTCATGTCTCACGGTCCATGGGTTTGAGCCCCGCGTCGGGCTCTGTGCTGACAGCTCAGAGCCTGGAGCCTGCTTCGGATTCTGGGTCTCCCTCTCTCTCTGACCCTCCCCCATTCATGCTCTGTCTCTCTCTGTCTCAAAAATAAATAAACATTAAAAAAAAATTTAAGATATAGAAACTTGTTTTCCCCAAGTGTTAACTAAAGTCTTCTGACCCCTTTTTCTCTTTGTACAGAATGAACACGTCAATTACGTAGATGTTGGCGGGGCATATGTGGGACCAACCCAGAATAGAATCTTACGGTTATCTAAGGAGCTGGGTCTAGAAACTTACAAAGTGAACGTATGTGAGCGGCTTGTTCAATATGTAAAGGTAAGCCTGACATTTTACTCAAGTGACCAGTGGGGGAGCACTGTATTTGGGAAAATATTCGGTTTTCTTCCTAGTTTTTTCTCAAAGCAATTGTAAAAATAGGCTCTCAGCCTTATAGTAGTCTTCTGCGTTTTCTTTTTCTTTTTAAAGAAATCCTTGGGCACCCTGGGAATCCCTGTAAGGGGTCATGCCTCAGTTTGCCCCCTCTGCACATCACACACTGTGGCCCTTAAAGGCTGCACCCTTACCCCCAGTCCAACTGGAGTAAGGGTATGAGGCTTTCAGCTTCTTTGCTTCTTCAGTGTCTATGGGGAGCAAGGGGGCGGGGACAGAAGCTACCTGTGGTAGACACATGGATGTGCCTATGGATGTGTGTGCGCTCGCGCACACGCGCACACACACACACACACACACACACACAGAGCCACAGGCAGCCCTTGAGGCACCTATGAGGCAATTCTAAGGCCCCAAGGAACACAGTAGTCCGAGGCCAGTTCTTAAGACTGAGCAGGTTATTCATTGTCATCGTTACCTGGCGTTTCTTTGCACACTTTGATAATTTCCTCCGTACTGAGCCTTGACTCTTGGGAAGTCTAGCTGGGCTGTGCGGTTTCCCACTGTTTAAACAAGATTGTTTCACTCTGCTGATATCCAGCTGTTGCCAGAGTTATTCTTTGTCACTGAAGCCAAACATGGAGCAGCTGGAGTGTTGGAAATGTGCCTTGAGAGGTCAGGCTGTCCGATCTGCCTTCGCAGCCGGCTTCCCAGAACTAGCGTCTCGAGGGCAGGGGTCAGGCACTCGTTCTAATGGCAGGATTCCCACACCGGTGATCACGTCACTCTCTGAGCGGCTCTACCCCACTCAGTCACATGGGTCTGGAGCCTTCGGGGGGTTTTCGGAGCTTGGAGTCAAGGGTACTTGTGATATGTGCACACTGATGCGCCATCAGGGGATCTTAAGACATTCTGATATGGTTTGGGATGGTTTGGGTTGTTTGGGGGAAGGGTCTGGCAGTTGCACATGTGAAAAAACAAAAAAAAACCCAGCAGCCTTGAAGAAACTGGGTTCAGAAGTCAAGGGGGGAATGAAGAAAGTATAAAAAACGATACAACGCTAGCTTCGGTAGGCTTCCTGATCACTTTCTCTGTCTACACGGCAGGGTGCTTCCCTGGATTAGCAAATAATGACAACGGTGAGAATGATAGTAACTAACATTTATTGAGCACTTTTACATGTGTTAGCATATTTAATGTAGGGAGAGAGACCAAATCCTTTGCATGGAGTACTAAATAAACAGTCCCATAAATTC
This sequence comes from Felis catus, assembly GCF_018350175.1. Classification (NCBI taxonomy): domain Eukaryota; kingdom Metazoa; phylum Chordata; class Mammalia; order Carnivora; family Felidae; genus Felis; species Felis catus. The sequence goes on from NC_058386.1 coordinate 38,428,595, forward strand.
ACTCTTCAGTCCAAGTAGGAAGCAAGTGAGTCTGATGATTGTCCTGGAATCTGAGCAGACTCATGCTTATGATCTCTTCCTCTCTCACATTCAGGTGCTGAGAGATTTTTTAGTTTCCCTGAAGTCTCACAGTAAACAACTAAGTGATTTTTTTATGCATGATCTCCGTAAATCATTACATACACCTCGTTAGGCAGGCACGATTATCTCCGTTTTACAGAGGGGAAAACTGAGGTTCAGAGAGATAAAGCAGCTCGACAAGACTATGAAACGAGTAATAGTCTGTTTAACCCCCCGAGCTCATACCATTCATGCATTTTAGGACTCGCTTCCAAAGAAGCACACATTTAAAGGTGCTGAGCACCATTCTTTTCTTTTAAGACACAATCCCATCTAAAGAAAAGATGGAGCACGGAAATACCATTAAACCATCCTCTCACATACTTTAATCTGCCAAAGCACACATATTTTCACCCAAGGTAGACCGCAGTGTTCAGCTAAAGATAATAGTGGGTCAGTTAGAGGTTAATTTATTGGAGCTGAAGGAGTCCCTGTAAAGTGAGGCGGCCAGATTAGGGAAAGGCAGGAAGACTATATTCCATGGAAGATTGTTAGCAAACCGTATAGCAAAAAATCATTCCACTTATTTAAAAATATCTCAACGCTTACTGCTGTGTCCACTTTGGTGGGGTGGGGGGTGGGGGCGAGGGGAATGGACTTTTCCCCGTCACCGTAGTGCACCGGGTTAATAGTGCAAATTGTCTTTGTGACACTCTGAATTGGCTCTCAAGACAACCCCAGCCTCTGTAATCTACCACAGTGCATTCTTTTCAGTGAATACCACCGAAATGAAGCAGGTGAATCCAGAAGATTGCCAGTGTCTGGTTAAACCAAGCCATATTCCTTATGGTCCAGATTGCTTCAGCTTTTAAATTTTCCCAGCGCGCAGCCTTAAAGACTGCCTCGGTTGTTTCTTGTGACAGCAGACTGTAATGGATCCAGTTTCAGTGTATTCTGGGATGATTTTTTGTTTAAGATTTTTGTTTTTAAGTGATCTCTACACCCAGCGTGGGGCTCGAACTCGAAACCCCGAGATCAAGAGTCGCATACTCTGGGGCGCCTGGGTGGCGCAGTCGGTTAAGCGTCCGACTTCAGCCAGGTCACGATCTCGCGGTCCGGGAGTTCGAGCCCCGCGTCAGGCTCTGGGCTGATGGCTCAGAGCCTGGAGCCTGTTTCCGATTCTGTGTCTCCCTCTCTCTCTGCCCCTCCCCCGTTCATGCTCTGTCTCTCTCTGTCCCAAAAATAAACAAACGTTGAAAAAAAAAATTAAAAAAAAAAAAAAAGAGTCGCATACTCTACTGACTGGGCCCCCACCAGGTGCCCCTCTAGAACGATTGTTAGTATTCACCAAAGAATGGTTCTTGACCCTTGCTAGATTGTGTTTACAGGGCAAATTGAGACTCTAAGCCTGAGCCTCTGAGCTGAGCAGTGGAGATAGACGTTTAGTGGTGTTTTGCACCCTGTCCCTTCCTAGGAGACTATGTCTGTCTACTTCATTCATAGAAGGTTCAAATCATTATGCTAAATTCATCAGTTCAATGAACAGTTACTGGATAGTCTCCTCTGTACAAGGTATTGTTCCAGGCTGGAAATACAGTGGTGGACACATGATCAAAGCTCCTGCTTTTATGGAACTTACCATTAGCTCACATTTCTGCCTGTATCCTTCGTGGACCTTGTGAATAGAATACCTGTTCTTCTTTTTTTTTTTTTTTTATGTTTGTATATTTATTTATTTATTATTTATTTTAACTTTTTTTTTTTACATTTTATTTATTTTTGATAGAGACAGAGCACGAGTTGGGGAGGGGAGAGAGAGACGGAGACACAGAATCTGAAGCAGTCTCCAGGCTCTGAGCTATCAGCACAGAGCCCGATGTGGGGCTCGAACCCACAAACTGCGAGATCATGACCTGAGCTGAAGTCGGATGACTTCAACCGACTGAGCCACCCAGGCGCCCCAATGTTTATTTTTGAGAGAGAGACAGAGTGAGAGCAAGGATGGGACAGAGAGAGCGGGAGACATAGAACATGAAGCAGGATCCAGGCTCTGAGCTGTTGGTGCAGAGTCCGACGCGGGGCTCGAACTCACAATCTGTGAGATCATGACTTGAGCTGAAGTCGGATGCTTAACTGACTGAGCCACCCAGGCGTCCCTAGAATACCTATTGTAATTCTGGTTTAGTAGATCCTGATTCTTTTTTTTTTTTTTTAAGTTTATTTATTTTAGTAATCTCTACACCCAGTGTCGGACTGGAACTCACCACCCTGAGATCACGATGCGCATGCTCTACTGACTGAGCCAACCAGGCTCCCTAGTAGATCCTGATTCTTATAGAATAGGTTCTTGGACAGGTTTTATGAATGTTGTGAATTTGATAATGGCTTTATTTAGGAGTTTATATCTGCTTTGTGAAATTAAATTAACCATGTTGTTTTTAACCTAAAAGGCGGATTTGAAGTAGCACCAGCTAAGTGTGTTTAAAACATCTATTCTTTTCCTTTGGATGGTGTAAGGGAAGCAGGTGGACTTGAATGCTTCTTGGATTAATTGACCCATTACTTGCATTAGTGAATTAGATGCACTATCATTACGGGTTATTTGATGAGTAAGTTTCATTGAATTGTGGAGGCTTTTTGTTAAGTTTTACAGTGCCAGGTCTTAGAGAGGAAAGCAGAAATGCTTGATTTCCTTTTTTTTTTTCCTTCTTTTAATGGGTTCTTCTGATCTTTTTTTAATTTTTTTTTTACATTTACTCATTTTTGAGAGACAGAGACAGAGGGTGAGCAGGGGAGGGGGCAGAGAGAGAGGGAGACACAGAATCTGAATCAGGCTCCAGGCTCTGAGCTGTCAGCACAGAGCCCCACACGGGGCTCCAGCTCATGAACCGTGAGATCATGATCTGAGCCAAAGTCGGACACTTAACCGACTGCGCCACCCAGGCGCCCTGGGTTCTTCCAGGTCTTAATAATACAGGTAGGGGGGCGCCTGGGTGGCGCAGTCGGTTAAGCGTCCGACTTCAGCCAGGTCACGATCTCACGGTCCGTGGGTTCGAGCCCCGCGTCGGGCTCTGGGCTGATGGCTCAGAGCCTGGAGCCTGCTTCTGATTCTGTGTCTCCCTCTCTCTCTGCCCCTTCCCCATTCATGCTCTGTCTCTCTCTGTCTCAAAAATAAATAAACGTTAAAAAAAAAAAAATTTTCAAATAATACAGGTAGGGTGGAGAGAGGGAGAACACTGCATTTTGCAGGTGCTGCTCTGAAGGAGAAGTTGACATTTTTATGCATTCCCGCTTTCTCCCTGCTTTCACACCCTAAATAAAAGTCAAGACTATTAGGGGCGCCTAAGTGGCCCGGTCGGTTGAGTGTCCGACTCTTGGTTTCAGCCCAGGTTATGATCTCCTGGTTCATGGGTTTGAGCCCATTGGGCTCTATGCTGCCGCTCCCCTGCTCATTCTCTCTCTCTCAATCTCTCTCAAAATAAATAAACAAACTTAAAAAAATCGAGACAATAAATATATACCACCCATTTCTTCTTAGAGAATGGTGTGATATTTATTTAAAACAACCTAGGCTTTCCTGATAGTAACAGCTCACCAAGCAGGTTTTCCTAGTACTAGTTCTTTTCTTCCCACAGCCATTTACTTGAAGGTTTCTAGGCCAATAACTGCAATCAAAGGCTTGCCACATATGTGTGTTCTGGAATACTAAGTCAACTTTTTGTTGTTGTTGCTTAGAGGTGGACTTTATTTTAGCCAGTAGGCCGTGTTGAAAGCAGGGGATCTATTTATTTATTTATTTACTTACTTACTTACTTATTTATTTATTTATTTATTTTTGTTAGGGTGTCTTAATGCCTGCCAGAAATAACTGCGTTCTGACCCCTTGCTTATAATAGTGTTTCTTTTGGATCAGGGACATATATTTTTAAGCTGCTTTTAACACCGTTTTCTATACCAAATCACAGAAGGCGTATGTTTTGTGTTCAAAGAAAGTTATACTTTCACTTTCAACGCCGCTCTGTAGGAAAGGCAGGAAGCCAAGGGCATTAGGCTCTTCTAGGGATATTGCTTGTTGTGTCTTTGTTTCCTTTCTTTTAATCCCCTGAATCCCGGCCGCCTCACTCCATGCATTGGTATTGCCTTCCATCTGTAAGGTTCCTATACCTGTGTCACCTCATTTGAGTTACCTCGTGATCCTATGGCTTAATAAGCATTTCCCCCCATCTCACAGATGAAAAAACTGAGGCTCAGAAAATTTAGACACCAAAGTAAGGCTTTCTGGCTCTTGAGCTCAGGGTTCTGGGGGTTACATCACAAAGTTCCTTATTCCACGGGCAGAAAGTCAACTTGTAAATCCCTTAAAATTTTTTATTTTATTTTATTTTATTTTTTATTTATACAAAAATTTTTAATGTTTATTTATTTTTGAGAGAGAAGGAGAGAGAACACGAATAGGGGAGGAGCAGATAGAAAGGGAGACACGGAATCCGAAGCAGGCTCCAGGCTCTGAGCTGTCAGCACAGAGCCCAACGTGAGTCTTGAATCCTTGAACCTCGAGATCATGACCTGAGCTAAAGTTGGACACTTAATCTACAGAGCCACCCAGGGGCTCCCATTTTATTTACTTTAGAGGAAGAGAGCATAAGTGGGTGAGGGGGCAGATTGAGAAAGAGAGAGAATCTTAAGCAGGCTCCATGCTGAGCATGGAGCCCAAAGCAGGGCTTGATCCCATGACCCTGGGATCATGACCTGAGTCTAAATCAAGAGTTGGACGTTCAACCGACTGAGCCACCCAGGTGCCCCTATAAATCCCTTTTAATAACCCGTTCTAAGGTATGATAAAAATCACCTTACCCTGAGAAGCTCTGAAGTCCTAACATGCCACTCAGACGGTAGGGGCTCCTCTGGACGCGGGCAAGGTCCTGTGGGGTGCCTGGGAGCCGTATGTGGTCCCTTTCACCAGGGTGGCTTCTTCTCTTCTCGTGGACCCTGAGCCATAGATCTGGGGTGCCTCTGGCCTTCAGTGAGCGTTTGACTCCTGACCAACCCCCCAGACCACCCCAGTTAGGCTCAGCGGGCTCAGCAGATGAGTCCCCTTATCATGTTAAAATACTAAGTCTACAGCACGGTTTGGAATAGTTGGCTGTATATTCTTTTTGTTAATTGATTGATGTGAACTTACTCGTCAAAGTATGACCCAGATCAGAGTATTTTATTTTATGCCATTATATCCTGCTTGGTTTAAAGAGAAAAAAGAGAGAGGATTTAAAATAATTTGTAAGCTGTAGAAGTCAGGGTAGAGATGAAAAAAAAAAAACCAAACCAATTAGGTATGAACAGGAAAATGGTAATGGGCATGTGCTCATGATAGAAATTCTGTTTGATCATAGAAATGAAGTAATACAAGAGGGATTACTTGTTTTCTTCTCTAAATTCCAGTTATACGTAGGTTTTTTAAAAGCAGAGAGACTAAAAATGTTCATATAGTCTCACATCCGTCTATCAAGTATTTAGTACAAAGATATATGGACATAGCTTGTAAAAAAAAAAAGGTTTTAGTAACTTCCATTCATTTCCCCCCTCCATTTTTAAAAAAAGATTTATTTATTTATTTTTAAGAGAGAGAAAGCATACGTAGAAGAGGGGCAGAGAGAGAAGGAGGAGCCTTGATGTGGGGCTCAAACCCACAAACCGGGAGATCGTGACCTGAGCCGATCTCTTAACCAACTGAGCCTCCCAGGCACCCCTCCTCCTCTATGTTTAAAAGACTTCATTTATTTCTTTTGTTTAAAGGAAAGCATAATGACAGAAATCACTCTTAAAGCCTTGTAGTGTTTAGAAAGCTAGGTCAGCATTAGCCATTTTCTCTCAAAGCCTCTTTTCTTTTTCCTAGAAACTTTCAGGGATAAATCTCAGATGTAGTTTGTAGAGAGCAAACCTTCCACTCGGTTGAAGCGACAGCCCAATACATAGCAAAGTCAGGTTAATGACTAGACCTTTTTCCTTCCATTTTTTCCCCTTTTTTTCGTTATTTTTCCCCCACCCCCTCTATTTTTTTTCTTTCTTGAAAAAATCATGGTAACATACACATAACATAAGAATTGTCTTCTTAACCATTAGATGTACAGTTCTCCAACATCAGGTAAATTCACATGTTTGTACACCCATCATCTGTACCGAACGTTTTTCATCTTTTTGCTATTCATTTTTAATAGAGGGCGATTCATGACAGCAATCCTTTTCCAACCATTCGTTGAGAAGGAGCCCAGAGTTGCCCTCTGTGACTCAGTGAGCTGGCTTTCAGTGACAGCACAGAAAGGGGATTAGGTCAGACACAAAGGATTTCTCTAAGGCTGTGGAACTTTGCAGTCACCCCCCTCGAGTGAGGCTTGGGCATTGTGGGTAATGGCAGAAAGCACCTTGTGAGTGGAGGGGTGCCTGGGTGGCTCAGTCAGCTAAGCATCTGAGTTCCGCTCAGGTCCTGATCTCGCAGTCCGTGGGTTCGAGTCTTGTGTCGGGCTCTGTGCTGACAGCTCAGAGCCTGGAGCCTACTTCGGATTCTGTGTCTCCCTCTCTCTCTGCCCTTCCCCCGCTCACACTGTGTCTCAAAAATAATGAATAAACGTTAAAAAATTAGAAAAAAAAAAGAACCTTGTGAATGGAATGAAACCTCACATAAGCAGCTTCCTCGAGAGAAATTGCTCGTCTCCTTGATAACTCAAGTCTTGGAGGTTTTGAGCTTTCAAGTTAGAATGTGGTTGCCAGTGCGAGGTCAAAAAACATCTCCTTTTTCCTCCCCCCTTCTTGCTTTCTACCTCTTCCCTATTTCCCCCTCTGTAGTCCCTACCTTACCCCAGAGCACAAGTCTGCTGTCCCAGCCAAAAGACTTAATCATCCGTCCTGAGGTTTCAAACTTTTGTACAGTAGCCTTCTCTAACAGTTGAAACCGGAGACACCCTTTAACGTCCTATAAATCCCATACCTGGTCCATTCTGGGCACTTCCTGAAGAAGGGAAGTTCCGTTGTCACATGGATACACTGACCCAGCCAGAAACTTTTTGTTCTCATTGCCCTGTCCTGCCATTTAATAGGATCGGTGCTGTTATATAGCCCTCTGTTTCAGATGTGGCCTCTAAGCTTTTTCTTTTGTTTTTCCCTTAATTAATTAATTATTATTATTTTTTTAATGTTTGTTTAGTTTTGAGAGAAAGAGAGACAGAGTGTGAGCAGGGGAGGGGGCAGAGAAAGAGGAAGGCACAGAATCGGAAGCAGGCTCCAGGCTCTGAGCTATCAGCCCAGAGCCCGACGCGGGGCTCGAACTCATGAACTGTGAGATCATGACCTGAGCCGAAGTTGGACCCTTAACCGACTGAGCTACCCAGGCGCCCTAAACTTTTTTGCTTCTGTGTCAAGGTCATTGAATGAATACCTTTTGAAAACTAGGTGGACTGCAGAGTTTTAGTAAGTGACAGTTTTTCTTAAGAGATAAGAGAAAGTTGTAAGAATGCAAGTATTTCGTTCAAGGTCCTACAGAAGTGAGTGAGAGAGAAACAGGCAGGCAGAAGCCTAGTTGATAACTAACCTAAGCGAACACAGAACTTGAAACTGAGGAGACAAATAATGATAATAATGTGGATACTTCTATTTGAGCAGCCCAGTACTGTTTTCATGGCACTTCATTTTATTGTTTGCTTTTTGTAAAGGGGGGGACAGAGAGAGAGAGAGAGAGAGAGAGAGAGAGAATCCTAAGCAGGCTCCACACCCTGTGCAGAGCCACACTCAGAGCTCGATCTCTCAACCTTGAGATCATGACCTGAGCCAAAATCAAGAGCTGGATGCGTAGCCGACTGAGCCACGCAGGCACCCCAGTGTTGAGTATTGTTAAATGTAATAAACACTCTGATCCCAAAAGCTGTGGAACTGAGTCCTTTCCATTTAAAGGACTTTTCACATGTCATGTTTTTCAAACAGAGAGACTGATTCCTGATCTACTAGTCCATTTCCTTTCCTTCCTACAGCACTTGTGTAATTTGTCAGACTCCAGTGATACACAGGGAACCTCAGGCCGAGATTTAATTCTCTGTGCTTGCCTACTAAGTACCCGGTGGCCTAGTTTCCACAGCCATACCCAGTAGGTGAATGTCTCTACAAAAAACCTCAGGCTTCACAGCTGATGGGAAGAAATCACCATTCTGCCCACACTTGCTACCCAGCAAGCAGTCACAAAAGTTGACCCTGGGGCACAGATGTGGGCACAGTCGCTAATCTACATACTTCTTTGGGCCAAAGAAATCCTGAGTGTCTGTGACTTTCCACAATTTGTAGATTTTTATTTGTTTATCTTTTATTTTTTTAAACGTTAAAAAAATTGTTTATTTATTTTTGAGAGAGTGTGAACGGGGGAGGGGCAGAGAGAGGAGGAGACACCGAATCTGAAGCAGGCTCTGCGCTGTCAGCAGCAAGCCAGATGTGGGGCTCGAACTCACAAACTGTGAGATCGTGACCTGGCCGAAGTTAGACACTCAACCGACTGAGCCATCCAGGCGCCCCCAATTTGTAGGTTTTTTTAGAAATCCTTTTCTGATGTTCAAATGTGGGGGAGGTTGTGCTAAGAATCTAAAGGCTTGTGGTCCCCTCTCCTTCCCATGTCTCCACCATCACGATCACAGGAGACATCACTACAGGAATCCCATGCACCACAGTCGCAGGGTTGCGTCTGCCCAGTCACTGGGATACACAAGATGAATGCACTCAGTTAACCCCCAGTCTGGCAGGAAGCTCTGCTTTGCCCTTGACCCTCTCGACCTGCTCCGACGTACTTTCTCTTTGTACTGCCCTGTTCCGTGGGGCCGAGTCCCAGGCTCGAGATTCAACAACAGAGCACTTGCAATTTAACTAGACCAACAAGTGATTTCATTTTATTTCTCCTGTTTGACTCGTTGTTGTGGGATGACGCACGCTCATGTTCAGGAAACGCACACACGAGAATATCTTCCCATTAGTATCATTTGGAAAATAAATCCTCTGTTTTTCAGAGCTCTTCTTTCTAGCCCATGTTCTCCCATGTTCCCTCAGGCCCCTGCCAGTGCCAGCCAGAATAGGAAGAAAGAATGCCAAAAGTGCTTTGCAAAAGAGGGTGTTTCTTGGTCAGATACATTTTGGTAATGTTCCGTGTCCTAGCCTTGTCTTTGAGTGCCGACATGTCCGTTAGCAAGTTAGGGGTCCTATGAGGACTGGCAGAAAAAAAAAAAATTTAAACATAAAAAAGCTATTTAACTCTAAGCCAGAGTTTCCCAGATCCATGACCATGGAACCCATTTTCATACAGCACCCATAAAGAGCATGAGAAATGCTCACATAGGAAATGGTTTGAGAGATTTCCATCTTTTTCTCTTCCCTTCAACACCTTACACAGAGGGAGTTCTAGTAAATTTGATGGTAATATTGATTATGGCTATTTTAGAAAAGGTATGTACATGGCATTGATCATTAAACATCAGCACTAAATTGGCATTCATTAGAAGATTTTGTCTGAAGAGAGGGGGGCGCCCACATGGCTCAGATGGTGGAGAAGGGACTCTTGATCTCGAGGTTGTGAGTTTAAGCCCCACGTTGGGTGTAGAGATTACTTAAAAATCAAATCTTTTAAAAATTAAAAAAAAACACAAGATCTTGTCTTAGGTGGGAAAGGAGGAAGCCATTTGGGTAGAAAGAGGCCGGACCCTTTCTGGAGCCTGGGAGAGCTAGATGTGGTAAGAGATGGGTTGTAAATGCAAGAATTGTATTTCTCCCTTTTAGTCCTCCCTTTAACGAGCTTTTCTCAGAATGTTGGAATGTACAAGGGAGTGTAAGAGATATAAACATGTGTGAGGCACAGTCTTTCTAAGGTGTGTTGAAACTCGTTGGGAAAGTTCTTATGTAAATCAGTTTATTTTTTAATTTTTTTTTAACGTTTATTTATTTTTGAGACAGAGAGAGACAGAGCATGAACGGGGGAGGGGCAGAGAGAGAGGGAGACACAGAATCCGAAACAGGCTCCAGGCTCTGAGCTGTCAGCACAGAGCCCGATGCGGGGCTCGAACTCACGGACCGTGAGATCGTGACCTGGCTGAAGTCGGACGCTTAACTGACCGAGCCACCCAGGCACCCCTAAATCAGTTTAATACAATGTAGAAAATGGCGAGGTGCCACGGCAGCCCTAGTCTGCCAGTGGAAGCAGAAGTGGTTTCTGACTTAGGCAGCTAGGTGGAATCTTTGGGACCATGTTTCTCTCAGATCACAGTTTTCTCATACCTGCAACCTCCACATCTAGAAAGCACGTCCTGTTAAGCTCCTGGTGGAGGGTCCAGCTCAGTGGCACTGCAGATTCAGTTTTCCTGACATGGAGACCAAGGCACAGAGGGGAAGGGCAGGGGAGTCCAGACCAAGATCCTGGAGTCATGAACTCTAGCTGCCAGGCACCAGCTGGGATTAAACAAATTATACACGTACACACACATAAATATATGCCCATATACACCCACTTATATATTACAGATCTAATAGATATGTAATGTGGACTTCCGAATATCTTCAAAGACATAGTGAACTTGCTAAATTCATCAAAAGCAGCCCAAAGTTTTTAACCTGTGATGCATCTCACTTATTACAATCGCAAGACTTTAACTAGGAGCAGTGAAAACCAAGAGAAATCAGACATGAGATCCGGGCATAATAATAGTCAAGCAAGTAAATGATTTTTTAAGGAAAAGTATAAGAGAAAATAAATATTAATGAAGGAAATGGGCAACCGCAACAGAAAGTATCATTTCTTTTAGTATTTTTAAGTAAAGTTTAATGAAAAGAAGGACTAAAAAGAAATGGCTTATGGGGTGCCTAGGTGGCTCAGTTGGTTTCGTGTCTGGCTCTTGATTTCGACTCAGGTCATAATCTCATGGGTCATGAGTTTGAGCCCCACATTGGGGTCCATGCTGACAGTGCAGAGCCTGCTTGGAATTCTATCTCTCCCTCTCTGCCCCTCCCTCACTTGTGTGCACGTGCATACTCTCTCTCTCTTTCTCTCTGAAAATAAATTAAAAAAAAAAAAACAACCAAAGATCATGTTGTAGAAAGCTCTTGATGCATTTTGACCTATGGTATGATTAGAACATACCAAATTGGGGGACAAAGGCCTGGCCAATAGTAATCATATACCTGAGAGCTGATAGAGTCTGTGTAGCCAATGTGATGGATTCAGAGCAAACAGAAGTGATTTGTTAGTTTTCATCCTTGTGTCATTAAACATAGCAGTGTCTTTGTTATCTTTCAACCTGTAAGTACCTTCAGATCCACTCTCCACCCTTCTCCGCCCTACTCTCCACCCAGGAAAGCAGACCTGTAAGGGCAGAATCAACTGGACTCCCTTGCCCAATGGCTTTGGGTTGGTTTGGAACATGGCACACTGGTTAGGAGAGTAAGATTGGATTATTTATTGTCCTGCCCCTGTCCATATGATGTACCACAGTCTAGCTATGAGCTACCTTTAGCAGAAGTATATAGGAAAGAAAATTCTGGGAAATCCAGTTCAGCTTGGACAAGTCAACACATTACAAAACCACCACACCCTCTTTCCGTTATCACTTGTTCAGTGGGCCCGCATAGCAAAGTGGCCATGGCAGCAAAGATGGAGACGATGTATGTACTGAACAACATGACCATCCACTCAACAAGCCTAATTTGACTTTGGCCATTATCAGTCATTAGGGGAACGCAAGTCAAAACTACCTTGAGATACCGCTGTGCACCCACCCGGATGACTAGACTCAAAAGGATTCACCAAGGGTTGGTGAGGAAATAGAGCTGTTGGAACTCATATATTATGGGTGGGAATGTAAAAAGGTGCTGGTGTTTTGCAAAAGAATGGAGAGTGACTGTTAATGACTAAGGGTTTCTTCTTAGGGTAACAAAAATGTTCTAAAGTCACGTGTCGTGATGGATACGTGACTTTGTGAATCTGCCAGAGCCCGTGGAATTGTACACTTTCAATGGGTGGAGTATTGAGTACATGAATTATGTCTTAATAAAGCCGTTCTGGAAAAACAGCCACTCATCCTCACAGTGTAACATTTTCATCTTTTTTTCTGACTGCCCGTTTCTCCTCAGTTCATGGCTTTTGTGGAAGAGGAAAACATTTTTCGAATGCTCTGTCAATTGGCTTTACTTACCCAAGAGGCTACTAATACAACACAATACTGCCATCCTGTTTAATGGGTCTCGTTTTAGATTATTTTTTTCCTTTTTTTTTTTAAAAGATTTTATTTTATTTTTAAGTAATCAACGTTTATTTATTTTTGGGACAGAGAGAGGCAGAGCATGAACGGGGGAGGGGCAGAGAGAGAGGGAGACACAGAATCGGAAACAGGCTCCAGGCTCTGAGCCATCAGCCCAGAGCCCGACGCGGGGCTCGAACTCACGGAGCGCGAGATCGTGACCTGGCTGAAGTCGGACGTTTAACCGACTGCGCCACCCAGGCGCCCCATATTTTTAAGTAATCTCAACACCCAACATGGGGCTTGAACTCACAACCCCAAGATCAAGAGTCGCACGCTCCACTGACTGAGCCAGCCAGACCCCACCTAGGTGATTTTTTTTTTTAAGTTTATTTATTTATTTTGAGAGAGAGAGAAAGTATGCTCAGGGAGGAGCGAAGACAGAGAAGACAGAGAATCCCAGGCAGGCTTTAATGTCAGCACAGAGCCCAATGTGGGGCTCAAACCCACGAACTGTGTGTGAGACCATGATCTGAACCAAAACCAAGAGTCAGACGCTTAACCGACTGAGCCATCCTGGCACCCTTGGTTTCTTTATTTAAAGCATTATTGTGTACTGTAGAAAACAAACCAAAATCGTTCTCTTATAGGCTTGTCGCAGAACAGTGGGACTAGAAGAGTGCCAAGGAATTCATAGGGGTTGGGCAGACTTGTTCCTAAACCATTCTAGAACATAGCTGTTTATTTTCAAGATGATTAAAAAAATATTTGGCAGCTTTCCTCGGTGGCCTGTGATCCTCTTTAATAACACCCATTTCCTTTTGTTTAACTAAAATAATAAAAGTACAGAGAGGTGAAACTTTCCCAACAAGGTTGCCAATCAGTAAATGTTATTTGCTTACTCTAAACTTGCTTTATCTTCCAGGACTAACAATAAAGAATGATGTGGGAGCCGTAAACTGCCATCTCCTGGCAATAGTCTCTTGTTATTACGAACATCGGTAGATGAGGGATGTGGTTTCTCAAAGGGACTTAAGTATTTTGGGCACGGTTCCAGGAACATTGTGTTCTTCTCGACCTCAGCCATTTCTGCTGTGTCAAAGACACTGCGCTTTGGAGATGAAAGGCCACTTTGGAAGGGGTGGAAAGCTCCAGAGTATAGGTACAAAATGGACTTGACCTTTACTCAAGATTTTTTCCCTTTCATTTCTAAGGAGCGGTAGCCATTTGGAAATATTGAAAAAGGGCGGACATCTTTGTGAGAAAACAATACAATCACATTTAAGAGAGTGAGAAGGTCGGGGCGCCTGGGTGGCGCAGTTGGTTGAGCGTCCGACTTCAGCCAGGTCACGATCTCGCAGTCCGTGAGTTCGAGCCCTGCGTCGGGCTCTGGGCTGATGGCTCGGAGCCTGGAGCCTGTTTCCGATTCTGTGTCTCCCTCTCTCTCTGCCCCTCCCCCGTTCATGCTCTGTCTCTCTCTGTCCCAAAAATAAATAAAAACGCTGAAAAAAAAAATTAAAAAAAAAAAAAAAAAAAAAAAAGAGAGTGAGAAGGTCTGGTTTGCAGGCCATTCTCTCAATCAAGAGACAGCTCCACTCCTTGCCATTGCCGTTGAGTTTAGAAGCAGGCCGTGGAGGAAATAAGCCTTCTAGAGCTTTCTGAGAAAGGCAGAGGTGACATGTAGGTGCCTGTGCCCATATATATGAACTTCTTTAGTGGAATAAGAGCAGAGACAGCACCTGGGTGGCTCAGTCGGTTGAGCATCCGACTTCCTGCTTGGGTCATGATCTCATAGTTTGTGGGTTCGAGCCCCTCGTCGGGCTCTGTGCTGACAGCTCAGAGCCTGGAGCCCGCTTCGGATTCTGTGTCTCCCTCTCTTTCTGCCCCTCCCCTGTTCACGTTCTCACTCTCTCTCAAAATAAGTAAACATTAAAAAAACAACAGAGAAGCCAGACAGGCGCCCCTGTTGAACTATCTTTATGATACTTTTCTCAATGTCCCCAGATGATTGAGCATGTTTGTTTTTATAAAAAAATCATTTTTTCAAAGGAAAGATCAGCTTCATATGAGACTATTACTTGAGTATAAACACATTTTACCGAGAAAAATGTAGATTTTTCCTGATTTCAATTAAGGGAAGAATTGTAATGAGAACCAGCTGTTCTGAAGGTTGCCCATGAGCTGTTAAGCCCAGTCTGACTCCTTTTCATAGCTGGTTTTGCGTTCTGGGTAAAACGTCTGCCTATTTTCCTCCAAACATGCTTCAGCATTTTTCAGGGTTCACCCTGTTTCCTCAACAGTCAGCTAATACCCCCGAGCTTCTTCGTCTCCATCTGCATTCCTCAGAAACATAAAAAATGTGTGTGGAAGATTTCTAAACTTTCACATTTCCCAAGTTGTCTTTCATTTAGTTGGAAGGTTAAGATGTGTCTATCTCCACATTCTGTTGACCACATAGGAGGCCAGAAAGCCTAATGTTTATGAGTAAAGAGTCTTTAGGAACAGGACATTTCTGCTCTACTATTTGCTAGCTCATATCCCTGGGCTTTAGTTTCCTCATTTATAAAATGGAAATAGTAACAGGGCTTGCCTCCACAGGGTTGGGGAGAGAGAATGCATACGAAGAGCTTACCCAGGGCCTGGCATGGAGAAAGATCTCAATGAATGTCAGAAATAATGGTGGTGATATGGGCGGTGGTGATGATAAAGGTTTGGAGTCTCGAAAAGTCGTGTTGCAGCATAACAACATCGCATTTTTCAGATAAGAAACCAGATCACATGATCTGCCAAGGTTGTTTGAATTTGCTACTGTGGCAGGCAAAACTAGTTATCACTTAATGGCTGCCGTATATTGTTACTCAGTTGAAGTGTGCGTGCACGCGTCCATGTGCAAGTGTGTGCACATGAATGCAAATGCTGTTAGGTCTTGCGTCCTTTCCCTGATGGTCAAGAGTTTTGCTTTGGCTACCTCCCACCTTTTGAAATCCAACACAGTTATGGGGCACCTGGGTGGTTCAGTTGGTTAAGTGTATGACTCTTGGTTTTGGCTCCGGTCATAATCTTGTGGTTTCGTGAGTTCAGGCCCTGCGTCGGGCTCTGTGCTCGGAGCACGGAGCCTGCTTGGGATTCTCTGTCTCCCTCTCTCTCTGCCCCTCCCTCACTTGCACTGTGTCTGTCTGTCTCAAAATAAATAAATAAACTCACAAAAAATTTTTAAGTCCAACACAGTCCTTAATATTGTACAGTGCATACAATAGGCTTTCTGCAAATATTGAGTATGTTTTTATTTGATAAAAAAAATAGGGGTGCCTGGGTGGCTCAGTCGGTTGGGCGTCTGACTTCGTCTCTGATCTCGCCGTTTGTGGGTTTGGGGCCTGCGTTGGGCTGTGTGCTGACAGCTCAGAGCCTGGAGCCGGCTTCGGATTCTGGGTCTCCCTCTCTCTCTGCTCCTCTCCCATTTGCACTCTGTGTCTTTCTCTCTCAAAAATGAATAAACATTAAAAAAAATTTTTTAAATCTCATGCAAAATTGTATTAGTAGATGACATTTTGATCTTCTGGATGTTTTATTTTAAAGGAACTAAATTAAGAAATAAGACCTTAGAACATACCTAGACCTGGTCTCTTTTTCCCAAGGATTCACTCTTGCCTCACGCTTGTGTTTACACAGCGCAGGGCTTATCATGCAGTTGAGATGAAATAAACGGCGGCTCGTCAATCACTGTCTTTGTGTTAGAGGTCTTGGTACCAAGCAATAGAAAGCAACTCGGGCCAATAAGAGAATCATCGAGAGCCTGGAGGGCCACACTTGGGAATAGGCAGAGATCAGGGGAGCTCTGGCAAGTCAGAGGCAGCAACCACAGCCATAGCGTTTAGAGCAGGAAGCATCTGCACAGCATGCTGCCGTGGGAAAGAAGAACCCATAGTCAGCTTCCTTCTGTTGTTGGGCGACTCGTTCCAGGGTCAGAGAGTGCGTGATTGGCCCAGCTCAGCCTGGCTGCACCAGGAGCCAGGGTGGGTGGAGAAAGGATCTAGCCCATTGCTTGCTATACTGGGGGATGATACCCAGGAGGAGAAGCAGTTTCCCAAAAAGAAACCAGGATAGTACTTGAAAGGAAGTGTGGATGCTGGGCGACCAAGAAATGTCAAATGCCCATTGTTCCAGGTTCTCATATTTTGACTCTTGACTTCAGGCACGGTCGCTGGTCTAGCCAGTCTCTTTATTTCGCCTGTTTGAACCCTACAGCACAGTCTCAGATATTCTGCTTTGTGGTTCCAGCCCTCTATGTGGTCCAAGGTCCTCTATGTGTGTCATCATTCTGGTCTCATCTGAGTGGGAACATCGTTCCAGAGAGATTAGATAGAAACTCAAGGGTTGAGAATGTTGCGGCATCAGCATTAGATATTAGGATGAGCTACCTTTCTTTATTTTCTCTCTATAAGCAGAAATAAGTTCACAGGTATTATTGCCTATAAATTGAAAACTAGTAGCACAGCACCAGGGGGAATTCTGCTAACCTAATTGAAATTTGGGGCTGGTGTAGGCAAAATGTTATTTACTTTCCATCAAAGGTGACGCTTTTTGTAACAGTAGAGGATACTGTTAGTTTGAAAATGGCTCTCAGGTTAGCTTGGTTTTGTCTTTTAGAATGCCATCCTATTTTAAGGTATTATCCTTTGCTTTTGTCTTATAGGGGAAAACTTATCCTTTTCGGGGCGCCTTTCCTCCGGTGTGGAATCCTGTCGCGTATTTGGATTACAACAATCTGTGGCGGACAATGGATAACATGGGGAAGGAGGTAAAACATGTGTTCGGCTTACCTGTGACCTGTTACTAAAATAACAATAGCACCTGTTTCATATCCTTCCAACAGCGCAGGGAACGTGGCTCTGGACATTAATGCATGTCATTTCCACTTGTGAGGAAAATGAGTGCCGGGGGTTACGTCGATTTGCCCAACACCACACGGCAAGGGAACCAGGATTCAAACGCATTGAATTGTCATGCTCTGATTGTCATGCCTGTGTGCTTCTAGCTCTATGCCACGTGAGAACTCATGTGACATGTTCTTGCCAGGTGTCCTGCTCGTAGTTGTCTTACTCATGTGTGATACCACTTTAGACAGTAAAGGAAAGAGGGATTTGTTCCCCCAGAGTATTTTTACCTTGTCCCAAGCTCTCATACTTAAATTGGGGACTTAATGATAACGATGATCAACATCATCATAATTTCATATTAATTTATGTATACATTTATGTGTAATTCCCCCCCCTTTTTTGCATAATAGTAATAATAATTATTATTTTGGCAACAGCATTAAGGCATAGAATCCAAAGACCTATCCATCCCAACCCCATCACTGTCTATAGTAGAATTTTATGACAATCACTCATTCCGACACAGACACAGAGGCTGGATTTAAGGGGTGCTTCTCAAGGCTTCTTGGTGGGGCAGTAGGCAGTAACCAGCACACCTTTGTGGGCCCTTCTTCCTCTGCAGATTCCAGCCGATGCACCATGGGAGGCCCCACATGCTAAGGAATGGGACAAGATGACCATGAAAGAGCTCATCGATAAAATCTGCTGGACAAAGTAATCCTCGACTATTTAAAATTCACTTTTTTATCTTTTCTTTGGATCTTCTCTGTCCGATCTTGCACTGTGGTGTTTTTTGTAATCAGCTGGAGGAAAAAAGTTACGAGGAAACCTAATGATGTTTCAGTCAGGAGCAACTTGGGGGGGAACTTCAAACACTTCAGAGTGGGTATGAACATAAAAGGAACCTAAAATAATAGGAAAAAGTGGAGGCGGAGGAAGTAGATTTTTTTTTTTTAAATGAAAGGGCTATGTGATTTGCAGTAAAGCAAGTAGTTGTGTACTCAGATTCTGTAGTGGTCAGCTACAGAAGCAATTTGGGAAGGTATCAAAGTTAATTCCCTACAGGTATAGAAAAATACGAAACTGAAGGAAAGCTGGTCTGTGTTAATGAGAAATAGAAATTTTCTAACGTTTTCATCGAGAACCTGTGTCATTAGTTGAGTTACTTACAGATCAGTTAGTCAGCTTTCTGGGGCTGCTATCTGAAGGCACTATACCAACCTGTGGGAAATGGCAGGGAATTTGTTAGGCATGGCCCCTAAACTCACAGAGGGAATATTCTTCTAGCAGGAGAGACTGACATTATACACATAATTTCATTCTGTTGCAGGAGTGACTGTAACAGGGAACTTGACCTGAAGGTGAGGGAGAGATTCCTAGATGCAGCAGTCTTTAAACATAAACCAAGGACTTAGGGCATCAACTGAAATGAGTCACAGTGGATGAGAGGAGACAGGAAAGGGTGGGTGGTATGGGGGACAAGGTATCTTGCAGGAATGCCACATAGTGGATAGGGGAGACAGAGAGGAAAGATGGATGGTGTGGAAAGAAGGCTCTTCCAGAAATGAGCCTTAGTATTGGGGGATAGACAGGAAGGGAGGATGATGTGGGAATATGTTATCAACAAGGGATGTGCCACAGTGAATGGGGGGAGACCAAATGGATGGATGGTGTGGGGATGGCATGTTCCAGGAATGAACTGTAACAGATGGGGAGAGTAGGAAGAGTGGATGCTGTGGGGGAATGGTATCTTCAAGGGATGAGCCACAGTGGAAGGGGGGAGAAATGAAAGGTGGACAGTATATGCAGATGGTGTCCTCCATGAATGAGTCACAGTGTTTGCTGGTAGACAAAAAGGCTGGATGGCGTGTGGGGGGATGGTATCTTCCAAGAACGACCCAACTGATGGGAGAAAGAGTAAGAATGAAATGTGTGAGGGGATGGTATCTTTCGGGTATGAGACACAGTGGACTGGGAGAGACAAGAATGGATGCTCGGTGGGATAGTGTCTTCCATGAGCAAGCTTTATGAGGCACAGTGGATAGTCTGTAGGAGTGATATCTTCCAGGAATGAGGAAGGATGGATAGTGTTGGTAGTTAGTATATTCAAGAATAAACCGTAGTGCGTGGTAGGAGACAGGAAGGTGGGATGGTGTGGTGGGATGGTATCTTCTAGGAATGATCCACTGTGGATGGGGGAGACAGGGTAGATGGATGGTGTGGAAGGATGGTATGTTCCATGAGTGAGTCATAGTGAGTGGGGGGAGACAGGGAAAATAGACGGTGTAGGAATATGGTATATTCAAGGAATGAGCCATAATGGATGAGGAAGGGCATGAGAGATTGATGGTGTGGAGGATGTTATGCCCCAGGAATAGGGCCTAGTGGATGGAGGGGGAGTGGCGGGAGACAGAAATGGTGGATGGTTAGTGGGGGGATGGTATCTTCCAGGAAGCAATCACAGTAACTGGGGTAGGGGCTGATGGGAAGGATAAATGGTGTAGGGGATTGTATCTTCCAGGAATGAGTTATAGTGACTGTTTGTGAGAGACTGAAAAGGGTAGATGATGTTGGAGCATATTATCTTCCAGGAAGAGCTATAGTGATGGGGGAGATAAAGTGAATGGTGTGTGGGGATGGTATCATCTAAGAATGAGCCATCCTATAGTGATGGGAGACAGGAAGGATGGATGGTGTGTGTGTGTGTGGCGGGGGGGTGCGGGTAGGGGGGTATCTTCCAGAAATGCCCTATGGAAAGAGAAAAGACTGGAAGAGTTGTTGACTGGATGGTATCTTCCAGGAAGGATCGACAGTGGATGGGGGGAGATGGGAAAGTTTGGATGGTGTGGGGAGTTGGCATTTTTCAGGACTGAGCCACAGTGAGTGAGGAGAGACTGTAAATAAGAATGAATGGATTGGTGGGATGGTATCTATCTTCTAAGAATGGGCCATTATCCATGGAGGTAGGAAAAGGAGGAAGGTTTGAAGGAATGGTATCTTCTAGGAATGAGCCACTGTGGATGGGCAAGACAGGAAGGATGGATGGTGTGGGGGGCATGGTATCTTCCAGAAATGTGCCAATTGATGGGGGAACATTGGAAGAGCAGATACAGTGAGGAGCTGGTATCTTCTGGTATTGAGCCACAGTGTTTAAGGGAGACAGGAAGAGTGAGTGGCTGGTGGGGAAATTATATTTTTCAGGATAGAATCACAGTGATTGGGGTGGTGAGGGTAGGGTTGGGGACGGGAAGGTGATGTGGTAGTGAGATAATTTCCTGGAAAGGGTAGCTGAATGATAAGGGGGATGGTATCTTCCAGGAATGAGCCACATGGGTAGGGGGAGACAGGAGGGTTGATGGCAGGGGTGGGGGTGATGGTATCTTCCAGGACTGAACCACGGTGGATGGAGGGATGGGGAAGAGTGGATGGTATAGGGAGATGGTATTTTCAGAACTGAGCCATAGTACATGTTGGGGGATAGGAAGGGTGGATGGCCCATTTTATGATGGTATCTTCCAGGAAGGAACCACAGTGACTCAGGTGTGTTGGAGGGGGGGCATAGGAAGGATACATGGTGTAAGGGATGATATTTTTTGGCAATGAGCTACATGTCTGTGGATGAGAGACAGGAATAGGGATGCTGTCTTCCAGGAATGAGCCATAGTGGATGGAGGAGACAGGAAAAGTGGATGGTGTGAGGGGATGGTCCCATCCAGGAACGAGCTACCTTGCTGTAAGAGGAGACAGGAAGGGTGAATGATATGCCTGTTCAGTAACTTCCAAGAATGAGGTGCAGTGGATGAGTGTAGACAGTATCAGGGAGTGATGTTAGAGGATGGTATCACAGGAATGAGCGAGGTTTAAGGGAGATACGAAGAGTGAACGTTGTTAGGGGAATGGTATCTTCCAAGAATAAGCCACAGTAGATAGAGGAGACTGGAAGGATGGATGGCGTGACAGATGGTATCTTCCAGCAGTGAGCCACTGTGGAGGACGGGGGAGACGGAAGGATGGATGGCGTGATGGGTGGTATCTTCCAGGAGTGAGCCGTTGTGGATGGGGGAGACCAGAAGGATGGATAGTATCTTCCAGGAATAAGACACTGTGTATAGGGGAGACTGGAAAGATGGATGATGTGATGGTTGGTATCTTCCAGGAGTGAGCCACTATGGATGGGGAAGATTGGAAGGATGGATGGTGTGGTGGATGGTATCTTCCAGGAGTGAGCCATTGTGGATGGGGGAAACCAGAAGGATGGATGGTATCTTCCAGGAGTGAGCCACTGTGGATGGGGGAGACCAAAAGGATGGATGGCATTATGGATGGTATCTTCCGGGAGAGAGCCACAGTGGATGGTGGGAGGCCGGAAGGATGGATGGTATCTTCCAGGAATGAGACACTGTGGATGGGTGAGACCGGAAGGATGGATGGTGTGATGAATGGTATCTTCCGAGAATGAGCCACTGTGGATGGGGGAGACCGGAAAGATGGATGGCGTAATGGATGGTATCTTCCAGGAGTGAGCCATTGTGGATGGTGGGAGATATGAAGGGTGAGTGGTGTGGAGGATGCAGTTTTCCATGTAGAGAGCGCGGGAAACAGTTCTTGAAGGCTCTGAGATGGGGAGATTGACATGTTTTTGCAATGATATGACAGTATGCCTGGACTCTAAGGATGTCATGACAAAGTGATGTAATTAAGAGTTCGGAGAGCTCACTGGGAGCTGATGGTGCAAGATATCGTGGCCCCATTCAAGATTTCTGCCTTTTACCATGCATGTCATTGAAGGGTTTTATGAAGTGTGTTTTTGTTTTGCACTGTCAAAAGAGTTCATTGGCTGTAACGTGGCAAAGGATCAAAAGAGGGTGTGGTCATAAACCAGGTAGGGATGCCCGGAGGAGTCACCACTGCCCTCACATCCCAGGTGAGGGATGTTGGTGGCCTGGATCAGAGTGGAAGTAAGTGGTGGAGGCAGAGAAGAGAGAATGTTTGTTCAAATCAATGAGAATTATATCCTTAATGATCCATCTCAAGAATATTGACCCTCTAGACTGTTCCAGAATGAATATATTTGGAGCTGACCCAGAATTCCCTAAAAGCAAAGGAAAAGCTTATTTTCACCAAGAGTTAAAACATGCACTCCTTCAGAGACTGAGCCCGCGAGAGTTTTTTTTCTCCCCCCAAAAGCAACACAAATGCTTTCTAAATTATGGTTTAAAAAGATGCGATATCCTGTGAAGCGTGTATGTATTTACGCCTGACGGCTGCTCTTGTTATGTGACCAGGACTGCTAGGCAATTTGCATATCTCTTCGTGAACATCAATGTGACCTCTGAACCCCACGAGGTGTCTGCGCTGTGGTTCCTGTGGTACGTGAAACAGTGTGGAGGCACCACTCGGATATTCTCGGTTACCAACGGGGGCCAGGTACGGAGTGTCCATTCCCCCCCACCCACCAACTTCCTTTGTGATTTTGCCCTCACCCAGGGTAGTGTCTTACAAGGTAACCGCTTCCACGTTTTGAAACGTGAGTGAATTTGGAACCTGAGTTTTGGAAATGGTTTCAACCAACTTGCCTGAAAACAGTTCTCATTTCCTTTTCTCCTTCCTGAAGATGAGTTCGCAGCTAAAGAATGTTCCGTCTCAAATTAATTAGATTTGGGGAATTCAGAATTCAGTCCCTTCCTTTTTTTTTTTTTTTTTTTTTTTTGAAGGTAGGGAAAATTAGTCCCTGTAGGAGGAGCCAAATTCCTACAATCAAGTGATTTTCGAAAAAAATCCTCGAATGGGTAAAATGATCATGCTTCAGGTTATTTCTGTTCTAGACGTGCTCTGTACTGTAGCGCAAGGTGTAGAGTCTTTCTCCAACCAGTGAATAGTTCCTCTCCTTAGGAAATTTCCAGAACTTTGTAAGTTGTTCTTGTGGCCCCAAGAGCTATTGCCCATTTGACCCTTAGCTTCAGCAAATGTAGGACACTTGCATCTTTTCAGTATCTTTATACTTAGAAATTCCACATTGCTTCTTTTGACCTGTATTTTGCTTTCTGAGCTATCACGACTGCTATTGTGTGATTGTAGCCTCATCACCTGCCTTCTCTTCTAGGAACGGAAGTTTGTGGGTGGATCTGGTCAAGTGAGTGAACGGATAATGGACCGCCTCGGGGACAGGGTGAAGCTGAAGCGTCCTGTCACCTATGTTGACCAGTCAGGTGACAGCATCATCATAGAGACGTTGAATCATGAAGTGTATGAGGTAATTCAGCCTAGCCAAAAAAGAGCATATACTAAGCAGGCCTCGTGTATTCTGCAACTTGTAACCAAATGTGACCCAGACAGTGGGGTAATTAGTGCCGGCACGTTTCTCCCTCTGTCTTCCAAATGACCACTTTTAGTTGACCTGCCTTGTTCTGCTGTGTCGCCTCACAGTGGCCTCAGTTTGTATGTGGTAACTGCTCAGGGTCATTCAAGATGGTAAATATGATGTTTCCCACCCTCTGTGAAGACCGACACTCACGCGTCTAAGGTGGTATTTTGTGTCTGTGTGTTTCAGTGCAGATACGTAATTAGCGCCATCCCTCCAACATTGACTGCCAAGATGCACTTCAAACCAGAGCTTCCGTCAGAGAGAAACCAGTTAATTCAACGTCTTCCGATGGGATCTATCATTAAGTGCATGATGTATTACAAGGAGGCCTTTTGGAAGAAGAACGGTAGGTTGAACTTACTCATGTTTAAAATGTGTTAAGTGAAAGGACCACACTCTTTTAGGGACCTTATGGTAGATACCGAACAGAAAATAGATTAAAAATGTCCGTGTTGGGGGCGCCTGAGTGGTTCAGTCGGTTGAGCGTCCGACTCTTGATTTCAGCTCAGATCACGATCCCAGGGTCATGGGATCCAGCCCCGCATTGGGCTCTGTGCTGAGCATAGAGCCTTCTTGGGATTCTTTCTCTCCCTCCTTGCCCCCCTCCCCTGCTTGCACTCTCTCTATCTAAAAACAATTTTAAAAAGGGGCACCTGGGTGGCTCAGTCAGTTAAGTGTCTGACTCCTGATTTCAACTCAGGTCATGATCTCAGGTTCATGAGATCGAGTCCCCCCCATCGAGCTCTGGGCTGATGGCACAGAGCCTGCTGGGGATTCTCTCTCTCTGCCCCTCCCCCTCCGGCTTGTTCTCTCTCACTCTCTCAAATAAACATTAAGAAAAAGGTAAGTGTTTTTAAATGGGTAGAGAAAGGATCAGAAATCTCAGGCTGTCCATCTCTTCATAGCCTCTAGCAACACAAAATGATCCCAGCACCACTTGCTGTCAATGAAAGGAAAGGAAGAGACCCCACCAGTTGTGGGGCCCTGGTTCCTGCCTTGGGTCCTGCCACTTACTCTTCATGAGCAGAGTGACACGGAGGGGTTCTGTGGGGAGACCGCTGCTCTGAAGCCCCGCAGTCGTGGGCTTCCCTTGCTTACCAGCTGAGCGGCCTTGGTGTGGCACTACCTCTCCGCCTCCGTGTCTTTGTGTAGAATGGCAACAAGGAGGCCTACTGTCAGGGTGTTTCGAGAATGAGATGAGGCAGGGCCTGGGTGGATATGGTGGCTGTCGTTGCTAAACCTGCTCATACTCAAAGGATTCCTTCCGCCAGCTTCTTCCATGGGCTCATAGGGCTGATTCCGTCTAACTCAAGCACCTGTTACCCCGTGTAGCCCAGGGCTCCAGGGACACGGTACAGTGTGAGCCACGCATTGGTCATACGTGACCATTATGTAAAGCTCATAGACATGGGTCATTTTCCATGTGTCTGGCTCCACAGACACCCTGTGTAGTTAGTGTGTGTATTGAACAGGAAATACCTACTAGGGGTGGGGCAAAGACTATGCTTTGAGATTTGCCTTCCTCTTAGCAACATAGTTTTTTTTTTGTCTTACTTATTTCTTTTCTTTTGAGAAAGAGATAGAGGGCACTAGTGAGTGAGGGGCAGAGAGAGACAGAGAATCCCATGAGGGGCAGAGAGAGAGAGAGGGAGGGAGACGAGAAAAGAGAAGTGGGGCACACCCCATGCAGGACTCGAACTCACGAACCGTGAGATCGTGACCTGAGTTGAAGTCAGATGCTTAACCGACTGAGCCACCCAGGCGCCCCGTAGAGTGTTTTTTTGTTGCTGTTTTATTTTTATTTTATTTTATTAAGAAAAAATTTTCTTAATGTTTATTTTTTTTTTGAGCGAGAAAGAGACCGAGTGTGAGTGGGGAGGGGCAAAGAGAGAGGCCCTAGGCTCTGAGCTGTCAGCACAGAGTCCCATGTGGGGCTTGAAGCCACAAGCCATGAGATCATGACCTGAGCCAAAGTCGGACACTCAACCAAGCCACCCAGGTGCTCCAGCAAAATAGTTTTGTGTGTGTGTGTGTGTGTGTGTGTGTGTGTGTGTGTATTTTTCCCATAAATCTCGGATGAGGTCAATTTCAATCTCCCAATTTTCTCCTTATTAAGATTATTGTGGCTGTATGATCATTCAAGATGAGGAAGCACCCATCTCAATAACTCTGGATGACACCAAGCCAGATGGATCACTGCCTGCTATCATGGGGTAGGTTAGAGCTGGATGCTCTAACTAAATTTCTAAATTTCTAATTCGTATTGGTGTGTTGGTGTGGATGCTGGCAGAGCATATGGAATTGAATGCAAGCAGTCATAAATAACCCTACAGAAATATATCCTGTTCCACGTATTAAAATATTAGAGTAGTGTTTTGCATGTGGCACAAGAACCCTGGGAAGGCTTTAGCCTCGTCTTCATTCCAAGCATTACCGCATAGCATCTGTTGAATACGTTCATTATCACCCTGGTATATAAGAGAGATAGCCAATGAGGAAGTGCTGTTGGAATTAGAGCCAGGCCTCGAGTGGATGTCACTCTTCCCCGTAGGTCGCTCCACGGCTGTCCTTCACTGGGGATGGTTCAGGGTTTGGTTCTGTGTCTAGAAGAGGAGAGCCTCCCCGCTTCTCCTCCCATCCCCGCCCCGCCCTCCCCCTCCAACAGCTACTGTGGCCTCAAAGCTACACAAATAAAAGGGCTGTTGTTTCTACCACATGACACCAGAAGGGCACAGCTTCTGTAACAGGCAAGCGACTTTCAGAGAGACGGGGTGGTTTTCCCTTTCTCCCTGGGGACAGTTGAGCTCACGCAGGTTTGCATCATAGAAGGGAAATTAGCAAACCAAAAGGAGCAGACCCAAGACCCAGGACTCTGCAGGCTGCGTTCCTGGGCTGCTCACAAGATATTTTGCAACCACTTCGCTGTAAATTGTCAGAAATGGCGCTGGCCTCCCTGGGAAGGGTGAAGGGCAGGCGCTCACGAAGGAACGATCACAGGAACAACACATCCTCCTCGTCTCTAACCCCACTGGGCAAGAAGGGGTCCAGATTACGTGGGCAGGTTGCCATCGCCTTCTTTATGCCAAAGGAAAACAGAAGGTTGAGGTGGAGGTTTTGGGAGACTGTCAAGAGCAATCCAA
Organism: Felis catus; assembly: GCF_018350175.1. Taxonomy (NCBI): domain Eukaryota; kingdom Metazoa; phylum Chordata; class Mammalia; order Carnivora; family Felidae; genus Felis; species Felis catus. Next base: position 38,455,284 of record NC_058386.1, read on the forward strand.
CTGTGGATGGAAGGACATTGATGTTCTTGCCCTTGGGAGTTAGATACTGTGGCCTCTGCCCTTCTGGGATTTCTTCAGTGTTATTAACAAAGACATGTGTGGCCGTAGTTTTCCAGATGGGAATGGGGCAATTTAGGCAGTTCCTAAAAAGTGATATTCTAATCTGTCTTATCTGGACACCTACATTTATTGCCTCCACCCTGTTCTTGCCTTGACACTGGATTGCCTCTACCCTGCTCTTTGCTCTGGGCAATGAAAGCCTTAACGATAGGGGTGGTAATTGCCCAGCACTGTGTTTGTGATAACTAGTACCTTTTGGAAACTAGAAAGGACCTTGTACTTCAGAGCTGTGAAATGTCCCCCACCCAAAGCCAGCATGTTTAATTTCCTCAATAAAACAGCAGAGAAAGTTAAAGAATAGTCGTCCGTGGTTAGAATTAGATCCAAGGGGTTATTTCATTCTCGATTTGAGATTTGACAGGAACGGCCAACACTAACCGCCCTTTAGGAAAGGAGCTGTAAGGGGCACCTGGATGACTCAGTTAAGGGTCCGACTTCGGCTCAGGTCATAACCTCACGGTTAGTGGGTTCAAGCCCCACATCGGCCTCTGTGCTGACAGCTCAGAACCTGGAGCCTGCTTCAGATTCTGTGTCTCCCTCTCTCTCTGCCCCTCCCCTGCTCATGCTGTGTCTTTCTCTATCTCTCAAAAATAAATAAATGTTAAAAAAAAATTTAAAAAGTAACTGTGAGAAGCACCCAAGATCTGAAAAGGTTTTCAGATATATCATTTAATATTTCATTGGATACTGGGGATTTTCATTGAAATCCTGTGTAAGCCTAAAATGACTGATTCTGACATACACGTAAAATTTAACCAGAATCATTTCTAGCAAGCCCCATGACGTAACAGTGTTAAATCAAGCAAAATTAGGACTATATCCCATAAAGTTCATTAGTTCCAATTTCTTAAGTAGTCCACAGCTTCCCCCGAAATGCATGTTGTAATCTTTGCTTCCCAGAATGATCTCGAATAATTTCATCCGAGAAAAAATTTCATTGTCCTGTAGCTCATTCGGATTTTTGAACAATTAGTAATATCAGCGTTACAGATAAATTATAACTGAGTTTTACTGAGTGATTAAATTTGAAGGCTTTGCTAGGCCAGTTTCTCAGAAGCCAACTTGGAGATGGAGATTTGGGTAGAGGGGATCCGTTGGGGTGTGCGCTCAGGGTTATTGCCCGTGGGGAAGGGAAGGAGTCACGACAGGGCAGGGGGAGAGGTTGGGCACCAGTGTTGTCCCACTGGAGGTCTCGGCCAGCCCTTAAGGAGGTCTAGAGCTGGGATGGCCCTTCAGAGGTGTCGTGCACTGAGGTGCGGGGCTTTGATACCCTCACCGCACCCCAGAGCTAGTCATTCTGGGGAGTGGCAGGACCTCAAGCCAGGCAGTTCTCTGCTGCCGAATGCAGTGGCTGGGGAAGTGTTCACCCGTGAGCTGAGGGTAACGAGTGCTTGATCCTGAAGAGGGATCTGGGTGGCTCATCATGGCATCCACTACAGCTATTTACTTATAGATGTTTTTCCAGCTTTTAAAAAAGAATTTTTTTTTTAATTTAATTTATTGTCAAGTTAGCTAACATACAGTGTATACAGCGTGCTCTTGGCTTCGGGAGTAGATTCCCGTGATTCATCACTGACATATAACACCCAGTGCTCATCCCGACAGGTGCCCTCCTCAGTGCTCATTACCCATTTTCCCCGCCCCCCTCCAAGCCCCTTTCAACCCTCAGTTTGTTCTCTGTGTTTAAGAGTCTCTTGTGGTTTGCCTCCCTCTATGTTTGAAACTAATTTTTTTCCCTTCCCTTCCCCCATGGTCTTCTGTTAAGTTTCTCAAATTCCACATATGAGTGAAAACATATGGTATCGGTCTTTGACTGACTTATTTCACTCAGCATAACACCCTCCAGTTCCAGCCATGTTGTTGCAAACGGCCAGATTTCATTCTTTCTCATTGCCAAGTAGTATTCCATTGTATATATAAACCACATCTTCTTTATCCATTCGTCAGTTGATGGACATTTGGGCTCTTTAAAATTTTTTTTAAGTGTATTTATTTATTTTGAGAGAGATGGAGAGCGTGCGAACAGGGGAGGGGCAGAGAGAGAGGAAGTATCTCCAGCAGGCTTCGCGCTGGCTGTGAGCGCATAGCCTGGCACAGGGCTGCAGCTCACAAACTGTGAGATCATGACCTGAGCCAAAATCAAGAGTTGGACGCTCAACTGACTGAGCCACCCAGGCATCCCATGTTTTTCCAGCTTTTATCAAGTGTTTGGCAGAGGGTAACAGTCATTCCCAGGATATCATTTAATGCAACATGAATTCAACTAACATTTGCTATCCCAGCTATATGCCAAGGACTGTGCTGAACTTTGGGGGTAAAATATTGAGTAGGAGGTAACCAGTTCTTTAGGAGCCCACAGCCTAGAGGGGTTTTGGACACAGGCAGACAGAAGATAGTATGGCATTTGCTGTCATGGGGGAAATAATGGGAGTGTGTGGGAGAGTTAATCAATGTTGAGTATGTGGAGGCAAGAACACCTTAAAAAAAAAAAGACAACTCTCCTGTCACCTAATCGTTCACATGTAACCTCTCTCTCCAGATTCATACTTGCCCGAAAAGCAGACCGACTTGCCAAGCTCCATAAAGAAATCAGGTAAGAATCGACATTGGAAACCTACACGGAAGGTTAGCTTTATATTTTGCTTGTTGCACTAACAACAGTCTGACGGCATCATGAAAAACACCACAGTCCACGAGTGTTCTCAAAAACGCAACAAATCAACCTTGTGGCAAACTTTTGGTTACAGCCCCGTGGACTCAGTGCTTGCCCACATGCGTATATTAATTTAGTTTTACATATTTGGGTTTATTTTGCAGCAGTGGAGAAGTAGGGTTTCTCTGCAGGAGAGATGGAGGAAATATGATAGGAAACACTAGCTGTGCAAAAAGCTTGAGGCTGAGTCCTGCTCACCTTGTGAGACCATTAGCCCTTTGACATGGTTCTCAGATTAGCCCTTTGACGTGGTTCTCGGACGGGCATATCCTTTTTCTGGAAGGCAAATGCATAGGTGTGTTGCAGCATGTTGCAACTTGTGTGCATGTGTCCCCCTTTGTTTATCTAGCATGCAGCTCTGATGTTCCCTTCGATAGCTTCCTACTATAACAAACACAGTCATTTTAGGACAGTGGCTTTTTTCTTTCTTTCTCCCTTTCTCTTTCTGCCATGTTGTATTCACTTTATTTTGCCTTGGAATCCTTTCCTTCATTCAAATAAAATCTTACCAGGAACTCTTCCCTGGAAATAGTCATTTGGCTATTGGGGGGTTGCCTCGGGGAATTTCTGGGCTTCCCTTCTCGAGGGTAGCCCTAAATCCTTTGTTAGGGGACCAGTTCGCACACGCGTACACTTCTCTCTGCGTTTAATTGAAACAAATTAAGCAGCAAATGCACAAGCCGCCTTTGCTTTGAGAGTTACTTCGATGACTTTGGGATTCAGGCTGCAGAGGTTCCCACATTTGCGCACGAATGTGTTTATTTGAATTACCATGAGCTCTGATTTCGGGAAGGAAACCATTGTCCACCTACTCAGTCAAAAGAGGAAGAATTTGGGGTCCGGTGACGGGGAATGGTTTGTCCAAGTCTCCACAGCTAGCTTGCGACAAAGTTAGAAACAGCATCTAACGCATGCGTTTTTTTCATTACGCCACACTAAGCTTGACATTTTCTTTTGGATTTCCTGCTTTCCCTCCTTATTAATAGTAAAATAAATACCAGCCTGGATGTAGACATTTGGTTATGATTCCACATGGTGGCTGAGCTTCTCAAAAGTTTTTATGAGGCACAACCCTTAGAACTCCGAATATGTGATTGACTGGAGCAAGTTTCCCAGACCTGACTGCCTCAAAATCTACCAGGAAAATATATTTGGAAAATATATATTTTTGAGGCTGGTAGATTACGATTTTTGGTAGCTTAGCGGTGGGGCCTGAGTATTTTGTGTTTTTTAACAAGCTTTTCTTTTAATTGCTTTTCTTTTTATTTTTTGAGAGACAGGGAGAGAGAGCATGAGAGGGGAGGGGCAGAAGGAGAAGGAGAGAGAGAATCTCAGGCAGGCTCCCCGCTCAGCATAGAGTCCAGCACAAAGCTCGATCCCATAACCCTGGGATCATGGGTGAGCTGAAATCAAGAGTTGGACGCTTAACTGTCTGAGCCACCCAGGCGCCCCTTTTAACAAGCTTTTTAAATGATTATGATGAGCAGCCAGATTTAGAAACCAGTGAGTAAATACAACTACAAGAGATTTGCACACTGACCTCTATTGGCCATCATTTAAATTATGTTCTATTACTTTTAAAGTCCAACTAATCAGTGCATTGCTCTAACATTTTTGACTTATGTAACTTTTCCAAAATTTTTAAGTTAAAAAAAATTTTTTTAATCAGAAATTTCTTTAGAAGTATTTATTTATTGGGGTGCCCGGGTGGCTCAGTCAGTTGAGCATCCGACTTCAGCTCGGGTCCTGATCTCACGGTTTGTGGGTTCGAACCCTGCGTCAGGCTCTGTGCTGACAGCTCAGAGCCTGGAGCCTGCTTTGGATTCTGTGTCTCCCTCTCTCTCTGCCCCTTCCTTGCTCATACTCTGTGTCTCTCTCTCTCTCAAAAAATAAACAAACATTTACAAAAAAATTTTTTTAAGTATTTATTTATTTTGAGAGAGAAAGAGAGCAGGGGAGGGGCAGAAGGGGGAGGGAGAGGGAGAGAGAATTCTAAGCAGACTCCACACTCAGCACAGAACCCGACTTGGGGCTTATTCCCATGACTGTGACATCATGACCTGAGCTAAAATCAAGAGTGAGCTGCTCAACCAACTGAGCCCCCTAGGTGCCCCCCCTAAAATTTTAAATTTAATGGGAGGAAGGGATAGGGAAGATAATTTCCTGATGTATTTGTATGAACTTATCCTTGACTCATCTAACACTACAAAATACAGTAAATAATGACTTACGTTTCTATATAAGTGACTTATTGTCCATGAATGAAAAATTAACTGCAACGTAAGTTGACTGGAATTTAGGAGAAAGAGGGAGAGAGAGAATCCTGAGCCAGCTCCACACTGTCAGTGCATAGCCCGATGTGGGGCTTGATCCCACGAACCGTGAAATCAAGACCTGAGCCGAAATCAAGAGTCAGAAACTTAACTGACTGAGCCACCCAGGCGCCCCAAGATTTCACTCTGTTTTAATGAAGATTTTTATCACATGTTCCCAAAATAAGCTAAGCATCACTAAACCTTCAGAATAATGCTTGTCCATACTTCTGTTTTCTGGTTGACTCACAAATGTTGGCATTTCCTTTCCTAACACTCACATGAAGTAGGTGGGTAAGAATTAGTCATCTCCTTCCAGAGTAGGAAGGAGGGTACCGTACTAGGCCGAGGACGGATTTTGACTCAGTAAATTTTTATTGAGCAACTAGCTGCAGGCAGGATTGCTCAGGAGAGTAAGTGCCTTGGCCCTGCCATTAATTTGCTGAGTGATGTTGTACCCGTCTGCTCACACTGAACCTCAGCCACCTCATTGTTACATGAGGGGCATAGATTAGACAGAGACAGGCAGGCAGGCAGACAGTAGTTCTGCCTTTCTGTTATGATTATTGATCTGTACTACGAACAGCTCTTTCAAGGAAACGAAACTTTTCCTGTTTGTGCTGGAACTTACATAGCCATGAATGTTCCAGGACATCACCTTAGCCATCACATTTGTCTTTCCCTTAAAACCTTCTATGGGGGCGCCTGGGTGGCTCAGTTGGTTAAGCGTCCAACTTTGGCTCAGGTCATGATCTTGCGGTTCATGGGATTGAGCCCCGCGTAGGACTCCATGCTGACAGCTCAGACCCTGCTTGGAATTCTCTCTCTCCCTCTCCCTCTGCTGCCTGAGGGCATGCTCTCTCTCTCAAAATAAACATTAAATAATGTTTTCTAATGTTATTGGCAACATAAAATTGTCACGTAAAAAAAATTTTTTTAAATATTTATTTATTTTTGAGAGAGAGAGAACGCAAGCAGGTGAGGGGCAGAGAGAGAGGGGGACTCAGAATTTGAAGCAGGCTCCAGGCTGCAAGCTGTCAGCACAGAGCCCGACACGGGGCTCGAACTCATGAACTGTGAGATCATGACCTGAGCCGAGGTCTGAGACTCAACCAACTGAGCCATACAAGCGCCCCTGAAATTTTCATTTTTAAAAAACCTCTGTTTCTTTTATTACTAGTAAATATAACCTTCCCTTACCTCCTTTCCCCTCCTCTCTTTTTTGGCCATTTGTCTCTTCAGCTTTCAGGGCTCATCTTTCAGATTTGAGTTAAGCCCTTCGCCACATTTTTTACCAAGCATTTTTTTCAGTTGCTCATTAGCGTATACCAAATATTTTGGAGCAATTTCAGTGTTTAAACTATGTAAAGACTAAGGAAGGTAAATACCAAAGCATATAACTGGATCAGTGTGAAGCTGTTCAAACAAATCCTGAAATTGAACCATTTCTTTCTAAAGGGGGGGATTTTAGTAAATTGGAATGTAAAAAAATGTTTTTTTAATGTTTATTTTTCAGAGAGGGAGGGAGGGAGGGAGGGAAGGAGGGGGGAGGGGCAGAGAGAGAGGGAGACACAGAATCTAAGGCAGGCTCCAGTCCTTGAGCCATCAGCACAGATCCCGACACAGGGCTGAAACTCAGGAACCGCGAGATCATGACCTGAGCCAAAGTCGGATGCTCAACTGACTGAGCCACCCAGGCACCCCAAGAACTTTTTCATTTCACCAAGAGTCACTGTGAGTGTGAAAATATGTTTGAGGAAGTGCTTAGATCAGTTAAGCTACTGGTTTTTAAGACCTAATACAGGCCATGTTCTGTGGAGTCGTTTACCTAATGAATTATGAGCGTAGCCAGAGACTGAGGTAACGTCATGAGGCACAGCATGTCAGTTGCCCTTGGAAGTACTGTGTTCACAGACCATTCTGTCAAGTGACTGATTACTAGACTAGGACGACCTTAGGCCTCTCATGGTGTAGAATATTTTATGTTATATTTAAAAGATTAGGTGAGCTTTAGTTGTTCATAGGTCTTTAAAACATAAATAGAGGATAGTTAAAAGACACGGTCATATGTATTATAGACTTATAAAAGGGATTATCCTAGAAGTCTCCATAGTCCAGAAAAGTCACTTAACATCATTTCCTAAACTGCCTGCACTAAATCTAATCTTATTTTCCCCATTTGAATCCTGAATAGACATGATATGGGATAGTAAAAGAGGTGAAAATGTAAAAGGAAAATTCTGTTGAGTCTTCAAATAAAATGACTATATTGAGGCGTAGAGGGGTAATTTGAGTGCAGAGATCCGTGGAACTGTTCCTTTTGTGTAGTTACCATCGATTTTATTTTTTCTTAATAAATCTGGTTCATTGGCAGCAGCCCTGGAACTCATTATGTTTACTCTATACTCCTCAGCTATTATTTCTTTCACATTTTTTTTTAATTCTTTTTTATAGGAAGAAGAAAATCTGTGAGCTGTACGCCAAAGTGCTAGGATCCCAAGAAGCTTTACACGTAAGAAACCCTCAGCTCTAATCCCTAGAAGGTTCTGCTCTGTTTGCTCTAAGTGGTAAAGCAAAGCCGATTCCGGTTTCCCGACAGTCTTATGAAGAGAGTCTTATAAAGGGATATACACTTACTGGAGGATTAACTTCTATCACAAAAAAGCCAGTAACGGCTGCCGGCAGGTGCATGCAATTTCTTTTGCAGTAGTTCTTGGGCTGTTTCACTGGAAAACTGGCAGCCAGTTGCAGTCAGAACCTGGAGCTGGGTGAGATCAGTTCCCAGGATGGAGGTCCTGCCCCCCCACCAGCCAGCTGAGTGCTGAATCTAGACTCTCTCAGGTCAAAGTCATCCTCATTGATTTTTCCATCTGGAGACTCCATTCACAGCTCACTTAGGGATTCTATCTGAGGATCCTATTAGATCGCTGGAGGCTTTTTCAGGGGATTATCTCTGAACTGTTCAATAATAAACTTGCGGACCGTGTCAGGGAAAAACTCAGACAACGTTCTCTCGTGTCTCTTGGAAACCAGTTTTCATCTTCAGTGGTCCCCATTTAGACAGGATTCCCATCATTTGCTTTTCCAGCTCGGAGAAATGGTTCCGAAGAAAGCCTTTCGTAGACATTGTGCTTATCTTCTGCCTTCTCCCTTCCACCCTTTTCTTTCAGCCCTGGTGGATGGCAAGTAAGGTCTGTTATTTAGAGAATCCAGAGATTTCCAGAACCCGACCCCTGATGGGCTTTCCTGCAGACTTATTCTAAAGACTTCAGAGTCTGCGTGGCGATGCCCTCTCTGCCAGATAATGGACTACTCCGTGGCTCCCCTCGCCAAGAGGTTGAGAAAACCAAAATATACATGTTCTGTCACTTGGTACCTCACAGAAGGCCATTTGCTTGGTACCGTCATGTTTCCCCTTAAACGAAATCGCGACACAGGGCCACCTTTTTTAAACATAAACCTGTTGTTAAAGTAAGATACAGGAGAGACTTCGTTGTTGACAAGTTGCATTTCAGCTTTGTCTTCCCTTTGGAATTTTCTCCCCACTGAACTGCAGCCCGTGCACTATGAAGAGAAGAACTGGTGCGAGGAGCAATACTCTGGGGGCTGTTACACCGCCTACTTCCCCCCTGGGATCATGACTCAATATGGAAGGTACTACGTGGCCACTATACCGATTAATATAAGACATGCACACGGGGCTCCTGGGGGGCTCAGCCGGTTCAGCATCGACTCTTGGTTTCAGCTCAGGTCTTGATCTTACGAACCGTGAGATCTGAGCTGAGCTCTTTGCTGACAGCGTGGAACCTGCTTGGGATTCTCTCTCTCTCTCTCTCTCTCTCTCTCTCTCTCTCTCTCTCTCTTCCTCTCTCTGTACCTCCCGTGCTTGCTTGCTCTCTGTCTCTCTCAAAATAAATTTAAAAAAAAGAAAGACACATCCCCCAAATATATATATATATATATGTAAAAGACATACACCAAACTTAAACTCATAAGCAAAACTCGATGGAAAGTTAGAAATAGTAGTCAGCACTTTGATTTGGAATGCCCCGGTAGCTAGTGTGTATATTTCTGGACGTCTATAGGAAAATAGGGATGTCGGTACATAGAACAATAGCTGTCAGAACATTGAATGAGAGCAGAGCACGGGTGAGGATTTCAGGTGTCAATGCTCCATGTGGGGACTCTTCGAGCCGCACTGTCCTCCAAGGGGCCTTCTTCTTTTTCTTTTCTTTTTTTCTTTACCTGTGTATTTATTTTTGAGAGAGAGACAGAGTGTGTGCGGGGGAGGGACAGAGAGAGAGGAAGACACAGAATCCGAAGCAGGCTCCGGGCTCTGAGCTGTCAGCACAGAGTCTGATGTGGGGCTCGGACTCGCAAACCGCGAGATCATGACCTGAGCCAAAGTCGGACGCTTAACCGGCTGAGCCACCCAGGCACCCCTCCAAGGGGTCTTCTTGAGCTCAGTCAGACGTTTAGTTTCACACGACTACCCTAGGCTTCTGGGTAGCCTTCTACGCAGAAGGACGTTAGCAAAACACGTCTTGCTGCAGCCATTCGTCTTGACGGGGAGGCGTCCCCACTGCACAGCGGGGGTGATCTTGCACAGCGTCAGGGGAGTCCACCTTAGCTTAGAAGCCCCCTGCCCCATAGGAGCCATTGTCTCTTGTAACAGCCTCATACGCATAGTGTCCATCCAGGGTTCCTGCAAGAGATATGCCCTGCTACAAGAGGCCCCACACTCAGGGAAGCCCAAAGTGACAGCCTCCTACTGGGTATTTGCAATTCATGACAAGTCTTCCCGCCCCAGATGCTATCACCAGTGTGTGTAGGGGGTGGGGGGGAGGCATTTTTGCAGAAGCAGTGTCGCCTGGTAACGTCCCTGGCATTATACCTTCAGCGGGTTCCCAGAGGAACGGAGCTAGAAAGTTAACTCAAGGTCACATGTGTCCACAGAGAAACAAGGACTTGTTAACCCTTTCCTTACATGAGATGTTTCTTTGTCTTTTATTTTTATTTATTTTATTTGATCTTTTTAAGTTTGTTTGAGAGAGAGAATGAGCAGGGGAGGGGCAGACAGAGAGGGGGACAGAGGATCTGAAGTGGGTTCCATGCTGACGGCCCCAAGCCCGATGTGGGGTTCGAATCCACGAACTGCAAAATCGTGACCTGAGCCGAGGTCGGATGCTCAGCCTACGGAGCCACCCAGGCTCCCCTTTGCCAAGACCTCTTTGTGAGAGAAGGCCCAGTTCCCTGTCTTCAGCCAGGCGCCAGATAAATTCACAGAAGCTAACTGTACAGAGCTGGTTATTTTGAGACAGACATAGAATCCCTCGGGTCCCTCCTTTGCTAGAAATCCAGTGATCTCCTTGTCTTCCCACTGGCCACTGCGGTTCCTCCTGACACCCTGGGAGTGCCTGCACGGCTGGGGTCTGCTGCCGGATGCCCTCTTGTGAAGAACGCACCCCTTTGGAAGAAACGGTGTAGGGACCAGAATGGACCACAAACAGGGAAACCCACAGCCAGGAAATCCGATTGCGGATTGCACGTGTCTTCTTGTGTTCTGATCCTGGTTGGCTAGGAAAAGGCCAACGTCCCCTTTAGCGACCGACGATCTGGCAGCCTGATTCTCCCTGGCTTGAAAGTTCAGCCCCTTGGGCGCAGGCCCAGACAATAGGGGTGTGGGGGGAGCCTTTCACCTTCGGTTGGGCCGCATGGGAGTCTTTGAACGGCTGGAGTTGCCCTGTCTTGGGTGGGATAAATAAATGAGGGCAGTGATGGGCTCATTTACCCTCAGTGCCTTCCCAAGTAACTGTGTGTGACCTCTCTGTTCCCTGGAAGGGTGATCCGCCAGCCGGTCGGCAGGATTTACTTTGCGGGCACTGAGACTGCCACACACTGGAGCGGTTACATGGAAGGGGCAGTAGAGGCTGGAGAGAGAGCTGCTAGAGAGGTAAGGGAGACAGCCGTGTCACTCGCCCTCCGGAGCGCGGTGGCGGTTTTGGCATCTGGCCTTTCTTTCTGGATCTTGACTCTGGTACGTTTGTGCATCCACTTCTCGGCCGCTCACGCCACTCATGGGGCTCATCTGTGGCTACCCCCACCCTTAAATCGGTCGGACCTACAGAATGTCACTTCATAATACCGTGGCCACTTTCTTGCAGGTCTTGAATGCTCTCGGGAAGGTGGCGAAGAAGGACATCAAGGTTCAAGAACCTGAATCAAAGGTGAGTCTAGCAGCTTCACCTCCACTGACCAGTAATTGCGTAAAAAACTGTGCCGCTCTAGGACACACGCATGCATCGACTTGGCGGATACGTTCCGCCCGTCCTTGTCCATGGGAGCGAGAGCTGTCTGCTAATGATCTCTGCTCATTCGTGCAGGACGTTCCAGCTGTAGAGATCACCCGCACCTTTTGGGAGAGAAACCTTCCCTCAGTGTCAGGACTGCTGAAGATCATCGGATTTACCACCTCAGTAACTGCCGTGTGGATTGTGGTGCACAAATGCAGGCTCCTGTCCCGGTCATGAGGTTCTTCTGCCTGTGTCCTTCTGCTTCTCTTCCCCAGCAGCATCAAAAGCAAATTGTTGGCAAAGGCTGTGTCGTTGGACTGTTGTTAATATGCACCGGATTTAACCCCTCGGTGTAGTCTCATTCGGTGTCAGAGTAAAAACAACCCAAAAAACCACCTCGTAATTTCAATAAGATCAAACTTCATTGTATGATTTGCCTGTGTAGACTGATTTGTTCTGATTGGGAGAGTAAAGCCATGTGATCGATTTCTTAATTTCAAGACATCAAATTGAATTGCTGATCAGAAACCATTACCATGTCGGGTTTTTTCTCCTCGTTAATACAAAATCCTTGATGATTGCACAGATGAAGCATTTCACTTTCTCCCTGGAGCGGTTGCGTAGGCACAAGCCCAGCCTGTGACTGTCCTTTTCAGTCCTTAGGAAATGGTGAAGCCCAGAGGCTCATAGCTTCCTGGGGGTGCGAGGCTCCCCCTTTGGATGAGGGGTAGTAAATGGAAGCCGTACAGATAGACCATTAGTGGGGGACATCTTGTGGGCAGTGCCTCAGGGATCTCCTGACCGCTTCTAATTCCTGTGAAGTTTCTAGACATCCGATCTAATGTTCAGTTGACTTGCTGTGACTTTTGTGTAGCTCCCCAGGGGATCACAGTAGACCTAGTGGCAGGACTGTCTCCCGCGAGGACAGTCCTTATGAGCTCTGCAAGAGACCAGCTGCATTCGGTATCTTCTCTTCCTCCTAGAAGATGGCTAAACATCACTTCACTCATCATTCGTGATAATATTCATGCCGATTTCAAGACAGTATTGTCCTTTTTGCAGGTAGACCCTGGCTGTCTGAAGACCCCTAGTGGCATATTTTTTTTTTTTCTTTTGTCCTAGGACCGTAGTAGAATTAGGCGGGTCTGTTAACTTACATGACACAGTTACCTTTGAGTAAATACTGGCATGCTAATCTCTCTCAAGTAGGAACTGAAATACACCTGATAAATTTCCAATTGTTATTTGTTGAGACTACCAAATACAGAAAGGAAATTGGGACTTTCTAGCATACCCTCACTGGCTTTAGTTATTAAGTTCATGACAGACATGACATTGACTGATTTTAATACGAAGAGTGACTTCTCTATTTTAGGAGTAATGTGGGCCCAGAATGGTGCCCACCTCTTTCTGGCCTTTCCCATTTTAAAACCTCAGTTGTTGTTTTGTTTTGTTTTGTTTTGTTTTGTTTTCAAAGCCCCTTCCAGAGGGTTTCAGCCTTAAAACACTACTTTTTTAGATATAAGCATCCAGAAGAAAAATCAGCACCGATGTGATCAAATAAAGCAGTTGACAAGATTCAGTGAACTTGGGTACACAGGTGGATATGCACTTAACCCCCACATCACTGATGAATGAGGCATTTTAGAGGAAGTTTCTAGATACTTGAAGTGTACTCTTTAAAGTACCAAAAAGTTTACATAAAATTTTTGATGGGCATACTTCCACACATTATTCAACAAACAAGATTCAAATTCATCTTTTTTTAATTAGGTCAATCGTTAAGTGCCTCAATTATTTTATACTTTCATAAGAGAGAATGATACCATTGTGTTTACCCCTCTGCTGAATGTCACATGATTGGTTTATAGCTGCTAAGTCTACTACTGCTCCTTCTATCTTCTCCCATATTCAGGATTTTATTTCATACCCTTATTATCCTAATACCTCTTGACCTCATCTCCTATCTCCTGTTGAATGGGAATTAAAGATTGCAGAGAAAAATCAACCCAAGTTTATTGCATAATTAACCTTATAAATTTGCAAGTCACTGGACCCTGATAACGAGGGCTTAAGGTATTCCAGTTTTGCCTGTCCTAAGAGCAAAGAGCAGGATTTTTCTGCCACTCTTTACTTTGTAATTGAAAAGCGTTTTAGCTAACGTAGGAGTTTGGGTAATGCCTTGGATGTGCTCCAGTCCGGAAGGAGTTGCCGCATACTATATCAAACCGCTTAGAGAAATCACATCCCTGATCTATTTCAGTTGTTTCTGTTCACTTACTGATTAACGTGGTTCTGACACACCTTTTGGGAAATGCTGATTTAAACCTCTTAACTGGCAACAGTTTTAACTGGGAGGAGGTTGTTAGCATAGCTAAGTCTTTAATGTAGAAGGACTCCTGAGTCTGTGATGTACCCTCTTCTCAAACTTTTTAGAAAACCCATTTCTTTCTCCTGATGAGAACCAGCCCTGTTAAACTGCAGCTTGAGCATAAAAATGAATGCTAGTCCAGGTGTACCTAGGTAGGAAATCAGAGCTGAGGACACCCGCCATTTTGTTTGTCCACTGCCAAGATCCCATAGGTAGGTCTTTCTTCCAACCCTGAGAAATGAAAGGCAGTTTAAGCAGCTCATAGGGCCTGGCGTTAGCTTCCCAGTTCTGAAGGCTGAGTAGGCCTCACTCCATAATAAGGTCGAGAAGTAGACGTAAAAAGCGAACCTTTTTGTCACGGATGTTGAAGAAGGACTTAAACCACACTGAAGGAAAACTACCGAAGGATTGTGAACTATGTTTACTTGGATTGTGAACTTGGTGCCTCGTGTTCTGTCTGAAATGTGCCCCAGTGCTACATGTGCGAGTACACGTATGTGTGTGTTTTGCCACTGAAATACGACTTTGCCTGTGTGGTACTGTTTTGTTTGTTAATAAAGTGCACTCCCATCCCTGATTCAGACCTGGCTCCTCTTTTCAGTCAGTGCTCCCCACGTTAACTGGCTTCATAGAGCAGGAGGTCACCAGCAGGCCTCGTCCATGGATAATGGGCTCAAAAGGCCACTTTGTATGGACTCCCAAATTCTCAGACTTCCACGTGACTCTTCTGTCGTACCGAGGGTTCCGGGGAGCTGATTAAATGCTAGAACATTGTGTTCCTGACGGGGCCACAATCAGTGTGGAGTCTGATGGAAGCTTTCTCAGCTTAGGATACCTTGAGCAAATCACCGTGGTTTTCTGCTTCAGTCTCCTTCTGGAAAAGGGTGGGCTGTACTTGATGGCTTCTAAAGATTCTTTTTCATGTCAGTATTATGTGATGTACACATTTGTTGCCAGCACTCTGCCTATTTTTTTTTTTTTTTGAATTTTGCATCCTTTAAAAAAAAACTATTATTTAAATTCAAGTTAGTTAACATACAGGGTAGTCTTGGCTTCAGGAGTAGAACCCAGTGATTCATCTCTTACATATGACACCCAGTGTTCATCCCGAACAGCGCCCTCCTTGGTGCCCATCACCCATTTAACCCATCCCCCCACCTTTCCAGGGACCCTCAGTTTGTTTTCTGTATGTAAGAGTCTCTTATGGCTTGTCTCCCTCTCTGTTTTTATCTTATTTTTCCTTCCCTTCCCCTGTGTTCATCTGTTGGGTTTCTTAAATTCCACATATGAGTGACATCATATGATATTTGTCTTTTCTCTGACTGCCTTATTTCGCTTAGCACTCTATTTTTGTAAGGGCAAGTCACTTAGCCTTTCTGTGTCTTTTTTATCTTTTTTTTTTTTTTTTTTTTTTTGAGGGTGGGGAGGAGAAAGAGAGCCAGAATGTGAGCCCGGGAGGGGCAGAGAGAGAGGAGGAGAGACAGAATCCCAAGCAGGCTCCACGCTATCAGCACGGAGCCCATCGCGAGGCTCGAACTCACGAACCACGAGATCATGACTTGAGCTGAAATCAAGATTCGAACGCTTAACCGACTGAGCCACCCAGCCGCCCCTCAGCCTGTGTCTTGGCTCATTCCTTGTCTTAGGTCGGGTTCCCTGGAAACAAACTGAGAGTCGGGGCAGAAACTTTACTGGGGACAGCTCTCAGGAAATACAGCGAAGGGGGTGAGCAAGGCTGAAGAGGGCAGGAGTTGGTGGCCAGAAAGCAGTTGCAGCTGAGACCTCGGCAGACCCTCAGGAGGGGCTGGGAAGACGCTTCAGAATTGATCCCCACTGAGACAGGGGATCTGGCCTCTCTCCCTTCATTAGCTGCCCTCTGGGAAGGGGGTGTTTCCTTGACTTGGGTGAGGCAGGTCCAAGGACGACTGCCAGTAGCTGGGAAATCTGGGGAGGGGCATGTGGTAGCCACTTGACTCCCCACAAACATACAGTCGCCCTTTGTCACGGAAAAGACGTTGTGAACTTGAGCTTCGGTTTTACAGATAGAACGGGGCTATCTCCGTGAGCCTATCCCTGTTAGATAAGGAAACCGTTTTTAGAAGGTTGTACTTCTGTGCTATGTATGGGCAAGAAAAAACTCAGAAGTGGAAGAAACTCTGGAAATCATTCAACCTCTGTCTCAATGAAGAAGCCCCTTCCACAGGTTACTAGCGGATCAAAGCGGGGGAGATGTGCATTTATAAGCAAGAGCCCCGAATCTGATGTTTTCAGGAGTCAGTCAGCTAAAAATGAACAGCAAGCAGCAGGGAGGGTGCCCTCCAGAGTAGCAGGGATTGTGGCTGACCTGGTGGGTGCCTCTCTCAACAGTATTTACATTCGAATTCCTTTAAAAGATTGCTAACCAGTGAAAACATTTGAAGGCTTTGCTCACATGTCAAAATTGTTCTGTAAGTTTCTGATAGATAAAAATGCAGGGTTTGGTTTCACGTCACTTAAATGACAAATTCTTTTTTTTTTTTTTAATGTTTATTTATTGTGAGAGAGCGAGTGCTCAAGCAGGGGAGAGGGGCAGAGAGAGAGGGAGAGAGAGAATCCTAAGTAGGCTCTGCATTGCCAGCCCAGAGTCTGATGTGGGGCTCAATCTCACAAACCGTACGATCATGACCTGAGACGAAATCAAGAGTTGGACACTTAACTGACTGAGCCACCCAGGGGCCCCTAAATAACAAATTCTTTTGGGTGCTTTTGGTTTTCTGAGAAGTGGCACTATAAGACCAGCAACCATTTTGTGAAACTATTTTTTTTAATTACATTTATTTATTTTTTGAGAGACAGAATGAGACAAAGTGAGAGTGGGGAGGGGCAGAGAGAGAGGGAGACACAGAATGTGAAGCAGGCTCTAGGCTCCGAGCCATCAGCACAGAGCCCGACGCAGGGTTTGAACTCGTGAACCGCGAGATCATGATCCGAGCCAAAGTTGGATGCACAACCGACTGAGCCACCCAGGCGCCCCTTGTGAAACTATTTAGAACACGTAAGAGAGGCCTGGTTTGGAAGAACAAAAAGACAAAGGGGAAAAGAGCCCCCCCCTAAAAAAAAATCCCTCTTAGACCAGAAATCTCCCTCAAGAAATTGCCCTTCTTCCAGCCCACCCCAGGCAATGCTTTATCTCCGGTCATGTCAAAGTCACGATTGACAAGAACAGTACCAAACTTTATTGGGAAAAGCATATCCTTCTGTCAGCGCTCAGTCTGTGCTGACCACGATGTAATTCTCGTAATCAGGACATCAATATTGAGCAGATTTTCTTAGAACTATGAAACTATTGGGTGGCTCAGTCGGTTAAGCATCTGACTTTGGCGCAGGTCACGATCTCACGGTTCATGAATTTGAGCTCCGCATTGGGTTCTGTGCTGACAGCTCAGAGCCTGGAGCCTGCTTCCGATTCTGTGTCTCCCTCTCTCTCTGCCCCTCCCCTATTCACGCTCTGTCTCTCTCTCTCTCTTAAAAATAAACATTAAAAAAAAAAAAAAACTATGAAACTACTGTCCGTAGTAAAAATGCAAGGTGTGTCCCTTAGCCTGAAGAGGCCAGCTGAGACATCAGAGGAACAGACAATCACTCAACACATACTTACTGAGCACCTACTATGTGCTGACAGGCACCGTGCTGGGATTCAGCAGTGACCAAGACAGACAGAGCCCACCTCACGGAGCACGAAGTCTAGTGTAGACGCCAAGGAACACATTCCCCGTGGGTCTGGTCGGTGCCATGACAGAGAGGCACACAACATATGAATGCGGCGGAAGTGTTCTGGGAGGACATGAGATTTAAGGGGAAGTTTCCAGGATATGTCCTCAAGCCTTTAGAAGTGTCACCATGTAGCAAATCAATGAGAATACGGCATCGGACAGAGAAAGGAAGTACCAAATAAGAAGATGGCTTAGTCTGTTCGGGCCGTTTCAACAAAATGCCGTAAACTGGGTGGCTTCCGTACGGCAGAAATTTATTTCTCACAGTTCTGGAGGCTAGAAATCCAAGATCACCGGATCCAGCAGATTCGGTGACTGGTGAGGGGCCACTCGCTGGTTCCCAGTCGATGCCTTTTTCCTGTGTCCTCATCTGGCGGAAGGGGTGAGGGAGACTGCCCCAGCTTCTTTTCTAAGAGCGCAAATCCCATGCATGAGGACTCCACCCTCGTGGCCTACACGCGTCCCAAAGGCCCCGCCTCCTCATACCGTCAACTTTGGGGTTCGAATTTCAACGGAGGAATTTTGGTGGGGACACCACCATTCGGTCCAGAGCCGACAACATGGCTACATGGGAAAGAAAGTCACAAGCATCATCGATAAGTGCTGAATGTTAAGTCCCACTCGCTCCATGGACCATTGTTCACCTTAAGTCTGTTCCTGTTCTCTACCCAGCCCTTCTCGGCACCCCAAGATCTGTATCAACTAGGACGCTCTTCCAGCTCCCTGTGCGAAGGGGCCGCCTAAATTTGTTTTAAAAGAGTGCCATCTTCTGGCCAAATACTGCTATTTCAAGGGAAAGCCTAAAGTATTCACGAATTTTCATTCTTGGCGAAACAAAGGGGTGTCGCCTTCACCCCGAATGTCCTCCAGGCGCATTTGTCTGTGCTCTCTTGCTTTCCAGTTGCCACATGGATCAAAAACATTTAATGCTTAATATGTCCACAGCCTTTCCTCTGCCAAAATCCCCCAGGAAGGCGCTTTGTGAGAAGCGTTTGGCGGCTCAGTTTCTGTTGTGTCCGTACGACGCGGGGTGAGGAAAATTGGTGGCAGCCAAGAGAGGTGAAAGGAATTGCTTTTACCTTAGCTAGGGCAGGGAACTAATCTGGAAAAAGCGAGAGAGAGGGAGAGGCTGGGAGGTGGGAAGAATAGAAAGTTCCAGGAAGTCAACTTGGGACTGGAGAGAAGGGATTTTTTCAAAAGCTGCCTTGACAAGCCAGGAACACAGAAAGCTAGGAGTCGTGGTGCAGTAAGATCTTTACACGTTGGGAGTCCAAATTGTGTTTCTTTTAGATCCTGTATTGTACCGGGACCACCTTAGAGGTCCCCCAACGGCCTGTATTATTCTGGGCTACGTAAATTCAGAAAACTTATGGCTAATAGTGCCCCGCATCCTGAAAGGTGTCTGGGAGTCCTGCGGGTTCGGTGAATGGGATCTTCCTGGAACCAAACAGAAGGACCTCAGCAATCGTGCCCTGGAAACACCACATCCAAGCCGGGTGAAGCATGCACCCCAGCCTGGATATACACTCCGTAGGTCTCACCGTGAATTGGATTTATATTAAGAAAAGGAGGTCTTCGGCTGCCAGGGTGAGATGGGTTTTGTATTTAGACTGCGCAGAGCAGGCCAGAGTGTGCATCCCAAAGACAAGGTCACGGGGAGGTGAGAGAGAGAGAGAGAGACAGAGACAGAGACAGAGCACGAGTAGGGGAGGGGCAGAGAGAGAGGGAGACACAGAATCCGAAGCAGGCTCCAGGCTCCGAGCTGTCAGCACAGAGCCCGATGCAGGGCTCGAACTCACGGACCTCGAGATCATGACCTGAGCCAACGTGGGACGCTTCACCGACTGAGCCACCCAGCCGCCCCGCCATGTCAGCCGTTTTAATTCTCTGGGCTGTATTATTTTGCCATCGGTCCTATCGCAAATGACCACGAACTCCGTGGCGTAAAACGACACAAACTTAACATTGTAGTTGTGGAGGTCAAAAGTCTGAAATGAGTCTCACAGGGTTAAAATCAAGGGGTCGACAGAGCCGGCTCCTTCTGGAAGCTCCAGGGGAGAATCCGTTCCTTGCCTCGTCCAGCTCCCAGAGGTTGCCAGCATGCTCGGCTAGTGGCCGAATCACTCCAGTTTCTTGCTACCACGGACACACAACCTCCTCCTTAACTTTGACCCTAGCCCCAGAATGATGAATCTATTGCCTTACATGGTAAAAGGGACTCTGTGGATAGGATTAAGGATACGCGCTCTCTTCTGCTTCTGCTAATGCCCCCACTCCCTGCCCCACCACACATACATCTGACTATAACCATTTCTCGGTTCCGGTTCTGTCTTCTCGATACAGAAAGACTGGAACCTGTGATTCTGAGAAGCAAACGTATCGTCTTACGTCAGCACAAAACTAGACTCCAGGTTTCTCACCCTCAATAAACGAGAGAACAGAAATTTTTATTCTCTAATCCAAGGAGATATCTATTCTCTGACCCAAGTTCTTTCAGACTCTGCCCATGACTGAACACTGTGCTTTTATAGAAACCTTCTCAGTCCCCCTTTTAGCTAGCAGAACCTCAAAGTAAAAGTATCCTCCCAGGCCCCTGTCAAGCGTCGGCCTCCCGAAAGACGAGAAAACGCGTCGATCGGGCAACGCTCAGTTTGTCGGGGTCACTGCAGTAAGGGGGAACACCACATTGGCAGTGGAGAAATTAGGGCAGGGTTGATGGAGTTCTAGGGTTTTCAACTTGGGCTTGGTGATCCTTAAGGCTGATCTTGCAAGGCAGAAAACTGGTTAAGATTGGCTGAGTCTACAGGCGTAGTGAGGTCAGGGTCATGAAGGGAGTCTTGATGAGCGAGCTCTTAGTCTTGGTAGATAATATATTTTTGTCAGTTCAGAGCGTTGTATTCGAGGAGCAAGTATGTCCTAGGACAAGTTATTTTGCCCGGTTCCCGTATTGTTCAGCTCAGGGACAGGAAAGCATGTTGGTTTCAGTTCCTGGATTTAACACAGAACTGAGAATACTTATGATTGCCACATGTACACTTTATTTTAAGAATTGCCTTTAGGGGGGCGCCTGGGGCCTCAGTCGGTTGAGCATCTGATTCTTGATTTCATCTCAGGTCATGATCTCACGGGTGTGAGATCGAGCCCCGCCCACGTCGGACTCCACATCAGGAGTGGAGATTCTCTCTCTCCCTCTCCTGGCTAAATCCTTTGGGTCACTGATGATATGTCATTTCCTCAATGATGCCTTTCCTGACAATCCCTTTCCCACAATGAATTCTCCATCATAATCTCTTATCATCGTCTTGATGTTCCCTCCCTAAAACTTTGAAATCACACATTTGTTTAAATGATGTCTAATATCTCCCCAAATGATAGGCCCCCCACAAATAGGGCATATGTGTGCAGAGATCTGGGGACCATTAGCCCTCTAAGCAGAGGGACAAGGTCTTGGGTGGCTGGAACCCCCAAGCTTCTCACCTCCACGCATGGAGTGACCTTAGCCATTTACCCAATATGCCATACAAATGTGATCCTTGTTGTTTTCCTGTGTTACTTATGAAAAGCACTTACTTAAGCCAGTATTTTTGGTACACAGAGATTATAAGCAAGCGAGGACCAGAAATCATCATTAATATTCATATTTCCCTAAGAAACACCACTTGCAGGAGAAAAATTAAAACCCACTGTCATTTCCCTGGACCACAATTCCATATGGTGCCTGGCATCATAATGGTAATGACATAGCTTCAAACGTATCCAGCCACAAATTCAAGTTTTCTGCTCTTTAATTATTTTACTTCCATTGCGACATGCCCTCAAAAGAAGGAATTTAAATGAGCCAATTAGTAACCGGAGGTCAGTCTGGAAGAAATAATTGACAGGAACAGTCCTCAGATCTCACCAGGGCTCCCTGGGTTTAAATTGGAATCTAAGAGAGAAGCATTTATTCATTATTTATTTTGCTCGATCATTTATGACATGCCCAGTCTTGAGGGGGAAGCTGGGTATCGGGCTGAAATACAAAATTAACAAATTAAAACTAACCGGCACAGAAAGGAACAAACCCAGTCTCGCCCCCTGCTCACTTCAAGGGCTGGGACTGACAGTGGGCACACCCGGGGAAGGGTCTCCCCCCCCCACCACCCCCGCCCGCATTTTTTAAAGTTAGGCCAACCTTCTCCTCCACCCCCTGCACTCCCACTCCTGGCGACACACATGAATCCGTCCAAGGTGAAATTTCTGGTTAGGTAAAGCGAGAAGACAGTATTGGGACAATATGAGGATCGTTTGGCATGAGGTGAGTGCTTTCAAGCCCCCTCCCAGGGGGCTGCTGATGGTTATAGGGCACAGAACCTCAGTCCTGTTCCCTAAGGCAGACCTATCTTTGTCAGAGGATGGGGTCTGGACCCAGTCTTAGGCCCGTGGTCTGCGTTGGGCACTTTAATTGCCCTGTGAGGCCAGGATATAGCCGGAACCCAGGAGCTTCCCACCTCCTGCCTTTGCCCCCAGCTGAGGGCGGGACCTCTGGATCCACCTGCCCGAGTCTCCCTTGAGACCTTGACCGACTCACCTGCCAGTCCCACCTGGGATCCTGTTGCTCTCCCTGCTCACCTATCCGGGTCACCCTACCAAGCCAGGGGTACTCTGTGATTGCAAGTCCCGATGGATCGCGCTGGGGGTACAGCCTCACTGGCCCAACCCACCCTCCTCCCCTTGACTTCCTGAAGAACGGCCTTCTGGAGCAGAGCGGCTGAAGACACAAGGTAGAAATTTTCCAAGCTGACAATAAGGGAGGCTGTCCAACAAAGAGGTATTGCCCGCAAGTACAAGCCCCAGTAGAGGGTTCTCAGGCCCCAGTCTGCTGGGTGGACAAAAGGCCACTAGAACTCACCAAGCGCCTTCCCCGTCACCCATCTTTATCCCAGTTGGCCCGTGCACTTTTTCACTGAGCTCTTTCAAACAGGCAACACACGTAAGGTCAAGCCACGTAAAGGATCTTTTAGCAACCCCCTTCCTGACCCCCGGAAAACATGGCACACGTTGGGGGCCCTTTCCCGGCCACAGGATCTTGGAAAAGGAGGAGGTCGCCCACCAAAAGCAGACCAGGAGGAGGCCAAGGAGAGGCATGAGGAAAGGCTGACATTGAAGGGGAGAGCCAGAGAAGGAGCCCAGAAAGTGAAGGGGAAGGAGGAATCATGGGTCTCCCAACATCCCGAGCTCACCTGGTGCCAATATTGCTCAGAAATCCATCTCCGGAGAAGATTTTATCTCTGGGTTGACCACAATCTGATGAAGCTTATTCACACTAGGGTAAGACGTGCCAGGGGCTCACTTGGTGGGCTGAATGTGCATTTTGAGAGACCCCTAACCAAGAGGCTTTCTGATGTAATGTTTCAGACTACGACAAAATAAAATGGAGGGGACGCCTGGGCGGCTCAGTCAATCGAGTGTCAGACTTCAGCTCAGGTCACGATCTCGGCGCTTCTCAGGAGTTCAAGCCCCACATCAGGCTCGCTGCTGTCGGCGAAGAGCCTGCTTCGGATCCTCTGTCCCCCCACGCCCCATGGTTTCTCTCTCAAAAATGAATAAACATTTAAAAAAACAGGGACACTTTAGGCCTTGATCAGTGTGTCCTTGCCAGAGTCCTGTCCCTCAGATTCCCCCCTTCCTTCCCCCCCGCCATCTTTTTTGAGGGCACAAGTCTTGATTTTGTTTTGATTTATTATCTTTATATTTACATGTACTGCTAGATGTTGCCTCAAATCCTTTGGGAAGGAGCAGACAATAAGCAAATACATAAATAACAGCAGCAGATCGTTTTACCAGGTGTCTGAACATCAGAAATATACAACAAATGTTTTCAGGAGATTAAAAAAAATAACTACTCACCTTCTAACATCAGGTTATTATCATCATTGAAAAGCGGTAATAATGTAGCTCATAATGGATGATCAGAGTGAAATCATGGATGATCGCAGCAGTCTTTCTGAGTACTCTAATTGCCATGGTTCTTTTAGGGATCACAGCTGTTTGTTTTGGTTTTTAAAAAATGTTTATTTATTTTTGAAAGACAGGGAGAGAGAGAACACAAGCAGGGAAGGGGAAGAGAGAGAGGGAGACAGAGAATGCCAAGCAGGCTCCACTCTGTCAGCATGGAGCCTGACGTGGGGCTCGAACCCACAGACTGTGAGATCATGACCTGAGCTGAAATCAAGAGTCAGAGGCTCAACTGATGGAGCCACTCAGGCGTCCCAGAATCACAACTGCTTGTAATTGAGCGAATATATACAGAACATTTCGCACGAAATGTTCGAATGTCTCAGGGCGCATCCCCAGACATTTCTCTATCTATACTCAATCCCAGGGCTCCCCGAATTATATCATCAGCCCCAAACTCTCCCCTAAACTCTAACAGGCATGGTCAATAGTCTACCTGCCATCCACACTTGGATGTCCATGGATATGTAATAGATCTCTCCAGTCTATTACACTAGACCAGGCGACCAAGGAAGTTTTCCCCAGGGTGCCCTTGGGATCAACACCTATGAGGGAGTGAGGGAAACAAAACTGGGCAGAAGGTGAAGTTGAACTATGACCTCATTGCCATGGAGGTGTCAGCTGAGCCCAGTCATTGGATGTGGACTACCCCTAGGGAGGGGCAGATCTTTGGGCCAGGGGGTTTCATCAGCTTACAGAAAGGGATACAGCCATGAGCTATCAGCTTCCTAACTTCCGGGGAGAAGGAGGACCATTAGTCCCCAGCAGAGGGATCTGGGTGGCAGACCATAGTATCCTCTACAAAGTAATTCTTACAAACACATTTTTTGGAAAAAAAAAATTTTTTTAAGTTTTTTAAAAATTAAAAAAAAATTTTTTTTAACGTTTTATTTATTTTTGAGACAGGGAGAGACAGACCATGAACAGGGGAGGGGCAGAGAGAGGGAGACACAGAATCCGAAGCAGGCTCTAGGCTCCGAGCTGTCAGCACTGAGCCCAACACAGGGCTTGAATTCACGGACCGTGAGATCATGACCTGAGCTGAAGTCGGCTGCTTAACTGACTGAGCCACCCAGGCGTCCCTTAAGTTTTTTTTTTAATGTTTATTTCTGAGACAAAGAGAGACAGAGTATGAGTGGGGGAGGGGCGGAGAGAGAGGGAGACACAGAATCTGAAGCAGGCTCCAGGCTCCGAGCCATCAGCACAGAGCGCAACGCGGGGCTCGAACTCACAAACCGCGAGTTCACGACCTGAGCCGAAGTCGGACGCTTAACCGACTGAGCCACCCAGGTGCCCCTGGAAAAAAACATTTTTTAAGTGTATTTATTTTGAGAGAGACAGAGACTGTATGAGCAGGAGAGGGGCAGAGAGAGAGAGGGAGAGAGAGAATCCCAAGCAGCGCAGAGGCAGACACGGGGCTTGAACTCATGAACCCTGAGATCGTGACCTGAACTGAAACCGAGACTCAGATGCTTAATGGACTGAGCCACCCAGGTGGCCCAGCATTTGCCAAACCTCCTCGCCTGCTAGAAACCCTCTAGTAGATTGTCTTCACCCTCAGATTAAAAAGCCAGAGCCTCACTATGGCCTAAGACATGACCTGGCTCCCGTCAAACTCTCAACCTTATTTCCTCTACCGCTAGTTTTCTGTGACTCTTGCTCCTGCCTCGCGAGCTCCTTTGCTATTTCTTTGATGTTCCAATCACACTCTCACCTTTGGGCTTTGCACCTGCTGTTTCACCTGCCTGGAAGGCTCTTCCCCCAAAGAGCATATAGCCACCCTCTGCCCACACCACAACTTGTCCCCTACCTTGCTTGCATTTTCGTGATGACACTTCTCTCCACTGATGGTGCATCACAGTACTGATTGTCTACCTGTTAGCATTTAAGCTCCATGAGGGAGGGGCTTCCTCAGTTTTGTTCACAACTATATTCCCAGCACCTAGAAGACCCAGAAGAGATAGTATTCAATATATAGTTGCTGAGTTATGGTTGAATGGGGATGATCCTATGATCCATATAGTGCAGTAGGCAAAAAAAAAAATAAATAAAAAAAAATATATATATATATATCAAGAAGATGTTGGTGTTCAACAGAGTGCTAAGAGAGCAAGAAAAAAGCTGTTTTGCAAAGGAAAATATCTAGGCTTTGGAAATACTAGCAACTCAGAGAGGTCAGGTCCTTGGTGTTCTGGATAACTTCTTTTTTTCTTTTATTACTAATTTATTTATTTGTAAATTTCCATCCAAGTTAGTTAGCATATGGTGCAACAATGATTTCAGGAGTTGATTCCTTAGTGGCCCTTACCCTTCTAGCCCATCCCCCCTCCCACAACCCCTCCCGTAACCCCCATATTTGTTCCCCATATTTGAGTCTCTTATGGTTTGTTCCTCCTCCCTGTTTTTATATTCTTTTTGCTTCCCTTCCCTTATGTTCATCTGTTTTGTCTCTGAAAGTCCTCATATCCGTGAAGTCATATGATATTTGTCTTTCTCTAATCTCGCTCAGCATAATACTCTCCAGTTCCCTCCACGTAGTTGCAAATGGCAAGATTTCATTCTTTCTGATTGTCGAGTAATATTCCATTGTGTGTATATACCACATCTTCTTTATCCATTCATCCATTGATGGACATCTGGATAACTTCTTATAAGCCTGGCTCAGGAAGTGAAGAGAACACCTAGAGGTTCAGAACAACTCCCGGGGTGGGGGTGGGGGGTTGAAGCTCATGTCCACCTCTTCCTGATTATGAGACCTTTGTCTTATAGCATCTCTGAGACTCAGACTCCTCATCTGTATAATGGAGATGATGGGGGTGATCTCAGGATTGAAAGAGATGATATACAGTGTCTTGTAAATAATACATGTGTAATGAAGGGTAGCTGTTATCACAATTAATAATGAGCATGATTATTATCCAAAGACGGTCTTGAAAGAAGGTCTTAAGTTATGTCGAGGTAGGTGCATCTTGTAGGATGCTTTGGACTCTAAATACCAGAAAACACATATTTAAAACTGTTGAACTTATTTCTCATATGGTCAGCCATCCTGAGTCAGGGTAGGCTGTAAGCAGGGTGCATCAGGAATGCAACTCAGTTTCTGTGTGACTTTTTAAAAAATGTTTATTTATTTAGTTTGAGAGAGAGAGAACACACGTGTGCAAAGGGGGGGGGGGGCAGAGACAGAGGGAGAGAGAAAAAAATCCCAAGCCAGGTTTCGCACTATCAGCCCAGAGCCTGACTCAGGGCTCGGTCCCACAACCGTCAGGTCATGACCTGAGCCAAAGTCAAGAGTCGGACGCTTAACCATCTGAGCCACCCAGGCACCCCTCTCTGTGACTTTTTTGGCCCTGACCTGTTCTGCGTGTGGGACTTGTCATTGGCTTGAAAGTTAGATGGTTGTAGCGATTACAAATATCTCATCCAGACACTTGTCCATAGGAAGTATGGGAGGGGACTTTTTATTTCATGTGTCTGTTTTTAAGAATGAAGGTCCCTGGAGTGCCTGGCTGGCTCAGTCAGTAGAGCATGTGACTCTTGATCTCGAGGTTGTAAGGTCGAGCCCGACACTGGGTGTAGAGATTACTTAAAAATCAAATCTTAAAAAAAAAAAAAAAAAAGAGTGAGGAACCCTTTCCCTCACTTTCCCAGAAGCTCTAGCCTACCTCCCAAGAAGACTTCTTTTGTTCCATTAGGCAGAATTGCATAACATAGGCTTAAGTCAATCATTGACAAAGGAAACAGGCCCACCACGATTCGCTTAGACTGACCAGTACCCACAACTTGGGGCTGAGGACGTGGCCAGCCTAGCTCTCCTGCAGCAGAACAGTGGGCGAATAGCTGAACCAAAGCAAGATTCTATTAGGAAGAAGTTGGAAGGGTTGATTATTGACTAAGTCTAATACCCAACATTTTGCCCTAACTTGTGGCTCAAAAAGAAATGGCCGTTGCCGATGGGAATGGCCTGTAACATCTAGAGCCCCCCTCTGTGAGCCCCGTTCTTATACTGCTCTTTTCTATGGCAGGTTTCATCACCTACATTGTCCTTTGCTTAAGTGGTGCTTTTGGCATTGGGCACCTAGAATAAAGGGGCTCAAGGAGGCAGGGAGTTGGCAGGGAGGCTCTTACACTACTTAAGGACACAATTTACTTCCTGATTTTAACACTCCAAGCAGCTTTTAGAAAAACATTACTTTGAAGACCATCTTGTCCTTGGGGTGCTCCTAAAACATACAGATGCATAATCCAAAGGGCCAATATCGCCAGTGAGCCTTGGACTCCAGAAGGGGTTATATTTACCCAAACCCAGTGTTGACCGGTGGACTGGGGCCCAAGCACCTGGCTGCACTGGAGGACGAACAGCAGAAGAGGAGAAGAGCGGACGGAGGACAGCAGGAGGCCAGAGAAGAGGAACGGGTAATCGGGATGAGGGGCTCACAGCCCAAGCCAGCTCTCTGGTCTTCTTCCCACTGCCCCACCCGCACCCTCTGCCATAACTCAGGACTTTCCTCCTGATTTTCTATAACACAGGGAAGATTCTGGGATTGAAAAGCTCTTGACGGCATGTGGAGGATAAGCTTAGGAACCTCCCCGCCCCCCGCCCCGGGCTCACACCAACGGGTTGACAAGTCATAAAGAAAGACAAAGTCATGAAATGTTCACCCCCAAGTCTGGGTAAATCAGACTGTCACCCAAGAACAGGGGGTGCAAAGACACCCTGAGAATAGGGAGGCACAAAGGTGTCAGGAATAGGGGGTGCAAAGGCACCCCAAAATAGGGAGGGGTGCAGAGCCCCTCCAAATAGAGAGAGGCAAAGGCCTGAAATAGAAACGGCACAAAGGTGCCCAATACATAGGAATAACAAGATTAGATATTCAGGGTGAAAGCACCCCCAATTTAGTACTATAGCAGAAAGCTGTTTTCACAGGAGGATAGGGGCAGGTTAGGTAAATTGGTGAATTGGACTATGGACCGCTGTGCTGCAAACAAAGCAGCCTGGAGTGGAGATGGTTAACAAAAGAAAAGGTGCCTTGTCAACCCTGAGGTTATTTCCCCCTGTCTCATCCCCAAGGCTGGCAAAGATAAACAGAGATGCTGCCTCATCATGTCCGCTGTAAACAACCTTCCTCCCAACTGCCCAGCGCCTGGATTTTCTTTTGTATTAACCCAAACCCCTAACCCCAAGTATCCTCGAGACCCCCTTTCCCTCACGTCCACAAGCTAATGTTCACAGATTCACTGTCCTTATGTGCATGTCGATCATTATGTTTGTAAGCCTTCTGATCCTAATAAAAATGGGGCAAGGCCCCTTATTCGGGGCTCTTGTCTTTTCCCGGACATTAGCCATCTCTCGCTTTCAATCCTGCGTCCGCCCTTTTGCTGGCCAAAAGAGAACTTCAGACTTAAGAGTCTATGACAACAGCAGGTTAGGGAAAAGAAAATACAATACAATGAAATGGCTTAGAGGTAAGACTCAAGTGCAAAAGCTCAGTGCCACTCAGCATTTTGCCTTGAAGCAGAATAAACTGAACCAGAATGCTTAAGGAAGAAATGGTTGAGGATTAGTGAAGTAAGGAAAGGTGAAAGAAGAGGTCAAAAGGGATCACGGATGGGGGCCAGAGGCTGAAATGTCATTCTGCTGGAGTGGTATATGATATGTCAGTGACTCATTGCATGGTCTCAGCAGAAATGACAAGAGTAATCACATCAGAAAGTAGCAGCCCAGGGTCTGATTAGATCAGTTGCTGCCAATGCAGGAGCTTGGCTTCTAGTGTCTACAGACTGAAATGTCATTAAGATTCCCTCTCCAGGAGAATTTCCTGATGAATCTTGCTCAGCACTTAAAAAACAAACTAACAGGAAACAAACAACCACAAACCCAGCACCACATTGCACCTGGTTGTGTACACAGTTCCTTAGATTCCAGAACATTCTAGACAATTTTCTTTGGATCACAAGGTTTAATCGATTGTTGAAATGAGAACATGTCCTTCTTAGTTTGGAGCCAGGGCTAAGATGGGAGTAAAGTGATCCTGACAGATTGTCCAGGAGACAAAATCCTAAAGGGTGTGTAGTGACAGAGGACTAGGTAATTGGGGACAAGCAGAATTGAAGTTTGAAAGAAAGCAGATGGGAGGGAGGAATGTGGGCAGAGGTATACTCGGTTTCCATAGAAAAACTAGAAGTGAAGTAGGGGACATCAGCCCACTGTAGTTCAGTGAAGTCTCATGACGTCCCTGACATCTTAGGACATCGCATGATGTCACATCCAATGACCTTGGTCACTGCTGTTGAGATGCCTCAGTAGGCCAAGTGACTTCAGGGGTGTGCGTGGAAAGGGACGAGGGAAGGAGGCTCAGTGAACATTCCTACTTGAGTGGTCCTCTTGGACGATGGTTTTATATTCTCTGGACATGAATGTCATGAAGACTGACTCTTATGGGGACACTTGTGGGGTTTTCTTCAGAGACTTTCATACTGACCCTTTCTGACGTTGACTACCCCAACACAGGCAGTGCCTTCCTTGTGGATGCTCAATTTTTTAAAAACGACCTACTTATTTTTGAGAGGGGGGTGAGGGACAGAGAGAGAATCTGAAGTGGGCTTCCGCTGACAGCAGAGAGCCCGATGCAGGGCTCAAACTCATCAACTGCGAGATGACGACCTGAGCCGAAGTTGGACGCTTAGCCAAATGAGCCACCCAGGCGCCCCTGCGGATGGCCAATTTTGACACCTATTCAGCTTCTCATTTTTTGGCAGTCTCTGTGAGAGTCCCTTGCTCTCTGGTCAGAAGCACCTTGAGCAGAGCCCCGGGCTTTAGATTCCTCAGGGGTGTGTCAATCTCTCAGAGGAAACAAACCCCTCTCACTAGGCTTAGGATGAGAAAGTAGCATCCCTCCCCTTCCTCCTTGGGGTGCATTGGACTCAGAGCATGGCAGCTCTCTGGAGAGATCTCTTCATTAATCTACCCCATTCACAAAAGGCCTCCCCACTCTTTTTATACCCTCAAAACTGATGAGGAGTTTTAACGGAGAAGAAACTGTTTTTTACGGCTTTCACATTTCCCATTTTTGTCCATCTCAGGATTTACGTCGGTAACTGATAATTGACATGACTGGGCAATTGCAATATCGTGTGGTAAGTGTAGGACATAAGGTCTATGCATGTGGCATTGGGAGAACAAAGAAAAGGACTATCTGGCCCAAATGGAGGATCGATGGTCCAGAAGATTCCTGGAAAAGGTAACTCCTGATGTGATTCTTCCTGTGTTTTTTTTTTATTTTAATTTTTTACCATTTGTTTATTTGTTTATTTATTTATTTATTGAGAGCGTGCATGAGTGGGGGGAGGGGCAGAGAGAGGGAGAGAGAGGATCCCAAGTGAGCTCTGCATTGACAGCAAGGAGCCCGATGCGGGGCTCGAACTCACAAACCGTGAGATCATGACCTGAGCTGAAGTCGGACGTTTAACCGACCGAGCCACCCAGGCACCTGTTCTGTTTTTTTTTTTTAACCATTTATTTTTAAAAATTGATTTATTTCAGAAAAAGAGAGTGCACGTGCCCGAGTGGGAGAGGGGCGGGGGGGGGGGGGTGGAGAGAATCCCAAGCAGGCTTCGCGCTGTCAGCACAGAGCAGAACTCGGGGCTTGATCTCATGACTCTGGGATCATGAACTGAACCCAAATCAAGAGTCGGATGCTCAATCAGCTGAGCCACCCAGACGCCCCTGGTTCTTCTTTTTTAAAAATTCGGTAAACCTTTGTGCCCCGGTTACATTGAGATCTAACTGATATGCAGGACAGTGTAAGTTTAAAATGCACGTCACAATGATGTGACATATATACTGTGAAATGATTACTACAATAAGGTTCATCGACATCATCATCTCATATAGATACCATTTTCTAAAGTATTTTTTTTTTCGTTTTATTATTTATTTTTGGGACAGAGAGAGACAGAGCATGAACGGGGGAGGGGCAGAGAGAGAGGGAGACACAGACTCGGAAACAGGCTCCAGGCTCCGAGCCATCAGCCCAGAGCCCGACGCGGGGCTCGAACTCACGGACCGCGAGATCGTGACCTGGCTGAAGTCGGACGCTTAACCGACTGCGCCACCCAGGCGCCCCTAGATACCATTTTCTAAAGAAGGGAATGACAATGGTCATGTATGGATTTAAAATATACTGTGACAAGAACTGACCTCGGGAGTTGAGACACATGAATATTTTGAAATGATGATATCCTATTCAAAAAGTAGTTTGAATAGGATTTAATGGACTCTGAAACTGTACTTTTAAATTAGTGAGTGTGCCTAGTAAAAAGCTTTGCACTGATAAGGAATATGAAACAGTCAACTGAAATATTATAATTATCTTAATAGTTAAAGCATCTTATTAATATGCCAATTACTTTGACAGGTTTTTGGGGGGGGTATGAAAGGAAGGAATTCTCTTAGCATCCTTATCATATCATTATGGATCATTTACCAAGCGCTCACCTACACATCGCCCATGATGGGTCACGCAATCAAAATACATGCATCATCTAGGCCTCAAGGAAATTTTGACCAAATACATTAAACCCACAGTTATGTGCCTAATACTGGGTCTTGATTTGATCGGTCAAAACCTTGAAAGTCACCACCCCCCAAAAGAAGACAACAGACATCTGGTCAATCAACTTTATTTTAGATTGCCTAAATGTGTGCTGACCTCTGTATCCAGACACAATGGAGGGTACAAAGGGAAGAAAAGGCAAGATTCCTATCCTCCAAGAAATTAACGTCAGCCGAAGACGCATTGCACGAGACAGTAAGACTTAAGGATACATGACGAGTAGCACTGCGTAGCACGTAACAACTCAGTACAGAGCAAACCCACACAAAGGAACGCCATCAGTGACCATGGCAGGGGGTGGAAGAGGGTGATCGGGGCACACATACTGAGGGGTGGGAAAGGCAACGGACCTGTGTTCTAGCCCCCCAGGTATCAGTGGCTTATTGTAGACCTGGGGCAATTCATTCAGCTCCGCCCCTCCTGGCCTTGGTTTGATCACCACTACAATAGAAGGTGAAGCCTGGGTGGTCTCTAAGGCCCAGAGATAACATTATGGGATTCTAAGGACAAAGGCAGAGAACTTGGACGAAGAGGACGTTATAAGTAAGAGGAGACGAGCACAAAGCCACAGAGGTGGGGAAAAAACTAGCTTTCTTGTGCATGGGCAAGGTGCATTGTGGGACAGCAAGGACCTCAAAGAGCCTGTTTAACTACTGTAAAGATTCTGGGGGTGGTAAAGTGGGACATGGGCAAGACAGAGCGCGAAGCCAGGTACGGGGGACCACATGTAGGGGCCAAACGGAAGAAGACATACTGTGTGTGTTGCGGTCGGAAGTCTGACTTGTCTTCGTGCTCCCCACCTCATTCTACAGTCTACACGTCTTCTTGGAACTTTATTGCAACCCCTTCCCCAAACCCACACACCCGGCGGAGTAAGGGGAAGGTGTAGTTACAGACGCCCCTCCTTAGAACCGCACAAGTAGACCCCTCTTGTGGGCCAGGAAGCCGAGAGCGGTTGCCGAAAGGATGGTGGTCAATCCAAGCAGCCTCAGCAGGCCTGGCACAGAGGGCAAATGTCTCTCCAAGAAGGTCGCGGTAGTGGGCTGCGCGGGGACATCCTGGATTCGGAGAACATACGCTGTCAGTACAGGGCTTACGCGCTTTGCTCCAGAAATATTTCCTCCAGCCCTCTGAACATGACCCACTCTTGCCAATGGCTGGGCCGTTAAATGTCAAGTGCCCGCTGCTCATGACACGCATCCCCCATTCTCCGCTAGCCCTTTACTTGGCTAATGCGGACTCATGCTTCCAGTCTTAGTTCACCGGCTCCTGGGGGAGCCTTTCCTGTGTCCCCAGGCCAAGATGGCCCCTTCTTTTCACACTCCTGGCATGTCTGGTTCATGAGCCTTGTGCCTTCTGGTTACCACCTGTTCTCCCCACATGTTGTCGCCCCGTGGAAGCAGTGGTAGGCCCTTAACATGGTGGCCGCGGCAGAGTAGCTACAAAGTCACTATTTGTTGAGGGGAATGAATCCGCGGTCCATTCTCTGACAGAGGCACTAAGACAGTGACGGGCACTGGCAGAGCTTTACTTTTCACCTTGATCAAGGAGTAACTCTGACCCTTTTGACCCTTGTCCTCTGCAATGCATTTCGCTCTATAGGAAAAGTTCCTGAGGTTTTATTAGAAAAGTAATAGGGCGTATACTGCAAATGCTGTTTTTAATCTAAATCTGCTCCGTTTCATTCCGCTGCATCCCTTGGACCGTAGACAGGGGATGCTGACATATCTTCCTTTCGTTTCCTACCCCTTGTTGGGAATCACCTGGTTAGAGATATATTCAGCAGGCAATCATTGAGTTCTTAATATGTCCTAGAACTCTCTGGCCAAAAAAAAAAAAAATAAATCGTGTTTTTTTTCCCCCTGATAATCTGCAATGGATGTGGCAGCTACAAATTTATCGATTTCTTTTACATCTCTCTCACCTCTGCCCTCACTCATGGTTATCTATCTATCTATTTATTTATTTTTCCTGAAAAACAGTGGTTTTATTTTATTTACCTATTTATTTGTATTTATTTTTTATTTTTTTATTATTTATGTATTTTTTAAATATGAAATTCATTGTCAAATTGGTTTCCATTTTTTTCTGAAAAACCGGGGATTTTATTTTATTTTGATTTTTTTTAATTTTTAAATTTTTTTTAATATGAAATTTATTGTCCAATTGGTCTCCATCATGGTTATCTTTTTAAGCATGCATGGGTTGAATCGCTTAGGGAAAGGCGTGGGACTATATACAAGTGGTTCTTTCTGCAAATAATTGTTTTTAGAGAAAGGAGATTTAAATTCATGAAATAAAATGCAACCTACCACTGACTCTGGTTCTGCCTGCCAGATTTCATCCTCTGGGATCTTCCCCATGGCATGCAGGATCTGAAAAGAAAGAGTTATTTTCGCGAATAGTAGAAGTGACACCATCTTCCTGCGAATCTGCTCTTTGAAGGACTAACTGGGGGCGCCTGGGTGGCTCAGTCGGCTAATCGTCCAACTTTGGCTCAGGTCATGATTCTACGGTTTGTGACTTCAAGCGCCCATGTCTGGCTCTGCGCTGACAGTATGGAGCCTGCTTCGGATTCTGTGTCTCCCTCTCTCTCTACCCCTCCCCCCACTCGTGCTCTGTCTCTCTCTCTCTCGCTCTCAGAAATAAATAAACAGAAAAAAATTTTTAAATAAAAAATAAAGGACTAACTGAACGTCTCTTGGGATAGGGTAAAAGCCAATGTGGTCCATTCAACCTTTAAAAGGCTCTAAAAGGTCTTTCATCTAGAACATAAGAGGCTCCAACTGTTAGGCTCACCAGAAATTTTAGTAGTTTTGAACATGAGATCATAGGGGTTGTCAGGAAATATATAAACGAATTCTGAGTCATAATAAAAATGTGTTTGGTTTTATATTAGACCTAGGTTATCTTTTAAGTATATCCATAGTGATCTTTTGCCCCATAGGGTCTTTTTACTTTGGGTTCCATGACAGATATTTTCATTATTGCTTCCGGATTCAGATGTTCATTGTTCCTGAGAATACTGTTAAAATGGTGTTTCATGGGGCGCCTGGGTGGCTCAGTCGGTTAAGTGCCGGACTTCCGCTCAGGTCATGATCTCACAGTTCATGGGTTCGAGCCCCGCGTCGGACTCTGTGCTGGCAGCTCAGAGCCTGGAGCCTGCTTCAGTTTCGGTGTCTCCCCCTCTCTCTCTGCCCCTCCCCCGCTCGCCCTCTGTCTCTCTGTCTCTCAAAAGTAAATAAACATTAAAAAAATTTAAAAAAACGGTGTTTCATGGATCTTCAGGTGGAGGTTACTGGGGAGTTGGCCTCCAGGATCTCAGACATCTTCGACCTGTTTGTCAGACTCCTGCATTGCCTCCTTCCCCACAGCCCGTGACCCCGAGGCCTTACCTCTCTGGCTGCTCTCTCCCCGGCCTCCACAGCCCCCTCCATGTAGCCACTCCAGTGGGTGGCCGTCTCGGTGCCTGCAAAATAAATCCTGCCCACGGGCTGTCGTAGAACCCTTGAAACAAAAGCAAAGAGGTAAAAGTGGTCAGTCTCAGAGAGTCAGAGAACAGCCTGCCCGCAAAGACCGCGTGTGGTCGGTTTCCTCCGATACTAAACATCAGGAGCGCACTGGCAATTCTGGAATAAGGTTCACAGCTTCCCCGAGCTATTGCATGGTCCTTGTTACAGACAAGGAATGCAAGCTGAAGTCCCCTCCTGCACCAAGAGCTTACAGGTGAAGGGACTGACATCAGGGGAGTATGTATTTACTTCACCTACGTGGAACTTGGGACTATTTGAGCCAAGTCAAGTATAGCTCCGTTTATGGCTCACCAGCTGTAAGCAAGGTGATACATATCCCGGTTCCCTACCTGGCTATTCCAGCAATGAACTTGGCAAATCACTTCCTCTCGCCGAGCTCTTGGATTCCCCGTCTCTTAGTGAGCACGGTCCAATGAGTTCTAAGAAGTTTTCTACTGGTGACCGGTAACAAATCTGTGGGTCTGACGACGGCTACAAGACTACCACTCACTGAGCGCCTCCCTCTACCAGTGTTAAGAGTTTTACTGCATTCAGTAACAGTTAACATTTCTTGGGTGCCAAGCACTCTTCTAATTGCATCAATCCTCACCACAGCCCTATGAGGTCGGTGCTGTTATCGTCCCCATTTTGCAGATGAGACTATGGAGGTACAGAGACACATGTGTGTCATTGGGAAACACTGTCAAGACCCCCCGCCTCCCCTGGCAAGAATGAAGGATTTATTCCCAGCTACTGGCCGGGGGGTGGGGGGGGTGGTGGTGCTTCCAGAACATGCCTTCTGACGTCAATCCTCTTTGGAGGCTGCTGAAGAAAACTGTCTCATCTCAAGGTCATGCCTTCTCCCAGAAGCAGAAGCACTCAATGATCAATCATCACGGGGTGGTAAAGACCTAACCCCCTTGCTCCAACTTGGAACAACTCTCACGGGCCATCCTACCTCCAGAGCTCCCTAGGGGATCAGCTGAGGCCTTCACGAGACTACATCACGGTCCAACTTCTCCCTCTTCCTACTCTTGGTTCTTTCCTCTCACTTCCACAAGCATCGACACCAAGGGCTCTAATACATAGCTCATGTGCTACCTGTGCTTCAGAGTCTGCTTCCGGGGGAGTCTAAACAGCCACAAAGTCCTTCGCTCTAGGTAATGGCTAGTAAGTGGCAGAGCTGGTATTTGAACCCAGGCCATTTGACTCCAGCACCCACAGTCTTAGCCACCTGGTTATACTTCTTCCCTCTACTGAATTACTTGATCCTTTTCAAGAACTCCATGGCATAGCTACTGTTATCATTCTCCCCTTTTTCACATGAGGAAACAGGCCTGAAGAAATGTGCCAAGAGCCACACTGCTAGAAAATAGCAGAGCCAGGATTTGAACTAGGTCTCCCAGAGGTCCAGGTCTCTGTTTTTTATCCTCTATGCTTTGTCTCGTGTATCATCGTCACTAGTTAGGAAGGAGTGCCCATACGCTATACAACGGGACAAAATTGCATTAGAATTTGGCTTCTAAGAGGGATGGTTTGTTGCTACCCTGACAAAAACACCATAAGGGGAGCACTGCTATGATGTCATTATTCATCGTATCTTAGGTTTCCTTTTTTTTTTTTTACAATTTTTTTAATGTTTATTTATTTTTGAAAGAGAGAGAGAGAGAGAGAGAGAGCCCAAGTGGGGGAGGGGCAAAGAGAGAGGCAGACACAAAATCCGAAGCAGGTTCCAGGCTCTGAGCTGTCAGCCCAGGGCCGGACATGGGGCTCAAACCCACGAACCGTGAGATCACGACCTGAGCCAAAACCAAGAGTCGGATGCTTAACCAACTGAGTCACCCAGGCTCCCCATCAGGTTTCCATTATATCAAGTAAAGGATGTGGAGGTCCAGAGCGAACAACCAAACTCTTATCTTGGTCAACCCTGTATACCACCAAGACTTTTATCAGCAAAAAAATGGGCATGCTTCAATTAGTGGGGTTTTCTTTCATTGTCCCTTACTGTTGCCAAGTAGGAAGTAGAAGACAAGATATTGTAGAATATTAAATACTGACTATAGTGCATGGAATAATCTGGAATGGTCCAGAGCCAGCATGGTCTGGAGAGCCTAAGGGTATTCAGGAAGGGATCCCTGCCAGAGAAGGTAAATTTGCTTTCTCCAAGTTCATTAAACAATGTTGCTTTCACCACATGTTGGCTTTTTTCAGCTTGAG
The DNA here is from genome assembly GCF_018350175.1 of Felis catus. Classification (NCBI taxonomy): domain Eukaryota; kingdom Metazoa; phylum Chordata; class Mammalia; order Carnivora; family Felidae; genus Felis; species Felis catus. The sequence continues at coordinate 38,493,186 of NC_058386.1, forward strand.
GGAACTAACCCCCAAATTGGAAACCCCAGGATGGAAGGCCTGGCCAAATCCTAGAGTGAAATATTAGAGGAGAGAAGAAAGGCTTAGAGAACTAGTCAGGCTAATACGTTACCATATAAAAATGTAAAAACCAAGAATTAATGTCAAACAGAGAGATAGTTTTCCTCTACTTGCCATGTGCAAATCTTCTCTTGTCGGGGGGGGGGGGGGAAGTCCAACAGCTGGAGAAGAAACGTCCCTGCCTTTTTTACCACAGGTGAGTGAGCAGATGGTATCTATTCACAAAAAAGGATATTTCCATGTATATTCCTCACGGCTTGCTGGAGTAAAATATTTCTTTATGTGTTTCACTGCTTCATCACTACCATTAGTTTTTCTGTCTACCCGGAAGTAAAACTCCTTAAGAACTACGTGTTCTTGGGGCGCCTGGGTGGCTCAGTCGGTTATGCGTCCGACTTCGGCTCAGGTCGCGATCTCACGGTTCGTGAGTTCGAGCCCCACGTCAGGCTCTGTGCTGACGGCTCAGAGCCTGGGGCCTGCTTCGGATTCCGTGCCTCCCTCTCTCTCTGCTCTTGCTCTGCTCACACTCTGTCTCTCAAAAAGTGAATAAACATTAAAAAATATTTAATTAAAATATTTGTTAAAAAATACATAAGTAAAACATGTGTTCTTTACTAAAGCACTGTCAGTACTGCCCCCTGTCTTCATCTGGAAGCAGGATCTTTTCCATGTACTTCCAGAGTCATGAAGATAACCCTCTCTGCAGTATCTCAAATGTCATAAGCCTGAAGGGTCAAAGGAAGATATACTGAGCCTTAGTTTCTACCTTACGAATTGCAGCTAGCAATACGAAGGCTGACACACGTCCTTGGGAAGAAATAAAGATGAAAAAAGGGCATTATCATGTCACCACCAATGCCCGACACGATGGGGTCTACATTGTTTCTGTCACGTGGCCAGGGTCACGCCAGTGTGGGTGAATCTCCTTTTCACTCCCCACCATCCCAATACCAGAGAGACATTTTCTTGCAACACCTGATGGGATTGAGCATAAAACTTGCCAGTCCGTGGTCAGAGATCTAATCGAATCACGAAACCAAAACCAAAAGTGATGCTCTGATCGGCCATTCTTTGTTGAAAGGGTAAGTTTTGTATTCTTGAACGTGTTCTATGAGGCAAAGGATCCTATTTGCTTTTCTGATTATTCCCTTTCCAATGTCACCCAGAGCCCAGTCATGCAGAACTCTCCCCAGACAACCCATAAACTTGAAGGACTCCAAGTGTTTGCTCATAATGGTCCATCTGCCCAGGATGCGTTCTCCAATATCTTTCCCCGCCTTCTATACTCCTCAGGTGGTATGTGTATTATGAAGCCTTCTTAGATTGCTCTCTGTCAGGCAAGCCGATCCCTCCCTGGGTCCCCCATGGTATCTGTATGCCCATCTATTAGAGGACCTACCACAATGTCTGCTGTCCTCTCTTCTCTCAATCCCCACCGCAGCCCCCAATACTGTCAGCTCCTTCACGGCAGGGAGGAATTTTCTCAGTATCGAAGTTTCTAGCACGGTGTTTGGCAAATGGTTGGCACTTAGCCAATAAATCCCGAATGAAGCGATTACTATGGACGTATTCTATACTTAGCATATCCAAAAATGAACTTAATAACTTAATGATCCGGTAGCTAATCAGGTGGTGCTCGTTGGCCCCAGAATGTTCTCATACATGGTATTTTGCTATCTTCAGGAAATAAGGAAAGTGTTCACCAAAGTCATTGTGTATCTTCTTACAAGTAGGCTTTAATCCTTTGATTGATTTTTATGGACAGACTGATAATCCATTTATATTTCCTCATACTTTCTTTTTTATTAACAATTTTTTCTTAATGTTTTTATTTATTTTTGAGAGTAAGAGAGAGAGACAGAGTGTGAGCGGGAGAGGGGCAGAGAGAGAGGGAGACACAGAATCCGAAGCAGGCTCCAGGCTCTGAACTGTCAGCACAGAGCCCGACACGGGGCTCGAACTCATGAACTGAGAGATTATGACCTGAGCCAAAGTCGGACGCTTAACTGACTGAGCCACCCAGGCACCCTACCTCATACCTTCTTTTTATTGCATACTCCCAACAGGCTTTCCCTCACTACCCTACATTCCCTATTTTGTTTAGATTGAGCTCTTGGCATTAAATTATTGTTTGCTTTGGTATCCTAAAATGGTCATAACCAACTGCTAGATCATTAATTCATACCTTGTTGCTGTCATAAAACACAATGATCTAAACACCAATGGGTCCTACTTGGACGCACAACACGTCAATGATAAAAGCCGTTGAATTGTGCACTTTGAGTGAACTGTATGTGGTGTGTGAATCATATCTCAGTAAAGATGTTTTTAAAAAAACCCTCGGGTTGTCATTGACATACGGATTCTCATCCCTCGTACGCCATTTTGTGCTTTCTCATATACCCGCTAAGGAAAGCGAGGCGCAGAGAGAAGCGACCTGTCCAAGATGACAAAGTTGGTTACTGGGAGAATCAGGACTGTACCCAAGTCCCCACACTCCCAGTCTAGAATTCGTATTGAAGAACCAATATATGTCTGAAATGGAGCCTCATCATCCTGACATTTCCAGAGATATGTCTTTGGGCAGGTCGGCGTCCTTGATGATAAACTTTGAAGCAATTCTGACTTGAGGATTGCTTTTATTAATGCTGTACCCATGCAGGCAGGTCTACGGTTCCACTTAAGGAGATCTTACTGAGCTCTAAACTCAGTATAAAGATAATTCTTCTGACAATACAAGTGAGCCCTCTGACCATCTGAATTCCTGTTCTTATGCGGCAACCTGCGTTGGTTACATTGATTGGGCCCGCTCCTTCAGAGGGACTCAGAGGGCAAGGCACCAGCATGATAGAGAATTAGAATGACTTCACTCATGAGATTCACAAGATGCAAAGGAAACTGGGGATTTCTTGCTCCTTCTTGTCTTTTGTAAGAATTTACCAAAAAAGAAAAAAAAAGGGGGAGAAAAGCCATCGGAACCCATTTAGAGTCTGGATTCAGACTCACGGAATTTCAGTGACAGCTTAGCGCGCTTTTGCTCTACCTTCCATATTGAGTCATGATCCCAGGGGGGAAGTAGGTGGTGTAACAGCCCCCGGAGTATTGCTCCTCGCACCAGTTCTTCTCTTCGTAGTGCACGGGCTGCAAGACGGAAGGACAAAAGCTTAGAGGACACCCAGAGGAAGCCAGCTAGGCTGGAATAAATCAAACACAGTCTGGTACGTTTCCTACTGAAGAACCAATATCTATCTGAAATAGAGCCTTCTTAGCCCGATATCGTTAGAGACATGTCTTCGGGAAGCTAAGTGTCCTTGCTAATAAACTCTGAAGAAATTCTGACCCGAGAAAAGTTCTCTCACTTGGTGGATGCATGTGTCAGGAACCGTTCGTCAACTGCAATTGTCTTGTTCCATTTTTAAATTGGTCTTACCTTTTATTTTGTTTTGTTTTATGTATGTATTTATGTATATATTTTTTTATTTTTACTTTTTTTAAATGTGTATTTTTGATAGAGAGAGAGAGAGAGAGACAGCGCGAGAGGAGGAGGGGCAGAGAGAGAGGGAGACACAGAATCCGAAGCAGGCTCTGGGCTCCGAGCTGTCAGCACAAAGCCCGACGTGGGGCTCGAACTCACGAACCGTGAGATCATGACCTAAGCTGAAGTTGGAGGCTTAACCAACTGAGCCACTCAGGTGCCCCTATTTTTCTTTTAGAGAGAGAGAGAGAGAGAGCAGGTGTGAGTGGGGTAGACAGGCAGAGAGAGGAGGAGAGAGAGAGAGAGAGAGGGAGGGAGAAAGAGAGAAAATCCCAAGCAGGCTCCGCACTGTCAACGCAGAGCCCGATGTAGAACTCGAACCCACAAAAGTGTGAGATCATGACCTGAGCCAAAATCGAGCCAGATGCTTAACTGACTGAGCTACCCAGGCACCCCATGACTGGTGTCTTCTGCTTAAAAATGCTGTTCAAGATGGGAATGTAAGCTGGTGCAGCCACTCTGGAAAACAGTATGGAGGTTCCTTAAAAAATTAAAAATAGAACTACCCTGTGACCCAGCAATTGCACTACTAGGTATTTATCCAAGGGATACAAACGTGCTGTTTCATAGGAACATATGCATCCTAAGTGTATAGCAGCACTATCAACAATAGCCAAAGTATGGAAAGAGCCCAAATGTCCATCAATAGATGAATGGATAAAGAAGATGTGGTATAAATATACAATGGAGTATTACTCGGCAATCAAAAAGAATGAAATCTTGCCATTTGCAACTACGTGGATGGAACTGGAGGGTATTATGCTGAGTGAAATTAGTCAGAGAAAGACAAAAAATCATATGACTTCACTCATCTGAGGACTTTAAAAGACAAAACAGATGAACATAAGGGAAGGGAAATAAAAATAATATAAAAACAGGGAGGGGGACAAAGCATAAGAGACTCATAAATATGGAGAACAGACAGAGGGTTACTGGAGGGGTTGTGGGAGGGGGGATGGGCTAAATGGGTAAGGGACACTAAGAAATCTACTCCTGAAATCATTGTTGCACTATATGTTAACTAATTTGGATGTAAATTTAAAAAAATAAAATTAAAAAAAATAAATTAATTAAAATGCTGTTCAAGAGGGGCGCCCAGGTGGTTCAGTGAGTTAAAAAATTTTTTTCTTAATCTTTATTTATTTTTGAGAGAGAGAGTGTGAGCAGGGGCGGAGCTGAGGGGAGGGAGAATCAGAAGCAGGCTCCAGGCCCTGAGCTGTCAGCACAGAGCCCGATGTGGGGCCCGGACTCACGAACCGTGAGATCATGACCTGAGCCGAAGTCGGAAGCTTAACCGATTGAGCCACGCAGGCGCCCCATACCAGCGAGTTAAGCATCTGACTTTTGATTTTGACTCAGGTCATGATCTCACAGTCCGTGAGTTCGAGCCCCACGTCGGGCTCTGTGCTGACAGCTTAGAGCCTGAAGCCTGCTTCGGATTCTGTCTCCCTCCCCCCGCTTGTGCTCTGTCTCTCTCTCTCAAAGATAAATAAACATTAAAAAAAAAGAAAAAGAATGAACAAAAATGATAAACTGAAAAGCCAGAGCAGCCTGACTAGGAGGAAGCGAGCCACGGTGAAGTTGAGCAAGATAAGTGTGAAAGTAATAAGATTAAGCCATGTAGCTGCTCAACTAGGTCACGGTGTGCACTGGGGAGATTTGGATTTAAGAGGCTTAGCACGTTAAACATTCTTAGCCCCCTCATTAGATTTTTCTCACGCTCTAACTGCTCACATGTACATGGGTCCCCATTGTCTTCAAATGCTTCATGGATAACTGGATTTAATAATCGCTTTCAAAAGGTGATTTTAAGCCATGTTCGAACGTTAAAGAGCCAGCAGTCCGGTGAATGTAACAAGAACATCAATTCATTGCTTTAAAGACGGAGCAGGGAGGTGGTTACGGCTACTGGTTATGGGCACACTGGGTCCTCTGACTGTCACCAAATGCCCTTACCACACTGCCTCTCTGTCCTGCCCCATCCTGCCTTTATCCACCTGGGTCGGTGCAGGGTTACTGCTGGTTTATCTTGAAGAAAATCAAGAGCCAGGAAGAGTTCTGAACTCAGGGTCAAGTGTAGCATCGCCAAGGGCACAGCCGAGACCCATCCTCTCTGGGACAACCGGCCCCATGCAGACCTTCCGAGAAGATTTCCGAGAAAACACGGGCTCTAGAACCCTACTTGCGTGAGCCCCTCCCTAGTAGTTCCTTGAGGACACAGCCAGATCTCTCTCTCTCTCTCTCTCTCTCTCTCTCTCTCTCGGGAAAGAGATGAAACACAGCCTTACTTGCAAAGCTTCTTGGGAGCCCAGAACTTTTGCATAAAGCTCACAGAGTTTCTTCATCCTATGGAAGGGGGAGGGGGGGAGAAAAAGACAAAAGTGAAAACGAAGAACAAAAGAAAGTAAAAGACCCTGTGAGCTGTTGCTTCCACTAATCATTTCATTTTAATTTTTCCAAATAAGGCACTTTGTTCTTTAAAAAAAAATTTTTTTTTTTGATGTTTATTTTACTTTTGAGAGAGAGAGAGAGACAGAGTGGGAACGGGGAGGGGCAGAGGGAGAGGGAGACACAGAATCCGAAGCAGGTTCCAGGCTCCGAACTGTCAGCACAGAGCCCGATGCGCGGCTTGAACCCACGAACCGTGAGATCATGACCTGAGCCGAAGTCGGACGCTTTAACTGACTGAGCCACCCAGATGCCCCAACAAGGCACTTTGTATCTATTCCAAATGTCTTAAATCTATGAGGTCATAAACAGTATTAAGGGAGACAAAGTGATACGTGGCCTGCATTGCAGGGGGCATCCGGCAATTTGTTTATTCATTCAAGAAAACATTGTGTACTGGGGCGCCTGGGTGGCTCTGTCGGTTGAGCGTCAGATGTCAGCTGAGGTCACAAACTCACTGTTCATGAGTTCAAGCCCTGCGTCGGGCTCTGCGCTGACAGGGTACAACCTGCTTTGGATCCTCTGTCTCCTTGTCTCTCTGGCCGTCCCCCACTGTCTCTCTCAAAAATAAATAAACATTAAAAAAAAAAAAAGGAGAAAACAGTGTGTACCTCTGAAGTCGGTCAGTCTGCTAAGCGCTAAAGATTCTGGAGGGATCTGGACATGATCCTTGCATCCCCCTTCCTGTCAGCCTCCGCCCCCCAACCAGGAAGTGGCCAGAGCAGAAAGAGGTTCCTTAAACTCTCTGAGCTTTAGTTTTATCAACAAACTGGCATGATTGTTTCCATTCCTGGTGTAAAACTGTGTGGCCCTCAGACCACCACCATCAGCAGGAGCATCACCCTGGGAACTTGTTAGAAATGCGAATTCTCAGGCCCCACCCCAGACCTGCTGGTTCAGAAACAACAGTGGCAGAGCTGGGTTTTCCCAAGCCTTCCAGGCGATTCTCAAGTTTGAGGACCACCGATGTGAAGCACATAAAGGTCCCGGCCGAGTAACTGGGACATAACAGGTGTTCAATAAATGGTGGCTCTTAAGGTTGATTTTATTTTTGAGAGAGAGACAGAGACACAGCCCGCGTGTGGGAGGGGCAGAGAGACAGGGAGACACAGAAAAGAAGGCGGCTCCAGGTCTGAGCTGTCCGCACGGAGCCCGACGTGGGGCTCAAGCTCACGAACCGTGAGCTCGTGACCAGAGCCAAAGTCAGACGCTTAACCGACCTGAGCCACCCAGGCGCCCCAATAAATGGTAGCTCTTAAGAAATTTAGTTTCATGGGGGAATTGGACATTAGCCAACAGTTAGCATTAGTCAGTTAAGGAATGACATTATAGTTATTTCAAGTCTGATTTTTATAGAACGCTGAAGGGAATCTTACAAATGATTTAGAGTCAGGCAATGACTTTCAAACGTAGCATGACAACCTACGAGAAAGACAGATTATTCAATAAGATGGTACTGGGACAAAGAGCTACCCATGAATGAAACCAAGTTCAAGTCCCCTGCGACTTCTTACACCAAAATATATTTAGGAGGACGAAAGAGCTTCAACATAATAGATGAAAATGAAAAAGTAATTGGAAAATGAGCGATTTTTACGATAATCTTGGAATAGAAAAATCTTTTCTGGGGCACCTAGGTGGCTCAGTTGGTTAAGTGCCTGACTCTTGATTTTGGCTCAGGTCATGATCTCATGGTTTGTGAGTTCGAGCCCCACATCGGGCTTTACGCTGTCAATCTGTGCTTCGGATTTTCTCACTGCCCCTCCCCCAGGCGCCCTCTCTCCCTCTCTCAAAATAAATAAACATTTTTAAAAGAAGTTTTTTCTAGGGGCACCTGGGTGGCTCAGTTGGTTGAGCATCTGACTTTGGCTCAGGTCATGATCTCACGGTTCAGGAGTTCAAGCCCCAGGTCGGGCTCTGTGCTGACAGCTCAGAGCCTGGAGCCTGCTTTGGATTCTGTCTCCGTCTCTGTGCCCCTCCCCCGTTCACGCTCTGTCTCTCTCTCTCTCTATCTCTATCAAAAGCAAACATTAAAATTTTTTTAAAAATCTTTTCAATGTATACAAGACCATTCAGAAGCAATGATTTTAAACATTGATAAATTGAACTTCATAGGAAGTTAAAATTTTATTATAGCATCAAACAAATAAACCATAAACATGGTCAAAAGATAAACTGGGAGGGGCGCCTGGGTGGCTCAGTCGGTTAAGCGCCCGACTTCAGCTCAGGTCATGATCTTGCCGTCCGCGAGTTCAAGCCCCGCGTCGGACTCTAGATTGATGGCTCAGAGCCTGGGGCCTGCTTCCGATTCTGTGTCTCCCTCTCTCTCTGCCCCTCCCCGTTCATGCTGTGTCTCTCTCTGTCTCAAAAATAAATAAATGTTTAAAAAAAAAAAAAAAGATAAACTGGGAAAAGAGTTGTTGGAGGCACTGTTCCAGGCACTGGAGACCCAGCAGTGAACGCGCCAGACGAAACCTCCTACCTTCTTGGATCTTAATATTCCAGTGGCAATTTTTTTTTAGGTGCGTGGCCCCATCAGACCTCCATACCCCCGGCCAAGCACAGTGGTGGCCATAGTCCCGGAGGATGGTGATAACAGGCGGGGAAGGAATGCAATTCAGAGGCTCTTAGTTGGGAAATCCGCATCAGTGGTGGTGTGGGAATAAATAATTGGCGGGGGTGAACACTAACCGCTGGAAGAAACTGCGGCCTCCAGAAAAACTCGTCCCTCTGTATCTCTCATCTGTAACTGTCACACATCACTCATGCAACGACACAGCAGACTGCCCTGCCATGCAGTCATTTAGTCTGCCTGGTTGTCTCCTTCTCAAGTACATTTCCTGCCCCTGGGCTATGTCCATTTCTGTATTCAAGATAGCTCCTTGCGTGGTATCTTATGTACAATAAACTCACCAAGTGATCATCTGACTACTTGGTTCTCAAAGACCCTCATATTTAACATAGCGCCCCCGTCGCATTGGCGGCACACGTATTATTAGGCGGTCTTTAAGTTACAAAGCGTAGTAAAATGGACAGGCAGGCGAGTAGGCGGAAAAGAAGGAAAGAAGAAAGGAAAGGAGGGAGGGAGGAGGAAGGGGGGGAGGGAAGAAAGAAAGAAGAGTGATTTTTTTTCTTACCTTTCATCTTTGGTAAGACGTGCCAGTTTCCTGGCTTTGTGGGCAAGGATAAATCTAAAACATACAAATAAGGGGGGAAATTAATGGCTGCTTTCATCCTGGCCGCATTTCTACAGCCACACACGTGCCTCGAGTACAATCGAAAAGTTGACCAGAAGAAACACATTCTAGGGGCGCCTGGGTGGCGCAGTCGGTTAAGCGTCCAACTTCAGCCAGGTCACGATCTCGCGGTCCGTGAGTTCGAGCCCCGCGTCAGGCTCTGGGCTGATGGCTCGGAGCCTGGAGCCTGTTTCCGGTTCTGTGTCTCCCTCTCTCTCTGCCCCTCCCCCGTTCATGCTCTGTCTCTCTCTGTCCCAAAAATAAATAAAAACGTTGGAAAAAAAAAGAAACACATTCTATACTAATTTATCTTGTTCAATGTTTTCCTATTTACGTGCTGCGTCCTTGACATTGACAAGCACCTTCTAGCTTCTGGGATGTGAGGGACTAAACACAGATGCTGGCCATAATTTCTGCCTAAGATAATGACTATGATTGACCCACCTCCCCCACGTGGCTGGTGGCCAACAAGCATGAGCCCTTGGGTCTCAAATGCTCATCTAAGGTTGGAGCCTGTTCAACTTCATCCAGCCCTTGCTCTTTGATTCTGTCCCCATGATGATGTCTCCCTAGTGCCCAGACTCGGAAAATCTGCCTCCATTTGTAGCTCTATAATCGCCTTCAACTTAACAACTGGCTTTGATTTCCCTGTTGTTGCTCGTGCTTCTCTTGGAAATAAATTTGTATATATCTTAGGGCCCATGTCAGTTTCGGCTGCTTCAGGTAATCACCAATCTGGACTGGTTCTGACCACGAAGACATCCCCAATCTGTGCCGCTGTTCCCTGCCAAGCAGAGGACTGGGCCGGCCTTAGATCCTCTCTGGCAGGACTTGGAAGATCTCAGCATCCCACCTAAGTACCATGGATGCCCATACAGCATCCACAAGAAGCCCTTTTAGTAAAACACCCCACATCATCTTTATATGATGCTTTCATAAAAGATAGGCCACCAAAATATAGCTACTCCCCAGCACTAAATATGAAGCAGAAAATGGATACAACAAACTTTAAAATATTTTTAGTATTCTACTTCTTTTCTAAATATCTATCCATTGGAACACATTATTTTTTTCTAAAGGCATTAAGAATTTTTCTACTGCCGGATTTGAAGAATAGTGCCATTGGGTAAAAAATTATTTAACAATGTTTGGGGCACATTTATGAAGAGCCTGGGAATATTTTGGCAACACCGAATGGCATCCACACCACCATAAGCATGCCTTACCCCATTATGGCGGCATAGTTGCCATCAGGTTTGGTATCATCCAGCGTGTAGGCAATTGGAGCTTCCTCTCCTTCAATAATCATGGTTCCACAGTAATCTTGGAGAAGCGCAAAATGGAAAAAGGTATTCATCACTCTATCAAACTACCCAGAACAGTTACTGCGAAGCATACATTTTCAACTTAAGAAGCCCAAAGAAGCCCAACTTAAGAAGCTCCGTTGGTTAAGCACCCGACCTGTTGGGTTTTGGCGAAGGTCATGATCTCACGGTTCGTGAGTTCGAGCCCTGCGTCCATTCTCTTTCCTTCTCTCTCTGCCCCATCCCCGCTTGCGCGCGCTCTCTCTCTCTCTCTCAAAATAAATGAATAAACTTAAAAACATTTTTGTAAATAAAAATAAAAAAATAAAAAAAGAAGCCCAAAGGCCAAGTATGTTACACTCTCAATAATGAAGGCAGACCAAATTGATGTCAAAAGGAGGGGTAAGTAGCCAACATTTTGTGAAAAATCAAACTGTAGACACCTCTCTGCACAGAATAAAGCAATGTGATGCTATGAATGACTCCAGGCCACAATTCAATAAAATCTTATTTTCATGCTAAGACTGGGTCCTGTCCCGTTTCCTCTTTCATAAGAAATCAGATAAACCCAAAGATGTGTAAAAAAAACCAAAACAAAACACTAGTCAATTGTTGTAAAATAGAAGGGACTGAATGTTCACATTTTAGGGGAAGCCACTTAGACTAAGCCAACTGTTCTTGATTTTCTGGAGACAGGGCACAGAGTCCCAAACCCTCATTTGCTACACGATCTGCAGAACAACTCGCGAAACGTCTGCTCATTCCGGGCAAAAGTGCTTCTCTCAGTCCCCTCCATCATTTCCTGGCAAATCTGAGGTTGTTTGAACGAACTTAAGGTGGATCTGAAACAAATGTTGTGCAGAAAATGCAATGACAGGGTTTGAAAAGGAGAAAGAAAAAACAGAGAACGGACCTGAAGGCTTTTTTTGTACCTACACCTGCTTCTCTCTCTCTCCTTCCACATTCCCCTGGCTGTGCACCCGCGAGAATCAATGTCTCAGTCAGCCACTGCACGGAGGAGTGCTTGCCTACCGCTCCAGGGTGCAGGGACAGGAAAAATGTTGAGAAAAGCTGAAGTATGGGAAGAAGAAATGTCTTAAGTCCATCCAAGAACTCCAGAAGATTTAAGGATCCAAGAGAAATAGCCAACGAATCCTCCATTATAAGACGACAAGAAAGAAAAGACAAACAGGACAGGATGTGATAAGAGAAAAGAAAGAGGGGCGCCCGGATGGCTCAGTCAGTGAAGCGTCCAACTCTTGATTTCGACTCAGGTCAGGATCTCGCGGTTCGTGGGTTCCAGCCCTGAATCGGGCTCTGTGCTGACAGTGCGGAGCCTGCTCGGAATTCTCGCTCTCTCCCTCTCTCTCAAAATTAAAAAAAAAAGAGAGAGCCAGAGAAAAGAAAGAGGGCACACGGATGGTGTGTGGGTCAGCTGGAGTGGACAGAGAGCTTGTGAAGGACACCGGCTGTCCCGAGTGGAGGCCCTGCTTTTTGGATGGAGTGGTTCCTTAGACACCTCTTCCCAGAGCAATGCTGACCTCTGAGCCATGCAGGCACACTGGGCGGAAGTGAAGGAACAAGGGGCAGAGAGAAGAGTCCCGTATATGCCAGGACAAAGAAGGAACTCTTGGGGAAGAGAAGACAATGATTCAGCGAGTAGAAGACATCTCTCTGAAAGAGGTGTAACATTCTCAGGGAGAAAGGAGAAGATATTACAGTCATCAGAGGTGAAAAAGAGGAATATGCAGGCTAAAATAATTTAATGGGATTTTTTGAGTGTGGGGGTGTGGAGGGAGAAGTTTAGAGAAAACGATCACCCTCCTCTGAAAGAATAACTGAAGTTCACCAAAGACACAACTGAAGGAAAAATAAGGAAGAATGTCCTATCAGATGCCAAACATATTACAAAGCCACAGTCATTAAAACAGTACAGCACTGGGGTGCCTGGGTGGCTCAGTTGGTGAAGCCTCTGACTCTTGATTTTGGCTCAGGTCGTGATGCCACAGTGTGTGGGATCGCGCCCCGCGTTGGGCTCTGCAGCGATATCGTGGAGCCTGCTTGGGATTCTCTCTCTCCTTCTCTTTCTGCCCCACTGGATAATATAAATATGTGCTCTCCAAACTGGGATTGCACACATAGATTGCGCACCTAGATAGCGGAGGAAGTTGTTCGAAATTCTGGCTTTTTATTTATTTATTTAAAAAAAATTTTTTTTTCAACGTTTATTTATTTTTGGGACAGAGAGAGACAGAGCATGAATGGGGGAGGGGCAGAGAGAGAGGGAGACACAGAATCTGAAACAGGCTCCAGGCTCTGAGCCATCAGTCCAGAGCCTGACGCGGTGCTCGAACTCACGGACCGTGAGATCGTGACCTGAGCTGAAGTCGGATGCTTAACCGACTGCGCCACCCAGGCGCCCCCGAAATTCTGACTTTTTAATCCACCTTTTCAAAAAAGTCTACTTTTGTATATTTTATAATTATAACAATGCATTTTCCAGAGGTCCATGTCCATAACTTAGGAATAAACATATACACTGGTCATCAATGGTTACGTTTTTTTTATGTATTGGGCTACAAACAAAATCTGGAGCCCAGCGACAAAGACAGGGGAAAGGGTTAATCCAGAAAAGCCCCACGTATATATGGGAGTTCAGTAGGCTGAAACCATCATAAACAAATTTTAAAGACAATCTGCAACATATACAGAAAACAGCTGAATAGGGGCGCCTGGGTGGCTCAGTCGGCTAAGCATCAGACTTCGGCTCAGGTCATGAGCTCGCGGTCTGGGAGTTCGAGCCCTGCATCAGGCTCTGTGCTGACAGCTCAGAGCCTGGAGCCTGTTTCAGATTCTGTGTCTCCCTCTCTCTCTCTGACCCTCCCCCGTTCATGCTGTCTCTCCCTGTCTCAAAAATAAACGTTAAAAAAAAATTTTTTTTTTTAAAGAAAACAGCTGAACAAGCAAAGGATAAATAAGTAATTTACAAAATAATTTAATATAGCCTCAACCTTCTTTACAATTTTTTTAACATTTATTTATTTTTGAGAGACAGAGACAGAGCACGAGTGGGGGAGGGGCAGAGAGAGAGGGGGACACAGAATACGAAGCAGGTTCCAGGTTCCGAACTGGCAGCATAGAGCCTGACACGGAGCTCGAAACCACAAGCCATGAGATCATGACCTGAGCCGAAGTCGGATGCTTAACCAACTGAGCCATCCAGGTAGTTACCCTAGCCTCAAGACCTTCTTAATGATTAAAACTTACAAATTCTAGGCAGCTCTTTTTGCCCATGGGTCCTGTCCCTGTGCTTTACTAAAATCACCTTTTTTTGCACCAAATAAATAAATAAATAAAACTTACAAATTCTAGATAAATGGGATATTTTCCTCTATTGACCACCAAAATGTTGAAAATGTGATTAGTGGGCAAGGACAGGAACCCTAACAAAATTTTCAAGCATCTACCCATGTCAATCGACTTCAAAATGCCACTTTGACAAATTTATCAAAAGGAAGTGGTCCTATACAGATTTGTGGAGCTATCTGAAGAATGCATTTTACTGCAGCATAGTTGGGTAATAGCAAAAACTTGGAAACACTTGACATGCTTATCAAGAGCAGACCTATGCGGTAAATTCTGATGGAGCTGTACAACGAAACACTGTTTATTCAGTTGTTGAAATGAGGTAGATTGACTGATTTTTATTTTATTTTTAAATTTTAAATAGAATTTACTGTCAAGTTGCCTAACATACAGTGTAGACAGTGTGCTCTTGGCTTCGGGGGTAGAGTCCCGTGATTCATCACTTACATACAACACCCAGTGCTCATCGCAACAAGTGCCCTCCTCAATGCCCATCATCCATATTTCCCTCCCCCCCACCCTGATCAACCCTCAGATTGTTCTCAAAATGAGGTAGATTTAAATGCACTGATGCGGAGAAATGTCTATGGTGTATTGCTAACTCAAAAAAAGCAAATATCTTGTTTAGTATATATCTCGTTTTTATTTATTTATTTATTTAGTTTTTTTTTTAATTTTTTTTTCAACGTTTATTTATTTTTGGGACAGAGAGAGACAGAGCATGAACGGGTGAGGGGCAGAGAGAGAGGGAGACACAGAATCAGAAACAGGCTCCAGGCTCTGAGCCATCAGCCCAGAGCCCGACGAGGGGCTCGAACTCACGGACCTTGAGATCGTGACCTGGCTGAAGTTGGACGCTTAACCGACTGCGCCACCCAGGCGCCCCTATATCTCGTTTTTAAAAGAAATGTTTTTGAGGGGCGCCTGGGTGGCTCAGTCAGTTAAGCGTCCAACTTCGGCTCAGGTCATGATCTCGTGGTCTGTGAGTTCGAGCCCCGCATCAGGCTCTGTGCTGACAGCTCAGAGCCTGGAACCTGCTTCGGATTCTGTGTCTCCCTCTCCCTCTGCCCCTCCCCTGCTCACGTTCTGACTCTCTCTGTCTTCAATAATAAAAATATGTTAAAAAAAAAATTAAAAAAAATAAAAGAAATGTTTTTGGAAAAATATAGAACATGTTTATTTAAAACTATATTTCCATGTAAATGTTACATATTACTTAATCTATATTTAAAGTATATATATACTTATTTATTTATGAAGTGTATATATATATTTTAATACATATGTGTACACATACATTTAAAGTATTATCGGGGCGCCTGGGTGGCTCAGTCAGTTAAGCAGCCGACTTCGGCTCAGGTCATGATCCTGCCATTCGAGAGTTCGAGCCCCACATCGGCCTCTGTGCTGACAGCTCAGAGCCTGGAGCCTGCTTCGGATTCTGTGTCTCCCTCTCTCTCTACCCCTCCGCTGCTCACACTCTGTGTCCTCTCTATCAAAAATAAACATTAAAAAAATTAAAGTATTACCTGTGCATATGCTACATTTCTAAAGATAAACAACTTAAAGTTTTAGTAGTTGTTCCTTATGGGAGGATATGCCAGGACACATACCATAGGAGAGGGACATTTTTATTGTTTTTGTAAATTTTACTTTTAAGTTTTACAGATTCACTTCTGTAATTTTTTATTTTTAAAAAATGCTTATTTATTTTGAGACAGGAGGGGAGAACGTGAATGAAGGAGGGGCAGAGAGAGAGGCAGACAGAATCTCAAGCACGCTCCCTGCTGTCAGGGCAGAGTCCGATGTGGGGCTCGATCTCACGAACCACGAGATCATGGCCTGAGCCAAGTCAGACGCTCAAATTGCCTTAATTTAATATAGTAGAATCTCAACACAAGTGAGAGGCTGCCTGGAAATTTTCAGAATCTTATTTTGGTGAGTGGCTCTATACACTCATACTTTAAAAAACTGTATTAGAAAGTAATAACTACTTCTTTTCTTTTCTTTTTTATTTTAGAGAGACAGAGGGCATGGGGGAGAGGTGGCAGAGGGAGAGTGAGAATCCCAAGCAGGCTCCACGATCAGTATGGAGCCTGATGCGGGGCTCGATCCCATGACCCTGGGATCATGACTTGAGCTGAAATCGAAAGTCAGACACTCAACTGACTGAGCCACCCAGGTGCCCCAGTAATAACTATTTTCACAAGATTCTGTGGCAGGATAAAGCAAAACTTTACATATTAAATTATAAGAAGAGTCATATTCCAAGGGACGTGAATTCCATGAGTTTGCGCCAATATGTTTTATTTGATAGAATTGTACTCAGAACCTGGACTGATGTTTTATACCCAGCATTCTAATAAAACCAGTTACATGCAAATACATGTCTTTGCACCAGATTTCCCGGACCTTCTCCTGATAATACTCACCCTTTTTCCTCCAGAAGGGCTCTTTATAATAAACTATGCATTTGATGACTGATCCCAAAGGCACGCGAGTGATCAGCTGGTTTCTCATCATGGGCAGAGGGGGATTGAAATGGATCTTCATGCCCAGAATAGGAGGAATAGCACTAATCACATACTTAGCCTGAAAGAAAAACGTGGTTAAACAGAGTTCGTGGGTTTTTTTTTTTCCTAATGTTTCTCCTTTATTTTACCCTTGGCCCCCTTTGAGTATCTTCTCTTTTTTTTCTCCCCAAAGGATTTAAGTAATCTCTACACCTGACATGGGGCTCGAACCCACAGCCCCGAGATCAAGAGTCGCACGCTCCACTGACTGAGCCAGCCAGGTGTCCCTCGAGTGTCTGCTTAACAGAAAAACTGGAAGAGTCATGTTAAAACCAAAATTAGCCCTTATTGTTCTCTAGTTCGAACCTTCCAATGACTTTCCATCACACCTGGAGTCAAAGCCAAGTCCCCCACACTCACCTCCAAGGCCATGCAGGAAATGAACTCCTGTTACAGCTCTGATCTCCTATTAATCTTCACTCACTCCTTTGATTCTGCCACTTGACCACTTGCTGTTCCTTCATCATGCCCGGCTCACTTCTACCTCAGGGCCTTTGCACTGGCTGTTCCGTCTACTTGGAACACTCTTTCCTCAGAGAGCCACATGGCTCAACCTCTCATTTTATATCACCTTATGACCTTATTTAAAATTGCATGACCAATCCCCTCACCCTACCTTCTGACACACCTTCTTCTCCTTGCTGATTGATTTTTTTGCCATAGTACTTACCACTATGTGCCATACTTTGTATCTTTTTTTTTGTTTATTTTTTTTAAACGTTTTTTAATTTATTTTTGAGACAGAGAGAGACAGAGTATGAACGGGGGAGGGGCAGAGAGAGAGGGAGACACAGAATCGGAAGCAGGCTCCAGGCTCTGAGCCATCAGCCCAGAGCCCGACGCGGGGCTCGAACTCACCGACCGCGAGATCGTGACCTGAGCTGAAGTTTGACACTCAACCGACTGAGCCACCCAGCCGCCCCCATACTTTGTATCTTAACCACATATTTGATTATGCCCTTTCTTCTTCACTAGAATGTAAGCCACACGAGGGCAGAGAATTTTATTTTTGTTCCCTGTTCCGTTCCCAGTTCCTAGAAGAATGCCAGACACATAGAAGGCACTTGATACTTATTAAATAAATATTTTCTTTGGTATCTACTTACATAGGAGCCCAATACAGAGGGTCGAATATTCTGGTTCTCTTTTCCCTTCTTTCACACCCTTTTGGCAAAGGGAATGTCTGTAAAGTCTGGAATATTCTTGGCTTTATTTAAGCTTTGGTTATCAATGGGACTCTGGCCACTTCCCATAGTTAAGTGCTCTTGGTTACCTCATACACCTCCTGGTTTAGGGTCTCCACGAGGACATTTTCTCCTGTCTGGTCAATGTGGGTCACAGGCCTCTCCAGCTTCACTTGGTCCCCAAGGAGGTCCATTATCCGCTCACTCACTTGACCAGATCCGCCCACAAATTTCCTCTCCTGCAGAGAAAAGGGGACTCAAGAGATGGGTAGGAAATATAGGAATGGGTTTCAATTATTAAGTTGCTAGATTTTCTCATACATCTCTATGCGACACACGAAAGGTTGCATTTTGCTGTTGCCAATAGTGTCTTCTTTAAACAATTTTTTTAAATGTTTATTTATTCTTGAGAGAGAGAGACAGAGACAGAGAGAGAGGGAGAGAGAGCGCGTGCACGAGCAGGGGAGGGGCAGAGAGAGAGGGAGAACCAGAATCAGAAGCAGGCTCCAACTCATGAACGTGGGGCTCCAACTCATGAATCGCGACATCATGACCTGAGCTGAAGTCGGACACTCAACTGACTGAGCCACCCAGGCGCCCCCCGCCAACAGCGTCTTTGGTCATTGTTTTCTAACTAGTGATTGCCGGCTTTGGACAAAATTACAGGCCTTCTAACAAGGTGACTGTTTTTTGTGGATTCCCAGGCTTCACCCTCTGCTGGACATCCTCAGCCTGGCCCCCGTGTACCCACCTGTCCGGCCGCTGCCCCTGCCTCGTGTCCCACCTGCATCGTTCTGTTGGGTGGCCGGGTCTGGTGAAGTTCCAGTCGCAGCTGGGCCACTGCTTGCCTGAGCGCACTTAAGCCTGTTTTTCCCTTCCTTGCTTCTCAGGCTGAGAACCTCCCTGGCCCAGCTACCCCCAGGGCACCCGACTCTCTGTTGCAGGCTACCGACCTCATCCTGGGTCAGGTGCCTGTTGCTTCTGAATGTTCTGCGTGGCTGTGCGCACGGTTGAGCTGACTGCTTTCTCCTAAATTTTCAGTTCAGTCATTTGTTTAAAATTTTATCTAAATCCAAGTTAGTTAACATAGAGTGTAATAATGATCTCAGTCGGGAGTAGCATTGAGTGACTCATCACTGACCTACAACACCCAGTGCTCATCCCAACAACTGCCCTCCTCAATACCCCTCACCCATTTAGCCCATCCCCCCACCCACAGCCCCTCCAGCAACCCTCAGTTTGTTCTCTGTGTCTAAGAGTGTCTTATGGTTTGTGGTTCAGTTGAGTTTTTAAAAGATTATTTCAGGGGCGCCTGGGTGGCTCAGTCGGTTGAGCGTCCGACTTCGGCTCAGGTCACGATCTCGCGGTCCGTGAGTTCGAGCCCCCCCGCGTCGGGCTCTGGGCTGATGGCTCAGAGCCTGGAGCCTGCTTCCGATTCTGTGTCTCCCTCTCTCTCTGCCCCTCCCCCATTCGTGCTCTGTCTCTCTCAGTCTCAAAAATAAATAAAACATAAAAGATTATTTCAAATAGGTCTGAGACGAAAGAAAAGGAGAAGGACAAAGCGATAGAGGAAATGGACTCAGAGAAGAAGGAGGGGGAGGAGGGGAAGCGGCGGGGGAGGGGGGGAGAATGAGGAAGGGGAAAGAAGGAAATTGACCACCAAGCAGATTATGTAAGATCTCTAATTCACTTCCTACTGGGCCTAGCACAGGGCTTCACACAATGCTGGGGCTCAGGAAGCAAGGAATGAATGAATGAATGAATGAATGAAGGCATGAGTGAATGAATTTTGTGTGGTATGTGTGTTTGAGATTGAAAGTGCATTTCTGACTGCAAAAGTATGTAGAGAGGTAAGCCTAAACTTAAAACCACATTGGCTGCTGGGCTCTCACGCTGCGTACTGAACAGGCTGTCCCTTAACCGAAGCCACTCGGAGGTGCCATCGTGAAGCTCCAACGTCCGCGAGCCTGCCTCCTGCCTCATCCATCGTGAATACCATCCATTCATGATACCAATCTTTTATTTAGGCGTGGTGGTTTTCTGCTGGAATGGTGGGGGGGATGGATGGGTACCTGCCCTCCATTGGTTGTTGAGATGATCCTGGTCGTGCCCCCACACTGCTTCACATACCACAGGAACCAGAGAGCAGAGACCTCGTGGGTCTCCGCAGTGACACACAGGTTCACAAAGAGAGTGGCAAGCTGCTTGGCAGA
Source organism: Felis catus (assembly GCF_018350175.1). Lineage (NCBI taxonomy): Eukaryota > Metazoa > Chordata > Mammalia > Carnivora > Felidae > Felis > Felis catus. The sequence continues at coordinate 38,513,105 of NC_058386.1, forward strand.
TCTGCTCAGGAAGAAACAAGAGCACAATGAGCAAACGTGGGAGGGCATCTTCTTCATACTCTGGAAATTATTCAGGCAATAAACTTACTTGGCTAACTGTAGTGCAGTTTGGCTGTGTTGTCACTAGAAATCGTCACTAGAGTCCACTATTATAAAACATGACATCAGAGAGCTTGGGGGAAGGAGGTTTATTTTCCCCTTACCCCAAACGGCTTACTGAGACTCAGCTTGTATTCCATTTGGGGTGCTATCATGATTTCTCTCCATATACCAGCTCCTCTTCCCGTGGTCCCCATCTCAGTGAAAGGCAACATCATTCACCCAACTGCTAAGGCCAACGCTCTAGAAATCAACCCTGATTTCCCTCTTTCCGTCACTCGCCCCCCAATCCACTCAATCAGGAAGTCACGTTGTCTCTCGCTACACCACTCCACCTTCACCACTACCAATTTAGCATCCTCTCTTGCCAGAAGTACTGTAATTATTTCTTCTAGACTGGTCTCTCCGCCTCCACTCATCATTGCCTGGTGTCCATTCACGACACTCAAAGCCAGAAGCTTTTTACCCACTCCCCACTGTGGTGTTCCTTCTGTAGTGTAAATCAAGTCATGTCCTTCTCCTGTTTTAAACCCTTCAAAGGCATCCTATCAAAACCAGAATAGAATTTGGATCTTTCCCCTTTGCCTGCAAAGCCCTAAGTGACCTAGCCCGGGCCTCCTTTTTCTACCTTGTTCTGTACCCTCTCTGCTTCTTTTTTATTTTAACATTTGTTGAGAGACAGAGAGAGAGAGAGAGAATGAGAATCTTAAGCAGGTTCCACACTCAGTGAAGAGCCTGACTCGGGGGTTCAATCCCATGACCCTGGGATCATGACTTGGGCTGAAATCAAGAGTTGGATGCTCAACTGACTGAACCACTCATGTGTCCCCCCTCTCCACTTCTTCTAATGTCTCCTCAGAAAGATGAACTCTTCTGGGTCCATGAAGATGAACACCAGCTCCCACATAACCAGAACCCTGGCATTCTCTATCACTTTACCATTGTATGGTGTCTTTAGAACCCTTTTTGCTGTCTTAAATTAAATTTCACTGTGTTCTATTGACATTATAATGTGTCCCCCATTATAATATCAATCGATGGGAACAGGAATCTTAATAAAATAGTGTCTGGTGCATAGTAAGCACTCAACAATTACTTGTTGGATGACTGAATGCATGAACAGTTATCAGTTAAACATTATTTTAAAATTACCAAGAATGTGCAAAGGATATGCTAGGGTGCTGTCCCAACCACAGAAATAGTCGCGATTATTTATTCAATTATTTTAGTGTCTCATGGAAGATAAGCTCAAAGGATGGATAAGGGGAAAAAAGCAATTAACAGAGCATAGAGAGGTGCACTTTTGCTTGGGGCTGGCAGTTCAATAGCGGAAGGTTATATCGTATCTGGAGGCATACCAGAAAGTGAAGGATCTCATGTAACTCCAATGTCTCAGTTATGGCTAACACTTTCTTCTTTAAAAATTTTTTAAGTGTGTATTTATTTTTGAGAGAGAGAGAGAGACAGAGCATAAGCGAGGCGGGGGTGGGGAGGGGTGGAGGTGCAGAGAGAGAGGGAGACACAGAATCCGAAGCAAGGCTCCAGGCTCTGAGCTGTGTCAGCACAGAGCCCGATGCGCGGCTCGAACTCGTGAACGGCGAGATCGTGACCTGAGCTGAAGTCGGACGCTCAACCGACTGAGCCACCCAGGCGCCCCTATCTAACACTTCCTAAAATTCACTAGTACAGATGTGTACTCTGAGACATCTTTAATAAGAAGCAATCCCCCTTTTGGCTTTGACAGAAAGCGTGCATGATGTTACTCTGCTTATATCTGAGGCAGAGCTTGGCACCTGGTAGCGTTGACAGTGGGTGGACAGAGGGAGACAATCCCAAGAACCGATGTGAGGTTCAAACCCACGAACTGTGAGATCGTGACCTGAGCCGAATGCTCAACCAACCGAGCCACTCAGGCACCCCCCCCTACTCCCTGGTTTTCAAACCTGTTGCACTGAAATGTCGTAACAACTCTCTAAGACAGCAATTTGCTCCCAGGTTACAAGCCGGAAAACCGCGTCTCAGAGAGGCTAGTAAATATGTCTTATAAGGTGCACCAAACGGTACGACTTCACACCAGATCGTACCTGCTTCAAACCTCAAGCTTTTAAGGCCTCGAAATGCTTTATGATGAGCTGACAGTCCCATTAGCCTGAAACTAGTACAATAATCTATGTTGAAGCGGCTTAAAGTTAGTTTCCTAAGATTCCTCATGATAACCGAAGGGATGGCGATTGTTGACCCAGGCTTTCTTTGCAAAGGCGATTTGTGGCATGTGTGTAAAGCAAACACCCCGACATTCGTTTGAAATATTACTTGAGGGGCGCCTGGGTGGCTCAGTCGGTTGAGGGTCTGACTGTTGATTTCGGCTCAGGTCATGATCTCGCGGTTGGTGAGTTTGAGCCCCGCGTGGGGTTCTGCACTGACAGGGCGGAGACTGCTTGGGATTTTCTCTCTCTCTGCCCCTCCCCAGCTCGTGCTCTCTCTGTCTCTGTCTCTCTCGAAATAAACAAACAAACTTAAAAAAAATATATTACTTCAAAGTGAAAACATTCTTTGCTGTCTCCCCATGTCCTATTTATTTTGTTCCTTGACTTGTAAGTGAACTTGGGGGGCATGAGGTAAGGGGAGTAATAAATAACTAAAATTTAGCAGTGGCCCAGCTAGACGGCCAAGATTAAACACAAAAACACTGCTGCGATTCTAGTTATTATTGTTGCCAACTGGGTGGGAGACAAATAATCCTGGTTTGAAATGGAGGGAGATCTAAAAGTAATTCTCTTTGGAGGGCCAGGCCATTCCTAATCCTTTATTTGATTTGCTCTGGGAGCTTTAGTGAGAAAAGAAATGAGAAGAACAGGTCAAGGAAGCTTGTGCAATAATATTTTCATGTTCTTTGCCCTGTTGACTTTTTAGAAGATAAATGTTATTATATTTTTCTACATGAAAAATACATACACATTATATAAAATTTGGAAAATTCATAAAATAAGAAGGTGAGGGAGTGAGTATCTTCCATATTTCTGCCCCCCAAAAGGTAATCACTGGTTTCATTTTGGGACTTTTTTTTAGTTTACAGGCTTTGGAAAGTGTATTTACATAACCTTGACCACATTGTAAATTTAACTTGTTTCTGAAAAGTACTTTTTTTTTTGAAAAACACTTTTTAAATGGTAATAACTGGAAGACTGATCAACATTATTCTTGGAACATATAACTGTGCTTTAGTTTGAGTAACAATAGGTTGGATATTTTGGGGATTATCTCCTTTAAAACAAGAAAATGATACCACGTAGATCTTGCCTAGAAAAATTTAAAAATTACCTTGTGTTCATATAATCTTAGTATCTCAGAGTGTTTTATTTTGTCAACCAACAACCTAGAATATTCACGAATGGGGGGTTTAGGCCAAGGCCTATGGTAGAAAAAGTCAGATCTCTATAATCCCAAAGAAATACAATGCGTGCCTTCTTCAAGGAGCTTCAAAGCTCTCTTGGAAAAGAAAAAACCTTACTGACTTTATGAAAAGTGTTTTGTAATGGAAGTTATAAAATAAATGCAGATAATTAAATCCTCACTATATTTTGAAAATCTAACATATAGAATTTAAAATATTGAAATTGCACTACAATAAAAATAAGTTGTATTGCAAACTGCATTCTCAAAAAAACCTGGTAAATAGCTTAAGCGTTTAAAAACATATCATTGGGGCGCCTGGGTGGCTCAGTCAGTTGAGCGTCCGACTTCAGCTCAGGTCACGATCTCACGGTTTGTGAGTTCGAGCCCCACGTCGGGCTCTGTGCTGACAGCTCGGAGCCTGGAGCCTGCTTCGGATTCTGTGTCTCCCTCTCTCTCTGCCCCACCCCCACGTGTGCTCTGTCTCTCTCTGTCTCTCAAAAATAAATAAATGTAAAAAAAAGGTTTTTTTAAAGATATCATTAATAATAGGCATTGATTTCATAATGAAAGGATTTTACTATTCCAGAATTGGTTGTTTTCAAAGGTTGAAAATATTGGAGAAGCACAAAGATGTTTCGAACAGAATATTATATAATAATAAAAATTATGAAAAACTGGAGGTGACCAAAATGTCCATCAGGAAGATAACGGATACATGCACAATAGCACCTGCTTTCCATGGAATATTCTGCAATCATAATATATGATAGTTAATGAGGCATTTTTACTGACATGGATCAATGTTTGCACTGTAGCATTAAGTATTAAAAACGTTTTTGATGCATGTCCATTGCTTTTGCATTACATATATAGTTTCCTCTTTAAAAATGAGATCATATATGTGTTTAATATTATAAAGTTTTTCCAAGCCGTTAAATATTTTTCCACGACATGATTAAAGAAAACTTTTTGTGTGCGTGCATGCGCGCAAGGGGGAGGGACAGAGGGGGAGGAGAGAGAGAGTCCCAAGTGGACTCCACACCATCGGTGCAGAACCGGACACAGGACACAAACCCACGGACTCCGAGATCATAACCTGAACTGAAATCAAGAGTTGGGACACTTAACCCACTGAGCCACCCAGGAGCCCCTACAACATGATTTTAAAAGACCAGAGTATTCTAGTTTTGGGGTGCCCCATTATTAATGTAACCAATCTTTTGTTTTGGGACACATAAATTTTCCCTTTTAAAATTAAAGCTTTGAATCTCCTTCTTTTTCCCCTTCTCCCTGTATGCCTTTCTCCTGCTCTTCTTTTCTCTGTCCTTCTTCTTTTTTTTTTAATTTTTTTTAATGTTTTTATTTATTTTTGAGACAGAGAGAGACAGAGCATGAGTGGGGGTGGGGCAGAGAGAGAGGGAGACACAGAATCCAAAGCAGGCTCCAGGCTCTGAGCTGTCAGCACAGAGCCCAACTCGGGGCTTGAACTCACGGACTGTGAGATCATGACCCGAGCTGAAGTCGGACGCTTAACCGACTGAGCCACCCAGGCGCCCCTCTCTGTCCTTTAAGCGAAACTCTACAAAGCTGAATTTCTCTATCAAGAAGCATATAAATGTTATGTCTCTTGCTTCCATATCTTAGATTCAGATATTCCTACAAACTTGTTCTTATTTTCAGTTATCAGTGTCCAGCTCCCCTCCCCAATGCCTACAAAATGAAGACATCAGGGGTGCCTGGGTGGCTCAGCCTTGAGCGTCTGACTTTTGGTTTCAGCAAGTTTGTGAGTTCAAGCCCCGCGTTGGGCTCTTTGCTGTCAGCACGGAACCTGCTCGGGATCCTCTGTCTCGCTCTCTCTCTCCCCTTGCCCTGCTCACTCTCTCTCTCAAAAACAAATAAACACACACACAAAAAAAATGAAGACATCAACCCCAGAACCAAACATATTCTCAACTGATGTTGTTTAGCATGGGAGGACAGTCTCCCCGAACATGGCTTCTGTATCTCTTACTTTGTTTTTTTACAAATTCACCATGTGCTTCGATCCTTAGAACCCCTTCCTTTTTTCCTGGGGTGGGAGAGCAGGGAGGCCTCTCCATGTTGCCTGTCTATATCGCCTCCACAATTTGTATCCAGTTCCCAGCTCTGCCAACCAGAATGGAAATGTCTGAGTCCTGAATACTTGCTTTCAATGCTACATGTTTTTCAATGAAGGGGGCCGGCGGGGGGGGGGGGGAGGGTTAGTCCAGGCCTGCATGTTTTAAGTTTTTTAATTTTTTGATGTTTATTTATTTTTGAGAGAAAGAACGGCAGAGCGTGAGTGGGGGAGGGGCAGAGAGAGGGGGAGACACAGAAGCCGAAGCAGGCTCCAGGCTCCGAGCTGTCAGCACAGAGCCTGATGCGGGGCTCGAACTCCTGAATGGTGAGATCATGACACGAGCTGAAGTCGGGCGTTCAGCCGACGGAGCCACCCAGGCGCCCCATAAGTTGTTCTACATAAAGATGGTGGCACATTCTGGTCTGTTCTGAGGACTTTGGGGGGGTAATAACCCCTCTGTGATTCATAGCTATTCTAAAGATGTCTACACATCTTTAGGACCGAAGCCACTTCCAAGATTTCTCAGCATTCCATGGGGCCGAATGGTGTGGTTTTAGACACACAGCAGTTCCAGAGCCACTGAATGGTGCCACTAAATAAACCTGAAAGACGATCGGAGTAAATGCCTGCGTGGGGAGTCTTACTCTGTCCAGCAGATCTTGTCTAGCAGCTCCTTCATGGTCATGTGGTCCCACTCCTCTGCAAGGGGTGCCTTCCACGGGGCATCACTGGGGATCTACACTCAGGTAAGGGTTCGGGGAGGGGGGGGGAAACACAAATGTAACTTTCCATTTTAAATAGCTCTCTCAATAGTATTCAAAACTCTACCTTGAAGAAGGAAAACGTAAGCTTTCCAAATTCTCCCAGTAAGGATTTTTACTGCCCAACCGAAGCGGTTTGTGTAGCGTTCCTATTATCGGTCTACACCACCGGATCCATATTTAATTTCCGGTAACACTCCCTGCACAATCAGTGGAGGCTACGTTGAAATCGGGCCACTTGCAAAAGTCGATGACCAAGTTACTCCTTTAGAGGTGGCATTCATAAATTTAGCTCTTTAACCAGGACCAGACAGCCGTACTAAGTCACACCTAAATTGGAGTTGCAGGTCAAGCTCCGTGTGTGTCAAAAGACCTTAGGAGTCTTATTCTGCTATGTATTGAGGACTTTCTAAATTAGAAACGTCCTGCCAGGAAGGCTGAGTGCTATATCGTCTTCTCCCCCTCTCACCGGTGATACACAGACAGCACTCTGGTGGACGTCTTACTCGTTTAGAGGGTAGAAACAGGTTCATTCGCCCATTTCGCAAATCTGCACGGAGATACCTTCTGTACCAAGCCATACGCTAGGCATTGCTGATACATAATCCCTTCCTTCTCTTAAGGACTAAGCTTATGAAAAATACAAATGCAGTCAAAGAAGCTTTAGTGAGATTTACCTCTCGTCCCATGTCATCCATCGTCCTCCAAAGGTTGTTATGATCTAGGTACACAATTGGGTTCCACACAGGTGGGAAGGGGCCCCTGAAGGGGTATGATTTGCCCTGTGAGATATAAGGTATTTTTAAACATTCACTATAATGTAAAAATACTCAAATTCCTTGTCAATTTGTGATATACACTTAAGCGTTTTAATTCCTTGTGTCCTTAGAACCCTACTTAACTTTTCAGCATAGAAATTTCCAGCTCAATTCTGTTACCTAAATAAATTTGGTGCCAACCCCCCCCCCCAAAAAAAAACAATAAAAAGGTTTCTCTCTGAAATCAGAACCCCTGCCACGAAAAATTTAAATGCCGGTACATTAGTGGGGTTACCAAAAGTTATCTCATTTGCCAGTGATACTTGCAAATACCTCAGAGTGATGGGACCCTATGGTTCTGAAGGATCAGAAAATTACAACTATAAATGTTACACAAGGTAGAAGAAGATGAAAAACCGATTGTAGGGATGTAAGCATACGTAGGAAGAGCCATAAGACACAGCCCAGCAAGCTTTTCCAAGCAATCATAGGTGCTAGGTCAACAAGGAGTTCCCGGAGGAATTTCAAGGTCAAAGCAGAAAGAAGAGAAAATTCAGAGGCACCTGGGTGGTTGAGTTGGTTAATCGTCCAATTCGTGATTTCGGCTCAGGTCATGATCTCGGGGTCATGGGATTGAGCCCCTTGTCAGGCTCCATGCTAAGTGTGGAGCCTGCTTAAGATTCTCTCTCTCTCTCTCTCTCTCTCTCTCTCTCTCTCCCTCCACCTGCTCCCCACCCCCTCTAAAATTAAAAAAAAAAGAAAGAAGAGACAATTTCTTTTTTCTTTTAATGTTTATTTTTGAGACAGAGCGTGAGTGGGGAGGGGCAGAGAGAGAGGGAGACACAGAATCCAAAGCAGGCTCCAGGCTCTGAGCTGTCAGCACAGAGCCTGATGCGGGCCTCGAACCCATGAACCATGAGATCATGACCTGAGCCGAAGCTGGACGCTCAACCAACTGAGCCACCCAGGCGTCCCAAGAAGAGACAATTTCAAGCCTCTCTTGGGAACATATTTGTACTACCTGGTTCTCCCAGCAGGGTAGGGACACCTCAACACAGAGATAAAGGACACACATTTCTCCAAAGATTAGTGGTAAGACAGCCTGTAAATCATCTCTGGGAAGTTTAACCCAATGGCAGTTGGGGACACGCACAAAAAGCACCTTGGGTTAACCTGAAAGCCTGAGTCAGAAGTCAGGCTGTGCTTCTGACATCATCTTTCACCCAACGTGGGATAACTCAAGGTCCATGGTCAGCCAAAATGTCACGGTAACTCTGAGTCGGTCAGGAAAGACTCATCTCACACTGATTTCGTAGGCAGAGAAATGAGTTGGGAAATTAGAAGACATTTCGTGCTCATTCTTGTATTCATTCTGTGGTCATGCTGGTCTTCTCTTTCGGACGAGGCCGTAAAGTTCTCAGGGAAGATTTATGATGCAGGCTTACTTTTCTTCTTGTGTTATGTAGAGTTCTCCAGAGAACTCTACATAGACCACTGTGTGTGTGTGTGTGTGTGTGTGTGTGTGTGTATATGGCAGGGTGTGGAGAAGGAGATTTATTTTAAAAATTGGCTCACACAATTGTGGAGGCTTGTCAAGTCCAAAATCTGCAGGGGAGGCCAGCAGGTTGGAGAGCCAGAGAACTGCACTTCATGCCCAAAGGCTGTCTGCTGGCAGAATTTCCTCTTCCTTCCAGGACCGTGGTCTTTTTCTATTAAGGCCTTCGACTGATTAGACGAGGCCCACTCTCATTATGGAGGCTCATCTACTTTACTCAAAGTCTACTGATTTCTTTTTTTTTAATTTTTTAATGTTTGTGTGTGTGTGTGTGTGTGTGTGTGTGAAAGAGAGACAGAGAGAGAGAGAGAGAGCAGGGGAAGGGCAGAGACAGAGGGAGACACAGAATCCCAAGCAGGCTCCAGGCTCTGAGCTGTCAGCACAGAGCCCGACGCGGGGCTCGAACTCATGGACCGCGAGATCATGACGTGAGCCGAAGTCGGACACCTAACCGACTGAGCCACCCAGGCACCCCAGTGGAAGTTTAAAATGTACAGCCTCATGACTTGATTTACATATGCTATGAAGTGATTACATAGTTAAGTTTAGTTAAAACTGGGTTTTTCCTTGTGATGAGAACTACTCTCTTGCAAAGTGCCCTTCTCATCACCTCATTCAGAAGCACATGACTTACCACTGATGATACTAATCTTGATCCCTTGGTTAAGGGTGGCTCCTGTCCGCTTTCTCCACTGTAAACTTACCATTTTCCCCTTTCCGTGCTCTGTCCTTTGGAAGAGAGTCGCTAATTTCAGTCCAACCTCAAGAGGAGATAGGAGAGGGGGGGCGTGCCCGGGTGGCTCAGTCAGTTAAGCGTCTGACATGGCTCAGGTCATGATCTCACGGCTCTTGAGTTCAAGCCCCGCGTCGGGCTCTGTGCTGACGGCTCGGAGCCTGGAGCCTGTTTCGGATTCTGTGTCTCCTTCTCTCTCTGCCTTTCCCCCGTTCATGCTCTGTCTCCCTCTGTCTCAAAAATAAGTAAACGCTAAAAAAAATTAAAATTCTTCTCTAAGGAAGATTTGCCTCTTTCCCCCTTGTTATTTATTTGTTCAATCACCTATTTGCATCACTATGGCCTCATATATTTACTTCATACTCTGGATTGTAATCTAATACTGTATTATTTATTTTGTTGTTCAAAGTGTTCCACTCGTGTCCACAGGGAGCTCATTCAGGCTGGCTCTTGTGTCCTTTGCATTGACCCCATCTTTTTGTTTCTTGAGCACTTCCTTGAGTTCTGGCACTGGAAGATTCTCCGGCCTCTTCTTCTATTAACTCTGCCTCTGCTGTTTTTTTTTCAAGGAGACTTCATTCCTTTTAGCAAAAGAATGATATTTAGAAGCAACTCCTGGGGGGTGCCTGAGTGGCTCAGTTGGTTGAGTGTCCAACTCTTGATTTTGGCTCAGGTCATGATTCCTGGGTCATGGGCTTGAGCCCTTCATAAGACTCATGCTGTGCGTGGAGCCTGCCTGGGATTCTCTCTCTCTCTCTCTCTCTCTCTCTCTCCCTCTCCTTCTGCCCTCTCCCCTGCTCGTGCTCTCTCTCTCTATAAAATAAAGTTAAAAATTAAAAAAAAAAAAAGTAGTGGGGTGCTCAGATGGCTCGGTCAGTTAAGTGTCCAACTTTGGCTCGGGTCACGATCTCATGGTTCGTGGGTTCGAGCCCCACGTCAGGCTCTGTGCTGATGGTTCAGAGCCGGGAGCCTGCTTCAGATTCTGTGTCTCCCTCTTCTCTCTGTCCCTTCCCCGCTCATGCTCTGTCTGTCTCTCACTGTCTCTCAAAAATAAGTAAACATTAAAAAAAATTAAAAAACAAAAAGGAAGCAGCTTCTGGCTACCCCACGTATGCTGACTTAAAAATCACACAATTTACATGCTGAATTTTTAAAACCTCTCCTTATCAGTGTTCAGCACACAGAACATAATGGAGATCTGTGACCGACCCACGGGATCACTCTCCACAAAGGACGCCTGAGTCCCCATTCTGGCTTTGCCTTTTCCTGAGTTGATTGACACAGAGCAAGTGAGTTGCTTAATCTCCTTGGGCCCCAGATGGCAACCTTTCCAACTCAACATCTGTTGGCCGCATCACCTTCCTCCAGGAAGTATGCCCAGATTACCTTAAATGGCTGGGTTAGGGAGCCTTCTCAGTGTCCCAGAGCTCTCCGTTTACCATTCATCTGCCACTGTCTCCACTGCACCAGCTTCGTGTATTTCTCATTCTGTGTCACCCCCTGGGATCTCAGCTGTAAGAGCACGGGCTCTGCAGTTGGCCTACCTCGGTCAAGTGATGGGTCTGTCTGCCAGTCACCAGCTGTGTTAAGTTGCTTAGCCTCTCTGGGCCTCAGGCTAGCCGTGTGTAAAACGGAACGACAGCAGCTTCCTCACGGATGTGCTGGGACAATGAAGTGAGTTGAGCCACGTAAGTCACTTTGGACGGCGGCCGGCACGCGGGAGGTTCTCGATAAATGTTGTGTTGCTATTGCTGCAGCTGCTACTGTCGTGACCTAACCTTCGCATGCCTGAGGACTGCTGTGATGGACAGGTGAGTTCATCTCAGTAGTATGACCTTGAACTGGTTATTTGCTCGACACCCAACGTCCTCAATTCCCACAATGATCGTTTGTACTTAGGTTTTTTTCTTAGTCCTTTTGGGCTGCCATAACAAAGTACCATAGATATTTCTCTCCCACGGTTCTGGAGGCTGGGAAGTCCAAGATCAAGGTGCTGGCAGCTTTAGTGTCTGGTGGGGGCCGCTTCACGGTTTATAGATGGCGGTCTTCTTGCTGTGTTCTCCCATGGCAGAAAAGACAAGGGATCTATCTCCCTGGAGTTTCATAATTTTATAAGGGCACTGAGCTCATTCGGGAGGGCTCCAGCTCAGGACCCAGTCACTCCCAAAGGCCCCATCTCCTCATGCTTTCGCATTGTGGGTCAGGATTTCAACATGTGAATTTGGGGGAGCCACATTCAGTGTAGAGCAGATTTCTTAACACTATTATTAACTTCCTACTTTTTTTCTTTTAATTTTTTTAGTGTTTATTTTATTTTTGAGAGAGAGAGAGAGAGAGTGCAAGCAGAGGAGGGGCAGAGAGAGGAGGAGACACAGAATCTGAAGCAGGTTCCAGGCTCTGAATTGTCAGCACAGAATCCGACGTGGGGCTGGAACCCACGAACCATGAGATCGTGACCTGAGCTGAAGTCGGACACTTAACCAACTGAGCCACCCAGGCGCCCCAACCTTCTTCTTTTCAAGTCTGTCACTGAGCCCAGACCTACTCTGGCTGTTGCCAATTCCCGCCAGGAGAGGAGTGCCAGCCCCTGACCCCCTTCCCACCATGCGCACAAGGTACTTAAAGAAAGAGGGTGAGGGACGGAACTTCAGTATTCAAGAAGCAAGTCAGGCTACCTACCAGGGGCAGAGTGCATCCAAGACTGGGAAACAAAGACATCTCCCTAGACTCCTCAGTGTGGCCAAAGGGGATCGGAAACTCTACCCTCACCCAAAAGGTGTTCTTCACCTTTCCCCAGGGCAAGCTCCATGAGTCAGAATAGAGTTCTCAGATTTTAAAAAAATATTTATTTTTGAGCACGCGAGCAGGGGATGGGCAGAAAGAGAGAAGGAGACCAAATCCTAAGCAGGCTCCAGGCTCTGAGCTGTCAGCGCAGAGCCCGACGCGGAGCTCAAACCCATGAACCGCAAGATCGTGACCTGATCCGAAGTCGGACGCTTCATCGACTGAGCCCCCCAGGCGTCTCTAGAGTTCTCAGACTTTGAAACAACTGTCTTTATGTTCCCAGGAGCAGCCCTGGACATCAGCAGCCCCACGTTGGTGATTTCTGGCAGAACCAAAGTGTTGCTGAAGACAAACACACACACAAAACCCCCAGAGAGCTCAACTGTTTGGCTGAGTACTATTTTCTTTCCCTCCATCTTGGTCCTAAGGGTTTTTTGGTGGTGGCGGTTTTTTCTTCCCATGGAAGGGGTGACTGTTCCATCTGCTTGTGGCTTTATCTCTTTCTGTCACAGTCACAAGTGTGTGTAGCGGGGAGTGGATGGGAAATGTCTGGCAAATCATCATGAGCCATCCACCAGCCAGTAAGTATACATTGGTAACTAATATCAAAATCCCTGCAATACAAATTGAAAAACTTTTTTAGGTTTATTTATTTATTTTTAAAATTTTTTTCGTTAAAAAACATTTTTTTTAATGTTTGTTTATTTTTAGGAGACAGAAACAGAGCACGAGTCGGGGACGGACAGAGGGAGGGAGACACAGAATCCGAAGCAGTCTTCAGGCTCCGAGCTGTCAGCACAGAGCCTGACGCGGGGCTCGAACTCACAAACCACGAGATCATGACCTGAGCCAAAGTCGGACGCCCAACCGACTGAGCCACCCAGGCGCCCCTGTTTATTTATTTTTTTTGACAGAGAAAGAGAGAGAGAGAACAAGCTGAGGAGGGCAGAGAGAAAGGGAGAGAGAACCCCAAGCAGGCTCTGCACCGTTAGCAGACAGCCCAACGCGGGGCTTGATCTCACGAACTGTGAGATCGTGACCTAAGCTGAAATCAGGAGTTGGATGTTTAACTGACTGAGCCACCCAGGCGCCCCACCCCGTGATACAAATTAAGTAAGCATCGTAGCAAGCACCACGAGGAAGGATTTGAGACCAAGGCACGTTGTCTCACGGGCTTTCTAGAAGAAACAGTGGAGCGACGTGAGCAGCAAACACACGGTACAGAGCAGTCCAAGCTCTTTGGGGGTCACTTCATGGAGGATGAGCGCTCATGGAGAGGTAAGACAGGGCTGAAAAGGCATACATCTTGCTGGTGGGGGGAAGGTGAATCCCAGGAACCATGCTTGATGTGACACATCATAGGTATGTGTATATGTGTGTGTGTTCTACTACAGGAATTTTAGATGACAAAGAAAATAAACCGTAGGTATTCCTGAAATCCCACCAAGCGGAAATCTATAGTGGGTATGAACATTTCAGCTATGTTTCTTGCATTCTTTCATGTATTTTCACAATTCTACCCTTGATGATTACGTAACATTCCACACCACGCAGAGACCAGGAGTTTCTCAAACTGTGATCCAAAGACCCCCTCAGGCTCCCTAAAGTACATTCAGAGAGTCTGTGAGGGTCTCCCTTTTCCAAGCACACGTGAAGGAAGACTTCCTTTATTTATTTCAACCCAAACAACACGCTGCAAAGGACTGAATGCCAACACAGATATGAGAATCCAGCTCTCGGCTATTAAGCAGACGTGAAAAAGATATGCAGAATGTAAATCAATGCCACTCACGCATTTTTTTTTTTGTTTTAGAAACTATGCATTTCGTACAAATATGTTATATCAGACAGTAATCGGGTTATTGTTATTTTCGGTGAATTAATATTCAAACTATCCTCAATTTTAATTTCTAATATAGTAAAGATAGACAGAGTCACATGGGCAAAAGCTACTTGAAGTTCTTCATGTTTAGGAAGGTAAAAGTTTGGGAGCACCTGGGTGGCTCAGTCGGTTGGGCGTTCGACTCCGGCTCAGGTCATAATCTCGCAGTTTGTGGGTTCGAGCCCCACATCGGGCTCTGTGCTGACAGCTCGGAGCCCGGAGCCTGCTTCGAATTCTGTGCCTCCTTCTCTCTCTGCCCCTCCCCCACTCACTCTGTGTCTCTCTGTCTCTCAAAAATAAATAAACATTAAAAAATTTTTTTAAAGAATGTAAAAGTTTGAAGAGCACTGCAAGGGACACAGGATGGCTTTTAAGAGGCCAACACAACTGACTTAAATGGACTCTTGAAACTTGATAGCTGTGTGACTACAGGCTAGTCGCTTGACATTTATGTTCTCTTAACTGTAGATTTGGAATCATGGTACCCATCTCACAGGGGCTTTATAGGCATTAAGTGAGTTTATACATAGCAAACAAAATGTGCTCATTAAATAGATGTTGCTGATGGCTTTGTGATCATGATAAATGTCCCGTCATTTACACAACCACCCACCTCTTACCCATACATCCACATCCATATTTTTGATTAACCTCCTTTGGATAAATTCTTAGAATCGAAAATTCTTGGCATGATTAAAGAGAGATATATATATATACACATATATGTATATATATACAAAACATTCCACCCAAGAAAAATTGAAAACACATTTTCCTCAAGTACACACAGAAGAATCCCCCAGTTAAATCACATAAAAAGAGACATAACAAATATTATAAATTTAAGAAGACTGAAACCATACCAGGTACATTTTCCAACCACAAAAACTAAAGACCGAAAATAAAACAGAGCTGGAAAATTGACAATGTAAATATTAAATATTTAATATGTAAATATTAAGCAGCACAGTACTGCACAAGCAACAGGTCAAATAAGAAATCAAATGGTAAATCAAAATATGCCTCAAAACAAAAGAAAAAGAAAACACAATATTCCAAGCAGATGTTAAGTGAAATTTATGCCGTCAGTGCTTGTGTTAAGAAAAACAGTTCAGGGGCGCCTGGGTGGCTCAGTTGGTTAAGGGTCTGAGTCCTGATTTCGGCTCAGGTCATGATCTCACTGCTCCTGAGTTTGAGCCCCGAGTCCGGCTCCGTGCTGATAGTGTAGAGCCTGCTTGGGATTCTCTTTCTCCCTTTCTCTGCCCCTCCCTTGCTCTCTCTCTCTCTCTCTCTCAAAATAAATAAATGAGCATTATAAAAAAAAAAAAAAAGCAACTGACTTAATGATCACGTGACCCTATTTTGTAGTCTGTGAGCCTCAGCCGACTCAGGAAAGACATCTGAAATCTACCTTCTGGATTCCCCACCTACCAAAGCAGGTGAGAAGCTCTCAGAAACAGGCTGGCTTAGCGACACCACATCACTAATATCACTCTCAATGCTCCAGATGTCCTGCTCTTGTTGTCTGGAGGCAAAGACCCTGCATCCTGATTTCTGTCCCATCAGGGAAGTCCCTCTGCCATTTTATTCCCAGCACTGACCTTCTTAGATCCAGCTCCTTGAGAGTGACCTTTTCCTCTCAGGGGGTTTTCTCTGCTGTTCATGGGAATCTTGCCTTCCTTCCCTGCGGGGAGCCAGAGAAGGCCACCCAGCCCTCCAGAACTCAGTCACTTTTATAGCTATCGGCAAGGACTATGCTTAGGCCATAAACAAATTTGGAGGACCAAGCTTTACTTTCAGTCTATACTTCCAGTTTGGAAGAAAAGAAATGGATTCTTGCCCATGGGGGAGAGAGGAAGGAAGTCCTATAAGCTTTACTCAGCAAATGGTTTTCTTCCTCTGTTCATGAGCTCACATTTCTTTTTTTTATGTTTATTTTTGAGGCCGGGGGGGGGGAGGGTGGGGCAGAGAGAGAGAGAGAGAGAGAGAGAGACACAGAATCCGAAGCAGGCTCCAGGCTCCGAGCTGTCAGCACAGAGCCCAACGTGGGGTTTGAACCCACAAACCGTGAGATCATGACCTGAGCCGAAGTCGGATGCTTAACTGACTGAGCCACCCAGGTGCCCCTTTGAGTTCACATTTCTAAGCACCGTGAGCTGGCATTGACACTGTCTTCTGATTACATCACCACATGGGAAAGCTGGAGGGAGCGGGTAGACAATGGCAAGGTCTTTGGAACCAGCCAGCAGCACGATAGCACGCGAAAGGCCTGGAACCGTCCATGCAGGGAGAAATGGAGGTGGTGATGGCTAAGATATTAAGCAAAACCCTGCAGGAATAATGATAACAAACAGTAAGACAACAGCTAACACGGAGTGTGTACCCTGTTCAGGCCTTGTTCTCTTGGGCACTTTGCCTGTATTGACTCATTAATTTTCACAACAACCCTTTCAGAAGGAGAAGCTGAGGCAGATGAAATCATGACCATTTGCTCAAGGTCTCATAAGTAATAAGCATAAGCAGGATATAAATTCAGACATTCAAAGGCCACTACTCTTGATCATGAAGCTTCCCAGCCTCTTAATTATAATTATTAAACTCCACAGGGCTAACAGTTTTCATTAAAGTATTTAATTTAATGCTCACAACAACTCCGTGCGTAAGCTGCTTATTGTAGGTTTCATTTTACAAATGACTTCTGAAGCACAGAAAGGTTGAGTAATTTGTTCAAGGTCACACAGCTTGCATGCAGTGGGAACAGAAATTAACCTCGGGTTCGTGTATTCAGGGCTCAAGCTCTTACTTAGGTCTCTGCTCTATGAGCCTCTGCTCAGTTCACTTAAAGAAGGTCTCTGGAAGGCCAGTTCGATCCAGGAACCACTTGAGATTCTTTTCTTTTTTGATTAAAACTTTTTTTATTAAAAAAATTTTTAATTAATTTCTATATTTTAACTTTTTGTTATTTACTTATTTTTATTTATTTTATTTTTTATTTTTTAAATGCTTATTTATTTATTTATTTATTAAAAAAAATTTTTTTTAACGTTTATTTATTTTTGAGACAGAGAGAGGCAGAGCATGAACGGGGGACGGTCAGAGAGAGAGGGAGACACAGAATCGGAAGCAGGCTCCAGGCTCTGGGCCATCATCAGCCCAGAGCCCGACGCGGGGCTCAAACCCATGGACCGTGAGACCGTGACCTGAGCCGAAGTCGGACGCTTAACCGACTGAGCCACCCAGGCGCCCCAATGCTTATTTATTTTTGAGAGACAGCACAGAGCCCAACGTGGGGCTGGAACCCAGGAACCGTGAGATCATGACCTGAGCCCAAGTCAGGCACTTAACCGACTGAGCCACCCAGGTGCCCCTGATTGCAATTTTAATAAGGTGGTCAAGGAAGACCTCGCTGAGAAGGTGACATTTGCGGGAAAAGATAAAAGAGGACAGAGAACCGTGGGACTCTCTGGGAGGGCAGGGAACAGTGTCCTGAGACGGGCGTATTCCTGAACTTCAGAAGGGAAAGGAAGGAGGCCAGCTCCATCCCATCCCTGCTACTGGGATGCGCCCTTGCTCCCTGGAACAAATCCAGGCACCTGAGTCTGTTTCTGGAGGTGACTGCTGAGGAGATAGCCTCTGTGCTCTGGTCAGGGAGACAAGTTCCCCCGATCTTAGCAGCCCGTCGTCACCCCTGCATTACTGCCGCTTCTTCCCTCGAAGATTCGTTGCTTTCTGATCTCCGTCGGTGCAAAGCTTAAACTACTTTCTATGCCCAGCACAAGACAGGTTCTTCTAGAAGCCTTCCAAAATTCACCTCACCCCCAATCAGTGCACTAAACATAAAGTTCACTCCATTTTGAGCCCCTACTGTGTTGGCCAGCACCTGTCCACTTTGTTAACCGGATAGCATTCTCTAGGTGTTCCGAGTGGGTATCTCTTCTCTTTCCGGTCCCTTCAGGAAAGGAATCAATCATCTGCATGCTCCCATAACGCTTAAGAGCGTTATATATTCAATCAGTGTTTGACAAGCTTTGGATGATTGGATGGAGGAACGGACGGATAGACGGGTGACTGGAAATTGAATGTTCGTGTCCTTCCCACACCGCTCGTATGTTGAAACCTAACCTCCCGTGTGACAGTTTTTAGGAGAGGGGCCCTGAGTGTTTTCTGAACACAATCAAAATTAATTTCTCCTGAAAAACATAAAGTGTGGGGCGCCTGGGTGGCTCAGTCGGTTAAGCGGCCGACTTCGGCTCAGGTCATGATCTCGCGGCCCGTGAGTTCGAGCCCCGCGTCGGGCTCTGTGCTGACAGCTCAGAGCCCGGAGCCTGTTTCAGATTCTGTGTCTCCCTCTCTCTCTGACCCTCCCCCGTTCATGCTCTGTCTCTCTCTGTCTCAAAAATAAATAAACGTTAAAAAAAATAAAAAAAAAAACCTGATGGCTGATGTAACTTCTGAACTCAGGGTGAGGAAGGTTAGCACCCAGAAAAGGAGCCCTAGCATGTCTTAAGAAGCATAGATTAGCTGACCCCATTTAAGTACATTCACAGTGTTGTGCAACCATCGCCACTATCCATTTGCAGAATGCTTTCATCATCCCAAACAGAAACTTCATACCCACTGAATACTCTCTCCTCATTTCCCCCTCCCATCACATCCTGGTAACCTCCACCCACCTTGCACCTGCCGAGCTGCTCCCCTTCAACTGTGGAGATCCTTCTGCCACGCCACAGAATGATTTCCTGGGCGTTCTGAGTGATCTGACCTCAATAGAGCTGTGTTGGAGGGACGAGGAAAGTCCAGGGTTCCTCCTCATTCTCCGCCATCGTAACTCCTCTCCATTCCTGGTAACCTCCACTTTACTTTCTGTCTTTATGAATTTGCCTATTCTAAAAAATTTTTTTAATGTTTTTATTTATTTCTGAGAAAGAGAGAGACAGAGCGAGACAGAGCATGAGCCGGGGAGGGGCAGAGAGAGAGGGAGACACAGAATCCGAAGCAGGCTCCGGGCTCTGAGCTGTCAGCCCAGAGCCCAACGCGGGGCTCCAACTCACGGACCGCGAGATCGTGACCTGAGCTGAAGTCAGTTGCTTAACCGACTGAGCCACCCAGGCGCCCTGAATTTGCCTATTCTAGATAACTCTTTAAGTGGATTTTGTATCTTATTTCACTTAGCATGTTTTCCAGCGTTGCAGCGTGTATCAGAATTTCGTTCCTTTTTAAGGAATAATTTTTAAGCATCATAATTTTAAGTGCTGCTGACGCTTGGGCAATGTCTTCTTTCATTCAGCAAAAATGTATTGACCCCAAGGTATGAAACAGCCACCATGTAATGCTCTGAAGATACAAAAATGAAGTAAGACACAGTCCCAGCCTCTCGGAATTCCAAAGTCTAGTTGGGGAGAGGCAGGTTCACGGAAGCAGAGAATGACTGCACCACAGTTATAACGTCCCTTGATGAAACCCGGAGTCTTTGGAGGAAAGGGAGCTATTTCGCCGAGAGCGCGGTTAGCATCTATCTTATCTGAGACACTCCTACGCGTCTCTGCCCAGAGCCAACCCGTTAGCCAGGTGACAAGGTCTACGGAAGCCCCAAAAAGTAAAGCTTGGCCTAGAATTCCTCAAGAGGAGAGGGGTCTACCCAGTGGTCAATGTGGCGGATGCTGTGATAAGCTTGCCCACATCCCCATTTGGAAATAAGGGAGTTATTTCTTCGGCTGCTTGCATTATTCCTGGCAGGCAGCCCTTGGTTCTTAGCCTCCTTCAGAGACTACCCCAGCTGCAAAAAACCCCACTTTGTCCAAGGTTAGGCCGCCTTCTCTGGGCAGCCCCACTCAGGACAGCTCTGAGGGGTCGCCCCATCTTCAGAATCCCTTGTGGGGTTGGCTGAGGCTTCCACTGAGACTGCGTCACAGTTTGACTTCTCCCTCTGCTGGCTCTTTCCCTCCTATCCACAGCTGTTGATTCCCAGAGCACCTCAGAAAAATATTATCTCCTCCTGCGTGCTAATCTCTGTCTCAGACCCTGCTTCCTGGGGAACTTCCTGCAACAGCCTTTCACTGGAAGGGGCACGAGACTGTAGCAAGGTCTACAGAATCTCAGTCTCGGGGCTCTGGGGTGGCCTCAGATGCCTATCCTTCTCCTTAGCTCCTATAAGCTTCATGTTGCCTCAGTGTCTTTGGAATTTCCACGTCTGTGTCGAAGCACGCCTATTAGATGTGATTTTCTCCTGTTAATCTGTCTCGTGTCTCTTTGATTCCTGGTCCAGAGAGAAGGACCTTGAAAGTCGGAGGAAATTCTTCCTCCCCAAACACTTCTCTATAATGTGGACGTAAACAGAACCAATGTCAGGGTGTCACTGCCAGCGACGAGTGAGATGATGTATATGCATCTCCACGAAGAGATTTCCACGCAGAGTAAGTGTGTCAATACTGACTAATATCATCGCTACCGTCCCTACGCTCTTCCTTCCGTGAAAGGTATCGCCAGATGTCACATCTTGAGCTTCCCACGAAGGGAGGTTCTCCAGGCCCTGCAGGGGAATCCCACTGTGTGAGCGACAGAAGACTTGGTGGGAGGAAACATGAAGCTTCTTACTCTCACAGCATCCCTTGTCATGCTGGGATTTACCAGCAGAAAAACCAGTCTCCGACTGCTCACCCCAGCACCCTCTTGTCAGGGCAGGTGCTCATCAGTCACCTTCTCTACCAAGCCCTCTCTGAACCTCCAGCACCAGACACTGAACCCCAGCCTCAGAGAGCAGCTCAGCTAATCCCCAACAAATGCACCCCTTTCCTAGCTCAACTATAGCCTCCCTGGGGTCACAGGTGCCAGACGACAGGTGCATCCCTGGTCTTTCAAAGATATGATCCAAATGCTTTTGATGTCCCTAAACTGTGTAGAGTGATGAGATGATGAAAAAGCTCTTAGTAACCTGGGTATAGACACAGTACAATATAAAAGGAGAGAGAAACAGAGGGAGGTATGGAGACAGAAAGAGAGAGAGAGAGGTAGGAGAGAGAGGAAAGAAAGAAAAGAGAGAAGAAAAAAAAGAAAGCAAGGAGGGAAGAAAGGAAGGAAGGAGAAAGAAAGAAATAAGGACTTCTAAAAACAAAGGATTTTTCTCCAAATGAGTCATTCTTCAGATGTCAATTATCATCTTTGGGTTACCAGACTATCATTTTGAAATCTGAGGATCTGTGATGACCGAAGTCTGGAAAAATTGCATCTAAACAGCAAATTACTGGGGCGCCTGGGTGGCTCAGGCAGCTAAGTGTCAAACTCTTGGTTTCAGCTCAGGTCATGATCTCACGGTTTGTGAGTTCCGGCCCTGCATCAGGCTCAGAGTTGATAGCGCAGAACCTGCTTGGGATTCTCTCTCTCCCCCCTCTCTCTGCCCCTCCCTTGCTTGCACTCCCTCTAAATAAACTTAAAAAAATAAAATAGCAAATTATCAAAAACAATTCCCTCCTAAAGACTTTCTCTACCATATAAGACACAAATCCAATGGTGAAAATACCTGATGTTTATAAAGCCATTACATATATTATCGTATTCACTTTCGATGACCACACTGGGAGGTAGAAACTAATAGTTCCATTTAATAGATAGGAATTGAACATTCTAGGAATCCGTAAATTACATGGCCACGATCCATGGCGAATCTACTGAAAGCCCAGGACTCTGACAGAGGTCTGTGACTCCGGACTTAGTCTGTATTTCTCTACAGAGAGGTTGTCACAAGATGGAAATTCAGATCCTCGATTGTACCCACAATTTGCTCTCTGTACACTCCGTTGAGTAACTCACTCAGTTCCAGAGTCAGGCTCTGATCAATACTGGCAAAGATACCAACTTTTCACTCCATGAATTGTTTGAGGAACATGTTTACTTTCTCTAATGGTAGAAACCAAAATGATGATTTACTTCGCTGAGTCAGAAAGTTCCTCCCAAAAGAAGCTCAATGCTTCGATATAAGAACTCTATTTTGAAATAAATCAAAAGAGACTTATGCATAGATAAAAGGGTTTCCTTGGCCCCCAAAGGAGCTTTGCTGCTATGAACATTAATCCCTCGTAGCAAAACTGTGTTGACTTAAGGGATGATCCCTTGTCGAGACAGTGAGAAGGGTGCTGGGCAGATCCCAGTTAGAGGAACATTTGGGGTCTAGTAAAGAAATGATGTGGCAGGAGAAATCTGGAGCGAGATTCAGATGAAGGAAGAGGCAAGTCTGGCAAAGAGGCGACTTGTGAATTTTACATGGATGACACCCTGGAGACACTTTAAGGAATTCAAACTTTATCAATTGCACTAAGATGAAAGGATTATCCCAGTTATTTGAGACAATTATTTTCAGGAAGAAAGAGTTTTCAAAGAAATTCACTTAAGTGGTACTTTTTTGGATTGACATCCATATTCTAAAAAAAAAAAAAAAAAAGCATTGCAAAGGAGAAGTCACGAGCTATAAGAAAAAGGGGAAGAGAAATAAAGATGATGAGAGAAAGCATCATAATTACCATCACCACCACCGCCATCATCATGTCTAACACTCCCTTTAAAAAAATTTTTAAATTTTTTTTTTCAACGTTTATTTATTTTTGGGACAGAGAGAGACAGAGCATGAACGGGGGAGGGGCAGAGAGAGAGGGAGACACAGAATCGGAAACAGGCTCCAGGCTCTGAGCCATCAGCCCAGAGCCCGACGTGGGGCTCGAACTCCCGGACCGCGAGATCGTGACCTGGCTGAAGTCAGACGCTTAACTGACTGCGCCACCCAGGCGCCCCTAAAAAATTTTTTGAAAATGTACTTATTTATTTTGAGAGAAAGACAGAGAGGGCAAGCGGGGGAGGGGCAGAGAGAGAGGGAGAGAGAAAATCCCAAGCAGGCTCTGAAATGTCAGCACAGAGACTGACGCAGGGCTCGAACTCATGAACCTTGAAATCATGAACTGAGCTGAAACCGTGAGTCGGACGCTTCACTGACTGAACCACCCAGGGGCCCCTATCATGGCTAACGCTGCCTGAACACTTGCTATGTGCTGGGGACTCTTTCAAGATTTTACAAATTTAATTCATCTCTCCCTCTCAACAACCATATGAAGAAGGGGTTATTGTTAGCCTCATTTTTTTTTTTTTTAGATTAAGAAACAAAGGTACAGCGTTGTTAAGACACTTGCCTCCAATCACACAGCTAAGCAGTGAGTCGGAAAATTGAATCCAGGCCTCTGGGTTCTAAGTCTATGATCTCAGTCTCTATGTTACCATGGATGGACTGGGTGTTTTATCTTTTGACTCCCCCCCAATACACTTGATTAAATAAGTAAATAAATAAATAAATAAATAAATAAATAAATAAATATTTTAAAGTTTGATAAGTTTGATATTTTAAGGTTAAAAGTTGATAACATATGTGTGTGTGTGTGTGTGTGTGTGTATTTAAGTTTATTTATTTATTTTGAGAAAGAGAGAGAGAGAAGCAGAGAGAGAGAGAGAGAGAGAATCCCAAGCAGGTTCTGTGCCATCAGCGCAGAGCCTGATGCAGGGTTCGATCCCATGAACCGTGAGATCATGGCCTGAGCTGAAATCCTAAGTCAGATGCTTAACCAACAGAGCCACTCAAGTGCCCCCATGACATATATATATGGCTAGAGGAGCTCTGATATGATAATTCCAACATACCTTGGAGCTGTTGGAAGATATTAGTAAAGACTACTGGAGCAAAGCCTATCTCTTTCATAGCTGGGAGAAATGCTTTTTAAGATATATTAGAATTCACGGCTTATGTTGAGTTTGTAAGCGTTTACCTCTTTCTCTTCCCTGAAATTCTTTTCAACTATCTCGCTTTTTCCACGCTCAAGCCTATGTATTTATGCTCAGGAAGTCTGTCGCCGTACAAGCATTTTGTCCTTCTCTCATCTGTGTCATTTAGACTCCCTCAAAATTAATCTACAGACCTAGAAAGTTCCTATGATACCTCGGACGCCATGCCTATGCATAACTTCAATTTTAGAATGCTGTTCAAGGATACTGTTTCGTATGATTACTTCACACTGCAAGACAGGCCACAGGGTGATAGCCACCTTACGCTGACCTGCAGTTAGTTTAAACGATGGCCGTGGCAATCAGAAATGCAGAGTGGTCTAAACACACTTTCAAAACGTTCCTCTTCAAAATTACTGAATGTCTGCTGAAAACCCTTAAGTTTCCCAAGTATACATCCATCAGAGTAGAACTGAATAGAATAACATTCAATAGAACATTATGAGCTTCCGAGCAGGATCCCAAGGATCCTTTCACCACCAATTAATGAGATGAAATAATGGAACTAATTGTGATGACAACTTAAGCCTTCGCAACCTGTGCTGCACTTCCCTTTTATGAGAAGCTCTAGGTCGAATAAGCCACGTATTCTTAAAAATCACGATGACACATGGCATTTGTGTTTAAAAAATTTCTTGAAAATATTTTTATTTACTTTTGAGACAGAGAGAGAGCATGAGCCAGGGAGGGGCAGGGAGAGAGGGAGACACAGAATCTGAAGCGGGCTCCAGGCTCCGAGCCATCAGCCCAGAGCCCGATGCGGGGCTCGAACTCACGGACTGAGAGATCGTGACCTGGCTGAAGTCGGACGCTTAACCGACTGCGCCACCCAGGCGCCCCTCAGCTGTGGAATTTTGACGGGAGTTGGTGTTGAGATGTTAGGGCACTCATCTTCCTATAGGACTACATTACTTGTAAATTACTACATTACTTGTAAATAGCTCCGTTTTGCCCAAAGCGCAATACAAATCAAGGTCTGCTCAACTGTGCTCTAAAAGGGACAGGCTTGGGGCGCCTGGGTGGCTCAGTCTACTAAGCCTCTGTCTTCGGCTCAGGTCATGATCTCTTGGTCCGTGAGTTCGAGCCCCCGTGTCAGGCTCTGTGCTGACAGCTCGGAGCCTGGAACCTGCTTCGGATTCTGTGTCTCCCTCTCTCTCTGCCCCTCCCCTGCTCACGCTCTGTCTCTCTGTCTCAAAAATAATAAACATTAAAAACATTTTTTAAATAAATAAAAGGGACAGACTCGCAGAGGCGCAAAGACCCTTTCTTTCAGTCATGCATGCAAAAAACATTTATCTAAAGCTTACTATGTGCTAGGTCCCAATCTGAATGCTAGAGATATGGCAGTGGACAAAATAGAAAAAAAAAAAAATTTCTGCCCAAATGGAGCTTACAAGTTACCAGGAGAAAGCAGATCAAAAACATATACATATATAATGTGATGTTAAGCATTTGTTTGTTTTTTGAAATTTTTAAACGTTTATTTATTTTGAGAGAGCAAGAGAGAGACAGAGCAGGGGAGGGGCAGAGAGAGAGAGGGAAAAAGAATCCCAAGCAGGCTCAGCACTGTCAGTGCAGAGCCGGACGCAGGGCTTGAACCCACAAACTGTGAGATCATGACCTGAGCTGAAATCCAAAGTCGGATGCTCAAATGACTGAGCCACCCAGGCGCCCCGATGTTAAGCATTTGCAAGTGCTGTGGGAAAACAATGAAGCGGAGAAGGGACAAATTAGGGATAGAGAATACCAGGTGGGGTGGGAGAGGCAATTCCTTAGGATAGAGTTATCAGGGAAGGCCTCTCTGAAGAGGAGGTGTTTGAGTTGAGAGAGGAGAAAGGGCATCCCCAGGGGAGGAAACAGCAGGCGTGTTTTGGTTATCCGTTGCTGCATAAAGAAGTAACCCCACGGCTTCAGGGCTTAAAACGTTAATCCAATATTATCGCTCACGGGTCTGTGGGTTGACTGGGCTCAGCTGGGCGGTTCTTGCTTGAACTCACGCTGCGTCAGACAGGGCCAAGAGAGAACACCAGCTTCTTAAGGCCTGAACGCCCAAACTGGAACAGCATCACTTCGGCCATATCTACTGGTCTAAGCAATGACAGAGCCCCCCCTAAGATTCAAAGGGAGGGTGCACAGAACCCACCTCTGCCTCTCTATGGGAGGCGTGTCAGAGGATCTGTGACCATCTTTGGCCTGTCTTCAGGTGCAAATGCCCTACAGCAGGAATATACTTGACTTACTAGAATCCAGAGTGGGTGGTCTAGAGTGCACTGGGTCGGGATCGTGGTAAGCACATACCCTCCAGGTGCTTGTAGCCCACGCTGACAATTTAATTCTATTCATGTTTCGAATCGTTTTTTATTGCGTTTTTCTGCGCTAGGGTTCTACAGTCAAGAAACCGTGGCTCCAGCCTGGATACATAGACAAGATGTCAGGAGAGATCTGGGAGAGATGCCTGGAACCAGTAAGGGAGAAATAATGAGGCCGCTAAAATAGCAGCAGTACAAGCATCCTGGCCTGAGAAAGAGCAGTAGCAGCTTAACACAACCTGTTGTTTTTAGATGGACTCTCATTCTTTTTAATCCAAAGGGATCAATGTCATTAGGTATCATTATAATGATACCCCTTGACCGCCAAACATCTCCTGTACACAGGTCACCCTTAAATGTATAGTTTCATCTTCTCTGTTCTGCCTAAGGTTGAAGCCGTTTCTATAAAGCAACGCTTCTTGTCACTTTATTGTGATTATACTTTGCGATGGAAAAGTGAAACGAGCCCCGGATGTGTGTGCGGCTGTCTACTCTCGTGTGTATTTCATGTGACACAGGGTTCCGGCAGGCTCCCCAGAATGAGCACCTTTCATATGCTTTAAGAGTTTTTGGATTAAGGGGCTCAGTTGGTTGAGTCCGACCCTTGGTGTCGGCTCAGGTCAGGATCTCGCGATTTGTGAGATCGAGCCCTGCATCAGGCTCCGAGCTGACAGTGTGGATCCTGCTTGGGACTCTCTCTCCCTCCCTCTGTCTCTGCCCCTCGCACGTTCTCTCTCTCTCTCTCAACAGAAATAAACATTAAAAAAAATATTTTTGGATTAGGAATGAAATAAGATGACCCCACTGTCTCCCAATAGTTCTTGATTTAACCAAACGGGGCAGTTCATGTCAGTGGCCTCCACGAGCTCCCACTACCACTAGGAGATCAGGGAGGTCCCAGAAGGTCAAATGAGGATTACACAAAAATCAGCAGTGGGGCGTAAGACAGAAAAACGCAGCAGGAGGCAGCAAGAACCTGATTAGAAAGACGAGGAGGGTTCGGTTCTCTGCACCCGTACCCTTTTCTCGTCTCTCTGGAGACTTCCCCACCCTTATGCACGATTTCTGCGCGGGTCAGCACCTCGGCTCTCGAGCCAAGTACCCAAACTCCGGAGTGAGACCCCACTCCATCACTTACCAACTGGGGGATCTTGAGCAAATCACCCAGACGCTTTGGGTTTCCATGCCCTCGTCTGTAAATAAGGGATAATCATAACCGTCAGGCTTTTCTGAGTATTAGTGAGACAATGCGTATCAAATGCTTAGAATAGTGCTTGGTATATATCGAAATCTCAAAAGATGTTGGCTCTTGTCATTATTAAATTCGGTTTTGGCCTGAATCGCCAGGGGCCATGAGGCACATGTGTGTTGGGCTCAATGTGGGAGCCTAAACTATTGGTGATTATGAATTATGGATTTATTTTTCTTGGTTTGCACATGACCAGACACGGTCTGTGGCAGCTGCCCTTAACATTTGCCAACTTAAAAAAGGGGAAACAGTAAATGTCAGCAGTAAAAAGCTCCGGGCCACTCTGCAGCCCTTTTGCTGAGAGTTTTGCATGGAGCATGTGTGCTGAAAGATGAAATGAGTAAATAAATGAGTTTATGCAATGAACCACAGGCTTATCTTCTCTACAACTCAGTACTTGGGGGAATCTTCTCTCGCTGTGTTTTAAGACAATAATCATTTAGAGTACTTTGGGCCAGTTCTATGGTTCCCCCTGAGTTAGTCGTAGTCAGGGACAATTTGACAATTTTTGTAAGATAATGATGCTTGTATACAAAAAGTCTTTGTGCTCTCCATAAAGTGATCCCCGTAAATCTATTTAGCGATGTCCTTCGAGGTTTTGAGAAGTGTTCACAACATTGTCTATGGCAGTGTCTCTGACCACCTTGACCTCACATAGTTCCAATTTGCTCACTGTCTCATGCGTAAAGGTAACAGACACACGGTACCTCCCTGTGCACCTAGGAGAGTTTTAAAATGTGATTCAAGGGGCACCTGGGTGGCTCAGTCGGTTGAACATCCAGCTTCGGCTCAGGTCATGATCTTGTGGTTTGTGAGTTCGAGCCCCGTGTCAGGCTCTGTGCTGACAGCTCAGAGCCTGGAGCCTGCTTCAGATTCTGTGTCTCCCTCTCTCTCTGCCTCACCCCCACTCTCTCTCTCTCTCAAAAATAAATAAAACATTTTTAAAAATGTGATTCAAAGCCAGTTTGCCACAAGGAAGCAAAATACATAGGAGGAATTTCATTCCGTTTTACTTCCAAGATCTTTGTGATGCCAAATATTTGAAGATGCCAGAATAAGTGAAGTGAATCTGGGCCATCGTGTAGCATTTATGTGATGGGATCTAGGTGTACGTTTTGTACAGGTTTCTACAAAATTGAAGATGTATGAGAAATGTTTGCAAAAAATACATGCGGTCTGCTAACCTTTGAGGTCTGTGCTATCCAGTACAGTAGCCACTAGCCTATGTGGTTACTGAGCATTTGGTATGTGGCTAGTCCAAACTGAGATGTGCTAGAAGTATAAAATACACACCCAGAGGTCAAAGGCTTAGTACAAAAAAAAAAAAAAAAAAAAAAAGAACGCAAAATACCTTCTTGATCACATTTTATATTGACTACATGTTGAGACAATGCTCTTTTGAATATATTGGGTTAAATCAAACATACTATTAAAAGTTAGCCTCACCTATTCCTTGCTTTACTTTCCAATATGGTTTCTAGAAAATTTGAATGACACACGTGCACATCTATTTCTATCGGACAGTGCTGTTCTAAGCTATTTTACTGAGTATTCCCGGGTTTCATGCCTATGTCAAAAAAAAGAAAAAAAATAACGTGTTTTGATCCTCTGAACTTAGGTTATTTATAGATTCGTCAACTCTGACATGCCCACGGTCCCCTGAAAGTTCTAAAAGAACACCAGCATTGCTACTCAGTAAGCTGAAAGGAAGGTTGTCAAGGGGGCCTCATAATAACACTGTCCCATATGCTAGGGCTTAAAGAAATCAGAGGAGAGCTGAAGGAAACATAGAAGGCAAACAACCAGGAAAGGAGATTTTCTTCCCTCTCTTCTATTATCTATTTATTGTTGGTCTGGGCACGTGAGTTTAGTTGCAGCCAAATGCTGATGGCCTAGCCTATTAATAATATGGGATACAGGTAAAGAAGACGGGAAGGCTGGATTTAAAAGCAGGAAGAGTTAGTATATAAGGAGCCTATAAAAATACCTGCAGGATGAGTTTACTGGCCTGGTTCTCTTCTGCTAAGAATGTGTACAGTTTCACCCCCGCTGGCACCTGGCCATTCAAATACTTGGGAGTGAGAATCTGCACAGTGTGTTAGAAAAGTTTTTCTAAAGGAAAGTAAATAGACTCAAGCCTTCCTACCGAGACAGTCTTAGTATCTTCAGTGTATTGTACCTGCCTTGTTGGCGAGAATAATGTTAATCAGTGTCTTCTGTTAACATCTTGTCTCTTTAAAGGCTCAAGGCACTAGTCAGGACAGGTACAAATATTCTTTTTTTTTGCAAATAGAGAAATTAAAGCACAAAGGGTCAACAATGTGTGTGTGTGTGTGTGTGTGTGTGTGTGTATCAGACAGGGAAAATTCTGCAGCCCAGTAATACCAGGATAAGAGCCTTTGTGGTTCTGCATTCAAACAGCTGCTTTGGGAGCTAGACCGTCTGAACTCAAAGGGTTGAAGCTCAGTCACTAAGCCCAGCTGGAAGCAGTTTGGTCATTGTTAATAGATATATAACCCGGGAGACCACTGCTGGGCAGATGAGAGTCACAGAGCCCAATTTCCTCTCATACTCCATAAGCTCTCAAAAGTAGAGTCTGTGTCTAATTACATTTTTAAAAATAAAAACGAGAGGAGCTCTTTATAAAAAAGTTCCAGCAGTACTAAAAAACACAAAGAAGAATGGAGCAAATGATCTCAAATCACACCATCCAGGTTAACAAAGTAGCTGTAACATTTGGTGCATGACATTCCAGACCCTTTCATAACCATCTACAAGATAGAAAGATGGATGGATGGATGGATGGATGGATGGGTGGATAGATGGATAGGAGGTTGGATGGGTGGATGGATGGATGGACGGAAGTATGGATCGATGGGTGGATGGATGGATGGATGATGGATAAGTGCACAAGTGGATGACTGACAGAGGGAGAAAGGAAACAAAAAGGGAAGGAAGGGAAGAAGGAAAGAAAAAGGGAGGAAGGAAAGGAGGAAGGGGCAAAGAAAGAAATGCAAATATTTGAGAATCAAATCATGTTGTATTTTCCATTTTTAATGACCTAAATGTACTCAAATTTAATGGAAGAAACACAAACTGAAGTGAGCTGAAGGAAGTACTAAATTTCAAATAAATCTTGCATAACCCTAAGAAATAAGAGCTCCTGAAAGAGCCCTGTAGCAGAAAATGAAAAGATCATAAAAACCATTAGGCGATTTGAGTCTGTGTTTCTTTATTGACTACAAGTTTAATTTTGGTACACACCGATTCCATGCTATGAACTAAGATGTCACTAGCACTCCGTTTGCTTATACTTTTTACCTTCTCACCTTCCCCGCATTCTGATTCTATAGATTATATCATTTTTTATAATATAAAGTTTTTTTGAAAAATACAGTCTGGGGCGCCTGGGTGGCGCAGTCGGTTAAGCGTCCGACTTCAGCCAGGTCACGATCTCCCGGTCCGTGAGTTCGAGCCCCGCGTCAGGCTCTGGGCTGATGGCTCAGAGCCTGGAGCCTGTTTCAGATTCTGTGTCTCCCTCTCTCTCTGCCCCTCCCCCGTTCATGCTCTGTCTCTCTCTGTCCCAAGAATAAATAAACGTTGAAAAAAAAATTAAAAAAAAAGAAAAATACAGTCTGTAGTACATTCTGTACTCTAACCACAATTCTCCTAATTCTTTAAATTTAAGTCTTTATTTAAGTGTATTTACCGTTTGGCAACAATTTCACCAAAGTTTACCCATTCCTGAGTTCTTTGGATCCCCATTTGATGATACCTTAAAGAAGAGTGTTCTTATGACTTTTTTTTTTAATTATTGTTTATTTACTTTTCAGAGAGATGGAGACAGAATGCGAGTGGGTGGGGCAGAGAGAGAGAGGGAGACACAGAATCCGAAGCAGGCTCCAGGCTCCGAGCTGTCAGCACAGAGCCCGACGCGGGGCTCGAACCCACGAGCTGTGAGATCATGACCCGAGCCGAAGTCGGATGCTCAACCCACTGAGCCACCCAGGCACCCCTGACTTTTTTTTTTTTTTTTTAGAGAGAGGGAAAGAGAGAGAGAGCATGCATGTGCACTCACATGAGTGGGGGAGGGGGAGAAAGAGAGAGGGAAGGCAGAATCTCAAGCAGGTTCCATGCCCAGTGAGGAGACCAATGGGGGGCTTGATCTCACGACCATGAGATCACGACCTGAGCCGAAATCAAGAGCTGGACCCTCAACCCATTAAGCCACGCAGGTGCCCCATGACCAAATTTCAAATATGGTGCCACTGGGTTAAATAGGTGATGGAAATTAAGGAGTGCATTTGTCTGATGACACAAGGTGATGTACAGAACTGCCGAATCACTATATTGTACACCTGAAACTAATGTAATGCTGTAAGAGTATATTAACTGAGATTAAAATAAAAACTACCTACTTACCTATCTACCTACCTACCTACCTACCTACCCACCTAGGGTGCCACTGGATTAAGAGGTAGAGAAAGTGGAAAGGCATTGGTAAAACTGTTGTCTGGATAATCTGAAAGGCAGACCAAGTACTTACCAGTCTTGGGGCTCTAAGGGAAATTGTTGAAGCGTTTGTGATCATTGGCTTTTACTTGTAATATGTACGTTTTCAGCAACAGTTGAACTCTGGGATTCAGCAGCCAGGATTAGAAGCATTTCCTTTTACACTGACAGGGAAATCTTTGATCTCACCACTCTCACGCTGACTGTAGCCCAAAGTGTCTCAAATTCAATTATTTAGCCCAGTGCCTCGCATGCTAGTAACGATTTGAATATAGATGCCTAATTAATTGTAACTGATTGGCACAATATCCACCATATTACAGAGCGTTCTTGCAACAGAATATTATGTATCTGTTTAAAATGGGATCTACAGGGGCGCCTGGGTGGCTCAGTTGGTTAAGCGTCCGACTTCAGCTCAGGTCATGGTCTCACAGTCTGTGAGTTCGAGCCCCGTGTCAGGCGCTGTGCTGACAGCTTGGAGCCTGGAGCCTGCTTTGGATTCTGTGTCTCCCTCTCTCTCTGCCCCTGCCCCTTTCACAGTCTGTCTGTCTCTCAAAAATAAATAAACATTTTAAAAATTAAAAAAAAAATAAAATGGGATCTATAAGGAACTTTTTTTTTTAACAAAGAACTTTTAACGACATTGGAGAGTATTTGTGAAATATTTACGAGTGAAAAAGCAGACCTAAAAACTTTCCTTTTTAAAAATTTTTTTTAGTATTTATTTATTTTTGAAGGAGAGAGAGAGAGAGAGAGAGAGAGAGAGAGAGAGAGAGACAGAGCATGAGCAAAGGAAAGGCAGAGAGAGAGGGAGACACAGAATCCGAAGCAGGCTCCAGGCTCTGAGCTGTCAGCACAGGGCCCAGTGTGGGGCTCGAACTCATGAACTGCAAGATCACGACCTGAGCCGAAGTCGGACGCTTAACCGACTGAGCAAGCCAGGTGCTCCGGACCTAGAAACTTTCTTAATGTGAAAGTATGAAAACAGGGATCCAAGAATGTTAAATATAAGCAAAATATGCTGTGTGTGTGTATGTATGTTTGTGTGTAATCTTGAAGCGCAAATAAGGGAACGCTATTCATCTTACTTTCCAACAGGGTTTGTGAGAAAGTATAATCAGGAAAGTGAGGAAGAAACAGGGCTTGGGAAGGAACCAGTGGAGTAACTGTAGTCAGCTGCAGAACATTTTAAGGAAAGGAAAATGTTGAATTGGATTTTTCTAAGATGCGAGGGTGTACATTTGGAAGGAAGGCAGGCGGGCAAGCCAGGGGCTGGGGCTCAGAAGGAAACCATGCAAAGCTTCTCATCCAGGGGACGGCAAACTCCTTATGGTGTATTTCTGGCACCCCAAGACCTTGGTTCATGCTCTGAACCCATCGCTTTCTGCCATATGCAATTAATCGCTTTAGCCTTTATGTTCTTACCTGTGAAACGGGGCCAAAACTTTGAGTTCACAACCAAATAACTTCTGGTTATTTGGGACTCACCAATTAGACGGCATGTGTAAAATCACGTACTTGGTAGGAGCCAGACGTCCATATCCCAGTAGTGTTACCATTGTTATTATTTGCTGGTTGTAGCAAAGGCCACGAGAAAGGCAAGTTTAGGCCATTTTGTACGTCCTGTCATTCCCTCCGTACGTGCAGGCTGCTAACGCTCTTTGACCTGTGACAAGGTTGCCCTTATTCGCCACCGTTCTTTGGCAAGATGCGACCCTTTCCTTGCATCTTCCTTGGGATTTATTTTTAATTTTTAAAAAGGTTTACTTATTTTTAAGACAGAGAGACACAGAGCATGAATGGTGGAGGGGCAGAGAGGGAGGGAGACACAGAATCGGAAGCAGGCTCCGGGCTCTGAGCTGTTGGCACAGAGCCCGACGCGGGGCTTGAACTCACAGACCGACCGTGAAATCATGACCTGAGCCCAAGTTGGATGCTTAAGCGACTGAGCCACCCAGGCACCCCACTGTAACTGAATTCTATACATTCTCTGCCCTCCACCTTCAGCAGGTTAGATCTAAAAGTAACTCTGTGCTACCCACAACTCTAGCCCCTCTTAAGTTTATCCGAATGTGCATATGTATATGTTTGTACATAGAGAATACGCTTACTGATTTTATCATAAATTCAGTTCCAAATGGAAACCTTGAGGCCCTAGAATAAATTCATCTCCTATCTCAAAATAGTGCTCCAAACGCAGCCATTGAAAGCATAATTTTTGGCGAATTATTACATGCCAAAAAGCCGCTGTATTTTCTTTTTTTTAATTAAAAAAATTTTTTTAATGTTTTCTTTATTTATGAGAGAGAGACAGAGTATGAGCAGGGGAGGGGCAGAGAGAGAGGGAGACACAAAATCCAAAGCAGGCTCCAGGATCTGAGCGGTCAGCACAGTGCCCGATGCGGGGCTCAAACTCGTGAACCACAAGATCCTCACCTGAGCTGAAGTCGGACGCTTAACTGACTGAGCCACCCGGGCGCCCCCACCGTATTTTCTAAATAACACAAATGAGCATTATGGTTTCTTGAACAACTTAAAATAAGCTTCAGAATGATCACTAGACAAATGGGTTCCACTTGCTGAAGAGAAAATGACTATTCTCCACATTGAAAAAAAAATCTCCCACGATGATTAAGAGATATTTGTCTCCAGCAAAAAAAGAAATGTCTTGGCATATAGGTAGGAGGGGAAAAGAAGGTTCCCAAAGCCCATCTCGGCTAGGGCAGACTCTCGGAGCCAGTGAGCTCTGTGTGGCATGTGTGAAGTTCATGTGAAATGGGCAGCTGTTCCTGTGTGAAATACAAGAGTTTGTCTAACCTGTTCCCGGGGGCTTCTGTCATCATAAGAGAATCGAGTGCACTTTGGACTTTGTTCCAGGCTTCCCTGGATTAATAGGACTGGAGATAAAGGTGTGGAGAAGAGAATATTAAGAGCCTGAAGAAGACCCAACACTTCTGATTTGCTGATTTCTGAGAGATGCTGAGGTCCTGCACGACAGGATAGTTTCTGTTTGCCAAATGCAATGTTAATTTGAAAATTTTATTTCTCAGTATTTGGGCTCTCATTCTTTCTTTCTATTTATTAAAAATTTTTTTTCAATGTTTATTTATTTTTGACAGAGAGACAGAGAGAGAGACAGAGAGAATCAGTGGGTGAGGGGCAGAGAGAGAGACACACACACACAGAATCCGAAGCAGGCTCCAGGCTCCGGGCTGTCAGCACAGAGCCCGACGCAGGGCTCGAACTCACGGACCGTGAGATCATGACCTGAGCCGAAGTCAGACGCTCAACCGACTGAGCCACCCAGGCGCCCCTCATTCTTTTTTTAAAGTTGAGTTATTTATTTTGCGTGAGAGAGAGAAGAGAGGGAGGGAGGGAGGGAGGAGTGGGGGAGGGGCAGAGAGAGAAGACAGAGAATCCCAAGCAGGCTCCGCGCTGTCAGTGCAGAGCCCGGCATGGGTCTCGATCCCATGAACGGTGAGATCATGACCTGAGCCAATATCAAGAATCAGAAGCTTAACCGACTGAGCCACCCAGGGGCCCCTGGGCTCTCCTTCTGTTGATGTTCCCCAAAACGGATAGGCATTTCAGCACCTGTGATCTCTTTGGAGAAATTCACATAACAGGTCTTGTTGATAGAGATCCAGTCTCCGTTCTCTGTCTTTTATGTGCTTCTTGCGCGTGGTATTTTCCAGTGGATTTCCGGGTTCCCAATAAACAGGTGCTGAGCCAAATGGTGCAATATATTTGAGAGGGGTCTCATTCGCAGGCCTCGAGCACTGAGGCTGACCCCAGACATACACACAAGGGACGTTAACAATGAGCTTGGCTTCTGCCTGCTGGGAAGCAGACTAAGACCAGACGATCTTCCCCCCCCCACCCACCTCAGTTTCTCCAGATGGCTGAGGTTTGGAAAGGATTATCAGTGTGGAGTTGGGCTAAAACAGTTTCATGTTTGACTAGACTCTGGTTCCAAAGTTCAGACTTACAGAAGTTTCTGAAACAGAGAAACTGTATTTGCCGACAGCCTAAATTGTACGAGACTTTTCTCCACTTTCTTTGAGAGACGAGCCCAAGAGAACAAAAAGATGAATGAGAACCACCACACACGCACGCACGCAAACACACACACACACACACACACACAATGAGAGAAAGGGGTATAAATCAAAATATCGTGAAGATCCTTCTTAAGTTTTTATTTTTTGCCTTTTTTTTTTTTAATTATGAGATAGTCCCCAAAAGGGAACAAGTTTTACAAGTCGCTTTCAAGGTATCTAAACAGCTGCCTTCTAAACTGTACTAGCAGACATTAGCATGACCAGGGGTGTCTCGGTGGCTCAGTCTAAGGTTAAGCGGCCAACTTCAGCTCGGGTCATGATCTCACGGTTCGTGAGTTCAAGCCCCGCGTTGGGCTCTGTGCTGGCAGGTCAGATCCTGGAGCCTGCTTCAGATTCTGTGTCTCCGTCTCTCTCTCTGCCCCTCCCCTGCTTGTGCTCTCTCTCTCTCTCAAAAATAAACACTAAAAAATATTTAAAAAATGAAATTAGCATGCAAAACAGATTAAAAATTTCCGTACTGTTAAGCACTAACCGCCACGTTACACATTTTGGAAGTCAGGAAAACACCTTCTAAATTATAAAGACATGAGCTGAAGTGATCGCTTTTCCCACTGATAATTAAATCCCAACATAGCTTGAGATCACATCTTTTATTCACGAGCAAGGCTTTAGAAAACCACATTTTAGCCACGTAAGACAGATCTATTATAGTACTAAAAGTGAATGCCGCCCAGTAGTAATAAACATTTCTTACAGATCGGAGGCAGACAGGACAGAGGCTGCATATCACAGCAAACCAAGAGCGTGTGGATGCTGGTTATGGGGCATGGCATGAACATACCCCATCTATCAGCAGACTATTTCTTCCACAGATGCCAGGGAACTGGTGATACTGGGAGTCATCATTTCTTGAGAAAGACACCCTTCCTTTGGAGAGCTAGCCCATTGGGAGATGCTGGACCCTCCTGCTTTTTTTTTTTTTTTTTTTTTTAAAGTTAATTTATTTATTTTGAGAGAGGACAGAGAGAAAGAAAGAGAGAGAGAGAGAGAGAGAAAATGCAAGTGGGGGAGGGGAAGAGAGCGAGGGAGAGAGAGAGAACCCCAATCAGGCTCCATGCTGCCAGCGCAGAGCCTGATGCGGGGCTCTAACTCATGAACCATGAGATCATGACCCGCGCCAGTATCAAGAGTTGGACACTTAACCGACTGAGCCACCCAGGTGTCCCTGGACCCTCCTGCTTTTATGAGTAGCTCCATTTCACCAGTTTCTTTATGTTTGTTTGTTTCATTGATTGTTTGTTTGTTTTTGAGAAAGAGAGTGCGTGAGTGGGGAGAGGGAGAGAGAGAGAATCTTAAGCAGGTTCCATGCTTAGTTCAAAGTCCGACTCAAGGTTTCATCCCACCATCCTGGGATCATGATCTGAGCCGAAATCAAGAGGCAGACCCTCAACTGACTGAGCCACTCAGGTGTCCCTCGCCAGTTTCAATTTGAAACTGCTGGTTGCAACATAGTCAAATTCCTTAGCCGAATGGTATTAAAGCTGCCCATAAAACTGTCTTCCATTAACGTCCATGTAAAAAAATCTGATGAAACAAGGCACAAATGTACTATATATATGCGTGAACCATACTTTGCACTCGGGAACAGTAGTTATTGAAATAGGCAAGAGAGAGTAACATCCAAACGCCTACAGTACTGCCTACCAGGACAGAGGAGACAAATTTCTGAACGATATTCTTTGGCATGTAGTAGGAGATAGAACACTAGAGTTGTTATCAGTGATTCCAGAAATGGATGTAGCCATCCAAAATGCTTTCACAGGTTAAAAATAAGAAAAATGAGGGGCACTGGGGTGGCCCAGTCGATTGAGCATCCGACTTCGGCTCAGGTCATGATCTCGCGGTTGATGAGTTCGAGCCCCGCGTGGGGCTCTGTGCTGACAGCTCAGAGCCTGGAGCCTGTTTCGGATTCTGTGTCTCCCACTCTGTCTCTGTCCCTCCCCTGCTCATGCTCTGTCTCTCTCTGTCTTAAAAATAAATATAAACATTAAGCAAAAAAAAAAAAAAAATGACATGCTAGCAGAGACATGGAGGTGGTGATGGTGGAGGACAAATATTTAGTTTTGGGAGGACTTCTTAGGTATCAGGTCTTTATCATGTATTATAATGCAGCTCCTCACTGGATATGACCACAGGAGGTCAAATTAGCACCTCTATCAACACTGAAAAAGACCTTCATGTAGCCTCATTAGCGTTTCAATTGTCCTGGCAGTGAGAATTAATTAGAGTAAGTCAGTATGTCAAATACATATACATATATGCATATGTATGCAATATTTTTAAGTGTACTGATATTTCTCATTTCTTCCAGTAGAGGTCAGAAAATAGCAATACAGGAATATGAAAATCTATGAACCAAAGAATACTTAGCACGATTTTCTCTAGATAGGATCATGGAAGGGTTTTTAAGTTGTTTTCCTTTACCCGCCTTTTCTAATTATATTTGTACTTTTGTGATAATTAAAACGCAATGGCATTTATTTGAAATTTCATAAGGAGCACTGTCGGCATATGGATTTACCCTGTATCAAGTCAGGGATACTGATTAATTATTTGTATTTTTTTCTTAGCTGCACATAGATTATTTGAAATCATCTAAGAGGGGCGCCTGGGTGGCGCAGTCGGTTAAGCGTCCGACTTCAGCCAGGTCACGATCTCACGGTCCGTGAGTTCGAGCCCCGCGTCGGGCTCTGGGCTGATGGTTCAGAGCCTGGAGCCTGTTTCCGATTCTGTGTCTCCCTCTCTCTCTGCCCCTCCCCGTTCATGCTCTGTCTCTCTCTGTCCCAAAAATAAATAAACGTTGAAAAAAAAAAATTTGAAATCGTCTAAGAAAGCAGCACGTCTGGCCATAGCCCTGAAAAATTATTTCACTGTAGCATCGTTTCCTTTGTCTGGAAAAACCTAAAAGAGATCCTAGTGTTCTGGGAAGTCAAAGAAATCAGTCAGCATGACCTGCATTTAAAAGCAAGGAACCCGGGGCGCCTGGGCGGCTCAGTCAGTTGAGCATCTGACTTTGGCTCGGGTCATGATCTCACAGTCCGTGAGTTCGAGCCCCGCATCGGGCTCTGTGCTCACAGCTCAGAGCCTGGAGCCTGCTTCGGATTCTGTGTTTCCCTCTCTCTCTGCCCCTCCCCTGCTCATGCTCTCTCTCTGTCTCAAAAATAAAAAAACATTAAAAAAAAATAAAAATAAAAATAAAAGCAAGGAACCCAGTGAAAGATCTTCGCTAAGCTTGTGGATTGATGCTCAACAAATCGCACTATCACCATGCTACATTTTCATTTCTAATTCCTGTGTCCCTTCTTCCGCTGGACACAGATGGAAAGCAAGGCAAAAAGGCTTATAAGACAAAATCTGAAGGTCAACCAAACATTTATGTAAAAATTAAGGAAATCTTTTACTCGCATGTAGATGTTTATTTCCTCTTTTATTAAATGACTCATAACGTACAGTCTGTTATTTGTCCTTCTTGATATTATCACTCACAAAGAATATCAGGGTGTCAACATTGTGAATATAAATCAAAACTGCCTACCGCTAGTTTCTTCTGTCTTCTAAAGGGAGGATTTCTACCACGGAGGAGTATGTCTCTGTATTCTCACTTCCACCTACAAAGGCAAGTATGGAAGAGAGGAAAAACTGAAGTTCAAAACCTCTAACAGTTCTTCTGTGGGACTCCAGGATGGGGCCCAGAACAGGTGACTCTGTTGGTCAGAGAACAACAGTGACTTTTTGGACGAAGACAACGATGCCGGGAAAACAAGGATCAGGGAGATATGAGAGGAGTCTGGAGACATCACCATGGTGGGTGACTTGGATGCACAGAGAAGTGTGGCCGGTAAGAAATCCTCAGGGGCTCACTGGTCTAATAGCTTATTAGAGTAAGAATGTCCAATATTCGATTCTTAGCTGTTTGTTTCTGCAATTAAACCTCCCAGCCCCAGAGCTCAAAACTTCAGTCAAGCGTGTCGCACACAAATGCTTGGGGTGGTCTGAAGAAAATCAAGATGAGGAGGTGAATTTGAACACAGGCTGGCATAAAGCGAAGGGAGGAGAAAGAGTCACAGGCCATAAGACGTGAATGAGCAAAGGCATCATGGAAGCAAGAACCATGAGCCACAAATGATCATGGGAATGGGAGACCCAGTCAACTCACAGAAATTTTGGGGAGATCAATGGAGGCTCCCCACAATAGATGGAATTTGGGACTTGAGCCACTTTTATGTAAATCTCCAAAGAAGAGTAACCTTTAATGATATGTAGAATACAATGACAAATTTCAAAATATTACGTTAGGCATACTACAAATACTCTTTACAACATGAAGTCTAGGGCAGCCTTTATAAAACTGTACTCAGGTTTTTGTATCACATGAAAGAACCCAGATATTTAAATAGAGGCACTTAATAAATCGACTGCATTTTTTTCTCTCTTGGTTTTGTGAAACTTTTTGCCAAATGGGCAATGCTGCTTTGTCAACAACCTTCCCAAATAGGTTAGAATTCTCATCTTAATTCGACTTTGGTGGCAGCGAAAACATTTTCACAGTGGTTAAAATACACTTATAAAATACACATACATCATTGAGGACTACAGTAGATTCTCTGAGTGAAGGATCTGGAATTCATATATGGAAAGACCCATAGAGAAGTCTTCAAACCTTTCAAAGGCTGGCCCAGGCCTACCTTTACATGGTGGATGAGACGTTCCACTTCATTCACTTTGTAGGTCTCCAATCCCAGCTCCTTGGCTAATCTTAAGATTCGATTCTGAGTTGGCCCAACATAAGATCCTCCGAGGTCCACATATTTAACCTC
The DNA here is from genome assembly GCF_018350175.1 of Felis catus. NCBI lineage: Eukaryota > Metazoa > Chordata > Mammalia > Carnivora > Felidae > Felis > Felis catus. The sequence continues at coordinate 38,553,995 of NC_058386.1, forward strand.
TTGGTTCTGTTTTCCCAGGGAAAAAAAAAACAGAAATAAATATTGGCGGAAATGTTCTTCCTAGATTAAAAAAAAAGAGAGCTCTGAAATCAACAAATGGGTATTTCACAGACCTTGAGGTGTATCCGTGGAAAATGAGATTCTATTTTCAACTGTACTTCATTCATGTGACTTACCTGTCCTTAAACCATTCTGCAATTTAAATTTTTTTTCTTAACGTTTATTTATTTTTGGGACGGAGAGAGACAGAGCATGAACGGGGGAGGGACAGAGAGAGAGGGAGACAGAGAATCGGAAACAGGCTCCAGGCTCTGGGCTGGCAGCATGGAGCCCGACATGGGGCTCAAACTCATGAGCCGTGAGATTATGACCTGAGTCGAAGTCGGACGCTTAACCAACTGGGCCACCCAGTTGCCCCTGGATTGAATTTTAAATAGGCAGGAAACTTCTGAATGCCATCACTCACAATATATACCACCTCATGGTTTGTTTCCTAGTGCCTTGAATTTGTAAGCTATGAATCGTTGATGCATTTCTCTTTACTTGGTACTCCAGGCTAATTTTGAGCCACTTAATGCTAGAGAAAAACGAAGAAAGGAAATGATCACTTCTGTGGTTAATCCAGACATTTGAAAGATAGCATCAGGGAATATTTTGGCCATAATGTGAACCTTTGAAATTGCTCTCCTATGTTCATAAACAAGTTTTCCATATGGTTACAAATCAGCTTGGTTTCCAATGACGAAGGACCAATCTCTGAAGAAGAAGTAACCACAAAAGCTCCCTATGTCTGAACATGTCCAGGCATAACCAGATACCTATCAGCCGGGGACACCATAGAAGGTGTTTCTTGTTTTCTTTTGTTGTCTAGCTCCCTCTGTCCCCGAAGATAACATAAGTTTCACAAAGGCGGGAATCTTTAGTTTATTTACTGATGTATTCCAAACACCTCCTTATTGGTGCAATAATTTATGGGGCATCGTGAGGTAAGAAAAGAGACAGAAGCACATGTGGAAAAGGTAGCAAATTGAGAGGCTGGGGAGAATGTTTCTTTTAGTAAGAGTCAAATGAAATTCAAGACTTCTAGAAAGGAAAAAAAAAAAGACACAGTAACTCCGTTTCTGTCCTACATTTCTCCATCCCATCCTTAATGTCTTACTTACCCTGATGGTGTAAGTCCTGCCTCCTACTCGCTCCCGGGCTTCCAGAACAACCACATTCAGGCCAGAGTCATGCAGAAGCTTGGCTGCCGCCATACCTGGGAGGAAATACAATCACCATCAAAGACCTCACAGGGATTCCGGGTAAGCGCCTCATGTTAACGTCGATGAGAAAAGCCCACGACGGCTCACACACATGGCCTACCGTTACGTGCACCTTACAGGTGGCTGGGGTTTCTCAACAGAGGCCCAGATTCCAAGAATGGGAAACCAACTGGTCTTTTCTAGCAAGAACAAAAGGGATTTCGTTTTTGGTAAACGTCTCAAATCTTAAAAACATCCTCGGTCACTGTATCAAAATGTCTGACAGTACAAACGGAAACACAAGGCCACACTTAAATGCACAAGCCCCAGTCAACACCAGACCAAATGTAGCCATTGACTTACTTCTTTTTTTTTCTTTTAATTTTAATTTTAGAAAGACAGAGACAGACAGACAGACAGCAAGTGGCGGAGAGGGGCAGAGGAAGAGAGAGAGAATCCGAAGCAGCCCCTCTGAGGGGCTCGATCCCATGACCCCGGGATCATGACCTGAGCCAAAATCAAGAGTCGGACACACAACCGGCTGAGCCACCCAGGCCTCCGTAGGTGTAGTTTTTGACCTCGGAGACCTTAAAATCGTGCATCTTTAAAACCACCTTACATAGCTCAGTAAGATCTTTCACAGACAGGAGAGCTCTGGAGCCCTTACCATGATGACTGAATTTCCTCAGTTCTAATTACCTTAATCGTTTGCTTTGTGAGAACAAACAAAATCGAGGAAATGCCAAGACGCTGTGCATTACAGAGAAATGAAACTGGCTTCTATCTTGTCTTTCAAAAATAATAGTTCTGGGATTTTTAGACCCCACTGGGTGCAAAGTAAAAGAGAGAGAGAGAGAGAGAGAGAGAGATGCCTATAAAAAGAGCTAATACTCATATCATACTCCCTACCATTTGAGACCCTGTTCTAAGTGTTTTTATATATTAATTCAGTGAATTCTCACAAAAACCCATTGAGAAAAGGCACTGTTGATCTTTCCATTTTATGGCCGAGGACACTGAAACACACAAGGTCTCACGTCGAGCCAGCAAAGCCAAGCCAGGCAGTTTCACTCCCGGGTCAGGATTCATAACCACACGCACTGTTTTCCACGGAGCCTCCCGGCCATCGTCTCCAGAGATGGCATCTTTCCATTTCTGCGCCGGGGGGAAATTACATTTCAAAAGATATTTTTTACTTTATTTGGATCAACACATTTTTAAAACACACTTGTATCTTGTGGTCCGATAAGAATCCATAAAACATAAAATATGAGCCCACCCGTTAAAGCCATAAAGAAAAGTCGGGGCTCTGTTCATTGTCTATCAGCTACCCTAAAAGAGGAAACCCATTTTTTTTTTAGAAAAAAAGGCTGATCTGATCTGACATTTCATTATTGGAGTTAATCTGTCTTCCATGCCCTGTCCTTGGAGGCAGGAGGCTTTCAGCTGGTGGCAGAGTTAGGGTCCCAAAGTCCCCAACCACCCACGCAGTGCATACGGGATTGCACACCCTCATTTAGAAATACAAGGCTTGGATTTTTAACCCCAGTGCTAATTCGACCTCCATGAGGAAAAAAAAGGAGAAAACATTTCTATTTAGATAGAACGCAATTTCAAAATTGCAGACGATTCAATGCCATTTCTCTTATCAAGCATCAGTTCAGCAAATGAAATATGAAATAACACGCAGCCATAGTAACCGCTGTTATCAGGGAATTCAGACAGACCCGCTGAGCACGCCCGGGCTTAAACAAAAGGGTTCAGAATGAAATACAACATCGCTCACACATGCTAGCATTTTCTGTTCCACAAAAGGCACTGTCTTTTGGTCTGTGCAGTTACCCAACAGTATCTGATGCTAAACACGAACAGTTATTAAAACAAGCCAGGGTCTTATCAAACCATTCAATAGACAGTTCTCTGTGCTTGTGTGCCTTAAAAAGTCATACCCAGAAACTTACAAACATATCTGTAAACAGGGCAATAGGAGGGTATGTGGTTGGAAATGCCTCACAATTTGCTTAATATTCACCGTGGGGGGAGTGCGGGGGTGTTCAATTGCTTGTCGGACATCAAGTGGCAAAAATGGATTTGGAAAATAATTGGTCCGATTATGGGTGGCTTAAAGAAGTCACTGTGGTTTAGGAAAAGGGAATTTCAGAAGACTTAAGAAACGGAGGATTTGGGAGTCTGGTCAGGAGGCGATTAAGACTAGGAAGTAGCTCTCCAGGGGGCGCCTGGGTGGCTCTCAGTCGGTTAAGCATCCCACTTTGGCTCAGGTCATGATCTCATGGTCTGTGAGTTCAAGCCCTGCGTCAGGCTCTGTGCTGACAGCTCGGAGCCTGGAACCTGCTTCGGATTCTGTGTCTCTCTCCGCCACTCCCCAGCTCACGCTCTGTCTTTCTCTCAATAAATAAATAAACGCTGAAAAAATTAAAAGTACAAAGCAATTATAAGCTCGCTCTTAAATGGGTTACAAAAGTTAAATATCCATGTATAAGAAAAACTGGCACTTTAAGATTCTTATATTTAGATGGAGAGCGGAATGCTTTAAGATATTTCATGTGACTCACTGTAATGGAGTTACTGTATTTTTCATTATTCCTCTTTGGTTCAAGGATAGTAGTTAAGAGTTCAGGTTTGGGGCTGAACTCTGACGCTGCTGTTTACTGATTGTGTAATCAACGGCAAGTCAGTGAATGTCTTTAAACCTCCATTTTTTTCTTAAAAAAAATTTTTTTTCAGCGCTGTGAAGATCAGATGAGCTTTGCTTATAAAGTGCCTCACACGGAATAAAACAAATGCTGTGTTTTATGACAGTGCCTGTTATTTTCTGTTGAAAAAGAAACTGCTGTAGTTTTTTAACGTGTCAGGAAATGATTGCTTAAGTGTTTAAACAGCGCCCATGCCACTGTCTGGTGTCTTAGGGCAAATATATTTCTGCTACTTTCTGATTTGGGCTTTTTTTTTTTTCTTTTTTGCCCCTAGTATTGCATTTTAAAATCCCCAGACCTCCCAGAGAATGCACCATCCCTCATATTTTTGTTCTATGGCAAAATGCGCTTCAAGTTCCCCCAAATCGGCAGAGACATGAACTCTTGAGAAAGAGTCCTGTCGTAGGCTGCACAGCTCTGTAGAGTTCATTGCTTGGCTTATTAATTCTTCCATCGGCTAAACTATCAGTCCTTTCCCCAGTCATCAGGGAGGAGTCCCTGGGAGTACTTCTTTTTTTTTTTTTTTAATTTTTTTTAATGTTTATTTTTGAGAGACAGAGAAAGAGAGAGCATGAGCCAGGGAGGGGCAGAGAGAGAGGGAGACACAAAATCCGAAGCAGGCTCCAGGCTCCGAGCTGTCAGCACAGAGCCCGACGCAGGGCTTGAACCCACAGACTGTGAGATCATGACCCAAGCCGAAGTCCGACGCTTAACCGGCTGAGCCACCCAGGCAGGCACCCCTGCTTTGTGCTTTTATTTATTTTTTTTTTAATTTTTTTTCAACGTTTTTTTTATTTATTTTTGGGACAGAGAGAGACAGAGCATGAATGGGGGAGGGGCAGAGAGAGAGGGAGACACAGAATTGGAAACAGGCTCCAGGCTCTGAGCCATCAGCCCAGAGCCTGACGCGGGGCTCGAACTCCCGGACCACGAGATCGTGACCTGGCTGAAGTCGGACGCTTAACTGACTGCGCCACCCAGGCGCCCCTGCTTTGTGCTTTTAAAAAGTTAATTAAACCAGAACTTAATGCGCAGTATCAATTAATATTTCACAAACGGATTATCGCTGGCATATTCAGCAGCAGCTCCTCTGTGCCTTGCACAGGCTCCTGATAAGATCATCTCATTTGTAGACTCCAGATGGTGCAGAGTCCACGGTGTTTGGGCTCAAAGAGGCTTCCTTGGATGAACGACGAATAGCACAGCACAATGATGGACGGATGCCTAATTCCATGAAATTATAAAAACACTGTGTCTTTCTTCTCAGGTAGTTTACTTGTAAAAGGTTTCACCAAAGTGATGACTGCCTCGACCATTTGCATACTTCGGTTTGGATTAGGCGTGCAAATGATTTTAAATATCTAAATATCAGTGGTGTGCAGCATTATTAGCATTCAATGCTTCCAGGTTTTTTATGTGTCACGGAAAAACAACCCAGAAGTTGGATGATGTGAGGAGATGGTAAGATACGCAGTGCTGGTAACAGAAGGGGTGCTTCAAGGCGTTTTAGGAGCAGAGAAGGGGTTAGGATGCAGAGGGAAGAGAAAAATCACAATCACCTCTTGCCCCATGCTTTGCTTTGTCAATCTGGCTCACGTCCTTCGTATCAAAACCTGACACTTCACAAAACTTTTTCAGAGTTTTAAAACAATGTTAATTGGGGCGCCTGGGTGGCTTAGTTGGTTAAGCATCTGACTCTTGATTTCAGCTCAGGTCATGATCTCACGGTTCGTGAGTTCGAGCCCCCCATCAGGCTCTGTGCTGACAGTGCAGAGCCTGCTTGGGATTCTCTCTCTCCCTCTCTCTCTGCCCTCCCCCCTGCTCGTGTGCATGCTCTCTCTCTCGCTTTCAAAATAAATAAGACATAAACATTTAAAAAATGTTTATTAATAAAATGCAAAGTTAATTGTTTTGAAAACATTATGAAACATCAATACTTCAATACCACGGGAGGACTTTTTCTCAGTTTAAAGGCACTCCCCCACCAAAAAAAGTATCACGCTAACCAAAATTGACAAAAAAATTCACTGTACCTCAAAGCATCTCTAACCTTATAACCTTGGTAAAAGATACAAGCATTTCCCCAGGAGGGATGAAAGGCAAAAATATGAAAATAGCCTTCAATACCTCTGTCACTTCCAACAAAGAAAAGGCTTTATGAGAAAATTCTGGAAACAACCAAGTGACCTTCGGATCAAAGAAGTGAGATTCTTTAATGTCTCTAAAGAGAATGCCTTTTAGCTATTTACGCAAATACACACACACACACACACACACACACACACACACACACAAAAGGTCTGGGTTAAGGAGAAAAATATCCCCTTTGTGAAATAAATTCATTAAAGGAAAATGGTATTTGTAGGTGGAATTCAGTTGTTAATTGCTGAACTTTTCAACACAGAGACGCAGGTAAAGATACCACAAAACAGCCAACATTTTGAGCACTGAGTGTATGCCAGCTTCTACTCTAAGTGTTTTACATGTAAGAATTTGTTTATCCTCTCAACTCTATGAAGTGGGTAGATGTAGAAAGTGAAGCACAGAGAGGCCCAGTAACATGCCCGAGGTCTCACAGCTACCAAGGGACTGAGTCAACATTCAAACGCAGGCGCTCTGACTTCAGATAACAAACATGCCCAGCAGCCTTCCTCATACTAAACCGTGAAACACTGAAAGCCTTCCATTAAACATCACAGGCCACTGCCAGCACATTCCATGCCTTTGTGTAAATTACAAGAAGAGGCACGCGCCTGGCAGGTAAATTTCAAAATGGCGTCCCTCCTTTCGGGTGAAATGCAGCACCCACTGGTCCAAGTGGCTTGGGCCGGCAAAATGGGGGCTGGATCGCATCCCCTCTTTGACTGCATCAGCCGGGCGAGCTTGTGCAGGGCACTGCCTGAAGAGACTGCGCTGTGGCCTTGAAACTCAGAAAACTTATTTCCTGAATGATAAGAATTTAATTATCTGTTCTTTGTCTCCCCCGTGCCAGTACACGGTTGGCCCTTACGTGATTGTTGAATGGATTCATTTACTACCCTTCCGCAAAGATGACATTTAATTACTTAGGCAATAAATAAATAAATAAATAAATAAATAAACAAACAAACAAATAAATGGCGGCGATGGCATCTGTGTAAACAGGGTGTATTTAATATGGTATAAGACACCAAAATATTTGCACACGCTGAAACTGATTTGCTCTGGTGACACTGGAAATGGTAAAGGACACCTTGGACTTTTTCAAAGGGAAGGAGCTGGAAAGAAAGCCAGCCAACTGATAATATTAACCACCTTACATTTGTACAGCATTGCAGATTTCTGTATTCACGCCCATCCAGTCCTTAACAATGACCTGTGAGGCCGGCATTATTGTTCCTATTTTTTGCTCAGCCTCATACAACCAGCTACGGCAGAGGTAGATCTAAAATCCAGTTCTGTTTCTCGGCCCGAGGTATTTCTCACCAGTCCCACTACTTCCTATAACATACAGGGCCTATGTTTAAAAAATTCTGTTTTGTTTTTTTTTTTAACATGGCGTATGTTTAAAAATTTCTCTAGGGATGCCAAATTTTAAAATTAGAATCTATCTTTATTAGTTTTCTTGGAAAGGCTACATGGATAAAAATCACCTGCAGCTTGCCATGCCCAAAGCCCTGAGACCCTATCATTACAGGACGATCTGAAAGCTTCTAGATCAATGCAGTGCCCTCAAGGTCACCTCCACTGAACTGTTCCTTAAGAAGTGCTTTGGCCAAATAGCTCCTTCTCCGTAAGTACAGACCGACTCGTCTTTCCTGACAATGCACCACTCGCCACTTTTTGGAAAAGAGAGACCAAGCTACCGAAAGTCACTAAGACGCAAAGTCTAGATTTAAGCTATTCACGTCTTGCTTGCAAATGCGAAACAGATTCCAAGCTTTCTTGGAAGCCCTTTGCTCTGTTTTCCCTAAGACCGTCAAAACATATCAGAAAAACAAATGGCAATAGTTTATAAAATAAAAGAGACCTTTACCGAAGCCTCGGACCATAGGATGATTTATGCTCTTGAAAAGGATAAAAGACACCAAGCATTCCTGAGTTGCCATAGAAACCTTTCTCCAGATGATACTAGAATAAGATTGCTTCCAGGGCTTTTGAGAATATGTCTAAAGCCATAAAAATGGTTTCTTCATCATGCTTTATATATATATAAATGATTACAATTTCCTAAAATGTCAGCAATCACAGTAAGTCTTATTTCAGAACCAAGTTTTTGCTTTTACCCTTTGTTGTTGGAAAAGAGTGGGAGAGCTTTTGTAATATTGTAATTGGGGCAGACAAACTTTATTTTCACGTTACCTCAGTATGGAGTCCCATGAAAAAAACAATGCAAACCCAGAAGTTACAGCTTTGTCGCAGTTTCTTTAAATGAAGAATGTAACACACAAACTTGTTATAGAAAAATAAATGTTTCATTCACTGGCCTCAAATCCTTTTGGAAATTCCATGGAATGTGTATAAATAAGGAGACAAAGAGTACATTTATGTGATGAGCACCGAGTCATGTGCAGAATTGTTCAATCATGATAAGGTACATCTGAAACTAACAGAACCCCATATATTAATTATACTGGAATTCAAATCAATCGATCAATCACTAGTAACCAGTCAATAATTATGGAATCTTGACTACGTTATAATAGTTGGTGGGGTATCTGGGTGGCTCAGTCAGTTAAGCGTCAGGCTCTTGATCTCGGCTCAGGTCATGATCTCACAGTTAGTGAGATCGAGCCCCGTGCCAGGTTCTACACTGACAACACTGAGACTGCTTGGGATTCTCTCTCTCCCTCTCTCTTTGCCCCTCCCTGGCTCTCTCGCTCTCTCAAAATAAATAAATAAACTTTAAAAAATAGGTTATAAGAACTGGGATCCCAACAATCATTATTACCAAGAACATAATTCTCAGATGAAGAAGACATTAGCAGAAAACAAAGAGTTAAATTTGCTTAGCCTCAAATGTTGAAAAGATTAGTGCTATAGAAATAATAATTACTACTAGAAATCCTAGACATCGGTCGAAGAGCAATTTTCCTGAGATACATCCAATCATTAGGAGAGAAATTAAATACTAAAAAACCCTGTTTTGGAAGTATCATAGGATGGTAATCATAGGATGCCATGATAGTTTCCTCGACTGTACTTTGAGGATGAAATACCTCATTGCTGTGACACAGGCCCTCTTATGGAATCCCAGCATGAGTTTTAGAATCACAAACATTTTTTCAGGTAGGATATAAAATTGGAGCGCTATCATTCCCCCTTAGGCTCACACACACCCTAGATCTTAGTCTCTGAAAGAGCTGGGGTGTTACAAATGCCCTGAAGAGGGCCAGAGGCCTGCTGTAGATTGCCTTGAATATTTCTCCATGTAAACATCTTTTTTCACCAAAAATGAAATGACGAATTTTAGGAATTCTGGAAGGAGAGGATAAAATGTGGGCACAGCCAAGGAAAAGAAATCTGGGTGAGATGTAACAAGTAACCAGAAGAAATGAAATTACAAAGGACTCATTCATCTATGCCAAAGTCTGCCCCTCCCTCCATCTTCTGGGAGCCTAGTGTGGAGCTCGGCCCAGGAGCTTTACTTTGTCCTCCCCTGAAACACTTCTGTGAGCCAAAGCCCAAGGCAGTCAACAGTGTGCAAAGACCAGAGTAGAAGGAAAATGTCGCCGGATTCAAGGACAAGGGCAGAACACTGCCATTTTGTGGAAAAAGCTCTATAGCTAATAGGCCACAGTCTGGCTACTTGACCTTGGAGGCCCTGACCTTCAGGGCCTCACTTTCTTCATCTGTGATTAATTTTGGCCCCTCCCATTCTGTGACAATCTAAATGAGACAGGACAATGCTTTTAAATAAAGCTGAGATTTCATAACCCCCAAAGCATCTAGTCCAAAGACTGCCCCGTGCCACATGAAATTTGGGTGACATCAATAGGTGTTAGTAAAAGAACGCTGATTTTTGTGGGACAAGGAAGTGCTGATTGAAACGAAGCTGGCTTGTGCTCACTTTGGCAGGCACATATACTAACATGGGAATAATACAGAGAAGATTAGCAACGCCGCTGGGCAAATTTGTGAACAAAGCTGGTTAAGGATAGGTGTGCTGAGGTCTTTGGGACAAAAGGTCCCGATGCCTGTGACTTACTCTAAAATACATCAGAAAATATGAGGGATTGATAGATGGACGAGAGATGGATAGATGGGTACAATGGAATAAAGCAAATATAGCAAAAATGTTAATTACAGAATCTAGATGGTTGGTACATGAGTCTTAACTGTATAATTCTCTGAAAATTTTCGTAATCAGAAAATTCTGGAAAAAAAGTTAAAGTGAGTAGTCAAAAGGAGCAAACTTTCAGTCATAAAATAAATAAATAATGGGAATGTAATGTACAGCATAGTGATTCTAGTCACTAATACTGTATTAATAGTTGAAACTTGCTAAGAGAGTAGATCTTAAAAGTTCTCATCACAAGAACAAAGTTTTGGTAATTATATGTGATGGATGTTAACTACACTTGTTGTGGTGATCATTTTGTAATATATACAAATAGTGAGTCGTTAGGTCATACACCTGAAGCTAATATATGTTAATTACATCTCAATTTTTTAAAAAAAATTGTCCATGAAATCAAAATTATGGAGATGGTTATTTGTAATTTAAAATGTGTGGATTTAGGGGCGCCTGGGTGGCTCAGTCGGTTGAGCGGCCGACTTCGGCTCAGGTCATGATCTCACGGTTCATGAGTTCGAGGCCCGCGTCGGGCTCTGGGCGGACAGCTCGGAGTCTGGAGCCTGCTTCGGATTCTGTGTCTCCCTCTCTCTCTGCCCCTCCCCTGCTCACACTCTGTCTCTCTCTCCGTCAAAAATAAACATTAAAAAAATTTGAAATGTGTGGATTTTCTTAGAATATGTATATATTATATAATTATATATTAGAATATATATAATATATATTTTTTAGAGACAGTGCAAGTGGGGGAGGGGCAGAGGGGAAGGGGGAAGGAGGGAGAATCTTAAGCAGTCTCTATTCCCAGTGCAAGCTCGATGTGAGGCTCGATCTCACAACTGTGAGATCATGGCCTGAGCTGAAATCAAGAGTTAGAGGCTTAAGTGACTGAACCACCCAGGCACTCCAGATCAATCGATCTATCTATCTATAGATATAGATATAGATATAGATATAGATATAGATATAGATAGATATATAGATACAGATATATAATGTTTATTTGGAGAGAGAGAGAGAGAGAGACCATGTGTATCAGTGAGAGGAGGAGCAGAGAGGGAGAGAGAGAGAATCCCAAGCCAACTCCACACTGTCAGCTCACAGCCCGATGCAGGGCTCGATCCCACCAGCTGTGAGATCATGACCGGAGCCGAAATCATGAGTCAGACACTCAACCAGCTGAGCCACCCAGGCGCCCTTATATTTTCAATTGCAAAATACTGAAGGTTTGCCCAACTTAAAGGTGAGTGAAATATTGTTCAAGTACAAATGTTGAAACGTTTGCTGACCTTTTCTATATCAATAATTGGTTGTTAGTAACAAGTAGTAATGGTTGTTAGTAATATGCTACCAAGCTGTTATAAAATAAAATAAAAATGAATACACACACACACACACACACACACACACACACAAAGTTAAGCCAATTTCTGTTCAGCTGAACTTGTCAGAGATTTTAATGTACTACATGCTCATCTTTATAATTTATTGGGGAACGGGGTGGAAGGGATTTTAGAGAAGGGAAGAAATGTCTCCTGACATATTTTGGGAAATATTACCTAAAGCAATTAGTTCACTCGGTGCGACCACAAGTGGTGGTAGTTTTGTCACAGAATCCTCCCCTCTTCCCTCAACAAATCAAACATTCTCAACCACACCACTGTCTTCCTTAGGCTGCATGTTATCAATGGGTTGATGTCTAAGCAGGACTTGCTTCTAGAAGAGAACCAAGCTTAACAAGAGAGGCACCATGGGGATGGGAGGACAGTGACTGTAATGGATCTGGCAAGAGGGCTTCCTTGGGAGGCAGGAAGTGTCCTTGGTTCAGCTGAGTTATTGAAAAGTGGAACATGGAGAAGGAAAAAGACAGCATCTTACCAAGAGAGGAGACAGAAGGTTCCTTCTTTCTTCTAGTCCTACATGCGGTGCAGTCGGACTGCCCAGGAGAAGGCAGGCCAAGGAGAGAAGGGAAGTCCAGGAATCTGGAAAGCCTGGGGGCAGCACCACAGCTAGAGTCCCAGAAAATGGGGGAAGTGGGCAGCCACCTCTCTGGTGTTGTAAGTTAGCCAAGGGACAACCAGACGAGTGAATTTGGGTAGCATGGTGTTAGGGTTTTAAGTGTTATTTATTTTGAGAGAGAGAGAGTGTGCACGCAAGTGGGGGAGAGACAGAAAAAGAGAGAATCCCAAAGAGATCTGCACTGTCGGCACAGGGCCCCCTGTGTGAGGCTCGAACTCACGAATAATGAGATCGTGACCCGAGCCGAAGTCAGACGCTTAACCGACTGAGCCACCCAGGCGCCCCTCAACTATTTTAATTTTCATTAAAGACCCTGTTGAAATCATAGTGTTTGAAAAACTCAAGTATAGCAGCTTTTCCGTGAAGCTTTGTGTTCTTTCACTGTATTTTCTCTTCTGTGTTCCATTTTACAAAAAATGTTAATTATGTGGCATTTCTTTCTTTTAAAATAGAAAGTAGTGGATCCAGAGCCTTCCCCTACCACCAGCACCCCACCATCAGTATTGACTAGAAAGTGCCTTCCAGCATGTTGAAACAGGTTGCCCATTGTGTGACCATCTCAACACAAAATCGGAACTCTACGCGCAGCTGATAGCCCAAAAGCACTTTCCCCAAACGTGGCACCTCTCACTCTGGCATCCGCCTTCCGGAGTAAGAAAAAGTACTTGCTGATGTGGCTGCAAAGAATTTTCTTCCACATTCCTAGACGCTCTGGTAAACCACTTCTACCTCACACCTCGCAAGTGCTAGCCTCTGGAAGTTACATTGCCTGGGTTTGTTTCTCAGTTATGGATACTGAGGTTCTGGCAAGACCTTGCCTTTACTTTTCCTTCCAAGTCAGGGACTGAAAATCCAGAAACAATAGGGAGCAGGGGAGAGCAGGTAAAGGGTGTGAAGCGGGAAGGTGAAAAACAACAGCCAGGGCCGAGGGCTGTGGAGAGCCGAAGACTGTGGCTCGAATAAAAGCACTTACATTTTAAAAACCCTGGAGAGCCATCCCCAGATTGTGGAAGACTTGGCCTGCGGGCTACCAGTTTAGAACCTCTGCTGTAAGTTACTTTCTGGGCCTCGTCTCGTTAACAAGGATGGGGCTCCGGCACAGGGCGCCATTTTCCCGGGTCCTCACTGATACCTCAGCTCTTAGCATGGCTTCAAAGATGGCGGCTCTCCCTGTTCCAAAGCAGGCCTCTTCATCAACCCACTCAGAATATCTCTAGTTTTCATCATATTTAGCATGTAAGGAAAAATGACAAACCGGCAACCAATGAGTGATCAAATCCTAGCCATTTTCCCGGGTTTTTTTTTTCTGATTTATTACTTGGGCCCAGTCATCTACCGAGGAGTCCACTCTAAAACCGGGGCTCCTTCTGTGAGTTTTCCTGGTCCCTCATCCCATCCTATCCTCAATGCCTCACAAGAGCCTTTTCCTGTTATTTGAAACCAACAGATCAGAGATAGGTTGAAATCTCTTCGGGTCTGGCCCAAACCCAGCTTGTGGCTTGATAAAAGATTTAACAGAAAGCCCGAATAAGCTGGCAATGTTTGTGTAGACAAGGCCTCAAATGGAACTCAGATGAAATTACTTCCATGTTTATTAGATTCAATTCTTCTCAGGGAAAAATTATACTCGAAATTCCCGTGGGAAGTCCTGGATTCAATTGTCAAAGTTAGTATCAGAAGAGGGCCTGCCACACAGAAATTAACACTAGGGCAAACATTTGCAGAAAAACAAAATATCTATTGCTATTTGGGAAAATGATTTCAGACGCGTCTGTAGCCGGGATCCAGCTTCCCCACTGATTTTCGGACATCTGCTCAGTTACCCCAAATCAAAAACAAATTCAGTCACTTTGAGCCAGAATGTACAGATTTCATGCTGTCTTGATTAATTCCTCATGTTAAATTGCTTTGTTATTACCTCAAAAAGGACATTTTAACCTTTCTACAAAATTAAACATGTCTTGTGGTCTGGGTCTGCTAGGAGTTAGGTGGTCAAATTTACCCCCTTCTTCGAATCTCAACTTCCTAACACGTAAAAGAGTAAAAACATTTATTCCTTAACTCACTGAGCAGTAGTGAAAGGTGATTCAGGCAAAATTTATAAGTGTTCAGTCAGCACATTGCCTGTTGCATGGTAAATACCCAACAGTATCTCTTCAATGAACGGATGAGTCCAACATCGTTAGAAGTATTTGGCTTTGAAATTGGAAGAATTAAGTTCCACCCCCTTGGTCTCTTAGGCACCGTACAGTCTTGGGCAAGGAACTTCTGAACTCCTCCCAACTCCGGTTTGTGAAACGGGGATGACACCTTGCAGGTGGAGTTGATGCAAAGATTATGTGCACAAAATTACTTGCATATACTGGGCCTGCTGTTACCTGGTGATAGGCAGGCTGGGCTTGGAAATTAATTCTGCCTCTACTTCTCCTTCACTTCCATCTCCCTACAAATACTGACAACCTCATGATTTTTGTACCACCTCATCAAGTTTTGATTCAGTATAGATGATTTATCTATAGGCTATGTCTTTTAAGTTTTTAATGTGTTACTTATTTTTTTAAATTTTTTTTATGTTTATTTATTTTTGAGAGAGAGACAGATCGTGAGCAGGGGAGGGGCAGAGAGAGAGAGGAAGACACAGAATCCAAAGCAGGCTCCAGGCTCTGAGCTGTCAGCACAGAGTCTGACGCGGGGCTTGAACCCACAGGCTGAGAGACCGTGACGTGAGCCGAAGTCGGACGCTCAAACGACTGAGCCACCCAGGCGCCCCTTTTTAAAAAAAAATTTTTTTTTAATGTTTATTTATTTTTGAGAGAGAGAGAGAGACAGATCGTGAGCAGGGGAGGGGCAGAGAGAATGTGTTACTTATTTTTGAGACGGAGCGTGAGCAGGGGAGGGGCAGAGAGAGAGGGAGACACAGAATCTGAAGCAGGCTCCAGGCTCTGAGCTGTCAGCACAGAGCCCAATGTGGGGCTCAAACTCACAAACTGTGAGATCATGACCTGAGTTGAAGCCAAACGCTCAACCAACTGAGTCACCCCGGAGCCCCTATCTATAAGGCCATATCTTTAAATATTAGTTAGCATAACCTCCTAGGTTTTAATATTTTTTCAAATTGTACATTGCACACCAAAAAAAATTACGTGATATATTCCTAGTTTTATCTATTTATCTTGAGAGAGAGAGAGAGCATGAGCGGGGGCTGTAGAGAGAGAGAGAGAATCACAAGCAGGTTCCACACTGTTGGTGCAAAGTCCGTCGTGTGGCTCGAACTCAGAAACCCTGAGATCATAACTCGAGCTGAAATCAGGAGTTGGATGCTAACTGACTGAGCCACCCAGGCGCCCCCCAAAATGACCTGGTTTTAAACACTTTTTTTTCCCACCTATAAAAAGGAATTGGATAAATTATATCATGAGCTACATGAATGCCCACCGACCATAGCAGAGAAGAGGTAAAGCAATTTTTTTCTCTGTTGATAACATTTTCATCACGGACTTGGAACAATCTAAGCAGTATCTTTTGATTGATCGTCACCAGAAATAATATTTTAACATCTCTTTGCTCACATTAAGACCATTGTATTTGACAGATATCCTGTCATTAAACGAATGACATGTCATCCGAACGAATGAATTCGAACGGATTCATGTCATTAAACGAATAATACTTTTGAACTTCACCGTGTGCTTTCTCGCTGTCCAAAATGGCTATTTCGTACCTTTTCGTAAACTTCCTACACGACACTACCCATCCCAGCCCTTTGCAGCTGGTGACTCTGCATCTTTTATCGGGAAAATGAAAGAACACATTCATCTTCTCACAATAAATGCGGACACACCTTCACCTGTGCCTGTATGCCCTGCTTTACGTCTGAGGACTTAGAGGACTTCCTTACGGAAGCCACCCCTCCCCACTCGTTTGGATCCTATTCCCTCCAGGGTTTGATCTGGTCATCATGTACTTCTCTCCTGCATCACCAATTGCTGCCTCTCTCCCGGGTCAGGGTCATCAGTACGCAAACCTGCTCTGGGAGCTCTCATTTCCAAAAAACCTAAACGTGGCCCAACATCTTCTGCTTATAACCGCCCCTCCCCCTGCCGTGCATCCCTTTGTAACACTTCGTTTTCCGTTTTTTAAGGTTTTGTTTATTTATTTTGAGTGCAGAGGGAGAGGAAAAGCGAGAATCCCAAGCAGGCTCCTGGCTGTCCGTGCAGAGCCTGGCGTGGGGCTCGATCTCACAAACTGTGAGATCATGACCTGAGCAGAGATCAAGAGTCCGATGCTTAACCGACTGGGCCACCCAGGCGCCCCCCAGTAACACTTCTTCAGAGTTATCTACATGCATCGCCTCTCTTTCTCCACCTTGCTCTAGGCAGGGTTTCATCCTACCATTCTGCCTAGACGGTTCCTGTCAGGAACACCAGTGATTGTCACACTGCCAAATCCAACTGGTCAAGTCTTTGTCCTTAAACTACTTATTGTCTTAGCAGCTTTTGGTCTTGTCTTCCTGTCTTCACTCTGCTTCTGGGCCACACACTTCCTTGGGTTTCTCCCTCTCCGTCTCATTGTTCCTTCTCAGATGTTTTGCTGGATCCTTCTCCTCTTCCCAACCTCTAAATGTTGGAGAGCCCCAGGACTCTGTTCTTGGACCTATTTTTTTTTTTTTACATCATTCCCAAGTGATCTCACCTAATCCCATAGCCTTGAAGCTCCAAGTCTGATATATACATTACCTACTCAATAGTGCCTTCTGCTATGTAATTATCATCTTGAACTTAACAGAGCTCTTGAGTGCCTTCCCCCAAAACAGTTCTTTTCCAGTATTTTCCATTTCAGTAACGGTACCACAAATGACCCAGTTGTTCAGGCCAAAATTCAGGAATCATGCTTGATTCTTTTTTTCCCCTGACCACCTCACCCTCCAGTCACTCCATCATTGGTCAATTCTACCTGAACACAACTGTTTCTTTGCACCACTCCTACCGCCACGTTGGTCTAAGATGACACCATTTCTCCTGTAATGTTTCCATTTACAAAGCACAGAATAATTTTTTTTAAGTTTATTTACTTATTTTGAGGGAGGGGGGCAGAGAAAGGGAGAGGATCCCAAGCAGGATTGGTACCATCAGCGTGGAGTCGACGTGGGGCTCGACCCCACGAACTGTGAGATCGAGACCTGAGCCGAAATCAAGCGTTGGACGCTCAACCAACTCAGCCACCCGGGCGCACCCAGAATATCTTTTAAAACAAAGTCAAATTCGTGGCACCTCCTTGTTTCAAATCCCCCAGTGACTTACATTGTAAAGAGGTGAGCCCACCATTACTTAATTTATAAGGCCCCATATGACCTCATTTTCCGCTTACCTATCTTGTCTTACTACCCCTTGCTCATTCCAATCCAGCCATCATGATTTGCTTCCTGTTTTTTGAACGTGTCAAACTCGTTCCTAACATAGGGGCTTTGCACCAACTGTTCTCCTCTCCAGTAATACTCTTCCCCCTGATACTTACATGTTCAACATCTTATATCTCAGCTTATACTTCATCTCTAAGGAAGAGGCATTCCGGGACTGTGCTCCATCACCCCATCTGTGTTATTCTTCATGGACTACTTACTACTGGAAGTACTTTGAATATATGTAGGTAAGTAGGTAGGTGTTTATTTGGTTGACTCATTGGTTATTTATTGTGTGTCCCTCCTCACTAGATTATTTCTTTTGTTCCCTGTTTTATCCCCAGGACCTGGCAGAATACTTGGCATGTAGATGTTCTCAATAAATATTTGTTGCTGGGGTGCCTGGGTGGCTCAGCCGGTTAAGCAACCAACTTGGGTTCATGCCATGATCTCAGGTTCATGCCATGATCTCGTGTTCATGAGTTCACGCCCCACATCGGGCTGTCTGCTGTCGGCTCGGAGCCACTTCAGGTCCTCCGTCTCCCTCTCTGTGCCCTCCCCTGCTTGTGCCCTCTCTCTGTCTCTCAAAAATAAATGAACATTAAAAAAAATAACTGTTTATTGTTGGCATGAAAGAACTCAGATGAATCAACTAGCTCATCCGTGAAGGATGAAGAGGGGTTCATTTTGCAAAGAAATTCTGGTGGCTTCCTCAGAATGCATTTCTACACAAAAAGTGATGTATCACAAAACTTATTTCAATGTCCATGTGCTCATTTGATCACAGGTGTCCTTCAAATTTCTCAGCCCCCAATTTTCTGATCCAAATATCTTCCAAAACATTTTTCAATGTTTTTTTTATGAGACAGAGAGAGAGAGAGAGAGAACAAGCAGGGGAGGGGCAGAGAGATAGGGAGATACAGAATCTGAGGCAGGCTGCAGGCTCTGAGCTGTCAGCACAGAGCCCAACGTGGGACTCGAACCCACAAACCGTGAGATCATGTCCTGAGCCAAAGTTGGATGCTCAATGGACCGAGCCATCCAGGCGCCCCCCCCCCATATCTTTTAAATTACAAATATAACACAAAATTTTTGCGAGGAAAAAAAATGCCAATATGGAAAAAAAAATGCCAAGGATTCAAAGAGGTCCCGAAATATTGACAATACGCCACACCCCCTCTGCCCCACATCTAAAGTCTCTAGAGCTTTCTTTAATCCATAACACCATCCGGGCACCTGGTGGGAAAATGAAACTGTTTCTTCTGCCAGTGGTCAGTTGAGCATCTGATATTTTAAAGAGGTATTTTAAGGGCTTTGCTCATTCTTAATTCCTCAGGAGCATTTATTATTAATTCCTCAGGTGCCTGCACCATTAGATTATGGAACAGAAAGATACTTCGGGCTATGATGTACTAGTTACTCACCGAAATTTCTCCTGTGTTAAATTTCTCCTATGTCATGCTATAGCTGAAATATTTGTGTGGGCATGTGTATGCGCGCGCGCGCGTGTGTGTGTGTGTGTGTGTGTGTGTGTGTGTTTAAGTACCTTAAACAAACTCTTTGTACTTAAGCTCTGGGCATAGCCCCAAACTGTGATATCAGTCAGCATTCCACATTGAAAGGTAAAGCCACCTCTAATGGAAGAGGCCAATTCCATCTTGTTGAAAGGAAGTGTAAGCCACAGCTGGACATCCTACAATCCTGGACCAATTCCTCCTAAACAAAGGAGCAAATGGAACTAAAAGTGCCAACGTCACCACTTGTACCCACGGTAGCAAAAAATACATTTAAAAGCCTTTAGTGGGCAACATTTTTTTTTAAATCTTTTTTTCTTAATGTTTATTTATTTTTGAGAGAGAGGGAGAGGGCAGGGGAGGGGCAGAGAGAGAGGGAGACACAGAATCCGAAGCAGGCTCCAGGCTCCGAGCTGTCAGCACAGAGCCCAACGTGGGGCTCGAACCCATGAACCGTGAGATCATGACCTGAGCTGAAGTTGGACACTTCACGGACTGAGCCACCCAGGTGCCCTTAGTGACAACATTTTAAATCTGGAAAATCATGCTGTCATGTCATGTCATGTTCTTCTGTGCCCCTTGGTCCCTCTGAGTTTCTGTTTGATTCCACGAGTCTTCACTTTTGGGACTCCTTTACTCTGTATATATCTTCGTGACAGTCTCCATGTACTTTAAAAAATATTTTTTTAAATATTTATTCATTTATTTTGAGAGAGAGAGAGAGAGAGAGAGAGAGCACTCATGCGGGCGAGAGCAGGAGAGGGGCAGAGAGAGACAGAGAGAGGGAATCCCAAGCAGGCTCCGCACTGTCAGCGCAGAGCCCGATGCGGGGCCTGAACCCACAAACCATGAGATCACGACCTGAGCCGAAGTCAAGAGTCGGACGCCTAAGCGACTGAGCCACCCAGGCACCCCTCCGTGCGCTTTCTTGGCTCTGGGTCTCACTATGTCCATCTGTGTCCCCCACCTCCCCAATTCCTCTTCTGTCTCTCAGCTGACCCAAATACAAAGTCAATAGTTAGTTCTTTATTTTCCCAAATGTTGACTGGGCCAAAAATACAGGGATTTGGATGTCACCTTAGTACAGGTGAGTTCTGAAACCACTGAGCTCCCCTGGAGTTCTGTAAAAGTAGACTCACAATACGAACTTTATGTAGAAGAATACCACAAGAAAAACACGTTCAAGGAAGTTTCCTTATTGGATTAGGCCATTTTAATTGCAGTATCAGAATCATCCTGTGGCAAACGGCCACACACTTGGGTGTGAAATCTGTGCACCAAAAGTGGTCGAGAGGCTCACGGAGGACTCCGTGCATCGGAAAGGCATCACGGGTCTCCTAACAGAGCATTTCAACATCTTGGCTAAGATGTCTCTAGTATTAGCTGCCTATCGGTTCAGAAACAGAAACATACACACACCGGGTGATTCAGAAAGAAGAATGGATCCCACCCCCTATTCTGGCTGCAAGAAGAATGTTCAACTTGGCTAGTAATTAAAAATGAGAAACGACCATTTTCACTTCTTAGTTTGAGAAACTGAGAAATAGCATTTTTACTCTCAGTCTGAGAAAGATTGAAAAAAAAAAGAGAGAGAGAGAGAGAGAGAGGATATTAAATGCTGCCAGCAATGTGATGAAACAAATCTGGCTGAAATGTGCATTGTTAAAACATTTGAGAAAAACGCTGTGGCAGTATCTGGCAAAAACTTTCTATTGTCCATATTTTTAATTATTTTTTAATGTTTATTTATTTTGAGGGAGAGAGACAGAGAGAGAGACAGAGGGCAAGTATGGGAGGGGCAGAGAGAGAGGGAGAGACAGAATCTGAAGAACTTTCCAGGCTCCGAGCTGTCAGCACAGAGCCCGACACAGGGCTCGAACTCAGGGACTGCGAGATCGTGACCTGAGTGGAAGTTGGAGGCTTAACTGACTGAGCCACCCAGGCGTCCCTCTACTTTCCATATCTTTATTTTTTTTAATTTTGTTTTAACGTTTATTTATTTTTGGGACAGAGAGAGACAGAGCATGAACGGGGGAGGGGCAGAGAGAGAGGGAGACACAGAATCCGAAACGGGCTCCAGGATCCTAGCGGTCAGCACAGAGCCCGACGCGGGGCTCGAACTCACGGACTGCGAGATCATGACCCGAGCCGAAGTCGGCCGCCCAACCGACTGAGCCACCCAGGCGCCCCGTGTCCATATCTTTAAATCAGAAACGATTGCTCTGTGATTCAATTCTAAGAAATGATGCCAAATATGGAAAACTTATTATTCCTCAAGATTCAGGGCAGTGTCATTTATAATAGCACACATATCCATAATGTCCAATAATCTAGTTTTAAGTAAGCTATAGCACAGCTATTTGATATTAATTAAATTATGTGCAGAAAGACTGCAACATTGTGAAAAATGCTTGTGTTTTAATATCAGGTGAAAGATATAAAATAGTGTCTACAATATAAATGTGTGGCACAGGTGTGCGCATGCACACACACACACACACACTCAAAGAAAACAAATACACAAAAAAGTCTGGGAGAAAATATACCCAAATATTAACAGTGGTTGTTTTTGGACGGTAGGACTTAAAAATTAAATTTTAAAGATAATCCATCCAGAATTAGTACAAAAAAATAACTTATTTGGTCATGATATCATGTGAGTCGTTTCACTTACTAGACTATTTCCAGGATTTGCTGTATAAATGACTGACTTTTGTTACAAGTTTATAAAATTTAGAGACTTGAAATTAAGCAGAGCCACAGAACTGCATAAATTATCTATAAAGCACAGACTATCTTCCTTCGTATCACCACCACTGACCTTTTTTTTTTTTCAGAAAAAAAAATTCTAGGCAAGTTCACTGATTGAAATGCTTTCCGAGTAGTCAACTGTATATCAAATCAAATCAAGATGAAAGCAATTACGTGACATTTTATGAAATTTACTTCAGTTACAACCTAAGGATCAGGTTGGGGAAGGGAGAGAAAGATGTACGGTATTTTTTCAAGGCTTGGGAGCTGTTTCCCTTAATTGTTTTTTCTTTCAATACCACCAATATATCATTATTAGATTACCCTGTAAAATTTGGAACTTAATAACATTATTTATATGGTGCCTTCTAAACTGCTGTATACAGAGCAATTACTGTTCACCAGTTAAGGGACTGAATTTGGCATCACGAACTGAAACTCCAGGTTCATGGGCCAACTAACATGCCCCCTGAAATTCATGGGAAAGCTGCAGAAAGGAAAATACTTACTGTATGTTAAATGTAATACCTAAATGTACACACAGATCTATTCATGTAAATATCACACTTTATATGTAAGCATATACTTAAATAAACAGGAAAGGATTTTCTTTGGCAGAGCTTTTCATGTTGGGGCATTTTTCCCAAAAGATCTGTTCCCATCCCAACCATCTGGGGAAAGCCAGGCCCCTCCTGTCTCCTTCCAGTCTTCTTGATTCATAAGTCAACGGCTCCTCTTTCCAGAAGGCAATACCAAATAATTACTTTCCAGAAGCACCCACACTAAGTGGTATCCAGAAAAAAAAAAATCACTGAGGATCACATTTTAAAATTTTCAGATGATTCTCAAAAGGTCAAACACAGAGCAACCATATGGCTCAGCAATTCCATAGCAGTTGAGTAATTTACCCAAGATCGCATGGTGTTGGCTGATAGAACCTACGTCCACACAAAAAATTATACGCGAATGTTCAGAGTGGCATAATTCACAATAGCCAAAAAGTGGAAACAGCCCAAATGCCTATCAACTAGTGAGCAGATCAACAAAATGTGCTCTATCCACACAAGGGAATATTATTTTGCCATAAATAGGAATGAAGTACCGGTACATGCTACAACACGCGTGAACCTGGGAAACATGCTGACTGAAAAGAAACCAGACACAAAAGGTCATATATGGTATGGTTCCATTTATATGAAATGTCCAGAACAGGCAAATATCTAGAGGCAGGGAGTATATTAGTGGTTGTCAGGGGTTGGGGCAGGGGGGTTTTGGCGGTGGTGGTGATGGTGTTGGGAAATAGTGAATGACTGCTAATGGGTGTGGAGTTTTCTTTTGGGGAGACAAAAATATTCGAAAGCTGCGTTGGAGTCATGATTATACAACCTCGTGAATATGTTAAAAAGCATTAAATTGTATACTTTAAATGAATGTATGGTACGTGGATTGTGTGTGTGTGTGTGTGTGTGTGTGTGTGTGTGTGTGTGTTTAGAGCAGGGAGAAGGGCAGAGTGAGAGGGAGAGAGAGACGCCTAAGCAGGCTCCATGCCAGGCTTGATCTCACGACCTCAAGATCATGACCTGAGCCAAAATCAAGAGTCAGATGCTTAACTGACTGAGCCACCCAGGCACCCTTCAATAAAGCTGTTATTTAAAAAATTTAAAATGATAAACTAATAATGAAGCAACAGAAAGAGAAATTACGAAAGCAATCCTATGTACAATTGCACCAAAAATAATAAAATGTCCAGGAATAAATTTAACCAAAGAGGTGAAGGAACTGTACTTTGAAAGGTATAAAACACTGATGAAAGAAATTGAAGATGACATAAATAAGTGGAAATGTGTTCCATGACACAAACAAATAGAATGATAACCCATGCTCATGGATTGAAGAACAAGTACTGTTAAAATGTCCATACTACCAAAAGCAATCTACAGATATAATGCAATCCCTATCAGAATACCAACAGCATTTTTCACGGAACTAGAAAAAATCATCCTAAAATTTGTATAGAACCATAAAAGACTCCAAACAGCAAAAACACTCTTGAAAAAAAAAAAGGCATGGAAAAATCTGGAAGCATCACATAGAAGCATCACAATTCCAGATTTTAGGTTATATTATAGAGCTGTAGTAATCAAGACAGTATGGTACTGGCACAAAACAGACACATAGATCAATGGAACAGGATAGAGAGCCCACAAAAAAACCCTATGATTATATGGTCACTTCATCTTTGACAAAAGAAGCAAGAATATACAATGGGGAGAAGACAGTCTCTTCAACTAATGAGCAAATGGTATTGGGAAAACTGGTCAACTACATGCAAAAGAATGAAACTGGACAACTTTCATACACCATATGCAAAAATACACTCAAAATGGATTAAGGACCTAAATGTGAGACCTGAAACCATAAAAATCCTAGAAGAGAGAACAGGCAGTAAATTCTCTGACATGGGCTGTAGCAACGTTTTTCTAATCACGTCTCCTGAGGCAAGGGAGACAAAAGCAAAACTAAACTATCGGGACTACATCAAGATAAAAAGCTTCTGCACGGGGAAGGAAACAATCAACAAAACTAAAAGGCAACCTATGGAATGGGAGAAGATATTTGCTGATGACATATCCGATAAAGGGTGAGGATCTAAAATATATAAACAACTGATACAATTCAATACCCCCCAAACAAATAATCCAATTTAAAAACCGGGCAGAGGACATGAATAGACACTTCTCCAAAGAAGACATCCAGATGGCCAACAGGCACATGAAAAGATGCTCAACATCACTGCTCATCAGGAAAATGCACATCAAAACCACAATGAGACACCACCTCACGCCGGTCAGGGTGGCTACAATCACCACGAGGAACGAGTGTTGGTGAGGACGTGGAGAGAAAGGAACCCTCGTGCACTGTTGGTGGGAATGCACACCGGTACAGCCACTGTGGACAACAGTACGGAGGCTCCTCAAAAAGTTAAAAATAAAACTACCCTACAATATGGTAATTGCACAAAAACACGAATTCAAAGGGCTGTATGTACTCCTATGCTTATAGCAGCATCATTTACGATAGCTAAATTATGGGAGCAGCCCATGTGTCCATAGATAGATGGATAAAGAAGATATGGTGTGTGTATCTATCTATCTATGTATCTAATGGAATATTATATATATGTATGTGTATATATATTCATATATATACATTATATATGTATATGTATATATGTACATGTATATATATACATATATGTATATATATGTATATGTATACATATATGTATATATAGGTATATGTATATGTATACATATATATGTATATGTATGTGTATATATATTCATATATGAATATGTATATATATATTCATATATGAATATATATACACATACACATACATATACATATACATATATATAATAAAATATTATTCACCCATAAAAAAGAATGATATCTTGGGGTACCTGGGTCGCTCAGTTGGTTAAGCATCCAACTCTTGGTTTCGGGTCAGGTCATGATCTCGCGGTTCCTGAGTTCAAGCCCCACATCGGGCTTTGAGCTGACAGTGTGGAGCTTACTTGGGATTCTCTTTCTATCTCTCTCTCTCTGCCCCTCTCTCACTCATTCTCTCATTCTCTATCTCAAAATAAATAAATGAAAACTTGAAAAAAAAAGAATGAAATCTTACCATTTGCTCTGACGGATGGAGCTAGAGAGTATCATGCTAGGTGAAATCAGTCAGAGAAAGACAGATATCATATGATTTCACTCACGTGTGGAATTTAAGAAACAAAACAAATGAACAGAAGGGAAAGAGAGAGAGAGAGAGAGAGACAAACCAAGAAATAGACCCTTAAGTATAGAACAAACTGGTGGTTACCAGAGGGGAGGTGGGGGGGGGCATGGGGGAAATAGGTGAAGGGGATTAGAGTACATTTTCCATGATGAACACTGAGTGATGCATACAACTGTGGAATCACTACATTGTACACCTGAAACTAACAGAACAGTGTAGGTAAACTATAATGGAATTAAAATAAGAAACTCAACAAAAAATTTAAGATGAAACTTCAGAACTCAATAAGGTCTATCATTCTTCTTACTTTTTTAAAAAATTTTTTTAACGTTTATTTATTTTTGAGACAGAGAGAGACAAAGCATGAACAAGGGAGGGGCAGAGAGAGAGAGGAAGACACAGAATCCGAAGCAGGCTCCGGGCTCTGAGCCGTCAGCCCAGAGCCCGACGCGGGGCTCGAACTCACGGACCGCGAGATCATGACCTGAGCTGAAGTCGGACGCTTAACCGACTGCGCCACCCAGGCATTATTTTGAGGTCTGATTTGTTTTTTTTTTTAATTCAACACTGACACTTTATTTTCTGAACTTTATCATTTTTACAAAAGAAAACAAAAAGCAGGTATCAAAACAGCAAAGAGGTTACAGAATTCCCCACCAGTTTATTTTGTTTTGTTTTATTTTATTTTGTTTTATTTTATTTTGTTTTATTTTATTTTATTTTATTTTATTATTTTTAACCAGTTTTCATGTAAGGCAGTAATTATGAAACTGGTGTTCAATGTAAATACTAAACACAGGCTGATTTCCCTCTGGGTCATATGCATTTTTTTAAATGCTTATTTATTTATTTTGAAGCCGGGGAGGGGCAGAGAGAGAGAGAGAGAGAGAGAGAATCCCAAACAGGCTCTGCACCATCCGTGTGGAGCCAGATGTGGGGCTTGACCTGAGCCGAAATCAAGAGTCAGACGCTTAACTGACTGAGCCACCCAGGTGCCCCTATTCTGAGGTTTTAATGAAAGATGTTGCAAGAGGTGTTGTGGATGCCCCCCCCCCCCCACATACCCTCTGCCTTCTCACAGACTTGAGCCAGTGACTGACTCTGTCCCACAGCTTGTTTCCAGCTTCTGTCGCCACTTAGAACGTTAGGTGCCCCAACTGCCTCACACCTCAGTGCGGGATAAACTGAACAGGAGCTTGCATTGTCTCTCCAAGGTCCCCAGGAGGACTGAGCTCTGGCCACCCACAGTGGAAACAGACCTGAACATCACCCTTTCCTGACCTCCTTGCCCCCTCTACTCCTGCTTGCTGATGCTGAGATCACTTCCCAAATATATGACTTCCGCTCACATTCCATGTCAGGGTCAGCTTCTAGGGGAAGCCAAGCCACAGTACACATTACTCTCTCCTCCCTTCTCAACTAATATTCGTATCTTGCTCCCCTAGAAAGATCTGAAGTGATAATGGGTCAGGTCATTAGAAGAACATTTCTGTGGCTACGTTTCACCAACACAGAGGGCTAGCTTTAGAATTAGATTTTGTTGACTCATGTTTACAAATAATGCGGAGTTTCCCTAAATTGCATGTGAAACGTGGTGGCCTTCGAAGCATCGGTCTCTGGAGCCACTGTCTCCTCTGGGGGCTCAGACCAGAGGATTCTGGGGCGTTACCCTACACGTGTAAAAAGAGCAGCTCCCAGCTCAGGGCTGCAGAAACATCAACTGTGTCTCCGGCCCATGGAAACAGCAACAAGGGCTTCAGCGGAGCAGCTCAGGGACACCGGGGCTGTCAGAGACCAGCCCATGGAAGGTTCCAGAGTCAGGCAAGCTTTTTGGTGAATAGGGAACCCTCCTTTTCCTCTGGGGTTGAGTTTATGTGATGTTCCTACTCTGAGGGGCAGAAAAGCAGATGTCATTGGAACGCTGCCATGAAAGTATCAAAAGCTTAAAACTGGGATACTATATTAACTCGTTGCCGAAAGTCTGGTGGGAACGGTTAGGTCTTTGTTGAGAACAATGAGCCACATGCATTAGCAAAAAACCAACTAACAAACAAAAACCTCGTGATGAACGTAACAGTATACGCCCATCTCATTTTAGGTATTGTATTTTTCAATGTATGCCCTCCTCTTAGTTTCTATTTTATTTTTTTACACATTTATTTTTGAGAGAGCACACGGACACGCGCAAAAGGGGAAGGGGCAGGGAGAGGGAGGCAGGGGATCCAAAGCGGGCTCCACGCTGAGAGCAGACAGCCCATCGCGGGTCTCAAACTCACGAAACATACGATCATGACCTGAGCCAAAGTCGGACGCTCAACCGACATGAGCCAGCCGGGTGCCCCCTCCTAGTTTCTATTTTAAAAGGCTTCCATGATTGGAAACCTTGGGAACTGAATGCATTGCAGAACTTCAATTACTTTCAGATTTTTAAAGGGACAAAACGGTATAGAGGCACGTATTATGTAACAGTCCTGTGCCAGCTGTCGCTGCCATCAAATGAGTGCTGAGGATGAGGGTGTCGGGCACGGGACAATACAATTCAGAAGAGGGGGAACACACAGAGAGGGACAAATGCAATATAGAACCAAGGCTCTTCATGAAGCTCTCAAAGAAAGAGTCAATCAACAAATTAATATCAACTGTGAAGTCCAGGAGGTACAGGCACCGTCCTAGGTGGTGAAGAAGACAGATGGGGTCCCTGCCCTCCCGGAGCTTCCGGAAGGGTGGACAGAAAAGGTGTAAAACCGAGTGCCCCGGGAGGGTAGAACGGGGGGTGGTGTGGGCAGCGTGTTGTGTGCAGAAGATTGTCAGACACGGAGATCTAAGAAAAAAAAAGGTTTAAAGTAAGTTCTGGGGGCAGCTGGGTGGCTCAGTCAATTAAGCAGCCGACTCTTGATTTCAGCTTGGGTTATGGTCTTGCGGTTCGTGGGTTTGAGCCCCAAGTCAGGCACCGAGTGGACAGTGCGGAGTCTGCTTGGGATTTCTCTCTGTCCCTCCCCGACTCGTGCTTGCTCTCTCTCTCTCTCTCTCTCTCTCTCAAAAATTAATTAATTAAAAAAATAACAAACTAAGTTCTGAAAGATGGTCAAGAGTCACCAAAGTGGCAAGGGAGCGGAGGGGGGAGAAGAGCTAGAAAGAGTTTCCACATGGAGAAGTGCAAGTACTTCCTCTGGGGTTGAGTTTATGTGATGTTCCTACCCTGAGGGACAGAAAAGCAGATGTCACTAGAACGCTGCTGTGAAAATATCAAAAGCTTCAAACCGGGAAACTTTATCGAGATTCCCATATATTAACTTGTTGCTGAAAGTCTGGTGGCAACAGAAGGCCAGAGCCTGAGGTAGATTATTCGAGATTTCAACAGTCGGCCGGGGCAGACGCAGAACAAAGACAGTGGTGGCCGATGTCCTTTCTGAGGTAGGCAGGGGTCAGATCTCCAGTGTGTCTGGGCCAGAGTCATCATTTTGGACTTAATCCTGATGTTAATGGAAGCCACTGAAGGGTCTGAAGCAGAGGAGTAACCTCATGACATTGACATTTTTGAAAGTTTGCCCCGCCGGGAGGACATTCTGGAAGGATACATGACAGGTTATTAACCGGGGTCACCTCAAGAGGGTCAGGATGGGGTGAAGGCCAACGGATAGTTAGCTTCGTCTCTGAACAACTTCATTTGCTTCACTTCTGACAGTAAACATCTTTCTGTGGTTTGAAAACATCAAAAACATCAAAGGTTGAATTTTGTTCTCATTAAAGCCAAATTATTCTTCCTTTCGTGTAAGAACCGACACTACTTCAGGTAGATAAACCCTGAGGACGTTACGGTGAGTGAAATTAGCCGGACATGAAAGGACAAATAGTCAAATTCGTGGAGGCCGAAAGCAGAATGGGGGTTGCCAGGGGCCGAGGAGAGCAAGGAATGGGAGTGACTGTTAAACGGGGACAGAGTGTCAGTTTAGGACGATGGCAAAATTCTGGGTTGCACAACAGCGTGGATGTACTTAATGTGGCTGAACTGTACACTCAAAAATGGTCCAGGGGCACCTGGGTGGCTCAGTCGGTTACGTGTCCGGCTTTTGATTTCAGCTCAGGTCATGATCTCATGGTTCGTGAGTTCGCGCCCCTCATCGGGCTCTGCGCTCAGAGGGCGGAGCCTGCTTGGGATTCTCTATCACCCTCTAACTCTGACCCTCTCCTGCGTGCGTTCTCTCTCTCTCTCTCTCTCTCTCAAAATAAATAAATAAGTAAACATTAAATTTTTTTAAAAAAAATAGTCCAAATGGTGCATTTTATGTTCTGTATATTTTATCATAAAAAAAAAAAAGAAAAAGAAAGGAATAGAGAGGGCTGGACCCTACGGCGGGATACAAATGAGCAGACTCTGGGAACTACAGTGGTCCACGTGAGGAAGCCCAGGTCAGGGGAGGGCACGGAGACGGTGAGGTGGACTGGTCTGAGCCATATTTTGAAACCGGAACTAACAGGGCTTTAGCAGTTAATAACAGAGAGTAGAGAAGAAAACCTCTAGTATCTAGTATCCAAAGGCGGACCTTGAAACAAGGCAGTTGGTTGCCAACAGCTGGTTTGGGAAGTGACCTCAAGAAGCCCCGTAGGCTCTGGGGAGGTGAGACAAGGAAGAGAGGGTAGGCAATAAGGGCCGCAGAGTTGAGCAGGACGCCACGGTGGCCAACTAGGGCTCCATCCCACTTGGGGGCCTCTGGGAGACCGTAAAGAACATGCCTCAGTGGTTCCAACTGACAGGTGAGGAATCCAGGCTACTGAGCAGGCCAGTCCTAGGAGCAGATGGCGGCCGGGGGTGGGAGCCAAGGCGGGGTGGGGTGGGGTGGGGTGGGGGGCCCCAGTGGCCGGAGAAAGGCCTCGGGCAAAGACTTGGAGTTGCCAGAAGCCACAGGTCCCCATGTATGGGAACGGGTGCTGAGGGGCAATGGTAGGACCCTTACAGCGTCTGCTCCAAATGTCAGCGGTCTTGGCTTAAAAACTGGTCCGAAGGCAGTTCTGTTTCCTGGAACAGCGAATACTGAAGGAGAAGCAGGTGGGAGCGGGCGAAGGAGTCTGAAGGAGCAGCTCGAAAGGTGGGAGGGCAGCGGGAAACTGGAAGGGAGGTGGAAAGAAGTGATGCTTTCAAACGCCCGGCTAATACACAGCACGAGAAGCTGGAAAATCTTTTTCTTGGATCGTGGGAACTTCTTCGGAAAACACTACTCGTTCAACGGCGGTTTACAGGGGCCGAAAACCCTATACCGCTCTGCACCACACAGCTAAAATGCCAAACGTGCGGCAAACAGGATTCAACCAGGGGCGCCTGGGTGGCTCCGTCGGTTAAGCGTCTGACTCCTGGTCTCAGGTCATGGTCTCGTGGTCCGTGAGTTCGGGCTCCGAGTTGGGCTCTGCACGGACACTGCAATTATTTTAACAGCAAGACTGAGTAAAGCTCGCACTTTGCAAATGACTTGCAGACGTCACTGTTCACTGGCACTGAAGCCTTCATCCGTTGTATTTGAAAAATACTGATGCCAAGAATTTATATAGAGAAAGCGTGGGTTTGAACACGGGTTTAAGTTCCAAGTGCCCCCATTTTTTTTTTCTCTAAATCTCTATTGTCAAAGAAAACGTATTCCAACACCTCAGCGTGCACACGTACCTTCACTGGAAACGTAACATTCGCGAATGCTTTTCATTTTAAAGGTTGGTTTTTAAACTTACTCTCAAGCCATCTTTAAACCTGCAAATTCCTTTCAAAGGAATTCATCCATAGGGAAGGGAGCCAGATTTAGAAGACGGGCTTCCTGAAACATACCTTGAAGACAACACAGGAGGAGGAAAGAACTGTTTTGTCATTTTCATCAGCTTTTCACGGGTTTTTGTTCACAAACTAAAACCCAGAAATGAAAGCATGCCTAAGTCCCAAATGGTTTTTCTTCTGCACACAAAACGGTTTTGCTTCCCTTCCTACCTCACAGTCATCTTAACCTCTTTGTACTTTTATTCCATTTCTCAGACCTGTCTGCTGGAAGCTCGATATTGTGGACCGGCAGACTGATTTATCTACAGAAAACTCATTTTCCCCTTGGACACACTCTCCATGATATCAGAGAGAAAGGAACAAGGGAGAGAAAAACGGATCACAGGCAGTGTATTTTGGATGTGCTGGCTTTTATCAGCTGGGACCATGTGATTTCCTTTCAGCCTCTGACCACTCCGGCATGCGGCCGATTTCCGACGGCATAAAAGGCATGTATGATATTTGACTTACCCCTCAGAAGGCCAGGAATATCACACCACCTATGAGTAAAGCCTGCAAAAGTTAGCGGATGACACAACACCTGGAAACCCAAACCCGAGTTGTCTCAGCATCTGTTCTGACTCAGTTCAGATGGGAGCCCTGTAAAGGGATACAGAGGCGGCTTTTACTTAAAAAAGTACATTTCTGTGTGTGCGTGAGCCAACAGTTAATAGGCACGGGAAATGTAATTTCACATCATTTCTTGTGCGTGTGTGCATGTGTCAAGCTGGAATTGTTTCTGGATTGTTCATTCCTGGCACCTAGCACGTAGAAGGCACTCACTTCTTGTTTTCTAAGTAAAAAACTAACCGCAGGCAGATGGAAAGAGATGGGCAGCCATCTAGCTCACAATTTCCTTTTACAGATATTTCTGTAAGTAATGTGCTAGGTCTTTTTCCAATCAGAGAACAGACCCCTCAAAGTGTTAATGTCCTTGTAATACTAATAGTCTAGCTCTGTAAGCTTTGGCTTGGTGGGGCATGGAAAGAACAGGCTCTCTCTCTTTCTCTCCCCCCTCCCCCAAATCAATTGTTGAATCGCACAGAGGATCGTATCTCTGGGCATGCCGATTCAGAATGCTGCAACTCGTTTAAATGCTATCAGTGGTCATTTCCAAGAGGACAGTCTAAAGGTTACCTGTGAAAACTCCACAATGCACTCCTTCACGATCATGATCTAGCTTTTCTAGTTCCTTTGTCGATTCCCTCTAATATGAATGTCCTTGGACCAAAGACCCCCAACCTCTAACCTCTCCACTCAAACACCACCAACCAGCTCCCTTTTTGCCTTGCCCATCTTGGGTTGTGTCGTCCAATTTCTACAATCGCTACAATTCCTTGTGAGAAATGCCATAGGAGGCTGAATGGAATAGTAGTAGGATTATGGGAAGACTAGAGGCGCACACCAACAGAACTATTTTGCCAAGAACCCAGAATCTGAGCTGGACCCAAAAAGGTAGCCTACGATAGATGGACAGTCCATGACCTTCTGTGTCCAGTCTTCACTGATTAGGGCTGTTTGTTTCATAATTCACCCCTTGGTTCCGCTGCCACAAATGTTTCTAATTGTTTATAGCAATTCCAGATAAGAGGCTATGAATCTCAGCTCTAAATCAGCCCACAGAGTGGTAAGAGAATTAGATTCCCTGGAGCTTGTTTGGGCTGAGGTAGAGGTCAGCCTCCACCCTCCACCCTGTTCTGGAGGCTCAGCCCTCTCTCCAGGCGTCCACCTCCAAGTGACTAACGCTTCATGGTTAGAACATCTTGTGATGTACAGAACAAAAATACTGTTCAACTACTGTCTGTTTAGATTAAGGTTCATGGCCGGCAGCCTCTGAGACAGATTTGTATGTAGGAGCTTCATCGGGGTTCAACACATGTCAAGGAGTAAGAGAGGCAGGAATGGTCACAGGGAGGAGTTGAACAACAGAAGCTGAGAGGGCCTGTCAGAGTCGTCCTGATGTGAGGGTGTCCCCAAAGGAAGGGGCAAGCTCTTGGGTGAGTCGGCTCCCCTCAGTCAAGGGCAATCTCCAGAGAGGGACTCAGCAGTGCACCAGCGGGCGGCCAACCCTCTGAGCAGGTGAGGGAATCACTGCCCCGAAGGGGGCTCGAACAGCCAACCACACCATCCCCTGTGCTGCCATTTTAGGCCCTACATTCGGAAGGGCGAAACTGCCATTTCAACGGCCTGTGTACATTAGAATGTAGATTGAAATCTCAACCACTTAAAGCTACAGTTTACGGAACAATATCTGAATTGGCCCATCAACTCTCCAGCAAATCCTGTCACTGAATGTTCCAGCAGGTTCTTTGAGGCCCCGAGGTGACGCCGTCATCCTTCTCTCCTCTGCGGCATCTGAACCAGATGCACTTCTCTTTCTCAGCACCCACGCCCCCTCAGAGCATTCACCTGTGTGTAGCTGTACGGGACGGAAACACGCATAACCCATGTGTTCGCCCCCACGCCAGCCCAATGCTTGGCAAATGGGGCATTCGATAAGCGTTAATTGAACGAGTGAGCACATCGAGGAAATGAGCAAACGTGCCTTCTTTTTCTCCCCTGCAGAAACAACAAGATAGGGCACCACGTTCGATGAAAAGAGGGGCTCATTTGCGTGTACGCCTTTGTGCGCGCTTATCTTCAGTGCTTAACAAGGGCTGTTTGATTTTGACTAACTGGCATAGCACAAAAGGGCTATTCTGAGACCGTCAACTGCATCGGACAGGACTCCTAAATAAACTAAAATCTATGGCAGATGTGAAGGCAAACTAGAGAGAAAATTAAAATGTAAAACATGAAACAGCTGTTTGATCAGCCGTTAAAACAGACTGTGGACAAAGGCTATATTCGTGTCTTATCTAGAGGGGTAAAAATAATTAATCATAGAAAGTGATTTGTCACCGGGCTGTTTGCTTTTCAGCACTGAAACACACCAGAGTGATCTAAGTGAGGATGGCAAACTTCTAGACGCAGCGGATAAATGGCACCCAAAGAATTTAGAGGTACTCTAAAAAAGGTATGTTCCTAGTAAATAATGGCGGGCATAAAGCCGTAATTGCAGAGACCAGTTGCAGAGAGCAAAATTTACTTGCCACCACTGAAATTTTACAAAACAGAAGAGGGTTGTGATTTTACAACTTCATTAAATTACAGCTATGAGCTCGTGAAGAACCATGGCTTTCTCGGTATTGTGCCAGAGTTGGGGGGGGGGGGTGGATGTCGGTTGCCTGTTGAGGTAACCAAGAAGCCCATTATTACAATTCCACTCTGAAGTAAGTGTGAAATTCTCTTGGGAATGACGGTTTTGCAATAATTATTAAATGCCTTCAAAGGATTCCCAACATTTATTTCTAGAAGGTTCCAAAAGAAATCATCAGAATCATGCACAATGGTTTAGGTGTAGTGATGTTTATAACAGCTTTCTTTCAAACAGCAGAAGTTTGGAAATGCAAATCTTCAGCAATAGGAGACTGGGTAAATAGATACGATCATATGGAGAAATATAAAGTTCTCAAGATCTTACGGGAAAAGAGCACTTAAGACATGATTAAATGGTCATGTTATTATTTATTTAAAAATAAACAAATAAAGGCACCTGGGTGGCTCAGTCGGTTAAATGTCCAACTCTTTTTTGTTTTTAAATTTTATTTATTTATATTTAGAGAGAGACAGCGCAAGTGGGGGAGGGGCAGAGAAAGAGGGAGAGAGAGAATCCCAAGTAGGCTCCACCTCGTCAGCTCAAACTCATGAAACTGTGAGATCACGGCCTGAGCCAAACTAAGACTCCAACGCTTAACCGACTAAGCCACCCAGGGGCCCCAACTTTCCAACTCTTGATTTCATCTCAGGTCATGATCACAGGGTTTGTGAGATCACAGCTTGGAGCCTGCTTGGGATTCTCTCTCTGTTCCTTCCTTGCTTGCACCTGCTCTCTCACTCTCTCTGTGTCTCTCAAAATAAACGTTAAAAAAATAAAAACAAACACATAGATCCAACAGGTGGTTTACCAAAAGAAAATACAGGTGGCATTAGTAACAGTGGTTAGTTTTTTTTGTAGAAAACAATTATGGATGATTTTCATTTTCTTTTTGTCCTTTTCTGCAATTTACAGATTTTCATAATAAACAGGTATTATTTCTACAATTCAGGTTATTAAAAAATGTTCCATGTCTCCAAAAAAGTCCTTAAACTATAAATCACCAAGAAAAAAATGTGATTTCATCTTTCCTTTGTATCAGTGGCTTATCTTCTTAAAACTTAAAAAAAATTTTTTTAGATATTTATTTATTTTTGAGAGAGAGAGACAGAGAGAGAGAGACAGAGCACGACCAGGAGAGGGGCAGAGAGAGTGAGAGAGAGAGCTCCAGGCTCTGAGCTGTCAGCCCTGAGCCTAACACGGGGCTCAAACTCACAAACTGTGAGAGATCATGACCTGAGCCAAAGTCAGATGCTTAACCTACTGAGCCACCCAGGCACCCCTCTCCTTAAAACTTTTGGTGGGAATTTTGGTTAGTAATTAATTTGCCTCTTAATTATTTACTTTATCTTTTTTTTTTTTTCAACGTTTATTTATTTTTGGGACAGAGAGAGACAGAGCATGAATGGGGGAGGGGCAGAGAGAGAGGGAGACACAGAATCGGAAACAGGCTCCAGGCTCTGAGCCATCAGCCCAGAGCCCAACGCGGGGCTCGAACTCACGGACCGCGAGATTGTGACCTGGCTAAAGTCGGACGCTTAACCGACTGCGCCACCCAGGTGCCCCCCAAAGAACTTGTTTTAATGTAGAAAACTGGGAAATAATCCACAGAAGTGAGATGGAATTAAAGACATAATTATAAAGACACAATTTAAGACAGAAACACAACTGGGATCACAAGAATAGAAAGTAGCTCAGGGAGCCTGGCTGGCTCAGTTGGGCGTCCGACTTCAGCTCAGGTCATAATCTCACAGTTCCTGAGTTTGAACCCTGCATCGGGCTCTGTGCTGACAGCTCAGAGCCTGGAGCCTGCTTCAGATTCTGTGTCTCCCTCTCTTTCTCTGCCCCTCCCCTACTCAGGCTCTGTCTCTCTCTGTCTCAAAAATAAATTAAAAAACATAAAAGAAAGAAAGAAAGAAAGTAGCTCTAACTACAAAGCATGAGGTCAGGAGTCAGAATTCAACATAAAAGGATCATTGGAGATATTTGAGAGATACACCCAAAGGGAGGGGTTATTTGGGCTGGAAGGAGAGCGAACCTTCCCTGTTGTCCAATTCTGATAAATGTTGAGAGGGAGGATGTGGCCAGAGTTAAGAAATGGCCTATGGAAGAGATGATTAACATCGGATCAAGAGCTTACCCTTCTGACATAAAGTGGAAGTTAACTGGAACATGCCATTTAAGATACCATTAAACAGAGGTTATGGTGACATTACTAACATTTGAAAGGTCATTCCTACCCGAAGGTACTTTCTGACTGTGCCCTCTCTCTCATAAAACAGTATGTTTCAATTTTCTTTTTAACATTTATTTATTTTTGAGAGAGAGAGAGACAGAGCTCGATCGGGGGAGGGGCAGAGAGAGAGAGGAAGACACAGAATCCGAAGCAGGCTCCAGGCTCCCAGCTGTCAGCACAGAGCCTGACATGGGGCTCGAACTCACGGACTTTGAGGTCATGACCCG
Organism: Felis catus; assembly: GCF_018350175.1. Classification (NCBI taxonomy): domain Eukaryota; kingdom Metazoa; phylum Chordata; class Mammalia; order Carnivora; family Felidae; genus Felis; species Felis catus. Next base: position 38,591,161 of record NC_058386.1, read on the forward strand.
AGCCGAAGTTGGACACTTAACTGACTGAGCCACCCAGGCGCCCCCCCCTTTTTTTTAAATTTTTTTCCTTTTACGAAACCGTAGGTTTCAAGGACAACTTTGACATAACAAATAGGATGAACTCTTCACTTCGTGTTTCAGATTGCCCAAGATGTGTGTTTGTCACTTAGTAAGCTGGGTCAAAGCCCTGGGTAGAAAAATCTCTTTGATTTAAAAAAAAAAAAAAAAAAAGAAAAATGTAAATACAGTCATGTCCTTCGATTCTAGTTATAAAACTTCAGAGAGAAAACATGAATTACTTATTTTGTGATACTTCCTCTGGGTCAGCTCTCGGCAAAACAGAAGAAAGCCAAGGGCCCTCCAAGACCTCTTCCCTCTTGCCTCCCCTCCCCCACTTTCTCTCACAACTAGCCTTGGGGGTCAGGATAACCCAATTCATTCTCAGCAGCCGGTCACCTTTCAACCTGTTCCAGAATTTCTACTCATTTCTTGGCTTCTCTGGCTCCTAGGGTTGCTGCCTTCCACGTGTCAGGCACATAACTGTCCCCTTTATCTTTATACACAAATTTTCAGTGGCTCCCTGTTTCCAATCACAGAAAACCCTATCTATTCACTTGGCTTTTCTTTCTTTCTTTTTTTTTTTTTTTTAAGATTTTATTTATTTATTTGAGAAAGAGACAGAGAGAGAGAGAGAGAGAGAGAGAGAGACCACAAGAGTGCAAGCTGGGGAGAGGGGCAGAGGGAGGGAGGCAGAGAATCTTAAGCCGGCTCCACCCTCAGCCTGGAGCCTGACATGGGACTCGTTCCCACGACCCTGGGATCATGACCTGAGCGGAAATCAACAGCTGGATGCTCAACTGACTGATTTACCCGGGCGCCCCTTTAAGATTTTATTTTTAAGTCATCTCTACACCCAACCTGGGGCTTGAACTCACAATCCTGAGATCCAGAGTTGCATGCTCTACTGCCTGAACCAGCCAGGTTCATCACTTGGCTTTTCAATGTCTCGCTGTTTGATTCCCTCCTTCTACTAACTTTATTACCCACATGTCCCCGTCCCTATTACTCTTGCCTTGCTGGGACTTCTACCTTCCTATAAATAGAAATATTAGCTGTTGACTGGAGCCCATGGCCCTATGATTCACCTTATTCCTGTTCTTCAGCACCTGCTCACATTCCATTTGCTTAATGGCACCTTCTCCAACCCCTTGGGTCTTCGATGATTCATTCCTTCTATCTAACTTAGCCCTTGGCTTACACAGTACAGAGCTCACTTACATATTATTTTTTAAAGTTTATTTATTTATTTTGAGAGATAGAGAGAGCAGGGGAGGGGCAGAGAGCGAGACTCCCGAACAGGATCCATGCTCAGCACAGAGCCCAACTTGGGGCTCGAACTCACGAACCGTGAGATCATGACCTGAGCCGAAATCAAGAGTCAGACACTCAACCAACTGAGCCACCCAGGTGTCCCTTAGCTCAGGGCTTGTTTTCAGGGTCATGAGTTCAAGCCCCACGTTGGGCTCCGGGATGGGCATGAAGCCTACTTAAAATAAAATGATAAAACTAAATGATCTCTTCAAGTTCATGAGATAGATCTGACCAGAGGGGCCACCTGTGTGTTTATTATCAAAAGTGCAAGAAACCCTAAAGCAGCGAATTTTCTAAGCTGTAGTGTTTTAGAACACATTTTGATGGCACACATTAGCAGCCGCATCAGTAAAATCCTCTCAATGTGTGTGTGCCTTTGCACCTGTGTGAGTGTGAACAAATGATGTCAAAACAAACTCCAAGTTATTGTTACAGGGAAATGGCCCGCTCTGATGATGGGGAAAGGTTAACAGACTGGAACCAGCTGCTTCCCATGATGACATTTACACGGGAGTAGAAGACATCAAACAAGGAAACAAATGTGAAACTGAGTAACAGTGGGGGTGAGCCTACTATTAACATCTTCAGGGTACCAAGCGGGTTAGAAGAGTCCATATAGAAAGGTGTCCTGCGTTCAGAATTTCTCACGTATTTCTCTCACGTACACATTCAAAGTCATTAGAGTTTAAGCCTTTTGAATTTTGCTGCTGGCTTTCTTTTTTTTTAATGTTTATTTTCTATTTTTTAGAGAGAGAGACAGAGTGCAAGCAGGGGAGGGGCAGAGAGAGAGGGAGACAGAATCCGAAGCAGGCTCCAGGCTCCGAGTTGTCAGCACAGAGCCCGATACGGGGCTCGAACTCACGAACCTCAGGATCACGACTTGAGCCAAAGTCAGACGCTTAACCGACTGAGCCCCCCAGGAGCCCCGCTGCTGGCTTTCTTATATCATCTGTGTTATTATGTCATATACAAGCCAAGAAAGTAGAGCTGCAAAGCAGCATCCCTATATAAGATAATAGTCCATGAACGTGTGTGTGTGTGCGCGCGCGCACGTGTTACTGCACGCACGGTCACTAACCATTTCCTCAACCCAAACTCTGACAGTGGAGTCAGCTGGCAAGGTGCCTGTTCAGACCCGCCTGCGGTTAGTGGCCATTTTGTCAGCCTGATGAAGAATAATAACCAGTATCTACCGAGTGCTTGCCAGATGCTAAGCCCTTTGCATGCATTTTCTCTTGTAATCCTCTCAACTACTTTTTGAACTGGATACCATTATTATCCTTATCTTCCAGATGAGCAAACTAAGACGTGAAAGGGTCACCAATTTCGCTTAAGGTAGCACAGCTAGTTGGTGGAACCAGGGTAGACGCGACGCTCTTAACACTATGCTCCGTGTGCCCTGTGTGACACGGAGCCTAGACCTCAACATCCAGCCAGAAGCCAAGGAAATTGCTGCCATGGAGAATGGCCAAGCCAAACCTTAAACCTGGAAGATACAGAAGGACTTAGAAGTTGTCATTCTAGTGGCCCCTGGCTCTGCCCACATGGCCAACCAAGCAGGTCCCCCCCAATCAACGCACCCCAAGTGTTAGGATCAAGCAGAAGGTACAGGGCTTTGTCATTTTCAACCCGCACAGAGCTGCCGTGAAAAGTTAAGCTCCCAACGCCTTGCCTTGCCCAGCCTGTGGGCGGCCCTCGAAATGCTAACTCTTGTACTATTTATTCTTAAGAAACAACTGATCCTGTTAAATAAATAAGATTTGCATTCATTATGAATGCACTTGTTATCATCACGAAGATGGGAGTGAGGTGGCTGGGAATGAGGACCTGGTCAGAATCTGAATAACAGCCGGGCTGGGGTGCGGCTGAAATGCAGATCTGGGGCCGCCAACATTTTTCCTGAACCCGAGGTGAGCCTGAGCTCCTGAGGCCCTTCGGTGCAGGGAGTAAAGAGATGGGGTGGGTCAGGATGGGGCTGCGACCAGACGGGTCCCGACGGATGCCTGCACATATACGTAGCCTTTGTAAGGGGTGAAGAGGACGAAGTGATTACGCAGAAAAGCCTGCTTCTCCTCCCACAGACCGGAAAATCCTAGGGTCTAAACAAGGATATATTTTCCAAAACGTGTAAGCTGAAGCCATGTGACTGCCAATGTACATTCTTTCTAATCCTAGCAACAACCCCCTCTTGCCAATAAACGCATTAGGAGTCTCATTTAAAACATGAGGTCGCTGGGGGCGCCTGGGTGGCTCAGACGGTTTGGCGTCTGACTCTTGGTTTCGGCTCAGGTCATGATCTCGAGGTTCGGGAGTTTGAGCCCCGAGTCAGACTCTGTGCTGCCATTGCAGAGCCTGGGTGGGATTCTCTCTCTCTCCCTCTCTCTGTTCCTCTCCCGCTCACGTGCTCTGTCTCTGCCTCTCTCTCTCTCTCTCTCTGTGTCAAAATAAATAAAAAAACTTAAAAAAAAAAAAAGATGAAGTCGCTGAAGAACAGGGAGGTGATGGAACTTTCATGGTAACACAGTAGGGTAAGTGTAGAATGAGTCTGTTTGATACCAAACTATATATATCATTTTAACATTGCCATACTGCTTCTCCATAGCCTCTCTTTGATGGGAATAGACAGATTTCCAAGCAACTTCTACACAATTATTATTTTTCAGAACATTCGGGTGGGTTCTAGATGAAGCTCTGCCATTAACACACAGGCCACATCTGCCGGCTGTGTTCCAACTCAACTCATGATCCCTCCGGGGCCATCTGTGACACCACCCTGCCCAGACCGGGCCCACCAGCCCGTACCGGGCTTGCTCTCCTGGCCAGGTGTTGGTCACAACTTGGAAGGCTGGCTCCCAGCTCTGCGGGATCTCGGCTAAGTGCCCACTAACCCCAGACAGCTGACTCTCCTCTCTCAAGCCTGGCAAAAACAATGTCCTTTCTGCTTCGAATTTCCCTTTTTTGGTGCTTTTTCCTGAGGATTCAGCAAGAGCCAATCCAGATTTGCAAAAGATAGTTTCCATGGTTTCACCAACCCAAACACTGAAACCGAGACTCGGGACAGAAACAAAATGCTGCTGTCCAGCTCCATGTGGGAAATGCTGTTACTCTGTCAAAACTCCAGGGATCACCTGCTCCTTCAGTGGAAGAGATTTCAGTAAGTCTGTATTCATATAGCGCACACATTTCTGAAAAAAAACTATTCTACAGCTGCCCTGGAAGTTTTCAAACATTAAAAAAGAAGGTTGTATATTAACCGACTGACCCTCCCATTATCTGTGTTTATCCTAAGGGAGTGATGAAAATTTGCTGACGGCTTTCAAAACGATTAGAGAATTAGCAGAACGCCCCAAGCTTAACAACTAACAAACTTTAAAAAGCAGAGTCAAATTCAGACACTTCTAAATGTAAACACTGGGTCGGTCACCTACTAATTCTAAAATTCCGATCTGACTGCTTCTCCTGCTGTCAGGGTGATTTGGCGCGAAATGCAAAAGATTGGTGGTTACAGTGGATGTGAGTTTCAAATCCAATCAGTTGCTACTTTGTTGGTGTAAAGTCCATTAAGCCAACAGCAAGTCCTCAGTGCTAACTGGGCCAGGCAGGGCTCTGGAGCTGGGGGCTGGGGGTTCTCTGCAGAGAAAAAGGGACACTTCCCTGGGCTCTGGAGGCTCACAGTCTAGTGGAGGGGAAAGTGAGCCATTAAAACCTCAGGAAGAAGGACCAGGTGGCAGGGGAGAATAAAACGGAGGCATCTAACCCAACCTGGGGGGGATTCGGAAGGGCAGCCTTGGGAGATGATATCTCAGCTAAGCTGTGAGGTTAACTAAGTGTCTTCCGGTGTCTCGGTTTCCTCCTCTCGGTCCTCAGACAACAGAGAATGATGGACACCTTCCTCTCCTCCACCCTCTCGTCTAGTCTGTTCCAGACTTCCTCTCTCCTCTCTTTCGGCTTGGGTCATTTCATTTGCATCAGTGGCTTCAGCTCAAACTTCTCTCGCGTGCACGTATCTCTGAGCCCAACTTCCCTGAATTTCCACCTGCCAGACACCTCTCCCGTGGTCCTCCCAGCACCTCTGACTCCACGTGCCCCATCCTTCTCCCAAACCTGCTCTTCCCCCTTCACCTCCCTCTTTTGGTTAGTACCATCCCTGTATTTCTGGGAATGAAAAATCCCCATCGGCGTTCACCGACCACAGAAAGAACGGCACCTTTTGCGGATGATGCGCAAGCCTCCCCAAAGTTCGTGCCACCACACCCTCCCTCCGACTCTCCACACGGAAGTTCTCGAGGTTTCCTAAGCCTGGCTACTGTGTTCCTTCACATGTTTGTGTTTTTATATAAGCGGTTCCTTAGCTCAAAATGCTTTCCTCATCTAGTCTCCCGCTGAATTCATAGTCCTCCTTTCCCACCTACTTCAAATGTCACCTCCTCTGTGAAGTCTGCCCAGATTTTCTCAGCAGAGTTGGAGATTCTCTCCAATCACCTTCCCTAGGACTCTGTGCACGCACCACTAAAGCATCTATCACATGCACCACTGTCTACCTTGTATTGTCTTTGTTTGGGTATCTCCTCTCCCCTCCTGGATTGACACATCTTCAAAAGCAATGTGACCCAATTTTGCATCCCCTACCACAGCCTACTCTAATGCCTACTGTTTGAATAAATGAGTACAATTCTTGTAGGACCTCTTGTCATGTCAGCCTTTGCCAAGCTATTTTCACATGCATTGTTGCTCTTGCCCTTCACCGTGATGCTGTCATCATCTAGCTGTGACTAGTCGCTGTTATCCTCATGCAGCAGATAAAGCAGTTGAGTAAGGCCTTGGAAGCCTGTTTTCTTGCTTTTTAGAACAACGACTGTTCCATGTAATGTTCCTGAGAAGAAGGCAGATCTAGTCATCTGACCCCTGTCTTCAGAGTTTGAGGGTCAATATAAAAGTTCACCACTGCTTGTGGAAATAGCCAAACCCTTATCTACCCCTCCTGAACGAGTCTAACATGATTTATTTGAGTGATCTTGAAGGTTTGGAGTATGAATCAGACCGGGCAAAATAAGAGGTGTGGGGGGGGGGGAGTAGAAAAATCTGAACCCATTAGACTTTGGGCAAAAACAGGACCTCGGGGGCCTGGCAAGAGAACTTCAGGTGCCCCTGAATAATATTTTCTACATATGCTTTGAAGTCCAAGCCCCCATAGGAGAAGAGATGTCAAAAATACCGAAAGCAAGCCAAATCAACCCAGCCTTGGCCCACCTTGGCGTGCCACTGTCTTATGCGTCTGTGTACCCTGCAGCACGGGACACAGGGCCTGGCCTGAGTGAGTCCAGGAGGGCCACGAGAATACAAACGGTAGCCTGAGACTCGACCCAAAGGTGAGGAGGGCTGCAGCGGAGGGAGTGGCACAAGACCAGGATCAGCCCCCAACATCCAAGGTCTTGGTTTCCTCACCAGGTACAGCAGTCGGGGCACCTCTGCCCTGCCCACTCCATGGAGAGCAAAGGCTAACCCTGCTCCTGAGACCTGGTTAGGGCCAAGGGTTGGGCAACACATCCGTGGATTTGGGAAGCATCCCAATTACTTCTTAGGAACCAGGAGGCCCCGGGATTGGGGCCAAAGCGTCCCCAGGGGGCTGTTAGGCCGCTCTGGGAACACTGCTTATTCTCACTAACCCCCACCCATAGGATCCGCCTGACCCTCGTTAGAGGATGGGTTTCTCCACCCACTCCATCCCTCCCTCTGGCTTCTGTCTTTGCGCCCTGCTGCGCACACAGCCTCCCTGTGTCTGAGAGGGTAGTCTCCAACCTGCCAAACATAGGCTGGGCCAGAGAGTCAAGTTTCCCCACCCCAGCCCCACTGGACAGTTTGTTCATCCTGTTCTGGAAGCGGGTAGTGGTGAGAAGAGCTATTTGCTCAAAAGGCCCTGCAGCCCCAGGGACAGACCCGTGACAATCACAGAACCACAGAGAATCAGGGTCAGGACGGTATTTGTCAATCAATCGCCCCAGGGTCCAACCCCTGCTTTCTGAACCAGGAGCTAACTGTTCAAGGTCGTTTCCCCTGCTGCCAGGGTTATAGTACGCTGTGGTGCACGCCTGCTTCAAGCTGGGGTGCCGAGCGCCCAGGGCAGGTTGGAGCACATGACTGACCTTTGCTTGGAAAAAGTGACGGACCTTTGCGCCACCCCCTAGCAGAAACCTCCCGCGCGCTAACCAGCCCCCTTTCTCCTCGCCTCGAAAATTCCCGCAAGCGCAGGCCCAGCAGCCTTCGGAGGGAGAAGTTCAAAGCCTGGCCCCGGCCGGTCCACAGACTTTCGTCCCTCCGCCCCCACCCCCCCGCCCCCGCCTTCTGTCCAGGACCGCACCAAATCCTTCCCTTCGTGGGAGCTTCCGTGCGCGGCGCTCGGGGCCCGCGAGATCCCTGCCCGCGCACACGGACAGGCTCGAGGCTCCCGGGGTCGGCCCCCGCCCCCAAGGCCCTCGGCCGCCCGCGCTCCCCACCCCACCCCGGCGGCGGCCACCTGTTCGGACGCAGGAGAAAGAAGGAGGGCCGCGGCCGCGACTGACCTGAGATACCGCCCCCCACCACGATCACGTCGCATTTGTGGCTCATGGTGCTCGCCCCGCTCCGGGCCGCCCCGGTGCCCGCCGCTCCGCTGTCTGGGTCTCGGCCCCCGCCCGCCGCGCTGCCCCCGCGCACTGGTGCCGCCGCCCAGCCGCTATATCGCCCGCCTCGGGCCCCGCCCCCCGCCCGGAGCTCCGCCGCCCAGACCTGGGGAGGGCGGGCGCGGGGGCGGAGAGATCACCTGGGGCCCGCACGGGGAGCCTGGAGGGGGGGGGGGGGACACCTCCCCTGGGCCTTCAGCGCGGCCTTTATTTCTCCATCAGCCTCCGTAGTGCGTTATTGAGCTTGGGGGGCGGGCGGTGGCCCCTTTGGGTGTCTGCCTCCAGCCCCCTGCAATTATTCCCCCAAATAGAGCAATACAAAGAACACCAGACTTTTCGTTCGTTGAGCGTTTTCCAGGTCCCAAGCACCGCATTAAGCGTTTTGCCTGCATGATTCCGGTTAAGCCTTCTAACAACCCATTTCACAGATGAGAAAAGCGAGATAAAGTAGGTAAAAAGGCCAGCAAGGCTCCGAGACTCACTTTGCTCCACCACCCAGTATTGCCACTATCTTGGCATGTACTGGGGAGGCATTCTCCGCCCCTCTCGTCCTCCTTCCAAATACCCACCTCTCCCCCTCCCCCACTCCCTCTGCCCTTATGTCCGCAATTAGCTCCGGGAGACTAAAGCAGCAAGTGGAGTTATTTGTGGCCCTGGGATGTGGGTCTAGGGACCTTGGCTTTGCCAAACATGGGGGGGGTGGGGGGGAGTTGGATTCAACAATATTACAGGTGTTTAGCCACCTTTCCGAAAGTCAAAAGAAGCAATGTGGGATGGCTTTTCAAGAACTAATTGTGTCAAGGGCTTCGGTTCAGGGCAGGGTTGCTGCGGGTTTGGTGGGAGCAGGCTCCAGGCCTGGCGAATTGTTTGAAACAAGCCTCCACCTCATCGGCTGTCCGCACAGGGCCCGCTTCAGATCCTCTGTCCCCCTCTCGCTGCTCTTCCCCCACTTGTGCTCTCCCGAAGATAAATAAATGCAAATATAATTAATTAATTAATTAGCCCCTGGGCCTGAACCTAGGTCCCCACTGCCCCATCCCGAAGAGAGCCGGGGCTGGCCTCCTCATCGCCAAGCCTTACCTGTCCGCCTCTGTCCACAGGGCCCTGAAGCTTCGGGCTTCTTAGCTGTGGACACTCTGGCCCCTCACCTATCTTGCCAGTGAATCCCATGTCCAGTGGGGTGGGGTGAGATGGGTGGAGGGGATACTTGTAGGGTCTGCCTGGGATCTCTTTGGCGTGGGTCCAAAAATACGGAATCAGCAGGAGGCCCCCGGGGCGTCTGAAGCTTTGAGTTCAAGGCAGGCTGACCAACTTATCCTTTCTCGATGTCCACCTGGCAACAAGGCCAGGAGAGGAACCGTGGCGTCTTCGGAGAAAACTTACCAGCAAACAGCATTTTCTCCAGGCGAAGGTAGTCAGTGAACCTTGTGCTCCATGAGGTCAAAACCAGCTTGAGAACTCAGGAGCCTTCAGAGGATCTCTGAGGTCACCTTATCCCTGCATGCAAGGGGTCGTTCAGGCCTGCTCAGGGTCCGTCTCCTACAGGGGATACCTCCCAAGGTTCCTCTTCTGTCTCTGCACAAAGCTTCTAAGAGCAGTGCTTCTCAAACTTGAATGTGAGTATAAAGCACCCAGGTCTGGGGTGGGGCCTGAGAAGCTGCATTTCTAATAAGCAACAGGTGATGCTAGTGTTGCTGGTCCACAGGCCTTGGGCACATTCTCCTCTCCTCCAGGCCTCTACTCTCCCAACAGTTCCAGAACCAGCTCCACACTCCAGAGCCCCTGACCTGTCTCAAGGTGGTCCTAATGAGAAGCTGTCTGGTCATTATACGTCTTCCGTAAGTGCTACGCTGAGCCCTGGGGAATTGATGGACAAGAACAGAGCTGCCCCTGCCCCCTGCCCTCTCGGGGTTCACACTGCATCAGAGAAGACATCTAGGAGGGGTAATCACCAGCGTAATTCTGAATGTTGCTCCGGGACACGTAGCAGGGCGAGAGAACCTAGCCCAGGCAATGGAGGAGGACCTCCAGGAGGAAATGACTTTTTCGCTAGGACTTGAAGGATGAACCGGGGTTAATCAACTATTGAGGATGAGCACACCAGGCAGAGTACGAGGCTGGAGCATTGGGAGGACTGGACACAGTCCAGTGAACAAAGAACGTCTTTGACCACCTTTAAGACTTATTACCCGTACCGCAAACACTAATAGTGCATAATAAGAATGGAATGGGGGAAAAATCAACAATGAATAAAACGATAGGAAGCACCATCTAACCTTGGGTGTGTCTGTGGTAACAGATTCCTGCAGAAAGGGATCATGCGTCCTCTTTCATTCGTCCATCCAAGAATGATTTATTGAGCACCAACTCTGTGTCGTGTACTCATCACTGGACAGACGCCCTTATAAACAAGAATCTTCCCCAAAACAAGCATGAAAATGGACAATTACAGCAAACCTAACTCATGTTGCTGGGGAGCCGCGTTCTTCTACCTAAGAAGCGCACAGAAATGCCGTTTGCCCCAAGCAGTGTTTCTTTGCCTTTCCAACTTCATGATATCCGTGCTTCGTCAATTAAAAGGAACTTACTTTCCTGTCATTTTTTATTAGAAGACTGCCAAGGTAATAAAAGGTCCTTATTACTTCTTTCTTGCCGTCCAGCTTTTCATGAATGGATATTTCAGCGAGTCTTTTATGATGCCACAAAAGGTTTCAATAAAGAGACAGGCTGTGCAGAACAGAGTTCACCAGATATTATCTATGTTGTGCATTTCACTGGTTTTGAACACTGGAGGTTTGACCGGGGCTGGAAAATTTGTTTCAAAATGAGATTTAGAGCCTACCGTGTTTTTTCCCCCAACTTCTTTGTTAATCTTTTGAAAAACGTACACTGAGGGATCGAATGATGAAAGGGTCAGTCACTGCAGCCAGGACAGTTCTTGAACAATGTTAAATTGGAATTTTAACAGTTTAACAATTGTTAAGTGTTCTAGGACCTCTGATTCTACCCAGTGAGGAATCCATCATCTGCTTGGATCCTAATCTGGGTGTCCAGATCCCCTCCTTGGGGACAACGAGGAGGCAACAGGTGACTTTTCAATGGGCCAAGACCTCGCTTTTGGCCTCAAGGACTTGTTTGGAGGGGAACCACATCCTCAAGCAGCCCAAGAGTTAGGGGGCACCCAGCTTCAATCGAAGCCAAAGCCCTTCACTGGACCTTGGGCTAGAAGCTGGAGATCCGAGTCAAAGTACAGAGGCTGATTTAAGATGCCAAAGGAAAGACGTGTTCCAGGGCCAGGGTGCCGGTCAGGAACCGGCTTGAGTAGAGTTGGAAGGAACAAGCCAGGCGACAGGTGGGTGTTCATGACTTGCCTTAACAGGCCAACAGCTGTGGGGATGTGCCAAGCTGGCTTATAGACACAAGGTTGAGATGGAAGAGAAATCTTCCCGCCCATAGAACCGGAGTGGGGCTCTGTCCCCGGTGGCCTGATTTCCACAGCACGGGCAGGGCAGAGGCCAAGGGAGACAGACATAGGAAGTCAGGCAGAGACACCAAGCTCCAAGACTTCAGGAAGATAGAGGTCACACCTATAGACACGTGGCAAAGCATGTCAACAAAAACCAAACCTTATTTGCAAAGTAAGTGCTAAACCAACTGTCCCCAAAGTGATTTTTTGCAGCGACTAGTGCCGCGACTAAGACTATCTCTCCAAATGGTAATATGGGCTCCTAATCACTTTATCATAAGGGCTGACCTACCACAACAGATGGTGTGACGCAGGCTGTATGGGACGCATAGAGGAAGCGCAAACAGCCAACCGTTTGGCTCAGGAAGAAGAGGCTACCAGAACGGACATTGCCCAAGAATGCCGGCGTGAGGGTTTTCACAAATTCTGTGGGGAAGAGGAAATTAGAAATTACGATTACGGCCCCACTGGATACTAATTATGGGTGGTTGAACAGTATTACTTTTAATTAATTATTCTTACACGGATGATTCTAATTTCGTAGTGTGAGATCACCGACACAGAATCGATCCTTTGGTTATCTTTATGTAGTCCAGAGTGAAATCATCTCTCCATGTTTTCTTATAAGTAGATATTTGTGTCATGTACACTCCAGATGGTGATTGCAATCAAGAGCCTGGTGATTCTAGGAATCAGATGACAAGAGGGACCCCCTGACAAATGGCTGCCACTCAGGTCACATTGCCGGTGAGGACAGTTACACGGTACAAAATGATGCTAATAGCTGGGGCTTGAGTTGATTTGAGGTCTTTTCTTCAATAGAAATCCAGTTTATAGACATGATTCAAATGAAGGTGTTTAAGAGCAAAATTTGTTGTGGGGCGCCTGGGTGGCTCAGTCGGTGAAGCGTCCGACTTCAGCTCAGGTCATGATCTCACGGTTTGTGGGTTCGAGCCTCGCATTGGGCTCTGTGTGGACAGCTCAGACTCTGGAGCCTGCTTTGGATTCTGTGTCTCCCTCTCTCTGCCTTCCCCCACTTGTACTCTGTCTCTCTCTCAAAAAAGTAAATAAATGTAAAAAAAAAAAAAAAAGAACAAAATTTGTTTTTCACTATGGATGTTGGGACTCATTAAAGGTTTCAACTAGGGACAGTTATAAAAAGAAGTGAAGTAAAAAGTGGGCCAGATGCTGCAAAAACCTGCAATGTATTCTAAAAGGTAGAAAACCTGAGCAGGTCTCTGAAATAAAATAATATTGGATATAATAATTCAAATACATAGTATGCCTGCATAGGAAACCCCTTCCTTCTGCAACCAACAGCACACATTTTTTTTTTAATATTTCTTTTTGAGAGAGCGCAAGCCACAGAGGGACAGAGAGAGATGGGACAGAGGATCCGAAGTGTGCTCCGTGCTGACAGCAGAAAGTCCGACGCAGGGCTCGAACTCACGAACCATGAGATCATGACCTGAGCCGAAGTCAGACGCTCAACCAAGTGAGCCACCCAGGTGCCCCGACAGCGATTTTTGACAGCCGAGATTAGAACGCAGGACTCCTGGTTATTAAAACAAAACAAAACAAAACAAAACAAAACAAAACAAAACACACATGAAAAAGCTCATGTGTTTTCCAGTTGTCATGGCATTTTATGTGACTGGAGTCCCTGTTTGTATAATATTTGACTGGGCATGTAACATTTACTGACAAATTCCAGATAGCAGGGCATTTTTGGGCTCCAGAAAGGCAATACTTGGTGTTGGTGTTGCAAACAGAAACTCTAACCCACTGGGATCAGAAAGAATGAATGCCATTTAGCAATAGCTGTTTATGCTTTCAGGAGCAGCTCAAAGTACATTCACCCACAATGTCTACTGTAGAGAAACAGCGTAATGTTCACTGATAGCAAAATGCTAGATGAAAAAGCAATACTATTGAGGGTTAAATTTCCATGGTTAGTTATCTCAGTAATTGAGACTGGAGACAAGTTAAAGTTATTTCCTGGCATTGTCAATATACCAATGCCCTGTGTGAACGTTCAGGACTAAAAGACAGACTCACCCACTGTCTCCTCCCCCGGGGGAAAAAATTTCCCTGGGTCCTGGATTCTCTCCTGTCCTGATTTGGTATTTAGAAGTTATATTTTAAACCCCACCATTTCCTGGAAGCCTGCCCTGCCTTCAGATCACAACTGATTTAACTATGCCAAGGGTGCTAGAAGAAATCACTCACTGTCCCTACCTTGCGAGGAAGAATATTTTAACTTTCTGTCTACCTCAAAGTAATGAGACACCTGCTTGTATGAGTGCTTATTTGAGGACCAGCTGTGCGTCCAGACCTCTCTCATATGTCCTTGGAGATGTAGGGAGAATATTAGAGAACCCTTGCCTGAAACAGGGCCGTCAGATTTAGCACATAAAAAATACAGGATGCCCGATTAGCATTTGAAGGTCAATGAATTGTCTTTTTTCATATAAATGTCTCCCCTGCAACATTTGCAACATACTCATACAAAAAAAATCATTCATTATTTATCTGCAATTCAAATTTAACTAGATGTCCCACACTTTATCTGGCAACCCTAGCCAGGAAAGATACTATGCCCTGGTTCAGGAGGAGAAATCAACACAAAGAGGTCAATTTGAGAGTAACACAGTCATCTACGAGCACGTATTAAATTGTGGAATGCAGGGAAAGGGCAGGGTTAACAGAGATCAGAATTCCTCCAACAATGAGCTACTCAAGGAACTCCGTCTTTGGAGGGACGGTCTTCCTATGTCCTCAGCCCTTAGCATGGTGGTGGTGATGTTTAGTACGGTCTCAATGTGTGTAATGAATGAATAAATGAATATGTGAATCAGTTTGAGGGGAACTTGAGGTGGGTCTTGAAGGTCACGTCCTCCCAGCACACCTTTCAATAGCGGTGGTTCTCAAACTTTTTTGTGACCGAGAATGACTTCGGCAGAGCAAGAGATCCCACAGCTGCCGACTCTACTCGCTGCACTTTCCAGTAGAAAAAGAACTAGGGAAACAAAATTAAAGTCTACAGAATGGCATGTGATGCTTCTGGAAGCACATTGGGAGGTCTGCCTACGACTCTCCAGGGGAACCCTGTCACCCATTGGTGACCCAAGGACTGTATTTTGAGCAATGTTCAACTAGAATGTAGGTGTGAAGTTTCTCGAGCTGGAAAAACGAAAAGTTGAGAGACTAAATCTTAGATTTTTAACATTTTGGTATGAAAGTGTTAAGAGCATATTCTCTGGCCTGGCAGACTTTGAATGCACTTTAAAAAGTCATTTAAAAGCACCTGAGCCCGAGAAGGAACAAGATTTGAACTCTAGAATTGCTTCAGGCTAGATCAGAGTTTCTCAATTTCTGCACAGTTGACATTTTGGACAGAAAAACTCTTCGTTATGGGGGCTGTTTTGTGCATTGTAGGATGCTGAGCAGTATTCCTGGTGTGATGGTCAATTTTGTGTGTCAGCTTGACTGGCCACAGAATGCCCAGATTAAGCGTCTCTGAGTATACCTGTGAGAGTCTTTCCTGATGAGATTCGCATTTGAATCTAAAGCAGGTTGCCCTCCCCAATGTGGGTGGGCATCATCCAATCCACTGGGGGCTGACATAGAACAAAAGATGGAGGAAAGAAGAATTTGCCCCTCTTGCTTCCTGACTGCCTGCTTGACTTGGGACATCTCCTCTCATCTTCTCTGGCCCTCAGACTAAAATGGGAACCATTGGCTCCTCTGGTTCTCAGACTTTTGGAGTTGGACTGAATTACACCACTGGCTTTCCTGGGTCTCCAGCTTGCAGATGGCAGATCGTGGAACTTCTCAGCCTTCGCAAGTGTGCGAGCCAATTCTTCATTATATATCTCTCTATCATCTCTATCTCTATCTCTATCTCTATCTCTATATCTCTATCATCTCTCCATCCTACTGGTTCTGTTAGGAATTGGCTTGCACACTTGTGAAGGCTGAGAAGTTCCACAACCGCCCCCTTCCCCATTTGTTTGGGACAAACAAAAATGTCTCCAGACATGGTCAAGTATCCCCTGGGAGAGAAAAATTACTCCCCTGTTGAGAACCATTAGTCTAGATGAAAGCCCACTGTACCAGTTGAACTGGACGTCTAAGAAGTCTCTAATGTAATTCTTTTCCTCTCCAAATGAGACAAATAAGGGACAATTTGTGCAAACAAAGCCTATGCATTTGAGGAGCTTGTCTCTAAGATGAATAAAAGTGCTGCCAGACATGAGTACTAGATGATGAAAAGGCAAATGATGAACTATATCCGTTGAGATCACATATGTTCACTTCAAAGGTCCTGACTTCAGTGATCCTGGGCCAGCCTCAGTCAGGTTCGCTCATTGAAATAGACAGACCTGACAATAAAAAGCAAGTCATTATTGGTTAATCACAGAGATGATTACCTTTAATAAATGCTTTTACATCCACAATTTGGGGCAGAAGAAAAATTGCCAGAGATAAAAGAAAAGGAAAGAGACCCTTGAGAAAAGCAAGTGTATTTTTAAATCAGTGTATTTTTCCTGATTCAAAAAATTATTTTTTCCTATGGTGAAATTAGAAAAAAAAAAAACATCTTTCTGATAATTGATTAACTAAAGTTTAATATGGGGTTCAAAATAAGATAAAATGAATTTATATTTTGAATGTTCACTGTTTTAGGGAATTATCGATCACATATTAGGAAAAACTCTTCTCCTTGTTTTTTTTTTTTTTAATGTAAAGCATTGAAAGTTTTGAAGCTTTGAAAGATAAATATCAGTTAAAAGGAATTTTTTTTTTTTTTTTTTTTTTGGGACAGAGAGAGACAGAGCATGAACGGGGGAGGGGCAGAGAGAGAGGGAGACACAGAATCGGAAACAGGCTCCAGGCTCCGAGCCATCAGCCCAGAGCCTGACGTGGGGCTCGAACTCACGGACCGCGAGATCGTGACCTGGCTGAAGTCGGACGCTTAACCGACTGCGCCATCCAGGCGCCCCTAAAAGGAATTTTTGAGACACCTGGGTGGCTCAGTTGGTTAAGCGCCCAGCTTTTGACTTCAGCTCGTGATCTCATGGTTTGTGGGTTCAAGCCCCACATCTGGATGTGAGTTGGCAATGCAGAGCCTGCTTGGGATTCTCTCTCTCCCTGTCTCTCTGCCTCTCCCCCACTTGTGTGCTCTGTCTCTCCGGTTCTCTCTCTCAAAAAAAAGGAATTTTCAATTTTAATTTCCCACTCATAGTACATGAGTTAATAATAACATTAAATAATAATCAGATATAGGACTTGTATTTCCAGAAACATAATATATATACTAGATGTCCTGAAAATTCTCCTAATACAAAATAGCTGAAAACTCTACATAAACCATAACAAACATCACGCTGTATTAAATAAAAGAAGCCAGAGGCACCTGGGTGGCTCAACTGGTTAGGTGTCCGACTTTAGCTCAGGTCATGATCTTACAGTTCCTGAATTCGAGCCCTCATCGAACTCTCTGCTGTCGACCCAGAGCCTGCTTCAGATTCCCTATCCCCCTCTCTCTCTGCCCCCCCCCTCGCTTGTGCTCGATCTCTCCCTCTCCCTCTCTCTCAAAAATAAACACTTAAAAATAAAGAAATAAATAAAAGAAGCCAGACACTAAAGTTTACATACTGTATGATACAATTTATATGAAATGTCCAGAATAGGTAAATCTATAAAGACATAAAGCAGAACGATAGTTTCCAGGGGCTCGGGGGAGGGAGAAATGGGGAATTAACTGCTCATTGGGTAAAAGTTTCCCTCTGGGGGTGATGAAAACGTTTTGGAAGTAGACAGAGGTGCTGGTTGGACAACATGGTGAATGTGCTAAACGTCACTGGATTGTACATTTCAAAATGGTTCATTTCATGCTTTGTGAATGTCATCTCAGTAAAATGTATAGCAAGACATAACGAACATTGTTTTCAATGTATAGCCAAGTTAATAAGAAAGTGATAAAAATCACGAGGGACCAAAACTTAGGAGGCAGATGGAAATACAAGTGATTCTGTATAACTATAGCTACCCTGGGGTCTTTGATGACTTTCCTAACCCCAGGAATTGACCTTTAAAGGCAGCACAGGACAGGAGGCAGTGCTTTGGACTCAGGCTGCATGAGATGTCAGAACTGAGACCCCTGAATGAAACCCAAACACTAAAAAGAATGAGTCAATGAGAAGGCTCATTGGACACAAGCCACCTTCTTGAAAGGAAGAATAAAAAAGAACTTTGCTCGGCTTGGGATCTGGATGTGAAGAAAATAATAAAATAAAATAGCTGTTTCTTCCTGAAAAACCATAACAGCAGGTTACGATGGATGGTAGAAATGACAGACAGGGAAGGGTAACGGTCAACGACTTAGAATTAAAGAGGATATTTATCATATTAAACTATTATGTCAAACCAAACAAGATGGTAAACATATAAAGGTGATTGAAGACATAAAAGATCATATAAATTTTAGAGATAATCCAAGGGAAGAGTTTTTAAAAGCGCAAATCTTAGCAAGCCAAAGAGCAGAAAAGAAAAAAGAGTGCAAATTGTAGAAAAGTAATTTAAAACAGGCTAACCAGAGGAAGAGTGTTCAAAACCGACAGAACGCCAAGCTACGGATAAGTTTCAAGAGAACAGTCCCACCCCTCGTAACAGAATTATTAACAATTTCTAACAGGAATGGCCATGCCCCAGGGTGGGGCTTGGGCAGAGGCTGTCAATGTCAGAGGGGCAGGGCGGCAGAGTCCAAATTCCACAGGTTCTAGCCCTACCCTTTGGTTATTTACAAGATCACTTAAAACCCCAGTCACCCCTTTGGTAAAAACACACAGGTAAGGACACGTGACAGTATGAGGACACTGTGCCTACCAGGGTTGGGACTTTCCGGGACATCACATAACTGAAGAATGACGCGTAGCACCGGGAACAGATCTGGCTGGCAATACCGAGAGAGAGATGGGGGGAGGGGACACAGAGATCAAAGAAAAAGGGGATGCAGGGACCAAAGAGTTTGAGAAGGGAGCAGCAGAGGGCACGTGGGAGCCCAGAGGTAACAGATAATGCCTGTGCTCACCATGTATTATCTACCCTCCCCAAAACGGGAAAGCTAAGAACACAGCAGTGAAATGTTCAGGAAACTAAGATTATGCTAATTTGGAGAACATCACCTAATGGGAGATTATATCCTTCTGGCTTTTTTGGGTGTTATCATGTCCTTTCTTTCTTTTTTTTTTAAACTTTTTTAGTGTTTATTATTGAGAGAGCGAGAGCGAGCGTGTGCGCTCAAGCAGGGGAGGGGCAGAGAGAGAGGGAGACAGAATCGGAAGCAGGCTCCAGGCACTGAACTGTCAGCACAGAGCCCGATGCGGGGCCTTGAACTCATGAGCTGTGAGATCATGACCTGAACCGAAGTCGGACGCTTCACCGACTGAGCCACCCAGGCGCCCCTTATGTCCTTTCTTTTATAAAATAATGTCAACAATAGATAGTCGCTAGAATACCTTTACTTGGTACAATTAAAACTTAACAGCCTCCCACCAGGCAACCAATTTATTATTACTGTTACAATTAGGGAACTTCTATCAGTCTGTGGAATGGCCAACTCTGAGTATTCTGAGTCTCAGAGGCAAAAACGGCAGATCTTAATAAAAGAGTGCCAGCAGCTGCCGTGCGTGTGTGTGAGGGTGCACGAAAGAGAAAGAGAAGGAGAGAAACAGGGAAGGCCAGTGTGGAATATGGGAGTTTTAGATAGGAGTTCTGGGAATGAGCAGGGGAGAGTCTAGGACAGGTGAGCCTGGAGAGCAGCGATGTCTCGTCTAGGCTTTGCATAAATATGGGGCTCTCCTTAGCCTGGGTTGTGACTCCAGAGAATGGTACTGTGGGTTGGGAAAAGGGAAATAAGGAAGGAGGGACACAACATGGGCACCTGGGCTTCAGTCTCACTGGAACCTTCTGGGGAACTGTACGGAATGAGCCTCACAGTTGTCTGCCAGTGGTCCAGAAGAAGAGGGCATTTATCCACTGACTCACATCCTCCACTGGCCAAGGGTTGCCCACGGGCTACTTCTCCCGCACTTGTAGCTTGTGCATCTACGAGTGCTAAGAGGGTTTCTGCAGGAGTTTCATACAGTGGTGTCACAGGAACTCCGGGGACAGAAGGTGAGACGTTCAAGCTACCGTTGAAACGAGGTGCTGTGAGTTTATACTTGTGTAGAACTGGTTGCCACTCCAACGGCCGGGGCAAAAAGGTGTGCTGGGAGGACGTGAGGCAATGCACCTGAAGGGTCTGCTACAATGCGTTTGTCCAGTAGAAGAAGAATCCAGAAGCAGTTGCCGCATCGTAAGAAACAAGTTTTCAGGTGAAGTTCTCATTGGATGCGACGCCCTTCCCATTAGCCATTCTGGTCTCGTTCTAGCGACAGCTTGGGTGGGAGGGCAGGTGTTCTAACACCCCAGGCACCTAAGCCCAGCTGAAACTACAGCTGATGTCTTAGGGCCCATCCCTTCCCAAGGTCCCTAATCTCCTCTTGGCATTTACACAATGGCTGCTTAGTAATTCAATCTCAAGCGTTACTGCCCTGGGACTCCTTAAATTCTCCGCGACTTGGACTGGCTCCGTCCCAGCCTGGGACAGGTACGAACTGCCACGTTCGCAAGGCCCTGCTAAAATTACGGGACATTTTCGCGTGGCATTTCTTGTTTGACCTTCACACCAAACTCAGAAGAATGGGTTTCAAAAGGTAAAGCGGCAGCTATCTTCGAGAGGAGGCACAGCTCCCAAGCCATAGGATGTTAGGATTTCTAGTGATGTTCTTTCCTCCGGGATGTTCTTTTTTTTTTTTTTTTTTAAGTTTATTTTTTTTTTATTTTGAGAGAGAGAGAAAGAGAGACAGAGAGAGAGAGACAATGCAAGCGGAGGAGAGATGAAGAGAGAGGGAGCGAGAGAATCCCAAGAAGGCTCTGTGCTGTTATCACAGAGCTCAACTCGGGGGCTTGATCTCACGAACCTCGAGATCATGACTTGAGCCAAATCAACAGTCAGACGCTCAACCAACTGAGCCACCCAGGCACCCCTGGATATTCTACTTCTTGTCCACAATAATTTGAAAACAGCTCTTAGGCCAAAAGGACTCTCTTCTTACAAACTAAAGCTGGGACACTGCCACGAGCAGCTTCTGGTATAGTTGTCAGTGTATTTCTAATGGACCACTTG
The DNA here is from genome assembly GCF_018350175.1 of Felis catus. NCBI lineage: Eukaryota > Metazoa > Chordata > Mammalia > Carnivora > Felidae > Felis > Felis catus. Next base: position 38,611,892 of record NC_058386.1, read on the forward strand.
ATATTCTTGGTACTAAGCAACTGAAATCAATTCTATCTTAAAAAAAATTTTTTTTAAATGTTTATTTATTTGAGAGAGAGAGAGAGAGAGAAAGAGAGAGAGAGCGTGAGAGCGAGAGCAGGGGAGAGGCAGAAAGAGAGGGAGACACAAAATACTTAGCAGGCTCCAGGCTCCGAGCTGTCAGCACAGAGCCCAATGTAGGGCTCGAACCCACGAGCTGTGCCATCATGACCCAAGCTGAAGTCAGATGCTCAAGCGACTGAGCCACCCAGGTGCCCCTCAATTCTATGTTAAGAAGGAAAGAAGTTGTTGGAGAGATAGAGATTGGCTCGCAGAATCAGTGGGATTACTAAAGAACCAGGCTAAGAAATAAACAGAAACCCAAGTTACAAGCCTGGCTAGGTTGTTCCAGCAACGTAAACCAATAAAGGCTTATTTCTTGCCCTATCCACAGGTCCATCTTGGCTTGACAGAGTGCTTCTGCTCAACGTAGTCGCTTGGGGCCCCAAACTGATAAGGCAGCCACCATCTCAAACCTCGCTCTGCCAGAAAGCCCTGAGCTAGCAATGACTACTTCCAGGCCAATTCATTAGCCGTAACAGGTCTTATGGCTGCACTCGACCCCAGGGCCATCGGGAAATGAAATTGTACCATGTACCCCAAAGGAAAGAACTGGAGATACTTGGCAAACAGCCTTCAAGACTATCACAGTCACGCAGAGGGAAAATTCTCTGGCTAGAGTGCCACCATGGTGCAGCTGCCCGTAGGTTGTCCTTCTCCATGTCATTGTGTGAATTCAATGGCAGATTCCCCAAACGCAAGAAAGGAGTTTAGATCCTGGGTAGTCGAAAGGGAGAAAAGTGTCCCCTGCGTGATAAACATCCAATATACTCAACTTGCAAAGGAAAATAGAAGAAAATATATAAACAGTCTTGTTCAAAGTGTCATTCCTATTTGTCCTCTGATTAGTGCGGGAAATCAGAGACACGTGGACCCATTCACTCCTATATATATATCCGTATATTCATTTAGGCAACAAATGTTCACAGAGATCATTTTCCAGATGCTTATGTTCTTTTTTTTTTTAAGTTTATTTATGTATTTTGGGACAGAGACGGAGAGAGCGTGAGCAGGGGAGGGACAGAGAGAGAGGGAGACGGAGAATCCCAAGCAGGCTCTGTGCAGTCAGCGCACAGAGCCCTATATGGGGCTCAAACTCATGAAACCGTGAGATCATGACCTGAGACAAAATCAGGACTTGGACGCTTAACTGACTGAGCCACCCAGGTGCCCTTCCAGAAGCTTATGTTCTAATAGTAAGGGAGACACTACATAAATAATTGCCATACAGTATGATTAGTCTTTATGCAGAAATTAATGTTAAAGGGATGGTTTGGCACAAGGGGGAGAGTAATTAACTTAATGTGGGTGGGGTGCACTAGTAAGCAATGGCTGTTCTGGGAAGAAGCTATAGGAGAAAGGGGTGAGGCTCCCGAGAACCTGCCCTGGGGACAGATGAGTACTTTAGTACGTCAGGGGCATAAAAAGCAGATAGAGGCCGAAACTAGAGTCGCCGGAATTAACAAATCAAAATGCAGGACGCCCACTTACATTTGAATTTCAGGTGAACAGTGACGACTTTTTTTAGTGTAATCGGGTCCAACACAGTATTTGGGACATGTTTATACCAAAAAAGATGCTAAAAATGGTTTATTATGTGAACTTCAGATGTAACTGTGGGTCCCATATTGTATCTAGCTACCCTAGCTGGGAATGCTGTCGTAGTCATTCTTTGGGACACATTTCAAGGGTCCTGTCCTCCAGGAAGCCTTCCCTAAAACCCTGGGTTGGCCTGAGCGTCTTCTTCAGGGCCCTTGTGGGCCTACGTGTGTGCCTCCATCATAGAATATAGCACATTTTTGTGACGTTCTCTTTAGAAGCGGTGTTGTGTTGTGTGTATTCCCAGCATGAAACCCGTGTGAGAAATGTCCGTTGACATTAATCAGTATCTGTACGAGTAGATTTGCAGCCCTGCAAGGAAACACCCCAAAGGTACCAGCCCAAAGAGGCTTAAAAGAAAAGATTGTCAGGTGCCTGGGTGGCTCAGTCGATTAAGCATCCGACTTCAGCTCAGGTCATGATCTCACAGTCCGTGAGTTCGAGCCCCATGTCGGGCCCTCTGCTGTCAGCAAAGAGCCCTCTTTGGATCCTCTGTCCCCCTCTCTCTATGCCCCTCCCCTGCTCATGCTTCTTCTCTCTCTCTCTCTCTCTCTCAAAAATAAATAAACTTAAAAAAGAAGAAGAAGAAAAGATTCTCATTACGTTCTCTGTGTCTCGGGCCATAAAAGAAACGCGACTCTGCGAGCTGAGCCCGCACCTCATCCCTGGTACTGAATGAATGTAAAGGGCGGTTGTAAAGTGTTCCAAGAGAGAAGATAGTACTCTCGGCAAAGCGTCAAAGTGCAAACAACATAGAAGTTTGACCTTTCAGTGTAAATATATGTTTGATAAGAAAGGTTAGAAACAAGACATTTTGCATTTTTCTGTCTCAGAGGATGGCTGAAATGACGAGAAAATGTGCAGGAATTGGTGCTTTAAGAGGAAAGCATTACTGCAAACCACGGAATAGCCTTAGCAGGGAAATCTAGCTCATTTCCTTGGCATGAGGTAGGGATCGGCTCAGCAAGATGAAAATCCAGCTAAGAATCCAAAGTGCCCTTTGGTAGTCCAAAGGCTGTCATTTTAAAGAAATTTGGAAGAAATTAGGACCCAGAGAGGCTAAGTAACTTGCCCAAGGTCATGGAACTCGTTAATAACTAAGCTTAAAGGTCTTCTGATCCCCAGCCTAGCACTGGTGTAATAGAAGATTTCCAAGATCATCAAGTAATCCAGTCAGGTGTTTATTAGAAGATCATTATTGTCAAAGGTTCCTTCTTTCCTTCCATCTTAACTGGGCTGAAGTCTTCCGTTTGGTTCGTCTTTCAATGAAAAGGAAAACTAAGCTTTATTCTTGTCAACCTGTGCTTTGTGTATATATATACGTATATACATATATATATACGTATATATATATATATACGTATATATATATGTATATAATACGTATATATATACATATATACACATATATATGTATATATATACGTATTATATACGTATATGTATATATATACGTATTATATACGTATATATACGTATATATATATACATATATATGTATATACATATATATGTATATATATATACACATATATATATTTTTAATGTATATTTTTGCGAGATAGAGAGAGATAGAGCGTATATACATATATATACGTATATAATACGTATATATATACATATATACACATATATATGTATATATATACGTATTATATACGTATATGTATATATATACGTATTATATACGTATATATATACGTATATATATACATATATATATACATATATATATGTATATATAATACGTATATATATGTATATATATATATACACGTATATATATTTTTTAATGTATATTTTTGCGAGATAGAGAGAGATAGAGCATGAGCAGGGGAGGGCAGAGAGAAGGGAGATGCAGAATCTGAAGCAGGCTCCAGGCTCCAGCACAGAGCCCGACATGGGGCCTGAACTCACAAACTGTGGGATCATGACCTGAGCCGAAGTCAGACGCTCAACCGACTGAGCCACCCAGGTGCCCCAGTGCTTTGTATATTCAAAGCAGTATTAAGGTGACCCATTAGCTCACCCCATTCTCAGGAAAAATAAAAACAGATTTTTAAAAATGTTTATGTATTTATTTTGAAAGAGAGAGGGATAGAGAGCAGGTGAGGGGCAGAGAGACAGAGGGAGAGAGAGACTCTCAAGCAGGCTCTGAATCGTGTCAGCACAGAGCCCCATGCAGGCTCAAACCCACAAACCGTGAGATCATGACTTGAGCCTAAACCAAGAGTTGGATGCTTAACCGACTGAGACACCCAGGTGCCCCAATAGAAACAGTTTTTGTTTTCAATGTTTATTTATTTTTGAGAGAGAGAGAGAGAGAGAGAGAGAACAGGGGAGAGACTGAGACAGAGTCCAAAGCAGGTTCCAGGCTCTGAGCTGTCAGCACAGAGCCCTACATGGGGCTCGAACTCACCAGCCGCGAGATCGTGACCTGAGCCAAAGTTGGATGCCTGACTGACTGAGCCACCCAAGCGCCCCTAGAAACAGTTTTTCAATGGAGTTTGTTCTCCTGGGCAAAGTGACCCTCCTTTGATCTATTACCTGGGTCTTTAGCCCCTTCTACACTTTAGAAAGCAGAGAATGGTTATGCCATTTTACTCTGGATCTACCCAGTTTGAGAATAAACAAAAAAACAACTTCCATCTGTGCATTTTCATGCATCCCTATACAGTTTGTGACCGCATTGCTTTCAAAGGGGGAAAAAAAAGGTGCAGAAAATGGCTTTCTATTACTGACTCATGATAATGCCATCCACTCAAATCGTGACATGGTTTTATTGCTATCACTAGAACGTGCACTAAGATCCCAACACCTCTGCCCCATATCTAGGCATTAATATCTCGTGTGTCCTACACCTTAAAGGGCTTCCTTGTCCAAAAACTTTGCTTAAATTCATTCTCTTTGCTATCTTTATGCTCTGCCTTAGGCGTAGTTTATTAAGAATGCAAAACCACAAGCATGCAGGCCATAAATCTTACCTAGGGCAAAGTGTATTAAATTTCAAAGAAGTTAAGTTTAGAGCTCCTTCTTGTCCAATTCTCACTCAATTTTCAATATCCATTTTACTTAATCTCCCTCTCGGTTTTGTTGTACGTATTGTCCTCATTTTTAATCTACAAAGCCTGTAATTGCCCTGTAATAACACAAGCTTATCTTCTTAGTGAAATTTCCTTATAGGTTTATTTAATAATCTTTAAAGGTACATGATGCTTATATTTTAACTTAAAGTGGGTAAACACGAATATCTACTCATTAGATAGTAGTGGGGGGTAGAATAAATATTAACTTCATCTTGTTTTGTTTGAACCTCTCCTTCTTAAAAACTTTTTTTCGTGTTTATTTATTTACTTTGAGAGAGAGAGAGAGAGAAAACACAGGCAGGGTGGGGGCAGACAGAGAAGGAGAGAGAGAATCCCAAGCAGTCTCTGCACTGTCAGCACAGAGCCCGATGCAGGGCTTGAACCCACAAACTGCGAGATCGTGATCTGAGCCGAAACCAAGAGTCGGGGGTTAACCGATTGAGACACCCAGGCATCCCTGAACCTCTGCCTCTTTCCTAAAAATGGCTGCCTCTCCTCCCGTAATGATCCAAATCCTCCCCATTCTTTTTTTTTTTTTTTTTAATTTTTTTTTCAACGTTTTTTATTTATTTTTGGGACAGAGAGAGACAGAGCATGAACGGGGGAGGGGCAGAGAGAGAGGGAGACACAGAATCGGAAACAGGCTCCAGGCTCCGAGCCATCAGCCCAGAGCCTGACGCGGGGCTCGAACTCACGGGCCGCGAGATCGTGACCTGGCTGAAGTCGGAGGCTTAACCGACTGCGCCACCCAGGCGCCCCATCTCTCAAATCCTCCCCATTCTTAAAGGTTTAGCTTAAAATCCCTCTCTTTCCTATGACACTTTGCTGACTAAAGCATGATTCCTAAACTCTTATAATTTAAATCATTTTCTACCTGGTTTTCTTTCTCACAACACCTGTACCTTTACCTCACTGTACTAATACAATTTGCAATTGATATTTATTTGCTTGTTCACTTGGTATGATATGTCTCCCTTCCTCCTCCTTGGATGTCTGTCTCCACCCCCCCCCATAGTGTATCCCCAACATCTTGCACAATGATTGGTATTTGTTAAATGAATGGATAAAAGCAACCTCATCATCCTAACCTGTAGCAAGCATTACTATCCACATTTCACCAAGGAAGAAGTTGATTTCCATAGCAGTTGAGTAATTTACCCAAGATCGCATGGTGTTGGCTGATAGAACCTTTTTCCAGGAAGGTTTTCTGATTTACTAGTTGTGAGGCTTTGCACAAATTTCTTACCTTGCTGTGCTTCTATTACTCATTGTAAAAATACGATCTACTTCACAGGGTTGTTGTAGGGGTTAAACGAATAAAGCCAGGCTAAGTACAGAGCCCTGGAATTCTCTCCTGCACACACCTGACTGGTATCACTTCGTTATCCTTTGGGCAAAACTGTTCAAATCGCTACTAATCCAAAATTTTTTTCTGCAAATACATAACTAAATGCCTTGTCAAGTACCCTGTTGAATTTAAATTCACTAGGCCTGCAAGACCCCTCAGTTACCAGTTTCATGAACACTATTCACAAAGAAACAAAACTTGACTTGTTTGTTGGTGATCTCATTCCAACACAGTGGCCATGCCTTCCATTTGTGTACCCCAAACTATCTCTCTGATATCTGTTTGAGAGTTTTGCTGAGCAATTCCATCAAGAACATTCCTCCCTGGGTACCAGAACCCATTTGTCCTTGCTTTCTTTTTTTAAATTTTTAAAAAAAATGTTTATTTATTTTTGGGGCGCCTGGGTGGCTCAGTCGGTGAAGCGTCCGTCTTCGGCTCAGGGCATGATCTCACGGTTCGTGAGTTCGAGCCCCGCGTGTGGCTCTGTGCTGACAGCTCAGACCTGGAGCCTGCTTCGGATTCTGTGTCTCCCCCTCTCTCTCTGCCCCTCCCCTGCTCGTGCTCTGTCTCTCTCTCTTTGTGTCAAAAATAAAACAGGCTGCAGACTCTGAGCTGTCAGCACAGAGACCGACACGGGGCTCGAACTCACAGTCTACGAGATCATGACCTGAGCCGAAGTCAGACACTCAACTGACTGAGCCACCCAGGCACCCCTGTCTTTGCTTTTGAAAATGGAAATATCACTCTGACTCCAAAATAGATTCATTTAGTTTTATATTTTGTTGCTCATTTTACTTTTGTGTATTACTTAATTCAGTATTGAATTCTTACAATGTCTTTGGAATTGAGTAGAATGTATCCAGAACCTTAGTTTTCTAATGATCCATTTTGATTTGTCTAATAAGATAACAACCAGTGTCTATTGCATGCCGATGGATGAACTAAGCCCTTTACAAGCATCATTTTCTTTAAATTTTGCAGCATTTCTATGAGTTAACTAGTATTCTTACCCATTTTACAGCTGAGAAACTGAGTCTTAGAGATTATCTTTCATGTTTCAAGGTAGCTAAAAGCATGGAAAGAGTAATTGGCAAAGAGGAAATGGGATAAATAAACAATGAAAAGTGAAAAGATGCCAGGACTCCTAGAGGGTTTTTTTCTTAAGTTTATTTATTTATTTTGAAAGAGAGGGAAAGCATGACTCAGGGAGGGGCAGACACAGAGAGAGGGAGAGAGAGAAAATCCCAAGCAGGCTTCACGCTGTCCGCACAGAGCCCAACACAGGGCTCGAACCCACAAACCGTGAGATCATGACCTGAGCCGAAGTTGGACGCTTAACTGACTGAGCCACTCAGGTGCCCCAGGACTCCTAGAGGTTTTAATGGCTTCTTAGTTCTTGTTTCTAGTCCCTTTCTTGACCATTATAACCCACCCCCAGCCTCTTAACCAAGCTCTAAGTGGTATCTTGAAAATGACTTGGAAGTTAAGTCCCAGCTGGGAAGGCTTTCTGGGGGATGTTATAGACAAAAATTCATTTTTGTAGAAAGTAGAAGTTGATGAGATGAAGGAGTGTTTTGGGAAAACTCAGTATTGTGTTGGAAGGGTATAGCAGCTCAATGGATACAGCATAACATCCGAGATGTCTCAATGTTCACAAAAAGAAAAGAACCTGAGGGTGTGATAGAGGAGAAGGTGGAGAGACAGATGGGAGCATAATCATGTTGTATCTTGCATATTAAGGGTAAGGAATTTGAAGCACATCTGAAAAAAAAGGGAAATCACTGAATAATTTTAAGCTGGAAAAGGGCTTTGTATTTCAGACTGATCATGGTAACTTCAACAACCTAATGAGATCCGGGGTACTCTAGATTGTTAAGAGACTGGATTTATGAAAGGAACCGAGGAAGATGGCCACAGAATAGGAGGACCTTAAGCTCGCCTCGTCCCATGAGCACAGCTAGATAACTATCAAATCATCCTAAATACCCCAGAAATTGGCCTGAAGACTGACAGAACAAACTCCACAACTAAAGGGAGAGAAGAGGGCACATCAAAGAAGGTAGGAAGTACAGAGATGCGGTTTAGGGGAGAAACACATCTTGGTTACTATGGAACGGAGGGAGCCGTGGTCTCAGACAAGGGTGAGAGAGCCAGAGGAGCACACGGGAGAACACACAAGGAGAATGTTTCCCTAGAGCCATTAGCTTGTAAAATGAGAAGGGCTGAGTTTTGCAAGTTCTTGCAATCAGCAGGGCTTAAGACCAGGAGTTTTAAAGGTCAGCAGGCTTGGATGGGATAGATCCCAGAGGGCGTGGTCTTGCTTCTGGAGAGAAGGCAGGCAAACAACCTGGGGGCAGATGTAATGGAAAAAGCGATCAGAAGAGGGCCTGGGGCACAAAGTGGGGAGATTACCTGCTCTTCTCAGAACTTGTCCCTGACAGGCAGTGTTCATTGTAATACCTCTCTGGGAACAAAGGAGCTAGCCAGCACCATTTCCCTCCCCACCCCTCAGCATAAATGCCGAGCCACCTGTGGAAAGCAGTGCAGTGCTGACACAGGATGCCTAAGTTGTTTACACCAAGTCCCAACCCCATGTGCTCCAGTGGAACTGCCCTTCTCAGTCTCACTTGCCTCAGTCCCAGTGCAGTGGGCCCTTCCCCCAGAAGACCAGCACAAACCCCTGCCCACACCACATCTTCCAGCCAGAGACATTTGCAGAGCCTCCGTTATAGTGGAGGTGGTGACAGGAATCATTTCACAAGCAGACCAGAGCACCTTTGGTTAAAACTCACCACATTCAGGCCATTGACCAAACAGTGCCCACAGCAGGCGAGGATAGCTTCTGCAGACAACCGGCCTGAAGGATAGAGCAGCCAAAACACAACAGTAGAGCATACGCAGCATACACGGGAGACACTCCCTGAAGCACCAGGCCCTGTACACTACATGACTTCTTCTTCATAAGGCCCTTACTTCAGGAGCAGGAGACATAAATGGTTTTTCTAATACATAGAACAAGGCAGAGACTCAGGCAAAGTTGGAAGACAGAAGAATTTATCCCAAATGAAAGAACAAGATGGCCAGAGATCTAAATGAAATACCTATAAGTAACATGCCTGATGGAGAATTTAAAGAAATGATCGTAAGGATAGTCACTGGGCTTAAGAAAAGAACAGAAGACATCAGTGAGAGCCTTACCACAGAGCTAAAAGAATTAAAAAAGGATCAATCAGCACACCTGGGCAGCTTAGTCAGTTAAGCAACTGACTTTGGCTCAGGTCATCATCTCTTGGTTTGTGGATTTGAACCCCGAATCAGGCCCTGCACTGTGTGGAGCCTGCTTGGGATTCTCTTTCCACCCCTCCTCCACCCACACTCTCTCTCTCAAAATAAATAAATAATCTTCAAAAAAAATCAATTAGAAGTGAAGAATGTAATAAATGAGATTGGAAACAGGCTTGATATAATGAACAAAAGGCTGGAAGAAGCAGAGGAACAAATTAGTGACCTAGAAGACAAAATAATGGAAATAATGAAGCTGAACAAAAAAGAGAAAGAATTCTGCAAAACAAGAATAGACTTAGGGAACTCAGTGACTTCATCAAACATAATAACATTCATACTATAGGAGTCCCAGAAGAAGAAGAGAGAGAAAAGGGGGCAGAACATTTATCTGAAAAAATAATAGCTGAAAACTTCCCTAATCTGAGGAAGGAAAGAGACATCCAGATGCAGGAGGCACAGAGAAATCCCATCAAAATCAACAAAAGCAGGCCAACATGGAGACACATTGTATTTAAATTTGCAAAATACGGTGATAAAGAAGAAGTCTTAAAAGAAGCAAGACAAAAGAAGTCGTTGGGGTGGCTGGGTAGCTCAGTAGGTTAAGTGTCTGACTCTTGATAACAGCTCAGGTCATGATATCACGATTCATGAGGTCGAGCCCTGACAGCATGGAGCCTGCTTGGGATTCTCTTTCTTCCTCTCTCTTTGCCACTCTGTTGCTCACACGCTCTCTCTTTCTCTCTCAAAATAAATAAATAAACATTTAAAAATTATACATAAAAAAAGAAGTCCTTAATATACAAGGAAAGACCTAGCTGCAGATTTCTCAACAGACACTTGCCAAGCCACAAGGGAGTGGCATGATATATTCAAAGTTCTGAATGAGAAAAATATGCAGCCAAGAATATTCTATCCAGCAAGACTATCATTCAGAACAGGAGAGATAAAGAGTTTCCTAGACAAACAAAAACTAAAGGAGTTCATGGCCACTAAACCAGCCTTGCAAGAAATATTAAAGGGGACTCTGAGTGGAAAGAAGAGACTAAAAGCCAAAGTATAAAGGCAGAAAACCCAAAAGCAGTAAAAGTGAATATTTCTGTAAAAATCAGTCAAGGAACTCACCCCCACACACAAAAGATATAAAATATAATAACGTATACCTAAAACATGAGGAGGAGTGAAGAAAAGAATGGGTTCAAATTTAAGTGACCATCAACTTAATACAGACTGCTAGATGCAGAGGAGTTTATATACAAACCTAACGGTAACCATATATCTAAAACCACTAATAAATATGCAAACAACAAAGAGAAAGAAATTCAAATACATAACTAAATAAAATCAGCAAAGCATGAAAGAGACAAAGACAAGAAAGGACCAGAGAAAATTTCCAGAAGCAACCATGAAACAAGTAATAAAATGGTAATAAATATATATGTACTCATAATTACTTTGAATGTAAATGAACTAAACCCTCCAATCAAAAGACACAGAATGTCAGAATGGATAAAAAACAAGTTTTATGTATATGCTGCCTACAAGAGGCTCATTTCAGACCTAAAGACACATGCAAGTTAAAGGTGAGGGAGATGGAGAAACAGAGTAGCAATACTTCTATTGGACAAACTAGACTTTAAAGCAAAGACTGTAACAAGAGACAAAGAAGGGCATTTAAATTTTTATATATATATTTAAATATTTATTTATTTTTGAGAGAGAGAGAGAGGGAGAGACAGAGTGTGAGCAGGGGAAGGGCAGAGACAGGGAGACACAGAATCGGAAGCAGACTCCAGGCTCTGAGCTGTCAGCCCAGAGCCCAACGCGGGGCTCGAACTCATGAACCACGAGATTATGACCTGAGCCAAAGTCAGACACTTAACTTACTGAGCCACCCAGGTGCCCCAAAGAAGGGCATTTTATAATAATAAAGGGAACAGTCCAACAAGAAGATATAACAATTGTAAATATGTATGCACCAATGTGGAAGCACCCAAATAAATAAAACAATAACAAACACAAAAGAACTAATTGATAATAATACAATAATAGTAGGGAACTTTAACACTACACTTACATCAACGGACAGATCATCTAAAGAGAAAATCAACAAGGGAACAATGCCTTTGAATGACTCAATAGACCAGATAGACTTAACAGATATATTGAGAACATTCCATCGTAAAACAGCAGAATTTACATTCTTTTCAAGTGTACATGGAACATTCCCCAGAATAGACCACATATTAGGTCACAAAACATGCCTCAACAAATACAAAAAGACTGACATCATACTGTGCAACTTTTCTGACCACAACACTATGAAACTAGAAGTTAATCACAAGAAAGAGTCTGGAAAGACCACAAAGAAATGGAGATTAAATAACATGCTCCTAAACAATGAATGGATCAAACAGTAAGTCAAAGAAGAAATAAAAACATACATGGAAACAAATGAAAATGAAAACTCAACGGTCCAAAACCTTTGAGATGCACCAAAATGTACTCTGAGAGGGAAGTATATAATAATGCAGGCCTACCTCAAGAAGCAAGAAAAATCTGATAAACCCTTACATTTAAAGGAGTAGAAAAAGCACAACCAATAAAACCTAACGCCAGCAGAAGAAAGGAAAACATAAAGTTTAGAGCAGAAATAAATGATATAGAAACTAAAAAAAAAAAAAAAAACCCACAATAGAATAGATCAATGAAACCAGGAACTGTTTCTTAGAAAAAATTAATAAAATTGATAAACCTCTAGCTAGATTTATAAACAAGAAAAGAGAAAGGACCCAAATAAATAAAATCACAAATGAGAGAGGAGAAATAACAACCAACACCACAGAAACACAAACAATTATAAGAGAATATTATGAAAAACTGTATGGCAACAATTGGACAACCCAGAAGAAACGGATAAATTCCTGGAAACACATAGATTACCAAAACCAAAACAGGAAGGAATAGAAAACGTGAACAGACCAATAACCTGCAAAAAAATTGAATCGGTAATCAAAAAACTCCCAACGAACAAAAGTCCAGAACCAGATTGCTTCGCAGGCAAATTCTACTAAACATTTAAAGAAGAATTAATACATATTCTTTTTTAACTATTCCAAAAAATAGAAAAGGAAGGAAAATTTCCAAACTCATTGGATGAAGGAGGCATTACCCTGATACCAAAACGAGATAAAGACACCGCTAAGAAGGAGAACTACAGGCCAATATCCCTGATGATATGGATGCATAAATTCTCAATAAAATACTACCAAACCAAATCCAACAATACATTAAAAAAATCATTCACCATGATCAAGTGGGACTTATTCCTGGGTCGCAAGTGAGATTCAATATACGCAAATCAAACAACATGATAACATCACATTAATAAAAGAAAGGCTTGGGTGCCTGGCTGGCTCAAGCAATTGAGTATCCGACCTCAGCTCAGGTCATGATCTCATGGTTTGTGAGTGTGAGCCCCACATTGGGCTCTGTGCTGTCAATGCAGAGCCTGCTTCAGATCCTCTGTCACCCTGTCTCTCTGCCCCTCCCCCTGCTCATGCTTTCTCTCTCTCAAAAATGAATAAACATTTAAAAAAAAGATTTAAGAAAGGCTTAGAACCACATGACCATTTAAATAGATGCAAAAAAAGTATTTGACAATATACCACATCAATTCATGATAAAAACCCTCAACAAAGTAGGTTTAGAGGGAACATACCTCAACATAATAAAAGCTATCTATGAAAAACTCACAGCTAATATCATCCTAAATGGAGAAAAACTGAGAGCTTTTCCTCTGCCGTCAGGAAAAAGACAAGGATGTCCACTCTCACCACTTTCATGTAACGAAGTAATCGAAGTCCTAGCTACAGCAGTCAGACAACAACGACAACAACAACAACAAAAATAAAAGGCATCCAAATCAGCAAGAAACAAGTAAAACTTTCACTATTTGCAGATGACATGATATTCTATATAGAAATCCCAAAAGACTCCACCAAAAAACTGCTCGAACTGATAAACGAACTCAATAAAGTTGGAAGATACAAAATTGAAGTACAGAAACCTGTTGCATTTCTAAATTTTTTTAACATTTTTTTAAATTTATTTTTGAGACAGAGAGAAACAGAGCATGAACAGGGGAGGGGCAGAGAGAGAGGGAGACATAGAATTGGAAGCAGGCTCCAGGCTCTGAGCCATCAGCCCAGAGCCCGACGCGGGGCTCAAACTCACGGACCGCGAGATTGTGACCTGAGCTGAAGTCGGACGCTTAACGGACTGAGCCACTCAGGCGCCCCATCTGTTGCATTTCTATACACCAATAATGAAGCAGCAGGAAGAGGAATTAAGGAATCAACCCCACTTACAATTGCACCAAATACAAGAAACCTAGGAATAAATCTAATCAAAAAGTTGAAAGATTTATACTTGGAAAAGTATAAAACACTGACGAAAGACATTGAAGATGACACAAAGAAATGGAAAGGTATTCCATGCTCATGGATTGGTAGAACAAATATTGTTAAAATGTCTATACTACCCAAAGCGGTCCATACATTTAATGCAATCCCTATCAAAATATCAACAGCATTTTTTACGGGGCTGGAACAAGCAATCTTAAAATTGGTATGGAACCATCAAAGACCCAGACTAGCCAACGCAACCTTGAAAAAGAAAACCAAAGCCGAAGGCATCACAATTACAGACTTCAAGTTATATTACAAAGCTTCGGTCATGAAAACATTATAATACTGGCACAAAAATAGACATATAAATCAATAGAACAGAATAGAAAACCCAGAAACGAACCCACAATTACATGGTCAATCAATCTTCAACATGGTTAAACAGAGAAGAATATCAAATGGGAAAAAGACTATCTCTTCAACAAATGGTGTTGGGAAAACTGGAAAGAGACATAAAAAAGAATGAAACTGGACCAATCTTTCATACACAAAAATAAATTCAAAATGGGTTAAAGACCTAAATATGAGACCTGAAACCGTAAAAATCCTAGAAGAGAATAGAGGCAGTAACTCTTTTGACATCAGCTGTAGCAATTTCTTTCTAGATATGTCTCCTGAGGCAAGGGAAACAAAAGCAAAAATAAACTATTGGGACTGCATCAAAATAAAAAGCTTCTGCACAGCAAAGGAAACAATCAACAAAACTAAAGTTACTTGGAATGCCCAGAATTTGGGGCTATTTTGAGTGTTGGTGCACCCCACTTAAGAGTTAGCTTTTAACTATACATTTCCAGTGAAAAGTATTATTTGGGGTCAGCTGAATGCATCTTTCTTTCTCTTTCTTTCTTTCTTTCTTTCAATATTTATACATTTTTTATAACATTTATTCATTTTTGAGACACAGAGACAGAGTGTGAGTGGGGAAGGGGCAGAGAGAGAGGGAGACACAGAATCCGAAGCAGGCTCCAGGCTCTGGGCTGTCAGCACAGAGCCCCACGTGGGGCTCGATCCCATGGACTGTGAAGCCATGAACCGAGCTGAAGTTGGACGCTTAACTGACTGAGCCCCCCAGGTGCTCCAATGCACCTTCTTTCTGACACTACATGCACTTCGTGGGCATAAAGACGAATGTAAATGTTGCACAAAGAAACATGTGCATGTAGTTCCACAGTTCATTGACATGTACAGTCCAGACACATTGGAGTATTACCTTAAAGACAAATGAATTCACAAAATTAATATTTTGATTTATAAGGTCCCACATATTTAGATTCGCAGGCAAGTTAACCCCTGCAGTATGATTAGAATTCTGGATGAAGAGACATAATTAAACTGGAAGTTAACTTTCTACAAAACTGCTAGTTGCTGAGATTCAAATATCTGTTAGTTTCAGGGGCGCCTGAGGGGCTCAGTTCATTGAGCGTCTGACTCTTGATTTTGGCTCAGGTCATGATCTGAGGGCCATGGGATTGAGCCCCGCGTCAGGCTCTGCGCTGACAGGGTGGGGCCTGCTTGGGATTCTCTCTCTCCCTCTCTCTCTCTCTCTCTCTCTGTCCCTCCCCTGCTCATGTATGCTCTCTCTCACTCTCTCTCAAAATAAATAAATAAACAT
The DNA here is from genome assembly GCF_018350175.1 of Felis catus. Taxonomy (NCBI): domain Eukaryota; kingdom Metazoa; phylum Chordata; class Mammalia; order Carnivora; family Felidae; genus Felis; species Felis catus. The sequence continues at coordinate 38,627,408 of NC_058386.1, forward strand.
TAAAAAAAAACAATAAATATCATATATCAGTTTCAATAGCAGCAGGTTTCCAGGATTGTTAGATTTTAAACAGTTGTGCCTGAATTCTATTTTTATCTTTCTTCGTCACATCCTTCTCTCATTTCCGTATAAAAACAGTGACGAATAGTCCCTCCATTTCTTTGAATACCCCAGAGCATCTCACTTCCCCTTAAGAAGGCTTCTGGCTTTGTTTGTTTGTTCACTTGAGTTTGGGGGTGTGAGGAGCAGCAGCTAGTACATTGTCCTGTGGGCGTCAAACTTAAATGCTTCCTGTGTGTTTCCTATGCTACTGAGCCAGCCTGTTGATTCAAGACACCACCTTTCTTTCAGTGAGTGCACTTTAAGTCTTTCTGAATTACATCAGTGCCCAAGATGCTTCATATCTAGGACCTCTTTACAGTAAATAGCATCTGACAGGGCTGGGTCCAACTGTTCTGAGAAAAAGCAGGTGTTATTTAAATTCTAGAGGGAAAACAGAGCTTGCTTATTTGATTTCTCAAGGTAATTGCTCAGACCCAAACCATCCGAAGCAATGAAAAATTTTATCTGGGACAAATTTCATTACATTGTCTTTCAGTGGCTTCAGTAACAGCCATAGAATATTTAATTCTGTTCATAACAACAACAAACATTTTAAAAATAAGTTGGCCAGAGGTTTATGCCTGAAACAAGGCAATGGGGGTAGGGGACGGTATATGAGGACATAAAACAAAGGGTGGATTTCATAGATTGAGGTTCTGATATTTTCTTGGCCCTAAGATCAGAAGTTATGAACTACATGGTCCTGAAATCCTTCTTAGAGGAAAACAGTGTTTCCTTTATTTAGCTCAAGTCTCTCAAAACAAAAGACATCTGTAGGAGTGAGCTTCAAATCCCAAAAGTGTTTTGAGTATGGATATGAAGCATGCAAAACTTTATAACATCCTTTTTAAAAATACGTTTTAAAATCATATGCGAATTCATATACGTTTTCAGATGCACGTATTTTATTAATGCCAACTTTTTGTTGCCTTTCCCATTTTTGCTTGGCTCCTCTATTAACCTCCTTTGTCTACCCTGACCCACAATCACCTCTCCTACACGCACGCACGCACACACACACACACACGCACCTTGTTGACTACTTAGTATGCATCCGTCCATATTTCTTACCAAGCTTACATAATCGTATATACACATACACACATTTGGGTGTTTGTCATTGTTTATTTATTAAAAGTGGATCGTATTACACTCCTACTATTGTATCATCTTTTTCCTCAACATTCCTTTAAAAATCCCTTCAAATCAAGGGGTACCTTCTTCTTAATGGTTAGATAATTGTCTATAGTGGATGGACATAATATATTCAACGATTCCCCCTTTTGATTCCATTTGTTTCCAGTGTTTTATCTCCACGAACCACGCAGCAATAAGCATCCTTGTACAAATATCCTTATATACCGGTAATTTATTTTTAAGGAGGAGGTTTCCAAGACTGAGGCATTCAGTCAAAGGGCATATGCATTTTTTAATGTAAGAAACGTCGCCAGATTGTTTTCTAAAATGACTTTAATCTTTTCTATTTTGAACAGCAGTGTATGAGAGCAGTAGTTGTTATTAAGCCTTTTAACTTTTGCTACGTTGATAGAACAAAGTGAAATCTCATTGTTAATTCAATTTGCATCTTTTCATGCATCTGTTGGGTCTTCATATTTGCTCTTCTGTCAATTGTCTATTCATATCCTTTGACTACTCCTCTTGTCCAATCATAAGAGCCCTTTGTAATAGATATCGACCTTCTGTCTGCCCTCCATATTGCACATATTTGTTCAAATTTCATTACTAACTGTTTCTGGTAACATTTGTCCCAAGATATAGTCAAAATATCTATATTGTGCTCAGTGGTTTCTGAGTTTCAAGTCTTGATGAAGAATGTCTATCCCTGGGGCGCCAGGGTGACTCAGTGGGTTAAGCCTCCAACTCCTGATTTCAGCTCAGGTCATGATCTCATGGTTTGTGCGTTCAAGCCCCACATCCAGCTCTGTGCCGACAGCACGGAGCCTGAGTGGGATTCTCTCTCTCTCTCTCTCTCTCTCTGCCCCTCCCTTGCTCGCACGCGCACACTCTGTCTCTCAAAATAAATAAGCTTTAAAAAAATGTCTTTATCCCTTAGATCTGCTTGTTGAATGTGGTAGCCACTAGTCACATGTAGTTGTTGAGCACTTGAAATGTGGTTAGCCCGAATGGAGACATAGTGTAAATGGAAAATACACACTGGATTTTGAAGACTTTCTACCAAAAAAAGCGTAAAATTCTTCCTTAATGACATATAGGTACATGTACATATACATAATATATATTTTTAATATTTTACATGGGTTTAATCCCACGACTGCAAGGTCATGACCTGAGCTGAGATCAAGAGTCAGATGCTTGACCAACTGAGCCACCCAGATGCCCCTTAATGACTTTTATGTTGATTAGAGGTTGAAACTGTGACATTTGGGATATATAGAACTAAGTCGAATACATTACAAATTTTCTTGGGAGTTTAAAAAATATATTCTGAATATGTCTTTATCATATATATGTATCATGTATATATATCATGTATGTATATACATGTATACATGTATCATGTATATTCTCCCAGTCAATGAATTGCCTTCTCACTCCTTTAATGGTAGATTTTGATTAGCCAAAGTTGTGAATTTTGATAAAATCCAATTTATTAATTTTATCCTTGATGGTTTATGATTAGTGATTTTGTGTCCTCCATCAGAAATGTTGCTTAGCCTAAGGTTATGAAGATACACTCTTATGTGTTAGAGACTGTATAGCTTTAGATTTTACGTTTAAGTCTAAAGCTATCTCAAATTTATTTTCAGGCACAGGACGAGGTACAAGATATGGTTCATTTTATTCCATAGAAGTACACAATTGTTTAAGAACAGCTTATTCAATATACTTTATTTTCCCCATTAAAAAAACTTTGTGCTTTTGTTGAAAAATCACTTGATTGTATGGGTATGAGTCTTTTTCTGAATTCTATTATATCCCATTGATCTTTTTATCTATCCTTATGCTAAACCACACTGGATGAGCTTTATAGTGAGCCTTGAAATCAAACGGTGTTAAGTTGTCCAACTTTCCTCTATTTTAAAAAATTGCTTTGACTATTCTATGTCCTTTGCTTTCTATGTAAATTTTAGAGTCAGCCTGTCCATTTTGACTCAGAACAAGAAACCTGTTATCATTATGATTGAGATTGCATTAAATCTATAAAGCAATTTGTAGGAAATTGACATCTTAACAATATTCCGTTTCCTCTTCAGTGAAAATACTGGTCTCCATGTATTTAAACCTGCTGTCATTTCAGTCAGCAATGTTTTATAGTTTGTAGCAAAGAAAGCTTCCGTATTTTTCTTTAAGTTTATTTCTTTAAAAAAAAATTTTTTTTAATATTTATTCATTTCCAAGACAGAGAGAGACAGAGCATGAGTAGGGGAGGGGCAGAGAGAGAGGGAGACACAGAACCTGAAGCAGGATCCAGGCTCTGAGCTGTCAGCACGGAGCCCGATGCAGGGCTCGAACTCAGAACTGTGAGATCATGACCTGATCTACAGTCGGTTGCTCAACCAACTGAGCCACCCAGGCACCCCATCTTTAAGTTTATTTCTATGCATATTACACGCTTTGACACTGTTCCAAGAGTTCTTTTCAAATTTTGTGTTTCAATGTTTGTTATAAGTATATAAAAATACAATTGATGTTTTTGTATTGGCCTTATATTCTATGGTTTGCTAAATTCATTTATTAGTTGTCCCCATCTTTTTGTAGAATCCTTAAGATTTGCTATATACAAATTATTACACATAAAAAATACAAAATACATTAAAAAATATTTGCTATGTACATGCGTATGCAATCATGTCATTTGCATGTAAAAACAGCTTTAATTCTTTGTTTCATATGTTTATATATATTTTTTCTGGTTCCTTTCCTTAGCACACCAGCTAGGACTTCTTTTTTTTAATGTTTATTTATATCTGAAGGAGAGAGATACAGAGCATGAGTGGTGAAGGGCAGAGAGAGAGGGAGACACAGAATCCAAAGCAGGCTCTGTCCATACAGAGCCTGACGCGGGGCTCAAACCCACAAACCATGAGATCACGACCTGAGCTGAAGTCTGACGCCTAACCCACTGAGCCACCCAGGCGCCCCTGGAGGACACTAGACAACTTTCCACGAGCAGAAACTCTGCCAGCCTGGAATGGAAGAGACAGAGATGGGTAACATGAAGGAAGACGGGGAGAGCCACAGACACACAGGCCTGAGTCAACGGGACCGCCTCAGTTCCAGAGGGCAGGGCCATCACTCAGGGTCAGTGGGTAGGGCTGCGACCCAGGGCCAAAAGGTCAAGGCTGTTCCAGTGGGCAGGAAAGACAGAGCATGAAGCCACAGAGAATTTTATTCGCAAGCCTTGAAATCGAATGGACTTTTTCCTGTTGAATTTTGAACTTCCTTGGGACCCATGATCCCTTTTTTCCTTTCAATTTCTCCCTTTTGGAATGGGAATGTCTAGCCTGTGTTATATTCTACCACTGTCTTTTGGAAGCAGTTAGCTTGTTGCCTGGTTTCTCAGATTCGCAGACGGAGAAGAATTTTGCCCCAGGGTGGACCATGCCCTCTAACTCACACCTGATTCAGATGACTTTAAACTCCTGACTCCGGAACTGTAAGAGGTTTGTGTTGTTTTAAGCCAATAAGTTTGCGGTAATTTTTTTTTTTTTTTTAAATGTAGCAACAGGAAACTAATACAAAGACAAAGAGGTGGCAAACAAAAAGTCAAAAGAAGGCGCGCCTGGGTGGCTCAGTTGGTTAAGCGTTCGACTTCTGTTCAGGTCATGATCTCACGGTTTGTGAGTATGAGAACTGTGTCAGCTGTGCGGACAGCTCAGAGCCTGGAGCCCGCTTCGGATTCTGTGTCTCCCCCTCTCCCTGCTCCTCCCCAGCTCTCTCTCTCTGTCAAAAATAAATAAACATTAAGAAGAAAATTTAAAGAAAATAAGAAGACAAAAGAAGGAATAAGTGAAAAAAATAGCCAAAATTTTTAAAGACTATCTATACAAGACAAGAGGTTCCCTTTTATAATGTTCACCCAAAGTAGAGAAAGAAAGTGTCTCTAAATTTTTTGGTTGGAAAAAGAGGGTATACTTATAAAATAAAAAGAGAGAGGTACCAGTTTAAAATAAAAATTTAATGTGTACTTATTTTTGAGAGAGAGACAGAGCACAAGCAGGGGAAGGGCAGGGAAAGAGGGAGACGCAGAATCCGAAGCAGGCTCTAGGCTCTGAGCTGTCAGCACAGAGCCTGGTGCGGGGCTCGAACTCACCAACCATGAGATCATGACTTGAGGTGAAGTCAGACGTTCGACAGGCTGAGCCACCCAGACACCCCAAGAGAGGTAGCATTTTAATGCAAAATGTTGAAATAACCATTATTGGGATACTACATAATTTTCCTGAAAATTCCAAGGAAATCAATTGGAAAATTATTATAATTAATGAGTGAATTTATCACAGGGGATCAATAAAAAGTATACAAAAGCATTGTCTTTTTTATATACTTGTCATAGCTAATGAAAATTACAATTCTTTTTTCTTCTGCTTATTTGAATTTTCAGACTTTTATATAGTTACTATTTACTAATTGAGTAATAAAGTCTAATTCATAATGAGAAGAATGAGAAAAATCCCTGTTTTTAAGCAATTTGATTATGTTCTAAATTTTGTAGTTTTTAAAATGTTTCTTATCCTGGAGTTCATTGAGCTTCCTGAATTTGTGGGTTTATTGTTTTCCTCATGATTGGTATGTCATTTTTATTTATCTTTTCAGTCCTTTTTCTATTTCATTGTTGATAATTACTATCATTGTGTGTCAAGTTCACCAATCTTTTCCTTTGCAAAGTTCAATGTGCTGTTAATCCCGTGTACAGTGTTTTCCACCTCAAATATTTCCATTTTTAGGGGGAGGAGCCAAGATGGGGGAACAGCATGGAAGCTTTTTGTGCATCTCGCGTCCATGAAATACAGCCAGACCAACACTAAACCATCCTACACGCTTAGAAAACTGATCGGAGGATTAACACAACAATCTGCACAACCTGAACCACAGAATTCAGCAGGTGTGCGGCACAGAGAGCTGAACTTGGGGAGTGAGAAGTCGCAAAAGGTAGGGAACCGCTCTTGCGGGCAGAGAGAGGATGGAGACGGTGGGGGGGAGCACCCCTCCCCAAAAGCAGCTGGAGAGAAAGTGGAAAATTGGAAACAGCCTCAGGGACTAAACTAAAAAGGGAGAAAGGAGAAAGGAGAGGGCTTACATTCCATTAAGACTGCAGAGTCTGAAACTCCACAGTTCGATACCTGGCGGTGCTCTGGTGGGAAGGTCGAATCCCCAGGAGCAGAGTGGGGTCCGGGAGGTTCTCGGGCCACACGGGGAAAAGCAGTTCCACTGCTGGAAGGACATTTGGTAGAGGCTGTGAGGCCACCTGGGCCCAGCAGAACCCAGAGAACGGCCACATTCGCTGGTGCTGGAACAAGGTCATGAAGGGTGAAGCCTGGGGCCAGATGTGTGTTGTGATTTTTCCATAATCCCTGAGGCGCTGCTGCTACACTACCTCCCGAAGTTTTTGTGGGGCGGACTGACACCCGGCCGCAGTCTCTGGGCACCGGCAGCAGCAGGGTCCCACAAGCGTTCCTGGGCGCAGCCGGCATTTGGCCATTGCTCGGTAAGACCTTCCCACAGAGGGGCAGAGCAGATCAAAGCTGCAGTCCCTCAGAAGCAAGGGGCCAGGGAAAACAGTCGCATCTGAGACAAAACTCGGCAGAGAGGTACTGCCTGGGGCTTGGTCATGGACAGTGAAGAAGCGGGGAGTGGACGAAAGCTGAAGACAGGACGGGTGCTCGATTGCCGATCCGGGAGAACAGACTGGGTAGCTGGGTGACGCCATTTTCACTGCTCCCTCGCATGCACATACGCACCTATGAGCCCCGCAACAATCCACCCCAGTAGGCTAGCAGCGCCGTCTAGTGGTGGGCGGAGGTGTTACACTGAGTCCGCCCAACTGGGCCAACTTCGGTCTTCAAGAACACAAGTCTCACCGCCGGCTTAATTTACGGACTATAAAGAGCTACATAGACTGACCTCTAGGGGAAAACGAAGCAATTTCAGTCCTACTTCAATCTGTTAGCAGGTTCATCTGTTCAATTTTTTTTCTTTTTCCTTTTTCTCTTTTACAATTCTTTTTCTTGAATGCAGAAAGAAAAAAATTCATTTTTATTTTCATTTTTTATTAAACATATCTTTCTTTAATTTTTATTACTATATTTTTTACTTTTGTGTAAATTTTTTCAAATTCTACGTTACTTCCATCATTTTATTTTAGTCTACTACACTGTATTCACTTTTGCAAATTTTCAAACGATTTCTTTTTTTCTTTTTTCTCTTTTTCTCTTTTTCATTTCTTTTCCTTTTTCTTAAATACAGAAAACAAAAAAATTCATATTTATTTTTAATTTTTACTAAAAATATTTTTCTTTAATTTTTTCTACCATATTCTTTACTTTTGCGTATATTTTTTTCAAATTCTCTTTTACTCCCATCATCTCATTTTAGTCCACTTCAGTGTATTCATTTTTTAAAATTCTCGAACGATTTCCTTTTTTGTCTCCCCCTCCCTTCTTTTTCTGTAATTTGTCAAACCACTTTCAACACCCAGACCAAAACACACGTAGGATCTAGCATCATCTATTCGATTTGTGTGTGTGTGTGTGTGTGTGTGTGTAATTTTTAATTTTATTTTTTTTTTAATTTTTTAACGTTTTTTTTTTATTTATTTTTGAGACAGAGAGAGACACAGCATGAACGGGGGAGAGGCAGAGAGAGAGGCAGAGAGAGAGAGGTTCTGAGCCATCAGCCCAGAGCCCGACGCGGGGCTCAAACTCACGGACCGCGAGATCGTGATCTGAGCTGAAGTCGGACGCTCAACCGACTGAGCCACCCAGGCGCCCCTAATTTTAATATTTTTTAATTTCAATTTTTCTACCTCATTAATACCTTTTCTCCCTTCAAAATGACAAAACGAAGGAATTCACCCCAAAAGAAAGAGCACGAGAAAACGACCGCCAGGGCTTTAACCAACACAGATACGAGCAAGATGTCTGAACCAGAATTTAGAATCACCATAATAAGAATACTAGCTGGAGTTGAAAATAGATTAGAATCCCTTTCTGCAGAGATAAAAGAAGTAAAAAATAGAATGAAATTAAAAATGCTCTAACTGAGCTGCAATCACGGATGGATGCTGAGGCGGCACGGATGGATGAGGCAGAACAGAGAATCAGCGATATAGAGGACAAACTTAGAGAGAATAGCGAAGCAGAAAAAAAGAAGGAGATTAAGGCAAAAGAGCACGATTTAAGAATTGGAGAAATCAGTGACTCATTAAAAAAGAACAAGATCAGAATCACAGGGGTCCCAGAAGAGGAAGAGAGAGAAATAGGGGTAGAAGGGTTATGTGAGCAAATCATAGCGGAAAACTTTCCTAACCTGGGGAAAGATACAGACATCAAAATCCAGGAAGCACAGAGGACCCCCATTAGATTCAACAAAAACCGACCAGCAACAAGGCATATCATAGTCAAGTTCACAAAATACTCAGGCAAGGAGAGAATCGTGAAAGCAGCAAGGGAAAAAAACTCCCTAACATACAAGGGAAGACAGATCAGGTTTGCAGCCGACCTACCACAGAAACTTGGCAGGCCAGAAAGGAGTGGCAGGTTATATTCCGTGTGCTGAATCAGAAAAATATGCAGCCAAGAATTCTTTATCCAGCAAGGCTGTTATTCAAAATAGAAGGAGAGATAAAAAGTTTCCCAGACAAACAAAAATTAAAGGAGTTTGTGACCACTAAACCAGCCCTGTAAGAAATTTTAAGGGGGACTATCTGAGGGGAGAAAAGATGAAAAAATTAAATAAATAAATAAATAAATAAATAATACCAAAAGCAACAAAAGATTAGAAAGGACCAGAGAACACCACCAGAAACTCCAACTCTACAAGCATCATAATGACAATAAGTTCATATCTTTCAGTACTCACTCTAAACGTCAATGGACTCAATGCTCCAATCAAAAGACATAGGGTAACAGAATGGATAAGAAAACAAGATCCATCTATATGCTGTTTACAAGAGACCCACTTTAGACCTAAAGACACCTTCAGATTGAAAATGAGGGGATGGAGAACCATCTATCATGCTAATGGTCAACAAAAGAAAGCCGGAGTAGCCATACTTATATCAGACAATCTAGACTTTAAAAGAAAGACTGTACCAAGGGATGCAGAAGGGCATTGTATCATAATCAAGGGGTCTATAGACCAAGAAGACCTAACAATTATAAACATTTATGTGCCAAATGTGGATGCACCAAAATATATAACTCAATTAATCACAAACATAAAGAAACTCACAGATAGTGATACCATAATAGTAGGAGACTTCAACACCCCACTCACAGCAATGCACAGATCATCTAATCAAAAAATCAACAAGGAAACGATGGCTTTGAATGACACACTGGACCAGATGGACTTAACAGATATATTCAGAGCATTTCATCCTAAAGCAGCAGAATGTACATTCTTCTCCAGTGCACATGGAACATTCTCCAGAATAGACCATATACTGGGACACAAATCAGCCCTAAGTAAGTACAAAAAGATCGAGATCATACCGTGCATATTTTCAGATGACAACGCTATGAAACTCGAAATCAACCACAAGAAAAAATTTGGAAAGGTAACAAATACGTGGAGACTGAAGAACATCTTACTAAAGAATGAATGGGCTAACCAAGCAGTTAAAGAGGAAATTAAAAGTATATGGAAGTCAATGAAAATGATAACACCACAGCCCAAAACCTCTGGGATGCAGCAAAGGCGGTCATAACAGGAAAGTATATAGCAATCCAGGCCTTCCTAAAGAAGGAAGAAAGATCTCAGATACACAACCTAACCTTACGCCTTAAGGAGCTGGAAAAAGAACAGCAGATAAAACCCAAAACCAGCAGAAGACAGGAAATAATAAAGATTAGAGCAGAAATTAATGCTATCGAAACCAAAAAAACAGTAGAACAGATCAATGAAACCAGAAGCTGCTTCTTTGAAAGAATTAACAAAATTGATAAACCACTAGCCAGTTTGATCAAAAAGAAAAAGGAAAGGACCCAAATAAATAAAATCAAGTATGAAAGAGGAGAGATCACAACCAACACAACAGAAATAAAAACAATCATAAGAGAATATTATGAGCAATTATATGCCAATAAAATGGGCAATCTGGAAGAAATGGAAAAATTCCTAGACACATATACACTACCAAAACTGAAAGAGGAAGAAATAGAAAGTTTGAACAGACCCATAACCAGTAAGGAAATCGAGTTAGTAATCAAAAATCTGCCAAAAAACAAGAGTCCAGGGCCAGATGGCTTTCCGGGGGAATTCTACCAAATATTTAAGGAAGACTTAACACCTATTCTCTTGAAACTGTTCCAAAAAATAGAAATGGAAGGAAAACTTCCAAACTCTTTCTATGAAGCTAGCATTACCTTGATTCCAAAACCAGACAGAGACCCCACTAAAAAGGAGAACTATAGACCAGTTTCCCTGATGAACACGGATGCAAAAATCCTCAACAAAATATTAGCCAACTGGATCCAACAATACATTTAAAAAATTATTCACCACGACCAAGTGGGATTATACCTGGGATGCAGGGCTGGTTCAATATCCACAAAACAATTAATGTGATTCATCACATCAATAAAAGAAAGGACAAGAACCATATGATCCTCTCAATAGATGCAGAGAAAGCATTTGACAAAATACAGTACCTTTCTTGATAAAAACCCTCAAGAAAGTAGGGATAGAAGGATCACACCTCACACCGTGAGATCATAAAAGCCATATACAAAAGACCCAATGCTAATATCATCCTCAATGGGGAAAAACTGAGAGCTTTCCCCCTAAGATGAGGAACAAGACAGGGATGTCCACTCTCGCCACTGTTATTCAACATAGTATTGAAAGTCAGCCTCTGCAATCAGACAACACAAAGAAATAAAAGGCATCCAAACTGGCCAGGAAGAGGTCAAACTTTCACTCTTCGCAGATGACATGATACTCTATATGGAAAACCCAAAAGACTCCACCAAAAAACTGCTAGAACTGATGCATGAATTCAGCAAAGTTGCAGGATATAAAATCAATGCACAGAAATCGGTTGCATTCCTATTCACCAACAATGAAGCAACAGAAAGAGAAATCAAGGAATTGATCCCATTTACAATTGCACCAAAAACCATAAAATACCTAGGAATAAATCTAACCAAAGAGGTGAAAAATCTATACACTGGAAACTATAGAAAGCTTATGAAAGAAATTGAAGACGACACAAAAAAAATGGAAAAAGATTCCATGCTCCTGGATAGGAAGAAAAAATATTGTTAAAATGTCAATACTACCCAAAGCAATCTACATATTCAATGCAATCCCTATCAAAATAACACCAGCATTCTTCACAGAGCTAGAACAAATAATCCTAAAATTTGTATGGAACCAGCAAAGACCCAGAATAGCCAAAGCAATCTTGAAAAAGAAAACCAAAGCAGGAGGCATCACAGTCCCGGACTTCAAGTTGTATTGCAAAGCTTTAATCATCAAGGCAGTTTGGTACTGGCACAAGTACAGACACTCAGATCAGTGGAACAGAATAGAGAACCCAGAAATGGACCCACAAACGTATGGCCAATTAATCTTTGACAAAGCAGGAAAGAATATCCAACGGAATCAAGACAGTCCCTTCAGCAAGTGGTGCTGGGAAAACTGGACAGTGACATGCAGAAGAATGAACCTGGACCACTTTCTTACACCAGACACAAAAATAAACTCAAAATGGATGAAAGACCTCGATGTAAGACAGGAAGCCATCAAAATCCTCGAGGAGAAAGCAGGCAAAAACCTCTTTGACCTTGCCTGCAGCAACTTCTTACTCAACACGTCTCCGGAGGCAAGGAAAACAAAAGCAAAAATGAACTACTGGAACCTCATCAAAATAAAAAGCTTCTGCACAGCAAAGGAAACAATCAGCAAAACTAAAAGGCAACCAACAGAATGGGAGAAGATATTTGCAAATGACATATCAGATAAAGGTTCAGTAGCCAAAATCTATAAAGAACTTATCAAACTCAACACCCAAAAAACAAATAATCCAGTGAAGAAATGGGCAAAAGACATGAATAGACACTTCTCCAAGGAAGCCATCCAAATGGCCAACCGACACATGAAAAGATGCTCAACATCACTCATCATCAGGGAAGTACAAATCAAAACCACAATGAGATACCACCTGACACCTGTCAGAATGGCTAACATTAACAACTCAGGCAACGACAGATGTTGGCAAGGATGCGGAGAAAGAGGATGTCTTTTGCATTGTTGGTGGGAATGCCAGCTGGTGCAGCCACTCTGGAAAACAGTATGGAGGTTCCTCAAAAAACTAAAAATAGAACAACCCTATGACCCAGCAGTTGCACTACTAGGCATTTATCCAGGGGATACAGGGGTGCTGTTTGAAAGGGACACATGCACCCCCATGTTTATAGCAGCACGATCGACAATAGCCAAAGTATGGAAAGAGCCCAAATGTCCATCGATGGATGAATGGATAAAGAAAAGGTGGTATATATATACGATGGAGTATTACTCGGCAATCAAAAAGAATGAAATCTTGCCATTTGCAACTACGTGGATGGAACTGGAGGGTATTATGCTGAGTGAAATTAGTCAGAGAAAGACAAATATCATATGACTTCACTCATATGAGGACTTTAAGAGACAAAACAGATGAACATAAGGGAAGGGAAACAAAAATAATATAAAAACAGAGGGGGGACAAAACAGAAGAGACTCATAAATATGAAGAACAAACTGAGGGTTGCTGGAGGGGTTGTGGGAAGGAGGATGGGCTGAATGGGTAAGGGGCATTAAGGAATCTACTCCTGAAATCATTGTTTCACTACATGCTACCTAATTTCGATGTAAATTTTTAAAAATAAAAAATAAAGTTAAAAAAATTTTCCATTTTTATCCCTTACATTCCATTTGAGCCTTTTCTGTTTCTTCCATATCTGTACTTAATATGCTTGGCGATCTTCTACCTTACAACACATAGAATATAGCTATAATAGTTTTAATATCCTTGTCTACTCATTCTATTTTCTCTGCCATTTGTGGATACATTTTGATTAGTGTATTTTTCTCTTCATTTAGGCTCATAGTCCCCTGCATCTCTGAATGCCTGATAATTTGTGATTGGCTGTTAGACATTGTGAATTTTACCTTATTAGTGGTTGCTTACTTTCGTGTTCCCCCCAAAACGTGGTGAGCTTTGTTCTCGTATGTAGTCAAGTGATTTGGAAACAGATGATAATTGTGAGGCTTTGTCTTAAGGCTTGTTAGATGAGACCTGGTAACCTTTAGCATGGGTCTCATTTTGTCTCATGAGTTAGTCAATTCCATGTAATTACACTCTCGATGCCCTGTGAATTATGAGTTATGCCTCTCTGGCTGGTGGGAACACAAAGTATTCGTGACCTTGTGTGAGTTCTGGAGATTTTCTTCTGCTATTCTTGGGTTGTTCTTCCCCCCAGCCTCTGGTAGTTCCCTTCTGCACATGCATGGATCAGCTCTCAGTTGAAGAGTCAAGGGGGCCCTCTGAAGATTTCTGGAAAACTCTTTTTGGAGACTCTCTTCTTCAGTAATCTGTCCTGCAAACTCAACTCAAGGAGATCACCAGGCTTCATCAAGTTTCCCCCTCCCCACATTGTTGCCAGGAAGTTCTCTGAGCAGCAAGTGGGGGCAGTCATGGGACTCGACTCGTTTACAATCTCTCAGGGATTACCATTCTGCACTAATGTCCAATGTTTGAAACCTATTGTTTCATATGTATTTTTTTCCATTCAAAAAAAGTCACGTGTTCTTGTTATTTCATTTTGGATGGAAGCAGAAATCCCAAATAAACATTTTTTAATATGCACCATGAAGGGGCAATGATTAAACCTTTCTTTAACCAATGCAAGAATTCCTTGACAGTCAATAAATCCGTATATCGTTGACAGATAGTCATGTAATGGGTAATAAAGGTGGCATTGTGGATCAATGGCCAAAAGGAGGAATTAATCAGCAAAATGAGCCAGAAAATCACCAGCTATTTAGGAACAAAATCAGTTTTTATCCTCACCACACAAAATACTTGAAGTAAATATCGGAACAAAAAATTACTGTAGATTAAAAACAAATGGAAAAAACAGAAAAAAAATACAAAAATAGATACAAACAGGGGCACCTGGGTGGCTCAGTTAGTTAAGTGTCCGACCTTGGCTCAGGTCATGATCTCATGGTTCTTGAGTTCAAGCCCCACATCGGGCTCTGTACTGACAGCTCAGAGCCTGGATCCTGCTTCAGATTCTGTGTCTCCTTCTCTCTCTGACCCTCTCCCACTCACACTCTGTCTCTGTCTCTCAAAAATAAATAAACATTGAAAAAAATTTAAAAAGATAAATACAAACATGTATTTAATTCCTCCATGCACAATTTCTAAGTTTAAGTTAAAATCTGTGTTAGGAAACACAGGATAATAGATCTGATTGATAGAAAGTAAAAAAAAACCAAACTATATTTCAAGAAATATTAAATGCAAATGAGAAAACTATTTTCAGTAAACATTTATATACAAAGTATTCATAACTTTGTATACATTAAAGAGAAATTGAAATTAACACAAAAATGAACATGACCCCAAATGCAAATGAGTCCATGTTACAAGTATATATTCTTCAAAATGTTGAATTCAATTACTGAATAAGCTTGTGATAAATTACTGATAATGGGAGTAATCAAATAACTACAAACTAAAAGTAAGAATGAGAATCTATGTTTTCTCTCATACATGGAAATTGAGAAACTTAACAGAGGACCATGGGGGGAGGGAAAGGAAAAAAAACTAGTTGCAGACAGAGAGGGAGGCAAACCATAAGAGACTCTTAAACACAGAGAACAAACTGAGAGTTGGTGGGGGGTTGGAGGAGAGGGGAAAATGGGTGAGGGTGCTTGTTGGGACGAGCACTGGGTGTTGTATGGAAGTGAGGAATCACGGGAATCTACTCCTGAAGCCAAAAGCACACTGTATACACTGTATGTTAGCTAACTTGACAATAAATTATATTAAAAAAAAGAATTTAGGGGCGCCTGGGTGGCGCAGTCGGTTAAGCATCCGACTTCAGCCAGGTCACGATCTCGCGGTCCGTGAGTTCGAGCCCCGCATCGGGCTCTGGGCTGATGGCTCAGAGCCTGGGGCCTGTTTCCGATTCTGTGTCTCCCTCTCTCTCTGCCCCTCCCCCGTTCATGCTCTGTCTCTCTCTGTCCCAAAAATAAATAAATGTTTAAAAAAAAAAAAAATTTAAAAAAAAAAAAAGAATTTATTTTTACCTATCAAATTAAAGAAGGTTAAGAAGAGATGAAATCCAAAGTTGGCAAGGTGGAGGAAATTATATGAGTGCTTGTCTATATTGCCAGTGGAAATAAAAATAAGAATTCTCCCTGTGAAAGCAATTTGGCGATATTTATCAACAGTCTTAGAAGCGTTCCTCTCTTCTGATTCCCTAGTTCCTTTCCTGGGAAACTACCCTTAAGCAAAAATAATTCTAAATGCAAAAATCTATTTGTACATGAAAAAGCTCAAATTATAAGAAACTGGAAATAATATAATATTGATTAAATAAATGATATTTTCTCAATAATAAAATGGTGTGATATCATGAATAATGTTCACAAAGAATTTAGGGACAAAGCGTAGTGATTAAGGTTAAAAAACCGGAACAAAATCAAACGTACAGTAGCTATACAACCACGTTAAAATTTCACGGAACTTATGAGTACGATGTTACAAATACATCATTGATTGTTATCACTGGAAGTAAGAATATAGACTCTTGTATTTTCTTCCTCATGCTTCTCCAGTTTTTAATATATTTTTACTTTTAATTATTTTTAATTTTATTTTTAGAGAGAGCATGCAAATGAAGGGCAGAGGGAGAGAGAGAGAATCTCAAGCAGGCTCCACGCTCAGCTTGGAGCCCGACACAGGACTTGATCCCACAACTGTGAGCTCATGACCTGAGCCGAAATCAAGAATCAAACGCTTAACTGACTGAGTCACCTAGGCGCCCCATTCCCAGTTTTAACAATGAACATGTATTATTTGGATAATCAGCAAAAATGTGACAGAGAAAAATACCAATTTTCAAGATGGACTTAAACTTTCTGACAATGTCTACTTTAAAATAGATTTCGGGGCACTTGGGTGGCTCCGTCGGTTGGGTGGCCGACTGTAGCTCAGGTCATGATCTCACACTCTGTGAGTTCGAGCCCCGCATCGGGCTCTGTGCTGACAGCTCAGAACCTGGAGCCTGCTTGGGATTCTGTGTCCCCCTCGCTCTCTGCCCCTCCCCCACTCATGCTCTGTCTCTCTCTCTCTGTCTCAGAAATAAACATTAAAAAAATTTTTTTTTAAATAAAATAGATTTCGGGGTGCTTGGGTGGCTCCGTCGGTTGGATGGCCGACTGTAGCTCAGGTCATGATCTCTCCATCTGCGAGTTTGAGGCTGAGCCCCATGTCCGGCTCTGTCCTGAGCGTTCAGAGCCTGGAACCTGCTTCCGATTCTGTGTCTCCCTCTCTCTGCCCCTTCCCTGCTTGCTCTCAGTCTCTCTCTCTCTCTCTCTCTCTCTCAAAAATAATAAACAATAAAACAATTTTTAAATTAGATCTCATGCCTGGTGTCCCCTGGGTAGTTTTACTGATAAAGTATGAAGATCTTCAAATTTCCTGGTCTAAGAATTATCATTATTGTTAGCATTATTAATATTTCTATCACCTCCTGGAGCTGAAGATAAAAACCCCATTAGTGAGAAAATGTTTGGGCAGTAATTTACTTCCAAGGAAGGAGTTCTATCCTCCTTCATGTCTATTCTTCCTACTTTATTTCTATTTTTGTAGCTCATTTAGTAGCATGCCAGGTTCCTGAAAGTAAAATCTTTGTCAGAATCAGTTCCGAAATCGAGAGGAGAGGAAGTACTAACAAGTAGACCGGGATTTAAATTTACCGGCTGTACATCTGGACAAGCTAATAAACTTTTCTTTCTTTAAAAAAATTATTTTTAAATGCTTACTTACTTTTGAGAGAGAGGGAGAGAGAGCGCGAGCAGGGGAGGGGCAGAGAGAGAGAGGGAGACACAGAATCGGAAGCAGGCTCCAGGCTCTGAACTGTCAGCACAGAGGCCGACGCGGGCCCGAACTCGTGAACTGCAAGATCATGACCTGAGCCAAAGTCAGACGCTTAACCGGCTGAGCCACCCAGGCGCCCCTTCTTCTTCTTTTTTTTTTAAGTGTTTGTTTATTTATTTTTGAGACAGGGAGAGTGTGTGAGTCGGGGAGAGGCAGAAAGAGAGAGGAGACAGAATCCCAAGAAGGCCCCGTGCTGTCAGCACGGAGCCCGATGCGGGGCTTGAACTCACGAATCATCAGATCGTGACCCGAAATGAAACCAAGAGTTGGTCCGTTAACCAACTGAGCCATTCAGACGCCCTGCTAATAAACTTTTCTGTCTCAGGATTTTTACCTGCAAAATGGAGACAATAAAACTCACTTCCTACAATTGCTAAGTGTTAAAATAGCATACACAAAAAACCAATCACTTAGTAGGTATTCAACAAATCGTAGCTATGATCAATTGTCAGTAGTAATATTTTGGAGAGTAAGGGCTAAACAGACACTTCTTGCTGACTAATGGAAGGGATTCACCCTGAAACTATGCAATCAGTTACACTCTTTGGCAAAACAGTAAGAAAATCCTGAGATATATGGTTGCGCGTTATTGTTTACATAACTTGCTCCTCCCACAAGTAATATTTGTAACAAGATACTTAAAGGGACAAGGTCTTCACCCAAAGAAGGAGGGTTTCAAAAGTCACTTTAGTGTTGTATAATATGTCTTTGTCTGTTTACAAAAAGCTGTAGATATTTAATGTATACAATTTGATGTGTTATTAATGCCATCAACTTGGTTATCACCTCGGGAAGTTTCCTCCTACTCTCTTTGCTATTTTCTTTTTCCTTGTATGGTAAAAGCACTTCACATAAGATCTATTTTCTTAGCAAAATTTTTTTTTAATTTTTTTTTCAACGTTTTTTATTTATTTTTGGGACAGAGAGAGACAGAGCATGAATGGGGGAGGGGCAGAGAGAGAGGGAGACACAGAATCGGAAACAGGCTCCAGGCTCCGAGCCATCAGCCCAGAGCCTGACGCGGGGCTCGAACTCACGGACCGCGAGATCGTGACCTGGCTGAAGTCGGACGCTTAACCGACTGCGCCACCCAGGCGCCCCTTTCTTAGCAAATTTTTAAGGATGCGGCTCAGTATTGTTAATCGTAGGCTCTAGGTTGTGCAATAGATCTACGGAACTTCGTTCTTTTGCATTATTGAAATTTTGTACCCTTTGACCAAGCCCTTCCCATTTCCCCCTCCACCCAGTCCCTGGCAACCACCATTCTATTCTCCGCTTTTGCATGTTTGACTATTTTAGATTCTGCATATAAATGAGATCACGCAGGACTTGTCTTTCTGTGTCTTGTTTGTTTCTCTTAACAAGAAGGAACTTCTTTTTTCTTTTTAATTTTTAAAAAATTCTTTAACATTTTATTTATTTATTTATTATTTTTTAATGTTTATTTTTGAGAGATAGAGCCAGAGTGTGAGCGGGGGAGGGGCAGAGAGCGAGGGGGAGACACAGAATCTGAAACAGGCTCCAGACTCTGAGCTGTCAGCACAGAGCCCCACGCGGGGCTCGAACTCGGGAATGGCGCGAGATCATGACCTAGGCTGAAGTCGGATGCTTAACTGACTTAGCCACCCAGGCACCCCTAAATTTTTTTTTTAATGTTTACTTTTTATATTTGAAGGAGACAGAGGCAGAGCGTGAGCGGGGAGGGGCAGAGAGAGAGAGAGAGAGACACACACACAGAATCCAAAACAAGCTCCAGGCTCTGAGCTGTCAGCACAGAGCCCCCCACGGGGCTGGAACTCAGGAGCTGTGAGATCATGACCTGATCTGAAGCCAGACCTTCAACCAACTGAGCCACCCAGGCTCCCCAACAGGAAGGAACTTCTAAGCATAATCTAGTAGTGTAACGAGTGAACTAGAGCGTGACAGAGGGACACGGATTTACAGTAGCCTGGTCTTATGGGCTGAATTATGTAACGCCCCCCCCCCCCCCACCAGTTCATATGTAGACGTTTTAACTTTGGGCTGGGCTCCAAGAACTGTGGGCACCAAACTTAGATTTAATGGCCATTCCTTGAATGGTTTTATGTAACTTTTGGCTTTAGTCCCTTACACAATGGAAGGAATCACGATTCCTTATTTTCTCACATACACCTGGATAAATGTTGGTTTAGGAAATCCATCAACTGACCAATCAGTATTTCAGGCTTTTAGTTCTAGCTACGCACACGTGGTCTCTATGTTCACTTGAACTTTTGCAAAACAGACACAAAGAATGATTAAGAATAAGCAATTTGCAAAAAAAAAAAAAAAAAAACAAAAAGAAGCAGCAATTTGCATAGACATGATGAAGTGATCTTTTCTCCCAAAGGCATTGTCCTTGTGAGAAGTTGGGGGCCCAGAGTATGGGACCGGGGAAGTATAGTGCTACTTGCTGAAATAGAAATAATACATCTGCTTTCGGGGAGTTAAACAGAAGATCTTCATTTTTCTTACCACACAGACGATCTTTCCTTGAGACACTAAAAAACCACCTAACAGCCTTTTTTTTAAGTTTTGGGTCAAGTGTATGCTAATGACCACGTCTCAGTATTCATAGGTATCATGAAAAGCCGAGTCTCGCCGGTTTTAACAAAAGTTTTGTCAAAATTTAATATCCGAGGGTCTTGATTTGCAAATTCTCTATCTCTGATGGCTGTGCCCTCCAAGTATGTAATCTGTCTAGAGGTGTTCATAAATCAATTTCCTCTCCCAAAACACTGTCAAAGGCTAAAGGCGAAAATATTGCACTGGCTTCATTTGACTTCTGAACCTTCCTTCAGCTAACATGTCGTTCTCAAACTTCTCTAAGAAATCCTCATGTGACCGTACCAGTTAGTTTTGACTCCACAAGTAACTACTCCAAAATTAAGCTGCTGAAAGCAATCATTGTTTAGCCTATATACTAATTTTTTTAACGTTTATTTATATTTGAGAGAGAGAGAGAGATCCAGAGTGCAAGCAGGCATGGGGCAGAGAGAGACGGAGACAGAATCTGAAACAGGCTCCAGGCTCTGAGCTGTCAGCACAGAGCCCGACGTGGGGCTCGAACTCACGAGCTGTGAGATCATGACTTGAGCCGAAGTCGGATGCTTAACCGACTGAGCCAATCGGGCGCCCCAATCACTGTTGAGCTTATAATTCTATGGATTGGCATCTTGGGCTGGGACAGGTAGGGGGGTTCTTCTGCTGCTCTTGGCTGGGCTTTCTTATGTGTCCAGGGCAAAGGTCAGCAAACTTTTTCTGAAAAGGGCCAAATAGTAGATATTTTAGGTTTTGCAGGCCATACAGTCTCTGTCACAACCCTTCAACCCTGCAAGTATGATACCGAAGAAGCCATAGGTAGTGAATGAATGAGCATGGCTGCTTTCCAATAAAACTTTATTTATAAAAACAGGCAGCTGTCTAGTAAACAATAGTTGCCAACCCCTGGTCTAGGGTCGGATGCCTGTTGGCTGTGGGTTGGCTGGTCTAGAATGGGGTTAGCTGAAATAGCAACTGCTTTTCAAGCATCCTGTTTGCTAACTTCCTATTAGCCAAAGCAAATCACAAGGCCAACCCAAATTCAAAGGGTGCAAAAATAGACTACACCTGTTGGTGGGAGGGAAAGAATTTGTGATCCTGTAGCTCACAGCCAACCGTAATTCATTTATCTGAATGATCTTCCACGATATATACTAAGGATGAATGGTTCTTTCTAGGATGAGGTTAGATGGCCCTGGAGAGATCGCCACCATATCCATCTTATAAGGGACCAAGTAGGGTAATATGAGCAGGAGAAAGGACCCAATTGGTCCAAAAGCATCAATCACTACCAACAGCGTATCTTCCACCATTAGAGCCGCGTCTTTGGAGTTAACAATACGGAGGCACCTGTCCCCAGGAGCACCTACCCAATCAAAGTGCAGCCAGGCCAGCAGAAAGCACAACTTATAGCTCAGATTTACCACCTGCCACCTTGCCAAGCATGTCATGACCATAAGGTCTGCTGGCCGCTCTCAACACGTCTCATGGGGCTTTCATGTTGTTTTATAATGGTTTCTGGGGGGGTGGGGGCTGCATGGCTCAGTCAGTTAAGCGTCCGATTCTTGGTTTCGGCTCAGGTCATGATCTCCCGGTTCATGAGTTGGAGCCCTGCATCGGGCTTCGTGCTGATAGCAGAGCCTGCTTGGAATTCTCAATCTCCTTCTCTCTCTGCCCCTCTCCCGCTCGCTCTCTCTGTCTCTCTCTCTCTCTCAAAATAAACAAACAAATACATGCTTATAATGGTCTCTTTGTGTCTGTTTTCTTCTTGTCATTGAGAGTAGGAGCACGTCTTATTCACCCAACATCTGTTGAAGGATCACTCAAATGTAAATTTGGGGTGGGGATATGAATACGGTGGGGGGGGGGAGCAAACGTAGGCATAGAGGGCACATTCTCAGGGAGGTGTCACTCAGGCCAGTTCATCTTAAATCAAATGCAGCCTGTTTCATGGTTTGCTTGGAGGAAAGGGAATACCGTTAACTGAGTGTCTGTCACATGTAGGCCCACCTTCCTTTCCCTCACTTAGTCTTCCTAAAATCTCTTTGGTAGATACATTATAATGCCCATTTGACAGACCAGAAAACTGAGGCTCAGAGAAGTTCAGTCAATTGCCTAATCACTCAGCTAGTAAATGACAGAATCAGAATAGAAACCCAAAACATGGTCCCACTGCTTCCTTCAAGACTGGAAAAGTAATGTAGGTATTTCTCCCATTGTTGTCCTCTCATCCCTTCAAAACAAGAAGCATTTACTTTCCAAATGCTTGATACCCAAGCTTTCCTTTGTGCTTTGGCCTGATGGGTTTTCCCAGTGACCCAGTGACTGTCAGGCACAACAGCAGTTTGAGTTTGGGCCATGACATGTGACACACTCTTTACGCTCAGAATCTTGTTATCTCTCACTAGAATGAAGAGACGTCCCCAGAAATCATCTGTCTTGCTTGACCTTCACTGGGGAATTGCCTCCACCTCTCTCGAGTTGTTATTCTGTTCCTTATCTTTTTCACTGGAGGCCTCTTCCAGTGTTTGCTCTTAAAAGACTTTTCTTTCTGATGAAGATCTCACTTCTTGCAATTTTAACTTAAATCTATTACTGTACTTCTGTCTTCTAAGAAAATAAAGAAAAATGACCCACGTCATCTCCATGAAAATCCTATTATATATTTCAAGACAGTAATTATCCCTTTGGCTCCTCTTTTTTTTTAATTAATTTTTTTAATGTTTTTATTTATGATTGAGAGACAGAGAGAGACAGAGCGTGAGCAGGGGAGGGGCAGAGAGAGAGGGAGACACGGAATCCGAGGCAGGTTCCAGGCTCTGAGCTGTCAGCACAGAGCCCGACGCGGGGCTCGAACTCACAAACCGTGAGATTATGACCTGAGCTAAAGTTGGACGCTTAACCGACTGAGACATCCAGGCGCCCCATGAAGGCATTTTTTTTTTTTAAGTAGACTTCACTCCCAACATGAACTCACGACCCTGAGATCAAGAGTTGCACACTGTACCTACTGAGCCGGCCAGGCGCCCCCATTATTCCACTTCTTAAGAGATGTGTCTTTGAACTTTATCACGTAAAGCAATAAAAAGCAAGAGATTGGGAATCAAACATTCTAGGTTTGAACCCTGGGTCCATAGATTACTAGCTCATTTACCTCTGAGCCACAATTTCCTCTTCAATCTTATATTTCATTTGCACCTTCTTTTGGGGGGGAGGATATATTTTGAAACTTAGGAAGTCTTATGTTTTTGTTAGAACCTACTCACCTTTGCTGGCTTTAAAAATGCAGGAAGGGGTCCGTGAGCCAAAGAATGCTGTGGCTTCAGGAGTAGAACCCAGTGATTCATCACTTACATAGAACACCCAGTGCCCATCATAACAAGTGCCCTCCTTAATGCCCGTCACCCATTTAGCCCATCCCTCCCCCTCCATCAACACTCAGCTTGTTCTCTGTCACTAAAAGTCTCTTAGGGTTTGCTTCCCTCTCTCTCTTTTTTCCCCCTTCCCATATGTTCATTTGTTTTATTTTCTAAATTCCATATGAGTGCAATCATATGGCATTTGCCTTTCTCCTACTGACTTACTCCACGTAGCGTAATACCCTCTAGCTCCATTCATCTCATTGCAAATGACAAGATTTCAATTCTTTTTGACTGTTGAATAATATTCCATCATGTATATGTATATGTATATGCCACATCTTCTTTATCCTTTCATCCATTGATGGACACTTGGGCTCTTTCCACAGTTTGACTATTGTAGATAATGCTGCTATAGACATCAGGGTGCACGTACCCCCTTCGAACCTGTATTTTTGTGTCCTTTGGGTAAATACCTAGTAGTGCAATTGCTGGGTCATAAGGTAGTTCTATTTTTAACTTTTTGAAGGACCTCTATACTGGTTTCCAGAGTGGCTGCATCAGTTTGCATTCCCACCAACAGTGTAAGAGGGTTCCTCTTTCTCTGTATCCTTGCCAACATCTGTTGTTTCCTGTGTTGTTAATTTTAGCCGTTCTGACGGATGTGAGGTGGAATCTCAATGTGGTTTTGATTTGTATTTCCCTGATGATGAGTGGTGATGAGCATCTTTTCATGTGTCTGTTGGCCATCTGGATGTCTTCTTTGGAAAAATGTCTATTTGTGTCTTCTGCCCGTTTCTTAACTGGATTATTTGTTTTCTGAGTGTTGAGTTTGAGAAGTTCATTTTTTTTTAATTTTTTTAATGTTTATTTATTTTTGAGAGAGAGAGACAGAGCACAAGTAGGGGAGAGGGAGAGAGAGGGAGACACAGAATCCGAAGCAGGCTCCAGGCTCTGAGCTGTCAGTACAATGCCGGATGCAGGGCTCGAATCCACGAATTGTGAGATTATGACCTGAGCTGAAGTTGGACGCTCGTCTGACCGAACCACCCAGGCACCCCGAGAGGTTCTTTATATATTTTGGATATTAACCCTTATCAGATATGTCATTTACAAATATATTTTCCCATTCCGTAGGCTGCCTTTTAGTTCTGTTGGTTGTTCCTTTCACTATGGAGAAGATTTTTTTTCGAGTACATATATATTAAGGGGGTTTTAATTTTCAGAAAGTATAAAGTTACATAAAACTAAGAAAATAAGACATTATTAGGTTATTTCACTTTTTTTAAATTAAATTTTATTATTTTAAATTTACATCCAAATTAGTTAGCATCTAGTGCAACAATGATTTCAGGAGTAGATTCCTTATGCCCCTTACCCATTCAGCCCATTCCCCCTCCCATCCCCCCTCCAGCAGCCCTCAGTTTGTTCTCCATATTTATGAGTCTCTTCTGTTTTGTCCCCCTCCCTGTTTTTATATTATTTTTGTGTCCCTTCCCTTATGTTCATCTGTTTTGTCTCTTAAAGTCCTCATATGAGTGAAGTCATATGATTTTTGTCTTTCTCTGACTGATTAATTTCACTCAGCATAATACCCTCCAGTTCCATCCATGTAGTTGCAAATGGCAAGATTTCATTCTTTTTTGATTGCCGAGTAATACTCCATTGTATGTATATACCACATCTTCTTTGTCCACTTATCCGTCAATGGGCATTGGGGCTCTTTCCATACTTTGGCTATTGTTGATCGTGCTGCTATAAACATGGGGGTGCACGTGCCCCTTCGAAACAGCACACCTGTATCCCTTGGATAAATACCTAGTAGTGCAATTGCTGGGTCGTAGGGTCGTTCTATTTTTAATTTTTTGAGGAACCTCCATACTGTTTTCCAGAGTGGCTGCACCAGCTTGCATTCCCATATACAGAAGATTTTTATCTTGACGAATTCCCACTAGTTCATTTTTGCTTTTGTTTCGCCTTGTCTCCGGTGACGTGTCTACTAAGAAGTTGCTGTGGCCGAGGTCAAAGAGGTGGCTGCCTGTGCTCTCCTCTAGGATTTTGATGGTTTCCTGTCTCACATTTAGACTTTTCATCCATTTTGAATCTGATCTGTCACATTTATGAAATGAGTGCACACGAATCAAATAACCAGTTAAGTTGATTGTTCTTTTTCTTACAAAAAAAAAAAATCACCCAGGTTATAAATACAAGGTAAGCTTCAAATCTTAAAACACGTAGGTTTTTATTTCTATTACACGGATACGTTAAATAGTAAGGCGGAAGTAATTGTGAGAATGTTTTTGTGCACGAAAGCTCTCTGGACAGAAAAGTCACCAACATTTAAAAATGTTCAGAGGCGGGGCGCCTGGGTCGCTCAGTGGGTTAAACGTCTGACTGTTGACCTCGGCTCAGGTCATGATCTCACGGTTTGTGGGTTCGAGCCCCCATCCAGCTCTACACTGACGGCACCGAGCCTGCTTGGGATTCTGTCTCTCCCTCTCTCTGCCCTTCCCCCACTCACTGTCTCTTTCTCTCTCAAAATAAATAAATAAACTTAAAAAAAAAATGATCAGAGACTTCGTAATGTCCCTAAAATCCAGTCTAAGATTCCTGGCATGACAGAAGTCCCTGCAGAGGCAAGTCAGTTCTCACCTGCCTGCCCATGCTGTTTCCTGCTCCTTCACCCTCTGCCTCACTCTTCCCACACCCCACGTCCATGGCTGCCGGTGCATGCTGGCGCCATCTTGAGTCTCCTCTCCACCTGCTTTCTCCTGCCCATCCTTCAGTCTCAGCCTCAGTGTCTCTTCTGACTAAGTTAGCCCATGCTCTGAAACGACATTGCATGGTTTTCGTCCTTTTCACATTAAATCCATGTTGGAATTCCCGAGTTTTGGTGATTTGGGCGCTGCTGGACCCTTGGGCAGCCATACCTTCACCTGAGTGATAGCTTATTTGGCCAGTCCACTGATAGATGGTTTTTTTGTTTTATGTTTTTTTGTGGGTTTTTTTTTTTTCGGCAGCAGGCAAGTCCTTCTCTGTCTTCCGAAATTCAGCACAAAGACCTCAAGTGACACCTCAGAGCTCCGGGACTAACCCCCAACACTGAGGTTCAATGCAAAGGAATGCCCCTCCTACGACCACATCCTTCCAATGCCATGCCCTCTCTGCTCAGCTCTACATCTGGATGCAAGTCTTTGGCCAAATCTCTTTGTCTATGAAACACGCCTGGTGATTAGCAGAGAGAGGACTGATGTTCTAAAATTAAAAAAAAAAAAAAAAAAGGAACTGGAACAGTAGTATAGAAAAAGAAAATTTTTGTAAAGAACCTCGACCCCCTACTTCACTCCATTCACCAAAAAATTTATTTGGGGTGTTATCATAAACCTAAATGTAAAATTTGGGACTATAAAGCTTCTAGAAGACTTAGAGGGGATTTCCATGACTTCGGGGCAGGCAAATTTCGCACGTAGGACACAGAAAGCCTTCACTGTTTTTGGTGTTTTCGGTTATTTATTTACATACGTTGTTTATCCTGCCACCACGCGTTGAGTTGGTAAACTGTACATGATATACTTGCCAAGCTGATGTTTAAAATTTGATATTTGATACAGCCCCTTTCATTTCTGAAAATCCTAAATAATTTTTAAGGTTTTATTTAAATTCCAGTGAGTTAACATACAGCATAATATCAGTTTCAGGTGTATAATATGGTGATTCAGCACCTCCATACATCACCCAGCGCTCATCACAACAAGTGCCCTCCTTCATCCCCGCCACCTATGGCCGCCCCCCCACTTCATTCTGGTAGCCATCAGTTTGTTCTCTATAGTTAAGAGTCCACTCCTTGGTTTCTCTTTCTCTCTCTCTTTCCCCTTTGCTCATTTGTTTTGTTTCTTAAATTCCACATATGAGTGAAATCATATGGTATTTGTCTTTCCCCGACTGACTTTTTTGCTTAGCATCATACTCTTTGGATCCATCCATGTCGTTGTGAATGGTAAGATTTCATTCTTTTTCATGGTTGAATAATATTCCATTGGATATATACATATATATATATATATACATATACCACATCCTCTTTGCCACTCATCAATCCGTGGCCACTTGGGCTGTTTCCATAATTTGGCTGTTATAGATAATGTTGCAATAACCAGTGGGGTACATGTAACCCTTTGAGTCAGGATTTTTATATTCTTTGGGTAAATACCTAGTAATGCAATTGCTGGATTGCAGGGTAGGTCTATTTTTAACTACTTGAGGAACCTCCATACCGTTTTCCAGAGTGGCTGCACCGGTTCGCATTCCTACCAACAGTGCGAGAGGGTTCGCCTTTCTCCACATCCCCACTGACACCTGTTGCTTCTGTTGTTGATTTTAGCCATTCTGACAGGTGTGAAGTGATCTCTCACTGTAGTTTCAAAGGTCTGTATTTCCCTGATGAGGAGTGATGGTGCGCATCTTTTCACGTGTCTGTTGGCCATCTGGATGCCTTCTTTGGAGAGATGTCTGTTCATGTCTTCTGCCCATTTTTTAATTGGACTATTCGTTTTTTGGGTGTCGAGCTTGATAAGTTCTTTATACGTTTTGGGTAGTAACCCTTTATTAGATATGTCATTTGCAAATATCTTCTCCCATTCTGTAGGCTGCCTTTCAGTTTTGTTGGTCGTTTCCTTTGCCGTGCAGAAGCTCTCTGTTTTGATGTAGTCCCAATACAGATACATATTTTTTGCCTTTGTTTCCCTTGCTTCAGGAGACACATCTAGAAAGAAGTCGCTACAGCTAGGATTTTATGGTTTTAGGTCTCACATTTAGGTCTTTCATCCATTTTGAATTTGTTTTTGTGTATGGCATAAGAAAGTGGCTCTGTTTCATTCTTTTGCATGTTGCTGTCCAGTTCTCCCAATACCATTTGTTGAAGAGACAGTTTTTTTTTTCCCATTGGATATTCTTTCCAGCTTTGTCGGAGATTCGTTGATCATATAGTTGTGGGTTCATTCCTGGGTTTTCTATTCTGTTCCATTGATCTATGTGTCTATTTTTATGCCAGTACCACACTGTTTTCATTACTACAGCTTTATAGTATAACTTGAAGTCTGTAATTGTGATGCTTCCAGCTTTGCTCTTCTTTGAAAACCCTAAAGCTTAAAAAGTTTATACTTATTAAACATCACCAGTAATATATCTTAATGGATCCTGGGTCAGGGGAAAAAATACTGTTATAAAGAACATGATTGGGACAATTTGCTAAAATTTGAATATGGAGTATATAATTTCGCTCTGGTTATGCAAGACGGTGTTCTTAGGAACTCCGTGATGAGATATTTAGGAATATAGGGAATTTATAATGCCATTTACTCTCAAGAAGTTCAGGAAAATATCAATACACAAATGAGTGAAAGAGATAGAGAGAAGTCACAGGTGGCAAAAATATTAACAATTGAGGAATCTAGATTAGCAGCATATGGGCATTCTTTGTACTTTTCTTGCAATGATTCTGTAAGTTAGAATATTTTTTAATTTTAAAAACTAAAAAGTTCTTTCTGAAATTGAATTGCAATCTATTCTTTAAAGATTCCTATTCTTTTGGTTCTTTTTCTTTTCCCTTTCTTTCTTTCTTTCTTGTTTGTTATTTATTTTTGAGAGAGAGAGAGACAGAGCATGAGCAGGGGAGGGACAGAGAGAGAGAGGGAGACACAGAATCCAAAGCAGGCACCAGGTTCCGAGCTGTCCGCACAGAGCCCGATGCGGGGCTCAAACCCACAAAGCACGAGATCGTGACGTGAGCTGAAGTGGATGCTTAACTGACTGAGCCGCTCAGGAGCCCCTGTTCTTTTTTTTTTTTTTTTTTAAGTTTATTTGTTTTGAGAGAAAGAGAGAGAAAGAATAAGCAGGGGAGGGGCAGAGAGAGATTTAGAGAGAATCCCACACTGTCAGTGTGGAGCCCAACGAGGGGCTCAAACTCATGAACCGTGAGATCATGACTTGAGCCGAAATCAAGAGTGGGACGCTTAACTGACTGAGCCACTCCGGCCCCCCTCTATTCCTTCGGTTCTAATTCTGCTCCTTATCTGATCTTTCTGGATGAATTGATTTTTCCCCATTGAACTAGAATTTCAGACATGAGAATAACGGTATCAGGATTCTCCCGGACTTGTTATCACCAGATGCTCCAGATGAGAACTTTACCTCCCTCCTGACTTTCACAGCTGCCCGATCCCTAAGCCTCCTCTACTCAAGGTGGGCACACACACACACACACACACGTACCCATACACTGACTATAACGTCCCACTTTGGAAATCTCTGTCAGCTCCCACATGCCCAGAGCCATCCGTGTGAATGGGCAAGGAGTTATTTTCTCCCCTGCATAGAAAACCTCAACAATGTCCAGGGCTTCTCAATGCAACTGTGACACAGCCTGTCACCCGCTGCATTGGCAAAGAAAAACTGGATAGCAAAGAATCGTGTCTTTTGGCAGAACTATGAGGCAAATAGAGCCTTAGGACCTCACAATGTGTGGAAGGGAGAAGAAATGAAAGAAAGGTTGCTATGGCGTGATGTGTTTTTTCCCACCCCTCTTTTCAGAGCCGGGGGCGGGGAGGGAGGAGGTTGAAGAATGATGCTGGATTTCACCAGCTCTTTCTTAAGTGAATGAAAGAGGGTTTCCCGAAGAAAACAGCCTCACAAAATGAATGGCTCCATCACACAATCCAGCGACCCAGTTGGACATTTTGAAGCAAGATTGCCACAAACTCTAGTCCACGCACAAAGACGCAAGATGAATCTGAGTTCTGAGAGCGTGTGTTCACATTTAAACACGGACTGAGGGCGCGGATCGCGTGAGACCTGTTTAGGCTAGTCTCGTACGTTTAGCATTACCAAACCCCTGCTGTGGGAGTGAAAGCCCCGGAAAGGTACTTTTATCGAGACACCTCCAAAAAGTGCCTGTGGGTGTGTTTCCCTGGTCTGCCTCAGGAAGTCTGAGCATAGACTTCTCGCAGGTTCTGTGTTATAATAGAACATGAGCACCATCTAAAGGCTATGTACCAAATGTCTTGGCAATGTGAATGTTTCTCAAAACGCTGTTTGCTATGAGCGCCATAGAAGGAAGCAGGGGGCCCCTACTGTGTGCTATGTGGCTGTGACCGTGACATTCCTAGAGAGGAATGCCTGTTAGAAAGAGTAGGTCACATTTATCAGAAGTTGTGTTTGCTTGCTTGCTTACGTAGGTATCCGTCATTCTTGAGCTCAGGAAATTCACCCCGCCGCTGGGCCTAGTCTGAACTTGGAGTTGAACCAGAGCATTGGGGCCAGAGGTGGGGGGGTGGATCGGGTTAGGGGGAGGAGATTGGAGTAGCCATCCAGTAACCGTTCGCCTTCGTGGGAGATATGGGGGCTCCAGTCCCATGATGCTGTTTGCTAGGTTTGTGACCTAAATGTCTCTGAGCCTGTCATGCATAAAACAAGGCCTTTCAACTAGATTTTCTCTAGGGATCTCTCCTGTTCTACCATCAGTGTGACCCTGGGCTCTGGGAAGCCCATGTAAAATGACATGGTCCCCTACCTCTCCTTCTATCATTATCATTGTAGTGAGTGAAATAAAACGATCTAGGCAGGCTTCTGTTTATGGTGTTCTTAAGCCCAGCTTAGTTTCACCCAAACCCTTTGGATTCAAGGCCAAGGAAATACTGACTGAAAGTTTCCTTGGCAAGTTTACGAGGCCCCAGTGGTTAGCTGGAGTCCCTAGATTTCCTAGAAGCTCCCGGGGACCTTTTAGGAAGAGGGGCCAGTCTTTTAAAGACTTGAGTGGTAGGAGGTTTTTTGGGGTTTTTTTTTGTTTTTGTTTTGTTTTGTTTTGTTTTGTTTTTTAGAATAGATTGACCTTTGATCCTCACCCTTTGATGAGTCATCTAGTGGGAATGTGTCGGTTCAAGGGTCAAACCTAGGTGGGTGTGGGGACACAGGGTGGATGGAGCAAAGAGAAAAAGAATCTCTAGCTACTAAGCAGAGCAGAGACATCTGTGGTCAGTTTGCCTTGGCCCCGTGCGGATTCTGAGACTCAGGACAAATCATTCGGCCTCTCTGGGCTTTGATTTCTCTCTCTGTGAAACGCAGCTAACAACAAAGTTGTTGAGAGGATGAAATTAGATATTGCGCTCGTCGTGCCTGGCACAATACTCAATGCACAGTCAATATTCCACGAGTGACGTCATCGGCTTATTATTTTGAAATCACTCTCCTGTTTTGTTTTTTTTTTTTTAATGTTTCTTTTTGAGAGACAGGGAGACAGAGCACGACGGGGAAGGGACAGAGAGAGGGACACACAGAATCCGAAGCAGGCACCAGACTCGGAGGTGTCAGCACAGAGCCCGACGCGGGGCTCGAACCCACGGACCGCGAGATCGCGACCTGGGCTGAAGTCGGATGCTCAACTGACTGAGCCACCCAGGCGCCCCCAAGGCTTTTGCTTTTATATTTCAAAATGTCCTCTCTGCTTGGTGCTTCCTATCTGCTATTGGCCCTGCCTTTTTTGGGCATGATCCTGCTTCTGCTTTTAGCCCAGGTGGCTTTGCTGTCAGGGTATTTGAAGTTTCCTTTGATGGCCCTGCAACTAAGCAACTTAATTATGAATGAGCGCTCTGCCTGAAGGCCTGTATTGCTCTCTTGTTTCCTCAAATACCCTTGGCATCTATCCAGGGCCTCAATGCACAAAAGCAGAAGGATGGCTGACCCATCCACCCACCTACTGAATGACCTCCGATCTCTCCCCAGCGACCTGCGGCTCGCTGCCTTTGTTAGAATGGAAAGGAGGAAAAGTGAGCTGGGGGGCAGGGTA
The DNA here is from genome assembly GCF_018350175.1 of Felis catus. Classification (NCBI taxonomy): domain Eukaryota; kingdom Metazoa; phylum Chordata; class Mammalia; order Carnivora; family Felidae; genus Felis; species Felis catus. Next base: position 38,659,632 of record NC_058386.1, read on the forward strand.
AAGAAAAGGAAACATTTAATCCATTTTGCATGAAATATCCCGTATTTAAAAATTCTTTTAATTCTCAAAATGAACGAGGCATTATCGGCAACTCACCATGTTCCGAGATCAGTCAAAGCAGGATTTTAATGAGCTCACTCCCGTTGTTTTAATCCCTTATATAAAACATCACCGTGCACAACTCTTGAAAAGAAGAAAAGGCGAAACGGAGAAACTTGATAGGCAAAAATATAAGGTTTTTTAGTGGGGAAAAACACAACAGATGTTTTAAAAGCTCCTTTATTTGGTTTTCTTTATTTCTTTTACTTTTTTTGTTAATTTAAAGTCTAGTTAGTTCACATACAGTGTAATATTGCTTTCAGGACTAGGATTGAGTGATTCATCACTTACATACAACACCCAGTGCTCATCACAAGAGTGCCCTCCTGAGTACCCATCGCCCATCCAGCCCATCCCCAACCCACCTCCCTCCGTCAACCCCCAGTCTGTTCTCTACTGTTAAGAGTCTCTTGTGGTTTGTTTCCCTCTCTTCTCTTTTTTGTTCTTCTTTTATTTTTTCAAGTTTATTTTATTTATTTTGAGAGAGAGAGAGAACACGAGCAAGGGAGGGGCAGAGAGAGAGGGAGAGAGAGAGGGAGACAGAGAGAGAATCCCAAGCATCACATCTAGATTTGTCAAATCACTACGTTGTACCCTTTGAACTAATGCAACATTGTGTTAATTATGCTTCAATTTTTTTTTAACGTTTATTTATTTTTGAGACAGAGACAGAGCATGAACGGGGGAGGGGCAGAGAGAGAGGGAGACACAGAATCAGAAACAGGCTCCAGGCTCTGAGCCATCAGCCCAGAGCCTGACGAGGGGCTCGAACTCCCGGACCGCGAGATCGTGACCTGGCTGAAGTCGGACGCTTAACTGACTGCGCCACCCAGGCGCCCCTAGTTATTGTTTTTAATGTGGCTCCTACAAAATTTTAAATGATTTATGTGGCTCACATTACATTTCTATCAGGTGGCATGGATTTAGGCTCTGGATAAAAGATTGCAGTTTTGGATAAATAGGATTAATGTAAGAGATAAATGACTCAGGTGTACTAAGCTGTGCTAAGCTTAAGAAATAAATGATTTCGATGTCTGGACTTGTACTGTTTACTGTAATCCTCCCTTCCTTGGGGTGGAACACGTACACGAAACATGTACCTTCATGGGGTTCTTTCAGCAGGCCAGTGCTCAGGCCATACTTCAGACTAGGCTTGTTAGGTCAAAGCTGTAAGAGGAATTGTTAAAGGGTGGGGAAAGGCGGGGGACACGAAGGGAGAAAGGGAGAGAGAACAGTGTTTCTGAGAATAATTGGATAATTGGAGGATAAGAAGGCTATACATTTATTTCGGAGTAAATTAATTTCCCAGAAAAGGTACTGAGAAACTTGTACATTTCATTGCTTTGGTTGTTTCCACAGAAGCCTGATTCAGGCACATAGGAGGGCAAATAAAATGATCTAATAGGTATCTTCGGCAGGCAGCGTGAATGTAATTTTAAGGCAGAATACCCAGGCTAAAAATTGAGCTATAAAATAGCAGCCAGCTCTGATTTATTTCTATCAATGTAGTACTATAACCTTAAAAAAAAAAAAAAAACCTAAAACTTTTTATTGCAGAGTCATGTAACAAGAAATCCTAAGAATGCATATTTTTTTGCTGGGAAAAAATATGGGTAAGCATAATGTTCAGCCTCAGCGAAGCTATATTTGAGAAGTTACAGCTTGCTTGAACTATGAATGGATAGAGTAAATGGTAGCTGATACTTCTGACTGCTTTCTGGCGTCAGGTAAGGTTCTAGATTTCTACACATCACCCATTCACTCGCTTTAATCCTCATAACAGTACCCTGAAGTTTATACATACTTACAGAGGCAGAATCCAAGGCACAAAAAGGCCAAATAACTTGCCTGAAAGTCAAATGACTCCGAAACAGCAGAGATGTGAACTTAGGCAGTCTGGCCCTAGGGTTCATGCTCTTTTTTTTTTTAATGTTTATTTATTTTTGAGAGAGAGAGAGAGAGAGAGAATGAGTAGGGCAGGGGCAGAGAGAGAGGGAGACACAGAATCCGAAGCAGGCTCCAGGCTCTGAGCTACCAGCACAGACCCCAGTGCGGGGCTTGAACTCACAAACTGCGAGATCATGACCTGAGCTGAAGTTGGACGCTCAACTGACTGAGCCACCCAGGCGCCCAATGCTCTTAACATGCAACAGTATGTGTGCTGAGCACTACGAATTAGTCAGTGAAAGGGGGCAAACAGTCAAAACAAAATCTTAGGATGTCAGTTTCAAGGACAATAGCGAAGAATGCTTTTGTATTGTGCGTGAGGGGCCGTCAGGCAAGAAGAATTGGGAACATCGCATTGGCCAACGGCGTGAGTACTGGTGGAGCAGTCAGAAGACACAGAATCAAAAACCTCTATAAAATGAGAGAGGTGAACCACACGCCTTCCATGTGCCTCTTCAGTGTTGATGTTAGTACCATGGTTTCTTATGGCCTCTTCCAACAGCAGGTACCCAAAAAGTCGTGAATCGCAAATGGTGCCGTGGAATCAAATAAGGGAAAGGGGACGAGATTGTCCCAGTGCGAAAAAAGGGCATAATTGGATGCTAAGATTATGGAAAAACACACTGCTGGTGTAGACCAAAATAGAAGAGAATGCGTTGTGAAGAATTCAGTTATTTAAAACCGTAAGCAGGGTTTAGAATGTCAGCTCTGGCAAGGAGAGAACTTACCTCTTTAAATTTATTTCCATAGCACATATGCACGCACAAATACCTCACATATGCTTTGCAGTGATGATGGCAATACAAGTTCTGGTGATCATTTTGAAGATAATGAAGAACTCTGCGATGCCGAAAAGAAAAGTCTGAGTGATTAAAAACCAAAGCGCTTATTCCTCTTCTCTGTAAAGCAAGGGTGATGTTAACCTCAAGGTCGTCTGGGAGGATTAAATGAGATAAAGCAGAGAAAGTTCCCATCACAATGTCTGCTTCGTTATATGCTGTGATTCGAGGTTGATGACGACGATGATGATGGTCCTAGGGAGCTCTGTCCCACTCTCAACAATTTGAAAATAAAACATTCCAGTTAACATGCTCGTCTAGCGCTAGGACGCTGAAGCTATTAAAACGATTACAGCCGAGTGTGATAGGATTTTAAAATCATAAGCACAGTTTTGGCCTCATATATAATTTGGAATGTATTTATTTTCTCCAGATGCTTATAGAAGGACAGTATATTCTCTGATGTTCTATTGGGTCAAGGTCCTGCGTGCTCTGTGTATGTTGTGTTATCGTTTGTTAACGAGGACTGGTATATTCCAACACAAAGGGATTTGGAGTTCCTTTTCGTTCTGTCCACATGCTTCAGGAAAAAGAAACAGAGCGTGTTTGGAAATGGCAAAGAAGGCATAGACTTTAAGTTCAAACGTCAACTTCCGGTTTCTTACCTGCAGGATTTTTGTAATAATTAACTTATGCCGTAAGGATATTCTGAAAACCAGACGTGCAAATGCTATACAAATGTTAGTGTTATCACCTAAAGTCACGTTTCTCCTTACTTTTAAAATGGCTCTTTTACTTCTTTTTAATGTTTATTTTTGAGAAAGGGGGGGAGGGGTAGAGAGAGGGGGACAAAGGATCTGAAGCAGGCTCTGTGCTGACAGCAGTGAAACCAATGAGGGGCTCGAGCCCATGAACCGTGAGATCATGACCTGAGCCGAAGTTGGACGCTTAACCGACTGAGCCACCCAGGCGCCCCTGAAATGGCTGCTTCAAAGCCAAGCACATAAGGTCATCACTTGGTGGATTATCACGTATTACAGTTACCTCTCGGCCCCTCTAGCTTGGGCACATATTAAAAGCAAGGCTATGAGTTTTTCACCTCAAATCTCTCCGGCATTTAGCACTCTAGCGGACACGTAGTAGGCGCTGGCATAATATGTTGGACGTACGCGTTCAGAGGGAGCACGAACATTGGTTTGAACCCCACATGTTATGGGCCACGTGTGTAATGAGACTCGATGGCTTAAAGACACTTGTCTCCTTTCATAGGCCAATGAAATATGTAAAAGTTACTGCTGTGGGCTTGGTTCCTGAGCTGAGGTGGTGCTTGTGGTACAGTATTGATTAGGGATGGGTGCCTGATCAAGCTTGGACACAAAGACGGATGGAGCTGGCATGCGTCCATCAACCCCGCTGGCCAGCCCTGGAGCCGGGACCGTCTGCTCGAGCTGTCTTTCATCAGGCCAGGATAGCCAGGCTCTTACACCCCCACCCCCGTCAGTCACTGGGTTTGAGCCACCCCTGGAAGAACGTGCCCTTGGGCAAGGTGACTCCGTAGCTAAGGCAGTTCCTGAAGGGATTGACAGTCGAAGCCACAAATCCTTCTTTGGTGTTTGTCCATGTTCACCATAGTCACCAGATTTAAAAGATTCTGTCTACCCCGCGAGAAGATGGTGTTAATATTTGAGGGCACAGAATGACTTCAATGAATGAGAAATTTGGAATTACATTCTTTTTTAAAAAAAAAAAAATTTTTTTTTAACGTTTATTTATTTTTGAGACAGAGGGAGACAGAGCATGAATGGGGGAGGGGCAGAGAGAGAGGGAGACACAGAATCTGAAACAGGCTCCAGGCTCTGAGCCGTCAGCCCAGAGCCAGACGCGGGGCTCGAACTCACGGACGGCGAGATCGTGACCTGAGCTGAAGTCGGACGCTTAACCGACTGAGCCACCCACGCGCCCCAACATTCCTTTTTTTAAAAAAATGTTTACTTATTTACTTTTGAGAGAGAGAGGATCCGAAGCAGGCTCCACGATGCCAGCACTGAGCCCGACGGAGGGCTCGAACTCACGAACTGTGAGATCCTGACCTGAGCTGAAATCAAGAGTCGGATGCTTAACTGACAGAGCCACGCAGGCACCCCTGGAATTATACATTCCTAATTGAATTACAGAAAAGGCCTATGCCCTTACAGATTTAGGGTAGAACGTACCGAAACATTTCATTAACGTAGTGAAGACTTAAGAGGAAGGTATTGATTTGTTGGCATGTGATTATCATTCTCCCATGAAACACCTTCCTTCGGCAAGTAGTTGCTGGGTACCCGTTTGTGCATTGTCACAGGCATTACTAAGCAAAACGCTGCTCCCAACGTGTAATGATACAGCTACGGGCAGGACCTCTCTTCCCAGATCTGAGCGTCTCCACTGTTCCAGTTCCTGGAGGGAATGGCCATGTCTATCCACCATGATGTGACCGCGCCCTGGGGTCCTGAAGAGGACAGCGTCAGCAGGATATGGCTTGCCTTTCGGATATAAACCTTCCCAACCACCTGACCCCCGTGCATTTGGTGCTCCATATTGGTCGGCCCTCTTGCTCAAGCGTGTCTGTTTCAGCAGGGCCTGAAGAAGTGGCCTAAAGCATGTCTGGACCTTAATTCCTCCAACGTCCCAAGGAAGAAATGAACGTACTCAGTTACCCAGTCATAATGTGGATGCCGCCCGCCCTGCCTAATACAAAATACTGCGTTGGCTGGATTAACAAGCACTTGAATTTAGAAAAAAAAAAAAAATCAACCATTATTTCCTTAGCGCCAAGAAGGGCTCATTTGTCCTTCATTCTAAGCTTCTGGGGAAAGTTCAGAAGCTTACATGAATAAGGCTCAAGAGATTGGTCTGGGAAACTCAAGAAAATCAATTTGGTCCATAATCCCCTCTATCTTCCAGGGCGGTGTTAACTCACCATTAATAAATGCTTATAAATGGTGAGGGTAAAATCGGTTTACCAGAGTCTTGCCCTCCACCGTCATGGATTCTCATGCAGATTCTGAAGATGTATGCTACTAAGATCATAACATACTTTGATCTCCCTTTATTCATGCATAGCAAATGGGGAAGGTGGGTGAACATTTCTCAGGCATTCCAGGGGTAATGTTTTTAACTGATCAATGTTTTCATTTGGTTTCCTCTCAATCCTTAGGGGTAGACATTAAAACAAGGCTAAATATGTTTGATTTTTTAAAGACATAATACAAATTCCATAGTAACTCAATATCCAATAATGTCCAACTTCTCTCCGTTCCCAGGGCTATTTTGAGGTCTTTAGGGAAAATATCATTCTTTTTCCTCTTTCTCAGCCTTGATATGCCCCATTAAACTTCGCTCTGTGTCTCTCACTCTTTGGGCAACTGGGCGAGTTCCTGGCTTTCTGCGGGTCTCCATTTGCTCGTGTTTAGGGAGAGAAGAGGATGGGTGGTCTTTCATGGCTCTCTCAATGCCACTGTTCTTTGCTTCTCTAGTGTTTCGAGCATAGTCTGCTCACTTCCATGGGGGAAGCTTTGACAATAGGCTATGTAATGGGATTTGAAGGGAACATTTTCAATGGCTTCTGGGGAATTTGGAAAACATGAGTCACATAACTGCCCCCTCTAGTCCCAAATTGGTAGTAAGGAAACAAAAACTGGAGTTGGGGGCATATGACGCTCAAAGCAAATTGAATTTTCAAAGCCGGGAAGAGATCTTTTAAGGCTAGATGCATTATTTGCGCTTTTTGATTAGCAACATGAAAGAATATAGCTATAAATGTGACCTGCAGCTAATACTTTCATTGTCAGTTAAGGATTATAACCATGTAACTTTAGGTATCAAATTTAATTCTTTTTTTATGACAAAATTTCTCTTTACGTAATGGTCTAAATTACCAGTTCACATTTGCCTTCAAAATGAGGAGACCTCTAATCAGTCAACTGCCTGGCTCTGTCACCAGGAAGGTTGAGATCAAGGTCAAGGTTTAATAGCATTCGTTTGATTCCGTTCCAAGGTCACAAATACAAATTCAACCCTGCTGGCTTTCTGAAAAACGGTGCGAAAGCTATGCCCAGAGAGCGTACAAAGGAAAAGCAATTCACAAGATGGCTGCACTAACAGTGGGGTGCACCGTTATCCCTGGTGAACCAAGACAGCTCAGTGTCAAGGTTGCCCTGGAAACTGAGTCGCCAGTCTGGGGTAGTGTTGTGGCGCCTAAAGCGCTGCGATAATTCTCATAATGCTCAGGAGTATAATCGGACCTAGGGCCCCGGACAGTCAAAGGCACAGAAACCATGGTGGGTGAATTATTTGTCGTCCTGGCTCTTCAGACTTCATTTATGGATACTTACTCTTTTCCGAGTAAATTGAAGACATTAAAAAAGAGATGACTTTGGGGCACCTGGGTGGCTCAGTCCGTTAAGCGACTCGATTTTGGCTCAGGTTATGATCTCAAAGTTGGTGAGTTCGAGTCCTGTGTCGGGCTCCACGCTGATGGTGCAGAGCCTGCTTGGGATTCTCTCTCTCCCTTTCTCTCTGCCCTTCCTCCGCTAGTGCTGTCTCTGTCTCTCTCAAAATAACTATATAAACTTAAAGAAAATGACCTCTATTTCATTCCATAGTGCCCAAAGAAGCCGGAATGCATCAGATTTTATGTTGATTCAATAAGTTAATTTCTGAAACTAAAAGCCAAGTTCCCTAAGCCTCCATCACCTGAGTATAGTTAAGGATAATCAGTTAAGGATTATAACCATTGTAACTTTAGGTATTAAATTTAATTCTTTTGTACGACAAAATTTCAAAAAATGTCCTTACCGTGCATTCTAGAACCCTATCTTTCTCTTTTTCTGGACCTCCTTCCACACACACACACACACACACACACACACCGTCGGGCATGCATTATAGTAGGATATTTAGTAGGAAAAAAACACTAATACAGTCAAAATCTTGAAGATACTGTCTTTTTATTTCACAACATGGGAATAACTCAAATTTTGAGTCTCAAGGACCAAAATATATTTGAGCCAAATGTTCCGAGGATGAGTCAGGCTGCCTTCGGGGCAGCAAGCTTCACACGGACAAGTGGATGGTTGAGAATGATGTCCGCAACATGGCTAAAACTATAGCACACCCACAAATAGGTTCATACTTGAGTTGTCTAATTTGCATGCATGAGTATAGTATGTTCTCCATGCCACTAGTACGTGTATGCCTTTTTCAAAGTCAGTGCAGGATCCGTATTTGTGCAGGTCTTTAAGAGTCTGCTCCCTTTCAAAATTCTACCGTAATTTATCTGCAAGAGCCTTCGGGTGACGAATTCCTTATGCCACCTTTACTTCCCAGGAGTTATTTCGGAACAATAATTACCGCTCTCGGGAGTTGCAGCATCCGTTTGTTAGCTATTTTAATGTTGGTTAGCCGGCTGCGAGTGAGCCTGGCTACGCACATCCACGTGCTCGGTGCCTGCAATTTGAAATGGGTAACCTTGAGCAGGGGTGGCGACCTGAGACCAAATGGCAAGATAAAGACCGGAGCGAAAGAGAGCCAGGCGGGATCGCGGAAAGGGTTGCGCTTTCCTGCTTTCCGAGGCGAATGCGCCCCCAACGCGCACCCAACATGTGACGGCCTGACCCACGCTTGCACGGGGGCCCACGTTCCCGACTGACGCTGAATTGTTGGAGACCCAAACGGCATTCAGTGCCAAGGCCAAGGAGGGGGGGTGGGGGGATGCCTGAATCTGAAAAGGAACCGAAAGAAATTGTACCAGGGAAAGGAGACGGGGATGGAAACCAAGTTCCCAGAGCATCTCTCTCTCTCTCTCTCTCTCTCTCTGTCTCTCTGTCAACAAGCATGGAGAGTCTTTATTACTAGAATATGCAGAATCCCGTGGGAATTGCTGCATCTTTTGGGGGTTTTTTTCCTCCTTAACTCTTTTCTTGCCAGTCCTTCTCCCTGGCTGGATGATCTGCCTCGGCGAGGGAGGAGGATGTCCCGTCCAGAAGCCGCTGAGCGGCCGGTCTCAGGAGCCGCACTCCTCGCAGTGACAGGAGAGGATGTACCGGTAGGTGGCTGTGAGCCTCATGCCCCCGGAGCAGCGCAGCCGCAGTGCTTTTAGCTTGGAGGTCTGGGGCCGGCAGCAGTGACAGGAGGAGCGGAAGGGCTGCTTGAGGACAGTGCTGAAGGACACCAGGGGCTCCGAGCGTGACGCCTGGCTGCAGTGCCCCTCGCACCTGGCCAGAAGCACCATCTGGGGAGAGAAGGGAAATGGTTACCCTGTGGGGGGTGCCAAAACCTCAGCCGGGTCCCGCAGCATCCTAACACCCTTGGCCAATTCCCGCTGGATGACACCAGCGGCTCCCAGCCCCACTTGCACATTAGAATCACCGGGCGAGGGGCGCCTGGGTGGCCCGGTCGACTGAGCGTCCGACTCCGGCTCGGGTCATGATCTCACGATTCGTGAGTTCGAGCCCCGCGTCGGGCTCTGTACTGACAGCTCAGAGCCTGGAGCTTGTTTCAGATTCTGTGTCTCCCTCTCTCTCTCTGTTCCTCCCCCACTCACACTCTGTCTCTCTCTCTCTCAAAAATAAGTAAACATTAAAAAAAAATATGTTTTGAAACAAGAGAATGAAACAGAAACAGCATACGTTTGGGGCCCCGGAATCACACTTCTGGGCTTATATACGCCGAAGGAGCCTGTACAACCCAATCTTAGAGTCATTTATGGCAAATTACCATTCTGACCATCTCCATTTCCGAAGGTAGGTTAGGGTGACAATAAAGGTTGGGCTGAAGTAACAGAGGCTGTGTGTTCTCTCTAGTGGCTCTTAACCTGGCTTTAGTAAAGAGTCTCCTTTAAGAGTCCGATGCAAACTACCAAGGTTATGCTCCGAACGATGGACACAAGCATCCAGCTCACGGGGATGGAGTGCGCTCATTTATGTCTCCCGTACATAAATCCCGGGATCCTGGCAGTGGCAGACATGGGTAGGGTAGGGTGGGGAGCTTGATTCACTAAGAATTAAAAAAGAAGGGGCACCGGGGGGGGGGGCGACGGTCTGTTAAGCATCTGACTCTTGATCTTGGCCCAGGTCACGATCTCATGGTTTGTGAGTTCGAACCCCGCATCGGGCTCTGAGCTGACAGTGGGGAGCCTGCTTAGGATTCTCTCTGTCCCTCTCTCTCTGCCCCTCCCCCACTCATGCACGCTCGCCCTTTCTCTCTCAAAAATAAATAAGCATTAAAGAGAAAAGAATTAAAAGAAAGACATGGCCTGCTCATCTTTCTCAAAGGAATCCAAGATGACCTCTGGTAACTATAGACGATCAGCCCCATTATCGAAGAAGATGCTCGGATGAATCCCGCAAGAGGATACGAGTTGCTAGGAAGCGACCAGCTGGGCTTGGTGAAGTGGGGGGTAGGACCTATTGATTTATTTTCTCTGAAAGATCGCAGGGGCAGAGAGGAAATGGCAGCTATAAACCGTCTTGGTTTTATGAAAGCGTTGTGCCATCCTGCCTGCCCGTTGATAGGCAAAACAGACAGGACCTGAAATAGGTTTTGAGAGATTATGCCATAAATCAGCAGCACACGGGCCAGTCTCTGGTGCCCACCCCATCCCCCTAATGAGATGGGTTCCAAGGTCTTCTAAATGTGCTCATCTCTAATGCGGGTCATCTCCTAGGCAGATTAAGCAATATTCAGAGATCACCTCCCCAGACGGAAGTCTTCAGAGGTCCAATTTCAGTCCAGATGAATGTAGTGAATCCGTGTCCACAGATTTAATTCAAAGGGGCACGGACATGGCGGTGCATCATACCCGAATGATGCAAATGCAGGTGAACTGAATGTAGACCTTGGATGACCATGTAATTAACACTGTCCATAAAACGACCAAGTCAGCAACGGGCCATTGGTAGAAGCACTAACCTGACCGTGATTTCACTAAACGTGTTCAAGGGTCTCAAGCTCCACCTTCGGCTCTTTCTGAAGGACAAGAACTCCAGCGCTGAAAAGACCCCGAGACCACCTCCAATGGATCCCCCTCTCTCCGCAGCTGGATTTTTGCGCAAGGAGAACGCACAGACATGTGCCATAAACGCATTTGGTGGCTGCCTCCAGCCTTCAGAATAAAACCCCAGATCCTGAAAGGGTATTAAGATCCTCTGTGACCCGGATGTCACATCTTTCCAGTCTTACTTAAAGCTGTTCTCATTGTCATTACCCACTCCCTGTTCTGATCAAGCCTAATCAGTTAGGAGTTCAGGGAACCGCCCTGAATTTCCCTGCCTCTTGCCTTCACTTCTGTCTTTCGTCTCTCAGGAATGCCCTTTCCTCCTAGCTCTGCTTAATGAAATCCCGGCTATCCTCCATTGCCACGTTCAGATGCCCTCTCCTCGAAGAAGACACTATGAAAGAATTATCGGGGCCCTTGATGGTCTCGACACACACGTGCAAATCTCCCCTCTGGGAGATTTCCAGTATATAGATCCCATCACAACGCTGGAAATGCTATAAAAGGCTAGCTTTGTTTTGTGAATGTGCGTTGGAGGGGTACAGCCGGGAGCTTGGAAGGGAAGATCGAGAAACGAGTGTCATTACGGGATGGAAGGGATAAATGTCTGCTTTTCTAGGCTCGCTCTCGGCCGTGCCTCGCCTGTTTTATGGCTTTCACGAGGATCTTCTCACCTCTTCCAGGCCAGAGCTTCTCAAACTATAATGGGCATGTCAATCAGCTGGGGATCTTGCTAAAACGCAGATTGTGACTGAGTAGTTCCGGCCGAGGCCGGAGAGCCTGCATTTCTCGTCGGATTCTGGTTGATGTCGGTACTGCTGAAGGTCCACTCTTTGAGTAGCAAAGTGGGAGAGTCCGACAGGTTCCACACTAGATGGGCCACTAGATAGCAGTCATTTAGCCAATAATAATAATGGCAGCTAACATTTACTGAGTGCTTACAACACTTACAATCTCATTTACTCCTCATAACATTCCCCTGCTGGGGTACTATTATTATCTGTAGTATTATTATAGATGAGGAAACCGAGGCTTTAGAGAGTTTAAGTAACTTGCCCAAACTCACATATCTGGTGAAAGGCAGAGCTGGAATCAAACCCGGGTCTGTCCAAAACCAACCCCCCCGGGTCTAAATCATAGCAAAATGTTTCCCTGAAGCATGAGCCAGCTCCCACCCTTCTCTCATCTACTTTGACCTGATTCTGGGAGCCCTAACCCTATCAAAAGCATAGGAGTCTGCCCTTTTTCTTATGAACTTCTTGGGAGATAGCATCACCACCTCCGAGCTTACGCAGAGCTGAATGGTGAAAGTGCCCTCCTAAATAATATCTCCTCCACTACCGAGACCCTCCACCGGTTCCATCGTCCAGCGACTGGGGGACTTCTGGGGACTCCCAGAAATTCCTTGGATGGTACCACACCACACAGTGTCTAACTCCTTAACCCACTCACCCTTCGGTTCAACAAACCTTCACCACCTTCAAACATCAGTTCACCCGCCAAGATCCAGTTTGCGGGTCAGACGCACCCCCCTCATGCCTGGGGGACTCGGCCGTGTCTTACTCACACGGGAAGACTCTTCACTGTGCACTCAACTGCTCCTAACAAAGGGCATCCACACGGCTCCTTTGCGAAATCAGGAAACGACCTCGTTTTGCCAGCGAGCCCGCACGGGGCTCCACCATTAAAGGAGAAGCTTCAACAGTTGGTTGGTGCTCATTGGCCTTCTGTTGACGTCTCACAGCTCAGGAGGGTGACAGACACACATTATCTGCTTTGGGTCCAGTTTAATGTTTGCTGTCTTATGTTCCCCAGACGAGTGGCCTGATTCTGGGAAGCTAGGCGACTTCTCCGGCGGTCCCTTGGGGGCCCCCCAACCTTAGAGTCACTTGGCTCCCGCCAACAGAGCTGTGGGCTCCTTCCTGTTGTCATCTGATTTCCGTGGGCTGGGGCTAAGGGGAATGCAAGGCCCTCGGATAATAATAACAGAAGAGTAATGATGACATATATAACACGTATTGAACGTTTAGCAGGCTCCAGGCTCTGTGCCAAGCCCGTCATGTGCAATCTCATTCTCAACAGCCATCTCAAAAGCTAAGCCTTCCCCATTTTACAAATGAAGCACTGAAAAGGCAGAGGATAAGTCACTGGCCTGAAATCACACAGCTGTATAACGGAGGGTCAGAATGCTGAACAGAGACAGCTTCATCGCTGAGCCCTCCGTCCTAACCATGACAGTCAGCCTGTCAAGCCCCTGTCAACCTCAGGTTGCTCCAGGTGGTCATGGGCAAGTTCAGGCTACATCGTGAGGGTTACAGCCTGCTGTGATTCCTGGGTCGCGACCAAGGATTGCACCCGGAGACTTGCCCGTACGTCTTGGGCAGTTGGGTCCTCTCCTGCTGTATACACCTATCTTCTGAGTGAGAGAAAACCCAACCACAGATGGTTTTCATCGCTCCTTGTTGAAAGATTCTTACCGTTGCCAAAGCCACTTTCCTCGTCTGTCATGTGGAACCCCTGTGAATTCCTGGCTCAGGCCATGACTGACGAGGTGTCTTCATCGGTTTCAGAATAAAGACGCAGAATAAATACTTTGCCCACAGATGGGGCGCCTGGGTGGCTCAGTCGGTTAAGCGTCCGACTCTCGATCTTGGCTCAGGTCCTGATCAGGTCTCACAGTTCGTGAGTTCGAGCCCTGCATCGGGTTTTGTACCGACAGTGCAGCTCCCGCTTGGGACTCTCTCTCTCCTCTCTCTCTGCCCCTATCCTGCCCTCTCTCTCTCTCAATAACTAAATAAACTTAAAAAAAAAAAAAGACTTTGCACACAAAACATCCTATGCTAAAACCGGATTTTGCCTCAGTTAAGTGAGAAACTATTTTTTTTCTTTTTCTTTTTTTGCCTTTTTTCTCAGCAGTGAACACGACATACCCCTTATTCTCTGGCACCTCCCGGAGACCCATTTCTGCCCTCCCCCTGGTTTTTGTGCCTCCAGTACCGGCCACGGTGCCTGTCCGTAGTGGGCATTCAGGATTAAATCATTCCTTAAAAAAAACAACAAAAAAAAACCCCAAAACAAGTCCTAGGGCGTCTGGGTGGCTCCGTCGGTTAAGTGTCCGACTTCGGCTCAGGTCATGATCTCACAGTCTGTGAGTTCGAGCCCTGCGACGGGCTCTGTGCTGACAGCTCGGAGCCTGGAACCCGCTTCTGATTCTGTGTCTCCCTCTCTCTCTGCCCCTCCCCCGCTCATTCTCTCTCTCTCTCTCTCTCTCTCTCTCTCTCTCTCTTTCTCTCTCACACACACACACACACACACACACACAAATAATAATAGACATTAAAAATACAAAATAAGAAAAAAAAGAAGTCCTATCTCTCCAAGAGTTGATTGTGTTATAAGTTCAATATTCCGGACTCTCCCTATGTCTTCTACCACAGTATGAGCTTCCTGGGCGGCACTGGGAGAGAGATCCTAACAGCTCCCTCCGAATCCCAAGGCGTAACCCTTGGCCTGCCAGGCCCCTTTACCCCTGGGAATTTTCCCAGGCTTTATCCCCTGAACTGTCCTTCTCCTCGGTTGCTGGGCTTGTGGCCCTTGAGTTCAGACAGCCATCTGCCCTGGTCCCATGTCCCTGCGGGGCCACCATCTCCCACCGCTCACCCAGCTCTGACTTCACAGGCCTCCCCTACCAGGTTGCCTTCCAGCTTCGGTTCCTGAAAACCCCTCCCTGGCTCGAATCCAGAACCGGCCCCGCCCTCCTCCACTCACCTGGGAAGGGAGGTCAGACAGCGGGATCTGCCTCTCGTCTGCTTTTATCCCCACTCTTAGCAGCCAGCGTGATGGCTTACGCTTACGTTGCTTTTCGGCACGCTCCCCCCACCCCCGCCAGGTTTCCGTGCTAAACCAGAACCCCAATGAGGTTCGTTTTCCTGATCCTTTAAGGCTATCCGAGATCCCAACCGTTATTGAGGTCTTAGTAGTGACTGAAATAGAAAAGTGAGTCTGAACACCTGTCCGGTGCATAACTTCATCATCGAGATCATAACGTCGTTTCTTAACGTCTATGATACGCCCGACACCGTGCCGCGTGCTTGGCAAACATCATCACCCATGCCCATCCACACCCCACCTTCAGATAGGCGGCATTGGCTCCAGTTTACGTGGGAACAAGTCGAGGCACCCAAGAACTACTTCACTTCTCCCAAAGTCACCCATTGGGCGCACTGTGGAGCTGGAATAGGAAACCGGCTCCCTCTCACTTCAAAGTCTGAGATGCCTCAGCTCCCTTCAAGATTCCACTAACCACTGACCTTCTGGCTGTTCGCTCTAGAGCCTTTACGCACTCAGAATGTCAGGGAAGACTGTCAGTGAACCTGCCACTCCCAGGATCCTTTGTACCCAGTCCTAGGAAGTGTCACCCCCGAAAGCTAGCAGGCACATCTTAATCTGTGGCCACACTGACCTCCCTGGTGGACCACGGTGGCCAGTCTTCTCTGCCAGACTCCATCACGGCCCTTTCCTGAACTGCTAGGCGATGGGCGCCAGGCCTCTGGAACTCAGGGCAACGGGGATCAGATAGGCTCACAGAAGACTCCCACTATTCTTCCTATTTTCTAGAAACATTGCAGAGTAGAAATCACTATCTCCCGTGGATCCGAAGCTGAGCCTGGACTTCGAAATAGTGGCTTCTCCAGGGGCGCCTGGGTGGCTCAGTCGATTAAGCATCCGACTTCAGCTCAGGTCACGATCTCGCGGTCCGTGAGTTCGAGCCCCGCGTCGGGCTCTGTGCTGACAGCTCAGAGCCTGGAGCCTGTTTCAGATCCTGTGTCTCCCTCTCTCTCGGACCCTCCCCTGTTCATGCTCTGTCTCTCTCTGTCTCAAAAATAAATAAGCGTTAAAAAAAATTTTTTTTAAAAGTGCCTTCTCCATTTTACTTGCAATTTTCCAACATGAAGATCCCAGCGGTCGAAAGAAATGATCTGAAACAGGCACTTTCACTCTTGGACTAAACAAGGAATCTATGCTGAATACGTTTTTACACTTTTTAGGTTTTTTTTTAATTTGATTTTTGAGAGAAGGAGAGAGAGCAGGGGAGGGGCAGAGAGCGAGGGAGACACAGAATCGGAAGCAGGCTCCAGGCTCCGAGCTGTCTGCACAGAGCCCGACGCGGGGCTCGAACCCATGAACCGTGAGACCGTGACCCGAGCCGTGACCGTGAGATCATAATATATGATCTAATCATTGCTGGCAATGATCATATATTATGAGATGCTCTCCCTCCCCTAAGCCTGGCTCGCACTCTCCCGTTCACCTGTCTTCCCAAGGCCAGACAGTGGGATAAATGTAAGTCAGGAAGTATTAACAAGCAACAGGCCAACGGTAGACATGTGTCTAGTAAATAACAGTCTTTGAACAGCATGAGTTTTATCCCGAGTCTGTCAAGACGAACAGTTTCGTTAACGAGACCCGTTAGAAAGAAGACCAGCCTGAGTCTGTGAGAGTCAAGAATTATAGAATATTTAAAAATGAAAACCAAAAAAATAAAATAAAATAAAATAAAATAAAATAAAATAAAATAAAAATGAAAACCAGTTTTTGTTCCTGGACAGGTCTGGGTGGTTCAGATTCTGCCAGGCATATTTTAAGGCCGAGAAAGAAAGGTTTATAATTACGAGCACCATTTACATAATAATATTGCTCTATCTGACATAGTTGGGGATGTTTGGAAACAGATTGTTCCCACAGAACTACAAACATTTCTGCTACTATCACAAGTTTGTGCTAGTTACCGTGGCATTCTGGAAGAAACAGACGTGAACAAAGGTGGGCCAAAGTTTGTGTCTGGGAATCGTGCTGCAGCACCCTGAGTGTGTGGGGCTCAAGTTCACAGCATCTCTTCTTTCAAATACTAGTGGAGGAGAAGCTAATAACTGCTGAGGCCCACAGTCTTTGAGCAATCACAGTTGTAAAAACATGTCCCGACTTTTTTCCCTCAATTTGCTTCAGTTTTTTTTCCCCCCCAAGAAGGGATTGCAATCTTGCAAAAATGTAAGTTTATCTGTTTACTCCTTTTTTTTTTTTAGTTCTATAACTACAAATGAGAGCCAGAAAGTTTTTAAGTGGAAAGGCTCTCTATTTTTCCCACAGTCCTAGATCTTATTAATATAATGGGTAAAATGATTTAATTCAAATTCTGATTCCCCCAAACTAAAACAAGCCATTATCATCGAGGTGTAATCAGAGAAGTGATGGAAATTTTAAAGGCAGACAGAAGTCATAATGTTCTTAAATGGAGGGTAGGGACATTAACTTATATGGTCTTAATTCTCGTGGTTGATATTACCCAAACTTCTTAATTATACTGGTAATTTAAAAAATACTTGCCATATGAGAATGCTTAAGCGGTTTTGGTCTCAGGACTGCAGTGAAAATCTCTGAGGTTGGGCTAAAAGGATTCCTATTTACCAAATGTGGGCACATTTCATTCATGTGACTGGGGGCAGTGACGGTCGTGACATTTTTCAGTCTGAGTCTGTTCTTCGCTACTATGTGCCTCCCTTCTGGGTGGTCCAGGTGGCCGGCCACTGTCGGTGGCCTTTGAAGCATGGTACTCCTTCTCACGCCTCGTCCCAACACTGAGACATTACCCGCACAGGATGCCTCCACAAATGAGCATACAACCTACTCCAGACAAGAATGGTTTGGATAATCCAGGTAAGAACGATAAATGATCAAATTGCCACTTATCTTTCGAAATCATCGTAAGGTAAACGTGGCAGGTGGAGAAAGGTTTGGGCCACGAGGCCGGTGAGCAGCTATGTCATCAGGCATGGCTTTGAAGAGTCCCCCTGAGAAGTACGATTTGCTGCTCAACCACATTTCTTGCCTCTGTTTCCTCTTTATTGCCAGTGAAAGTAGAAGGAGATTTGATAACCTGTAGATTCCACTTTTTTTAAGTTTATTTATTTTGTGAGAGAGAGAGAGAGAGAGAGAACAGGGGAAGGGCAGAAAGAGAGTGAGAGGGAGCATCCCAAGCAGGCTCCGCGCTGTCAGCGCAGAGCCCGATGCGGGGCTCGAACCCACGAACCGTGAGAACATGACCTGAGCCGAGATCAAGACTCAGATGCTTAACCGACTGAGCCACCCAGGCGCCTCTACTCTACTTTTCTTTGTCGATAAAGAACATTACTGCTCGTGAATTTCACAGCCAGGGACGAAACACACCTCTCTCCCCCGTGCTTAGCCACAATTTCCTTGGGAGAACCTTCCGGCCTTTCCTATGGACTTTGAGCAGCCTGAAAGGAGAGAAGCTGCCTGGGTGTGCACACGGTCAATTAGGCGGCTTTACTGACAAAGGTCCAAAGCATGCTGGGAAACCCGAAAAGCAGGAAAGGCACGGTTCTCCCGCAAGCCCCGTGGGCCAGCCATCTAGCTCAGGTTCGGACTGCGATCATGGTTCTGCAGCCCCTGACAAAGGAATACGGCTCCTCTCCCGACTCTGGGAAGTCGCACCACCTTCACCGAGCCCTTCGTCTTACCTTTGAGCTACACTTGTACAACGGGTGACTGATAGAATCAACATAGTGGTGCCTCATGCAGCGCAGAGGGTCCGAGTCGATCATGAACGAGCTGTCCGTTTTGCTGTCTGTATCTCCCATCAGCGCCAGCAGGGAGAGCATAGAAAAAGATGCAGCGAGTGCATGATTTCTCATTGTTGTAAGGAAAACTTCTCAGAAGGAACAGCAGAGGGAGGCAGAGGACTAAAGATTGGCAATGCCTTCGCCCCCTAGGATCCAGTTCCTTCCCAGCAAAGGGCACGATCTGGCCGGAGCTTTCTGGTTGTCATTGTCCTTTGTGTGTCGGAGTGGGGTCTCACTCTTTCCACTTGCAATCCACCCTCACGATATCTGCCGCACAGCTGGAATGAAAACAGAAATAGTTTTCCCCAGAAACATTTACCCAGAAAAACGAATGGAGCCCAGGAGGTATTGAGTAGAATTTTTCCATGTCGTTTTGAGGAAAGAGTATCGGTTTCCAGAGTGCCATTAGCACGGGCTGTCCTTCATCCTACCAGCTCCCGCCCCATAGCTTGTGCTACGTATTTATAGCCATTGGGAGGTGGACGCAATGGTTTCAGGAAAGCACATGTTGATTTCAGTTGCCGGAGCCCCACGTTTCTAGGAGCAAGGATAGTTTGAACTCACGGTCAAGATGAAACATGTGGTTCTGGCCCCAGCGTAACTGAATACGGGTGGTCCCATCCCCATCCCTGGCTGGTGGGGGCGGGAAGGTCTATCCAGCTTTTCAGTGAGCTCTGGTGGCCACGTCAAGCGCACAGGACTAGAAAGGAGGCAGGCCAGCCCGAATGAACACAGGCCGCGTCCCAGGGGAAAGCAGCTCAGTTTTCATTTCCTAGTCCACCCACCTAGTTTTCCCCTTCTGTGCTCTTGGCCCATCCTGTTTTCGTTTGAAGCCCCGTGCCACCCAGCATCAATGACAAAGTGCATCTGAAATACACATTATGCGCGCCAGCCCCCAGTGTGGTTAAAGCGACACCCGCGTTATTTGCCAAAGAGTCACACGTTTCCGCAGAGCCTCTGTAGCCTGAGCACCTGGTATAATGTGACAAAGTAAGCGGTCGTCAGAGCAAACCCTTACCATTACGATGGGATCAGGGTATACCAGTTGTCCTGGAATTTGCTTTGTGCTTTTTTTTTTTTTAATATATATATTTCTTTAAGGTTTATTTATTATTGAGAAACAGAGAGAGACAGAGCACGAGCAGGGGAGGGGCAGAGAGAGAGGGAGACACAGAATGTGAAGCAGGCTCCAGGCTCCGAGCTGTCAGCACAGAGTCTGACGCGGGGTTCGAGCTCACAAACCGCGAGATCATGACCTGAGCCCGAGTCGGAGGCTTAACCGACTGAGCCACCCAGGCGCCCCAAAATTTGCTTTGTTCTTTTAACTATGTACTTCTTGGGCAAGGGACTGAGGTCCTGAGATCTCATTTCACCTCACTAGCCCCCCTCCACATGGCTAACATGGGTGCTTTTTATCCCACCAGATGACAGAGCATCAAAAATACTTGCAAACTTTTAGGAAAACTAGGGGGACCTGTCGTTACATCCCAAACAAAAGGAACATGATAATAAAAGCTTCAGACAAACTTTCAAAAGGTATTTCAGATAAGAGTTTGATTATTTTGTTCATGGTACAACATTTTTTTTAACTTCCCACTTAGGGCCACTCCAAATAAACAGGGCAAAGTAATGGTAAGATCCAGATAAGAAGTTCAAGTCCCCGTAAGTCAATTCGTTTTGCTCCAATAGAATGGCCCCAGACCCACTTAGCCTCAGTTAGCTCTCTTATGGGGGGGGGGGATCCCAGGCTGAAAAGTGTATGTGACAAAGGGCCGTTTCAGAGAACAGCATCCCTGGTGATGGCACAATCTCATCGCGAGTGTTTCTGGGAAATCCTATAAATGGCAGGACCGGCAGGGACCAGTAATGAGGAGACACACCTGGGCTGGAGCACTGCCATCGATTAGCTGGGAGACCTTGCACAGGGCATTTCAACTGGTCTGGCCTCAGTTTCCCCATCTGTAGAGTAGGAGAGTCGGAAAAGATAGCGCCTACCGTCCCCTCTTGTTCTAAAACGGCCCCGCCTGATACGCACGGATTCAGTCACCACCATCTCCAAATGTAGAAGACAGTCCTAAAGGTAAGACCATATCTTCACACGACTTTGCACCACTTTCTTTTATGAGCTTGCTAATGGCAACATCTCATGAAAACTGGTCAACCTGGGGCGCCTGGGTGGCTCAGTCGGTTAAGCGTCCCACTCTTGGTTTTGGCTCAGGTCATGATCTGGCGGTTTCGTGAGTTCAAGCCCTGCGCTGGCAGCACAGAGCTTCCTTGGGATTCTCTGTCTCCCTCTCTCTCTGCCTCTCCCCACTAGCGCTGTCTCTGCCTCTCTCAAAATAAATAAATAAGCTTTAAAAAATTTATTTTTATTTATTTATTAAAAAAATGTTTTTAATGTTTATTTATTTTTGAGAGACAGAGAGAGACAGAGTGCAAGTGAGGGAGGGGCAGAGAAAGAGGGAGGCACAGAATCCGAAGCAGGCTCCAGGCTCCGAGCCGTCCGCACAGAGCCCGACGCGGGGCTCGAACTCATGAACCGTGAGATCATGACCTGATCTAAAGTCGGTCACTCAACCAACTGAGCCACCCAGGCGCCCCCCCCAATTTTTTTATTTTTAAAAAATTGGTCAAACCTGAGCCTAAAGCTCCAAACTGGCAAAGAATGACAAAGAGCATTTTTTTTTGTTTTCTTTTCGGCTGCACATCACACTGAAACTCACCAAGATTTCACCTCAAAGAGCCAGAGCTTTCTAGGGTTCAACGTTCAGAAGCTGCAGCATTACTGACCATTTCCTGAGTTTCAATATGACTATATTATCCCAAGTGGTTATCTGTCTCTTTGAAGCCTTAATTAGTCTCAGAAAAGGAATTTATGGATTTCTCCTTTTACCGCTCCAGCCCTACAGGTATTTCCCCCCAGGAATCGGCGGTGAAGGGGTGAAGGGAAAGGCAGACATTCTGGTCCTGGCCCTCCCTCCCCACTTCCAGCCACTTCTCTTCAGAGCCGATGGCCGGCAGGGATGGTTAAATGAACAAAGCAAAATGAAAGAAAAACCCATAGCTTGATGGCAAACAAAACAAAGAAACAAAAAAAAACAAAAAAAACAAGCAAACGACATCCAATGACAAGACCCTATATATGTGAATGTCGAGACCCAGCTAGTCCATTTCTGAGAATTACCCTCCGTGTGAGATCACACAAGCATATGGCTATTCACTCCAACATTGGTTGTCATGGCATAAAGTTGGACACTGCACAAAATACCCACCACCAAGGGACTGGCTAAATATATTATACAGCATTCGCACAATGGAATACTATGCAACTGTGTAAAGAAGGATGCAGTGACTCTACTAATTTGTGTGTGATAAGAACATATATTTGTGTTCATTTATATTGGCACAGAGTCGCTCTGGCAGGGTAGTCAAGAAGCTCTATGATGAGCTATTTGCGACAGCGGGAGGACAGGCATGGGAGGAAGACTTTTCACTGTATACAGACATCTATTTTCTTTGTGCATTTCCGAACTTGTAAATGTATTGCCCATCCAAAATTTCATTCGAAAAAATTACACTTTGTCTTTTCAAAACTTGGCTTAAAAATAGCAATTAAGTTAATGGATGCTTGCGATCTGTGCCAGTTTGAGTATTTTCGTAGTATTATATTTTTATCTCTTATAAATATTGGAAGACGTGTTAGTCTCTTTTTTAATTTTTTTTTTTTTAATTTTAGAGAGAGAGAGAGAGAGACCACCAGTGGAGAGGGGGCAGAAGGAGAGAGAGAGAGAATCTCAAGCAGGCTCAGCATGGAACCTGATACAGGGCTCGATCCCAGGACCCCGGGATCACGACCTGAGCCGAAATCAAGAGTGGGACTCTCAGCTGCTCAACCGACTGAGCCGCGTAGGGGCTAGTCTGGTTTCTTAGTCAAACATTGTTCCTGGTGGATCATTTGGTTCTTAAGCACTACTGCCACCTAGTAGCAACATCCTGAATTGCAAGCACAGTTGAATTTTTTTTTTTTTTTTCCTAAAAGGTAAAGATACTTTTTGCAAAAGTATTTTGCCAACGAATGCTGGGAAGCGTAGAACGGCAAAGAGATAGTTAATGTCACACAAAATGTAACTTTATTATCTGATTTTCTCGTTGAAGATAAGCTGAACCCAGAAGTGGTAATAAAGTATAAAAGCATGACAGGGAAAATGTTGCTTTACTGCTGATAAGAAATACATTTTTCATTTCCACACACTCACAAAGCATGGTACTTTCTGTTCAGTTTTCATGTTAAACTCCGAAACAAGAATCCAAGCAGCAATGCACATAATGCCACAGAACTCACAGAGCTCTCAAAACATAAAGGTCAGATTCTTGCAACTTAACATTGGGATTTTTGCCTGAAGTGCTCAAATCGAATGAACCGCCACCGTCGTGTGGAAGAAGTAAACCTCACGCTGAAACAAAGAGCGATGTTAAATCAAGTTGTCCTAACGCAGTGTCGGTGGCGGGTGCATAGGGGAGAAGCGCACAGGGCCGGGGGAAGCATTCACGAAGAGGAACACGAAAATGAGGGAAATTCACGTCACTCGAGAGCCCTGATTTACGGCGGCTTAGCGGCAATTGATGTCTGTCTTGAAGGAGCTCCTGTCACTTTTCCCAAAGTTAAATTAATTCCAATTTGCTTTCTTTCTTTCTTTCTTTCTTTCTTTAAGCCACATAGCATCAAAAATCAAATGCTGCCCATCGAGACTGAGAACCTCGGCCTGGCCAGCGATGGATTGAATGAGAAAGCGACTCTCTTGCTGAACTCAGGAGCTCCAGGGCCGCCCCGTGCGCTGGGTACGGTCTCTGAGACACGGACTTGGCCGACGTACAGAGCCCACATTCTCATCCCTCCGATGTAGAGCCTCTGCCGGCAGGAGAGGCACGTAGGCCCGCGTGCCCGACTTTGGAGCTACCCTCCAAACGATACCAGTGGAAAAGAACAACTGGTGCCCAGATTTCCCCACCTGTCATCCTCGGGGAAATAATATAGCAGAGCTTACAGCGGGCCCAGCCTCCTGGGTGAGAGATGGTGTTGTGTCCACAGATCAGCTCACTCTTGGGCTGACCTTCTGCCTGGCAGAGGCCGGACTGCTGGTTTCACGCAAGTTATTCCGGCAACAGGCTAAGACAAGCGGCCTGTGCCAAGAATGGCCTTATTCTTGCCCCGCTTGCCAGGCGAGAGAGGGCAGTGCTTGGGTATCCATATTCCCACGGGAGGCTGTTTTCAGTATTGATAGATGCAAGTAATGTGGCTCCTTTCTTTTCGTTTCTTTTTTTAATTTTTTAAAATACTTTTTACTTATTTTTGAGAGAGAGAAAGAGACAGAGCACGAGTGGGAGAGGGGCAGGCGGAGAGGGAGACACAGAATCCGAAGCAGGCTCCAGGCTCTGAGCTGTCAGCACAGAGCCCCACGCAGGGCTCAAACCCATGAACCGTGAGACCGTGACCTGAGCCAAAGTCGGACGCTTAACCGGCTGAGCCATCCAGGCGCCCCTCCTGTGGCTTCTTTGTACAAATATGTGTTTAACACACATTCGTTAAGCACCTACGATGTGTCTCTTTTTGCTCTAGCAGATAACAGTTAAGGGTGGGGGGGGGGGAATAGGGCCTATTCTGGTGCCTTCTTCCAGCTCACTGCATCTACGAGCAAAGAGGCTTGGCCTGTTGTTTCCTGGGTAATTTTTTGGACACCAGGATCAACTCTCTTAACATCTAATTCATATCTAACACGCATTGCATCATTTCTAAGAAGATTAAGTTAAACAGATAGAACATCATGACTTCGGAATGGCGTCAGTGTAACAGACAGAATGATTTGATATTTCCTATCATTTAAAACAACCCTGGCGCCAGGGTGGCTCAGTCGGTGGAGCATCCGACTTTGCCTCTGGTCACGATCTCGCGGTTCGTGAGTTCGAGCCCCATTTAGGGCTCTGTGCTGACCGCTCGGAGCCCGGAACCTGCTTCGGGTTCTGTGTCTCCCTCTCTCTCCGCCCCCCCCCCCCGCCCCCCACTCATGTTCCCGCCCTGTCTCTCAAAACTAAATGAAAACATTTTAAAAAATTTCAGCAAGCCTCTCAGGCACGAGTAAGGGTAAACACGGCAGAACACACAGCCTCTCTCAAAGGAACGGCCAGAAGGAAAACGAGAAGACTGAAGTGTGGAAGAAAGCTTGCCTTGAGAGGACGCATCACACCTAGGCTTTTCGAAAAAGAAAGAATTCTAGGTCTAATCAGAGAGTGTGAATGCTAAGTAACTCCTTTTCAGGAACTCCAAGAATTCCAATTGGATCTAGTCAACTAGATGCCTTGGAGAATAAGTCAGATGCCTCTTCCCAAGGCACTTAATTTATAAACTGTAAACAGCATGTTGGATTTTATAAAGCATGCCATGCGCTCAACGAATGGTTTTTGATATTCTTCCCATCTGGCGGCACATCAGTAAGCAGCCAAGCAGTCAAGCCCGGGCTGACCCGGGGGCAGCGGTACTGAGGCTGGGCAACCACAAGGTCACTGGGGAGGGTGTGGCTCGCGCCCTTGTCATCTCCCCGTGTCTATTCTCCGATGGGGGGGGGGCGGGGCGCGTGGGGTGTGAGGCCACGCCTGCCTCCACGGTGCACCTTGGGAGAGAGACGGCAACTTCTTTGCAAGTCGACCTGAGTCTTCCCGTCTGGGATGGGACTCTGTGTTCTCACCACCTGCATTCCTAGCCACGCATGGCCAAAGGCAGCAGCGGCAGTGATGGAGAGAGGAGTGGTGGGACAAGCAAGGCGCGGGGGGGAGGACCACAGCGTGGGAAAAAGGCAGTAAATCACGATCCCGGAGGAACGAAGGGTGCAAAAAAGAAGGACTGGGAATAGAAGTGATTTCTGAGGATGAGTCAAGTGTCAAGTGGCCCCTCCTATGTGTGTGTGTCCTTGGATTAAATAGTTTTACTGTCTGGGGAGGGACTGGTGTGGGAGGACTTGACCTTGAGACTTGACTGAAACTTAAAAATCCTGATTTTCGGGACCTCCAGAGGAGCCTCTCGTTAGTCAACCTCCCGCTTACCTACAGCTTTCAATTCTTCTTCCCCAAACCCACTGCCAGCCTGGGTTCCGTGTCCCATGCCCCAGTGTTCTGCACTCATTTGTTAGAAATATTAGATAATTATTCCACTGCATTCTGAAACTAGAAGAGCATTTTTAGAATTTTTTTAAAAGATCATTTTTGTGTGTGAAAGAGAGAGAGAGAGAGAGAGAGAAACAGCATGAGTGGGGAAGGGGCAGAGAGAGAAGGGGACAGAGGATCCCAAGCAGGCTCTGTGCTGACAGAAGCGTGCCCGACATGGGGCTCAAACTCACGAACTGCAAGATCATGACCTGAGCCAAAGTCAGACGCTCAACTGACTGGGCCACCCAGGCGCCCCTGAAACCAGAAACCCTTCCCCTCACTGGCTGTGTGATCCCGAGCAAGTCCCTCGCCTTCTCCGGGACACAGTTTTCTCATCTACAAAAGGAACGGACTGCTCTAGATGCTGGTGGGGTTTTATCCATTTCCAACATCCTCCAAGTCTATCCTACCTTCTCAGAGTACAGCAAGTGCTTTGGGGCTTCATTTTCCCCGAAGCAATACTACAGTAAGAAAGGGTTCCTTTCTTACTCCAGAAGTTAATGATTGCAGAAAAGTCCAAACAAGTCGTAACGTGGGGCCTGAAGCAAAACCGAAGGTCAAGCCATAGGAATTTGCCCTTTTGATGAGACCATATTGGTGGCCTGAAATAAAAATAGCCCTAAATAACCAATTGACTCAGTCCCCGAATGTACCAACTATAGTTATAAATTAGTGATATGCTGTTCATAGTAAGAAGTGGTTGGCGAGGATATGTAACCAGTCCCTATGTCTCTTAGACCCGTCTTAAAATTTGCAGTGTTTCTTTCCAGTGTCCACCAAGTGGGGAGAGGAGAAACACTGATGGCAGCCGATCATGGTAGATATAAAGTGAGTTCAACCCTCCTGCACTTTTCCTACGAATGACCTTATTCCTAAACCGAGGTTGAGCCCCAGATCGGCATCCCCTGGTGGGGCCATCTGTGATACTCTGGTTCGGGATAGAAGAGGAAGATTAATTAGAAGGGCCGTCTTCTTGGTGGATGCAAAATGAATAAGGTCCTAGCGGTCAAGAGCCAGGCACTCTGCTTGGTAAAGCATCCATAGAACCTTTATGCTAGGGGAGGTACATTCCTGAAGCCCCGGGTGGGGACTCGGGTCTAAAAGAGTTGCCTGTTGGTGATGGCTCTTGGATCCAGTGCTGGGCTTCTGTGGGCTTCTATAGTTTCTATGAAAAGACCCATTCTGAGTTCTTAATGGTTGATATGACTAACCGACTTTTAGAGTACAAAACCTTGCATAAATTGGAAGTGATGAAGTCTGATTACCCGCGTGTGTCAAAAAGCACGATCTGGTTGAAGTCTTCTCCTCGGGGGGTTTGGATTATTTCTGTAAATCTACCACTCCACTGAAAGCTTAGGGGTGGCCTTTCCACGGTGCCACGAATCAACGACCGCCCTAAACACGGAGCCCCTTTCCATCCTTCCATCAACAGGGGGTGAAAACAGGGAGAGCAGAGCAGAAGCCATAAGAGAAGCAACAGAAGAGAAGGAAGAAGGATTTTCTTTCTTTTTTTTTTTTTTTTTATGTTCAAAATCTGCCACTGCTCTTTCAACGATTGCAAATAGCCCAATTTCAGAGAGGGAAGACTCCCTACATTTTGCCCACTCTTTCCCCTGAAGGGGGTTTCCCATGAGGGGTGAGAGTGTTGAGATACCCACCCCAGGGGACTCAGTCCTGCCAGAGCATGAAGGTCTGCTCTCCCTACGGGAAAGAAAAGGTGACCAGGTGTTCTGGGGACCCTAGTGCCGGTGCAATTCGATACTTGCTCTGCCGCTGGACTGCTGGCTTTGGTGTGGCCTTAGGAGAAGAGAGGTGACCAATGTTAGCTCAGGGTACAGGCTTCCTTTTGCCCTGGAGCCAAATGAGTATGTTGGCTTTTCTTCAAAGTATCCAGCAAAGTGTTTCCAAAGCTGCGTTTGAATCTCCTCACCCGCAACAGCGATTTGGAATGGTGGGTAGTTGATCTCACCTAACAGCTGTAGAGCCCTTAGTTAGAAATGGGGCATAAACAATGGGACAAACTCGCTCTTCCCAGTCTCCATTCAAATGGCCTTTTCTGCCCAACGGTGGGATTTGAATACCGAATTCAATCCTCTTGTAATCCATGCAGACTTCCGTCAAAGGGGCAAGGTGAAAATAAAAACACGCCGGGGTACATTTTCCTCCCATATTGCTAAGAATTCTGAACTCATTGGGCTGTGGGTTTTCCCTTTGTATTCTTGCTTTGCGTAAACTCCGCACACTTACGGCTAGCCATGGCATTTGATTGTCAGTCCGCCTTGAACAATTCCGTTCTGCTGCCTTTGGATTTCCAACCTCAAAAGAAAAATCTAAATTCCGAAAAGGAGTAATTTCCCATAGTTTGAAGGAAAGAAAAAAAAAATCACCGAAATGTATCAAGTCCTAAAATATCGCCTTGTGCTTTAAAAAAAAAAAAAAAAAAAATCGGACTTTGATTTTTCACGTCCATTTTAGGCACGTATGTGCCTACATTTCACTGAGAGCTGAGGATGGGGATATTTTTTCACTTGAAGAGTTGACCTCCTTTTCTAACGCCAAGTAAAGAAGGCAACCTCAGAGTTCAAACCCCTCTTCCTGGGGGGGCGGGGAGAGTAGGTGAAACTGAAGGAAGCTTCCTTTTCTGAAATGGTGCCATTTGAAAATGTGGGGTGGCAGATTTTGAACATCAAAAATAATCCTTCCTCCTTCTCTTTTGTTGCTTCTCCCGTGCCCGGCTCCCTCCCCGCTTTTATTCCCTATTGATGGCAGGACGGAAGGGGACGCCCTGTTTAGGGCTATTGTGACATTCTGACAGTTCATCAACTTTTGTGAATGTATTAACCTGTGGCCCTTTCATTTTTAAAGGATCCTGCAATTGGTTGGATCACAGTTTGAAAGGAAAAGCTGGGCTTGAGCCAGGCCTTGGAAGAGAGAAAATTGTCTGAAAAATTCTTAGCTTTTGCAGAAAAACAAAAAGAGAAACACATCCACTGCAAACCTTCTAGAAGCCAGTTTAAAGCCACCAGTCAGCGTTCATGTGCAGATTTTGACATGAGGGCGAAACGGACCCCCAATTGGATGAATTCCTGATTCTAAGCACTGGGGATATATTGTCGACTGAAGTTACCCATTCTTTGAATTTTCTGAGTCAGCACTCTTTCTAACAAGAAAGCGGTTGTTCCAGACTGTGAACCCCATCCAGGGTGTTACAGTCTGACGATTGAAAATGGGTCTAGGGGGTGTAACTCTCAGCCATCGGCACAATCGTCCTCAGAAACTCAAACGTGGGGTGTTTGTGTGTGTGTGTGTGTGTGTGTGTGTGTGTGTGGATTTGCAGCACGCAACCTGAACAGCCGAGCCAGCACTCATTTCTATACCAGCCTCTCCCGCCGCGCTGCACACGCTTGGGGGTTTCGGAAGGATTCCCCACCCTTTGTCTTCTGCCCGAATCAAACACAGAAGTTCATGGTTGCTGATCTGACTGGTGAGGAGTGGGTACTACCAGCTGGAACGTTGCCACTGGCAGGGGCAGACAGGAAAATAGAAATGCTCTTAATGTCCTCCCAAAGAAAACCTTTGATGGACAAAAGAGCGGTTGTATTTTTACCCTCTCCCTTCATGCTGCCAGGCGTCTTTAAATAGATCCTCTAGCCTAGGGACTTGTATGGAATAATTCATATTAAAACCCAAGAAGTGGCAGAGGAGGGTTCTTTCTTCTCTTTCTTTCCTCCCCCCCCACCCCCCACCCCTTGTCAAGCGAACAGGAAAAGACTCATTTTCATTCAGCTGTGTTAAATTTCTCCTTTTGGGTCTTTTAATGAACTTGAGCTAATTCAGAAAAGACTACGAAAACCCCCAGGAAAAGAAAAGGAATAGGAAGCTGCATCGTCGATTGCTCTTGGATACCTTTTGGTCCCAAAGACATTAGCAGCATCTTTCAAGGATGCTTTTAAACCCATCTTTGAAGGGTTTGCATGAGGCTCTTAAATGGGGATGCCTAATTGAGAAGTCCAGTGCCTTCCATTGGCAACTCATAAACCAAACGGTTGTTCTGCTGTTAGGAGAGAGAGAGAGAAAAAAAAAGGAAGGAAGGAAGGAAGGAAGGAAGGAAGGAAGGAAGGAAGGGAGAAAAAGTCCTCCCCATCTCCTCGGCCCCATGCATTTTTAGTTCAGCTCCGGCTAGGATCCATTTTTTCCCTCTCCCTTTCGCCCAGTTGGGTTTCCAAAAGACAGTCAAGCTCGTGCTAGCCAAATGAAAAACCCTGTCTGTCCTTCTTTTTCCTTGGGAAGGGACGGCTGTGGGAAGGACGGAGAAAGGGGGCGGAGTGGGGCCTGAGGATCCAGGGAGCTTTGTTTTAAGCCACTTGTCCCCGGAACAGACAATAATCACATTTCTCTTAATGTAGGCCGAAGTGCATCCAGGCGTTCCCATAGCTGTCCACCCCCCAGCCCTGCGCCGGAGGAGATGTGCCGGGTCACTGTGATGGTATGCCTGTCCCCGCCAGCCCGGGGTCACTCCAGCCCCGCTCTCAACCGCCTGAGGGGCAGGCCGAGCCCTGCTCCTCTCTGCGAGTGGGTTCAGGCTCAAGGGCTCCAGAAGCCCCCCGAATCCTAGCAGACCTCACGGGGCTGCTCTCCCCCCCATCCCCCCCCCCCCCCCCCCCCCGATGGAGCCGGACCCAGGCTGTCTGGAAACTCAGGCAGGGCAGAAGAGCAAGCTCACAATGGCAGAAGCTCCGGCGCAGGGAAAAGGGGGCGGGGTGCGAGTGGTGGAGAGCAAAAGAAAATAAAAGCCACATGCCACCCAGGAAGATTCCAGGGCGGGCGGGAAGGAGGTGGCGGAGGAAGGACTTGCAGGCAACAAGTGCCCAGACGTGGCACTGCCAGTCTAGCTGGATTCTTTTCTGAATTAGATTATGCGAAAGAAAGCGGGGAAATATATAGCCTGCCAGCTGTTCAAAGGCTTACAACCTTGCTTTTATTGTCCGGGTAAGTTGGTGAGGTGGGGCATCAGAGGAATTCCACACATACCAGCCCCGAGAAATTTTAATATGTTCCACAGTGTCATACACAAAGAGGAAATGACAGCTGATCACAGCCCAGGGCAGGCCACAGCGATCTGGGCCCTGGAGCTTACCCACCCTCACATGGCCCAGCTCTCTTCCATTGCTTTAGCACTTCGGTCATTCCACCTGCCTCCCCATCCCTTCTGCCCCTGCTTGGCCCAGCCTGGGGGTGGGGGGGGGTGTTGGGGGGAGGGGGAGAGGTGGCCTGGACAAAGTAGCAGGAGCAGGAGCGGAGTGTCATGGGAAGAGGTGAGCCTGGCCTTAGAGGCCGCTGGCCAAAAAGCTGAGGCTGGCTAGGGTGAGTCAGGCACCCCAGGGAGTCAGAGGCATTTTAATCCAACCACGGGGGCTTATCTGCTGATAAGGACCGAAATCAAGGACTCTGGTGATGCTGTCTTCAGGGTGTTTTTTTTTTTTTTTTTTTTCCTCCCCCGAGTAACCTACCGAAGCCAGAAAACACAAGACTGCCTTATTTCAAAGGAACACTGCGTGTGGCTCTGCCTGGGACCTAGGCTTGGGGAATGACTTCCGGCAACTTCTTCCCAGGGGCCCCCTTGAATTTAGGCCAGACCCCAGAGGTCACTGGTTTGGATCCTGGGGGCGGGACTAGTGAGCGGTGGGAGACAGTGATAGCATCTTCCTCCGGGCATGTTTTTAATTCAGTGATTCATCCAGCGGCCCTGATGTCAGCTGCTGAGTAGGTGACTCACAGCTGATAGAGACAACACGTGATCCTCTCCAAAGTGTGCTCAAGGGAGCAGAGAAAGGATTAACTGCCCTTTTTCCAGGCTTCCTCTACCCAGGCGGGAAAGGTCCGGGCCTTGTCAGCTTTGAGTGATGTGTACCCGAGATCCGGTGATAGAGGCCTCAGGGGAACCCCTTCGTCACAAATGGAAAGAAAACCCATTGATAAGCGACAATCATTTCACGTAAGCCTGGGTATCAGCAGATATTTGAAATAGCTCTTTGTTACAAGAAAGCCATTGACCCGTTTCCCCGTTGGCAAAGTCCATCGCAGTCCCCAAATCTAACTGCAGAGGGCATACAGGCTGAGAATCAAGGCAGGGGACAATGCCTCATTCACCTTTGCATCCATCAGGACTAGCGGAATTTCTTAAAGGAATGATGGAATGAATAATTCACCAGTAAGAATAATAGCACTTGAATCCTGAGTCCTTAAGGTCTGGTAGAAATTGCCAGCCACCATTGGTGGCTATGATTCCGAGAAACTCACACTTTTCAAGGGCCCAGGAAAAACAAATGAGTTGGAAATTGTTAAATGTATTGAAAAATGATTTATTTTCCCCTTGACAGTGTCACTGGAACCCGGATTAAGATTGAAAACTCCACAGGCATTGTTTCCATCTGTGGGTGTCAGCTGCTTGGTTACAGAGCCGCTCAAGAAGGCCTCGGTCAGTTGTCCCTTTACCTGAACCAAACGTACTTTAAAGTAAATGATGCAAAACTTTGCATTTTGTGTTCAGACATTCTCATACAACGGTCTGAAGAACAGTAGAAGACTATTGTTTCGACTCAGCTGATGGCTCTGTTAACCGCAGTAGTTAAAAAAAAATCACCATAAAATTGCATAGCAATAGAACCCATAGCATCGTTTCAGGCTTTCTCAAACGGCGGCGAATAGCCCAAAGTTGTAAATGAACTCATTCAGAAGCTGCATTTCCACTCAGCAATGCCCGGGAGGCTAGTTATTAGAGAAGATCAGGCAAGTTCCCCATAAACTGAATAGGACCCTAAAGTTCACTTTCAGAAGCCAGACTGGCGAGAAGGAAATGGGCAGATATTTGCATTTGGTCTAAGGACACACTCGAGAAGCATTCTGCAGTCCCCGCTGTATGTGGCTGACACCCACAGCCGACACCGTATTGCAGGCATCTCCACATTTTCAAATATACCAGGTACTTAACGTTACATGTTGGAGCAGTTTGCCGTAGCCAGCTCCTTGTAAATTAAAATACACGAATATTAGAAACGAAGAGACGGTTTCACAGCATCCATATCTGTTGTTACTGACAGTTACAAAGGGCAAGGGAGTGGGACTCCCATCTCGCCAGAGAGCTTCCTTTGCTGCACCTGAATCTCACTGGAGAAGGGAGTCTACTCTTCACGCAGGTTTATCTGGGCTCGTGAATTACAATGAGCCTCAGTTACAACGCGTCCTGAGTCATTAACATTCTGTACACAAACTTCCCGTCCCTCAAGAAAGAGTTATGCCCAGGCCTCCTACAGCCCAATTGTTCATTTAAAGAGAGAACTTGTATTCAGGAGCTCGAAAGAACCCTCCGAATATTCCTCAGGTGTCTGTAGGAGTCATTCCTACAGGTCCCGGTCCCTGCGCTGGTGGGAGCATCCTTCCTCGGTCACCGTTCGGACAGTGTAGCATCGGTCGAGCCGCAGGGACAAGCTGACTACTAAAAATAACCCTTTGCGATAAGGCCAAGGCAAACAGCATGCATTTCCTTGGACTTTTTGCCCAATCAAAATCCTATAGTAAACCCGTCCTTCTCTCTCCCCGGCGCTCCTGACTGCGTCTACGGAAAGCGAAGTCCTTGCACATTGGGAGGAGAGTGCAAAGGAACAGGATTCCTGCAAAGCGTGACAGAGAAAGCTAGAAATAAATGTTGCCTATTGTTTGAAGTCATTCTAAGCACTCCGGCGGAGCCCTGGCAGGAGATCAGCAGCATACAGAAGTAGTAATAAAAGTAAACAGTGCGCTTTTAAACTCGGAGGGTTGCCCGCCTTCATAGTGCCCCCATTGTAACAGGGATGAGGGCGGTGGGGAAGATACTGGGGCTCCAGGAATCCATGTCGCCCAATGCTCCTTCCCAGCCTCCTTTCACCGGGTCAGATATAAGAACCATTACAAAGTTCCATCGAACTACGCAGAGAGTTCGAAAATAAAATCTCTTTCGGTCAAACCCAAAGGGATTTTCCAGCAGCCTCTCCGAGAGGCTCCCCGGCTCTGTCACAGACTTCAAAGACCCGTTCATTTAAAAAAAAAAAAAAAAAAACCCACAATGCTAGCATGCTACCGATTAATGCAAATTCAAGTAATGCAAATTTAAGTGGTATTTAAAGGTTGTCTCTTTGTCTGAGAGGAGGATGAAATGGTCGGTTTGGAAAGAAGCAATTTCCTAGGCAAGCCGTCAGCGTTTGTTTTTCCTGCTTACCTTGGGGGAAACGTAGGGCTCCTTTCTTCTCAGACTTTTCTGAGAGCTAGAAAGAGGTCCTGTTACTTCCAAATGCTTTTGTTCTTCTGTCCCTCTGTCACATGGCTTGCCTTTTATATTTGCAACACACAAAAGTTAGGACTGTTGTTTAAGCGACACAGGGAGAGAGAGAGGGAGAGGGAGAGGGAGAGAGAGAGAGAGAATGTCAAATGGAAAAGTGCCATTGCAGTCATATATCAATCAGGCGTGCGGCCGCAGCAGCGCACTAGCAAATGAGAATGCCACGGAAATGTGAGGCGCTCCTTATCGGGGACTCGGCCACTGCCCACCGCTCGGCTCCCTTCCACGGAGCATCTTACGATGGGATGGGAACGACACAGAAGAACAAGGGCAAGGGCGAGGAAGTTTCCTCCCCCCACCCCCATCCCCCTTTTGGAATAACAAGAGGCTGAATGAATATTCTGGGTTTAATTCTTTGGCAAGCATGCCCTGGAGATGGGCAGTCCGCAGGGAAGAGTCGTAGTTTTGGAAATACAGGGACGGTGGCATTCTGTTTGACGATTCAGCAGCTGCCCGAGATGAAGTTGAGATTCTAAGTATAAGGGAGGAGGAGGACGGGAATCAGAACGACTTCTCAGGCGATGCTGTAGAAGCAAGTGCAAAACGCTGCCCCGTTTCATCACGATGTGTGTGGGTGGCGAGAGCTCTTTTCTGAGTTGTTCATCCATTACATGATTTCTAGCAGCGTGTACACGATGAAATCCACAAGGGCACGTTAATAAGTGCCTTCATCTGCATCACTTAGAATAAAACTCTCCATATGGTTTTGAAACAATGAGAAAGTGCAGCCCTTGGCTCCTGGGAATATAGGAGTGTGAAACTAACAGGTAACTCTCCATACGACTTTGAAACCATGAGGAAGTGCAGTCCGTGGCTCCTTGGAATAGAGGAGTGTGAAACTAATAGGTAAGGCCGACTCCCCAGCGAAACAGCTAGTTTTGTACAAAAGTGGCAAAGGTCACTATGTGTGGGCGCTAAGTGCTTGCTAGCTGGATAACGCTGTTTAGGAGCTGTGAAAAGACAAAGGGGAATATTTCCTTCAAAAGCTTAAAATTAAGACAGAAAACCATCAAGCAATTTTTGCGGAGAACACAAAGAACCATTGAACCATTTATGCATTATTTTATGTCACACGGACACAGCCCCAGAATGATTTTTTTTTAATTAACCCTGATGAAGAATTAAACTGAGAATATTTAAAAAATGGCATTTCACGGAAGAGTAAATGTATCATAAAACTGAAGAAGAAATTTCTCTTGGGAGGTCCATAGGGTTGTTGATGCCGAAACTGTCATGTTCATTTGTTCATTAATAAATTGATGATCACGTCATTACTTTTCCACAGAACTTTTACTCTAAACCGTCATTGATGTTTACAAGAGGTGTCTTCAAATGTTCAGTTATACCTCTACCTTTTTCAGAAGAAGCCTTTCCTTTTGCCCCGTCAGCAAAACTCTGTCTACCTGGGACCAGCCAGTTACAAACAGAATCCACCTACAAGGCCAAAGGAGAAATGACAAGTTCAAAGCCTTGCAAGAAAACCGGGCACTAGGGCCGATGATGATGCTGGCCAAATGTCTTAAAAGCAGAAGATCAAAAAAGCAAATGGAAATTGGGCCTTAAAAATGGAAACAATCTGAAAGGGAAAATGACTTGTAGCTGAGTAAGAGCCATGGAAATAGTCATGAACACATTTTCTGGCTCAGTTCTCTGGGTCAGATCGGGAGGGAGGATGAACTCTTTGGCCACCAACACGTTCAAATATCACAGCTTGACGCCCATCCACCTTTGTTCATTTCTCTCAAATCAATACCTTGTGGCTTTCCCAACGCGTGGTCACCACTCCGCCCTACTATCTGTTTCCTCTGGGTTTCTCAGAGTTTATCTGCTCTGAAGGGACGTCAAGAGGTGTATGGTCCTTCCCGGTTGGAATTTTCCAGCCTTGTACAACCTGCCCTTCTGCAAGAGCACCACAGAGAAGTGTAAAGATCGCAAACACATTGACTGCTTGGCCACAGAAGACCGGCTCTCTCCCAGATGGAGCCCCACTGCTTCCTCCAGCCGTTTATTCTGTCAGGGGTGGCGAAGAATACCATCTGCTCCCTTCTCAAGAGAAAGGCTTCGCTTCCGCCCATTGGGCTCCAGAAGACCCGTTTCCGAGCCTATCAATAGGCATCTGGCGACAGGAACTCTTTTTTTCTCACATCGTGCTTTTCAGAAAGGTCGCTGTGCCACGTATGGTTACTTTACTGGCTTGTTGTAAACACTGCTGAGGAAGAAGGGTTCCCTTTAAATTTCCACCCATGCCAAAAGGGATGAAAATACTCCTGCTGCGATTTCACATGCACTCGGGGTTCTGAGAAGGAGGTGTCTATCAGCTGGATGGGAAATCTTTTAAGGGCTCGCTTCTGAGCCTTTGTTTTCTGGTGCTGCTTTCAGGTTCTCTCTCTCTCTCTCTTTCTTGGGAGCTCTCGTGGGTATTTACTGGAGCCGCCGAGCATCCAAACACCTAGGAAGGGATGGGTAATCCCAAGATAGGTCCTGCCTCCTCCCTGCGGAATCTGAAGGGAGGAGGTATTTCCTCTCCCCTCTTTGGGCAGCTGGAGAGCCAGGTGGATGTGCCATCCAGGAGGAGTGGCCAACACATGCAGACATTCAAAGGTTATTCTCCATGGTTGTTCTGGAATGGAGAGCCCGGAGGATACAACAGCCAATGTCGGGGGCAACCGAGCCCAGCCACGTGAGGTGGCTCTCCTGGGGACACAGGGTCCAAGAAGGCATCCTTAGCAATTTGCTCTTTTTGACTACATCCGTATTCACCATTTTATGAGCCTGGATCTCCAGCTTTCCACGTGATTCTATGAACGGTACCCCCCATCACCATACCCACCAAGATCCTGCCAATAAATTCCTTTCTGCTTTAATTAGCAAGAAACAGTTTTTGAGATGGGCGACCTGGTGTCCTGACCTGAGCATTCGATTTTCCAAATTTAGGCAAACCAACACCATTAGCATACAGATGGAAATGTAGCCTTTACTTCTTCTTAGCCACTTCCCCAAATAAAAAAATGGTTTCCGATTCACTGACCGTCTACTATAGTCTCTGTTATAAAATTTCAAATGTAGAAAATTCCCAGCAAGACCCGTAGTTCTTATATATCAATACTTATCGAGGTACCCACTGAGAGCCAATAACATTTCATATCATATCTACATGGATAAAGATAGGAGTGTGCGAGTGTGTGTGTGTGTGTGTGTGTGTGTAAAATCCAGACATACTGGCATAATCTGCTAGTCACAGTTTTTTTGTTTTTTTTTTTTTTAATTTTTTTTCAACGTTTTTTATTTATTTTTGGGACAGAGAGAGACAGAGCATGAACGGGGGAGGGGCAGAGAGAGAGGGAGACACAGAATCGGAAACAGGCTCCAGGCTCCGAGCCATCAGCCCAGAGCCTGACGCGGGGCTCGAACTCATGGACCGCGAGATCGTGACCTGGCTGAAGTCGGACGCTTAACCGACTGCGCCACCCAGGCGCCCCCACAGTTTTTAATTCTCTATGAGAATACTAATCTTTACCATCCTCATGAATAGGACAGTATTCATTCAAAAATACCTATCCATAATAATAACGACAACAACTATTGAATGCTTTTTTACTGTCTGCTGGGCTCTGAGCGAAATATTCTATACGTATGCTCTCTTTCAGAGAGATACACAACAGTCCTGTAAGGTGAATACTGTTATTCTCTTTTATACTAAGGCTTTTTCTCAAGCTTATTTATTTATTTTTGAGAGAGTGAGAAAGAGAGTGCCCATGAGCGGGGGAGGGGCAGAGAAAGAGGGAGAGAGAGAGTCCCAAGCAGGCTCACGAAGTGCCAGCACGGAGCCTGACGGGTGGGGCTCGCACCCACGAACCGTGAGACCAGGACCTGGTGTCATCAAAAACCTCAAACTCTTTCCACTTCTGTCGTGCTCACCGTTCTTGGCTTCTGTTCCCTGGGAGGTTAATTCGTGAACTCAAGATAACCGGTGGGGACTCTAGAAATCGCCTCTCGATTCAGGGATCAAGAGGGAAGGAGGAAAGAGCTTGCTCTATGCCTGCTTCTTAGTGATCAAAAAGGTTGACCAGTAGGTGGGTAGATCGCCGGTAGCCTCTGCCACAGGGAGAGCCACGCTATATACCTCGGAGTGTGACGTGTGCTATGAGGCAAACAAAACAGTAATGAGATAAAGAGTAAGTGAAGTAGCCCAGGAAGAGGGCTGAATTAATGGGGTGAGCAGAGTTGGGCACCCCCGTGGAGGTGGCATTTGAATGTAAATGCTAAGAGCAAACTTGGGAAGCAGAAATGCCAAGGTGGCTGGAAAGAGGGAGAGCGACAAGTGATAGGAGCTGGGCCGGACATGAAAGCGGCAGTCGTATACGTCACATAAAGTTTTAGGGGCGCCTGGGTGGCTCGGTCGGTTAAGCGTCCAACTTCGGCTCAGGTCATGATCTCGTGGTCCGTGAGTCCGAGCCCCGCATTGGGCTCTGTGCTGACAGCTCAGAGCCTGGAGCCTGCTTCAGATTCTGTGTCTCCCTCTCTCTCTGCCCCCCCCCCCCCCCCCCCCCCGTTCATGCTTTGTCTCTCTCTGTCTCAAAAATAAACGTTAAAAAAATAAAATAAAATAAAATAAAATAAAATAAAATAAAATAAAATAAAATTTTATTGGCCAGTGGAGAGAGTTTGGGTCTTCCTATCGGTCGAATTGTGTCCCCTCGGAAAACCATCCGTTGCAGGCCTAACCTCCAGTACCTCGGGACGTGACCTTATTTAGAAATGGGGTCTTTAGGGGCATGGGGGTGGCTCAGTCGGTTGAGCGTCTGACCTCGGCTCGGGTCATGATCTCACAGTTTGTGAGTTCGAGCCCCACATCGGGCTCTCTGCTGTCAGTGCAGAGCCTTCTTCAGAGCCTCTGTCCCCACTCTCTCTGCCCCTCCCCTGCTCACTCTCTCTGTCTGTCTCAAAACAAATAAATAGGCTTGAAAAAAAGCAATAGGATCTTTACAGGGATGACCAAATTACCATGAGGTCCCGAGGGTGGGCCCTAACCTGATATGGCTGATGTCCTTATGAGAAGGAGAATCTTAGACACAGAGACAGACACGGACAGAGGGAAGATGAGGTGAAGACACACAGGGAGAAGACGGTCGTGTGACTGGAGTGATGGATTCACAAGCCAAGGAAGGCCGAAGGTTGCTGACGAACAATAGGAGATAGAAGACGCAAAGAACGCTTCTTCCCTAAGGCCATCAGAGAAAACACAGCCCTGTTGCCATCTTGGTTTCTGGCCTCAAGAGCTGTGATGCGATACCGTTCTGTTGTCTAACACCGCACAGTTTTTGATACACTGATAGAGGAAATTAACACAATTTTGTTTGCCATCGGATAGGAACGCACCGATGAGTGTAAAGCAATCATTCACATTTTTGGAAGCTCACTCTGCCTCATATGCAGGTGGGTCATGGGCAGATGAGGGGGGAAGGGCAGAGGGCAACAAGAGAGGTCACTGAAGGGGCGCCTGGGGGGCTCAGTCGGTTGAGCGTCCGACTTCGGCTCAGGTCATGATCTCGCGGTCCGTGAGTTCGAGCCCGGCGTCGGGCTCTGTGCTGACAGCTCAGAGCCTGGAGCCTGCTTCAGATTCTGTGTCTCTCTCTCTCTCTCTGCCCCTTCCCCGTTCATGCTCTGTCTCTCTCTGTCTCAAAAATAAATAAACGTTAAAAAAAAAAAAAACAAATGATAGTTTTGTTTTTGTTTTTTAAACACTGAAAGCTGTTGCCTAAGACTGGAGAAAGGAAATGATGGCACTGTGCTTCTCAACTTCAGAATAGACAAGAGCTTTAAAAATGCTAATGCCCAGGCCTCACTCAGGCTAATTACAACAGGCTCTTGGGGCGCCCGGGTGGCTCAGTGGGTTGAGTGCCCGACTCATGATTTCAGCTCAGGTCACGATCTCACAGTTCATGAATTTGAGCCGTGCATTGGGTTCTGCGCCGATGGCACAGAGCCTGCTTGGGATTCTTTCTCCCTCTCTCTCTGTCCTTCCCCTGCTCTCTCTCTCTCTCTCAAAATATATAAATAAACATTTTCTTTTTTTTAGAGAGAGAGCAAGAGAGCAAGAGCATGTGTGCACATGAGCAGAGAATAGGGGCAGAGGGAGAGAGAGAGAGAGAGAGAGAGAGAGAGGGAGAGAATCTTAAACAGGCTCCATGCTCAGTGAGGAGCCCAATGCAGGGCTTGATCCCACGACCCTGGCATCATGACCTGACCTGAAATCAAGAGTCGGACACTCAACCCACTGAACCACCCAGGCTCCCCAATAAATAAACATTAAAAAAACACAGGGTTTTTAAAGGTGGAGACAGGGCATCTGGTATTTTAAAAAGCTCTCTTTGGTTTCTCAAGAAATTACAAATAAAACTCCCATATGATCCGCTCCTGGGTATATATCCACAGGAAATGAAAATGCGGGATATTGAAGAGATATATGTACCCCTGTGTTCAACGTAGCATTATTCACAATAGCCAAGATATGGAAACAACCTGTGTTCATCAACAGATGAATGGATAAAGAAGATGTGAGACACACACACACACACACACACACACACGCACACACACACAGAGGAATATTATTTGGCCACGAAAAATAAGGAAATCCTACCATTTGCAACAACTTGGATGGACCATGAGGGTATTATGCTAAGTGAAATAAATCACACAGAGAAAGACAAATACCGTATGATCTCCCTTACATGTAGAATCTAAAAAAACAGAACCCTTAGAAACAGAAAGTGGAGGTGGTTACCAAAACTGGAGGTGTGAAAAAAAAGAATAAGAAGACAAGGAATAAAAATACATTAATTAAAATAAAGTTTCCCTTAGAGCATCAAAAGCACAGTCCATCAAATAATCAACTGATAAGCTGGACTTCATTAAAACAAAGACTGCTCTGTGAAAGACCATGGTAAGAGAATGAAGAGAAAAGCCACAGACTTGGAGAAAACATTTGCAAAAGACATGAGATCTGTGAAGAATGCTGAAACTCAAAAGAAGAAAATGAACAACCTGATGAAAAAATGGGCAAAATACCCGAACAGACACTTCACCATAGAAGAAAGCAGAAAAGCAAATGAAAAGATGCTTCACATCATATGTCATTAGGGAAATGCAAATTAAAACGACAGTGAGGGGCGCCTGGGGGGCTCAGTCGGTTGAGCGGCCGACTTCGGCTCAGGTCATGATCTCGCGGTTCATGAGTTCGAGCCCCGCGTCGGGCCCTGCGCTGACAGCTCGGAGCCTGGAGCCTGTTTCAGATTCTGTGTCTCCCTCTCTCTCTGCCCCTCCCCTGCTCATGCTCGGTCTCTGTCTCAAAAATGAACAAACATTCAAAAACAAAAACAAAAACGACAGTGAGCTACTAACCACATGCCTACTAGAATGGCCAAAATCCAGAACAATGACGGCACCAAACACAGGCGAGGATGTGGAGCAACAGGAACTCTCATTCATTGTGGGTGGAAATGCAAAACAGTACAACCGCTTTGAAAGACAATTTGGCAGTTTCTTGCAAAAGTAAACATACTCTAACCATATGATCCAGCAGGTGTGCTCCTTAATATTTACCCAAAAGGGTTGAAAACTATACCATACAAAAACCTGCACGTGGATATCCATAGCAGCTTTATCCATAAGTGCCCCAACTTGGAAACAACCAAGCTGTTTTCGGTAGGTGAACAGATCAATAAACTCCTGTACATCCAGACAGTGGAATACTATTCAGTGCTAAAAGGGAGTAAGCTATCCAGCCATGACAAGACAGAAAAGAATCCTGAATGCATATTACTTTCCAATCGTATATGTCAATAATACCTCAATAAAGCTTACATTCGTGGAAAATGCACATTCCTACGTGAAAGAAGCCAATCCGAAAGGCTACCTACCGTATGATTCCAACGATATGGCATTCTTGAAAACGCAAAACTATGGAGACGGTAAAGTGATCAGTGTTTGGCCAGGGGTTGGTGTGGGAAAGGAATGAATAGGCCAAACATGGAGAATTTTTAGTACGGTGAAAATAGTGTGCAAGATACCGTAATGATGGATAGATGTCATCATACGTTTGTCCAAACCCATAGAATGTCCAGCACCAAGAGTGAGCCTTAATGTCAACTATATGGACTTTGGGTTATAATGATGTCAATGTAGGTTCATCAGTTGTGACAAATGTACCAGTCTGGTGTGAAATGTTGATATGGGGAGAGGGTGTGTGTGCATGGGGAGGGGAGACAGGGGAAATACGGGAACTCTCTGTACTTTCCGCTCAATTTTTTTTGTGGACTTAAGTCTACTCTGAAAAATAAAGTCTATGTAAAAAAACCCAACAACATAGCACA
Organism: Felis catus; assembly: GCF_018350175.1. NCBI lineage: Eukaryota > Metazoa > Chordata > Mammalia > Carnivora > Felidae > Felis > Felis catus. The sequence goes on from NC_058386.1 coordinate 38,702,081, forward strand.
CCCTCTTTCTCCCCCCACCCACCGCATGAAATGTTACCCAATTAAGCAGACAGCCTCGAGGGGCAGGGGGAAACTCCCAGGCAATTCTAAAGCACAATCAGAATTAAGAACCAGTCTTTAACCATTATAAAAATACCCAGTCAATTCAATGAGCAATTTCACAATGTAAATTCAAGCTAATGAACCACTGCATATGTACTAATTTTAGTGAATAATCTCTTTTGGCACGGTTTTCACCATTTTATGAGAATCTTCAAAGCATTGAGAGGATATCTTTTTCATACAGCATACTGTACATCTCATCAAAGCATAAATCAGGACAATCTTCAGTTTATAAAAAGATGACGAAAGAAAAAAGACTCTCAGCCCTAAATTCAAGCACCTTTTGAACTTTATAAAAAGTGATTTAAGGGCCACATTGTTAGTGCAATAAGAAAACTAAGATTTTTATCTAGCCCTTTTTTTTTTAAATCCATTCTTCTATCCGCGAGTTACTCCAGAAAGATAGTGAACAATCATTTTATACACACAATTAGAAATGCAAAGATTCAAAGCAGTCCGAAGAACATTTGAGAAAGAAAAAAAAAAAAAAAAAAAGGACATATTTAGGGGGGAAACAAATCCTCTAACAAAATGTGTCAGCTTGCTAATAAGCTCTTCCTTATTTAGGGGAGAAATAGAACTAAAATCATCAGTTAGTACTATGCCACACTACTGGGCATGGGGTGCTTCATACTAGCGGTAAGGACCCCGATATCCATTTTATTTCAAAGGTCTTAGTCCTCACTCCACAGGAGCCCTCAATAATATCGGACACAAACGAGCCACTCTTCCTCCAAATTTTTCTTCCCTGACATCCTTTTCTTTCATGGCCTCCATGCTCTTCACTAACACCCACCTGAATGATTTATCTAGTTCCTGGTTCCTACGTCACCTCCACGTCGATCTCTGTTCTCAGCCTAGTTTCTGAACTTCGAAACAGGAATTGCCACTTATTCCTGAGAAAGCACCACTTAAATCTCCCATGGGCACCTCTCGACGGGATACATAAGTGCAACTGATTATCCTCTAAGTCTCCAACATTATCTGCACCTTTAACTCAATTGCACCACGGATGCCCCAGCCTGGCAAATCTCATTAGCTCAGCAATTTGGGCAGAGTCGTTAAACTCCTTACAACCTCAGTTACTTCATCTGTTTTATGGGTGAAGAAAACCAATTTAAGAGGCTCGGCGTGAAGGTTATTTGAGGCATTGAGCTGACATGATTTCAAAGATTATCGCTGTGTGTTGTTACCCTGCTGGAGAACGCCAACGGAAATGGTGAACTCAGCCCCAACTACAAACAGGCCCAAGGTCTTCGACTCCCATGTTAAGATGCCTATAAAACTACTGGGAGGCTGGGAAGTAATGACTTTCTCTACAGAATGAAACCGAACTGCTTCCGTCATATTTGAACTTCAACTTCTTTGGTTCTTCCTGTAAGATAATAGACTCTGCTGTCAACTCTTGATTCTTCTTTAAGAATCAAAGAGATTCTTCAATTTCACAGTATTAAGAAACATTCACTTCCTTTAGTACCAAAGGCGACATTCGTTTGGAAATAACATTCTTAATTAACTTTGCATGTCTCCGTGATCAAGGACAAACTACGTTCACTAGTAGCTCAACAAATTCATGTTAGGCCAGTTTTCATCTTACTTAAGGTCAGTTTCACGCAGAAAGAATTACTCTAAGAGTTTGTACTGACAGCTTCTAATTCACGTATACTTTTCAAAGGATGAATAATCACTCACTTGATGTTCAGAGAAAGATTATAGTTCTTGATCTTCCCCCCCCGCCACGCAAAAAGATACCACTCATCATACTTCCCACTTCTTTATTTTTTCCCCAAAGAATTTTTTTCACATATTGAACCATTTCCGCAAATTTGTGACTTTTTCAATCAAAACTTTCATTTTAAAAATCACATGTGGTGGTTTGAGTCAAGAAAAAAATAACAGGCATAGAGGCATGCTATAGCTGTTCCGTGTGATGAATAAAGGCAGCTTGATTTTATCCATTTACTTATTCGATCTGTATTTATCAAACACCTATTAAGTGCAGAAGGCTCCATCTTTCCTAACGGGGCTGATGGATAATTATGCTTTTAGAAATGTCTTCAGATTTTCCCAGATCTCTGAGGAATTATTTTCAGACCTCTTTTTTCAGTCCCACTCATTCATTTATTCAACAGATAATTTTTGAGCAGAGCCACGCCCTGTGTTAGGCCTTGGAGGCAGAACAGCAAAGGACACGAACAAGGTCCAAGCTCTCGTGAAGCACAAATTCCATTAGGGAGGCCGACAACAGGCTCATAAACAAACAGACAATATACTTTCAGGAATTGGTAAGCGCCATGGTGACAATCAAACAAAAAACAATAGTAAAGATGGGGCTCCTGGGTGGCTCTGTCAGTTGAGTGTCAGACTCTTGATTTCGGTTCAGGTCATAATTCAGGGTTGTGGGATCAAGCCCTGCATTGGGCTCTGTGCTGGACATGGGGCCTGCTTGAGAGTCTCTCCCCCCCGCCTTTCTGTCCCTCCCCCACTGGTGTGCACACGCACATGCTCTCTTAAAAAATAGTAATAGGGGCGCCTGGGTGGCTCAGTCCGTTAGGCGTCCGACTTCGGCTCAGGTCATGATCTCACAGTTTGTGGGTTCGAGCCCCGCGTCGGGCTCTGTGCTGACAGCTCAGAGCCTGGAGCCTGCTTCGGATTCTGTGTCTCCCTCTCTCTCTACCCCTCCCCTGTTGGTGCTCTGTCTCTGTGTCTGTCTCTCTCTCAAAAATAAATAAACATTAAAAAAAATAGTAATAATAAGGAGATCCAGAGTGAAGGGGACTATTATTTTGGAGTGGGCAACCAGGAAACGCACTCAGGAGGAAGTGATGTTTGAACAGAGATGTGGGTGAAGGTAAGAGAGAGTCATGTTGGGAGAGGATCATTCCAGGCAGAGGAAACAGAGCAAGAGTAGAAGAAAATGAGGCAAGGGCCAAATCACGTAGAGCCTTGTAGCCATGATGAGGCTTTTGAGGGTATTCTAAATGTGATGAGAAGTCATCTGGGAGTTTCAAACCAGAAGGTGACATGACCTGATTCAGGTTTATGAAGGATGACCCTGGGGGGGCGCCTGGGTGGCTCAGTCGGTTAAGTGTCCGACTTCAGTTCAGGTCACGATCTCGCAGTTTGTGAGTTCAAGCCCCGCGTCAGGCTCTGTGCTGACAGCTCAGAGCCTGGAGCCTGCTTCGGGTTCTGTGTCTCTCCCTCTCTCTGCCCCTCCCATGCTCATGTTCCGTTTCTCTGTCTCTCAATAATGAATAAACCTTAAAAAAAATTGAAAATATAAAAAGGATGACCTCGGGGTCTTTTGCGGAAATAGTCTGGTTAGGAGGCGAATGCAATGAAACATGGTTAAATTCTGACTGTATTTTGAAAGTAGAGCTCTTGCAGAACTGGCTGAAGGACCGAATGTATGGTTTAGGTGAAGAAGAGGAATAGGCAATGACACACTTAGGTTTTTGGTAGGAACACAATGGGTGATCGGTTGGCGTTCTCGTTTCACTGAAACAGCGGATGAGGGAGGCAGAACCAAGAATTGGGATTTGGGCGTAATAGAACACCTATTGTGCAACAAGGAAAAATGGCTACCACACAGACCAGACCTGTAAGAACATCACTCATTGGAAGAAAACTCATGGGGAACAGGATTGGGGCAGATACGTGAGTTCCACACGGCCCCTCCCACTCTGGGGTACCTTGAGCCAAGTTCTTCTCTGGCATGATGAGGGGCCAGGACGTAAAAGCAGTATGAAAAAGTCGAGCTGTGCCCCATTCCTATCCTGCCAGCGCCTCTTCCCGTGTTAGGGGAGTGACTGAAGGGTCCAGACCTTGTGCCGCAGCTGTAGGGACAAAGAGAGCCTAGCGGCAGGATTTGTCACACTAGTGCTCACGATTAAAGGAGCACCAGCTTCAATTTGGGCATGTTTGGAGGGCTGAGGTCCAAGTCTCATGGTCGACCAGGATTGATGTCCTTAAGTACTAAGCCTTGGCCAGCTTCTACGGAGATTTGCAAGAGGCCAACTTCCTCTCTACAGGGGATAAATCACAGACAAATTAATACCTACCTCGTAGTAAAAAAAAAACTTGGACTAAGTTGGTAGAGGGGTGAAATGTGCTTGGATTCTGCAAACAGTCTGAATACAGATTTTCTAAAACAACAACACAACAGCAAACCAACCAACCAAAAAAAACCTCTTGCTAATGGATTGATCTCGTCAGTTGAGGGGGAAAAGAGGTCTCAAGAAGCACGTAGAGTTTTTTTGTCCCGAACAGCTGATTTCATCTTGTTGTCACTCACGGAAATAAGGAAGGTTAAAGAAGTGCGTAGTGAGGGCGGAGGTGAGATCAAGGAGGTGCTGATCTGGAAATGGTTGATAGACACCCAAGTAGACAGGCGGCCAGCACCTGGAGTTTAGGGGAGAGATCTGTGTAGCTGATACAAGTTTTGGGGTCATCGGCACGTAGGTGCCTTTTAAAACCACGGGACTAGGGGCGCCTGGCTGGCTCAGTCGGTTCAGCATCCGACTCTTTTTTTTTTTTTTTAATTTTTTTTTTTCAACGTTTATTTATTTTTTGGGACAGAGAGAGACAGAGCATGAACGGGGGAGGGGCAGAGAGAGAGGGAGACACAGAATCGGAAACAGGCTCCAGGCTCTGAGCCACCAGCCCAGAGCCTGACGCGGGGCTCGAACTCACGGACCGCGAGATCGTGACCTGGCTGAAGTCGGACGCCTAACCGACTGCGCCACCCAGGCGCCCCTCAGCAACCGACTCTTGATTTCAGCTCAGGTCGCGATCTCACAGTTCGTGAGCTTGAGCCCCACATCGAGCTCTGCGCTGACAGTGTGAAACCTGCTTGGGATTCTCTGCCCCTCCCCTGCTCTCTCTCTCTCTCAAAAATTAATAAATAAACATTTTTTTTAATTAAAAAAACAATAGAGCCAGGGGACTGGATCCTCTCAGGAGCAAATATAAAAGAGAAAAGGGCCACAAATTGAACTCAGCCTGGGTTATAATCAATATTTAGAAATCTGGAGAAGGCCTCATACCCACTTCTCCTAATGCCCACTAGACTCTCGGTTGCCTACACCAAGAAAAGAAGGAAGATTCAAGCACAATGTAATCTCAAAATAATGCCTGTGATTTACCGCATAAGGCAGGCCTGAGACAGACCGGAAGCGTCCCGTTCCAAGGCCATGGGGGAGTATTTTTGCAAACACAGATACAAAACATGACGAACATACACATATTAAACCACAGCTTTCTCTTCACTCCTCCAAGGAGAATTACCTATCAGCTGAACAGAAAATTGGCAAAATTCGTCTCTTGCAGAGACTTCAATTAAAATGATATAATTATCTCAAAGTTTTTTTGGAGAAGATTTGTTTTTCTTTCGAATGCAACATCTTATCCTATTTTTAATTGGGCTATATTTTACTCTGTCCTCCCATAAAACTACAGAACTATTAAATTAGTAGACATTCCCTTCGTGGGATATGTCTACTTTCTGCTTCAAGAGGAGGACCTTCAGGCCAATGTTCTTTGGCCTGAGTTACAGAGCAACGATGTTTCCGATATGGTTATTCTACCGCAGATCAGGCTTATGTTCTCTAATACTCTAGGGAGAAATCATCAAGGAAATTTGAAAATGCCATCGGCCTTCCCTCCACTTATTCTACAGCCAGGAATTGGTTGTGGCCTAAGCTAAATGAAGTAGACATTAAATCATGATTAGTAATATTTAATCAGGAACCGAAAGAGTCTTGGTTGATAGGAGTGGAGCAACAAGTAAAAATTAGGGAACTAGTCTGGTCCCTCTTGGTGTTAGTTTATTTCTTCCCCTCTAAAACAAAAAGATCACGAAAATGTAATGGATTGGATTCTAAAATGTGTCAGGTAGAAGATATGTGTGAGCATTGCCGAGACATTTCTGGGAAGATAAACAATAACTAACGAAGGGTGTGGCCAAAACACCTACTGCTCACCCAATATTCACGTACTCTCACATTTGTCAGCCTCCACGTTGTTGATGGGATGATGTGACTGGTTTTGGCCAACAGGCAGAAAAGGTGTCACCCCTGGGTCACGCCATTTACGACCTCGGGCACCAACTCTTCACTTCTTTCTTCCCATGCTTTGGTGACCCGAAGGCCATGTGCTAAGATTGCAACATTGCCCATGGAAGCGGCTTGTATCACAGAATCTCTCCATGAGAGACAACTGGTCTGGAGCGTTGCCCACCCCAAGGTGGAGTTCAGGTAAATGTGAAGCAAGTCTTTGTTGTATTCAACTACAGAGATTTGGGGGTTTGGGTTTTCCCATAGCGTATATGTATATAGTGATACAAAAGGAAAGTTTCCTCAAAAGACACTCCCAAACGGATCAATGAAATACCAAAGGGTTCATAAATAGACCCGTGTCTACTTACAAGTTTAGTATATGACAATGAGGTCTTAAAGCAGTGAGGAAATACGGATTACTGGTGCACGTCTAAGTTAACAAATGAACCCCAAACCTAGTGTTCCAAAACAACAGTGATCATTTATTGTCTCCCACAGATTCAGGGGGTCAGGAATTCTGACAGAATGGCATGGCGATAGCTCGTCTCCACACCCTGCACAGCGTTTAGAGCTGATGCTGGCTGTTGGCTTGAGGCTTCGTTGGGACCGGCAGCTGGAACACCCACGTGTGGCCTCTCTGCATGGCCTGGACAGCCTCACAACATGGTGGCTGGGTTTTAAGGGTGAACGTAAGCAAAAAAAAAAAAAAAAAAAAAAAAGGGCCGTGCTCCCTATGGCGACCTGAGCCTTCGCAGTGACACAGCATCACTTTTGCCACATCCTACTGATTGAGGCAGTTGCAATGGTTCACCCAGGTTTAAGGGAGAGAATACAGACACCGCCTTTCAGTGGAGAAGTGTCCATGTCGTATTATAAGAAGGGCATGAAGGATGGGGAAAAAAATATATATACATGGACTTACCATCTCTGAAAAATACAATCTGTCACAGTGAAAATGAGCAATGTGTTTGTTAAGGAACCAACACTACTTTGGGACAAGCTAATTTTTGCCCTCCTACTATGGAGATGAGAATAACAGACACTTTCTTACACACAGATATGGTTTGGACAGATTACTGAAACTCTAGCTAATAATTACATGAAGGAAGAGAGGCAGCCGATAAGCTTTTCTAAAATTAAAGACGTTTTGGTAGACCTTCCTCGAATTACAAACTAGTATATAGGTTAAATGTCCGTATGCGTTATTTTATGTAGTTATCTTGTACGTTTGGAAATAATTGGGGTCATTTACTGAGATAGCTTTAATGTTCAGAGCCTTGAAAAATTCCAGACCAAAGATAGTTTTGCTGCTGCATATGAAATAGCGTTTGGGCTTCTATTTCCTATGTGTCTATGTACTGTAGTAAATGAAAAACAATTTTCTGGGAGGATCTTGGCCTGGCCCATGGTGTGCCCCTGTCTCACCTTAAAGCAGAGGTAATATGGCTCCCTATTCGGTCATATACCCTTATTAACTGATTCCCAGTTTTTTGCAGATGGATGTCAACCCTACTCCCGGGTGATCGACCGTCTGCAAAAGTATTCCAACATACAAAGGCTGACTGTCAGAACTTATCAGAGCGCAATCTCAAACCCTCTGTGGCTCTATTTTTCGTTGAATGTTTGTCTGAAATAAAAAGAAAATGTCTGGGGAAGATTACTTGAGGGACAGAGAATTCCCCCTGTTCATATAGAATCATACAGAATCCCCCCTTTCATTACTCTGCTCAGATCCCCGGGATCCCTTATAACAGTGTGTCCCCCCCTCCCCCAACTTCTGGTGGGCGTAGGACAGTTCCTTTGCCCCGGGTCAGGACAGACTCTGAGTTGCAATTTCTCCTCCAGAGCCCCCTGTAGGATCAGGTTCAGGTTGGGACGTCACTCGACCTCACACCCTTCCTCAGCTTCTTCCCCTTTTTCCCTCTTGTCTGCCCCGACGACGCCCTTGCCAGTTTCTCCTGGGAACACGTTTTGTTTTTGTTTTTTTATTTTTTTTCAACGTTTATTTATTTTTGGGAGAGAGAGAGACAGAGCATGAACGGGGGAGGGGCAGAGAGAGAGGGAGACACAGAATCGGAAACAGGCTCCAGGCTCCGAGCCATCAGCCCGGAGCCCGACGCGGGGCTCGAACTCACGGACCGCGAGATCCTGACCTGGCTGAAGTCGGACGCTTAACCGACTGCGCCACCCAGGCGCCCCGGAACACGTTTTAAAGAAATCAAATTTTGAGGGCACAAATTTGAGCCCTCACGTTAGGGAGGGTCTGCTTCTGGAGAACAAGGCATAAGTGCTCTCCATTTCCTTAGATATTCTACTGTGGGGAGTCCATTTAGGAATTCCCTGAGCTTGCGCCGATGGGTTAACGAGGCATAAAGACATAGAACGTCCCAGGATGAACGCATCCAAGATTAGGTAAATAAGATTAGGTAAACAGGGCAAAGGCATAGGAATTGGAAATCTCAGGATGAAAGCCTCCAAGATGAGGTAAACAAGATTAGGCATTCAGGGCGGAAGCATCTCCCAACTTAGTACAATAGCAGAAAGCCGCTTTCACAGGAAGGAAGGACAAAAACAGGAACACAGAGGGCTGCAGTCCATGGCAGGGCGAAGTTGCCCAGAGCAGAGCTAATTAGCAAAAGAAAGCTGCCTTGTTGACCCTGAGGTAGCATGCTCTGCCTTTCTTGTCCCCTAGGCAAGTTTAGACAAACAGATGTGGTGTCTCATGTCTGCTGTAAACAGCCATCCTCCCGGTGCCAGGATTTTGTTTTGTATCGACCCAAACCCCTGACACCGCGTATCTTCAAAACCCCCTCTCCCCCACACCCGTGAGTTAATGATCACGATTTCATTGTCTCCTTGTGCACGTCCATCATGCTTGCCGGCCCTCTGATCCTAATAAAAACGGAGCAAGGACCCTTACCTGGGGCTCTTGTCTCCTCCTGGACATCAGCCTCTCTTGTATTTTAATCCCGCGTCCGCGCTCTTGCTGGACAAGAGAGAACTCCAGACCCAGAGTCTACGACAGACGGTGACGCCGGCGGGATTGGAACCCAGAGCACTACAGGCCGACATGGCCAGGAGGCGGTGCGACTCAAGGACTGCAGGACGCCGTGGAGCGACTAAAGAGCTCCAAGAAAAAGGCACCAGATTACAATCTCTTCCTGACGAGGTAAGAGATAAGCGAAACTATATTAGGATTCGCTGCCGCGGAACTTTGGAGAGATTTATCACGGGAGACTCCCTATCCCCCAAACAGGAACGACACATTCGTATTTTACAGTCATCGGAAAAGGTGGCCAACATTATCCTCAATCAGAAAGCACTCCTTACATTATTAATGAGTACCCAGCAACACTGCCCTTGGTTCCCCAAACAGGGAACTTGTGATCTTGACGTTTGGGAACAAGTAGGGAAAACATCTAGAGCTGGGCATTCTGAGGGGGCTAATGTCGCCCCTGAGGTCGTCCTCACTTGGTCCCTTGTCCACACTGCCCCTCTCCCCTTGAGTTCAGAGGATGTATATAAAGATGTCAAATTACCCCAAAGAAGAGGAAAACCCTGAGCTTTTTTTAGTCAGCCTGTGCCTTCGGTGCCTTTACAGCCCGCACCTCCCCCTCCCTCAAAAAGATGGGACGATATTGAGCCTCTAAAAACCTCACTGACCGGTTCTGATAAGGTCCTTACCCCAATGCAAAAGTACGTGAAGGAAGCTCATAAGGCCGGTAAATTCCAGCGGTTTCCCCGTTGTCAGGCAAAGTAGGCAATACGTCCATGAAGGCCTGCTCTTTCCAATAGTAAAGGAATGGCAAGAATCAGTTCAGCTGTATGGCCAGCACAGCCCTTGTGCGATCGGCATTTTAGAAAATATTTGTGGCACTCATTCCATGTGGGCCTGGGACTGGGGCTCCCTTACCAACATCGTTTTGACCCCGGCCCAACACGCTACCTATGCCCAAGGGTTTCGGGCTGCTTGCGTGGCTTGTGCTAAGCAACACTTTGACGCCACTGTTCCGGCGTCTTTTGAACGACTGTCCAGCACAGGGCAATATTCCCAACCAAGGCAGCGAGCCCAGCTTCCAATCATTGACAATAAAACAATGCACTAACCGTACGCGGGGGCTTCTCCCTCATTCATTTCCCGGCTTACGAACGATGATGATTAGCGCCAACTGTCTCTGGCTAAGGGTCTACCTCGGGATGGAGATTTTAAGGAATATTCTCAAGCAGCTGCCGAAACTCCTTTTGTCTCGGGGAACTTCCCTGTCTTCTCTGGCCCGATACGGACTGCCCAGATCCCACTAGTGGAAAACCAAATAATACAAAACACAACCAAAATCGCTATCTTGCTCATCTCTCTGAGCCGACAGGCTTTAGGACCGCGTGAACTCTTTCTCTGCCCTCTGCGCCTTTATCTGCCTTCAGGCCTCTTGGTGGAGGCACCTCACCTTTTCTGCCCTCCCTTCCTCCCCACCTGTCAGAAAGCAAAAAACACCCCCTTAGACTTACGCTTCAGACTTCCTCGCTGTTTCCACCAGAAAAAAATTGACAGTGGTAAACTTTTTTTTTTTCCAAAAAAATTTTTTTTAAGTTTCTTTATTATTGACAGAGACAGAGTGTGAGCATGCGCTGGGAGGGCCTGAGAGAAAGAAAGAGAGAGAGGGAGACATAGAATCCGAAGCAGGCTCCAGGCTCCGAGCTGTCAGCACAGAGCCGGACGCGGGGCTCGAACTCACGGACCGTGAGTGAGATCCTGACCCGGGCCGAGGTCGGACGCTCAACCGACTGAGCCACCCAGGCGCCCCAACAATGGTAAACTTTTAAGGGGACACAGCTGAAATCTAATTAAGGTAGACATGTCTTTTGAATTATTAAAATTAAATAATAAAACTTCATTCTACTAAGGTTTACTAAAGGTCCAATAAACTCATGTTATCTCTTCCAATTTGTCAGCAAGAGGACGACTTAAAGGAATGGTGAACTTTGTCCGTCTCAGAGTTTTCAGGCGTAATTGTTAAAATAGCTTTCAGGGTCTTTGGTAACCTAAAACTTGAACGTTTTGCTTAAATGGCACATTGAATCAAGTTCGTCGGACATGTAGGCCTCTTCCAAATCCAACGGGATGCTGCAGCTTTGCTTGCTAAACATAGGTTTATGCTTCTGACTTCTTATGGCAAAAAACCCACAAAAACTAAGAATATTTAAACCCATTAAAAAAAAAAAAACATGCTCTATGCTTAATGGATTCATAAGTCCGCCACCTAAAAAATTTCTGATGTAACAAACAGTTCACAATTGCTCGCTACTTAGTTTTCAAGGGAGACTAAGACTTCTAAAAGTTAACATTCTGCTAAATGTAATTAAGGCTAATGGAAATAAGTAACTTCGTCTATAAGAAAGTGAGAGATACGTAAGAAAGATACACAAAATGAAACTACCTTTTTGTTACAGGTAATAAATAAGTAAGTAAATAAATACACACATATATTTATAAATAAATAAACACATACATATATTGAAAATAAATATACACATATATTTATGTATGAACATACACATATATTTATTAATTATAAATAAATATAATTTCACCCAAAGGGTAAAACAACAGGACACAATGCCCTTTTTAAGTTGTTTTACTTAAGCCTTGGTTGGAATTGCCCATTCCTTATAATCCACAAGGCCAAGCAACTTTAAAATGAGCACATAAGACGCTCCAAAACATGTTAAAAAAAACAAAAAGGGGGAGATATCCCTGACTGTCTGCATGACGACCTCAGCTCCTTCTGAATTGTGCTATGATGATTCTTAAGGTTTTAAATCTTAATCCTCAAGGACTACCTGCCCCTGAGTGACATTCTTCAAAATCAAATAAACCCTCTCAAGCTAGGACGCTATACAAAGTCCCTGAATGGGGGTCCACACAGACTGGACCCGCTAAACATCACACCCGGGGTCAAGAATATGCTTGTGTTCTTTCAGATTCCAGACCTCTGTGGATTCCCTCTCAGTTGGTGAAGCCGTACCAGGGCATGGTGGAGACCCCCTGGATATCTTCCAATGAACCAGGACATCCAGAGAATGACTCTGAATGAGTAGCCCCCACCCCCACCCCCCTTTTCAAGATGGAGGATGCCTCTTCATGGACTCTTCGTCCTGAAACCACTCCACAGACCACCAGCCTCCAAACCATCCAAAAGCAAAAGAAGGACCAGGAGCTGGTCATGACGGTCCTCAAACACAAGACTGGAAGAACCAAGAAAAACAAAAAGGGGCAACTGTGGGGAATAAGCTTAGGAATTCCCTGAGCTTGCGCCGATGGGTTAACGAGGCATAAAGACATAGAACGTCCCAGGATGAACGCATCCAAGATTGGGTAAACAAGATTAGGTAAACAGGGCAAAGGCATAGGAATTGGAAATCTCAGGATGAAAGCCTCCAAGATGAGGTAAACAAGATTAGGCATTCAGGGCGGAAGCATCTCCCAACTTAGTACAATAGCAGAAAGCCGCTTTCACAGGAAGGAAGGACAAAAACAGGAACACAGAGGGCTGCAGTCCATGGCAGGGCGAAGTTGCCCAGAGCAGAGCTAATTAGCAAAAGAAAGCTGCCTTGTTGACCCTGAGGTAGCATGCTCTGCCTTTCTTGTCCCCTAGGCAAGTTTAGACAAACAGATGTGGTGTCTCATGTCTGCTGTAAACAGCCATCCTCCCGGTGCCAGGATTTTGTTTTGTATCGACCCAAACCCCTGACACCGCGTATCTTCAAAACCCCCTCTCCCCCACACCCGTGAGTTAATGATCACGATTTCATTGTCTCCTTGTGCACGTCCATCATGCTTGCCGGCCCTCTGATCCTAATAAAAACGGAGCAAGGACCCTTACCTGGGGCTCTTGTCTCCTCCTGGACATCAGCCTCTCTTGCATTTTAATCCCGCGTCCGCGCTCTTGCTGGACAAGAGAGAACTCCAGCCCCAGAGTCTACGACATTCTACTAGCTTTCTGTGAATTAGGATGACTCACTAGAGAGTAGGATACATGGTGTAGCTCTTTTTGTTTTTTTCTTTAATTGAAATTCAAGTTAGTTAACATGTAGTGTGGTATTGGTTTTAGGAGTAGAATTTAGTGGTTCATCACATATAACACCCACTGCTCATCCCAACAAGTGCCCTCCTTAATGCCCATCACACATTTAGCTCATCCCCTCACCCAGCACCTCTCCAGCAACTCAGTTTGTTCTCCGTATTTAAGAGTCTCTTGGGGCACCTGGCTGGCGCAGTCGGTTAAGCGTCCGACTTCAACCAGGTCACGATCTCGCGGCCCGTGAGTTCGAGCCCCGCATCAGGCTCTGGGCTGATGGCTCGGAGCCTGGAGCCTGTTTCCGATTCTGTGTCTCCCTCTCTCTCTGCCCCTCCCCCGTTCATGCTGTGTCTCTCTCTGTCCCAAAAATAAAAAAAAAAAAAAAAAAAGAGTCTCTTATGGTTTAGTTCTAACGGATCAGAATCTAGACACCAAGGAGATCCCTAGGAGATCTGTGTGTACATTAATGTTCCAGAAACACTTTCCTGAGAAAGTGCTTTATGAACTGGTTCAAGAAGAAGTAAGACACTGGAATAGACCAGAAATAGAAATGAAATAGACTGGAGTAGACCAGAAATAGACCGTGGAAGAAATCACAAACCTTGTCAAACATGAATTATTGAGTTATTTTCATTTTTATAATATTCCAATGCTATTTAAATAATTCCAAAGTAGAGAAAGCAATGGAAAGTTTCCAACTCATTTTACGAAGCTAGCAAAACCACGATGTGAAAACCTGATAAAGATTAAACACTCAGAGACAAAGCTTATTAAATAGTCCAGCAAATCTGTAGAAACAAAAATCCTAAACATTGCATTCATTAACCGAATCCAGCGTGAAAAGAAAAGAATAGTACACCACACTAGACACAAATTTATACTAGGAATGCAAGGGTTATTTAGTATTTAAAAATCGATTCACATAATTTATCACATCAAGGGAGAAGAGAAAAAAATTCAACAGACATCCCAAATTAATTAATCAGTGATAAAATTAAATACCATGCATTACAAATATGTGTAGTAAACTGGGACTAGAAGAAAATTTTGCCAACATGATAAATAGCATATTTTGCAAACCAACGATTTACGTCATTTTGACAGGCCTTTCAATTGAAGAGAGGAATACTATAAGGATGCTTCACATCATCACTATTCTTTTTCATTTGTTGTAAGTTCCAAACCACATAAGGAAACAAGAAAAGAAATAGGAGGCATAAACACTGGAGAGAGAATAGAAGTAATGCCATTTTGAATTTTTTTCTTGAAACTTCAAGAAAATCATCCACGAAAAGGTTGTCACTACTAGGAAGTGATGGGCACCCACACAAATTTCCAAGTGTCGATAACTTTCACATATTAAAAAATATACATTATTTCATTCACAAAATGAACAAAAAATATAACCTATTTACAAATGATCTTAACAAGAAATGTGCAACACTGTGTAAAGAAAACAGGGGCGCCTGGGTGGCTCAGTCGGTTGGGCGTCCAACTTCGGCTCAGGTCATGATCTCAGTCTGTGAGTTTGAGCCCCGCGTCAGGCTCTGTGCGGACAGCTCAGAGCTTGGAGCCTGCTTGGGATTCTCTCTCTCCCTCTCTCTCTGTCCCTCCCCTGCTCATGCTCTCCCTCTCTCAAAAATAAATAAAATAAACTTTCGTAAAATAAAAAAGAAAAGAAAACAAAAATGGACTTAAAAGAAGAGTTTAGAATACAATGCAGAAGCACCCTGTATTTCTGGATGGGAAAACCCATTATTACTAAAGTGTTAATTCTTCCCAGTTTGCTTTACAAATGTGATACATTTCTAATCTAATCCAACACCAACTTCACATTCTTGCAACTTGACCAAAGGCTTTTCAAGTTTATCCAGAAGGATAAACAGGCAAGAATAACCAAGAAAATTTTTTAAAGAAAAATGAGAAGGGACTTGAAGCCAAATGTTGAAATATATTATAAAGCCGCAATAATTTGAACAATGTGGTGTGGATGCAAGACTAGCCAAACAATTCAAGGTAACACAAATAGAAAGTCCAGAACAGACACGGGAATGTTTAAGAATTTAGCATATGATAGCTGTCTCATTTAAAAACCATATTTTTATAGAACTTGACTAAATATTTGTGGAAAAATTCATTTAACTTCATTACATTCCAGAATAGATTTCAGCTGGGCTAAAAAAAAAATGTAAATTTTTAGGGGGAAAAAAAAGCACGAACTGTTCCAGAAGAGAATATAGATACACATTTATGTCATTCTGGAGTGCAGTAGGCTTTTCAAATCATAACACTGAAAGCAACATCACAAGAAGCAAACACTGGTGTCTTTCACTCTATAAAAATATTAACACGTAAAAGCAACAACAATACATATTATAAACTCAAGCCTAGTGTGCTCCTCTGGTGGAAGAGCACAAACAAAATTGGGAAAACATCGTGACTACATATGAAGCAGAAAAATAAAAAGATACACCATAAAGAGCTTTCACAAGTCAGAGAAAAAAGTAATGTTGGAATTGGCAAAGGCCAGGAAAATGTAATTCACCGAATCGCAGAGCCAGTCGCTTTATTTTTAGCAAAAGTGTAGCTTCTTTAACAACAGAGTGCAAATCAAAATAACCACAAGGTATACATCACCTTTTGTGTAGTCAACTGACAAGGCTGAAATAAAATTACGACACACTAAGTTTGGTGAAGTGTGCCACCCCTGGTACTCCCAAATACAGCTGGCGAGAGTGTAAATTTTATAACATTCTGTGTATAAAAGTGGTCAGATATACATATACATATATATATGTATATATATATATACACGTATATATATATATACGTATACACACACACACACACACACACACACACACACACACATATATATATATGTGTGTGTGTGTATATATATGGACCATTGGGCTTCTGGGAATTTGTCCTTAAGGAAATAATTATATATTTCTCCAATGATTTATCTGTAAGTACATCCACAGCCTCATTTCTTATAATGGCCAATCTTGGAAACCAACTCACTATTCTCTAATAAAGGATTGGCTCAATAAATAAATGCCTTTATCTAATGAAATACCTAGAAGCCATTAAATGTATTTTTTAAAGAATATTTAATGACATGGGAAAATGCGCATGATATATAGTTTAATTAAAAACAGATTGAGAAATAACATGCAGTTTGAACTTTTTGTTAAAAATTACATTCATGCAGAATATAAGACAGGAAAAGCACATACCGGAATGTTAACAATGCTTTTTTCCTAGATGCTGGGATTTCAGATGATTTATAACATCCTTTTTTTTGGCTTACCTGTCGGTTTCACATTTTCTTCAGCGAGCACGCACTCTTCTATAATCAGAAATTGTCAGTACATTAAAATTAAGTCAAAAATACTTTTAAGAAGTCAAAAAAGGGAAACAAGCAGTCTCGTGGACCTCTTGGTGTGTCTGATGGCAAAATCTGTTGTCAGTATGCGTTTGTCATGACAGGCAGTGCCTCCTTCAGGGGAACACCCTGGAGAGATTCTTATCCATTCTTGACAAGAACAACCAATGACAGTTGCTCTTGTCCCGAGCAGTTGACCTGTTTTTATCTGATGGACCCTATGAACCATGTAAACCAGAAAGCTTGGAGACAACCTATGTTCACCTCTGTAAACAAGGGTATGAATCTATGTGACATGTAATTGTTCCGCGTAAGAACCTTGTCATCTTGTATTTTGCGTATTCCAATAAGTGAGCTTAAGTCTTTCCAGGGAAGACACAGAATTGGTATAAGGTTGTAAGTACACCCGCTAAGGGCTGTGAGGTAATGCAAGAATTTCCCAGCATGCAAGAATCATAAAGCACAGCAGAGGGGAGTCGGTACCAGCCCCACAAAAGAACTCATTTCTTAAACAGCTGAGAATAGGTCATTCGTTCACTCAACTAACATTAGTTGAGGGGCTATGATGTGCCAGACCCTCTTCTAGGTGCTGAGCAGCCGTACAGCGAATAATGAGAAAACTGCATAATTCCTGTTGTTCTGGGCTGAATTGTGCCCCTTCCCCGTTCACGTCTTGGAGTCCAAACCCCCAGCTCCTCAGAATGTGACTACATTTGGAGATAGGGTCTTCACAGAGATCATCAAGTTAAAATGGAGTCACTAGTGGGGCGCCTGGGTGGCTCTGTTGGTTGAGCATCTGACTTTGGCTCAGGTCACGATCTCACAGTTCATGGGTTCAAGCCCTGCATCGGGCTCTGTGCTGACAGCTTGGAGCCCGGAGTCTGCTTCGGATTCTGTGTCTCCCTCTTTCTCTGCCCCTTCCCCGCTCATTCTCTCTCCCTCTTTCTCAAAAATAAACATTAAAAAAACAAAAACGGAGTCATTGGTGTCGGCCCTGACCCAGTAGGACTGGTGTCCACATGAAAACGGGAACTTTGGACACAGACACCCATAGAGGGAAGACAACGTGAAGACACATGGAGAAGAAGGTCATCTTACAAGGGCAAGGAGACAGGCCTGGAACACATTCTCCCTCACGGCCCCCAGAAGGCACCAACACCAACAACACCTTGAGTTTAGACTTCTGGCCTCCAGAAGCATGAGACAATGAACTTTCTTTGCTTATGTCATCCAGCCTGTGGTACTTGGTTATGGCAGCCCCAGGAAATGAAGCCAGTCACCATTGAGGGGGAACAGGAGCCAATAAGTAAACAGACAAACAAGTATATCATTATGAGTGGTGAACTGTCCGGGTTGAGTACTCAGGACAGCTTGCTGCCGTGACCTGAGGGATGAGAAGGAAGAGGCCCATGACTTGGGGAAAATCATCCCAAGTAGAGGGGCAGCACGCATGCGAGTCCAGGGCAGAGAAGAAGTGAGCGGGTTCCAGAATGTAAGAGTCAAGCTAGGCTGAACAGGTCCTACGAGGAGGCACTGGTGACAGACATCCGGACCCACTAGGAGTCCTCAGCACCCAACGTGGGCCCCATCATTCATTGCTCACTTGCTTTTTCGGTCGAGTCCTTCGTTGTAAGAAGTATCTTCCGTCACAGACACGTGAATCCAGAAAGTCTGGTGGAGTAGAAAGACCTTCTTCCAGGATTCATCTTTTTTCTATTTTGGTTTAGTTCTTTTTTTTTTTTTTTTTTTTTTTTTTTTGGTCTTTTTATCTATTTATTTATTGAAAACATTCCAGGAGGGGCGCCTGGGTGGCTCAGTCGGTTAAGCGTCCGACTTCAGCTCAGGTCACGATCTCGAGGTCCATGAGTTCGAGCCCCGCGTCAGGCTCTGGGCTGACGGCTCAGAGCCTGGAGCCTGCTTCCCGTTCTGTGTCTCCCTCTCTCTCTGCCCCTCCCCCGTTCATGCTCTGTCTCTCTCTGTCTCAAAAATAAATAAACGTTAAAAAAAAAAAAAAAAGAAAACATTCCAGGATAATCAACGTACACGTCCGCGTGTTCTATCAGTTTCGGGTATAGCACCAATATAGCAACTCACCAGTTCTATACATCACTCGGGGCTCATCACCACAAGGGCACTCTTAATTTTGGTAAAGATCACTTCGTGATAGTGACTGTCTGTACTTGTGAAACTCTTTTCCCTGTCCTAAAAACTTCCGGGTGCCTCTAGCATTTCTAGGTCACTGCCTGATCCTGGTGAAATGCGTGAAAGAGTGGCGGCCACCAAGTGAGGACTTAAGTAAGCAGAAAGACTGTGACCCCACGGTCACGTGTGGATGGAGGTCTACACCTGGGAGTGTCTCGAAATCAATTTCGTTCTCTTCACGCCCTCGCGGTCATTCATCAACCACCTGCGGCCACTCATTCAGTTGCACCCTCCGCCTCTCGCTGTCACTGAGACAGAGGGTGTCTTTCACACCCTCATTTTGCTCTGAGGTCTAATTCCCAGTTGCCCAGTGGAACCATTATCTGGCTCTTCAGCAGACAGACACTTTAACTGGGCTCTGATAGTGTCCTCTCACTCGGATCAAGATTTTATTCTTATCACCAAGTTCCCCAAATGCTTATTTGGCTAACAGCAAATGTTCACCATGCAGTTACTTCAAAATTGATGCTATTGAAGGCTCTGTCACACATCAAACTGATCCTTCAGTAACTGCATTAAAATAGATCAGGGGCGGGGGGGGGTGTGTGGCTCAGTCAGTTCAGCGTCCAACTTCAGCTCAGGTCATGATCTCTCATTTCTTGGGTTCGAGCCCCGCATCGGGCTCTGTGCTGACAGCTCAGAGCCTGGAGCCTGCTTCAGATTCTGTGTCTCCCTCTCTCTCTGCCCCTCCCCTGCTCACACTCTGTCTCTCTCTCTCAACGATAAATAAACATGAAAAAAAAAATAGATTGAGCCCTTTAAAGTTATAGATTTTTTGGACTCATCATTCTGAGCAGATTTCTGTATTCATTTTATACACAGTACAAAGACAAGACTAAAATGGCTTCAAGACACTGATTCCAGGTAAGCCAAAGCCATTTTTTTTTTTTTTTTTACAATCTAATGAAAGTCATCTATTCTCCCCCTCAAATCAGTGGAACAGAAAGGAATTCTTTAAAATGAAAAAAAAAAAGACCCAAGAATATTATGAACATGCTATGCAATATAAAATTTAATACTGCAGGCTGATTCTCCACTAACTTTGTTTGTGCATTTCTAATGTAGAGATACGGCATTGAGAGCCCATCTAGAATACTAATAAATAAATAACGGCTGAGCACAGCTGAGAGAACGCCCCACTATATGCACAGATTAAAGTAAGGCCGATTTGAGGGCACCTGGGTGGCTCAGTCAGTTGAGTATCTGACTCCTGATTTCTGCTCAGGTCATGATCTTGTAGTTCGTAAGTTGAACCCCGCCCCCCCCCCCACGCCCTTGTCAGGCTCTGTGCTGGTGGCATGGAGCCTGCTGGGGATTCTCCCTCTCCTTCTGTCTCTTTCTAAAAATAAATAAGCTGAAAAAAAATAATAAAGGAAGGCTGATTTTGAACATACTCGCTTGCCAGTTTGTAATAGAATGCTAATATTATTCCTCTTTTCTTGTCATTTGCATACTTGCGGATAGCCAAGTAGCCCCCACCCCCAGTATGTCTGTTATGGGTACAGAGCCCCAGGGACCTGTATCCACGGGAGGTGGAACTGTTCTCTGGCAGTTTTCCGGGTCAGTGAATATTTTCCACCACGAGCCCAACATGTCCTACCTGTCTTTGTCCACTCCTACAGTCTCCATTGTTTCGCTCCATTGAGAAGTCAATACTTTTGAAACATCAGGGAATGTTGCTGGGTGGTTTCCCAACAGCAACACATGGGAACTTTCCAGCCAACACAATAGCCTTTTCTCAATAGGTCTTTGCTTTTACTTCCTTATAGCTTGTCATACACTTGGCCCTTTCCTCCTTGAAGTCGTCCCCATGTGCCCTCCATGGCCATGCCTTGTGCATTCCCATCTAAGTGGTTGAGCGTGGAACCCACTAGGTGTTTCTTTCCACTGATTTACGTATTACGAACAGATCAATGCCCCTCTCCTCTTCGAAAACTCCCGAGACCATCCCATATTGATCTGACCTGCCACTGACTGCATACTATTTATATCAGTTTGGTCAATAACCAAACGCAGCTTTGTGACACCTCTTGTAATGTAGCCTTATATTTTAGTGAATTCTTACACTCTTCTTCTTCTTTGAGACAGAGACAGAGAGGGGGAGGTTAGCAATTTGAGATGTGACCTGACGGTCCTCCCCCCTTCTAGGCACAGGCATCAACTTAGGGAAGAAAGAATTATTAGCGCAGAGTAAACGGGAAAAAGTGTGCCCAGTTTTTTTGGGTTTTGAATATAAAGATAAGCTTAAAATTTTTAAAAAATGTATTTAAATTCAAGTTAGTTAACAGTATTGGTTTCAGGAGTAGAACCCAGTGATTCATCACTTACGTAGAACACCCAGTGCTCATCCCTACAAGCACCCTCCTTGCCTATCATGCCTCTAGCCCATTCCCCCATCCACCTTCCCTCCAGCAGCCCTCAGTTTGTTCTCTGTACTTAAGAGTCTCTCGGGGCGCCTGGGTGGCGCAGTCGGTTAAGCGTCCGACTTCAACCAGGTCACGATCTCGCGGTCCGTGAGTTCGAGCCCCGCGTCAGGCTCTGGGCTGATGGCTCAGAGCCTGGAGCCTGTTTCCAATTCTGTGTCTCCCTCTCTCTCTGCCCCTCCCCCGTTCATGCTCTGTCTCTCTCTGTCCCAAAAATAAACATTGAAAAAAAAATTAAAAAAAAAAAAAGTCTCTTATGGTTTGCCTCCCTCTCTGTATCTTATTTTTCCTTCCCTTCCCCTATGTTCTTATGTTCATCTGTTTTGTTTCTCAAATTCCACATGTGAGTGAAATTATATGATATATGCCTTTCTCTGACTGACTTATTTCACTTAGCATAATACCCTCCAGTCCCATCCACATGTTATAAATACTACTCTTTTTAATCTCCGAACAGTATTCTGATATCTATATCTATCTGTATCTATATCTCTATATAGATATAGATATAGATATCTATCTCACATCTTTATCCATTCATCAGTCGATGGACGATGGACATTTGGGCTCTTTCCATAATTTGGCTACTGTTGATAATGCTGCTAGAAACATTGGGGTGCATGTGCCCCTTCGAATCAGCATTTTTGTATCCTTTGGATAAATACCTATTTTTTTTGAGGAATCTCTATACTGTTTTACCGAAAGAAAGAAAAAAAAATTTTAAAAAAAGGCTTTTGAAATTTGTGGAAGAGCCAGTAGTTTGAAAGCAAAAGATCGCATTCCAAGAGGAGAGTCGTTTCCAGTTTGAAAAGTCAAGGACACTCAGGAGCCATAGACTGCCGATCAAAAGGCATGGAGAAGAGATAACAATGACCTGAGCTGGGCAAAGGCAAAGAGAGTCAGAGCGGGGGGAGGGGCTTTTGCAGGAAGTAGGAGATGGAGATAGAAACCTGTGGTCCCTTTCCAGTTGGAGTGAACTACTCTGAACAAGCTTCCCATGCCCTCCTCTGTGGAATGAGTACAGATAAGTGACAGTGGCTCTTGAGGGTTGGGAATGGCCGGGCAGAAGGACATAAGGGACCCTTGGGGAGCCCCCATGCACTCCAGTATGGTCCAAGGAGCAGTCCCGGGTTTTCCCAAGCATAGGTGTAACCGAGAGGACAACAATGGAACTAGAGCATCCTGAGTTGGGGCGAGGAGGACACAGGTAACTGGCAGAGCTCCACCGACCAGAGACCAGGTGGAAATATCTGGGTGGGTGCGAGCAAGCATGAATGCCAATGACGTGCAGGGACCGGGGGAGCAGACCCATCCTGGCTCCTCTGCTGAAGCTAAAAACCCCAATCCTGGGGCGCCTGGGTGGCGCAGTCGGTTAAGCGTCCGACTTCAGCCAGGTCACGATCTCGCGGTCCGGGAGTTCGAGCCCCGCGTCAGGCTCTGGGCTGATGGCTCGGAGCCTGGAGCCTGTTTCCCATTCTGTGTCTCCCTCTCTCTCTGCCCCTCCCCCGTTCATGCTCTGTCTCTCTCTGTCCCAAAAATAAATAATAAACGTTGGAAAAAAAAAATTAAAAAAAAAAAAACCCCAATCCTTGCCTGATACTGAGCCTCTGAGAAGTTGGCTACCACCCCAGAGACAAGGCAGAACGGGGAAGCTTTGAAATGACCAAGAAAACCCCGGATGGATGAAATGTATGTGGGAAAAAAAACTATAGTGAAGTTTCTTTTTACCAAGCATGATGGGAGCTAGAGATAACCAGTCATACAGAGGAGTTTTCGAGAACTATAGTAGAAAATCAGAGTTGCTGGAGGGACGTGGGTGGGGGGATGGACTAAATGGGTCATGGGCGTTAAGGAGGGCACTTATCGGGCTGACCGCTGGGTGCTGTATTGTAAGCGATGAATCACTAAATTCTACCCCTGAGACCAATATTACACTACATGTTAACTAACTAGAATGTACATAAAAACTTTTTTAAAAAAGAAAATCAATACAAGTTGCGTGTTTTGAGTGCCTGGACTCAAGCCTAAGGAACTTTACCCACAACTATTCATCATCTCCCCAACTAAACACAGGTATCTAGTTTTGGGGTTTTTTTTTGTTGTTGTTGTTTCCTTTTTACATTTTTTGGTTTTCCTCCAAAGCAACCAGAAGACTGAGGGTGCCTGAAAAATGGTCATCGAATGACTGAATGATCGATGAACTGATTTCAAATTCTAAATTAGTGGCTATCTTAAGATGGAAACAACAATGGCCTAAAGTTTTACATTTCACCCGAAGATTGAGAGGACTACATTTAAAAACCGGATGCTTCCCCATCTTTCTACAACGCATCCATTACTCTGCTCAGGAAATAGACTTCTTGCTCCAGGGAGGTGAGGTGTAAGGTATGTTTAGTAATGTCTTCTGTGGAAGCCACCATGCCAATCTTGGAGAGGTGACACGACCAAACTCCAAAGGGTCATCGGAAAATACCTTTGCACTTCAGCATCATGGTCATGAAGCAAGATGTTATGATGCAGATGAGTAGGGGAAAACGCTCGTGTAGACACCATTTGGGGGAAAGAGGACAACAGAGTTAAACGCGGAACTATAGAACAATTCTGTAGAAATATGCCATGCATAGCTTTTCATATAAAATATCTGAGCTAGGGAAACAAGGCTTTAAAGAACCATTACAGGGGCGCCTGGGTGGCTCAGTCGGTTAGGCGTCCGACTTCAGCTCAGGTCCTGACCTCACAGCTCGTGGGTTCAAGCCCCGCCTCGGGCTCTGTGCTGTCAGCGCAGAGCCTGGAGCCTGCTTCAGATTCTGTGTCTCCCTCTGACTCTGTCTCTCCCCTGCTCATGCTCTGTCTCTCTTTCTCTTTCTCTCAAAAATAAATAAACATTAAAAAAATAATAAAGAACCATTACAAGTGTCCAATTAAAAAGCCAACATAAAATTGTAACAAATGTACCTCTCTGGTGTTGGGGTGATGGTGGGGGAGGCTTTGCATGTGTAGGGGCAGGGGGGTAATGGGAACTCTCTGTAACTTCTGCTCAATTTTGCTGTTAACGTAAAACTGCTCTAAAAAATGAAGGTTTTTTTGTTTTGTTTTGTTTTGTTTTTTTGTTTTGTTTTGTTTTTTTAAGCCACCATACTAAATCCGTAAAGACAGAAGATCACGGGTTGCCAGAGGCTTAGGGGAGGAGGGAACAGGGAATGGTTGCTTAATGAGCAGGGAGTTTCCTCTTGGGATGATGAACATGTTTTGAACTAGATAGAAGTGGTGTTTGCACAACAAACCGGATGCACTAACTGCCACGGAAAATGATTTAGTTTCTGTTATGTGAATTTCACCTCAGTTTCTTAAAAAGCCACCATACGATAGATGGGCTTTTCCAAAAACACATTGCATGGAGTTATAATCTCCCAACATGGTTCTCCAAAAAGGACTTCCGTGGTCCAATTTGCTTTGAAGCAGTGGACCCGTGTCGTCTTCCTGGATATATCCACCCTGCATTAGTGTGTTACGGATGCTGAGTGGTCCTGCAGTAAAGCTCTTGATGTTTGTTTACACGAGGACTCTCATCCCCCAGCTCTCTGCATCCTATCTGATAACATCACACAGAACACAGTTGGGGAAATACTCTGCTAGATCTTTCCAAGACAAGAAAGGCTCAACCTGTTCTCGTTCTAACTGTTCTAGGGAGAAGGTTTTTAGACGTCAGCCTTTCTCGATATTTGCTGAAAACAACTTATCTTTCAAGCAGAAATAGCATGAGGTCTTTTGCTAATGTTCAAAGACCACAAGAGGTGGCCTTAATAAACCCAATTCTCAGTGAATGATGGGATGTGAGAGTAACAAAGACATAATGCGGTTCTTAACTACCACTTGGCTTGTAGGTAGGAGGGCCACGCTGGGAAAACTTATTATCCCGGCCATGCAGAGATCAGCCAGCCGTCGAGTTTGCGATTTTATTCATTTGCACAAATGGCATTTTATATAGACTTCAGAAAGTATAGCACAATATGAGGGCACATCTAAAAGAGCTGACGTTTTAATAGCAGATATAAAAATGTCCAATACAAAGGCAATTTAATAAAATGAAGTGGCTCAAGGCGACTGCTTCGTTGCAAGGAAATGCATCCTCATGAATCTTCGCTCGAAAGCCATTTCTTAGATTCCCAAAGTGTTGATTTGATAATAATTACCACCGATAAGAATATCTGTGGAAAGGAAGAGTCTGTTTTATGCTTGAAGTCAGTTAATCTCAACCCGGGGTGGGATTCCATTTTGGTGTGGGGCAGTGGAGTGCCCTTCCCCCAGAGACGATGCATCAGAATCTCCTGGGGGGGAGGGGGGGGGATGGATGCTTATTTCAAAATGAATTGTCATTGTTACAACTACAGACTGGATGTGAGCCACGATAACTAATTCACCTGGAAGACGCAACCACACTTACGAGGGTGTGGCAGTTTCAGTTCCTCAAAGGGAGACGTGCGTTAGGAAGGGTAGCGAAACATAAAGGAGCACGTTGTCTAGAGGCAGATTCGGCACAGACAGGCTATTTCTTCACCGCCCACGCCACACGGTAGCTTCCCGAACGCCCATGCCCCGAAAGTCCCATAGGTCCGGACTTCTCCCATCTGAGGGTGAGCGGGTGGGGTGCGAGTTCCAGGAAGCGGCGTCTGACTCAGGCCTTCCCGAGAAGGGCATCTGGCTCCGTAGTCCCAGGATTCCTGGTTTTGGCCTCTGGGATCCCCTGTCCTACCTACGCTTCTGACTTTCCTCAAAGTCCTAGAGCCAGGCCCCAAAAGATGACTACCGCCTCGACATGCTGGGTTATAAGGACATGTCTAGTGTGCCTGCCCGCTTCAAAATGCCGTCACGCTCGTGTGGACGCACACATCCCTATGTACACGCGCATGCATGCACACAGGCCCTGCATCCGCTGACCCCGCCCCCCCTGGCCACTGCCGATTGGGCCATGGATGCATAAAGGACCCACCTGGACCACTTACTTTCTCCAAGGAATTTACAGTCGAGGATCACAGGGGGTACTGGGAGCTTGGACTGCAAGCTAAAGAAAGGTTGGGCTTGGGAATACCCTGTTTGACCATGAATTTCTAAAGAGGCAGAGAGAGCCCTGCTGTGCTTCTGATGGTTTATCAGGTCCTGGTTCAAGGCCCTCCTGTGTTCTTCCCTCATTTTCCGGTTTGTGACATACCTCTGTATTGTTATAATAAATCTTCCTCATACATTTTTGGGTTTTTTAATTATTTATTTGGGGGGGGCGGTGCATGCACACGCACGAGCAAGGGAGGGGCAGAGAGAGAGGGAGAGAGAGAATCCCAAGCAGCCTCTGCTCTGTCCTCACAGAGCCCGACGCGGGGCTCAATCCCAGAGGCCATGAGATCATGACCTGAGCCAAAATCAAGAGTTGGATGCTTAACTGGCTGAGCCACCCATGTCCCCCCCACCCCCACCCCCCGCCATTTTTGTTTTTAACCTAAGATAGCTCACGTACTTTTCTGTTACTTGCAATCAAAAGATCTGTCATTAAAAATTAAAATTATAAATTATGAGTTCAAGTGTCACCATTTATCTTTATAGTGTTCAATGCCAATTTTGAAGGCGTATATAAGAGTACTCAACTCACGTGCCAAATCACCAATGTTACTCAATTCATATTTTACAGCTTGTTACATGTATATGTCTTTTGTTCTTACCAGAACACCGGAAACGCTGCATAGCATCCAGCGTGTAACATTGCATGTAATATGACATATTTCCAGGTTCCAGAGTTTAGGACATGGCGATCTTTGGGGAGCCATTCTTTTGTGTAACACAGCCTGAGTACCTTGGCTGTTCCACGTGGCTAGCGTCAGCTTCCTGACAGCATAGTGAGCTCAGAATCCGCAGGCTTCTTACACGGGGGTTGGTTGGCTCTTAGAGTGAGCTTTCCGAGCAGAAAAGCTTCAATGCGCCAGCCCAGGGTCAGCGTGGAAAGGGAGTACACGGAACAAGAGTACAGGGAGGCATGGCTTATGCAGGGCCACCATTGCAACAGGTTCGACTGTTCCTCCCAGGAAGCCTCGTGCGTCCTCCTCAAATGTCCAAAGTTACAAAAGAGAGAGCATGGTGAATCGTGCAAAATATCTGCTAGCTCAAGAAATGGTGGCTCCTTTGAGATACAAATGACGATGGACGTCTTGGGACATGATCAACTTGTGCCCATGACACAGGTTCCCTGAGCGCCTCCTGGGTCCCAGATCCTGGATGCGAAGCTCTTGACCAGCCGCTGAGAGCCTGAATAAGAAAAGTTCTTTAGAAGCCACAGAGGAGGTCAACTACACCCTCACAGGCATCTACTCAAAGCCAGAAACAACAGTTGGTCCCGGATGCTGCTTTTAAAGAATAATAGTGGGTCACTTGTGTTACTTTGTTTATGTGTAGAGCAAGATCAGATGTCCCACTGTGGTCAGCCTGGATGGGACGTGTCTGACTGGTTCTAGTCATCCATTGATGATTCTTGCCTAACCCAGTGATCATTAGAATGATGCTAAATGGTGATTTTTCCATTTCTGACATTCCTTCTAATTCTATTTGGGACCTTTCTATTGTAAGAAAGAGTATTATCTTCTCCTGTATTTATTTATGGACACATCTATATTACCATGGTGTGAAATAATAGAAAACATATGCATTGGTCTCTGCCCCTGGTTCCTGACACAAGGCTCCTAAAATCCTTGTAATTTCCCAAGTGATAAGAGCACTAGAAGCATCTCTTGTTCTAACATTTGGCCTTTGACCCATCCTTGACACGGGGCTCCCGAAACCCTTGTAACTTCCTAAGTGATAAGAACACCAGGAGTGTCTTTTGTTCTACTATTTGGTTTTTGACCCTGGTTCCTGACACAGAGCTCCTAAATCCATTGTAATTTCCTGGGTGACAGAGAGCGTCTTTTGTTCTGGTAAGGTGGTTCTTCGTGGCTCCTGGATGGTTTCAGGATGGGGACTGGTCACCAGAAAGACCAAGCCATGATTAGAAGTTTGGAACTTTTAGACTCACCTGCCATTATTTGGGAAGGGGAGAGGGGCACACCTCAACTCCACTGGGACACAAGCTCCTGAACTCAGGACCCTTCCAGACCTCACTCTATGTATCTCTCCATCTGGCTGTTCTTTGTATCCTTTAAAACATTCTTTGTAATAAATCAGCACTAGTAAGTAAACAGTTTTCCTAAGTTGTGTGAGCCACTATGGAAAATTAGCCAACTCCAAGAGGGGGTCATGGGACCTTCCAATCGGCAGCTAAGCTGTACAAGAGTTGTGGGTAACCTGAGACTTGCTACTTGTGATTGGCATCTGAAGTGGGGGGCAGTCTTATGGAATTGAGCCCTTAATCTGTGGGGTTTATGAGAACCCTGGGGATGGTCAGAATTGAATTGAATTTTAGGGCACCCAGCTGGTGTCAGAGAATTGGTCAGTGTAGGAAAAGTCCCCCCCCAAATCTAGTTTCAGAAATATTAAATGTGAGAATAAAGGAAAACAGAGTTTTTCCTAGACACATGGACACATGGATTCTTATTTTGTTTGGTGGGTTATAACCCTTTATTATCATTGTTTATTTTAATCTCAAATGGTCTCCAATTTCCCAATGGTAGCCCTTTCAAGGCCGCTCTTGTGTCCTTTTGTCATGTCTCTGTAACTCCTTGAGCCCTTCCTTACTGGATGGCATAATAAGATGTTCCAGACTCATCTTGTACTTTCTCTGCCCCCACCGTGGAATCATCTATTTCTCCAAGAAGTCTAGATTTGTTTTTTGGAGATAGAAACCAAATCTAGGTGCAAGGCATGCTCGATCGCTCCTACGGTGTCTCTAAGATTGCTTCTAGGCCAACCCATTGGACAGAGGTAGCGAATAGATGGAGGCATATAACAAAGAAACATCCATATATGTACAGAAAACAGAATTTTTGGAGAGTGGGCAGTGCACAGAAGAGGAAGAAAAAGAAAGAGACTGAGGTAGGCACCATAGTGGTCCAAGTCAGATTGCCCAGAAAGTATAAATATCTTGGGTCACGTGGCAAAGGAGAATTAAAGTTACAAGAGGAATTAAGTTTGC
Organism: Felis catus; assembly: GCF_018350175.1. Classification (NCBI taxonomy): domain Eukaryota; kingdom Metazoa; phylum Chordata; class Mammalia; order Carnivora; family Felidae; genus Felis; species Felis catus. The sequence goes on from NC_058386.1 coordinate 38,731,438, forward strand.
TAATTGGCCAGCCTTAAGATGGGGAGATGATCCTGGATGATCCAGGTGGGTCCAGTGTAATCACAAGGATCCTTAAAAGCAGAAGACAGAGGCAGAAGACAGGTGGCTAGCATGAGAAGAATTAACTAACATTCGAAGATGTTCGAAGATGGAGGAAGGGGTCCCACGAACCAAAGATAGCAGGTGACATCTAGATGCTGGAAAGGCAAGGAAACTGATTCTCCTCTAGAGCCTCCAGAGAGGGCAACATCTTGGTTTTATCCCAGTGAGACCCATGTTGGACTTCTAACCCACATAACAGTGAGGTAATAAAAGTATGTTGTTATATGTCACTAAGTTTATGGTCATGTGTTACGATGGCCATAGAAAACGAACAGTGACAGAAACTCTTTTGTCAGGTCGGAGTTTATAAAAGCCTAAGTCACCTCTGGGCAAAGCAGAAAGGATCCCAATTATTGTGACTTGAAAGAGCCTCAACCCAACTTACCTGGGGAAACATTCAGTATTGTTTCGGGCATGGAAACCGAGACCCTCGATGATAGTGGGTCCAACAAGAGACAATTTTATTTCTGTAAGACCTAAGTACAGAGGGTGCTGTGTCTCAGAAGGCAGCAGGGGCCCAGGCTCCTTCTATCTCCTTGCCTCCCATTTCCAGGGTACTGCCCTCATTGTGGGGTCCAAGATGGCTTGCCACCACATCCTTGTTTCAGCCAGTGGACAGGAGGAAGAGTGACAGGTAGAACTCTTCTCTTTTGAAGTGCCCACATGTCACTCCAATTCACATGCCAATGGGTAAAACTTAGCCACATGGCTATACCTCTGTACAAGTGAAGCTGGGTGGCCTTGTGCCATCTTAAATGTTCTACTAGGACCGAGCAAGAGGAAAACAAAAACAGAAGACAACTAGCCACCTTTACCATATGGGTAACTGGCGCTCCTCAGTTATGTTGCGTGTTTTTTATGCTTGTGAAAGTAATTGTTTCTTGTCTTGTGTAATTCTTGAGAAAGAGAGTATTAAGCTCAGGGCTATTTCCATTTTGTGTGCAGATTCTTTTTTTTTTTTTTTTAATGTTTATTTACTGAGTTTGAGAGAGAGAGAGAACATGCATGTGAGCAGGGGAGGGACAGAGAGGGAGAGAGAGAATCTCAAGCAGGCTCCATACTCTCAGTGCAGAGCCTGATGCGGGGCTCGATCCCGTGACCCTGAGGTCATGATCTGAACCAAAACCAAGAGTCAGATGCTTAACCGACTGAGCCACCCAGGCGCCCCTTACGTGTTGATTCTTAGCCAAAGCAGTCGATCAGTAGCACATATGAATCATTATATCTGCTGGTTTCCATATCTATTTAGCTGTCTTCTGGTTATCTGAGGTTCACTCCTGATTCAGGTCCTTGAGTCTCCATGCTGTGCTCCCTGTCCCAGGCTCCTTCTGAGGCTGGGAAGAGAATATATTCCTTGCCTTTTCCAGCTTCTAGAAGCTGTCCACATTCATTGGTTTATAGCCCTTTCATGCATCTTCAAAGCCAGCAACTGCAGGCTAAGCCCTATTCACATCACATCACTCTGACCTCTTCCATGGTCACATCAGCCCCTGACTGTCCCCATCTGCTTCCGTCTTCCACTTTTAAGGACCCTTGTTTTTCCATTGGGCCAACCAGATAATCCAGGATAGTCTCCCTATTTCAAGATCAGCTGATTAGCTACTGTAATTCCCCTTTGCCGTGTAACCTAACATAGTCACAGGTTCTAGAAATCAGGACAAGGACACTGTTGGAAGGGGCATTATTCTGTCTGCCACAACCCCTGTAGGTATTCCCCTTCCACTGAAGCCCAAAGCACAATTAAGTCTCTTTTCTGTCTTCCCCTGGGCTTTTCTCCACCCCACTCCTAAGGTCTTTATTCAGCTCAAGAACTGGCACTTGAGAAACCAGCTTTCAACCAATTGTCACCTTGCCTTATACGTAATTGCTTTGCGCATTTTAAGTGGCATCACTCTTCACGGCTCTTGGAAAAAAGTTAGCAAAGCGAAAAGGCCATCCTAACCCACACTTTTAAGCTGCCTTGCACTTGATTGCAGGTTTTAACCACTTGACTTTGGGTTGTTGGCACTCAGTACAAAGTTAGTAGCAGCCCTTAAGAAATGGAAGTCAACCTCACGCGGATGGATCTGACAAGCCCTTTAAATAGAAACCTTAATGTCACTTGCGATTTTGGAAGTTATGCCTGAGGCCTCAAAGTTGTTCCTGAGCAGAAGAACAAGCGAGGAGAGTGGGGACAGAATGAGAATGTCCTCGAAAGGTTTTGAGATTCCAGTCGTTTTCTTAGAATTAGCTGAACTGCAGGAACACCCTCAAGGTCTGGGGCAGAGGGGTTTGGGAGCCAGAGCGCCGGAAGAGGAATAGAAAGGCTGGATGCCCACCTACGCTTTCGTTACGAACTCGTAGGCACTAACCACGATGCCTTCACGTTTCATCATCTTCAGGACAAGGAGGAAAGTGCTTGGTGTTCAATACCCCCATGCCAGTCGAGGCCAGGAAAGCAATCCTTCTTGCTCCTGGAGTTGAAGTAGATTTGAGAGAATGGTCTCTTGCTTGTAACTCTGTAATAGTGTGCGTCTAGTGGGACTGAGTAATAAATGAGTTGGTCTGGATGAGCTCCAAGGCCCCGTTAGGCCGTGCCGGTCTTGGGGACACAGTCTTACTCAATTGACGGCAACTGCCCTGCCCTCGCATGGCCCCAACCTCTGCTGTGCAACGGGACCAAGGCCTCTCTGTGGCCTGGGTTGTGGCTTTACGCTGCACTTCCCTCTGCCTTCCTGAAAGATGAATCAGACTGGCATGACTCTTGCCACTCTCTGAGGGAACTAAGCAAATGTGAGTGTGCGTGTGGGCGTGTCTTTTCCTAAGAACGAGACAGTGGCATTTCCAGATGAATCAGTCTTATCCGGCAAATAGGGTCCATGCTTTGTTTCCTTTTCTTGGTTACAGACGACAAGCCAGTGTACTATTTACATTTTACGCTGTATGTTTTTTAAAAATGTTGATTTATTTATTCTGAGAAAGAGAGAGAGAGAGAGAAAGCATGGGTGGGAGAGGGGCAGAGAGAGAGGGAGAGAGAGAATCCCAAGCAGGCTCCACGCTCTCAGCACAGAGCCCAACGCGGGGCTCAGTCCGATGAATTAGGAGATCGTGACCTGAGCCAAAATCCAGAGCTGGGCGCTTTACCGACTGAGCCACCCAGGCATCCCATTCTGAATGTTTTCATAATGTAACATGCTACCTTAGCCTGGCTGGGCCATAACAAGACACCACGAGCTGGGGGGTTTATGAACAGCAAACGTTTATTTCTCACAGTTCTGGACGTGGTTGTCCAAGATCATGGCACAGACCGGGCCTTCTGACTGTGCTGTCACACGGGAAAAGGGGTGACAGAGCTCTCTGGGATCTCTTTTATGAGGGCACTAATCACATTCATGAGGGCTCCACCCTCGTAACCTAATCACTTCCCCTGAGGCCTCACCTGAAATTACTATCGCTGTGGGGATTAGGCTTCAGGATGCAAATCTGGGGGGGGGGACACAAACATTCAATCGATAGCGTATGGGGGTTATGAACAAGGAATCGTCAAATTAGGTGCAGGGATAAAAACCCCACCTACAAGTTTGCATGTGTGTGTGTGTGTGTGTGTGTGTGTGTGTGCACATCTTTCTGATAAGAAGTTCCATAGCTCATCAGATTGTCGACAGAAACCATGGGCCCCCAGATGATAAAACTAACCAGTGTGAAAGAACGTTCCGTTGCCAGAGAGTCAGCATCAGTGATGGCCGTCGTCTGACAAAGGCATGTCAGAGAGCCAAAGGAACTGCGGATGCAATAGCATTAATAATTTGAAGCATTGCACGTCAGGCATCATCTAGTAAAAGCCCTCTTGAGCAGCCACTCCTCAACAGACTCCCGAGTAACCAATGCTTTCTGCTTCATCCGTCAAGTACACTCGTTGCGGCCTCCAGCCTTGAGCCCACCTCTCCCTCCCATTTTTGGATTCTTGGCAGAGACAGAGTGCGAGTGGGGGGGTGGGGGTGGGGAGGGGACAGAGAGAGAGGAAGACACAGAATCTGAAGCAGGCTCCAGGCTCTGAGCCGTCAGCACAGAACCTGACCCACAAACCGTGAGATCGTGACCTGAGCCGAAGTTGGACGTTTAACCGACTGAGCCACCCAGGCGCCCCAAATGTCTGCTTCACTTTCAAGAAACAACTAGAGATTATAGAAGCTTTGGTCCTTCATCAAAGGATTGGGGGATTCATGCAAGTTTGCAGGTTTGGAGTGAAAAGGAAAAGGTTAAGAAATGTGTCAATCATTTTTAAAATTTTAATTCCAGCACAGTTAACATACAGTGTTATAGTAGCTTCAGGTGTACAATATTGTGATTCAACACTTCTATGCAGGAGTCAGTGCTCATCTTTTTAAATTATTTTTAAAAATTTTAATTCCTGTGTAAATCGAGTCTATGATTCCCAGGCTGAACCAACTTTCTCTATGAAACAAACGACTATCAAGCCCCACTGAATTAATTTAGAGCAATTCTGCTGTATTGGGATCCCAATTAGGAGAAAAAATGGAGGGGTGCCTGGCTGGCTCCATCGGTTAAGCATACGACTCTTGATTTTTGGCTCAGGTCATGATCTCAGGGTTTGTGAGACGGACCCCTTGCATCGGGCTCTGCGCTGACGGTGCAAAGCCCGCTTGGTATTCTCTCTCTCTGCCTCTGCCCACGTGCACACTTTTGCTCTCTCTCTCCCCGTCTCTCAAAATAAATACATAAATACACTTTTCTTAAAAAGGAGTCGGGGTGCCTGGGTGGCCCAGTTGGTTGAGCGTCCGACTCCGGCTCGGGTTATGATCTCATGGTGCGTGGGTTCGAGCCCCGCGTCGGGCTCCGTGCTGACGGCTCAGAGCCTGGAACCTGCTTCGGATTCTCTGTCTCCTTCTCTCTCTCTCTCTCTGTCCCTTCCCCGCTTGGGCTGTCTGTCTCTCTCTCAAAAATTAAAAAAAACATCAAGAAGTATTTTTTTTAAAAGGGGGAAAACATGGATTCCAGGACCCACGATTTTCAAGGATGTTGATATCGGTACTTTGACCCAGAACCACGAAAGTGAGTGGAGAGTTTCAACTCTCTAGAGGAGGAGTGTGATGCCAAGATGGATGTTTTTATGCCAATGGAGGGAAAGAGGGAAAGAAGGAAGACTGAGCAGAAGGAAGCCGTAGAGTGCAGGGAGGCTCTGACGAAGTCCCAGCAGATGGGCGGCACTGGAATAAAATGTGCCCGGAAGAAATGGCCAACGGCTGAAATGGCCCAGCTCTAGTAACCCCCGCCGTGCCCAGTCATCCCAGAGTGCGATCGAGGCAGCGGGCTCCCCGGGTGTGGCAGCTGCGGCCTGTTGGCTAACGACACTCAGCCCCATGACCATGGACTGGTTTTCTATTACTGAGCGTGGCCGCTGGCAATAAACGCCATTCTCTCGGGGGGCTCAGACCAGTAGGGTGTATGAAAAATGGAGACTCCTCTTAAGGAGACTTCTGAAGGCTCCCCTTTCTCTTATCTGCCTGCTTGTGAAACCTTGTGGTAAAAAAAAAAAATAATGCCTCACAAATTCCATTGTAAGGCCTGTGAGGTTTTTGCCCGTGCCTCTACATAAATTGCTTCTTCTGGTAGGCTGACTTCAGCTTTAGCAAGTATTTAGTGAGCACTTATTATGGCCGTGACAGGCACCGTCACAGAGGTAGACAGTGGTGGCCTGTGGAGGCAAGGCCCCCTGGAGCTTACACCGTAGCATCGGGGCTAGACGACAAACCGACAAGTCTGTGGACAAGATGGCAGAAATGAGAATGAGGATGTCCTTGACATGCTTTGACGTTCAAATCATTTTAGAACGATTTGGGGGCGCCTGGGTGGCTCAGTCGGTTAAGCTTCTGCCTTCGGCTCAGGTCGAGATCTCACGCTTCATGAGTTCGGGCCCCGCGTCGGGCTCTGTGCTGACAGCTCAGAGCCTGGAGCCTGCTTCGGATTCTGTGTCTCCCTCTTCTGCCCCTCCCTCACTCACACTCTGTCTCTGTCTCTCTCTCTCAAAAAAAATAATAAATAAACATTAAAAAAAAAAAAAGAAAAAGAATGGTTTGGAAATGACTGGTGGTCAGAGAGTTATGGAGAGCTACCCCTCTAAGGAGGGGACATTTGAGGTGAAACCAAATTGGAAAAGAGGCAGGAACCAGCTGAAGTGGGGCTCATGGGTCACAGGAAGGAGTCGATTCTTTTTTCTTTTTAATTTTTTAAATTTATTTTTGAGGGGGAGAGAACGAGCGGGGGAGGGGCGTAGCGAGAGGGAGACACGATCCCAAGCAGGCTCTGCACTATCAGCGTAGAGCCCGACGCGGGGCTCAAGCCCACAAACCATGAGATCAGGACCTGAACCCAAATCAAGAGTCAGACGCTCAACTGACCTAGCCACCCAGGCGCCCCAAGAGGTCGATTCTATTCCAAGTGTGATGAGACGCTTTGAAGGATTCTAAGTAGGAGGACAACACGGTCGTGTTTGCATTTTAACTTTGGTGGTTCCCGAATTTCTACGCGGAAGGAGCTCGCAAGCGGTAAGATGTTTACAAGGCTGTTGAGGGGGAGATGGTGGGCAGGGGGAGGCGGGAGGTGGGGTAAAGCACTTTGCATAAAATTGAGAAAGTGTCCACTGTGCCTACCGAAGAATGGGGGGGGGGGGTTAGTGGTGATTATGAGATGACCCAAGTTGTCTCCGACTCAACTCACTCTCATCCCCGTGCGTCACCGCTGTGTTTTCAACCACCGCGACTACTAAGGTAGAGAGGAAACATAGGTGGGCAAGAGTATCTACTCTTGTCTGGCAGCTGGTTGTGATACTTTCTGGCGGGGGGGGGGGACGGACCGGGAAGAGATGATAGTGCCCTGGATTAAGGAGGTAGCAAGGGGAATGGAGCAAAGTGGCTTTACGGAAGGCTCTTGTTTCTCTGTGAGGACATGATTGACGCGGTCACCAGTTCCGTAGCATCGTGGGCGCGAGCTGTGCTTTTCCTTTCTTCTTTCTGGGGTGCTTCTGAATTCAGATGTGGAGCAGACACTGTTGGGGATCTGCTCTGATCCCCCCCACAACCTCTTTTTTTTTTTTTTAAGTTTCTTTACTAATTTGGAGAGAGAGAGCGTGAGCAGGGGAGGGACAGAGAGCGGGGGGGAGGGGAGAGAGAGAGAGAGAGAGAGAGAGAATCCCGAGTCGGAAGTGCAGAGCCAGACACGGGGCTCGAACCCACGAGACCGTAAGATCATGACCTGAGCCGAAACCAAGAGTCTGATGCCCAACCGACCGAGCCACCCAGGCGCCCCCTCTTTCTATCGCTCCCATGTGCCCGTCTCCCAGCTGTCTGCGCTTTTGCCAACAAGAGCCTGCACTAATGACTCTTCTTTCTAGGACTGTCTTCCAGCTACTGAAGAGCTTTGCCCAAATAGGACAGCCGGGAGTGCTTAGGACTTTCCGTTCCTTCCACTGCCGCCCCACACCGTCTCTGACCAGCCCTTAGCCAATGGCTGACTGGTATGGGAGTATGAGAACCCGGCCCTCTTGCTCTGAGTTGAGACGACTCTCAGGCTTGAGTTACCCTCCAGAGCCCCTCCCAGGATCGGGCAGAGGCCACCCTCCTTGGGACTTGCTTCTGACCCAGCTCCCTTAGCTTCTTCTTCACTGCCTCCACTTCCTACTGCCTCCATTTCCTTCCTGGCTTCTTCTGGGAGCGTTTCCTGAAAAATGCACTGGCACACAAATCCTTATCTCAGGGTCTACTTCTGAAGACCTCACTCGAAAACTCTTCCATTGCCATGTCTACCTCCTTCATGCAAGCCCCTATCGTCTCTTGCCTGCACCATGACCGCTATCGTACGAGAGTCGCATGCGTCACTCCCATGGCATCACTCGCTCCCAGGGTGGCCTTTTCTTTCCCATTCAAGAAAGTCTATTGTGCAATTGGTTGAGAGTATCAGCCTGACAGGCATAACCTCGAATCTGCACTGGTTTGTTTTTAACACGTTAAAAACCCGCACCCATCAGTGCGTTAGCTATTATTAATAATCAATTATTTGCAACCTATCCTAACACTGATCGCTGTATACCAGAACGGCCAGGGCGGGTGGTACGGAACCATACGAGATTTCGGATAACGCTACAACACACGAATGACTCATCCTACCCCAAGCACAGTTAGCGCGGGGGGGAGCAGGGATTGAGTACGATCCAAATACAATGTTTTTCCCCCCCAGCATGATGATATCTTTTTAGGGAAATAACAAGTAGAAATATTTAAGTATTAAGTTGAACCATATGAAATCTCCACCAGCCTCTTCACGTGGTTCAAGCTAACATGAATTACGAACATTGGCTGGATTTTACAGATTTTATACATGCAATATAGATTTAAAGAGGCCCTGCCCCACTCTTAACCTCGACCAGATACCTTCTTAAGTAAATTGCACCTAATTTCAAACACACTTATCTGGGAATGTCCACTCCAGGGCTAAGTAAGTGGACCTCCAGCCTTTTCATAAATTTGAAGCCTTCCTGGAAACTGTAGTGAGATCAGGCCTTTCTTCACCCTGTAGGTACCACCTCCCTACTAATGTCTTACTACTTACCCGGGAACGAGAAGGCAGGACATTTCTTAGCATTCTCCAGGGAAGGTGAGACTCTACTGAAGCCATTCCCACTGCTCCTCTTGGTGCCAACCTCTTTAGATGAGCACTGGGCCCAAGACAGAAGACCTAAGTGTGAACCAGACTCAGTCACGTTCCCACCATAGGACCGTAGACTTCGTTTGTGTTACAAGCCCCTTCCCAATGTAAGTGTACCCATGGTCTTGTTCTTTTGATTGATGACGTTGGCCTGCATCATATTTCCTTTGTACGTCCTGAGAAAGATAAAAAATTACCTTGCGACATGATTGATTTTCAAATGATTTCTAACGCTCAAAGTAGAACTCAAAAAAAAAAAAAAAAGGCAAGGAACACCGAGGCTGTCTTCAAGACGGTATATTCAAATAAGTATATATTTCTTTACGACTGTTACAAGAAAACAGATAGCCCCAAGTGTTTGTTTCACTCCCGGTGTTGTGCACGGCGTTATAAGATTTGATCTCTCCCCGGGGGCCACCAACTCATTCCATACTTCCGTGTCTGCAAAGGGGGGGTGGGGCAAATGCGTCCCCACTCAATTTTCCTTCGGGGGATTTGCTCTGCTGTGGTTGCCCAACATGCACCAAAAGATGCTTTGAGTCTAGTTGCTTTTTCCTTAACTGAGAAAGCCAAGACAGACCACAGTTAACAATAGTCTTAAAAATAACGTCTTGGGAATAATCATCACATGCTTCCTTATTACAGGAAATGCATACCAAATGTCACCTGGTATTTAAACCCGAAAAGTGGGCAGATAATTGCACCAGAGGCTATTTAAGGAGAGCAGGTTTTCCATGATTGGCAACAGTTGGCCGTAGAAGTCCATCTGTTCCTAACTTCGTTTCACATGTCACTATTAGCACAGGTGCCACTGGTTAATGTTATGGGAGCAAAAGTACTCACCGTTGTAACCTTTGGGATAGAAGCGGCTCATTCAGATCCCTCTGGCTTGACCACACGTCCAGTATGGGTGAGGGACAAAAACAAAGGACAGACTCGCAAGGACTATGTCTCGTGGGCCTTTTTGTCCTTGGAACCGGAGACGTGAGGCCCACGTGAACACAGAGGCCCTTTGACATTTCTCCCCATCTCCCTGAGACACACACTAGCCACATGCCGTGGGGGACAGCGCCAGCCACGTGATTTGCGGGGCCCAGTGAAACATGAAAATGCACGCAGGGCCCCTTGTTCAAAAGCAGGGGCAAGGGGGCCTCAAAGGTACCAAAATATAAAGGCTTTTCCTTTCTTCCAGTTTTTCCCTTGCCTTGTCATGATGTTTTCCATTTGCTCTTTCCAGTCACTCGAAGTAAGGAAAAATTCAAATTTTAAATTATTAGCATGAATTCACCATTCATCTTATATTGCACAACGCCAGCCACAAAAGCAAATATAAGAGCATTTAACCCATATGTGGAAGTCTGCAATGACACAACTCTGACTTCCTAGCTCACTATGGACATGTGTATTTTGTTCTTATCAGAATAGCGGAAATACTGCGCAAAACTAACTCAACTGCGTTCATTTCACTTCTTCGTATGCACGCATTCTATCAACACTCTCAGTCTTTGGCGCCCTGGTGAGTAAGGAAGGATGGGAAGGAAACGAGCTATGGGTTGCCCTGTTTTTCCCTTCCTTTCAGTCTCATCATTTTCTGTGCGAGTGGTTGGCTCATACAGGGAAAGAATGCAAGTGGGAAAGAGTACGAGAGGGCTCCTTGTTCCTTCACGGTTCTTAGAACACTGCTGCATTCGTTCCACGATTGAAGCAAATTCTGGTTCAAATGGAGACCATCACCTCACAAAGCTGTCAGCTACCCCCACTCACTCAGTTGTAGATAGAACATGCTTGGCATCGCTCGGCATTCACGTCACGGGTCCACTGGAATCCCGTGCTCATGATCGCTATATGCTAATGAGTTGGCAAGGGACCCCAGACACACACATCTCACTAATATCTTCTCTGCTCACACTCACTCTCCGCTGTTACATCAGATTTCATGAGCAAGACACAAGTTCAAGGTAAAATTAAGAAGCTCAGGAAAGTGACAGCAGGGCATGGAACCAAAGTGCAGGACCTTTCTGAGTATGGACCTCTGTGTAACTACACAGATCAGACACCCTTGAAGCCGGCCCTGGGGGACGTTTCTTTTTGCACTTCAACATTTATTAAGCAGCAGATACGTGTGAAAAAAGTAATTGATAGACCATATGCCATTCTTTAAGTCGTCGAGGGGATGTTTGGGGGATGGCCACATCCAAGTTTCCAATGGAAGAGCCACTTGATAGCTTCCAAGATGCCTAAAATTGCAAGACAATATCGAGCACTCCTTATCCCCAGAATTGCAATCCCTTGAGATAAACAGGGGAAAATGCAAGATCAGTGCAGCTGAAACCTAACACCAAACTTGGGAGCTCAAGTTGACATTCAGAACATACTACCGGGGAGGGTTATTGTAAACAGGCTACAGAAAACAAGGTAACCGATGCAGCTCCCAGCAGCTTGCCTAAACAGCAAATTAGGGAGCCCTTGTGGCAGAATTGCCGAACTTGAAGTGGCGGGCAGGGGCGCCTGGGTGGCTCAGTCGGTTAAGCGTCCGACTCTTGGTTTCCGGTCAAGTCACCATCTCAGGGTTTGTGAGTTTAAGCCCCAAATCAGACTCTGCACTGACAGTGTGGAGCCTCCTTGGGATTCTCTCTCTCTCTCTCTCTCTCTCTGCCCCTCCCCTGCTCTGTCTCTCTCTCTCTCTCAAAAACAAATAAATAAGAACCTTAAAAAATTTTTTTCTAAAGGAGTGGCAGGCAACAATTTTTTTTAGAATTCTATTTTCTTCTTAATTGTGGTAAAATACACAAAACACAGAATTTACCATCTTAACGATTTTAGGGTGTGCAGTGCCATAGCATTAACCATATTCACACTGTGGAGCAACCAATCTCCCAAACCTTTCCATTTTGTAAGACTGGAACTCTGTACCCATTAAACAACCCCCCCACCCCCATTTCTCTCCTGAGCCCTTAGCATCCACCATTACCACCTTCCATGTCTATGAGTCTGACTGCTCTAGAAACCTTACATAAATAGGTGGGATTGTACAGTATTTGCCTTATCGTGACCGGTTTATTTCTCTTACTGTAATGTCCCCAAGGTTTATTCATGCTGAAGCACGTGTCAGAATTTCCTTCCTTTCTCAGGCTGGATAATATTCCATTCCGAGGATAGACCACACTTTGTTTATCCACTCATCTGCTGATGAGCATTCAGACTGGCCATTTTCTCTTCAAGACCTGCTTTCAGTCCTTTTGGATACATACCCAGAAGTGGAATTGTTGAGCTATCGATCATTTTATTTTACTGTATTTTTTGTAACCAATTTATTTTTTTAAGTGTGTTTATTTTGAGAGAGAGAGAGAGAGAGAGAACACGAGGAGGGGAGGGGCAAGAGAGGGAGGGAGAGAGAGAGAATCCCAAGCAGGCTCCGAGCTGCCTGCGCAAAGCCCAATGGGGGCTCGAACTCACGAACCTCGAGATCATGACCTGAGCCAAAAAATCAAGAGTCAGACGCTGAACCGACTGAGCCACCCAGGCGCCCCTGTAACCAATTATTTTAAATCGCACTTGTAGGTGCTTGACCCATGTTGGGAGATGATATGATGTTCAGAACTGTCAGGAGACTACCTGGGGAGTCTCCTGGTGTGGAAGCTATCAAGCTTGACAAAGTATAAGTGTACCCCATGCAGTTGGTCAACAGTGTGGCCTTCCGAGCTGGGCAGACAAAATCACTGGCTAAAATAAGCATCAAGACAAATATTCTAACCAAAAGACCTTGGATTGGAATCAAGTGAAGCTGAAATAAGTACACTGAAGATGTGCAGAAGAAATACTCACCGACCATCCAATTGTTCTTGGAAAGATAAAACTATTAAGGCACTGTTTATGGGTTTGTAACACAGGGCTTGGAACAATGCGAGAGAACTCTCTGTGGCGAGATATCAATCTTCAGACAAAAAAACAATGTCCCCAGTGACATATTACTGCAACGACCTGAAGTAACCTCGCTGAAAACACGTCAGCATTCAACACTTGGACAGCCAACACCCTAACCGAGTTCACCAATGGATTTTAGAATTATAGAATGTTCAAGCTCGTAAGGACATTAGAGATTATCTAGTCCAACTCTCCTAATTGTGAAAGGAAGAAACCAAGGTTCGGAGAGGTGAAGGGGCTCTCCTGGGACCATAAATAAACTTAGTTGGTGACAGAGGTATCGCCGAATTTCTCAATTCTAGTGGTGAATCTATTAATATCCTCAAGGCCACCCTTACGGCAGCAACCTCACAAGTATCCGACAGTGTAAATAAAATAGTTCAAGCTTGGAAAGGCAAGAGCTTCTGGATTATTTTCTGTAGCACAGCCAGGCTATCATTGATGTCTTCCAAGTATCCTATCCCACTCCGGGGATGTAACAGATACTTTTTCCAAGACACATCAAGATGTTTGATGGTTGCAGATGACTAACATGATGAAGGCAAGAGTCAGTGCCCCAAATGGACACTGGGCAGATGTACAAACATCTCCCCCCTCCTCTGGGTTGACTAAAGACATCAAGCCCTCAGAAAGTGCCTGTTAAAATGGAAATCTATGCTTCAAGAGTGATTACATACAAATTGGTTACGGACATTAACCTACTTGCAGAAATTCATCGATCAGCTTAGTTATTTGTCACCTCAGCACAGAAGATACCTCCTGGCATTGAGAGGGACCCAGGACCCGCACCTTTTTGTTGAGTGTAGAGAGGGGTTGGGGAGAGAAAGGCTAGCTGAGCTGAGGCGTGTGAGTGTGGGGGGTCTGTTTGGGACCCTGAGGAGGAGGAAAGCATTGGACTGGGGATGAAGAACACCTAAAAAGAAGGTATAGGAATATCAAGGAAAGAATTCACTTACCTAACAATTTTACCTTGAGAGGCTGGTAAGAATGCAGCGTGAAATAACGTTTTGATCATCCAACGATCTCTAAGACAAAAAGGTGAATGTGCAATGTGGGGCTTTTCACACTGGACTCCAAACTGCCTGTACACCCCCCTATTTCTGCTTGACAGAGAAGCTTGACTAAGATGGCCGCCATATTCCCATGAAAGGAAGAAAAAGGGAAATGGGATGGAAAAACACTCTGGCGTTGCACCAATGGTGGAGACACCCAGTTTGAGGAAACCGTGTCCCCTCTGTTGCTAGACAGTTGAGACAAATGGATATGTGACTAGACCCTCTGGGAATTGGCTAAGGTTAAAACGGAGGGAATATTTATTTTCTTTACCTTATCTTTATTTTTCCTATATCCCTGTACTGCATGTTGATTCAGCCATTAGAGACCGTAAAGGTTCAGATAAGCTCAGGGAAAGCCCACAAGAGCGGGGGGTATTTTCCATTCTTTGTTTGCTGGATACGTCTGTTTTGCAGCCCGCCATGCTGGGTGGCTGCTTTCCTGGACTCAACTCCTGGTACCCAGGAAATGCCAGAGATGCCGGGATCTTTGGGTTCCGTCACAAAGAAACCCACACCACACCTGATCTACACATTTATGTGGCGAATGTGTTCCAGACAATTCTTGAGGACATCTGGGAAGGGCAAACTGGTTCTTGGGAAGGTCCCAGAGGACTTACTCCTCTGAGACACTCAACAACTCATAAGAAACTTCAAGAATACTGTGATTAAATAATCACAAGGACAGAGGTTCCTGAACAAGCCATATTCCTTTGTCACCTTATAGGATTTCTGTCACCCTCTGGTTAACCCTTTGTCCCTATCCTCTTCCCCAACATAATCACTAACGTAACAGACACTTTAACTAACTTAACAGCAGATACCATTTTAAACACCATTCTAAGTGGTTACCTACATTATCTCATTTATTTCCGCCGTAACCTTGTGAGATGCATGCTATTTTCATCCCCTTCTCACAGATGAGGAAACCGAGATACAGAGAGCTGAAATGAGCACCCCAGGTCACAGACTGGAGGTAGGACTCAGACTCAGTACTGTGGGACTGCAAAGTTCATGGTCTTCGCCACCTGCTGTTTTATCTCCGAAGCATCTTGCTCTCTCTGGGAAGTGGGGAGGCCCCTTATCTTTCCACTTCATACCTCATTCCCCCAACGCTACATTTGGGAGCCTCAGCAATGAGGTCTCCCCAGAAAAAGCTAGCCCGCGAGGTAAGAATCCTTTCCCCTTTGCTCACTAAAATCTGCTGAAGGTTCACAAGGCCCAGGCTCTTCCACAGGCAATGCCCTGCTCCGGGCCCAAGGCTCCATTCCATTCCCAAGGGGAGACTGCACAGGAGAGATGGCCATCTGGGAACGACCTTCCTGATGTTCCTTTGGCTACGCATTCTGTTGATTTCCTTAAGTGTGTTTTCTTATGGGGTTTCTGTTTCTTTTCTGGCTTGGTCTGTGACTTTCCTTCATTTCTGTTTATTTCTTATTATTTGGCCCAACACATTTGTTTTCATTTGATTTTTTTTTTTCCCCTCAGCCCTCTGGCATATACGACCTGTAGCTCATTTTGCTGTATGATATGCCACCCTGTGTGTGTGTTTTGTCTGAAGTCTTTGGAAGCCCAAACTTAAACACCGTGGAAATGAGACAGGGGAAATTACTCAAAGCTTTTGACTTAGGCAAAGATCATCTTGTTAATGAAATACATAACCGCTGTTTAGAACACTGTGCAGATTCCCTCAACCATTCACCACCCCTCCTCTCATAACTGATGAAAGTTGCCATTGAAAATGGAGCATCGTGGGTGCCTGGGTGGCTCTGTCATTAAGCGTCTGACTCCGCCTGAGGTCAGGATCTCACAGTGTGTGAGTTTGAGTCTCACATTGGGTGAGCTCAAGCCCCACTTGGGTGAGCCCCACTTCTCTCTCTCTCTCTCTCTCTCTCTCTCTTTCCCTATCTCTCTCTGCCCTCGCTCACTTGCGCCCTCTCTAAGAAAAAAAAGAAAAGAAAGAAAGAAAGAGAAAAAGAAAAAGAAAAGAAAATGTAGCATCAGTAGCCTTACAAAGAAATAAAAATGTGAAGCGTTTTTAACACTTTTCCCCTGGTGATCCAGGGATGTGACAAGGAAGGCTGGGTAATCACCAAGTCAGAGTCTCAGGAACAAGCATGGACTTAACTTCCGGCCACAAACAGATGGGGCAGGGGAATCATTTCCCATAGAAAATCATTAGTCATGCTGAATAGGACATATTGCGTCTTCGTGTCCAACTTCTAATTTCAGATAATGTTCGGAAATTAAAAAAAAAAAAAAAAAAAAAGCCCAAGCTGGTTTGTAGTCTGTCTGGACCTAATTATTTTCCTCACACATCTAAGAATGTTTTTGGGAGACTTCCGTCAAAAGAGATGGGATATGAAATAATACCACAATAGACTCTGGTTTCAATGCTATTGAGAGAGACGAAGAAAAAGAACCACATGGGTTACGGTGAGGAAGAACTTCCGATTATTACAACATTCACAGAAGAGGGGGCCCAGCTAAGAAGATCTCAAGCATAACAAAAGGCACAGGACGGTGAAGAGCTTTATAACAGGGCTACACTGCGTCTGTATTTAGAAGTCTTGACAGTTTGCTCTGTGCTAAGGCTTTGGAGTCAGTGAGTTCAAATCCTGCTCTGGAACTTACGAGCTGGGTGACAATGGACATTTGGTCACCTCATGTGTGGAATGGAAATAATAATGTCTATTGTTTACAGTCCCTATCAGGTTCAACTGTGTATAGAGTGATTAACACGATGCTGACATCTAGTAATTTTTCAATAAAAAATTATATTATTCTTTTCTATTATCCTACCACCGCGTGCATTTCCTGTTGACGTTTGTTGAGCCCCTTATGCATATAGCTTCCCACCATATGGGCTCACACATATTGCTTCATGCATACATACAATAAATCTTGGAGAAAAGCTGCTTATTATTCATCTAATTTTATATTTATAGAAGCTAGAGTGAAGCCTGGCTTGGCCAAAAGCAAATGGAAAAGCAAAGCTAAAACGGAAAGATCTAGCAGGTTGTCTCCAACCATTACCCCCAGAAGCGGAGTGGAGAGGACCTAACGCAAGCCCAGAGGGTCTAGGAAGTCTTCCCAGGAGGAGATTCCAAGACCTGAAATAGCTAGAGGTGGAGGCAGGAGAAGGAAATCAGGAAGATCTGGAAGCTAAGGGCGTTTCCCTGAAGGAGCGTTTATGTCCTAGGTCTCACTGCAAAGTCCCAACAGCCATTTCATTTGGGGAGGTGGGCATGTGTGCCATTATGACCCTCAGGAACTAAAGAATGTGTTCAACAAAAAAATAAGCCCATCCATACCAATCATTTGTGTCAATAAATAGTGGACGTTTGTACGTTTCTAGACATCATAGAACAAGAATGTTCTATATAATAAACAACTGCCCTTTGGGGCACTAAAATAGACAAAATGCTAAAATTCACGAAGAGTGCCCAATTTTTCTGGGCATGACAACCAGCAATTCTGCAAAATCAGGAGCCAAGGTCAGCTTGGACTTAATTCTAAGTCCGGGTTCCTGTGGGCGACTCAGTTCTGCTGCACTCTCGGTTCTGGGTCACGAAGGAGAAGGGATTGCCTCTGTTGGTTAAAATCCCAGGGGCACTTGGGTGGCTCAGCTGATGGAGTGGCTGGCTTTTGGTTTTGGCTCAGGTCTTGATCTCATGGTTCGTGGGATCGAGGTTGGCCTCTGCGCTCACAGTACGGAACCCGCTCAGGATTCTCTCTCTGCCTTGCTTGTGTTGTCTCTCTCTTTCTCTCTCTCTCTCTCTCTCAAAAAAATAAACATTAGAAAAATAAAATAAAATAAAATCACCACCCTGGTGGATCTTAGATACATTCGTTGGCCCATCCCCCCACTTTTTTCCACTCATAGCACGACTCTTCCTTGGGGTGGCGGGGGGAGCTGCTCCTCCCCGACCCCATCTATGTGATTCTTTTCAGACCACTCTTCATGATATCCCGTCCACCTAGTCAGAGACGAGAGCCCATAAGTGAGACCTGGACATCCAAAGTCCCACTTTCCCCCTGAACACAGTGATTACTCGAGAAGTAGGTGCATTCTTACAGCCAGGCTAATGAGTCTTTTCCTTGGAATTTTCTCCTTTTTTTTTTTTTTCATTTTTGAGAGAGAGAGAGAGAGTGTGTGTGCAGGGGAGGGGCAGAGAGAGGGATCTGAGGCAGGCTCCACGCTGAAAGCAGAGAGCCAGATGTGGGGTTTGAACTCACGAACCGCGACATCATGACCTGAACTGGAGTCAGATGCTTAACCGACCGGGCCACCCAGGCGCCCCATTCCTTGGATTTGTTTTTTCTAACTAGCGCTGAGAGGGAAGCCCCGAGGCTGTGAGGACACACACCTAAAACACCTATGGCCAGGCTACTGCCAGATGGAAAAACCCCATCTGTAGCAGAAGTCAGTGAAGGGGGCACATGGAGAAAAGATGAACCAGGGTCCTGATGGAATTCGAGTCCCTGGTTCTAGGTGTTTCTGGGGCCAGCTCCAGCCTTCCCGGGTCTTAAGCTGGTTTGAATTGGGTTTCTGTCACTTGCAACCAAGAGTCCTGAGCAATGGGGAAAGAAAACTCAGCCACTCAGGACAACACAGGTGATAACACTGAAAGGATAATGGAAGTCATACATCCAGTAGAGAAGCTCTCAGAGGACAGACTATGGAGACTCAATCAAGCAATGAAAACACAAAAACACAGGGGGTAGCTCAGAGCCACTTCGACTCTTGTTTGTATATATAATCAACATTTTCTAGACTACAGAACAGAGCTGAACTTCACAGGATGGCAAATCTTGCAGAGTGTTTCAGGAAGTCCACAAACCTCTCAGACCTAATCAGGAATTACCTTCCAAGGGCTATAAGATGCCACTGGTGCTAATGATGATGTTGGAGATTCATGTTTCTATGTGGCCTCTCGCTAGCATTGTGTCGCTATTTAGCCAAGCCTTAGATTCATCAGTTGGGATTCTGAAGTAACAAAACACCGAATGTAAGTAACAGGGGAGTCGAGACCTTTAAGATGCATCATCTATGTAAAGTACCCGATATGGTGAGGGACACATCATGGCCTCTCAATAAACGTATCATCATCATTGTCATTATCATCGGGTTAATTACTAGTTGCTATTAATTAATAGTAGGTTAAGTCACTAAGGAAACACGGACATCGAGTATTTAACTTTCATGATACACTTCGTATTTACTTCGGAACACGTCATTCTAATTGTTTCATTGCATAAATACAGGAGCCCTCTGGTGGTCAAAACCGCTTCTAGAACACGCTCAAGAGACTACCTTTACTTAAGCATTAAGAGAAGTCACTGAAGAGTATTGTCATCTCCATCCCATTAAGATAGACCAGAAGTTATGGGCATATATATGGCTGAGTTGCGTTTCCCCCAAAAGTCATATGTTGAAGTTCTAACGGCCAGTACCTCAGAACGTGACAGGATTTGGTAATAGGGTCTTTAAAGAGGTTAATTAAGTCACAACGGGATCATCAGTTTGGGCCCTAATGCAACAGGAGTGGAGATTCGGACACAGACATGTAGAGGGGGAGGACAAAGTGAAGACACAAAGAGAAGGTGGCCGTCTGCAAGCCAAGGAGAGAGGCTTCAGAGGAAACGAACCCTGCCAAGATCTTGATCGCAGACTTTCCAGCTTCTAGAACTGTGAGACGATACATTTCTGTTGCTTAAGCCCCTCAGTCTGTACCACTTTGTTATGGCCTCCCTGGCAAACGAATACATATGGGTTGAGGTCCCGGTCAATAGATGACATTGGTTTTCCGTTCAGTGTAAATTTTGCCAACAGACATCACTGTTGTCATCTCGGAGGTCCATTTGGATGTGCCCGCAATGATGTATGCCATAAAGCGTGGCATCAGGGAGCTTTGAGTGAACAGTTTCTTTTGAATGAGATTTATTTTGTTTCACGATCAAATACCAGCCATTGAAAACCGGGCCAAGAGGACCTAACTGACACATCGATCAAAAAGAGTAGAAGCATCATCTTCCCTGACGCAGTCCAACACCTGTAACAAAACTCAATACGATAAATAGTTACTGTTTGTAATAGCATTTTCATAATTCGCTGGAGTCTTGGCTAAATTTTTTCTCCAAGCTTCCCAAGGACCCCCTCATAGAGCTATTTTTCTTATTTCAGAGAACGTCAGTAAGAAGTTCAGTTGTAGAGGTACCCGTCAAACCTAGGTTTTTGGGTTTTTTTTTTAAGTTTATTTATGTATTTTGAGCGGGGGTGGGGGGCTGGGAGTGAGGCAGGGGCAGAGAAGGAAGGAGAGAGAGAACCCCAAGCAGGCTCCGCCCTGTCAACGCAGAGCCCAATGCGGGCCTCAAGCTCATGAACAGTGAGATCATGACCTGAGCAGAAATTAAGAGACGCTTAACCAACTGAGCCACCCAGGTGCCCCTCAAACACAGGCATTTTGACTCCATATTCCCATCCCCTTTTCACGACTTCCTGCTGCCTCTCCATGGTTTCCATTTTACGGGAGCCCCAAACGCTGAGATCTTAGAGCATCGTTATAAAATAAGAGATTTTTTTTTTTTTCCCCACGAAGACAGTGGCAGCCATTTGTTCTACAGGTTCGTGTTTATGGATTAAACACATGAAACAGTTTGGATATAAAACTACTGAACTGGGTATAAGGATGGATGTGAGATCTCTTTTCCAGAGCATTAAATTGATGGCGGGTGGGGGGGGGGGTACAGAGCTAAGGTTTCTATACCAGGAAGGGAGATAAGAATAAATCAGGAAGCTTTTCCTCCTTATAATTTCCTGTTATTCTGTACAGTGAGTATTTAATGAGCATTGGTGTTGTCTCTCCACGTGCACAGAAGTATACTTTAATCAGAGTCGGCATTCCAACATCGCCCTTTCTTAGTTCAAAGCCGATCTCGTGGATAAACCAACTGCCCTTCGGTCGCATTTAACACGGAACGTCTAAGCGTGTGTAAATAAGAAGCGATGAAAAAATTATTTCATTAGTAGAATCCAGTCCTAGCAAAGTGCTCCCACGTCAGATAATTAAATTCAAACAAACAAAATTTCTCCATCAAATGCAGTAAGGTTTTATTGATTTGGAGTCCATTAATTCATGATGATTCAATCTGGCTCCGGCTGACGTTGACCTCTGCCCTTTCTCCGCAGGAAGAACGTGTTGAGGAAAATAGTACAGGGTAGACAAGAATAGGTGAAAACACTTTCATCTCGGGTAAGCACAGTAATTATTTTAAGAAACTTTGACACCTTCGTCGTAAAGCAATCGTACCTAACCCAGTTCGCAGCACACCACTTCGCTTTTACAAAAACAGCTACATTGGCACTTGTTTTTGCTAATGAGAAGAAGTCCGAAGGGAGTTTTTGCTTTTAGGAAAAAAGCCGCAAAGCAAAAGCAGTGTTCAGCATTTGTCTTGCAATTGAGCTGTTAGAGGGGCGGCGCCCGCCCTGAGTAGCTAGAGTGGTCCCTCCAAGCTCCTTCCCCGGCGGCTACACCCAGGATCTCAGCATCCAGCCACCAGAGCTTTGCACCGTGTCTAGGAGCATTTGTGCTTTATCTCGATTTATTTTGTGCATCTGTTGGCGAGAGGTGTCCTAAGGTATCCCTGTTTTTGGACAGGGAGGGCAAACCTGTATTCTGTTTTCAAAATCTTGCCCCAGTTCAGAGAGACTGTCGCTGGCCCCAAGGAGGAGGGGAGATGAGCCCTAAGTGGGTGTTTGTTTACAGTGAGGTCGGGGAAAGCAAACTGATAGCCTTTGTCCTGCCCGGCCTCTTGCTGGTGGAAGATAATGGAAACTGACGTGGGTCTGGAGCTCTCGAATGGTGGCAAGAATTTTCAAATCTATTTTGTTTCTTTCTCTCCCTTAAGTTGGGTTTCAGATGAAATCCAATCCACATTTTCCCTAATTTACATTTAAAATTGTTCAAATGTTGTGTTCGTAGGAGATGAGTGAGTCCCCGAGAGGCCTTAGGAACCTTCTGGAACTTTTTCTTCAAAACAGGAAGTCGCACTTTACCCAGTGCAAACAGAGTTTAAGTTTGAAAAGGCCTGCTTGGGGCTTCAAAAAAAAAAAAAAATGTGGAACGTATTTTAATTTTCAAAACACATTTTCACCAATCCTTACCATCATCAATCTCTGTCTAGCATCCCCATCCCATATGCGGCCTTTCCTTCTCTTATAAACCAAGTTCCGAGAGTTCCGGCTTTATTCTCATAATCTTACACTTGTCGGTTACGGTGAAGGGATTATATAACTCTGTAAACGTACTAGTTACACCTAAGTTTAACTCAGTTCAACAACCATGTCTTGTTTCTTGTGCAAGGAAATAGGACTGCCTGCAGGGAAGGAAGAGATTAAAAAAAAAAAAAAAGACTTTGGAAATGAGTTGATCTCAGCTGAGGAATGCCTGCCTGAGTACTTGTTGCATCAGATCTGTTTGGATCACCCTTTGCTCCCCAGGTGTTGTCTGGGAATTAGATATAAACTCCATTTTAGATTAAAAAAAAATTTTTTTTAATGTTTTTATTTTATTTTTGAGACAGAGAGAGACAGAGCATGAGCAGGGGAGGGGCAGACAGAGAGGGAGACACAGAATCCCAAGCAGGCTCCAGGGCTCTGAACCGTCAGCGCAGAGCCCGACGTGGGGCTCGAACTCACGGGCTGTGAGATCATGACCTGAGCCGAAGTCGGAGGCTTTAGGAGCCACCCAGGCGCCCCTCCAGTTTGGAGTTTTGAAATTGGTGAATCTAAAGCACCTCGTCACATTCGGGAACAAGCAATTTAATTAGCCGTCTGAGAAGGAGGAGGAGATGGAGAGAGAATTGTGGCAAGCTGCGTAGGGTAGGACAGAATGCAGTCCGCCATCTTGTGCCTGACCCCTCTGTGGTCCCACCTCCAACTAGTGCCTGGAAGCAACTATAAATTGGTTTACGCCTGGCCTTCTCTTACAAGGACTTATGAGCCCCTTGAGGCCAGGGACCGCTCCTTCCTCAAGCAGGTCAGGTGCAAGTGCCTCAGCTGCTTGGTAAAGCATGGTTCTTTGGTTCTCTCAGCCCTGGGAGCCACTTGAGGCCTCATGGAGGGTCACGGAGCCACTGTAAGGCAGGGCCTTTGCCTTTGAAGGAAGCCAGAGTGGAGGAATAAAGGAGCCGACTCTCTGGTAACCAGATGTGGAGATGGAAGGGCCCTGAGGAAATATGGTGAAAATAGGGAAGTCCGAGAAACATGAGCCTCCTTTTCCGCCTCTCCCGCCCCTCTCCATCCCCACTCAGGTGCCGCATCCTGAGCCAGGGTGCCAGTCGCTGTTGCTGGAAGACAAATCACCCCTCAAACTCGGGCTTGGCCACGCGGGCCAAGCCTGGGGACTTCCGGGGAGTCCGTCAGTCCGCAACTATGGAGGCTCATGCTTGTGAGCAACGTGGCAGTTGAGTTGTCTCTCATGACCTAACCTCCAATGCCCTTCTAACGCCACTTCGACCGTATTTTGTTGGTTGAACTAGTTCCAACAGCACATCCGGTTTCATGGGAAGCGGGGGGCACAGTCCCCACTCAAGATGGGGGGAGCGTCAAAGCCACATTGCAGAAGAGCGCGGTGGGGGCTCTTTCCTTCCCACCAAAATTGTGTCCCTAGAAACCACCCTTCCCCACACACCCACCCACACATCCTTATTCCAGTTACATTTTTCTTTTTGTCTTACACTGAGGGAATCTGGCGCGACATTAATCTTAAATACCTTCACGTTTCTGTCTACTGCCTGTGAATTCAGCTTTTCCGAAACTTAAAAAAATACCACAGGTTGGGTTGTTCGCACCCCCCCCCCAAGTAATTTTCCCGAGGAAATACTATTTTCAAGTTCCCTGTTAGGGGAGTGGGGGGGGGGGGGGAAATAAGCTAAAATGAAAATCAATGTGGATGGGTCGTGCTGTACGAAAAAATGTGTGTTGTAAGTTATTTTTACCAGAGAGGTAGTTTCCTGTGGAAACCGTGACTGGTAGTAAAGCTCAGTTTTAAAATATTTTGAGCTACAAGCCAAAATCTTGGGTGGGGAAAAATAATTTGCTATTACCCGGAGGAAAGTCAATTACTTTGTACTAAAGTATGTATCTTTTCTAAAAGTAACATGTAGCCTGCTGGGGAACAGCAAGGATGTGCTGGCAATGAATTAACCACTAAATCCATC
Source organism: Felis catus (assembly GCF_018350175.1). Lineage (NCBI taxonomy): Eukaryota > Metazoa > Chordata > Mammalia > Carnivora > Felidae > Felis > Felis catus. The sequence goes on from NC_058386.1 coordinate 38,755,440, forward strand.
TACCACTTGTAGCCCATTGTCTACTTCTAGAAACTGTAGATTTCTTTTTCAATGAGCCACTGGATTTTTTTCAATGAGCTTGGTGCCACGCAATATGTATTCCGTGTATAAATGATTGTAAAGGGGGCAGTCCAGCCATCACAAAGCTGTATTCCAAAAAGAAATACAAATTACCTTCGTCTCCCTTTTTCACATCGATGGCCCTGCGTAATGAGCTGGGGAGGTGAAATTCAGGACACCATCTGCATCAAGAACAAGTCGTAACATTTTTTTTTTTTTTTTTAAAGGAGAGGGAGCAATCATTACCCAGCAATCGTTACCTAGATAATTGAATCGTACCCACTCGCTAAAGCTTCGCTCTAGCTATGAGGGTATTTGCAAGTAATTGTCACCCCCGCCGCAGAAATAACTTTATAATATCTACCTGAGTCAACATTAGTCAGATTTGCAAAGCACCAAGGAAAATAAGCAATTAGTGATTCCTTAGCCAAGAAAAGCATATTACTTAGTTACAAATAATTCCAAAATTCCCAAAGGAACGAGTGGGCGGAGGCTGGTTCTGGCAGCCCATGGCCCAGCTTCAGGAGATGGGGCAAAAGGCCGCCTTCTGATAAACTGTGTGCTCCCTTTACTTTTCTGAAGGCCCGTAATGATAACACAGAGTCGTAAGGTACTGGACTCTGAGGACTATTGCTATAGAAACTGCCCAGGAGCAGGACCTGAAGCACATGGCTTGATGAGCCTCAGAAGCAGCTTTTCAGGGGTGCCCGGGGTGGGTGGGTGGGGCTCAGTCGGTTAAGCATCCGACTTCCGCTCAAGTCATGATCTTGCGGTTAGGGAATTCGAGCCCCGCGTGGGGCTCTGCGCCGACAGCTCAGAGCCTGGAGCCTGCTTCGGACTCTGTGTCTCCTTCTCTCTCTGTTCCTCCCCTACTCACGCTCTCTCTGTCTCTCTCTCTCAAAAATAAATGAACATTAAAAATAAGAGGGGCGCCTGGGTGGCGCGTTCGGTTGAGCGTCCGACTTCGGCTCAGGTCACGATCTCGCCGTCCATGAGTTCGAGCCCCGCGTCGGGCTCTGGGCTGATGGCTCGGAGCCTGGAGCCTGTTTCCGATTCTGTGTCTCCCTCTCTCTCTGCCCCTCCCCCGTTCATGCTCTGTCTCTCTCTGTCCCAAATAAATAAATAAACGTTGAAAAAAAAATTTTTTTAGAAAGAAGCAGGTTTTCAAAAGACCCTCAGCCAAGAGCTTCAAGTCTGTGAGAGAAAGGCCTCGAAGTGGCCCACATAATCAGCCCGTGCAATCTCTGGACTATTCATTTCAAAACAGCATACGGGTAGGAAGGGAAATTCTGGAATAGTCTAGGAACTCTCTGAATATTATCATCACATGATTTCATGATCTTTAGTACAAATGTGTTCATCGTCCCCTCCCTGTCTTCTCCTGGCTGCTTTGGCTGAATCCTATCAAATGATTATTGGAGACTCGTTTTTGTAGAATAACAGAGGGCAGGACGAACCTTTTAAAGCGAAAGTTCAGAAGAACATCTGGGTTTGAAATCTCACTTGTGAGACTCAGCCAGCGTCTTGCCTGGACAAGGTCAAGGGACCGGCCAAGGCAGGGGTTGGAATGATCGTGGCCTCCAACTCTAGCTGCTACATTGCTGGGCACCCACTCATCACCGAAAACGTTTCCGCCCGGCTCAGTCTTGCTGGTCACAGCTGTTTCTCCAAGGTACCCATGGGATGCGGCACCCCGCTTCCTCCTTGGAATGTGCTCTTCTGCATGAAGGAAACACGTTATCCGCCTCCTATCTGATTATATGTCTATCAATACATACCTGCTTCTAACCTTGTCCACCTGCCAGTTCTGGATCAGCCCAAGGCACTCACTTGTTGTCTTAACTTTAGAAACCCTACCCCAATAATTTGAGAAAGCCTGAATCAGCGAGAGGCACCAAATGTGTAGGGAAAGTATTTTGTAATCCACAAGGTGCTGTTCAGCAGAGTAACTTACTCTGCACCCCTACCCTCTTCGTGCTTATCTAAAAATCGCCACTCATAACTGAGAGAGGACTGTAGTGATACAAATCGTCTACGTACTCACCATTTTGTTTTCCCTTCCATTGGGTGTCCTGATCCTCTACAAAACTGAGGACCTTTCCTCCCTCGTTGCTAGTAAAGATGTTCCACTATCTTGAGAGTTCTGCCATCAGCGGAGAGTGACCATGAAATACAGAAAAAGCCCTCTGTGTACTGAAGGACTCTACACACGGGTCCAGGTATACTGCCCTGGATTGTTTATCTGCCAAAGATCATCTCATACGGCAAAGTTTCAGACCCTTGAAGTGACTCACTCATGCTAAAGGAAGGAGCTAGAATTCATCGAGGTCCTATACAAAAGACAGCACTATGTTTCCCTTAAATGCTCACTTGTTATTTGAGAGATTATATCTGTTAAAACAAAATATACGTTAGCCATCCGTCCCTAGCTCCCAAATTATACGGTCTTATCTATTTGCATTTCCTTTTCCAATTAATGCTTGCTTCAAGGATCCACCTCAAGGCAGGCACCTTGGTGGTATAACATTTGGAGAGTGTCTTCTTTAAAAATTGGATTCAGAGGGAAATCAGATTTAGGACTTGTGGTTGGCATGGGGTAAGTGTTGAGAAATGTTCCCTTGGCTTGCATGAAGGAAAGAATATGGCCATCCGGAACTTTTTTTTTTTTTTTTTTTTTTTTTAACAAAACAAACAAGCCCTTAATCTTCCCGTGGTACTCAATTTCTTTTTGTATGAGTGTGGGGCTAGCACAGCCCCTGTGAAAGAAATATAAGGAAATAGTGACGAAGAATGAGAAAAGGGACAGCTCTCAGGGCTGTCCATCGGGTCGCATTTTTTACACAATGCGCACGCCTGTGTAAAAACGCGCACATTTTCTTGCCGCCCCTCCCTACCCATGTACCTGGTGCCATCAACATCCACCGATCCCAATACCTTTTCTCGGCATAGCCGAGTCACACGGACGTTCCATTTCTGAGGCAAGAATGACTCTATCTCTTACATGCATCCCTGTCCCCAATCTATGTTGTCAATATGTTTCCTGACCACCAGCTTCTCCTTTGTCTCCTTAGGGCAAGTGTGGAGTCTGCTCCTTTGGCGTCGCCCATGGCTAGATAGGACAATGCTGGGGACACAGGTACTCAAGACACGCTTCAAGAGCAAATGCCAATGAATGCATTTCCTACTCGTCATCGAAATTCTCAACCTGGATGTCCCCGGATACTGACCATCGTTTCCTCGGTGATGCCTGACATCTTCTATGGATATCACACCTCCAGAGACTGCCTCAGGACCTCAGGACAGTCTGTATGTACAAAGTATGACACTTAATGCATTTTTACTTCCTCCAGTTTAATCCCACCCCGACTCCAATTTCAAATATGATATTTTATCCCGTCTGCTAATGTCAACATCTAACAATGCTGAGCCTCTCAAGCAGGGAGACAAGGGACAGTCCCGTCGCGGTAGCATATTTATCACAGTAGATGGTGAACTCAGCAGTGTTTGCCCATTACCTGTCGTATATTTCTAGGGGTCATTCACAGATATGATCGTATTATTATCGTGCAGGAGGTAAAGGGAAGAGAGTTAGGTGTCTGCCTGACTCAACTTTGTCCTAGAAAAGAGTGTGAGCTCTTGTTTCCCTGATTTTTAAAATTTTTTTTAAATGTTTATTTATTTTTGAAAAAGAGACAGAGAGAGGTGGAAATAGAGAGAGAGCATGCCCATGCAAGCAGGGGAGGGGCAGAGAGAAAGAGAGAGAGAGAGGATCTGAAGTGGGCTCTGTGCTGACAGCAGAGAGCCCCATGCGAGCTCGAACTCACAAATGGTGGGATAGTGACCTGAGCCAAAGTCGGAAGCTTAACCGACTGAGCCACCCAGGCAACCCTCCCTGATTTATTTAAAGGGCACCTCAGGGCTTTTCTCTCCACGTTTGTCAAGCCTTCGAACGCAGTGGGTGAGATATCTAAATGTGTTTTTGTGCCGTTATCCAGAGGGAATATTGACTTCTATGTACAAAAGAAAAATCTAAAATTTAAGTCTTATACAATTTTTGTGTGATTATCACTGGGCTCAGCAACACAAAACGTGCATTCCCTAGCAGTTTCAAGGAAAACCTTAATTTATCCCCAAGAATGACACGGTTCTCTGGGATGCCTGTCAGTTGGAGGACGACATTATGGTCCCGGCCAGGATGGCCCGGTTTCACATCCTAAACCACATAATCTTCACCCGCTCCCCGGAGTGAAATATCCGGCAGAAAGTGGGGGAGATTGGTAAGCAAATATATTCAAAAGAGCTATAGGATTAGTCACACGATTTAAAGTAGCGTCAATAATTGAAACGTGAAAAATCGTACTACCAGGCATGAGTTAGCCTCGAGTAACCAACTGGTTGAGAGGCATTTTATGTGCCCACGTGTGTCCAAGGACCTGCGGACAGTCAGGATGCATGAAAGAATCTACTGGTCACATATTTCCCCTGGGTTCCTTGAGCTCCACTTTTTTTTAAGTTTATTTATTTTGAGAGAGAGAGGGAGGGCACGCATGCGTGCACGCGCGCGCAGGGGAGAGGGGCAGAGGAAAGAGAGAATTTTAAGCAGGCTGCACGCCGAGACCCCGATGCAGGGCTCGATCCCGTGATCCCGGGATCCTGCCCTGAGCCAAAATCAAGAACCGGATGCTCAACCAACTGAGCCTCCCAGGCGCCCCTTCGGCTCCACTCTTCTGCCATTGTCTTCCCTGCTCTCTGCCAGGACCCTGCGGGTCTGGACTCCATTACCGGGGCTCCCATCCCCTCTGGCTCCCGGTCGTGTCTGGCCAACAGAGAACACCTACAGATGATCGGGGAGAAAGGAAAGTGAGGTCAGGGTATTTATGCTCCTGGCTCCCTCCTCGAAGCGTTCCCTCTGTCTGGCTACATCCGCAAACCACCTTTTCCGGGTGGCCGCCTCTCTGACGATTCCAAGACTCACTCTTTCCAAATTCCGGCAACCTTCGGGCCAAGCCCTAGCAAAAACCTGGTGACTCCTGGTTACAGGTTACTGCACTATCCTTTGTGGTTCCCCTGTACCAACTTTGTCAATAAGTCCTCCTTCCATTATCCTTTGGTGAGTGTGTCAACTCTTTTCCTGCTAGAACTCTGACTATACACCTACATACTATGAAAGGAAGGGAAGTGCCAACCATTGACAAGATCAGTGTGGAATTGTGGGAGCTGAGGTCTGGGTTGGGGGATGCAGGCCGGGGGGTGGGGGTGGGGGGTGGGGAGGCGGTGGAGGATGTGGCCGGGAAGGCTGGTCGAATTTTTTATAATTTATGATTGCCCACTGTCATTGGTGCGCTTATCTATTGCTCTACTCGTAGGCAGAGGGCGACAAGGCGGGCACATGGGGCCAAGGGAAAGGCCAAGAGAAAGGGACTCAGTCTCCTATGTCACGCCTCCTTCCAGGGAAATATGTCCTGAGCGCGTAAAGACTCTTCACTGATGGAGCTTCCCCCGAAAGGAGCTTAAACCAGCTTCGTGATGAAAAAGTGAGCGTCTTTTGGAACTCTTTTCCTTCAATCTTTTTTTGTTTTTCTCTTTGTGCACTTCTCTCGCCGCACTCCTCCTGCCCTCATGCTTCCCAGACACCCAGGCCTGTGGTCAAAGGGGAAGCCCAAGCCCAACAGACCATTCTCCTGGGGTTAGGGGTTCCCCGTACTGCAGTCATGACACAGTGAGGGAAAGTTCTTCGTAATTAGGCCCCTTGTGGGCCTGTGACGGGAAGAGACTGGGCGTCTGTGGGAGTCAGGTCCCCCAGGTCTCTCTCACTCTCTCTCTCTGCGTGTCGACCCCACAAGTCCAGGACCAGGGACAAGTTCAGGCCGCCTGAACGCTGAGTCACAGCAACGCACGCCCGTGCCTCCTTAAATCTTTTACACCCTGTAGGAAAAAGCCAAGCAATGAAAGGTTATCAGCTATGTTTATGGTAGAGAGATGGCATTGGAACACTCTGAGACAATGCGCCCGTGGATTTATGGAAGCGGAGAAATGGCAAATTAGCTGACAGGACCAGACGTTTCGTAGAAGACCCTGAAACGAAGATTTGTCAAAGACCATCTGGCCCAACGTGCCGTCTCCAGGTAGGATCACATTTGTTCCACCCGACTCTGTCCACTGTAGAAGATCTTCAGAGAAATGGTAAGATGACAGTCTCTCTTACTCTCCAGGTCTGCACGGAGACAGAAACGGGGAGCTAACGGTTATTTTTGTAACCGAGATTGTATAAGTGGTGACTATGAGGTAGACCAGATCAACATTCAATCTCTAACAGAATGTTTTTCTTCCTGTCTCGCCCATCCAGCACTGGAATTCAGGAAGCAGACACCTGCTTCATGTTTAAAAATATATATATTATGTCTGGGCTGATGAGAAAATGTCCTAGGAGGAATTTCTGGAACTAGGACACCATCATTTTGATGCCTCCTGGCTTGATCTGTCTATAGATCATCTTGGTTAGTTTTTTTTTTGTTTTTTTGTTTTTTTGTTTTTTTACTACACTGTATATCCAACATTTATGTGGATATGACATATGATTTCTTGAGTGGAAAGTGTTTTCTAAATAAAATTAAGGATGGGGGGGGCGGGTGGTGCCTGGGTGGCTCTGTCTTGATTTCAACTCAGGTCGTGATCTCACAGTTTGTGGGTTCAAGATCCACATCGGGCTCTCTGCTGACAGTGTGGAGCCTGCTTGGGATTCTCTCTCTCTCTCTCTCTCTCTCTCCCTCTCTCTGTCTGCCCCTCCCTCCTCCTCTCTCTCTCTCTTTCTCTCTCTCTCTCCCTCTCAAAATCAATAAATAAACCGGAAAAAAATTAAGGATGTATTTTATCATGACGTGGAAATATAGACATTTGAGGTTGGGCCCTGACTCTGTCACCTAACATTTCTACCTTAGGACTTTGTCATCTCACTGACATGGATTTGATGCTCCCATGAAGGGCTAGAAGTAAAGGATGACAAGCATCGGCCTCAGGTAGAATTAAAATCCTACCATTTGCACACGAAAGACGGACGGTCCCAGGTGCATTAATCAGGACTCTGCCAAAATAATTCTGTGTTCTAAACGACTCCAAAACTTGATGATTTATAACTATTCGCATTGATTCCTAGCTCGGGGATCTGAAAATCTTCCAGATTTTCAGAACTAGCTACAGTTCTGAAACTAGTTCTGAACTAGCTATAGTTCAGCTGCGCTCAGCTCCAAGCTTTGACTCGGGTTCGGGTTTGCACCCTGTTCCTCTGGGGCCAGCAGCTACCTGGGGCACACACACATATACACACACACACACACAAAGGAATGAGTGGAAATGCACAATACCTCTTAACGGTGTCAGCTGGGAGCTGACACTCTTTCACTTCTACCTACATTCCATTAGCCAAAGCGGGTCACCTGGTTAAGGCCAAAGGCAATGGGTGAGGGATAATCTTTCTTCCCCAAGAGGCACTGCAAATCCCCATCGGCAAAGGGTGCGGATGTGTAATTCTGTTACAAGAAAGGAATTAAGCATTAGGAATACAAATCCAATCTACTACCCCATTGGCCTTGATCATCTCATTTATCTAAATTCAGGACAGCAGAGAGAGGTCTTCAGGTCCCAGAGATCTTTTATTTACCCCGATGCAGCCCCAAATAATTCCACATCAGGCTTCAGCTTCCTCAGTGAAATAGATTTCTTAGCTCTTCTCAAAAGTTCTCATAGAAGAAATTTGACAGAAAACTGTAGAAATTTCCCACCGTGGCTGGCCCAGAAGGCCTGGCAGTGTCAGTGACTGCCAGAAATGCAAATCGCCAGACTCACATCAATAGAAATCAGGAGTTTCATCTCTAACTCAAAGTTGACCGAGTCCTCTTGAAATCTGATCTTTGTTCCTACGTGCGTGCGTAAAGATGCACATCCAAGTGTGAACTGGGAAAATCACCAAACTACCCTTCTCAGAAATGGCCAGAGCCCTATGGGATATTCTATTTCGGTTCCCATTTTGACGCTTAGAATTATGGGTTGCAGGGGAAATGTTGGCACAATCTGAACTCTGGCTGCACGCTCTATGAGAGGCCTCGCGTCTGTAATTTTCTCTTTTGCATCTAATCTGCCAAGACGCATAACCATAATGTAAACTTCCTTGATTTGAGTTTATAAACTGGATGTTTTTGACAGACTCTAAGACCTGTAGGGGAATCACTCTGTCATTAAAACTCGGTTTATTTAGTGAGCCATTAGTGAAATAAAGGGTGGGAGAGAAGCTTAGCTTGTATCTGTCTTCCAAGACTCAACCCAAGAAATACAATTCCCTTCAGATGGCAAGACTTTCCTTCCGTGGGCAGTCATTCACCAAACCTGTGAGAAACCATCATGGGCTGGATTCAGGCTGAATGATGACCATGACTTCATCCAGCTGCCTCACTGTCACACCAGATAGCTTCAGCTGAGTGAACTTCCTGGACAGAGAAGGGAAGAAAGGCTCGTACAAAGAAGCTACTGGCTGCAGACCGCCGTGATCCTCTCTCAGCAGGGACACAGGCTTAGAACTCCTCCTGAAAATAAAAGGGTTGTCTCCAAAGGTTGTGGAAATGATCTCAAGCATGAAATAAAGACTTGTTCAGAGCAGATACGGTTCTGTTTATGTGATTGCGATAATTAATATCCTCTCTGGAAGGCATTCCAGGGTGTTCTATTGGTGAAAATTGATTTTTTTAAATGTTACAAGATGAAGTTAGCGAAAAATAGCTTTCCCTTTCAAGAGGAAGTGGAAATTTTAAAAGGGATGTATGGAATCAAAATTGGTCTTTGCCCCAAAGGTGAGTTTTAACATTCTACATTACCAACAGTGGGCATTGCTGTAGGTGGCCATCATCCAGTTTACCAGAACTTCCTGGGAGAATTGTTCCCCTGGTTGGTTAGCTCCTTTAAAAGGTTCCTTCATTCGCATTTTAGAATCTTGAACTATGAAAGAAAGCTCATTATTTTAAATTTTATATAAATGTATTGGAATAATGCTCTCTACAGGCAGAGGACAGCAGAAAGAAATGTTTCTTTTCTTGATTATACCATGCTAGGGATCCTGTATTAACTATTTACTACTATGCAACAAATTACCCCTACACTAAGCGTCTTAAAGCAACATTTACACTGACTATAATTCACATTTATTATTCATTAGGAACAGCAACGTGTATTAGCCCACAGTTTCTGTGGATCAGGAATCTGGGCAGAGTGTAGCTGGATCCTCTGCCTTAGGACCTCTCACAAGGCTTGCTTGGGGAAGGTCTACGTCTAAGCTCGCTCACGTGGTTGTCGGCAGAATTCGGGTCCTCAGAGGTGATTGGACCGAGACTCTCACTGGCCGTTGACTGGAAGCCTCCTTCCGTCTCTTGCCAAATTGGCGTCTCCACGGGGTAGCTTTCATAAGCAAGAAAAGAAATCGTTCTTCTTGTAACTTAATCTCAGAAGTGACATCCCACCTCCTTTGCTGTATTCTGTGTACTAGGAGCAAGTCTCTAGGTCCAGCCCTCGCTCAAGGATGCAAATACCAGCAGGTGGAGAGTATGATGGGGCTTTTAGAGGCTGCCTGACACAGAGCTTTTAGCATTTACTAAAACGTGGCTTAAGGTACAGGAAAAGTCTGTATTTAGACAGACATGCTAGAACTTGAAGACATAAATGTATGCCATCCCCGTTGAACCAGACAAATTACAAGGCTCTAGACATTCCAACAGTAATATATATCCTCACTGAAAATATTTTTCGGGGCGCCTGGGTGGCTCAGTCTGTTGAGTGTCTGGCTCCGTCTCAGGTCACGATTTCACAGGTCGTGGCTTCGAGCACCACATCGGGCTCTCTGTTGTCTGCACAGAGCCTGCTTCGGATCCTCTGTCCCCTCTTCTCTCGGCCGCAACACCCCCCCCCACACCCCACACCACTTGTACTCTCTCAAAAATAAATAAACATTAAAAAAATTGTTTCAAAAATTTTTTTCAAATCGATTTTTTAAATTCTTATTCAGGGTTGCCTTCAGTGCCTGTGGGTCAATCATTTTTTCCTTTGCAGGTAGATTTGAATAATAGAAAGAATTAAGAGCTATTCAGGTAAATAAGGTTAGTGATCAAGGTCGCCAATGCCGGTTTTTAGTCTTGGCTTTGGTAAATATGAAATAAAAAGACGGATTTCCATATGTGGCTTATAAATTGCCCCTGGAGGCAGTGCCTGAAAAGGATTATTTTGATTTAGCCTTCAGCTGGATGTTTAAAATCTGAAGGTTTTCAATCTGCATCCTTCATAGCTACGGTTTATGTGTTCACACATTTGACTTTGCACCCGATACTCTGGGGCAAATAGAAAGCACGAGGCCATGTTGGGACATGGAACAGAAAGGGGCACTAGGGAGAGACCCAGAGAAGACCCGAGTGGGCTCCAGAGTGCACCCCCACCCCACGAATAGACAGGGTGCTTTTCCAGCACAGAGGGATTGTCCACACGTGCATCTGAGACCCCCTTCAGGTTTATCGTTAGCGAGTCAATATGAGAACCCCCCATAGCCACTATCCTTAACCTGGTTGGGAGGAGAGAGGAGCAAAGTGACATTACCTCACAACCGAGGGGGACTACTCTTGGGGGGGGGAGGTCCCCTCCAAACTCAGAACCTTCAAGATTACAAACTGTTTATGAACAGAATGCTTCCCGATGGTTAGATAGATGTCTCAGATGTTGTCAAACTTAGCGAAGCTGTTATTTCCATTAAGCTCTATTTTCCTAGGTCCAAGGCTGGAGGTGATAAGCTGGGCTCTAGTTGTGTGCCGACTCCTCAGCCCGTGCACTATGACCTTGAGCTCCATCCTCCTGCTTCCTCCGGTCACCCCTTCTCCCTCCCCCAGACACCTCTTTCCCTCTCCCCAAACCTAGGGAGCGAGCCGGCCCCACCGAGAGCTCCAGCAATGACTCTCCTGGGTAAAGAACTGCATTATTGCTTCAGGTCAAACCCTCACGAAACGCGGAAGCAGCACTGCCCGCGGTCACGGTAACAAGCTTCTGAGCACGTCCGACGTTTACCTTCATAAACCTAAGAAAACCGACGACCCTGGCCGGCTTTGATGTCTTGATTCCTTTCGACACCATTTCACTTTGGTGATGAGCCCTCCCACTCTTCAGAGACCAGGGTCTCTCACTTTTTGTGGTGGGCTGACATCAGTGGCCCCTCACGACTGACCATCCCCCTCTGCATCTGTGTCCTCCTGTAGTCCCCTCCCGCGATGCCTTTGAGTTTGGGCATGTGATCCGTGACCCGCTTCGGGCAATGGGACATTAGCAAACAAGGTGCAAGCAGAAGCTGGATGGATACTTGCGTCCTGGGATTTCTCTTCTTAGACATCTTCTTCTTATCTTCTTATCTATGCTGTGATGAAACCCAGGTTAGATGGCCGGAAGGACGTTGAGAGGCCACCTTGGTCATTCCCACCTCCACTGAGCTCCCAGCTGAACGCAGCCATAGGAGTGACCTCAGCTCTGTGGCACGGAGCCTAAGGTGGCCCCGGCTGAGCCTTGCCGACCCAGAGAATTGTGAGAAATAGTAAGCCATGGTTGTTTTCCACCAAGTTTCGGAGTGATTTGCTATGAAGTAGAAGGTAACCAGACCACTTCTTCCCTTCCCCAGCCACAAAACGGGCAAGTATAAGACGTTAGTCTTTACGTTTGGGGGTTGACGGCCTTGATTATAGATGGCCTGAAGGTATCTCAGCCAGTAACTGAAGCTCGCATTTCTAATGGTGGATTGGAGGAAGGTGAGCTCATTTGGGGAAGGGTCTCTTCTTCACATGGATATAGTGAGAAGAGGATTTCTTTAGCTACAACTTCTAGGATTTCTCCCTGGGAAGCAGCCAGGAAGAGAGGGGCTCCCTTGACCCTCATGACTCAATTCGTCCCTTCTGACCTTTTCTACTGACCAGCACCCATCCTTTATTTTCTTTAATATTTATTTTTGAGAGACAGAGAGAGGGAAACAGAGCGCAAGCAGGGGAGGAGCGGAGAGAGAGGGAGACACAGATTCCGAAGCGGGCTCCGGGCTCTGAGCTGTCAGCCCAGAGCCTGATGCGGGGCTCAAACTCACGGACTCAGGTCAGGATCATGACCTGAGCCGAAGTCAGACGCTTAACTGACGGAGCCACCCAGGCGCTCCAATCCTTTATTTTCTTTAATACGCAATCTTTTCACCCATTGTGCATTTTCTATTGCATTAAAAGATGCTCTCCTGGTGATTGCCTCGGCTTGTTCTTCCGGGCCCATGTTCCTCTCCTCTCTGTCCTTCTCTGTGTCTGGAGGCTGACCCGTACGGTGCCGCATCAGTGGGGTCACCCAACCTCTGGCTTCTAGTTGGGTCAGGCCAATGTGAGGCACTGACAGGAAGTCAGAGGGCTGGAGGCGAGAGGGCAGGAAATGTATTTCGCCCCCTCCCTACCTCCGTGCCAAGCCACAGTTTCCTTTATCAACACTGTAGCGTTAGTTAGGTAGCTCTTCTCCCATAGCTGTAGGTCTCTCTGGGTTGGAACCAGAGGGCTCTCAGGGCCCTCCACCTGCCCCTCTAATTGTAGGGCAGTAATGGTTTCCCACTTTTGTTAGTACTTGGGGCGCGTCAGCAACCTTCACGGTTCCCTTAACCCTGTCCGCCATTCTGTAAGTAGTTCTCTTCCCGTCAGTCGTCCCTGGAGTGTGTCATCTGTTTCCCGCAGGACCCCAGCTGATCAAGATTTCAACCGACAAACAAACACACTGCATTTACCTTTAAACAATTAAAACATTTCTTATTAGTTAGAGAGACGCATAGCTGTTAATAGCTCATCACCTACACAAGGCCAAGAGCCCCCGTGTCGAGCTGGTATCGTTCCAGCCAAAAGCAAAGTTGCGTTGCAAAGTGGAAGGTGCCAAATGGCCGCCCAGTGTCTCCAGAGGGTAAGCGGGAGGGGCCCCGTCCCGGGGACGAAGTCCCCAGGACTGGGAAGAGAAGGGGTTTTCGCAGTTCTGTTGGGGGTGGACGTCTGAATTCCATCTGGCTGGGGGACTGTGCTCTCCTAATGGGCCATGGTGGCCTGGGGCCAGCGATATCTCACAGGCAGATGGAGGGGATCAGGGCCCTCAAAGCACTTTGAAGAATCAAAGAGGCATAGTGGCCGTGGGGCCGCAGGCTGGCCGACGCGAAGACTGGCCCTTACGTCTTTTGAAATTTAATTTGGAGAAAGTTGATGGGAGCGGTCTGGATCCCTGAGGGTTGTAGAGTAGATTTTGGAGAACTCCTTTGTATTGACTGCTTTTTTTTTTTTTTTTTCCCAATTATGGAGATGGTTATGGTTGTATTCAAAACTCTCCTTCGTGTGAAACAAGATTATATAAATGCATGGCGAGTCACCTAAAATATCATCGGTAAGTCACAAGCCAATCTAGAAAAGGAGGGTATATATTTTAAAGCCCAGCTGAGATCACTGATCTAATCAGGCCCGGCCACGGGTGGGTCAGGGAAAAAAGACCAGTTCAATTCCTGGAGGTTGGATTTTCGCTTTGACGTTCATGTGTAACACACAGCGTTGCAGGATAGAGAATGTGAGAGGATATTGTTAAATGTTGGGACAGGAAATAAGGAAGAAAGGAAAGAGGGAAGGAAGGACAGGGAAAAAAAATTATTGAGAAAAATAGGAAATATTTTGCATAGAGAGGTTACCCAAAAATATCTCTCTAGAAACATGGCCACATCCTCCCCGTGGGGATCATCATGGCAAAAGAATATGGGCTTGAATGTCTGCTATGACGACCCTAATCCCGCTACTTTCCTCATTTCTTGATCACTTCTGTAAGGTCTTGAATGATGCACTTTTTTTTTTCTTTATTTCCAGACTACAAATTAGAACTTCCAAACTGGACACAGGGAATGAAACTTTGAATGTATAGAGGTGTCGTGGCCAGAAGGCAGTGGGGGCAGGGGTTAGAGCCCAAGTCCAGGCTTTTTCAGCTACTCTGCATTGTCTTCTAAATTGGAGATGGGAAAAAAAGGTTGTGGGGGTGGGAATCAAGTAATTGGCATTCTGGGGGAAGTTGATTTATGTAAACCTTTAAATATTTCTTTTTTAAAAAAAAATTTTTTTTCAACGTTTTTTATTTTTGGGACAGAGAGAGACAGAGCATGAACGGGAGAGGGGCAGAGAGAGAGGGAGACACAGAATCGGAAACAGGCTCCAGGCTCCGAGCCATCAGCCCAGAGCCCGACGCGGGGCTCGAACTCACGGACCGCGAGAACGTGACCTGGCTGAAGTCGGACGCTCAACCGACTGCGCCACCCAGGCGCCCCTAAATATTTCCTTTTTAGAAACTTCCTACTATTTTGTTTATTGATATGAACACCAACTCTGTATGTTTATTTGTTTGTTTGTTTTGTTGTTTCTTTTTTTTAGTAATTTGAGAGAGAGAGAGTGCAAGTGTGAGCATGGGAGAGGAGCAGACAGAGAGAGAGAGAGAGAGATTGAGAGAGAGAGAGAGAAGCTTTCAGGAGGCTCCACACTCAGCACGCAGCCCGATGCAGGGCTCGATTCCCACGACCCTGGGATCATGACCTGAGCCGAAAGCAAGAGTCAGACGCTCAGCTGACTAAGCCACCCAGGCGCCCCTGTATTGGTTTTATTAGTGACTTTTGACTATAGACAAAGCATTTAATTAGGAGATTCAATTAGGAGGGAGTCTTGTTCCGCTAAGTTAGTTGGGTAATCCAACCTCTTTCTATTCCACCTTCCCACTCCTTGATGGGCTGTTCGAAGGGAACAGCCTTGCTTCATTTCAATTAGTTTTAAGATATGTTTTCAGCGCCTGTGTATCAAGGCATTAACATCTAAATCTGCAGAAATAAAATGATTTAGATATTCATGCATAACATTTGGAATGAGTTCCAGGACAAAAATCTCCTCTTCCTGCTGAAAAAGCATGTGGATAAATTCGAAGATGCTAATTTACATTGGATACGAGAAATAAACAAACCCCCAGCATGCCGTGAGTTGGATCGAATTTTCTTCTCTACCTCTCCGATGGAGACAGTCTTGCACCATTCGCCATGTCAATACGAGTTGATCTATCTTTGCTGCCTCTCTTTTCAGGGACACAGAGAGACACCATCCACCGGGCACAGGGGAATTTGCTCAGTCCGTTCTGGGCATATAAATCTGTTCCAGATCAATAAAGGCGGGGGGGGGGGGGGAGAAAAGGAGGTCAAATGACCGAAAATGACAAAGTGTCATATGCTTGACCTACTTGACCTCCCGTCTTTTCCTTATTTCTGGTCTATTTCTTATTTAAGATCATGGCCCATGACCTTTGCCATGGAAACAGGGTCCGTGGGGCAAGGTGTATTTTGAATGTATTCTTCCTCCCGGATCATATGAAGAGCAGGTTGGTGAAACGGGTGCCGCAGACAGAAGCAAAGACTTGGTTAGTCATGTAAATCAAATTACAGGTGTGAGGACGAAGCAGTGGGAGTCTAGGTGCGCGTTAATGAGCATTAATGTCTGAGGAAAACAGTGTCAGTTTACTTATTTATTTATTTTTTTTTACCATATGTTTGACTTTCAAAGCTGCGCATGTGGGAAAACTCACGGGATGCTAGCACGTGTGAGTGCGGTAAGATTCACAGTCAAAGGGGACCTGGGTGATGAAACCACTGGGGTACCATCCACTCTGCTTTCTGCTCAAGAGCAGCTGGCTGGGGGGTGATGCAGAAGATCAAGCAAAATACGTTTGCTTCCAGGTGAAAAGCAGAACTAAAGCTGCATCGCCGACATATTTGCAGTTAGGATGGGCTCGAATCTCCAGGCAATAAAAATCCCCGCTCTGTGATGGCTGCCGATTTCCGTAGTATAGAGACTCCTACCGTGGTCAGTTCCCAGCCGCCAGCCCGGCCTCGCCCCATGCAGATTTGGGAAGAAATGTGAAGCTGGCTTCAGGACATCGGAGTGTGACCCTTCCCTCCCTCATCCCCAAGCGCTCCCCTTGAATGGGGCACTCCGCTGAGTGATAGGAAATTGACCAGGTTCCGTTTCAGAAGGAAAATGACAGATCGACCCTCTGGATATTTTTGCTGACGCTGGCTTCTCTACCTCCAACATTTTTCTCCATCCATCTTTAGCTCTACTCCTCCTTTAGGTCAGTGTAGAAATCTTCCGGGGTTCCCAACCTTCAAGTTAGGCGAGGTCCCCCCCTACCACTCTGGGGTTCCTACCCAGATAGCATTCTGTTGTAAGAGTCTGTTTACTGCCCCGAGAGCTCCTTGAGAACAGGATCTGATCTTCGCGATTATATCCCTGGAATTCAGCACAGTGCCCAGCACAGAGGAGGGGGCTTAATGAATTCTTCTGTATTGATTGAAGCTGGGAGGGAGAGAGAGAAAGCCTCAAGGGAAGGATGTTGAATAAGCTCTCTCAAGCTGCTTCTTCCTCCGAGAAACTACAGATAAGCCGTTGATAGAGTCACAAAAACACTCTTGCGGTTTGAAATGTGTTAATTTATTTTATCACTTTGATTACAAATCATTATTTAGGTATCTCAGCATTTCCACGAGGGCTTTATCATGCGGCTTGGGACTGAGATTTCTTGGTGTGAAGTCTGTCCCTTAAACTTACAAGCTCTGTAACTTTGGGACCCGCTCTGTAGTTTTTCTGTTCCTTAATGTCCTCTTCCGCAAAATGGGGAGAACCATAGCGTGTAGATCACAAGAGGGGTGGCAAGAAAGGAGGAAACGGTGTGTTCAGCGTATTACCTGAATATTTGGCTGGTGATTAGAGCCTAATAAATGTTAACTAGTTCTGATAGATTCTTGTTCTCCGGATTTTCTGTCAATTGATTTGTTTCACTAGGAGGAAAAAAGGTCTTCCGCTAGCCATAAAAACACCTAACTCAGGGATGCAGCATACGCATGAACAGCCGGTGGTCTGTTCCTTAAACTTTCCCTTTGCCTGCACCCCCCCCTCCCCGCCACCCCCCTCCCCACCGTGACTGCTCTAGTCAGTAACTACAGTGCTGTAACTATGGTGCTGGGCCACCACCTCCCTCCCTTCTTGCCTTTTCGATTATGCGCATCTTGGGGCTCCTGGGTGGTTCAGGCCGTTAACCGTCCAGCTTCGACTCAGGTCATGATCTCGCGGTTTGTGAGTTCGAGCCCCGCGTCCGGTTCCGTGCCCACAGGTTGACGCCTGCTTGGGATTCTGTGTCTCCCTCTCTCTCTGCTTCTATCCTGCTCTCTCTCTCTCTCTCTCTCTCAAAAATAAACTTTCAAAAAAAATATTAGATTATGTGCATCTTGGTTCACTGCACATTGGGCGATCCTGCTCCTCTGTCAATTCTCCCACCTGGAAGCCCCCTCAATCATCCTTTACCTTTTCTTTTCTTTTCTTTTTTGTAATATTTATGTGTTTTGGGGAGAGTGCCAGCAGGGGAGGGGCAGAGAGAGAGGCGGACAGAGGATCCGAGGTGGGCTCTGCGCTGACAGGCTGACAGCAGCGAGCCCGATGTGGGGCTCGAACTCAGGAGCTACGAGAGCAGGACCCGAGCCAAAGCTGGACGTTCAACCGACTGAGCCACCCAGGTGCCCCACCCTTTAGCTTTTCAAATGCTTCCAAGTATGCTTTTATCCCAAACCCCAGCATTTGGAATTAAAAGCAAAACACATGTTTAAAACTTTTTCCACAAAAAAGTGGTGGCTCAGCCAGTTAAGGGTCCAACCATTGGTTTTGGCTCCGGTCAGGATCTCACGGTTTCCTGAGTTCGAGCCCCAAGTCCGGCTCTGTGCTGACAGCGCAGAGCCTGCTTGGGATTCTTTCTCTCTCTCTCTCTCTCTCTCTCTCTGCTCCTCCCCCACTCGCACTATCTCTGTCTCTTTCAAAATAGATAAACTTAAAAAAATTGTTTTAAATGTGGTGCTGAAAATACCCTAACACGATTCTAACTAAAATGTACCATTATTATCAGTGTCGTTTTTTGGGGGGTGACGCAGAAGAACCTGGAAACCTGAGTGGCCAATAACATTGCTTCTAGGGGAGAGCACGGTAGGGCACAAACTATTTGTAAATGTAGAGCTCCTTGTCTACGCTGATGATCAAGTAGTTTAAATTAAGGGTTTCTTTTGTCATTTGGTGTCTTTTTAGACCCAGGGACGCCTGGGCAACGAGAGATTGCCCCAAGCATCATGCATACGCTGAAACTCAGGGTACAATCCTTGCAAGGGACATGGGCTTTTCTACAAGGAAACAATCCTTTGCTTTTGTAAGATAATCTGTTCAAGACGTGGGGAGAGTGAGTACAGCAGGACCCAGCAGGATGTGTGTTTTGCTGAATATCAGCGTGTTGATCCTAGGCACAAAGCTTATCTGCTTTGCTCAAAAAAACATATTTCTGAGCTTTTGTAAAATTGGATGGCAATCAACAAGGGGGGCTCCATGCTGGCTCACCGTGAATGCTGTTTAACTAGAGAGCTGGTTTATTGCTGTTTAGAAGTCCAAACTGAGTTCAACTATTTCTTATCCAGGGACCTTTAAACTTGGTTTTTTGTTTGTTTGTTTGTTTGTTTGTTTGTTTGTTTTAAAATTCTCTCAGTGCAGGAATAACCCCTTTATGACTTCAAAGACATAGTTTACTGTATAAATGAGATAGTCATGACCTTAAACTGAGACAGTGATAGGCTGGCCAGAAAGTCTATATAAGGAGTGGTATCCTGGCCTGGACGGTTCTTACTGACAGTTACCTGGAGAAGAAGCATTTTTTTTAGATCAGAAGCCCGGTCTGAAAGCCAAAGTCTTAGGTAGGTAGAAGAAACCTGGTATGTGTAATCAAGTTCCCTTGAAAAGCCCTGAGTGATGGGCCACTGAATACAGTTGGGCAAGCTGTTCACTGAACAAGGGTGCCTGATTGAGGGAGTAAGTAGAGGCCGAAATCCACGCTGCCCTGTGCTAAGACAAGAACTTGCAAAGCCACAGAGAAGGCAGCTTTGTCAAGTTCACAAAGTGCCTTATAGGCTAGCCAAGGCCTTGGGGGGCAGGCTTCATGATGGCATGAGCCACATGGCAACAGGAGCAGAGATATAAAAGGGTAAGGCAGGGGGCGCCTGGGTGGCTCAGTCGGTTAAGCGTCCGACTTCAGTTCAGGTCACGATCTCGCGGTCCGTGAGTTCGAGCCCCGCGTCGGACTCTGGGCTGATGGCTCAGAGCCTGGAGTCTGCTTCCGATTCTGTGTCTCCCTCTCTCTCTGCCCCTCCCCCGTTCATGCTCTGTCTCTCTCTGTCTCAAAAATAAATTAAAAAAATTTTTAAAAATAAAAAATTAAAAAAATAAATAAAAGGGTAAGGCAGGAACTTGGCAATCTGGGCTTCAGTACACAAATTCCACCATCGCTGCGCATGAAGCGGGCTAGGGGCTAATCGCCCTGGAAACGCACGGCTCAAATCAAGGTCCAAAAAACCCATTTTGTGAACATGGTACCGCTATCTGTGTGTATTTCCTCTGGTTTTCCTTAGAACCGTATAAAACTTTGACAGAAGTTCCAGTCAGTCTTTACCGCGTTTAGAGGAATCATGGGAACACTTTTGTTTGACGTTTGGGTCACACTATTGGAGAGTCATCTGGCCCCAGGGCCCAGACACGTGGTATGGAAGTAATTAGAATTTCCACCTTCACCGCCACCCCCTCCCAGGGGGCCTCATAGACTTCAGCCTATTTAGGAACCTTTTGGTCCGATTTTTTTTCTTTTCTTTATTATTATTTAATGTTTATTCATTTTTTAGAGAGAGAGAGAGAGAGAGCATGAGCAGGGGAGGGGCAGAGAGAGAGAGGGAGACACAGAATCCGAGGCAGGCTCCAGGCTCCGAGCTGTCAGCACAGAGCCCATCGCGGGGTTTGAACTCACGAACCGGGAGATCACGACCTGAGCCGAAGTCGGACGCTCAACTAAGGGAGCCACCCAGGCGCCCCTGATTTTCTTTTTAATTAAGGGAAGTCAGTAGAATTTCTTTATGTGTTTTGTGGAGGAATGCCGAGGACCCTCCAGCGAATCCCACAGGCGATTCTCTTTCGGGGGAACAAGAGAAATTGTCGAGAAAGAGGGTGATAAGACTTTCTGCTTTTTGCAACCACCTGAGGGGAAGCCAGCCATTTGGGTGACTTCTCCTCATAAAGCCGTGGGGGGAAAATGGCCTTTTTTAGTACCATTGAGGCTTCCGGCAGGGCCTGAAGTCATCACACGGTTGTCAAGCCGGTGAACAGAGTCAACCTTTGGAGTGAGGACGTGACTTTTCTCTTCCCCAGGAAGACAGGATATCTCTGAGTTATCTTATCATGGCGTCTAAGAGCGCTCGGGAATTTCAGAGATGAAGGTGAATAGCCTGTCTTGTGAAAAACGCCTACAGCCCACGGCCCACGTACAGGTTCCCTGGACTCGGTAAAAACTGCCTTTAACTTTAACCGCCTTTAAGTTAGAGTACGTTGCTCTAAGGCCAGGGAAAGAACAGGGCTTTGGCCTTGTACCGGACCCACACTCCGTGTGCACCACGGCCTGGGGGAATGCTAGAGCGCCCCAGGACTCCCGCTTTCCACCTCTTGTTTTTAATTTTTAAAATGAGAACATGTGTAAAAATGTTATAGTGAAACGCACCCGACATAAAATTGACCATCTTAGCCATCTTCAAGTGCCCGGTTCGGTGTTCGGCACATTGACATCTCCAGAACTCCCCGTGGCTTCCCAAACTGAAATTCTGGGCCCGTTGAACAATAACGCCCCATTCCTCTTTGCCCCCAGCCCCTGGAAAAGACCACTCAGCTTTCTGTCTCTATGAGTCTGAGCGGGTACCTCATAGAAGCAGAATCATACGGGGGCGCCTGGGCGGTTCAGTCGGTGAAGTGTCTAAACTTCGGCTCAGGTCATGATGTCACGGTTCGTGGGTTCGAGCCCCGCGTCGAGCTGTCAGCGTGGAGCCTGCTTTGGATTCTCGCTTATGCATTCATCTATCAATCAGTGGACACTCAGGTAGCTTCAACCTTTGGGGTCCTGTGAGTTACACTGCTCTGACCATGGCTGTAAAAATATTTCTTCAAGACCCTGCCTTCGGTTCTCTGGGGTATGTATATACACCAACAAGTGGGATTGCTGGATCATATGGTAATTCTATTTTTAATTTCTGGACGAAATGCCCCGTTTTGCACGGTGGCTGTACGACCTCACTTTCCATTTGGACGCAAATATCCTCTGGGTCCCTCTTAGGAGGTTCCACTCATCAAGGATGAAAATGATGATCTTGGTCGTTTGCAACTGTCTTTGCCTCTCCCTCCGTCCTCCATTAAAAACGCAGGACACCTGCCGAGAAGATTAGCTTCAATGGCACGTTTGTTTCTTGAATCGGGAAGAAGATGTTTAAGTCCCAAGAATGGTACAGGTCGACCCATGTTTTCTCTCCTTGGGGGGTATTCTGACCAGGACTGTTGTCTGAAGCCTTGGTAATAATCCCTTGATTTTGCCCTTAAACAATGGTTCCTTTCATTTCGGGATCGCAAAAGGCTTCCCTCCCAAGGAACTATGATGGTTCTCATCTTATGATAGTGGAGGAACCGAAGAGTAGAATCTTTAAATGACTCGCCCGGGATGAGTCAGGGATGTGGTGGCCGAGCCAAGAAGGAAAGCCAAGAGTCTGTGGTCCCCTGTCTGAATCCCCAGCCTGCACTTGTTCTAAGGAGCACCGGCGGGTCCAGAGAGGGCCGTGGTTTCCAGAAGCTGCCCTCCGAGGGGCCAACGCGTGAGCATTTGACGCTGGGCTTACGCTACCGAGGACAGGAGCGTCTGACCTTGAACAAAGAAAAGTAGCTCAAAGGAGATTCGTTTCCCGAGGGAGGAGGAAGGGAGAACTCTCTTGAGACTGTTATAAACAAGTAAGAAAGCGAGCCAGCTTCAGTTTGGCAAAATGATGCTCCCGAAATCCTGCTTCCTCAATTAAAATGCATGTTTGAGGGTTAAGAATAGTACCAAGCAGTGAAAAGTTACGGGTGCATCCTGGCTTATCGGAGCATTCCAGTCTAGTAAAAGTAAACACGAATGATAGGGGTCAGCAACGCGGCCAAACATCTCTGGGGCCCAGTGCGCCCAGACCCCTGGTTCTAATAAAAGACCCTCTTCATCCTGTTGTGCGAGAGGGTATACACGACTCCCCAAGGGAGGTCGTCAAATTCCTCTGACGTGCCTACAACCTCCTCAGATTCAAGTGTTTTGCGTTTCCTAGATTATGTAACAACAGCTACAAAAACTGCACCCAGTTACATTCACATTTGCTCCTTCTCGGTGACACGCTGGGTATTGGATAGAATTCGCAGCGATACAGAGGAGAACCCACACTCCTTTCTCACAGCAACACTGCAGAAACAGAGCTGTAAACCTTCCCGACGAACCTATGGTCCTTCCTACTGTATGTCTCTGGAAAGTGTTCAACCCAGTGGGGGTCACGTAGGCTCTGGAAAAGTTACCAACTGGTTAGACCTTGTCCTTTCGGCGGCCGTGCAGAAGTTAGAGGAAAGCAGGTCGGCTCTTCCAGACTTTTCCTGTCGTATGTGCCCTATGCACGCAAACAACCAGAGAATGGCTCTTCCAGACTTTTCCTGTCGTATGTGCCCTATGCACGCAAACAACCAGAGAATGCTTTAAGTGATTCACTTCAATAAGGGTATTGGAGGCCACAGGAGTCTATCTCTGGTACGCAAATCCCCCATAAAAGATACCCTCCAATGGGAGAACTTCCTATCTTTTGAGAGAGTTTGGGCAAAGTTTCTGTAGCCACAAGAGAGGCCCGAACAGAGACCGATCCAGGGCAACGGAGACGGTGCCCTGCAGGCCCCTCATGTTGGAGAGACTCGGGGGCACGAGAGGGGAGCAGGAGGTGTCTCTATCAGCGGGGACTGAAAACAGTTGGAGACTGTGGGTGGTATTGCCCCTTCTCCTTTGGCACACCCGTTCAAGCTACACGCTTTTGTTTTGTTGTGTTTTTTTTTTTTCAAGGCTGTCTGGGGTTCATTCTAACCTCCTTTTAAGTTAATAACAACGCTGTGTTTGGAAGATCGAGAAAGGAGGGAGGGAAGGGAGTGCGTGTTTTGTCCCTGGGTTTAAACACCCCGCCCCCGAGTCACCTTTCTTTCTTTCACGTCATGTTCGATCCTGTGTTGCAAATCACATCGGAGAAGACTAGCCAGCGGGCTTTGGAACTTACTCTCTGTGAAACTTGTGCACTGGCGGTTACCTGACTGACCACAGCGCAGTAAATCTAGAGCAGTAAATTGGTTACATTAGAATGCCCCACTCTCCAAAAGCCTTTCGCCAAACGTACAGCCGTATGAATGATGGTGGCCTTGTCGTAAGTCCAGAATCGGTCACCAGCCCGCAACGCATTATTAATTGCTTCCCAGCTTGGGGTGAGCCAGGCTTTCCATATTTATTATTTATTATTCTGATGATTCTTATTTTCTTTTACCGAAGCCCAAAGAACAAAGCAGAATGCATCCAGTGCAACGTACAGGATGAGGCATCCGGGATCGCGAAAGCCTGAGAAAATGCCGATGTGTCACTAAATGTACCCGAGCCTCTTCTTTTTCCTTCTGGTTTTAAAGATGTTCCTCCACTTTGTGGCGATTGCGTGTGATTTATGCTCCCCAAGCTCAAAGAGGAAAACATCCGTTTTCTCCAAATTATTTTGATACTTTCTCCCCCCTCCCGAAGAAAGCCTTTTATGTCTCTCTGCCTTCACAAAGCCCTCGGAACCCTTAAAGAGGGCGAGAATCAGTACCGACTTAGCTTGGACGGTAGGCTCCCTACGGCACTTGTATGAAGCGGGAATTGGACTCTCCTCGGAGTATCAAAACTCAGACTAACCCACAGGCTGTCCACGCCAGGGCTTTGCAGCTCAGGCTTAAAGGTTATTTCTCTTCTCAGCAACTCTGTTCTCCTTATTGGCCTAGGACGTCCAATGAGAGCCAGGCTAACTTTTAAGGAGCCAGCCCAAGTCACCCTCCAAGAAGAAAGGCATGTGAAAGAGCTCCGGCAACGGGGGCGCCTTCTCCCTCCCCTCGACTTCACTAGGACACAGAGAAGCTATTAGTGACCCGGGCTGTCCCCAAATGGGAATCCAAACAACTAACTTGTCAGGGAAACGAGCCTGACTGGGGTCAACGGGCTCCTTATATTTTGGTTCCTAAGTGCTCTGCGTTTCTTTGGTTTCTGCACCAATTAGTCCACCGTGGCATGTATCTCATGTAGAGGACACACTCATAAATCTAAACTGGAAGGCAGAATGTGGCACGACCATTTGATTATGGGAAGAATCGGTTTGATTTATGAGGTATTATGACCCAACGAGCCGTAGCGCCCTTTTCTTCTCTGCTGCCTGGCTTAACTGTGCTGGCGATCACAATCCCTTCACAATCCCAGGATTCAGGGCCCGCCTCTAGAAGCAACATGGGTCAGGGAGGGAAGGGTGGAGAGCCGGAGGAAGAATTGCTCTTTAATTACTGCCTATTTGAATATTAAATTATTTCCCCATGAAAACAGCTAGATTCAGCAGCCTGTGGCTCGGGCCACATTTTTCCGTTAATGCGACCGGGAGTTCTGCTCGGTGAGAACTCTGAGAAAGCCCACGCTTGAGTAACTGTCCTGGGAAGTCTTGGGAATCAGAGGCAGGCTGCCATTTCCAAAAGGGACATCATTACAAAGGCCTCACGATTTCGTAGCTACTCGAAGGGACTCCGGTCTAGAGAGCACGTCGAGCAAATTGCGATTCCTCTGAGAAGATGCACTCCCATGTATATATATTTCTGGCACTGTGAGTGGCATTTTAGGGGAGGCCAGCGATTTCTTTTGCTGGGGATTCTGGAGCAGGAATTGACTTTGCTTCGACTCGTAGGACTAGTGTAGGTTAACCCAAAGTGGGGGAAACTTCTGCTCAGGCGCGAAGTGGCCTATTACATGAGTGGCCCACCCAGGGACGCTGCTTTCAAAGGAAGTTGGACCAAGTGATCTGTGCTGTGCCAAGGGTCCAGGCCCAGGGAATGCTGGGAACTTCTGGTCCAAGAGAGGCACGGGCCAACAAGGGCTAGAGTGGGAGCAAGGAGGGAACCTTCTGGGGCCAGCAAATGTGTCTCTCTCTGCGGGGGGTGTATGTCAGAGCAAATGTCTAAATCTAAATGGGCACAGCAAACTCAGGCCTGGCCAGATGTGGGGCGGGTAGGTGATGAGGCCCCCAAGCAGCGGCATTCGTGGTGTGTATTTTTTTTTATTTTTTTTTTAACGTTTTATTTATTTTTGAGACAGGGAGAGACAGAGCATGAACAGGGGAGGGGCAGAGAGAGGGAGACACAGAATCTGAAACAGGCTCCAGGCTCCGAGCCGTCAGCACAGAGCCCGACGCGGGGCTCGAACTCCCGGACCGTGAGATTGTGACCTGGCTGAAGTCGGACGCTTCACCGACTGAGCCACCCAGGCGCCCCTCGTGGTGTGTATTTAAGTGGACACCAGTGGGCCTGAAAGATGGGACCAGGCTTGGGGAAAGGGGATGGCAGCTCCATGAGGATTAGCTGGAAGCTCCATGAGGGCACGGGTCCTATGTTTCATTTACACACTCCCCTGTGCCAGGCAGGGCTGGGCACACATTGGGGCTCAATAATAATGGGTGGAGGGGCGCCTGGATGGCTCAGTCGGTTGAGCCTCCGACTTCCGCTCAGGTCATGATCACCCCGTTCGGGAGTTCGAGCTCGGCATCAGGCTCACTGCTGTCAGCCTGTCAGCACAGAGCCCGCTTCGGATCCTCTGTCCCTCTCCCTCCCTGCCCCTCTCTCCAGTCTCTCTCTCTCAAAAATAAATCAACGTTTAAAACAATTATTTAAAAAAAATAAAAAATAATGGGGGGAATGAATAAGATGATTGGGGTTGCCCGGCCAGCTGGTAAAGCTAGAGCGCTAATGGATAGAACAACAGCTGTACCCATCTCAAAGGGTAGTTGTTAACAGGATGACATTAGTTGAGTTAACGCACGTCAATGCTCATTTAGTTAATGCCGGTCCATGGCCCATCATGATTCCCCCCCTGGCGTGGCTACTAATAGAACAAGAGGCTACATCCAGTCCTTCAAACCAGTGCTGAGGGGGGTCCCCCATCAAGCCAAGCCTCCGTTGATTCCAGGATATAGTGGGGCCCAGCCCACAGGCGGGCAGCCAGGCATAAGACTGGCGGGGACCAACAGACACACACGTTCAGGCCCGAGCAAAGTGTTCTCCCTCACTTCTCTGCGGCCATGGAGTTCAGAGTTGAGGTTTTTGAGTCCGAGAGGCAGATTCGCATCCCTGCTCCGCTGCTTATGTGTTTGTGTGGCCCCAGGCAAGTGACAAAATCCTCAAAGGAGTGGTGTCATGTTCAGTAACGGCACATGCTTTACCTCTTCCTCCTTCCTTTACCTCTTCCGTTGGGCCGGCTCAAGGGAGCTCCAACGCCGTCTCATTCTCTTTTTGGGGCCAGTGGCTGGTCAAGGTCTACCCAGCGTCTAGTCAAGGCACGCTCTTCTCATGGTGTCGGAAACACAAGCGTGTAAGGCCAATCACACAGGCGCGTTTCAAGCCCCCGCTCAAGTCACATTTGCAAACATCCCATTGGTGAAGCATGTCACGTGGCCGAGTCCAAAGCCATAGTGTGAAGAAATACACTCTGTGGGGAGAACCACAAAGCCATACGGCTCAAGTCGTAGTGACAGGAAGGGGTGGAGAATCAGGACCAATAATCAGAAAGCAGTCCCTGATGATGCCCCAAGATATTAAATCCCACCCACATCAGCACTCAACCATACCAGCTTCTAGATATCAGTGTCCTGGGCTCCCCACCGGACTAGGAGTTTTTCAAAGGGAAAAGTGGTGTTTGATTCCCTTCTCTATCCTCAGCACCAAGCACAATGCCTGGCACATAGTAGGTATCTCATGAATGCGTGTTGGTTTTCATCAATGAGGGCGTGTTTGTGCTCGTAAGTGGGCGGATGTTCATTGCCTTTGTTTCCTTATTCTTCATCAGTCTCTGGGCAAGCACAGTTTAAGGTGATCGGGACTTTGGAAGTCGCTGATGAGCCCATCCAGCATCATTAGGGACCCGTGTCCCAGACAGCACCCTCTGCCGTGAATGGCTCATTGGCCTCTTCACTGGTTGCCTTCATTCTCACTCCAAAGCTCCAGTTCACCTTCTAACCCATCTCACCTTCTCACACTCAGGGGCAAGTCTCTGTTTTGTTTCACCCCTAAATAAGGAAAGTATTTGCTTCTCAAATAATCATAGTTTGTAGGCAGCCTGGGTCACTGAACCACAAGTCTTTTTAGGGCTCCAGAAGTCACCCTTCTCTCTCCACCATCAAACTGTCATCCGTCAAGAAGGGCGAAGCAAGTTTTGGGGGGACAGATCCAGAGAGTATTTGAGCGATGACCAGAAAATATCGGAAAGTCACATACTTTTCAGCTCTGTCTCTCTCCAGAATGGGATCCCAGTAACAGTTTCTAACTCCCTACGCCCAATCCACAGAGATTTATACAGTTTTTTTCCCTTTTTGTCTTAACCCTTAATCCCATTACCCCCAGGAGGCCACGAAGGCCTCAGGCACCTCCAACTGAAGTCTTGTCCTGAAAGCCCAGATATCTGAAGGCAGACAGCAGAGTAGGCCCCTTGGATGATTACATTTGATGCGTGCTGCTCACAGATCCACCAAGGAAGCTGAGAGTTGTTGGCTTTGTTATAAAAAACGTTGGGAGGGCTCAGTTTACTTTTTTCTTCTTTATTGGATTTCATAATAGTGGACAGTTCTCTGCTCTGTCATAGATTATTTGCTTTTCTAAACACACGTTTTACAGTAAATTAAGAAGCATTTTACTCAATAGGACACTTTCTGAATTTCCAATGGGAGTATTTTTGCCCAAAGGGGAACTCGTATTGTCAAAGTTGTCTTCATGAATTGCACTTGAGGTCAAATTAAAAACAGTCTTTGGAGCTCAATTACAGAATCATAGAAATCATAGGCCTTGAAGGAAAAATAGCTCTTTTACTTCCTAGAAAAACAGTCAAAGTTGAACTTCTAAAGGTTGAGCTGGATTCGACTGAAAAAATGGACCAACATTGTAACAAAAGTGCCCCTGACACTTTTTGGGGGCCCAGTTAAGAGCTGTGGGGGAGAGAAAAGAATTAAAACACAGGGGGGGGACTGCTCTTCAGAATCCATAAGTTACACACTGGAAGCTGCCAGAAAAAAATACCAGACTGTATGGTGTGTCCTAGTCCAGGGCTCCTTAAACTTGAATGTACATACAAATCACCTCTCATTCAAAAGTTCTGGGGTGGGGCCCATGATTCTGCATTTCTAACAAGCTCCTGGGTAATGCTAGGGTTCCTCGTCTGTGGCCCGCACTTTGAGTAGCAAAGTTCTAGTTATGGAACATACCGGAATCTTGGGTAGGAACGTAAAGGTGAGAGAGATAATGAAGGTAAAAGTGGTGAGGAATTCTTCACAGAGGAAGTACGCACAGAGGAAGATTCTGGAACAACGTACACGTAACAGAGTCCAACGTCTCACAAAAGATTCTCGCTTAGAAAGGCCCCGTGAGGAGACTAAAAGAATCCTAGAGTGAATTATAAACACGGTGCCCCTTAACTCAGGTTTGTTCATGCAAACTCTCATTAAATTGGTGAAATATAGAATTGATTCTGTTCCCACCTAAGAAGATAAGGTCCCAATACGATATATATATACACACACACACACACACACACATATATATATATAATACACCATAGTAATATGTATATATGTATAGATGAGATATAGTATATATATAGATATATAATATGTATATTATATAGATATAATATTTATTTATATAAATACTTTTTATATATGATATCTCATATATAGTGGCCTCACTACCCACCTAAGACCAGTTACAATCACATAAAGTTCTGAACTTGAATGATGTTTGGTGGGGATTGTCTACTAGGAAAGAGTGATAGACTTCATAATTTGTGTTTTAATTTTTTTTTTTTTTTGAGAGAGAGAGAGAGAGAGAGAAAGCACGAGCAAGGGAGAGGCAGAGAGAGAGAGGGACAGAAGGTCCAGAGCGGGCTCTGTGTTGACAGCAGTGAGATCACGACCCGAGCCGAAGTTGGACGCTCCACCGCCTGAGCCACCCAGGCGCCCCCATAAGCTGTGTTTTAAACCTCATAATACGCTTCCTCAAAAGTTATGTGACTTGGGACATTATAAAAGAAAACCAGAGAGGACAGAAACTATTTAAAAGACAGAAAGGTTTTGTTGATTTTTTTTTTTTTTTTTTAGAACATTGACTCCGTTTAGCCCTTGGAAGGGAATTAGAAAGGGACTCTGTTTCTTTCTATTATTTGCATTAGTGAAAACACCAGCCTTTCCCTCCATCACACACGCTAAAAGCGTTGAGTAAATATTTAAAGAATATCTGTGCGAAGGAGCACCAATTCATTACCCCGTTGTCTTTGTCTAAAGGAAAAGGATTTAGAGTGGTTGAAGGGAAGAACATTTTAGGCAGGAGGGTTCAGGCAGCGGTGGTAGGAGTGTTTGCTGAGAGCTGGAAACGGATTGTGGAAAGTCAGATTGCCAAAGCAGGTTGTGGCCAGATGGTAGGGACCCAGCTGCATGCCTCGCTAATAGTCTGGATGTTCTTTAGGTAAGCACATTTTTGATCCGGAGATGAAATACAATTCGAAAAGGGCCATATTGAAGTACTTGGTACTTGGCGATGCTTTGCCGTGGGCCATTCACCCACTTGACAGCTCCTCGGGGAGTTCTAAGGGAGGTTCCCTAGGGACGGGTGTCCAAGTTCAAGGTAAATGCAATCGCCCACCGCCGCGAGAGATAGGCCAGTCCCCGGGACCTTGGGACCAGACTCAAACCAGAGACTTCTCCATGGGTCCCACGGACTTACGGAGGAACCGGTTCTCGGCTGGGGGCGGGGGGGGGGGGGCAAAATGCCCACCAGGTCCCCGAGAGACGGGGGGGGGGGGCGGGGGGGCATCCATATTTTTCTCATTAACTTATTCCTGACATGAAGTATTATGTCTCGCTGAGGATGGTGGAAAATATTTCACTGAAGCCTTAAGTTGGAAAAAAAAAAAAAAAGTTAAGAGGTTTTTTTCTGTTTTTTTTTTTTTTTTCCTCTCTATGACCCCAGGCCAGAGAAAAAGTTTGTCACTGAATGTTTATGAGAAGAATGAGCCAGAAGAGCAGACACCGCCAAGTCCCTCTGACTCATTACGGAGCTCAATTAGTGGGCAATAGAATTTACCTAGCACCCCCCCCCCCACCCCCGGGGGAGGAGGCGGTGGGGTGTGGCGGGCAGCAGCGGGGAGGGGAAGGGGGGCGTCTGCCGGGAGCAAGGTGGACGTGGCCCTTTTCAAGGGTATCAATTGAGCCCGCAGAGTGCGATGGCAGGAGGCGACCCCTCCGAGGAAGAGCCCCGGCTGCGTGCCTGCCAGTCCCTTCTGAGCTCCAAGGGGCCACCCGTCTGACCCCGCCGCCTATAGAGCTGACATGAGTAATGTATCAGCAATGTGAGAAGCCTCCGATCCCCAAACCACAGGGGAATAAATCAGCCGAGGTTGGCAGGAAGTGGAAGAGGCGGAGATTTACTGCCGGGGCTCCCCGGGGCTGGGCGACACCACCGTCGCCCCGGGAGACACCAGCTTCTGCCTCCCGCGGGCTCGGGGTGGCACCTGCACCGAATGTTCTTGGGCTCCTGGGGAAACAGGGCTGTTGGCGACGAGGAGCGTCCTCATGGAGAGATTCTCTCTTGGGCTCTTTTCACCCGGATGGGCGCGTTTCGTTCTTTCCTTCACTCACTCGCTCATTCGACTGAGATCTCTGCTGCGGGTCAAGCGCCGTGAAAGCACCGGGAGGGGGGCGGGGGGAGGGGGACACGACGCCACGACGCCAGCCAAGACGCGGGGGCCTGCCCTCAATGGGCGTTCAGTAGAGAGGGTCCAGGGATGGTCTGAAAGCGCTGAGCTCTAGATTATTCCAGAAGGGCCCTTGCAAGGGTCCGCTCCACACCACGGGGCACTTTAAGTCCTCCCCGGGCCGAACTGGATTTCTCTTCTGGCTTGGACCGCGCGAGAGGTCCCTGACGGCTTTGTCGTAGGAGAGAGGAGGAGGTTGGGTGGACATGAGTCTAGAACTTTCTGTGTGTGCCGTCCGGTGTGACTAGTGGGACGTGTGGCTCTCTACACGGATTCCCAGAATTGAACCTGGGCCAACGTATATGAGGCTTCACTACCTCTTCTGACCAAGCCTGACCATTGTATACCTCAACCCCTGTGCCACGTTCCCCCTCGAAGCAGCTCTGGCCTGCCTTGGCGGTTCGGTCAGAGGTTAACACTGGCCCCTCCGTCACAGATACCACGACTGCTTGATGGTGAAACAAGAGAAATCTAAGCGTGAGGGACTGATGTTCACACCTGGACAATAAAAATAGTATACTTATTACAATATCCCTGAATAGGAGTGTCTCAGAAGGAACGTTCTAGTTCCATCTTAATGTGACAAGATAATTTTTGAGGTACTAGTTTATGCACTCCCTCTCCCCACGCATTTTTTCTTTTTTCCTTTTCCTGCTGCCAGCAATCAGACTCTGGGCTTCTTCATCTCAGAGAAAGCCGAAGTGGATTATATGGAGGGCCACTGGGAGCACAGGAAAAGAGGGGGGGGGGGCTTAAAGGCAGCTGGAGAGGAGAGAGCCAGGGAAACCCAGAAGGGGCCACATTTGGTGGTTTCTGAGACTAGAGGAGGCCTGCACTAGGGGGAAGGCGCCAAGCAAATCTCAGGAGAGGACTGTGAAATGCCATAGGGAGGCTTGCTCCAGCCACAGGGGCTCCCATTCCAGAAAAGAGTGCTGTGCTCCAAGCATCTCTCGGGGAAAATGGGAGCATGGGGCCTGTGAGGAAGGGCTTCTCAACTGCAACAAGTGTAGACAGTTAGCCCGAAGACTTAAATGCGTGTGTGTGTGCATGTGCATGATCCCAAATATCTTGTCACTGGTACAACCACAGGACCTTTGCATCACCCTAGGAGTAGTGCTAGCTTCTAAAGGTTTGGATTTCCTATCAATCCAGGATGATGGGATTACAGTAGAAATTAAATTGGTTTAAGTACAATTAAGAATTGCAATGTTTCTACGGTGTGCGGGTATCTACTGAGCCATACCTGCTCTTCTCCCCAGGTCCTTCTCTCCTTCCCTGTTTTGGCCGGGGTGGGGATATCAGGCTTGGCACTCAGACCTATCTTAGCATAAAGCCTGCTCCTATGAGGTAGAAAGCTTCATCTGAATAAAAGCTTTTCTGGAATAGAACCCTTCAGAATGTACGTGTAGATTTTAGGCTCCATATCTCCGTTTTCCTCTCCCCCTCCTCCCCCCTGCTCCTCCTCTTCTTCCTTTTCTTCTTCTTCTCCTTCTTCCTCTCCTCCTCCTCCTCCCCCCTCTTCCTCCTCCTCCTCCCCCCTCTTCCTCCTCCTCCTCCCCCTCCTCCTCCTCCTTCTTCTCCTCCTCCTCCCCCTCCTCCTTCTTCTGCTTCTCCTCCTCCTCTCCCCTCCTCCTCCTTCTTCTCCTCCTCCTCCCCCCTCTTCCTC
Source organism: Felis catus (assembly GCF_018350175.1). NCBI lineage: Eukaryota > Metazoa > Chordata > Mammalia > Carnivora > Felidae > Felis > Felis catus. Next base: position 38,788,246 of record NC_058386.1, read on the forward strand.
CTCCTCCTCACCCTCCTCCTCCCTCTTCCTCCTCCTCCTTCCCCTCCTCCTCTTCCTCCTTCTTCTCCTCCTCCTCCCCCTCCTCCTCCTCCCCTTCCTCCTCCTCCCCCTCCTCCTTCTTCTCCTCCTCCTGCCCCTCCTCCTCCTCCTCCCCCTCCTCCTCCCCCCTCCTCCTCCTCCCCCTCCTCCTTCTTCTCCTCCTCCTCCTCCACCCTCTTCCTCCTCCTCCTCCCCCCTCTTCCTCCTCCTCCTCCCCCTCCTCCTCCTCCTTCTTCTCCTCCCCCCTCCTCCTCCTTCTCCTCCTCCTCCTTCTCCTCCTCTTCCTCCTTCTTCTCCTCCTCCTCCCCCCTTCCTCCTCCTCCTCCTCCCCCTCCTCCTTCCTCTTCTCCTCCTCCTCCCCCTCGTCCTCCCCCTCCTCCACCTCTCCACTCGCCTTCCACTTTTCCCTCTTACTCTTCCTGCCTTTAGCTTCAGGGTTTATGCTCTTAACCCTTATACTATGCTCCTTGTTGTCACTTTGAAATACCAAGAAACGATGGTCTAGGCTGCCATGGAAATATCTCCAAGAATCAAGGTGCAGAAGAGTGTGTATGGAATGATTCTTTTTGCATAAATAAGGGTAAAAAAAAAATTAAAAAAAAAAAAAAGGGGCGCCTGGGTGGCGCAGTCGGTTAAGCGTCCGACTTCAGCCAGGTCACGATCTCGCGGTCCGTGAGTTCGAGCCCTGCGTCGGGCTGTGGGCTGATGGCTCAGAGCCTGGAGCCTGTTTCCGATTCTGTGTCTCCCTCTCTCTCTGCCCCTCCCCCGTTCATGCTCTGTCTCTCTCTGTCCCAAAAAAATAAATAAACGTTGAAAAAAAATTAAAAAAAAAAATAAATAAGGGTAGAGATTTGGATGAATGGATGGATGGATAGAGACAGACGGACTGATTGGTTTCTTGGTATTTGCCTAAATAATCTGGGGGACAGGGAAGGAGAAACAAAAATGTGTTAACAGCAGTTAAGAGAGAGACACTGGAGACAAAGGGAGGGAAATTGTTCGCCTTTAAATTTGTTCATTTCTGGGCTGCTTGAATTTGCTAACCATGTATCTGCTTTCCTTTTTTAATCTATCTACCAAGATTATAGAAAAAATGAGATTTTATAGAAAGCCTCTGGTTTTACTTTCTTTTCTAAATATTTTTTTGTGTGTACAAGTAACTAATAAGTGAGTCCCCTCCCTGAAAGAAATCTTGCACTATGCTTGTCAAATAATTCTAACATGCTGATCCCACCCCCTCTAGGCCGGGGAATTCTGACGGTCCGGAAGACACCCCCAATGTCATGGCTGGCTCTGGCAGGGGGCGGGGTTCTAGTATGCTCTGAATGCGAAGAGGCCTGCATAGCAGATGGAAAAGACACCCTGTTGATTGCGTCCATTTCCCCCCACCCCCAAACACTCAAAGGCCGAGGTTCTGGTGAGAGGGGCTGTGTGACAGCATCCGGCAAAGACATAGATGCCCAAAGGACAGAGGGGACAACCTGTCTTGCTTTGCCCCCAGACTGTCCCACAGCCCCAGGAAACCCCTCGGTTCCGGGGAAACAGTGACAGTTGACCCTACCAGTGGGTGTCCTCACAGAATTTTAGACCTAGAAAGGAGCTTGGTGACTAATTCAGTTTTCTGCCTACCTGAAAATTAAGGAACAAGTTATTACTAGCTTCGATTTGTTTCGGATGGAAAAGGAAAAGGGGTGTGTGTGCGTGTGTGTGTGTGTGTGTGTGTGTCTCCAAGAAAGAGACAAAGAGAAGGATTTAAAATGAAGAAGTAATTGCTTTCTTCATCTAACAATGATCTCCAGAACACCTACATCATTCTGGGAACTGTGCTCAACACAGATTTGTTTTAACCTTCCTAAAGAAATCATTCGAATTTCTCTCATATTTTTCATTTTTAAAGAACAGGACATTAAATAGGCTTTGATGGGGGTCCCTGGGGGGCTCAGTCGGTTAAGCGTCCGACTCTCGACGCTGGGGAGAGAGGCTTTGAGGGGGGTCCCTGGCTGGCTCAGGCCACGATGTCATGGTTTGTGGGATCGAGCCCCACGTTGGGCTCTGCACAGACAGCATGGAGCCTGCTTGGGATTCTCTGTCTCTCTCGCTTTCTGCCCCTCCCTTGCTTACGTGCTCTCTCTCTCACTCTGTCTCTCTCTCAAAATAAATAAGAACAAATTTTAAATAGGCTTTGATGATACTTAGTATGCTGGCTGAATTGGTATCTTCCCAGAGGTCATGAGACACAGAGCGGGCACCGTATTCTGAGGGAAGAGAAAGAGCGTGAAAAAATGCAGTGTGTGGGTGTGGGGGGGGGCACCTGGGTGGCTCAGTCGGTTAAGCGGCCAACTCTTGACTTTGGCTCAGGTCATAACCTCAAGGTTCATGAGATTGAGCCCCACGTTGGGCTCTGTGCTGACAGCAGGAAACTTACTTGGGATTCTGTCCCTCCTTCTCTCTCTGCCCCTCCCCTACTTGTGCTCTCTGTCTCTCTCTCTCTCCCAATCTCTCTCTCTCTCTTTCAAATTAAATAAATAAACACTTAGAAAAATGCAGTGGGGGCAGAAAGCAGATTGGTGGTTTCCAGGGCATGGGGAGAGGACACACAGGGTAGGGAGTGACTGTCTACTGGTCCAAGGTTGCTTTGGGGGGGTTCTAGAATCGGTGGGGATGGTTGCCGGTGAACTAAGTGCACACTTTACAGTGGTTAAAATGGTAAACTATGTTATTCGAGTTTCATCTCAATTAGAAGGAAGATTTATAAAACTACAGTGGGATGCCGTCTGTGCATTGTAAGGGTTTGCAGCTTGAACGCTCGGTTAGGTGGCATTTTGGATTATATTATGTTTTTTTTTTTAATTTTTTCATATTCATGTTTTAACATTTTCTTTTAACATTTATTTTTGAGAGACAGAGAGAGGCAGAGCATGCACAGGGCAGGGGGGGAGAGAGAGAGAGAGAGAGAGATACAGAATCTGAATATATATATATATTATATATATTATATATTATATATTATATATATTATATATTATATATTATATATTATATATTATATATTATGTATTATATATATGATATATTATATATTATATATACGATATGTTATATATTATATATTATATATTATATATTATATATTATATATATTATATATTATATATATGATATATTATATATATGATATATACTATATCATATATATAATATATATAATATATTTGATATATATGATATATATTATATATTATATATTATATTTATCATATATCATATTATATATATGATATATATGATATATAATATATATGATATATATTATATATTATATATATTATATATAATATATTATATATATCATATATATCATATATATGATATATTATATATATCATATATATAATATATATATGTAATATATAATATATATGATATATATCATATATCATATATATTATATATTATATATATGATATATATTATATATTATATATTATATAGTATATATTATATATATTATATATGATATATGATATATATTATATATTATATATTATATATATTATACATTATATATCATTTATATATTATATATATTATATATTATTTATATATATTATATATATTATATATATATAATCCAGGGGCACCTGGGTGGCTCAGTCGGTTAAGTGTTCGACTTTGGCTCAGGTCACGATCTCGCAGTTTGCGATTTCAAGCCCCACGTCAGGCCCTGTGCTGACAGCTCAGAACCTGGAGCCTGCTTCGGATTCTGTGTCTCCCTCTCTCTCTGCCCCTCCTCTGCTTGCACTCTATCTCTCTCCCTCAGATATATCCCTCAGATATATATATAATATATATCTGAATATATATATATAATATATATATATATAATAATATACATATATATATATATATATAACAGCAGGATGTGTATAAAACTTCCTGATGGGATGGGCAATAATCATGAAAATTGCTTCCACCATAAAGGGAAGATCTTATGGAAAAGCAATTTTAATAAATGTTTTTTTAAAAGTTTTTATTTATTTTGAGAGGGACAGAGACAGTGCCAGTGGGGAGGGGCAGAGAGAGGGAGAGAGAATCCCAAGCAGGCTCTGTACTGTCAGCTCAGAACCCCATGCGAAGCTTGAACCGTGAGATCCTGACCTGAGCTGAAATCAAGAGTCGGATGTTTGACTGAGCCACCCAAGTATCCCTGGAAAAGCAATTTTAAAAGTAGTGAAACTAAAAGATGAATTCTGAAGTTTTCTTTTACTTTTTTTTTTTTTTAACGTTTATTTATTTTTGAGACAGAGAGAAACAGAGCATGAACGGGGGAGGGTCAGAGAGAGAGGGAGACACAGAATCCGAAGCAGGCTCCAGGCTCTGAGCTGTCGGCACAGAGCCCAACACGGGGCTCGAACTCACAGACCGTGAGATCATGACCTGAGCCGAAGTCGGACGCTCAACCAACTGAGCTACCCAGGCGCCCCTGAAGTTTTCTTTTACTTTTAATAAGGGTTCTGAATTTGCTGACCTGTACCAGGATGGCAAGTAATCATAACTTTTGTTGTTTAGCAGAGATTTTTTTATAAAAGCACATAACCTCTTTGAGAGTTAAACATTGACATTTTTTTTTAAATGAATGAGAAATTGAGTATTGTTTTGAAAGAAATCTATGCCATGGAGAGAGCAGAGATGTTTGGAAGTTTCCTCCGTTGTGTTATTTTTGTTGCAGAAAACAATATGCATGGGTGACACTTACAAAAGCTTTCATATGGTCACATTTGTAAAAAAAAAACATAGAGATGGAATTTTCAGTCTTGTTTCCGTATCTCCCAAATGAAGGTATCTCTCAAATGCTGCATCTTCTGCTTTACTAGAAAAAATTGACATGAAAAGAAATTCACTCGCCAACCTTCAACAAAAATCTTTGCATGACTGATATATGGCTTACAAGAAAGATTACTGCGATTAGTCAATGCAACCAATGATCTACTTTTTCCTTTTATTTTTACGTATCTTTGGGTCACCTGGGTGGCTCAGTCATTTGAGCCCCGGCTCTTGGCTCCTGCTCAGGTCGTGATCTCAGGGTCGTAGGATGGCGCCCTGGGCGTGGAGCCTCCTGGGGATTTTCTCTCTCTCCCTCTGCCCCTCCCCACACCGGCGCGCGTGCACGGACAGATGCGCGCGCACGGACGGATGCACCCGCTCTCCCCCTCTCTCTCAAAGACATTTTTTCAATTTATGTATCTTTGCCAGTGTCTTTCCCAGCCATGTCGAACCATTGAAGTAAATTCATCAAGTAGACGTCATCAAAATAAACTAAACTTAGAACCAGACCAAAGTGGTAAACCGAGGTTTTCAAAAAGTACAAATCATATTCAATTACATTGCTTTCATTTGTAAAGTAATTTTAGTAAGATCAAAGCGAGTTTTTGTTCCTTTCTAATTATAATAAAAATTAGTAATAATACAACATAATAAAAAGTTAATCATAATTAAAATTCGTTGTTACCAAGTGGGATTTATTCCAGGTATGCAAGGCTGACTCAATATTCAAAAACTGATTAATGTAATCCATCATGTCAACAAGCTGAAGCAGAAAAAAACATAATCATATCAGTCGATGCAGAAAAAACCTTTGATAAAATCAAACACCAATTCATAATTAAAAGGTCTCAGTAAACTAGAAATGGGGGAAACTTGATAAAGAACATGTACAGAGGGGCGCCTGGGTGGCGCAGTCGGTTAGGCGTCCGACTTCAGCCAGGTCACGATCTCGCGGTCTGTGAGTTCGAGCCCCGCCTCGGGCTCTGGCTGATGGCTCGGAGCCTGGAGCCTGTTTCCGATTCTGTGTCTCCCTCTCTCTCTGCCCCTCCCCCGTTCATGCTCTGTCTCTCTCTGTCCCAAAAATAAATAAAAAACATTGAAAAAAAATTAAAAAAAAAAAGAACATGTACAGAAAACCCCACAAAACTACAGCTAATATCATACTAATGGTGAGAAAATTAAAGCATTCTCACTAAGTTTGGGAGCAAGGCAAGTATGTGCCCTCTCATCACTCCTTTTCAACCTTGTACTACAAGTCCTAAGTAATACGATAAAAGAGAAAAAGGAAGTAGAAAGTATACAGACTGGCATAAAAGAAATAAAACAATCTTCGTGGGACGCCTGGGTGGCTCAGTTGGTTAAGTGTCCACCTTCTGATTTCAGCTCAGGTCGTGATCTCACGGTTGGTGAGTTTGAGCCCTGCATCGTGCTCTGTGCTGACAGCGCAGAGCCTGCTTGGGATTTTCTGTCCCCCTCTCTCTCTGCCCCTCCTCACTCGTGCTCTCTCTCTTTCTCTCTCTCCCTCAAAATAAATAAATAAACTTAAAAAAAAAATCTTTGCTTGCGGATGACATAAGTGTCCGTGCAGAAAATCTGAAAGAACTGACCAAAAAACCCTCCTGGACCTAATAAACGATTTCGGCAAGGTTGAAGGATACAGGGTTAATATACGAAACTCAATTGCTGTCCTAAATACCAGCCACGAACAGGTGGAATTTGATGTTAAAAACACAATACCTCATGCAAGGTTGGTTGGATTGCAAACCGGCACAGCCACTGTGGAGAACAGTATGGAGGTTCCTCAAAAAGTTAAAAACAGAATTAACCCATGATCCGGTAATTGTAGTATGGCATATTTACCCCCCAAACACAAAAACATGAATTCAAAGGGATATATGCACCTCTATTTTGATAGCAGCATTATTTATAATAGCTGAATTATGGAAGCAGCCCAAGTGTCCGCTGATAAACGAAAGGCGAAAGGAGATGTGGCATATATACACAATGGAATATTATTCTGCCGTAAAAAGAATGAAATCTTTCCATTTGCAACAACACGGATGGAGGGAAAGAGCATAATGCTAAGTGAAATAAGCCAGTCGGAGGGAACGTACCACGTGATTTCGCTCATATGTGGAATTAAAGAAACAAAACAGACGAGCAAAGGGAAAAAAAGAGAGAGAAAGAGACAAAGCAAGAAACAGACTCGTAGCGAAAGAGAAGCCAGAGGGGAGTTGGGTGTGGGGATGGGTGAAGTAGGTGATGGGGATTAAGGAGGCACTTGTCATGATGACTACGGTTGAATCACTATATCGTACACCTGAAACTAACATTACACTGTATGTTAACTACACCGGAATGAAAATTGAAAACTTAATAAAAAATAATAAAATAAAATTCTCTTGGTGTAAGAAAAAACCCCCCACCAAACCCAGTACCACTTACGTTAGCGCCTCCAAGAATAAAACCCTTAGATAGAAATCTACCAGTGTATGCGTCAGATATATGTGAGGCAAACTACAAAATTCTGATGAAAGAAATCAAAGAACTGAATCAGTTGAAGAGACGTTCTTTGGTCATGGAGAGGAGTGTTCAGTATCGTGACGACGTCAGTTGCTCCCAACTTGATCTGTAGATTCCACACGATCCCGATCAAAATCACAGGAAGTGACTTTGTGGATATCGACAAAATGATTCTAAAGTTTACATGGAGAGGCAAAAGACCCAGGATGGCCGACACAGTATTGAAGAAGGAAAACAAACTTGGAGAACCAACACTTCCCTATCCCAAGACCTACTCTATGAAGTTACAATAAGGCTGTGTGATATTGGTGAAAGAATAGATACATAGAGCAGTGGAACAGAAGAGACAACACAGAAATAAATGCACACAAATATAGTTAACTGATCTTTGACAAAGGAACATGGACAATATATGGTGGAGAAGAGATCGTCTTTCCAACACATGTTACTGGAACAACTGAAGATCCACATACAAAAAAAAAAAAAATGGACCTAGACACAGATCTTTTACCCTTTACAAAATCTAACTCAAAGTGGATCATAGACCTAAGTGTAAAATGCAAAACTATAAGACTCCTAGAAGATAACATAGGAGAAAATCTAGATGACCTTGGGTTTGGCGGTGACTTAGGTACAATACCAAAGGTAGAATCCACGAAAAAAATCAGTGATAAGCTAGATTTCGTCAAAAGTAAAACCTTTCACTCTGTGAAAGACACTGTCAAGAGAATGAGGAGACAAGACACAGACTTGGGGGGGAGATGTCTGTTAAAGACATACCTGATAGATGTACAAAGAACTCCTAAAATTTAACAATGAGAAAACAAAAACCTGATCTAAAGACGGGTAAAATAATATTTGGTGGGTTTTTTTTTTTTTAATATAGCAGCATCAGTGAAAATAGATAAAGGATACAAGATATTTGTCTTCAGTATTTCTGACAAATGCATGTAGAACTATTATCTCAAAATTTAAAAAAATGTTTAAGATTAAAAGGTCTAAATAACTGACTTCAGCCAGATCACCATCTCGCGGTCCGTGAGTTCGAGCCCCGCGTCAGGCTCTGGGCTGATGGCTCGGAGCCTGGAGCCTGTTTCCAATTCTGTGTCTCCCTCTCTCTCTGCCCCTCCCCCATCCATGCTCTGTCTCTCTCTGTCCCAAAAATAAATAAAAACATTGGAAAAAAAATTTAAAAAAAAAGGTCTAAATAACTAAATAAATAGGCAAAATATCTGAACAGACACCTACCTCATCACAGATGTACAGATGGCAAATGAGCATATGAAAAGTTTCTCAGAAACTCAAATGCATATTTCTAAGTGAGAGAAGCCAATCCGAAAAGGCTACGGACTGTATACCCCACCTATATGACATTCTGGAAAAGACAAAACTATAGAGACAATAAAAAGACCAGTGGTTGCCAAGGGTTAGGGGAGGGGGAAGGAAGAATAGTTGGGGCAGAGAGGATGCTTTAGGCAGTGAAACTAGTCTATATGTTATGATAATTGTGGATACATGCCATTAAAATTTGCCCAAACCCATAGAATGTACCCAAGAGTGAATCCTAATGTGAACCATGGACGTTGGGTGATGATGTGTCAAGGTGGGGTCATTGATTGTAATAAATGTACAACGCTGATGCAAGATGTTGACAGTGTGGGAGGTTGTAGGTATGTGGGAGCAGGGGATGGATGGGAATTCTCTGACTTTTTTGCTCAAGTTTTCTGTGAACCTAAAGCTCCTTTAAAAAATAAGCTCTATTTAAAAAACAGGATGGCCAAAGACAGTGGAGAGCCGCGATCGCTCCATTTTTTTTTTATGTGCAACCCACCAGGAAAATGTTTAGAGTATACATCCTCAATAACTACATATTCATCCTTTATAAGTATTCTAAGTACTGAACATGTGAAAGCAGAAATTTTTAAAAATTATTTTTACAACATCGCCCGTTTTATGTTTATATCACCCTTTCAGAATCGCTTAGTGTATGTTTCACTGTATATATAACGAAGTGAACAGATACGCGTACATTAGGAGTGGGCTCCGATTTTTTTTTTTTTTTTTTGAATTGAGAAAGAAAGATTCAAGTTCCACCGGAAGCAGAGCCAAGACAGGAATCTGGGTGCAGGGATTTCATCTGGTAGGTGTTCTGGAAGCAAGCACGGAGGAACAGGGAGTGTGAGATGGAATGAAGACAAATTATGTTGTTGAACTGGTTACCTCTGTGAGCAAGACAAGGCTCAGGCTTAGCAGAGACCTTCTGGGGAACTACCCGATGTGTCTCAGAATTGGAATTGTTCCTTCAAAAGATGGAAACCTGGAGCATTTAGCTTGTGACTCCCATCTCCCAATCGTGGAGGGTCTTTCTCCATGCCCTGCCTTCCCATACCCGCCCTCCCAGAGTATTAACTACACACACACACACACACACACACACACACACATATAATTCTGGACCGTCCTAGATGCTAAGTTCCTGAAAGCGGATAGAAATGGCTGACCCTGGGGGTGGGACTCTGTCAATGCGTGTTCTGGCGCGGGGCGCCAAAAGCATTTGCTACAAAAACGATGTTAAAACGGAAGTTCGGAGATCCTTAGTTTGTTGAAGAAATGAAGGTGGGAGCCCCCCTCACCTTTTAAAGGCAATACGGCCAAGCGAACGTCAATGACCACATTATCACACCAATTACTACGTACTGTTTACACATGTATTTTTTTCCCCCATTGTCCTAAGAGTGGCTTCAGGATGTGCTGACATCAGACTGAACCAGATGAATATTCCAGATCCTTTACTTAGTAGCTAGGTAACTCTGAGAAAGTTATTTTTTTCTCAGCTTCAATTTCACCCTCTGTATGCCAGAGATAATAATGCCTACCCAAAGGTTTCGAGTTAGGATTAAAATGAGATAATATGTGTTGCCCCCCCCCCCCCCCCCCCCCCGGCCCCGCTTTGTTTGTTTCTTCTACACCTGTACACAGTAGACATACAGCTTGGGAGTTAAAAGTACAAATCTTTTTTTTTTCAACGTTTTTTTATTTATTTTTGGGACAGAGCGAGACAGAGCATGAACGGGGAGGGGCAGAGAGAGAGGGAGACACAGAATCGGAAACAGGCTCCAGGCTCTGAGCCATCAGCCCAGAGCCCGACGCGGGCTCGAACCCACGGACCGTGAGATCGTGACCTGGCTGAAGTCGGACGCTTAACCGACTGCGCCACCCAGGCTCCCCTAAAAGTACAAATCTTAAGGCACAAAGTGTTGGGTTCAGAGCCAGGCCCTGCTGCGTACCGATTTCAGAACCTTGAGCGAGATCCAGGTTCGAGCCTTGTTGAAACTCTGGTTTCTAGCGGGTTAATCCACTTCTTTGTGGAAGCATATGTAAGGTACGGAACAGAATTTAAATAGAGTGCCTATCATAGTACCTGATACTTAACATCATTATAAACTACTTCTCGATTTCACTCTCTCTTTTGAGATTCAGGATCTCACAGTGCCTTGGTATACCATTATGGTCATTATTGAAATCTATTTAAAGACACAAAAGTAAAGAGAATGGTCTAAGAAGCCCCTATTACCTAATCTCAACAAGTACCAATCTTCTTTCACCTGTAACCCCCACTCCCTTCTTCTTTTCTCATATTATTTTGCAGCAAATCACAGACATAAGATTATCTTGTCTGTAAATATTTCAGTATGCATCTCCAAATGATAAGGATACTTAAAAAAAGTAAGCACCCCACAATGATCATACCTTAAAAAACTAATAATTCCTTAAGATCATCAAATACCCTCAAATACAGCTCAAATCTCCATTGATCTCCTAAACCTTTTAACCAGTTTTGTTTGCACTAGTATCTAAATAAAGTCAGCATGTTGTGGTTGAATAATTTGTCTCTTCAATCTCTTTAATTCTGTATGTTCCTCCTCTCTCTTTTTTCTTGTCCTGTAGCCATCCCAGAGGACAATGGCATTGCTGATGGCATTGCCATGGTCTCATTTAATATGTCTTCTGCCTTCATACTTCCTGTAAATTGGTAGCACAGTCTAGAGATTTTTATCAGATTCAGATCTGTTCTTTTTCTTAAAGTTTATTTATTTATAACTGAGAGAGACAGAGAGAGTGCAAGCAGGGAAGGGGCAGAGAGAGAGAGGGAGAAAGAGAATCCTAAGCAGGCTCCACTCTGTCAGCACAGAGCCCAATGTGGGGCTGGAACTCATGAACCATGAGATCAGGACCTGAGCCGAAACCAAGAGTTGAAGGCTTAACTGACCAAGTGACCCAGCTGCCCCACCACGTTTGTTCTTTTTGATAAGATTACTTCATAAGTGTATGTGTGTGTGTGTGTGTGTATGGGGGGGGGTGTTCTTCCACCAAGAAGGACATAATATCTGGTTGTCTCTTTGTGATATTACCAGCCATTAATGATCAATGCCTAGATCCACGAATATACTAGGTGTTGCAAGCTGATATTCTAGGCCATAAATAAAAATGGTAGAAAAGACTCATTTGCTTTGTTAGACATGTCTTTCATAAGTTAGAAAGCCATGGGAGGGTGAACTTAAGCAGGACACTTTGCGCCATCCCAACATCCCTCTGTTCATGATTTTTCAACCTGCTTGAATCCATTGAACAACCTCCGGGTCCAGATTCAAACATTTCCTTAGGCTCTGGAACAAACTCATCACTAAACATCAAACATGTAAACATGTTCTACATCCCCTGGGCCAACCATTTCTGTCATTCACTGAAAGGGGATAGTTCATTGGCATAGCATGAAGTGTCCTTTTTCAGCATTCCAGGGCTTTCCAACAAGCCAACTAATGACCTAAAGTAGATCAAACTAGCCGTGAATGAATGACCACGGACCTGGAAACAAGGACAGGCCATGTCCGAGATGGGGAGCTGTTATCATGGTATATGGGACTGGACCAGACCTGTGGTCTCACTCCAGGATACATGGAAGTGACTGGCCCACCACCTGGAAGGAGGTCTAGGCTAATAAAGTTGTATGGGAATAATAAAAGTGCAAATCTTGCAAAACAAAAACTGAAGGGGAATGGCCCCAGAAATTAGAGAACTGCACCTGTCATTTCTGGTTTTCAGAAAAGACGGGAAGAAAATTGCAGCAAGATAAGCTGTTAAGTCCTAAGAAGAAAATGGATACAGGAAAATAATCTTCCTAGTTTTGTCAGAAATTAACGGAACAGGATTTCTCGTCTTAAAATTGCGGGATAACGTATGTAATTGTTGTCCACTTGAAAGAGCCTTTGACTTTGTTGTGAACAACAGATGCATTGGCAAAGTGGAAAAATCCATGTGGTCCAAACCACACAGTTACTGGGGAGGGCGCAAGCTTAAAGTTCGTACTCAGAGAGACTCATTATGAATGGAGTGGTCATCAAACGGCAGTCTCTTGGATGTGCCACGCACCTGACAAACGCCGTTAATCCTGACAACTTTGTGAAGTCGTGATTATTATCTCCATTTCATTGATGAGACAACTGAGGTTCAGAGAAGCTGAGTGCCTCACCCAAGGTCCCTCAGCTAGTAAGTGACAGATCTTGCTTCTAAATCCTAGATCTGTCCATCCAATCCTTTATACTACTCTGCCTGGTGACATTTTGGAAACAGTACCGGGACATAACATTCACAGAGTATCTTCATCTAAATTGCCCATCAAGACCCAAGGCTGGACAAATAAATGCAGTGCTCTAAACAGCCATACTCTACTACCCATGGGGAGATAGTACATAACCTCACACTTGAATGCACGATGGCCCTGAAGGTCAGTCTTGGATCTGTTACATTTTTAGCCTTTCCGTTAGTGACCTGGGGGACAGGACAATAAGTCTGCTCAACATGTTGATGTTTATACATAATGGAATTTGCGTATGGAGAATTCCAGGGAAGAAGCTACCCAGAAAGCTGGGGACCAAGGCATTGAAATACTCTAGTAAAACTCGGGAAACACCCAGAAAGCAAAAGGAAGATCAGTCCTGGGTGGCTCAGTTGGTTGAGCTGACTTCGGCTCAGGTCATGATCTCACGGTTCGTGGGATCGAGCCCCGAGTCGGGCTCTGTGCTGACAGTGTGGAGCCTGCTTGGGATTCTCTCCCCCCTCCCTCTCTCTGCCAATTCCCTGCCTACGCTCGCTCGCTCGCACTCAAAATAAATAAACATTAAAGAAAAAAACTAAAGTACCTGACGTGAGAAATCTCAGTAAGTCTGCATCACCCAGAAATCCGAGAGGATTCCAGAGCAGGGGCAGATGTTAGAGAGGTTTTCTGCTTCCCCCTTCGGTAGTCCAGGGGTGGGCTCCCTACCAACCGCGGCACCCTCGCCTTACTGAGCATGTCAGTGAGTACCGTCCGAGGAAGCTGGCAGCAGGCATGGACCCATAGGTACATGGGCCTGAGAGAGCCCCGGAGGCTGAGGACGGGCCTGGCTAGGGAGCGATCTTCAGTCCAGAGGAAATGGGACCCAGTTTGGGGCCCCTGAGAGAGAGACTGAACTGAAGAGTAGGGGGCAGGGAGTAGAGCAGGACAAGGATCTGGCTCCTGGAACCCTCAGCACCAAGACAGAGTCTGGGCAGGAGGCAGAGTCCAGCTCTCATGGCAAAGCAGGAGGAAAAGGAAGGTTCTAGAATCGTCCTGGATTGAACGTTACAGCGACACCTCCCAAAGGTTAATGTGCACAGGAGCTGCTTGGGGATCCTGTTAAAATCAGGACTCTGAGATGAGGCCTGAAATTCTGCATTTCTAACAAGGTCTCGGGTGATGCCCATGCTTTTCTGGCCCACGGGTCACACTGGGGCTAGCAAGAACCTCCTGGAAGACGCACTTTGTGTCAACCGTCAGGTGATTGGGATGACTCCTGGATGTCTTTAAATATCTGTTTCCTCTGACTCTGGGCCCAGATGAAGACGAGGGAAATAAGAACCCCTCTCCCCTCCCCGCCCCCCTGCACACACACCACCTTAAAACCATGGGAGCCAATATTCTACGAGGCATTCTAAGGACCCCACTCCTATTTATTCTGGGTTTAAACCACAGCCATAGATAGTGTGGCAAAGAGATTTACGGCTTTTAATCTTCTCATATAGCACAAATGCTAAATACAGTGTAATATATGTGACAGGAATTAGCTCAGAATTTATTTAAGACTTTATCTTCTCAGTTCATATGTCAAAAGATGGCCATTTCCAATTATTTATTAGGAATGTGATGTTTTTCAAGGTGGATGCATTAGTCTCGTTATCTGCTTTCAATTAGCTGAGAATTTACCATGCGCAGCCAAATGTCCATTCACCAGCAAATTCCAGATTCCTGGCAGTCTGATTAACTTCCCAGGGCTCTTCCTTTATAGTTTGAATAAATGAGGCTGTCTATATCTCAGGCTTGCTTTGCTTATGGAAGGAAACAGAATAGGCTTTGGAACTGAAGCAGAAGGGGAGGAGGAGGTGGAGGAGGGCGGGGACGGGGAGGAGGGAGAGGAGGAAGAGAGAAGAAAAAGCCTCCAGCCATCAGGAGATACTATGGAGATAAATACCTACCCTTAGACCAAAAATGACTCCACACTAGAGTTTTTTTCCCGCCATGTCAAAGCCAGCAGTTTGGAAGTGCAGTGCCTTCAGCCCGGGGTCGAAACCTTGAACGTGGCATATCATTCCTTCCGTGGGACCTGGTCTCGTGGGAGACGCGTGAGCCTTGGAACCGACGAGGCCTGGCTCTGCATCCCCAGCGCAGCCACTTACAACGGGGGCGCGTCTTCTAACCCCCGTATTAGAGCCTCGGCATTTCCTCGTCTGTAGAATCACGGCAGTAATGAACTTGCAGACGTGCCATGAGTTCAAATGAAATCCTGTTTATGTAACAACAGTGTCAGCTAAGGTAACCCCGTCCTTGAGTGTCAAGACCCCAGAGCACCCCCAGTCTCTCTCTCAGGGGGACAGAGGGATGGGGCGGTTAATGTCGGTCCCAGCCGCGGTTGGCCGCAAGCTCTCGGGGATTGCTGTCCGAGTGGTCCAGGTTACTGTGCTGGAGCTGACCACACGGTGCCAAGCTCGACGCACGTACAGGTACTGACCAAAGGTGGCTCTGTGCCGTGACGCTGGCCGAATACCACCCCTGCCGCCCACAGAAAGGGCAAGGCTGCCGAAACGTGCCTTCGTCCCGATTTTCCGGTTGCCCAGAAACCGTGGCATGTCTCGGTCGTTTCTGTTGTGTCTCCTGAGAGGTCAGTTTCAAACTGGATCCCGCCACCCTCTCCTAAACGTTTTAGGCGCCCTGTTTCAATTTCCGAGACCTTGGACGTCTCGCCGGTCTGTTCTAGTGGATCACGTCATGTTCTTGTTTCATGCATCCGGTTTCTTCTCTTGATCTATTTAGGAACCTTAATTATTGCTGGACGTTTTCCTCCTAGTCATTGTTATTATTGAGTTTTCTCTCGGTGCCTTCATTTCAGGAGTTGACTTCTTTGGTCGAATTGCCTTTCTTTCTTCTCTTTTCTTTTCTTTTAAAAATTTTTTTATTTATATTTGAGAGAGAAAGAGACAGAGTGTGAGAGGGGGAGGGGCAGAGTAAGAGGGAGACGCAGAATCTGAAGCTGTCAGCACAGAGCCCGACGTGGGGCTTGAGCCCACGGACCGCGAGATCGTGACCTGAGCCAAAGTCGGACGCTTAACCGACCGAGCCTCGATCGAGCTGCCTTTCCGTGCCTCGGTTTCCTCACCTGTAAGATGAAGATCATAACCATACCTGCCTCTTAGACTCACTGGGAGGGTCAGACACATGTACAAGGAATGTGCCTAGCAGGCCGTGTCACATTTACTAAGCCCTCAGTGACCGCTATTTATTATTATTGCTATTTCTGCAGCTATTATTATTATTGCAAGACGCTTCCTCCAGGAACCAAACTGCATATTTCTCCTTCTCATAAAAGCAGCCCCAAAAGGATGCTCCTGGCCGTGAGCCGGCTGCTGCCAGTGCCCATGGCAATTCTCTCCACTTGGCTGCTTTTATTTGTTGGCCTTGGTTACAAGGGGACTCGTTCAGTTAGCTACTCACCACACATCTGCACGGCTCGGGCAGCGAAACCGGGGGCTTGTAAAATCTGTCGCTGTTAACACAACGAATCTTGGGTGCGCTGAATCACCAGGGAAGCTTGCTTCGAATGGGGGTTCTAAGGTGCTGCTCTAGCCAGTCTGGAGTAGGGCCCAGAGCCCTGCTCTTTTGATAAGCCTCTCCAGCAGACGGTCTCCCAAACCTTAAGGCACCAAATAATGGATGGGTTGTCTTTTCCTTTTTTCGTTTTTTTCGAATTCTTTAACACAAGAGTATCGGAAAAATGAAGAATCCACAGGATAAATGTATATTTCAATAATATATTCGTTTCTATCTCAAATACTACACTCACTGAATTTTTCTTCAAATGCCAGATATCTTTGAAGATGAAATAGCCTTAAACTTAAAGCACTGGGTCCAATAGTTAATCTGAAAAAAGTTATATATATATATATATATATATATATATATATATATATATATATAGGGTGTGTGTGTGTGTGTGTGTGTGTGTGTGTGTGTGAATATATGACAATAGCTATATTGCAGAACACCCGAAGAGTCTGGAAAAACAGAGAAAAGAGTGTAAATTGATAAATACATAAATGCATATACACCGGAGCATCCAGCAAGTCTAGAAACATTTGGACTACTTGATAATAGATTTATCCTATGTTTCCTGGATGATTGGACATCTTGTAGAAAGTCATTATGTTAGTATAATTAGATGATCCAAATCTATCAGGGCTCACATCAAGTCTCCTTCCTCCTTTCCTCCCTTCCTTCCTTCCTTCCTTCCTTCCTTCCTTCCTTCCTTCCCTCTTTCCCTTCCTCCCTCTCTCCCTTCCTCCCTCTGTCTCTTCCCTTTCTTTCTTCCTTCCACCTCCATTTCATTCTCTTTCCGTTTACAATCACCTGCTGAGCCCTTAAAACATGCACAGCACCGGGGGCGCCTAGGTGGCTCAGTCAGTTAAGCATCCAACTCTTGATTTTGGCTCAGATCATGATCTCACAGTTCGTGGGATCGAGCCCCTCATTGGGCTCTGCGCTGACAGCACGGAGCCAGCTTGGGATTCTGTCTCTCTCTCTCTCTCTGCCCCTCCCCTACTTGTGCGCTCTCTGTCTCTCTCTCTCTTTTGTTAAACAAATTAATTAAAAAATAAAATAAAATATATACAGCACTCTGCTAGACATGGGTATAATGGGTGTATTTGTGGAGGGAGGTGTTATAAAAAAAAAAAAAAAGACAGAGTCCCTGCTCTCAAGAGCTTTCTCCTTAGGGTGTAAAACACAAATAGGTCATACATTTAAATGTTATTATAAGCCAGCATCTCAATTAAGTGAGTGGTTCAGAGCCTTTCTTTATGCTGTGTGAAAACATTCTCTATCTCCCCATCTAGGGTATCATCACACAGAAGTCCAACAGCGGCCTGTCCACAAGCCCTACGGTACGGTGAGAAAAACAGTTTGAGTTTTTCAAATCTCCTGTGAAAAAGGATTTTGATTCAAGGGGATTATGCTTAATTCTACACGCCGCGGGTAGCTGGCCCAAGCCCGGGGATGTTCCTGCAGGTGGGGAAGTGAATTTTTCCATATCACTTCTCCTGGTTCTTTCCGTGCAGGCGACTTCTTTTGGGAGGTGAAGAGGAAAAGGCAATGTCATCCCTGCTCTCCAGATTATCCTAATCAAGGGAGCCTGTTGAGACAAAGCCTCAGACTTTTAAAGAGATCGTGCTGGGTCCCACTCAGCTAGACTTTGTTTAGCTCAGGGCTTTTCCACTTAGGTAGGATTGCCATTTGGGGCAAGGTGGGGGCCCTCCTGTGGCAGCTGAAAAATGTCTCCAGACATTGCCAAATATCCCCCGGGGTCAAAATTTACCCTGGGGAGCAAAATCACCTCCCGGCTGCACACTGGAACCCCTGGGGATGGGGGTGCTTTAGGAAGTGCTGGTTCCGGGGCGCCTGGGTGGCTCAGTCGGTTAAGTGTCGGACTTCAGCTCAGGTCATGATCTTGTGCATGGGTTCGAGCCCTGCCTTGGGCTCTGTGCTGACAGCTCGGAGCCAGAGCCTGCTTTGGATTCTGTGTGTGTGTGTGTGTGTGTGTGTGTGTGTGTGTGTGTGTCTGCTCCTCCCCTGCTCGCACTCCGTCTCTCTCTCTCTCTCAAACATAAATAAACATTAAAAAAAAAAAAGATTTTTAGAAAGTGCTGGTTCCTGGGACTCACCCCCCCCCCCCCAGATGTCTGATTTGATTGGCCTGGGGGTGGCCCGCACTTCAGGATTTTTAAAACGCTTTCCAAGAGATTCCAATGTGTGCCAGGGTTGATCTCCGATTCAGCCACCAATGCTAACTCGGACAGGGACCCGCACTCAGATTGGATGCCCAGTGCCCTGCTGACCCGGTAACTCCCCCGTCCTGCATCCATCCGGCTTAACCGGTTCAGTGTTAGCGCCCAGTCTGTGCTCCCGGCGCCTGAATTCAGACTGGCCTCCTTTGGTCTCTCAAGTTAAAACATGACCTTCTCCATAACTGCCTGTCATTCACTTATCATGTCTCACCAAGGAAATTCCAACATCAGCATCGGGCCAATGGGGGACATAATTGGGGGGCAAGGCGGTCTTTATGACAGTTCCTCCTTATACCTCAAGAAGAAGCCTCTTCCTCCCAGCCCGTGTTATGAGAGTCAAGTCCATGCCGTGCATGCCTGGGTGCGTGTGTGTGTGTGCAGGAGAAAGCTCCAAAAATAAAGCAAAGGGGGAGACGCCGTACCTTCTCCTCTTCCCTTGGAATGTCCTCAGACTAGCCCTGGGCTGACACCATACCAAAATAACGAACACCCATGCTTCCATATTCAACCACGCGTCTCCTAAATGGATTAGAGCGGCCACGATCTGTTGCCTCCTACTCACTGATCCAGCCAGTCTGACCCCAGCTCGCCATCCGACAGACATGTGTACTCATATTACCAAAAGATAAGTGCTAGAACGTTCACAACAGCACTCTCCATGATAGTCAAAACTAGGAACTCTACCCGAATGCCCATCCACATCAGGATGGATAAATCGTGATGTACTCATACAAAGGGGATACTATACAGCCAGGAGAATAAAGGGTCTATCACTTCGTGCAACGTCTTGATGAATTTTACTGACAAGATGTTAAGCAGTAGAAACCGGACCCAAGGGCGCCTGGGTGGCTCAGTTGGTTAAGCATTTGACTTCGGTCATGATCTGGTGGTTCGTGAGTTCGAGCCCCACTTTAAGTGAGCCCCACCTCTCTCTCTCTCTCTCTCTTTTCTCTGTCCCTCGCTCCCTTACGCCCTTTCTCTCTCTCAAAAAAGAGAAAGAAACTAGACCCCCAAAAAGGGTATATATTGATTGGATTTATGTAACGTCCTCAAACAGGCAACTTTTACCGATACTATTAGATGTCAAGATAGAAGTCTCCCTTGGGGACAGGGATAGTGAGTGGGGAGTGTTCGAGGAGGCTTCTGGGATTCTTCCAGTCACGCTTTATTTCTCGATCTGGTTTGGTTACGTGAGTGCTTTCAGTTTGAGAAAATGTATCGAGCTGTACATTTATAATTTATGTGCTTCTCTGTTTGTCTATTACACTTCAATAAAATATTCAAAACATAAAAATTACCTTCTCCTTCTCAGCCGCTGCCTCCTCTCTCTCTCCAGCTGGGAGGTTGGGGGCCTTGACATGACACTGACAGAAAGTCGCTCTTGTCTCTGCCGCTGTCCCACGTCACCACTGTTGGCCTTTGCTCAGGTAGCCGTGCACAGGCTCGAAGCAGACAGCCCAGAACCGAGTGGACTCGGCGTCTCACAGCCCTGCCTGCTTGGACAAAGACAATTCTACTGACCATCGACATCCCGAGACTGCAAACAGAGCCCAGCTCCAAATTGGGCAAAGAGCTGTGGGATTTTTTGTTCTTTTAATCTAGATTGTTTATCCCTAAATCAACAAGCTTGTAGCAATGACAGAATCAGGCTGTGGCTCAAGGGTGGGATCCACTGGTGTGGCCTTCACGACTCCGCCTGTCACACGCCAAGCTGCACATCATCTCTGTCAAGGGCTCTGCCCATTGCAACAGCGAAGTGTGCTTTTCCCACAGATGATACCATTGTATTCGTCCCCACATCTGGGTGATATTCTGGATCGCACACGCATGTGAATCGGGTGTTTATTTTACTAGCAAAGTATACCTGCAGCCTACATCGCGTGTGCTGAGCAGCTGTTGGTGACTCTGAATTGAGACTTGGGTGAGGAGTTTGTAAACCCAGGAGGTTCGTCCTTAGCAAGAAGGATCCCAGACTTTCAAATTCAATAAACCTGGACGCTACGGAGAGCAGAGAGACATCATTACAGACAGATCGTGGTCCAAAATCCCAGCTCGTCATGATTGGGGAAGCAGATGTAAGCCAGGATGATTTTTATAGGTTCCGATAGCCCCTGCCGGGTGGGAGGGTCTGCTAAAGGTCTGATTAGGCCACTGAGCAATCGCAAAGATCGAAGGCGTCACATTGCTTGAGCCTGCCGGGAGGAAAGGGATGGGATTAATCTGCTAAAGTCAATCTTTTCGGCACAGCTTTATGTATCCAGACATTCTAAAATCCAATTATACAATTCACCTAAGATGCTGCCCATTTGGGACAGGTGTGGCCCCCCCCCACCCCACAATGTATCCAGTTGTTATGCTAGTCATTCTGACATCGGGTGGGGGGGGGGAGAATATTTATGTATGAAATGCTGGGAATATAATAATGAAAGATAAAATCCCGGGCCCTCGGAGACGTTCCATTGTCAAGTTGGCCCGGTGATTGGCTACTACGTAAGAACCGCCCCCCCCCCCTCCCGCCCACCCCACCCTGAAACTTAGGGCTTCAATCTAAGAACGACCAGGGTAACTTAGTTTGCTGAGACTGCCATAATGAATACCATAGATGGGGCGACTTAAAGAACACCGAGTTATCTCTCACGGTTCTGGAAGTTGGAAGTCCAAGATCAAAGTGCTGGCAGATTTGGTTCCCGGGGGAGCTTCTTCTGGTTTGTACTATGCCCTCACATGGCTTTTCCTCTGTGTGTGCCCGGAAAGAGAGACCTCTCACTCTTGCTCTTATAAGGGGACTAATCCCATCATAAAAACCTCATCTAAACCTAATCACTTCCCAAACGCCCAATCTCCAAATACCATCCCTGTAGGGGTTAGGGCTTCAACATATGAATCGGGGGGCAAGGGGGAGCAAACATTTAGTCCGTAACGGTGACCAACTCTATTAGTCTACTAGGGCCGCCATACCAACTATCACAAACCAGGGGGCTTAAACAACACAAATGTATTTTCTTACAGTTCTGGAGACTGGAGGTCGGAGATCAAGGCGTCAGGAGTATTGGCTTCTTCTGAACCTCTCTTCTTAGCTGGCAGATGGCCACCTTCTTGCTGTGTCCTCACACGGTGACCCCTCAGCCTGTGCGTTCTCTGTGCCCAAATCCCTTCTTATAAGGACACCAGTCAGATTGGATTAGGGCCTACCCTATGACCCCATTTTAACCTCACCACCTCCTTAGAAACCCTATTTCCCAACACACTCACGTTCTGAGGGCTTCAACATATGAATTTGGGGGCACACAACCCAGCCGTAATAGGAACCATCCCATTTTCCCAGGACCGAGGGGTTTCCTGGGATGTGGGACTTTCAGTATTAAAACCAGGAAAGACTCAGGTAAGCCGGGACAAATTGGTCACTTCTCCCTTCCCCCCACCCAAATGTTATTTTGCTCACAAATCTGTAACATGGGTAGGGTTCAGAGGAGGGACTTCATACATGCTCTACTCATGGTGGGGGGGGGGGCACTTGGAAGGGTGGGGGCTGGAACCATCCAAGGCTCACTCACATCTGGTGGTTGATACTGGGGAGACTCAAACAGCTGGGGTCTGGGACAGTTGTTCGCCAGGCATCTCTCTCCGTCTCTAGGTGGTCTCTCCGTGTGGCCTCTCTAGCACGGTGGCCTCCAGGTAGCTGGGGTTCTTGCATGATAGCTCTGGGATCCCCAGGCCCATTTCCCAGGCAGAAGCTGTGTTAGCTTTTATGACCCGGCCTCAGAAAGCCGCATAGCAGCGTTTCTCCTGGATTCTATTTATCAAGGCAGTCACAGTGGTTTTCCAAAGCTTCAGGGAGAGTAGCAGTAGACTCCATCATTTGATGATGGATTAACAAGGACATGTGGGCATGCAACATACTGTTGTAGCCTTAAAACTTTTTCGTTTTTTTTGTTGTTTTTTTTTTTTTTTTACAATGTGGTAAAATACACATGACATAAAATTTACTATCTTAACCAGTTTGAAGTGTGCGGTTCTGTACCAGTTAAACACGAACTCCCAATTTCTCCTCCCCCAGCCCCGGCAACCGCCATTCTACCTTCGGTCCCTGTGAACTTGGGTACTCTAAATACCTCATACTGGTGGGCTCGTACAATATTTGTCTTTTTTGCATCCGGCTGATTTCACTTAGCATACTGTCCTCGAGGTTCACCTGACATTGTGAACTCTGCTTTTCAGGCGGGGCAAAGAGGAAGCACGGGGGCCCCGGGGGCAAGAGCGAGCAGGGTGTTTTGGAGGTCTACTGGCAGAGGGCAGGGCAGGGCTGTCCAGGTCGGGTTGTGCACCCTGAGCTCAAGGGGATGCCATTCACAGAGATGAAAATGGCGTCCTCGAGAATGGTGCTGTGTGCCACCTGCCCATCCACCCTCAGCGCTCCTGTGAAAGAACACGCGGGGAAGAAAGCAGGTTGCTAGAGCTCAGATCAAGGAGAATCTTCTACTATCCTGAGGGTTGGGGGATTTTTCCTGGAGGCAGTAAGAAACCACCAAAAGATTTTCAGTGGGGAAGAAGGGGAACCCAAATCAGGAATTACTATTATTAAATGAAGTGAAGGTGCCATCGTGCCCTGGGGGATGGATCTCTTCTAGCTCTCTATTTTCATCTCTAATGACTATTTCGGATTCACCAATCATTGCATGGAAACCTCAGAAGGCCTGATCCCCAGGTGAGATAAGAACATTTGCATTCTACTCATGGGAGGAAGACCACATACAAGCAAAGGAATGACTGGGGTAATTACAGATGTACCACGGGGAAAATAGAACCAGATGATCTGATAGAGAGTGACTGGGTGGGGGTAGGTGATCCAGGGAAGGGCTCTCTAAGCAGGGGATTTTGGGGGTGTGGCCTCCATGACAAGTAGCTATGTGAATCTGAGGGGAAAATTTTGCAGGGAGGGACACCAGTAAACATGTAGCTCCTAGGGTGAAAACAAGGCTGGTATATTCAAAAACCATTAAGGTCATGGTGGCTGATGTAGATGTCGGAAAAAGGGATAGGAAGGGATGAGTTGGGGAATAAGTAGGAGCTCTGTAGGCTAGGCATATTAGACAAAATGACTAAGAAGCCACCGGAGGGTTTGAGGTAGGGGAGGGACATTATATCGATGTTTCTCAGACATCACTTATCTTCTCAGCCTCACTTGTCCACTGGGCCTTTCACTAGTTTTTCCGCCCTGACTACAGTGGTGACGACCATCTCTGTATGAGCTCTGTGATTAACATAACATAGACACACTCCAACATCACCTCACCTCATGCCTCCTCCATGTGCCTCTCACCTCCCCCTGGAATTTTCCCCACCTCGACAAGGAGGCATGTGTAGAGCCTATACATACGCCAACTCCTAAGTGCAGGGAGTTGATATCTGACTGGGAGTTGATCTCTTTTGACCCCCAGAAGACAAGAGTTGGTAGATTCCGACCCCCCTTCCTTCCCTTGGACAGATGGTCTTGAGATACAGTCCTTACATGACTTCTTGGAAGCCAGCCCATTAGCTCAAGCAATCGGCGTCACTTGATACGAAAAAGTGGCACCCTCCATTGGCTTTCCATCCTTCCCTGCCTCACTTCCACCACCCCTCACTCCAACTTCCTGGGATTAGACATCCTAATAGCATAGTACCACATAAGCTTAACCACAGACTCTATTTACTAGGGAGCTAAGACAGACATATGCAGATTTGCCCTTTAAAAAGGTCACTCTGGCTTCTGTGTGGGTGGATGGTGATGCCGGGACGAGTGTGGAAATTATGAGGAACGCATGAAGAAGCTTTTGCAGTTGTCCAGGCGAAAGACGATGGCTCCTGAGAGGAGTGGATGGTAGTGGAGATGGGGGGGGGGGGTGCGAGTAGACTCGTGATATATTTCGGAAGCAGAGCTGACAAGAACAGCTAATGGATGAGATGTGGCACGGGAGAGAAATCAAGGCCAAGTCCTAGGTTTATGGCTTGGGCAACTAACCAATGATGGTGCCTTTTACCAAACACTGGAAAAGGAGCAGGCTTGGGATACTTTACTTGTTCACCAAATGTTGTGAGAGCCTCCACTATGTGCTGGTGAAGAGGTCTAGAATATGCCATGGTGCCATAAAGATTATTTTGAGTTGAAGATATTGGAGAGTCCACAGCTGCAGTAAGAGGTTTTTTTTTTTTTTTTGCTAAACATCCCCTTCTTCCTAAACGCAATGCCTCCCCAAATAATTCAACTGCCATAAATCCCTCTGGAGTTTCACAACCAGGAAAGATCGACTCTTATCACTGAAGAGAGAAGTCAGTACAAGTCAGCGTCTGGATAAGAAATCACTTAAACAGACACTGTCATAGAACTGTCGAATCTCCCATCTATTTTCCTAAATTCCCATTTGTTTTTCCTAAAAGTCATCCGTTCTCCCAGAAGTGCCCCCCTGCTCCTCCTCATCTTCTGTGAAGGTGGTATTTAAAAATCCTAACCACCTTGGGTCACGTTTCTTTGTAAGCTCCTGAGCGTAGGGACTTATTTAGATACGCTTTTTTTCCCCCTGTTGCTAATCTGTCTTTTGTCCGTTTCATTTGCAGGCCCCCAATCTCTAAACCTAAGAGGGTGGAGGAAAAGTTTTTCCTCCCCAACAATAGGCAGCTTTAGGTTCTTCGGACACAGAGCTCAGAGGCCCAGTCTGAGCCACAAGGGGCCTGTCAATGACACTGTCTAGCTGTGTACAAGGGGCTGTGAAAATACCACGAGGGACATCAAATGTCACCTCTGGGGAGGAGAGAAGGAGTCAGGGGAAAAACCTAGGAGGAGTCCTAAAGGATGAGATAGAATTATCCAGAAAAAAAAAAAAAAAGAGCAGGAAAGAGGTGATGAAGGTAGCAGTCGTAAATACGCAGGAATGTGAGAAGACTTGGCCCATGGAGTTAATGTATGGGGGTGGGGCAGAAGGGAAGGTGAAAAAAATGAAAGAATAATCTCAGAGGCAGAGAGGCTAGCCAAGTGAAGGGCTTTGGGAGCAGGCTGCGGGGGTTGTTTGCCTTTTAGCATAACGGCCAAGAAGGGCCACTGAAGGGACTCCCGGAACCATTTGCATATTGCACTATCCTGTCCTTTTGTACCTGGGGTATTCTCAGCCTGGAACATTCTCCCCCACCTCCGCTCCCGCTTCTTGTCAAAGTTCTACTCTTCTTCCAAGGTCTTGGTACTTGGTTCTCCCCTCTCTGCTGGCTCCCCTCCCTGCACCCCCCCCTCCCCCCGCAAGCCATGAGCTGGGTGTGCCCTCGGCCTTCCTTTTCCCTCCCAGGCCATGAGCTCCTTCAGGCTTGGACTCCCTCTTTCAGCTCAGAGCCCAACCCGAGGCGTGGAAAATGGAGAATCTGCTCAGTAATTGGCTGAAATGCCCTTGAAATGCGACATGAGTTTGAAACCGTTGGGGAGACACCGCCCATTTCCCTGGGAAGAAAACCCGTCTATGAAGTCATATGAGAGGAGACGGGGAAGAGTCATCGAGGACGGTCGAAGAATACCTCCCATTGGCCTCCCCCCAGGGACACTGAGTCCAACTGCCCTTTAGCCTTTGTACGATGGAGTCGGCGCTAGCTGTTGGGCTCAGGCCAGGGATGTAGGCAGTTACCCGCACAGACCCACCAGACCAAGACCACCAACCTTTTTTCGCACAGCACAAGAAATGGTATTCATTGAAAGGCTAGATGGGTCCTGCCGATGCAGGCCTGGGCTGGCCCTGAACCAATGGCTGCAGGGAAAAGGTGAAAGTTTCCATGTCTCCTTTTCTGCTGTTATTCCCTCCTGCACATATGGGATTTATTCTCTACAGGTTTAAACGCTACCTTGCAAATGAACTCCAATGACCAAGACGTTTCATTGAACAACCTATAGTAAAGATAAAAGCCACCTGCACTGGGGGGAGGCACGGACAGAAAACTCCAAATTGCTCTAGTGTCTGGAACTTCCTGAATGGAATTCTCAAGCGCTTTCTGGACAATTTAAGGAGCTCATCTGTCCGAGGTTGATTAGAACTGTCCACGACTGGGGTCACCGTACTTCAGTCAAACAAAAAAAATGGAGGCAAACAGGACTTCCTGGGAAGGCAGAAACAAAACGGAATCATAACTGCCCCTGGTGGATTCAAATAAGGTGGAATTTTTTTTTAATTTTTTTTTCAACGTTTATTTATTTTTGGGACAGAGAGAGACAGAGCATGAACCGGGGAGGGGCAGAGAGAAAGGGAGACACAGAATCGCAAACAGGCTCCAGGCTCCGAGCCATCAGCCCAGAGCCTGACGCGGGGCTCGAACTCACGGACCGCGAGATCGTGACCTGGCTGAAGTCGGACGCTTAACCGACTGCGCCACCCAGGCGCCCCTTAATTTTTTTTTTTTAACGTTTATTTATTTTTGAGACAGAGAGAGACAGAGCATGAACGGGGGAGGGGCAGAGAGAGAGGGAGACACAGAATCCGAAACAGGCTCCAGGCTCTGAGCCGTCAGCCCAGAGCCCGACGCGGGGCTCGAACTCCCGGACAGCGAGATCGTGACCTGAGCCGAAGTCGGACGCTTAACCGACCGAGCCACCCAGGCGCCCCAAGGTGGAATTTTTTAATTCTTGTGCAGAATCCAGTATATATATACACATACATATGTATGTATAGATATGCGTGCATATCTATACATATTCATATATATCTATACATATTCATATATATGTATACACACATGCACGTACACACAAACACATATAATTTCCCATCTAGTCCACTATGGAATCCCAGTCTAAGATCATGACCCTTCCAAAAACAAAAAAGAGTAATGTAACGGAGAGACTTTTATGGTCATCCATACTTTTATGGTCATCCTTATGATTGACCTCATAAAATAATGTGAGTTATATACATGCATGTACACACAGGCCAGATTCTCAACTTACGTAATTCTATGGGAATTCACAGAGTTATATTGGTTGAGAATTTGGCTTCAGCTACCCCTATTATAGAAATTCCCATCAGCTAGAGCCTGAGATGAGGCTCCACACACGTTGCCACAGAGCTTCACAGGCTGAGAATCTGGCTGACAGAGCCCGGAATAATGTCCATCCAAACATCAACTTGGATTTTATCTGGCCTTGCTTTCCAGAGCGGCTTGCATGATGGAATGAGCAAATGCCTTTGGCCTCTGGAGCTGTAGGAATTCGTGTGACCCCGTATGGGAAGCTCCGGGCTGTCCATCGTGGAGGGACAGAGTCCCTTCCCACCTCGGTCTCCCTGCCTGTGAATTGGGTGGGACTATTAGCTGCCTCTTCCCCTCCTTCTGAGCATTCTCTGCTGTTTATGAAAGTACGGTTTGCAAACTAGGACTCCCGGAAAACAGGCATTAAGAGAGCTCAGTCTGGCGTTGGTTGCCAGGGAAAATGCATTTATTTGCTAGGTTTAGCAAGTGCCAACACCACTAATTGAATTTGTGCCAAGACATGCATTTTTAAAAAATGTTGTTCTGTTCCACTCATTATTTATAGAACATCACCTAAGGGCAGTGCGTGCTACAAGCCAAAAATCTCATCCTGTATTTTATCAGAAACCCACTGCGGGGAAGGGGAGAAGGGAGGGGGCGGGAAACAATAAAACGAGATTTCTGGAAAAAGCTAAAAAAACGTGTCTGATGTGTTTTGTCTGGACCAGCAATGCCCACAGGGCGGCTTGATAATAGGCTCCAAATGCAAGGGGACCGGAGACCAGCTGCCCTCTCTTGCCCCTCAAGACGGAAGAACGAACCTCCACGGCAGCATGTTAAGATGTAGGCTAGTTGGAAGGGAAAACTTTAATGGGGAATGTCACCCAGTACAAGGAAGAGCATGGGAAAACTTTGAGATGACAGAGGTGTGCCATGTGTCCCAGATAGTCTGAGGGTAAGAAGACAACTCAACGTATCCTCAGCCCGAAGACCACAGACATCCCTAGAAGTCACTGCCACCCCAGGGAACTGTCCTGGTCCAGGACAGTTTATCATGACACTAAGAACATGGGTTTGGCCTTGCTTTGAATGCCCCACTTGGGCAAATTACCTGACCTCTCTGTGCCTGTTTAAGCATTCATAAGATGGAGATAATCACTCGTTCAACATGACTACCCCACCAGGCACTGGGGGGGAGGGGGATATGGTGGTGAACGCAACAGACAAAAAAGCCGTTCTGATTCTAATGGGGGAGGTGGGTTTATTGTAATAATAAGGCATAAAGAAGTAAATTATACGGCATGGCAGGTGGTGCTAGGTGCAGTGGAGAAAAAATCAGGGCAGGGGAAAGGGGTAGAGGAGCTTCCGGTTTAAGTAGGGGGGTGGGGAAAGGTCACATACTGAGATGGCATCTTCAGGAGAAACTTCTGAAAGAAGTGAAGGACTGAGCTAAGGAGGTGGAGTGGGTTCAGGGATAGCCCCCCAAAGGTTATATCCGTTTCCTAATCCCTGGAGCCTGTGAATGTGATTTTATTGGGGGGGGGTGGGGTGGGGAGGGAAAGGTCTTTGCAGACGTGATTAAGTTAAAGATCTTGAGATGAGATCATCCTGGATTAGCCTAAATCCAATGGCCAGTGTCCTTAGAACAGACAAGGAGGTCACAGACAGAGACACAAAGAAGGCGGCCACGGTAAGATGGAGACAGAGATCGCAGAGATGCAGCCACGAGCCAAGAAACACCTGGAGCCACCAGAATCTGGTAGAGGAAAAGAAGGGACCTCTCCTAGAGACTCTAGAGGGAGCATGGCCCTGTGAAAACTGGATTCCGGACAGAAGCTTCCAGAACAATGAGAGAATCGATTTCTCTTGTTCTAAGCCACCAAGCTTGCAGTGCTATCATGGAAGCCCTAGGAGACTAAGACAGAGGGTAGCTAAAAAAAAAAAAAAAAAAAAAAAGAGTGGTTAAGCAGAGAGGACAGCAGGTGCAAAGGCTCTGAGGCAGGTCTTTTGCCTGTCTGCTTGGGAAAGAGCAAGGAGGCCCGTGTGTCTGGGGTAGAGGGAGTGACGGGGCTCTCTGCAGCTGAAGCAGACTTTGAAGGAGTTAACGGCTGAGGGAGCTGGTGGCAACTCCCTTCCTGAAAGAGGCAGCTGGGTGGTGCATCTCCACGCACCAAGCAGCGGCTCTAGTGAGAATGTCATTGCAAAAACGATGATGGTTTGGAGCAGGTTGGTAGGACTGGGAGGTAATGGGATTCTGAGTTCCTTCTCAATGTCAGATAAAGAGGGAGAATCAAGAATGGCCCTGAGCTCTCTGACCCTCCCCTGCTCATGCTCTCTCTCTCTCTCTCTGTCTCAAAAATCAATAAATGGGACAGGTTTGGGGGGAAAGCTGGGAGTTTGGTTTAGGACAGGCTGGGTTTAAGATACTTATTTGTTTTTATTTTGTTTCATGTTTATTTATTTTTATTTTTATTTATTTATTTTTTTTTTTTGAAAGGGAGAAAGCAAGCACAAGCCGGGGAGGAACAGAGAGGGAGAGAGAGAGAATCCCAAGAAGGCTCCGTGCTGTCAGCACAGAGCCCAACGCGGGGCTCTAGCCCACAAACTGTGAAATCATGGTCTGAGCTGAAACCAAGAGTTGGGTGCTTAACCAACTAAGCCACCCAGGCACCCCTAATTTATTTATTTTTAACCATTCAAGTAGGTTTCTTTTCACGTACTTGTTTTCCATCCAAATATCTTCTTTGGTGAGATGTCCATTAAAATCTTTGCCTATTCTTAATTGGGCTATTTATTGAGCGTGGAAAATTCTTTATACAGTCTGCTTACCAGTCCTTCATCAGACATGTGATTTGCAAATCTATTTTCCAAGTCTGTAGTATCTTTTTATTCTCTTAAAAGTGTTTTTGGCAGAGGAAAAGTTTTAAATTTTGATGAAGCCCAGTTTATCATTTTTTTTTCTTTAAAGATCATGATTTTGGTTTCGTGTCCAAGAAGCCTAATTCAAAGTCTCGATGATATTCTCTTTTATCTTCTTTTAAAAGTCTGACGGATTTCTGTTTTATATTAGGTCTATGAACCATTTTCAGTGAATTTTGGTATAAAGCGTGAGGTATAATCGAGGTACATCTTTATTTTTTTGTGCATATTGGGTGTCCAAGTGGCCCAGCACCGTTTGTTTGAAGCGCTGTTCATGTGTTTAATCTTTACCTTCTTTTCGTTTTAACATTTGCCCCTGGTTCTTCAGAGTGGATACTTTGTCTTTTTTGTCTTTTTCTTTTTTCTTAAGTTTATTTATTTATTTTGAGAAAGAGAGAGAGAGAGAGAGAGAGAGCAAGCATGAGCAGGGGAGGGGCAGAGAGAGAGGGAAAGAGAGAGAGAGGGAGAGAGGGAATCCCAAGCAGGTTCCATGCTGCCACCGTAGAGCCTGAAGCGGGGCTTGATTTCAGGAACCGTGAGAACGTGACCTGGGCTGAAACCAAGAGCTGGACGCTTCACCAACTGAGCCACCCAGGCACACCTGGACTGGCTAATTTCTGATGATCTATTTTCACGTTTACTCTATCATCTCCGTTCTACTGTTGAACTCATCCAGTGATATTTTTTTTTTCAACGTTTATTTATTTTTGGGACAGAGAGAGACAGAGCATGAACGGGGGAGGGGCAGAGAGAGAGGGAGACACAGAATCGGAAACAGGCTCCAGGCTCTGAGCCGTCAGCCCAGAGCCCGACGCGGGGCTCGAACTCCCGGACCGCGAGATCGTGACCTGGCTGAAGTCGGACGCTTAACCGACTGC
The DNA here is from genome assembly GCF_018350175.1 of Felis catus. NCBI lineage: Eukaryota > Metazoa > Chordata > Mammalia > Carnivora > Felidae > Felis > Felis catus. Next base: position 38,819,811 of record NC_058386.1, read on the forward strand.
GCCACCCAGGCGCCCCTGATATTTTTTTTTTAATTTAAGATATCATATTTTATGTCCTAAAATTTCAACTTGGTTCTTTTTTTATAGTTCTTATTTTTCTCTCGAGCATTTCTATCTTTCCACTCATTTCAAGAATGTTCACCTTTACGGAACGTGGCTATGATAGCTGCTTTCATGTTTTTGCTAATTCCAACATCTGGATCCTTGCGGTGTTGGCCTCTGTTTATTGTCCTTTCCCTTGAGAATTAGTCAGATTTTCCTCCTTCTTCGTATGTTGAAAATTTGTAGATTGCATTCTGGACATACTGACTATTATGTTATGAGACTGGGTTCTGTTGAAATCCTCCTGAGAATGGAATGTCAATAGATTTTATTGTTGTTGTTGTTGTTGTTGTTTAAAGCAGGAAATCAACCCAGTTAAGACCACAAGTTTTGTTCCACTTTCTGTGGAGCAAATATCACGTTTCAAATATCATTTCAGGATTCAATCCTATTGTCTTTATTCTCCCAGTATATGTGACTGTCAGGAGTGTGTTTGGGACTTGGAAGTGCTTAATATCACGGCTCAGTTATCAGAGATTTTCCTGTGCTTTTGGGTCTGTGCTGTTCATGCACAGCTTAGGGATGAACCCAGGATTTGTATCAGTTCATACACAGAATTAGAGGGATTCCCTTTTTCCACCTTTCTTCTCGTTAAGATTTTCTCCATGTTCTCTGTCTCCCACTTTCCCCTTTCCCCAATTCCTTTGACCAGAAAAATGGATTTTTCTCAGACTCTCAGCCCTCCGTCCCTCCAACACACTGTCAGACAATTCTGCATCACTGGAACCACCCTTGGGGTGAAGCAGCAAGAAAAAAAAATAATGGTAATTCCTCCTACATTCTTCACACGGGGGGGGTCCCTCTTCCTGGTTCCACTAGTCATGGAGATGAGGTTCAGGTGCCTGAACCACCACCAACATAGTCACCACAGCAGAATTTTCCATTGTAATCAGTAGGAAGATAGACTAAGTGAGCTTACTCCATCTTGGCTGGCCCTGGACGTTCTGGGAATTTTGTCCACGTGTGTGCATGCATGATATTTACTATATTTCACTCATTTAGATTACATAGTTACGATATTGAAACAATTATTATGGTTAAGTGAGGTCACCAAAGGAATGGGTTTAGATAGAAAAGAAGTCCAGGGGCACCTGGGTGGTTCAGTTGGTTGAGCATCCAACTTCCGCTCAGGTCATGATCTCACAGCTCGTGAGTTCGAGCCCCACGTCGGGCTCTGTGCCAACAGCTCAGAGCCTGGAACCTGCTTTGGATTCTGTGACTCTCTCTCTCTCTCTCTCTCTGCCCCCCCTCCCCCACTCATGCTCTGTCTCTCTCTGTCTCAAAAATAAATAAACATTAAAAAAATTTTTTAATAAAAAAAAAAGAAAAAAAAGTCCAAGAACAGAGGCCTGAAGCACTCCAATTAAAGGTCAGGGAAATGAGGAAGAATGAGAAGGAATAACCAGAAAGAGGATGAAACCTCAAAGAGCCAACTGTCCAAGAGTTTCAAGGAAGAGGGAGTGATCCACTGGGTCAAATGCTGCCAATAAGTAAAATCAAGGCTGAGAATTTGGTTTTGGATGATCCTGATGGTTGCGAGGGGAATTCACATCAGATGGTTCTCACGGACATGAGCTGCTGGGTAGAACAGCTCAGTGAGCGCCCGAGAAGAAAGTATCATGCAGTTCCTGAGTGTCCCTCATCCCTGCCTTTGTCATTTTGTTTCTTCACCTGGTATTCTCTCCTCTGTTTATCCCCCAGGGGAACCAACTTGGATCCCACCTGTTCTCTGAAAACGTTCCCGTACTCGAAACCTCAGAGAGCTCCCTCCGCTCTGGAGTCCCCTGACTCACATGGCCTGTGCGGCAAAACTATGGAGGGCAACCCGGCATGGTGAAGCTTGCCTAGATTCCAGAGTGAGACTGCCTGCCTTCCATTCCAGCTCTACCCTTTACCAGCTGGGTGAACTTAGGGAAGCGCTGGGGAGAAAAACATTCCCTCCACCCTTCCAGGTTCTTTTGGTTGGTCTAAGAAATAAACTGACACGAGAGGGGTTCACAGGAGAAAACAAAATTTAAATTACATAAAAATGACATTACAGTTGAGGGCTCCATAAGAATATGAGGCCCATAGGCAGTCAAGCAATTGAGGTTTACACGCCATCCAGAGCTGAGGAGAAGGGGGTAGGGGTCTAGGACAGGAAGGTAGGAAGGAAGGCAGTGAGGAAGAGAGGGAGAAGGAAGGAAGGAAGGAAGGAAAGAAGGAAGGAAGGAAGGAAGGAAGGAAGGGAGGAAGGGAGGAAGGGAGGGAGAGTAGAAGGGAGGGAGGGAGGAAGGGAGACATTGCACAGGAAAATGAAAAAGAGTAAATGTCTGGTAAACAAATGTTTGCTGGGCTATCCAGAAACATCCGAACGCAGAGAGGAATTTTAACAAATGGGCTTTGCTAGATTCCTCCCTGTCTACCACACCTAGTTTGTGTTATGCTGTAGTTATCTATGGTGACAGCGCTCTCCTGGAGCCGGTCCTCGATCTGAATGCCTTTTGGCAGTTAGAGGAGAGGCAAAAAAGGAAAAACTTCTTGAGTCTTTTTGTTTCTTAAAAACAATCAGCCCGAGCGGAGGGGAGGTGGGTGGGGGGATGGGTGAAATGGGTGATGGGGATTAAAGAGTGCAGTTGTGACGGGCACCGGGTGACGTATGGAAGGGTCGAATCACTATACTATAGATGTGAAACGAATATAACACTGTATGCGAACTATACTAGAATTAAAATGAAAAAAAAAAAAAAAAGAATCATCCTGAAATAATTCACATGCCAAAGTGACACATTTTGGACTGGCAAGTTTTGCTCCCCTACAGAAGCCACTTCGCGTCTCCAAGCTTCCATGTCCTCATCTTTGAAATCGGGCTAAACACAACTGCCTCGTCTACGTTGTCGTGAGGAATAACTAGGGGATATATAGAGAACTTTTGGGTTCAGCAGACTGGGACCTTTTTCGTCCTCTTTCCTGCTGCACAACTTAGCATTGTTAGCACATGCGCAGTCTCGTCTTACTGATAACTTTACGTGCTTCCTGAGGGTAGGGGTTACGCCTCAGTGTGCCTGTCTAGTCCCTGAGGCCCCGAGTGGTGTCCTGGGCTCCACAGAAGTACCTTCCAACCCGGAGGGTGAATTATAACCTGTCATAAAGAAACAGTGAACTGGAAGGACCTAGATAAAACCGCACTCCGTGTTAAATTACCCCCGAAAGACACCATCCCGTGTTTCTTGGGACCACAAATGTTGTTCTAACAAGGGAGCGATTCCTTCAGGGAGACGGTTGACCTTTTTTTACGGAAAGATTAACTGAGAGTGAACCAACGGTACGCGGTGCTTCTGTCCTACATCAGCCGCACCTCAGGACTGGATCGAGTTTGGGTACGTTGGTGCTTACCGTGATTTATCAGGAGCCGATCAGTTGGTCAGTTGTTCCCTTCCTGAAATAAAGTGGAAAAAAAAAAAATCAAGCTAACTTTCCATTCAATGGAAGGTATTCTAAATGGCAGTTCCCTCCGTGCTCGGAGACTCTGGGCATGATCATCCAGTATGATGTGGTTGCTCTCCAAGGGCACGTGTACCTCCAATCATTTAGTGCTTCTGTTTGGCTGTGAGTGTGTGTGTGTGTGTGTGTGCGTGTGAGAGAGAGAGCGAGAGAGACAGAGAGACAGAGACAGACAGAGACAGAGACAGAGACAGAGAGAAGGACAGCAGGCTGCCACAATAAATCAAAATCCCTCACACCCAGAGGCGCGTTCACTCTCCCACATTCATTTATTGCAGGGTTATTATTATTATTATTATCCACACAAAGAGACTCTACGTTTGTTTTCCTGGGTCAGGAAAGGCAGGATTGGACATTTAAGTCCCCTGAACAAAAAAGGACGAAGAGTGAAGCCACATCGGGAAAGCAGGTGGGGGGCGGGGGATGGGGTCTCTGAAGTCAGCAGCTCACGCGGGTATGGCTCGCCCTAGAGATTGATTCAAGTCACAGGAAATAGCACACACCTCCAGTCCTCAGACATACCACCTTGCCTTTCTGATTTCATCAGGCCGTCGTAAGCCTCAGACTTGGCCTTGGTTTTTCAGTTTCAAAGTGACTACGTTTCTAACCAGAAATCTCGAGGGGCGTAAGGGTTGCACGCTCATCTCCAGCCTTCCGCAGTGAGTTACGAAGCTCCTTCAAACCTCTCTCAGCAAACTTGTACGATGGCATGGGGGATGGAGGCTTTCATGTATTTCTAAAAGGGGCACTTTTGGATAGGCCGATAATAGTTAACGAGCCTGCAAATACGTTAGTTTTTCTTCTCATTAGCCCTTAATCTCGGCTGTGAATTTAGACTTCCCCAGAGGGAAGAGCCAAGGGTCGGCGTGGAGCATTTGCTTGGGTTGGCTGAAGATGGGCCCATACAGCCCCTGGATACCTCGTCCTAAACCGTTCTGGGTAGAGTAACATGGGAATGTGCTTACAGAGAAAAGCATTTTCTCAGGTGCTGAGTATTCCCCACGAGACGGCCTTCATCCACCATTAACCTCATCCCTAATGGCCTATATTAATTTATAACTGTGGGGAATTGCAAAAATGCACTACGTTTCACAGAAGCAAGGCAACCCTTTTAAAGTCATAATAAATTAAGCTGCGGAGAATGCCCATATTTATCTTGCATCATTTTTCTTATGCTACCTTAATTAAGATATGTCTTTGGGGGATTAGCTTCTGTTAGGAGAAAGCGAAATTTTAAAAAATAGCTTTGTTTCACTTCAGTGAATAAAGAGTAGGTGCTGTGGGTTGGCCAGATGGTAGGGAGAGATGGGGGGCTCTGGCCTGGGAGTCTCGTTCCAGTTCTAGCAAATACTACCCAGGTGACTTGGGTGTTATTTTCCCCCTCTGGGCCTCACGTCTGGCAAAAGAAGTTGGACCAGCCTGTCTCTGGGTCCCTTCCCCGGTTCTTTGACGACCCCCCCCCCCCCCCCCGCGGGTTGATAACTAAGCAATCAAGCCGATCGCTGCCATATTTGTTCACGTCCATCATAAAAGTCACCAAAATAGTTAAAACCTATGTTCGTTTTTAACGACTGAACTGAGTAGGCCACTCAGTGTCCAGATCGATTATTCCACAGCTGGTTGTTATGACAACCAGAAACATTGCCGCAAAAACCCAGGAGTCCATGGAGAGAAATGGACACAACCAGAGGCCCCTCTGTTATGGGAGCTTTAAAGGGGCCAAGCTGGCCCCATTCCTCTTTCTATCCGATACACGGTTTTGTGCTTACTCATTTCATAACAGCTTTATGTTTAATCTACAAAGCAACCCCCGCGAACTCGCAAAGTCCCTTGGTGTAGCCAACCATAGCTTGTTCTTCAAGCTAATTATTTCTCTCTGTTTATGAAAAATATCCACACGCCTCGTAAATTCTGGTCCATGTACATCTTTATCTTCATTAATTTTATGCAACGTAGCTCGAGCAATCATTCGATCTCTCTGGCTAAGAAGGGCACGCAATGCCCTTTTAAGGCTTCGCAATCACAGAAGATTTCCCCTCTTCAGTTCCTCTTGCAAAGACATACTCTGCCCCCCCCCCCCGCCACCAAATCAAAGATAAATAACACAGCAATCATTTCATCCCGGCTCTCCTTCAACAGGCCACACTCCACCAGGCAGGACGCTGGCCGTCACCACTTACGGTAAATCACTAGCTGGTGAAGCCATCTTTACCAGTCAGAAATATTTGCTCACCACATTGGTTCTGTTTGATTGGTCATGGGTTTATGCAGTTCCTGGCACAGGGAGGGCCTTTTCCTCCTCTGCCAGGTTTCTTTCAGACTTGCTACAGCCTAATTTCAACTCTGGCTTGGGAGCCAACCCACAAAACTACCTTTCCAATTGCCCCTTTTGGCCCAGAGAATGTCATCCAGTTTCCAGTGAAGGCCTCAGTCAAAGGCCTTGTTGTTCTGGGAGCTGGTACCCCGGTGGGATGGGCCATTGCCAACCACGTCTCCCTCACCCACCCTAGCCCTGGGGACTGTTGGGGGACTTTGAGTTCCCACAGGCCCATAAGCAGGCGCTGAGAGTCTGGGATGCCATTGGACAAGGTTACAGGGCATAATTATGGGGTTCTGAAACTCATGACTTATAAAGACCCTGGTCAAGCTAACCCTGAAAATAAAAAAAGAAAAGGTTTTCAAGCAACAGCAAATAATAATAATATGGATTAGGTCTCAAACTAACACAAACTAATTTCAGATTTCAGGCCACTTAGCAGGAGACCTCCTATCCGTCTTCCCAGACTCTGTCCTCCCCCTCATCCATACACAATGTTCCCTTTCTCAGGAAGTAATTTCTGTTAAAAAGCTTTTATTGCCCAGTTTATGGGGATTTCATTCTCAGATTTACAATACTTCTCAGGCTCCACACACATAAGCCATGGGATCTTGATTTCTGAAGGGGGAGTAGCTGTCGCTGTCTCCTGAAGAAGACATCAGATTTGGCCAATGCCCCAATTTCTCCGGGGGAAGACTTTGTCCCTGGAACTGCAAAAGGGGTAATGCTCAAAATGCCACGCGGTCAGCGGTGGCTGAACCCCGTATGAACCAAGTCACCTGACCCTGCCCCTCTCCATCCCTGCCCCTCCCGTCGCCACTCCCACTTGCTAGATAATGGGATGGGAGACATCAGGCCAAAATATTTATTAAGCACACTGCACGCAGAACACAGGGCCAAGGCAAAAAGAGTGAGGAGAAGGGAATCAAAACCCACAGCTCGGGCCTTTATAGTTTCTCACCAGACGCTCACCGTAGCCCGATAACTGGTCTCCATGCTAACAACTTCCACTCCAGTGGTTCTGTAATCCAGTGGTTCTCAAACGTTAAGGGGCATCACGTTCACCTGGAGGGCTTACAAAAACACTGGCTTCTGGGACCCGACCCCCTGATACAGCAGGTCCGGGTGCAGGCAAGGATTTGCATTAGTAAAAAAGCTACCAGACCATTATTAAAACGTTGCCAGATGATTCTTGCGTTTGTGGTCTAGGGACCATGCATGATTTGAGGACCACTGCTCTAGGCCACTCTTCTGTTTCCAGAATGATCCTTTAGCATTGGGGTCTGATCAGACACTCAGCACCCGGTCACCATGGAATAAAGTCTCACCCCAACACGACATTTAGGGCCTCCACCACGTGGTCCCAGTGGGTGTGTCTAGCTCTAACCTCACACATCCCCTGTTCTAGCTCTTAGACTGGGTTCCCTCAGAAGCAAACCCTGAGACGAGGATAAGAAAAGAAACCAATACACGCTGAGTTAATGAGGAATTTACTACTATGGGCAACTGGGGCTCAGTCTCCCTGGGAGCCTCTGGAGGACAGCCTAGGGCACACCTCAGAGTTACTTTGCCCGAAGGGTGAGGGGCCTGGGGTATTATCCCCTAATTTCTGTTGGTCGCTGGCTGAGGGCTACTTCTAGACCCATTAACTGCCCATCACTTCCGGCTTGCCCCAGAAGCCAGAGAAAGCCCTCAGGCAGAGGTGCTTGAAGTAGGAAGCCATCAGGTCAGAGCACAAGGGAGTGGTGAGTGGCGAGGGCTCCTGGACGGGGCACCACCAGTTTCTGTTCCAGAAACACAACCCGTCTTCTTAGAGCCCAGCTCTTCCCCACATCTCTTCCACATGGAAGGGCCCAAGCTTGCTTTCCCGTCTGGCTCTCTGGGAGACAGATGTGTCAAAGAATCGATCAGGTGATTCTTTGGGGCTTGGGTGGGCAGCACCCTTGCTTGGGTGACCCTCGCTTGGGTCGACACACAGAAGTCTGTGTGACCAGATGAAGTTAAGGAGCCTGGGGGGGCGGGTAGTGAGTAAAAACAGGAGCACCGAGAGGGCCGTGGGTTCAATCTTTTGAAGTCACCCTTTGTGGCCAATTTTGAGTTCTTGCACCGTCTTTAGGCCAGTGGTGGCCACCTGCCCTGCGGGGATCACGAAATATAATAGAACGGAAGAGAAAATAGTAGAATTAGATCATTCTATTGCCCAAACGAGAAGTCTTTTTCCTATGGAATATGTGTGACACATTGTGCAAATTTAGGGAGTATGACGTGTCACTTTGATTCACTTACATACTGTCATATGATGGCCATTGTATTGATATTTATCACATTATATAATTAGAGTACAACATTGTTGTCTATATTCATCTGTGACTTATTTCCTACTCATTGTAAGTTTGCACCCTTAAACAGCATCAATTTTATCCCCCCCCCCCCCGACTCCCATCCCCTGGTAACCACCATTTTATTATTTTTTATGAGTTTGACATTTTTGGATTCCATATATGAGATCATGCAATACTTGCCTTTGTCTGACTCATCTCACTTAGCGTAACACGCTCAAGGTCCATCCGTGTTGTCGCTAATGGAAAGATATCCTCCTTTCTCAAGATATCCTCCTTTCTCGTGGCTGAATAATATTCCATTGCCAAACAGGCGGTCTGAAAGGGTGTAGGCTGGAGGGAAGGACCCGTACATCACTCGTGAGTGTGGTCACTGAGGCCACCTGGCACTTTGGTGAAGATCCCCCTCCTTCTCAGTCTTTGCCTCAGGCGTTGAGCCCTTGATTTTCAGACAGACTTCTTTTTCTACTACTGGGGTCCTGAGAATACAGATTGATGCGTAGCTTAAAGTGACTCGGAGTCGGGGGCGCCTGGGTGGCTCAGCCGGGAAAGCATCTGATTCTTGATTTCGGCTCAGGTCAGGATCTCACGGTTGTAAGATCAAGCCCTGGGGGCGCCTGGGTGGCGCAGTCGGTTAAGCGTCTGACTTCAGCCAGGTCACGATCTCGCGGTCCGTGAGTTCGAGCCCCGCGTCGGGCTCCGGGCTGATGGCTCGGAGCCTGGAGCCTGTTTCCAATTCTGTGTCTCCCTCTCTCTCTGCCCACCCCCCCCCCCTCGTTCATGCTCTGTCTCTCTCTGTCCCAAAAATAAATAAACGTTGAAAAAAAAATTTAAAAAAAAAATCAAGCCCCGTGTTGGGCTCTGTGCTGACAGCCTGGAACCTTCTTGGGATTCTCTCTCTGCCTCTGTCTCTGCCCCTTCCCCACTCACTCACACTTGCACGCACACACCAGTGCATAAGCTCTCTCACGTTCTCTCTCTTTCTCAAAATAAGTAAAGTTAAATCACATTGATGTACCTGGGTACAGGCAAGAAAGAATAATAAACAACAAAACATTCCCATTTGATGTTATATAGTAACTTCATATTCACTATATTACAAAAATAAATGGTCAAAAAAATAAAATAAAATAAAATAAAAAAATAAATGGTCTTCTCTTAAAAAAAAAAAAAAAGTGTTTTCCTAAGGGCATCTTCTGACCGCAACAGTCTATGTTCACAAAATGTGAGTGAGGGGCAGGTTCATATCCTCATTTGTTTTTTATCCCCTTATCCTTTTTCATCACGGTTGAAGTGATATATGCATGAACTTTGCAAGGCATAAGAAAATATCATTTACTTGGCGTGATTTGGGGAGAGAAAAACTGAAGTATATGAAACGTCACTCAACCGCATTATTTAGAAAGAAAAAAAATCGAGACACTAATTGCCCATGATGGCTATTTATACAATGCACCGCTAGAGTGAAGGGATACTGGCTGCTCTTGAAATAGGCAGTTTAAATTTGATCCAGAAGGCAACCAGGGGAGCCAGGAAAGACACATAATCTGCGAGGTGACATGTTTTCTCTGCCGAATTTCAGCATGCCCACTGTCCAGAAGATGACCCCTAGGGGTCTCCAAATCCACTGGGCAATGGCGCCTATGACAGAAACGCACCTCTCTTTCCTCCACATCAACCAAAACATACTTGTTCTACGTCTTAGTCTTCAGAAGTCGGCTCTGCGATTAATTAGCTATCATCTATAATCTAATAAACAAATTCCCAGAAAGGTCATGGACTAATGGTGGTACAAGGAGAACCCATCAATTTCCGTCCATCTGGGTATCACATCAGAACGTCCCATTTTTCTTAATGGATCCTGTTAGTGTGGACCCTAAAATCGAAGTCAATAAATGCACCAAAATAAACACAGTTTTAAGGACTCTTAGTGTTTTAAGGACTTTTATCAGTTCCCAGAGAAGTTGTGATGGGGATGAATAGGTTTAGTTGCCAAATCATTGTGTTCATGATGTTGAAATTAGAGGATCCCTTTTTCTTTTTTTTTTTTTTTTAATTTTTTTTTCAACGTTTTTTATTTATTTTTGGGACAGAGAGAGACAGAGCATGAACGGGGGAGGGGCAGAGTGAGAGGGAGACACAGAATCGGAAACAGGCTCCAGGCTCCGAGCCATCAGCCCGGAGCCTGACGCGGGGCTCGAACTCACGGACCGCGAGATCGTGACCTGGCTGAAGTCGGACGCTTAACCAACTGCGCCACCCAGGCGCCCCGAGGATCCCTTTTTCTAAAGGAGAAAGGTCTACACCCACGGTCTTCCAAATATACAGGCTTGCTTGAAATTCTCAAAAATAAAAAAATCTAGGGGCACCTGGGTGGCTCCGTCAGTTAAGCGTCCGACTCTTGGTTTTGGCTCAGGTCATGATCTCACGGCTCGTGGGTTCGAGCCCCGCCTCGGGCTCCGTGCTGGCAGCACGAAGCCTGATTGGGATTCTCTCTCTCTCCCTCTCTCTCTCTCTGCCACCTCCCACGTGTGTTCTCATTCTCTAAATAAATAAACTTTAAAAATAAAATAAGATGAAAAATTAAAAAAATCTAAAGGAGTCACCATGGAATTTTAAGTTTCTAAAATAAATTAAAAATGGATTTTGATCTTTACCTGATGGGACGTCAGTTCTAATTTCTACTTTTCATGCCGTTCCTTTAGGGAGTATCCCTGAAATGGCACGGGGCTCTCGAAGCCGTAAGAAATCTGTTTTGACCCACTGCCCAGGCAATATTAATTGTCATCAGAGTAAAACACACGAACCGGTTTGCGCCCACCCGAATCGGGTTATGTTATGGTCCTCCGAAAACATAAAAAGCCTATGCCCACCCCTACGTGACCCTCACACCAAGAACACCGTTCCCTGCACTGCCAAGGAAGATGCCGTGGCCAACTTCGTAACGTAGGATTACTTTGGGGAAGGGAATGGAAGCTAAGTTCAACTAGCAGTACCTGCAACGTACCAAGGGGCTTTCCTAGACCTTTATCTCTTTCACTTGTTGCAAACACTTGCACAGTGGGTATTAGAATTCCCCACGTCTCAAAAAGCCACCTCGAAATGAAAAAATTACTTGCCATCTAAATTAACGAGTGACGTACCAAAATTGGCTCCAGGACCCGGGCTATTTCCTCTAAATTAGTGGTTTCCCAGCACCACCCGAGACCTAGTTAGAAATGCACCTTGTGGGGGACCTTGCTCTAGATCTCTGGGATGAAAGACCCAGTTTCAGAAGCTCAGCCACTTGTGTCTTTTGTTTTTTTTTTTTAAGTTTATTCATTTACTTTGAGAGAGAGAGAGAGCAGGGGAGGGGCAGAGAGGGGAGGGGAGAGAGAATCCCAAGCAGGCTCCACGCTGTCCGTGCAGAGCCTGACACAGGGCTGGGACCCACGAACTGTGAGATCACGACCTGAGTCAAAATCAAGAGGCAGGCGCTTAACTGAGCCACCCAGGCGCCCCTAACTTCATTCTTTTTAACACTGCTGTCAATGTTCTGAATATAGGTAAGACATATATCCTGAAGAAAATATGAAATTATAAAAGTGCAAAGGAAAAGTGAGAATCAATGAGTTCTTGATATAAAATTTTGAACTCTGATTTTTTTCCCCTTTAGTATTTATATCTTAAGTAACTTCCTCAGACAGTTAAAAAAAAAATGCTTCATAACGTTTCTTAATAGCCGCATCAGGGGCACCGGGGTGGCTCAGTCAGTAACGCGTCTGACTCTTGATCTCAGTTCAGGTCATGATCTCAGGGTTCGTGAGATCGAGCCCCAAGGCGGGCTCTGCACTGACAGCCTGCTGAGATTCTCTCTCTCTCTCTCTCTGCCCCTCCCCTGCTCGAACCCTCTCTCTTTCTCTCTCTCAAAAATAAATAAACATTAAAAAGTTTTTCTAAACCATAGCTACAGCATATTGTTTCCTTGTATGTACTGAAAAGGATTGAATCAACCCCTAATTGTGGGTCATTGCTGCTAGTCCCATATCTTCCCTATTCTGCATAGTGTTACAAAGATTTACTTAGTGATTCTTTTCTAAAAATGCCTTACTAGAGTATGGATACATCAAGGCCCTAAATGGATATTCCCCTATTGCTTTTCAGAAAAATTGTACCATCAGAAATGAGGGACAGCACAGATTCCTCGTTCTCCTCAGCAACAGGGCAATTATCACTTTTTACAATTTATGGCATTGATTTCATTAGAAACAGAGCCTTCTTGACAATGTTTTAGTCCTATTTGACTACATTTAAGGTTAGCTACACTTTTCGATTTGTCAACAATTTTAATTTCTCTGTTTTAGGACGGAGCTCTTCACTTGTTTTCCATTAGTTCTGGAACATTCCTTATCATATTGAGGATCAATCTGACAAGCTATTATTTGTTGATCTGTTTAAAACATTTCCTGTCTAATTTTATGTTTGTGATGTTCCAATGTTTTAATTTCATTATCAAATCTATTAATCTTTTCCTGTTGCTTTCAATTTTTCCTACATTTGGAAAGTTCTCCATTCAGAGTATACCTAGTCAGTAAGTGTTCAATTTTTATGGTTTGGATTTTGACAGTGAACTTTAATCCACTTACAATTAATCTTCAGGTGGACTATTCAGGTTTCTTCTCTGAGGGGCTGTTTTTCATTTTTTTTTTTAATTTTGTTTTTAGTGTTTATTTTTGAGAGAGAGACAGACAGAATGCGAGCAGGGGAGGGGCAGAGAGAGAGGGAGACACAGAATCGGAAGCAGGCTCCGGGCTCTGAGCCGTCAGCCCAGAGCCTGATGCGGGGTTCGAACTCATGAACCGTAAGATCATGACCTGAGCCAAAGTCAGATGCTTGACCGACTGAGCCACCCAGGAGCCCCTGAGGGGCTGTTTTTCTATTCAATGTATCGAATACAGTGGAATGTTATTCAGCCTGTCACACGCTACAACATGGATGAACCTTGAGGATATTATGTTAAGTGAAAAAGCCAGTCACAAAAACATTTATTGCATGATTCCACTCACCTGAGGACTCTAAAGTAGTCAAACTCATTGAAACAGAAAGTAGAATGTAGGTACCAGGGGCTGAGAGGAGAAGGAAATTGGGAAATGTTGCTCCGTAGATGGAGCTTCAATTTTGCAAGATGAGAAAGTTCTAGAGACCTGTTCGACAACAACACGCATATAGCCAACACTATTGCGCTGAACAGTTAAAAATGACTAAGATGGTAAATTTTTATGTTCCGCATTTCTCACCACAATTCAAACAAACAAGCAAATAAAAGCAAAGAACGCCATGATCCTTCCACGATGGAAAAAAATAAAACAAGACCAAGTTTATTAGGAAATTATTTTCAGCAAAAAGTAATGGTGGCACTCTGCCTCATCAAAGTTCAACAGATGGATGTGGCGCCTGGGTGGCGCAGTTGGTTAAGCATCCGACTTCAGCTCAGGTCACAATCTCGCGGTCCGTGAGTTCGAGCCCCGCGTCAGGCTCTGGGCTGATGGCTCAGAGCCTGGAGCCTGTTTCCGATTCTGTGTCTCCCTCTCTCTCTGCCCCTCCCCCGTTCATGCTCTGTGTCTCTCTGTCTCAAAAATAAATAAACGTTAAAAAAAAAATTAAAAAAAAAAGTTCAACAGATGGGAAATATGTTTCCACTTGTCAATGTTTTTTATAAAGACTTTTTAGAGGCACCTGGGTGGCTGAGTCAGTTAAGCGTCCGACTTCGGCTCAGGTCATGATCTTGAGGTTCATGAGTTCGAGCCCTGCATTGGGCTCTGCGCTGACAGCTCAGAGCCTGGAGCCTGCTTCGAAGTCTGTGTCTCTTCCTCTCTCTGCCCCTCCCCCGTTTGTGCTCTGTCTCTGTCTCTCAATAATAAATCAACGTTAAAAAAAAAACTATAAAGACTTTTAAAATGCAATTGTTATTCTGTAAGTAACACCTTTATCTAAATGTCCAGAGGAAGAAACCAAAATTCAAAAGATTTTGCTGAATTCCAGAATCATCTATATAAATTAGTCGCCAAATAATGTCTCGTACAAGAATTTCAGAACAAATTGTCTTTTCGAAAACAACATAAAAGAATTACCTTATCCTATCTACCTCTCATTCCTGTTAAATATTTTATGATCTTTTTTCATATATTACCCTAAATAATATCAAATAATAATAGTGACACTGATCACCCTTCTTCGTTTAAGATTTAACGTGAATACCCTTCATTTTTCACTGTTAAGAAAGATGTTAGCTATGAATTTGAAATGGACCTTTCTATCCTGCTAAGAAAGCGTTCATATACATTGCTAACTTTTGAAATACTTTCATAAAAAATGAGTGGAGTTTGCCTAGTGTATTGATAGCATTTAATGTGCAGATCACATGCCTAATACTGAAGAGTGAATTGTGTCAAGGGACGCCTGGGTGGCTCAGTCAGTTAAGCATTCGACTTCAGCTCAGGTCATGATCTCATGCTCCATGGGTTCAAGCCCCGCACTGGGCTCTGTGCTGACAGGCCCGAGCCTTGAGCCTGCTTCGGATTCTGTGTGTGTGTGTCTCTCTCTCTCTCTCTGCCCCTCCCCTGCTGCTCACACCCTGTCTTTCTCCTCTCAAAAATAAACAAACATTACAAAAATTTTTAAATTAAACAAAAAAACAGGGAATTGTGTCAAAACTCCCCATGATGAAGTGACTGTATTTGGAGATTGGGCCTTTAGGAGAAAAGTAAGGTTAAGTGAGGTCTTGAGGGTGGGACCTAATTTGATGGGATTAGTGTCCTTGTAAGAAGAGACACCAGAGAACTCTCTCTCTGTATCTCTCTCCTCACCCTGTGTGGACACGGTGAGAATACGGCCTTCTGAAAACTTTAAGGACAGCCCTCACCAGAAACTGACCCTGCCGGACCTCGATCTGGGACTTGCAGCCTCCAGAACTGTGAGAAAACATATTTCTGTTGTTTCAGCCACCCGGTCTGTGGTATTTTGTTACGGCAGCCCAAGCCGACTAAGCCATCTAAAGGTACAGTATGTCAACTGACTTCTAAACATTTGCTGCTTTTCACTGCTATGATGTAGCCTACTTGATTAGAACAAGTTATTCTTTTTTTTTTTTTTTTAATTTTTTTTTTTCAACGTTTATTTATTTTGGGGACAGAGAGAGACAGAGCATGAACGGGGGAGGGGCAGACAGAGAGGGAGACACAGAATCGGAAACAGGCTCCAGGCTCTGAGCCATCAGCCCAGAGCCCGACGCGGGGCTCGAACTCACGGACCGGGAGATCGTGACCTGGTTGAAGTCGGACGCTTAACCGACTGCGCCACCCAGGCGCCCCTGAACAAGTTATTCTTTTAATATACTGTTGGATTTGAGTTCATGATTATTTAAGACACTTGCGCGTATCTTTCCGTGTGATGTTGAGTATCATTTTCCTTTTCGCACAATTTTATTTTACCAATGATGGAATGAATGTCATGCAAATTTGACAAGCAGAATGAGAGCCGGGTCCCATCTGTAGTGTGGTGGTTAAAGGGCCGCACATTCGAGAAAGGGATTGCCTAGGTCGGAATCCGGTTAACTACCCTGTACCTTATTTTTCTCAATTGCATAATATGATAAAAATAGTAACTATCTAAAAAGTGTTCTAGAGGATTAAATGAGCTAATACATGTCAGAGGCTTAGAACAATGCCTGTCTGGGACAGAGTACTTAGGGAACTAAGTTTTGCTTAGGTTTTTTTTTTTTTTTTTAAGTTTATTTATTTTGAGAGACAGCAGCAATGGGGGAGGGGCAAAGAGAGGGAGAGAGAGAGAATCCCAAGCAGGCTCCACATTGTCAGTGTGGAACCTGCTGCCGGGCTTGAACCCACGACCCTGGGGTCATGGCCTCGGCTGAAATTAAGAGTTGGATGCTCAACCGACGGAGCCACCCAGGCACCCCTCTGCTATAATTTTATAAAGCTCCTGCTTATATCCTTTCTTGCAAATATGACTCTCCATTTCATTACAGATTATTTTAATACTATAATTATAATATATGTAATTTGTACATATTGTAAGATTTTTTTAGGACTTATGGATTTTATTGCAAAATTTTATTGATTGCTGTCTGATTTATTTCTGATTTTAAACTCACGGTTTTCTTCCTCTAGGCTTTGGGGGATTTGGGTCTTTTTCTACTTTGTTCATACAAATACTTATTTTATTAATGTATACACACTTCTTTTTATACCACAAGAGGTAAATTCATAGCTTCAGGAAGGGGGCTGGTCACCAGAAAGATTCAGCCTTGATTAGAAACCTAGAACTTTTGGGGCACTGGGTGGCTCACTCAGTTAAGCGTCTGACTTCGGCTCAGGTCATGATCTCACGGTTCGTGGGTTTGAGCCCCGCATCGGGTCCTCTGCTGTCAGCGCAGAGCCCTCTTCGGATCCTCTGTCCCCCTCTCTGTCTGTCCCGCTCTTGCTCGCTCTCTTTCAAAAATAAATAAACATTAAAAAAAAAAAAAAAGAAACCTAGAACTTTCAGTTGCAGTCCCAAACTCCCGAAGGTAGGGTGGGTGGCCAGAGATTGAGTTAACAATTGGTGATGCCTATGTGATGAAACCTTCATAAAACCCCCTAAAAGACAGGGTTCAGAGAGCTTCCAAAGTGGCCAACACATCCATTTGTCAAAAGTATCATGGCTCCCAATTCTATGGAAACAGAAACTGATGGGGCGCCTGGGTGGTTCAGTTGGTTAAGTGTCTGACTTCAGCTCAGGTCATGATCTCGTGGTTTATGGGTTCAAGCCCCACGCTGGGCTCTGTGCTGACACCTCGGAGCCTGGAGCCTGCTTCAGATTCTGTGTCTCCCCTCTCTCTGCCCCTCCCCAGCTCATGCTCTGTCTCTTTCTCTCTCTTTCTCTCTGTCACAAAAATAAACACAAGCAGGTGAGGGGCAGAGAGAGAGAGAGAGAGAGAGGGAGACACAGAATCCAAAGCAGGCTCCAGGCTCCAAGCTCTCAGCACAGAGCCCGACGCCGGGCTCGAACTCACAAACGTGAGACCGTGACCTGAACCGAAGTCGGACGCTCAACCGACTGAGCCACCCAGGTGCCCTCCCCGCAAAAAAATTTTTTTTAATAAGAAAAAGAAAAAAAAAGAAACTACTGTGCATGGGACCCTCCTGGACCTCACCCTTTGTGCCTCTTTATCGGGCTGTTCGTTTGTGTACTTCATAACATCCTTTACAATAAACTGAAAAAGGTGAGTCAAGTGTAGTCCTGCATTCAGTGAGCCCTTCTAACAAATTCTTAAACCTGAAGAGGGGATCACGGGACGTGCGGATGCATAGCTGGTTGGTCTGAAAAGTATAGGAGGCACAGGACCTGTGACTGGTGTCTGAAGTGAGGCCAGTCTCATGGGACTGAGCCCTTACCGTGGTGGGGTCTGTGCTAACTCTGGGCCATTGTTGAGCACACAGTTTGTGTCCAGAGATCCAGGGAATTGGTTTTGCTCATATTCTATATGTTCTGTAGGTTGCTGTCGTTGTTTGTTTTTTTTTTTTTTATAGCTTTATCAAGTGTAATTGATATAGAAGAAACAGCATTAATTTACTTTCTTTCACTGTAGATAAATTTGTGTTCCTTAGAATTTTGTATGTATCAATAGCTCATTCTTTAAAGAAAGATAAGTGTTTATTTTTGAGAGAGAGAGAGACAGCGAGCGAGCAGGGGAGGGGCAGAGAGAGGAGGAGACACAGAATCCGAAGCAGGCTCCAGGCTCCGAGCTGTCAGCACAGAGCCCGACGCCGGGTTTGAACCCACGAACCGTGAGGTCATGACCTGAGCCGAAGTCGGACGCTTAACCAACTAAGCCGCCAGGCTCCCATCATGAGGGATATTGATATGTAGTTTCTTTTCCTTTAAGTATCTTTTTCTGGTTCGGGGGTATCGGGTTCTGCGCTGACAGTGTGGAGCCGGCTCGGGAACATCTCTCTGCCTCTCTGCTGCTCCCCTGCTTGTGCTCTCTCTCTCTCTCAAAAATAAATGAACATTAAAAAAGTTAAAGGGGCGCCTGGGTAACTCAGTCAATTAAGTGTCCGACTTCGGCTCAGGTCATGATCTCATGGGTCATGGGTTCGAGCCCCACACGGGGCTCTATGCTGAGAGCTTGGGGCTTGGAGCCTGCTTCAGATACTGTGTCTCCCTCTCTCTCTGTCCCTCCCCCTCTTGTGCTCTGTCTCTGTCTCTCTCCTCTATTTCTCTCTCTCTCTCTCTCTCTCTCTCTATCAAAAATAAATAAATATTTTTAAAAATTTTAAGTATCTTTTTCTGGTTTTTATATCAGAGTAATGCTCAACTCTTCGAACCAGTTGTGAAGTATTTCCTTCTCAATTTTCTGGAAGAGTCTATGTAGAACCCAGTATTATTTCTTTATTAAGTGTTTTGTACAATTCCCCAGTGAAACCATTTTCTTTTCACCTAAAGAACTACGTTAGCATTTCATAGGAATGTTAGCATCAGTTTGTCAATTTCTACAAAAACGTCGGCTCATGGCTTCTTGGCTTTTTGGCTAAGATCAAGTGTAAAACGTCTGCTCACGTTGTCATTGGAATGGCACCGAATCCAGGAACTGCTCACGGTGGACGTTTTCATCTTTTCTATATCTGAAAAAGTCTTTATTTTGCCTTCCCTTGAAAAAGTTTTCAAATTGAGGGGAGCCTGGGTGGCTCAGTTGGTTAAGCGTCTGGCTTCGGTTCAGGTCTTGATCTCGCGGTTCATCGGTTCGAGCCTCACGTTGGGCTCTGTTGTCAGCCTGAAGCCCGCTTCGGATCCTCTGTCCCCCTCTCTCTCTCTGCCCCTCCCCGGCTGGTTCTCTCTCTCAAAAAGAAACATTTAAAATAAATAAAATAAAAACAGTTCATTGATTTTTATTGCTGGGTAGCAGTCCACAGTACTGAGGTATTGCAGTTTGTGTAACCATTAGCTCATTGAAGGACAGTACGTTGTTTCCAGTTTGGGGCTATTATGAAGAAAGCTGCTATAAATATCTGTATATAGGTTTTATGTGTGAACATATGTTTTCATTTCTCTGGAATAAATGCTCAGGAGTGAAGTTTCTGGGTCGTATGGTAGTTACACGTTTTTAAGAAACTGACAAGCTGTTTTACAGAGTGGCTGTACCATTTTATATTCCTCCAACAATGGATGAGGGTTCCAGCTTCTCCAATCCAGCCAGTTATTTGTTGTTGCTATTTCTTTTTTTTTTTTTAATGTTTATTTTATTTTTTAGGGGGAGAGACAGAGTGTGAGTGGGGGAGGGGCGGAGAGAGCCAGAGACCCAGAATCCAAAGCAGGCTCCAGGCTCCCAGCTGTCAGCACAGAGCCCGATGCGGGGCTCGAACTCACAGACCGCGAGATCATGACCTGAGCCGAAGTCGGACGCCCAACCGACTGAGCCCCCCAGGCGCCCCATCACTATTTCTTTTTAGACAATCTGACAGTGCATTGTGACTTTGCTTGCGTTTCCCCAATGGCTAAATGATGCCAAATGTCTATTCTTGTGCTTATTTTTCATCTTTATAATCTCATTGGTAAAATCTCTTCCTGTCTCTTGTCCATTTTGTTGTGGATTGTTTGGTTGTTTACTGATGTGATTTCTTTATATATTCTAGGTGCTAGTACTTCGTTGGCTATATGGTTTGCAAAGATATTCTCTTGGTCTGTAGTGTGTCTTCCCCTCCTCTTAACAGACTCCTTTGCAGAGCAAATGTTTAAATTTGATGATGTCCAATTTATCTTTGTTTTTTTAATGGATCACATTTTTGGTGTCAAGTTGAAAAACTCTTCACTCACCCCTTATCCCTTTATCCTGAATATTTTCTCCTATTTTTTTTTCTAAAAGTTTTAAGGCTTCATATTTTACATTTAAGTCCATGGTCCATTTCGAGGTGATATTTGTCTAAAGTGTGAGGTTGAAGTCAAAGCTTTTTTTGAAGTGTGTGTGTGTGTGTGTGTGTCTTTCTGCCTATGGATGTTCAATTACTTCAGCACCGTTTGTTGAAAGGCTATCCTTCCTCCATTGAATTGCATCAGCACCTTTGTCGAAAATCTGTTGGTTACAATTAAATGGGTCTATTTTGGGATTCTCTATTCTCTTCCATTGACCTGTGTCTATCATTCCACCAATGCCAAACATTCTTGATAACTTTAGCTATATATTGCATATTTAAATCAGCTAGATTGATTCTTCCCACTTTGTTCTTTTTCAAAATTGTTACAGCTACCCTAGTTCCTTTCCAATTCCATACAAACTTTAGAATAATCTTGCCTATCGCTACAAAAAGTCTTGCGGAAATGTTGATAGGAATTGCATTAAATCCGTGTATCAACTGGGGAGAGTTCACACCTTCATGATATTGAGTTTTCTAGTCCATGTTCAGCTGATATATCTTTATTGAGGTGAAATTCACCTAACATACTATTAATCATTTCAAAGTGCAAAAGTCTGTGGCATTTAGCACATTCGTATTGTTGTACAACTACCACTGCTACCTAGTTCCAGAACAGTTTTGTCATCCCAAAAGAAAACCGTGTATCCAATGAGCAACGACTTCCCATTCCTCCCTCCCTCCAGTCTACTCTGCTTTCTGCCTCTATAGATTTATCTATTCTAGATATTTCACATAAATGACATCACACAACATGTGACCTTTTCCATTGGCCTTCTTTCACTTAGCATAATGTTTTTGAGGTTCATTCACATTGGAGCATGTGTCGGTACCTCATCCTATGACTGGATAATATTCCACTCTATGTTTACACTACAATTTGTTTATCCATTCACCTGTTAATGGATATTTGGGTTGTGTTCATTTCTTGGCTATTGTGAATAATGCTGCTATAAACATTTGTGTAAGCATAAAAATAAAGATATTGGTCCATTAGGTTCTTGCTTGCATGGTTTCCGATGAAAAATCTGCTAAAATCCTTATATTGTTGTTCCTCTGTGCAAAATGTGTCACTTTTCTGTGGCTTCTTTTAAGATTTTCACTCTATATCTGGTTTTGAGACATTTATGGTATTCCTTGGTATAGTTTTCTTCATGTTTACTGTACTTAGTGTTTCTTTTTCTTTTCTTTTTCTTTTAATTATTTTATTTTAATTTTTTAAACTCTCTAGATTTTTAAATTTTTTTAATGTTTATTTACTTTTGAGAGAGAGAGACAGACAGAGCATGAGCAGGGGAAAGGCAGAGAGAGAGGCAGACACAGAATCTAAAGCAGGCTCAAGGCTCTGAGCTGTCAGCACAGACCCTGATGCGAGGCTCGAACTCATGAACCGTGAGATCATGACCCTAGCCAAAGTTGGATGCTTAACCAACTGAGCCACCCAGGCACCCCTTAGGGTTTCTTTTTAAGATTCTTACATCCATATGTTATTTATCTTCATAAAATTTGGAATTCTTTATTTTTTTAAGTTTATTATTTTTGAGAGAGAGAGAGCACCAGCATGAGGTGTGGAGGGGCAAAGACAGAAGGAGAGAGAGAGAATCCAAAGCAGTTTCCATAGTGTCAGCACAGAGCCCAGTGTGGGGCTTGAACTCACAAACCATGAGATCATGACCTGAGCCAAAGTCAAGAGTCAGATGCTTAACCAACTGAGCCATCCAGGTGTTCCTGGAATTCTTAAGGCCATTATTTCTCTATCTGCTATTATAATTGCACATTAGAGTGCTGTAAGTTGTTCCACAGCTCACTGACATCCCGTTAACTTTGTTCCCAATATTTTTATTCTCTGTATTTCATTTTGGATAAATTCTATTGCTCTTTCTTCAAGTTCACTAATCTTTTCTTCTGCAAAGTCTAATCTGCAGAAGATCTAATTAATCCTATTCATTATATTTTTCATTTCGCCTCACACACCATAGTTTTTATCAATGGAAGTTTGAGTTTCATCTTCCATGTCTCTCAACTTTTTGATCATATGGAAACTAGTTATAATAACTGTTTGATTGTCCTTGTCTGCTAATTATAACATCTATATCAGTCTGCATCAGTTTCTATTAATTTCTTTGTTCCTTCAATGTGAGTTGAAGTTTCCTTTTCTTTGCATGCCTGCTAGTTTTTTATTGGATGCAAGACCTTGTGAATTTTCCCTTTTTGGGTGCTGGATATTTATGTATTCCTATAAATATTCTTAAGCTTTTTTCTGGGACATAGCTAAATTGCTTGGAAACAGTTGGATTCTTTTAGGTCTTGCTTACAAAAATTGTTAGGTGAGATAGGAATCACGTTTAATCTTGAGTTAATTATTCCTCATTACTGAAGCAGGAACCTTCTGAATACATCATTCCATGAAGTGTAAGACCTCGCAGTCAGGTTGTTGAACACAGGTACTATTACCAGCCATGTGTGTACAATAGGTACCATTTCCTCTAATCCTTTCAAATGATTTTTCCCCAGTCGTGGGTAGTTTCCTTGTCCATATGCATGGCTCAGTTCTCAGCTGAATACTCAAGGGGTATTCTGAAGATCTTGGAAGTTCTAAATCTGTATAGTTCTCTTCCTTCAAATAATCCGTCCTGTGAACTCTACCTCCATTGGTATTCCTGGACTCTTGGCCCCATCTCCTCTAGTCAGGAAGCCCACCATATGCTACTTGGTTTCCCTCTTCCTGTGCCATAGGCCAGGAACTTTCTCAAGGCAGTAATCTTAGGGCAATAGTGGGTTCATTACATTTGTTTTCTGTCACATACCATGCTTCTTCCATTGCCTAAAATCCAGTGTCTTGAAAGGCATTGTTTCATATATTTTGCCTGTTTTTTAGTTGTTGTAGTCAGGAAGGATAACTCTGGACCCTTTTACTACATCTTTGCCACAAACAGAACTCTAAGAATAATGATTTTAAAAATTATTACTCCGGGGCACCTGGGTGGCTCAGTTGGTTAACCATCTGACTCCTGATTTCAGCTCAGCTCGTAATCTCACAGTTCGTGATATTGAGCCCTGTGTCAGGCTCTGTGTTGAGAGAGAGCACAGAGCTTTCTTGGGATTCTCTCTCCCTCCCTTTCTGCCCCTCCCATGCTTGCTCTCTCTCTCTCAAAATAAATACACTTAAAAAATTATTACTCTAAAATGAAAGCAGGATCTCAAAGATATATCTGCACTCCTATGTTCATTACAGCATTATTCACAACAGCTGAGACATAGAAATAACCTCAGTGTGTCCATCAGTGGATGAATGGATATATACCTATCTATCTATATATATCCATATATATAGATAGATAGATAGATAGATAGATACAGATATATAGATATATCCATATATATATATTTGTATATATATATCCTTATATTATATATATGGATATATCCATATATGTATATGAGGATATATATATATACACACACACAGATATATATCCATCTATATCTATATCTAGATAGATAGATAGATAGATTATCCTTTGCCATGAGAAAGAAGGAAATCCTGCCATTTATGACAATACGGATAAAACTTGAGGGCATTATGCTAAGTGAAATAAGTCAAACGGAGAAAGACAAACACTGTACGATCTCATTTATACGTGGAAGTTTTTAAAAGATCAACTCACAGAAACAGAGTAGCGATTAACAGGAGTTAGGGGGTGGGAGAAATGGGGACATGTTGGTCAAATGATACAAACTTACAGTTATAAGATGAATAAGTTCTAAGGATCTAAAGTACAGCCTGGTGATTATAGTTAACAATAGCATATCATATACTTGAAAGTTGCAAAGGGAGTATATCTTAAATGTTCTAATCATCTTGCAGTATATAAATGTATCAAATTAACACCTTAAACTTCTATAATATTATATGTCAATTATACATTCAATAGAGCTGGAAAAATATCATGCCAAGAATATTGTTGCTGATTTGGGTGCATTACCTTCAGTGGCTCCGTCTTATCACTTCCTAGGGGTCCTTAGTGTTCTTACAGCTTGAGGCTGCTACAAATTGCATGCGTATCAATTTAAGACTGTTAAAAACTAGTAATAGATTATATTGTTAGTGTTCTACATGTTTCATTTTCTTCCCTGAGGCTTTTCTGACTCAATCAGTAGGAACTCTCTCTGCATTCACCCACGGACAGCCAGAAAATGTGAGGCAGTTTAATACTCGTAGGGCCACTCTTGACCACTGGACAACAGGAGACAATGGATAAATGATTTTCCCTTTGGTTCCTGAACAGACAGTTCTGAGACTCATTTCCTTCACACTTTACAAAAGATCCCAGTTGCATTCGACACCAATTTTTCTACAGTGGTGGCCAGCTCTGTTTGTAGTTGGATTGGTTCTTTTCCTCCTTCTCAGTTCCACTTCCTTTTTATGTACATCTGCTTTTGGAAATATTTCTAGGTAAATTACCTGCCCACAGCCTTCATCTTAGAATCTGCTCTTAGGTGAAGCCAGACTAAGACAGTACAACTAATGTGAAATCAATAATAGTATCCACGATATCTCTGAAAGGTTGAGGCAAATAAATGGTGAATTTTTAAAAGTCAGATTAAAAAAACCACCCCCACAAGGTGCTTAATTTTAAAGCAGAAATTAGGGGGCACCTGGGTGGCTCGGTCGGTTAAGCACCCAACTTCGGCTCAGGTCATGATCTCCCGGTTCCTGAGTTTGAGCCCCACGTCAGGCTCTGTGCTGATGGCTCAGAGCCTGGAGCCCGCTTCAGGTTCTGTGTCTCCCTCTCTCTCTGCCCCTCCTCGCTCACCCTCTGTCTCTTTCTCTCTCTCTCTCTCAAAAATAAATAATCATTAAAAAACATTTAAAAAAAAACAAATTAGAACACTACTAACTAAAAATTATAGAACTCTATAACAGTACTAAAAAAGTGACATCTTCTACTTTTGCCTTGGAACAACAAAATAAAAAACAGATAAAATATGTGAAGCTATAGTTTTAAATTTTTTTTTCAATGTTTTTTATTTATTTTTGGGACAGAGAGAGACAGAGCATGAACGGGGGAGGGGCAGAGAGAGAGGGAGACACAGAATCGGAAACAGGCTCCAAGCTCCGAGCCATCAGCCCAGAGCCCGACGCGGGGCTCGAACTCACGGACCGCGAGATCGTGACCTGGCTGAAGTCGGACGCCTAACCGACTGTGCCACCCAGGCGCCCCGAAGCTATAGTTTTAAAGACACTAGACAACCAACAAAGGGTGGTGATCTCGGAGAGATAGAAAACAAATGAGGGGCGCCTGGGGGGCTCCGTCGGTTAAGCTTCCGACTCGATTTTGGCTCAGGTCATGATGTCACTGTTTGTGAGGTCGAGCCTCCTTGGGATTCTTTCTCTCTCTCTCCCTCTCCCTTGATCATGCTTTCTTTCTCAAAATAAATATTCACAAAAGAAACAAGAAAAGCAAAGAAAACAAGCGTGAGGAATTCTATGATTTCCCGGTTTACAGCCTGGAGAGTTTCGAAATACAAGAAGAAGGATTTCAGGCAGGGCCTAGCAGCCTGCTTGAGTGAAGCAGACAGAGCTTGGTGTTCAGAGAGGTCAAGGAGACTAGAGTTCTCAAGGCAGAGAGTTAGAAAGGAGAAAACCACAAAATAGAACTCCAAAGATGTATAGAAGGTTCCGCTTCAGTCTTCCACTGAGTATGGATCAGTGTATGCACATGAGAGAAATGCTTGAGGCCAGAAAACGAATAAACCAAAAGAGTAACATGAAAAAAGTTCTCAGAGGCCACACAAGGCCAAGGATGGTTCCTTGTAGCAACTGTCAACTGCCGCGTCCCAGATTACCACATACGTAGTGGCTTAAAATAAAACCCATTGACAAGTTCACAGTTCTTCAAGCCTGACGTCTGACGGTGGACTACCTGGGTCCTCTGCTCACGGTGCCACAGGCTGATGCCGGGAGGTTGGATGGGCTGGGTTGCTTTCTGGAGACTCAGGCTGAATCCACTTCCAAGCTCATTTTTGTTGCCAGAATTTAGATCCTTGCAGTTGTTAGGATGTTTCACTGGTTAGGATTTGTCATCGTTCATTTTTTCACTGGCTGTCAGTCCTGGCTGCTCTCCTCATCTTAGCGGCTAATTCCAGGTGTTTACCATGTGGCCTTCTCCATCTCAAAACCCACAAGGGAGAATTTCCTTCATGTTGAATCCCTCTTGTGCATCAAAGTTACGTTTTCATTTTTATGTTTATTTATTTATTTTGAGAGGACAAGAGCGAGCATGAGTGGGGGAGGGCAGAGAGAGAGAGAGAGAGAGAGAGAGAGGGAGAGAATCCCAAGCAGGCTCCGTGCTGTCAGCACAGAACCCAACTCAGGGTTCGATCTCGTGAACTGTGAGATCATGACCTGAGCCAAAATCAAGAGTCAGATGCTTAACTGACTGAGCCACCCAGGTACCCCCTGCATCAAATTTCTTTTGTCAGCAAGAACCTAGTCCTTTTTCAGGGCTCATCCGATTAGGCCAGACTCACCCAGGGTAATCAGCCTTTTTTGGTATCAATTGTGCGGTATAACATCACTTGATCATGGGAGTGACTACCCCTCCATATTCATCGTTCTTATCCATACTCAGTGAGGAGGGGATTATATAAAGGTGTGGGTGATTAGGGGTCATCTTAGAATTCTACCTATCACATTCTTGTTCTCACCACTCAGAGTAGAAAGCTTTGTTAATGATGATGGGGAACTGAGTTGAGTACTCAGAATGGTTTTGCCTCAGTATCGTGACATAATTAGCCCTACATCAAAGGTTGCTCTGGTCCTAAAAAAGCTTAAAGGAATTACTCGAGAGGATAAAAAAATGTTTCCCAGTAACTTAATCAACCTCCAAACAAAGCTCAAGAATGTTGATAAGATCACAAATATAGGTTTTTCTGCATCCCTTGTGGCAAGCAAGGGTCCAGTGGGAGGCGGGAGTGGGGTGGTCCACTCTGAGAGTTCGCAGCTACCTGCTTCTTCACCAGGATCCCCATGTCACCAGATTCACCCCTGCTCCTCATTCGAGAGAAGATGGCGAGCCAGAACATCACCATCGCTGCAGGGGTCTCGGGCTCTTTTCACGGAGTACTATATATACGTCAACTGCCAGAGACAGAGTGGCCCCAACTTAAGAACAGGCTTCAAGAACAAAGAAAGAAACAAAAAGTTGCCAAAGAGAGAGTTGGACTTTCCCGGTCACCGGACCTTAACGATGCTGCAGTTGTTCAGAAAGATCCTTCCTTGAAGAAATACAACTTGGTGAACAGCCGCTAACCCGAGATGAATACGAGAAGGGTAGAGATCATCTGACAAATGCACTCGCTGTGTGTGGACAGCCACAGCAGCTACTGTAAGTGCTATGGCAAACCACACAGTGTCCCAGATGCTTCTGACCAAGCTTCCGACAATTAGAGAATTGCAAGTGCTCAGAGCTTAGCTGAAGACGATGTGGAGTGCGAGACAAAAGTCAACATCATCATCTCAATTAAAAATACTTTTGGGACGGCTGAATGGCTCAGTCGGTTAAGTATCCAACTTTGGCTCAGGTCATGAGCTCACGGTCGGTGGGGCTGGAGCCCCGCACTGGGCTCTGTGCTGACAGCTCGGAGCCTGAGCCTGCTTTGGATTCTCTGTCTCCCTCTCGCTCTGCCCCCTCCCCAGCTTGTACCCTCTCTCTCTCAAAAATAAATGAACGATGACAAAAAAATTTTTAAATACTTTTAAAATCTGAACTCAGAAGATGAACAGCTCTGGGGGAAGAAGGGCAAATAATTTTTACTTTGTGCAGATCCGTTTGTCTGTTTTATTTATTCTTCCAGTGAAAAGTATATTTTGATTGAAAGCTTTTCATCTTATAAATACACTATGAGTTACCAAAATATGGATTTATTACTAAAATGTGCAACTAAAATGTACATATGACATCACATTATTTATGTTAAAAATAGTGTTCAGTTTTGAAAGATAGGCAAAAAAAGTGTAGGAGAAAGCTGAAGAATGCACATTTTTTTAAACCAGTATAGTTTGCTCTACATAAAAGAACTGGATGGAAACTTCTTTTTGTTTATGAAGACTGAACATTAAAATCTTTGAGACACTGGGGCGCCTGGGTGGCTCAGTCAGTTAAGCATCCAACTTCGGCTCAGGTCGTGATCTCACGGTTCATGAGTTCCAGCCCTGCGTCGGGCTCTGTGCTGACAGCTCAGAGCCTGGAGCCTGCTTTGGATTCTATGTCTCCCTCTCTCTCTGTTCCCCCACTTGTGCTCTGTCTCCCTATCTCTCTCAAAAATAAATAAAATGTAGAAAAAATTAAAAAAAAATTTTTGAGGGATTAAAAAAATATATATATTCAGCACCCACAAGTTGAAAGCCAAAATATTTGAGATCTAATAAAAAAGTAGCAAGCAGGAAGATATTATTCATAATGGGGAGAAAAATCAGTCAATTGAAAGTGACATAGAAATTGCATAGATGCTAGAATTAGTAGACAATGACATGAAATCCATTATTATAACTACAGTCCTTAAGTCCAGGAAGCTAGAGGAAAAAATTAAACATGTTAAGTAGAGATGTGGAAGATATAAACAAATCCAAATCCAACATCATCTACCTTACATGAGATGAAAAATATTGTGGATATGGTTAATTAGATATTGCAAAAAAAAAATTATTAGTGAACTTGAAGACCTTTCAAAAACCAGTATCCAAAATGAACCATACCAGGGGGGAAAAAAAGAATGAAAAAGATGAACAGAGCATCACTGAGCTGTGGGACAACTTTAAGAAGGTTAATATATATGTAATGGGAGCCACCAATGGAGAAGAGATAGGGGAACAGTTGAAGAAAACATGGCCAAAACTTTTTGAAATTTTATGGAAACTATAAGTCTACAGATCCAAGAAGCTCAATGAAATTAACTCAAGTCTCATCATAAACGAATTTCTTAAAACCAGTGGTAAATAGAAAGTGTCAAAATTGCTCAAAGAAGGGGCGCCTGGGTGGCTCAGTCGGTTAAGCGGCCGACTTCACCTCAGGTCATGATCTCGCGGTCCGTGAGTTCGAGCCCCGCGTCGGGCTCTGTGCTGACAGCTCAGAGCCTGGAGCCTGTTTCCGATTCTGTGTCTCCCTCTCTCTGCCCCTCCCCCATTCATGCTCTGTCTCTCTCTGTCTCAAAAATAAATAAATGTTAAAAAAAAATTTTTTTTTAAAAAAGAAGAGGGGCGCCTGGGTGGCGCAGTCGGTTCAGCGTCCGACTTCAGCCGGGTCACGATCTCGCGGTCTGTGAGTTCGAGCCCCGCGTCGGGCTCTGGGCTGATGGCTCAGAGCCTGGAGCCTGTTTCCGATTCTGTGTCTCCCTCTCTCTCTGCCCCTCGCCCGTTCATGCTCTGTCTCTCTCTGTCCCAAAAATAAATAAAAAAACGTTGAAAAAAAATTAAAAAAAAGAAGAAAAAAAAATTAGTCAAAGAAAAACAGACACATTACATAAAAAGGGGGGGAAATGGACACATTTCTCATGTGAAACAACATAATAAAGAAGTGAGCAGAGTGATGTATTCAAATACAGCAAGAAAATACTTTCAACTTAGACATTTATACCCTGTGAAAATATCTTTCAAAAATGAAGGCAAAAAGGGAGACATTTTAAGACTTATTTTTTAAAAAGCAAAATAATTCATCACCAGTGGACCTGTACTACAAGAACTGTTAAAGGAAGTCTTTCTCGCAGAAGAAAAATGATACCAGATGGAAATAATCATCTGCCCAAAGGAATGAAAAGCACAGGAAATGGCAACTGTGTGTATAAATCTATGGTTTCTTTCTTGTTAGTTAAATCTCTTTAAAAGATAATTGACTGTTAAAAATAGCAATATAGTGTGGAGTTTATAACATTTGTAAAAGTAAAGTATATAACAGCACAGGGCTTAATTGGGGTGAAATAAAAGTATATATACATACATATATATAAATTATATATATATCTATAAATTATATATATCTATAAATTATATATATATATAAATATATAAATATATTATATATATAATTTATATATATATAAATATATATATATATATATATATATATATATATATATTTGTTGTTGTTTTTAAGATTCTTGGGACACCTGGATAGCTCAGTCAGTTAAGTATCCAACTTGGGCTCAGGTCATGATCTCATGGTTCGTGAGTTCGAGCCCTGCTGACCGCACAGAGCCTGGAGCCCACTTCGAGTTCTGTATTTCCCTCTCTCTCTCTCTGCCTCTCCCCCACTCACCCTGTCTCTCAAAAATAAATAAGCATTAAAAAAAAAAGATTCTCATACTATCCGATATGATACGATATGTATTATACCGTTACTGGAAGGTACATTGTGCCAAGTGAAAAATATATACTATAAACACTGAAACAACCAATTAAATAACAAACTGAAGAGTTATAGTGAAGAGGTCCAGAATAAGTCACCGTGGCATAAAAAATTCATTGGAGCTGAGGGCATTTGAGTTCCTGAAATCCCTTATTTGCCTAAAAACAAAACCTTCCAAAGAAGTCAATTGTCATAAATCCCCTTCCAGGGAACAACTCTAATCTTCTCTTTCTGGAAAGAAGTTAGCACCACACCCAAACAGACATTGTAACCAAACTATCGTATCTCCTATCTATTCTCCTAAGGGCCTATTTATCTTTCCAAAAAGTCATTTGTTTTTCTACAAGGGCTCTTTCTCCCTGCCCCCCGCTTCTAAGAAAGTCATTTGTTCTCTCCGAAGTGTCCTTGTGTCCCTCCCATCCACTATTAAATGGTAAATAAGCCCCAAATTCTAACCACCAACTTGGGTCACGTTTCTTTGTGTGAGTCTATCATTAAATCTGTTTTTTCTCTTACTAATCTGTCTTTCTCATTTTTATTTGAAGGCCTCCAAGTCTTAAACACAAGAGAGCAAAAGAAAAGTTTTTCCTCCCTGACAATGAGATAAAATGGAATCAAACATTTTTGATTAATCCAAAATAAGGGGGGGGGGGAAGGGAACAAAAACATAGACAAATAGCAAGACAATGCGTTTAAATTTGACCTTATCAATAACTACATTAAATGCAAGGAATCTAAATACATCAATTAAAAGGCAGTAACTGCCAAATTGGATAAAAAAAAACAAGACCCAACTGGGGCGCCTGGGTGGCTCAGTCAGTTAAGCTTTTGAGTCTTGGTTTCAGCTCAGGTCATGATCTCGGGTTTCATGAGTTCGAGTTTCATGAGTTTCATGGGTGAACTTCAAAAACATGCTAAGTGAAAGAACTTCAAAAACATTATGCTAAGTGAAAGAAGTCAGACTCAAAGGGTCACATACTGTATGATCCCATTTATATGAACTATTTAGAATAGGTAAAGTGAGACAGAAAGCAGATTGGTAATTCCCAGGGGCCGGAATCAGAAGTGACTGCTTTATGGGTATGGTGTTTCCTCTGGGGGTGAGGAAATGTTTGGGAACTAAACAGAAGTGGTGGTTGTACAATATGGCGAATGTACTAAATGTCACGGAATTTTACATTTTAAGATGGTTAATTTCCTGCTTTGTGAATTTAATCTTAAAAGACATTAATTGTCATTTAGGGGCACCTGGGTGGCTCAGTCAGTTAAGCCTCCGAGTCTTGATTTCAGCTCAGGTCGTGATCTTACGGTTTGTGGGATTGAGCCCCACATCGGGCTCTGTGCTGACATCGCGGAGCTTGCTTGGGATTCTCTCTCTCCCTCTCTCTCTCTCTCTCTCTCTCTGCTCCTTCCCCGCTCATGCTCTTTCTCACTCGAAAATAAATAAATATTTAAAAAAAAACAAAATTAATTGTCATTTACTATATTGACAAAATTTTGAAAGAAAAATCATATAGTCATCTCAATAGATGTAGTGAAAGCATGTGACCAAATCCAATATCCGTTCCTGATAAAACCTCTCAGCAAAGTCGAAATAGAAGGGAGCTTCCTATACCCGACGAAGGGTGTCTACCGAAACCCTACAGCTAACATCATACTTAATGGTGAAAGGCTGTATTCTTTCCCCTTAAATTCAGTAACACTTCCTGTTCAACACTGAACCAGTCTGTGCAATAAGAAAAGGGAAATAAAAGAATCCAGATTTCAAATGAAGAGGTAAAACTTTATTCATAGAGTAAGACCTGCGTGAAAAATCTAATTATCTGTGTGGATGTCTATGTAAAAAAATCTGATGATACCTATACAAAAAGCCACAAGACAGATACATGTGTTTATTAAGTTTGACAGATACAAGAATCGATGTACAAAAAACAGTTATATTTCTATCTTTTAGCAACCGATGATCAGAAAATAAAATTTAAAAAAAATTACCATTTACATTAGCATTAACAAACATGAAATATAGGGAGAAATCTTTCAAATCTGTGTAATACCCATACACCAAAACTATAAAATGTTGCTGAGATAAACTGAAGCCTTAAATAAATGGGATGATATACTGTGTTCATGGGTCAGAAGTCTCAATATATTAAGATGCCAAATTGATCTGTAGGTTCAGTACAAGCCCAGTCAAAAACCTAGCAGGATTTTAGGATTGACAAGCTTATTCTAAAATTCATACGGAAATGCAAAAGATCTAGAATACCCAAAACTACCATGCAAGAAGGACTTATTAGAAAGCTACAGGGGCGCCTGGGTGGGTCAGTCGGTTAAGCGTCTGACTTCAGCTCAGGTCATGATCTCACGGTCTGTGAGTTCGAGGCCCGCGTCAGGCTCTGTGCTGACAGCTCAGAGCCTGGAGCCTGTTTCAGATTCTGTGTCTCCCTCTCTCTCTGCCCCTCCCCTGTTCACGCTCTGTCTCTCTCTGTCCCAAAAATAAATAAACGTTGAAAAAAAATAAATAAACGTTAAAAAAAAAAAAAAAAGAAAGCTACAGTGATCGGGGCACCCAGGTGGCTCAGTTGGCTGAGCATCCAACTTTGGCTCTGGTCATGATCTCACGGTGCATGAGTTCGAGCCCCATGTCAGGCTCTGTGCTGACAGCTCGGGGCCTGGAGCCTGTTCCAGATTCTGTGTCTCCCTGTCTGTCTCTGCCCCTCCCCTGCTCAAGCTCGCTCTCTCTCTCTCTCTCTCTCTCTCTCTCAAGAATAAAGAAACATTAAAAAAAAGAATCTTTAAAAAAATAAAAATAAAACTTCTAGAAGGAAACAGGAAAATACCTTTATGACCTTGGTTTAAGCAAACATTTATTAGATATAACACCAGCAGAAGAATCCATAAAAGAATAAATTGATAAAACAGACTTAATCAGAATTTAAAATTTTGTCCAAAGACCTTGTTAAGAGAATGAAAGACCATCACATTTTGGAAGAAAATATTTGGGAATCATGTATCTGGTAAAGGACTTGTATCTGGAACAAATAAGGAACTCTCAAACCTTGGGGCGCCTGGGTGGCTCAGTCAGTTAAGTATCTGACTCTCAATTTCAGCTCAGGTTATGATTCCATGGTTTGTGGGTTCCAGCCCCACGTTGGGCTCTGTGCTCACAGTGTGGAGCCTGCTTGGGATGCTCTCTCTGACTCTCCCCTGCTTGTTCTCTCTGTCTCTCAAAATAAATAAACTTTAAAAAAAAAAAAGAACTCTTGAACCTCAAAACTAAGAAAATAAACAACTATAATGAGACACTCCTACACATCTATTAGAAGGGCTAAAGTTGAAAAGATGGACCACACCAAGTATTGGCAAAAATGTGGAGGAACAAGGACTTTATGCAATATTGGAAGAGCAGGAAAATGGCATAGTAACTTTGGAAAACAGCTTGGCAATGAAGGGAAGCAGAATTTGTCGCCCGCAATTATGCCTCTTTGGCACACTGATTATTTTAAGCTGCTTATTTTTTTTTTTATTTTTTTATTGAGAGAGAGAGAGGGAGAGAGAGAATGAGAGAGCTAGGGAGGGGCAGAGAGAGAGAGGAAGAGAAAGAATCCGAAGCAGACTTTGTGCTGTCAGCGTGGAGCCTGACGTGAGGCTCGATCCCACAAACCGTGAGATCGTGACCTGAGCCGAAACCAAGACCTGGACGCTTAACCAACTGAGCCACCCAGATGCCCCTTAAGCTGTTTATCTTTAAGAAACAGCAGACACAGGGGAAACCCTGAAAACTGAGTAGAAGTGACGCTTCTGTATGAAACATTTACATGTACAAGGGAAATGTCCATTTGTCAGGGTGCCCTCCTCTCTGTACCAGGGAGAATGACTCCAAATGTCTAGAAACTCCTACCAACGTGGAAGGCAACGACTTAAATCTGCAGAAACCTTACCCTTGTTTACTATGCTTTTCCTGGTAACCTCCCCAAACTGCTCCCCCCCCCCCCCCCACCAATATCATTTGTCTTTACCTAGAGATGGATATTTAAGGTAGGGGCTTGGGCCATTTCAGAGGGTAACTCAGTTGTCCTGGGTCTCTCCCATGTCTACAGGAGGTACACAGACGTTACTGAACTTGTGTTTCTCCTATTAATCTGTCTTTTTATGGGGCTGTGGGGAGCGGGGGAGTCTTAGCCAAGAATCTAGAAGGGTAGAGGGAAAATTAGTTTTCCTGTCCACAGCGATTATTCAAAAAGTTAAACATCAACCATAGGATCCAGCCACTCCACTCCTAGACATTTACCTAAGGGAAATGAAGGCATATGTTCATAAGGAGACTTGTACATGAATGTTCACAGCAGCTTTACTTGAGAATGGACTAAGGGGCGCCTGGGTGGCGCAGTCGGTTAAGCGTCCGACTTCAGCCAGGTCACGATCTCGCGGTCCAGGAGTTCAAGCCCCGCGTCGGGCTCTGGGCTGACGGCTCAGAGCCTGGAGCCTGTTTCCGATTCTGTGTCTCCCTCTCTCTCTGCCCCTCCCCCGTTCATGCTCTGTCTCTCTCTGTCCCAAAAATAAAAAAATAAAAAAATAAAAAAAAAACGTTGAAAAAAAAAAGAGAACGGACTAAAATATGACATATCCATACAATGGAACACTACCTGCCAATAAAACATAATAAAATATCGGTACATGCAACAGCATGGATGAATCTCAAAATAATTATGCTGAGTGAAAGAAACGAGGCCAAAAAAAGTACGTGTTGTATAATTCCACTTACATCAAATTCGAGAGAATGCTAACTTTTTGATGGTGACAGAAAGGAGCTCGGTGCTTGCCTTGGGTATGGGGGATGGTGAAGATGGGCAAATTATGCCCCTCTGATATTAAGAATTATTTTGAGCTGATAATTTTGAGAAACAGCAGACACAGGGGAAGCTCTGAAAACAGTGTAGGAGTCACCCTTTTGTAAGGAACGTTTATATTCATAAGGGAAATCTCCATTTGGGAGGATGCCTCCCTCTCCGTAGGAGAAAGAGGATCATTCCACGTCCAGAAACTTATCAATGGGGAAGGCGCTGATTTATTTTATTTTGTTTTTTTTTTTATTTATTTTTGGGACAGAGAGAGACAGAGCATGAACGGGGGAGAGGCAGAGAGAGAGGGAGACACAGAATCGGAAACAGGCTCCAGGCTCTGAGCCGTCAGCCCAGAGCCCGACGCGGGGCTCGAACTCACAGACCGGGAGATCGTGACCTGGCTGAAGTCGGACCCTTAACCGACTGCGCCACCCAGGCGCTCCGGGAAGGCGCTGATTTAAAGCCACATTAACCACCTTGCTCTGGTTTATGGTGCTTTTTCCTGGCCACCGCTCCCTCCCACACACACATCCTTCCTATATCTTTAGCTGAAGATGGTACTTGAGGTCGTGATTTAGGTCACCTTGGAGAATCACTCAGTTTTCCTGGGTATCTGTCATGTATACCCAAGGCACTCATACGAGTCAACCTCTGTTTTTCTCTTGTTAACCTTGTGTTATGGGGGGGGGGAGGTCTCCACCAAGAACTCAGAAGGGTAGAGGGAAAAGTCCTTTCCCTCCCCTACAACGGGGAAGTGTGGAAGGGAGGGATCGCCAAGGACCTTGAGGAAATTTGGGGAAAATATATGATCTTGACTGGGGTGATATTTCACAGGTGTGCGCACACGTCAACTTAGCGAACTGTGCACTTTAGCACGTGCAGGTCATTGCACGTCAGGGAACGCTGTGCTATGAAAATTGCAGTTAGTCACGTGCCAGGCGCTATGGTTCTCAGACATCATGCTCCCCCTGGG
Organism: Felis catus; assembly: GCF_018350175.1. Taxonomy (NCBI): domain Eukaryota; kingdom Metazoa; phylum Chordata; class Mammalia; order Carnivora; family Felidae; genus Felis; species Felis catus. The sequence goes on from NC_058386.1 coordinate 38,856,220, forward strand.
CAATTTTGTCTGAGCGTACATTTACCGCCCATACTCTGGTAACTCTCAAGTACGCATCTCCAGCCCAGACCATTCTGCTGAGATTCAGACCAGCTAATCCAGTTTGCCTTATCAACCTCTCCACTTACCCCATTTCCCAGACCCTCTAATTTAGCATGCCCGAGGCAGAGCTGTCGATACTCCCCCCCTCAAACTGGATTTTTCTCTGGTGCGTCCTGGCACAATGAGCGACAACACCGTGTACCCCGCCGTCACAATGACCCAGTCCTGATTCGGATTTCTTCTTCTCCTTCATCCCTGACGTCGTTAACGTGTCACGACTCTATCCACTGTTCACCAACCTCACCACCTCACTGACATTACATTAAGCCAAACCATCAATCGCTTCTCTGGCAACAGCCTCCCAGTCAGCTTCCTGGCTGCCAAAGTCACTCTTGTAGTACACACACACACACACACACACACACAGCAGGCAAAGATTTTTACTTATAATTTTTTTTTAATATTTTTGAGAGAGAGAGAGAGAGAGAGAGAGAGAGAGAGAGAGAGAGACAGAGTGTGAGCAGGGAGGGGCAGAGAGAGAGGGAGACACAGAATGTGAAGCAGGCTCCAGGCTCTGTCAGCCCAGAGCCCGATGCAGGGCTCGAACTCACGGACCGCGAGATCGTGACCTGAGCCGAAGTCGGACGCTCAACCGACTGAGCCACTCCGGTGCCCCAGCAGTCCGAGATTTTTAAATACAGACATGATTTTTTCATTCTCCTGATTAAAATCTGTCAGTAACTGGGGCGCCTGGGTGGCTCAGTCGGTTAAGCCTCTGACTTCAGCTCAGGTCACGATCTCGCAGTCTGTGAGTTCCAGCCCCGTGTCTGGCTCTGTGCTGACGGCTCGGAGCCTGGAGCCTGTTTCCGATTATGTGTCTCCCTCTCTCTCTGCCCCTCCCCCATTCATGCTCTGTCTCTGTCTCAAAAATAAATAAACGTTAAAAAAAAAAAAATCTGTCAGTAACTTCTGGGGCACCTGGGTGGCTCAGTCTGCTAAATGCCGGACCCTTGACCTCAGCTCAGGTCATGATCTTGAGGTTCCTAAGATCAAGCCCTGGCTCTGTGCTGACAACATGGAGCCTGCCTGGGATTCTCTCTCTCCCTCTTCTCTCTGCCCCTCCCCACTCATGCTCTCTCTCGCACTTTCTCTCTCTCTCCCAAAATAAATAAACTTAAAAAAAAAGTTAAAAAAATCTTCCAGTAGCTTCTCATGTCCTTAAGATGAAGTTCAAACTCTTTATAACATGCATTACAAATGCAAGGCGGTCCCTACTCTTGTCCTGATGTCCCCCCTCTGCAATTGTCATGTCTTGCCACTTCCCTTGTCACTCTCCTTGCTCCGGTCACAGTTTACAAAACGGGGATATCTGCAGCAGTCTGAAATGGCTTTTCAGCTCCTGTTCTGTATTCAATGAGTGGCTTCACAGCAATAATGAAGAGTGGTGGTAGCCAGAGGGGGGGGGGAACCCCCAAAAAGCAGGCAAAAGTAATTTCACCAAGTTCCTATTTCAGTCAGATGCTCTTGTAGAGACAGAGCGCAAAAAGGAACCAACGATGATTTTGGTGGCACTTTTCTAAAGGAGCCGCATTTTGTGTTTTTTCACCAAGCTCTCCGCCCCTCTGGATTTTAATATTATAGCGGGGTCCCTGCAAGCATTTCCTCTATTGTTAGCTTTACACAGACGCAAAGCGGTGCTCAGGAAGCCGGGAGATGAATGAGTCGGTTGGATGTATTTCAACCATTCACCACTTGGAGTTAAATGTGCATATTCTGTTCAGAATAGACAATGGGGCGGGGCTGCCCCCTTTTTCCTGTCTGACTTGCATAACATCAGGCCTCACTGCTTAAACTAATGAGTATTTAGAAGTAAAGGCTCCCGCTGATTCCAGCCAGTCATTAATTCTCCGCTTGCTGAGCCACCACGGAGTTTTTCACTGGCCACATTTTTCAGCCGTGACCGGTCGCTTTTGGGCAGCGGCGCTGACCCCGGAGTTCCTGCGCCCCGCACCAGACCCGTAACGGGCTCGGAAGTCCCCTTGGAAAAAAATCCCACTGGGCACCAGGGACAAATGCAGAGATGGCACATTCTAGTCTCGGTACGCTTAGTTGTGAGGAACTGTAATTGACCTTGAACGGAGACTTGTAGTTTATAGAACCTGGTAGAAACAGGTGAGTGGGGGGTCGGGGGTGGGGGGAGACTTCCAATTTCTCTTCATTATACAGTCAGCGCTAGCTTCTTTGCTAAATGGCTTCATTGATCCGGCCACCGTGGGTTTTCTGCTTTTACACGTTAACGTTCTCTTGGGAACTGAAAAGCGCTGGGTGGGTCTCTGAAGATGCTCGGTCAACTTGAAAACTCTCTTTTTTTTTTTTTTTTTTTTAAATTTTTTTTTTTTTTAACGTTTATTTACTTTTGGGACAGAGAGAGACAGAGCATGAACGGGGGAGGGGCAGAGAGAGAGGGAGACACAGAATCGGAAGCAGGCTCCAGGCTCTGAGCCATCAGCCCAGAGCCGGACGCGGGGCTCGAACTCCCGGACCGCGAGATCGTGACCCGGCTGAAGTCGGACGCTTAACCGACTGCGCCACCCAGGCGCCCCTCTGGTTCTTGAAAAGGGTTTAACCTGCCTTCGACTTGAAGCAATTCAGACTTTGCCCAAACAAGTATTAGGACGGAGACTCCTCGCTTGACTAATAGGTTTTATAGCCTTTGGAAGGGGTCTGTCTGAAAGGTCCCTCACAGACCCATTCTGAAGGATATCCAAAATTCAGAAAATACTTTAAAAATTTTTTTAATGTTTATTCATTTTTGAGGGGGAGAGACAGAGCGTGAGTGGGGGGTGGGGGTGGCAGAGAGAGAGGGAGACACAGAATCTGAAACAGGCTCCAGGCTCTGAGCCGTCAGCACAGGGCCCGACGCGGGGCTCAAACTCACGGACTGTGAGATCATGACCTGAGCTGAAGTCGGACGCTTAACGGACTGAGCCATCCAGGTGCCCCCAGGAAATGATATTCTTAACTAAAAAGAATATACATATAATTGAGAACAGGACGATTCATTATTCAATGGACTCTGCATTATTAAACATCATAAGTATTTGGTGGAAAACCCACTATTTCATTAAGCTGTTACTGAAGACTCCAACTGCCGAACTTCTAGCAAAATCATGCATGAGGGAGAAGGGGTCAGGGAAATGAGGAATGAGTGGCAAAGACAATAAAACAGTGCTCACTCAAATCAAAATAAATAAATCCCAGTTGGAAAGGCAAAAAAAATTTTTTTTTTTTTTTGAGAAATCTCATTTTGTTCATCAGTAACTCCCTGCTATTTGAAAGAAAGGGCAGGGGCGCCTGGGTGGCTCAGTCAGTTAAGCGTCAGACCCCAGCATCAGGCTGGGGTCACGATCTCATGGTTTGTGAGTTCGAGCCCCGCATCAGGCTCTGTGCTGTCAGCTCAGACCTGGCTTCGGATCCTCTGTCTCCCTCGCTCTCCGCCCCTCCCACGTCCCCACAAGCTTTCTCTCTCTCTCTCAAAAATAAACATTAAAAAAATATATTAGAAAAGAAGGGCAATTTAAATATCCTGAACTCAGGACTGAGGCCTCCACAAAGCCTGGAGGCTCTAAACCCCCCCCCCCCCCCCACAAAACAAACTTCAAATAGCACCGCATAAAAAAACAAAGGGCAAGAATGGTTGGTTTGTCATTAATTAAATCGGAGGCAATCCATAGCGTAAAGCAGGCAACATGCTGAAACTATCCTCATACTTGAAAGTTACAGTGTTCTCTATCTTCTCTCTACGGGTCTACAATTTTAACTCTAATTTAGTAAGCACCAAAGTCAATTGGGAGACGTACCCACATCTATACTTCATAACGATGACTCAGCAAACCATTTCACGTCAAGTTCAACAGCTTTCAATCAGTTTCTTCTGAAAAGACATGATGTGATCTGGGCTTTCAAACGACTCTATCACTCATTCCCACGGCTGCAGGAATACGAGGGAACAGTTCGTTCCTAGTACAAAAGGTTTGCCTGTATTAACCTTCAACGCACCCACACATCCACAGGCGGCCCTCGCGTTTTCCACCAAAAGGAGTAAATGTTGGCAGCTAAAAATAGAAGTATATGCAAAGGTTGTGAGACTTCTTTCAAAATTGGTACCCTGGAACAATGACAATAGTTAGGATTTGTCTTTGTCAGAGGAAAGAGAAGAGGCAGCTAACAATTCGAGTGTCCCACAAAGACCGTGGGGCTTGGAAAGCGTCTTCGTCCGGAATAATGGTAAGAGCTGAGAGAGCTCTTTTTCAGAGAAAAGCGAAGGGGCAGAAATTCCAGCCAGTCTTCCTCACCTCCCCCAAAGATTCAGGTCACAGGGTTCATTTGTGCTGAAAACCAGAGTTATCTGAAGCCCCAAACTTAAGCAGAATGCATCAGCATTTGGGGACCACCTGGGACTGAGGTGGGGGGGCCCCCCCCCACGGGAGCTTTCCAGATGGATTGTAAGACAATTCATTGATATTTACATAACGAGAATAAATGTTTTCCCTAAGATAGCATTTCCCTTCAGTGCCTTGAGACCACCAGCAAAAGAGGGAGGTACAGAAATTCTATTACATTAATAGGCTTTGTTTTTATGGCTTTGGCATTTATTAACTAGTGGGAGCTGTTTATTGGGTCATAAACTTTACTAATGGGGATATTATCTCTAAATTATAAATCTCCTTCAGTATATGGCTTAGTTATAAAAAGAATAATTATTTAAAGTGTCTGTATGGCTGCCATGTATCATGTTTATCGGCATGATTCCTATAATGGCCATTTAATTGCTAACTGTGGGCTTGAACTGCAAATACCCAGGGCAAGTGACACACATGGATGCAAGGGAACAAGTGCTTGTCATCCTACAAAGTCAGCAACGTGTCACCGGTTTACTGCTTTTCCCCTCCTGTTCCCACTTCTCAAGTGAACTGCATCACAAGCCTGTACAAGGGCGAAATTATCTACATATTTAAAATCTTGCAGGAAAAGACAACTGACTGAAGAGTTGAACAGGTAAGTGACAAATGTGTCAGCCTGGAAAGTTCCAGGAAAGTGTCATGCTTCTAAAAGCTTGCTCTCTGGGGAAGGAAAAATCTTAAAGTGACTGTCAGTTGCCTTGAAAAAAAAAAAAAAACTGGAATAAAAATCAAGTAGTCAAAATTAGATTTTATGGGTAAGTGGTCCTAGTATAGACATTGAGTATTCTAGTTTATTGGAAAGTCCTATGGGGTCTAACAATGGCACAAGGTAGAATGACCCTAGGTTTATATATAGCAATAGTTGATTAACTTCAATTTAAAAAAAAGAAAGGGCCATTGTTGTCGACCAAATGGGTATATCTGCATGCCAAGAAGCCAGCTTATTTCTAGGCAAGACACCGCAACAGTCCCTGAAAGGTAGATGTTGAAGCCCCTTTTCCATAGGCTTCCACGGTCTCTGAGGACACAGGCAACTCACTTATGCTACACACCCAACACTGAAGAATGGAATGAACTGGAGCAAACTTCTCATGAGGAATTCCCAGAGGTCCACGGTTATGAGGTTTTTTTAAATGTTTTATTTATTTGAGAGAGTGCATGCAGGGGAAGGGCAGAGAGAGAGAGAGAGAGAGAGAGAGAATCCCAAGCAGGCTTCATGCTGTCAGTGCAGAGCCCAACGTGGGGCTCGCACCCATGAACTGTGAGATCCCGACCTGACCCGAGATCAAGAGTCGGACACCTAACTGACCGAGCCACCCGGGCGCCCATGGTGATGAGTTTTAATCAAATATCTGCTACATGACAGAAGTTCGGCTGAGACTCATAACGTTTGGGCCTGGATGAAAAATCAAAATAGAACCAGAGAAAAAGCAGGAAGGAAACATGTTATCAGAATATTTAAATCTCTGGGGTGGGTGGTATGGGTGTGTGGAGAATGAACCAAAAAAGATCTCTCAAAACCCTCCGCATTCACATCCCTAAATACTTTAAACAGAATACATTTTTGGTCATACTTATTCCTAAGTTAACAGCTAACTTTAGATATAAAAAGGGCATTAAAATATAAACACCGCATATGTTTTGATTTCTCTCCCAAATTTTTACGTATTGCGTTGTGATGCGGTGTGTGTGTGTGTGTGTGTGTGTGTGTGTGTGTGTGTGTGTATTGTGGGGTGAGGGCAGGAGTCCTTCTCGTAGCTTTGCTGATTTCAGAAAATCAATACATTCACTCTAGAGAGGTTTAAGGATTATTTTGGTAAGGTGGGTTGCTACAAAGCTTAATTATAGAAGTAATAAACACGTGTCAAAAAGATTTCGAAAAATGTTTAACAGAATCACAACGTATTGCTCAGATATAATTTGATTTTATATTGTCATCTATAGCTGTCAAAAATAATTTTCTTTTTGTGTCGTAGCCAATCAAATTATGTCGGAGAGAAAACTGCCGTAAGATTCTTTGGTATTAATAAATCATACATGTAGCAAAAATGTTTGACGTTTCCTTAAATGGCATTTTTAATCATGCTGTGCAATATGATGTTCTGAAATGCGAAAACGACAAAAGGAAATCAATTGTGATCTATGGATTTCAATTCAGTACGAACCTTGCTTTTTTTTTTTTTTTTTAATGAAATTGTATCTGGTGAAATAAACTTAGTCGAACGAGAGCAGGAGATCAAAGGGAGTTGACCAAAAATTGGCATGCGGTTACTCTTCCACCAGGCCAAATACATCCTTTAAAAGTCTAAAATAGTCAACGTATTTCACAGGAATAGGTGATGGCATCCCGAGCCAGACATCTTCACATCTCTAGAAAAAATCCAAAGATGGACAGAATTAGAACCATGTTTCAAAGCGCAGGTTTGTACACGCAACACCCAATTGTTTCTTACGGTTTATACAAGCTCTTGATAAACAGCGCTTTTTTTTTTTTTAACATTTACTTTATGTATTTTGAGAGAGAGAGACAGAAGGAAAGAAAGCGTTGGGGGAGGGGCAGGGAGAGAAGGAGGAGAGAATCCTCAGCAGGCTCCGCGCTGCCAGCGCAGAGCCGGACGTGGGGCTCGAACCCACAAGGAGTGAGACCGTGACCTGAGCTGAAACAGAGAGTCGGATGCGTAATTGACCGAGCCACCCGGGGCGCCCCTAATAGCTTGTTTTCAAATGAGACACTTCTACCGTCCACTTTCGAATCATGAGGACTCGGTGGTAGACTGAATGCTTATGCTCACTCCATCCCTTTCTGTGCTAGAATTATACACCCGTGCTTTTTGCCATGTGGCTTTGCAGACCCTCCTATACATGGAGTCTATTTTCCTGTCCCTTTGATATGGGCTTGGCCACACAGCTGGCTTCGGCCTGCATTATGTTAGCAGGTCTCTAACGAGCCCGTGCGGTTTGACTCAGCCTTCCGTGCGTGTACCATTGCCATGAGAAGAACACGGCCCAAGCTGCTGCTGGTCCCCAAATGACACAGGTGGGGTCCGCCCACCTGACCCACACAGGTGCACGGACAAGAAAACGAAATGCCTGTTGTTGAGAACCACTGAAATTTGGGGGGGGCCTGTTATGCACCATCATTGCAGTGATAACTCCCCCATGCTTTATGAAGAGCTCAATCACTGGGGCGCCTGGGTGGCCCAGTCGGTTAAGCGTCGGACTTTGGCTCAGGTCACGATCTCGTGGTTTGTGGGTTCGAGCCCTGCGTCGGGCTCTGTGCTGACAGCTCGGAGCCTGCTTCGATTCTGTGTCTCCCTCTCTCTGTCTGCCCCTCCCCCTGCTCATGCTCCTTCTGTCTCAAAAATACATAATGAACGTGAAAAAAAGTTAAAAAAGAGAACTCAATTATTAAAATCTGAACTAGCTACACTGACTTGTTGGTTACGGTTTCTTTAACAACGAAAAGAGCCATGAATTATTCACAGTATCCTCTTGGGGAGAAGCTACTTTATATATACTTTATATGGATGCATAAATATATATATATATATATATACACACATATGCTTTATATACAACAGATATGGCACGTGTATATTTGTGTATATGTGTTTTCTTTATTTGAGAGAGAGAGAGAGAGAGAGAGAGAGAGAGAGAGAGAGAGAGAGAGAGACAGCAGGGGAGGGGCACCTAGGCGCCCCTGTATATAGGTTTTCTAATTTCAGAAAATAAATACCTTTACTCTAGAGAGGTTTACGAATATTTTGATGAGCTGGGTGGCAACAAAACTTAATTATCTAAGTAGTAAACATGTGTCAGATTTCAAAAAATCTTGTATACATAAATCTATACACATAGATATGCACACATACACATTATTTATGTTACAATGGTTGATATTAATATCAACGGGGGGGGGTGAGGAAATCCATATCCTGTGGCTGTCTACATTTCTACTGTCAAGGTTAATTGTTTTATATAAGAGGTGCTGTATCTTTCCTAGTGTTACATCAGTATCCAGAGTCGTAAGGCGTCAGAAGCACGGGTAAGGGCCCAATAACTCTGTGATGGAATCGTGGAAGCAAACCTGTACTGTTTCAACCGGGCCTTATAGGATGAAGACCAGTTCGGCAGGGGGGCTGAAATAAGGAAGGGTTTTCTGGGCATATGGAACAGCATAAGCAAAGGCCTGCAGACCTAAAGATCGATTTTCAAGAAAGAATGAACAACCCAGTTGTGGTTTGGGATACATAGTACCAAGGGCGAGAGAGGTGGGTGGGAGGAAAATATGGGGCCAAAACTTTGGGTTCTCTGTGCTAGTTGATACTTCCTGCCATGGTTAGGCCAAGTCGCCGGTGGGTCTCTATCAGAGAAATCCGATCAGCAATTAGTCAGATTCACTCATTGGGTGAAATGAAGGAGGAAAATCACTTTGGAGGTTACTGCAATGATCCCGGAGATAGAGAGAGAGAGAGAGAGAGAGAGAGAGAGAGAGAGAGAGAGAGAGAGAGAGACGGTTCCACCACAACCAGGGGAGCTGAAGATGGGATAAATGAGAGCTACGTACGAAAAGGTTTTACGGCAGTAGAACACAGGATGCCTGGAAAGTGATCGATTCGGAGCGGGGATGAAAGAAAGGGTAGTGTTAAGGGGTGAACTGTGTCCTCTGAAAAAAGACATGTTGAAATCTTAACCCGCAGTAACTTCACTAGGTGACCTTATTTGGAAATAGGGTCACTGCAGAGGTAAACAGGTAAGAGGAGGTCATGCTGGAGTAGGGTGGGTCCCTACTCCGACGGGACTGGTGTCCTTATAAACGAAGGGTACAGGTAAACAAATACAGGTAAGGAGAGTTCTAAGACACCAATTACTGGATGCAGAGTCCACCTGAATCCAGTATGACCTCATTTTTAACTCTTAATTACATCAGCAAAGACCCGTTTCCAAATAAGTTCATATTCTGAGATTCTGGGTAGACATGAACTTGGGGGGCTGGGGGGTGGATGTGGGGCGCTCAACACTCAACCCTGGGTGATGTTATAAGCAAAATAAGGAAAGCAGGGAGAGAAGTTGTAAACTTTTAATTGTTTTTTTTAATGTTCGTTTATTTTTGAGAGAGACAGAGCGTGAGCGGGGGAGGGGCAGAGAGAGACAGGGAGACATAGAATCCGAAGCAGGTTCCAGGCTCCGAGCTCTCAGCACAGAGCCCCACGTGGGCCTCGAACTCACGAACCACGAGATCATGACGTGAGCCGAAGTCGGACGCTTAACCGACGGAGCCACGCAGGCGCCCCATAAACATCTTTTTTTTTTTTTTTTTTTAAGTGGGGAGGTAAGGATCAGAGGGGGAAAACAAAGTTCAATTTGGGACATTTTTGAACATTTGAGGTGCCCGTTAGGACGTTAAGGTTAAGATTCTGGTAAACAGGGTTGTACGGAGCATGGACCTAGAGTCCGGAACCGTGCAGAGACGTGGAGGTGACTGAAATAGGGGTGATACGTAAAACTGTGGTGATTAATAACGCTAACAGAGAATCAGAATCAGAACACCCAGCACTGGCATCTCTAAGGCATTTATACATTTACTGGATATTTACTATGTGACAGGTACTCTTGTGTTTTACATGTATTAAGTGATTTAACCATCAGAGAAACCCTTAAGAGGCAGGCGTTATTTGGACGCCTATTTACAGAAAGGGAAACTGAGGGACAGAAGGGTTAAGGAGCTTGTCCAGAAAACGGCCCGTTAAGAGGAGGAGCCTGGCCCGTAACCCCAGCAGGCGGGCTCCAGAGCTCTGCTTAGCTGCTGAGCTGCCCTCCGAAGTCCATGAGAGGAGTGGGCCTAGATCTACAAGCAGCTGGCTCTCAGCCTGCCTGGCTCCATCTGATCCTAACGTTTTCAACAAGAGGAGTTGAGTCGAAAACAACGGGATTCTTTTTAAGTTTATATATTTATTTATTTATTTACAGACAGAGACAGTGTGAGTGGGGGAGCAGCAGGGAGAAGGGGGGGAGAGAGAGAGAGAGAGAGAGAATCCCAAGCAGGCTCCGCGCTGTCCGTGCGGAGCCCAATGTGGGGCTGGAACCCACGAAGCCGTGAGCTCGCGGCCTGAGCCGAAAACCAAGAGTTGGACGCTTAACTGACTGAGCCACCCAGGCGCCCCAACAATGTGATTCTGGAAGGGACGTTCCTGTTCTTTCCCAAGAATGCCTCCTGTCAGACACTGGAGGTTGAGCCTAAACCACCAACTGGCTGTGTGAAGAAGGAAATGGCCATTCGGATGGATGATGGCTAAACTAAGCCCTAGGGCGTATTTTGTACAGTCCGTGCCACGTGGAACCTGGTGAAATGTCCTTCCGACACCAAAAAGCAGTACATCATTGTGTGTGTGTGTGATATGCAGATATATATATACACACACAAAATGAGATATTTTAATCAATAGTCATCCAGCTGTTCAATATGTCCTCAGACATCTCATTAAAACAAGAATTTGGAGATGAGAATTATACTTATTAGCCATAAGCCAGACTGGGGCAAAATGAAGCTCAAGTAAATACCCTGAGGTTTGAAATGAAGGATAATTTAAGATGAAAAGACACAAGAGTCCATTTCTTTACTCCATGGCCATGCTCTCTCTCTAGAATCAAAACCACTTCCCTCCATTTGGTTTCCCTTTGTCACTATTCTCTAGGATCCAAGTGGGAGTGACTTTTTCTGCCCAAATACCTGGCAAGTGCCACAGGCAATATTTGCAGTGGTTGAGGAGCCCAGGATCCATTCACTGCCAATATGATATTGTGATCCATAATAAGATAATGTATATTTGGTCTTTGTCCCTGTTTCTAGCACACGGCTCCTAAAACCCTTGAAACTTCCTAAGTGGTGAGAGTGATAAGGTGTCTTATGTTAATGAGACATTTTGGAAAAGCACCTAAAGACGGGGGGGGGGGGGGGGGGGGGGGGGCTGGTTGCTAGGCGAACAGACCTTGTAATTAGAGGGTTGGAACTGTCATTTCTATTCTCCCCCTGACCTCCAGGGACAGAGCTGGAGGTCGAGTTCAATCACCAATGGCCAATGATTTAAAAATCAATCACACCTTTGTAATGAGCCTCTGTAAGAACCCAAGACAATGGGGGATCGGAGAGCTTCTGGGTTGGTGAGCACGTGGAGATTTGAGGAGGGTGGCCAGAGGGGGCATGGAAGCTCCCTGCCTGTCCCCCCTACCTTGCCCTATGCATCTCTGCCCCCTGGCTGTTTGGGGTTATATCCTTTTTTTTTTTTTTTAATGTTTATTTATTTTTGAGAGGGGGAGAGAGAGAGAGAAAGCAAGTGCGAGGGGCAGAGAGAGAGGAAGACAGAGAATCCTAAGCAGGTCCCATGCCATTAAGTGCAGAGCCTGATGCGGGGCTCAAACCCACAAACCGTGAGATCATGACCTGAGCTGAAATCGAGAGTCGGAGGTTAACCAACTGACCCACCCAGGCCGCCCCTATATCCTTTTATAAGAAACGAGTGATCAAGGAAATAAAATGTTTCTCTGAGTTCTGTGAGCTGCTCTAGCAAATTAATCGAACCCAAGGAGGGGGTTGTGGGAACCTCCCGTCTATAGCCAGTTGACCAGAAGCACAGGTGATACACCCACTGGGATCTGATGCTTTCTCCAAGTAGATCACGACAGAACGGAGTCGAATTGTAGGACCCCCAGCTGATGTCAAGAGTTGCTTGGTGTAGGGCAAAACCCCCACACATTGGAATTGGTGCCAAAATTGTAGCCAACCCCCAATCCTAGGGAGATTTTCACAGGTACTAGTTTAAATGGACCGACAGAAATTAAATCGAGATCCAGAGGAGGGTGGGAAGCGGGACCTAAGACTGAAGAAACTCAGGGGGAGGAGAGGCATCAATAGAGTAGAGGGAAAAGGAATCTTCTTCATAGTTTTGCCTGTAATTGGGGTCCATCTAAAGGAGTCCCCTGGGCCGTCTCTTTGCAAAATAAAGAGGTCTTGGGAGACACGAGAAACCCCACACTCCCGCCACCTAATTGCTCTAATAAATCCACAAATGTTCTATGTTACATAATACGACAATCTGGGCAGTGAGTAAAAATATTCTTCGTGTTCACTGACCTTTTATTCACGCTATACTACAAGATGAGAAGAAAACTCCAGATTATCGTAGTCCCAGCAGTGCCCGTAAGTTTTTAAGTGGAAATACGAGCATGGGAAGTCTCCAGCAGGAGAGCTCATCCGAGCATGGGAAGTCTCCAGCAGGAGAGCTCATCCACAGCAGCCGACGCTTCCCATTCCAGATCTGAAATATCCGTACGTAGCAGGGTCTGCCAGCGCCCCTCCGGATCCCCTCACCCCTTCCACTTTGGCACGCCCCAGCCTGACTTCCGACCACCAGCACCTGCGTTCTTTTGCGCGAAAACTTTTCTTTTGGCCTCGGAGGCCCACTTTAGCCGCCCCTGTGACATGCCACAAGAGCCTGTGAATTCGTTCTTTTCCCCCCACTTCAGAAGTAGCCTTCATCCATGACTGATGGGAGCTGATGGACGAATACCGCAACTCCCTTGCACTTTGGGGAGTGGGGGCAAACACTAAGGAACATCTAGGCCACGGGATCCCTCAGTTTCCCAGAGGCATTAAGTCCCAGTCACCAAAATGTGTCACTAGTTTGAGAAATGCCCTGCCCTTCATTCCCCACCCCCTTGATAGTGCCCCTTTTGCTTCCTGCCCCTGCCCCCCAAATCTACCTACACTCAAATCCTTGTCTCCAAGTCGGGTTCTAGAGGAAGTCACACAAAGACGCTCTGCACTTTGGTATTTACCAAAATTAATAGTGTCTATGAAAGTCACGGCACAGCTTGGAACCGAGCAACTTCCTGACAAACTTCCAGATAATTCCAGAGACTGCGCCCAAATCTCGAAACAGAATTCAGTTCCACCTGGAGCATAAACAGTGTCTGCTGGAAGAAGGAACAGCCATGATCTGCAGGGCGAAACTCAACAATGACGCAAAATCGTGACGCTGAAATTTTAGGCTGGGAACCGCCTCCAAGTTTGCTTGCAAGTTGGCTTGCAAGTCAGACAAGTTGGCAATAAATTACTTGTTCATCAATGGCGAAAAAAAAGGAGCTGCCGATCCGTAAAAATCATACGCCCTTGAAGCAAAGATGGTACTGGCTAGAAACCCAGTAAGCGGCAGCTGCCCAGTGAGAATAGCAGAGCTGTGTGTGAGCTCCTGGGCTCTGGATTTATTTGCTTTGACATTTTTAAAAGGAAATTTAATTGGATTATGTCTCCTAGTTTCAAATTTTCTACTGTAGTACCGGCCACCAGATGCATGAGGGGAAAAGATCGGGAGCCAATTAAATTCCACGCTTCACTGAAACAAGGTTATTTTTATTCCTCCCAAATGTAAGGCTGATGGAGTCATGTTAGTGATTTCACTCTGTTATTCCCCTCCGCTTACTCAAAAAAAAAAAAAAAAAAGACGTTTCTGTGGGAAATAGCTATGAATGTGTAGACCAGTCCAGTAGCACGGATGGGATTGAAATGGTGCTTTTCGTAAATTTACTGCCTTCTAATAGGTTGACATGACCTCAGAACTAATTGAGTTAAGTTGAGAAAATTGCAAAGACAATTAAAGTTCAGTAAATCAAACTGAAATCCGGGGAGGAAATTTTGCAAATACTTGGTGAGATGGTCCAGAGCATTCTGATAACACAGGGAAAAGCTCACCTAGAAAACCTGGAGGTTTGCTTCTATTCCCGCCCGTTTCTGTGTTCGCCACCATGCCAATATTTCCCAACTGCTTCCACTGCCCTACACAAATCTTTGCAAGAATGGCCCTCTGAGTGTAGCTAAAACATAGGTGTGGCCTTTAGACAAGAGACCTTTCCTTAATACCGCATTGCAGGGTAAAAAGAGTTTTCAAGAAGACTTGAAAGCTCTTGCCTGCAGAGCTGTAGGCTTCTGCAGGCAATTAAAGCAGACATCACCCAACGCTTCAAACCAAAGCGGATTCTGGCAGGATCCTTCCCTACCAGGTTACCGTTTTGCGTTAGGCAATCGGCATGTGTCTGTCAGCTACTTTTTTTTTTTTTTCAACGTTTATTTATTTTTGGGACAGAGAGCGACAGAGCATGAACGGGGGAGGGGCAGAGAGAGAGGGAGACACAGAATCGGAAACAGGCCCCAGGCTCTGAGCCGTCAGCCCAGAGCCCGACGCGGGGCTCGAACTCCCGGACCGCGAGATCGTGACCTGGCTGAAGTCGGACGCTTAACCGACTGCGCCACCCAGGCGCCCCTGTCAGCTACTTTTAAACTCCAATGAGCATGACTAATAGTCTTTCATTTCAACTGTTAAATTCAACCTCAGATTCTAGAAGTAACTGCTTATTTAAAAGGTTGGCAGCAGGCCCCTAACTTCAGTTAGTTTAGTCTTTACCTTTCGGGATGCCTTTGAGTCTCAGCTTCCAATCTATACATTGGGAGTGATACTTAGTTTCGCTCAAGAGTGGGACGATAAAACGTCACAGGATACCCCACCCTCCAAATACCCGAAGAAGATTCTCAACAACCGGGGTGTCGAAAGATGTGTCCCAAGGTGTCCCCGACTGGTCCCCACTCCCCACTGCCAAGGCTAGAAGATCAACCCGTTGCGGCAAGCGAGGGCTTTAGGGTCGATTGCTAATGCTTCGGCAGTTACAGTGCTCGTAAAATGAAGCCACATACAAGGTTTCTCAGAAATGTCAAAAGATAAGACGCCAGTCACACGGGGCAAAAGTTATAAAGCTTATATGAGGACCGATTTAGCACCACAGAACGGAAATGGGGTCTCCGGGCCTTGACCACGCCAGGGCAACGTGCTGAGACCGCAGACAGTCACATAATGGAGCGAGCGTTAAGTTACAGCCTCATGGGCTCACCGTGGGCTGCCGTGGGAGCCAGGCAGAGGCCTCGCCAAGGAACTCCTGAGAATGCAGGCCACAGGCCACCGTCACGGTCACGGGGAGTAACACCCATCCACGTAGGAAGGTCTCTCACCAAAGGGCAGCGGGACTGATCACAGCTAGCCTAGCCCCAGACCACAGTCCTCTTTGTCAATTTTGCTTGTTATCGGACCCCAGCACTATGGGCAGAGACCAGCTAACCGACCATCACATGCAGGGGAGCCCCACCCGAGTCTGGGGGACCAGTCCTGCCATCCAGCAGACCAAGCCCCAGGAGCTGCTGTCTGGACCTAGCCTTATCCCCTGGCTGGGAGGATGGTTCGCCTGAGCCCAAGTCTGTATTCTGGCAACAGACTGTGCAGGCTCCTTCTCTTTTTACCCCCAGAAGATCCATTTTCTGCCCTTTTCACCCAGCTCACTGCCCTGGGAGGCCAACCTCTGTGGATTGCATCACACCCCGAGCTTCCTCGTTCTGTGGCTGCTGCTGGGTGGGTCCAGCCAATGGGCAGCACCAAGAGATCAGGGTATTGATTCCACTTCTCCTCCCCCCACCTTCTGCCGGCTCCTCCCCTGGGCTCCAAGAATCAGACCGAGGGAAAGTAAAGGTTTCCCTCCGTTGCTGGTCCCTGAGTGCTCCGCTGCCCTGACTGGGTCCTGTAACCCTATCCGCTCCTCTGTCCATTGTCCCTTCGCTAAATCCGTGTCCGTGACTCCTCTGAGTGTGCGGTGTCTGGTCCCTGCTGGAACCTCACCGGTGAGGGGACGTAGCCAGCTCTGGCTCCCCGGGAGGGGCTCAAGGCTTGTCAGTTCAAGCCTGCCGACTGCCGGCTTCCCCCTGATGGCTGGACAGTGCTCACTTCAGGAGGCCCCATCACTGTGCTCTCTGCTTTGGAGAGAGGCCCCGCCTCTCCCATCCCCTGTCCCAGACCACCCTCCTACTCAGCCCCCCGCTGGCTGAAGCCACTGGTCCTGTTCCCCTTTTCTGGCCCCTCCCCCACACGGCAGTTTAATCAGGGTAGACTGGGAAGGTGCCCCAAACCCGTACGTACCCTGACCATCCATCCCGTCCATCAACACGGACACAGACAGGACTTTGCTTGTGGAATCAGTAGTACTGAGACCTGCTCGGCTTTCGTCAGCCAGGAAGTCCCTTTGCATTTCTCGGTAAGGACCCCCAGTTAAGGGAAGAGATCGTGTCGCGGACAACGTTCAGCACAGGAGTAAAGATATGCAGGTTCCCCCGTTGGGGGAAAGGGAGAGAGGGGGACAGAGGGGGAGAGAGAGAGAATCCCAAGCGGGCTCCACACTCAGCATGGAGCCCGATGTGGGGCTCAAACCCATGACCCTGAGATCATGACCTGAGCCGATATCAAGAGGTGCACACTCAACCAACCGTGTCACCCAGGCGCCGCCCCCACAACCTGGTGGATCTTGTCCTGAAGTCCCGCCCGGGACTTCCCGGCTATGTCAGATCCCCTAAATATGCCGGCTGTCCTCAAAGCTCTAAGGGAGAGGCCTTCTCTGCCCAACTGGGTCCCCACAGATCTACACAACTGATCTGACTCCACACTGCCAGGCCCCCAGTTGATACCAAGAACGGTCACCAAAGGCTTCAAGGACAATAAAAGCAAAAATAAACAAGTTGGATGACATCAAACTAAAAAACTTTTACACGGCAGAGGAAACCAACAACAAGACGAAAAGGCAATTTACTGAATGGGAGCACACATTTGCAAATGACACATCTGATAAGGGGTTAATATCCAAAATATAGAAAGCACTCATAAAACCCAATATCAAAAGCCGGGCAGAGGGGCGCCTGGGTGGCTCAGTCGGCTAAGCGTCCAACTTCAGCTCAGGTCATGATCTCACAGTCCGTGAGTTCGAGCCCTGCGTCGGGCTCTGTGCTGACAGCTCAGAGCCTGGAGCCTGCTTCAGATTCTGTGTCTCCCTCTCTCTCTGACCCTCCCCCATTCATGCTCTGTCTCTGTCTCAAAAATAAATAAACGTTAAAAAACAAATTAAAAAAAAAAAAAGCCGGGCAGAGGAGGGGCACCTGGGTAGCTCAATCGACTGAGTCACCAACTCTCGATTTCGGCTCAGGTCACGATCTCACGGTTTTGTGGGTTCCGGCCCCGTGTTGGGCTCTGCGAGGATCCTGCTTCAGATTCTCCCTCTCTTCCTGCCTCTCCCCCACTCGAACTTTCTCTGTCTCTCTCAAAAATAAACTTTAAAAGGGGCGCCTGGGTGGCTCCGTCGGTTGGGCGTCCGACTTCAGCTCAGGTCAGGATCTCGCGGTTTGTGGGTTCGAGCCCCGTGTCAGGCCCTGTGCTGACAGCTCAGAGCCTGGAGCCTGCTTCCGATTCTGTGTTTCCCTCTCTCTCTGCCCCTCCCTTGCTCATGCTCTCTGTCTCTCTCTCTCTCTGTATTTCAAAAAATAAAATAAAATGTTAAAAAAAATTTTTTTAAAAGACAGGAGGGGTAGGGTGCCTGGGTGGCTCAGTCTTAGGTTAAGTGTCTGACTCTTGATTTCAGCTCAGGTCACGATCCCAGGGTTGTGAGATCAAGCCCCACGTTGGGCTCCGCCTATAAGTGCAGAGCCTGATGGGAGATTCTCTCTCTCTCTCCCACTGCCCCTCTCCCCTGCTCACACACTCTCTCTCTAAAATAAATAAATCAATTAAACAGGTAAGAAATAACAGCACTGGCAAGAACATGGAGGAAATACACTGCGGGGAGGAATGCAAACTGGTGCAGCCGCCCTGGAAAACAGTGTGGAGGTTCCTCAAAAAATTAATAGAACTACCTTACGATCCAGCAATTCCACTTCTAGGTATTTGTTGGAAGAAAATGAAAACCCTAATTTGAAAAGACATATGCACCCCTATGTTTCATTGCAGCAGTATTTAAAATAGCCAAGGCGTGGAAACAGACAAGGCATCCGTCGATGAAGGAACACATAAAGAAACTGTGGTCTGTACGTACAATATTATTCAGCCATAAAAAAAGAGAAGGAAACCTTGCCATTTGTGACAACACAGATGGACCTCGAGGGCACTACGCTAAGTGAAATAAGTCAGACAGAGAAAGAGGAATACCGTCATGACTCCACTCATGTGTGGAATCTAAAGACTAACCAAACGAACAAAACAGAAACAGACTCATAGCTACAGAGAACAAACTGATGGTTGCCGAAGCGGGTAGGAACTGGGGGACGGATGAAGTAGGTGAAGGGAATTAAGAGGTGCAATCTTCCAGTTATAAAATAACTACGGCAGGGAGGTAATGTACAGCAGAGGGCATACAGTCAATACCACCGGATGGTGACAGAGAGATGGTAACTAGGTGACCATTTTGCAACGTGTATGAGTGTCGAATCACTATACTATATGCCTGAAACGAATACAATATTGTATGTCAATCATTTTTAATAAAAACAAAAAACAAGAGCTTCAAGAATAGCTCGTCGCCAAGCTTTGAGGTACCATCCAGGACCTCCTTGAGGAAGGACTTGGTGGCCCAGCTGCTGAGAGTCCCCTGCAGGGATGGCCTCAGCTTAAGCGCTATCTTGGCTGCAAGGAGTCACGTTATCCAAGGTCATACCCCTTCCTAAAGCAACCCACAGGGATAAAGGATAAAGGCCAAGCCATTGTGGCCCAACTCGGGACAGCTCGGAAAGGCCATTCCAGTTCCAGAGCTCCCCGTGGGTTGCCTCAACTGTTCCGTCTGCCCGCTCCTGTATCCTTCCTCTCCCTTTCGTACGTATCGAGCCCAAGAACACTCCCAAATAAACACCTTGCGCATTCAACTCCACCTGCTTCTTGGAGAACCCAACCTGTGACAGGCTCTGACCTGAGCATCTCAGGGCATTACTGGATATTAACATGTCAGCACACTTACAGGGTTCAGGAGATCCTGGACTTCTCACTACTGATGGTGCTGTATCAACCCTGCAATATTATGCTCAACCCATTCGCGCTAAATATTTTCACATGAGATTATAGACTCACTGGTAACATTCCCAAGCTATCTTATATCCTCTTTACGCAACAATAACAAGCTTAGGAATACCAGAGCACTGTGGGCTCTGGGATCTAGTTACGTTCTCATGACGAAGTCAAATTGGTACCATTTCATACCTAGGTTCTTTTCTTTTTAAAACTGGCGAAAAAGGAATGGCCCCTCGCAAATGCCTCCCACAGACAGAACCCACTCCCAGGCTTGGTCAGCAGAGTTGATAAGAGACCCAAAGAGTAAAGTCTCACGGCACATAAGTAACAACTGGACGAGCCCACTGCTGGAGCACAGGCCCTTTTTCTGATGCCACCTTCCTGTTGTGGTTCTCCTACCTTTAAGGGTGGAATCACTGACCATAGCCTTGGAAGCTGAGTGCTCAAGGCCCGGCCCCTTCACCTGAGAAAGTTAAGACCTCTCCACTTTGTTTTCTTTTTTAATGTTTATTTATTTTTGAGAGAGACAGAGAGAGACCGAGAATGAGCAGGGGAGGGGCAGAGAGAGCAGGAGACACAGAATCCGAAATAGGCTCCAGGCTCTGAGCCATCAGCACAGAGCCCAATGCGGGGCTTGAACTCACCAACCGTGAGATCATGACCTGAGCCGAAGTCACACGCTTAACCGACTGAGCCACCCAGGCGCCCCAAGACCTCTCCATTTTATAAACAATAATAATAGCTAACATTTAAGCCCTTACTATGGGACAGGTGTGGCGACATGGGCCTCATGTTTTCCACCCTCAACCCTCACAACCACGCCTATGGAAGGGCTATTGTCATCTCCATTTCTGAGGGGAGGAAACCTAAAAGGTTCAGTAACTTGCACAAAGTCACCCGCTTAGTCAATCACAGAGCTAAGGATGTGAACTCGGGTTCATGTGGTTTCAGACCCTCTGCTCCACACTTCTGAGGCACCTGACGTGCACAGCTCAGTAACTGTCCCAGCAACAGAGTGGGTAAGGGATGAAATGGGGGAGGGGTAGCTAAGGGGATAGCGAATCTTTGGTCTTCCCGCCTGGTGGCTTCTCTTCCAGTGTGGGCGGTGATCCTTTTCTGGGCCCTTAAATCAACTTAACGGGTCACAAACTGCACTCAAAAGAGAGAAAGAAGGGGGGTGGGGGGAGAGAGGCAAGAAAAGCAAACGAGGGAAGAAGGAAAAGAGAAAAGAAAGTAACAAAATGCACGATGCGTAGTTAGAATAGTACTGATTCGTGAAACTTTTGTTCCACTGTATATGCACATGCTGGGTTGCTATGAAAAAAGTCTTTCTTAATTGTCGTACCCAAAGATCATTAGCCCGGTCATCAGGAAAATAAAAATTAAAGTGATAAGCTACCATGATGTCAGAGGCAAACATGCAAAAATGACTTGAACGCCTATCAACAGAAAAATGGATGAATAAATTATTCTGTATCCATACTACGGCTATGAAAGAATGGCTCAGGTCTATACATATTAAACTTGAGTGACTGCCCATGATGAACCGTTACGTAAGAAAAACACACCACAGATAAATGCATGTGATAGAATTATATATTAAAAACATTTTTTAAGTTTATTTATTTTGAGAGAGAGAGAGACAGAGAGAGAGAGAATGCACAAGGAGGGAGGGGCAGAGAGAAGGAGAGACAGAATCCCAAGCAGGGTCTACGCCATCAGCGCACAGCCCGATGTGGGGCTCGAACTCCCGAACCGTGAGATCACGACCTGAGCCGAGATCAAGAATTGGACGCTCAACTGACTGCACCACCCAGGCACCCCTAGAATTATATTTCTGTGCAGTAAGTGACGAAGCCCCCAATGTACAGGTGAACGTTTGGGTGGTGGACTGGGTGCAACAGAAAAGGAGACAGGTAGGAAGTAAGGAAAAGAACGACAAAGGCAGTCGCCGACTAGCACGAAAAAGCACGCGCGTCATTCAGGATGCCACAGGAAACAGAGGACGTGGGCAAATCGCGGAAGTTGCGGGGAATTTAAAATAAAGTGACCGTTGACCAAGTTGCGGGAAGCGGTCAGGAAAGGCCACAGGGGATCCTCCAGCCCCTCGAGGAGTGTAGCAAGGGGGGGAGGGGGGCCGTTACCACCGCCTGGGGCCAAAGGGGTGGTAATGGTTACTGGAGGCTTCCTGAGGGTGGGCACTCGAGTCTGGAGTGGTGGGCAGCTATGGAGGACGTGGTTAGTCCACGGGAACTGGCAGGGAGGGACAGGATTTCTCTCTCCTCCCACCCTCCATTCTCTTGCTGGTGCATGCCACTGATCAACCCAAGGGAGGTGGGGGGCAGAGGGCTAGCGGACCCGTTGATGCAGCCCATAAAGGTCAGCTGCCTGGGACTCAGAGCAGGGGAGAGGGGGCCGGGGAAAAGTCCTAACGGGACAAATGGATGCTATCCAACCAGCCCAGGATACGATAACATGGAGCGGAAAGGTAGAATGTAAACGCCATCTCTCATTTTTAAGTACCTGCATGGATAAGAATGAAAAGGTTACCAAAGGATAGTACTGATCTGTTTTTGTGATGGCATCTTGGGTTTTAGTTAATTAAATGCAATAAGTTCGATCATGATGATATTAAAAAAGATTTTTTTTTTCTACGCTTCACAGTGAAACGGGCGTGAGTTACAATTCTCACTTTACCCCACACTTGCTGCTTTTCTAACTCCCTGATCTCTAAAATGGGGATCACAAGAGTATCCACCTGCTAGGGTTCCGAGGAGGATTAAACGAGTCAGTAGATCTTTCCAGTCTTAGTGTTCGGCACATAGGATGTGCTTTACGTGTTTGCAGTTGTCATGGTGACAACGGGACGTCAAGAGCCTCCTAATGGGTCTACCTGTTCCCAAGTCCCCTCTCCAAACTGCCCACCATCCAGCCCAGAGCAAAGCTCCCTCTACAGGGAACACGTGATCATGTCGCTCTCTTCCTTGACCCCGTCCCTGGCCTCCAGAGCTTGCAGGACAATATTCAAACCTCAGCCTTGCGGGTATCTCGAGCCTCCTCCTCCTCCACTCCTCCCTTCGTGCCTTCGTCCCCTTCCCCCTTGCTAACTCGTACTATTCAGCATTCAAATTTCAAGCGTCACCTCCCCTGAGAAGACTTGCTGCCCACCCCACCCCCCGCCCCAATGCCACTCTGATTTGTCTTAAGCATTTTTTTTTAAAGTTTATTTATTTTGAGGGAGGGGGGAGAGAGAGAGAGAGAGCGTGCGCGCCCACGTGTGCACACGAGCAGTGGAGGGGCAGAGAGGGGGAGACAGAAAGAATCCCAAGCGGGTTCTGTGCTGTCGGTGCACAGCCCAACACGGGGCTTGAACTCACGAACCGTGAGATCATGACCTGAGCCGAGATCAAGAGTCGAACGCTTAACCAACTGAGCCACCCAGGCACCCCCACCCCCACCCCAGTATAATTTCTTGGAGGCTTCCTCCTCAACCCATTCCATCCCATGCAGGCTGTATCATGCCATACTCCAAAGCATGAGTGAGTGTATTGATGCCCCCATGGGCAGTGCCCCCCCCCCCGCAAAAGGCAGCAATAATGACCTTCACTCTGGACCCCAGCGCTGAGCATAGAACCTGCTGAGAGTGGATTACCGACTCACGATTTGTCTGAGAATTAGATTTATAAGCGAATGGGTTAAGTCCCCCAAAGCCGCTCGGCTAAGCAAGTGGCAGAGACAGAATTCAACACTAGCTCTGCGACTCTAAAGGCCACCACTCTCTCCCAACCATCTGGAAGTTCTAAGGCTGCCTGACTGCTCCAGAATAGCAGCATGCCTGAGGGAACTCTCCAGGGGCAGTAGACCAGTTCAGGCCAGAATGAGCTGGTTAGCAGCGACAGGCAGGAATAAATGCCTCCTTTCTGGGAGCAACCACATGACATTTGCTTTATCAAGGGACGTTCCCAAGAAAATCAATTTCTGGAGCATGTTAAAAATATAAACAAACCTCCACCCCCCCCCCCCCCCCACTCCTTGAAGACAACTGGTCCAAAGAGATCTTAGGGAATTCAGACAATGCCACAATGTTGACAGCACCATCAGATCACATGAACTTTGCTTTCCCTAACCAAGCATTTTCCTGCTGAATTTTTATGGTAAATTTGGCTGCACTGTGACATGCGCGTCCCCATACTATCCTCTGTCACCCAAGGCAAACCTGTATGCACAGCCACAGATACACTGGGGATTCTCGAAACACGCACCATCGGAGATTTGCTCTTGTGGCTCACGATGATGTTAGCAGAATCCCTTGATAAGAGTGTTTACATCTATTTATAACTGTAACCTATTATCCTATTCTCCATATAATGGGATGCGACTGGAGTTAACAAAAATTCAGCTGCACAAGAGAAGTCATGCTCTTATAGAGCAGATGTTCACTCAGCACGGAAAGCGATTAGCCTTTACCGCAAATACCCAGGAAGACGGAAGCGCTTTTTCCAAAAGCGCGGCTGTTAATGTTTCATGTTGAAAACCAGTTTTTCAGATAAAGGATATTAAAAATGCAAGGTTGATTTTACCTCTTTACTAAACGATACCGCTTGCAATTCGGGCATCGGATTCATTCTCCAGTTCAGGGCAGAGAAAAATAACTCGTAATTTATTTGTTCTTCACTGTCTTGAAACCTGAAAATATAATTATGGAATATAATTTGACTCAATCTGCAGAATTCAGGACCGAAATGTCACCTTAAATGCTACCATGAAAACATAATGTCAGGTATGTTTCAATATCTGCTATTTTTCCTGTTTCTTACTAGTTTATTTTCTGATTCTAACTCTTGAGAATGTGAACTCTTTGTGAGCAAAGATCCCATACAGCTACTTTACCAACGTGTCCCCAACACCTAGATTAATGCTGGCACTTAGTAGGTGCTCAATAAATATTTGTTGCAGTTGCCACAGAAAGAAATGAGCTTATTCAGTAACCGAGACCATTTTGTTCAGAGTATTTGAAGGTCCCCTTTAATTTCATATCGTTGATCCAATAGGTCAGTAAAATAAAATCTCCTTGTATTTTTAGACTGCATGCCTTTTAAATTTTAAAGGGGAGCCTAGATTCATTTTGTCTACTAAGATATTCTTAGGGAAGATAAAAGGTATCTTTATCATTTATTATCTAGCCATTAAAAAGGGTTTATTTAGATCCACATGTACTGTCCTGGAAATATGTTCATGATGTATTGTTGAGCAGAAAGGCGGTTATGAAACAGTATTTAGAGTTATGATCTTACTTGAGGTTTATATTTATATAAAAAGGCATAGAAAAAGTCTAGCAACAACACACTGAAATATTAAAAACAGCTATTTCTGGGAAGAGAGACTGAGTTTTGCTGTTTTCTTCAGACTTTTCTGTATCATCTGAATTGTTTTAAATTCATAAGAAAAAACATTAAGTAAGCCCATTTTCACTTAAAAGAAAACATTGGCATAAATGTAACCTTAACCATAATAGACTTTTGGCTATTAAGACCTAGGAATTTCAACACAATTGCTAGAATGACCTAAATACAAGCAAAGTACTTCTCAGTGTAATACCTCCATACCACCTACTCTGAATTTGACCACCTTCTGCCAATCTTGTTTTCTTTTACAGAGAGACAGAGACAGAGACAGAGACGGAGAGAGGGAGAGAGAGAACCTCAAGCAGGCTCAGAGTCAGCACAGAGCCCGACATGGGACTTGATCACATGACCCTGGGATCAGGACCTGAGCCAAAATCAAGAGTCGGACGCTTAACCAACTGAGCCACCCAGGTGCCCC
This sequence comes from Felis catus, assembly GCF_018350175.1. Classification (NCBI taxonomy): domain Eukaryota; kingdom Metazoa; phylum Chordata; class Mammalia; order Carnivora; family Felidae; genus Felis; species Felis catus. The sequence continues at coordinate 38,881,460 of NC_058386.1, forward strand.
ACTTTCTGCCCATTTTTAAGGCTAAAAAACATACACTGGTCATGTCCGACCACTGTTTGAAGGGAAAGACAAAGGTATTATTTCAAGCACCTTCGGGACCTCCAACTCAACACACCCCTCCCACCAGCAAGTGAGGTGCACAAGACTCTGTTGCAAGAATGAACAGGGGATAATTCATTATAAGAAAGCCGGGTTGGGGCGCCTGGGTGGCTCAGTGGGTTGAGCATCCGACTTCGGCTCAGGTCACGGTCTCGCGGTCCGTGAGTTTGAGCCCCGCGTCGGGCTCTGTGCTGACAGCTCGGAGCCTGGAGCCTGCTTCGGATTCTGTGTCTCCCTCTCTCTCTGTCCCTCTCCCCCTCACTCTCTGTCTCTTTCTCTCAAAAATAAATAAACGTTAAAAAAAATTTAAAAAAAAAAAAAAAAAAGAAAGCTGGGTGATGATAAATGCAGGAAAATATCATACTCATAACCAAAGGACTTTTTTTCCCCCTCAGGCTTAAAGAAAATAATGGCTCGTATTTATAAACTAATAAAAATTAGCAGTAATAAGTTAAATGTTACAAGATGAAGTCACACAGGCTCATCAATCTAAACAAAGTAGAATCAACAGCGATCAGAAGAGGGGAAAGGGAATTTGGTTATTTTTTTGTGTACATTTTCTTTGGCCAAGGGTTCTGGGATGCAACTCCAATATGCCGCCCCCTACCACTGTTTATCGTCTGGGTTTTGGCTCACTTGTCATCTTGAACTCCTTGAAAGGACATGCTCTGTTTATGGAAATATTTGTAGCCAAAATGCTGGACCATGAGGTCTTTTATTTGTGTGTGTTTTGGGAGAGGAACTGAAGCTCAATCAATTAAAGATGTTTTGTAGGAAACTTGCATTTAGCATGGAGCCTTGAAGAAAAGTATTCCCTAATACTCCGAGTAGGAGCTGAGGTCAGAGAATGAGATCATGTAGAGCCTTTAACTTTCCTACTGAAGAGAACTAAGAGCCACAGGAGCAGACTGTACAGAGAGCTATTATGGGACCCAAGTTGTATTTTCTAAAGATTGCTCTGACTGATACATTGAGAAGAGAATGCAGGGGCAGGGCCAAAGTGGCGAGGGCAGTTAGCAGTCTTTTTCTGTAACCCAGAGGAGGCATAAATGGCGGCGGTGGCGGTGGAGATCAGTGAGGAGTGGTCAATTCTTAATACTTTGAGTGTAGGATTCCAGAAGGATTGTATACAGTGACAGGGAGAGACACAGACAGAGACAGAGAGAATGAATGGACTCAGGACAACTCTAAGGGTTTTGCTTGACCAATTGGAAAAATATAGCTGTCCTGAGACTGGAAGGATTGCCGGGGCTACAGGTTGGCAGGAAACAACCGGGAGTTCTGTTTGCATATGTTATATTTTGAAGGGAAGTGAGCAGTTGGATCTATGAGCTTGAAATTCAGGGAAGAGGTTCGAGGTGAAGACAAAAATGTGGCAGCCATTAGCATACAGATGGTGTTAAAAGCCACCAGATTGTGGGGGGTGCCTGGGTGGCTCAGCTGGTTAAGTGTCTGACCTTGGCTCAGATCATGATCTTACAGTTCCTGATTTCGAGCCCCGAGTCGGGCTCTGTGCTGACAGCTCAGAGCCTGGAGCCTGCTTCAGATTCTGTGTCTCCCTCTCGTTCTGCCCCTCCCCTGCTCCTGCTCTGTCTCTCTCTCTCTCAAAAAAATGAATAAACATTAAAAAAAATTTTTTTTAAAGCCACCAGATTGAGCGATTGGATGAGATCACCAATGAACTAAGTTTCTCTGTTTCTAGAGTACAGAATGTAATTGTCGGTAAATTACCGTTACATCAATTACTTATTTAATCCTAGAGGTTTCAGAAGTGTGATATCCCAGTAATTTGGGAACCAGTCAAAAGATTACCAAACAAATGTAGGACCACATCAGACTTCACCCGCACATACAATCCACTAACGAGTCCTGAGGGTTCTACCACCATAGCAGATCTTTTTTTTTTTTTTTTTAATTTTTTTTTTCAACGTTTTTTTTTTTTATTTTATTTTTTGGGACAGAGAGAGACAGAGCATGAACGGGGGAGGGGCAGAGAGAGAGGGAGACACAGAATCGGAAACAGGCTCCAGGCTCTGAGCCATCAGCCCAGAGCCCGACGCGGGGCTCGAACTCCCGGACCGCGAGATCGTGACCTGGCTGAAGTCGGATGCTTAACCGACTGCGCCACCCAGGCGCCCCAGATCTTAAATCCTTTCCTCCACCTCCTCTCCCATTCACTAACTCCAAGCCACCATCAACTCCTACCTGGGTTATAACCATAGCTTTGTAGCTTGGTCTTGCTGCTTTGACTCTGACCATGCTGCAGACACATCCTCCATCAGAATGAGCTTTTTAAAACATAGACCAGATCAATAACTTTCTTCCTTGAACACTCCAATGGCTTTCCAATCCACTTGGGACAGAAGCGGAACTCCTCATCGGGGATTATAACACTGTATGTAATCCGGCCATCGCTGACCTCCCTGATCTCACCTGAAAACTCCATCTCTGTTCAAAACATCACAGGTGCACTAGCCTTCTTCCTGTTCTCTGAGCATGCTGAGATTTCTTCCAGAAATGCGAGGCATTTGCCCCTCTGGTCCCTTTGTCTGAAAGTCTCAGTTCAAATGTTGCTTCTTCAGAAAGGCCTTCCTGAAGTTCCTCTTACCTAACCGAGTCCCTCTACCCGAATCTGCATTTGCCCTGAATGATGGCAATGGAAACTTCTAGAAAGATTTCCGAAATCACCACTGGAATTCCTATTATCATACTTTGTTACCAAGAAGTCTTCTCTTTACTCATCCCTACCTGTTACCCCTAGGTGCCCAGCCTTCTTCCCTGCCCGACATACGATATGTCAGACTCAACACATCTAACCACTTACCCATTTCAAAGGCTATTTGGAAAGGATATTTGTGAATCAAATGATATTCAGGAAGGATCAAAAGCTGGAAATGGAAGAGTACACAGCTTAGAAACGATGTATGAATGTTTTCTGAGGAAAAACGTTTGAGAGATTTAGTCTTTTCAAAGACCCAGAGCCAGGCTCCAGAGAAGAGTTGAGCTAATGTGGTATAACACTCCAAGTTTTTCTTTTCAGTTCTTAGAGGATCTCAATGGATATGGAACTCTCAGCAAAAGGAGCAAGGGACAAGAGAACAAAGCATCTTTCAATGAAAGTGGATAAAATGAGCCAATGCTTCTTGGAAGAATTCTTTGCTGCTGGAAGTGGACAGAGTTGTAGTTAATCCTGATGGATTGGTCACAAATATTTATCTCCCTTTCTCACCAAAAGCCCACCAAAACGACAATAAAGGAATAGGTGGTAACCCACAATGTTCATGACAGCTGGAAAAAAAGACAACGGTGGGCAAGAATCTTCAAAATCTTTTGCAAGATGGAAAGCAGACCAAGGACTGGTAACCAGCTTGGCAGAGCTGAGGAAGGGAAGCTAAACTGTAAATGTCTGGAGGCAGGGGGCCACTTAGAGATTAGCCAATGTGGCCCACAGAACTCCTGAGGTGCTCAGCGAAAGCAGGCTCCAGATGCCATCAGAGGCGGGAACATGGTGTGAGACTGAAAACAAGGGCTGTTTCAAAGCCTGAACAAAGCCAGGGCAGCGAATCCCAAGTATCTTTTTCTATACAGCTCTCTTTCAGAGCAATTCAACTTAAGAAGCTTCAGTCTGGGGGAGCTGAAGCATAATCGAGGGCAGAGGAGAGCATTACACACTGAACTTGGGCCTCTCGGCCCCCCTTCCTTCCCCTTTCCCATTTCTAGAATACCTGTAGCCATGCTTTGGTGACCCTTTCCCCCATTCCACCCTCCCTCCTATTCCAGCAGAAGACAGAATTCCTTTCCTGATTCTCTGGTCTCAGAAAGATCTCCAGATTCCAGCTTCTGGGGTTCACCTAATGAAAATGAAACCCACCAATCAACAAGATCCTCCCCCCAAAAGCTTCAAGCATTAAGGACAGAAGCCAAAACAGCAACAGTAAAAAAAAAAAAAAAAAAAAAAAAAAAAAAAAAAAAAAGGAATCAGAAAAACAAAGGCAATTAGGTTGCAGAGGCAAAGAGGGAAGATAAGAGGATACAGTATACCCATGAAAAAAGGACAGAAAACTAAAAAAGGGAACATTCAGACAAACTGTGCTCCTGGAATAAAAAATCTGATAGTAGTAAATGCACACAGTAGAAGAGGCGGAATATCGTGTCAAGAAAATCATGATGACAAAGAGAAAATCCGGGAAGGGAGAGATCCAAATCCAGGACATCCAAAATCTTTTTTTTTTTTTTTAATGTTTATCTTTATTTTTTGAGATGGAGAGAGACAGAGCATGAGCAGGGCAGAGGCAGAGAGAGAGGGAGACACAGAATCAGAAGCAGGCTCCAGGCTCTGAGCTGTCAGCACAGAGCCTGACATGGGGCTTGAACTCACGAACTGTAAGATCATGACCTGAGCCGAAGTCGGACACTCAACTGACTGAGCCACCCAGGTGCTCCTAGGACATCCAAAATCTTAATGACAGGAGTTCTCACAAGAGAAAAATGAAAATGCAAGAGAGGAAATCACTAAAAATTGATGGAAAGTTTCCCAGAACCAAAGGACAGGGTCTCCAGACCAGAAGGGCCCATAAAGTGTTAAGCACAGCGAATCCGTATACAGCCACACACACATACACACAAGGCCCCGAAGAGAAGATCCTAAGAGCATCCAGAAAGACCAATAGTGGGAATTAATATTATGTTAAATCCTCAAGCACCCTAACAGGAAGTTAGCAGTGGTATCTAAAAATGAGAAACACAGAAATGGTAGTATGTGCGTGTTATTTAAATGTCGATGGAATATTACCCAGCCATCAAAAAGAATGTAATCTTGTCATTTGCAATGGCGTGGATGGAGCTAGAGAGTATTATGCTAAGTCAAATAAGTCAATCAGAGAAAGACAAATACCAGATGCTTTTACTCCTATATGGAATTGAAGAAACAAAACAGATGAACATACGGTAAGAGGGGGGAGAAGAGAGAGAAACAAACCACAAGAGACTGTTAACGATAAGCAACAAACTGAGGGGTGATGGAGGGAGGTGGGTGGGGGATGGGCTAGGTGGGTGATGGGCATCGAGGAGGTCACTGGTTGCGATGAGCACTGGGTGTGGTACGTAAGTGACGAGTCGTGGAATTCTACTTTTGAAACCCATATCCCACAGTATGTCACCTAACAAAAATTTTAAATAAACAAACAGACAAACATCTATAGAAATGACTAGAACAACTGAAAGAGGCTGCTTCCTGTGCATGGATGGGTCTGGGAGGTGGGGAAGGGTGTGGCTGGAAGCTGCTGCTGTTGGAATAAGCTTTTTAGAATTATTTGAGTTTTGTTTTTGTTTTTGTTTTACCATGAGAATGTACCAGTGTGATGTAAGTACAAAATGTACAAAGAGAGAGAGAGAGAGAGAGAGAGAGAGAGAGAGAGAGAGAGAGAGAGAGAATATGGATATATAAGAGAGCTCGGGTTCTAAAAATAGTCCAAATAGGAGGCAGAGGAGCCAAGAGGAAGCAGTTCAGAGATGGAGGAAGGCTTGACTCTTCGGGTACTGGGAACAAGTCAGTCATTGCCTGCATCTACCTCTGAATACCGTCTCCCCTGTCACCCATAAATGGCGCCCTCCCTGTCATCCTTTGCCAGATCCTATCCATCCTTTCAAAACATTTTGGAAAGACCTGTGAATCGTATAGAAAACACGTCTCCTTACTTCGGGGTCATGCTGTGCCCCTGATCAAAAATGTCAGCCTCCTGATTGTCCACCAGGACCCCCTACTTTGCTCCTCGCCGAACGACTCTTGGCTCTTGCTAAGACTGTGATCCGTGGTCAAAGGACGAGGATTGGCCACTCTGGAGGCAAGTCTCTCAAAAAGACCGTGAAGGCAATTCCAAAGAACTTTCTATGGCAACATTGTTGGAACCCGTGCACGGTCTTCCAGGGTGACTGCCCTGAAGGGCAACACTAATTCTGGCTTTTAAGTGTTTCTCCGCTTGTTAAAAAGTCAGCCTCCTTACTTTAAAGTCCCAGCTCACAGTGCTAAAGTGTTTTCCTAAAGCCTCCATAAATTCCTCTTTCCCTTTGATACTTGGGCAAGCCACCATTTCCTTCCCTACACAAACTCAGGGACATGTTTGTGGAGGAAGAGGGAGGGAAGGCAATTTTCCCTCGTTCCTCCTTAGATAATCATGACCCCCCCCCTCCCTCCCAAGCATGCTCCTCAATGCCTAGCTAGGTGGGAGTTCTTAGAAATGTGTCATTTGACGGGTGCTTTCGGTCCCCCCCTCCCTAAAAGGATGAATGGCTTGAAAACTATAGAAGCCATCTATCTCCTTGCCACAACGAATAAAGCTCCATCTGTGGAGGTAAAAGGCAGAGCAGCAGCTGTGTTTTGCTGAAAAGGAACATGGCTTCCCCCTCTGCTGCAAAGGCCATCTTGCAACACAGGTGAATGGGCTGGGCTGCATGACTAGAGCTGCAAGGGAGGGAGGGCAGTGAAGACACATTTTTGATTCACTTGGTTGTGTTTGGCTTCAGTTCATTACTCGGCAAACCCAGGGGTGCCCACCTGAGCACCTTCTGTGATTTTTTAATTTAATTTATTTACTTGAGGCAGGGGAGGGGCAGAGAGAGAGGGAGGGGGAGAGAATCCCAAGCAGGCTCCGCGCTGTCAGTGTGGAGCCCTACGTGGGGCTCGATCTCATGAACCGTGAGATCATGTCAGACGCTTAACCAGCTGAGCCACCCAGGTGCCCCTTGAACACCTTCTGAGATACTTAGCGACTGGACACTTGAGAAAAACGTAGAGCTCTGGGCCACTGCGTCCGTGGGTCATTAAAAACTCAGAGTTGGCATGGTGGCATGGCCCCAGGTTGTCAGTGAGTAGTTCTGGGAATCTCTAGACGGCCAGGTCTCTAAATTAATTTCCAGTTATTCCAAGTGGCGATTCATAAGGCCACCATTAGGAATGGAGGCTACCTCTTTACTTTGCACTTGAATTTCTGGTTATTCCAAGTGGCGATTCATAAGGCCATCATTAGGGAAGGAGGCCACCTCTTCACTTCCCAGTCCCACATGGAGCACAGAACGGAATGACCTCAGAATACTCTCCACTTCCGAATGGTTTGAGAACCATAATTTCTTGCTTATGAACAACTGAGGGAGCATCAAAAACCCAAGTGAGGGCTCAGAGAGGTCGGGTCCATTTACAAGGCTCACATCCCAAAGGTTTAGGGTGTCTTAGGGAGTCGTGGTCCTAATTCCATCGGAGACTCAACTCGGTCTGCACTGCGCTCTCTCAGCGAGAGAGCCTCTTGGTGCCTCAGTGCCTGCACTTAACAAAATGAGGAATCGTGCCTATCATCAACGGTCACGTGCCTTTTGACAGGCTCAGGGGTTTATGGAATATTCTAGGGCCCTTGGCACTGTGTCAATACAGAGCGTCGGTCCCATCATTCACGTATCACCCATTGCTACTACTACACAGAACACGTAAGCCCGATGCTCTATGCGTTGGTGAGATGAACCCGTCTGGTAACTAAGGTGACTTCATGCCACGGACTGGTGGGGCCTCAGGTGACCGGATGTGAACACGATTTTGAAGTCCCGATCCCAGCTTGAGCGGGGCTAATTCAGGAAAAGCCCTAACTGAATCACAAGAAAGAAAGAAAAACAAAAATGGAAGAGCAGCAGAGGGAACTCTCGATACTAAAACAACGGGGTTAGGAAAAATACGCGAGTAACCATCACTGGGGTGAGAGACAATCAGTCAAATCTGCAGCCATGTTGTTTTCCGGCGCCTGAACTGAGCGCACACAGCCGCAGGTAAAACCGCCCTCGGACGGAGCGTGCATTGAACCAGAACAACACGCTCCAGGCCTGCCTCCCACAGGACGTGGCAGACGTCAGAGGGGCTCTGGCGTGGCATGCCACAGGAGGGCTGTGCAGAAAGAGAGTCTGGTCAAGGCTCTGGAAAGCCCTGTGCAGTCTGTGGGGAACAATAAGAATGCAGAATAGAAATGTAAGCTGCAGGCTGATGGGTCCGTTAGGAATTAGGGCCGTCTTTGAAAGGAATCTGCGGAGATGATGCAAAACCCCAAGCATGCGACCCAGATCGTGGCGGGGCATATGGGAGGGAGAGGGGACTGGGAATGAGACATTTTCTAATCTGACTGGTCTGAAGTTTCCCCCGAGTGAAGAGAAGGGTCACCGCACAATCAGAGGCAGAGCTGGACTGAACACAGTCCGCTTAGCAACCCGGAGGGATGACCTCCACAAAGCCGAGCTGGGCTCGGAGGCAGATGTGTGCCGTGCCCGGGACATCTTCGAAGGAAGTGGGGGAACGGTCTTGCTGCCTTTAATGTCAAATCATAAAGGCAGAGACGAAACAGGCTGCAGAGGATGATGATTCGGTGGCCTCAGTGTTAGAGAAGGAACGTCTAGGTCCTCCAGAGGCCAGGCTCCCACATCACCGGACTTTCCAGGACAACTCATCCCCGGGGCCATAAGAGATAATCTAATAAATATCCGCAGCTTCCTGACGGGAAGACAGCTTCATGTGCGAAACGCCTTCAGATCCAACTGTTTGAAAACAAGGCTTCCTCTGTGTAGAGGGACACAAGTTTCTTCCAGTTCACTTCGAAGTCAGAGTGTGTGGTCTGTGGTCCCTGACTTCAACTTCTTGCCTAGTCCCCGATCAATACTCAGTACCAGGTGCTGTGCTGGGTACTTCGTGTATGTTATCTCAAGTCACCCTCAGAACTGCCAGGAAGTGGGTATTATCTCATTGTATTTTTGGTTTTATTTTATTTTTTCAGTCTAGAGAGAGAGCAAGCACACAAGCAGGGGAGAAGGGGGGAGGGAGAGAGAGAGAATCCCAAGCAGGCTCCACACTGAGCGGAGGGGCTCGATCCCACGGCCCTGGGATCATGGCCTGAGCCCACATCAAGAGCCAGATGCTTAACCAACTTAGTCGCCCAGGCGCCCCGGTATTATCTCATTTTAGAGGTGAGGAATCTGAGGTTCAGGCAGGTCAAAAATCTTGCACAAGATCACATAGCTAGCAAATGCATTCAAAGACTACAAGAGACCAGGCAGGGTGAAACTGTTAAGATCTGACGAACCCGCTGGTTGTTCATAGGCGGCAAATCAAACAGGCTGAAAGCAGGTCTCTGTATCCGAACGGACCGAACGTCAAGTCGCAAATCTTCGTTACAAGGTAAGAGACAAAAAGAGAAACACGGTGTTGTGAGAATCTTCTGGAAGAGTCAGTCACAGCCAGCCAAGTGAATCTAAGATGGCTTCATGGGTGGGGTGCTACCTGAAGTGAGTCTTAGAGAAAGAGCAGGATTTCAGCAGGTAAAGAAAACTGGAAGCTATTTTCTACTGAAGAAAGAGCAAGAGAAAAGGCAAACTAACTAACTAACTAACTAACTAACTAACTAACTAACAGTGGGAAGCAGGAGGCAGACATGTGAAATGCTAAGTAGCCCATGTGGTCTTGGGAATGTGATGGCGGAAGAAAGCAGACTCCTAGGCCTATTTCATCTCAGGTCCTTTCCATCAGGATGACCTGCCTTCTCCCTCACACTGATGCTAGCAAATAAAAGCACCCTGGGGCTGATATTCCAGAAAATAACCCCAGGTCAATGTAACACACAGGTACATCCAACTGGATTGGCCCTATTGAGTCCCCTTCTGATGCTTCAGACCCTAGTTCTTCCACATGGGATTTAGTTTTATCTGTTCCTTTTGTCTCAGATGAGGACTCCCCACTCCAGCCCCCGCCTGAAAACAATGCTCCCACTGACAACCCTAAGCCTCCCAACGCAGAAGGCGGAGAAGGAGTGAAAAGCCAGCGATTTCGGTCTTTCCTTGAAAAGGAAAGAGGGGTTACGGAGAGTTCGTGAGTAGAAAAGCAGTGCTATGACATTTTGGCTCTTAGAAGGTATTAAGCTGCCGCGTGTGAAGACAGATTTAAACATTTAGAGACTGGTGGAAGAAAGACCAATGTGGAGGCGCCGTAACAGCCAGGAAGAAACGTGGGTCAGAACAAGAGTGAAGACGGTAGGAATGGAGAGGAAAGAGCGGCTGCAAGGAGTAGACAGGATGTAGAACCGTCAAGCTCTTCTTCTAGATTACGGGACTTTGGGCAAACCACCTCATCTCCCTAAACCTCAGCATCCTCATGTAAGGTAGGAAGAGAATAGTTCTGACTCATGAAGCTGTGCTCACAAAGCAAATGAAGTAATGTCTTCAGAGCAAGGACAACGATGGCTAGAACACAGTCCAAAATGTCAGAATTACCGAGATGAGCAAGTCGGAGGAGGGGCTGGGATAATGCCAGAGTCTGGGTAGCTGGGAGGGCGGGTGCCAGGAAGTCAAAAGTAGACGTTGAGCAGGAGAGTGAGGTGTTTCAGAAAGCAGTTCATGGTGCTTTCCTTTTGCAACATCATAATCGCCCGGGTTAACTTCTGGGGCTCTAGTAGGGCAGAGCCCTATGCTAGTAACACTAGGCCCTCTTACCACATGTCTTTAGCCAGTAGGAACTACTGCTTTGAAAAATCTGCCCCGAATTTGAGATCTGATACCCTCAAAACCAATGAAGTAGGACGTTTTCATCTTGTCCCGGGAACCTGTGTGTATGTGTATGTGTGTCTTAAATATTATTTTATTTTTGTAAATGCTTTTTATTTATTTTGAGAGAGAGAGAGAGACAGAGAGAGAGACAGAGTACTAGCAGGAGAGGGACAGAGAGACACACACACACACACACACACACACACACACACACACACAGAATCTGAAGAAGGCTCCAGGCTCCAAGCTGTCAGCACAGAGCTCAGAGTCCGACGCGGGGCTCAAACCTGCGAACTGCGAGGTCGTGACCTGAGCCGAAGTCCGCGCTCAGCTGACCGGGCCACCCAGGCGCCCCTACGTGTGTCTGTCTTAATGTTAAAAAGATAGACTAGCAATTCAGAACAGGCTGTCCAACGTTCAAAACCATGACCAACTTTTCCTTTCGTAACACTTACATGCAAATGCGTCGTCAATAACATAACCGGAACGGTCAAGGGGCAATCAAGGATAATGAAAGGTAAATGTACAACCAGGAGGAGCCCCCTGCCCCACAAAAGTGTGCAGGACAAACCCCACGGAGGGAGGAGCTCTCGCTTACCCGGACAGTATGCATCCCAGGAGGTCATCAGTCAGAGGTAACCTGAAGGATTTGCACAGCCTTCTGATGTCTTTGGTGGGCAGCACTTTTTTCCTGCATTAAAACAGAGTAGGCAGGTGTTTATAGATTTTGTCTCTCTTGAGTAAACAGTTACATGCTATAGGAAAGAAAACACAGATGCCTCCCAAGAATCTGCACACGGAAATGAGTATCAGCGGTGGTAGGGGGATTCACAGTAAGGAAAAACAGTCCTATGGCATTTCACCAACTTTTTCCAGTTCATAAGCCATCAGATTCTGTCCTTACAAAGGCCTGCCCATCACGATTCAGACTCTTGGTTGGTGACAGCACAGCGTATTAGGGCTGCGGCCACGAGTGCTGCTCTAAGTAATTGGTCTGCCTTCTTGACCACTGGTCAAAAGATGGCTCTGATATTTGAAAACATCTCTTAATTTGACAGGCATCTAGAGCCTCCAACACAAGTATTCAATGACTTGAGGGTGTTTTTCTAGTCTTTTCTTGGACCCAAACCTTGCAATTTGGAAGCCCCAGCTGGGGCCTTAACATTCACCTCAGTTTTGTCAGAGGGTTTCTCCAGAGCAGCCCAAGAGTCATTTTCCTCAGCCTGCTGGGGCGGGGGGGGGGGGGGGGGGGCACAGAAGTGCTCGTCCAGTGTTCTCACTCGGCCAATATTCTTCTAGGCACCAAGCAAAATGAGAACCAGTAGGAAGGAAAGCGGGCGGCTTTATTCACAGAGAGGTTATAAAATGATGAGAGAGCGTTTATGTCTAGAACGGAAGCTTGTCAGATCTGGAAGAGGTCTGGAATGCCCAGGAGGTATTCCTTTAGTGAAGGAGGGTCACACTTCTCACCCCGGGGGAGGGGTCCCCACCGGGGCGGAAGGCAGGGCCAGGGTCATGCAAAGCTCAGGCCACGCATCCTCCAGAAGGTTCGGCAAAGTGTGAGGGTTCAAGGAAAAATATCATCTTTACAAAAACTCAACGAGGCTGTATTATTCTGGATTAGGAAAAAATACTCATGTTCATCACTAAGATGAACCATTGGACCTTTAAAGATACTTAGGGTACACAGCAGGCCACTTGGATGTAAACTTCAGGTCTGGGGATGGCGGAAGGGGTCGTGGGAGCAAAGAAACGGCAGTGGTGGGGCCTAACAAAATTAGAGGCTAGGGTTAAAACTAAGATTTTCTAACTCCACGTGAGTACTTCCCCCCATGATATCAGGTCTGTGGGTAAGATGGGGCTCTACTTTATAAAAATCACTCGATAAAGCTCAATATAAACATGGCAAATGTATTAGAGATAGACTACGCTGAACTTCATTATTTTCAAGAAGAAATCATTTCAAAGCAACTCTGTAGAACGCTTCCTTGTAAATTCCCTGTTCTCTGTATTATAAAGGTCATTTGTAAGTCCCAGTCATCACTAAAATAATGTAAGAAAAAGACCTCTCTGAATGAAACCTTCTAACATTTGGCTTTACTACGTTTCGGCTGAAAGCTTCCAGAAACCAATTAAAAGGAAATGCAAAGAGGCATCCTGTTTTTTTGAAGATACACGGGCCTTCCGTATTCCATCAGCAAACAGAGGTCACCATCACTATGAAATATGTGTATCAGATGCTCACCGAAAATGATTTACAGGACCTCTGCTATATAGTGGGAGTATAATGGGACATCTCAAAGTTCTTTTTGCCCTTGGGGATAAAACGTGAATCCGCTCACTACTCGGGTCTACAGAAATTTATTAAAATCGAGAAAAGAAAGACTTACTTTTCTCGATCTTCATAGACACAAGTAGCAATGAGTCTTTCAAAATTCTCAAAAGTATTTTTCTTGAGTTGTTCGTGGGCCTGCGCCATTAGGATGTTCATATCAGGACACGTGTCCTCGGGCACCCCGTAGTGACGTGCAAGGGTTATAAATTCATGTTCTAGGAGTCTCCCAACGGTTAGAGTCATCATTATGTCTCTGTAAAGAAAATGAGGAAACGCTCATGAAGTTGGATCTAAGAACAGTATTTTGCTTTCTCTCAAGAATATCCAAACTCCACCGTATAAAATTTTTATCAACTGCACAGAGGACAGGTAACTATTTTTCTTTAATTTAATTTCCATTTCAATTCTGAGCAGCAGGAAGGCACCAGTGCTGGGATGGACGCACTACAGCTTCTAAATGAAATGGCATTTTCCCCAAACTCAAACTCCTACCAGAGAAGTGCCTGCAACCAGAAAGTAAATCTCTCAAAGTCCTTGGTTAAAGAATAAAGAATAAAAAATAAAAAACAAACAAAAAACACCTGCCACTAAATACAGGATTTCGTTCAATGCCTATTAACCTTACTTTACACAAAATAGTAACAGACTTGGGGTTCTGGTTTCCCAGGCATAAAATTTATAAATCGGTACATTAGAAAGGTCTTTTCGGGGGGCGCCTGGGTGGCGCAGTCGGTTAAGCGTCCGACTTCAGCCAGGTCACGATCTCGCGGTCCGGGAGTTCGAGCCCCGCGTCGGGCTCGGGGCTGATGGCTCGGAGCCTGGAGCCTGTTTCCGATTCTGTGTCTCCCTCTCTCTCTGCCCCTCCCCCGTTCATGCTCTGTCTCTCTCTGTCCCCAAAATAAATAAACGTTGAAAAAAAAATTAAAAAAAAAAATAAAAAAAATAAAAGAAAGGTCTTTTCAAGTTGGAGAAAGCAATTATAAACATCTCCGCAGAAAAACTCAGACCGACACGCCCTGCCAGTGAGAAAAAAGCGAGAGGAAAAGAGTAAAAAATGAAGAACGATGTAAAGGTACAGCTGTCTTAGGCTTTTGAAGACAATGGCGTTGAGATTTTGCGGCAGAGCTAAAAAAACAACAACGACAACAACAAATGACAGCAACAACATATTAACGATGAGGACTCAGAGCCTAACAAACTGGCAGGGCTGTCCTCAGTATATTCTCTATATCACAGCTATAAACCATGCAGCACGTGCAAGAAAGAAGTACATCAAAATAGTTAAAATGCCAACCGTTACAGTGGTTACATGAATAAGCTTCCATTATCTAGAAAATCTACTTACCGCGAATAATTCAGTTCCCAAGAATCCCAAATAAGCAAGGGAATACAAGATTGTATTTGCTCTGCGGCTCACAGACTGGTCTTTCAGAATAACGGCTTTTAGTTCTCTTACGCATTTCTTGGCATTCTCAAGATCATCGAAGATCTCTGGGCCTCTCCTAGTCTCTCAACACCACAGACTGGGAGGGCCGCTTGAACGAACTGAGTAATAATATAACCCTTGCCATCCGTCGAGTACTAGCTATGGGCCAGGTCCTGCGTTGCCAGGAACTTCTGGCATGGATCATTTCATCTGGCTCAGAAGATAGGGGCTATTACTATCCCCATTTTATGGAGGAGAACACTGAGGCACCGAATACGTCCCATGTCACGCAAGCCAGAATGAGAACAGTTGCAGTCTGGCTCCAAAGCCCACGCCCTTGCATGTTGTTCTATCCCTCTTCTGTTGGGACACAGAAGACAGAATGACTGGAGTTGGGGCTCAGCCAGGGAAAGTTTCCTAAAGGCTGTGGGTATTAAGCTGACCGTTTACAGACCTCTACTCCCTTTACCGTCCGTGACCTCTGCTTCGAGGGCTATCACTTGATCAGCATAAGTAAGTCAGAGAAAGTGATTTCAGAAACCCGGAGTCACCAACCGTCTCTGACAAAGGGCTAAGTGACCATGGAGAAATCTCTCCGAGGAAAGCCCACAGCTCATTTAGAACACCGGTCACGGAATATTCAGTCATGACACGGGCGGAAAATGGAATGCCACGCAGCCATAAAAAGCAGGTTGTTGGGGTGCCTGGGTGGCTCAGTCGGTTAAGTGTCCGACTCTTGATTTCCCTCAGGTCATCATCTCACGGTTCATGAGTTCGAGCCCTGCCATCGGGCTGCACGCCGATAGCGCGGAGCCTGCTGCGGATTCTTTCTCCCACTCTCTCTGCCCCTCCCCCACTTGCTCTGTCTCCCTCTCTCAAAAATAAACTTAAAAAAATTTTTTTTACAGTAGGTTGCTGATTGGCATCTGCTTGTACGAAAGATGTCCATGCTGCATTGATAAATGCACGACCCCAGTGAAAGTGAAGATACCAGTACCTATAGATTCGCAGGGGAAACAGGTGATGGGGATCAAGGAGTGCACTTGTCGTGACGAACACGGAGTATCGCATCGAAGTGCCAAACCGCTGAACCTGACATGACACTGTATGTTAACTGGAATTTCAATTGAAACTTTAAAAAATGAAGGGTACAGGCCAAAGCATCTATAATGTTGTCCCTGATCGCTGAGATTTCTTTATATACATTACCTATATGTACCTATATATATATATGTATTTATACATATAATCTATATCTTATATATATAACTTAGGTATATATATATAACATACCTTTATATATAATTTCTGCTTTCTCTGAACTTTTGTAAGTATCAAATATTGCTTTCATCATCATAAAAAAAAAAAAAAAAACACCTGAAAGGTTTTTTTTTCCTTTTGGGGGCGGAAACAGCGTGAAGGAGGACAAGTGGCAAACTCCCCAGGACGAGGGAAAAGAACGGTGCGGCGGTAACCAGAAACTTGCCACGCACCTTTAACTAAACTTGTTCTAGCACCACCAGGTCATAAAAGTTTATTTTCCTTTTCGTTGGATAAACTGCAGTTGTCCTGGCCTCAACGCGGTTAAAATTTGTATCTGCTGGACTTCCGCGTGCTCGGGTCTTAAACAGCTCGGTACCCCGCCGCTCCCCGTGCCTTTAGGTGAGGGTTTCAGACGAGCTGCCCCAGACTTGAAACCACCCCCAGGCATGGGGGGACACAGAGGGGTCCCCGGAGTGGAGGCCGGTGTGGCCGGTGTGCCCGTGCGGCAGGTCCCAGGACTGCTGCCCCTTTGCCCGCATTTGCCATGTGCCCCTTTTCTTTTGGGCTCCCCCCCAACCCGGTCAAACTTGACTTGGCTCCACCAAGAACAAAGGATCTTCTCAAGAGTGGCACCCTCCATCTTTGTATCGTGGTAAAGCACACGGAACAGAAAACGTACCAGGGGTGCGCATCCCCAACGGTGGGCTGCCGCCGCTTCTGTCTGTCCCCAGACCTTTTCATCACCTTGAAGAAGCACTCACTCTGCTCCCCCCTTCCTTCCTCCCCGCCCTCTTCTGCACCGGGGCAGCCACAAATCTCTTTTCCACCTCTGTAGATTTGCCCATGCTGGGTATTTCATATGAGTGGAATCCCAGAGTCTCGTCCTTTGTGTCTGGCTTTTCCTGCCTAGCGTGATGTTTTCATGTTCACACCTTTTTAGGCCTGAGTAATAGTCCATTGTGTGAACTACCACGTTTTGTTTATCCATTCGACAGACATCTGGGTCGTTTCCACCTTTGGGCTACTGTGAATAGTGCTGCTGTGAACACTGGTGTGCCAGTTTTTGTTTGAATGCCTGTCTTGAATTTGGGGGGATACAAATGCAGGAGTAAAACTGCTGGGTCGCTTAGGAATTCTATATTTAACCGACTGAGGGAGAGGACCAAACTGTTTTCTGCATATTCTATTTTTTGCTGGCAGGAGCCATGAAAACAGAGGTCCGACTCCCATGAAACACAAGCCCTTCCTCACTTAAACCTTCCGAGTGAACCTGAAATGTGGTTTGAGAGCAAAGTCTGAACTTGGTGCTTCCTGCGCCTTCATTTAAGGGAAATAAAAGTGCATTTTCAAAAGAAGCTTTCGTTGTATTCATCTGGTGTTCTGTGATGACCATTGCTAATCTTAAAAACTCAAAAACGGCGGGGCATGTGGGGGGCTCAGTTGGTTAAGCGTTCAACTTCAGCTCAGGTCATGACCTCACGGTTCATGAGTTCGAGCCCCAGGTCCAGCTGGCTGCTTTCAGCTCGGAGCCTGGAGCCTGCTTCAGATACTGTGTCTTTGTCTCTCTGCCCATCCCCTGCTCCCATTCCTGTTCTCCCTCTCTCTCTATCCCTGAAAAATAAACATTAAAAAAAAAACACTCAAAATGTCAACCACCTTTGCCTTTACTCAACATTGTACTGTGTTCCTGGCGTTAATATCGTATACGGATCATCTCAGTATTAGTCAGTTAATCTTATAAGGGATGCTGCCATGATTCTCTCTCAGTTTTTGTAATTAAAGTCATAAGAGTCAAAAAAAATGATGCCAAACTGCTCTAGGGCATTGAAATAACTATGCGCAATTCTGAAACATGAAATGCTAAGCAGTTTTACAAGACATAATTCCATGAAAGGCGCCCACTCAAGCAACAATGAATCAAAACTCCATTTTAAAGCTCTGAATCTCAGGGCATTTTCTTACACGTTGAATCGGTGAAGCGTAAGCAATAATTTCCGGGCCAACTAAAAAAATTAGTTTCAACATAAACAAGGGCTCAGGAGTCCAAGCTTTGGGCCCGAAGGCCTAGAAGAAAATCAGGTTGAGCCTAAATTAAACACAGCAGCAATTCTGGTGACAATTGGTTGGCACTCTTCTTGATCATTTCCTTCAATTTGATATTCAACAAATAAAATGTTCCACTTTCTCTAATCAGAAGCCAGGCACACCTGCTCACATCCTACACTCCCTCAGGCCTTCTCTTCTACTTGTGGGCCTAAGCTGCCCATGCGGAGCAGAAAACCCTGCCTTCCCATCACTGACACCCCAGTCCGCCATACTGTTGAACTTGTGTGTTTCCAGACAGTGAGTGGAGGGCGGTAGAGACAGCTGGTAAAGTATATGTCAGAGGAAGGAGAGACGGAAAGATGCATCAAAGTGGGGCCAGTGCAAATGTGTGACCAAAAAGGATTTTGCTGCCGGCTTAACCATAGCAACCATAGCTCAAGACCATTCATGAAACTCTTCAATGTCACTGGAGGACAAGGTCATTACACGTGGCTACATCGTCTGGGCACCGCCTACCTCCCGGGAGTACATTTACAGACTCCTGGTATAAATGGTGTCCCTTGGAGTTGTACGACATGGTAGTCTTGCCAGAAGCCAAAGAACTCCAGAGAAAAGGGAAACACAAAGTCAACTCCAGAGTAAGAATATCATCTACCCCGGCCTGGGTCACAAGCCTCCCTGCAATCGGGAGACGGGTGTGGTTTAGTGGGAAAACTATGAGCTTTTGAACTACACAGACCTGGATTAAAATTCCAGCCCCGCTAATTCACTGACAACTGGGAACTTTGGTAAGTTACTTCTCCGAAGCTCTGTTCCTTATCTGGGAAGCCGGGACGAGACCGTTTGCTTTGTTGGTCATGTCATGCCTCTGTTCAAAACCCCCTGAGGGCTTGCCATCCCTCCTGAGGTAGAACCCAAAAGGCTCATGATGTGATATCTGACGTGATGTCCCCCTTTGTATCTCTTGGGCCTTGTCCCCTCTTTCCTCTGCACCTGCCATACTACACTCCTTGCTTTTCCTCAAACAAGGCAGCTACATACCAGCTTTAGGATCTCTGCACTGGCTGCTACCCCTACCCTAGAATGCTCCTCCCCAAGACAGTTACACAGTTTGGTCCTTCACCTCCCGTAGGGCATCTTCTGGAGTATCATCTTTGTGAGGCCTTCTCTGACCATTCTTTTTAAAAGTGTGACCCCTCTGGGGCACCTGGGTGGCTCAGTCAGTTAAGCATCCCACTCTTGATCTCAGCTCAGGTCATGATCTTGTGGTTTTGTGAGATCGAGCCCTTGTGTTGGGCTCTGTGCTAACAGCATGGAACCTGCTTGGGATTCTGTCGCCCCCTCTCTCTGCCCCTCCCTCTCTCCTTGTTACTTTCTCTCTCTCTCTCTCAAAATAAATAAGTAAACTTAAAAAAAAAAGTGTAACCCCTACTCTAAAAGACTGGCATTCCCTGACTCCTCCTCCTGATTTCTTCTCCTCAGTGGCATTCATCATATACCAGCCTGGTATATCATTTGCTTTCTTATTCTGTATATTGTCTTTAGCCCCCCAGTGGAACGTGAGTTCCACAAAGGACAGGGCTATTTGTCTATTTTGTTCACTGCTGAATCCCCAACACTTTAAGTAGATCCTGGCACACAGTAAGTAAGCACTGTATAATAAATAGTTGGCTGAATAAATGAAAACTGAGGGTTACATTAGCAAGGTATAAAAAGCATTTAGCATAGTGCCGGGAACTATAAATGCTCAATAAACGCTAACGGTTTGTATTACTCTCATCATCCCACAATAGAGATCTCTTCATGTTGTATCAAACTGAAAGAGGGGTGCCTGGATGGCATAGTCGGTCAAGTGCCCGACTCTTGATCTCAGCTCAGGTCTTGATCTCAGGGTCACGAGTTCAAGCCCCATGCCGGGCTGAAGCCTACTTACGAATTTGTTTTAAATAATAATAAAAAAAAATGATTAAACTGAAAGAGTTACTTCTCATAAGCAAGCTTATCTTGGAAAAATGTGAAATGTTTCCGAAGATCGAAATCACAGAATTTACCTGCGGAATGTAAAAGGAACATGGCACACTTGTTTTAAGTAGTCATATTCAGGATTAAGTCTGAAGTGATGAAGTAATAAACTCCAGGTGCGCCTTTCTTTATATAACAGATATATCTGAGAAGCTGCACAAATGCTTAATCCTCAGAAATCAAATTAGGTGCCCCCTTCCATTCTCTGTTGCATATACGTCTGCTTTATCCTCCTTTTGGTCATTTTTCATTGGCAGTGGCACCTAATACCTCAAGCTTTAAATTCCCCTGATTCGCGTGAGGTTCTTCGTGACAAGCAAGCACGCTAGACTCGGAAATAAGTCCTCTGGAAGCTAAAGAATCTCTTGACAGTGTCATAATTACTGCCAAATACATCTGTGCTGTACACTGATTTTCTTTGAAATGTTTTCTCCAAGAGAAGGACATCTGCACTGAAAATCACTGACCCTGTTTTCTTATTCCAAATGTAAGCAGGCTTCTAGTTTTCTCTCCATTGCGGCTCTAATCTTCGTTTCACATCACATACTATGGCTTTTCCTGTTTTGACAGGTAGTGGAATGTACATGGTAATTTTGATTTATTTAGTTTGAAATCCAGGATGTGCACTCGACTCCGGGGCTGCTTAAGTGTAGCCAAAAAAAAAAAAAAAAAAACCCAAAACACACACACACACACACACACACACACACACACACACACACACACACGAGATATTCTCATGTAGTTAAGAGCAATTGCTGTATATTATTAACACTATTCCTCAGAGAGGTACGATTTTAGAAACCCTTTAAAACCACTCCTCTATAATTCTTCTACGATCTGGTACAATTCCATTTAATTAACATTCAAGGGGGCTAGGACAACAGTGTTTTTGCTTTCTTGTTTTTTAAGTCATGTCAAGATTTTTTGGTAGCAGCAAATGAAAGTGTAGATGATGGCGTTTCACTTGCAATGTGGGCAGGGAAGGAAGGAATATTCATTTCATTTACAAGCATACTTGTATGAGCACACTCACTTTCTAGCACCTTCCTTTTGGGTAACACCCATCCTGTGTTCGAGGTTTGTCTCCAAGCAAACTTTGCTTGTTTGGCTTTTTGTTTTTAACTCTCCCTGGCTGCCCTGTGACAGTCAGGGGACCTTACGTGGAGGGACACCCCATAAAAGCCCACAGGTATATACTGAACAAACCATCGGCTAAACAAGACTAGGTCTGTGCCCTCCAGGTGTTTACAATCAATTTAGCAAGTCAAGTCTTACTAATATCAAAACGCATCAAGTAAGATATAATCAGTCCTAATTCTTCCTCAACACACACTCTAAAATATAGACTTATTGGCTTCACTCCATTATGAAAGGAACACGTTTCTAAATATAGAGAATTTGGTTAATAATAAAAGCAAGGAAAAAGAAGCCATACACATTCCCACTGCCCAAATATAACCAAGTAATTAAATATTTTAGTATCCTTCTTTGTAGTTTTTTTCTATGCATGGGTATTTAATAGTCTTTTCTTTTTCTTTATAGCTGCAAACGTTATTTTACGGCCTTTTTTTTTTTTTTTCATTTAACTAATACGGGTCATGTTACCACATATTCTTCTGGAACCAAAATGCTAAACCATGCTTCTATCACGGGGTATTTTGTGCGCTTTTCTCAAACTTTTACGCAAGTGATGTCCTGATGAACATCTTCAGGCATAAGCTATTTAAAATTATTTCCTTTGACTACAGAGAAAGGAAGAGACGGGCAGACTTAACAGTGTAGGGTGGAAAATGGGCCCAAGAGCAATACTGAAAGAAAGAAAGGAGCAGTGATCTTGTTTTGTGTTTGTTGGGTTTTTTTTTTGCTTGCTTGCTCACAAAATAACTTTGAAAACCTATGTACTCTCCTCACACATTTCTGAGTCAACATCTAAAATGCTGTTTTTTTAAAAAAAATTTAAATAAAATTAAATAATTTCCTCTGGATAGTGTCCCAGAAGTGCAATCAGGTGGGCAAAAGAAAAGGACATTTTTTTTTTTTTTTTTAAGTAGCCTCCGTGCCCGACACGGAGCAGCTCTGACTTGAGCTCACGACTGTGAGATGAGATCAAGAGTTCAGGGGCACCTGGGTGGCTCAGTCGGTTGAACGTCTGACTCTCGGTTTCGGCTTAGGTCATGATCTCGCAGTCTGTAGGTTCAAGCCCCGCAACGGGGGTCTGGGCTGGCGGCATGGAGCCTGGTTGGGATTGTCTCCCTCTCTCTCTCTCTCTCTCTCTGCCCCTCCCCTGCTTGCTCTCTCTCTCAAAAATAAATAAATCAGCATTAGAAAAATGAAAGTTGGACGCTTAACCAACTGAGCCACCCAAGTGCCCCAAGGAAAGGAATTTTTAAATATCTTGATACATGGTGTTAAGTATATGCTTTTGTCTTTTACCCTCACCAGCAATCAGAGAGAGCCCACAGGAATAGACATTGTCATTTTTAAAAATGTCTCCTAATTCCATAGGTAAAAACAAGTTCTCATTTTAATCAATAATGATTTGATTGCTAATAAAGTTGAGCACCTCTTATTTGCTAGGAAACTGTATTTCTTCTATTGCGTGCTGTCTGAATATGTCCTTACTATGGATTCATTCATTCATTTGACAAACACTAATTGAGCACTTACTTACTCCATGTCGGACAACATCAACTGATGGAGAGCAGGAGAGGAATGGACTAGATTTGATCCCCAGCCCTCAGTGACTGCACCCTTGAGTTCATCACAGACCAGAAGGCAAAACCGGGTCAGCAAAGTTAAAAAAAAAAAGGGGGGGGGGCGCAATAAATCTATGTCCAGAAGCTCAGAGAGAGTACCCCTCATCCAGTCTGGCATGTATATACGTGGAGGGGGAAATCCAGGAAGGCTTCATAGCAGAGGTGGTAACGGAGCAGGCCCTGAAGAGGAAAGACAACTTGCCAGTCACGGAAGTAGGCTGGAGGAAGGGGAGGCTGGAAGAATGGGAGAAGGAACCGTATCCTGAAACATCCGAGGAGAACAAGAGGG
Organism: Felis catus; assembly: GCF_018350175.1. Taxonomy (NCBI): domain Eukaryota; kingdom Metazoa; phylum Chordata; class Mammalia; order Carnivora; family Felidae; genus Felis; species Felis catus. Next base: position 38,904,262 of record NC_058386.1, read on the forward strand.
TGGTACATCTAAGGAGCTGTACAAAGTGTTAACAGAGCTCACATTTACCAAGTGCTTAGTGCTAGTGTTCAGATATGTTCTGCTGAATTGTGTTGTCAGACTGGGTAAGGTGGGAAAGTATTCATGTTTACGCACAAAGGTGTTCATCCAGCCAACGGCTTCATAAGCAGGAACTCCTCTCTCCCACAGCAGCCCTGGAGGCAGGAGTTTTGATTATCCCCATTTTACAGATGAGGAACTGAGGCCCAGAGAGGGTCAGCAAAATGCCCAAGGGCACACAGCTGGTTAAAGTGGTGAAGCCAAGACCTGAACCCAGATGGCCAAGATTCTTGGGAGAGCCAGAACATACGGAAGCGAAACAAGAAGTTAAGAGAGGGGGCAGGTGGGGTCCAATCATGAGAGGCACACGAGGGGCCATGTTAGGGCCTCTGGGTTTTCTTCTGCAGGTGAAGGGAATCTCCTGAGCGTTGAGCAAGAGGGAGGAACACGAACAGATGTCAGAGCACTCAGAAAGCAACAGGAGGGCAGATACACCAGTGAGGGCTGCTGGGGCAGAGGGAACACGGCAAGAGGGTAGAACCAAGGATGGGCCCCAGGTCTCTTGTTGAGTGTCTGGGAGACGAGGCCATCACGGAAGCTAGCTTTGGACAGCACAGGGCGGGGGACACCGTTTCCACCGAGATGGGAAAGGAAGAGTGCCGAGTTGTGCGTGCAGAGGCAGGGGAAGGGTTTGTATCTCAAAAGAGGGACCTCTACGTTCTCTGTTAACCCGGGGACGAGGTTTTCTACTGTGAGTGGGAGGAAAATGGTGAAGTTAAGAGCTTCAGAGTGAGAAAGCCTGACACGTCCATCGGGCGGAATGGAAAAGGGCATAACTAGGTCTTGACCTATCCTTAACGGCTTCTTCATCCTTAACTACTCGTTGTACAGCTGTCATCTGTGCCTTCGCTTTCTTGGTCCCTGTTGGTCCTTCCCCTTCGGCTTCGTGGACACGATCCTGTCTCTCCTAACTTAAAAGAGCAGCAACACTGAACCTTTGACTATTTGCCTAAGTGGCATCCATCAGCCTGGCAGAACAGTCTCCCACGCCAGTCTTGAGACAACGAGCCACAGCAGTGGCATTTGAGAGCGGTCTGGCCCTCCTTGGACAAAGTTCCCCTCCTGGGGTTCCTGGACAACTAAGGGGGAGGAGGGAGAGGAGAGGTCCCGGGAAGGAATAGAAAGGGGAAAGAGGGAGGTGATCACATGCGGACCTCGGGCAGGTGGGACGTGTCATAATGGCTCCAAAGGCGATCAGGGAGTTTACAGCGATGGACAAGACCTTCTCCTAGGACATTTTTCCCCCCCGGTCGTCTTGTTTTGGGTTTTCAGTTGTTCATGTCTCGATGCCATTAGCTTCTGCTGCTACTTGCCTTTTGCAATAAAGGCTATATTAGCTCTGCTCTTCAGTTCTGCAAATTTTTTTTTGCTAAAAAGGAACACCAGGCAATATAGTTCTCTGGATTTTTTTTTTTTTAAATAATCGGTTTTTAACATGATTAAAGGAACCCATCATGGTACAAATTCAAGAAGCTATACAATGAATTTCCACACTGCTCCAATCTCTGGGCCCACTCCCCAAAATTCCTTTCCCCCCTGCAGCTTTAATGATTTAATATACATACACACTGTGAAATGACTATTAGATTCTACTATCCTATCTTGATGAAGTCGAAATTGCTCTGAAATATTTTAAACTTAAATCTACCTAAGTCTCAAAGTTAAGGATAAAATATATGATTTTCCTTTCAAGAGAGAACGTGAGGAATTCAGCCATTAGTTTCCCCCTCGCTCTTGCAGAGGAGTTTGGCTATTTTGTCTGGTATAAAAGGGATGTCATAATCCCTTTAAATTTTTTTTTCTAAGGTTATGTATGTTGGGGGGGGGGAGGGGCAGAGAGGGAGAGGGAATCCCAATCAGGCTCCATGCTGCAGGGCTCGAACTCACGAGCCGGCAGATCATGACCTGAGCTGAGACCAAGAGTCGGACACTTAACTGACTGAGCCACCCGGGCGCCCAATCCTTTAAAATTTTTGTAACAACATCATTCACAACATCGTTCAACCTCTTGAAATAATGTTTTACCTTGAAAGTGAGATGTATAATTGTGTGTGTTTGTGTGTATGTAACTTGTTTTCCAATTTTTTTTTAAATTTATTTATTTGAGAGAGAGAGAGAGAGAGAGAGAGAGAGAGAGAGAGAGAGAGAGAAAGGGGGGAGAGAATCTCAAGCAGTCTCCGCAGGTCAGTGCAGAGCCCAATGTGGGGCTCGAACTCACGAATTGCGAGATCATGACCTCAGCCAAAATCAAAAGCTGGACACTTAACCAACTGAGCCACCCAGGTGCCCCCCCCCCACCCCATTCCAACTTTTAAAGATCAGATGTCCTGTTTGAGTTCTGTGTTTTGATTTTGTCTTGATGTTCTAGAGTGATTTACTAAAGTAACATATTACTTGGAGTAACTTATCAAAGAAACAATACTTTGCTTTCTTGAAGATTTGAAAACATTTCCATGGTCTCCATGTACATCGAGCAACTTGTGCTCAATTTGTTTACTCTCAAAGCACTGAAGATTTATTCCAGGGTCTGTTCATTGTGTTACCTGAGGCCTGTATCTTTTTGGTTTTGAGGTCATTGGTTCTGCTGTTTGGATTTGCTTTGATGTCCCTTAGGAGATTCTTTCCTTATATATGACCTTTAAATTTTTGTCAAGGTGTATCCACTGATCTCTTTTCATGTATTTTGCTTGAAACAGGATGGATTCTATTTACAGACACTTATTTTTTAGCTTAGAAAAGGATTTTTCTTAAACACTTATCTTCATTACTTTAGTTCCCTTTGCTTCATGCCCTCTCTCCCTCCAATCCTGATCTTTTCCACCTTTTTAATCACTTTCTTACCTTGCACTGTTTGTGGGTGCTTCTAAAGACAATTCTCTGGTAGTTTACTATGGGGTTTTCTGCAATGTCCAGTCTCCTATGAGTGCCTCCTATTTAATTTTTAATTCAGAAAAAAGATGGGTGGGGGCACCTGGGTGGGTCAGTCGGTTAGGCGTCCGGCTCTTGATCTCGGCTCAGGTCACAATCTCACGGTTCGTGAGTTCCAGTCCCACGTCAGGCTCTGTGCTGACAGTGCGGGGCCTGCTTGGGATTCTCTCCCCGTCTCTCTCTCCCCTCCCCCAGCTCATGAGCCCACGCACTCACTCGCTCTCTCTCAAAAATAAGGCTTAAAAAAATGTGTTTTGTACATTTTAATGCAACTCTTGCCCCATTTTGGTGTGTTTGCTTCCCAAAATGGCCTTTTTTTTTTTTTTTAACGTTTATTTATTTTTGAGACAGAGAGAGACAGAGCATGAACGGGGGAGGGGCAGAGAGAGAGGGAGACACAGAATCTGAAACAGGCTCCAGGCTCTGAGCTGTTGGCACAGAGCCCGACGCAGGGCTCAAACTCACGGACCGCAAGATCGTGACCTGAGTCAAAGTCGGATGCTGAACCGACGGAGCCACCCAGGCGCCCCTAAAATGGCCTGTTCTCACTGAGACCATCATACATCTGGTTGTGACTATAACTATCTCTTAAAACAATGAAACAAAACCCAATTTCCTACAATAAAGCACTTTTGGAATCTGCATGGCTTCTCCTCCACTGCACAGCTCGGCTCCCCTCCGTTGAGGCAACCTTACAAACAGGTCTCTAGAGCGGTCTGGGTATTGCTGTGTGGTCGTGCTTCACCACGTTCTGCAGGCTCTGGCACGGACGGGGCGTGGGCAGATCTGGGGGCTGGAAGGAGTGAAGGAGAGGAGGGACCCAATCATGTCCGCCCTCCATAAATGGTGCCCAAGCGAACATAAAATGGAGGGAGGAGGGAGGGAAGGGGGGAGGGGAGATGGGGAGAGGCAGATAAGCTTCTGATGTGGAGACCAAGAAGCCAAATTTGGGTGGGGGGCTGGTTGGGGAAGAAGAGGCTAGGTGGCAGAATAAACGCTGGGAGTCTCGTGTCCATACCCCAACCACTGACAGAGGGACTCTAAAAACAGGCTCACCGTGCTTGGTGTCCCCAGAGCCGTCCAGGTCACAGCTCTTACAGCGGCCCTTCTGTAGGACCACTCACTCACAGAGGAGCCTTGGGGAAGACTCTCTGGCTTATGCCCATTTGACAGACTGTCATTAATGCAACTGGATCTCTTAGGCCAGGAAATAAATCCGACAAGAAAGAAAGAGTACAACGATTTTCTTCCTGACCAGGATGGGAAGTTGGAAGATTTCTCACAGATTGCGGGGGCCTGTTTTTGGATTCGTTTCGGTCTTCTATGAAGAACTCTGAGCTTGGGAGAGGCGGCCCCGGCATGGCAAGGAAGTCACTTATCCGAATCAGAAGTCACGGACACAACCTACGCGACTGGTCTACCTACACTATGACAGTGGCTAGCACTTGTTTTTTTTTTTTTTAATTTTAATGCTTTTATTTATTTCTGAGAGAGGGAAAGAGACAGAGCACCAGGAGGGGAGGGGCAGAGACAGAGGGAGACACAGAATCCAGAATCCGAAGCAGGCTCCAGGCTCTGAGCTGTCAGCACAGAGCCCGATGCGGGGCTCGAACCCACGAACCGTGAGATCGTGACCCGAGCTGAAGTCAGATGCTTAACCGACTGAGCCACTCAGGCGCCCCTAGAACTTTTAAACTGCAAAGTGTCAGTGGGAAATCATTTTTTTAAAGTTTATTTATTATTTATTTTCAGAGAGACACAGAGACAGCATGAGCAGAAGAAGGGGGGCGGGGAGAGAGAGGGAGACGGAGAATCCCAAGCAGGCTCCGCGCTGACAGGGCAGAGCCTGACGCGGGGCTCAAACTCATGAGCCCCAAGATCACGACCTGAACCAAAATGAAGAGTCGGGTGCTTAACCGACTGAGCCACCTAGGCGCCCCGGGAAATCACTTTTAATCTAGGTAATATAATGAGGACGTGTTCGTGGATTCTTGTTTTCGACACCCTTTGCTTCAATCGTGTAACGAGTCCTAGCGTGTAAATATACGTGATGTAAATATACATCAGGCCTAAATATAGCAGCCTTAAAAGTAATGCAAGAAATCCATATGCTGGTAAAGCGTGCGTGGCTCTAAATAAAAAGTAAAACAGGGGCGCCTGGGTGGCGCAGTCGGTTAAGCGTCCGACTTCAGCCAGGTCACGATCTCGCGGTCCGTGAGTTCGAGCCCCACGTCGGGCTCTGGGCTGATGGCTCAGAGCCTGGAGCCTGTTTCCGATTCTGTGTCTCCCTCTCTCTCTGCCCCTCCCCTGTTCATGCTCTGTCTCTCTCTGTCCCAAAAAAAATAAATAAACGTTGAAAAAAAAAATTAAAAAAAAAAAAAAAAAAAAGTAAAACAGATAGGCTAATCTATTAGGAGTCGGACACTTCTGCTAATAAAAAAAAAAAAAAAAAAGGATCACTACAATTCCTCACCCCTCCCTCTCGCTGCACCTCGTCCCATGTGAATCTGTGGTTCCACCTTCCAGAGGGGCACGATTTCCTTCCTGGTCCTGGATGATGGGGTCAGTCGCGGGACTTGCTCTGGCCAGTGATGTGGAGGTCAAGGTGTGCCAGTTTTGAGGTCATTTATCAGATAGCAAAAGTGTGGCGGTCGATGACTCACCTCCTCTCCCGGGTACCACGTTCTCGTACTCTCCTCTCCTTTTTCGTCCTGAGGTCAGCAAGAGGCATGCCCACACCTCCGGTTAAGCTGAACCTTGGACAGTTGGGCACCTGGGCCATGGCACGTGATACCCTTGGTAGGACAGCTCTAACATTAGTCGTCTGCTGGGATGCGGTTGCTTCATTCTGAGGAGTGCTATCGGCAACCACCTAGGGCCAGCTAGGGCTCGTGTCCCCGGCTGTCCTGTGGGTATGCTTCTGAGGACATCACACACTTAGCACATGGTCCTCCCGGTGAGTGGCCAGTGGAGAATGTCTTCCTTGAGCCCTGCGTTAGGATTCTTTCTGCTGAATGCCTGGCTTATCGTTGCCTCGTGCTCATGGTCTCCCATCTTGTGCTAACCTCTAAGAAGGTCAGAGCCAAGGGGCGCCTGGGTGGCTCAGTCGGTTAAGCATCCTACTTGGGCTCAGGTCATGATCTCACGGTTCCAGAGTTCGAGCCCCACACCCGGCTCGCTGCTGTCAGCGCAGAGCCCCCTTCGGGTCCTCTGTCCCCCACTCTCTCTCTGCCTCTCCCCCAACCCATGCTCCCTCTCTCTCAAAAATAAACATTGTTTTAAAAACATTAAAAAAAAAAAAAAAGAAGGTCAGAGCCAGCCTATGGCTGACCTCTAGTAAATGCCTATGACGTCAGGGTCTATACATACACTCTATGTATCCATCCTACCCTGAGAATCCACAGTTCTTTCCTACTTTTCTTGTTTTCTCCCACTTTTATTATATGTGTATCCACGCTACGTTATAGCATCGTTTGCGTCTTAGTAAACTACCTTAAATCCATTTCTGAAACAAGGCAACATACAAATAAGTATAAAACCACATCTAAAAGAAGAAAACAAAAACAGAAGAGGTATATACCCAGGAAGTTTTTAAAATTCTACCCCAGTTGCCCCCATTCTGGAGGAGAGCCTCCCAGAAAGGGTAGAGGCAAGGCAAAAGATTTCAATGAGAGCAAAGATCTCAAGCCTGGTAAGAGACAGCCGCTGGGCCATCCGGGGGCACACACATACTTTCCGGGCCCAGAACACGGAAGTTCCATGTGGTCGGCGGTGAGGGGAAGGGAATGCAACTAACATCACCGGGTGCTCACCGGCTTGGTGTTTAGTGTGGATTTAACTCATTCAACGCCCCCAGTAATCTCTTGGACTGGTCTCCATTCACGGGTGAAGAATGCAAAGGCAATCGAGGGGCAGAGCAAAGCGTCAAACTTAGCTAGTTTTACTCTAAATCTTAACTCCCGAGGAAACTGCGTCTAGACCGCCCGGCGCAAATCCCAGTTGTGCGACTTGATACGGGATGATGGGTAGGTTCCTCAAGCTCTCTGTGCCTCAGTTGCCCCATTGTTTCATGCAAAATGAAAATAATAATAGTATCTACTTTTTTAGGGCCGCTGTGGGGATTGGACGAATTATATAAAAAGCATTGAATACAGCACCTATCACGAGATCAGCGGTGTAGAAGCATTAGGTATCACTGTAATTATTAGGAGATGGTAAAATGAACTGTCCATCGGGAAAGGCCAAAATCAGTCTAGCCATACCCTTTCAAGAGGATCCTAATTACTGAGTGAAAACGGACTCCAAACAAAGGGCACTGCTTTTATTCGTTCGTTCATTCGTTCGTTCGTTCGTTCATGCATGCATGCATTCATTCATTCTTCAGCTAAGGTGCATGAGGGAACAGAAAGATGTGCTGAGTGGCACCGGCCATAAATGCAGTGAGATCAAAGGGGCAGGGATCACCGTGAGCTGGGGTGGCTGGGAACATCCGAAGAGGAGAAGAATGGTCCTCTGTACCGCGTCTTCAGGGGTAGGAGAAAGCCTGACGGCGAAGGAGAGGCCCCCCTCCGCAATGGTATGGGGGAGAGAATGATCCAGAGCGGGTAGCCAGGTTCTGAGGTGGGTGGCGGAGGTTCACAGATGAGGCTGGCATTCTCTGAGGGCAGCTCGTTGACCTCTGAACCTCCATCACCCACCATAGGGCCTGGCACAGAGTGGGGCCTAACACACGGTTGCTGAAGGAAGAAATGCAGGATTGGTAAACGTACATGGTTAAACACTCACTGAGGCATGCCTTCCACACCCAGGACTTTGGGCTGCAAAATTTACTTGAATGATAAATGGCCAGGCAGGGCATTTGGCATATGGGGACCCAAGTGTCATTCCCTTCCTGCTCTGTAGTATTCTCTCAATCTATAGCACAATTTTTACGTCGTGATTCTCCGCCCCCCCGGGGGACCAGAATTGAGCATTTCGTTACTGCTCTCATTTTTACAACCAAAATTTGGACTCTAGCTGAAGAAGAGAGCTTGGGTGGCACTAACATCGTCATTTGTTACCAACTAGATGGCCCCATAGCTGCCTTGCTTTTATTCATAGAACCTTCATTTAGAAAAGAGACCATTAGAACATTGAATTTTGGATGAAACAGGCGTTTCACTGTTAATGATTTACCCACTCCCACAAGAATATAATCATGGAAAAAGAAATAAAAGAAACGCAGTATAAATATATATGTATATATAAAACCTCAGAAACAGAGTTGGTCCTTTTTCCACTCTTTAGAAACACAAGAAATAGCCTATCTGTTTTGGCACAACACTAGATGGTTTATTTATTCTAAAATGCCAAGAATTTTTTCTAGCATCCCATAAAACGCGAGGCTATAAGAATGGACATGCTTCCAAAATAGAAAGAGAAAAGCCTGAGAGTTATTAAGATTTTTAAATAGTGGAGCTGAGTTAATTTTAGAGAGTCCATATGGCATGGCAGAGAGTTTGTGTGTGGCAAGATGGTAGACAAGGCGGCAATTAAAACTCAAAGTCCTGGCTGAGCTTATGAAAAAGGAGAGTGAATGTACCAGGTATGAAGGCAAAGAGGTAGCCGACAGCCAGAGGGGAAGGCGGGGTACAGGCTAATAGGGCGGCGCATAGGGGAGGTGGGAAATCAAATACTATTAACAGGTTAGGAGCCCAGATTTTACTGCTCATTTGGGCACAAGAGACAAGACCTCTGGCCAAGGAGGAGAACAATTTGGAACTCCTACACACAAGACCTATGCACAAAGCTAGACCCGCAAAGTGCTTCAATTGAAGTTGAAGGCTGAAGGGGCGCCTGGGTGGCGCAGTCGGTTAAGCGTCCGACTTCAGCCAGGTCGCGATCTCGCGGTCCGTGAGTTCGAGCCCCGCGTCAGGCTCTGGGCTGATGGCTCGGAGCCTGGAGCCTGTTTCCGATTCTGTGTCTCCCTCTCTCTCTGCCCCTCCCCCGTTCATGCTCTGTCTCTCTCTGTCCCCAAAATAAATAAAAAACGTTGAAAAAAAAAATTGAAGGTGAAGGCTGAAGAAACTCGACCCGTTGGCCAAAAGAGATCACAATGGACCTTTTCTCTGCTGCGTCTCCAAGCACCAAAAAAACAAAAGTTATCTTCCAGAACTCGAAGCCAATATTCCGCCAAATAAAAATTTGAAGTATAAATCTATTTTACCCACTTACTGTGGAAAGCTCCAAGGCAATAAATTAACATCGAAATTAAGATGAAATTAAGTCCAAGCGTATAGGCCAGCCCAGGGAGGCAAAATCAAAACTCTGAAAGTTCTAGTACTGGATGCTGAGATGAGTGGGTGAAAGTTTGAGGAACAGCAGGATCTGCATAAGCTCAGAGCGTGTCTCTCAAGGTATTTGCTCACTATGTAAGGAAAGATAAGTAACTTTACAACGGAGAAATCTGGGGCGCCCGGGTGGCTCAGTCTCAGTCGGTTGAGCATCCGACTTTGGCTCAGGTCACAATCTCGTGGTTTGTGAGTGCGAGCCCTGCGTCGGGCTCTGTGCTGATGGCTCAGAGCCTGGAGCCTGCTTCAGAATCTGTATCTCCCTCTCTCTCTGCCCCTCCCCTGCTCACGCTCTGTCGTTCTTTCTCTCAAAAACAAACATCAAAAAAAGTTTTAAAAAGACAGTTTTTAGGTCTGCTTTGTCTCTCTCTCTCTCTCAAAAAAAAAAAAAAAAACAATGGAGAAATTTGGCAAACACTGCCTTAATCAAGTGATCAAGGCCAAGATTACCAGTAGTAAGACATTTCATCATGAGCCCCTTGATATGATGCACTAAGAAAGGCACATCATTTCTACAGTATTCTCACCAAAAATGCATAATCTTAGTCTAACCATGAGAAAACATTAAACAACTCCAAATCGGGGGACGTTCTACTGATTAATACTCTTCAAAAATATCAAGTTCATAAAAGATAAGGAAAAGATGAAGAACTGTTCTAGATTACAGAAGACTAAGAAAAAACAACAACTAATGCAATGTGGGATCCCAGATAGAACCCTGGACAGAAGAAGGACATTAGTGTAAAAAAATGGTGAAATTTAAAAAATATTTAGCTTATAGTATTGTCCCGGTGTTAATCTCCTGGTTTTGATAATTGCACTATGGTTAGATGCTAACATTAGGAGAAGCTGGGTAAGGAGTATATGGGAATTCTCTGTAATATTTTGGAAACTTTTCTGTAAGTTCGCAGTTAGTTCAAAACAGGAGGGTTCAGAACAAAATGAAATGAAAAAACAAAAACAAACTCTGAAGGGCCAACCCAAGTAGCAAAGGAACAGTGCAGTGTGGAAAGGAAGTCCAGTTTGAGACAAGCTTAGAAAACCTAAAAGGAGGGGCGCCTGGGAGGCTCAGTCGGTTAAGCATCTGACTCTTGGTTTCGGCTCAGGTCACGATCTCATGGTTTCATGGGTTTGAGCCCCGCATCAGGCTCTGCACTAACCATGCAGAGCCTGCTTGGGATTCTCTCTCTCTCCCTCTCTCTGCCCCTCTCCCACTCGTGATGTCTCTCTCAAAAATGAATAAATAATTTAAAAAACTAAAGAAAAAAATAAAACATAGAAGGCAATAATCCATCACGAGAGTCAGCAGATTAAACAGATAAGCACCCCACGAATGTGGGACAACAGAACAAAAATCAGTAATGGACTATGGAATTACTGTGTCTAGAATTATTAAAGAGGGAAAGCATACAGAAACCATAAGAAAAGAGCAAGATGCCACGGAAAATAACAAATATTCAAATATTCAACACACACACACACACACAAAATTAAACAAGCACTTAAGGAACTGTAAAGTACAGTCACTGAATCAACGAATTGGATGATGGATTTAAGGAAAATTCCAAGAATGTAGCACGGAATGAAAAATATGTAAAAGGAATGAATGAGAAGCTAAAAGACATGGAGAAGAGAGAGAAGTGTGACAAGTAGTTAAGAGACAAAGAGAACAGACTGAGAGTTTGGGAAGGAAAGCAGGATGGACAAGAGAAGATACTGGAAGAGACAACGGCTCACAGTAAGTCTCAAGCTGAACAGTTACGAATAGTCCCAAGATACACTGCAATGAAATTGCAGAACACCAAAAACAAAGAAAGGCCACAGAAGGAAATGAGACCCTTACCAATAACCACAATGGAGGACAGAAGACAATGGGAAACCTTCAAAAGGTCAAGGGAAGAAAATTATAAATCGAGAATTTTTAACCCAGTGAAACTTCAAAAGTAAGAGAAAAATTAAGTTTTGTTTTTCCAGAAAATAACATTTAGCCCCAGAGTTACAAAGCAAGTCTCAATAAATATCAAAGAATTCGTGTCATGCAAACCATATTCTGTAACTAAATGTAATAAAAAGAGAAATCCATAACTATAAAGCTAACCTCATACATATTTGAAAATTTAAAAACAAATGATTAGTTGGTCAATATTAGGAAATATTTATATATTAAGGACAATGAACACTAACTACACTAAAGCCAAGGTAGTACTTAGAAGGCAAATTACATCCTTAAGTGTATTTCTTAGAAAATAAAGCCTAAGGGGTGCCTGGGTGGCTCAGTCAGTTAAGCGTCGGACTTCGGCTCAGGTCATGATCTCACAGTTTGTGGGTTCAAGCCCCGCACTGGGCTCTGTGCTGACAGCTCAGAGCCTGGAGCCTGCTTCGGATTCTGTGTCTCCCTCGTTCTCTGCCCCTCCCCCACTCACGCTCTATCTCTTTCTCTCTCAAACATAAACATTTAAAAAAAATTTTTTTTAAATAAATAAAATACATCACATCTATATCCTATTATTTGGCTCTTTAAACAAAATAAAAGAAAGAAAATAAAGCCTGATAGGGGTGCCTAGGTGGTTTAGTCGGCTAAGCGTCCAACTCTTGGTTTCGGCTCAGGTCATGATCTCAGGGTTCATGAGATTGAGCCCCACCCTGGGCTCTGTGCTGATGGCCCAAGCCTGCTTGGGATTCTCTCTCTCTCTCCCTCTCTTTCATTCCCTACCTGGCTCGTGCTCTGTCTCTATCATATAAATAAATAAACTTAAAAACAAATCTACCCACAGTAAAAAGGGCTATATGGTTTCATAGGCAACTTCTACAAAACCTTCAGAGAACTGATAATACCCACCTTTAACAAACTGCTCTAAAAAAGAGTGATTGCTCTCTCACTTTATGAAACTGTCATAAAACACTCCTATATTAAATGGACAAAGACAATATGAGGAAGAAAAAGTAATAGGCCTATTTCCTTTATGAAAAAAGACGTGAAAATCCTACATAAAATGTCTACATCTACCAAAACCCTAGGACAAGTAGAATACTTAGTGGTGAAGTATTAGAAAGAACTCTTTTAAAATCCATGGAACACCTGGGTGGCTCAGTCAGTTAAGCATCCAACTTCGGCTCAGGTCATGATCTCACAGTTCATGAGTTTGAGCCCCGCATCGGGCTCTGTGCTGACAGCTCAGAGCCTGGAGCCTGCTTCAGATTCTGTGTCTCCCTCTCTCTCGCTGCCCCACCCCAGCTTGAGCTCTCTCTGTCGCAAAACAAATAAAAAACAATTAAAAAAGTTTTTTTTTTAATCCAGAAAAAAGGGGCGCCTGGGTGGCTCAGTTGGTTAAGCATATGACTTCGGCTCAGGTCATGATCTTGCAGTCCGTGGGTTGAAGCCCCATATTGGCCTCTATACTGGCAGCTTAGAACCTGGAGCCTGCTTCAGATTCTGTGTCTTCCTGTCTCTGTGTCCCTCACCCACTCGCGTGTGCGCTCTCTCTCTCTCTCTCTCTCTCTCTCTCTCTCAAAAATATTAAAAAAAAAAATCCAGAAAAAAGATAAGGGTATCTGCTATTACTACCTATCTCACATACTGCATTGCAGCTCCCAGCCAATATAATAAAGAAGGAAAAAAACATACAGATTAAAAAGGAAGTGGCCAGTCTGTCATTATTTGCAATTTATATGATATGGCCCAAAATAAATTCCAAGAGAATTTGCAGGCTCAAAAGACAAAAAGTGATCAGATACATAAGTAACATTCATATACACCAGCAACAACAATTAGAAATGTAATTTCAGGGGCGCCTGGGTGGCTCAGTCAGTTAAGTGTCCGAATTCGACTCAGGTCATGATCTCATGATTTCTGGGCTCAAGCCCCGCGTCGGGCTCTGTGCTGACAGCTCCGGGCCTGGAGCCTGCTTCAGATTCTGTGTCTCCCTCTCTCTCTGCAACTCCCCGACTCGTGTGCTGTCTCTTGCTCTCTTAAGAATAAATACACATTAAAAAATAATTTTTTTTAACTTCCAAAAGACACCATACAGAAAGTGCTAAAAGAAACCCGGACAGAGAATATGTCTGCAATGCACATAACCAACTCACATCCAAAAGGTATCAAGAACAAAGCAGTAAGACTTAATAATCCCAAGAGAGTAATAGGCAAAGTATAAAAATACATATTGGAATAATATGTATTTGAGGAATAATTTAACAATCTTTAGTGAAGTTGAAGACAGAGTCTATAGCCCAACAATTCTACTTTTAGGTTCTTATTCTAGGGAAACTAGCACAGTCTGAGAACTGTACAAAGATGTTTCCTTGAAGCTGTTTATAATAGCAAAATAGCTGTTTGTAAGTGATAAGAAGACTGAGGAATGACCCCCAAACATATCAGGTCCTAACCTCTAGAACTTGTAAATGTTACTTCATTTGGAAAAAAGAGTCTCTGCAGATGTGATTAATTCATGGATCTTGAACCCTAGATTAGCCAGATGGGCCCTAACTGCCATCACATTTACCCTTATAAGAAAGAGCAAGAAAGAGATTTCACACACACACGCACACGCACACGCACACGCACAGTAGGAGGTGATGTGAAGGCAGAGGCAGAGATTGGAGAAATGTGGCCACAAGCCAAGGAATGCCATCAGCCACTGGGAAAAGCAAGGGTCCCATTCCCCCACAGAACCTCCAGAGGTAGCACGACCCTGCGGACATCTTGATTTCAGCCTGGTGATGCTGATTTGAGACTTCTGGGCTCCAGAACTGTGAAAGAATAAATTTCTCTGGTTTTAAGCCACTTATTTTGTGGCAATTTATTACAGTGGCCACAGTTAACTAATGTAATAAAAAAGAAGTTGATAGCGTTGTTCATAATAGCCAAACTCTGGAAGCAGCCCAAGTGTCCACCAACAGAAGAATGGATAAAGAATGGAAGGTTCAATACTGCCCACAATTTATCTACAGATTCAATGAAATATCAAAATCCCAATAGGATTTTTGTAGAACTGGACAGGCTGATTCCAACATTCCAAAGGAAATAGACCTAGTATAACCAAAATAACTTTGAAAAAGAATAGAGAAGTTGGAAGACTCACACTGCCTTATTTCGAGACTTATTATGAAGATACAGTCAAGAAAGTGTGGGTGACCCCTAATGTAAACTGTGGACTTTAGTTAAAAATAATGCATCAATATTGGTTGATCAGTTGTAACAAATGTCCCATGCTAGTGCAAGATGTTAATAATAGAAATTGTGTGTGGAAGGGGCTTTATGGGAACTTTTTTTTCTTTGCACTCAAATTTTCTGTAATCCTAAAACTGCTCTAAAAAAATAAAGTCCATTATCTTCGAAAAAATGAAAAAATTAACTTTGAATGACAAGGTTATTTAATGTGAACCTAAAATGTACTGTGTGTCATAAAATCAAGATTCTCGTGAAGACTGGCTAACACCTTCCATTTGACCCATTACGAAAGGGGTAACTTGGAATTGCTTTCAATGAAATAAATGTATTATGCCATCATTAATTGAATGGAGGAAAGCTGATACAACAGTCAGCTGCAACTTTTAGGTATGACAGGACTCAAGTATATCAACCAATATTCAAATGTCTTAGAACGATGGGAGATACCAAAACGGCTTTGCTATGAAAAGCAAATAAAACATAATAACAAAAAAAAGAAAGTGTGGTATCAGCGACAGGACCGATGAGTAAGAATCAGAATAAGGTCCAGAAATGGGCCCATTTATATATCGACAACTGACTTTCAGCAACAGTTCAAAGGCAATTCAGTGGAAAAAGGATAGTTTTTTTCAACAAATGGTGCTGAAAAATTGCATATCTACATGCAAATGAACAAATACAACTTCAGTCTATACCTCATATCACAAACAAAAAATTGACTCAAAGTGGATTACAGACCTGAATGTAAAACCTAAAGCAATAAGGCTTCTGGAAGAAAACACAGACAATCTTTGTGACCTTGGATTAGGTAAAGGTTTCTTAGATATAATACCAAAAGCATGATCCATAAAAGCAAAAATTGATACATTTGACTTAATCAGAATTTAAAACTTTTTTTTTTTTTTGAGAAAGAGCAAGTGAGGGAGAGGGGCAGAAGGGGAGGGAGAGAGAGAGAGAGAGAGAGAGAGAGAGAGAGAGAGAGAATCTCAAGCGGGCTCCACTCTCAATGCATAGCCTGACACAGGGCTTGATCCTACTACCTTGGGATCATGACCTGAGCCGCAATCAAGAGTCAGACTCTCAACCGACTGAGCCACCCAGGTGCCCCAAAACTTTTGCTCTTTAAAAGACACCTTTACAGGCACCTGGGTGGCTCAGTCGGTTAAGCATCTGACTTTGGCTCAGGTCATGATCTCATGGTTCGTGGGTTCCAGCCCTGCATCAGATTGTGCACTGACAGCTCAGAGTCTGGAGCCTGTGTCTCCTCCCTTCTCTCTGTCCCTCTCCCGGTTGTGGTTTCTCTCTCTCTCTCTCTCTCGCTCTCGCTCTCTCAAAAGTAAATAAATAAACATTAAAAAAAAAAAGACATCTATAAAGGAATAGAATCACAAGCCAGAGACAAAGAGAAAATATGTGGTAATCATATATCTCATAAGAGACTTGTATCCAGAATATATAAAGAACTCTCAAAACCCAGAAACAAATAAACAACCTCAAAAAATGGGGAAAAGCCTTGAACAGCTTATCAAAGAAGATATATGGATGGCAACGAAGCTCATGAAAATAAATTTAACGTCAGTAATCATTAGGAAAATTCAAATCAAAACTACGAGAAGATCCTAATACATATCTGTTAGAATGGCTGAAATTAAACAGGCAAGCAAGTGTGGTAAGCATGTGGTAAATTAAACATAGCAAGTGTGGTAAGCATGTGGAGGAACTGGAACTCTCAAAGACTCTTGGTAAAAACAGAAAGTGAAACAACCACTTTCAAAAAAACAATTTGGGGGGGGGGCGGCGCCTGGGTGGCTCAGTCAGTTAAGCATCCAACTCTTGGTCTCAGCTTAGGTCATGATCTCACGGTTCGTGAGTTCGAGCCCTGTGTCAGGCTCTGTGCTGACAGCGTGGGGCTTGCTTGGGATTTTCTCTCTCCCTCTCTCTCTCTGCCCCTTCCCTGCTCTCTCTCTCTCTCAAGATAAATAAACTTGTAAATAAATAAGTAACAATTTGGGAAGTAAAAAGCTGAACACACTGAAAAATCAGCAACGCTTCTTAGATCCGCCAGAGAGAGGTGTCAGGGCAAACCACATCCCCCCAAATTGGAAAGACAGACAAACAGGCAAATAGAGAGGATTACAGCTTACCAGACTAGACGGGTCCAGGGGAACTAGTAGCAGGGTTGAAAAATACGATCTACAATTGACAAATCTCTGGAGGCTCAGTGTGGACAAATCTGAGATGAAAACTTCAAGGGAAGCCGGTGATCAACGGGGCCCCAAACATTTGTGAGTTTTAGCTCCAGGATATCAACCAGGTTCTCACAGTGAATATCAAAGAAAAATCCCCTCTGGCTTGTATCAGGAAGAGAGGAAAAGTAACCACTATTATTTTGTATTTTATTACTTTTTAAATGTTTATTTTGGGCAGTGGGGGGGGGGCGCCCTGGGTGGCTCAATCGGTTAAGCATCCTACTTCTGCTCAGGTCATGATCTCACAGTTGGTGAGTTTGAACCTCGCATCGGGCTCTGCGTTGGTGGTGCGGAACCTACTTGGGATTCTCTCTTTCTCTGCCTCTTCCCCGGCTGCGCGTTCGCTCTCTCTCTCTCTCTCTCTCAAAATAAACTTAAAATAAAAAATATTTATTTTTAAGAGAGTGAAAGTGGGGGAGGGGCAGAGGATCCTTAGCGGGCCCTGCACTCACAGCAGCAAGCCCAATGTGGAGCTGGAACTCATGAATTGTGAGATCATGACCCAAGCCGAAGTCAGACGCTCAACCCACTAAGCCACCCAGGTGTCCCAGAAAAGTAACCATTTTTAAATCTGCTAGAATGTTCTGTTCTTCTTAACAAGGTCTTCCCTCAGGGGAAACTATTTTTACCAGAGCCTAACCTATTGGGGTTTCATTAGAGCCTAACTGACCTGGGGCAAGGGAATGACTCAACTCCAGCCCCTCTGAGTGTTCCACGCGGGGAAGGAAAATACCCAAATCTAGCCCCCTTCGGCCATCCTGCCCCACGTAAAGGGAGAAAAGGGGAGAAAATGAAAGGTGCTTGTGAAGTTCACAGCCAAGGGACATAGGCACACTAAAAGGCTGAGACCTAATCACAGCGGTAGAAAACGCTCGCTTTTGCCCACACTTTACCATTCGCTAAAGGCTTATTTACCAGAGTGCCTTTTACACAGTCCACCATGTCCAGCTTTGAACAGAAAATTACCAGGCATCCTAAAAGGCAAAACAACAACAACAACAACAAAAAAAACACCACAGTTTGAAGAGACAGCAAGAATCAGAACCAGACTCAGGTATGGCAGTAATGTGCAATTTTCACACTGTGAATTTAAAATGATATTTTAACTATCTAATGGCGAAAACAGGCAACATGTAAGGACTGATGGATAAAGGAAGCAAAGAGATGGAAATTCTAAGAGTCAAGAAGAAATGTCAGAGATAAAAAAAGAGGGCAACAGAAATGAGCAATGCCTTTGATGGCCTGACTAGTACACAGCTGAGGAAAGAACCTCTGCTCTTGAGGGCATGTCAACAGAAACATCCAAAACTGAAAAGCAAAGAGAAAAAAGACTGAAAATAAGAGGCACAGAATATCCACGAACTTTGCAACAACTACAAAAGGTACAATGGGCATACTAGAAGGAAAGGAAAGAAAGGAACAGCAGAAATATATAAAGCAATCGTGACTGAGAATTTCCCCCAAATTAACGTCAGACACCAAATCACAGATCCAGGAAGTACAGAGAACGTTTGGCAGGATACAACCCCCCCCCAAAACTACAGGTAGGCATATCGTATTCAAACGGTAGAAAACTCCGAAACCATGCAGATAAGGAGAGAGTGATGTGAAAGATTTAAAACATTGAGAGAGAAGACCCTATAAACCCCAAATTCTGAGTCCTGCTAAACTACCCTTTCAAAAGGGAAGGAGAAATAAAGACTTTCTGAGACAAACATTGAGGGAGTCTGTGGCCAGTAGACATGCCTTGCAAGAAATGTTGAAAGGAGTTTGCCAGAAAGAAGGAAGTTGGTTTATTTCAGAAACTTGGATCTACATAAAGGAAGAAAGAGCATTAGAGAAGGAAGAAGTGAAGGTAAATATTTTGATTCTGCTTATTCTTAAGTGATCTAACAGCCTCTTCAAAATAATAGCAACAATATATTTGATTACGCATATATGTAATACGCATGTGCTCCTGTATAAAAGAAATCAATGACAGTGATGACACAAAGGACGGCAGGGAAGAATCAGGAATATTCTGTTAGTATGAGGTTCCTGCACTGTCCGTGAAACAAAGTGGATTTGGATTAACTGCGAATGCGTATTGTGAACTTTGGGGCAACTGCTAAAAAATATACCATTCAGAAGAGGACCAGAAAAATCCGGTATCTAGGGGAAAATCTAACACAAGATGTAGAAAAAGTCGAAGAAAAAACCCCAACAAAACCAACTTAACGGCTTCACACAAAGTTAAATATGGCTACCATATATGATCCTGTTCCATTCCTAGGAACTTACTCGGGAGAAGGCAGATTTCTTCCTTCTCCTCTTGTTTTATTTATTGGTTTGTTTGTTTTAGTGAGGAGGCAGGGGTGATGGGACTGCTTTATATCTTTATTGTGGTGGTGGTCACACAACTCTAGGGATCTGACACAATCATAGAGCTGTACGTACACCAAAATGTGTAAATCCTTGGGGGCGCCTGGGTGGCTCAGTCGGATGAGCGTCCGACTTCAGCCCAGGTCACGATCTCACGGTCCGTGAGTTCGAGCCCCGCGTCGGGCTCTGTGCTGACAGTTCAGACCCTGGAGCCTGCTTCCGATTCTGTGTCTCCTTCTCTCTCTGCCCCTCCCCCGTTCATGCTCTGTCTCTCTCTGTCTCAAAAATAAATAAACGTTAAAAAAAATGTGCAAATCCTTTTGTATGTACATTTAAAAAGAAATTAGAATTTAAAAAATCAAGTGTGGGGTGCCTAGGTGGCTCAGTCAGTTAAGAATCTGACTCTTGACTTTGGCTCAGGTCATGATCTCGTGGTTCCGGAGACCAAGCCCCATGCTGGGCTCTGTGCTGACAGCATGGAGCCTACTTGGAATTCTCTCCCCCCACCCCCCTCTCTCTCTCTGCCCCTCCCCTGTTTGCTTGCTCTCTCTCTCAAAATAAACAAACATTTATAAATAAATAATCAATGAATCAATCAGTCAAGTGCGGTCTTGGAAAATGAGACCACGATCTCTCCTTTGGATGGAAAACACATCTAAATTCACAAAAGCCTCCACCTCCCCTGGCTCAGTTCAGGTGAAAGGAAGAGGGTTCACTATTCTTCCAGGTGGTGGTGTAAGTGCAAAGAATCTTTTTTTGGGGGGGGGCATATTCTACATTCTAATGAGACGTGGAGATTTTTTTCCTAAGAGCGACATCAAAGATGCGGCACAACATTTCTCTACCTCTGCAACCGAAGAACTGGAAAGCCCGGATTCTGAGGCACTACAGGCTGTCAGACGGTCTCTCCAACACTTAAATACTTAGTCTGAGAACAGCATAGTTTTCGTATTCTAATTCCTTGTTCTAGTTAATACTGCTGTTTCACAAATGATCTTAAAACTTAACAGCTTACAACACCCTTGTTGTTATGTTCACGGATCTCGTGGGCCAGGAATTCAGACAGGGCACGAAGAACGTATGGGGCTTCAACCTGGAAGATTCTGTAACCGGGGGGCTGGACTTACGAGAAGGGCTTTGCTCACCAGTCCGATGCATGGCAAGAGCCATGACCTGAGGTCTCAGTTTGGGCTGCCCATGAAATAACCGCCTGTACATGGCTTCTCCATGTAGCCTGGGCTTCACAGCATGGCGGCCTCAAGGCAGTAGAACTTCATACGTGGTGAGCCGGGGCTCCAAAAGCCAAGGGTCACAGCAGATGATGCAGCAGCCCCGTCACCATCTTCTCTGACCTGGCCTCAGAAGTCACACGGCATCAATTCTGTCACCCTCTATGAGTTACAAGTAAATCACAAGGCCACTTAAGATTCAAGGGGAAATGGCCCCACCTTCTCAGGGGAAGGAGTGCCAAGTTCACACTGCAGATAAATATGTTGGATGGGAGATACTGTTGAAGCCATCTTTGGAAAATACAATCTGCTGTATGCACACAGTATACAGATTCCATCAGTTAATACGGTAACTGGTATTCGGCATTTCTTGTTCACTGGGATGTTAATTTATTGAAAATACTTCAATTCTCAAGAAGTGGGAATGTATTACGTGAGGAAATTATTTTTTTAATGTTTGTTTATTTTTGAGAGAGAGAGAGAGCAAGCAGGGGAGGGGCAGAGAGAGAGGGGGACAGAGGATCTGAAGCGGGCTCTGCGCTGACAGCAGAGAGCCCTATGTGGGGCTCGAACTCCCGAACGTGAGATCATGACCTGAGCTAAAGTCAGAGGCTCAACCGACTGAGCCACCCAGGTGCCCCTGAGGAAATTATTGAAAATTATAAGATAGAAGAAAAAAATTTTAAACTCAGCATTTCAGCCTCTTTGGCAAAAGAGGATTTATAATTTTAATAGTCAAAACCATGCCGCAGAATAAGAAAAAAATGAATGGGTAAGACACGATCATTAATTTAAAAAAAAATTTTTTTAATGTTTATTTTTGAGAGAGAGAGAGACAGAGCATGAGTGGGAGAGGGGCAGAGAGAGAGGGAGACACAGAATCCGAAGCAGGCTCCAGGCTCCGAGCTGTCGGCACAGAGCCTGACTTGGGGTTCGAACTCAAGAACCGTAAGATCATGACCTGAGCTTAAGTCAGACGCTTAACCGACTAAGCCAGCCAGGTGCCCCAGACACTGTCATTAATTTAATGCAAATTTAAAAATCATAAAAACTCTTTCATTTTAAAATCATAATTTAAAGCTCTAAAGTTATTATCTATTTTAATATGAAGTATTCTGGCTCATAAGAATTTTAAATGGACATTTTAAAAATTTAAGCAAACCTCCACATATGCCTCATGCCATGCACAGAGTTTAATTTGCGAAAAATCCTAAACCTAAAAAGGAAAGCTAAAATAATGAAGCTATTACAGGAAAATATAGGAGAATATCTTGGTGGCTTTGAAGGAGCCAAAGAGATCTTAAACATATTACAGAAAGCAATAACCATTAAAGAACAGAGTGGCAATTTGCACTTCATCAAAACTGAAAAAGCAAACAGTGCTCATCGAAGGACGTCACTGGGAAAGTGAATAGGCAAGCCAGAAACCGGGAGCAAAGTATTTGCAAGATAGGTAACTGATAAGTGATTAGAATCCAGGAAATACAAGAAACTCCTACAGTTCAATGATACGCCACCAAACGACCGTAAAAACTCACAAAAAAAAAAAAAAAATGGAAAAGACACTTCACAAAAAAAGATCTACATATTAGCCAGAAGGCATGTTCAACAACGTGGGTCATCAGGAAAATACACAATTAAACTACGGTGAGACACTACTACGTATCTACCGGATGGCTTAGATGAAAAAGCTTAACGATACCAAACGGTGCCAAGGTTGAGAAGCGACCGGACTCCTCATACATTGTTAGGGGGAATGTAAACTGGTACAACTACTTTAATAAAAGGCGTGGCCACTTCTTAAAAACCTAAACATACACCTGTGACCTGGCAATTCCATTCCTAGGTATGTAACCAAGAGACATAAAAATGTATGTTAAGGAAAATAACTAAGAAAGTTCAGCACACGTTTATTTGTATTAGCCAAAGACTAGATATAACCCAGATATCTATCAGCAGGGGGAATAATAAACAGGTGATGGTATATTCATACAACGGAATACTACTTGGCAATGTAACGGAATGAATATACCCAACAATATGGATGAATCTCAAAAATCATACCAAATGAGAGAGGCCAAAGAATACATACAGTATATTTATATGGAGTTCTAGAACCGGGGTGGGGTGGGGGGAAACGATCTACTGTGGGGACAAAATTAGAACTGTGCTTGCTTTCTGAATGGAGGATACGGGAAAGGATTGACGGGGATGGGGCATGAGGAAACTTTCTGGGGTAATGATAATATTCCATGCCTTAACAGAGGCTTGGGTTGCACAGGTGTATGCATTTGTCAAAACTCAGTAAACGATCATAGGGATCCCATAAGGAGAGAGAGAAAGGGGGCAGAAAATTTATTTAAAGAAATAATAACTGAAAACTTCTCTAATCTGGGGAAGGAAACAGATATCCAGGTCCAGATCCAGGAGGCACAGAGGTTCCCCAACAAAATCAAGCTGAGGAGGTCCACATTAAAACGGCAAAGAGTAGGGGCACCTGGGTGGCTCAGTCGGTTAAGCGTCTGACTTCAACTCAGGTCATGATCTCACGGTTTGTGAGTTTGAGCCCCATGTCGGGCTCTGTGCTGACAGCTCGGAGCCTGGAACCTGCTTTGGATTCTGTGTCTCATTCACTCTCTGCCCCTCCCCCGCTTGTGCTCTGTCTCTCAAAAATAAATAAATGTAACAAAAAATTTTTTTTAATGGCAAAAAGTAGTGATAAAGAAAAAAATGTTAAAAGCAGTAAAAGAAGGCAGTTACATACAGGGGAAATCCCATAAGGCTATCAACAGTTTTGGCAGAAACTTTGCAGGCCAGAAGGGAATGGCATGATATATTCAAAGTGCTGGAAGGGGGGTGGCTGGTTGGGTCAGTGGTAGAGCATGCAACCCTTGATCTCAGGGTCATGAGTTCAAGCCCCAAGTTGGGGATAGGGTTTCCATTAAAAAAAAAAAGTGCTGGAAAGGAAAAATCTGTACCCAAGACCACTCTATCCAGTAAGGCCATCATACAGAATAGAAGGAGAGATAAAGTTTTTCAGACAAACAAAAACTAAAGGAGTTCATGACCACTAAACCAGCCCTACAAGAAACATTAAGGGAGATTCTCTGAGTGGAAAGGAAAGACCAACCGTCAGTGAGAGTATGAAAGGCAGGAAACACAAACGCAGTAAAAATAAGTGTATCTGTAAAAATCAGGGATTCATAAAATAAAAGGATATAAAATATGACACCATATACCTAAAACGTGGGAGGAGAGGAGTAAAGGACGGGTTCAAATTTAAGCGACCATCTCTATTTAATATAGACTGCTATACGCAAAAGATATTACATACAAACATAACAGTCACCACAAATTAAAAACCAGTCATGGATGAGAATAAAGAATAAAGAGAAAGGAATCCAAGTATATCACTAAAGAAAGCCAACAAACCATGAAAGAAAGCAAGAAAGGATGAGAGAAAAACTACAAAAACAACCATAAAACAATAACGAAAAGGCAATGAATAAATTTATTATGTAAATACGTGCATTTATTATGTAAAGGATTTACATTACTTTGAATGTAAAAGGACTAAATTCTCCAATCAAAAGCAGGGTGACAGATAAAACCCAAGATAAAAAACAAGACAGATAAAAAACAAGATTCACATAGAAACTAAAAAAAAAAAAAAAAAAAATTAGAACAGATCACTGAAACCAGGAACTGGTTCTTTGAAAAAATAAATACAATTGATAAATCTCTAGCCACACTTAACATAAAAAAAAAGGGGGAGAGATAGAGAAAGAATGTCAACAAAATCACAAAAGAGGAGAAATAACAACCAACATCACAGAAATATAAATAATTGTAAGAGAATGTTATGAAAAGTTACACGCCAACAAATTGGACAACCTGAAACAGGAAGAAATAGAAAATTTGAACAGACTGATTACCAGCAAGGAAATCGAATCAGTGATCAAAGAATTGCCAACAAGCCAAAGTCTAAGACCAGATGGCTTCACAGGTGAATTCTACCAAACATTTAAAGAAGGGGTAATACCTATTCTTCTCAAACTCTTCCGAAAAACAGAAAAGGAAGGAAAACTTCCAAACTCATTCTATGAGGCCCGCATTACCCAGACACCAAAACCAGATAAAGACACCACAAAAAATGAATACAGGCCAATATCTCTGATGAAGACAGATGCAAAAATCTTCAACAAAATACTAGCACACCAAAATCCAACAATACATTAAAAAAATCATTCACCATGATCAAGTGGGGTTTATTCCTGGGTTGCCAAGGTGGTTCAATATTCGCCAATCAATCAACATGATACATCACACCAATAAAAGAAAGGATAAAAGCTGTGTGATCGTTTCAATAGATGTAGCAAAAGCACTCGACAAAGTACAACATCCATTCATGATACAGCCCTCAACAAAGTAGGTTTGGGGGAACATACCCAACATAACAAAGGGCTTATATGAAAAACCCAGAGCGAACATCATACTCAATGGGGAAAATCTAAGAGCTTCCCCCATAAGGTCAGGAATCAGACAAGGACGTTCACTCTCGCCACTTTTATTCAATCTCGTACTGGAATACCTAGCCACAGCAGTTAGACAACAAAAAGAAATAAAAGGCATCCAAACTTCTAAGAAGTAAAACTTTCATTATTTGCGGACGACACGATGGCATATACAGAAAACCCTAAAGACTCCACCAAAAACCTACTAGAACGGATGAAAAAATTCAATAAATTCAGAGGATACAGAATCAATGTACAGAAATCTGTTGAATTTCTATATAATAAGAATGAAGCAGCAGAAAGAGAAATTAACAATCCCATTTACAATTGCACCAAAAATAATAAAGTACCCAGGAATAAACTTAACCAAGAGGCACAAGGCCTGTATTTTGAAAACACTGATGAAAGAAATTAAAGATGACACATAGAAATGAAAAGACATTCCACGCTCATGGATTGGTAGAACAAATATTGTTAAAATGTCTATCCTACCCAAAGCAATCTACACATTTAATGCAATCCCTATTAAAATACCAACAGCATTTTTCACAGAACTGGAAGAAACAGTCCTAAAGTTTATATGGAACCACAAAAGACCCCAAATGGCCAAAGCAACCTTGAAAAAGCAAAGCAAAGCTGGAGACATCACCATTCCAGACTTGAAGTTATACTGCAAAGCTGTATTAATCAAAACAGTATGGTACTGGCACAAAAATAGACACACAAATCAATGGAAGAGAACAGAAGACCCAGAAATAAACCCACAATTATATGGTCAATTAATCTATGAAAAAGGAAGAACGAATACGAAACAGGAAAAAGACAGTCTCTTCAACAAACGGTGCTGGGAAAACTGGTCAGCGCAAGGATGAAACCGGCCCACTTTCTTACATCATACACAAAATTAAACCAAAATGAATTAAAGACCTAATTGTGAGACCTGAAACCATAAAAGTCCTAGAAGAGAGAACAGGCAGTAATCTGACAGTGGCTGTAGCAACATTTTTCTAGATAGGTCTCCTGAGGCAAGGGAGATAAAAGCAAAAATAAACTATTGAGGCTACATCAAAATAAAAAGCTCCTGCACAGTGAAGGAAACAATCGACAAACCTAAAAGGCAACTATTGAATGGGAGAAGATATTTGCAAATGACCTATCTGATAAAGAGTATCCAAAATATATAGACCTTATGCAAATCAATACCTAGAAACCAAATAATCCAGTTTAAAAAAATGGGAAGAAGAAATGAACAGACATTTCTCCAAAGAAGACATCCAGATGGCCAACAGACACATGAAAAGATGCTCAACATCACTCATCATCAGGGAAATCCAAATCAAAGCCACACTGAGATACCACCTCACGCCGGTCAGAGCGGCTAAAATGAACAAATCAGGAAACTACGCATGCTAGAGAGGATGCGGAGAACAGGAACCCTCTTGGCACTGTTGGTGGGAATGCAAACTGGTGTAGCCACTGTGGAAAACTGAATGGAGGTTCTTCAGAAAGAAAGAGAACTGCCCTATGACCCTGCACTCACACCACTGGGTATTTACCCCTGAAATACAAAAACACTAATTCAAGGGAATATGTGTGCCCCTGTGTTTATTGTAGCCCCTATGTTTATTATATTTATCTGCAACAGCCAAATTATGGAAGCAGCTCAAAGGCCCATAGGTAGGTGAACTGATAAAGAAGATGTGGTACAGAAATACAAGGGAATATTATTCGTCTGTAAAAAAAAGACAAATGTGGCCATCTGCAGCAACGTGGATGGAGCTAGAGAGTATAATACTAAGCAAAATAAGGCAGCCAAAGACCAATACCATATGATCTCACTCGTATGTGGCATTTAAGAAACAAAAGAGAAAAGGAGAGACAGAGAGAGAAGCAAACCAAGAAAGAGACTCTTAACTATAGAGAACAAACGGATGGTTGGTGACCAGAGGTGAGTGGAGGGATGGGTAAAGTAGGTGATGGGGATTACGGAGGGCACTTGTGATGAGCACCGGGTGCCATATGGAAGTGTTGAATCACTATTGTACACCTGAAACTAATAGAACACTGTATGTTAGTTAACTCTACTGGAATTAAAATAAAAACTTAATTTTAAAAAAGCAAAAAAAAAAAAAAAAAACAACCCCCAGTAAACGTACACTTAAGGTTTGTGCGTTTCATTGAACATGAATTTTATAGAAAAAGAAAAAAAACTGCAAATAAATGTTAAGCATGCTGAAATATCTAGAGGGAAGGTAACTGATGTCTATGTCTGTCTTTTTTTTTTTTTTTTTCGTTTTTTTTAATTTATTTTTGGGGCAGAGAGAGACAGAGCATGAACGGGGGAGGGGCAGAGAGAGAGGGAGACACAGAATCGGAAACAGGCTCCGAGCCATCAGCCCAGAGCCCGACGCGGGGCTCGAACTCACGGACCGCGAGATCGTGACCTGGCTGAAGTCGGACGCTTAACCAACTGCGCCACCCAGGCGCCCCTATGTCTGTCTTTGAAACGCACCAAAACTGAGATGTTAACGGATGGATAGAGGGATGTAGAAACAGACATGTGTAATAAAGCAAATATAGTAAAATGTTAGTGATACACTTAAATAGTAGGTATGTGAATGGTCACTCTTCTGTACCCCTTTCCCTTCAAATTTTCTGAGTGTTTTAACATTTCCCTAAAATGTTGGGGGGATGGGGCGCCTGGGTGCCTCCGTCGGTTGAGCGTCCGACTTCGGCTCAGGTGACGATCTCGCGGTCCGTGAGTTCGAGCCCCGCGTTGGGCTCTGTGCGGATGGCTTGGAGCCTGGGGCCTGCTTTGGATTCTGTGTCTCCCTCTCTCTCTGCCCCTCCCCGGCTCATGCTCTGTCTCTCTCTGTCAAAAATAAACATTAAAAAAATTTTTAATAAAAAAATTAAAATAAAACGTTGGGGAGAAATGAATGGGTAAGACCTCATCGCTAACTTGATAAGCATTTGAAAATTATAAAAACTACTCCATCCCAAAATTTAATTTTAAAGCTCTAGAGTTTTATTAACATTAATATGAAATATTCTGGCCTGCAATATAAGAATTTTAAGCAAAAGCATATTAAATTTATCCTACTCTAATCAATAATCAGAGCAGAGCATCAAGTGGAAGAATCTCACACCCTGTTCTAGGATTCTGAGCCTCTTGACTTTTGCTCAGTACATCCTGCCAGCATTTGTCATTCGTTCTTTCTGGAAACTGAAGCAAGAAATCAAAAATGTTCAGTGCTTTTTGCCCAGGATTTTTGCTTTATTTGTTGGGGTTCTATTTGTTTTTTTAGTTTTTTTTTTTTTAATTGTCATCGTTAAAAAAAAAGTATGTGTCAAAGAATGAGGCATGGTCTGTTTCAAGTTGCTTGAAGTGGGCGTCTTCAAAGGATACACAATCCTTGAAATAGTTACGTAAAAATATATTTACGCATAACCTTTCGGTATTTTCATAAAAAGGATCATATCACACGGACTTCTGAATTTTGCCTTATCTACACAACCACACAACTTCCACATGGCGGCCGTTAGTGTTCACCAATCTCTGGTTTCTCTCGTTCTTCTCCATACAGGGGCAGGGCCATGTGGCTAGTACGGGTCACTGCACTGAGAATGTAAACGAGATGTAGCTCCTCCCAGCCGCGCATCTGTTGGGCTGGACCCTCCAAAATTCTCTCTCCGGCCCACTGATCAGCGACATTCAAGGCAGGGGCTGTTCTGTTAGCCTCAGTCCCTGTGTGACTGCAATGAACAGTGTTTCCCCCACAACCACAATGGAGACACAGAGTGAGAGGGAAATCAACTTTTGTTGCTTTAATTCCCGGAGGTTTTGGGGGGGGATTAGTTGTTACCATAGCATTACTTAGCTACTCCTCACCGATACGCTATTTCTTCGGGTGTGCATATGTGGTCTATTTCATCCTTTCTTACGGCCAAATAGTACTGTCTTAAACTGATGCAGTAGGATGTATCCAACGATTCCCCTGTTGTTGGGCATTTGATGTTTGCAAATGTCTGCTATTATGAAGCGTGCCGCAATAAATATTACGTGCGGGTGTGCGTGCACACACGAAGATCTCTTACAATCCACCGGTGAGATTTTTTTTCTGAATACACAAATTTCTGAGAGTGCGATTACTAGGTAAAAGGTTACAAACATTAGACAGATATGCCAACTGTCCTCCCAAAAAAAAGCTGAACAAATTTAAAATTCCCATCACTAGAAAATGAGAGTACCTGTTATCCTATATGCTCATCTGGAGTCAGTTATGTTCTTTTTTTAAAATGTTTTTACTTATTTTTGGGAGAGAGAGAGCGAGCGAGCGAGGGAGGGGCAGAGAGGGAGGGAGACACAGAATCCAAAGCAGGTTCTAGGCTCTGAGCTGTCAGCACAGAGCCTGACACGGGGCTCGAATCTGTGAACCATGATCGTGACCTGAGCTGAAGTTGGACGCTTAACCGACTGAGCCACCCAGGCGCCCCAAGGGGTTTAAAGGCTATTTGTGTTTCTTCTGTGAACTGCCTATTCGAATACTGTGTCCTTAACTCATTTTTGTCTGTTGATTTTATGGGAGATTTTCATAAATCCTTAACGTTAATTCCTGGTTCTGTTATTAGTTGTAAATGTCTTCTCTCAGTCTGTCCCTCATCTTTTGAGTTTGCTTATTGCTATAGAGAAACATAACATTTTCCTGTAGTCAATACAGTCAACTTTTCCTTTATGGCTTTTGGAAACTGCCCTACCACAAAATAAAAAGGCATTAAACGTTGCCCAATCAGTGGTCACAAAAGCTTTTATTAATAATCCGTTCTTTCTCCATTGGTTTGAAAAATTCTCCATCTCTTACATGAAAACCCATAAAAATGTGTCTATACTGTATTTTACTGGTATCTGGGTTTATTCCTCTACTAGTAGGTCACAATGTTTTCAAATATCTACAAATGATATAAAGTCTGGTCTCTAGAGTTTCAGATTCTACTTTTTCAACATGTTCTCAATACTCTAATTTCTTTGAGGGACTTCATAATCTATCAGCCAATTTCTCTCCCCCAACCCTGCAAAACAAAACCCCATCTAACAACAGCAACCACCAAAATCCACATTGTAATTCTGACTGCAACTATTTCAAACCTACAGATTAATCTGCACACATTAGAATTTTGACAGCAGGGGCACCTGCGTACTTCAGTCCGTTACGTGTCCGACTTTAGCTCAGGTCGTGATCTCACGGTTCGAGAGTTCAAGTTCCACATCAGGTTCCGTACTGACAGAGCAGAGTCTGCTTGGGATTCTGCCTCCCTCTCTCTCTCTGCCCCTCCCCTGCTTGATCTCCATCTCTATCTCAAAATAAATAAAATGAAAAAAAAAAGAATTTTGACAACTGTTTTCCCATATATATATATATATATGGGATATATATATATATATATATATGGGATATATATATGGGATATAACATATAATATATATATGGGATATATATATGGGATATAACAAAGCTTTGAAAATTGTATTCATTTTAGTCTTCCACATTTCTTGCACAGTTTATTCCCAAGTATTTCATAACTTTTGTTGCTATACTGAATAGTGCCCCCCCCCCCCTTACATAACATTTCCTAACTGGTTGTTACTGGTACAAAGCCAATCTACTGCTTTTTGTATACTTTCCCTGTGTTTAGTTACTTTCTTGAATCCTCTTATTAGTTTTAACCATTTTTAAATTTAGTCTTCTGGATTTTTAGGTACACAATCATATTTAGGTTGTAATTTAAAAATCAGCCTTCAGTTCGAATTTAAAAATCAGCCTTCGGTTCTATGTTGGGCTATTTATAC
The DNA here is from genome assembly GCF_018350175.1 of Felis catus. NCBI lineage: Eukaryota > Metazoa > Chordata > Mammalia > Carnivora > Felidae > Felis > Felis catus. The sequence goes on from NC_058386.1 coordinate 38,934,989, forward strand.
AGTGATTCCTAAATGTCGATTTCCATTATACCTGGGGTAACAAAATAATGGAGTCTTATGGTTGGAAGGGACGTCATAGTGATCTAATCCATGGGTTAGTCAAGTAAGTACCTACTAGGATGCACAAGTAAGATACACGGGAGAAGGTGTTAAGACAATAAGGAATTCCAGAGCCTGGGAAGAAATGCAGAAAACAGGCTACCACTCTCCTCCCAACAGACGGCTTCTTGCCATGAGGAAAAGTAGGGCTCAATTTCATGTTTTTCAATAGGCGCTAGGTATGTAAGGTTTTTGTTGCAATTCCTAACTTTATAAAACATTAAACAAAAGCCAAACTAAATACAATTGCCAGCTTCCAATCTAGGAACTTCACCGAAGCTAATCCAATACCCTCATTTAAGGCAATTGAAACTCAGAAACAAACGTGTGTCAGAGATTGCAAAAGTAGCAGACTGTAGGCCAGGGCTTTGTATTCTGTTTAGCTGTTCGGTGGGTCAGAAAAGTATTTACAAAGTGCTGAGACCACGCAAGTGTTTTGCTTGGTCTGGTTACAGACGGAGTTCAGTACCTGACGTCCACGTTTTATGTTCTCTCTCTGGCTCATCTTGGCTTGGATTTGCTATCATGGCAAATTAAAGGGTACGTTTTAATATTTTTTTAAGTTGATTTATTTTGAGACAGAGAGTGAGAGAGAGAGCGTGCACGCACGAGCAGGGAAGGGGCAGAGAAAGAGGGAGAGAATCCCAAACAGGTTCCATGCTGTGAGCACAGAGCCTGATGCGGGGCTCAAACCCATGAACCAGGAGATCATGACCTGAAGCAAAACCAAAAGTCGGATGGCTGAACCGACTGAGCCACTCAGGCGCCCCCGAAAAGGGTACCTTTTATATCACCCTTCCATGTTGGGGGAAATTCCCCTATTGTGTCCCCCGTCACTCAACATGGAAGTCAGAGCTCAATTTCCCAGCCTTTCTTGCAGTTAGAAACAGGCGGGTGACCCGAGCTCGGCCAATCAGGGAAGTTTGCATAAGACTTTGACTTGGAAGGGATTAACAGGGGGAAACCAGGTAGGTGTAGACCATATTTGGTTTCAGCCAGTTTTCAGCAGTGGCAAAGGACGCCAGAAGTGGTGGTTAAGGGGTGGCTGTGGTAAAACCGAGTTCTTGGCGGTGGTAACAGAGGCCATTTTCCCATCAGACAAGTTCTCGGGGCCCAGTTCTGGGCACTGTTCCTAGAATTTAGTTTCAGGCTTATTTCTCGAGTCCTTCCAAAGACACTGTGAACTACTCAGGATCCTTTTAATAAAATTCCTTTTCTGCTTAACGAGCCAGAGAAGATTCTGCGTTTTAAAAAAACTAAGCCCTCACCAATACAAGGAACACCATCAGGCGGGGACAGAATCAAATCAAAGATCTTGGTCTTTTTGGTTCCCAGGCCAGTGTCTTTCCTATGATGTCACCTTATTTATACTTAATGCTTTAAGGAAGGTTCAAAACGTGGTTTTCAAAAGATATTCGCGGGGGCGCCCATCTCAAAGATACGTTATGAACACTGTCAAAACGTCTTATTTGGTTCATGATGAGAGTAGACATTCGAGCACTTTTGGAATTTGTCTTCGTTTCTGCTTTTGTTCATAGAGATTCGTAGACGAGTCGCTTCCTTAAAAGATGTCAGACTTACAATAAAAACACCCATAACAATGAACGCAGAGTTGTTCAAATAAAGATAGAGCGAAACCACATCAAGGGAGAGATAATTGTCTGAGATAAATCAGGATGAGATCATTACAATGTTCTAAGCACCAAATTTATAATTCTTCTTCCTTGAAGTAAAGGACACTAATGGGGCAGATTATAACAATGTTTCCCAACCTTGGTCCACCAACAATGACGTTTATTTTCCACCTTCATGGCCTCCAAGTTTCTCAAGAGTTTCTTCCAACCTCATTTATTAAACAATGTTTTCAATGACCTCATCCTAGATAAGTCTACAACCTAATTGAAATACTGAAAATAAGACACAGATTGCTATTACTATGTTTGGTGACACAGAGTGGCAACTGTTGGGACAAAGGGCTTTCGTTTTCTAGTGCCCGTTACATACTACAGCATGCTACAAAAAGAACTTTCTGTACGTCACCAGATTTATTCGTTGCCACAGCTCTGTGTAGTGGGTATCAGCATCCCCATTTTACAGGTGAAAACATTGTTCGGCAACTTACTCGAGGCCGCCAAGCTGACAAATGGTAGAGTCGAGATTTGGATTCAGGTCGGCAAGTCCAAAGTCACATCTATTTATATTGTACTACCTCTCCCAGGAAGAATTTTAATTTTACAAGAGACAGAATGTTCTCGAGCCTCTCAATCTTAGAAGGGGTTTATTACACGGATGGTCACAGGAAATCTCCCGACCTTACAATTGACGAGGGGTGGGGGGGGTTCTGAGGGAGAACTATGTAACAACTTACTATGTGCATTGAGGCCTCAGACACTGGGTCCCGGAGGTATCCGGGAAAGACACAAGGGTGAGCCGGCCATGGGCCTTGCCCTCTGGGACCTCTCCCCAGGTGGGGAGAAAAGGTGAGCACACAGAAAACCAAAATATACACTGGCTACATAGGGCAGGTCTCGCTTCCAGTAGGTAGGTCAAGGCTTGGGGAGGGGGCCGGAGAGAGGGACTGACCACACCTTCCCTGGCATGGGGCCCTTGCCGCCGCTCTGAATGCAGGGCCCACATGGGGAAGCCTCACCCCTGCCACGTTCCCGGTTACGCAGAACACTGGACCTTCCCAGCTCCCTGCTGAAATCTGCCCATCGGGCATCTGAGGCTCTGAGAAGGGCCTCTCTGCACGTTCCTGGCTGACAATCAGCGACGCTCAGAGGCCAATCTGACAGACCCTGAAGAGGCATTAACTAGTGACCCCCACCGGGCAGAAGAGAAATATTCCCTCTCCAAACTGTCTCCTGTTTTCCCCGGTCCCTGGGTTCCTTCGGGTCATTTTGGAAGCGATGATCTCAAGAAGGCCCACACGTTAATCCATTGGTCGGTTATCAATTGTGGCATCTTATGCAGAGGTGGTTTATTAGCCCCGACTCTCAAGGTTTCCCTGAGAGAGGCACAAATCTCTGAGAAGGGAAGTGCCTGGGGCTTGGACCACTGCCCCAGAAGCAGGGGAGAGACTCGGGGCCCACACAAGTGAAGCCTGGAGGCCTATGCCACAATCCTGTCTCTGCCTGCCCACCCTACTCTTGCAATGCGCGTAGTTGAAAGGGGAACACTTTACGAGTGTGTCTATAAACCAACATTTTAAGGGTTTCGGAACGGCAGTGCCTAGAAAGGGCCTCAGAGACCATCGTACGGGCAGAAGTGAGGCGCAGGTAGGTGAAGTTGAGTTGCGCAGGTCATCTGGCTAGTGAGGATCAGGCCTGGCTCTCTCTGGACTCCCTTACAGTCAGAGACGGACCGCCCCTCCCCAGTGCAAGGCAAGCAATTATCTATTTGTTCACTGCAGGCTTTCGACTGAACGGTCCCAAGAAATAGGGCCACTCGTTAGATTATTCAACAAACATCTACTGTGCTTGGCAGGAGCCAGTGATGGAGGCCAGGAAGTAAACAACTCAACAGGGGCTACCCGTGGGTAGTAGACAAAATGCATTTGGTACCACGTGTGGCCCATAGTAAGTGCTGGATAAATGGGGACTTCTACAAAAGTCTTCTTGTGAGGTGAAGTAAGGCGCGGGGGCAGGCAAGGGTCAGACGATGACCAAACTCACACGAAACACCAAAAGGCCGGGATTTGCTCTGGAGACAACGAGGACGCAGGATTTAGAGGAGAGGAATGACATCATCAGATTTCAGGAAGGTTCCTCTGGCAACACTTGGGCGGATGAGAGTAAAGAAAAGGAGACTGAGCTGCACAGTTCACAAGAGAGTCTAAGTGAACGGTGGTAAAGAGCTGAGCCACAACAATGAAGCTGGGGTTGGAGAGAAGTTAGCTTAAGAAGCAGTTTTGGGGGGACCTGGGGGGGCTCAGTCGGTTGAGTGTCTGACTTCGGCTCGGGTCATGATCTCACCGTTCATGAGCTCGAACCCCGCGTCGGGCTCTGCGCGGACAGCTCGGAGCCTGGAGCCTGCTTCGGATTCTGTCTCCCTCTTTCTCTGCCCTCCCCCACTCACTCTCTCTCAAAATAAAAAACATTAAAATTTTTTTTAATTTTTATTTTTTGTAACGTTTACTTATCTTCTAGAGAGAGAGAGAAAGAGAGCGCTAGCGGGGGAGGGGCAGAGAGAGAGAGGGAGACACAGAATCCAAAGCAGGCTCCAGGCTCTGAGCTGTCAGCACAGGGCCCAACGTGGGGCTTGAACTCACGACCCACGAGCTCATGACCTGAGATGAAGTCGGATGCTTACCCAACTGAGACACCCAAGCGCCTCCCAAAAAAATTGTTTTAAAAAGAAGTACAGTTTTGGGGCGCTGGGGTGGCTCAGTCGGTTGGGCGTCCGACTTCGGCTCAGGTCATCATCTCACAGTCCGTGAGTTCAAGCCCCACGTCGGGCTCCGTGCTCACAGCTCAGAGCCTGGAGCCTGCTTCGGATTCTGCGTCTCCCTCTCTCTCTGCCCCTCTCCTGCTCATGCTCTCTCTGTCTCAAAATAAATAAAAACATTAAGGGGCGCCTGGGTGGCGCAGTCGGTTAAGTGTCCGACATCAGCCAGGTCACGATCTCGCGGTCCGTGAGTTCGAGCCCCGCGTCGGGCTCTGGGCTGATGGCTCAGAGCCTGGAGCCTGTTTCCGATTCTGTGTCTCCCTCTCTCTCTGGCCCTCCCCCGTTCATGCTCTGTCTCTCTCTGTCCCAAAAACAAATAAACGTTGAAAAAAAAAATTAAAAAAAAAAATAAGTATAGTTTCAAGGTGGGTAGGAGAGGTCAAGACAGAAGAGAAGACAGAGAAAACTCGGGCCCTGGCCCCGGGCCCTGGGCACAAGTGTGGTGGCTATTACCAAGATAGGGTCCCCAGGTACAACTTTAGAGGAGAAGAAAATGAGGTCAACTTAGAAAAAGTTATTTTGGGATGCCTAAGGCACATCCAACGGGGAAATGTCCTGGAGGCATTCGTATTTCCAGATCTACAGCTCAAGAGAAGGGTCTGAGCTTGAGGACCGAGTAGGTAGAAATCAGCCCTGAGGCAGCAGTCAAAGCAGTGAGGGCAGGATGAGATGTGGCCACTCAACGAATTTTCATTCTGGCCCTACTACGTGCCAGACACTGTAAAAAGTGCTGAGGCTCAAGCAGAAAACCAGGAAGGGAGTGTCCCTGCTCTCGGAACACACACCCAGACATACACACGAAAATAAGTGAAAAGAAAAACATGAGCTAGTGAGAGCACCCAGAACTAAATCTTGTGTGGTGTGACGGAGACTGGCCGTGAGTTCCTTCGCCTTTGCCTGGGAAAGGGTGTAAGGAACAAAAGAGAGAGAGGTGAAGGGGCGCCTGGGGGGCTCAGTCGGCTGAGCGTCCGACTTTGCCTCAGGTCACGATCTCGCGGTTCATGGGTTCGAGCCCCGGCGGCACGGACAGGGAGGAGCCGGCTTCGGCTTCTGTGTCTCCCAATCTCTCTGCCCCCTCCCCCCTCGCGCGCTCTCTCTCTCTCTCTCTCTCAAAAATTAAGCTAGGGGCCCACAAGCACAGAAGGCACAGTGCCTGACCCCAAACATGTCGTGTTGACCAGGACGTCCTGCCTCCTGATCTACATGCTCACCTGCAGGCAGTGCCATCAAACCAGAACCACCCCCCCCCCCCCCCCCAGGAATGATTCTAGCAGTTCGGCATTCCATTCAGGAGCTAACTAAGACATTCACTGAGCCCAGCGCTAGGTGCCGAGGATAGGGCCGTGAATTGGACCGTGGAGGTGCCTGGCCCTCAGGAACCTTCTCCGTTCTCACAGGGGAAGACACCCAAGCACACACGCGCCCATACGGCTGTCCAAATAGAGTAGCTGCGAGTTGTACTAAGCGCTGTGAAAACTACCGACGGAAGGGTAAGGATAACAGGGAGTGACAGGCTTTAGGCGGGATAATCAGAAAGAAAGCCCCGCCGAGGAAGTGCCGTTGAAGAGGCGTCTTAGGGGCGCCTGGGTGGCTCAGGAGGTCAAGCATCCGACTGCGGCTCGGGCCATGATCTCACGGTTCCTGAGTTCGAGTCCCGTTGTCGGGCCCTGTGCTCACAGCTCAGAGCCTGCTTCGGATCCTCTGTCCCCCCACCCCTCTCTCTCTCTGCCCCTTCCTCACTCGCACTCGCTCTCGCTCTCAAAAATGAATAAGCATTAGAAAGAAAAAAAAAAACCCTCTTAAGAGGACTCTTGGAGTTTGCAGTGAAAAGGACCCTGGTGTGGCACAATCTGCGCTCCAAGCAGAGGGAACAGCGCCCGCGCATAGGTTTGGAGGCGGGGAAACGCTTGACGCGTCTGAGAAACTGAGCGGCAGCCAGCAAGGCCAGAGGACAGGGCTGGGGAACAAGAAGTGATAACAGTGGAAATACAAACAGAGTCACAACACTCGGGGCCCGGGCCGGCTGCACGAAGATGTCCGGGTCTTACCGTAAGCACGATGGCAGGGCACTGAAGGGTTCTGCCAGCCGGGCATGACCTGATCTGGTTTTCATCTTAAGGGATTCCCGGCCAGGAGAGGGTCTAAAGACGGGGGCGGGGAGGGGGAGGCGGTGCGGGGGGTGCTGGTTCCTTCTGAGCACCCGACGCCTGGAGGCTGTCCTCAATCACACAGCCTGGCGGTCCTTTATTCCACCCACGGTGAGGGGTCAGGCCTCCTCCATCTGCAGAGCAACTTTTCAAACTCCTTGGATCTCCTGCCTGGCCCAAGTGCCTCCCCCAAAGTCCCATCAACTCTCTAAAGTGTTTCCAACGGGCTCTGCTAGAGTGTTGGGAGAACGATGCTTTTCCAAAAAGGACACAAAATAACCAAACGAAGCCACTGCCTCATCTCTGATGGAAATGTGTTTCCTCCCCTACTGCTTTCCATTAGTCCACGGCCTAAGCCATTGTCTTTGCTCTTTTCTCTGTCTCCGTTTGTTTTCCAAAAGGCCACAAACATGTGTACTACTACGAACAATAACAAAGAGCCATGAGTTCTTATGGATCCCAGAAGGTGGGCGGCACCGAACAACAAAAATATGTCCCGACCGCTTCTCTCAAGAGAACATTTCGGGGACACAAACGAGCTCTGTCAAAACAACACGGGAGGCTGGGGGGGCACTTTGGGCCTGACGGTGGCCTCGGGTCACCAGGTACTGATGCAACAGGCGACTCCAGACGCAAAGTTGGAAGACCTCCCTGCCAGCCTCTCCTGGGCTCACATCCTCATTGGTCGGCAAGCGAGTTTCCTAAATAGCTCTCAGCCACTATTGTTTTCAGGAGCCAGAATTCTCAGCCTAAAGAGAAAGTCCTCTTTGTCCTCCCACCCGTGATTTAATTTACATTCTCCTGAACGCTCCATTCACTTCGTTTTCAAGGCTAAGAAGTCTCACAATTGTACTAGATCCTGAATTTGAATTTCCCTGGGTTTCCACCGTTTGGCAATGTGCCCGGGGTCAGCCACTGGACAGTCCCAGAATTCAGCTGTACCTTAGAGAAAACCTTTATTGTCCATGATCTCTTGGTACAGTTCTAACTACTGCCGTGTATTTTCCCCTCGATTTCTATATGTTTAGGTTTTTCAAAACGTATGTATCACCTCTTGCCTGATAATCAGGACAAGTTTCCACTCTCTTTTCCAACTGGATCGCATTCCTGGGGAGCTGGCCCTTCCTTTGTCTCTCCCTTCTTGCCTACAAACTTCTTTTACATGCAAATGCATAAATCTTTACTAGCAACGGGCCAAACTTGATCACAAAGGCATGGACCCAAAGAAATGTCAAGCCGTAATAACAACAACAACAGTAACAATAATAAAAGTACGTAGTAAATTAGTTAGGAAGCACTAGGGAAGAAACCGTTCTTCGCTCTTTGGGGGATCTTGAAGGGAAAACAGATTATTGCTAGCACAATTCTGGCTTACCTGAATGTATTATAATCCACTCTCTTTGTAAGCTTGGGGTCAGCATTTCTAAATACCTGCTTGAGCTCTCTGGAGTTTGATTGTTCTTCTTTCAGCTTTTGTAGGACAAGTTCAATGCTGCTCATAGGAAACTGGGGGGGGGAGGGGGGGAGAGAAGAAAGGAAGGTATTTAAACATGCCTGAGACACACGGGGCCCCGTCTTTCTGATGGCCAGCAAAGAGACTCCATGCTCTGAACTTGAAGGCAGCTGGGCACGGCTTTCCGTGGAGACCAACACAGAGAAGACAGGGCTAGAATTAAAACTCTTCAGTTACAGTTTTAGGACAACGAGTGGCACTGGCTCAGGCCCAGATCAGAGAGAAATGAGCTTAAGGGACAGTAGGCCACAGGAATCAGAAAACAATGTCTCCTCCCACCTCAGCCTTCTCCCCTGAACCCTTGGACGTTGGCCCAATATGTCGGGAGACCCTAATGGAGAGAATGAGGATTCAAAGTTGGGTAAGCAGATCCCCATTTTCTCCAGATCTTAAGAGTGGGTCCCCCAGGACTAATGGCCACCGGACGATGCACTGGGCAGAGCCCGGCTAGGTGTCAGGAGATCCACACACACTGTAATCCTCTGACATTTGCTCACCGGCAGTCCCCAGTTCCTGTCTCCTACCCTGTGATGAGGTGTTTGACTCTGCCAAAATACTTCTTAATCCAGTAAAGCGTAAGCTTATAAATAATTACAGGTAAGAGCTAAAAGAGAGAGAGAGAGAGAGAGAGATGCTAAATACGAAGATTAAAAACACTGACGTTACAATTTAGTATAAAGATCTCTCTTTTCCACCAGGCGGTTTGGGACCTACGGCGGCCCCTTACCCTCCCCCACCTTTTTGCACTTCCTCTCATCTACTTCCATGATTGGATCTCATAAGCTCTCTTGAAAAGACTCCTCAGGTTGATATTAAAGAGTATGTTAATCTCCCTCTGCTTAGAAAGTCCTTGTTAAGCGTAGTTTTCAAATAAGGCAGGTTTCACTTGGGATGCCAATATTAGATAACGTCCTACACCCTGCTTTTATCTTTCCGGAAGGAGAAGAGCCTTTTAGATCTTACAACTATAGTAAATCCTTGCATCGCGAGTAACTTGTTCTGCGAGGGTTCCGCACGACGAGCAAACATTTCTCATACATTTTACCGGGATAAACAAGCGATGTCTTGCAATTCGAATAGTACGTGATGACAAACGTCACATGACCACAACTGAGCCCACGGTTCTTGAAATTTGCTTTGATATACAAATGGTCTGGATTACAAGCATGGTTCTGGAACCACGTCTAAGGCCTTCCGGCCAGTGAGTGTGGAGTCAGGTTTCCTAGCTGAGCCTACTGGTCTCCAAAAGTCTAACTGCCCTGTTTTCAAACCTCTCACCTGAATTCAGCACTTTTGAAGGGCTACTCGTTCACAGTTTTATGATAACCCCAAGTCCTAACACCGCCAATGGAGAAATGGTGTGGCAACCCTGGGGGGGGGCGGGGTGCAGCCTGGGACTCCCGTCAAGACAGACTGCAGAGGGGGGCGCCTGGGTGGCTCAACTGGTTAAGCGTCCGATTCCTGATCTCGGCTCAGGTCACAGTCTCATGGTCGTGAGATTAAGCCCTGCATCGGGGTCCGTGCTGGCAGTGCAGAGCCTGCTTGGGATTCTCTCTCAATTCCTCTGTCTCTTACAGGCAGACAGTTTATTTTTTTATTCGAGAGACAGAGTGCGTGCCCGCAAGGGGGATACCGGGCTCGATCCCGCAACCCTGGGATCAGGACCTGAGCCAAAATCAACAGTTGGTTGCCCAACCAGAAGAGCCACCCAGCTGCCTCTGCAGGCAGACTTTGAAAATAAATTGTTTCTGGGCAGATTTTTCTTTTCTTTTCTTTTTTTTTGAGGTTTGTTCTGAGAGAGAGCGAGCACGAGTGGGGGAGGGGCAGAGAGAGAGGGAATCCCAAGCAGGCTCCGCACTATCAGCACAGGGCCTGATGCAGGGCTCGAACCCAAGAAGCTGCGAGATCACGACCTGACCCGAAACCAAGAGTCGGACGCTTAACCTACCGAGCCACCTAGGCGCTCCCAGACGGATTTTTCAATACTGACCAATGACTCCTAAATACACACGTTTGCCCACGAAACCGGTCCACGCTTAAAACCGGGATTTTATCAACGTGTTATTTTTCCAGAACAGCACTGCCACACTAGTACATTGTAACAGGACCCATCTGCCATCTTCCTTCAAACGGAAAGACTCTCTGAGCTCACGGTGGCCGATTTGTCCTTGAAGTCTCAACCAGGCCTCAGGTGGCTCCTGTTATGGAAAAGCTGCAACCCCAGCAACTATCCAGGTTCCCTCGGGGTTTCTGTTTGTTCAAGCGCTTGGCCTTCCGCACAGGCCGGTGCCGATTAGCTGGGACGGCACAGTGTGTGGCAGCACCAGATTTTCTTCCTTCCCTATAGTTGCTGAAATTTCTTTACGAAAACATTGTCAGCGTCAGCAGAAAACCCAGGAAACCTGATTCAACCCCGGGCTTGCCTCCTGCCTGTGCCTGGCATCTGCGATGCTGGGCAGCGGAGGGCCCAGCGTGTAAACAGAGTAGGCCGGGACCCGTGGCCAAGTCGCGCAGATCCATTATTCATGCCCACGTGTGCGAGTGCACAATGTGAAACTGGTGAAGGAGAAACACGGACTACAGCGCGCGGAGAGGCGAGTCAGGAATGATATGGGCGGCCCACCTGATCTGAATTCTCCTCCATGTAGCGTAAGGTATACTCGTCAGCGTTGAGCAAGTGAAACAGGTAGCCATTCACGTTCACTCTGGCTCCAACATACAGGTCCTCGGCCTGGATGTATTCTGGTAGTTCGCTTTTAAAGACTTCTTGTCCAGGCTTCTTAACGCGAATTCTTTTCAGGAACATCCCACCAGTAAACCCTAGAGAGAAAGCAAAGAGTTTAATGAGTAGCCTTTATTCTTCAAAGAACCACACAACGTGCCTTTTGAGGGACTTCGTGCTCAAACACAAGAGCGGACGACTTAGCCTGTGAACTCACAGCTGCCTATTCTTCTCAGACTTGAGGGGAGAATGAGTCAGTGGGTGAACAACAGACTCCCTAGGTGAATGTGGAGAGGAAAAAGAGGTGTGGCATTCCAGCCTTTTCTTTCCTCTCTCTGCTCCCTTCCCCAAACCAAACGCTTAAATAAACACGGAGCAAGTTGCCTGCTATATAACCAGCAGCATACTGGGAACTGGGGCCTCAGGAAGATACTCAGCTTTAGAGCACGTTTGGATAGTACCACGTAGAATGTTCCTTACCTGAGCTTATTTCCACCTATTTGTCCCAGATGGCATCTTATATTTATTGCAACGTGCAGCTTAAATAGACGATGCCCTGTTTTTGATGTTTATTTTTGAGAGAGAGAGAGAGCGACAAAGAGCGAACGCACAAGCACAAACGGGGGAGGGGGAGGGAGAGTCAGAGACAAAAGATCCGAAGCAGGCTCCAGGCTCTGAGCTGTCAGCACAGAGCGCGACTCGGGGCTCGAACTCCCGGACCACGAGATCATGACCTGAGCCGAAGTCGGATGCTCAACCGACCGAGCCACCCAGATGCCCCGAAGATGCCCTGCTTTTGGAAAGGAGCTTACTTAACTGTCTGAAGATAACTATGGGAGTCCCAGAACTTTTTTTTTTTTTTTTTTTTACTTTTCCTACAGGCTACATATCTTTGCTTCCTGTAGCAATGCCACACATTTCTTACTTTCCAGAATTCTGACCATTTCATCTGCTCTCCTCTGGGGGTTATTTGCTTTTTGCCTCTTGCAAAGCAATGAGAAGAACTCAAGACGGGGATCCGGTATCTTCTAACGGATGCTGATTTGAAACCTTCAAGGCATCTGAGTACAGCACGAAGCCAGATGAACTTCGGGGGTCAGCTTCATCCCACTCCTGACACATTCAGAAACTAGAGGTGGTGGAAAGACACAGGCTTTATAGCCAAAGAGAGCGCCTGGCTCTGTACCTTGCTGGATGATCCTCAGGAGTTATTGCACGTCTCTGAACCCCTCTGAATTCTCACCAATCAAATGGGAATGAAATTCGCAGGGGGCTATGAAAACGTGCCTTTCAGGTCATCTGTTGCGGGGAACGCAGTTAGCAAAGGCCTCGACAGCTAGGCTCTGAAAGCCACCCCCGGGGTTTGGACCGAGGTCACGCTTCCCACAGCCTGCTGGGTAAGGCAGGGATACTGACGTAGGCCCATTCCTGCAAGAGGGAGGCCCCTCCAAAGAGCGACTTTGGCTCCAGGACTCCTGGTCAGCCTTGCTAAAACGTGCTCAGAAGCCCCCTGCAACCTAAGACATTCTCTTTCCTTTCTTCCTTCCCTCTGTCCGTCACAGGAGTCAGACAGGCACTGCTGTCCGTCAGCTCTCTGGCCTCTTCGGGCTCCTTCTACAATTTCCCTCGCCAGCATTTCCCCTAATAAATCTCTTGTACGTTCAGTCTCATCTTGAGGTTTGCCCCCTGGAGGATCCAGACTAACACAAAACCTCATAAAGTTCTTGTAAGGGTAACAGTGGGTACTCAATCATGGCTGCTACTATTAGTAAGCTTATAGCTGATTTCCAGCACCCTGTTTTCTGAGTGCTACAATCTGTGGCCAGACTCTTCCCCATTCTAGATGTACAGTTTTGTTGGTTTGTTTTTTTTTTTTTATAGGCTCCCCACCCGACACGGGGCTTGAACTTCCCACCCTGAGATCAAGAGTCACATGCTCTACCAACTGAGCCAGCCGGGCGCCCCCAGGGTTGACCTTTTGACCCTGAAGAGCAGGACTCCTATGTGATTTCGTATTTTAAGAGCTGATCCCTTATTCGGATCACTACGCAGCCTTAGCTCTACAAATCGTTCGTTATTCATCGGTGTGCAGAATGGCTCATACAAGCTCATAATGGCCGCCTGTTAAATTTTTAGGGATTTTGCAAGCCAGTTGTTAGTGTTGCTCGCTTGAAATGGACTATGGCTGGGGCATCTACAACCATGGCAGTTGGCAAATGTTTTGACAAATTGGGGCTTTTTAAATTGTTTTCAGAGAGTCGGTTCTCCAGCACACCACTGATGATTCTTCCCAGATGTGCCTTCAGCACAGATACAAGTTTTCAACGTGTTGGGACAAAGAACAGAGCCCTGCAGTTCCATAATCCGGGGAGTCAAAATCAGTGGTTCTCCTCAGCCACGTCCACGGTATCAGCACGCTGCAGAGACGCGTTCCGTGCACCCGGGTGCTGGAACCGGGGCCTGAGCCTCAGACGGACAGAGAAGCCAGAGGAAGGGAGGCACTGAAGATGAAATCTGTTAATCTGGGACTGTCTTAGAGTTACGCAAAAATTTTACACGTGGTACTCAAAAATACAGATTTCCTCGTCTTGCTGTGTTTGGGTGGAACAGACCATGATTCGGAAGCTCCTGGACTCCACAGAGGAAACTCAGAGGCCACAGAGGAAAGGGGGACAGTATCCAGAAGGAAGCATCCAGAGTCCCCCAGCCCGGAGTCAACCAAACTGTTCCTCTTTCATCATTTTATATGTCTGGGTTCCCATTTAAGAGATCTTTGTAAAGTGAAGTTCAGTGGTTAAAAAAAAAAAAAAAGAGAAGAAGAAGAAAGCCACGATCTTAGTCATCTAGGCCATAAAATCAGACCAGGCTCTCTAACTTTCAAAATGAAACGGCTGTGGGGCGCCTGGGTGGCTCGGTCGGCTAAGCGTCTGACCCTTGATTTCCGCCCAGGTCATGATCGTATGGCTCATGGGATTGAGCCCCGCGTCAAGCTCTGTGCTGACAGGGCAGGGCCTGCTTGGGGTTCTGTCTCTTTCTCTCTCTGCCCCTAACCCCGCTCTTGGGTGCATGCTCTCTCTCCAAATAAAGAAATAAGCATTAAAAAAAAAAAATGAAGAGACAGCTACTTGTTCTGAGAAAATTGCTAGAAGAGAGCTGTGTCTCTTACCTGAATTCCTCTCTATAGGTTCAAACACTGAAATCGTGTCATCGCTGAGAAAGTACGAAATGACAAACATCCTGTCCCGTTCCACACGTTTGTGTGTGATTAGTTTTGCAAAAAACCGGAGTATATTGCTTGTGCTGCCATAGCTAAATGGAAGAGAAATGAGAGTTACAGCCTTATTACATATGTTAAAATAAAAAAAACTTGCAAAAGGTGTGCTATATATATATTTTTTAACTGCAGTATAACTGACTTACAACACGGTATCATTTTCAGGTATACAACATAATGATTCAATGTGGTCACCAAAATAAGTCTACTCACAATCCGTCATCACATATAGTTATACGTTGTGTTTCTTGTGATGAGATCTTTTATTAAGTATAATTTATTGTCAAATTGGTTTCCATACAACACCCAGTGCTCATCCCAACAGGTGCCCTCCTCCGTGCCCATCACCCACTTTCCCCTCTCCCCCCGACCCCCCATCAACCCTCAGTTTGTTCTCAGTATTTAAGAGTCTCTTGTGATGAGAACTTTTAAGATCTACTCTCTTCACAAGTTTCAAACATGCAATACGGTATTATTAACTATAATCACCATACTGTATATTACATCCCCAGGACTTGTTTTATAATTAGAAGTTTGTACCTGTTGACCTCCTTCACCCATCTCCCCCATCCACGGGATGTGCTACAGTTTGGATAGTGATACAAACTCTCTGAAGTCGAAAAAAGTTCAACCACCTTCTTATTAAGGCTTTTGATCCAAATGCAGAGCAGTTTTCTCAGTTAGTTAAAACATCCCTTATTCTTTAGACGGCCAGGGGAAGTGCCCCCTGTACATTAAATATGATAGACCTGCCCCTTTATAGCACATATCACCCATACTGTGAGTGCCTATTATGTGTCTTTATAAACCATCGTCTAATATAATATTTTTTGCATTGTAGGCACCCAATAAAAGTAGAAAGTTGTTAAAAGACCCACATAGATTGAAACTTGCACCTAGAATACAACAGTCCGGTAGATGGAAGAAGGGATCAAATTCTAGAATCAAAAGTTCCCAGGGACGCCTGGGTGGCTTAGTCGGTTAAGCATCTGACTCTTGCTTTCGGCTCAGGTCACGATCTCACGGTTCAGGAGTTCGAGCCCTGCATCAGGCTCCACCCTGACAGCACAGAGCCTGCTTGGGATTCTCTCTGTCTCTCTCTGCCTCTCCCCGGCTTGCAAGCACGCTCACTCAAAATAAATAAATAAAACTTAAAAAAAAAAAAAGTTCCCAAAGTTCACTGCCTGGTCATTGAAGAAATTAAAATTAATTCATGGTCCATCAGGAGAAGCACGGCTGTGGATTATCAGCTGGTGAAAGGTGGCCTTTGTAAAATCCTAAACCCTCGGGGAGGAGTTTGATCATCAAAATCCTTGCCTCAAGGAGGCACAGAGTAAAATAAACCATGAACTTCATCACTTCCCTGTCACAGCTCGAAGCAGGGAGGCCCCCCCGCTTTCAGATTCTCCTATGCCGAAAAGTATCCTTTCCCTGCGGTCACAGCGACGAAGACACAACAACAAATTTCCGACTTGCCTTTCTCTGCCCCGTTCTCCCAAGTGTCCAAAGAAACGGCTGAAAAGGCGTGGTACCAAATTCCCAGCTATGTTGGCGTAAGGCCTCACGGGAGATGGAAAGTAGCGGTTTGGGAGGCTAGCCTTAGGGTAGCCCGGGCCAAACAGCCAGGTGCCCACAGCTCTGTCTCCTTCCTTCCTAGTTTCTGTGGCTTCAGACAGACCTCAGATAGCATGGGGGCAGCTATACCTGGTCAACCATCTTCTCTGGTGCATAAATGGATTTGTGAGTAACAGATTATGGGGGCACCTGGGTGGCTCATAGGCTAAGCATTTGACTTGATTTTGGCTCAGGTCATGATCTCACGGTTCTCACGAACCTGCATCGGGCTCTGCACGGACAGTGTGGAGCCTGCTTGGGATTGTCTCTCTCTCTGCCCCTCACTTGTACTCTCTTTCTCAAAAATAAATAAACCTTAAAAAAATAGTAAGTAACAGATTATATAACCCCTGTCTCATGAAAGACCCATTAACTGTTACAAATACCTGAAATACCACCCAAACAACTGAAGGAGGTGTAACGTCAGGCCAAACGAACACTACTGTAAACTTAGCTTCTTAGAACTTCCATACATTTAGGGGGCGCCTGGGTGGCGCAGTCGGTTGGGCGTCCGACTTCAGCCAGGTCACGATCTCGCGGTCCGTGAGTTCGAGCCCCGCGTCGGGCTCTGGGCTGATGGCTCGGAGCCTGGAGCCTGTTTCTGATTCTGTGTCTCCCTCTCTCTCTGCCCCTCCACCGTTCATGCTCTGTCTCTCTCTGTCCCAAAAATAAAAAAAATAAACGTTGAAAAAAAAAATTTAAAAAAAAAAAAAAAAGAACTTCCATACATTTAGAAGTGTGGATGGTTAGCGTGGGTTTTTCACATTGAAAATGCCATTTGTTCACCTACGTCTTGTGTTCTGGAGAACTCATCAGTCAGGAATATGATTTACTCAAACAAAATCTTTAGAGCCGCGGTTCACAAACTTTGTTGTGTTTAAAGGTCACCCGGGGAAGTTGTTAAATATACAGAATCCAGAGTCCTACCCCCCCAGAGATACGGATTCGGTAGTTAGCTTGCATCTCCAGAAACCTGCATTTTTAATAAGCTCCCCGGGAGATTCTGATGAAGCGGTCCCCCAGAGCACACTTTGAAAAACACTGCTAGTATCTTCAGCTATTTCCTTGACTAATAAACTAATTATCAAAACTGTCTAAACTCTCTTTTTATCACAATACTCCTAGCGCTCGAAAAACTAGTATTTTCCCTGCTTCCTATTATACCACCTATATATTGCTCGACCTGGCTTTCCGGGCCATGGACAGGTTCAAACACACACCCCTACAGGTATTTGCCGTAACCACCTACACCATACAGTTGACTCTTGAGCGACACGGGTTTGAACTGCACAGGCCCAATTCTACGTGGATCGCTCTTTTGTTTTTATAAATACGGTACTCTACAAGGAATAGCTTGGTCATCCACTTCTCAGTGTATACTCACTCCCTTGGTGATCTCTTCTAATATTAGGTCTTTAAATCCCATGCTGATGACTTCCAAACTTCAGTCTCTAACTCAGACCTGTCTCCCAAACCGCAGACCTGTATATATATCCAATTGCCTACTCAGTATCTCCACTTGATAGCGAAGAGACATCTCAAACTTCACTTGTGCCCATACTGAACTTCTGTTCTTGCCCCACACCTACTCTACCTATAGTCTTTCTCATCTCGGTAGATGGCAACCCTATCCTTCCAGGGGCTCAGGTCAAAACCTTGGGAGTCATCTTTACAAACACCTCTCTTCTTTCAGACCTCCGGTCCAGATCTGTCAGGGAATCCCATTAATTCAACCTTTCAGAATATTTCTGGAATCTGCTGTCTCGTCACTTCCACGGCACCCACCCAGATCCGAGCCGTCGTAACTTTTCTCTTGGACCGCTGCAGTAGCCTCTGAACTAATCTTTACTCTTACCATCGCCTTTCTACAGTCAACTCTCTACGCTGCAGCTAGAGTGATTTTTTTATTTTTTATTTTTTTATTTTAGAGTGCGAGTCGGGGAGAGGGGCAGGGCTGGGGGAGAGAGGGAATCTCAAGTAGGCTCCAGACTCAGCGTAGAGCCCGACGCAGGGCTCAACGCCATAACCCTGGGATCACGACCTGAGCCGAAATCAAGAGTTGGACGCTCAACTGACGGAGCCACCCAGGCGCCCCTGGAGTGATTCTTTTAGTATATAAATGAGATCAAGTCGTTCCCCTGCTCTAACTTCCCAAAGGCTCCCCTTATCACTTGACGTCAAAAGAATCCTTACAATGGTCTACAATGTCCTGTAGGATCTGATCCTCTATTACCTCTCTTAATCGGTCTACTCTGTTCCTTCACCCATGTGTTCTATCCAGTTAGCCTTGCCCTGGGTCCTTACACCAGCTCTTCCTTCTGCCTAGAACAGATCTGCTCCCCCTCCTTAGTAAGGTCCATCCAGACTGTGCTATTTTTTTTAAGTGTATATTTTTCAGAGAGAGAGAGAGAGAGCATGTGCACACACAAGTGGGAGAGGCAGAGAGAGGGAGGGAGACAGAGGATCTGAAGCAGGCTCTGTGCTGACAGCAGCAAGCCCGATGCGGGGCTCGAACTCACAGACCGTGAGATAGATCGTACCTGAGCCAAAATCAGATGCGTAACCGACTGACCCACCCAGGTGCCCCAGACCACGCTTTTAAAAAAAAAATGAATACAGGGGTGTCCCTTAGCCTCACACTACCAGTTTTTCTTTATTCTTTTCATAGCAACTGATTACAGTCTTGACTTTTCCTGTGGTATTTAACACCTTCTACATACTCACGGAACAAACTTATTTATCATCTGAACTGCGCGCTGTCTGCCTCCCCCAGCCAGAATGTAAGCTGTAGGAGGCTAGGGCTTTGCGTCTGTTTTGTCCACTGATGGATCTCAAGCCCCCTAGATCAGTGCTTCATACCTACTCAAAACCTCACAAACAGTGGGGAGCTATAGTCTTCTGGTTGGAAGAGACGAGAAGATTTCTTTTTATTGACGAGAAAAAAAAATTCTTAAGAGAAGGAAAAAGCATGACTGATGGAGACAGCAGGTGGAAAAACATCTGAAGCAAGTCAGAGATGAAGATTAAGCCGTGGAGTTTTGGATGCTAGACGGCTATGAATAGCCCAAGTCTGGGATGATAGCTTTCCTGGTGGGAAGTCATTTGTCTCTTGTATCCGTAAAAACTGGAAGGGTGAATGTGTATTCCATTTACTTCCTTGCTCATCCGTTCCTTCTCTTATTGGGCAAAATATTTAATGAGCCCCAAGTCCACAGCCAGCACTGTTCAGACTCTGAGGGAAGCAGTTAAGCTAGTCCCTGCCCTCAGAGAGCTCTCGATCTAGTGGCGGGGGGGGGGGGGGGGGAGACACCACAATTACATAAATAAGTAATTGCCACACACCCTGATAAGTACAGGCTCTGTGGAAAGAAGGTGAACTCCAGGAGTCGGACCCCTCTGGGTTCAAATCCTAGTTCCACTAAACATTAGCTGTGTGAGCTTGGGCAAATTGCATAGCCTCTCTGAGCCTCAGTTTCCTCATGTGAAGAATGGGCACAAGTAATATTATGTACTTCATGAGGTTGTTTTGAGGAATAGATGAGATCAAGTATCGTAAAGCGGTTAGCATACCATAACCACAAATCGCTTATTAGCGGTAGTAATACTATACTATTATTATTTCTAAAGGTATGATCAGCAGAGAACAAAGTAACTAATTCCATCAGTGCAGCAAGGAAGAGATTATTCTGGGGACCCCTGGGTGGCTCAGTCGGTTGAGTATCCGACTCCTGATTTCAACTCAGGTCATGATCTCACGGTTTGTGAGGCTGAGCACCCCCCCCCCCGATGTCTGGCTCTGTGCAGACCGAGCAGAGCCTGCTTGGGATCCTCTCTCCCCCTCCCTCTCTCTCTCTGTCCTCCCCTGGTTGTGCGTGTGTGTGCACGCTCTCTCTCAAGATAAATAAATAAAAACTTGAAAAAAAAAAAAAAAACCAAGAAAGATATTATTCTGGTTCTCCCAAGTCAGACTAGACAATCTGCCCAGCAGGCTACCACAGTGAAATTTTACCCAGAAAATAAAGTCTCCATTCCATTAAAAACCTCACAGGCCTCACTCTGGAACTCCCAACGATTTCCTTCAACGATTCATTGGATGGTGGATCACCATTAACCTCATGCAACAATTAGCACCCAGGAAAATTTTGAACAGCAATATGCATATAGTCAACATATGTCACATACGATCGCGCGTCTCAATTCACAGTTTATTAGCATCAA
Organism: Felis catus; assembly: GCF_018350175.1. Classification (NCBI taxonomy): domain Eukaryota; kingdom Metazoa; phylum Chordata; class Mammalia; order Carnivora; family Felidae; genus Felis; species Felis catus. Next base: position 38,955,022 of record NC_058386.1, read on the forward strand.
GAAACTGTTGTGCATGCTTTGTGAGATCGTCTTCCTTAGGTTCTCACAGTTTTAAAACCTTGGGTTATTCAAACTCCTGTGTAAGTCTCCCGCTGAATGTGCCAGTTACTATGGAAACAAGGTCACTGTGTGGGAGGAGCCTGAGGGAAGCGTATTCCTGGCACAGAACGAGCAGTGGACAGAAAGAAACAAAATTAGGCACATTTGTGCCTGTACCACCATTGTCCAGCCACAACAGCGTGACAAGGACGTGGAATGCCGTCTACAGTCAGTGCTCTGTGGGCAAGTTGATGCGGTGTAGACAGAAAGAGAGACTAAGGCAACTACCCACAGGGAGCTGTTTTCCCCCGGGTTCCAGAAGCAACACCCTAGATCATATTTCATCTTGTTTACTTATAAGAAAAATTCCCTCTCCTTTTACAATTGGACATTCTTCTTGCCCGCCTCCTTCGGGTAGCTGCCCTGAAATACAGCAGTTAGTGAAAAGTATCCATTGGAAGTCCGGCTCTGGAAATTCACTGCAAACTCTATTATCTAGAAGGGGGGTGGAGTATGAGCTGGTGTCCCTCTTAAGTGACGGGATTCAGTGGCTCTCAAAGCCTGCTGCCCGTCAGAACCCCCTGGAAGGCTGGTTAAAACACAGTGCCGGGTCCCACCCACCCCCACCGCCAGAGTTTCTTGCCTTTAGTAGGTCTAAATTCTTGAGGCCCAAGAATTAAGATTTCTAACCAGTGTGGGGGCCACACTTGGAGTAGCATCAATTCCAAAACTTAAGAAACAGAACTCTAGAGTCCTTAAAAGTAAAGGAGTATTTCTTAAAAGGTAAAGGTCATCACGTGATGGCAAAGATAGCCTATTAGACACCCTATACGATTCTCAATATATTTTCGGCATTTTTACCAACACAGCAAAACTACTGTTCCCTCTGTGTCAAAATGTTCTACAATCAGGGCTGCCTGGGTGGTTCAGTCAGTGAAGCATCCGATTTTGGCTCAGGTCATGATCTCGTGGTTCGTGGGTTCGAGCCCCGCGTCGGGCTCTGGGCTGACAGCTTGGAGCCTGGAGCCTGCTTCGGATTCTGTGGCTCCCTCTCTGCCCCTCCCCCACTTGTGCTCACTCTCTTTCTCAAAAATAAACAAACATTAAAAAAAAATTTTTTTTTAACGTTCTACAATCATATCATGTCTCCTTACATTTGATCAAATTCAGAATGCTTTTTCTTCTCCTCCACTGGTCTTACTACACGTTCCCTTTAGTATTTTTCTCCACCCGTTCTCCTGACTCAGTATTTCCCTCACACAGGACTTCAATGTTCAGCCCACGTCCTATTCAAACGTCTGCGACATTTTCCCACTTTTTCCCCCAACTTCCCTCACCAGGGCCTGCTCTCCCTGCAGAAGTAAACAGCAGCCATGGGCAATGCCCACATTCTATACATATTGATGGGAGGGGCACATTTTTCCTTGTGTATATCAGGAGTAATTTTCAAAGTCCAGCTTTTGAAATTATATTCACCCATGGGAGCAATCTACAGTTACGAAATGCAACCAAACCTCTCAAATTAAAACAGCATTAATTGTCAAACAAGACTCTGAAAAACACTGACGGAGTCACTGAAGTTTCTATACCAGGGACTGGCCAAGGACAGCACGTGGGTCGAACGTGGCCAGCCGCCTGGTTCTGTACGGGCTGTGAGCGAAGAAGGCTTTTTACATTTTTAGGTGGTTGAAAACATCCAAAAAAAAAAAAAAAAACTATTTTGTGATACGTAAAAATTGTATGAAATTCAAATGTCAGTGTCCATTGACAAAGTTTTATTGGAACACAGTCACACATTTGTTACGGGCTATCTGTGGCTGCTTTCGCGTTGTAATGGCAGGGCTGGGTGGTTTTAACAGAGGCCTTACGGACTACAAGGCCAAAGGCCTTGCTATCTGAGTCTTCAAGAAAAATTTTGCTGACCCCAACTCCAAACCATTTCCTAGGGACCATCTTGAGGAGATATATGTATGGAAAGGCAACAAAAATCGGGGATAATATAACTTTAGGGGCTTCCAGATGGCACTCTAAAATAATCACCCGGGGGGCTCCTGGGTGGCTCAGTCGGTTAAGCGTCCGACTTCGGCTCAGGTCATGATCTCACGGTCCATGAGTTCGAGCCCCGCGTCGGGCTCTGTGCTGAGAGCTCAGAGCCTGGAGCCTGCTTCAGATTCTGTGTCTCCCTCTCTCTCTGACCCTCCCCCGTTCATGCTCTCTCTCTCTCTGTCTCAAAAATAAATAAACATTAAAAAAAAATTTTTTAAATAAATAAATAAAATAAAATAATCACCCGGGGGGCTCACTTCAGCAGCACACATACTAGCGTTAGAACAATCCCGAGGTCAGCATGGTCCCTTGGTCATTAGGATGACCGGCAAATTCAGGAAGTGTTCTGTCTTTTTAAAAAAGTAGAAATAAAAGATAATGAAGTCAAATGACCATTCCTTGGTAAGGATGTGGAAAGGGATCCCCCGTGCCCTGTTAATGGGAATGTGAACTGGGGCAACCGCGATGGAAAAGAGTAGGAAGGGTCCTCAAAAAACTTAAAACCACCACATGAGCCAGTAACTCTACTTCCGGGAATATATCCGGAGGAAACGAGACAGGGTAACAACCTAAGGCGTCTAGCGACAGATGAATGGATACAGAAGATGTGGCATATATCTGCAACGGAATATTATCCAGCCGTAAAAAAAAAAAGGAGGAAATCCTGCCATTTACAGCAACATGGATGGACCTTGAGGGCATTAAGTGAAATGAGTCGGGCAGAGAAAGACATGATCTCACTTCCACGTGCAATCTCAAAAAACCAAACTCCTAGAAACAGATCAGGTTGGTGGTTGCCAGACTTGGGGGTGGGTGGGCTGGGGGTTGGGAAAATGGGTGGGGGGGGGGGGCCAAAAGGCACAAACCTTCAGCTATATAAGATCAAGAAGTCCTGGGAACGTAATGTACAAGCTGACCACAGTTAACAATACCCTATCGTGTATTTAAAAGCTGCTGAGAGAGTAGATCTTACAAGTTCTTATCACGACAGGAAAACAAAAGTTGTAACTGTGTGAGGTGACCGACGTGAACTGATCTTCTGGTGGTGACCGTTTTTTTGTGTTTTTTTTTTCAACATTTCTACATATCCAATCTTTATGCTGTACACCTTAAAGTTATAGAATGTTCTAGGTCCACTGTGTCTCAAGAATCCTGGGAAAACTAAATCCGTTGAAAAGCTCTAACAGCATGTTACTGGACTTTGAATTACATGGGGCTAAGCATCATCAGTTCCACCATGAGGCCTACAGTATAAACCCAACACATCTGGGAAAGATCAGACCCAAATCACGGTTCCCTCAAGCACCTGTTCTTCTCCATGAACTTCTTAAAGTTCCTCTGATGAGGCGTGGGCACAAGGCCTATGCAGGTGCGGAGAGAATCCTCTTCGGAACCAAAGCCGTTATAAGGTGGAAATTTCCTTTCTATCTTTGGAGGAGGAGGGGCCTTGCACGAAATCGAGGTAAAGTTCTCTGTAACAAAACAAAGACAAACGAGACGTCAATGGTTTTTATTTTGGTTTGGGTTGCTTTGGGTTTTTTTTTTGGTTTTGTTTTGTTTTTCGCCCCGATTGTGGCTGTTTTGAAAGGTTTGTTATGTTTTCAAGATGGACTATTTTAAACTCTTTCAAAGAAAACACAGCAAAATCCTCGGAGGGTAGGTTTCAATCATGTTTACAGAAACCAAAGAAGTCACTCAATAATCGCCATTGGTTCAAAAGAGAGAAAGGAAAAAGAAACTGCCTATGTCAAGTAAGTAAACATTTCTCTTTTGTCATCACATCCCCATTTCTGACTCTTTTCTGTCCTTCTGTGATTTTCCCAATGATATGAAAATTCAAACTTGGAACGTTCTGCCACCCGCCCATCCCAGATTTTAACCTGGAATTTAGCCCTCTCCCGTCTTCAGTCAACACTCCCTAATCAAACTCCTTTCCAAACAGGCCTGATTCCTCACTGTTTTGCCTTTACCTTCCCCATGCACCATCCCCTCCTCCTGCGTCCCCTTCTTCAGACCTCTCTCTTTTCCTCTAACTCAACTCCAGGCCATGGCACTTCCCCATCGAGTTACAAAACCAAACCAAAACTTCTCACCAGCCACGGCTCCAGGTTGCAATTGTACTCAGATGTGATGGAGGCAGAAAACCAAGAATAAAGCTGAAAACAAATACACAAAACTTGAAAGAATAGCCACTGCTTACTCGCTCAAAGGGAGCGTTCTGGGCAAATGTCATTGCTTTTCTTTAACTCATCATCTGTGAGGATGGAGCGATGGACAGAGGGCTGGGGACATATTTGTAATTGCCTGGGAGCTGTTAGGCACTCATCTGTGAGGCTGTATAATAATCTCCAAGTCACTTGTGTTTGCCCCACCACAAAGGGCAAAGAAAATGCCAGAATCTTTCAGAAAACAAACACAACAAAACATTCATGACTCTAAGGAGTTCCGTACAAGCAAAGATTTCCTTTTCCCCTGTTAACGTTTTTTTGTTTGTTTGTTTATTTTTGACACAGAGAGTGAGCGAGCGTGCGCAGGGGAGGGGCAGGGAGAGGGGGAGACACAGAATTCAAAGCAGGCTCCAGGCTCCCAGCTGTCAGCGCAGAGCCCCATGTGGGGCTCGAACCCACGAACTGGGAGATCATGACCACAGCGGAAGTCGGACATTTAACCGACTCGACTGAGCCATCCAGGCGCCCCTCTGCTGTCAGACTTCCAATAGAAGAGTATAGATTTACAGCACAACTCCATAACGGAAAATACACATCAATTTGTCATCCAAGGCAACCAAACTCTTCGAATTGAGGGTTTTGTTTTGTTTTTTTTTTACTGATAGATCAAAAGGCTAAGGGTCCGAGGCTATTTCTAACTCCCGATTTGAAAACATTTTCAACTTTCACATTTCCTTAGACTTCCTTATTTCCTTAGCCTTTGTGTGAAATCCCCTCGAGCATAATCCCCAAAAGAGCATTGTTCTGCCCTAACAGAAACCGTTCACAGAAGACATATTGGCGAAGAGAATGCCATCAAAGATTTCTCACTGGCTCAGTGAAAGGGACCAGCCAGGCAGCCAGTACAGAAGTGGCTTGCGAGCCTCTCCTATTGCTATTTTTGTGGCAATTAAAATCTTGGTAATAACGAGGAGAGTTCAAATCTTGGAATTAGGTAGAGCTGCGGTCGACCCCTATTATTGTTAACCGGCAAATCAAACACACCACTGACTGGTACCTTCATTTCAGGGAAAGGACCACAGGATGGCAGGGAAAACTCTGTGATTAGCAGCACATCGGGGCGTGATCAGTTTCTTCTAACAAGGGGACACATACATACATACAACTCTGCGTACAAATCTGAATAGTGTAACCAAAAGAGGACATATGCTGAATCACAAAATAATTAAGAATGCATTCTATACCTCCCCCCCCCACCCAGAATTACAAGTTTTATAAGTGTTGTTTGCTCTCAACTACATAATTTTTGCAACAGATTTAAGCAACAAAAGAACCAATTTCAAGCTTTCCTCTGCACCCACAGCGCCATCTAGTGTATAGAAGCCGAGGAGTGTTCCCCTCTATCATGCCTGACTTTTTCGTAGCATGTACATCTTTTTCTCTGGGTAATCGTGTACACCCACAAGGCTTCGGACTTGCACCTATGTTTCCTGTCTTTGGTTTTCCATCATCCCAGCATCCTGCATGCTTCAGATATTAAAAAAATGTTCCTTGAATAAATGAAAAATTATACCAGTTTTGTACACAGCATCTTCCCAAATATCTTCTTAAATGGCACTCTGCTGAACTCTGAGACACCTCTGTCGTTTCAATGGCCTGATTCCTCTCATTCCGAGCGACTTGTAAAAGCAGATATACTGCGTGCCTATCCACGATTAACTAGATTCCAACAAAATTACAGAAAGGTGATGTTTTTAAATTTTTTTTTAATATTTATTTTTGAGAGACAGAGAGAGACAGAGCGCGAGCAAGGGTGGGGCAGAGAGAGAGAGGGAGACCCAGAATCTGAAGCAGGCTCCAGGATCCCAGCTGTCAGCACAGAATCCGGCATGGGGCTTGAACCCACAAACCACGAGATTGTGACCTGAACCGAAGTCAGGACACTCAACCGAGCCACCCAGGCGCCCCAGAAAGATGATGTTTTTAAGACGAATGTTAATGATCCTTCACTGTGATTTACTATTTGCCATCTCGATTGGAAACAATGCTGGAAAATGCCTTCAATCACCTCAAAGTTCATCTTTTTTTTTTTTTAAATGTTTATTTATTTTGAGAAAGTGAGAACATGAGCGGGAGAGGGGCAGAGAGAGAGAGAGAGAGAGAGAGAGAGAGAGAGAGAGAGAGAGAGAATGAATCCCAAGCAGGCTCCACACCATCAGTGCAGATCCTGACACGGGGCTCGATCTCACAAACCAACCATGAGACGGTGACCTGAGCCAAAATCAAGAGTCAGCCGCTTAACTGACTGAGCCACCCAGGCAACCCTCAAAGTTCATCCTGTATGTTCTAGTAACCCAGATACGGACCCAGATTTTAGGAGGCCTGAAGCTTACATAATTTGGGAGTAAGCGCTTCAATACAAAGAATGCCAAAATTGTTAAGACAAAATTAGGATCGGGGCTTTGGACTGGGGCTCAGGCTATGGAAGAATCCTAAAGCTCAGACTTCATTAACTCCGTTGACATCAAAATAAACCCCCCTCTGCTTGTACCCAATACCCAGGTCAAATGAGTTTGGTGGGATGTTCATTTCGGGGGCGAATAATTAGTGAATCACATTATTCTTGAGCCCTCGCTCGAAAATCCTTCAGGGACCGTCCATCCCTCAACCCTCTGTGCTTCGCGGCGGACGAAAAAAAGGGGCAAAATTGTTAGACCCGTTAAGGCCACACGGTGCAACCAGAAGCAAAGTCTACGCCTGACGCTGCAGCTTGGGATAGCTGATTTGCGCCAATGACCATTAAATTCTCATCTTGGATGTCCCACCGCTTCCAGCGCCAGGAGTTCAGAGTTCGTCAAGAGGCCAGAAAGAAATCCACCAAATCAAAGATGCTTTAAAGGATGCTGCTCATCTTTACTGTCAGTACAGCCTAATATGCACTTAAAAGCAACGGAAACAGCTGGTTTGTTGTTGTTGTTGTTTTACTAGTTTTGGCTGTCCCAGCCTCTAAGGTTCGATGATAAGCAAGTCCTCCTATAGCAAAGAAAGAATAACCCAAGGCAGGAATTCTAGGTGAGAACAGGTTACATTCAAGTCCCCGTGCCTTCAGTGAGAGAAACTCCTGCTGGAGCCCCTGGAGCCTTTTCTAACCTTTATGCTACAGGAAAGCAACAGGCATCCATCTGCCGGTCCGCATGCATCCACACGAAATCATGAGGCAAGTGACATGCTTACAGCCCGGCAGGTGAGCCAGGGCCAGCGGATGGCCGAGCTGCCTAGTGGGAGAGTCACATTGGAATGTTCCATGCAAGGAGTCTATGGAATCGCTTTCTCCTTAGAGTCCTTGAACGCACAAAAGAACCCTCATTTTTTTTTTTTAGGAGTCAAATTGGGTTTTACGCAGGGGCACAAATCTCTCTTGGAATTCTACGGAGCCTTCTGCTTCTACATAAATAGAAAGCTTACCCCTGCACCTTCCTTGGGACTGTGACCAACCCCTTCTCTTTGTCTGTCTGCCATTTTTTTCTCACCGCCCCCCCCACCACCTCAAATCTGCTGAGGTGTCATTAGATAGGAGAAGGTACTAAAGAGCACCAAGGTGGCATTTACAAATCCCTCCCTGGCCCCTCCTAGGAGGTCCCAGTGGTGTGGTTAGCGCCTGTCTGCGCCTTCCTGGACTGCACCGGCCACAATTACTGACAAGGGAGGAAGTGCGACCACACTTACTGACGGGACTCTGTTCTAGTTTGAACTTCAAGGATACGAGAACATAATGCGTAAAATGTGGTCTTCTGAATTCAGAGAAGCAGACGAATTATAAACTCGATCGAGATGTCCGATGTGACTGTATCTGAGTAACATCAAGTACGCGACTTTAACCTCACCAAAAAGTCAGAAAAGGCAAAAGTAACGATTACCAGAGAATGCGGATTCACGACCCACCCACCCCCGCCCCACTTGCACCATGGATATAATTTCTAGTCATTACTTACATTAAGTACACTGTTGTGACTCAAGAAATGCTGTGTAATAATAGTGTCTGTTAAATGGGATATTTTAACATATGAGAAATATAAAAAGTCAGCACGACTATAAAATGCATCATAATTTTGCATTTGCATAATTTTCTGTTTAAATGCACGATGCTCGTGTTATATTAGCTTTAAAGGCACAGACTCCCTTTTTTTTTTTTTTTTTTTACATAATGCATAATCGTATAGAGTGACCCAGAGAAGTGAGCAGAAAGAAATTAAGCCCCAGGGATCAACCAAAATGGACCATCGGGCATCTAGAGCTGATCTGTTTGCCGAGGACGGCTAGATTTAGAGGACGCCAGAGAAGTCACTCTATCTCTGCAAGTTCCCTGCAAACCGGTTAGGGGACTAACAACATACTATGTCTCACCAGTACCACGTTCATTTTCCCAAATGCAACCTTTGCAGTCTCGAAATCGAGCTGGCGGACAAACATTAACCAAATGTTGGGGCTCTGCGCTGAAGGGATCAGATGAGGTTTGGAAACCTTTGCCACGTCCTTCACATTAAGACCATCTTTCGATGGGACGGAGGTCAACGTCTTCAGTTAACTCGTCTTTTCTATATATGTTTTTTTTTCTTCTTCTTCAAGTTTTAAGCCTACCCCGAAGACTTACTGATTCTACACAGGCATCGACATTTATTAAAAACCAAATCCGGGGGCGCCTGGGTGGCTCAGTCGGTTGAGCGGCCAACTTCGGCTCGGGTCATGATCTCGCGGTCCATGAGTTCGAGCCCCGCGTCGGGCTCTGGGCTGACGGCTCAGAGCCTGGAGCCTGTTTCCGATTCTGTGTCTCCCTCTCTCTCTGCCCCTCCCCCATTCATGCTCTGTCTCTCTCTGTCCCAAAAATAAAATATAAAACGTTGAAAAAAAAAAATTAAAAAAAAAAAAAAAAAACAAATCCGGGGGCGCCTGGGTGGCTCAGTCGGTTGAGCGGCCGACTTCGGCTCGGGTCACGATCTCACGGTCTGTGAGTTCGAGCCCCGCGTCGGGCTCTGGGCTGACGGCTCAGAGCCTGGAGCCTGCTTCTGATTCTGTGTCTCCCTCTCTCTCTGCCCCTCCCCCGTTCATGCTCTGTCTCTCTCTGTCTCAAAAATAAATAAACGTTAAAAAAAAAAAATTTAAAAACCAAATCCTCCTTCCCAGGGATCTGCGGACCACTAGCAACTCCTCCCCAACAGCCACCACATGCACATGCCTGGCTGCCTCGTGTTCACAGTCCCCAAAACTAATGTGCCCAACTGCGTCCACGAGAGAGCACAACTTTTAGACAGTAACAGAAGAGACTACCGACGTGGCCCCCTAAGGCCCGTGCATTGTGACTAATCTGGCAAGCAAATGCCGTGGAACAAATTCCCTTAATGAACGGAAGAGTGAAATCCAAAGTGTTTTTTGTGCCAACCCTTTGTGTATGCTGTGTGCCTTCTCCCACGACAGGAAGATGCCCAGGGGGCCAGGAATGCTACACAATGGGAACACCAAGACAGGCGAGGTGCTCATTCTAGTAACAAAGTGCCTTGTCTCGGACAAGAATACGGGAGGAAGCACTACCCACCCGCCCCCCAGCTCCAAACCCCAACCTGGGAGGTCGGCAACCCTCCTCCCCACCATCACTTCCACTCAGGGACAGGTACCTGGAGCAGGGCCCAGGAAGGGGGCAGGGCTGGCTGGCAGGTTTCACAAATGAGGGCTTTGTTGTTTGGGTTTCATGTCAGATCCTCTGCCTGCTTCCACGATTCTCATAACGCCACGGAACACGCAGTAGGTTTCTGCGCTCCTTCCGGCCTAAGAAACTCTTTAACTCCATAGCTCCTAAGTCCTACTACAACAACCTGTACCTAGTAGGTTCTTTTTTTTTTTTTTTTTTTAAGCTTATTTCTTTCTTTTGAGAGAGAGGGAGAGGGAGAATCCCAAGCAGGTTCTGCGCCGTCAGCACGGAGCCTGATGCGGGGCTGGAACTCACAAACCGGGAGATCATGACCTGAGCTGGAATAAAGAGTCAGACGGTTAACCGACTGAGCCACCCAGGGGCACCCCGCCCCCCAGTAAGTTCTTAATAAACCACTTCTTCTCATTCTGAACTGAACTCATCTGAAGAGAACGGATGTCTAAGGAGAGAGAGAAGCTGGAAACATGGCTGGGCTTCACCAGGAAAGGTAGAACAAACTGGCACGAGAGACTCAGAGAACTCCGATAAGCAGTATACGGAGCCCAAGCTGCAGTCAGGCAGAGGGCCGGCTGTAAAGGAAAACGGAAGCCTCTGGCATCAGGTAGACAAGTTCAGAGCTCGGCTCACCCTTCACTTACTGCATAGCCTTCGACAAGTCAGCCTCAGCTTCTTCACCTCAGCTTTTTAAGCCTCGGCTTCTTCACCTCTAAAATGGGGACAATGAGTCTCGAATCGTTGTTAGGAGTAGCACAACAAACGCCTACCAGCAAATGCTCAATGAATACATGGTAGCTATTCCGAGCTTAGCATTTGCAACTCAAAAGCAAAATCCTGAACTACAGAACACAGATTCTAAATTTTTAAACGTTATTTTTTCTTATTTTCTTGATTTTTTTTACATTTGTTTATTCTTGAGAAACAGAGAGAGACAGAGCACCAGCAGGGGAGGGGCAGAGAGAGAGGGAGACACAGAATCCGAAGCAGGCTCCGGGCTCCGAGCCGTCAGCACAGAGCCCGACGCGGGGCTTGAACCCACAAACTGCGAGATCATCACCGGAGCCGAAGTCGGACGCTTAACCGACTGAGCCACCTGGGCGCCCCTTGATTTTTTATTTGAGAAGACAGAAAGAGACAGCACAAGTCAGGGAGGGGGGCGGAGAGAGAATCTTAAGCAGGTTCCACGATCAGCACAGAGCCCAACGCAGGGCTCCATCCCACGACCGTGGGATCATCATCTGAGCCCAAATCAAGAGACGGACGCTCAACTGACTGAACCACCAGGCACCCCGAAGTATTATTTTCTAAGTGACATACGTGTTACTTACCAATTCCATATTTAGTCTTGTAATAGGTCTTCGTAAAGTTATCACAGTCGCAAAGAAGCACTTTTCTTCCCCACACGTTGATGGTGGTTCCTATGAACAGGTCACTATCTTTGTAAAACTCCTGGTCTACTTTCCCGAGCTAATAAACACAAAGGAACAAGGCGTTGGCGCCACAGACCCTCTGAAGACTTAGGCAAAAGAAAAAAAAATTGTAAAAAAGGAAAAAAAAAAAACAAACCCTCATCTGTATCATTTATAACCAAGACAGCCAGTCAATGTTAACATCTGGAAAGTCTTTTGGTAATGCAGTGCTTGCAAATAGCGACGCAACGTGTGTATTTATTCACATGTGCGCTTGAGCCTGTTTAGGATTGACAGAGGTGCAACGCACACGTTTATATATTCATTAACCGCGTTCACAATCAATCTCACAAGAGAATCTGTGACGCACCCCATATCTCAGGTTCCAGGAAGGTCACACCGGAAACAGCAATGAAACGTGAGGTCCCTCACCTTGTATTTATCCAACAGGTAGCCGTCCGCTGGTCTCCCTGTCAAGCCACGATACAGGTTAAGAACTGCTCGATCCGTTATCTGACCTGGCTGATAGACTCCTGGTGGGCCATACTGGAAGAGAAAATCCAAACGAGGTACGGTAGGTGGCTTACTGAGCACAAAAGATGGTCGTGGTGAGGGGCCCAAGCCGGAAATACGCATTGTATGAGAAGGGGACCAAAACACACCGCCCCAAACACGCCTCTCGGGCGTATGGACTATTTTGAGCTGGTTATTCTGAAGAAAACAGCAGATTCGGGAGGAGCCGGGTACAAGGTTCCCTTTTGTTTAACCAACTGAGCCACCCTTTTGTAGAAAGTATTTACATCTATAAAGGAAATCTCCATTTGTAAGAATGTCTCCCTCTGTGTCCCAGGAAGAGAAGGCAGGCTGAACATCTCTAAAACCTCTGACCAGTGGGGAAGACGACTTAAATCTGCATTAACCAGCGCACTCTTGTTCACTGTGCTTTCCTTGGTGACCCCCTATCACCGGCTTCCCTCCCACCTGGCCACTTGACCCCTCTGTAGCTGGAGATGGTATTTAAGGTGGTGGCTTGGGCCATTTCAGGAAGTTCCTCCATTTTCCTAAGTCTCTCTCATGACGACGGGAGGTATACATGTTATTCAACATTTGCTGGGTTTTCTCCTGTTAATCTGTCTGTCGTTACCGGGGAGGGGAGGGGTGGTCTCAGCCTAGAAGGGTAGAGGGAAACTTAGTTTTCCTCCCCCAAATACGGTTCTCCTCTGCCCTCATACTCCATCCACCTCTCCCTCTGCTTCCACACCCATCCTTCAAGGCCGTGCTAAAGGGCTGTCTTTTCCCCTGACCCTTCCCGTCCTCCTAACCTGTCCCCAGTCCACACCTCCATAGCAGCGACCACAGGGCTAGACCGCTCCGTGTGGTTTCTCTGAATGCCTCACCGGCAGCCATCTTTTTTCCTCTTCTCGAAACTACGAGAAACGCCCTGAGGAAGAAACCATGCCCTGCCCACGTCACTCAGCTTAGCATCCTGCCCAACCCTGAGCTCAGGAAGCACTAGCCAGCTGAGAGGGACCGCGTGGTGAGGTGGCAAGAACCCCAGAGTGCAGGCGGCCTCTACCGGAAACCGTGGCCCGGAGCAAGCCAGGGTGCTGCTCCACGCCACGCACCAGACGTGGTCCCAGCGGTCGCGTGAGCTGCAGGAAAGGTCTTAACCGACTTCACTGAATGGAAAGTGACCCGTTTATCACATACAGAGGAGGAATCTGAATCATCCCTGATAGGTGTGACATAAAACACAAGTTCCAATGTGCGAATTTATGACGTGGGGAGGGGGGGTGAGTCAGCCAAGCAACGTAGAGAAACAGTACCTTTGGATCATTTTCTCTTTGCCACTTACTAGCTACAGGACTTGGAGCCAGGTATTTACCTTCTGGGAACTTCGGTTGTTGTTTGGTTTTTTTTTTTTTAAATGTTTATTTTTCTTTTTGAGAGAGACAGAGAGAGAGAGACAGAGCGGGGGGGGGAGAGGGGCAGAGAGAGAGGGAGACACAGGATCCGAAGCAGGCTCCAGGCTCCGAGCTGTCAGCGCAGAGCCCGACGCGGGGCTCGAACTCACGAACCGTGAGATCGTGACCTGAGCCGAAGTCGGACGCTTAACCGACTGAGCCACCCGGGCACCCCCCCGCCTCCACCACCCCGAGAACTTCAGTTTTGTCGTCAAACTGCAGTTAATAGTACTGATTCCTTGCTCTCTCAAAGGATGCTTGAGTGTCGAGGGACTGCTTACTGCTTTTTTTCTCTCTCCACCAGGAGAATGGAAGTTCCACGAAGCAGGACTTAATCCATTTCTTTCTCACTGGAACCCCCAGCGCTGGCACACAGTTGACACTCAATAAATATTTGCTGAATGAATGAATAAAGGAAGCAACGAATGTCAAGACATACCGCAAACGTCCAGTACGTCATTATTATTTTTTATAATTAGTCTACTGGTCAAAGCCATTCTAAAAACAGGCTTCCCAGGCTGCCTGAGCCAAAGTCGGAGGCTTAACCGACTGAGCCGCCCAGGTGCCCCCCTCCCATTCAGCTTTTATAGTTACTTTCAAAGGGAGGCCTTGTGAACGGCGTTTCAGAGATAGAAAAATACACAGAGAGGTTAAGTGACTCGCCGAAGGTCACACAGCTTTTAAGGGGCAGAGCCACAATTCTAACCCAGGTCCTCTGTCTCTCTGTTGTTTCTTCTGCCCCCAAGTTACTTAGCTCTCAAATGGCCATAAACGTGTAGGAATCAGTCCAACAACTCTCTTTTAATAGTAACTAAAATGCAAAAGCTGTCGTTGATGTTAGCCAGTGGCTAGTTGGTGACTGGTGGCTACTTTCCTAAGAATCATTCCTGGGCATATGCTTGTTGTGGGGGGGGGGGGGGAAGGGGTGTGTGCACGTGTGCGTGTGTGTTTGCACACTCAGAGCTTAGACCAAAACCGTGCAATTCCTCAGTAGGCTACAGAAGCCAGAGGCCAATGCCCCATCCAAGGGCATGAGCAATTCTTCTAACTAGAGAGTCACTTACTTTCCGAAAACTGATTACGAACTCAATGTTGAATATGTACTTCCTCTTGCATTTGACTTTTTCTGTTTACTTGCCTGAATTCAACCCAGAAAATTCCAACTTCAATTTGTTATATGCTCTATATTACTTTCATAGATGTATGTATTTTTTTAAGTTTTTATTTATTTATTTTGAGAGAGAGAGAGAGAGAGAGAGAGAGAGAGAGTGAGTCAGTCACAGAATCCGAAGCAGGCTCCGGGCTCTGAGCTGTCAGCACACAGTCCGATGCGGGGCTCGAACTCATGAACCGTGAGATCACAACCCGAGGCAAAACCAAGAGTCAGACACTTAACTGACTGAGCCACCCACATGCCCCTCACACATGTATTTTAACACAGAGAGCACAAAATGCAAGTTTTCCAAACACCCGTACTAACACTTGGTAACTGTGGTCATTGCAGAGTCATAACCCACAACATTCCAGACAGTGAATGGTCTTTTGGCCCGCAAGAAAAACTCAGAAAGTGGTTCCATGTCTGCGGCTCACCTTGGGTAGCTTTTTCCTCCGGAGGAACAAGGATGTGGCAACCCGGCCTGAGCAGGGTGGCATCACTTCTTTGATTTCGATGGTATCGTCGCACAGAAAGTAATGCAGAATGAGTTTTCGACGGTCCCCGAACATCGAGGCTGAGTCGTCCCACAGGCAGAAAAAACGTAAAACCTTCCTATCATACTCAAGGAACTGTTTCAGGGTGTCATAGGACTCATAAGGACGTAAGGGCTCCATGCGGTCTAGCGTCTGAAAAATGGGGAAAAAAGGTCAGTAAGAGTGGTTTTGCATAATCACTTCTGGGATACACGCAATCAAAGCACATGAAGAGATCTTTCCCATAGACTATTCCAGGATATTTTTAAAAATTTCAAAGGACTTATGACATTCGTGTATATACACCGACAGCTAGTTTTTGCCTTAAAAATACAATCCAGGGGCGCCTGGGTGGCTCAGTCGGTTCAGCGGCCGACTTCAGCTCAGGTCATGATCTTGCGGTCCGTGAGTTCGAGCCCCGCGTCAGGCTCTGTGCTGACAGCTCAGAGCCTGGAGCCTGCTTCGGATTCTGTGTCTCCCTCTCTCTCTGCCCTTCCCCCTACTCACACTCTGTCTCGCTCTCTCTCAAAAATAAGTAAACATAAAAAAAATACAATCAAGGAGTAGGAAGCTTTTAATATTAAACAGTATTTTAATACACTATCGTTTTATACTGTTTTTGAAAACTGGTTTTTCTCAAAGAGTTAAAATTCTTTTTTTTTTAATGTTTATTTTTGAGAGAGAGTAAGGGAGGAGGAGCAGAGCGGGAGACAGAGAAACCCAAGCAGGCTCCATGCTGTGAGCACAGAGCCCAACATGAAGCTCGAACTCACAGACCATGAGATCATGACCTGAGCCGAAATCAAGAGTCAGACGCCAAGCCGACTGGGCTACCCAGGTGCCCCACAAAGACTTCAAATTTTTAAGAAAACACAAAACTAATGTGTGGTGACAGAAGTTAGAACAGTAATTGCCTCTGGGTAAGGGAATGACCAGAAAGGGGGAGAAGGGAACTTTCTGGGGGCGATGGAAATATTCCGTGTCTTGATTTCTGAGTCACTTACTAAGTCGTATACGTTTTTCAAAACTTTGTGGATCTGTACGCCTAAGATTTATATACATCTGAGCCTATGGTAATTATGTCTCAACCCCCAAAAGGCACCGGTTGGGCCTTTTCACTGAGAATCTGTATCTGTAGATCCTTCTAATGCATCCAAAGATTTTTGTAAAAGTCAAGGGAAGAAACAAGTCATAGTTTTATTTTGCTCCAAAGCTTTAGATATCAAGGCTCTGGAAGGCTATGGAAACAGGAGCAGAGCCAATGGAGAACCGCCGCAGTCTTCTTGGTGTGACTTTTCTAGACTTGTGCGTCCTCAGCCCTGTCTCGGAGCAAAACTTCCCCCATTCTACCTGATGCAGCTAAACAGGACGGTTATAAAGGAAGTGCTCACTGGCAGGAGAGAGGCAGTCCCATATCGGGTTATGTAATCACATTTGTAATTTCTCAAAACGTGCTCTCCGTCCAGGGCAGTTTATGTGCAGACTTACAGCAGGACTGGGGGAGATGTGATGGCCTTCCAGAGGCTCCTAGCCTTCTTCTTTGCCCTGGATCTTTACCCAAAACCATGGGACCTCTACTTTCATCAGTTGAAAAGTGGTTTCTTTGGCGTCATAAGGCCTTTAAGAAACGCATTATTGATTATGTACCGTCGGGGCTCTTTCCGGCTCAAGTTAAATTGCTTAATTTTAACTTCGTATCTGAAGGCAGCCAACAACTGGAGAAGTAAACGCATTAAAGTCAACATAAAAGCCTCTTATTAAACTCCTAATTTTCCACAGATTTCTATATTTATGGAAGAGCTTTCTCCCTGAGGGAATAAATGCTAAAATCATTTTCCCCGACCTAAGGAAATTCTTTAAAACCCTTCTTGGCTGTTCTTGGTATTTATTCTCGATTCCTGGCACAGAAGATTTTTTTTTTTTCTTCATAAACCTATGGAGGGGCACAGTGCTCTCTGCATTTAATACAACGCATCATCATTCGTAAGCACTATCATATAATACCGACTGCTCGTGAATGAGCGCAGCCATATGCAAAGGGTGGGAACTCGTGTGGATCCGGTCCTTTCAGGTTCCCCTCGTTGTAAAGGCTTCATCTAGTTCTAGGCTCTTGTGCCCAGGGTGTTTGGGAAAAAAATAAAAATAAACCCAAACTTTAAATCTGCTTGTATACCAACACACACAGGTATAATGCCACGGGGACTTCTCCTTAAATATTCCAGGATCAGCAATATGCATATCTCAGGAGGGTTGCGTGCCTACAGGAACGTCAAAGAATAATTCGGCCGGGGCTAGGGGGCGGGAACAGATGACTGATCCTACGTGCGGCTTTTAGCAAGAGACTAGAGCAGAACCAAAGGCGAATTTTATTCTAAATTCCACGCTATCTTTAGGCAGGGAAATTGATTACAAATTTGAGAAACAAGAGAAACGAGATTAAACGCATCTACAGGGACAGAAAGGAGAAGTGCGGTTACCCGTTCCTGGGTGGGAAGAGTGGCTGACTGGAAAACGTCATGAGGGAACTTGCTGGGAGGAGGGACGTGTTCTGGGTCTTGATTTGGGTGTGGGTTACATGGGTGTAGCATTTGTTAAGACTCATCCCATGGTACGCTTCATTTCGGTGTACTTCACTGTCTAATCCTACTTCAATTAAAGAAAAAGAAAAAGAAAGAAAGAAAATGACCGTAATCAAATTCTGGGTTAAGAAGCACAAGACTTGAGTTGAAGGTATCTGACCTTCCACCTGACACTTGCCCTTTTGGGTGTTCTGATTCTTCTGTAATAATAATAATAATAATAATAATAATAATAATAATGAAGAAGGAGGAGGAGAAGAAGAAGGAGGAGGAGGAGGAGAAGGAGGAGGAGGAGGAGGAGGAGGAGGAGGAGGAGGAGGAGACGACGACGAAGAAGACGACGACGACGACGACGAAGAAGAAGAAAAAATTTAGGCCAAGGTATCATTAAAAAAAAAAAAGACAACTTTAGAAAGACAACAGTACTATGAACACTAGGTTCTTTCCTCCCTGTACTAACTGCGATCAGACTTTGAAGACAAACATGCTTTTATAATGGGGTACATCAGGGTCATGGCCCTTCCCACTCCTCTAGAACACATCTGATGCCACCATTCGCAGAGCTGGGAGTCCTGAGGAAGAAGGAAAATGGTATGCCCAAGGTTTGGTGCGGTTAATCAATAGTACAGAAGCAAAAACGTTCCCAGAGGCAGGCAACCAAGATGGGAAAAGGTAAGCCGGGTGAGAGTGGACCTAACTCTTATACTGTCAGTGACCACAAAGCCAATCCTGGGATCTTGGAAATTGCCCCACGGGGCAGCTCACTGGACTCCTACCACTGGGAAGGGAGACTCTCTGTGGAGAGAAGCAAGGGTGGGGGTGGTGAGAGAAGACTTTCCTGCACTGAGCCAATACCCAGAGTTCCCTCCAGCCTCAAGGAGAACAGGATAACTCCAGTGACCATGACCCCAAAAGTGCTTTCACATCTGCATCCGGAACGCAGATATCCTCGACTGAGTCCCCTTTACGGATTCTCATTCTGAAGACAAGAACTCACGGATGTTATCAATCTCTTACCTCTCTCCGTATCTTCATGTAAGGATCTTCTGGACACCGTCCTGGGGGGTTTAATTTGACTCCTATTTTCTTCAAAAAGTTTTTTGTGAACGTATCAGCATCATAAATCTTGAATGTCCGGCCATAAAAGACAACATCTATGTTGATATTGAAATGATACACAGTATAAAACTGATCTTCATCAGGAGGTGGGAGAGAAATCCGATGACGCCGGATAGAAGTCCCTACGGTGTGGAACAAAGTACAACCGTTTCATCGGATGGCTAACAAGGAAGAGGTCATAGCACGTCTCCGTAACGACCCTGAATGCTTTCCCAGAACGGGGAAGTGGGCAAAGGGCTGAGGTCCACAGTCACGTACCAGCCTTGCATGCTATTAGAGTTGCCTAAGTGGTACCAGGGAAGCACTTTAATAAACCATAAAGACTAGGGAAGGCAGACTAGTAAGCTTCAATATGGTAGGTGCCAACACCATGATTCACAGCTTCTACAAGCTTCATGGAATCTTCTTTCCTCTACCAAGCTCTCCTCCCTCCATGTTTGATAGCCTCTGTTCACCTCCTCCCAACCACCCCTACAAAGTGATGGTTATCAGAGGCTTTGTAGTTGTAGACGGTGCTCTGGGCCAAGGGTTCTGGATCACATCCCGTCTTTTACTTCTAACCCTATGATTAGCCCATTCGCTCCTCCTCTTGAGAGTATAGACCCAGGGTACCCAAGTGTGCCCAAAATGGTGGTTAACCACTGGCGGTAAAAGGGTTCGCTTCCTGAGCCTCGCTTCCCACAGGATGACACAACAAGGACCACGTAACTCCTGCCCACGCAGGGGGTTACATGACAGGAGAGGAAACCCTAAGCTTAGAGAACCTAAATCTTTTATAACAGACAATAAGCATCACAGGGAGATACCACCTGTATTAGACTGGGCGGTAAGCATGTTCTGGAAGGAGACACCACTCTATCTTCCAAGGCTGCGAGCAGACCCGCCCTTTGCTCCAGAGGGAGAGACTACCTTTGTCTTCCAAAGCTGTCTGCCATGTAAACACCCTGGAAGAGAGTCCAGAACAAAGAGCGGGCAACGTCTCTGCTCGTGAGATCCACCAAAACGCGAGACACCGTGGAGAACGGCCTCTCAACATCTGTGACTGACTTTGGCCTGAGAATCTACTCCACGAGCGTAAAGAGAGAAAGAGGTGAGCAGAGCACGTTGAGGGTCTGACGGTTGAAGTAAAAGTGGCTTGGGTGACCTCTGTAGGGAAGGAAGTATTTTAGTATGAAGATGTCAAGCAAGCTTCTTCGTATTTTCTATAGCACTGAGAACGGCACCTTTTCCCAAAGTCTAGACGTACTCGGAAATTATTCATTCCTATTCACCATGGAACGTTTCATGAACATCTTTATGTGCCAGGAACTGTGTCAAGCTCTGTTCCATTATTCTACTAATCATCTTTTCACACTGGTAAGGGGAAATTAACTAAAATGATTTTCATCTTCTTTTCTTTGTAGCAATTTTTAATTACTTGGTACATTAAATTAAAATAATAAAACTATAAAATTAGAACTGGCCTAGAATATCTTTAAATGTACTACATAAAAGATGATACAATTTTGCTGCAAAAAAATTATACTTCAATTAGCCTTTAATTGATGCCACTGAAAACAGTATGCAAATGATTTGATCATTCAAGATCAGACAGTGAGAACAAATTGCATACTGAAACATCTATAAGAGCATGGGCATTTCAGGTATTTTCAGAAGCCATCATATATCGCTTTAAAAATACTTATATTGTGACAGTTTTTAAGACATATAAAATGTACTCAGTGGCCAGGAGCTTCTTCAGAAATTCCATCTATCTTGCATTTGGACTTCACTATAAAAATTCAAATAAGCAGGTTATGCTGATTTCTGTTCGGTAAGACTTCGAATAGGAATGCTCTATTTCTCTACGTGGAAAGAACCAGCCCGCCTACAGAGCTTTTAAATAGTAATAATCAGAATCAACATCACGGCCCTAGCATATCCCTTCATATACATTTTCTCATTTAATCTTCACTGGTCCCACGAGGCTGACAATGCACGAGACAGAAGAATCCAGCGTATGGATAAGGAAGTCAAGGTTCCGCGCGGCCGAGTGACGTGCCCGAGGGTCACACCCTAACAAATGGCAGAAAAAGATCTCGAAACCCGGGGTTCCCAGCTCTAAGGAGATACCGGCCCTTTCCATGGTTTGCGCTCAACCACATCTCACTGAACACTAGCCGCAGATTACGTAAGTGAAGGAGAGGAGGGAGTGTTCTAGGCAAAACAGGTTGGGGGGGGGGGCGCCTGGGTGGCTCAACCGGTTAAGCATCCACCTCTTGATGTCAGCTCAGGTCAGGATCTCGCGGTTTGTGA
The DNA here is from genome assembly GCF_018350175.1 of Felis catus. Classification (NCBI taxonomy): domain Eukaryota; kingdom Metazoa; phylum Chordata; class Mammalia; order Carnivora; family Felidae; genus Felis; species Felis catus. The sequence goes on from NC_058386.1 coordinate 38,976,031, forward strand.
GTTCCAGCCCCGCATCGGGCTCCGCGCTGACCACGTGGAGGGTGCCTGGGATTCTCTCTCTCCGCAACCTCCCCAACTCCCACGTGGGCGCACGAGTCCTCTCGCTCTCTCTCAGAGCGCACACACATCAACTGAAAACAACAACGAAACGAGATAGAAACTGGGAGAATCGCTGCCGGCCACCAGAAAAAGGAAAGCGACAAGATGGAGTCGCTCTTCCAAAAGAACGGCCTCTCTTAATTCTCCAAAAGCAATTTTCTGAACAGGGCCCACTTGCCTGCTGCACCAACGCCCCCCTCTGGGGGGGGGCACCACCCCTGCATTAGCTGCCCCCACACCCTCCCAGACTCCCACATTTCCTTACCTGTGCTCCCACGTCTCCTCCACAGGGCATGCCCAAGAGGCCAGAGAAGCTCTTTGAGGTAACAAAGAAAAGCCTTGACCATTCGTGGGTTGGAAAGAGAAGGCAGGCCTAACACTAAATAGGAAACTTTTCAATAACAAGAAATCCAAAGCCACGCGGCGCCTGGGTGGCTCGGTCGGTTGAGCCTCCGACTCTTGGTTTCGGCCGAGGTCGTGATCTCATGGTTCCTGTGTTCGAGCCCCCGTGTCGGGCTCTGCCCTGACAGCGCATAGCCTGCTTGGGATTCTCTGTCTCCCTCCCCCTCTGCCCCTCTCCTGCTTGCTCGCTCGCTCTGCTTCTCTCTCTCTCAAGGTAAGTAAATAAATAAACAGTTTTAAAATCCAAAGTCACAATTCCACACTAATTAGAAAACAAGTATGTGGGCCATTTGAAATGGACAGTTGCACCTGAGAGCTTTCAATAATATATTCGTGGTATCCCTCAACCGTGTCGTTCGGGGATCGAAATTTCTATTTCTTGGTATTCTGTGTGTGTTTATAGTCCTCCATGGTAAATGGCAGAAACCCCACCAGCAAGAATCTGTTCTGGAATGCCAAAGAAATGGGCAGGATGGCATTCCAGAACAAGAAATAGAAATTTCACATGAACCATGAGATCAAAGTATAGAAGTAAAAAAAGAATGCTCTAAAACTGGAAAAACAAGAACGGAAGGACCACCTCTACCCTTTACATTTTTAAACGTTTGCCTTCTTGACTGCCCCATAAAGACAATTTGGGCAGATGTCCGCGCATTGGGTGCCTGCTTTTAAGCGCCTCCTGATGGTCATATTTTCTCTCTCTCTTCCTTTTTAAAGACCCTGGCTATCTGATGATGCTCTGCAAGCTTTAGCTTTCCAACATTTCCCTGTGGTTTAGATCAAAATGATGACATATCCATTTATGTTTAACGCATTTTCATTTCACCCCCTTGGGACTTGCTTTAGATCTTTGGTCATACCACTAAATTTAGTTTTTAGACATTCACCTTCCAGAATTGAGACTACCACCTCTTACCTCTAAATTTTCGGTAGGTTTAGTTCGTTTTAGTAACACCGCACACCTAGGATACATCTGAGTCTAGAGACAGGGATTTCTTAGGTGAATGAATATTCAACCGGAATTGCCACCTGTCGCTGTGTCAACTAAGTTTGTAACCTAAAAATGTTAAGACCTTTCAGTGTGCTCAGACACAACAGGGTATCTTCTCTTATGTTCACGATTATTCCTCCGCTAAAATGACTGTTCCGTTTTGATTTTTACAAAATGTCCTTCTTTGGCGTTTTGGTGTTATAAGAATCACTTTTTTTTTTTTTTTTAATATACAGATAGTCTGACACCTGTCTTGTAGCAAAAGAATACAAAATGGAAAACTCCAGGGGGTGCCCGGGTGGCTCAGTCGGTTAAGCGTCCGACTTCGGCTCAGGTCATGATCTCACAGCTCGTGAGTTCGAGCCCCGCATCAGGCTCTGTGCTGACACCTCAGAGCCTGGAGCCTGCTTCGGATTCTGTGTCTCCCTCGCTCTCTGCCCCTCCCCCGCTCGCACTCTGGTCTCTCTCTCTCTTGCTCTCACTCAAAAATAAACATTAAAAAAATTTTTTTTCAAGAAAAGAAAATCCCTTGCCTCTGATCATAACAATACTGGGGCACCTGGGTGGCTCAGTTGGTTAAGCGTCCGACCCTTGATTTTTGGCTCAGGTCGTGATCTCACAGTTTGTGGGATCGGGCCCTGCGTCGGACTCTGTGCTGACAGCGTGGAGCCTGCCTGAGATGCTCCCTCTTTCTCTGCCCCTCCCCTGCTCGCTCTCTCTCCCTCAAAATAAACTTAAAAAAAAAAATGATCCTATGCATGTCCCCCCTAGCCACCAAATGAGCCCCAAACACTAGCATGACAGGTGCTCTAATGTCCCCTTATATTATTGCCTCCTCTCCTAGTTTTCCGTACACACCCCAGGATCGGCTCCCAAGTACCTTCCCAACTCCGTCCCTACCACTTTCCCACCTCTTGGTCTCATGCTGTCCCTTTTGGCTAATATACCTTCATCTTTCATCTTTATCTGGAGAAACTTGTGAGGTACCACTCAAATGTCTTCTCTAGTGGATACTGGAGTTTCCTCTTCTGATCCCTCAAAGTACCATTTCTGATGCCTGCATTCTGATGCCGTTATGGACACTGTCTACCACTTGGCCTTTCCTCTTATCTCTCCTCCCTCCTCTCCTTTGTTTCTTCAACAGATATTTATTGAGCAGCCCCCATGCACCAAACACCTGTCTTCACAGGTCAATGACTTACCTCCACTCTTAAATCCTACTCTGTTCCACTCAATGGCAACCCCTTCCCCAAGGTCTACCCTCTGGGGTTGCCAGATTTAGTCAGCACACTGAAATATAGGATGCCTAATTAAATAGGAGTTCTAGATAAACAGTGAATAATTTTAGTACAGGTAGGTCCCAGGCAATAGTTGGGACACACTAAAAACTTTATTGCTTATCTGAAATTCAAATTTCATTAAGCATCTTGTATTTTATCTGGCAACCTTACCACCATCCGTCCTCCACTTTACGGGAGGCAGTACTTAGATGGACTATATGCCCAACGTCAATGAATGACATATGAATGTAATATTTTGCGATTACATTTGATTATCCTACAGTATAAAAAAAATATATAAGAGAAAGTATTATGTTGAAGGGTGAAACAAGTCACTAGTGGAAATCAGTTTTTTTTTCCATGTCTATTCACTTTTGAGAGAGAGAGAGAGCACACAAGAGTTGGGGGGGAGGAGTGGGACAGAAAGGAGGGACAGAGGATCCTAAATGGGCTCCACGCTGACAGCAGCGAGCCCGACGTGGGGCTCAAACTCACCAACCCGGAGATCACGACCTGAGCCGAAGCCGGACGCTTAACCGACTGAGCCACCCAGGCATCCCAGCAATCAGTGTTCTTAACCAAGGACACGCTAAGAAATGGAAGCCGGTTCTTGACCCGCCCCCCGGTCTACACAATCAGAAATTCTTGGAGAGGGCCAGGAGATTCTGATGAGCGCTCTCAGCTGAGAACAGCTGGCATAGACCTCACCAGAAAATTATGGTACCTTTCTAATCATTAGCCTTTCTTTACCATAGGTTAGTTTGGACTCAGGAGTGGCCGACAAACAATGATTCTCTTAGACAATTGGAAGTCAAACTACTGGGATTAACCTCTTGACATTCTTGGCTTGGTGTAACATTGTTTTAACCACATTCCAACAGAACAGCAACAAACTCTATACATATGACACGTCCAACCAAGAAGAGAGTGATGTCCTGGCAAGAAATAAAAGCAAGCCTTGAGGTGTGACAGTGACGTGACTTATACCACACGTCGACCTCTCTGCCAGCATGGATTCGTGAACGTTACAAATACGTTGTTCTGATTAGAAGCTGTGTGTAACTGAATGCCTAGTTTGGCATCGTGCCTCTCTTGTTTCTGGCTTATTCCAAACTCCCCCCTCCCTAAAAAAAAAAAAAAATCACATGACAGGAGAGGCAACTGAAGGGGGAGGCCAATTCATCCAGGTGTGCTCATTTCTTTTTTTTAATTTTATTTATTTATTTTGAGAGAGAGAGACAGCATGAGTGGAGGAGGGGCAGAGAGAGAAGGAGAGGGAGAGAATCCCAAGCAGGCTCTGAGCTGTCAGCACAGAGCCCGACGTGGGGCTGGAACCTACGAAACTGAGATCATGACCTGAGCTGGAATCACGAGTTGGACGCTTAACCGACCGAGCCACCCAGGTGCCCCTACGTGCGCTCATTTCAGTGGTCGGCTCCACAGAAGAAGGAAAGCGTTTGACCTCCCGTTTCATTTGGAAAATGTAGATGCCCTATGGAAGTCACAGGAATACCATCAGTGGGCGTCACCTAAATAGGACCCCTAGCCCCTTTCCGGGGCCCACAGGTACATGAAAAGCAGCCCCAAACTAGTCAAGATACAATTGAAAGAAACGCCACCTACCCCGTCCCACTGAGATCTGAGCCGCTGACTCACAAAGCTTGTTTGCTCTTTTTCCCCCGTTTAACTTTGGAAAGCCCAAAGAAGATGTTTACGTGATTTTTTTCCCAAGGAGCCTCTGTCCAAACGGACCTTCCTGAACTGGAATCATCGTATTAAATGTTTCCAGACAGACTGGTTTCTTGCCAAACAGAGCTTGATGATGGAGTGGCTGGTTCGTGTTTGCTTTCCACGGTGCTTGCTAGAGCCCGCCAGGAATTGATGTTGACAAACTCAGTCTTGTTACGGATCGCGATGACCGCGTATTCCGTGCGTACCCCCCGAGCTGTGTCTTCCCTCGGAGAACACGTCCTGATCAGGAAGAGCCAATCAGAAATTCCGAAATTTTCAAGAGACTTTACAAGTCGCCTTTTACTCAGAGTCGTTCCCCACCCCCCCCCCAGCCCCGCCCCGGGTCTTTATGAATAACACTGCCCCCGACTTCCCTAATAATGTTCAAATACGTCATTATGACTGACATCGGTTTGCCTCTGCAACCTGCTTGTGCGCTTCGATTTGAAATCAAGAGGCTGAGAGAATCGAGAAGTCTTAATAAAAGCCTTTCCAAGATCCTCATGGAGGTTACCTTTCATTTTTCTTCTTGGATAGTTTAATAACACCAAAGACTCACTAGACGGGGCCGTTAGCTACAGGAATAATAATAAAACAAGGCACAGGGGCACCTGGGTGGCTCAGTCGGTTGGGTGTCTGACTTCGGCTCGGGTATGAACTCACGGTTCGTGGGTTCGAGCCCCATGTCGGGCTCTGTGCTGGTGGTGCGGAGCCTGCTGGGGATTCTCCCTCCCCCCCCCAACCCCCCCCCCCAAAATAAATCAATGACCTTTAAAAAAAAAATAAAAACAATGCACTGATGAAGGTTCAGGATATCCTGTGATCCCCAGTCTATCATTTGTATAAATTTGATGTCACGTGGGGAAGGTAATCAAAAACAGGCAAAAAGCTTAGTTAGGGAATGTTGGAGTAAAGCATTCAAGTGACTATAAATATAATAAGTGTTTATAAATATAAATATTAGTATAAAAATATAAGAAAATATTTTTTGACTAAGGCAATACCATCACTTACAAACACACAGGTAAAACAGATGTTCATAGAATTTAAAAGTTGTGAATTTGCAGCAAAGGAAACAACCAACAAAACTAAAAGGCAACCAACGGAATGGGAAAAGATATTTGCAAATGACATATAGGACAAAGGGCTAGTATCCAAAATCTATAAAGAGCTCACCAAACTCCACACCCAAAAAACAAATAACCCAGTGAAGAAATGGGCAGAAAACATGAAGAGACACTTCTCTAAAGAAGACATCCGGATGGCCAACAGGCACATGAAAAGATGCTCAACATCGCTCCTCATCAGGGAAATACAAATCAAAACCACACTCAGATATCACCTCACGCCAGTCAGAGTGGCCAAAATGAACAAATCAGGAGACTACAGATGCTGGAGAGGATGTGGAGAAACGGGAACCCTCTTGCACTGTTGGTGGGAACGCAAATTGGTGCAGCCGCTCTGGAAAACAGTGTGGAGGTTCCTCAGAAAATTAAAAATAGACCTACCCTATGACCCAGCCATAGCACTGCTAGGAATTTACCCAAGGGATACAGGAGTACTGATGCATAGGGGCACTTGTACCCCAATGTTTATAGCAGCACTCTCAACAATAGCCAAATTGTGGAAAGAGCCTAAATGTCCATCAACTGATGAATGGATAAAAAAATTGTGGTTTATATATACAATGGAGTACTACGTGGCAGTGAGAAAGAATGAAATATGGCCCTTTGTTGCAACGTGGATGGAACTGGAGAGTGTTATGCTAAGTGAAATAGGCCATACAGAGAAAGACAGATACCATATGGTTTCACTCTTATGTGGATCCTGAGAAACTTAACAGAAACCCATGGGGGAGGGGAAGGAAAAAAAAAAAGAGGTTAGAGTGGGAGAGAGCCAAAGCATAAGAGACTCTTAAAAACTGAGAACAAACTGAGGGTTGATGGGGGGTGGGAAGGAGGGGAGGGTGGGTGATGGGTATTGAGGAGGGCACCTTTTGGGATGAGCACTGGGTGTTGTATGGAAACCAATTTGACAATAAATTTCATATATTGAAAAAAAAAGTTGTGAATTTGCTTTCTGTTCTGAAGTAATTCTTCCAACATTTTCTAATACATTATTGTCAATCTTTAAAAACTGCCTTGTATAGGTTAAAAACGACCCTGAAGAGTCTAAAGACTTCTTGTCCCTTCATAAAGTGTCGTATTTCCAACCATAAAAGTCTGTAGGAGCGCCTGTGTGGCTCAAGTCGGTTAAGCGTCCGACTCCTGATTTCAGCTCAGGCCATCATCTCACAGGTTCATGGGATCGAGCCCCACTCTGGGCTCTGCACTGAAAGCTCGAACCCTGCTTGGGATTCTCTCTCTCTCTCTCTCTCTCTCTCTCTCTCTCTGCCCCTTTCCTGCTCCCGCTCTCTCTCCCCTAAATAAATAAAGAAGCAAACATTAAAAGAAGTTTTCTTTGGAAGTCAGAGAATCTTTTTTTAAAACATCGAGGCATTTCCATATTTCCTAAAAGACTTGTCGTTAAGGCACAAATTCTCGAAATCAAAAGACCCCGGGGTGGATAGTGTGTCAGAGCGCAAAGAATAACGAGGACCACTCACATCCTCTCCTCACATTAATCCTTTCTCCCCCCCACTAGTAAAACAAAGTGCAGACACTAAATCCAGTCTTCTTCCCTTTCCACCACCTCAACAGTGCCTCTCTTCCAACATGGGAGAATAAGCCTGATTCTGTTCACGATCTGAGCACCCCCGATTCCCAGTCCACACCTCCAGTCTTGACTTTCTTCCTGAAAATACATCCCAACATGGCGGGCATCACCATACAGATGTCCCAACCACGTTCAAAGGCCTCACGGTCAGAACAAGGATACCCTACCTCTACCCCGAACGTTGTTCCCTGCTCCGTGCTTCTGGGTTTTACTACTGTATCACCATCTTTTCGACCGACCGCAGAGTGAGCTCTGAGGCGACCCGTTAAGATTCAGATGAAGCAAATTCCTTCTGTTTCTTTTCCTTTGAGAGCTGACAATGACCTAGATATTCCCCTTCCACACTTTCTATATTTAGTTGTTGGTCAATGCCTATCAACTCTGCCAACCCAATGTCTCTCAGGTCTTTCCTGTGTTTTCTGTTTCCTACTGTCATTGTCCAGGTTTAGACACTGAGCACCTGCTAACCTGAACAACTGCAAAACTCTTGGGCTAGTCACTCCCTTTCCTCTCCAACCTGCTTACCTGCTAGCTCCAGGAGAGCCAGCACAGTGCCCGGCACAGAGTAGGCATTCGACAAACACTTCTTGGCAATGCTGACTGGCCCCAAATTGCATCATCTGGACGCAATGGAGCTATGTGACAAGAAAACCTCAATCTCATGAACACTGAAGGAAATCCTCTGCATACTGCCCCGTCACGACCTTATACTCAGAGACCCATGGTCCCCAAATTTCTGTTTCTCCCCATAGTACCCATCGTGGTATATCAACGGGGAGGCAAGGGGCCCAGATAAGTAGTTGGAAAGGAACAAAGTCTCTTCAACATAGGCAGAAATTCGTCAGATGGGTTAAATAAGGGTAAGCAGGGCATGTTATGTGTCAAACACAGAAAGGAGGAGATGGAAGGACCCAGAGATAATTCATTTTCTGTAGGTATTAAATATATATGAGGCACCTGGGCTCTAAATATTCATGACACAACAAATATACAAGAGTCAGTAAATATTCATGAGTACTCAATATTCATGAGGCCTCAATTTGGTCACTCATTCGCTGGTGACACCCATTCTGGCCCCAGGTGTCCTTTCGCCGAGAAACAAACAAACCCCGTGACTACAGCTGTGGCCAGGCCCTCTTCTCCCTGGGTCTCTCCGATAGAGCGCGTGCCATGAGCCCAGGGTCCCTTCTGTCTGTGGTCCTCCTTACTTGAACTTCAACTCTGGTCGTCAAGACTGACGCAGCAAAGACGGCGGGACCACGGCCTACCCCCGGATTCAGGCGGAGCGGTCCTCCCACCCACCCGTACCTCGTCCTACATGTGCGAACTGAACTCCTTTCTTTCCCCCTCGCGTCTCACTGTACGTTTCGAATTGTTTCCACGCGTCACGTGATGATGCATTTTAATCTGGTCCACGAGGCTTTTGCTCCGTGGCCTCTGGGAGAGCCCGCACGCATGCTTCTTGGAGGATGACACCGCCTCAAGGTAATACCCCCACGTGACACTCTGGCTGCTACGTGGAGAACAGATGGTTGTACCAAAGAATCATGGCTCCTGAGGGGTCAAAGTGGTCTTGAAACGTCATCTACACCACCACACACACACACACACACACACACACACACACACGGCCCCCTCCCATACCTCTACTAAGCTCATGACCCCCTCCCATACCTCTACTAAGCTATCAGTGAAAAATAACCCCTGACCTGCCCCCTATCTATACCAAGGACCAAATACGTGACACCCCTCTCTACCCCCACACCTGACCCTGACCCCCATGTTCTTCCAGAAACATCCAATACAATCTGTGGCAGCTCTCTGCCAGAAAATTATTATTCTTACTGACTGAATTCTGACCCCCCCCCCCCAGGTCATATCCTTGAGGATACAGAAAATTAGGTCGTCCTTCCTCCCCATGGCAGCCCTTCAGATTCCTGAATTCACCAGGCACACCCGAATCTTCCCTTTACAGACAAATATCCCTTTTCACTATTCTGCCTTACACACGACAACTTTTCAGGCCTTTTACCACCGTGGTTGCTGCCCCCTGAAGGCATCCAGATCTCAGCACTGTCCCAGGTGAAGGACTCCTAGCACAAGAAGAAATCAGTCACTTCCCTTGATCTCCACCCTACTCTTAATAATGCAGTTTAGGATTAACTCAACTCCTCTGGTGGCCACATCACAGAGTTAACTGGCTGAGATGGAGTATGGATAAAGAGGACTGGTACATGGGGGGGGGGAGGGGAGGGGTGAAGGAACAACAACCCTCTGCGGAAGAGCCATCAGAGTATGTAGTTAACAGGGATGAGGAGGCAGAGAGGGTGGTTAAAGCAAATGGCTGTGAATTCAAGAAAGAAGAGAGAGAGGTGCCTGGTGGCGGGGGGGGGGTGCGGGGTGCAGTCGGTTAAGCATCTGACTCTTGATTTCAGCTCAGGTCATGATCTCAGGGCTCAGGAGTTCAAGCTCCACATCGGGATTCACGCTGACCATGCCGACCGAGACTATCCGGGACTCTCTCCACCTCTCTCTCTCTCTCTCTCTGCCCCTCCCCTGCTCACAGGTGCTTGCGCGCTCTCAAAATAAATGATGAGATAAGCACTTAAAGGAAAGAGAAAGGAAGAAAGAAGAGAGAATACAAATCTGGAAGTGACAGTGGACAAGTCTCCTCTCTTCTCCTTGAAAGTGTTGTGAAGAAGTAATATGATCATAGTAAAGAGACTGAAGACACAGGAGGGTTTACTCATACTGGAGCAGCACGGGAAAGAAAACTAATATACCATACAAGAGCAAGACAAAGGGCCCATGCTGAGGTGGGGGGTGGGAGGGGGCAGAGTAGAAAGCCAGTAAGTCACCATCAATAACCGCAGGCCAATGGCATGTTCATATTCGCAGTCACCAACAAGTCAGACACCGAAGCAGTATATGGCGCCTTTTAAAAAGCCAGAGACAGGGGTGGGGCACCTGGGTGGCTCAGGCGGTCGAGCGTCCGACTTCGGCTCAGGTCACGATCTCGCGGTTCGTGGGTTCGGGCCCCACGTCGGGCTCTGTGCTGACAGCTCGGAGCCTGGGGCCTGCTTCGGAGTCTCTGTCCCCCCCCCCCCCGCCCCTCCGTCACTCATGCTCTGTCTCTCTCTGTCTCTCAAAAGTCAATAAAGATTTCAAAAAATATATAAAAACCTAGAGAAGGGCAGCATGTAAAGGTGGGAGTTCCAAGTCAGAGAACCGTAACTCTGCTTTCAATAGGTACCTTGAGGCAGTCCGCTATTTTTCAACTCTGGTTCATTTACTTGAATTGTGTCATCTTCGAGGTAGAAGAGGATTTTATAGCGTCTTATTCTATACTTTTCTTGAGTTTTATCAGGCAATTCATCTTCTAAATAGGCATCAAAAGATAATACCTGTTGGGATCATAATTAGAAGCTAAGAAATGGCAAGAAAATTTTCATCAAAACTGAGAGTCAATACGGCTACTGCTTATATACTTGCTGTTGATGTAAAGCGAACGTGGAGAGTTTCACCAAGACATTCCACACATCAGCTCTGCGAACAGATATGCAATCTAGGTTACCATATACAAAGCCTGTATTTTCATCACTGTCTGGTTAGGATAAGGAAACGATACCCAAGCAACAAATCCATCATTCAGCTCTGCTCTAAGCTGAAGTACTATCTGTCGGGTTTCGCAGTGGGATTCTATATGTAAGTTACAGTAGTCCCCCCCCCACACCCCCGCCCCCCACACCGTATCCATGGCTTCGCTTTCTGCAGTTTCAGTGGCCCGCGGTCAGTTGGGTCCAGAGGTAGATGATCCTCCTTCCGCCCCGTGCTCAGGTCGACGGGAGCCCACCACTGCATCACGATGCCTACATCGCCCACCTTACTTCATCTCATCTCGCGCGTCTTACCATCTCGCATCATCGTAAGAAGGGCGAGTACAGCACGATGAGGTATTTTGAGAGCCCGCGTTCGTGTAACTTATTACAGTATATTGTTAAAATTGTTCTATTATTACGTATTGTTGTTAATCTCTTACGGTGCTTAATTTACAAATTAAACTTTATCATAGGTATGTCACGTGTGTACACGGAAAAAAAAAAAACCCACTACATATGGTTGAGTGCTACCTGTGGTTTCAGGCATCCACTGGGGGTCTTGGAACATGTACCCTACGGGCAAAGCTGGGGGGACTACTATGCAGACAAACTAATATTTTTTCTGAATATTCTTTCAATAGGAAGATGTGAAATTCTTACAGCGCACCGGAGATCCCACCTTAAACTTCTCCAGGAACTTCAAAGAGCCTAGCTCAATGCCAACCAGTCTCATCTTACACTGTGTATGTGTTGGTGTGGGGGTCCCCTCCCTAAGGAATGTGGTGAGAAAAGACCTCAAGATAAGGGAAGGCAACCTGGCTATGTGCGTACGTGACATTCCTCACGACTCTGTATGTCTGTACATGACATCCCTCATGACCCTGTAACGTGAGACCCTCCCCCGCCAATCAGACTGTATGTCTATATGTTACCCATATATGGAGACAAAGAAGTAGAAAACGCATAAAATGCTACACCACGCGGCATTCGGGGCTCAGTCTTTCAGGTACAAACCCTCTGAGCCCATGCCGGCAAGATCAAAATTGCTTCCTGGAAAGAAAAGCCTCAGTGTCACGACTTTCTGTGCGAGCATCCTGCTACAACGTGGGGAGGGGAGTGCTGGAGAGGGACTCAGGTGGGAGAGGTGGATTCTATAGTACTTACTGTAAAAATCAGAGATCGTCAAAAATGCTCCTGAAAATTCCTTAACCATTCTGGAACACTGGGCCTCTCGGTAAGTATAACACAGCCCATTTTTCTTCCATGATGAAGCAGACAAATGACTGCCTCTTCAGCTGAAGGCCCATTGAAATACCTTCCTTATTAGGCTCAGGTGCCATGTTGTACGAACAATACGTATGTTTAACCCTTGGAATCACTCTCAACGTGGCAATCTGATCACACACGGAGGAAGACGTGGTCACTGAGGACAACTGAGGGGCCAGGAGATTCAGGCTACCATTTCAAGCTTGCCCTGGGACACGTGCTCCTTGAGAGCTCAATTTTAATATTCCCTCCGGTCTCAAGTTAATCGTGTATATGATGTGACAGTGTGGTAATCCAACATGGACAATATGATATGTACGACTGAGTCTGTTAGGTGCAATCTACCCTTCTAAAGGTGGTCACTCTAATTAGGAATATATGTTCCGGGAAAGTTTAGCAAATTTTTATCAGAAGCCCACACTTCAGAAGTGGCTGACAAAATGTCTCAGTAGCTTATCTTTGATCAACACAAGACACTTTGTTCATTACCGTAAAGGATGTTAGAGAGGAACTGTAGTGAGTTAAGTGATTCTATTCAAAATGAATGGATCCTTTGCAAGTATTGCTGAGGCACTGTCTTTACTGGAACAAGTTCTAGAAATCTAGTGTACTGGAGATCTCCAACCTTTCAAAATGGCATCTTTGGCTCCATTCCAGAATGGTCCTATGTTCAACTGCTTTCCTGGAAAATTCACCTGGCCTGCCTCCAGTTAGAAGGTTAGCTAAACTCACTTCTAGAATACGGTCATATTTGTGTTGAGTGAACATTTCTGGTAAGATGCTGTTGGATGGGTATAGGGTTTCCTTCTGGGGTGATGCAAATGTCTTGGAATTAGAAGTGACAGTTATGCAACACTGTAAATATACTAGATGGCACTAAATTGCACATTTTAAATGGGCTAATGGTTAGGGCGTGTGGGTGGCTCAGTCAGCTAAGCACCCAACTTCAGCTCAGGTCATGATCTCGCGGTTCGTGGGTTCAAGCCCTGCATCAGGCTCTCTGGTGTCAACACAGAGCCTGCTTCAGATCCTCTGTCCCCCCCTTTCTGCCCCTCCCTTACCCCTGCACGCACACACTCTCCCTCTCAAAAATAAACATTAAGAAATATAAAATAAATATTTTATAAATATTTATTATATATATATAATTTTATATAATATATATTATATATTATATAATATATAATATATATAATTTTTTATTTATTATTTACTATATAATTTACTATTTATTATATAAATATAAAATATACAAAATTTATTTATTTTATAAATATATTTATATTTATATAAATATATATTTATTATATTTATATTTATATATAATATATTTTATAAGTATATTTATAAAATATATTTATTATATAAATATAAAATATACAAAATATAATATATAATTTAATATAAATATAAAAAATAAACACGTAGAAAAATAATAAAAATAAGATGGTTAATGGTTAGTTTTATGTTATGTCAATTTTACTTCAAAACAAAGATGTTGGACATTGAGGGGCAGTTAAGATGGGGGAGAATGAGTGGGACGGGGATTTTCCATCTGTGCCCCTGAAACACAGCTGTATTGAGGTCAGACCAGTTGGAATACCCAGGAAACAGACCTGCAGAGGGGCAGAAGGCTCTCTACAGTTGGAAGGAGACAGACTGGCAGGATTGAGCTGTGAGTATGTGACTTGGGGGAGAGAAAACGGCGGAACTATAGAGGGGAAAGAACCCTTTCTGTGGACAGACATAAGGTAGCGAAAGAGAGAGGGGTTGGGCACTGAGTTAGCACAAGAGGAAAACCTCTCCAGACCACAGACTGGGGAAGGACCTCTCCAGACCACAGACTGGTACAGAGAGTGCCAGTTATGTTTTGCAAACAGCCTTTGGAGCTGAAACTCAGAGGCTTTGAAAGTGCAGGACTTTCTCTGGAGAGGAGCTGAGGTGCACACTTCTGGGGAGGAGGGAGCTGGCCCCAGAGTGCATAGTGTGGTGTAGACATCTCTGGGGCACACTGGGAGAGAACATTCCCCTTCCTGGAGTACCCTGGGAAGAGGGTTCATTGCCTCCCCAAGGACAGAAGGCCCTGCAGATGCCAGCCAAAGGCCTTTCATCAGCAGGGCAGAGTGGTTCTAAACCAGAACGGGGTCCCGTATCTCAGGGGTTCTGAAACCCAGCCGAGAGCCAAATGGAAGGCACAGGAGAACTGTGACACGGTGCCTGCTGGCTGCCCTCCCTATTTTGTGACGGCTACCTGAACACCATGGTGTGAGACACCCAGTCCGGGGAGAAGAGACTGGGGTGACGCCATTTTTCCCCGCAACACCAACATAGTAGGACTTCAGGAAGCAGCACAGCGCCCCACAGTGGAGGTGGGACAGGCTTACGCCAAACCCAGCCCTTCCGGGCCTGGTAACTGCTTATTTACTGGAGTGACACTGGCTGACCCAACACAGCCGACCTCTCCTCCAGACCAGCACAGCCACCACCCCCCAAGAACCAACAGACGACTCGTTCTTTTTCTTTCTTCCCTCTTTTTTTTCTTTCGAAACCAGGCTCATAGCTTCTGATTTGGTCTTTGTCAATTCTCATTATATACACATATACATATTTTTTATCCTATTCTGCCTCCATGTTTTCTCTTTCTTCTTTATTTCTCTCTTTCTCTGGAATTAGCCCTATAGGTGTTTGATTCTCTTTTGTTTTCTTTCCTCCTCTTTCTTGTTTTCTCTTTTTATGGGATCAGGCTCCATACACACATACCTTTTTTTTTTTTCTTTTTTTTTTTCTATTCCAGGGTTACTTCAACAAACAAATCAAAGCGCACCTAGTTAAAGGTCCAACCACCACCACTACGAGCAAGGAGGAGGTCTGCAGAGGACCGAACAGTGGGAAAGAGCAGCCAAAAACGCAACGACAGAACGCACACAACATACACCAGAAACACTTCCTGGAGTCCCAGACCGTGGACTGTGCAGGACCTCTTTTTAATACGGTGGTACTCACAGGTGCAGGACACATAAGGAGACTTTACAACACGCAAAAGACGAAAACTTAGCCAAAACAACAAGACGGGATTTCTCCCCAAAAGAAAGGTCAAGAAGAAATCACAGCCAGAGAATTGCTGAAAACAGATACAAACAAGATACCTGAATAAGAATCTGGAGTAACAGTCATAAGAGCAATAGCTGGGCCTGAACAAAGCAAAGAAGGCACCAGAGAAACCCTTGCTGCAGAGGTCAAAGACCTAAGAACTAGTCACGATGAATTAAAAAATACTATAACTTCGAGGCAAAATAAACGAGATACAGTGACAGTGAGGATAGAAGAAGCAGAAGAGGGAATAGGTGAAACAGAAGATAAAATCAGGGAAAATAATGAAGCTGAAAAAAAGAGGGAAAGGAAATTATTAGATCACAAGGGGAGAATTAGAGAACTAAGGGATTCCATGAAACAAAACACTATCTGTATCCTAGGAGTCCCAGAAGAAGAGCGAGAAAAAGGGGCAGAGGGTTTATGTGAACAAATTATAGCGGAGAACTTCCCTAATCCGGGGAAGGAAAACAGGCATCGAAGTCCAAAGGGCACAGATAACTCCTGTCAAAATCTGCAAAAACAGATCAACATGAGGACACATAGTGAAACTGGCAAAATACAAAGATAAAGAGAGAATTCTGAAAGGAGTTAGAGACAAAAGGTCCTTAACCTACAAGGGTGGACACATAAAGTTAGTAGCAGACCTGTCCCGTGGAACTTGGCAAGCTAGAAGGGAGTAGCAGGAAATATTCAATGTGCCCAATAGGAAAAATATGCAGCCACGAATCCTTTACCCAGCAAGGCCGTCATTCAGAATAAAAGAGAAAGATTTTCCCAAACAAAACTAAAGGAGTTAATAATGACCACTAAACCAGCCCCGTAAGAAATTCGAAGGGGTCTTTCTCAGTGGAAAGCAGCAAAGACTACAAAGGGCCAGAGAACATCAACACCAACAAGAAATCCACAGATAACACAATGGCACTAAATTCAAATCTTTCATAATCACTCTGAATGTAAATGGACTAAATGCCCCACTCAGAAGACATAGGTTATCAGAATGAATTTAAAAAAAAATAAGATCTGGGGCGCCTGGGTGGCACAGTCAGTTAAGCGTCCGACTTCAGGCAGGTCACGATCTCGCGGTCCGTGAGTTCGAGCCCCGCGTCAGGCTCTGGGCTGATGGCTCGGAGCCTGGAGCCTGTTTCTGATTCTGTGTCTCCCTCTCTCTCTGCCCCTCTCTGTCTCTGTTCATGCTCTGTCTCTCTCTGTCCCAAAAATAAATAAACGTTGAAAAAAAAAATTAAAAAAAAAATAAGATCCATCTATATGTTGCTATAAGAGACTCATTTTAGATCTGAGGACACCTGCAGATTGAAAGTGAGGGGATAGAAAACCATCTATCATGATAATGGACAGCAAAAGAAAGCTGGAGTAGCCATACTTATATCAGACAAACGAGACTTTAACACAAAGACTGTAACAAGAAATGCAAAAGGGCATTATATCATAATTAAGGGGTCTGTCCATCAAGAAGAACTACCAATTGTAAACATTTATGCCCTCAACTTAAAACACCCAAATAGATAAATCAATCACAAACATAAGCAAAGTTATTGATAATAATACCATAATTGTAGGAGACTGTAATACTCCACTTAGAGCAATGGACACATCATCTAAGCAGAAAATCAACATGGAAACAACGGCTCTGAATGACACATTGGACCAGATGGACTTAACAGATATATTCAGAACGTTTCATCCTAAAGCAGCAGAATGCACATTCTTCTTGAGCGCACATGGAACATTCTCCACAATAGACCCCATATTGTATCACAAAACAGCCCTCAACAGGTACAAAAAGACAGAGATCACACCATGCGTATTTTCAGATCACAACACTATGAAACTTGAAGTCAACCACAAGAAGAAATTTGGAAAGCCCTCAAATACATGGAGGTTACAGAACATCCTACTAAAGAATGAACGGGTTAACGAGGAAACTAAAGAAGAAATTTTAAAAATACAAGGAAACAAATGAAAATGAAAACACGACAGTCCATACCCTTTGGGATGTAGCAAAGGCAGTCCTAAGAGGAAAATACATTGCAATTCAGGCCTATCTCAAGAAGCAAGAAAGGTCCCAAATACACAACACAAACTTGCACCTAAAGGAGCTAGAAAAGGAACAGCAAATAAAGCCCAAAGCCAGCAGAAGAAGGGAAATAATAAAGATCGGAACAGGAATAAATGATACAGAATCCAAAAATACAGCAAAACAGATCAGTGAAGGAGCACTTGGGTGGCTCAGTCGATTAGGCATTTGACTTCGGCTCAGGTCATGATCTCACTGTTCGTAGGTATGAGCCCCTTGTCAGGCTCTGTGCTGACAGCTCCGAGCCTGGATCCTGCTTCAGATTCGGTGTCTCCCTCTCTCTCTGCCCCTCCCCAGCTCATGCTCTCTCTCCTTCTCAGAAATAAACAAACTTTGAAAAAAATTAAAAACAGCAGAACAGATCAATGAAGCTAAGAGCTGGTGTTTTGAAAGAATAAACAAAATTGATAAGCCCCTAGCCAGATTTATCAAAAAGAAAAGAGAAAGGGCCCAAATAGACAAAACCCCGAACAAAAGAAGAGAGGTCACAACCAATACCCCCAGAAATATAAACAATTATAAGAGAATCCTATGAAAAATGATATGCTAACAAACTGGACAATCTGGAAGAAATGGACAAATCCCTAGACTGTCACACACTACCATCACTCAAATGGGAAGAAATACAAAATCTGAACAGGCCCATAACCAGGAAAGAAATTGAATCAGTTATCAAAAATCTCCCCAAAAATAAGAGTCCTGGGCCAGATGGCTTCCCAGGAGAAGTCTACCAGACAATTTAATGAAGAGTTAATAACTGTTCTTCTCAAACTGTTCCAAAGAATAGAAATGGAAGGAAACCTTCCAAACTCAATTCTATGAAGCCAGCATTACCTTGAGTCCAAAACCAGATAAAGACTCCAGTATAAAGAAAAATTCCAGGCCAATATCTCCGACGAACATGGATGCAAAAATTCTCAACAAGATATCGGCAAGTCGAATTCAATAGTATATTAAAATAATTATTCATCGTGATCAAGTGGGATTCATTCCTGGGCTGCAGGGCTGGTTCAATATTCGCACATCAATCGACGTGATACATCACATTAACAGAAGAAAGGATAGAACCATATGATCCTGTCAATCGGTGCAAAAAAAGCATTTGACAAAATACAGCATCCTTTCTTAATAAAAACCCTCAAGACAGTCGGGATAGAAGGAACATATATTAACATCGTACAAGCCATGTATAAAAGGCCCACAGATACTATCATCCCCAATGGGGAAAAACTGAGGGCTTTCCCATGACGTCAGGAACATGACAGGGATGTCCACTCTCGCCTCTGTTCAACATAGTACGGCAAGTCCTAGCCTCAGCAATCAGACAACAAAAAGCTGTAATCATCAAGACAGTATGGTATTGGCACAAAAACAGATACACGGATCAACAGAATGGGAGAAGCTATTTGCAAATGACATATCAGATAAAGGGTTAGTATCCAAAATCTATGAAGAACTCACCACACTCAACACCTAAAAAAACAAGAAATGCAGCGAAGAAATAAGACATAAACAGACGCTTTGCCAAAGAAGACACATCCAGATGGCCAACAGACACATGAAAAGATGCTCATCACTCCTCATCAGGGAAATACAAATCAAAACCACACTGAGATACCACCCCACACCTGTCAGAATGGCTAACACGAACAACTCCGGCCACGACAGATGTTGGCGAGGATGCAGAGAAAGAGGATCTCTTTTGCATTGTTGGTGGCAATGCAAGCTGGTGCAGCCGCTCTGGAAAACAGGGCGGAGGTTCCTCAAAAAAATTAAAAATAGAACTACCCTATGACCCAGCAACAGCACTACTAGGAATTTATCCAAAAGATACAAAAATGCTGATTCAAAGTGGTACACACACCCCAATGTTTATAGCAGTGCTATCAACTATAGCCAAATTATGGAAAGAGCCTAAATGTCCATCGATTGAAAAATAGGGAAAGAAGTGATGTGTGTGTATATACATATACGTATAGGTATATATACGTACATGTATATGTAGCATATACATATATACGTATGGGTATATATACGTACGTATATATGTACGTATATATCCCTATACGTATATATGTATACATATATATACAGAGAGAGAGAGGGAGGAGAGAGAGAGAGAGGGAGGAGAGAGAGAGAGAGGGAGGAGAGAGAGAGAGAGAGAGAGAGAGAGGGAGGGAGGGAGAGAGAGAGAGGGAGGGGGGAGGGGGAGAGAGAGAGAGAGAGAGAGAGAGAGAGAGAGAATACTACTCAGCAATGAAAAGGAATGAAATCTTGCCATTTGCAACAACATGGATGGAACTGGAGAGTATTATGCTAAGTGAAACAAGTCAGAGGGAGATATCATATGATTTCACTCATATGTAGGATTTAAGAAACACAACAGATGAACATGAGGGAAGGGAAGGAAAATTAAGATAAAAGCAGAGAGGCAAACCATAAAAGAGTCTTAAATACAGAGAACAAACTGAGGGTTGCTGGAGGGCGTGGGGGGAGTGGGTTAAGGTGGGTGATGGGGATCAAGGAGGGCATTTTTGGAGATGAGCACTGGGTATCATATTTAAGAGATGAATCACTGGGTTCTACTCCTGAAGCCAAAACTACACAGGATGTTATCTAACGTGAATTTAAATTAAAAAGAAAGTTAAAAAAAAAAAGATGTTGGACACTGAATTGAGGTTGATATACTAAAGCGGTAAATTCTAGGCATGCCCGGGTGGCTCTGTCAGTTAAGCATCCGACTTCAGCTCAAGTCATGATCTCCCAGTTCATGGGTTGGAGCCCCACGTCGGGCTCTGTGCTGACAGCTCAGAGCCTGGAGCCTGCTTGGGATTCTGTCTCCCTCTCTCGCTCTCTGCCCCTCCCCCACTTGTGCTCACTCGCTCTCAAAAAGAAACTTAAAATGGTAAATTCTGTGTTATATGGACTACATCTCAATAAAAGAAAAAAAAAAAGGAAAGGGGAAAACGATGTCGGAAGACCCAGAAGGACAAGAGAGCTGGAGTTTCGTTGAGCTTCCAGTAAAGGTAGGGAGAGGGGGCAGAATATGCCGCCCCAGAAGGTACCACTTTGGATATGTGGAGTATTTGGACCCGAAAACAACTGGGTTCCAGCAGACTCGGGGAGAATTTTTTACCTGTCCCTTACCTGCCTACGAGAAGTTAGATAGGGACCCTGTACCAGGAAGGGAGCCATTACCAGAGAGAACTTTTCTATCAGGAAGACGTATTGGCATGGCATGGTAAATATTCGCTGACCAGACATTCGTTCTCCACATCCTCCCATCAAACGGCTTCCTCCTCTTTGAAGTCTCAGACCCCTACACCCTTTTCCTTAGCTCTGGATAGAATGTCAGTCTCAATTATCTGACCGCCTCTGTGTCTTAGTGGGGCTCCCAGAGGTATGTAAGTAAATTTGTGTTTCTCCTGTTCATCTGTCTTATGGCAATTTAATTAGACCAGCCAAAGAACCTAGAGGGGAAGAAGGGCAACGTTTTCTGCCCCTTCAGGATTCAATCTGAAACTTTTTTGTTTTTTTTTTTTGGCTTTGTAGTTGGGTATGAAAGCATGGCGATATAAAATTCATCACTCTCACCTACCTCTGTGCATTGACTGCTATCGGTAGGAGTTTGTGACTGAGCAAAGGGACACAGATCAGTTGACCACACGTCATTTATGTAATCATTGAATATCGGGCAAATAATACATTACAAGAGAATGAAGGATGCTAAATAAAAATGAAGAGAAAAGAAAAGATAGTATTTTAGGCCGGGCTTCAATAGGAGAGGGAGAGACTGATAGGTCATGTTCTGGTCCTCTGAGACTCCAGCATGCAAGTGAAGGACAGTAGAAATCGTCACTCCAAAATATGCCTCTTTGGTATAAGAACTATTTTAGAGTGGTTTTTTGTTGTTGTTGTTGTTGTTTGGGTTTGTGGGGTTTTGGTTTTTTGTTTTTACACACAGCAAACACAGGAGTACCTCTGGAAATAGAGAAGTTACCTTTCTGGAAGACATGTACCTGTATAAGGGAAATCTCCATTTGTAAGGGCATCCAAAGAGATCTCTAGAACATCTTATCACTGGAGAAGACAACAACTTAAATCTGCATAACAACCTCACTTTAACAGCGCCTTTCCTGGTAACCTCCCAACGGACTCCCCACCCCAAACACCTTTTATCTTTTAGCTGGAGGTGGTATTTGAGGTGGTGGCTTGTAGGGGCGCCTGGGTGGCTTGGTCGGTTAAGCGTCCGACTTCAGCTCAGGTCACGATCTCGCGGTCCGCGAGTTCGAGCCCCACGTCGGGCTCTGTGCTGACCGCTCAGAGCCTGGAGCCTATTTCCGATTCTGTGTCTCCCTTTCTCTCTGCCCCTCCCCTGTTCATGCTCTGTCTCTTTCTGTCTCAAAAATAAATAAACGTTAAAAAAAAAAATTAAAAAAAAAAAAGGTGGTGGCTTGGGACTTTTGGGGGAGTTACTCAGTCTTCCTGGGTCTCTCCCACGTATACATTTTATTAAGCTTCTGTTTGTTTTCCTCCCGTTCGTCTTTTTTATTACGGCGGGATCTCAGCTGAGAATCTAGACCCGTCCTATTTTCCTCCCCTACAAAAGGTAGGGAGCAAGTCAGAGTGGTAGAGACAGAAAGACAGAAAAGGAAGAGAGAAAAATGTCACCTGTAGCAAAGTGGAATGCAAGGGAAGAGACACCAGATAGACCAAAAGTGATCTCACAAAGCTAAAAGACTTAATCACAAAGGAACCTGAGGTACCAGAGGATCCAAAGAGAATGTCCTAAAATGAAAACTGCCAGAAATAACAATTTATGGAAACGTAATTATGATATAAGATTAGATAAATAAGGTCCTAGAGGATGTAAATGGGTAAATGGCTGTAATTGTCTTGAAAATGGGATGTAAATATCATTCGGCAGGGACATGTGATCTTTAGTTCCGCAGCAGGCTTCTGCCAGCCCTACTGTGTTATACAAGGTTACCTGCCCGATCCCCGGGGCAATTTGAACATTTGAGGCTAGCCTACAGGATATAAAATCTGAAATCAATTAGCTTTAAATAATAGAGAGCGTGGGATTTCTTCATTATAAAGGAACATTTTTAATGGGTTAGTATTCCTGAAATTAGCATCGTCTTACAATTATAAAGGCAAAAGAAACTGGAAGCCGTCAGTTTGATGGAAGGTGTGAATGTAGCCTTGTGGGGAAGGAGTTAATCCTATTTTCACGTCAGTTGAGCTATTTACTTTGCATGCGCGTCCCGAAGAGCTGGAGTTTAACATCGATTTGGATTCCTAATTTCCACTTGAAATTGTTTTCAAAATGATTACTGTCTGACACGTGAAATAATTGTGTGCAGAAGACTGTCCATCACGGGCTAGGCAATGCAATCCTGAGACAAAAGCAAAAAGCAAAATCTCCCTGAATAAATCTGAGAATTGTTTAAAGGTGGTGAGGGTGGTGCGACCGATGCATGAGTCATCAAGTCTGTATTTCTCAGAAACTAAATAGCTAAGTGTCCAAAATTTACAGCTAGATTTTCTAGAGATGCTGTCGGGAAAGACATGAAAGTCCAGTAATATTCAATGAGGCTCAACATTCTATAGAGAGATCAGCATCACTAATGTAAGTTTTAAATGTTTAGGTTCTAAAGAAGAAAGTATATGTGACCACTAAGGATCAATGCATACAATTACAAGTGGGTAGACAATACAAATTTCTGTACATTTTAATTTTTTTAAATGTTTTTAGCTACTTTTGAGACAGAGAGAGACAGAGCATGAGCAGGGGAGGGGCAGAGAGGGGAAGACACAGAATCTGAAGCGGGCTCCAGGCTCTGAGCTGCCAGCACTGAGCCCGACGCGAGGCTCGAACTCACGGAGAGTGAGATCATGACCTGAGCTGAAGTCGGACGCTCAACCGACTGAGCCACCCAGGCGCCCCCAAATTTCTGTACATTTAACGTGGTGTTGTTGATCCTCCCTGAAAAAGCTGTTAAGTCAGTGATTTCTTTTATGAATATAGAGTCCTAGAATTAAGAAAATAAACCATAGGAGAGTTTCTATCGCATATAGAGGATGGCTCCCCTATTCGTGACAATTGTACAGTTCCAGAAATTTATCACGCGAAGGGGAGCAGAACGTGACATCCCAAAATACTCTTCTTTGGCATAAGAGTTACCTCGAACTGATTCTTTTTAAGAAACAGCTGACCTAGGAGAAGCTCTGAAATCCAAGTAAAAGTGACCGTTTTGGTTTTTGTTTCTAAGGTGTTTTTTTTTTTTTTAAAATAAAAGTTTGTTTATTTTGAGAGAGACAGAAACAGCACAACTAGGGGAGGGGCAGAGAGAGGGGGAGAGAGAGAATCCCACGCAGGGTCTGTGCTATCAGCACAGAGCCCGATGCAGGGCTTGAACCCAGAAAACCGTGAGATCAGGACCTGAGTCGAAACCAAGAGTGAGATGCTGAACCATCTGAGCCACTCAGGTGCCCCTAAGGTTTTTATTTATTTATTTTGAGAGAGAGAGAGAGGGGAGGGGGGCAGAGAGAGAGAGGGAGTGAGACAGAATCCCAAGCAGCCTCTGCACCATCAGCCCGGAGCCCGACGCAAGATGCGAACCCACAGACCCTGAGATCATAACCTGAACCTAAATCGAGAGTGGGACACTCACAGAAGAAGCCACCCCGGCGCCTCAAAAGTGACCCTTTTGTATGAGCCATTTACATGTATAAGGGAAATCTCCATTTCCAAGGGTGTCTCCCTCACTGTACCAAGAGGAGGGATGACCAAATAGCTCTAGAAACTCTTATCAATGGAGAAGGCAGTGACTTAAATCTGCATAACAACCCTACCCTTGTTTACTATGCTTTTCCTAGTCCCCCCCCCAAAAGTGGCTCCCCCACTCCCAATAACCTCTTTTGTCTTTAGCTGGAGATAGTATTTTAAGGTGATGGCTTTGGCCATTTGTGGGAGTTCCTCAAGTTTTCTTGGGTCTCTCCCATGTATACAGGAGGTATACAGGTTATTAAACTTCTGCTTGTATTTCTCTTGTTAATCTGTCTTTCATCATAGGGGCATCTTAGCCAAGCACCTACAAAGGGTAAAGGGAAAATGATTTTTCCTCCCCTACACAGGCTAATTCACAAAAAATTCTAATAAATTGAAAACACATAAATTATACAAGTTCCAGTCACTAATCACAAAGCAATACAACTAGAAATGTTACCATGTAACTATAAACAAAAATTCTCACTAATAATTATTGTATTGTAATTAAAAGTAAACGCGAAAATACAAAACGCGAGTATAGAATTAAAGAGGTACAAACCTATAAAATTTTGGTAAAGCGATAATCTCGGGTGAATTACTGGATTTAGATTACTACCTAAGAGAATTTAGAGTTAAAGAGGGCTTACTCGGTTCATTGTTCTAACTCAGCTTTCCTCAGGCTTGGCTCTGCTTTAGGAGCCAACAGAGAGAGAGAGAGAGAGAGAGAGAGAGAGAGAGAGAGAGAGAGAGAGAGAGGAAGAGAGGAAGAGAAAGAAAGAAAAGAGAAAGAAAGGGAAAGAAGGAGGGAGGGAGGGAGGAAGAATGAAAGAATGAAAGAGACAAAGAAAGGGGAAAAAAAGGAAGAAGAAAAGGAAAAGAAAAGGAAGAAAACAAAGCCCAGCCCCAATGAATCAGAATCATGTGGGGTGTTGGGCGGGGGGAGCCCCTGGGTGGCTCAGTCAGGCGTCCGACTTCAGTTCAGGTCATGATCCCCCAGTTCATGAGTTCGAGCCTGACTTCAGGCTCTGCACTGACAGCTCAGAGCCTGGGGCCTGCTTCACTTTCTGTCTCCTTCTCTCTCTGTCCCTCCCTCTCCCCAGCTTGTGCTCTTTCTCTCTGTCTCTCAAAAATAAATAAAAACGCTTAAAAAAACTTAAAAGGGGTTCCTGGGTGGCTCAGTCTGTTAAATGTCCTACTTCAGCTCAGGTCATGATCTCCCAGTTCGTGAGTTCCAGCCCTGCCTTGGGCTCTGCGCTGACAGCTCGGGGCCTAAAGCCTGCTTCAGATTCTGTGTCTCCCTCTCTCTCTGCCCCTCCCCCCATCCCCAAACGCATAAGCATTAAAAAGAAAAAAAAAATTTTTTTTAAAGAATTATGGGGGCAGGTAATGATGAGAACAAAGGCAAAAGAAAGGTAGATAAAATTAAATTTCTTTACAATCTGCAGCCTGCGGACAAATACAGGCAGAGCAACATTCCTCAAGGAACTCACCATGGCCTTGATGTTAATGCTTTGCTAGAGGCAAAAAGCAACCTTAACTTAACAATAGCCAGACCTCCAGGATGCGGTAAGTCTTCTATACTATGAAAATCCTTTGGGAAACTTCCTTTATCTCTGCCCCTCCCCACTTAAAAAAGTATATAATCAATTGTTCCTCCCTGTCCCAGTGCAGATCTTCCGGACTAAGGGTCCTGTCCCCGAGCTCTCATGAAAACACCTTTTTGCACATAAAACGTCTCAAGAAGTCTTTCCTGCCGGCTCACTCGCCACCCACATCACATCAGGTAAGAGGGGCGTTCGTATTTTTTCTTAAAGCTCTCCCAAGTAATTCTGAAATGTAGCCAAGAGTTTTGACTCAGTGAGCAATAAATTGAGCAAAAATTTCTGAAAGTGGGAAAATCTGTGATAAGGAAAACAAGTAGAAAGCAAAAAGGATAAAAGCATAAATAGGAGAATTTGAAAGGAGAAAAACAACTGTAATAAACAAATCCAAGACTTTCTTTAATACACAGGTAAGAGTCTAGCAAAGATAAGAAAGTATGAAGTCAGAAGTGAGTTACCGCAGGACACAGAAATGTAATAAATTACAAGACATAAATAATCTTAACATAATAAATCATGCAAGCTTTGACGAAAACAAATTTTAAAACCACCATTAAATAAGTGATTTTTGTAATAACCGTGAATTATCAAACTACAATGAATAAACTAATAACCGAGTAAGCAGTGGAAAAAATTACCCAAGAACTGTCTCTACAAAAGGCTCCGATGGGGATGATTTACTATCGGGTTCTTTCAAACTTGCACGGACGAGAAAACTGCCACATTACGGGACTCGCTCCGATACCAAAAAAAGATGGAAAGCCACGAAGTGAATTCTAATGCCTGATAGACGTAACATTAAAAAGTAAACTATGGAGCCCTAGTCCTCATCCCCCTCCCCCGGAGAATCCCCTGCAGAGCCTTTTAAATTCCTGATGCTTGGGCCACATCCACACCAACGCACGTATGAAGTCAGAACCTTCAGAGTGGACCCAAGCATCACTGATTTTTAAAGCTCCCCGGGGTGACTGGAGTGTGCAAGCCAAGGTTGAGAACCGCCTCAGACAATTTCACGATTTGAGATTTAAAATACAAGCCAACAATTCAATAGCCTGTAACCATCATATGCCCACCTGCACAAAAGGCAGCATTCTCCTCACAGATGCAAAGACGTTGACAAATACGTAATGATCTCCTGCTGTTTCCGACCATATACGTTTGTATTTATTTTTTTTAATGTTTGTTTTTAAGAGAGACAGAGAGAGAGCGTGAGCAGGGGAGGGGCAGAGAGAGAGGGAGACACAGAATCCGAAGCAGGCTCGGATCCGAGCTGTTAGCACAGAGCCCGACGCGGGGCTCGAACCCACTGTGGTGAGATCATGACCGGAGCCAAAATCAAGACACTTAACGGACTGAGCCACCCAGGCGCCCCATAATTATTGTCTTTATTGTCATTACTGTCAAAGAGACAATACTCTGAAGAAAGAAGACGGCCCTCTGATGAATCCCGCTATCTTTATCCAGCTAGAAATCAGTCAAAATGGGGGCAGGTCCGGGTGCTATTATCATTTCAATTATTACTCTTACTGCTTACAATTTATAACCGACCGAGTCCCCCAGGCCCCCCCTTTGCCACATACACCTTAAAATCCAAGAGTAATTCCTTAATAAGATTGAAAAGCATCTGCTCTAAAACAACAGCCTAAATATCCAGCACTATAGTTAAGTAAACCATGCATCTACTACAAGCAGGAACAGAACAAAATTGCCCCTCCTGGCAACGTTATTGAATACCGTTTTGAGGAGTTCTGGGCAACGTAAGAAGGTATGAAATAACAATATTCACAAGAAAGAGACAAAAAAGTATTACAGGCTGATACGATAATGGCATAAACAAAAGCTGAGAAACTATAAACAAAGGATTTCAGTATAACCACAACTGAATCAAAACTATTCTTATGTACCAGCAATAACCAGTTGAAAATATAGTGGGAGGGAATAGTTATGTTCACAATAGAATAAAAAATAACCAAACACTTAAAAATAGTTGTCATGAAAACTCTGGGACCCAGATGAAACTCTAAAAACACTTGCTAGAAAATACAGGCGAACTTGACTAACAGGTGGGGCATATTCTGGGTAAGCAGACTGAAATAACATAGTTCAAGTTCACTGGTGCTTTGGAAGAATTTGAAAAAAAAAAATAATTCTACGTCCACCTGATGAAAGAAACAAGTCTGCCTATTAAAGAAAATTATAAAAATTAAAGGTAATGTAAGGGAGCTAACCCTCCCAGGTTTTATACATTACTATAATACAATGCTTCAATTATCAAAATAGTGTACCACCACAGTAAGAAACAGAATGATATGTGAAAAACAAAAATGGTCTGGAAATAAACTCTATTACATGTAGAAATTTAAAACGTGAAGAGGCAGTCACATATCAGTAAGTGAAAAAAGTACTAACTTGGAATAGCATCAAGGTGCATCCCAACCTGAAACAAATTATAACCCAAAATATATACCAGACAGGTTATCAGCTTAAATATAGCAAATCAACACCCTTTACCCATCCCCCAAATATAGGTGTGCACGTCAAAGCCTTGAAAGGGAGGATGACCGTTCTAGGCTTAGGAGAAAAAGAAAATTATGAAAGAAAAAAAAACAGAACTTGACTGTAAAAACACAAGTGATCGCTTCAACGGACTAAAATGTAAATAAAAAACATACTAAGCAAAAAACTCTAATAGGAGTTTAATTTATGAAGATATGTTTTAGTTAACTTTTAAAAGACCCTGTAAGAAGAAACGAAAAGAGAGCTTCAAGTTTACCAGAGGGTCACTACATAAAAGAAAAATGTTTCTGCTAAGAAATCGTCAGCTAAGAGCGGATTAAAAATCACAGGCAGCGGTTTTGTTTCTCCTATTAAATGGACCTGGTGGGATTTTTCATCACAGATGGGATTTTAAACTACTACTATGCTTCTAGGACAATGGGGTGCTATGAGGAGCCATGTTTTTAAATTCCTATACTTCTCAGGAACTCCATTTCTGGGCATGTAGCCCAAAGAAACAAACCAAAATATGGAGAAACATATGTGCAGAGATGTTCTTTGCAGCGGGTTGTTTTTTTTTTTTTTTAATAGAAAAAAAACTAGCCCGAGGGAACGTAAAAAATTAACAGAAAGGGAAGGGTTCGGTAAATTATGGCACATCTATGTACTCTGTGGAATATTACGAAGGCACTAGTATGAAGTTTTCAAAAATTATACAGCAGGAAGGAAAATACTTCAGACACGCAGAAACGTTGAGCGGAAAAAAACCACAGAACTGAAAATGGTAACATACCATAATTACGACTATGCTTTTTTAAAGCACGTATACTTAAACATGTTTTAAAAACTATGTTTTTCCGAAAAGAACGGCGGGGGTGGGGGAGGGTGGGGGAGGGGAGACAAACAGCAAGCCATGGCGGTAGTTCCTGCAGAACCCTCGCTGGGCAGCACGGCGGAAGAGTCAACTGGGGACGGGGGACAACTTACACAAGGCAGTGGTGGAAGACCGGCAGCTTGTTGGGGTTGGGGTGATGAGTACTTCCGGGGGCCAAGGCTAGTGGGGGGGGCCTCGTTGGGGCGGTGAGTACTTCCGGGGGCCGAGGCTAGTGCGTGGGGGGAGCCTCGTTGAGGAGGGTACTTCCTGGGGCCGAGGCTAGTGGGGGGGGGAGCCTCGTTGGGGAGGGTACTTCCGGGGGCCGAGGCTAGTGGGGGGAGCCTCATTGGGGAGGGTGAGTACTTCCGGGGGCCGAGGCTAGTGGGTGGGGGGAGCCTTGCTGGGGGGGGGGGGGTGAGTGCTTCCGGTGGCCGAGGCTACTGGATGCAGGGAGCCTCCGCATCCGCTCCGGTGCTGGGTTCGAACCTAGCCACACCTTTGGTGGCCTGGACCTCTGGGCCCCAGGCCCGGCTCAGACACACCTCTGTGTGGTCCCTGGAGCCCCTTGCGGTCTTTTCGAGGGTTTTGACATCTCGCGCTCCAAACCTAATAGAAGAGCTCTACGACCCCGGAAGCGCTTCTACGCCCACGCCCGGAAGTAGCGAAAAAGAAAGTGCGCAGTAATCTCGGAAGCGCGCCACGCGGCCCTGACGCCACGCCGGGGCTTTGCGAAACCTGCGGTTGTCGCCACTTGCCACGGCGCCTTGGAATCCAAAGCCATCGCGGAACTTGGTCCTCCCTGAGCACGGCAAACTGTGACGGGTTGCTGAAAGAATCGGGCAAGGCCCCAAAGAGGCCAGAGCGGCACTCAGGTAGGGCCCCCCCAGTAAATGCAGGGGCCCCTGGGAGCCCGCTGACGTGTCCCGTCTAGCCGGCCACCTCGTAACGACGCCTCACGTTCTGGAGAGGCCAGCGCCCCGCAAGTGCCTGAGAACACAGAAAAAGGACTTGCAGCGCCTTTGAGTTGCGGTTTTTTCCGGAGCGCGTCCTGCCAGGGAACTTCCTCCCCACCGTGCCGCCATTGCAGGTGTGGGTGCAGCCTTTAAAGACTGATTGCAGGGAGCGTTCGGGACTCCTTTGGTTGGCGGAATCCCCTTAGCCCCAACCCATCGGCACGCTGTTAAACCCCTTCTGGGAGAAATGGCTTCTCTAGAGGATGCCCGCCGCCTTGGGGGTAAGATCCCTATCCAGAGCTCCTCAGACTCTGAACCTGCAGCCAGAGCTGAGGGACAACACAGGGAGGCCGTGGACTCAAACAAGGTCAAGGGAAAGAGTGCTACGTTGCACGACCCGACCTCTTCTTCCAATTACATGAAGGCCCTCCAGGGCATCCTGGGAAAATTCATACCAAAAGGACAGCCCTCCCGGGGTGCAAAACCGAGCACGAGCGAGCATCGCGAAACCGGGGGAGAAACCGCCAGGGTTGTCACCTTGTCTGCTCCTCGGGAAACGCAAGCGTTGGCCCCAGTGGTTAGAGAGAAGGAGAAGATGCTGATAGAGGTCAGCAGTTCGGGTGACAGGAAAGTGATCATCAGTCCTCCGGAGAAACCCAGCAAGAAGCCCCGGGACAACCAGATGGTGGTCGTTTTTGAAAAAGGCTCCCCAGGCCTCCAGTATCTAGACAGACGTAACTCTTATCCAGAATTCCAGCAGTACAAAGAAAGGGATACGGTGGCCGAGCGCCCCTCTCCGGCCAGTCTCTTGTCTATGGATGAGCTGGCTGCAATGGGACTCTCTCAGAGGCCAGTCTCCCTGGGTGTCGCCAGAGCCCCGCAGCCTTCATCCTTCGCCGCTAACCCGGTCATGTACCGGCCTCCGGTGTACATGGGTCCTCCTCTCGACTACGCCGGCTACCGCGGCAACATCCTCCAGGCTTCCCACTACGCCCCCATGGGCAACAGCAGCAACGTCCCCCAGGCCGTGAAGTACTGGGGAGGCTTCGGCGGTCACGCCCCGTCAGAAGTGTGCTCGCGGAACTGGCCCCGAGACTGGAAGCCGTCAGGAGAAGATCCTGCCCTGAATTTCCACTTGGTTCGCTTCCCCAGAAGCTCAGCGGCGAGCCAGGAGAGGATGACCGTCCAGGCGGGGATACCATCACATTCTTGTGCAGGCTGCGCAGCTGGTGCCCCGCCAGGGAGCCACTGGAAGGGAAGCCTGGGTTTCATTGACACCCACTGTCACTTGGACTTGCTCTTCTCCAAGATGTCTTTCCAAGGGTCCTTTAAGAAGTTCACGGAAATGTATAGCCAGTCCTTCCCAAAGGAATTTCAGGGCTGCATCTCTGATTTCTGTGATCCTCGCACACTGAAGGATGG
The DNA here is from genome assembly GCF_018350175.1 of Felis catus. Lineage (NCBI taxonomy): Eukaryota > Metazoa > Chordata > Mammalia > Carnivora > Felidae > Felis > Felis catus. The sequence goes on from NC_058386.1 coordinate 39,007,423, forward strand.
CATGTGGGAAGATCTTCTGAAGGAGGATCTGGTCTGGGGGGCCTTTGGCTGTCACCCCCATTTTGCACGTTACTACAACGAGACTCAGGAGAGAAACATCCTGCAGGCCTTACGACACCCCAGGGCCGTGGCGTTTGGAGAAGTGGGTCTGGATTACTCCTACAAGTGCACCACCCCTGTCCAGCAGCAGCAGAAGGTATTTGAGAGGCAGCTGCAGCTGGCCGTGTCCCTGAACAAGCCCTTGGTGATCCACTGCCGGGAGGCTGACCAAGACCTGCTGGCCATCATGAAACGATACGTGCCTCCCGACTACAAGATCCATAGGCACTGCTTCACTGGCAGTTACCTGTTCGTTGAGCCCCTCTTGAAGTACTTCCCTAACATGTCTGTGGGTTTCACAGCCGTCCTGACCTACTCTTCGGCCTGGGAGACCCGGGATGCCCTGACGCATATCCCACTGGACAGAATCGTCGTGGAAACGGATGCTCCCTACTTCCTGCCTCGGGGGGTTCCCAAAAGCCTTTGCCAGTATGCCCACCCGGGCCTGGCCCTGTACACGGTTCGAGAGATCGCCAGAATCAAAGGTCAGCCGCTCACCCAAATCTTGGCCACCTTGCGTGAGAACACCAACTACATCTACAATATTTAAGCCAGGAGGGAGTGGCCAGGCGTCTTCCAGAAAAGGGAGACCAGCGGCCTGACAGCACGGACTCGATGTGAACTCTGCCTGCGTCTCGAGGTCAAGACGTGTTCCAGAAGCCCACTAGAACAGGAAAAAAAAGACCGTGGCGGACTGTTTTCTTCAAAACCTCTTCGTAAGACTTCTCCTTGTGACTGGTAGGATGGGGTGCAGAATGGCAGGATGGGTAGGGGGAACTACCCTCGATGTGCCCGGACGGACAGTAAGAAAAGAAAGCGTTCCATAGGGTACAAGTTGGCTAAATCCAACTGCCTGTTCTCTGCATCCTGGGGCTTTGGTTGCTGCATAAAGTCACCCTCCTACTGGCCTTTAAAAAACAGAACAAACAAAAAAGGAACGTGGGAGTTTCAAAGGGAGCCCGGTGATTTGTTCTGTGGGTTCCCCAAACGTAGTTGTTGTTATAGGAATTCTCTAACCCGTACGGTTTGTCGTTAAATTCATCACTCAGTGACTGCGACTTGCAGTCTCTTGTTTCTAAAGATAAGCCAACACTAGCATTTCATCTCAAAGGCCATGGATTTAGGTAAAAATTAGCCCATGAATAGGCAGAACGGGCTGGGGGCGGGGGGCCGGCGGGCTCTCCGTGGAGGCACTTCGAGCCACGACGGGAGCCAGGTCAGTTGAATCTTGGAACAGCGCCGAGATGAGTTTTGCATCTGAACTGAACTCCCAAAGCTTGTGTGATTCCCAATCTCTTCACGGAACCAGTGTATTAATAGCAACTGCTATTCAGATTGCTCTGTTAACAAGGCCCAACTGTATGCCACTCAGAAATACTGTTTTCCTGGAGGACAGAAACAGAGGAGCTTTAGCTTCCCACTTGGCAAACAGCCGTCCTCCCGGAGAAATTTGCAGGAACTCCCATTTTAGGAAAATATTGGAGTTCTGAAACTTAGTTCTGCCAGCCAAAACACACACCTAAATCCAAGAGCCCCATTATCGGATGAGAAGGGCCATTTTACTTTATTTTTTTAATGTTTGTTTATTTTTGAGCGCGAGCAAGTTGGGGAGGGGGAGAGGGAGAGAGAGAGTCCCAAACAGTCCCAAGTCAGCGCAGAGCCCGACGTGGGGCCTCCAGCCCCACATCCCGTGACACCGTGACCTGAGCTGGAATCAAGAGTCGGATGTTTAACAGACGGAGCCACCCAGGCGCCCCAAGGAGTGCCATCCGTTTTAAAGACGGAAAATTTCTTTTATCCTCAAAAACCGACTTGATGAAAACGGGCCCAGCGTTCGCTAGACTTCTCTGGGTTCCTGTGTGTCCTTTTATCTGGATCCCAGAAAAATCCGCTGGCTCCCCCTCTGGTCCTCGGCTCAAAAGTCTCCTCCACAGGGAAGCCCTCCCTGACCACCAAATACATAATGCTCCCCTCCTCACCTGGGAGGAAGAAACTCCCTGGCTTACTGTTTGGCTTTCATCATACCGCTTGGCACAGGCTGGATTGTGTTGTTAGTCTGCCTGTGCGTTCATTGGTTCTCCTCCCCACTAGGTTTAGAAGCTTGCCATTCATCACGCCCGATGAACACACACCTTGTACATACACCCTTTGTTAGAACAGTATCTGGAACAGTGCAGGCCCTCAGCAAAGACTTAACGGAGTTACTGTCTCCCTGGATGGGATAAGTGACGTCACTGACACCTGGGAGTGAAGTGACAGTATTTTGTGCAGGGGGGGGGGGCGGGGGACAGATAGTAGGGAGAGCACAGAGAAATAAACCACTATCTCTAGCGTGCTCTTTAAAAGGCGAGGCAAAAGAATTGATGGGCGGCGATATTCTGTTTCCATTCTGTTTCCACGTCCTGTCCTCCGGAGTAAGAAACTGTTAAATAGAGAGGGTCGACCTTGATAGTTCATGTTTCTGTAAATAACCCTGAATGTATCATAGATTTTTCTTTTCCCTCTTTGCTGCGGATCCAGTTTTTGAGAAGAAGGAAGCGGAAGTGTAAGAAAGCTGTTAAGAGCTTTACTTTTCTTTAGGAGAACAAAAGAAGTCCAGTGTCAAAGGTGCAAGTTGGTTATCTTTTCAAGACCGAAAAGCCTTCCAACACGAAGCCAGTGTTTTGAGGCAAGGTTTTTTTTGTTCCCCCATTTAATGCACACTGTAAAGAGACAACGGCACAGAGTGTGTCCCTCAACCCACAGGAGCCCTGAGCTTTTTATAAAGGGTTGCAGAAAAGAAGGTTCCATGGACACACATCTTGGGGGAAATACTGAGTTATAACAAAGTTCCACACTTTTACTTTGGGGATCTCACATGTCCTTTGATATGCTGATGTGAGCCACACGTCCTCAAGAGGGTGTTTCTCAAGGTTACCTCTAGATCAGTTTGATTCATTCAAGATAACAATTCAGCAAGCTCAAGTTCTTTGGGACCGCAAGCGTGGGAAACACCTCCGTCACACTCTTCGCCGTTGCGGTCCCCTTACCACATCGTGTACTTCTCTCTGCTCCTCACACCCTTTTTCGTTTCCCTTTCTAGCTACCTAAGATCCATGGAGAACAAAACACAAAATGTCATTGATCGGTCCTAGCAAGGTGACATTACCAAGTGGGCATTTCAAAAATGGGTGTGAATGAACAATTGCATTTGTAAGTACACGTTGCACAAAAGAGAGAGAAAATATAGATACACACAATTAATTTTCCTCTCCAAAAAAGAAGTATCTCCTTGTTATACGGAGAAAATACTTTTCTTATCTGTTCCTCTCCCTCTGTGTTTTTATGGCAAATGCATAGACTATGCTCTGCAGTGTTTCTAACACACGGGAGAGCGCCTTGCCATAATTCAGCCTTATTTCTTCAGGAATGGGAGTGGACGGTGTAGTTTTTTTCTGAGTGCAGTACATCCAAAGTGGCCTAAATTTAAAAAATCACCATCTTCCTTTACTTACTGCATGAATGTAGTAAAGAACACCTCATCTATTCATGCTACTGGGTAAAAATAAGACGAAACCTCGTGATCCAGATGTACAAAATTTTGGAGCACTCTGTAAATAGCTTTCTGGTGATCGATACTCCATTGAGCCTCAAAGAATGATTGGAATTCATACGTTTGCATGGCACTTCAAAATTGGTGTCTCCTCGCACATTCTAGAGGCTTCAGAGAGCCACGGAAGCAACCGGTGATCTAGAAATTCAATTTGCCGTTAGTGGTCCCCGGGCCATCGGTCAGCTCAGAGTCACAGGGCCTCTCGGGCCCATTAACGGGCTCCCTGAACCTTGGCACTTGTCTTACTGCGTGTCAATATCTTGTTTCTGTTCAATTTTAGAAAGGCCCTCCTTCCACCGTTAAAGCTCAGAAGGAACAAAGTGCCCACTTGGTCTTGGGAGACGGGGGTGGGGAGGGTCTGTTTTTTCAGTTGGTCTGTATTCGTATCTGACTTCCAAATTAGTACCCGATGATAGAACTTTTGAGACCACTACGGAGCATGAAGTGGGGTAAAATGGAGACGGTCACTTAAACACGCAGAGTGTTCTCCGCTTTTCTCTGATATCACCATTCTTATTGGCCAATTGCTTGAGTCAGTTTTGCTCATTAACATCTACCAGGATATTCACTTCACCTCCTAATTGGCATAAGCTAGACATTTCACTCGCTCCAAATTTGTGACTGAAATACATTATTTGGTGTATCTTCGTTTGCCATCCCGAGCAAACAAGCTAGAAGTTTGTTGATTCGGTTGTTTCTTTTAAAGAATCAGCTCTTAGAGTTTTTATTCGTATCTATTCTGTGTACTGATTTATAAAATCCTGCTTTTTAAGTTGATGAAGTTTTTGCCTTTAGCTCTCAGATGATCTATTTTGCTTTTCTTAATGCCTTAAGTTAAATGCTCAGTTTAGTTTTAATCTGGGGGAGGGGAGGGAAAGGACAAGGTATTTGATAGCATAAATTTGCCTGTAATGGTAACTCTGCATTATATCTGTAGGAGTTTCTATTTTCATGAAGTTTACTTTCCTACTCTAAAAATTAATACATATTACAAAAACATGAACAGTAAGAAGTACATGGTATTTCTACTACCTAGAATCTACTGTTTTGTTACGGTTTTCCCTTTAAGGTAATTGTGATCAACAGGGCTATGTAGAACTATTTTTATTTTATTTTATTTTATTTTATTTTATTTTATTTTATTTTATTTTATTTTATTTTATTTTATTTTATTTTTTTATAACCTAGCTAGAAACCTAGAAAACCTAGGTTTTTTTTATAACCTAGCTAGCATGTTTTTTAAGCAAAGCTAAAGAACAAACAAGTACAGGTCCTAGAGAAAGAGGATATAAAGATAAGCTTTTTTTTTTTTCCTTTTGACTGACTTTATTTTACTGTATTATTATTTTTAATTTTTAAATAATTTTCAGTTGAAGTATTAACTCCAAAAGCTAATGGTCTGCTTAAAGTCGCAAAAACAGAGAAATGTATGTATAGCCCTATATTGTATTGAGATTCATTTCATTATTGTTTGTTATTATTTTATCTTCCAATAAACATTTAAAATGGTTACATAAAGCTTCGAACTTTATATTTTATAATTATACGGTTTTTTTCCATTGCTCATCACAAATCCTTTTATTTCCTGACTTCCCAATGGTTAAACTGTTTAATTTGTTTTACAGTTGACTAGAGTGCATCTTCCAGCAAGCAACTTCCTCAGGAAAAGTATGGGAATGGCATATTTATGAGAAATTACATACCTGAGAACATCTTTCTGCTACTTTCACTAATGAGTAATACCTCGGGGCTGGGTCTGGAATTTCTGGGTCATAAACATTTTCCCCTAAAATACAGCTATTCCTTTGTTGTCTTCTGGTATATTAATCTTGCAGAAAATTCTGAGGTCAACTTCTTTGGGGATTTAACTACTTTCTCTGGTCAGGATTCTTGGTAATTTGCCTTATCCTTGAAAGTAACAGAAAACTTGCCCCAATATATCAAATTATTGGTCCCTTTTTTTATTTTCTCTGGTACATGGTAAACATTCAGTCCTCAGATCTGTGTCCTTTTAAATTTTTTTTTTTCAACGTTTATTTATTTTTGGGACAGAGAGAGACAGAGCATGAACGGGGGAGGGGCAGAGAGAGAGGGAGACACAGAATCGGAAACAGGCTCCAGGCTCCGAACCATCAGCCCAGAGCCTGACGCGGGGCTCGAACTCACGGACTGCAAGATCGTGACCTGGCTGAAGTCGGACGCTTAACCGACTGCGCCACCCAGGCGCCCCTGATCTGTGTCTTTTTATAGTCGAGAAGGTCGGGTTGGTTTTTGTTATTTCTTACAGTATGCTTAATTGATTTGGCTGCTTTTAACCTAGCTTCTAATTCTTTAGGAACAATTGTCTGTATCTGTCTGGCCTTTCATTATCGATCTCGGTGCTTTTTTTTTTTCTTTCTTTTTAAGATTTTATTTTTAAGTAATCTCTCTGTCCAACATGGTGCTTGAACTCGAGACCCCTGTTCTTGGTCCTCTGACAGCCGACCCTCTACTCCGCATTTTGGGAGAGTTTCTCAGGTTTCCCTTTTCCCATCATTCATCTCCTTTTCAATAGGCGCCACTGTTTTCTTCACTACATATAATGCATTTCTGACTTTCCTCACATTTCTTCCTTCCTCCGCGAGCTCCTGCTGCCTTTCTGCCCAGAGTCTCGGTCAGCAGGGTTTTAAATGTATTCCCCTTGCTCTATTTGCTCCCTCCAGCTTTCACTTCACAGCGTTTGCTTTAACTGCTTACTTTGTTCTGTGACTTCTTTGCACTCCATCGAAAGCACAAAGCAAACTGTTATCAAAAGTGTGCATTTTCCTACAGAAAATATTTTTCTTCCTCTGCCTCTTAAATACTATGTTCTCCATTTGTGTTGCAGTCTTTCAGGAACTTCATTGGCTTTCTTTGTTCAGTCTTGAACAAAGAACAGTCTCTCCAGGCTGGTGTTTACCCCAAAATACGGTGGGTAGGTTCCCTTTCCCTTCCTTCACCAGCCATTCGAATGTTTTGATTCTTCCTCCCACTGGGAGGCTAGGTGATAGAAATTCACGTACAGCATGTTAAGGGAAGTACGGAGGGAGGTGGGGCCATGGATGGTTCCCTAGGGGGGAAAAAAAACCTCAAAATTTTCCATACATACAAAAAAATTCCATACAAACATTTTCCAAATTGACCTGACCTCTACTCCAGGCACAGAACTTACGCAGCCAGTCCTTCACGTACCCTGCCTGTCACAACAGAAATGCCCTAATGCGAGGCCTACTTTTCTTTCAGGGCAGCTATCCTCGGGCCTTCTAGTGACACTCGTAAGCCATCAACAGCCGTGAAAGTAAGCCAAGTGGAAGCCCCCACAGATTGTCCTAACCGCCCTCTCCCCCCCTCCCCCAAACTCAATTCTCGTCACTTTTTTAGGGAGTAAAAATATGATCCCATCTGCACTACAGCTAGGAGAGATTCATCTGCGTTTTCGGCATGAAGATGGACCTTCTCCCTGCCCTCTGACACTAATAACGTTTCTCCAGATTTTAAAATTCTGCAGTCATTTTAATTGGGATTGCGAAGGTGAAGAGGTTCATCTAAGTATCAGTGCTCAAGTTAGAATTTCACTCCAAATACCCATTTTTTTCTCACTTTTTTTTTTTGATAAATTTATGTTCCTATGGATACTGTGTCTAAATAGGCATAGCTTATTTTAAGAAAATTCAACTTATACAGATCTGAATCTCATTTGGCTTGTTGAACATAAGAGATGGTCAGTAAAGGTAAGTGGAATGAATGGATGACAAAACCCGCAAAATACAGAGAGAGGACTTCCAAGTAACTTTTCATTACGAAAGTATTATCACAAATCTATTTATAATCTGTGCTCCAATTTTCCACGACCAAACCTACTGTTTAAGATGAAAGAAACACCTATAGAGACAGCATAAGCATTCATCAAACTTATGTTTACTTGTCTGCTGCCTCTTAAGACCTGATTTTATGATGCATAAAAGGGGGGGGGGGAAGATGGAGAATGCTAGAACATTCTTCCTGTAGCTTTATCACCAATTACCCATATAACTGGTGCAAACCACTGAAACTCTTCAGTTGCTGGTTAACCTTGCAGCAAAAAAAGTTAGAAAATCAACACTTGCTAACCACAGGCCAGTGCAGCACTATTTAAAGGACTAAGAAAATTATGTATATATAACAGAGCTTTGGAGAGAAAATGAATGTATAAAAATACTGAATAATATATAAATCGGTGTAGGATGCAAAGCTGGAAGCTTAAGAATACTGTCAAAACCACATCTAAAATAGTCTTTTCACATCCTTATTGAATCTATTGAGCAAGGCGATGAAAAAACACTTGATATTACTAAGAGGAAAGCCTCAGACCCACTGCTTAAACTCAGACTTCCTGGAAAAATAATTAGAACTAGAAAAAGGGATCACCTCATCCAACAGAAACCACGTTGCTAATCATGGCATTTTGTAAACTGAAGAGCGACAACAGAATACCGAAATATTTGATATAAAAGATAAAGGGAAAATCTTTGGTAAAAAAAAAATATATATGTGAAATTTATCAAATACATCAAGTGTGTGTATATATACTGTGTGTGTGTGTATATATATATATATATATATATATACACACACATATACATACATACCTATATATATACGTATACATACATATATATACACACATACAAATATATATCTCCCCGAGGAAATAATACGAGAACCAAAGCAGACGCACTCCTTCATGCCATAATTTGGAGATATGTACTTTAAAAAGGCCGGGTTCTACCTGAAACACTCAGAAGAAAGATGCTTTGATAAGAGGACTTTCATGTTCTCTTCCAATCAAAATAATCCATTCTATATTTCTAATAATTACCCAATAAACCAGACTCCCCAGTACACTGGATCCTCCTGCTGGTTTCAAAGTAGGTTACTTACTTCCCACAAGGGCACTGGCAGCTGAGACCACAAAATGCATACCCAATACGGAAAGGCTCGTTGATCAAAAGCAAAGCGACACCAGACCAACCCAGTTACAAAGCACCTGCCAAATTCAAAGCTGTGTGTGAAGGGTATGACACGCAAGACAATCCCTCCATGTACAAGGACTGTACCGTCAGGTAAGGGAGATCAGACTATATGCAAGTAACTCCAGAACAGCGTATGGTGCCTCCAAATAATTATAATGCCCTGGATAGAGAGCTAAAGATCCCATCATATTTTTAAAAATCCACTCGGCATACATTGCTGAGTGCCTGCTATGGGCCGAGTGCCACGCTAGACTCTTGAGATTCGAAGATAAAATAGCCAATACCGATCACATAGTTAAAATGGATCAGACAACCCAAAGGGCTTTTACACCCTACCTCATTCACATCTCCCAACACATCTACAAAGTAGGTGTTATGGTGATTGCTGTTGTATAAAAATCAAGGTTTAGGGACATTAAGTGACCGAAGGACTCAAGGTAAGAGAATGGGGCAGCTGGGATTAGAACAGCAACCGCCTAGCTTCGGAGGCCACCGGTGAACCACGGTCTCCCAAACTGCCCCCGAAACCCCGCCACACTCCAGCTCGGTGGAGGACACAGAGAAGCGTAATCGGGCTATGCTAACAGGAGTCTGAAAACGCTCTAGTAGGAGGGGGATACGCCAAGATACCTGAGAGCGCCAAGAAGATGGCATTACGAAACAAACAAAAGGCATCACAGTGGAGGTGACATCTGAAATGGGTCTTCAGAGTGGAGAGATGGAGGGTGAGCTGCACACATGGACAAGTGGGGAAGGGCATTCTCTGCAGAGGGAACAGCATGTGCGAAGCGTATGTGGGGCCTTGCAAGTCATTCTGTGTGGCAGAACGCCGAGTGGGAAAGGGAGAGCAGAGGAGATTTAGCAAAAGCACAAGAGCCAAAAGATCGGTGGTCCCTGGGTCACGCAAAGTTAGGTCAAAGGGCTGTAAACATTTTAATTTTTTTTTAAGTTTATTTATTTTGAGAGAGCGAGCACACACGCGCGAGCGTGCAGTGAAGGGACAGAGAGGGAGAGCGAATCCCCAGCAGACTGTGCTGTCAGGATAGAGCCCGACGCAGGGCTCGATCTCATGAACCATGAGATCATGACCTGAGCCAAAACCAAGAGTCAGATGCTTAACTGACTGAGCCACCCAGGCGCCCCTGGAAACATTTTAGAAAGTTAACGGTTATGGCAGCGTGGGCAGTTGAGAAAGAGGATCGGATTGAAGGCAGGGATGTCACTGAAGAGGCTACTCTCCAGGTGACAGACAGGAACTAGGATAGCAGCGGTGGCCTTGGAAAGGGGGCTGATGGCAGGAGGATTTGAGGAGATGGGACCTAGGTCAACAGTGACGGGAGTGTAATGGTGGCTCTCTTATTTGCTTGAACATAAACAAAAACATAGAATATAGTGAGTTAACATTTAGACGTAACTCAAATAATAAGCCAAGTGTGAACCAGTCACAGCATGGTAGCATGTTCAAAGAAAAGGCCGGGCAAGGGACGCCTGGGTGGCTCGGTCAGTTGAGCGTCCAACTTCGGCTCAGGTCATGATCTCGCAGTTTGTGAGTTCAAGCCTGGCGTCGGGCTCTGTGCTGACAGCTCGGAGCCTGGAGGCTGTTTTAGATTCTGTGTCTCCCTCTCTGCCCCTCCCCTGCTTGCACTCTCTCTCTCTCAAAAATAAAATAAACATTAAAAAAAAAAAAAGGGCTGGGCAACCACTAGCAACGGAAGAGTCTGTCTCTATCATAGAACTTGGAAGAAACTCTAAAGGTGATCTGATTTATGCTCATCTACACTTCCCCCAAATGCCTTCCCTCTTCATTTTCCATGCTCAAAAGTCTTCTACTTCCTCACCATCAGCTCTAGGATTTCTCTCCCTCTCTTCACCCCCTTACTCCAGTCCTTCTCCCTTTCCTACATCCCCTAAAGCCTGAGAATTGAACTGAACAACTGAGAAGAATCCTTAGAGGATGGAGGATGGGGAAAGTGGAATGATCAAAGTTCTGTTCAACAGAGGGGTGTAGGGAAAAAAAAACCAGAAAGCTGGGAACACGCTTTAAGAATACTCTCCCCTGGGGCACCTGGGTGGTTCAGTTGGTTGAGCGTCAGACTTCAGCTCAGGTCATGATCTCACGGTTCATGAGCTAGAGCCCCACATCGGGCTTGCTGCTGTCAGCACAGAATCCGCTTCGGATCCTCTGTCCCCCTCTCTGCCCCTCCCCCACTCATGCTTGCGCGCACTCGCTCTCTCTCTCTTAAAAATAAACATTAAAAAAAAAAAGAATATTATCCCCATTATGCATCAGTGAGAACCAAAGTTTCAATTAATAAAGCTGACTATAAAAGTCAACGACCAGAACTGAAAATACAGGGGTTTTTTTTTTAAGTTTATTTATTTATTTGAGAGTGAGACCGCAAGCAGGGGAGGGGCGGAGACAGAGGGAGAGAGAGAGGACCCCAAGCAGGCTCCACACCGTCACTGCAGAGCCTGACGAGGGGCTCGATCCTATGAACCGTGAGATCGTGACCTGTGCCAAAGTCGGAGGCTTACCCTACAGAGCCACCCAGGTGCCCCCAGTTTTGTTTTTGACACTCAAACACAAACGCAAAAATAAAGGATCTGAAATACCAGATGAAATCAAATCAACAAGTACAACCACAGAGAAAGACAGTAACGCACGCTCAAAACAGGTTTCCAATTTTAAGCTAAAAAGGAAGAGAACAAGTAGACCGCAAAGGAAGTAAAGGGCGTACGTGAAGTTTCTAGAACCTAGATGGTGATAGCGTAAAATCTTGGGAGTGCAAGTTCAGAATAGTCGGGACATAAACACAGTTGTCAAAGTCTATTACTGACTGCTATTAGTTCCGAATGATGGAAAAATAAAATAATAATACAGGTTATTATTTAGCACCTTTCCTCCTAAAAGGCCATTAGGTGAGAATCCGCTAAAACAGAGTAGACATGATAAAATCTCTTATTTAAGGGATAGAAGACTCGTTGAAAGTATCCTCATACCCATAGCATAAATGGAACGGTAGGAAACAAGTGGAAGGAACAACGTACCAACAGCTTAATGGTTACGGTTTAGAAGTCACTTGTCTCACTGGAAGCACGTCCAAACTTACTCTTCCGGAACATGGCAGAATTTGTGCCAAAGAAGAATGCCAGAACCCTGCAGCACAGGTGATGGCTGGCACAGACCCGGTTTATGCCTCCCTTCCCCTAGAACACCACCCTCTCTACCCCATGTAAGAAAATAAGCCAAATATTGGCAAGGGAGGAGACTTATTTTTTTCGTGACTATCTACTAGGAGCGGGGCACTTGCCATGCACTGTCCATCTGATGCCCACAGCAACTCTAAGGGGGGGGGTCTGTTATTCATCCTGGACAGATAAGGGAATTGAGACCAAGGGAAGTGAAAAACATAGCCAAGAAGATGGGGCGCCTGGGTGGCTCGGTCGGTTGGGCGGCCGACTTGGGCTCAGGTCATGATCTCGCGGTCTGTGAGTTCGAGCCCCGCGTCGGGCTCTGTGCTGGCAGCTCAGAGCCTGGAGCCTGTTTCAGATTCTGTGTCTCCCTCTCTCTGACCCTCCCCTGTTCATGCTCTGTCTCTCTCTGTCTCAAAAATAAAAAATAAACAGTAAAAAAAATTTTTTAAAAAAAATGGGGCACTTGGGTGGCTCAATCGGTTAAGCATCTGACTTTTGATTTTGGCTCAAGTCATGATCTCACAGTTAGAGTTCGAGCCCTGCATCAGGCTCTGCGCTGACAATGCAGAGGCTGCTTGGGATTCTGTCTGTCTCCCACTCTGTGTGTCCCTCCCTCGCTTGCTCGCTCTCTCTCTGAAAATAAACATTAAAATTAATAAATGGTTTTTTTAAAAAATGAAAGTAAAGAGAATGAGAATAAAGACAGAAAAGTCCTGTGAACGAGAAAAAGAAAGAAAAAAGGTCACAAGAATGGAAGAAGAAGGGATGAAAAGGTTGAGAGAGGGGACAAGAGGAAAGGAAATGGGACATTGAAAAAAAAATGGAGGTAAGCATCTGGGCCTCCTTTTGCATAATGTGGCGTTCTGGCTCTCCCTGCCCCCGCTCCCCACTTCTGAGGTCCTGGAAACAACCATGCTCCCCCAATTAGTTAAACCTCTGATAAAAGGTTTACGATAATGACATGTGTCCCTGGAGAACTCTCTTTATTAAAAGAACTATTACCACACTAAACAGCACGAGGAATTTCATAGGAAGAATGAGAATTTAAATGGAAGAGAATAATTAAAATAAATAGGAGGATATGGACAATTCTAATGCTTTAAAATGTTTTTAAAAAACCTCTGAAGGGGCTTAGGAGAGTCATTTATTTGAAAATAGAAGACTGGCGTGTTTAAAAATAAAGGCCCATCAATCCAGAGAATGAGAAATGATTACACAAACACTCAGAGAGCGCCACAGTAGATTATGACATGAATTGGCTGCACTTTGTTTACATATGAAATACTTTCAAAGCTGTGCCTCAAATCTTAAGTCACAAACAGTGACTGAGACTCCAAGGAGGACACAACGGAAGGCTCCCATTTATATGAACAGACAAAACTAGGGGCACCTGGGTGGCTCAGTGGGTTAAGCGTCTGGTCGTTTAAGTGGGTTAAGCTCAGGTCGTGATCGCACAGGTTGTGAGTTTAAGTCCCGCATCGGGCTCTTCTGCTTCCCTCGCTCTCTCAAAAATAAATAAAAACTTTTTTTTTAAAGGGGATTTTTCTAGGGGCGCCTGGGTGGCGCAGTCGGTTAAGCGTCCGACTTCAGCCAGGTCACGATCTCGCGGTCCGGGAGTTCGAGCCCCGCGTCAGGCTCTGGGCTGATGGCTCAGAGCCTGGAGCCTGTTTCCGATTCTGTGTCTCCCTCTCTCTCTGCCCCTCTCTGCCTCTCTCTGCCCCTCCGTTCATGCTCTGTCTCTCTCTGTCCCAAAAATAAATAAACGTTGAAAAAAAAAATTAAAAAAATAAATAAATAAATAAAGGGGATTTTTCTAAAACAAGAAAAAAACAAAGAAAAGAAGAGACAAAACTAATCTATGGTGATGGAAGTCTAAGCAATGGATGAAGGGCTGAATGGAAGGGGGCACAAGGGACCTTCCTAAAGCGGAACAGAAGCTCCGTATGGTGTCGGAGGGGATGGTTACACAGATCCCGGTATTTGTCACAACTCTTGGATCTTAATGCTTAAAATGGGCATGTTTCGGCACATACAAAATTATTCCTCCCTCGGCCAAGTTGATTTTAAGAAATTAAAGTTGACTACCCTGAAGCCTCAAGCCACAAAATCCGAAAGAAATACAGTTATCCCATATCCTGATTGTGGTGGTTGTTACACAGATCTATCCATATGATAAAACTTCAGAGAACAATAAACTAGGAAGAAAATAGGTGCGCATGTAAAAATTGGCGAAATTCATATAAGGTCCACGAGTTTAGTATTTTACCAATGTCAATTCCCTGGTTTTGATAATGTACTGTGGTTATAGAAGCTGTTATCGTTGGGAAAAGAGAACAGAAGAAATACCTTGTATCATTTTCGTCATTTCTTGTAAGTCAAGAATTATTTCAAAAATAATTTCTTAAAAAAGAACACAGATTGGGGCGCCTGGGTGGCTCAGTCAGTTAAGTGTCAGACTTCGGCTCAGGTGGTGATCTCGCGGTTTGTGAGTTTGAGCCCCATGTCGGGCTTTGTGCTGGCAGCTCAGAGCCCGGAGCCTGCTTCGGATTCTGCGTCTCCCTCTTCTCTCTGCCCCTCCCATGCTCATGCTCTTCTCTCTCAATAATAAACATTATAAAAGAATTTTTTTTAATAAAATTAAAAAAAAAACAATTATACAGTCAACACGTTCTACTATAACCCACCATCACTGTTACAAAGGGTGAACTCACATAGGGCAGAATTCTGCAAATACAAAATCGAGGACGGTAAGTTTTGTAAATGTTGCTAACAAACCTGCAGCTAGTCTGTATTCAGAGAGAGAAAGTACGTGAACGAACATTACTCAACAGATTTAAAAATTCAGAACAAAATGTACATCAGCCAAAAATGTAAGTCAACAAACCGCACGGCAACTCATTTTGGAGTCATATGAAGTCGCCCGTATGACAAAGACTGTATGTTTAAAAAAAAAAAAAAAAAAACAGAAACAAAACCAAAAACTGGTGTGCACAGAGGACCATCCCATGGCACCTTGATGTTGGGCTTCGAACCTCCAGAACAGTGAGAAGATACATCGCTGTGGTTTATGCCACTAAGTCTATGGTATTTTGTTATAGCAGTCCTAGCAAACGAATATATTCAACTACGTAGATCATAACATTTACTTCTTGTGAGGATACAGTTCAGTACAGTATAGAGTTGTGTCATCATCCTCACAATGCGGTTTAGGACATTTCAGTCGCCCTCCTCAAAAGCTCCCCCTCCCGCTGCCAGCCCCCCACAACTACTGATCTGCTTTCTCGGATATATTTGCCTCTTCTAGCACTTCAGATAGATGGAATCATACAACATAAAGTCTTCCGCGTCTGCTTTCTTTCACTTAGTATGTTTTTGAGGATCATCTATGATGCAATAGGTCTCCGTAGTTTCATTTGATAACTGAAGAGTTTCCACTGAAATGGTTACACCACATTTGGTTTACCTGCTCATCGGTTAATGAAGATAGCAGCGATTCCCTGGTTTGGGCTATCATGAGTAATAATGCTATAATCATTCCCGTACAAGGTTTTGTCTGTTTCATTAATTGGTTTTTTGTTTATTTTCGAGAGAGAGCATGTGCACGAATGGGAGAGAAGGGCAGAGGGGGAGAGCGAGAGAGAAAGAGAGAGAGAATTCCAGGCAGGCTCCACGCTCGGCGCAGAGCCTGATGCAGGGGTTCGGTCCCACAACCCTGGGATCATGACCTGAGCCGAAATCAAAAGTGGGATGCTTGACCAACTCGGCCACTCACGTGCCACTAATTATGTTTTAATTTCTCTTAGAAAGATCTGCAGGAGTGGAATTACTGAGTCGCGTGGTAAGTACCGGTTTAAGTATTTAAGAAGCTGCCAAACTTCCTTTCAAAATGGCAGTATCATTTTATAGTCCTACCAGGAACATATGAACGCTCCAGTTTCCCCATATCCTTTCCCAACACTTGCTACTGTTGATCTTTTTTTTTTTGAACATTTTATTTATTTTTGAGACAGAGAGAGACAGAGCTTGAACGGGGGAGGGGCAGAGAGAGAGGGAGACACAGAATCGGAAGCAGGCTCCAGGCTCTGAGCCATCAGCCCAGAGCCCGATGCGGGGCTCGAACTCACAGACCGCGAGATCGTGACCTGAGCCAAAGTCAGACGCTCAACCGACTGAGCTACCCAGGCGCCCCCTGTTGATCTTTTTAAGTCATAAACATCCCATGAAAAATACGATTTTAACTTCGGGCTAATGAGAATAAGCCCTAGGCCTAGTTACTGATAAAAAGTTTAGGCCTGAGGAGATGGTCTTAAAATTTCGTCTAATAAGTAGATTCTTATAAATCATACATTATTATAAATCATAAATTATTAGTATCTAGATTTTAGAAAAGAGAGGAAAAAGAACTCTCTCCTCTTTAGTGAGAGAAACATTTAGTCCCAATTTGGGTTTCTGTTTCTGTTACATGTCTTTTGAATTTCAAAAGATTAGAGGAGGGGTGCCTGGCTGGCTCAGTCAGTGTAGCATACGATTTTGGCTCAGGTCTTGATCTCGCAGTTTGTGAGTTCAAGCCCCGCGTTGGGCTCTGTGCCGACAGCTCAGAGCCTGGAGCCTGCTTTGGATTCTGTGTCTCCCTCTCTCTCTGCCCCTCCCCCGCCTGTGCTCTGTCTCTGTCTCTCAAAAATAAATAAATGTTAAAAAAAATTAAAAAAAAAAAAGATTAGAGGAGCGCCTGGGTGCTCAGTCAGTTAAGCGTCCAACTTCGGCTCAGGTCATGATCTCACAGTTCATGAGTTCGAGCCCCGTGTCGGGCTCTGTGCTGGCAGCTCAGAGCCCGGAGCCTGCTGTGGATTCTGTCTCCCTCTCACTCTGCCCCTCCCCAGCTCATGCTCTCTGTCTCTCAAAAACTAATAAATGTTAAAAAAAAAAAAAAAAAGATCAGAGGAACCCATTTTGTAGGATGAAATTGGTAACTATCACCTTAACATACACTTAAAGAATGGAACTTTGTGTTTTATACTTAATGGTAAAGGCAGAATGCATCGTTGGGAATTTGGGGCATGATACGTTTGATTCCAGGCAAGCCTTTGGAGTGCTTTCCTGAGACTGGCTGAAGATTAATGGAGTCATGATGTAAAGCCTGGGATTTAAACTGTAATGTGTTGTAATCCCATTGTGTTATGATTATACATATCGATGTCTTTTCTGAAATGATTCTAACAGAATTCAGATAATCTGAAAATTGCATAAACCCACTGAAAAATTTTCATTTGACATTTGGGGTATTGGCTGAAAGGTAGAATATCTGGCACATTTTCCAGTTATTTTTGCAAATGGAATTGTATTTTATTTTTATAGACTCTAATTAGAGGTTTTAACATTCCCAAGTGGCTTTGGGCAAAACTTCCAGCATCTGTGTTCACGTGTTGCTCTTTGCTAATCATGTGAGATTCTAATGCGTTCGATCGCTCCTTGAGAGCCCTGTAGGAAAATCCAAACTCTTGGCTGGCGTTGGGCGAGAAGGAAAAGGCAGCCACCCCAGGCCTTGGCGTCCTCCCGTTGAACGTGAACACGTTCCGAGAACACCGGCCTCAGACAAGACCGCTTGTGATCCATTATGACGGATCGAGACAAAAATAAAGTCCGCTCCATAATCATGTCTGAACTCTGAACACAGACAGAACGTGAAAACTGTCCAAACTACAAAATGCTAAACATCCTCCTCTCCTAGATCACAGGAGTCACTATGAATGCAGTGCATGAAGATACACAATCGTAAAAGTACTCTGCCTCCAGACAGAGCCCAATCCAGAGCAAGACCCCACCTCCTTAAGCCCTCCCCCAAATCAGCTAACACAAACCCAGATCCTACAGTAAATCTTTTCTAACACCTGCTTGCTTAGACATCCCTCGATAACTCAGGGTATGTGTCTTCTCTCACCGCAGTGAGTAATAAGCCAACTTGTTCAATTAAAAACACAATCTAGGGGCGCCTGGGTGGCTCCGTCCGTCGAGCGTCTGACTTTGGCTCAGGTCACGATCTCACAGCTCGTGGGTTCGAGCCCCGCGTCGGGCTCTGTGCTGACAGCTCGGAGCCTGGAGCCTGCTTCCGATTCTGTGTCTGCCTCTCTCCCTGCCCCTCCCCTGCTTGCTCACATACACACACACACACACACACACACACACACACACACACACACACTCGCTTGGTCTCTCTCTCAAAAATAAACATTAAAAAAAAAAAAAAACCTACAATCAAGAGACAGTATCAAGATGGCGGAGTAAGAAGATGCTGAGCTCACCTCTTCCCCCAGACACACCAAAATCCACAACTACACACAGAAGAACGCTGAGAACAAACTGAAGCCTAGCAGAATGGATCATACACAACAAAAGACAAAGACAAATAAGCACTTCGAGACAGGTAGGAGGGGCAGAGATGTAGGTCAGTCGGGATCCCGCCCGCCCCCCCCCCCCCCCCCCCCCCCCCCCCGGTGCAGCGACCCATAAGCAGGAGTGTTCTCACAACCATAGAGGCCTGCCGCTAGGGAACAAAGAGTCCAAGCCCCTCATCAGGCTCCATAGCCCAGGGGACCCGAGCTGGGAAGATGAGCCCCCATATCTGGCCTTGAAAAGCAGCGGGGCTTACGTGCAGGAAGGCCTGAATGGCAGGAGTAAACAGAGACCCTGCTCTTAAAGTGAGTCTCACTGTACAGGGAGTAGTTTGAAAAGTGCCCGGGTGACCTATGAAGATCCACTAAGTGCGGGGTGTGTCCCGGGGGGGGCAGGGATCGGTTGGAACGTTCCCTGGGAACACAAGCACTGACAAGCACCATTTTTTTTTTTTTTTTTAACTTCCCTTCTACCTAGCAGGCCAGGCACTGGCAGGTGCCTTTTTTTTTTTTTTTTAACCTCTCCATCTACTGTGCTGGCACCACATTCGACCACAGACTCACCCTATCCGCTCGCCTGCCCTAGCTGGGAGCCCAACCCAAGTGGCTCCCCACCCTGTCACCCTGGTTGGATGTACTCGGCCAACACCAATGTTCCTCCCAGCCTGTTCCCCGTCCCACCACACCCAGCAGGCACAGGTGGCAGGCTGTGGAGTCTCGGGGTGGGGGGGTGGGGGCCTGCCCCACCCACTAGTGCCCTCCGGGGTGGCTGTCCCAGCTGGACCTCATAGCCAGCCCCACGGCCCAGCAAGTCCCCAACGGTCACAACCCAGCCACAGCAAGAGGGTGCACAAAGCACACAGATACACCGCCAAACAGAATCAACAGCAGATTAGAGGATGCAGAAGGGATCAGCAATTTGGAAGGCAGAGTAGTAGAAACCACCCGCTCATGGGCACCTGGGTGGCTCAGTCGGTTAAGCCTCTAGATTTCGGCTCGGGTCACGATCTCACGTTCGGGAGTCTGAGCCCCGCATCAGGATCCGCGCAGGCAGTGTGGAACCTGCTTGGTATTCTCTCTCTCTCCCTCTCTCCACCCCTCTCCAGCTTGCTCTTTCTATCTCAAAGTGAATAAATAAATTTTTAAAAATCACCCGATCAGAACAGCACATTAATTAATTACCTTCAATGAGGACAGTTTAAAAGACCTCTGGGACGACATCAAGTGTGCTAACATTCGCATTATAGGGGTCTCAGAAGGAGAAAAGAGAAAGAAAGGGACGAAAATCCTATCTGAAGAAATAATGGCTGCAAATTTCCCTAACCTGGCAAAGAAAATAGATATCCAAGTCCAGAAAGCACAGAGTCCTAAACAAGATGAACCCAAAGAGATCCATATCAAGACACATTATAATCAATGTGCGAATAAAGTTCAAGTGAGAACCTTTTTTTTTTTTTTATTTTTTAACATTTATCTATTTTTGAGAGAGAGACAGAGCACGAGCTAGGGAGGGGCAGAGAGAGACAGGGAGACACAGAATCCGAAGCAGGCTCCAGGCTCCGAGATGTCGGCACAGAGCCCGACGCGGGGCCCGAACTCACGGACCGCGAGACCATGACCTGAGCCGGAGTCGGACGCCCAACCAACTGAGCCACCCAGGCGCCCCAATAAAGTGAGAATCTTAAAAACACGAGAGGAAACAAGTTACGCACAATGGAACCCCCATAAGACTATCAACTGATTTTTCAGAAGAAACTGTACAGGGAAGAAGGGAGTGGCATGATATATTCAAATTGCTGAGAGGAAAATATTTACAATTAAGAATACTCTACTCAGCAAGG
The DNA here is from genome assembly GCF_018350175.1 of Felis catus. Classification (NCBI taxonomy): domain Eukaryota; kingdom Metazoa; phylum Chordata; class Mammalia; order Carnivora; family Felidae; genus Felis; species Felis catus. The sequence goes on from NC_058386.1 coordinate 39,027,569, forward strand.
TTATCACTTAGACTTGAAGGAGATGAGGAGTTTCCTGGACAAGAAAAAGCTAAAGGAATTTATCAACACCAAACCAGTCTCACAAGAAACGTTAAAGGAACTTCTTTAAATAGAAAGTATATGGGGCGCCTGGGTGGCTCAGTCGGTTAAGCATCCGACTTCAGCTCAGGTCACGATCTCACGGTCCGTGAGTTCGAGCCCCGCATCGGGCTCTGGGCTGATGGCTCAGAGCCTGGAGCCTGCTTCTGATTCTGTGTCTCCCTCTCTCTCTCTGCCCCTCCCCTGTTCATGCTCTGTCTCTCTCTGTCTCAAAAATAAACAAACGGTAAAAAAAAAAAAAGAAATTAAAAAAAAAGTATAGGGCCATAACTAGAAATAAGAAAATTATGAAAGAACAAAATATCACTGGTTAAGGTAAACATACAAATAGAGCAGATCGACCAACTACATAGCTAGTATGAAGGTTAAAAAACAAAAGTAGTAAAATCATCTAAACCTACGATAATTAGTCAAGAGAGTCACAAAACAATAGGATATAAAATAGGATATCAGAAATACAAAACATGGGGGGGGGGGGACAAAAATACAGTGACTTTGGAAGATGCTTAAACTTATTCACCATCAACTTAAAATAGATGGTTACAGGGGTGTCCGGATGGCTCAGTCGGCTGGGCATCCGACTTCGGCTCAGGTCATGATCTCACCGTTCATGAGTTCGAGCCCCGCACCGGGCTCTGTGCCGACAGCTCAGAGCCTGGAGCCTGCTTCAGATTCTGTCTCCCTCTCTCTCTGCCCCTCCCCCACTCATGCTCTGGCTCCCTCTCTCTCAAAAATAAATAAAAACATTTAAAAATAAATAAAAAATAAAATAGACCGTTATATACACTTTATATAGGAACCTCCTGGTAACCACAAACCAAATGCCTATAATAGACACGCAAAAAATAAAGAGAAAGGAATTCAAACATAACAGTAAGGAAAGTCACCAAACCACAAGGGAAGAGAGTAAAAGAAGAAGAAAGTAATGGACAAGAGTCATTTCTCTTTCTCTCTCTAGAGTCTATCTCTCTCTCTAGAATAAAAAATTTAAAAAAAGTAAAGGGATGGAAAAACATAAAGAAAGCTGGGGTAACAATACTTACATCAGACAAAATACTTTTTTAAATTTTATCTATTTATTTTGAGAGAGAGACAGAGAGTTGGGGGTCGAGGAGCAGAGAGAGAGAGAGAGAGAGAGAATCCCAAGCAGGCTCTGTACTCTCAGCGCACAGCAGGATGCGAGGCTCAAACTCAGGAACCGTGAGTTCCTGAACTGAGTTGAAACCAAGAGTCGGATGCTTAACCGACTGAGCCACCCAGGCGCCCCCAAAGTAGACTTTGAAACAAAGATTAACAGAAGGCAAAGAAAGTAGAAGGAGACAAAGTTAGTAGAAAGAAGGAAATAATAAAGATCAGAGCTGAAAAAAATGAAATAGAGACTAAAAAGAACAACAGAAGAGATCAATGAAACTACGAGCTGATTTGTTGAAAAAATAAACAGAATTGATAAACCTTTAGCCAGACTCATCAAGAAAAAAAGAAAGAGGGGATAAATAAAAGAAATAAAAGAGAAATATACCACAGAAATACAAAAAATCATAAGAGACTATTACAATTTTATGCCAACAGATGGGACAAGCTAGAAGAAACAGATAAATTCCTAAAACATACAATCTTCTAAGACTGAAACAGGAAGTAATAGAAACTCTGAACAGACCCATCCCTAGTAATGAAATTAAATAAGAAACGAAACAAAACAAAACCAAAAACCTCCCACAAACAAAAGTCCAGGACCACATGGCCTCACAGGTTAATTCTACCAAACATTTAAAGAAGAATGGATACCTAATATCCTTCTGAAACTATTGCAAAAAAATGAAAGAAGAAACCCTCCCCAACTCGTTCCGTGAGACCGACATTCCCCTGACCCCAAAACCAAAGACACCCCAGGAAAAGAAAATTACAGGCCAGAATCCCTGATAAACGTAAATGCAAAACTTTGACAAAACATCAGCAAACCAAATTCAACAATACATAAAAGGATCATACGCTACGTTCAAGTGGGATTTAGTCCAGGGATGTAAGGATGATTCAATATCCACAAATCAATCAACATAATATGCCACATTATAGGCTACATATGCCAAACCCATAGCTAACATCGTAGTCAATGGTAAAATGCTGAAAGCTTTTCCTCTATGATCAGTAGCAGCACAAGCGTGCTCACTCCCCTCTCCTCTCTGCAACACATTTTTGGAAATCCTAGCCTGAGCAATGGGGCAAGAAAAAGAAATAAAGGGCATCCAAGTTGAGAAAAGGAAGAATTACAACTGCTATTTACAGATCACAGGATGCTTTACACAGAAAACACAGATTTCACCAAAACAAACTATTAGAATAAATAACTCCAGTGAAGGTGCAAGATACAAAATCAGTAGACGGAAACCTGTTGCATTCTATGCCCTAATAACGAACTGTCAGAAAGAGAAATGAAGGAAATGATCCCGCTTATAATTGCATCCAAAAAAAAAAAAAATGCCTGCAATGACATGGGTGGAGCCAGAGAGTACATTGTTAAGAAGTCAGAAAAAGACAACGCATGATTTCACTCATATGTGGAATTTAAGAAACGAAACAAATGAGCAAAGGAGAAAAGAGGGAGAGACAAAGTTCACTCTTAACTATAGGGAACAAACTGATGGTTACCAGTGGGGAGGTGGGTGGGGGATGGGTGAAACAGGTGAAGGTGATTAAGGGCACACTCGTTCTGATGAGCACTGAGTAATGTATAGAATTGAGTCACTATATTGTACACCTGAAACGAATATGACACTATGTGTTACTATACTGGAATTGAAATTAAACACTTAATTGAAAAACTGAAAAAAAATACTTAGGAATAAATTTAACTTAGGAGGTAAACTCTGAAAACTAGGACCCTGATGAAAGAAAATCAAGATGCCACAAATAAATGGAAAGACATACCATGGTCATGGATTGGAAGAATTAACATTGTTGAAACGTCCATACCACCCAAAGCAATCTATAGATTCAATACAATCCCTTTCAAAATGCCAATGGCACATTTTTCACAAAACCAGAATAATCCTAAAATACATATGGAACCACACAAGATCCTGAATAGGCAAAGCAGTCTTTAGAAAGAATAACAAAGCTGCATGATTTCAAACTATTCTACAAAGCTGTAGTAATCAAAACACAGTAAGGTACGGGCACAAAAACAGACACATAGATCAGTGGAATAGAGCCCAAAAACAAACCCATGTGACTAAGACCCACGCTTATAGTCAATTAATATTCAACAAAGGAGGCAAGAATATCCAATGGGAAACAGATGATCTCTTCCACAAATGGTGGTGGGAAACCTGGACAACTACATGTGAAAAAAAAAAAAAAAAAGAAAGAAAGAAAGAAACTGAACCAGTTTCTTATACCATTTACGAAAATAAACTCAAGGTTGATTAAAGACTTAAATGCAAGACCAGAAACCATAAACTCCTAGAAGAAAACATAGGCAATAAGCTCTTAGACATCAGTCTGGGTTTCCTCAGGCAAAGGCCACAAAAGCAAAAAATAAACAAACAGAACCACATAAAAGTAAAAAGCTTTTGCACAGTGAGGGAAACCATCAACAAAACAAAAAGGCACCCTACTGAATGGGAGAAGGTATTTGCAAATAATATAACTGATAAGGGGTTAGCATCCAAAGTATATGAAAGACTCACATAACTCAGTATCAAAAAAACAATCCAACAAAAAAATGGGCAGAGGACATGAACAGACTTCTCCAAAGAAGACATGTAGATGACCAACAGACAGATGAAAAGAACTTCACATAACCAATCATCAGGGAAACGCAAATCACAACCACAATGCGATATCACTCTACACCTGTCAGAATGGCTATTATCAAAAAGACCAGAAATAACAAGTGTTGGTGAGCATGTGGAGAAAAGGGAACCCTCATGCACTGTTGGTGGGAATGCGAAATGGTGCCACTATGAAAATCAGTGTGGAGGGGGTCTCAAAACTTAAAAATTAGAGCTACCATATGATCCAGCAATTCCACTTCTGCCTATTAATCTGAAGAAAAACACTAATTTGAGAAGATATACACACCCTTATGTTCACCGCACTGCGGCATTATTTTACAACAGTCAAGATATGGAAGCAACATAAGTGTCTACCAATAGATGAATGGATAAAGAAGTGGGGTGTGTGTGTGTGTCTGTGTGTGTGTGTGTCTGTGTGTGTGTCTGTGTGTGTGTCTCTGGGTGTGTCTCTGTGTGTGTCTGTGTGTGTGTGTCTGTGTGTGTGTCTCTGTGTGTGTGTGTCTGTGTGTGTGTGTCTGTGTCTGTGTGTGTATATATGTATGTATATATACACATATATATGTGTATATATGTGTATGTATGTATACACATATATATGTGTATATATGTGTATGTATGTATACACATATATATGTGTATATATGTGTATGTATGTATACACATATATATGTGTATATATGTGTATGTATGTATACACATATATATGTGTATATATGTGTATGTATGTATACACATATATATGTGTATATATGTGTGTATATGTATATGTGCATGTGTATGTGCGTGTATGTGCGTGTGTATATGTGTGTACATATATATGTAACATATATATAATATATAATAAATATATATATATAATATATATTATATATAATATATAATAAACATATACAATATATAATATAGTATATATTATATTATATTAATTATATTATAATTATATAATAATATAATTATTATATATTATATATTATATTATATATAATATTATATATTATATGTGTATATAATATATTATATATAATATATCATGTATATAATATATAATAATTATATTATATATAATGTATATATGATATATTATATATAATATATAATGTATATAATATATAATAATCATATTATTATATATAATTATAATATAATTATATAATATAATATATAATTATAATATATAATATATGTAATATATATAATATATATAATTATAATATATAATATATATAATATATAATATATATAATTATAATATATATAATGTATATAATATAATTATAATATATTATACTTATTATATAATTATAATTATGTAATATATAATTATATAATTATATAATATAATTATATTATATTAATATATTAATTTATATATATTTTATTAATTATATATAATTATTAATTATATAATTTATTAATTAATTATTAATATATATATTTTATTATATATTATATATATTATATATTATATATAATATAAATATATAATATTTTATATATATTATATATAATATATATTAATATAATTATATATTATATATAATTATATATAAATAAATATATAATAAATATTCCATTATACACACACACACACACACACATATATATATATATAATGGAATATTTATTATACAACCATAAAAGAGAATGAGATCTTACCATTTGCAACAACATGGATGGACCAAAAGGCATTATACTAAGTGAAAGAAGTCAGAGAAAGGCAAATACTGTAGGGCTTCATTTATATGTGGAATCTAAAAAATAAAACGAATGAACAAACCATACAAAACAGAAATAGACTCATAGATACAAAGAATAATATGGTGGTTACCAGAGGGGAGGGGGTGGGTAGAGGGATGGGCAAAATACAGAAGGGGATTAAAATACAGAAATATAGTTATAAAATAAATAAGACACCGGGATGTAATCTACAGCATAGTTAAGAATATCGTAACAACTCTGTATGGTGACAGATGGTGGCTAGATTTACCACGGCGATCACTTCCTAATATATATCATTGGTGAATCGCTATGTTGTAAACCTGAAACCAACAAATCATATGTCAACTACACGTCAATAAAAAAGTAAAAATTTTTAAACCTTTAAAAAAAAATCAAGGCGCTACAGAGATCATGTTTTAAACATTTATTTTTATATTGTTCAAAGTGTAAAGATTCACACACAGCGTACCACAAACCCCATGTCCATGAATGCAAAGCTATTAAAATTCTAACTCTGTGGCCCGTACTTCTGATTACAATGATTATGTTTACAAGAGCTAGAAAAAATGAAATAATACTTTGAAATGCATGCATCCCCATAGGATCAACCTTTATCCTGCCACTTACTATAATAGAGTCATTTGCAAAATAGCAAACCAATTAGGCTAACTAGGAGCCACTGCCAAAGGAAAAGAAATGAGGGCATAATTGTAGAGTTGAGACAAATGGCACTTAACACCCAGACAAAAGTCCTAAAAACATTCAGTCATTGGAGTATTTCTAACTAGTCTGACTTTTCATAAAAGCAAGTAATGGTAGCTCATATAGAAGAACAACGGCAACACCGTCATCAACTACTAAATGCTAAACTTCAATTAGTAACGTAGGCACCTGGTGCCATTAGAAAAAACCCCAGGCCAGGAGATCCAGGATGTGGGCTCAGTTCTAGGATGGACAAGCAGAAGCTGCCTTGAGTCACAGACGACATGTCACACACTAAGCCTAAAAAGTCTTGAGCATGGACCGCCGGAGGTTAAAGGGCTTTAGAAATGAGTCCGTCAGGGGCGCCTGGGTGGCTCAGTTGGTTGAGGGTCCGACTCTTGATTTCAGCTCAGGTCATGATCTCACAGTTTGTGAGCTGCAGCCCTGCATCGGGCTCTGTGCTGATTGTGTAGAGCCTGCTTGGGAGTCTGTCTGTCTCTCTCTCTCTCTGTCTCTCTCTCTCTCTCTCTGCCCCTTCCCTGCTTGCTCTGTCTCAAAATAAATAAACTTTTTAAAAAAATTAAAAAAAAAAAAAAGTAATCAGCCAGCCCAGGCTCTCATTACAGTCAAGGTAACAGAGACTCGGAGGCGAAGTGACGAAGCCACGGTCACACAGGTAGTTAGTTCCAGTGCCTCCAACACATGGCCTCAGAACCCTGGTCCCTGCCTGCTTCTTACAAATGACCTCATCTATAGGGAGCAATCATCCACGTTTGCTTCTTCCTCGCGGAGGTGCTGGGATAACGACTGGCACTAATTGGCGTGAGTGAATATGTGCTTGCTTGAATTTAAACGAATTCAGTGAAACAGCTAGTCTTTGGGGGGGGGGGGGGGGGGGCGGGGAGGCACGGGTGCGGTATCACACAAAACCGTTTTGGCCATTTGCATAAATCCCGCCAACGAACGCCAGGGGGCTCTGGCAAGTAGGACTGTGTTTCTCAGTGGCAGCAGGACTGGCGTGTTAGGAAGACCATTCTCGTCCCCAGTCTGGGGCTGCCCTCCCCATACTGCAGGGTGTAAAATACACAGCTGGCCCCCAGCTACTTAAGAGCAGCAGCACCTCTGGACCACGGACTGCCCAAGGGCAAGGCGATTTAAAACATCCAAAGGAATGCAAGAATTCCACGAGAAACCAAACATCAGAATGCCGAAATGTTAAAGAAAGATGGAATCGGTATTACAGCATGGCGGTTACTGAGCCGGTCTTTATATAAAATATTGCTATTTTGTTCATCGTGAATGTGGGCGTTAATTCTGCTTCCTCAAGACGGTCCATTAAAATATTCTCTCTCTTGATTCCTGAGGTCTGGGGTGCTCTTTGAATTCTGCACCCGGGGCAAGGGCCCCCCTTGCCTCAACAACCCAAAACATCTCCACACGTTTGCAGAGGCCTCCCTGGGTTGAGAACATCTGACAAAAGAAGTCCAGAAAGAGGCAGCCCGGGCCTGAAACCGCGCCTCCATGATGCCAGCAGGGTGCTAGGCTCCTTTAATACCTGCTGTGCTCACAAGATGGCTGAAGAATTATGTCCTAGTTCCACACAGGAAAACAAAGGCAGGACACAGAGCAGGAAAAAACAGATCCACTGGGCCTCTTTTAATTAGAAAAATAACTTTCCCAGGAGCCCTCCCCAATAAATCTTCATCCCATCCATCGCTGGCCAGAAGCGAGTCGCCCGGCCAGCCCTGGCTTCAAGAAGCCTGGGGCAGCTGAACACATCTCCAGCCAGGAGAAAACTGGTGCTCCCTCCGTAAGAATGAAGGGGAGAGTGGGGCGCCTGGGTGGCTCAGTCGGTTAACCGGTTAACCGTCCGACTTCAGCTCAGGTCATGATCTCCCCGTTCCCGAGTTTGAGGCCCGCGTCATGCTCTGTGCGGACAGCTCGGAGCCCGCAGCACAGATAAAACCCAGAATGTGGTCTTTAGGCTGGGCTCTGCGGAAGTAGGGCCTGAAACAGGGAGTTAGGCCCATGTGATGTATTATGGGCACACTCTTAGGAGACACATCTGAAGAGTGAGAGGAGCACCCAAGGGAAGGGAAATGAGCCAAGCACACAAGGGGGCAGGGCCTAAATCCACACTACGGACTTGTCCGGCCTCGAAGAGGCTCGCTTTTGTCTTGTTTTTGAGCATCTGTTTGTTTTTTGGGAGTGCGCAGTGGGGCGGGGCAAGGGGGGGGGGGACAGAGGATCTGAAGCGGGCTCTGCACCGACGGCAGAGAGCCCGACGTGGGGCTTGAACGCACACAGCTGTTGAGATCATGACCTGAGCCAAAGTCGGATGCTCGACCCACTGATCCCCCTAGGCGCCCCGAAGCAGCTCATCTTTTTGCCCTTGACCAATCATCAGTCATCTGTTGCCTCCTCTTGTGGTGAAGGGGCCAGTGCAACCGTCCAGGTTTCTCCGGGTACTGATGCCAATGCTCCTCGGCCAGGAGCAACACGCAACACATGGATCTGGGTGGGTGGGTGCCAGGGGCATCTATTACAAATATTAGATATGGAGGGGCGCCTGGCGGCTCAGTCGGTGAGGCGTCTGACTCTTGACTTCGGCTCAGGTCATGATGTCACTGCCCGTGAGTCTGAGCCCCATCGGGCTCTGTGCTGACGGCGTGGAGCCCGCTTGGGGATTCTCTCTCTCTCCCTTTCTCTCTACCCCTCCCCAGCTCGCACCGTCTCTGTCTCCCTTGAAAGAAATACACTTAAAAAAAACATCAGATTTCAACACACTTTCCAAAGAACTGCCTTGATTTCTACTTTCTGCGGTTTGAGAATGTAACCCTAGATAAACTGCAATGATGAAAAGCTAGCAGAAAAACTGGCGACGAGCGAAAAATGTCTCATTTTTAAGAAAAATGATTAACAGGTGTTGACTTGTTTTGTTGAACCACGAATGTGGAAAGCACTTTATAATTTGCTCTGGGTATTAACCAGGAGCCAGTCTGTAGTTCACAATCTCATCAGAGCACGTAAATATTTCATAGTCTTCGTGTCTCATTTAAAGCTCAATGAATATTTAATTGAAGTTGACCAACAAAATAACTGAAAGAATTATGTTGCATTTTCTCAAGTAGGTTGAAGCTAAAATTATTCCAACTTCATGAAATATTCTACATAATTTTATAAGTAATTAAAGGGCTGCAAAATAGGTTTGAAAGGCACATATTAAATATTGAGAAAAACATGAGATAAAATGAATTTTCTACTTTCAGTGCAAGAGAACAGTTTAATATATTGCCACCTACAGCATTACTTATTCAGTAGTGGATTAAACTACTGTCAATACCCTCTTTTTGACACAAGAAGTAAAAAAAAGAGAAATTTTTCTTTGTCCCTCGCAAATGAAATATTCCAGAATGATGATGTGCAAACACCTAGGAGATCGATAATAACAGGGAACCATGCATGATCCGTCCTGGGAAGCTAGCCCAGAAATCGCTTCTGAACTCTGCGTCCTGCACTGGGCCAGGGACGGAAAATAATTTTTTAAAACATTTAAAGAGAGAGAGAGAAAGAGAGAAATAATGGTTCATGTTCAAAGCAGAGATGGTTTCCCGGAAAGAAGCCTCCCCTGCAGTCTGTTAGATCTCCGTTAAGTGTCAGAACTGGGCTTCAAAAAAAAAAAAAAAAAAAAAAAAAATATGTGCTCTAATTGATCAACTCTAACACAGATGACACAGAATATGTCACTTTTTACCAAATTTGAAGACATTTTAATTGGAATCAAAGAACTGCCAACTAATCCATGCTAAGGCTGCTAAAAAAACCACCCGGTAAACTAAGCATATTAAGGTCTGAATTCTTTATCTAGTCCTGAATTATTTTTTAATTACAGGACCCTAAATAATCTAATAACGGGTCCCTTTTTGGAGAACAGAACAGGAGGCCATGACACAGGGTTGTGTGATAAACACAACATATCCATTCTGCTGCCTTATGGGAAGTAACTGGTCACCTTGTGTCCCCCCCCCAACCGCCGCCCCTTGATCCTCGTCCCTTTTAAGATATTCAAATGGATTGCCTCGCTCAGTGATCAATACGCCATTATGTGTGTGTTACGCCATTATGTGTGTGTGTGTGTTATGTGCACAAACATACACATTAAAAAGTTCAGATTCTTATCTCATAAGGGCACCTTTTTCCTTCACTTCTAGAATTCTTGCCGTGTCCCCCTTTGGTTCTCAGGGAGGGGGAACCATAATTAATATGCAGAAAAGAGAAGACATCTTTCTGTGGCTATTTGATGGCACATTTCAAATCAAACAAAATGACTTAGTTACTGGCAACTCACTGAGCCAAAGTGACACTCTGACCAGACTCTAAGTGGCCACAGAGGGACAGAGAGGAGAGGACAGGAAAGCTGATAAGCATTAGGCAAGGAAGGTGAACATTGTTCACCGGCAACCAGTGTGCCTGGTCAGAAAGAGAAGCAGGGATAACTTTTGTTTGTTTAGGGTACTTTTATCCTTTATTTTAAAGTTTACTTATTTTGAGAGAGGGAAAGAGATGGAAGGAGGGAGAGAATCCCAAGCAGGCAGATGTGCGACTCGAACTCACGGGCCGAGAGATCATGACCTGAGCAGAAACCAAGAGCCTGACGCTTAACGACCAGGCCCCCAGGCGCCCCAAGGGTACTTTTGTTCTTGAATGTGTCCTTTCAAAAGAACTAGCCTTAACATTTACATTAAGGAGTCTCATTTTCTCAATACCTATTATTTCGTATGTGTAACCGTTTAAGGTTGCATGGTTCCCAATGTCAGGTGACTCACCTGCTTATCAAAAGCTATCCAGGATGGCACGGTGCTTCCCATTCCTTTAGGAAAGTCACTGTATTTAGGCTTCATCTTTTGCCCAGGAAGCAGTTCTCCACCTATTCCAGGTTTATCTTCACTCACCAGCATCCTCACATTGTTGCAAAAGCCCCAATGTTGAGATTTGTGGAACTTCTTCTTTTCCACCTGTGAGCGCAAAGGACAACATAAAATGGCTGACGTTACTCTTTATGTCTTGTCTTGTTTTCTTGTTTTTGTTTTTTTTATTTTTGACCCCGGGGGGAGGAGGAGGGGCAGAGAGAGAGAGAGAGAAAGGGAGGGAGAGAGAGAATCTTAAGCGGGCTCTTCGCCCAGTGTGGAGCCCGCCGTGGGGCTCGATCCCACGACTGTGAGATCACGACCTGAGCTGAAATCAAGAGTCGTACACACAACCGACTGAGCCACCCGGGTGTCCCGTGTCTTAGCTGTTTTAAAAGGTAAACCACATCTCCCATAGCTTACTGTGCCCATTACAAAATGCATATTCGAGTGGCAAAAACAAATTCTGATCAATCCTTACCCAGAAAGCTGTGTCACATTTTTCAGTTCATTTTAGAAAATTTCGAAACTTTGAAAAGCAAGAGGAATAAACCCAATGCTCCGTGCTGTTTAAAACAGTTAAAAATAACTGACTGCAAGTGAACATTTAGAACATTAGTTTGCTAATTGGTCTATTCTACTTATTTGCTAAGAATGCGAACAGGGAAGGAAAAAAAAGTCTTCCACTTCAGAGTAAAAATGCAATGGTTTTCCCACAGAAGTTATTTTCACCAACGCAGAAAATAAAAGCGTTTCCTCATTAAAACAAACGTAACTGGAAATTCCTCAGAGCTGCCACTGTTATCCTAATTTTAAAACCTCGCTGTCCTTTTCCCTCACTGCCCTCCCGTCTTTTCTGGCGACCTGGGCGGAGACAGAAAGGTCTGGACGATACTACCAAGGGTTGGCAAAGATGGGGGCCAACATCAACTCGCATGCACCTGCTAGTAAGAAAGTAAAGGAGATAATCCCTCTGGGGAGAGGTCCAGCAATACCTAGGAATGTGAAAAGTCTATATGCCCTCTGGCCCAAGAAATCCATTCTCAAATTTCCTTTGCCCCTGTGCACAAGGAGCTAAATATAAATAATAAATGAATATACATAAGAAATGAATGTAAACAGAGGCGCCTGGGTGGCTCAGCTGGTTAAGCGCCTGACTCTTAATATCAGCTCAGAGTGTGATCCCGTGGTTGTGGGATTGAGCCCCATCAGCGTGAAGCCTGCTTGGGATTCTCTCTCTCCCTCTCACTCTGCTCCTCCCCAACTCGTGCGTGTGCGCTCTCTCGCTCGCTCTCAAAATATTTTACAAAATAAACAAACGTAAGTATTTGTTGCAGCAGAGAGCGTATCATGTAACGAACATCCATCCGCGGCCCTGAATTTAAAGAAAAATTTCAGATCACAATGAAGCCCTCTCTCGCGCCCCTGCCTCTCTGTCCAGAGGTAACCATTATCCCGAATTTGCTGCTTCAGCTTTAACATTTTGCCAGGATTGTATACAGCCAGGGCAATGGCTGTTTGCGGAAGCATGATGCGTTGGTGAACAGAAGAAGATATCTGCAAATCTCCTACCTGATGAGGGGTTAATGTCCAAAAATATACAAAGAACTCATACAACTCAAGAGCGCAAAGACAAATGATACAGTGGGAAAAAATGGGCAGAGGATCTGAACAGGTATCTTTTTTAACATGTTATTTTTTGAGAAAGCACGAGCACGCACACACAGGCACGAACGAGTGGGGGAAGGACAGAGAGGAGAGGGCTGTCATCACAGAGCCTAAAATGTGGGGCTCGAACTCACTAACCGGGGGATCACGACCTGAGCCGAAGTCAGACACTTGACCGAGTGAGCTACCCAGGCGCCCCTGAACAGGTATCATCCTAAAGGAGACACACAGATCGCCAACAGACCCAAGAAGGGATGCTCAACATCACTCATCATCAGGGAAATGCAAACCAGAAACACGAGATATCACCCCACACCTGCTGGAACAGCTATTATCAAAAAGACAAGAAATAACAAGTGTTGGTGACAACGTGGAGAAAAGGGACCCCTCCCGCACTGCTGGTGGGAAGGTAAATTGGTGTAGCCACTGTGAAAAACAGTGTGGAGGTTCCTCAAAAAAATTAAACCCAGAACTACCACACAATCAGACAGTTCTTCTGGGTTTTTATCTGAAAAAGGCACAGCTCACAAAGATACATGCACCTCTATGTTCACGGCAGCATGATTGACAATAGCCTCTAAGACATGATAAAAACCAAAGTGTCCACCAATGAATCAACGGATAAAGGAAATGTGATACACACACACACACACACACACACACACACACACACACACACTTGAAATATTATTCATCCGTAAAAAAAAGAATGGAATCTTGCCATTTGTGACAACATATAAGGACCTTGAGGAAACTATGCCAAATGAAATAGGACAGAAAAAGAAATACCATATAATCTCACTTACATGTAGAATCTTAAAGATTCTTAAAGATTCTTAAAGAGCGAGCGAACGTGAGCGGTGGAGGGGGAAAGAGAGGAGGAGACACAGAACCCAAAGCGGGCTCCGGGCTCTGAGCTGTCAACAAGACCCCGATGTGGGGCTCGAACCCACGAACCCTGAGATCATGACCTGAGCCGAGGTCGGACACTCAACCAACTGAGCCACCCAGGCGCCACCCCAGGCAAACGTCTTAGTGAATGACGAAGTGAGGACTATACTATCCTCAGATCCAGGGCTCCCTGGTATCTCAACTCCTCGGGTCCCACCCCGCTTATAAGGCCCCTAACTGGAAAGCCGGCAGCCAGGCTCAGACTGCCCTTGATGCTTTACATCAAATTAATAGCCGATCCCCCCAACCCCACTTCCTAGTTGCTAAAGGTGGGAAGATCAATTTTATCACATGCTCAGATTGACTGCTGGATAATCAATAAGCTGCCAGGGCCCCTGTAGAAACCACAAAGCTAAGCCAAACTGAGAAGCAGGCTCTAGCGTCACGAGTTGCTCATCCATCTATAATCTTTCCTTCAGGGCTCCAGGACATCAGAGGCTCGCTGTTTCTTTTTAGGCTGCCCGGCAAAGCCCAGATGCTTCACAAGCCTTCGACAAAGGCAGGAAGAATGAGGTGCTTGGAAAGCACCATTCCTGTAGCCATAACAGCTAACGTGCCTAGCATTGCTTTAAGTACTTTATTTCTTCTTTAAGAGACAGACGGAGAGCAAGCGAGCAGGGGATGGCAGAGAGGGAGAGAATCTTAAGCAGACTCGACACTCAGCACGGAGCCCAACACGGGGCTCGATCTCATGACCTCGGATCATGACCTGAGCCAAAAATCACGAGTCGAGACGCTCAACCCACTGAGCCACCCTTGTTTTAAGGCACGCCCCTGTTTTAAGTACTTTAAAAGCATTAAATCCTTTTAATTCTCAGAGTGAATCTCTGAGTATGCTTTATCGTTACTATTTGATAGATGGGGATCCTCAGACACAGGGAGTTTAGGTCATTTGCCCAAGGTCACTCACTAGTGTAAGGGGTTAACCCAGGATGCACGCTCACTGCCTGAGCCTTTAAACGCTGGGCCTTGCATGTGTCGTGCGTCTTAGAGAAAAGCAAAGGACTTCCCTTGTTTCCATCATCAAGGCTGAATGAATACCTTTACTTCTGACAAATATAACAAGGCAAATGACCACCATGACCGTAAACAGATGGGATAAGGAAACCGAAAACTTAATAGCTGATATCACTACCTTTTCCTTACAAGCAGGACAGATGTGAGAGAGTGCTATAGAATGCCTTTCCCAGTCATCAGTGGTTACGGGAAATTTCAGGACTGAGAGAGCCAGCTCATATTTTATATTATATATATATATACACACACACACACACACACACACACATATACACGTACATACACACATGTACATATATATACATATACACACATACATATACATTTTATATATATATACATACATACATATACATTATATATATATATACACACATATATATGTATATATTTTAATGTTTAATTATTTCTGATAGAGAGAGAGACAGAACATGAGCAGGGTTAGGGGAGAGAGAGAGGGAGACACAGAACCCGAAGCAGGCTCCAGGCTCTGTGTGTCAGCACAGAGCCCGATGTGGGGCCGGAACCCATGAACCGTGAGATCATGACCTGAGCCGAAGTGGGAAGCTTAACCGACGAAGCCACCCAGGCGTCCCATATTTAATATAGTTTTTAAATGTTTATTTTATATGAGACAGAGAGCGAGACAGGCAGACTGTGAGTGGGGGAGGGGCAGAGAGAGAGGGAGACACAGAATCCGAAGCAGGCTCCAGGCTCCGAGCTGTCGGCACAGAGCCCGATGCGGGGCTCGAACTCACGGACCTTGAGATCATGACCTGAGCCGAAGAAGGACACTTTACCGACTGAGCCACCCGGGCGCCCCAGTACTTAATACTTTGATGTACATTAACAACAACCTACTTTTCTGTGTTTTTGAGGTTAAGGGAACATATGATCTAGAATTACTAAAACTATCATTCTTAGATATTCCTGCTTCACGAATAGATGTTTTTTTCTCCCTTCATGTCATATTTATTTTAAGAATTCATTTTCTCTTCTCTTGTTTTCTGTACTTTTATAGAGAAAAAAAAAAGTCACTCAGTAGATGCTGTGAACCTCCCAGAGAAAATCACGACAAAATTGCCTCAGGTATAGTGGGATCTTAGGGCTCAGGAAAATAAAAGCCTGAAAGCTACCATTACTTATTAATAAAGCTAAATCACTCAAAGAAACCCCAAATGTAAAAACAAAAAAGCCAAGTCAAGGAAACTTCAAACATTTTTTAAGCTAATTTTCCTCTCCAAACCTAACTTGGAAAATTGTTGTGCTCATGACTCTTCGCCATCAGCTCAGCTCACTATAATAATAAGATTGGTGTTACATATGTAACATTGGCGTGTGTGTGTGTGTGTGTGTGTGTGTATTTATTCTGAGAGGGAGAGAGAGAGAGCGAGCACAAGCAGGGAGGGGCAGAGAGAGAGAGAGAAAAAAAGAAAATCCTAAGCAGGCTCTATGCTGTCACTGCAGAGCCCAACGCAGGGCTCAATCCCACAAACCTGAGCCAAAAATCAAGAGTTGGATGCTCAACAGACTGAGCCACCCAAGCATCCTGGTTTTACATATTTAATAATGTATTTAAGTCAGTAGAGTGGAAAATAAAATTTAAGTCGGTAAGATCTAAAGAGATGCACAGCCCCTTCCTCAAAAAACTCTGATATTTTTTTCTCTACATAATTAAACCCCAAGCACCAATCAGTAAAAAGAATTCTAATGACTTCCCCAAAGGTCAGGTAAAACCATCAGCTTATTGTAGTTGATTAGTACATCCATTCCCAAATTGCTTCTCCCTTGCTGGTCTCCTTTTGGAAGCCAGAAAAGGCAAAACACTCCACTTGTTTCCTCAGCCTCCTTTTCAGAAGTCTGTTCTGGGAGTCTGGAAAAGGCTTTTTTCCACTTGAGCCAAGGGACAAATGCAAGTGACGCTGCTCCTAGCTCACCTTTTCTTGCCTTGAGATGCGTATGTGATGGCTGGAGCTACAGCAGCCCCGTTGAGATCATGAGGAGAAAGGTGGGGAGGATCCCAGAGATGCTGGCTCAAAGTGGAGCCTTTAAATGAACGCCAGCAGCCACCTACCTCCAGACTGCCTGCTTGGTGAAAAAAATAAATCCCTGCTTGCTCTAAGCCTCTATGGGTCAAGTATTCCATTATTCGCAGTAGAAAGCATTACAAACTAATACATTTAGTTTCCGAAAGTTGTGCTTGAATGTTTTGGTTTTTTTTTTTAAACAGAATAAGATTATTAAGTGATCCAACCGGTAATTTTCTTTATACATTGACAAAAATAAACCTCTTCTCAAAACGTGAGCACAAAAAATAGAAGGAAAATTGATCACCTTCGCTGACTTAAGGGATCTACTGGGGATTAATTCTAGAATTTATGAAGAGGGGCACCTGGTTCCACTGATGAGACTAGAAGAATAGAAAAGCTAAAAGCAGCTGTGAGTGGTATACACACGGGCAATGTATCTGGAGATGGAAACCAGGAGCTCATGACCTGGCCCAGTACCTTCTTTAAGGATATTATGGAAGAAAGTATACCTCAAGGGTAAAATCAGGGAGTTGTTCATGGATGGAGGTTCACGAGTGTGAGAGCCGGTGTGTCCGTGCGTTCTCACGTGCGCGTGTGTGTGCGCTGGGGGTAGGGAGGCTGAAGTGAGCTCGTCCTAACTGCCAAGTTCAGCACTCCTGTAGTAACACACCATCTAGAACGGCATCCTAGGCAAGCTGAGGGTCAAAGAAGATGGCACCAAAAAAAAAAAAAAAAAAATCAAAGAACCTGCAACACAGCACAAGAGTCACATCTGACTTCCCACCCCCTCCCCAACAATCTGACAATAGTATTTAAAAATGGGAAAGGTATAGAGACCTGAACAGAAGCGAGGTTTCTATGCTTCATTCCACGTAAGTCACACATATATACTATGAAATCCAAAACAACCACTAGGGAAACTATGCTAAGAGATACGCTTGGGGTGCTCGGGTGGCTCAGACGGTTAAACATCAGACTCTTCGATTTCGACTCAGATCATGATCTCACAGTTCCGGAGTTTGAGCCCTGCATCAGGCTCTCTGCTGTCAGCACAGAGCCCGCTTTGGATCCTCTCGGATCTTTGGATCCTCTGTCCTCCTCTCTCTCGGTCCTTCCCCCGCTCTCTTTCTCTCTCTCTCTCTCTCTCTCTCTCTCTCTCTCTCTCTCTCTCACACACACAAATAAACATTAAAAAAATATTAAAAAAAAACGAGATACACTCAACATAGTGACTTGACAATTCTACACATCACGTAACTGTCACCACAGTTAAGCGTGGTCACCATGTCATTACAATATTACTGGCTGAGTTCCCTATCCTGTACTTTTCATCCCTGTGACTTATTTATTTTACAAATGGAAGTTTGTACCTGTCAGTCACTATACTGTATACCAGAAACTAATATAACATTGCATGTCAACTATACTTCCATAATAAAAAATTTTTGGAAGCTATATATCCAAAAATACTATAAATAAATCAAGATGGAATCCTAAAAAAAAAAAAAAATGTTTCAGTGTCTCATGGGGAAAGAAGAGAGACAAAGGAAAGAAACAGAAACAATATATCAGACATGAGCATTAACACATCAATAATCAGCTTAAGTGTAAATGATCTAAATACAGTAATCAAAAGAGATTTGCAGGGTGCATTTATAAAGCATCACCAACTACTTGCTATTCACAGGAAACTGATTTCAAATTCAAGGACATAAGTCAGCTGAAAGTAAAGAATATGAAAAAAAGACACGCCAGGCAAATACCAAAGAGAATTACTAGAGAGAATAGAGACATTTACAAGGATAAAAGAATCGATCCACCAGAAAGACACAACAAACTTAGATGTGTGTGCACCAAACAACAGCGCCTCAAAATAGGTGAAGCCAAACTGATAAAGTTAAGAGGAGAAATAGACAAATCCACAGTTAGAGTTGGGGACCGCAACCAACACATATGACCAACGACAGCAGGATACATACTCTTCTCAAGTGCGCCTGGAACATTCACCAACACAGACCGTATCCCGGACCCTAAAAGCAGCTTTGGCAAATTTAAAAGAGTTAAAATCATAACCGCTGTATACTCTGCTGATAATGGAATCAAACTAGAAATCGATAACAGACAACAGGGAAAAAAATCTCCAAATATTTGAAAATTCAACAACACTTTTAAATAGTGTATGGGTCAAAGAGGGAATCTCAAAAGAAAGTTTAGAAAACACACGGAACTGAAAGAAAATGAAAATACAACCTATCAAAATATGTGGGATGCAGCTAAAACAGCGTTGAGGAAATTTAGCACTAGATACTGGTGTCAGGAATTAGGAAAGGTCTTGGGCGCCTGGGTGGCTCAATGGGTTAAGCAGCCGACTTCAGGTCAGTTCGTGATCTCATGCTTTGTGGGTTCGAGCCCTGCGTCAAGCTCTGCGCCGATGGCTCGGAGCCTGGAGCCTGCTTGGGATTCTGTGTCTCCCTCTCTCTCTGCCCCTCCCTTGTTCATGCTCTCTGTCTCTCAAAAATAAATAAGCGTTAAAAAAAAAAAAAGAAGAAAGAAAAAGAAATGAAGAAAGGTGTCAAATCAATACCCTACGTTCCTACTTTGAGAAACTAGAAAAAGAACAGTGAAATAAAAGCAAGCACAAAGAAGGAAATAATAAAGATTAGAGCAGAAATCAGTGAAAGTGATAAAAATAGGAAAATAGAGAAACATCCATCAAACACAAAATTTGTTCTTCAAAAAATACTTATTAGTGAGGTGCCTGGGTGGCTCAGTCGGTGAAGCATCTGACTCTGGCTCGGGTCATGATCTCACGGTTCGTGGGTTCGGGCCCCGTGTCGGGCTCTGTGCTGACAGCTCGGAGTCTGGAGCCTGTCTTCAGATTCCGTGTCTCCCTCTCTCTCTCTGTCCCTCCCATGCGTGTGCACGTGCACTCGCTCTCTCTCAAAAATAAATAAAAAATTTTTTTTAAACAAAATAATAAAAAAATACATATTAGTAAAACTAATCTCTAGCAAGACTGAAACATTTTTAAAAAAGAGTTAAGATACAAATCACCAATATAAGAAATGAAATAGGGGTTATCTTCACAGATGCCATGGCCATTAAAAAGATAATGAGGGAACACTCTGACCAACTTTACGGACATAAATTCAACAACTTGAAAAAACGGAACCAGGGCACCTGGGTGGCTCGGTCAGTTGAGTGTTCGACTCTTGATTTCAGCTCAGGTCACGATCCCAGGATTGTGGGATGGAGCCCCGCATCGGGCTCCGTGGTGAGCAAAGAGCCTGCTTAGGATTAATTCTCTCTCTCCCCCTCTGCCCCTTTCCCCAGCTTGTGCTCTCTCTAAAATAAAAAAAATAAAATAGGGGTACCTGGGTGGCTCAGTCGGTTGAGCGTCTGACTTCGGCTCAGGTCATGATCTCGACGTCCGTGAGTTCGAGCCCCACGATGGGCTCTGTGCTATCAACACGGAGCCCACTTCACTTCCTGTCTGCCTCTCCCTCTGCCCCTCCCCAGCTCCTGCTTTCTGTCTCAAAAATAAATAAAAACATCAAAAAAAAATTAAAACATGCAAATAAAATTTAAAAATAAATTAATAAAGAGCCTGAATTTATAACTAATAGCCAAAACACAGTAATAAATAACTAAAGCCAAAAAGCAACCCCTATGCCCCGCTGGCTTTACTGGAGAATATTTAAACAAAAATTAGCACCAATTTTGTACACTGTCTTCCTGAAAATAAAGAGGAGGGAAGTCTCCCCAATTCATTTTATTAAGTCAGTATTATCTTGATACCCAAACCGGAGAAACAGTTCAAAAAAAAAAAAAAAGAAAACTACAGACCAAAATCTCTCATGAACATAAATGAAAAAAATCTGCCACAAAGAAAAAAAAAAAGCAAACGGAGCCTGGCACTGTATAAAAGAATTATACACTATGACCATGGGATATTTGTTATGCAAGGCTGGCTAACATTTGAAAAACAAAAAAAAAAATCAATGTAATCTACCATATCAACAAATAGAAAACTCAAATGTTAGTATCAATTAATACAAGTTAAACACATTCGATAAAATCCAACACCCATTCATGATAAAGACCCCCCAAAAGTTAAGAATACAGGGGAATGATTTGATAAAGGGCCTCCACAAAAAACCTATAGCTAACATCATACTTCATAGTGAAAGACTAAATGTTCTCCCAAGATCAAGAACAAAGGAAAATGGGTGATGGGCATTGAGGAAGGCACTTGTTGGGATGAGCACTGGGTGTTATATATGTAAGTCACGGATCATGGGAATCTACTCCCGAAGCCAAGAGCACGCTGTCTACACTGTATGTTAGCTAACTTGACAATAAATTATATAAAAAAATAAAGTCAAATTTTAAATTAAAAGTTTTTTTTAAAGAACAAAAAGCAAGAATGTCTGCTCTCATACTCTGATTCAACACATTATTAGAAGTTCTACCCACCATGAAAGGCAAAAAAAAAAAAAGTAATAATGAAGGGATACTAGATGGGAAAGGAAGAAAAGGAATTGTCCCTATTTGTAGGTGACAAGATTGTTTACATAAAAAACAATTCACGGAATTTACAAAAGAAGAAAAATTCCTCCAACTAACAATTGAATTCAGCAGGGTCACAGGATGCAAATCGACACACAAAAGTCAATCACACTTCTATATACTAATGCTGGACATACGAAACAAATTTATTTTTTTAAGTTTATTTATTTATTTTGAGAGAGAGAGAGAGAGAGTGCACAGGAGGAAGAGAGAGAGAATCCCAAGCAGGCTCCACACTGTCAGCACAGAGCCCGATGCCAGGCTTGAACTCATGAACTGTGAGATCACGACCGGAGTCCTAATCAAGAGTTGGTCAAATTAACCAACTGAACCACCCAGGCACCCCATGAAACTGAAATTTAAGACACGATGTCATTTACATTCTCTCCAGAGAAAACTGAAATATGCAGCACATACAGGATCCGTGGGTTGAAAAGTACAAAATGCTGGTGAAAAAAATCAAAGACAACCTGAAGAAATGGAGAGAGGTAGCAGGCTCATGGATGGGGAGACTCTACGTAGTAAAGATGCCAATCGTCCCCAAAATGATCTAGAAGTTTACTGCCATTCCTATCAAAATCCCAGCAAGGTTATTTGTAGACACAGACAAGTTTATTCTCAAATTCCTACGGAAGGTACGGGCTCTAGACCCAGAAGGTACTTACGAAAGAAAAGTGGATCATGACCTAAACATCACACCGTCTACAAAAATCAACTGGAAATGGATCACAGCCTTGAACAGAACATGTCAAACTATGACAATTTTAGGAAAAAACATAGGAGAAAATCTTCAGAATCCAGAGCTGGGCAGAGAGTTCTGAGACTTAACGTCAAAAGCCTGATCCATAAAAAGAAAAATTGATAAATTGGACCTCATCAAAATTAGAAACTTTTTTGCTATGCAAAGAGACAGTTAACGGGATGAAAAGACAAGCTACAGACTGGGAGAAAATATGTGCAAACCACATCTTAGATGAAGGGCTAGTATCTAGAATATATAAAGAATTCTCAAAGCTCAACAGTGAAAACACAATCCAATTAGAAACAGGCAAAAGATATAAACAGACATTTCACCAAGGTGGATACACAGATGGAAAATAAGCACATGAAAAGATATTCAACTCATACATAAGCCATCAGAGAAATGCCAATTTAAGCCCACAGTCCGATATCCCTACACTGCCTATCAGCTAAAATAAAAAACAGTGACAACACTAAATGCTGACGAGGATGTAGACAAACCACATCACTCACGTGCTGCTCTTGGGAATGTGAGATGGTACACACACTCTCAAAATTAGCTTGGTAAGTTTGCTTTTTTTTATAAAACTGAACATGTAATTACCGTATGACCCAGCAATTGCACTCTTGGACGTTTCTCTCAGAAAATGAGCACACGTGGGGGCGCCCGGGTGGCTCAGTCGGTTAGGCGTCCAACTTCGACTCAGGTCATGATCTCACGGTTTGTGAGCTCGAGCCCCGCGTCGGGCTCTGTGCTGACGGCTCAGAGCCTGGAACCTGCTTCAGATTCTGTGTCTCCCTCGCTCTCTGCCCCTCCCCCACTTGCACTCTGTCTCTCCCATTGCCTCAGCAATAAACATTAAACAAAATTTTTTTTTTTTTAAAGAAAGAAATGGAGAACAGATTAGTGGTCGCCAAGAGTCAGAGATATCAGCATGGGGGGTGGGGGAAGGGAGTTGGCAGTTGATGGGAAGGATGTGGGTGGGGGTGGGTGGGGTTATCAAAGGGCAACAGGACGGATTCCTGTGATGATGGAACTGGTCTGGATCTTCCCTGTCAGGGTGACCACAGCAACCTACACATGTGATGAAACGTATAGACTAAATGCACAGACGCAAATGAGTATAAGTAAAGCTGGGGAAATCTTTTACCTTCTAATGTTTATTTATTTATTTTTTTTGGGGGGGGGGAGCGGAGAGAAAGAATCCCAAGCAGGCTTCGCACTGTTAGCACAGAGCCCAACATGGTCCTTGAACTCATGGACTGTCAGATCATGACCTGAGCCAAAATCAAGAGTCCGGACGCTTAACCCACTGAGCCACCCAGGCGCCCCGAAGCTGGGGAAATCTTAAGATCCGTGGGTTATCGGAACGTTACTATCTGGTTGTGCTATTATACTACAGTTTTTTGCAAAATGTTACCAATGGGAAACTGAGTAAAGGGTACACGGGATCCCTCTTAGAACTACACGTGAACTATTATTTCTTAGAACTACACGCGAATCTAGAATTTCCTCAGCAAAAGTTTCAATTAACAATAAAACCAAGGAGAGGGTCCACTTCCCTTGGTGACTAGGAAACATCCCACACAGGTGCCTTTGTATAAAGCATGAAGTATGAACATGAACACAGACGAGCAATAAAGGATTTAAGTCTCCCCAAAATGAGATGGAAATAGTCCCATAAATGATAAAACCACCATTTCCGTTTCAACTGCCAAACTCATGTGATGAACAACAGGTAGTCTAACTTAACTGTAAGCCATGTGAACCGACCTGTTCGCCCCCAAAACTCTAGGAACGGTGACCACCCCCTCCTTGGGGACGAAGCGCAGGGTTAGTTTGGCCTTCAGCTGGCCACGCCGGTCACTTTGTCACAGTAGAGCATTTCCAGGTCGAATTCAGGTATCTGAGGGCCTGGTTAATGAGGGAGGGAGTGAAAACGCCCACCTCCCGCTTCCTTATGCTTCAGGGACGCCCTCCCCTCCAGAGGGCTCTGCCCTCTCTACGGCTATAGTCACAGGATAAACTTCTCAGGAAGTGGCCCAAGAAATCCCTTTACATTTGCACTCGTGAGGATCTAGAATCCTGTCGTCGGGTGACTGGCCTCTTAAGGGGCCCTGCCTAAATGAATGCTCAGGGGACAATGTGCGGCTTCCAGAAAAAGCCAAACTGGAGGCCAACGAGGAAGAGAGAAGTGTCCCTCTGCATGGCACAACGGGCCACAGGAGAGGCTTTGAGTCACAACTTGTACCTGACATTTTCATGCTCTCCTGGCCGCTTTGTGGAAGCCCATTTAAGCCACAAAAGCCAAGGACTTTCTTCCCCGCTTATATTTACTGTTGCTAAAATAAGAAATGCTCTGGTCCTCAGCGGAAGACACAAGCAAGAAGCTAATTCCGGAGAGGATTCTCCCAAACTGCGACGATGCCTTCGGGCTTTTAGGCATGGCTGCTACAGGTGGACAGAGGCAATCGACACGCACCTTCTAAGGGTAAGGAAAGGCGACCCAAAGAGCAATCGAGCACAGTCTCTTCGGTCAGCTGAGGAATGTCACAAAAGTTTGTGAGCTCCCCAAAGCCATTATTCACTGCTTTTTGTCTTTCCCAGGTCCAAAAATAGATGGTGAAAAATCAAGTTCCCAATACCCCTTTGGCAAAGGAGACCGTGTGACTCAAGATGTAAGGGGGAAATCTACTGCGGGTGGGGGGTGGGCAACACTTTGTTTTCGGATATAAGAGTCTTTTTGCCTCCCTCTCCTTCCTACTGGTCTTGAACATGGTTATGAGAAGTTGTGATGGCTGGAGCTGAAGCAACCACCTGGCAACCATGAGGCCACAGAGCCGGGAAAGCAAAGCCAACCTTCTAATGATGACAGAACGGAGAGATAAAAAGAGTCTGAGCCCTTCATGACATTCATCAGCCACTGCCCAAACCTAAAACCGCCACACCCCTAGAGTTCTTCCAATGAGAAAAATCGATTTGGCTTAAGCCACTGTGAGTCAGGTATTCTGTCAAGGAGAGAGCCCAAAGGATATCTCCCAAGTGACACAGCTATAAAGTCCAGAACAGAATACAAAAGCGACCAAAGTTACGTGTTTGATTCCCGAAGAGGCAGAGTGACTCTGATTCCCGAGCCCCAAATGAACAGTTAGGAACAGCGCTGGATACCTCCCATCGGTCTGTCCAGCGATTCCTTGCCACCGATTCCTTTCTTTGGCTATTTATTTTCTAACCATTTTATTGAATTACAGTTTATATACCATAAAGCTCACCCATTTAAAATACACAACTCAATGGAGTTTAACTGCAATTACAAAGTTGTGCAAAGTTAGAAACACTTTCATCATCCCCAAAAGAAACCTCATTCCCATAAGCCCTCACTCCCATTTTATCCCCTCCTCCCCCCCGCCCACTGGCCTAGGCAACCAACCACTCATCTACTTTCTGCCTCTACAGATTTGCATATCTTGCACCTGTCACACAAATGGGATCATACAACACGCAGTCCTTTGCATACGGTGTGCAGTGTGTTTGTGAGGTTCATTCATGTCGTAGCACGGGTCAGTAGATTGTTTAAATATTTATTTTGAGAGAGCGCGAGAGAGGGAGGGGCAGACGGCGAGGGGCAAAAGAGAATCCCAAGCAGGCTCCACGCTGTCAGCACAGAGCCTAACATGTGGCTTGATCTCATGAACCGGGAGATCAAGAACCTGAGCCAAAATGAAGAGTCGGATGCTTAACTTACTGAGCCCCCCAGGAGTCCCGTGTATCGTTAGTTTTGTAGCCGAATAATATTCCATTGGATGGATAGGCCACATTTTATTTATCCGTTCATCAGCTGACGGACATCTGGCTTATTTCTACATTTTGACCATTACGAATAATGTTGTTATAAACGTTCACGTTCCCTTTTTTCTTTTTTTGTAGATACAGGTTTTCTTTGCTCGTGGGTATACACCTGGGCGTGCTACATCATATAGTAACTCTAGGTCTACTTTTTATGTTTTATTTGTATTTCAGAGAGAGAGAGAGAGAGAGAGAGAGAGAGAGAGAGAGAGAAAACGCATGACAGAGCATGAGCAGGGGAGGGGGAGAGAGAGACAGAGACAGAATCCGAAGCAGGCTCTGAGCGGTCAGTAGAACCCGACACAGGGCTCAAACCCATGAGCAGCGAGATCATGACCTAACCCGAAGTCGGATGCTTAACTGATAGAGCCACCCAGGCACCCCAGTAACTATCCGTTTCAACTTTTGTCAAACCGCAGACTTTTCCATGGCAGCAACACGATTTTATATTCCTACCAGCAACGCGCGAGGATTCCAGTATCTCCACATCTGTCACCACTTGTTACTGTCTTTTTTTTGTTATACCCGTCCTAGGCGGTATAGAGTAATAATAGCTCACCGGGGCTCTGATTTGCATTTTCCTAATGACTACTGATATTGAGCATCTTTCCATGGGTTCACTGGCTATTTGGAAAGGTTTTCTGAAGCAAGGTCTATTCAGATCCTGTGCTCATTTTTAGATATACGGGATGTAAGTCCCTCATCACATATATACTTTGCAGGTATTTTCTCCCATATTGTAGGCAGCCTTTTTACTTTTTCAGTCGTTTCTTTTGAAGCACAACTTTGGCTATTTATTGTCGCAATACTCATGATAGCAAAAGACTGGGGGGGAAAATGCAACCACACATCAAAAGGGGATGTGTGGAGTAAACTCTGGTATGTGCACACAACAGAGGACTACGCAGCTGCGAATGGAGTATACACCATTATAATTTGCTGTTTTAAAACAAAAAAAAATTAAAAAATGGAAGTTTTGGGTTAAGTCACTTATAGAGAGAAGGGGGGAGATAGCAAGATTAAAGGAACAGGGATAAAAGCTGTACTTGTCTAAATGCACCTCACTTTGTAAATTTGACTTTGAAACCCTATAAATGTTTTCGTATTACACCATAATAAAACAAAGTTCTTAAAGTTAAAAAGCAACAGCAAAACAGAACAAACAAACCTAACTGGATACTGAGCTGGTGACCTAACCATAATTATCAGGAATCATTTCAGTGAAATTAAAACCCACTGGGGCACCTGGGCAGCTCGGTCAGTTAAGCGTCAGACTTCGGCTCAGGTCATGATGTTGTGGTTGGTGAGTTCGAGCCCCGCATCGGGCTCTGTGCGGACAACTCAGAGCCTGGAGCCTGCTTCGGATTCTGTGTCTCCCTCTCTCTCTGCCCCTTCCCCGCTCACACTCTGTGTCTCTCTCGGTCTCAAAAATAAAAAAACATTAAAAAAAAATTTTTTTTAAAAACAATAATTTGGGGCACCTGGGTGGCTCAGTCGGCTAGTTAAGCATCCGACTTTGGCTCAGGTCATAATCTCAAGGTTCACGGGTTTGAGCCCCACGTGGGGCTCTGTACTGATGGCTCAGAGCCTGGAGCCTGCTTCAGATTTTGTGTCTCCTTCTCTGTCTGCTCCTCCCCTACTCGCACTCTGTCTCTCAAAAACAAATGTTAAAAAAAATAATAACTTGACCATACATTCCTAATGCGATATATAAAACAAAAGAACTACAAAGATATCTGAAACCATTTCAAAACTCAAATTGTTAATAATGTTATTATTGATCAGGAACTATTATATGGATGTATATCCTTATGGTAGGATAAAGTAAGAAAATAATTATGCTAACATCCTTATGAATCAAGATTCTCAATATAAGTAAAAGATAAATACAGAATCAAAGAAGTTAAATAAAAACCTTATAATCCTTCATTTGCATTGGAAATATCAGTTTGGATTCATGTTGTATTTTATCTGTAAAAATATATGCATATTTTCTAGCCTTGTTTTAAGAGAATGAAAATTCGAGCCACAGGCTGGGAGACAATATTTGCTAAGCACATATCCAACAATGGACTTGTATCCAGAATGTTTAAAGAACTCTCAAAACTCAGGACACCTGGGTGGTTCAGTCGGCTGAGCATACAACTCTTGATTTCAGCTCAGGTCATGACCTCCAGGTTGGAAGGTTCGAGCCCCACGTTGGACTTTGCGTTGACAGCACAGAGCCTGCTTGGGATCCTGTCTCCCTCTCTCTCTGCCCCGCCTTTACTCAAGCGCGCTCTCTCTCTCTCTCTCTCAAAATAAACTTTAAATAAATAAGTCTTAGGCTAGGTTTTTATTCCTATCGCTTTGCCATATGGTTTCAGTAACTTATTTAACACTGTCAATGTGTTTTCATGGTGTAAACAGCATTAATTAAAATGAATTTACAACCTTCATTTAAAGTAAATCAGCTGAGCCTACTTTTTAAAAAAGTAAACCCCATCTCAGATTAAAACCGTTATTGAACAGAAATGTATTATGCTGCCTTATGAAATTTTTTAATGTATAAAAAGGAAAGAAACGTAAGTAAGCTAAGCTTGATCGCGTATTTGCTTTTCAAGAAAAACTGGTCATGTTTAGCTTTAAATAGGAAGGAAAACGACTTTTGCTCATCCCACGTACCACATATCATACCTTACTAGGGCCCTCTACAGTAGAAACTACTTGGATAAGGGAAACAGGGGAAAGAATCAAGTAGGAAATTTTACAGTAAAGAAAAAGCCCCTAAAGTTTCCTCTACGATGCTCCCCACCTTCCATTACAGTTGGCATCCTTCGCGGGAAAGGGAAAACCACACAGAGCAGGAAAGTGGACTGAAACCAACAAATCCACAGAAACTGACTAGCCTTTACAGAGAAGAGACCATTATTACTGGATCATTTCATCAACAATTCATGGATCATGCTATCATACCATGGGCTGTACAAATCACTTGTACACAGGAGTCCCCCCAGAGCTGAAAAGGTAAAAAGATTCAAATCTGGGATGATCACAAGGTCTTTGAACTAGATAAAGGTGATCGTCGCAAAACATTTGGTGAAGGCATCAAATGCCACTGAATGGTAGGTACATTTTAAAATTGTTAGTGGTTAATTTTATATGAATTTTACAGCAATTAATAAAAATCTAACTAGGATCTGTTGAGGCTTCCTAAAGGGTAAGAGACTAGATCTGGCCTAGAAGGAAACTGAACATCTGAATTTAAAATAGAGACAAGAGGGGCGCCTGGGTGGTTCAGTCAGTTCCAGTTTCAGCTCAGGTCATGATCTCATGGTTCAGGAGTTCGAGCCCCACGTCAGGCTCTGTGCTGACGGCTCGGAGCTTGGAGCCTGCTTCGGATTCTGTCTCCCTCTCTTTCTGTCCCTCCCCCACTCACACTCTGTCTCAAAAATAAACAAACATTAAAATAAAAAAAATAAATTAAAAACAAAACAAAAAACAGAGACAAGAGAGGCACCTGAGTGGCTCAGCTGGTTGAGTGCCCGGCTTCCGCTCAGGTCATGATCCCACCGTTCGTTAGTTTAAGCCCCACATCAGGCTCCCTGCTGTCGGC
This sequence comes from Felis catus, assembly GCF_018350175.1. Classification (NCBI taxonomy): domain Eukaryota; kingdom Metazoa; phylum Chordata; class Mammalia; order Carnivora; family Felidae; genus Felis; species Felis catus. Next base: position 39,057,208 of record NC_058386.1, read on the forward strand.
ACAGAGCCCACTTTGGATCTTCTGTCCCCCCTCACTACCCCTCCCCCTGCTTGTGCTCTCTCAAAAATAAGCATTTGAAAAATTAAAATAAAATAGAGGCAAGAACTGTGGAGACCGCTCTAATGAGAGAGTATTTCCCACTCTTTAACCACAATAACAAACAGGTTTTAGTGCAACCCAGTTCACACGCACACGTGTTACAGAAGCAAACGTTCATGAAACAATACTGAACTGTTCCCATGCATCATGCACTACTCATGATTTTTTATTCTTTTCTAGTCCATTTTTTTTTTTTTAATGCTGGTCATGATTCATTAAATTGGTCTTATAACGTGACTGGCAAACTCCAATGGGCTTGGCATCAGGTTGAGGGGTTTGCACCTGATGTAGTTTATTTTAAGGCAACCGAATTGACCACGAAGACCATAACCAGGAAATCTGTAAGCAGAACTTTGGATCGGGAAAACCCTCCACCTTGTGAATAAAGTGATTGTTTTACTATTATCTTTGTCATTGAGCTAAATTTAAATGGATTTATCTAACATCACATGATGAAGTCAATATGTATACTAGTATACATAGTATACTAGTCAATATGTATACTAATATGTATACTATATATTATGCCTAGTGTGCCCTTCAGCTGTTTTTTTACGTGGCTAGTAAATTTCCCCAAGGTGATTTCCTTATAGATTAGTAAATAGGCGTATATTAGTCTAGGTAAAAATAGATTTCAAGATATTGCCCACACCCTTTTGTAAGAGAGGCAGGGAGATTCTGAATTTGTTTCATTCTACTGCTGTGAATTCCAATAATTTTGTTTTTCTTCTTAAGGAAACAGTTGCTTCACCATCAATTAGAAATGGACTATTTACAACAAACCCTCCCAAGATGGTAGCAAGATAGCTTCATACAAAAAACACAAAGTGTACTCATTATTCATTAGGGGCATTCAGGATCAGCTATACAAACATCTGTCCAAAATTCCGTGGAAAAGATTTTCAGCTCTGGCTGGAAATGTCCTTTTTAAGACCCTATTATTTTGAACAATATACCGGGAATTCTCTTAGCTCAAAATAAACCCAGCCTGTAAATTGTTGGAAAAATATACCGTGGGTCTGGAATTTAGCTGCGACCTTTTCCTAAGGTTTTCAATTAGTTCACATCCGAACAATTTCAATGTCATCAATGTGTACAAATGCGTGTATTTTAGAAATACTTCTCCTTTTTCAGAGAAACAAATATAGGATGCACATCGCCTAGCTGTGGGCAGCAATCAATCAATTGCTCACGACTGACTACCAGCAGCTAATTAAGGGGAGAAACAAATTCCTTTTTTAATTTCTAAGAAAAGCAGGGAAAGTTAGCTTGTGTTAGAATTTTAAACCCAAACAACCAGTAATTATGCTATCTCCAGGAGGCCAAGGTTTTTCTCTTGACAATTGAATTCAGCACGCAAGACTCTGTAATAGGCAAGAGGTGGGGACTGATTAAAAACAGGGTGGGGGGGGCGGATTTGGCTCTACTGACTTTTTGACCATTCTAGGCACCACACAATGTCTGATCTTTTAACTAAGTACAACTTTTTAAAATAACCACTTTTTGACAACACAATCCGTACCAAGGTTAGTGTAACAATTTTTTTTTTTAATGCAGTCATCTGATTTGGACACAGACAAGGACGCCCAATATACAAATACTGATTTGTTAAATGACAGCCCGAGGTACCTAGTAAGTATACGGTCATTCCCTAAGACGCGCGCGCACCCGAGCGCGCCCGCACGCACACGCTCCTACCGGTCTGAGGCATCAAGTAAATACTTTTTTTCAAATACACTCACGCATCTAGAAGCGGACCCACGTGTATTTGGATCCCTATGGCAGAGAAGTAGAGAAACTGTGTTAAAAAGACAAGACAGCAGGCCCTAAATGGAGCCGATCATGCTAAGCCCCAGGTCACGAACGGAAACTTAACTTACAGTTTGGGCTATCCCAGAAAGAGAATCTTAAACCAGCCAATCATGAATCTCCCGATCAGCACTAGTTAGGTAATCTGCCACCCCGTAAAAAGAAAATAACTTAATGGTAACCAATTCAATTTTTGCCTAGTATAACGTTCCCCTTCTGCCTATGAAACGTCTTGGTCCTCCCGGGACAGCTCTTTGGAGCTCTTTTCTGTCTGCTCAACTGGATGCTGTCCATTCATGAATCGCTGAATAAAGCCAGTAAGATCTTACAACTTAACTCAATTGAATTGTATCCTTTAACAAATGGTTCTGGGTCACCTGAATATCCATATGGGAAAAAATACAACCTGACCCCCTACTTCTTCTCTCTCTCTCTCTCTCTCTCTCACACACACACACACACACACACACACACATTTTTACTAGTTAGATTAGAAATCTAAATGTCAAAGGTAAGGGGCACCTGGGTGGCTCAGTCGATTAAAATGTCCAACTCTCAGTTTCAGCTCACCTCACGATCTCCCGGTTTTGAGAGTTCGAGCCCCGTGTCGGGCTCTGCACGGACAGTGCAGAGCCTCCTTGGGATTCTCTCTGTCCCCGACCCTCCTCTGCTCGCGCTGTTTGTGTCTCTCTCAAAAATAAATGGACAAACACAAAACTAAATAAATAAATGTGAAAGGTAAAAACAAAATTTCCAATAGATAACACAGAAAAATACCATGAACTTGGCATAAGGAGCAATTTCTTCAAGAGGAAACAAAAACCACTAATCTAAAGGAATAATTACTCATCAAACACACCACTAAGTAAGTGAAAACACCAACCACAGACAAGAGGTTTGCAACACAGATGTCTGACAGAAAGAGTCCTACCCAAAACCTATAGAAGTAAAAAAAAAAGGGGGGGGGGAGGGGAGAGGCAACCTAGTAGAAAATTAGACAAGACATACACAGACACTACACAAAAGAGAAATGACCAATAAAGGTGTAAATTCATGCTCAAGTTCCTTAGGAATCAGGTTGGGTGCAGACGGATACTACAGTTTCGCTACACTCGCCGATCAAAATAAGTAAAACGTGAAAGACCAACAATATCGAGTGTTAGAATGTGGAGAGACAGGAACATAAAACGCCAGTGGATATTTGAAACGGCAGACGCAGTTTGATAGCGTGTACTAAAGCTGAACGGATAAAAACCATATGATCTAGTGATTGTACCAACAGACGTGAACAACCTCTTCTAAATAACCCCAAACATACCAAATCTCTTCTCAAGACTAAAAGGAGGATATAAATGTCATACTCACACAATGGAATACTAAAGAGCAATGAAAATGTGCAAATGACCTCCACAGACAGCCGCATAAACAAATCTCACAAACAATACTGAGCTTCAAAAAACTCAAGTCACAAAAGGACACCAGACATTTATGAAAAGCAAACAAAACTTAACTATAGGCACGGGCAGCCAGGATGGTTAACTCTGGACAGTAGGAAAGGGGTAATGACCAGAAAGGGGGATACGTAGGGTTGCCACGTAAAACAGAAGATGTTCAGGGCGCCTGGGTGGCTCAGTCGGTTAAGCATCCGACTCTCCATTTCGGCTCAGGTTATGATCTGGCGGTGCAGGAGTTCGAGCCCCGCATCGGGCTCTGCGCTGACAGTGTAGAGCCTGCTTGGGATTCTCTTGCGCTCTCTCTGCTCCCCTCCTGCTCATGCATGCACCTGCTCGTGTGTGTGTGTGTGTGTGTGTGTGTGTGTGTGCGCGCGCGCGCGCTCTAATAAACTTAAAAATACACATATATAAGATGTTCAGTTAAATTTGAATTTGAGACAAACACAAATAATCTTTTAGTATAAGCAGGTCCCATGCAGTATTGGGGACATATATTTGAATTTGCTAAATCCAGCAACGCCCGGTGAGGGAGAGGCTTTTGGAATACTAGTAATATGTTGTTTCTTGAGGTTCGTTTTGTGATCATCCCATTACTTACAATTTTTATCAAAATTACTCTGACACAGCCTGCTTCTTTACTTCTGGGATTTTTTTTTTCATGCCCTGCCTCTCTGGGGTCTGTCTTACCCGTGCGGCTGGCTTCCTCTCAGGAAAGGACAATGCTAGGCTGGAAGGCCAGCCCCTACCCCCTCAGCCAAAAAAAAAAAAAAAAAAAAAAAAAATGCACAAACCAGTGCAAGCTGGTCCGGCCAACTGACCCGTGGAGATCAGAATCCGGTGGCCCGAAGCTCCAAAGAAAACTGGGACTTGAAGGACCAACAACTTGGAAACAGACACTTCTGAATCCATAAAGTCAAAAGGGTTTATCTCGCTTTGAAATGAACGCCTCCCAATTCTAAACAAAGAGAAAAACACCTCCAAGCTTGGATGCTTCCCGCTATAAAGTTTAGGATCAAATTTCACAGGCCGGTGGAATAAACCGTTTCCTACTTGTCCCCGGCAGCCTCAGGGCGCCAGGTTTCTTCGCTTTAGTAACAGTAACTGTGTTTTTTTCACACAGGGTATGTTAAAGTCAGCGCCTAGGCACCTAGCTGTGAAGCCAGGCTGCCTGGAAGAAACCCAATTTCACACTGAAACTGGGTAGCTCCGGCCTGTGAGTGAGTGACTCATCGCTCTGTGCCTCGGTTTCTTCAGCTGTAAAATGGGAATAAAGAGAATACCTACGCATCAAATGGCGCGTCGGGTGACTAAAGGACAACACCGTCACTACCACTGGCTACCTTGGCGGGTCCTGCCAAATAAACACTCTCCTTATGTATCTAATGTAGTTAAAGCATCCAGATGCCAGTGGAGAGACGGGGAGGGGGACGCAGAGAGTAAGGGTTTCTCCAGCCTACAAAGTTTGGTGCGAGTTGTGCCCAATCCACAGGTCGAACAGCAGCGGGAGGGCTGAGTAGGGTCCGGGGAGGTGACCACACCTGGGCCCCAGATTCTGGCCAGGACCTCTGACCTCGGGCGCCCTCACTACTCACATTGCGGTTGAAGCTGTTGCCAGGCAGCAGCGGCAAGACCATGGCTCTCGGCGTCCGAGGGTTAAGGGGCCGAGAAGACTGGGGTCCCGCAGGTAGCGGCAGCGTTGTTTAAACCCCCCCTTCGTTACCTAGAAACGGGAGGCGGCGTCACGGAAGGAGGAGGAGTTGCAGCAGGCGGGAGCATTGCGGGAGCGGTAGGGGCGGGGCCGGGCGGAATGGGGCGGGGCCGGGACGGCGCCGGGCTGGAAGCTTCGCGCGCGCTCCTCCTCCCCCGCCCACCTTCACCCACCCAGCTGAGAACAGGTCCCCGAGGCTTTGCTGTTCACACGTGCTGTGCGCACAAAGACTGAGACCCACACCGCCCAACCCCCCCCCCCCCCCGCCCGCTGCTTTCTCGTTTAACCCGTTAATAGACCTCAGGCTCCTCCGACTCTAACCCCATTGTGTTGCCATTTGCTTATTCAATTTAGTTCAAGCACAAGAAGACTGCAGAAAACAATGGGACATCCGTGTGCTCACGGAAATGCGACACCACTTAATGTTACATTGACATCAGCTTTTGTTTTGCAGTTAAAACGCTCGAGAAGAATCCAAAACCACACCCTCCACCCCCACCCCATGAAAACCCGTTCAGGGGTAACCACCATTCTCAGTCCTTCCCTCTTGTCCTTCCCTCATTTTTATAGTTGATTTAAATATCTGTAAGGTGCTCGTTCCCCGGTCTAATCAGGGTGCCCAGAGACAGGGGTAGGTGGCACAAAACGCAGCCCCTGTCATTCCGTCATGCACCCAAGATTGCCCAGGCCAGGGGCCTCTTGGAATCCTCTCCCCTTAAGTACAGCCAGCCCCTCCCTGAGTCCTACTGGTTGGACACGTTGTTATCTCTCAGTCACCACCTCCTTTGGCTCAGTTGAGGCCCCATTATTTCCTGCTTGGTTTTCTTTAAAACAACAACCACCAAAAACACCAACTAACTGATCTTGCCTCTAGAGCCATCCTCTTCATAACTGGTGATGCACCTGTTACTCTTCTGCCACAGTATTCTAGCCTTGCCACAGCCTTCAGAAGGCAGTGAAACTCCTTAGCCCCATGAGAGCCTATGTCCGGGGGGTGCCTAGCAATACCCCTCATCCCTTTCGTTGCCCCCCCCCTCGTCTACTCTAGCTCTGAGAAGCCACTGGCAGTTTCCAAACCAGGCTCTGCGGTTTCTCCCCTGTGGATTTTGTAAATGTCATTATCTGTGAGAAACACCCTTCCTTCCTCTTTTTCGCCTGGGTAACCCCTTCTTATTTTTCAGGACTTGGTTCAGTGGGGGAAAGAGGCATGGAAGGCTTTGACATTTCTGCGAAATACTCCTTCACCTTCTCCACTCCCCCTCCCCCCCCCCCCCCCCCCGGTCTGTATTAGGGTCCCAGTCTCATTGTGGCTTCTGTGGTACTGCGTTGTAATAATACTTGACTCTCTTCAAATGCCGACTTACTCCAGGGCAGGAACTTTATGTCCCGTCCTTTTCTAGTCATAGACAATGTTAACCTTCAAAATAAAAGTTATTTTACCAACAAGAATGAGCTTATTCGGGAAAGGCAGAGAATTGCGATTTGGGACATTCTAGCGATGGCACAACCATAAGAAAGTCCAAAAAAAACGAAGAATTGGAATGTTATTTTATGGGGAAGAAGGAGGACATTGGGAGGGGTTCTTTTGAACAAAAGGTCATTGCAGAGAAGGAAGGGTTGAGGGTGATTAGAGTTTCTCCTTGACTGAGTTGCAGGGATAGTTGATTTCTTACAGGAGATACAATGTACATCTTTTCCAATATATGGAGCCTATAATTGATCATTCTTTCCGTTGAAGAGGCCTCTGTTAGGGTCTGTAATTGACAATTCTGCCTGTAATTGACATGGAGTGGTACCAGCCGCCTCCTGCAGCCTCCCAACTCCACTTTAGTGAGATTTCCCCCTACTATTTTTCACAACATGCTCATTGTTTTCTTTACAACGTACATTGTTTTCTGTGTTTATAAATTTTACACCATAACTTTCTGCTATCTGCTTTTTCCACCTAAAATTTTGGTTTTGAGATTTCTACATGTTAACACATGTAGATATATTTTATTCATTTTAAATGCGTTGTATGATTAGACCACAAATTACTGATCCATCTGTTGTCATCTGTTGATGTCATCTGTTAATAACAATTAAGTTGCTTTCAATTTTTCACCAGTTATCGACAATGCTGCAATGAACAACCCTCTCCTGTTCCTTTGGAGATTATCTAGGCTAATAACACCTTCAGCTTCACTAGATCTTGCTTGACAATCTCCAGAATTGTTGAACCAGTTAAGAAAGTTCCTTTTCCCCCTCATTCTTTCTACAATGGTTATTAGCCAACTGTATAATTTTAAACATATCTGAGTACCTTTGCTGATTTCCCTATTTGGTCATTGTAATTTTTTTTTTTTAATTTTTTTTTTCAACGTTTATTTACTTTTGGGACAGAGAGAGACAGAGCATGAACGGGGGAGGGGCAGAGAGAGAGGGAGACACAGAATCGGAAACAGGCTCCGGGCTCCGGGCTCCGAGCCATCAGCCCAGAGCCTGACGCGGGGCTCGAACTCACGGACCGCGAGATCGTGACCTGGCTGAAGTCGGACGCTTAACCGACTGCGCCACCCAGGCGCCCCTGTAATTTTTAAGATACATATAATCTTAGGCATAGCAAATGTCTTCTCATAGTTCGTGGCTTGTTTTTAATTCCATTTACAGTGTTCTTTGTTGCACATGAATGTGTCATTTTACTTTACTCAAATACATCATTCTTTCCCATTATGGTTTGTACTTTGTGTGAATTCAAAAATCCTATAGAACCAAATTATTCTACATGTTCTTGTAAGTATTTTTGAATATTTCTTTTTTGTTACTTTTTAAAATGAAACAATTTCAACCTAATAGAAAACGTGCAACAGTACAAAGAACTCCTGGTTATCCTTCACCTAGATTCCCCCAATTGTTTTCTATTTTACTGTATTTGTTGTATCATTCTCTCTATATAAAGTTTTTTTCCATTTTAGACTAGATAGCAAACAGCATGCCCCTTTACTCTTGAATACTTCGGTATATATTTCCTAATAACAAGGACATTCTCTTACATAACTGAAGTATAATAATCAAAATCAGAACATTAGTATTAATAAAATGCCATTTTCTAATCTAAAATACTTTCTCATATTGTGTTGATTGTCCCCAAAATGTCCCTTTTAGCAAAAAAAAAAAAAAACACACCCAATTTTTAAAAATCTGGTTCAGAATCTCGCCTAACATCACACATTAGTTGTCACATGTCTTTCTTGTCTTTAATCTGGAACACTTCTTCCATATTTCTTTGTCTTTCCTGACCTTGATATCGTTGAAGAGAATAGGCCAGAGAGTTGGTAGGATGTTACTCAATTTAGATTTGACCAACGTTTCCTCATGAGTAGGTTTATGGCTGCTTGAATGGTTTTTTTGTTTATGGCTTTTTGACAGGAACACCAAAAGAGAAATGTCGTGTTCTTCTCAGTCATCAAACGAACAGGTACATAATGAGTAGTCTAACCATCAGTGGCCAAGTTTCTCCACTGTAAAGTTACTATTCTTCCTTTCCAGTTAAGAAGAATTTTGTGAGGAGATACTTGGAGACTATGTAAATACCAAGTTCTTCATGAAACTACTAGGATCAGTTATGGATTTTGCCCAAATCATTTATTACCATGATGCTGGCAGATGATGACTTCTTAACTCCATCATTCCTTCTGCGTTATAGTAGCTGGCGATCTACTCCGAGGAAGAACTTTTCCTTCCTCTCCATTTATTTATTTATTCATTCATTTATATCGGAATAGTCTACAGATTCTTATTATATTCTGTCGATTATATACTGTTACTATTTTTTTAAGTTTAGTTTTGAGAGAGAGAGAGAGAGAGAGAGAGCAAGTGGGGGAGGAGCAGAGAGTGGAGGGACAGAGGATCCGAAACATGCTCTGAGCTGACAGCAGAGAGCCCGAAATGGGGCTCAAACTCACCAACCGGGAGATCATGACCCGAGCCGAAGTCCAATGCTTAACCAGCTTAACGGACTGAGCCACCCAGGTGGCCCCTATTATTATTTATTTTAATACTACAGCTGTCCTACAGTTGGTCAGTGGGAGTCTAAGTGGACTCCTCTGTGTTTTTGATTGTCCCCACCATTTTTCAAGCATTTCATTGTGCTCTGTCATTACAAGATATCCGAGATATCCATAAATATAGGTAGATATAGATAGGCACATATAGTTCTATCTCTTTCCATTTCTATCAATAGATAGATGGGTAAAAATAGATATATTAAAACCCATGAGTTTATACTGATACATCCATTTCCAATCAATACAATGCTGGAGTTTCCCCTTTCCACATCTGTAAGGCTCATCTCAAACAGTCAGAAACCTGATTCCAACTACCCTCAAAATATTTATTTATTTGCTCATACCAAAAGACCCCCAAAGCGGTGTCAGAATATCCAACTGATGTCACTGTGAAAAAAACCAAAGCTATTAACTGGAGTTCAACATTGTTTTCAGGGTTTGCTTGTTTGTTTTTTCTTTAGCTTTCACGGATTTATTCAACATACTGTTCCAGAATGACTCAGGTTTCATTTCCCCATCTTCTCTTCCCGGCCTCATTTAGAGTGCTGATGTCACTTGTGTTACTCTTTTGACACATAGTCTGGCTCATTCTGTTTTCACTTGTATTCCCCATCTACTCTCTTGCCCCACCCTTGTCTATTTCTTTTTTTGTCTTTCTTCTTTTGTAGTTGTTTTTCTTTCCCTTTTTCCTTTGATTAATTTGCCTAGTAGTTTCCATGCTTTTTTTCTTTTAATTTTTTCCAAAGAACCAGGGCTTTATTACTTTGACCCACTGTTTTCTATTCCCAATCTCCATTCTTTTTCAGTTTTTACCTTTATTGTTTTCTTCCTGTGTTTTCTTTTGTTTTTCCTTCTCTCACATTTTACGTTGACATAATTCATTCATTTCCATTCTTTTATTTTTATTGATGTAACTGTTTAAGGCTATGACTATTCCTCTGATCTCCACTTTAAAGGTATCCATGAGTCTCTGATATTTCGTGTTTTCATTACTTGTTTGTTTGGGGGCTGTTTTGTTTTGTTTTAGATACTCGTAATATTAGATATTCGTAATATTTCCTTTCACCCAAGAGTTGTTTGATAGAAGATTTTTTAAATTTTTTTTTACATTTATTCATTTTTGAGAGACAGAGCACACACAAGCGGGAGAGGGGCAGAGAGAGAGGGAGACACAGAATCCGAAGCAGGCTCCAGGCTCTGAGCTGTCAGAACAGAGCCCCACGCGGGGCTTGAACTCACGAACCGCGAGATCATGACCTGAGCTGAAGTCGGACGTCTAACTGACTGAGCCACCCAGGCGCCCCAGCATTTTCTCAGTGTGTGTAGTGAGGAACATAAAACTAGGAGTGCCTAGAGATGACTTTGCTTTTGTTCCAGAGAATCTGAATTGTGACTGTATTTTGAAATTCAGTCAGGAGGGATTTCTGGTCCTTGGAAATATAATAAAGAATGAAGCACTCTGATTTGAGGATAATATAATAGCTGAACATTTTTTTTAATGTTTATTTATTTTTGGAGGAGAGAGAGTCAGAGTGTGAGTGGGGGAGGGGTGGAGAGAGAGGGAGACGCAGAATCCGAAGCAGGCTCCAGGCCCTGAGTCGTCAGCACAGAGCCCAACGCAAGGCTCAAACTCAAAAACCACGAGATCATGACCTGAGCTGAAGTCGGACGCCTAACTGACTGAGCCACCTAGGCGCCCCAATAGAAGATTTTTAAATGTCTACTTGGAAGACCTTTTTTGGGTTTTTGTAATTCTATTTTTATTGCACTGTGATAAAGTGTTGATGGTAATATTTTCATTGTATAGAACATATTGGTGCTTTCTTTGTGACCTAATGTTTGATCACTTTTTGTGGCTATTCCATGTGCAGTCGAGAAGGAAAATAATACTCTCTATTATTAGGTCTTAAAGTTCAGTATAGATCAATGAGATCCATTGTACTGATGATGTTCTTTCTCGCTATGTCCTTATTTATATTTCTGCCACTTGATCTATTCTGCGCTCCAAGTGGTGTGTTAAAGTCTCCTCTTTACCAGAGGGTGGGAGGGACGCTGGTCCTTGTCTCGCCGAGTGGAAGAATGAATCTTACGGATGACAACAGAGAGTGAGCAGAGCCATAGAGTTTATTGAGGGAAAGTACAAAGCTCTCAGGAGTAGTGAGAGGGGTCCCGACTGGGTAGCCGCCGGGGGTTTCTGTCCCTGGCTTTGTACTGGGACCTAATGAGAAAGTCTGTGGGACTCCGCGCAAGGTGCCTAGCTTGGGCGGGTCCGGAACACACGTATCTCATCCTCTTCTTCCCCAAACTCCGCTTCCTCAGCCTCCCACCTGTATATAACTGCATCCCGCCTCCCTGAGGGTCCCTTATCTCCCCCTGCCTAATGTCACCCTTTCCCTACTCACTCTTAGCAGTGTGTTTCTATCTGTGTCCCCATCTGTACTGGCTGCCTTTTAACGATGGTTACTTGGTGCGTGGGTTTCCGTGGCTGTAATGCTTACAATGTGACATTGGCTTTTAGCATTATAAAGTATCCTTTTTTTGTGAGGTTTAATTATTTCCTTGGCTTGAATGCTACTTTGTCCTGTATCAGGGAGCACAGGCTCCACTCACTTGTTATTTCCACTTGCCCATGCCTTTATTTTCAGCCTTTCTGAATCATTTTGATTTAGATGTGTCTCTTGTACACCACAGATAATTGGGTCTTGCTCGGTGAGCCATATTGAAAATATCTGTTTTGGGGCGCCTGGGTGGCTCAGTCGGTTGGGCGGCCGACTTCGGCTCAGGTCACGATCTCGCGGTCCGTGAGTTCGAGCCCCGTGTCCGGCCCTGTGCTGACAGCTCAGAGCCTGGAGCCTGTTTTGGATTCTGTGTCTCCCTCTCTCTGACCCTCCCCTGTTCACGCTCTGTCTCTCCCTGTCTCAAAAATAAATATGTTAAAAAAAAATTTTTTAAAGAAAATATCTGTTTTAACTAGGTGAGTTAAACCCAGTCACATTTAATGATAAGACATTCTTTCTCTCAACTCCGATATATATTTTATATTTTATGTTATTGTGTATAAATACGCATGGTAACCATCGTGTGTATTCATGTGTATTATGTATATTTGCTGTTTCTTTTTCTTCATGATGCGGTTTCTTTGCTATTGTTACCTACATTTCTTTTGGCATTTCGGAAGGCTTGTATCTTTGTTCTAGTGTTTATTTTTGTACTTACAACTTCTTTAAGAGAACTGAACAGCTTCCATTTTACCGAGTAATATTGGATTTTGTAATCCCAGCTGTGGGGTGCCTGGGTGGCTCAGTCGGTTGAGCGTCCAACTCTTGATTTTGGCTCAGGTGATGATTTCATGGTTCATGGGATCGAGCCCCAAGTAAGGCTCTGCGCTGACAGCACGGAGCCTCCTTGGGCTTCTCCCCCCTCTTTCCCCCCATCCCATCCCTGCTCATTCTTGCTCTGTCTCTCAAAAATAAATAAACATTTTTTTAAAAAGTTTATTTATTTTTGAGAGAGAGAGAGAGACAGAGAGCGAGTGGGGGAGGAACAGAGAGAGAGGGAGACACAGAATCCGAAGCAGGCTCCAGGCTCCAAGCGGTCAGCACAAAGCCTGATGCGGGGCTCAAACTCACAAACCGCGAGATTGTGACCTGGGCCGAAGTCAGACGCTTAACCGACTGAGCCACCCAGGCGCCCCAACAGAACAAAATATCTTAAATTATTTGAAAAATCTAATGCCCAGTCATTTTTTTCATTTAACACATACTTATTAACTCCGACTTAGCAGAACGTCTCTCAAACCCTGGGATAAGTCAGTGATTAGCACAAAGTGAACACTTCTGAACACCCCACGCTCGATATTCTCAGTCTTCTGTAACTTGCGACTCTCTTTCCTGCTTTGGTTTCCTCCCATGACACTATCTTCCCATTCTGCCTCCCCTGACACATCCCCCACAAAGGAGTATCCGAGACACCTGGGTGGCTCAGTCGCTTAAGCATCCGACTTCAGCTGGGGTCATGATCTCGCGGTTTGTGGGTTCGAGTCCCGCGTTGGACTGTGTGCCCCTCCCCCACTCCTGCTCTGTCTCTCTTTCTTTCTCTCAAAAAGAAATAAACATTAGAACAACAACAACAACAAAAAGGAGTGTCTGAAATGACATGAACCTCTTTTTGAAATAAATTGAGAGTAAATTAGCTCCAAATTGCAAGACACCCCCTGAAGTAACGCCTTGGGGCATGTCCGGACCAGCGCTGGGAAGCAACTGTTACTGTCCTTCAAAGAAACGATGTTATACACACCCTGTGGATGAAGAAAGCACAGGGGAGGCCCGCAGAGCTAACATTGCTGAACAAGCTCAAACGGGCCTGTGAACAAGGAAACAGTCGCCCAGTTGGAGAAGTTCTTTTGAGGAATGAGGTCATCCTGCAACCTAGAGCCTTTCGACAAGATGCAAAAGAACCCTTGGCAGCAGGCGGGAATGCCTTTGACAGTATTTCTGCGGGAACTTCCTTTTCTCCTCCACTGAAGCCTTGCCTCTCAAGGTCTCCCTTGTCCTGAGGTCCTCATAAATAGCACTGCCCCATTCTTCTGGGTTCCGGAAAGCAGACGGTCTTCGTTACTTTGTGCTTACTTGGGTTACGTGCACATTTCAAGTCCTCATCCCCAGCATTTTAAAGGAGAACGGGCACCGGGGTGCCCGGGTGGCTCAGCTGGTTAAGCGTCTGACTTTGGGTCAGGTCATGATCTCACGGTTTGTGAGTTTAAGCCCCGGGTCGGGCTCTGTGCTGACAGCTTGGAGCCTGGAGCCTGCTTCCGGTTCTGTGTCTCCCTCTCTCTACCCCTCCCCTGCTCATGCTCTGTCTTTCTCTCCCCAAAATAATAAAAACATTTAAAAAATTTTTAATAAAAAAAAAGGAGAATTAGTACCAATTCTTCAGACTCTTCCAAAAACCAGACAAAGACACCGCGAGAAAAGAAACTTACAAATATCCCATTCGAGCAGAGACACAGAAATCCTCAACACAATGCTAGCAAACCAAATCCAGCAATCTATAAAAAGGATTATACACATGATCAAGTGGGATTTATTCCAAGAATGCAATGTTGGCTTAGCATCTGAAAACCGATCAGTGTAATATACCATATTAATAGAATGAAGGACAAAAACCATATGATCATCTCAATAGAGACAGAAAAAAACATTTGACAAAATCTAGCACCCTTTTTTGATTAAAAAAAAACCACTCAACAAGCTAGGAAAAGAAGGGAACTTCCTCAAGCTAGAAAAATCCATATATGAAAAAGCACAAATAACATCACAACGGACAGTGAAATATTAGATGCTTTCTCCTTAAGATCAGAAACAAGACAAGGATGGTCACTCTTACCTGAATGTTCTATTCAACATCATTCTGGAGTTTTAAGCCAAGGCATTTAGGTAAAAATAAAATAAAGTAGAAGAATGCAAATTAGAAATGAAAAAGTAAAATTACCCCTACTCACAGAAGATGGGATCTTGTATGTAGAAAATCCCAGGGAATACACACACATACACAACCATTAAAAACAGCAAACAAGTGTAGTAAGGCTACAGGATACATGATCAATCTACAGCAATCAACTGTATTTTCATACATTAGTAATGAATAATTTCAAAATAAAATTAAGAAAACACGTCCATATATAATAGCATCGAAAAGAATAAAACACTTAGAAATCAATTTAACAAGGGGCGCCTGGGTGTTGCAGTCGGTTAAGCGTCCGACTTCAGCCAGGTCACGATCTTGCGGTCCGTGAGTTTGAGCCCCGCGTCGGGCTCTGGGCTGATGGCTCAGAGCCTGGAGCCTGTTTCCGATTCTGTGTCTCCCTCTCTCTCTGCCCCTCCCCGTTCATGCTCTGTCTCTCTCTGTCCCAAAAATAAATAAACGTTGAAAAAAAAAAAAAAGAAATCAATTTAACAAAATGAGTACGAGATTTGTACACCGAAAACTACAAAATGTCAGCGAAAGAAAGTAAAGAGGGCCTGAATAAATGGAAAGATATACGTTTCTTGGATTAAAAGTCTAGACATTGTTAAGATTCCAGTACTCTCCAAATTGATCAAAAAATTCAATGCAATGCTGTCAAAATTACCAATGCTTTGTGTGTGTGTGTGTGTGTGTGTGTGTGTGTGTGTGGCAATAGACAAGCTAATCTGAAAATTCATATGAGAATTCCAGGGGCCCAGAAGAGCCAAAACCAACTTGCAAAATAACAAAGTTGGAGGACTCAGACTTCCCAATTTCAAAATTTACTGCAAAGCTATGATGATCAACTGAGAGTCCAGAAATAAATTCTTACATTTATGGGCAATTGATTTGTGACAAGGGGCCAAGATAATTAAATGGGGGGGAGGAATAACCTTTTCACCAAATAGTGCTGAAATAATTGGATATCCATATGCACAAGAATGAATTTGTACTCTTGCCACACATCACATGTAAGACCTAAAACTATGAAACTCTTGGAAGAAAACGTAGACGCAAATCTTGTTGAACTTGGTTTAAACAATGTTTGGGTTTTTGTTTTTTGTTTTTTGTTTGGTTTGTTTTGGTATGACATCTAAAGCACTTTATCACAATTAAAAACTTCTGTGATTCAGACGACATCATCAAGCAAGTAAAAAGACAACTCAAAGCAATTAGAGAAAATATTTGGAAGCCATATAGGAGACTTGTGTCTAGTATATATAAATAATGCTTACAATTCAACAACAACAAAAACAAAAATAACCCAATTTTTACATGGGCCAAGGATTTGAATAGACACTTATCCAAAGAAGATGTACAAATGGCCAGTAAATACATGAAAGGATGTTCAGTATCATTCGTCATTAAGGAAATGCACAGAAAACCCACAATGGGATATTACTTCACACCCGCTAGAGTGTTTACACTGAAAAAAACGGACAATGACAAGTATTGGTGAGGAGGTGGAAAATTTGGAACCTGCATACGTTGCTTGGTGGGAATGTAAAATATTGCATCTGCTTTGGAAAACCATTTGGCGGTTTCTCAAAAAGTGAAACACAGAGTCACCATATGACCCAGGAGAATCGAAAACATATGTCCACAAAGAAACTTCTATGTGAATGCTCAGAGTAACAGTCATAATAGTCAAAAAGCAGAAATAACCCAAATCGATGGACACCTCATTTGATGAGTGGATAAGCCAACAATGGCATATGCGTACAATGGAGCATTACTCAGCCATAAAATTGAATGAATATGTGTTAACGTATCAGTTGATGAACCTTTGAAAACATTATAGGAAGTGAAAAACGCCAGACACAAAAGGCTACGTATTGTATGATTTCCTCATATAAACAATATCCAAAGAGGAAAATCAGTAGAGAAAGACAGTTGATTAGTGGTTGCCGAGGGTTGGAGGCATGGGGAGTGAGAAGACTGCTATGAGTTTCTTTCAGGGGTGATGTCAATGTTCTGGAATAAATTGTCATCAATCTACAACTTGTGGATATATTAAAAGCCACTGAATTATACACTTTAAAAAGTAAACTTTATGGGAATGCAAGCTGGTGTAGCCACTCTGGAAAACAGTACGGAGGTTCCTCAAAAAACTAAAAATAGAACTACCCTACAACCCAGCAAAGGCACTACTAGGTATTTATCCAAGGGATACAGGTGTGCTATTTCCAAGAGACACATGCACCCCCATGTTTATAGCAGCATGATCAACAATGGCCAAAGTATGGAAAGAATCCAAATGTCCACTAATGGATGAATGGATAAAGAAGATGTGGTATATATATACAATGGAGTATTACTCGGCAATCAAAAGAATGAAATCTTGACATTTGCAACTACGTGGATGGAACTGGAGGGTATTATGCTAAGTGAAATTAGTCAGAGAAAGACAAAAATCGTGTGACTTCACTCATATGAGGACTTTAAGAGACAAAACAGATGAACATACGGGAAAGGAAACAAAAATAATATTAAAACAAGGAGGGGGACAAAACAGAAGAGACTCATAAATATGGAGAACAAACTGAGGGTTATGGGAGGGGTTGTGGGAGGGAGGATGGGCTAAATGGGTAAGGGACACTAAGGAATCTACTCCTGAAATCATTGCTGCACTAGATGCTAACTACTTTGGATGTAAATTTAAAAAAATAAAAGTAAAAAAAAAAGTAAACTTTAGGGGTGCCTGGGTGGCACAGTCGGTTAAGCATCCAACTCTTGATTCCGGCTCAGGTCATGATCTCACTGTTCATGAGATCCAGCCCCACACCAGGCTCTGTGCTTGGCAGCTCGGAGCCTGCTTGAGGTTCTCTTTCTCTCTCTCTCTCTCTCTCTCTCTGCCCCTCCCCTGCTCTCTCTCTCTCTCTCTCGCTCTCGCTCTTGCACTCTCTCTGAAAAGGAAACATTAAAAAGCAAACTTTGAAAAAGAAATTAATTAAAAAATAAAACGCAAGCTTTATGGTATGTGAGTTTTCTCTCAATAAAGCTGTTAGCAAACATTTTTCACTGATTACAATGAAATAAAATTAAAGATGTGTTTCCTCAGTTGCACTAGCCACATTTCAAGTGCTCAATACCCATATATAGCTAGCAGCTAACATACTGGATAGCACAGATATACATTTTTTTTTTAACATTTTATTTATTTTTGAGACAGAGAGAGACAGAGCATGAACGGGGGAGGGGCAGAGAGAGAGGGAGACACAGAATCGGAAGCAGGCTCCAGGCTCTGAGCCATCAGCCCAGAGCCCGACGCGGGGCTCGAACTCACGGACGGCGAGATCCTGACCTGAGCTGAAGTTGGACGCTTAACCGACTGAGCCACCCAGGCACCCCATGGATAGCACAGATATAAAACATGTTGGTTATCGCAGAAAATTTTATTGGGCAGTGCTGGTCTAGATCTCATTGCCAGATCCCAGAGATCTAAGAGATAGGTCAAGCACGTGCAACGTACTTACAATAATTGAGTTCTTATGTGAACAAACTGTAGGATAAAGTTGATAAAATGGGGGAAATGTGAATATTGACTGGGTATTTGATTACATGAAGGAATTACTGTTACATAGTTTTAGGCATGACAATAATGTTGTGGGTATGTTTTCCAAAGTTACTTCTGTTTTTGAAACAAATACTGAAATACTTCCACTACATGAAATATATGAAACGATACGGTGCCTGGGATTGGCTTCAATGTAATCCAGGCGTCAGAAGATCAGGGGAAATGGATATAACAAAATTGGCCACGAGTCACTAATGATTACATTTCAAGACTGGGTGTCTGTGAGCTCATTATGCTCTTCTGTCTTTGAGAGTGTTTGAAATTTTTCATAACACACAGTCAATAAACAAACAGGCAGCCACTGCTTATTCATATCTAATTGACCACTGCCGCAGGGAAATACAGTGTTGTCATATTTTCTAACTTTTTAAGAAAATTCAGAAATTCAGATTCTAATGTAGTATCTTTGGTGTTTTGTGGCTGGTTCATTTGTTCGATCGCAGGGCACAGAGAACAATCACATCTGACGCCTAAGCAGATCTGAATATTTAGCCATATTTGCTCAAAAAAAAAATGTTATAAATACCATAATGTCCTCTTTGTGACTCTCCTTGATCCTGTTCTTTCTGCCTCTCCAAATAATACTATCCTGAAATTCGTGTCCATCGATCCCAACCATATTTATAACATTTCACCACAGCTATATAGCGCATAAACAGTAAATGCGTTGCTTTCCTGCTTCCAGATTTTAAATAAGCAGTTCCATTTTTAAGAAATGCATTGCATTTCTATCGACCAACAGCAGACAGCTAGACAACTAACTTTTTAAAGGCCATTTAGAATAACACCAAAAAAAAAATTATAATATGTATCCAGGAATAAATCTAACAAAAGATGGGCAAGACATTTAGGGAGAAAATGGCTGTGATTCCAGTCAAAATCCCAAAACAGCCATAGAGTGAAGGGGGGAAATCAAGTTGCAGAAGACAATATACAGAATAATCCGTTTATATGCATTTCAAACCCATGCAGAAGCAAATAATATCTTGTTCAGTTACAGAAACGTATACGCAATCTACCATGAAAAGCAAGGATACATTGAGTGGAACTATATAAGGGTTACATTTGAGAAGGAAAGGAACTGGAATTCAAAGGTGATAATACTGTTCTATTTCTTTCTTGTTTTGGTTTGTTTTTTTGAGAGAGGGAGAGTGAGTGTGCAAGTGGGAGTGGGGGGACAGAGGGAGAGGGAGAGAGAGAATTCTAAGCGGCCCCAAGCCCAGTGAGGATCCTGTCACGGGCTCGATCCCACAACCCCGGGATCATGAGCTGAGCCGGAATTAAGAGTCGGACATTCAACCAACTGAGCCACCCAGGCATCTCAATAATGTTCTATTTTCTTAAACAGAGTGGTATGAATGAGTGTTCATTGTATGAAAATGCGTTATACCTTACACATGCTTCATAAATACTCTTTTGTGTTCAATCAATATTTAATAAGACCAATTTTAAATCTTTTTAATGTTTATTTTTGAGAGAGAGAGAGCGAGCGTGAGCAGGGGAGGGGCAGAGAGAGAGGGAGACACAGAATCCGAAGCAGGTTCCAGGCTCCAGCTGTCAGCACAGAGCCTGACGTGGGGCTCAAATCCATGAACCACGAGATCATGACCTGAGCCAAAGTCAGATGCTTAACCGACTGAGCCACCCAGGTGCCCCCAATTTAAAAAAATAATAATATACATCTATAGCACTACCATGGAAATACGTCAACAATGTATATGGTTAAGAGATAATGTTGAAAAGCTATTTATGCACCATATTAAATAGAATATGTACCAAAGCGGTAATAGCAGTTATGTACAATATTACATACAATATGCACAGACGGTTAATAGTGGAAATATGCACCAAAATGTTAGTAGTGGTTATGTATAATAAAGAAAATATGCACCTAATTTTAATAATGGTTCTATATAGTATTAAATAACATGTGCACCAAATTGTGAACGGTGGTTATGTCCCGGGGGAAGTTTACGAGTGTTTAATTTTTTCTGTTGTATAGGAGGTGGATTTTTGATCATTCAGCATCATCAGAAAACGTGTTTAATAAGAAAAAATCACAGATAATAGTCACAGGACTATTTTATATATATATATATATATATATATATATATATCACAGGAAATAGTCAAAGTGTATTATGTGAAGAAAAGACTGGATGGATTAAAAGAGAAAAGGGCCGGGGTGCCTGGGTGGCTCATTCAACTGAACACCCGCCTCTCGACTTTGGCTCAGGACATGATCCCAGGGTCATGGGATCGAGCCCCGCATCAGTCTCCACGCTGACCACGGAGTCTGCTTGAGATTCTCTCTCTCCCTCTGTTCCTTCCCCCTGCTTGCACGCGTGCTCTCTCTCAAAGAAAGAAAAGAAAAAAAGAAAGAAAAGGCCTGAAAGTAGAGGAAAAACAAAAGTTCTAAAAGTAATCCAGACAATAGGTAAAGGGTGGCAGCCGAGAAATTGGAAACAAACGGATAGATTCAAAACACATCATGGAAGGGTTCTAGGGTCTGATGAAACCAGAAAGAGCCCAGATATAGTTTTTTTTTTTAATTTTTTTTGAAGTTTATTTATTTATTTTGAGAGTGAGAGAGAGAGAGAGCAAGCACAAGTGGGGGAGGGGCAGAGAAAGGGAGAGACAGAATCCCAAGCTGGCTCCCCGGAGAGCCTGATGAGGGGCTCGAACTCGCGAACTGCGAGATCCTGACCTGAGCCAAGATCAAGAGTCAGGCACTTAACTGACTGTGTCACCCAGGCGCCCCCAGATATGGCTTTTATTATAGGGAGGTGGGGGGTAAAAAGAGGAAAGATGTGCTTTGAGAGGGAGGTTGAAAAGATGAGTTACAAAATGAAGTATTTGAGACACAATAGCAAACTTATCTTATTCTCTTCTTCTACATGGGAATGTAGGCACAGAGAGTGTGAGCGACTTCCCTCACTCAGCTGGTAAGTGGTAGACATAGAATTCAAACCCTGACAACTCACATCCAAGGCCTTTGCACGCAACTACGATGCGACCGTGACTCTCGATAGCCATTAGCCAGGCCCAGTGAACGGTGGGCCACATCTATGATATTAGCGTTCAAGGGCATTTAAAGCAGATGTTAGGATTGAGGACAGAATATTGAGGAGTAAATTACACAGAGATGACTGTTGAAAAGGAAAATGAGTTCTCTGATGGGAGATATAAATGATGCAAAGCGGAGAAGTGAAGAATAAATCTTGTACAGCAGCCCCCTTTACGACCACTGCTATGTTATAAAGACAAATGACTTCATGGAAATGACAAGATTTAGAGAAAGAAAGACATGTTCGAATCCCAGCACCTCTACTAGTATTATGAGCTGGGTGATCTTGGGAAAATCACTTAGCCTCTCTGTGCTGTAGTTTTTCACCTGTAAAAAAAGATGGTCATGAGGAGTACGTGAGAAATATACGTAAAGCCAACACATTGTAGCCAGAACATAACTGGCGCTGAAAAAGGACCCTTTATTCTTGAATTTTGTATTACAAATGGAATGACCGGAGGCTGAGAGAGTAGTAATTTAGGCATATAAACAACCACTGAAGAAATGTAAAAGACAATCCAAGATCTACTGCTCAAAACTCACCAAGCCCAAAGAGTTTAATAAAAGATATCTCTTCAAGGAGATAAACCTTTAAATAACAGATGTTCTCCTTGCTATACTGTTAACGAACTTATAAAATTTCCAACTCTCTTTCTTTAAAAAAAAATTGTTTTTAGGGGTGCCTGGGTGGCTCAGTTGGCTAGGCATCCGACTTTGGCTCAGGTCATGATCTCACGGTCCGTGAGTTCGAGCCCCACGTTGGGCTCTGTGCTGACAGCTCAGAGCCTGGAGCCTGTTTCGGATTCTGTGTCTCCCTCTCTCTGACCCTCTCCCGTTCATGCTCTGTCTCTCTCTGTCTCGAAAATAAATAAACGTTAAAAAAAAAAAAATTAAAACCCCCAACGAGGGATGTGTGTAAAGCCTGGATAAAAACACAACAAATTCCTTTTCTCTGTCTTTCTATTGCCTGCCACAGACTTCTTTCCAATATATAGCTGGACTCGAAGGCAGTGAGGAACCCCCCCCCGGGGTCCCAAAATGGAGACGATGCTGTGAAGCAGGTTGGATCATCTCTCGACCTTGGTAACCAGGAGACTAGTGGGTAGAGTTCAGTTAAAAAAAAAAAATCAGGGGCGCCTGGAGGGCTCAGTGAGTTAGGCCCAAACAAGGCTGGAATCTTCCACACGCTGTTCCTCAGTGACACGGAAGACTCGGAAACAATCCATCCACCAGCAATGGAGATACAAAGCGGCTTGGTTAATCAGAGGTGTGCCCTCTCACAGACCAGGGTTAGAATATCTACTCTCCCCCTGCCCCAGCGAGCGTTACACATGACCCTCTAATTGCCAAGCCCAATGGACATTTTCCCTCCTTTACCTTCTGGATTGTCCTGAGGCGTTTGACCCTGTTGTCCACTAGTTGTTTCTGGAAAGTCTCCAGCGCCCTTGCTTCAGTAGCGTTGCCCTCTCCTGGTCCTCTTCTCACTCTCCTGGATGTTGGTTTCTCGGTCACCTTCATGCTCCTCGCCCGCTCTACTGATTCTTTCTAAGGTGCCACCTTCAGTCCGTAACTCATCACATGTGGCTTTCTTTTCTTTTCTTTCTTTTTTTTTTTTTTTATATAAAAAAAACAAACGTTGAGTAATCTCTACCCCCAGTGTGGGGATCGAACTCACGACCTCAAGATCAAGAGTCACGTGCTCTACTGGCCGAGCCAGCCAGGGGCCTCATCGCATACCGCTTTTGTTTTAATGTCTATTTATTTATTTTGAGAGAGAGAGAGAGAGAGAGAGACAGTCAGAAAAAGAGAGAGAGAGCACGAGCACCTGCTCATGAGCAGGGGTGGGGCGGAGAGAATCCTAAGCAGGCTCCACGCTGTCAGTGCAGAGCCTAACGCGGGGCTCCAATTCGTGAACCGTGAGATCATGACCTGAGCCGAAATCAAGAGTCGGATGCTTAACCAGGCGCCCCTGTGTACTGCTTTTTGACTGATCTTACCTGACCTCATAGGTTTAATCATAGGCCCTTCCGAAACCGTGTCTTAGCCCAGAACCTTAGAATACTGAATCCCTAGGATACTCATCTATGAGCTGTAGAGTGCTATAACCAAATTCCTGCTGGACAAGCCCTGTTGGGTGTTCCACAGATGCCTCTCACCCTTAAAGCCCCAAACACATCTCATCAGTCTTTCCCCTGAAGTGTTCTCTATCTTTCGTCTACCGAAGGGCACACAGCCAGAAACCCAAGGATTATCCTAGGAGTCTCCTGTCACCCACCAAACATTGAGCCCTGGTAATTCTGCCTACTAAATATACCGCAAACCCGCCACCCATTTCTCTACCCCTGCTTCCGCTGCGTTCGTTCGAGCCACCTTTTCTATGGATCGTTGCAGAAGTCTCCCAACTGGGTGTTAGCTTCTTAGTCGTGCCAACTCCACATCCATACCCAGGACCGCCTGAATGAATTACCTAGATTGCAAATCTGACCTCGTCGCTTTCTTTTTTCTCTTTTTAGTTTTTATTTATTTACTTATTGAAAGAGAGACAGGGCGCAAGTGAGCGAGGGACAGAGAGAGAGAATACCACGAGAGGCAGAGAGAGAGAGAGAGAGAGAGAGAAGCAGGGCTCCCGCAAAGTGGGGCTTGTGTTTTTAACCCAAAGCAGGGCTCAAGCTCACCCAACGTGGGACTCGAACTCACAAACCATGAGATCATGACCTGAGCCAAAGTCAGATGCTTAACAACTGAGCCACCCAGGTGCCCCTTTTTTTTTTTATTTTTAAAATTTATTTTTATTTTAAGGGTCCAACTTTAGCTCAGGTCATGATCTCACGGTTCGTGGGTTCAAGCCCAGAGTTGGGCCCCGTGCTAACAGCTCGGAGCCTGGAGCCTGCTTCGGATTCTGTGTGTCCCTCTCTCTCTGTCCCTCCCCCACTCTCGCTCTGTCTCTCTCCCTCAAAAATAAATAAACATTAAAAAAAAAGAAAGAAAAATTATTTTTATTTTTTGTTTTAATTTTAACCTCGGAAATTATTTTTAAGGTAAAATTGACATATAACATTGTGTATGTTTAAGACATACGACACGTTGATTTGATACATTTACGTATTATAATACAGTTACTACCATAACTTTAGCTAATAGCTCTTTCATAGGACATAATTACCATTTCCTTTTTGTGGTGAATGCATTTAAGATGTAGTCTCTTGAAAGAAAGAAAGAAAGAAAGAAAGAAAGAAAGAAAGAAAGAAAGAAAGGAGGGAGGGAGAAAGAAAGAAGGAAAGGGAGAAATAAAGGAAGAAGGAAAGAAGGAAAGAAAGAGGGAAAGGAAGGAAGGAAGAAGAAAAGAAGGAAGAAAGGAAGGAAAAGAGAAAGAAGGATCTAATCTCTTTGCTAGTCTCTGAAGTATATAATACAGTATCGTTGACTATAATCACGATGCTGTGTATTCGATCTAGAACTTATTCATCCTCTGGTTGCAAGTCTGTACCCTTTCATCAGCATCTCTCCAGTTGCTCTCCCCCCCCCCCGCCCCCAGTCTCCAGTAACTACCATTCTACTCTCTGTTTCTATAAGCTCAGCTTTTTTAGATAGTGCATATAGATGATATTATACAATATTTGTGTTTCTCTATCTGGCTTATCTCCATAAGCCTAACGCCCTTGAGGTCCATCCATGTTGTTGCAAATGGCAAGATTTCCTTCTTTCTTATGGCTGAAAACGATTTCATTGTATATATATATACACGATTTCATTGTGTGTGTATATATATATATGATTTCATTGTATATATACGCATATATATATACGTGTAATACGCGTATATATATATATACGTGTATATACGTATATACACGTGTATATACGTATATATACGTGTATATACGCATATATATACGTGTATATACGTATATACACGTGTATATACGTATATATACGTGTATATATGCGTATATACACGTATATATATATATGTATATATGTACCACGTCTTCCGTATCTATTCATTCGGTCATGGAAGAACGCTTTGGTTATTTCCATGTCTTGGCCTTGTGAATAATGCTACCATCCACACGAGAGCGCAGATATATTTTCCATATCTGTTTTCCTATCCTTTGGAAATCTACCCAGAAGTGGGATTGCCGGATCACATGGTAATTGCATGTTTGATTTTTTTGAGGAACCTCCATACCGTTTCCCATCGTGGCTGAATCAATTTATATCCCCACTGTCGCTTTCTTTTTTAAAACCCTTCCACGGGGCCTCGTTTCCTGCCAAGCTGGATAGCGTGGCGTAGCTGGCTTGGAACGGCAAAAAAAAAAAAAAAAGTCCTTCCTGAGCTGGTCTTTGGACAGCTGTCTCGTATCTTTCCATACTAACTGGGCCCAGCACATCTTTCACCGGCAATTCCAGCGAGGCTTGCAGCACGCCACACAAACCCTGCTACTTATTACCTCTCGATCTTTGTTCATGCTCTGTCCTCTGCCTTTCCTGCCCCTAGCCTCCTGATCAGTTACTGTCTGCCCTTGTGGTCATGCCCAGGGGCTCTCTCTTCCAAGAGAACATCTCTACTGTTCTCATGGTCCCCCGTGCATACCAGCAGCATACATCGTCTTGTCCACGTGTGTATTTTTTCTCTCCATCTGAGCTGAAGGCTCCTTAAGGGAAGAGACCCCACCTTACTCAATGGTGTATCTTAGCCTATGGTAGAAACTCGACACACGTTTACCGTCTGAACTGGAACTGAACCGCAGAAAGAAAATTTCTTTAAATCAAGTAATGACCTATTGATTTTATAAAAATGAGAAATGCTCTTTATTAGAAAAGGTTCCCCCCCCCCCCCCAAGGAATACATCAAAGTACAAAGAAGGAAGCTACAAATCCCCCAGAGTCCCATCGCTTGGAAAGAGCCGGAATCTGCAGATCCCATGACGGAGACAGAGAATGTAACAATAGCAATACCCTGAAATAATTTCATGAGAATACAGTTGGATTAGATGTGCTGTATCTAATAAAATATAGAAACTTAAATAACACTTTACTTCAACTCGAGAAAAAAAAAAAAAAAAAAAAAAACGAAGCGAACCTGCAGGAATATTCTGGGCCATCCGTGAATTTTTCTGCACCGTGAACAATATTAGCTTTTAAAAGCGATTCAAACTCCCAGGCAAATGATCTGCATTTGGCAGAGTGGTTAACAACTTCAATTACTGTGTAACTTTGGGATTGGTTAAGGCGTTCCCAGGAGGAAAGGAAAGTTTTTACTCAGAAACAAAATGTATTGAGTTAAGCAATGGGGAGTTCAAAAACAATTATTATTAAGAGCCGCGCTGTGTTGTTAACTTTGCAAAATTGGTTTTCATTACTTTCGCTCTTGGTTCCATAAAAAGGCTTTTAAATTGGCTCTTTTTAGAATTTAATAAGCTTCTTAAAAGTGATGCAAATATTTCTTAAATCCTGAAATAAGCTTTCTGCTGCATTCAGACGCGCCCATGCAAAAAGTTTGATTGCAATCAATAGAATTTAACAGATGCACCTAATGGAAGGATTACTTCGGGGGAACATTACAGAACACGGTGTAGGAGAGCCACTGTCTCTGCTTTGCAGGAACTTACATTCTGGTTCAGATGTGCTCGCTCATTCTGTCAAGTATTTTTCACAAAAGGAGATGATGTGCCCGTCACTGTGAGATACACAGTGGTTGTGACGTTTATGTCATACCAAGAGTAAATGGAGACTTAAGAGGTGACTTTAGTTAATTTTTTTTAAGTTTATTTGTTTATTTTGGGAGAGAGAGAGAGAGAGAGAACGAGTGGAGGAGGAGCAGAGAGAGAGAGAGAGAGATGGAGAATCCCCGACAGGATCCACACTGTCAGCGTGGAGCCCAATGCGGGACTTGAACCCACCAACCATGAGATCATGACCTGAGCAGAAACCAAGAGTCGGACGCTTAGCCGACTGAGACACTCAGGCGCCTCAAGAGGTCACTTTAGACGATATAGTCACATAGCTCAACTATCTCAAGCCAGGAGTAATTAGCACGCTTAAGGGGTGGGAGGGAAAAGGCAAGCCAGAGAAGAACGTAGAGAAAGAGCAGTGAAACTGGCAGGTGGGTAACAGGATGGGGTCCTAAAAAGGCACGAAAGAGAAAATCTCAAGAAACAGGAGAAAGACAAACCAACGGTTAATAACGAGTGTGCCTTCCGTACACACGGCCGAGACCCAGGCAAATGGAGTAACTCCCCAAAATGGTGGAAGCCACCACCTTAAAATATCACCTTCAGCTAAAACAAGACACATTTTGGAGTGCGGGGGGACCCAGTTATGTGAGGTTACCAGGAAAAACACAGTAAACAAGGGTAAGGTCATTATGCAGATCTAAAAAAATTATTTTTAACCTTTATTTTTAAGAGAGAGAGAGAGAGAGAGAGCTAGCAGAGGAGGGGCAGAGACAGAGGGAGACAGAGAATCAAAGCAGGCTCTGCGCTATCCTCAATGCGGGGCTCGAACTCCCGGACGGTGAGATGATCTGAGCAGAAGTTGCGACGTTCATCGGACTGAGTCACCCAGGCGCCCCGATTATGCAGATTTAATTCACTGCCTTCCAAGTGGAGAGTTCCCTTATACACGTCAACGCCTCTTATAAGCGGGTCGCTTTGGCTTGGATTTCAGAGCTTCTTCCGGGTCCGCGGTTTCTTAAAAATAAGCAGCCTAAAACAATCCTTACGCCAGAGAGGCACATTTTGGTGTGGCACATTCTGCTCCCTTACTTGTTCCCTCCGTGATCATATTTGGTCGCTTTCCAAGAGCTAGAACAGTGATTCTCAAGTTCATGTTTTCAAAATACCAAGACTTGGGGCGCCTGGGTGGCGCAGTCGGTTAAGCCTCCGACTTCAGCCAGGTCACGATCTCGCGGTCCGGGAGTTCGAGCCCCGCGTCGGGCTCTGGGCTGATGGCTCAGAGCCTGGAGCCTGGAGCCTGGAGCCTGTTTCCGATTCTGTGTCTCCCTCTCTCTCTGCCCCTCCCCCGTTCATGCTCTGTCTCTCTCTGTCCCAAAAAGAAATAAACGTTGAAAAAAAAAAAACAAAGAAAAACACAAAAAAAACAAAATACCAAGACTTGGGGCGCCTGGGTGGCTCAGTCGGTTAAGCCTCCGACTTCAGCCAGGTCACGATCTCGCGGTCCGTGAGTTCGAGCCCCGCGTCGGGCTCTGGGCTGACCGCTCAGAGCCTGGAGCCTGTTTCGGATTCTGTGTCTCCCTCTCTCTCTCTCTGACCCAACCCCGTTCATGCTCTGCCTCTCTCTGTCTCAAAAATAAATAAACGTTAAAAAAATTTTTTTTTTCAAAATACCATGACTTGTAGTTTTTATGATAATAATACAAACTCTCAACCATGATGGTGACGAATAATAATAACCAAGAACAATGTAGCACTTTATACTTTTCAGGGAATTTTCAAAACTACGATCCCATGCAATTATACCTCTGAGTGCCACAACTAATGTAAGATCCCACAAACATAAATACGTTTAAATTCAGCGATGAAGCCAATAGATGACTGGTGACTCATTCAAATATTATGTGATAAACTGTTTCTGGGTACCTGCTTTTTGTCACATGGTATTAAGGTATAATCTGGGAATTGGTGGATGGAACCACCTAGTCTTGAACCTTAAAGTTCAGAAGAGAGAGACACAGCCAATCTTTTTTTTTTTAAGTTTCTTTTTATTTATTTTGAGGGAGAGATAGAAAGCAAGTGGGGAGGGGCAGAGAGAGAGGGAGACAGAACCCCAAGCAGGCTCCCCCCTGTCAGTGCACAGCCCGACGCAGGGCTGGAACTCACGAACTGTGAGATCATGACCTGAGCCGAAGTCCAGAGCCAGATGCCCAACCGACTGACTGAGCCACTCAGGCGCCCCGAGAGATAACCAATCATAAAGTGACATGATGAGTCTGTGGAAGAGGAAGGCATAAAATACAATGTGGAAACTGATAAATAAAGGCCTCAGTTAGCTTGGGGGAGTTTAGTAAAGCTGAACCGAAGAGGTGACATTTGAACCGAATCTTGAAGGCCGAGTGGGGATTTGCCAGGTGGAACGGAGAGAAAAGGAAACCTCGCTTTTAAGAAAGTCAAGTCAGGTGCCTTGATATCAAAACAGAATATCCCCAAAGGGCTGTGCAAACCTACAGACTTTCTCATTAAGTCAATTACAATATTCAGGTACTTCAAGTCTACGCAGAGCGAGCTGGCTTCTTTGGAAGAAATACTGAAAAAAGAAATAAGCAGGCTCTGTTTTAACAGGGTATGTGCATTGCGCCGAAGGAAAAAGATGAGCTACGAGAGGGTCTGAGAATATCCAGTAAGAATAATTTTCCAATGAGGTCACGAAAACGTCCGCATCGGGTGTCTGAGGGCATGTCAGGGGTCTCCCAAGACTACCACCGGGTTTGATGATTCACTGAGAGGACTCGTAGGACTCAGCGTGTAGTTGTACTCGTGGCTGGGGTTTATCACAGGGAAAGGACACAAGACACAGTCAGCAAAGGGAAAGCAGTCATGGGGCCAAGTCCAAAGGAGACCAGAGGCAATTTTCCAAGAGTACTCTCCCAATGGAGTCACAAACGAGTCATGACAACGTGCGTGAGATGCTCCCAACCAGGAAAGCTCGTTAGAGACTCAGTGCCCAGGGTCTCTATTCGGCGGTGGTCACATAAGCACCCCTTGCCTGGCACGTACCCAAATTCCCGCCTCTCGGAAAACAAAGCAGGTGTTCAGCATAAACCTTAATGTTTGCACAACCTGGGCACATCGAACCGCTAATCACTTCTGGAAATGGTGGGAACCCTCCTGAAAGTCGAGTTCCCAGACTCCAGCCATGGGCCAGCCTTGAAAGCAGCCCTCTCTAAGGATAAGCAGACATTCTGTGTTAACTCCTTTCTGTACTGAGGGTAAGATTTTCCCATGAGTATTTTTCCTTTTCTGCTTAGGTTATATCATTACTCCAGTCTTTTAAGATCTGAGGCAGGGGCGCTTGGGTGGCTCAGTCAGTTGAGCATCCAACTCTTGATTTCAGCTCAGGTCGTGATCCCAGGGTTGTGGGATCGAGTCCCATGTCGGGCTCTGCACTAAGCATGGAACCTGCTTCTGATTCTCTCCCTCTGTCCCTCTCCCCCACTCGCACGTGCTGTCGCTCTCTCTTTATTTTTTTTAATGCTTATTTATTTTTGAGAGGGATAGAGAAACAGAGTGCGAGTGGGGAAGGGGCAGAGAGAGAGGGAGTCACAGAATCCAAAGCAGGCTCCTGATTCTGAGCTGTCAGACGTGGGGCTGGAACTCGTGAACTGCGAGATCGCGACCTGAGCTGAAGTCAGATGCTTAACTGACGGAGCCACTCAGCCGCCCTCCTCTCTCTCTCTCTTTAAAATTAAAAAAAAAAAAAAAAGCTTAAAAAAAGAAAGATGTGAGGCAAAGGTCTATTCACATAATCGAATCAACATATATTTCAGCTTTGAGGGTGTGTTCACGGGCGTGTGTGTGCACGTATGTTTAAAACAGTTGTAAGTACTTAAGACAGCCTAAACATTTTAGTTGCAAATGTTTGTCTGGAGGCTTTCCTTTATGGCTAATGCATTTAGAAATCCCTAACCAGATGAGTAATTACAAGAAAGTATTAAGGCCTACCATCAACGTTCTATTCTAGAATCATCCCTCAGCCGTTAAATTCGCTACGCCAGGTCTTAATATTGGTTTGCTACATGCAGGAACTCAGGGAGAGAACAGTAAAACACAGCCCTGAACATTTCTTTTTCACTCCAGTCACATTTGTTTCTTTCAAGTGAACACCTCATCTGTTGTGTGGAACGGTAACTACATTTTTAGTTTGCTTATGGTTCTGATTTTTACTTCTCTTTCTGGGTTTTCCAGGCAGGAAAGTATTTGAAATCAGTGATAATCGCATCTTATCCAAATAAAAGCCCCACTTCCTGAGAATTCTCCCATATTATCTGATGCCCAAATCGTATAGATCAATTACCTTCAATTTCAATGACTTCAAATCTTCACCCTCATAAAACTTATTCTGATTGATTATGTATTTATTTTTTACTTAATCACGGAATAAACATTTATTTAATGTACGTCATATGCCTTCTAGGTGTCAGGTACACAAATAATAAAGAAAACAAGCAAGGTCACTTATCCTCAAGGAATTATGAGTCTAGTAGGAAAATCAAACAGATTTAAAAAAATACAAATACCTAGAAAAACATCAGGTATACAGGTGTAGAAGAGGACAACTTTTTATTCCGCCCTTTTAGGTGCTTTTGGCTAGTCTGTTAATTAAATTGACATAAGAGAGATGAATAGGAGAAAAGAAAGTTTAATTTATTTTACTTTTTTAAAAAATTGTTTTTAACGTTTTATTTTTTATTTTATTATTTTTTTAATTTTTTTAACGTTTATTTATTTTTGAGACAGAGAGAGACAGAGCATGAATGGGGGAGGGGCAGAGAGAGAGGGAGACACAGAATCGGAAGCAGGCTCCAGGCTCTGAGCCATCAGCCCAGAGCCCGACGCGGGGCTCGAACTCACGGACCGCGAGATCGTGACCTGGCTGAAGTCGGCCGCTTAACCGACTGAGCCACCCAGGCGCCCCTACTTTTTTTTTTTAAAGTTAGATTACTATTTTAAGTTTATTTATTTGGAGAGAGACAGAGGCTGTGCAAGTGGGGCAGGGGCAGAGAAAGAGGGAGAGAGAGAATCCCAAGCAGGCTCCACGCTGCCAGCACAGAGCCCGACACGGGGCTCGAACCCGCGGAACCGTGAGATCATGACCTGAGCAGAAACCAAGAGTCGGATGCTCAACCCACTGAGCCACTCAGGTGCCCATAAATGCTTATTTTTGAGAGAGAGAGAGAGCCCGAGTGGGGGAGGGACAGAGGATCTGAAGAGGGCTCCATGCTGACAGCAGAGAGCCCGATGCGGGGCTCGAACTCTCGAAGCGTGAGATCATGACCGGAGCCCAAATTGGACACTTAACCGACAGAGCCGTCCAGGTGCCCCAAGCAAGTTTAATTTGGTACTTATGGGAGCCCCACAAAGACATGAGAGGCTCAAAGACAGTCAGGCAATTGAGACTTCTATGCCATCCTGAGCTAGGGAGAAGGGAGTAGGAGTCTGGGGCTTGAAAGAGGAGGAAGAAAATTCACAGGAAGATGGGATGAGGAAATGTCAGGTAAAAACAAATGTCAGTCATGCCATGCAGAGACAATGGAACATGGAGACGACTTTGACCAAATCGGCCCTGGCGAGCTCCCCACAGCTTATCACACGTAGTCCAGACTCTTTGTGGTTATCCCTGGTTGACAACGCCTGCCTAGAGGCAGTCGAAGGGGAAGTAAAAAGCTCTTCCCGAGTCTTCTGGGTCTTGATCGTCTTTAGCTGAAACTAATCCACATGTCAAAATGGCACATTCTGAGGAGGCTCATTCTGAACCATTTCACGGGGCGTGGAATAAGCAGAGGGCAGAAAAAGTTTCAGATGCATGAATTTCACCTTGAAAGATAAATAGGAATTCATCAGAGAGCCCCCAATATTCTGCATATACGATGACCCAAAGAATGAAACCAAATGGCACGCTCAAGGAATTGCCAGTAGCCTGGTAAAACACTTTTGCCAAAGGGTGGGACTCATGGCGGGCGATGGAACCGAAACGATTGTCAGGGGTGACACCGCGAAGGGGCTTGGGAACTAGGCTTGTGAATGGTGATGTTGTCCTGTGGGTAACGTTTGATCCTTGAAGAATTTCAAGCAAGAGAGATATGATGAGGTATATGTTAAAAAAAAAAAAAGATCTCTGGGGGCAGACTGAAGGGAGTTGAAGCAGAAGATATTGAGTCCAGTTAGAAGGATGTTGGCCAATCCCAATGGGAGATTAGGAAGGCCTGGCCAAAGGATGAAATGACTTACTCCTAAGTCAAGTTCACGTCCTAAGCCGTACTCAAAACACCGAGATAGCGATGGGTTTGGAAAACATCTGTAAGATGCCATCTCTCAGGGTTGTCTTGAGTGACATGTATACATTGTCTGGCAGGGAGTGGCCTGTCACACTACTGATGCCTCGTGACCCTTCCCTTTCACTTTCCCCTGTGGAACACCTTGAACTCTTGCCTCTTCTTATTCATGAGTCACATGATGGGTGTGGGTGTGAATGAGAGGAGCTAGACTGAGGTCCATGTGAGGCCAACAGAAACAAAAAGAAAAACAAAAAGAAAAACGAAAAAAACAACGGGCATTGTTATTTCAACTAATTTTTTCCACTGGACAGAAAAAAAAAGGGGCGTCTGGGTGGCGCAGTCGGTTAAGCGTCCGACTTCAGCCAGGTCACGATCTCGCGGTCCGTGAGTTCGAGCCCCGCATCAGGCTCTGGGCTGACGGCTCAGAGCCTGGAGCCTGTTTCCGATTCTGTGTCTCCCTCTCTCTCTGCCCCTGCCCCGTTCATGCTCTGTCTCTCTCTGTCCCAAAAATAAATAAACGTTGAAAAAAAAAATCAAAAAAAAAAAAAAAGAAAAAAAAATAAGAGTTGTGGAAAAAAAAAAAGGACAAATGCCAAGGTCCATTTAAAAAGTTGAAAATTCCACCCTATTCTGCTCCCGTCTTCATGAATAACCAGTGTTAAGAATTTATGTATCTTGGGACTCCTGGGGGGCTCAGTCGGTTAAGTGTCCGACTCTTGGTTTTGGCTCAGGTCATGATCTCACAGTTTGGGAGTTTGAGCCCCACGTTGGGCTCTGTGCTGACCGTGCGGAGCCTGCTTGGGATTCTCTCCCTCTGTCTCTGACCGTCCCCCACTCTTGGTGCATGTGTGCTCTCTCTCTCTCTCTCTCTCAAAATAAATAAATAAATAAATAAGAATTTATGTACCTCTTTCCAGAATTCTTTCTTCAAATCTTTTTTTAAAGTTTATTTCTTTCTTTTGAGACAGAAAGAGAGGACACATGAGCGCCGGTGGGAGAGGGGCAGACAGAGACGGAGACACAGAATCCCAAGCAGGCTCCAGGCTCTGAGCTGTCAGCACGGAGCCCGACGCGGGGCTCGAACCCACGAACCATGAGATCACGACCTGAGCCGAAGTCGGACGCCCAACTGACTGAGCCACCCAGGCGCCCCAAGAGTTAGCTTGTTTTCTTTAACCAAGATATAGAATTCCACAGTAGGGCTAAGCTGTACATTTAACCAGTGTCCTACTGATGGACTTTAAGATTGTTATTATTATTATTTTATTATTATCATTGCTATTACAGAGTGCTATAATTCTTATCTTTGTGCATTTATCTTTGAATGAGCATACAAACATTTCTGCATAATAGATTCCTAGAGGTAGAGCCGACAGCATGTACTTCAAACTTTCATAAATAATATTGGGTCTTCCTTCTGCCTAGTGATTCCCAATTGGGTGACGGGGAGCTGCCTCTCACCGTTGCCTGGGAAACGTGTCAAAACTACCTGTTCCCACTCCCCCTGGGCCATGCTTTCCCCCATCAGACTGGCGAGTAGGGAAAGCGGGAGAAATGATGTGTATAGTTCTCTGGGTGGTTTTGTGCCGTGCCTTCCTCTCTTGGGGACCATTGCTATGGCTGTTCTAATTAGGAGATTGACGCTGTGACTTAATTCACTTCCCACTGGAGAGAGTTGTTGGCCACAATCCCTGGGAGAGCAAGTGTTCCTTTAATATTTGCAGGCCCCGTATTCTTCAAGAAGTAATTCTTTTTCCCCTAGAGTCAACATCATTTATTGCGACCACCTTGCTGTTCAAAAGAATGGGTCAGTGATGGTCCACAGAGCAGGCCTCCGGTCAAAAGTATATTTAACCACTCATGGTGGCCCAATGCCTCACTGGCCTCACCTTAGTCCCTACCACATACTCCTGGCAACTTTCTGGTACCCTCATCAGTAAGAATGTTAATTCTTTTAGAGAAACAATAAAAAAGAAGTAGAAAAAACAGTATGATTGCTCTCAACGAGGTAAGAACCTGGAATCGGACATAAACGGCAAAAAGACTGTTAAATCCCTCAATAACTTTCAGACAGACAATTTCATCTTTTTTTTTAAATTTTTTTTTTGACGTTTATTTATTTTTGAGACAGAGAGAGACAGAGCATGAATGGGGGAGGGTCAGAGAGAGGGAGACACAGAATCCAAAACAGGCTCCGGGCTCTGAGCCGTCAGCACAGAGCCCGACGCGGGGCTCGAACCCACGGACCGCGAGATCATGACCCGAGCCGAAGTCGGCCACTCAACTGACTGAGCCACCCAGGCGCCCCGACAATTTCATCTTTATGTAACTCCTCTTAAAAAGAAACTTTAGGGGCGCCTGGGTGGCTCAGTCGGTTTAGCTTTCGACTTCAGCTCAGGTCATGTTCTCACAGTTCGTGGTTCCAAGCCCCGCATCGGGCTCTGTGCTGACGCCTCAGAGCCCGGAGCCTGCTTCTGATTCTGTGTCTCCCTCTCTCTGGCCCTCCTCCGCTCACGCTCTGTCTCACTCTCTCTCTCAAAAATAAATAAACATTAAAAAAAAATTAAAAAAAAAAAGAAACTTTAACCTGGGTCGCATCCGACTTCGGCTCAGTTCATTAAGTTGTGGTTCGTGAGTTCGAGCCCCGCGTCAGGCCCTGTGCTGACAGCTCAGAGCCTGGAGCCTGCTTTGCATTCTGTGTCTCCCTCTCTCTCTGCCCCTCTCCTTCTCTCACCCTCTCTTTCTCTGTCTCAAAAATAAATAAACGTTAAAAAAAATTAAAAAAAAAAAGAAAATTTAACTTACAGGGGCAACACACTTTAGTAGAATTCAAAGGCCCAAGATTTAAAAGAAAGGACTGAACTTTAAGAACTGTGATTGTCAGTGAGCCCTGTTGCTCAACTCTAGACCCCAACAGTTAAAACCACATGTAGACAAGACCACTTAACTCATGCTCTAACTGAAACCCATTGTGTTAATTTCTTATGGCACTTTCCTGAGGCATGGACAAAGATGTTTTGCAAAGACTGGAACTTTCCAACCACCGGACCAGAAAAGGCCTGATAGCATTTGAATGCCTACTAGACCACACCTCAATGTCCCCATTCCTGCCCATGATCATGGGCTGAACACATAGCACCCCTCACCCATCATCATGGGCTCCCTGACGGCTCTCCCGCATGTACACCCCCCGCCCCCCGGCCTCTGTCTATAAAATTCCGGGTGTCCATCTTGGCGGTGGAGAGGCAGTTGTTAAGATTTGAGTCTGGGGTGGCGCAGTCGGTTAAGCGTCCGACTTCAGCCAGGTCACGATCTCGCGGTCTGGGAGTTCGAGCCCCGCGTCAGGCTCTGGGCTGATGGCTCAGAGCCTGGAGCCTGTTTCCGATTCTGTGTCTCCCTCTCTCTCTGCCCCTCCCCCGTTCATGCTCTGTCTCTCTCTGTCCCAAAAATAAATAAACGTTGAAAAAAAAAGATTTGAGTCTGCCCCTCCCCCGGCTGCCTGCACCCCAAATGAATGTCTCCCATTGTCTCTTGAGTTATTACTGGCTTCTCTTGGGATGAGTTTATCCGACTTTGTTCAGCAACAGTGTTGGCAAAACCCAGCTAGTAGCTATGCTTTCCACTTGTGCGGCCCCTTTAGGGACTCCAGGACAAAGCAGGTGGCTGTGGCAGCACCCGTTTCCTGAGCTAGCGGCTGGGAGAGATCAATGACGCGCTTAATTATCTAAGAAGAGAGAAAAATGGAAGGTGGGGATGTTTTCAAGAAATAGCTCTCAAGCACAGGAAACACGACGGTGCATAGTGTGGAGGATGAGTCCCTTAGACGTAGATTTGAATTACACACGAAGGCAGATTTCCCGCATTTCTTAACACAAACCTTCACCATCGTTCAAGCGCTTAGAGGCACTTGAATGAGAATTAATAGATGATCCTTTCCTTTCGGAATGCGAATCTATATGAAAACTGTACCAGGTTGTAAGGGCCAAAGGCAGGCCACCCCAAGATGGGCCGCTTAGCCTAAAGATTATTTTGAGTTAAAAGCAAGCCAAACTCAGCAAATTCAGGAAAAGCTCTTTACCCCCGCACCCCCCCCCCTCGCCCCAACTGCCTGCCTGTACCAGGAAGAGAGCTATTAAGAGAGACTCCCCTTTACCTGCGTAACAGGGCAACCTTGTTTTTCCAGGCATCTCCTCTCACCTTGCTAATGGCCTTCCTCCCCTTTGTATCCTCAGACCCCTATCCCTCTCGTTAGCTTATATAAGCTTCATGTTGCCTCACTGTCTTTGGAATTTCCATGTCTGTGTGGATTCTCCATACAAATGGCTATTACATTTGATTTTCTCCTGTTAATCTGTCTCCTGTTAATTTAATTTTTGTAATGTTTATTATTTTTGAGAGAGAGAAAGAGAGACAGAAACCAAGCAGGGAAGGGGCAGAGAGAGAGGGAGACACAGAATCTGAAACAGGCTCCAGGCTCTGAGCTGTCAGCACAGAGCCCGACGGGGGGCTGGAACTCACAGAGCGAGAGATCATGGCCTGAGCCGTAGTCGGCCGCCCAACCGACTGAGCCACCCAGGCGCCCCTGGCTCCTGTTAATTTAATTCTAAGTCCAGCTACAAGGACCTGGAAGGGTTCAGGAACTTCTTCCTCCCCAACAAACTCCAACGTATCAGCCTCCCCTACTTCTGACAAAGTCTGTCCTTGACCAAACTTGAGTCAGACTCCTCTGAGCTCTCTTCTCAACTAGGCCCTGACCTTGGGCTCTTTCCTTGGTCTGGTGAGCTTAGTTTTCATAAGAACCCTCCTGGGTCAGTTTACCAAGAATCCCCACTCTCAATATCAGGTCAAATTCCTCGTCCCCCACCCTCAATGTCTTCTACCTCTGGCCTGCCTGAAGGCAGGAATCCTATCCAGTTAGTTTAGCCAGAATATTCCCTACCCCTGATGTTACCTCTTCTGGTAATTTTCCATCCACTGATTCAAAGTTGAGCCTAATGTCTTTCTTCTATTACAACCAGCCCCGCTGCCCCACCCCCCACTGCAGTGGTCCCTCTTATTAAATTTCATTTTATTTTAGAAAGAGTGAGAGAGAGGGTGAGTGGATGAGAGGGGAGAGAGAGAGAGAGAGAGAGAGAGAGAGAGAGAGAGAGAGAGAATCTTAAGCAGGCTCTACACTCAGCGCGGAGCCCAATGCCAGGTCTCGATCCCACAACCCTGGGATCATGACCTGAGCTAAAATCAAGAGTTGGATGTTCAACCGAGGGGCCCTGCAGTGGTCTCTCTTCTTGGGGGATAGTGTTGCCCACTATCTTTAGCAAGTTATGGGAAGCTACTAGGAAAAACACAGTAAACAAAGGTTGTTATGCAGACTTAGGTCATTGCCTTCTTCATTGTTAAGAGTTTCTAAAGGTTCAGTCATTTCCCTCTTCCTGTGACAGAGAGGGAGACACCCTTGCAAGTGAAGATTTCCCTTAGAGAAGTATCCTTTTCGGACGGGACATCTTCCTATGTCTGCCTGAGGGTTCCTTACTAGAATCAAAAAAGTAAGCAGTAAGGGTTCCTTACTGCTGTAAGGTGATAGCTCCTTGTGGTTTTGATCGGCATTTCCCTCATGAGTGAGGTCGAGCATCCCTTCGTGAGTCTGTGGGCTAAATAAATCTGTCTTAGTCAACTATAACAGAATACCACGGACTAGGCGGCTTATAAACCACAAATTTATTTCGCACAGTTCTGGAGGCTGGGAAGTCCAAGATCGAGGCACCAGAGTTGGTGTCCTGGGAGAGCCTGCTTTCTGGTTCATTGACAGCTACTTTCTTCCTTTGTCCTCACGCGTCCTCACATAGCAGAAGGTGATGAGGGGAGCGTAAGGCAAACTGACAGGCCACAACTCCCCCCCCCCCCCCCCCCCCCCCCCGCCGTGGGATCTCTGTGTGACATTCCTCGGGCACTTCTGGCTGCCCAAAAACAAAGGAAAAGGGAAAAACCAATGGTTAACTGGTAAAGGTCATAGTCACGTAGGACACAAGTCTCCATCACCCCTCCATAGTGATGTGGGAAACAAAGGCAGAAGGAAATGGCAGATGGCACTAAATTTCTTTATCACCTGCGGCCCACTGACAGATACTTGAGGCAGGTGGGCTAAAACGTTTCTCCAGGAACTCCGACTGTCTTAATGTTACTGCTTTGCTAGAGGGAAAAACAACCTTACCTTGATAATACAGGCCCCCAATACCCTGTGAGTGGTCTTTAGCATATGAAAATCTCACTGGGAACTTCCCCTGGACTTTACCTCCCTCCCAAGTATATAGCCAGTCTCGCCTCATGGTCCCAGGGCAGCTCTTCCTGCCCCCCGGGTCCCGTCCCTGTGCTTTAACAAAATCACCTTTTCTGCACCAAAGATGTCTTCAAGAATTCTTTCTTGGCCGTCAGCTCCGGACCCCACGAACCCCACTCTTACCCCCAGAAACCTCATCAAAGGTGTCGGGAACACACACAAAGTTACACCGTAAGATGGCCAGCGGGGCTAACAAGGAAACTCCCGTCCCTGCCCAGAGACCTGCTCTTCTGGGTTCTTCCTGCTCTGCTTGCCAAGACTGCAGAAAAAAAACAAAACCATACATTACCCCTCCCGCTTGCGCTCAGGGCTCAGACCTTTGGAGAGACGGTCTCCTCTGGGCCCCTCGATGTAAATAGACCTCCGATCCACCAAGATCTCTGAGTGCTGCTTGGTTTCTCAGCCAGGGATCCAGCCTGGTCCTGTAACGAAGGGACCCGGGAGCTCCCTGGGATGTCTTTGTCGGGGCACTAATCTCAGTCATGAGGGTTCCACCTTTATGACCTCATCACCTCCCAATGACCCCACTTCTAAATACCATCACGTATTGCTCAGCAAACATAACAAGTCATAGGACAACACGTGAAATGGGATCCCTGTTGTATAAAATGACACACACAGTATAAAAAGAAACATATCGTTGTCACAGATCAGAGATCTCCTAGGGCCTCAACTACTTCTTGGTTATGTAAACCTGGTGTCGTTGGCAGACCAAAACTTGACTCTGTTCCCTGAGGAGATGACTTACTACTTTCCCTAAATGTCCCGGAAGAATTTTTAAAGTCACTAAGAGGCCTTGTTTACAACTGCGTAATTCAGTCGCAGAGAGTGTTTAACTTGATGGTTGTGTCCTATATGATTAAGAATTGGCATTTTTCTTAGGAAGAAAATCCGCTTTTTATTTTATTTTTTATTTTTTATTTTTTATTTTTTTTAAATTTTTTTTTTCAACGTTTATTTATTTTTGAGACAGAGAGAGACAGAGCTTGAACGGGGGAGGGGCAGAGAGAGAGGGAGACACAGAATGGGAAACAGGCTCCAGGCTCTGAGCCATCAGCCCAGAGCCTGACGCGGGGCTCGAACCCACGGACCGCGAGATCGTGACCTGGCTGAAGTCGGACGCTTAACCGACTGCGCCACCCAGGCGCCCCGAAAATCCGCTTTTTAAATGGCACACTTTCACTTCTCATTTAAAATGAAATTTTTCAGGGCGCCTGGGTGGCTCAGTCGGTGGGGCGGCCGACTTCGGCTCAGGTCACGATCGCGGGGTCTGTGAGTTCGAGCCCCGCGTCGGGCTCTGTGCTGCCGGCTCGGAGCCCGGAGCCTGCTTTGGACTCTGTGTCTCCCCCTCTCTCTGCCCCCCACCCCGCCCCCGCTCATGCTCTGTCTCTCTCTCTGTCAAAAATAAACATTAAAAAAAAAAATTAAAAAAAAATAAAATTTTTCAAGTTTATTTGCTTTTGAGACAGAGACAGCGTGAGAAAGAGGGGACAGAGACGAAAGGAGAGAGAGAATCCCAAGCAGGCTCCGTGATGTCAGCGCAGAGTCCAACGTGAGGCTCGAACTCACAAAACCGTGAGATCGTGACCTGAACAGAAACCCAGAGTCGCTTAACTGAGTTCACCCAGGCGCCCCTAACTTCTCATTTTTGACCAGTCATACAATGTTATGCATAAAGAATGCTACATTTAGATTTAAATATTCAAATACTAAAGCCCTCTGAGTTTTTTTAAATAGTCCTAGAAATGTAGGGTCAGTTTGTTTTCTTTGAAAATGTCCTTCTATGTTATGTCTCCAAAGTGGCTCCGATGGCTTCAGGCAGACCTTTCGTCCTGTCATTGAGCCCTATGACTTCTTTGGCTCCTTTCAAGGCAAATTTTTTTGTTACTAAAATAGAAGTGTGGGCCTGACTATTTAACAGTAACAGCAGATCAACCTCTGAGTTTGAGCTTCAGTATAAACGAGCACTACCTTGCAGGAA
Organism: Felis catus; assembly: GCF_018350175.1. Taxonomy (NCBI): domain Eukaryota; kingdom Metazoa; phylum Chordata; class Mammalia; order Carnivora; family Felidae; genus Felis; species Felis catus. Next base: position 39,098,801 of record NC_058386.1, read on the forward strand.
TTCATTTGAAAGTTTCAGCTCTCAGTAAAATATTCAGTGTGATTTGGGATATCAAATCCCCTACGGGGTTTGTCTATTTCACAGGCCTCTGAACTACTCCTGTGTTCGGGGAAGAAAAGATCAGGCAAAGCTCGAAGCTCGAAGCTCGAATTTAGATTGGAGACTATAATCGTAGGTAAGATTTTAATGACACGTGTTAATTGCTAAGAGACCTGCGAGAGCCCTGTAAGAGTGTTCTAAGGCGTTCAGAATAAATGGCTGGAACCCAGCATCTAAGGGAATCAAAGTGTCCTCTCTCATACCCCCCCCCCCCCCGTAACTTTCATAGATTTTGCTCTTGTATGTCACTGTAAGCGGTCACTAGCCTTACGCTTTGGCGAGATGGTGTCTGGATTCCCTGTAGAGCCAGATCGGCATCATTTGAGGCTTGGTGCTGAACACCAAGTTAGCCAGCACCCTGGGCACAGGAGAGGCCCGCGGTCTGGAAGCGTCTACACTTCACATGCCCTCACCCTCACGGAAGTGCACAACAGCCTGACCTCTACCTCTGGTACCTTCATTTCTTAGGCTGAGGGCATGCTTTGACCACCAGGGCCAGCTTTGCCTTGGAATGCCCAGGAATTAACACCTTATCCTGCCCCCCCCCCCCCGGCCCAGCGACCTTCAACAGATGAGGGACAGGAATTAATGATATATAGATGGACCAGCTTTAAGAGAGTAGACCTTGAAAGTTCTCATCTTGAGGGAAATAATTTCTTTTTTGTAACTATGAAGGTGACAGATGTTAACTAGACTTACCGTGGTGATCATTTTGCAAGGGAGACAAATATCGAATCATTATGTTACGCACCTAAAACGAATATAATGTTATGTATCAGTTATACCTCAGTTAAAAAAAAAATGCCCCAGCTTTCTTGCCCCCCCACCCCCACCCCAGGCAGGATAACTCATTTTCCAAAGTTCCCCTGCAGGACTGAGACAGTCACCCACGGTGACAACCTACTCAGTAATAGACCATGTGTTGGCCGCTTTCTGTTCTCTGTCTTCCTTTCCCACCTCCCTACCAGTGTTTCTTAGGATCACGTCCTGAATGAGCCACCTGCTTCCAAATATTTATCTCAGAATTGCTTCTGGGAGATCCCAAATGAACACACACACAATGAAATCAAGTGCAGGGAAGAAAGCAACCAATATTCCCTTGTATCATAAAGGTGGGAAGGGAGGAGGGCACAGGCTTTGGAGTCAGAGAGGGCTGAATTCTAATCCCGGGGTGTCTATATCTGAATTCTGTAACTCTGCCCAACTTATAGACTATCTCAGAGTCTCAGTTTACTCATTTGGGTTTTGTTTAAGTTTTATTTATTTATTTTGAGAGAGAGAGGGAGAGAGAGAGAGACCATGCAAGCATGAGTAGGGGAGGGGCAGAGAGAGAATCCCCAGCAGGCTCCTCACCGGCAGTGCAGAGCCTGATGTAGGGCTTGAACTCATGAACGGTAAGATCATGACCTGAGTTGAAACCAAGACTCGGACGTTCAACCGACTGAGCCACCAAGACGCCCCCAGAAACGGTCATTTTAAATCGGGGGAACTGCAAGGCCATCAAACAGAAGTGGTAACCTTTTGGGAATGTGGGGAAAGGGCAAGAATATTTCCCATCCCCAAGGGATCCCAGCATACACTGTGATGTCATCTGCGCCCCCACCCCCCCACCCCCTTACCTGGGGCTTCTATTTTGGGATCTGCCGCCATTGTGAAATCAATTATGTATATTACTGTTTTGGTGCGCTTCCGGGTGGAGATACCACCATCTCCCCTGAAGGCTCAATCACCGGGCTGCTTTGAATTTGCACCACACTTGTGCTCCTCCGGATGCAGCCGTACATGGTATCTTATTTTGTTTTGCATTCCAAAAGTTCTCGCTCAGAGAAATTGGTCCTCTTTCTCAAACAGAACTTTCGTAAATTGCACCACGTTCCTGCCGGTTCTGTCCCGCTGGGATTTACAGACCAAATAAATCCCGCCTCCGTGTTAACCCCTTTCAGTATCTGTAGACCACAGCCATGGCCTGTTCCCTTCCCTCCTTTCCTGCTTTGATCTGTTGGATTCACTTCAAACGGATTGGAAAGTCAGGGTTAGGGGGCTGGGTAAGCGCTCCATAAAGCCCCGCAAGACTCCCTCGGCACTGTCTTCACACATACTTTACACATTTCCTCATCCTTCTTTCCTCCCACTTCCTATAATCATTTTTGTGCCTCGTCCCTAGCTTCAAGAGAAAACAAACATTCTAGGTCAAAATGTCAGCCACATCACGGAAAAAAAAAAAAAAGAAAAAGGAAGAAAGAAAGAAAGAAAGAAAGAAGAAAGAAAGAAGGAAATCTTCGATGCTCAGACCTGCAGAGTCTAACACAAAAACAATTCCAGCCATCTCAGACCTCCTTCCTTGCCTCCATCCCTGGTTGAAGGCGTTTCAATCCTGCTGCGACATGTCCACGCAAATAATACAGCTAATGTGGATTCGGTTATTTCCCTCAGACATCTTAATCTGACGGGCCTGGCAGTTGAGGAGACATCCCTGTAGCTGCACACACGCGTACGCACACACATGCACACTCACTCAGGCATGTGTGTGTCATTCCCCCCATTCGCGCTCAGGATCTGGTCTCCATGTGACCGCACCGTAGCCAATCTCCCACCAGGCTGTGTCCTAGATTCAGCTTCTGCCTCAATTAAGGAAACATGGGAGACAGAGCAGCACTTATTTTCAAATTAAAAAGCCTCCTGGCTTCCTCCCTTACAGACTGCCCTGAGTGTGCCGCCCTGATCAAAGCCGCTTTGAACACTCTTGTGTCTGGCAGGCGAGGGAAGGAAGGGTGCCTGTAGAAAACGTTCGTGTAAAACGTTAGAGCATCTAGGAACGTGTGAGGGAACCGAAGTCCGTGCGGAGGAAGCTCAGAAGTTTGCCTCCATTTCAGGAGTTCTCGAAGAACATGATTAAAACCAGAAGTTCCGGGGTTCTAATTCATTCTAGTCATTCTGAGTTTTATGGGGTTTTCTCATTTGTTTTTTAACTCGTTCACCATCCATTCCTTTGTTTATTTATTGTTTCTTCTTATCCTTGCCCATTTCAATTCTTCTCTTGTTTTCTTTTTAATGTCCCCCTAAAAATAAAATACAAACAGAGAGGGAGGGAGGCAAAACCATAAGAGACTCTTACATACACAGAACAAAGTGAGGGTCGATGGGGGGTTGGGGGAGAGGGGGAAATGGGCGATGGGCATTGAGGAAGGCACTTGCGATGAGCACTGGGTGTTGTATGTAAGTGATGAATCCCAGGAAACTACCCCCTAAACCAAGAGCACACTGTACATAATGTATGTTAGTCAGTTTGACAGATTATATTAAAATTTTTTTTAAATAAAGATCACTTGAAAGTGAGAAAAATAAAAAATAATACATTAATAATAAAAATAAAAAAATAATAAAATAATAATAAAAATAACAAATTCATTTCCCCCTGCGACTCTCTCTCTCAAAAGCCCCTTTAGTTTCATTTTTTATTATCCCCCTATTCCCGTCCTTCAGTCGCATCCCCTGCTTCTCTTTTTTAACTGTTTTTACTTATTTTTGAGAGAGAGAGAAAGCGGGGGAGGGTCAGAGGGAGGGGGACAGAGGATCTGAAGTGGGCTCTGTGCTGACAGCAGAGAGCCGGAGGCAGGGCTCGAACTCACAAACCACGACATCGTGACCTGAGCCGAAGTCCGACACTCAACTGACCGAGCCACCCAGGTGCCCCACTTTATCTTTGAAGAAAAAGAAGGAATCACTGATCACGGACCCATTTATCATTCCTTACCATTTCTCACCCCCCTCTAAAATTCATTTGGAAAAAAAAGAAAGGGTTTAGAGGGGTAGAATTTATAATAGACCCAGATTGGGCACAGCCCAAATATCCATCAACCGTGAATAGATCACCGAATTGTGACCTATCCATACAATGGAATATCACTAGCAATAATGAAGAACCAACTACTGATAAACACAACATCGTGGGTGAATTTCGAAACAACTGAGCCAAAAAGCCAGACATAACAGAGTATATACTGTATGATTCCACTTCTACGAAGTTCAGGAATAGGCGAATCGAATCTGTGGTGATAGCCATCCGAACAGCCATTGTGGGGAGACAGGGTGTTGAACAGAAAGTGGGCATGAGAGTACTTTTGGAAGTGATGGACATATCCTTTATCTTGATAAAGGTGTGTTTTACATTTGTCAAAACTCCTCAAACTGTGTGCTTTAGATCTATGCATTTCACAGTCTGTAAGTGATACCTCCACTTGCTTTTTTCTTACGTTTATTTATTTACTTTGAGAGACAGAGAGCGTGCGCACATGTGCAAGTGGGGGAGGCGCAGAGGGAGAGGGAGAGGGACAATCTCAGGCAGGCTTCTCATTAGCTGCATAGAGCTTGACTCGGGGCTCAGTCTCACGAACCGTGAGATCAAGACCTGAGCTGAAGTCAGATGCTTAACCGACTGAGTCACCCAGGTGTCCCTATCTCTCCATTTTTAAAAGAAATGTTTGAAAGAACTTAAAAAAGGAGACAACGACTAACTGGGGGACTTCTATTGCCTGGCTAACAATGTGACTATTTCAAATCATTTTTCAGAAGACCAATAACCCCGGGGAAATGCTTCTATGTGAAAAGGGCAGGATTCACAATTTTGCATAAGAATGGCCCCATTTTTCACAGGATGTGTTTTATCCAGCATATGCATGGAACACGATGGAGTTAAAGACAATTTAAAAGGAGTAACACTCTTCTTCTTTCCATATAAGGGATTCTGCCTTCCCTGATATTTGGTTCTGACAGTTACATAAAGCAGGACCTTAAAGAAAAGGCAATCGTTCTTCCAGAAAACCATAGGCAGCACCGGGCGCCTGGGTGGCCCCGTGGGTTAAGTGTCCGACTCTTGGTTTTGGCTCGGGTCATGATTTCATGGTTCGTGGGTTCAAGCCCCGCATCGGGCTCTGTGCTGACAGCAAGGAGCCTGCGTGGGATTCTCTCTCCTTCTCCCTCTGCCCCTCCCCTGCTTGCTCTGTCTCTCTGGGTCTCTCCTTCAAAAATAAATAAACGTTAAAAAAAATAAATAAACGTTTATCCTTGATTGTCTAGTCTGATTCCTCTTTGAGAAAGGGTGGTGTTCCAGGGGTTGAGATGGAGGGAGGGATGGGCGGGTGGAGTACAGGGGACTTGGGGGACAGTGAAAATTTTCTGTATGATACTATCATGATGGATACAAGTCATTCTATGTTTGTCCAAACCCATGGGATGTGCAACACCAGGAATGAACTCTAATGTAAACTATCAGCCTTGGGTTATAATGATGTCAGTGTAGGTTCATCCACTGTAAGAAATGTGCCGCTCTGGTGGGGAATGTTGATAATGGAGGTGACTATGCATGTGTGAGGGCAGTTGATGTATGGGAAATCTCTGCACCTTCCTCTCAATTTTGCTGTGAACCTCAAGCAGCTGTAGAAAAATAAAGGCTTGAATTAAAAAAGCTCTAAAGGGGGCGCCTGGGTGGCTCCGTCGGTTGAGCGTCCGACTTCAGCTCAGGTCATGATCTCGCGGTTCGTGGGTTCGAGCCCCGCGTCGGGCTCTGTGCTGACAGCTCAGAGCCTGGAGCCTGCTTTGGATTCTGTGTCTCCCTCTCTCTGACCCTCCCCCGTTCATGCTCTGTCTCTCTCTCTCTCAAAAATAAATAAATGTTAAAAAAAAAAACTTTTAAAAAAGCTCTAAAGCAATATAATACTTGTAATTTCTAAGAGAAGTGGGGTATTGGGGGTCCAGTCGGTTAAGCGTCCGACTCTTGGTTTCCGCTCGGGTCATGATCTCGCGCTTCGAGGGATCAAGCGCTGCCTCGGGCTGACAGCGCGGAGCCTGCTTGGGATTCTCTCTCTCCTCTCTCTCTGTCTCTGTCCCTCCCCCACTCGTGCCATTTCCCTCTTCTGAACAGAGCCCAATTCTGTTCAAGCACCCTCTTCATTTTCACAGAACCTAATGGACTCAGGAAACTCTGACCCCTTCCTCCAGGAATAACTCCAGGAATAGGTCTTGATTACTCCCAGCTATTCAAGGTCATCGTACTGTTTTTGCAAACGATTCCTTCAAGAACCCAGATTTATGGGCAGTCGGTGTATGGCATTCCCCAAGCAGCTGTGCCCACATGACCTTAGCCAACCCAATCACACTCTAGGCAAGGACTTAAAAGTCCATGGTTGGGGGAGATGCTTTCTTTCTTTCCTTTCGTTTTAAAAAAAATTTTTTAAACATCTTATTTATTTTCGAGAGAGACAGAGACAGAGTGCGAACAGGGGAGGGGCAGAGAGAGAGAGAGACACACACACACACAGAATCCGAAGCAGGCTCCAGGTTCTGAGCTGTCAACACAGAGCCCAATGCGATGCAGGACTCGAACCTCCGAACCTCAAACCACAAGGTCATGACCTGAGCTTTAAGGACTGAGCCACCCAGGTGCCCCTGGGGGAGATGCTTTCTTATTCTCTCCTGTTGAATATGTGCATACTGGCCCTCGCAGCCACTTTGTAACCAGGAAGGAAGTCAGACCGAGGACAAAAAAAACACATGAAAGAAGTCAGAGCCCAGAGAACTGAGAGAAAGAAAGCCTCTCAAGTCCTGCTCAATGCTGCCTCGAGCTTGCATTACCTTTGGGCACGTCGATAGATGTCCCTATTATTTTTTTAATGTTTACTTACTTATTTTGAGAGAGAATGCGAGCAGGAGGGCGGGCAGAGAGACAGAGAGAGCGTGAGGGAGAGAAATTCCAAGCAGGATCCTCACTGTCAGCGCAGAGCCCGACGTGGGGCTTGAACTCAGGAACCACGAGACCACGACCCGGGCCGAAATCAAGAGTCGGACGCTTAATCACTTGACTGAGCCACCCAGGTGCCCCTAGATGTCCCTATCTTTAAACCGGTTTGAGCCTTATTTCTGTTATCTGCTACTGGAAATAATCTGAGACAGATGTTCCCTAGCTGATGCATGTAAATTGGTTTCTAAGTCATGGTTTGCTCATATAGCTCAATAATTATTTTTGCTGCACTCTTCGACAACCAAGTATTTTCAAAACATGTCACGTGCAGTTCATTGTGTTAGTAATTGGTCATAAAACTCCAATAAGACTAACCAAAAACCTAAACTCCTGGGATCTGACACAGTCTGCCAGAATGGTCAACCATTTATTTATTCATCCAACAAGGAGTTGCTGAGAGCCTCATATGCATCAAGCATTAAACAATAAGAAGACGGCTACACCCTGATTCTGTCCCTTTAAATTACATTTGAGTACAAAGAAAATAGGGCAATCTGCGATTATGCATATATTCATTACAAACCACTGCACAAATATTTGGCTCATAACTATGAGTTAAATGGTATGACATTTCCATGAGAAAATTAATTACTTGAACATGTGCTGTATAAAATATGTCAAATCATTTATTTGGATGTCGTAGATTGCATACTCGTCTTTAACCAAAGCAAGTACATGAGAAATAAACATAAAATGCACACTCTATGTATGGTAAATGTCATGTTATGCCCAAGGGCCTCTTGCAAGCGAACCGTTTTTTTCTGGATGAGGAGAATGGTGTCTGAAAGGTCATAAGATCACGGATCCAAAAAAGGGAGTCACGTTGCAATGACTTCTCCATGCATTTAGGGATTGCACCTATTGGTAACTTGTCTATTTAAAGACTATGTTTCGTGTAAATAGCCATGTGTGAAAGAACAGGTAGATTAATCATTTCGGATACCAACCTGTCATCTAACATCGTTTAGACTTCTATCTGCCTAGGAGTGAAATATAAAGATTTATGGTGCGATACGAGTACCCGCGTTCTGATGCTTTTTACGATTTCGACAATTTCGAGAGAGAAAGATCTATGTAACGATCTATCAGTTAGAGACTGTAATTGTAATAAACGCCACTCGGCATAAACATATACGACGACAATAATTGATGGAACCAGAAAACTAAGTGGAAAAAGAAAGAAAGAAAGAAAAAGAGACGAGTAAGTTCAGATACACAGACAAACAAAATGAAGGCTGTCTTGTTCGTTGAGAGCCAAGAAACAGTTCATCAATGGAAAGGAAAGTTCCCAAGGAAGCATATGAGCTTTACTCTGTGTGCTCCAGAGGGAATATACTTATTCAGCCAAGCATACAGCAGGACCGTCTCCATATTCGTCTAGATCCGGGGTAAGAATGGCACTCATCCTATAAACTACACACGTTAGAGCCCTTTGATATCCTCTTTGATTTTAGGCCAAAAGATTTATCCCATGAAATAGCCGAGGTCACATAATTAGAATGTCTTAAGCCACACTTCTGATTCAGGAAATGGTATTTGTCCTTCAAGTCACAGAATTTACAAATGGACTAATTTATTTCTCGACCTCTGTAGGGCATCGGAGCGCATTCCTCGGCTCTGATTAAGTCTCCCCTTTACGGATGAATGAGTGTTTTCACAATCCCAGTGGCTAAGGAGGAGTTCACCAAGAGTAATGTTCCCAGAGTCTGTGGGTGTTTTTGCTTCAGGAGGCAATTACAAGAGCTTTTCCGTGCTACCTTGGACATAACCAATGATGTGAACTACTTTTAAAGGAATGTGTGTGGGGTGGAGAGGAGGCGGGCGTAAAGAAATGTTCTCTGGTCAAACCAGTAACCGACACTTCTCTTAAACAATGCTTATTTATTTTGAAAGAGAGAGAGAGAGAGCAGGGGAGGGGCAAAGAGAGAGGGAGACAGAGAGAGAATCCTAAGCATGCTCCGTGCTCGGGGTGGGGTGGGGGGGGGGGGAGACCGATGCGAGGCTTGAACCCACGAACCGTGAGATCATGATCTGAGCCGACCAAGAGGCAGATGCTTAACCGATGGACTGCCCCCCCCACCCCCCCCAGGCCCCCCAGTAACCTACCCTTTTGATGGTTAATTGTATGTATTAATTTGACTGAGCCACCGGGCGCCCAAACACTTGGTTAAACCTTTTCGGCGTGTCTGTGGCTGTGTCTGGATGAGATTGGTAGACTGAGTAAAGCAGATTGTGCTCCCTCATGTGGCCGGGCCACCTTCAATCCACTGAAGGTCTGAATAGAACAAATGCTGAGTAAGGGAGAATTCTCTCTCTGCCTGTCTTCAAGCTGGGATATCACTCTTCTCCTGTCTTTAAACTTAGGCTCAGATTGGAACTATACCGTCAGCTCTCCTGGTTCTCAGGCCCTGGGACTTGGACCAGAATGATACCACTTCTTAGCCTCCATAATCAGGTAATCCAGTTCCCGATAATAAAATATATATACATCCTATTTTGTTTCTTGGGAGAGCCCAGACTAAGACACCTACCTACTGAACCTGACAGCCAGAGTAGCTCATTTTGTAGTTTACTCAGCTCTGTATGAGAAAATATATCATTATTTTCTTGAGTCTTTCTTTAGTTTTAAAATGAACAACTAATGGGGCACCTGGGTGGCTCAGTCGGTTGAGCGTCCGACTGCGGCTCAGGTCACGATCTTACGGTTCGTGAGTTCAAGTCCCGTATTGGGCTCCGTGCTGATGGCTCAGAGCCTGGAGCCTCCTTTGGATGCTGTGTCTCCCTCTCTCTCTGCCCTTTCCCCGTTCACACTCTGTCTCTGTCCTTCTCTCAAAAATAAATATTTGAAATTAAAAAAAAAATTCCTTGAAGCGAGAGGAATTTTAGATGATGATAAAAGAGCCAGTCTACCAAGAAGACAAAGAAATCCTAAATTTGTATGCATAAACCAACAGAACTGCAAAACATGTGAAGCAAAAATTAATACAGTTGCAGTTGGATACTTCAACACCCCTCTATAAACAACTGAGGAGCGCCTGGGTGGTTCAGTTGGTAAAGCATCTGACTTTGGCCCAGGTCATGATCTCACCGTTTATTAGTTCGAGCCCCGCGTTGGGCTCCGTGCTGACAGCTCGGAGCCTGGAGCCTGCTTCGGATTCTGTGTCTCCCTCTCTGCCCCTCTCCTGCTCATGCTGTGTCTCTCTCTCTCTCTCGCCCCAAAATAAATACACTTAAAAAAAAAACAACTTTATAAACAACTGATAAAAGTTCTAGGCAATCATCAAGGATATATAAGAACTTAAGACACCATCAACCAACAGGATGTAATCAACATTTATAAAACATTCCATCCAATAACAGCAGAATACACATTCTTTTAAATGTTTATTTATTTATTTTGAGAGAGAGAAAGCACACAAGTGGGGAAGGGGCAGAGAGAAAGGGAGAAAGAAAATTCCGAGCAGGCTCTGTACGGTCAGTGCAGAGCCTGGCACAGGGCTTGATCTCACGAACCATGAGATCATGACCTGAGCCTAAACCAAGAGTTGGATGATTAATGGACCGAGCCACTCTTTTAAAGTGTCAATGGCACAAAGATGGCACTGAAAGTGGATAAGGAAGCCCCTGCTCCTCCCAAAGCCAAAGCCAAATCCAAAGCAAAGCCAAAGCCAAAGAAGAGGCTTTGAAGGCCAAGGAAGCAGTGCTGAAAGGAATTCACAGCTACAAAAAGAAGAAGAGGAATATTCAGACATCACCCAACTCCTAGTGGCCCAAGCCACTATGGCTCTCAAAGCAGCCGATATATCTTTAGTAGAGCGCCCCCAGGAGAAACAGGTTTGACTATTATGCCATCGTCAACTTCCCCCTGACCATTGAGTCAGCCAGGAAGATAGGTGACAGCACACTGTGTTCATTGTGGATGTCAAAAGCAATAAACACCAGATCAAACAGGCTGTGAAGAAATTCTACAACTTGAGGTGGCCAAGATCAGCATCCTGATCAGGCCCGATAAAGAGAAGGAGGCATATGTTTAACCGGCTCCTGACTATGATGCTTTAGATGTTGCCGACAAAAGCGGGATCATCCAAACTTAGCCCAGCTGGCTAATTCTAAATATAAACATCTTACCACACACACACACACACACACACACACAATAACGCAGTATCTATGGGACATAGGACAAGATGTATTCTGGGCCATGAAACAAACCTCAACAAAATGAAAAGAATGGAAGTCAGAACATGTTCTCCGATTACAAAAGAATCAAACTAGAAATCAATACCAGAAAGATAACAGAAACTATCCCAGCATTTGAAAACAACTAATCCATGGGTCAAAGAGGAAGTCTCAAAGGAAATAAAAAAAAAATACATTGAAGTGGATGAAAATAAAAATATAGCACGTGAAAACCAAACCAGCGCTGAGACGAGATTTTGTTCACCATTCATTAAACGCTTCCATTAAAAAAAGGAAAAATCTCAAATCGGTCACCTAATCGTAAGAACCCTCATAAAGGAGAGCAAAATTAAGCCCAAAGGAAGCAGAAAACAGAAAATCAATATAGAAAATCAATGGAATGAGGAGCTGATTCTTGGAAAGGAGCAATAAAAGCGATAAGTCTCAGGATGCCTGGATGGCTCAGTCGGTTAAGCGTCCGACTTTGGCTCAGGGCGTGATCTCGCCATTCACGAGCTTGAGCCCCGCGTGGGGCTCCGTGCTGACAGCTCGGAGCCTGGAGCCTGCTTCGGATCCTGTGTCTCCTTGTCTCTCTCTCTCTCTCTCAAAAATAAATAAACCTTAAAAAAATTGTGTAATTTAAAGACAGTGACAAGTCTCTAGCAAGACTGACGAGAAAAGAGAAGGCACAAATTACTAATATCAGAAATGAAACAGAGGCTATCACGACAGCCACTGCAAACATCAAAAGGATAATAAGGGAACAGTGTGAACAACTACACATAAACCTGATGAATTAGATGAAACGGAACAATATTTCAAAAGGCACAAAGAACCAAAATTCACCCAGTATGAAATAGATAATTTGAGTAGCCCTATACCTATCATAGAAGTTGGATTTGTAACTTTAACACTCCCGAGAAGGTAATCCTCAGCCTCCCATAAATTCTACCACACAGAAATTCTAGGTGCATTCTATCAAATGTTTTTTTTTTTTTAAGTTTACTTTGAGAGGGAGAAGGAGAGAGCAAGTGTGCTTGAGCAGGGAAAGGGCGGAGAGAGACAGAGAGAGCGAGTGAGAGAATCTCAACCAGGATCACGACCCGAGCTGAGATCAGGAGTCAGCTGCTATCAAATGTTTTAAAAAGAACACCAAGTTTGTAACATCTTTTAAAAAAAAAAAATACAAGAGAGAACAGTCCTGAGCTTATTTTACGAGGGCAGCAACGTCCGGGTACCAAAATCAGACAGAGAGTCCAAAAGAAGAAAGCTGTAGACAAATAGCCCTCATGAATATCAGCATAAAGAGAGTCCTGAACAGGGTATTATCACGTAGAATTGAGCAACATATAAAAAGAAAGACACGTCGTGAACAAGGAGGATTCATTCCAGAGATGCAAAGCTGGTTCCGTATTTGGAAATCACTCTGTGTAAGGCATCACTCGAGGAGGATGTCAGCCAAAACGGTGAAGAGAGGCATTTCAAAAATCTGCCCTTCCATAAAAGCAATTACAAACCTGGCAAAATCAACGTCTTCTGAACTCTGGAAAGTGACTAAAAGCTTATAGTGACGAGAAGAGTGCTAACGAAAATAAAACAAACAGGAGCGCCTGGGTGGCTCAGTCGGTTAAGCGTCCGACTTTGGCTCAGGTCATGATCTCGCGGTTTGTGGGTTTGAGCCCCGCGTCAGGCTCTGGGCTGACAGCTCAGAGCCTGGAGCCTGCTTCAGGTGTTGTGTTTCCTTCTCTCTCTGCCCCACCCCTGCTCACGCTCTGTCTCTGTCTCTCTCTCTCTCAAAAATAAATACACATTAAAAAAAAATTAAAAGAGAAATGGATTCATACAATATGTGACCTTTGTGTCTGGCTTCTTTCACTTGGCATAATGTTTTCAATTTTGTTCGTGTGTCAACACTTCCTTCTTTTTCATGACTGAATAGTATTCCATCGTGTTGGATATACCAACATTTGTTTATCCATTCACCGGTTGATGGACACTTGTGCTGCTTCCGCCTTTTGGCTGTTACGAACAGTACTGCTATGAACATTCACGTACAAGTTTTCACTTCTTTCAGGTATATACCTAGGAATGGAACTGCTGGGTCATGTAGTAACGCTCCCTGCTCCTCCCCCATTTGCACTGTCTCTGTCTCTCCCGAATGAAGAAACTTAAAAAAAACCCATTTCTAAACATAAATGGATACATAAAATGGCTTAACTAATGAGTTCTTTGTTGCATGAATTTTATGTCAATAAAAACAGTGCAAGAAAAAGTTCACGCCCGTTCACGATCATGAATGCTCAGAAAATTAGGAGTAGAGAGTAGCTTCCTCCATTTGATAAAAGACGCCTTCAAAAATCCGATAGCTGCGAAACACCGATGACAGAAACAAAGTATTTAAATAAATGGAGAATATTTAAAGATTCTCTAATTATTCTCTAAATAGTCTCTAATTAAATAAGTATTTAAATATTTAAATAAAGGACAGAAATAAAATATTTAAATAAATGGAGAGCCGTAGCATACCCATGGGTTGGACAAGTCAACATAATACGAGTCTTATTTCTCCCCAGATTGATACACAGGTTTTATGCAATTCTTATCGATATCTCAGTAAGACTTTTTGTAGATATAAACACGATTTTCTACAATGTACTTGGAAAGGTAATGGAACTAGAACAGCTAAAAGAAATAGAATCGGGAAATAGAAGATTTGGAGAGGAGCACTCCATCCAATTATTATACAGCTATAGTGATCATGACAGTGTAATATGGGCCGAGGAATAGACACATAAATCAATGAAATAGAAAAAAGAACCCAGAAATAGAACAGACAAGCAGGACCGGCTGATTTTTTACAAAGATGCAAAAGTAATTCAACAGAGGAAAGATAATCTTTGTAACAAATGGTGCTAAAGCAACTGGATATCCACGGAATATCAATCAATCCATAAAATGAACCTCAACCTCGACCTTATCCTTTATATAGAAATTAACTCAAGGGGGTGCCTGGGTGGCTCAGTAAGTTAAGCGTCTGGCTCTTGACTTCGGCTCAGGTCACCATCTCACAGTTGTGAGATCGAGCCCTGCTTCGGGCTCTGTGCTGGCAGTGCGGACCCTGCTTGGGATTCTCTTTTTCCCTCGCTCTCTGCCCCTCCCCCGTTCACATGCTCTGTCTGTCTGTCTCTCTCTCTCTCTCAAAATAAATAAATAAACTTAAATAAAAAAGAAACTAACTGAAAATCGATGGTATAGTTAAATGCAAAAGACAAGACTCTAAAACTTTAGAAGAAAACATGGGGGGAAATCTTTGGGTCTAAGGCTAGGCAAACATTAAACCAAAAGCACAGTTTGTAAAAGAATAAATTCAATAATTGGACTTCATCGAAATTTAAAACTTTCTCTCTGACAGACTCTGTTAAAAGAAGGGAACAATAAGCTATATACCTAGAGAAAATATTTGTAAAACATGTCTAACAACGGACTCGTATCTACAATTATACACACACACATCGTAATTTAATGGTACAAAGCAAACAATTCACTTAGAAAATAGGGAAAAGAAATGAAGTAACATTTCACTAAAGAGGAAGTACAGATGACAAATAAGCACTTAAAAAGACGTTCAACATCACTAGCCATAAGAGAAGCACTGCTATTAGAAAAGCTAAAATAAAAAATTAAACAGGGGCGCCTGGGTGGCTCAGTCGGTTAAGCGTCCGACTTCAACTCGGGCCATGCTCTCACGCTCTGTGGGATCTGTGGGTTCCAGCTCTGCGTCAGGCTCTGTGCTGACAGCTCAGAGCCTCGAGCCTGCTTCAGATTACGTGTCTCCCTCTCTGCTCCTGTCCCGCTCACGCCCTCTCTCTCTCTTTCTCAAAAATAAATAGACATTCAAAAAATTAAAAAAAAAATTTTTTTTTAATAAACTAACAAAGACAATATCAAATGCTGGCGAGGATGTGGAAAACCCGGATCTCTAAATATTGCTGCTGAGAATGTAAAATGTTGTAGCCGTTCCGGAAAATAGTTTGGCAATTCATTTAAAAAACTAAACCTATACTTGTCATGTCATCCATCGAAAGCACTCCTGGGCATTTATCTCAGAGAAAGGAGAACTGAATGTCTCCACAAAAATGTGTACACAAATGTTCATAGCAGCTTTATTTGTAACAGTTAAAACTGGAGCCAACTAAAATGTCCCTTAATAGATAAATAGTTAAGCAAACTGTGGTACATCAATACCACGGAATACTCCTCAGCAATAAAAAAGCACTATCGATACACACAACAATATGAATGGATCTCAAGGGCATTATGCCAAGGAAAAAGGTCAGTCTCAAAGGTAACACACCATATGAGTCCATTTATATAACAGTCTCAAAGTGATCGAGTTATAGAGATGATGAACAGATCTGTAGGACCAGGAGTTAGGAGTGGAGGGTTGGTGGAAAGTCAGTACGACCATAAAAGACTAGCAAGCAAGATCTACTGAAAACTATAAGACATCGTTGGAAGAAATAGAAGACACACATAAATGAAAGAAAATTCCCTGCCCAGGGATTGGAAGAATTAACATCATTAAGATTCTATGCTACCCAGAGCAATCTGCAGATCCAATAAAATCCCTACCAAACTTCCAATGGCAATCCTATAATTTTATATGGAAGTCCTAAATCCTAAATCCTAAAATTTATCTGGAACCACAGAAAACCTTGAAGAGTCAAAGAAATCTTGGGAAAGAAGAACAAGCCTGGAGGCATCACACTCCCTGATTTCAAACTACATTACAAAGCTATAGTAATCAAAACAGTATGGTATTAGCATAAAAACAGATACAAGAATCGCCAAAACAGAATAAATGTCCAGAAACAAACCCAAGCATATACGGTCAATTAATATACAACAAAGGAGGCAAGAATTGCACAATGGCAAAAAGGCTTGTCTCTCCAATAAGTGGTATTGAGAAAACTGGACATTCACATGCAGAAGAATGAAACGGGATCTCTATCATACACCACACACAAAAATTAAAATACATCAAAGATTTGAATGTAAGATCTGAAGCCGTAAACCTAGAAGAAAACATAGGCAGGAAGCTCCCTGACGCTGGTCGTGGCAATGATTTTTTTTTTTAATTTTTTTTTTCAACGTTTATTTATTTTTGGGACAGAGAGAGACAGAGCTTGAACGGGGGAGGGGCAGAGAGAGAGGGAGACACAGAATCGGAAACAGGCTCCAGGCTCCGAGCCATCAGCCCAGAGCCTGACGCGGGGCTCGAACTCACGGACCGCGAGATCGTGACCTGGCCGAAGTCGGACGCTTAACCGACTGCGCCACCCAGGCGCCCCAACAATGATTTTTTTATTTGAGCCCCAAAGCAAAGACAACAAAGAAAAATAAAGGGCACTACATCAAGCTAAAAAGCTTCTGCGCAGCAATGGAAACCATCAACAAAATTAAAAGGCAACCTACTGAATGGAAGAAAGTGTTTGCAAATCACGTAACTGATAAGGGGTTAATATCCACGACATACGAAGATCCCCTACAGCTCAATAGCAAAATAGCAAACAATTTGATTTAACAAATGGGCAGAAGATCTGGATAGACGTGTTTCTAAAGAAGACACACAGATGGCCAACAAATAGATGAAAGATGCTCAGCACCACTCATCATCAAGGAAATGCAAACCCAAATCACAAAGAGACACCACCTCACACCTGTCAGAATGGCTGTTACCAAAAAGACAAGAAGTAACAAGTGTTGGTGAGGATGCGGAGAGGAGGCAACCTTTTGGCACACTGTTGATGGGGATGTAAATTGGTGCAGCCATTGTGGAAAACAGTATGGAGGTTCCTCCAAAAATTAAAAATAGAACTACCATAGGATCTGGCAATTCCGTTTCTGGGTATTTATCCAAAGAAAATAAGAACGCTATTTCAAAAAGTTACATACACCCAACACATTCATTGCAGAATTACTTACAATAGGCAAGGCATGGAAACAACCTAAGTGTCCAATGATTGGTGAATGGATAAAGAAATTGTGGTAGTCATATACACAATGGAATATCACCTAGCCATAAAAAAGAATAAAATCTTGCCATTTGCAACCACATGGGTGGACCTTAAAGGCGTTATGCTAAGTGAAATAAGTCAGGCCGAGAAAGACAAATACCATACGATCTCACTTATAAATGGAATCTCAAATCAAAAGCAAAAAAATCCAAGCTCCTAGATACATGCAACAGATTGGTGGTCGCCAGAAGCAGAGGAAATGGGTGAAGGCGATCAAAAGATAGACTTCCAGTTATAAAATAAATGTCATGGGGATGTCATGTACAGCATGGCAAAACACAGTAAATAATACTGTATTGCATATTTACAAGTTGCTAAGAGAGTAAATCTTAAAAGTTTTCACCACATGAAAAACAATCTATAACTATATATGGTGACAGATGTTAACTAGACTCATGATGGTGATCATTTTTTTTAATGTTTTTTTTTAAATTTATTTTGAGACAGAGAGAGACAGAGCATGAGCAGTGGAGGGGCAGAGAGAGAGGGAGACACAGAATCCGAAGCAGGCTCCAGGCTCCGAGCTGTCAGCACAGAGCCTGATGCGGGGCTCGAACTCATGGACTGTGAGATTATGACCTGAGCCAAAGTCGGACGCTTAACCAACTGAGCCACCCAGGCGCCCCGGTGATCATTTAAAAAAAATTTTTTTTTAACGTTTATTTATTTTCGAGACAGAGAGAGACAGAGCATGAACAGGGGAGGGTCAGAGAGAGGGAGACACAGAATCGGAAACAGGCTCCAGGCTCCGAGCTGTCAGCACAGAGCCCGACGCGGGGCTCGAACTCACGGACCGCGAGATCATGACCTGAGCCGAAGTCGGCCGCCCAACCGACTGAGCCACCCAGGCGCCCCAGTGATCATTTTTTTTAAAGTAGGCTCCATACCAGTGTAGAGCCTAACATGGGGCTTGAATTCACGACCCTCAGATCAAGACTTGAGCTGAGATCAAGAGTCGGACGCTTAACCAACTGAGCTACCCAGGCGCCTCATTTTGAAATATATACAAATGTCCAGTAATTATGTTGTACCCCTGAAACTAAGATACTGTTGTATGTCAATTATAGATCAATAAAAATCAAAACAAAACAAAGAAACAAAACAAAGACTAGGAGGTTGGAGATCTGGGTAGTGACAGAATAGTTCTGTATCTTTACTGATGGTGGTTACACAGATCAATACATGTGATAAAATGGTGTAAAAGTATGCACATACATCGTACCAGTGGAAGTTTCCTGATTTTGATGTTATCCTGCGGTTATCTAAGATGTAATTGTTGGGAGAAATTGGGGAAAGGGTACAGAGGACTTCTCTGTATTATTTTTGCAACTTCGTGTGACTCTATAATTATTTCAAAAGAAGTTTTTTAGGGGCGCCTGGGTGGCGCAGTCGGTTAAGTGTCCGACTTCAGCCAGGTCACGATCTCGCGGTCCGTGAGTTCGAGCCCCGCGTCAGGCTCTGGGCTGACGGCTCGGAGCCCGGAGCCTGTTTCCGATTCTGTGTCTCCCTCTCTCTCGGCCCCTCCCCCGTTCATGCTCTGTCTCTCTCTGTCCCAAAAAAATAAATAAACGTTGAAAAAAAAAGAAGTTTTTTAAAATCATGGAATTGCGTGAAATGAAACGTAATGAAACTAAGCATTGACCACAAGAAGTTGGTACAAGAAAAACAGGATACACTCAAGGAAAATAGAAACAAGGAAATAATAAAGCTAAGTGATAGAACAGAAGACGAACAGAGTGGATCAACAACACCAAAAGAGGATTTAATTGGAAAGGTAATACCACGAACGACTTAATATCAATAAATTGATAACTGACACAAAATGGCAAAACTCCTAGAAAATGTAACCAACCTAAACCGACTCAGGGAAAAACAGAAATCTTGGGTAAGTCCTATAAACATTTAACGATAAAATTGTAAAAACTTTATGTAAAAATACCAGGCCCAGCTGGTTTCATAGTCAAGTTCTACCGAGCATCCGAAAACATATCTCTTTCCAATATTATGAAAATTTTTCCAGGGAATAGAAACAAGAAAGAAACTATTCAGCTCTCCAATATTATGAGGCTAGTACAACCGCGACAGCAAACACAGATACAAGTACAGACAACACAATTTCACTCACCAACACAGATTATCAAACCCCCAAACAAAATGTATGCAAAGT
Source organism: Felis catus (assembly GCF_018350175.1). NCBI lineage: Eukaryota > Metazoa > Chordata > Mammalia > Carnivora > Felidae > Felis > Felis catus. Next base: position 39,118,119 of record NC_058386.1, read on the forward strand.
ACAGAACCAATGCAACAGTACAGATAGACGTCACGACTAAGCTATGCTTAACATAGGAAGGCATAGTTGGTTTAATATGAGAAAATCCATTCTTTTTATTCGCCGATTAAGAGAGAAAAAACAATGATCTTAATAAATGCAGTGAAAGCATCCAATGTAATTCAACACCTATTTGGAATAAAATTGCATCACAGATCACTTCGTAAAATTATTTAACCCAAACCAACCTAATACCTAAATCTGAAGCATGAGAATTCACCTTTACTTTCTTTTTTTTTTTTTAATGTTTACTTATTTTTGAGAGAGAGAGACTTACAGGGAGCATGGGGGAGGGGCAGAGAGAGAGGGAGACGCAGAATCCGAAGCAGGCTCCGGGCTTCCCAGCTGTCAGCACAGAGCCGGACGCGGGGCTCGAACTCACCAGCTGTGAGATTATGACCTGAGCCGAAGTCGGATGCTTGACCGACTGAGCCACCCAGGCGCCCCCACCTTTAAAATCAGATCAGGATTCAGCTCAGCTCATGATCTCACCGTTTGGGAGTTCGAGCCCCGCATCGGGATTCTTTCTCTCCTTCTCTCTCTGCTCCTCCCCTGCTGTCTCTCTGTCAAAAGAAATAAACATTAAAAAAGCAAAAATAAGTAGGGGCGCCTGGGTGGCTCAGTCAGTTAAGCATCTGACTTCTGCTCAGGTCATGATCTCGCAGTTCATGAGTTCGAGCCCTGCATCAGGATGAGGCTCTGTGCTGACAGCTCAGAGCCTGGAGCCTGCTTCGGATTCTGTGTCTCCCTCTCTCTCTGTCCCTCCCCCACTCGTGCTCTGTCTCTCAAAAATGAATCAAGGTTAAGAAAAAAAAAAAAAGTAGAAAATTTTCTAAAAAATAAAATAAAATAAAAATAAATAAGTAAATAAAATCAGATCAGGAACAAGTCAAAGACTATTACCGCCTCGTTTCAACACCAAACTAGAGAGCCTATCTGTTAAGTAAAAGGAGAAAGAAAATGTATAGCCTTTATAGGTTACAACGTTCGCAAAGGGTGAAAAGTTATCATTATTTGAAAAGTACTTGATTGCTAACACAGAAAACCCGTGGGGATCGGTTGACAAATAATCCGAGTTACTAGAATAATTGAGCCTGGTTGATTAAAATGGGGAGATCCAAAGTTCATTTCATTTCCATACCACAGCAACAGACAGGAAACATGTTTCAAGATACAGCACTAATAATAGCGGGGGGTGGGGGGGAAGTTACATAGGAAGAAATCTAACAAAGATATACATGACACTTATAGGGAAAGTTACGAAGCTCTACTGAAATCTAAAGCAACTGTTCCTCCCCAAACTGACAGAAATATGGAGACAATAGGTACATTGGGCAGCAGAAGCACCTTACCATGGAAGTAAGCTACCACATTCCTAAATGCTAAATGCTGCCATCCCACCCCACTGCTCTCCCAAGTCTTTCCCTCCAGTTGGATCACAAAACTCTGACAGCCAAGCCTTTGCCCTCCCGTTAGATGATCCTCCTCTGGGGAATTCAGCCGAGCCACGAAGGAAGACTCAGAGATGCTGACCTTAGGGAGTCTCCCCCAAATGACGTTCTCAGATCACTCAACAGTAAAGTTCCAAGTCAACGAATTGCATTCATACCGTCTGAGCTTTCAATAAACTTTTAATCCTACGCTCTTTTTTTTCTCCTTAGAGAGAGAGCGAGCGTGCACGAGTTGGGGGGTGGGGGCAGAAAGAGAGAGAGAGAGAGAACGAATCCCAAGCAGGTTCCCCGCTCAGCCCGGAGCCTGACACAGGGTTCAGTCCCAAGACTGTGAGATCATGACCCGAGCTGAGATCAAGAGTTGGTCACCTAAGTGATCAAGCCACCCAGGGGCCCCTTAATCCTAGACTCTTAATCATGAGCAAACATAGTCTAACAAACATCACAGAAAGACCTCTAATCTGAAAGATCGAGTCCAAAACAAGCAAACCAGTAGACAAAGGGATGAAACCAACATGGAGGAAATATAATCTATGCAAGGAAAAGAAAACTTTAAAAATAATTATCATTAATATATTAAAAGAGATCAAAAAAGAGACCACATCTGTGAAACAAGAACGTAAATCTGTTATTAAAATCAGTTAAGCATCAGCCTTCGGCTCAGGTCATGATCTCATGGTTCGTGGGTTCGAGCTTCACATCAGGCTCCAGAAAAGAACCTGCCTGGGATTCTCTCTCACTCCTCTCTCTCTCTCTCTCTCTGTTCCTCCCCCGTGTGTGTGTGTGTGTGTGTGTGTGTGTGTGTGCGCGCGCGCGCACGCTCTCTCAAAAATAAATAAGTAAAACTTAAAAAAAAAGTATAATAGAAAACAAAAAAGACCTCTTGGAAAGTAAAAACATGGTCAGATGGTAGCAGAAATAAAAAATTCAATAGTCAATTGAAAGACAAAAAAGGAATAATGGTCAGGAAAGAAACGTAAGAAAATGAAAGGACCAGGGGCACCTGGGTGGCTCAGTCAGTTGGGCGTCCAACTTCAGCTCAGGTCATGACCTCACGGTTCGTGGGTTCGAGCCCCGCGTCAGGCTCTGTGCTGATGGCTCAGAGCCCGGAGCCCGCTTCGGATTCTGTGTCTCCCTCTCTCTCTGCTCCTCCCCAGCTCATGCTCGTGCTCTCTCTCTCTCTCTCAAAAAATTAATAAACATGAAAAAAAAATATAAGGACCAGACCAAGAGGTATGACATCTGGAAAATATAAGTTATGGAAAGAAAGAATATTGAAAGCAGAGGTGAGAAAATTATCACTGAGTCCTCTCAGAGGGGCATTTGGGTGGGGGTTTGGGGCGACATCAACCCACCACAAGTAGTTACAGCAAATCTTTCATTTCAGCGCTTCTCAAAGGTCTGTAAGATACAGACCACTTTTAAAAAAATGTATTTGGGGGGCGCCTGGGTGGCGCAGTCGGTTAAGCGTCCGACTTCAGCCAGGTCACGATCTCGCGGTCCGTGAGTTCGAGCCCCGCGTCGGGCTCTGGGCTGATGGCTCGGAGCCTGGAGCCTGTTTCTGATTCTGTGTCTCCCCCTCTCTCTGCCCCTCCCCCGTTCATGCTCTGTCTCTCTCTGTCCCAAAAATAAATAAACGTTGAAAAAAAAATTAAAAAAAAATGTATTTGGGGAGGGGAGGGGCAGAGAGAGTGGGAGAGAGAATCCCAAGCAGGCTCCACACTAACAGCATGCAGCCCTATGCAGGGCTCAAACTCACGAGCCGCGAGATCATGACCTAAGCAGAAACCGAGAGTCCAGCGCTTAACCAACCGAGCCACCCAGGGGCTCCAGATACAGACCATTTCTAACATAAAGACATTTCCATAGGAAACAAAACAAAACAATTTTTTTTAAGTTTACGCATTTATTCTGAGAGAGAAAGAGAGCACGTGCAGGCGAGCATGGGAGGGGCAGAGAGGGAGGGAGAGGGAGAGAACCCCAAGCAGGTTGCTGTCAACAGACGTGGGGCTCAAACCCACAAACTGAGCCGAAATCGAGTCGTATGCTCAACCAACTGAGTCACCCCCGGGGCCCCCAAACAAATAATTTATAATGGACTAGGTGTGTTTGGAATTTGACAAATTGATTTAAAATTTGTATGGTAGAGTCAAGAATAGCTCAGGCATCCCTGGTAAAGAATGTCGATGTTGAATGAACCCTGCTCCAAGTCTTAGAAATTTATAGTAAATGTTTTTTTTTTCCAACGTTTTTATTTATTTTTGGGACAGAGAGAGACAGAGCATGAACGGGGGAGGGGCAGAGAGAGAGGGAGACACAGAATCGGAAACAGGCTAATTAAGGCGCCATGATATTATTTTTAAAATTTTTTTTAACGTTTATTTATTTTTGAGACAGAAAGAGACAGAGCATGAACAGGGGAGGGGCAGAGAGAGAGGGAGACACAGAATCTGAATCGGGCTCCAGGCTCTGAGCGGTCAGCACAGAACCCGACGTGGGGCTCGAACTCACGGACCGCGAGATCACGACCTGAGCCGAAGTCAGACGCTTAACCGACTGAGCCACCCAGGCGCCCAAGGCACCATGATATTAAATGAGCCAACAGAGCACAATAATGCAACCGACAGCCAGCAACACACCAAAATACACAGAGACACCTGACAGAGGAGGCGTCACAGCAAATGAAGTCATTTATATGAAAAAAAAAAATGGATCTGTACCTCATACTGTGAAAAACAAATCACGTCCAGGTTCATGCAGACTTTAAATATGAGCAGCAAAACTTTAATATACTTAGAAAACACAAAAGAATACCTAGGGTGACCTGGGTGGCTCAGTCGCTTGGGCTTCCGACTTTGGCTCAGGTCATGATCTCGTGGTTCGTGAGTTCGAGCCCCGCGTCGGGCTCTGTGCTGACATCTTGGAGCCTGGAGCCCGCTTCGAATTCTGTGTCTCCCTCTCTCTCTGTCCCTCCCCACCTTGTTCTCTGTCTCTCTCTTTCTCTCAAAAATAAGTAAACATTAATTTTTTTTTTTAAAGGAAGAAAACACAAGGGAGTATCTAGTGGTCTGAGGAATCCAGATAGCCATCAACAGGAATAGAGTTAAATACATAGTCACATACAATATGATATTTGTGGACACCGTGATGCACTTCCAAGATTTCCTTCAAGCAAGGACTTGGGCCCGAGCCACTGGGGGTGCTGTGGACAGTCAGCCTTCAGGCGTCAAACCCTCCAGGGACCCTCTCAGCTTCAAAGAACTGCCTGGTTCAAGGTCACCTTCCTTCCTGGGACGGCCACATCCAATGACTGGCCGGCCCAACTTGGGACAACCATGAATGTTCTGAAAAGCCAATCTAGTTTCATTTTATTTGCTCATGATACTGTGAGACAGGAATTTGGTTTGGGCTAACCTGGCCATTTCTGTTCCACAGAGCATCTGCTGGGGTCATTAACCAGGCTGAACTAGAAGGTACAAGAAGGTTTCCTTCATTAACGAGCCTGGCACCCAAATGCTCCTCTGGGTGGACTCTGTCTTACCATTTGGTTAGCTAGGACATCCTCACAACATGGGGCTCTTGCAGTAATCAGCTTTCTTACGTGGCGGCTGGCTTCTAAGAAGGAGCATTCCAGATAGTGAAGGCAGAAGCCAGTGACCTTGTTAGTCACCGAGCATTGGTTTTGCCACATTCTATGACTCAAAATAACTCAGAGGGCCAGCCCAGATCCAAGGAGGGGGAAACAGGCTCCTCTTGTTGATGCGGGCATGATGAGATCACATTGCAAAAGAGCCTGTGGGACGGGAGAGATTTTGGCGGCCATCTTTGGAAACATCATCTATCATAGCCATCATGTACAGTCAAGCAAATTGTACACTATACAACTCCAGGAGTTATCACTTGCCCGGACCTCAAAGCAAACAGCATCCTCTCACAGTTGTGCCGTACACAGCCAGGATAATTGGTCGCCATAGCCCTAGACTCGCACCCATATAATGCTGATCACAAAAAGTAAGTCACAGATAAACATACACGATAACGCACCATTCGCATGAAGTTTAAAATGCCAAGCTGAAGAATGCATCATTCAGTGCTACGTAAAACGGTAGTAAGCCTGTAGAGACAAACAAGGATATGGCAAACACAAAACCTAGAAAAGAACTGGAGGAAGGAGGATGTGGTTTTTTTTTTTTAACGTTTATTTATTTTTGAGACAGAGAGAGACAGAGCATGAACGGGGGTGGGGCAGAGAGAGAGGGAGACACAGAATCGGAAGCAGGCTCCAGGCTCTGAGCCATCAGCCCAGAGCCTGACGCGGGGCTCGAACTCACGGACCGTGAGATCGTGACCTGGGCCGAAGTCGGACGCTTAACCGACTGAGCCACCCAGGTGCCCCGAGGATGTGGTTTTTAAGATCAAAGAGGAATATAGGAACTTGAGTGGTCTTGGGGGTAGTCTATTGTTTCAGCTACATCGTAGATACGTGGGTGTTTGTTACCTGTCTTACATGCTTTTGCATGTACCCAAGAATCCATACTCAATTAAGAAAGAAAACAAGTCGATAAAGGCCACAGGTCAGCTTGTAAACAAAGAAGAAAGAAATATCCGGCTTCTCCTTCCGGGATACAAGAGAAGATCGAATCCCACACCAAGAGTACTAAATATAATAAAAGTTGAGATGGGAGAGCAAGCATTAAAATTGTGAAAGAGATACATTCTAGTATGGAATGTCGTCTGAAATGGCTGCAGGTGTCGTCATATCATACTTCCGTGAAAATAAAAATGGAGGGACGAGCCCACTTTTCAAGGACCGCTCACTGTGTTTGTATCATGGTTAAATGCAAGAGACCACTCAACACCAGTGCGAGGGAGACCACTTCTGTGTTTAGAATCTTTCATTTTAATTGTAACAGCAGTATAGGAAAAGTGGATTTCATTACTCGTTAGATTCCTAAATTTCTTTTTAAAAAAAAATTTTTTTTTTCAAAGTTTATTTATTTTTGGGACAGAGAGAGACAGAGCATGAACGGGGGAGGGGCAGAGAGAGAGGGAGACACAGAATCGGAAACAGGCTCCAGGCTCCGAGCCATCAGCCCAGAGCCCGACGCGGGGCTCGAACTCACGGACCGCGAGATCGTGACCTGGCTGAAGTCGGACGCTTAACCGACTGCGCCACCCAGGCGCCCCAAGATTCCTAAATTTCTGCCCGGCGTTTTCAAGAGTCACTCAAAAGCAAAGATGACATAGATAATGCAATGTTTGTAACATCTCTCTTTTCAGAGGATGGGGATGGTGTTCTAAAGCAGTAAGTTTTCAGAAAACCCGACACACACACCCGGAACCATTTAGGTCATTTGTTGTGACAGTAAATAAGAAATCGAGTAAGCTATATCTCAACAAAGAAAACTGCTCTGAGCAGGAAGACAAGGACTTTGAAAGACATGGGGTTAGGATGGAATCGAATCTCATGGCTTGATTCTTCACAAAACCCTTAGCTCTGTTTTGGGCAGCCTGATCCGTGGATGTCGCGGAGTATATGGTGTGCGTTATAGGCAGAGAACTTTCCGCGGATCTATTCAAACACATAGGCAAAGGCAGGAGGATGCTTCTAAAATTTTTAAAAAAAAAAAATTTTTTTTTTCAACGTTTATTTATTTTGGGGACAGAGAGAGACAGAGCATGAACGGGGGAGGGGCAGAGAGAGAGGGAGACACAGAATCGGAAACAGGCTCCAGGCTCCAAGCCATCAGCCCAGAGCCCGACGCGGGGCTCGAACTCACGGACCGCGAGATCATGACCTGGCTGAAGTCGGGCGCTTAACCGACTGCGCCACCCAGGCGCCCCAAGATGCTTCTAAAATTTTAAAGCCATCTTGAGAGAACAATGTTCTTCTAGAAACAGCTCTCCACATTTAAGACACACTGCTCCTTCTCTCATTCCACCCAAGTGCTCCCATTGGGGCGACCAGCCATACTTGTGACCATGGGACCCCGTGACCTCATAGCCCTCATTCCCCTTTTAATTGGAGCTTGGGAAACAGCAGCTGTCCCTCTCAGAGAGCACACCTGATCCAAATCCCCATCATCTCTGACCTGGATCATTGAGATTGGGAACTGGTCTCCCTGCTTCCGCCCTTGCCTCCCTACAGGTGATTCTCAATACGAGACAGAGTCACATGCAAATCAGGTAATGTCGTTCCTCCTTGCAAAGCGCTCTAGTGGTTGTCCATCTCATACTCTAAGCCAAAGTCAAAGTCTTTAATCTGACCCGCAAAGCCCTATGTAATCTGCCTTACCTCCCAGACCTACTACCCTTCTTCCCCTTGCTCACTCCAGCTCAGTCTCAGTGACCTTGGTAATGGTCTTCACACGTGCCAACCCACGCCGACCTCATGTTCTTTGAACCTGTCTTGTGGGAAAGCCTGTCTGAAAGAGGACATCTGACACAGAGGAACCAGCGCGGTCTGCCCTAGTGGGGACATCGCCTCTGTCTCTGCTACTCCCAGAAGCCGGCTGCAGCTCTGCCTTTTACCAGAGTTTTCTACATGAGCCAATATATCCCTCGCTCTGCCTGAGGTGGTTCCGGGTGAGCTCCCGTCATCTGCAACCATGAGAGTTCTAATAGGTGAGCGTTCTTTGCACAGACACACACAGGGCAAAGTTTCATTTGCAGTCATTTGAAACCTCTGTGTTCACCAACTTTGTGCGAAGCAGGATAGAAAGACAAGGCTGCCTCCCGCCTCTTGCTCCATTCCATCGGGCCCTTGGCTGATCCGGCCCTGTAGGCACCCCCACCCCAGACACCTGACCCCTAGTCCGTCACATACTTGCCTGTGTTGTCCCGCCTCCTCTGTCTACCACGATGCCACTAATCCCACCCTGCCAGTCAGAAATCGATAACAGAGAATGAGGAACTCAAGGACATCGTGACACATTGAGAACATCTTTACGACCCGTCGAAGTGTCCCAATCTGGTTAGGAAGTAGCAGGCCAGACGCGCATCATATGCCACTGACTTTGCAAAACAGCCAGCCAGTCAGATGAAAAAGGACTCAGAGGATTTTAGAGACCTATTCACTCCAAGTTAAAAAGTCTGAGGGGCGCCCGGGGGGCTCAGTCGGTTAGCCTTTGACGCTTGCTTTCGGCTCGGGTCGTGCACGATCTCAGGGTTCGTGGGATCTAGCCTCACATCGGGCTCCGCGCCGACAGGGTGGAGCCTGCTTGGGATTCTCTCTCTATCTCTCTCTGTCCTCCCCCCACCCACGCTGTCTCTGTCTCTCTCAAATAAACTTTTAAAAAAAGTCTGAGTAAACACACATGATGTTATAACAGACCTATGTTATAACTTCTTAGCCAATAGGACCGCGCAATCACATAGCAGGACTGTTAACGAGCCCCACCATTCTTTCAACCCCATCATTCATGTAACAAACATGAACTGAATTCTGCGTCTGAATCAGACATTGCCGGCTGCTGGGCCCTTGAGGGCTCCTCCCAGTCTGGAACGAGGGACAGACACACAAGCAGACACAGAGAAATAGACTGGTAAAGAAGTACAAGGCCCAGGATATTTTGTGAGCACTATTGGAGAAACAGCAACTTCTCTTGCTTTGAGGAGTCCAGAAAAACTTCTCAGAGGAGATAAGCTTCTGAAATTAATTTTATTTCTTAAAAAATTAAAAAAGAATTTTTTTTACATTTGTTCATTTTTGAACGACAGAGAGAGACAGAGCACAAGCGGGGGAGGGGCAGAGAGAGAGGGAGACACAGAATCCGAAGCAGGCTCCAGGCTCCGAGCCGTCAGCCCAGAGCCCGACGCGGGGCTCGAACTCACGGACCGTGAGATCGTGATCTGAGCCGAAGTCAGACGCTTAACCAACTGAGCCACCCAGGCACCCCTTTTTAAAAAATGTTTTAATGTTTATTTATTTTTGAGAGAGAGTGGCAGCAGGAGAGGAGCAGAGAGAGAGGAAAACAGAGGACCTGAAGCAGGGGTCCATGCAGACAGCACGGAGGCAGGTGTGGGGCTCGAACCATGAGATCATGACCAGAGCCGAAGTTGGATGCTCAGCTCACTGAGCCACCCAGGCACCCGTGAAATTAATTTTAAAGGATGAGTGGGAGTTAGCCCAACAAAAGGAGGAGAAAGATATTCTAAGAAGAGACACAGCATGAGCCAAGGCATGCAGACTACAGGCACTTTAGAGCTTCTAGGGTATAAAGGGAAGGCAGGGATGACTGAAGGAGAGGGAAGGACAGAGACAGGGCGTAACAGGCTGTGAACATGGCGATACACCTCCCAGACCGTCTACAAGGAAGGACTGGATGCCCCAGCCATGGGAGTGCATGAACAGACAGCCCTTAGCCCCCTTGGGGGGGCCGCCTCAACCACAAAGAACCATCTCACCCCAAATCACACCATTCTGGGAACGACTCGAATGTAATGACTGATTGAGGCAGGGGTACAAAGACCTGATCATCTTGGCCCAACCTGGGCCAACTTTGAAGAACCATCTAGCTCCAGAGCCCCCTGTAAGGTAGACCAAGGCGGTCTTTGGGCCTTCATTGGAGTTCAACTTCTCCTTCTTCCCACCCCTGCTTCCTTCTTCTCCTTGCCACAGGCATTGATCCCAAGAACTCTCCCCTAATAAATATCCTACACACTAAAACTCAGCCTCAGTCCGCATCTGAGGGGAACTCAACTTGTGACATGAGCCATGAGTGTCTGTTAAAAAACTTAGACTTGGGGCACCTGGGTGGCTCAGTCAGTTAAGTGTTCGACTCTTGGTTACGGCTCAGGCCATGATCTCACAGTTCACGGGTTCGAGCCCCACGTCGGGCTCCGCGCTGACAATGCAGAGCCTGCTTGGGATTCTTTCTCCCCATCTCTCTCTGCCCCTCCCCTGTTCGTGCACCTGCTCTCTCTCTCTCAAAAATAAATAAATCCACACTTAAAACCGTACACTTAAAACTCTACTGGGGTTTTAAATAAATTTCGCTTCAACACCACAGCATTATCACCATTTGAGTTTCCTTTCAAAAAAGATGCTTTCAGACACAAGGGGTGCCTTTCCCTTGCCCCAGTAACCATACCAAAGAGTGGTTGTGTAGGAGAGACGTCTGACTCTACTCTTCAGTTTTCTGTGGAGGTGACCTGAGTATATCTGAGAAGATAGAGGTATCCCTTCTATAGAACTTCACCCGTGGCTCAGCCACACCCATCCATCTATTCATTCATTCATTCATTCATTCATGCATGCATGCAAGAAACATGTCCCAAACATATGCTAAGCGCTGTGCTAACTTGGTCACCTCTTGCCCCGGTGCTAACCGTTAAGGTTATTTTAGAATTTTCCATGGCTTCTCACCTTTTGGCTAAGATCAAGTGTGGAATACTCAACTATGGTCATAAAATATTCGACTAAGAGACTCTTTAGTCCTGGGAACACCAGTGGGTATGGTTTGCCTTAGCTGTTATAGGAGTTCGAACTCTCTCAAGGCACCTTTGTTTGTGGTTGGGCTTCCCGTATGATGCTCGCAGTGAAAGATGAGGCCCACCAGAGAGCTATCAGAAGTCTCTGTGCATACAGTGCCTATTGAGAACCCCTAAGTAGACATTCTAGACTCTCTTGTGTGATACATTTATGAATTGCGGGATGCAACACAGAAATGCTTGCTTCCAAAAACAAACTAGAAGGTTTTGCCCCGAAGTGGCATTCAGTTCAACAACATTTATTAAGTTCTTTCCGCTAAGCACCGTGTGAATGCAAAAATAAGAAGACATATTCCGGGCCTTACCGAGCCACTAGGCAGGTGAGACAAGCCCGCGATGACGGGTGTAATCAGTGAAGATACAAAATATAATAAAAGGAAGAAGCAAGAAGAGCATTGGCGGGATCTTGAAATCGGACACCTCTTAGGCATCATCTGTGCGCCATATCTGTGTTAGGTCACCTAATGCTCATACTAATCCTATGAAGCAGCCTTTTTTTCTTCTTATTTTACTGATGAGAAAAACTGAGGAGTCCAAGGTCCCACAACTAGTAAGTGGGGGAGGCCCAGTCTGCTAGACTCCAAAGCCCAAGCTCTTCCCTTACAACCCGCCATCCCCCATAGCGCCATAACAGAAGCATGAAAAGAACATTGCTGATGGGGGGTCCAAAGGGAGAGTAAGGACTTCTGGGTTGAAGAATTAGGGGAAAATTTATGGAATGGGTGACGTTTGGGGGAAGGTCATGAAGTATAGGTAGAGTTTTAACAAGCAGAAGATTATAGGGAGGATGGTCTGGGTGGAAGGAACAGCATGATCCAGGGTCCTAAGGTATGGAAAAGGCCCAAGGACCTACAGGGTATGTTTTATGTCAGTTTCTCCAGGAAGCAGACTGAGATAGAGTTAGGCATTCAGAAAATGCATTAGGGAGTCACTGAGATCAACCCTTGGGGTGGGGGGAGTAAGGGAAGTGGGATTAGGCAAGGGAGGGTGTTGGGCTACAGTACAGCCACAGAAAATGCCTTAACCAAGTTCATAAATTGTTCTGAAGCTAGAATGACTTTTCAGAGTTGTCTTACCTTGAGGCAAGGGGAATAGATCCTTCCAGACCCCTTTTGTACCAGTCATCGGATGTAGGCTGCTCCTGGGAAGGGAGTGTGAATCTTGGGTGAGGTGAGCAATCCTCAGAGAAGGATTCATGCGGAAGCTACCATCCATCCACACTCCCAGCACCCAAGGGAGTGAATCCCTTAGTCCTGAAGGGAAAATTCTGGGTGAAGTTCACTACGGGATGTGTGCCCCGGGCGGTAAGCAGGCTGACCTGGCAAAATAGGAGAGTGCAGGACAAAGGAAAGGATGAAGTTGGACAGCCAAAAGGGGGTGGACATTAAAGGCCACACTTTGCATTTTGTAAAGAAGGAAAACGGGTCATTGCATTTTGCACGAGGCCAGGTCATGGCTAGAAGTTGCAGCTATCATAATGCATGGGACGTGGGAGGGTGGGCAGAACCAAGAGGAGAACCAGTGGGTTTTTCCACAGTCAAGGGAGAGGGTGAAGAGGGGAGAAGTGGAGGGGGTGGAGGTGTCAGAAGATTTGAAGACACACAGAAGTCGCACGTTAAGTGGTTTCTACAAAAGGCCGGTGAGTCTGAAAGAGAGACAATACCTTACTATGGTGCAACTCTTCCGTGGCGTACCATCCAGATTTTCGACCTAGCGTTCATGTAGGCGGCGGTTTTTGTTGCTTTCCCAGCATCTAGAACGATGCCTGGCAAATAGCAAGTATTTGTCTCGGTCAGCTTTTGCTGTGATCCTGCTGAGTTACAAGAATTCTGAAATCTCAGGGGCTTACTGCAACAGATGTTTATTTATTGCTCGCTGTTCCTCTTCTTCTTTTTTTAAAAATCTCTCGCGAGAGATAGAGAGCAAGCACGAGAGAGGGAGACAGAATCCCACGTAGGCTCGGCACCACCGGCACAGAGCCCGACGCAGGGCTTGAACTCATAAACCATGAGATCATGACATAAGCTGAAATCGAGAGTCAGATGCTTGGCCAACCGAGCCACCCAGGCCCCCCTACTGCTCATTGTTCTACAGTCAACTGTAACAACTCTGTTCCAAGCTGCGGTTGGGTTCAGGTCTGTTCCATGTGTCTTCCTGTACCAGCGACCAGGTGGAAGAACACGGGGGACATTCTATGCTTTCAGTGGAGGACGGGAGCCCAAGAAGGCTAACGGAACTTGAAATGCCTCTGCAAGCTTCTGCTAAGATCTGGCCCACTGTCCCCTCCACCAACCTCGTTCCACCGGTCTATGCAAGTCATACGAGCAAGCTCCACACCGACGCAAGAGGGAAATCTACTCCTCCCCCGAGGAGCTGGGGAAAAAGGAGGGAATATTTGCTGAACAACAATAAAATGCACGGTAGCGTTCGATACATCTTTGTCGAATGATTGTATGGCTAAATCTACACGTACAGACATGGAGAGATCCGTAACACATCCCCATTAAGTGAACAAGGCAAGTGGCAAGGCAATCCATACACTATGATCCAATTTCTAAACACACACACCAAAAATAAACCACGTACGGCTCCATGCACATATTTTTTCCTAAATGCATACAGAAGGCGCTGGAAGTAGGTACGCTAAACAGTCAACTTCTGGAAAGGGGAGGAAGATCCGGTACGAATGAGAGCGGACATTCGCTGTTACGTGATTTGGAATTTTTTCATGACGATAAAGTATTTGTGCTTCATTTCTGTTAAAAAAAAAAAGCGGGGCGCCTGGGTGGCGCAGTCGGTTAAGCGTCCGACTTCAGCCAGGTCACGATCTCGCGGTCCGTGAGTTCGAGCCCCGCGTCAGGCTCTGGGCTGATGGCTCGGAGCCTGGAGCCTGTTTCTGATTCTGTGTCTCCCTCTCTCTCTGCCCCTCCCCCGTTCATGCTCTGTCTCTCTCTGTCCCAAAAATAAATAAACGTTGAAAAAAAAAAAAAAGCATTGTAAAAGGGAAGGAAAAACATAAGCCATGTCCATCGTGAAGCCCCTCGCACAGTACGGATTGGAAAAATGTCAAATGAGCAATTTGGAGGAAGGAAGTTAATGTCACAGTGAGAGTGACAAATTAATAACGAAATGTGCCCTAACTCTTATAATTGTTCAGTTACTGCTCTGACATTTAAAAAACATTACAACCTTTGCGGTAAGTGCCTTTATCTGGCTTCTGAAATGATTATGAAATTAGTTTGACAGTATCTAGCTCTTAGGTTGCCCCCCAAAAAAAGAACATTTACTTAACCCGTGTCGTGTACCTAGTAGATATTCCGCATTTGGTGTACTTAATAAACAAAAATCCTAGGGTGTCTATTAATAGTTCAATATTTGCAATTCACAGAGGAAGATCAAGTCTTCTTAATGAAGAGAAATCTTCTCTAAATGTCATTCTTTATGTGAAGACGCTGCAAGGAACCACATAGTAAAATAAATTGGACATTCAACTTTTCTATCCCTTTCTCTAGGACCTCACACCTTACCGGGGTAGTCATGGGTCCCAAGTTTCTGAAAGACTGAATCATTTTGTCGAGTAACATTTTCTTTTCTTTTCTTTTCTTTTCTTTTTTTCTTTTCTTTTCTTTTCTTTTCTTTTCTTTTCTTTTATTTTATTTTTTTTAAATTAATGTTTATTTTTGAGAGAGAGAGAGAGACAGAGTGAGAGTGGGGGAGGAACAGAGAGAGAGAGAGAGGGAGACACAGAATCCAAAGCAGGGTCCAGGCTCTGAACCGTCAGCACAGAGCCCGATGTGGGGCTCGAAACCAAGAACCATGAGATCATGACCTGAGCCGAAATCGGACACTTAACCGACTGAGCCACTCAGGCGCCCAACATTTTAGAACATCTTGCCAGGACTGTCATGGCCACCTCCTCTCGGAGCTAACATCAAAGCAACCACACAAAGGATTGGGAAGTTTGGTGGCTGAGGTCTTGGGAAAACGCAGGCAAGTCTATCAGCCCTCAGACCCTCTCACTGGTTGCTGACAGGGTGCGTCCGGGATCTTAGATGAGTGAAATACATTTCAAATTCCACCCCTCCCTCAAGAGAAAACCATAAATCCGTAATTTCAAAATTTGGTGTTTTTAGGTCGTCTTTAAGGTGGTTCGTTACTCACCGCTAATCACTTCTGTTGGGAATATGATTTTCGAATTTGCACGCTCGGAAATTCAGTGTGTTAAATTATCCGAGGTTGAGCTCAGTAACTGGACTGAGTCATGATAATCAAATTCACAGGAGGTTCACTTACAAACCAGACCCGTGAGTTTATTTACCCGACCCTTCCAAATACCTCCCAGAGTATGGGTGTCACCTGCTATATTACTCCCTTCCCAGAGAAGAAAGGCTAAAGTAAGTCCAAATGATTAGTTGAGAAACACTAGATTCCAGAAGAGGAAAGTATAGGATTTCAATAAAGGTTATTGATTTGCGATACGACGATAACTTCAGTGCCAATGAAAATACGTGCCTGGCTGACTCTACACCTGGGTTGGTCCATCAGTGCAAGGCTCTTCCTTGATGGGACCCGGGGACCCTGAAAAACGATTCTCATCGACCCCTCATGAAGAGTTCAGTTCCCGTGTGAGCCTGTGGCTATTAGGGGTGCCCTCAGTCACCACTTGGTCTTGATTTTTCCAATCATATTAGTAAAGATGGACGTTTTCAATTGGAAGTATTAAAAAAGCTAAAACTCGAACAGCATTCAGAAAAAAAAAAAGCTCAGTTATTTACTCATCCTTGAACCAAATACTGTGGCCAAAGGGATAAAATATGCTGATTGTCCAGGCCTGGATTTCTCAATCGCCCCCAGGGAATCCTACCCCTTAACAAAGAACGGAGGAAGCGTAGGGTTTCTCCAATGGGAAAGAGGAAAGATTGGATGCTGGGCAGCCAACTTATCATCATCATCATCACCATCCACTGCACCACCTCCGTGGTTGAGATTCTTGGCCACACTCCCCTCCCCAGCTGAGAGTCACTTTCAGTGACTCGGGGAGCATTGACACCAGTCACAAATATAATGATGAATTGTTGATTCTCTCTGGGAGAAAAAGAAGAAACACAAAGCAGAGAGCATTGGAGTGGGCTAAAGACTTAACTTCGTTTCGACAAATAAAATTTTTTTTTAACATTTATTCATTTTTGAGAGACAGAGTGCGAGCAGGGGAGGGGCAGAGAGAGGGACACACAGAATCCAGAATCTGAAGCAGGCTCCAGGCTCTGAGCTGTCAGCACAGAGCCCGAGGCGGGGCTCGAACTCACAAGCCGTGAGGTCGTGACCTGAGCCGCAGCCGGATGCTTAACCGACTGAGCCACCCAGGTGCCCCATCGACAATTTTAAGATTTACCTTTCGATTTGCCATTTAGGCTATTTTATGCTTCACCTAGTTCCCATTATCCAAGAAGTTCAGTCTCCAAAAGACAACATGACAACTTAATGTAACAAATAATAATTATAAAAGTCCCGTGTGCGTCGATTTAAGGATTACAATTTCAAATTTCAAATGATGGGTTCAGCATGATTTATGCCTGGCAGAATTTCAAGACTCGAGGAGTCTGTAATGGGGGACTGGGGGACTGACTCACAGCAAAGGTAATGAGCTAGTTCCCTCACTATCTGGGGCTAGAATTTAGGGCTACAAGAGAGGGCACTCCGTAACTATGGTTACAAACTCAGTTCCAATCTACGCTTTGCTACTTCCTAGTAATAAAGCCCATCACCAAATGACTGAAACGTAATCGAAACTAACATTTCTTGGGGTGCCTGGGTGGCTCAGTTGGTTGAACATCCAACTCTTTGTTTTTTTTTTTTTACGTTTATTTTTGAGACAGAGAGAGACAGAGGGTGAGTGGGGGAGGGTCAGAGAGAGGGAGACACAGAATCTGAAACAGGCTCCAGGCTCTGAGGTGTCAGCACCGAGCCCGACGCGGGGCTTGAACTCACGGACCACGAGATCATGACCTGAGCCAAAGTCGGCCGCCCAACCAACTGAGCCACCCAGGCGCCCCTGAACATCCAACTCTTGATGCTGGTTCAGGTCATGATCTCATGGTTCATGAGATCGAGCCCCACATTGGGCTCTGCATTGACAGCTTGGAACTTGCTGGGGATTCTCTCTTACCTCTCTTTCTGCCCCTCCCCTGCTCATGCTGGTTGTCTCTCTCTCTCTCTCAATAAATAAATAAACATTAAAAAAAATCAACATTTCTTGAGCTCTGACACTGTATCAGGCACTTACATATATAATCTTAAAGCTTTATATCCATTTAATAGCAACTTTATCGGGTGAAAAACATGTTACAAGATGTAGCAGTTATAAGACACATCTCCACTTCAAACATTAGAATAAGAAGTGAAAATAAAGGGCTCCTTAGAACACAAGAAAATGGAGTCGTATCCCATTTGACATATGGGAACACTGAGGCTTAGGGAGCCTTATCTGTCCAAAGTCACGCAGTTAATTTCTGAATACGGAGCCAGAAATCTAATCCAAATCTGTTTGACTTCCACTCACCACGGTACCTTTAATGTCACAGCACCTCAGTTTCCTCATGTATAAATCAGGGGTGGTAATAGGTACCTCCCAAGATCATCATGAGAATCAAACCTGTGAAACCATAAATACCTAGAGGTAATTGGTGCTTATCATTCTATTTAATGACAAAGCAACCGTAGAAATGTACCAAGGGAGTAGAAAAGAAGAAAATTAAGGAGGCTGGGGAGTGAGCAAATCAGAACTAGGCAGACTTCAAACTAAGGTGACTTCTGCCTTGGGCAGGACTTCTTTTAAATATCCTTCTGGGGAAGAGGTCAGTCCCCGGACATGGAAAATCCATTATTTTTTTTAAGTTTATTTATTTATTTTGAGAGAGAGAGAGAGAGAGAACCAGCAGGGGAGGGGCAGGGAGAGAGGGAGACAGAGGACCTGAAGCAGGCTCTACACTGACAGAAGACAGCCCGAGGCGGGGCTCGAACTCACAAACCGTGAGCTCACGACCTGAGCCGAAGTCCCCACAGGCGCCCTGGAAAATCTGTATTATAACTACGGGCCCCAAGTGGTTGAGCTGTAGGTACCCCATTAAGGTTGCTCAAATAGCCAAAGACTTCCTTTGCCCAGACTCTCCCCAATTAAACAATGGAATTTTTCCAACTATAGTTGATAAGAATCAATCTCTTTATCAAAATGTTTAAACACAGCTAAGCGTGTAAAGAACAGATACAGTCTGAGCCAAAGGAGGTCTAAATTCTCTCCATTTTCCCTCTACCCCTTAATTGTTTCATTCCTAATCCGTTTCTTCTTTTATCCCCACGTTCTACTTTAGGAGGAAGTGCTCACCTACTTAATTCCATGCCAGAAGTCTTTCCTTAATACAAGACAAGGCCAGTCAACTGACTCAATCTTGTGATTTGCTGTGATTACTTTCCTTCCCAGCCTTCCCCCCGAACTTGCCTTTATTACAGCTTTTAATGCTGTTTTCTTCTGGTCTGTTTGAAGTGACTGTTCTCCTTTAGAAAGGACAGGAAATCAACTTTTTTTCATTAGAGGAGCCATGCCTTGACGGTGCCAAACCCATTCCTCCCTCGTCTTTCAAACTCGGCTCATTCCTCTGTGCGTTTCAGAGAGCTCCTGTAACAAATTGCCACAAACCAGGTGGCCGACGACAACAGAGATGCAGTGTCTCACAGTTCTGGAGGCCGGGAGTCTGAAATCAAGGTGTCCGTAGGGCCATGTTCTGCCTGAAGGCTCTGGGCGAGATTCTTTCCTTGCCTCTTCCAGCCACGCCTTGGCTTTCCTGGGCTGTGGACACAACCCTCCAGGCTCTGCCTCCATTTTCCCGTGGCCTTCGTCCACATTTGTCCTCTGGTTTCTCCTCTTCTAATAAGGTCACTTGTTTTTGGATTTAGCATCCCCCCCCCCCAGTTGATGCAGGACACTCTCATCTCAAGATTTTTAACTTCATTGTATCTGCAAAGACCCTTTATTTCCAAATAAGGTCACATCCACAAGTACCGGCGGCTAAAACTCACACGTACCTTTTGGGGGGGCTCCCATTCAACCCCTAATAATAACTAATAACTAATAGCCCCTTAAATCCTAGAACCGTTTTTCCCTTTTAAAAAATTTCCTGTGTTTTTGTTATGAGTATATGCTTCCTGTGTAATGGAATCAAAGAAGACATTTTATTTTATTTTTACGGTTTATTTATTTTGACAGGGAGGAAGAGAGTGAGAAAGAGACTAGAGAGGGGGAGGGGAAGGGGCAGAGGGAGAGAGAGAATCCCAAGCAGGCTCCAAGTTCAGCACCGAGCCCGACTCGGGGCTCAATCCCACGACCCTGTGATCATGACCTGAGCTAAAATCAAGAGTCGGACGCTCAACCGACTGAGCCACCCAGGCGCCCCTTATCACTTTAGAGGTACAGAATCTAAGGCTCAAAGACTTGTGCAAAATCTCCTGTCACTACAAGTCGGGGTTTCTTGAATCTTCCTTCCTATTTTCACGACACATCAGATAAGAAAAGAGGGTTTGTTTTTTCATTGTAAATACACGCAGAACATTTTCGTCTTGAGTAGTAATGTTGATAGAAGTGAGAAACCCCACCAGCCTTTAATCTTTAGGACTCAATTAGCTCACGCAATGCAACGGCATCTAACACATATTTGGCAGCCATTTATTTGAGGTCATGTGGTCAAAATATAACCTCTGACCTCCAGTAGCTCATTCGCAGATGGTGATCGGCCCAGTACGGGAATGGTGATCGTCTGTGAGTGGTTTGCACGCGTACCTTCTCTCCTGAAGCTGAGGATGTCTTAGATGGCTATAACAGAATTCAGTAGAACCACGGCGATAAGCAGACCAGCTGGAGCCAGCAGGAAGGCTTCCCGAAGAGTGGCCCAAGAGGGTCGCTTCACAAAATGCGCAAAACGGGTGCTTCTTCCTTCTTCAAGGGACTCTGAGCGCTTGAAAAGCTGGTATGAAGGCAGACAATAACGACTATGCTTTTCCCATGAACTTGAGAGAAAACAATATACGGTCATCATGAGTAGCGTCACCTTTGGACCTCTCCGGAAGGCAATATCCTTTCCAAGCGGCCAAAGGCTTGATGGGGTTGGTTCGGTTTTGTGTTTGCTTCTAGTAATAAAAGGGAAGTGGGAGATTTCTGGTGGCAGGCAGCCTTAACCAGTCATCTGCAGATTTGGTATGTGTGTACCCGCTTACTTTGAATCATGTCGGTTATTCTTGTCTCGTCATTTATATTGGCTTTAAAGAAGGAAACGGTACCTATGTGAAAAGTCAACTTTATCGTGCGCCGTGTTCCGAGATCGCTTCGGATGTTTTGCGTTTCAAAGGAAACGGTGATCTGTCTAATCTCAATCAAGTCCAGGGTGCACGGAACAAAAGATCACGGAGCTAGAGACGAAATAAATAGCACTTGCTGGGTCTTTTGAGAGGCACATAAATGATGAGGGGGAAAGTTCTTCGGTAAATATAATGTTATGTACATTTTTGTGTGCTGTCTGTTCTGGGGGTGCTTTCTCTCTCTCTCTCTCTCTCTCTCTCTGCCTGTCAGCAGGCCAAGAGGCTCCACAGACTCACTGCCAGCCTCCATTTCAGCAGTCTACCTATGCACAGCGCCATACTCCAAGATTCTTTAGGAAGACAAGGTGAACAGGCCTTCAGTTATTATCACAGCCTGCAACCTAAAGGAATATTCTGGGAGGATCAGAAGCATACTGAGGAGAATGCAGTTGCAGTCGTTCCCCGACTCAGGAAAGGTGTCGAACAGGCGGATCATAACCCTGACCCTCACAATGGACACTGGTGGTGCCTCGTCCAAACCCCCTTTTCCAGGCCAGTGCACGTGTTCCCTAGCTGCGGAGGAATGGGAGTTGCTGAGAGCTCACAGCCTCTCCCTTCTCCAGAGAATTGCTCTTGGCCAAACGGAACCATCTGGCAAGGAAGATTACAACTCACCCCACCACCCCCAGGCAGCCAGAAGCCAACCACTGACTGGCTGGAAATCACGAAAACATGTGCCCCCCGCCTTGCCTCAAGGTGCGACCGACTGCGGCGCGGTCTAGCTGCAGAGTTCCCGGGGGATCCAGCTGAAGCTAGTCTCCAATAAGATCACCATGTTTCTTAACATTTCCCCTGTTCCATCCTTCTTCCCTCCCTCTCCTTCTCCGGAGAGCACTCTCCCAAGAGATCACTTGCCTAAGAAATCCCTGTCTCAGGTTCCGCTTCTGGAACGTTGTAGAAGACACTTCGAGTGGAGAGCAAGGACATCCCTAGACAGCAGAAATGCCCCCTCTTTGCAGCACCCCACCAGGAGGACCTGCGCTCTGCCCTCTGACCCAGGTCAGGTTCTCCCTCTCCCTCACCCCTGTCGCCAATGAGCCGCCAAATAAAACCCCTATCTCCTCAACATCTTCTTATTCTAAGCCCTCCCCAGTCACCACACCAATTCAGGCTCTTATGATTTCTTAACTAAGTTAATGTCATTTCTTCCTAACTGGTCTTCCTGACTTCTGGCCCGTCTGGTATCTTTCCGGACAATAATTCTGATCATGTTGCTTTATCCTCAAACACTCTCCTTGGCTACCTTATTAGTATCAGAGTAATGGTAACAACCACCCTTCATTCTATACTAAGCGATTTACATTCACTCTCTTACCCTGTGACGTAGAACGGCAACACAGATATAATTCCCCCTTTTGCAGGTAAGAACCATTGAGTCTCTGGAAAGGCCAGGTTCCATCCCAAGTCACACAACTAACGAACGGTTGGTCTGGAAAGTGTTTTAGCTGACTCCTCAGCCAGGCTCTTAATCTCATCGCTTGGTTGCTTCTCAAGAAATCCAGACTCAGGGTTCTGGCTTTCAAAGCCCTCTTTTGGGGGCGTCTGGGTGGCTCAGCGGGTTGAACGTCTGACTCTTGATTGCGGCTCAGGTCGTGATCCCAGGGTTGTGGGATCAAGCCCCTTGTCAGGCTGCACCCTGTGCATAGAGCCTGCTTAAGATTTTCTCTCTCTCTCTCTCTCCCTCTCTCTCCGTCCCTTTCTGCTGCTCACGCATGCATGCTCTCTCTCTCTCTCAAAAACAAACAAGCAAGCAAGCAAACAAACAAACAGAAAACAAAGCCTTCTGTGGACAGGACCCAAAATTTATCTTTATATTTGTCTTTATATTTGTCTTTATATTTATCTTTATATTTTTATGTCTTTATATTTATCTTTATATTTGTCACATTTATCTTCCCCAACTCGTCATGCCCCTCACCTCACCGCTACTGGACAATTAGCCACTCCTTCAACACACTTTGAACACCCCTCTCTCCTGCTCCTGCTGGTTTATCCGACGAGAAGTCTGTTTGCCCACACCAGCACCCGTCACCCTTGCGGCAGACTGTGCATTCTCTTCTACAATATGACCTCGAACCTCGAATCTGAGCTGGCTGCAGCGACCCTCTCCTCACCGATAGGATACGGCAGATGTGATGTTGGGTGATTTCCAAGGCCGGGTCAGAAAAGTCCACACAGTTTCCGTTTGAGACCACCATGCGACAGAGGCCACGTGCACTTCAGAAGCAGCCCAGCTGAGCTCTCAAATAAATTCCGGCCGAGAGCTGACATCAGCACCAGCCCTGTGAGGGCGCCATCTTGGACATCCAGCCATTGACTACAGGGTGCCATGTGCGATCACAGCCACTTAGCAGCCCCCCAGCAAGAACTGCTCTGCTGAGATCTTCCTGAATTCCTGAGCATAAGAGTTTTAGAAAATTAAGATGACTGTCTGATGCTTCTAAGTTTGGGGTAAATTATACAACCATAGTAACCATGATAGCCTGACAATCTTCCCGTGCCCTAATTAAATGCCAATCGCTGTAGGAAGCCTCTCTAGTCAGATTGAATTTCCACCTCTGGGAACTCGCATAACAATTAGCCTCTCAAATATGGCACTTATTAAAATGGGCCCTACGTTATTTGTGTGCTTGCCTTTTCCCTCTAATCCACACATCTTGAGGGTAAGAAGAGTGCAGTATTGATTCTCATTAATCTTTAGATTCCATTACTGCTAACCCTGTGCCTAGTACTAAGTAGACAATAAATGTTTGTTGTCCTGAATTGAAGAGATAAGGAATATCTTATTCTCCACCGATAGGAGAGAGTTGCAAATCTCCTGTTGTAGAGATTCATACGGAATTGTAGGTGCAATGGAACTATGGCCTTTGCTGCATCCGAGACCCAGATAAAACAGTAAAATGTGCCGGGGCGCCTGGGTGGCTCAGTCGGTTCAGCGTCCGACTTCGGCTCAGGTCATGATCTCACAGTTCGTGGGTTCGAGCCCCCTGTCAGGCTCTGTGCTGACAGCTCGGAGCCTGGAGCCTGCTTCGGATTCTGTGTCTCCTTCTCTCTCTGTTCCTCCCCTGCTCATGCTCTGTCTCTCTCTCTCTCTCTCAAAAATAAAGATTAAAAAAAACAGTAAAATGTCTTTTATAGACTAAAAAGCCCCCATTAGACAGGAGAGACAGTATAAAGTCCTATCATCGAAGAGAATGTCATCTGCCAACCTGGGTAGGGATATTTGCTCTACTACTTACTAGCTATGTGATCTTGGTAAGCTACTTCTCATCTCAGAACGTCACTTGTCTCCTCTATAAAGTGGATGAATAGTGCCTACCAACTAGGGTTGTCCTGAGGATCAAGTGAGATCATTTCTGTAAAGCACTTAATCTGATGTTTCAATAATAAGCTTTCAATGAAGGATACCTACTCATATCATCGGTAGGGAGTATACATTAGAATTCCTAGGACACCACCAATTTCATAATTCCATTCTTTGAAAACACAATGATTTGTCATACAACTTGCATAAAGTCACTATTTGTATGAGTCCTTTCAAATATATTCACAGACCACGAGTGAACCTTCGCCAGACCCTTTGTCCTGATTTTTGTTTGAAAAGTATGGTCACCGTATCGGATAAAGGGGTAGTATCGAAAATCTATAAAGAACTTACCAAACTCAACACCCAAAAGACAAATAGTCCAGTGAAGAAACAGGCAGAAGACATGAATAGACACTTGTCCGAAGAAGGCATCCAGATGGCCAACCGACACATGAAAAGATGCTCAACGTCGCTCCTCATCAGGGAAATACAAATCAAAGGCACACTGAGATACCACCTCACACCGGTCAGAGTGGCTAAAATGAACGACTCAGGAAACCACAGATGCTGGCGAGGTTGTGGAGAAATGGGAACCCTCTTACACCGTTGGTGGGAATGCAAACTGGTGCAGCCGCTCTGGAAAACAGTGTGGAGGTTTCTCAAAAAATTAAAACCAGAACTACCCTACGACCCAGCAATAGCACTGCTAGGAACTTACCCAAGGGATACAGGAGTGCTGATGCATAAGGGCACTTGTACCCCAATGTTTATAGCAGCGTTTTCAACAATAGCCAAATTATGGAAAGAGCCTAAATGTCCATTGACAGGTGAATGGATAAAGAAGATGTGGCTTATATATACAATGGAACACTACTTGGCAATAAGAAGGAATGGAATCCTGCCATTTACAGCAATGTGGATGGAACTAGAGGGTATTACGCTAAGTGAAATAAGTCAGAGAAAGACAGATATCATAGGTTTTTACTCATGTGGAACTTGAGAAACTTAACAGAAGACCATCGGGGAAGGGAAGGGGAAAAAATAGTTACAAAGAGAGAGGGAGGGAGGCAAACCATAAGAGACTCTTAAATAACAGAGAACAGGGGCGCCTGGGTGGCGCAGTCGGTTAAGTGTCCGACTTCAGCCAGGTCACGATCTCGTGGTCCGTGAGTTCGAGCCCCGCGTCAGGCTCTGGGCTGATGGCTCCGAGCCTGGAGCCTGTTTCCAATTCTGTGTCTCCCTCTCTCTCTGCCCCTCCCTCATTCATGCTCTGTCTCTCTCTGTCCCAAAAATAAATAAACGTTAAATAACAGAGAACAAAGTGAGGGTCGATCGGGGGGGTGGGGAAGAGGGGGAAATGGGTGATGGGCATTGAGGAGGGCACTTGCTGGGATGAGCATTGGGTGTTGTATGGAAGCGATGAATCACGGCAATCAACCCCCAAAAGCAAGAGCACACTGTATACACTGTATGTTCCCCCAACTTGACGATAAATTACATTAAAAAATAATAATAAAGGGGTGCCTGGGTGGCGCAGTCGGTTAAGCGTCCGACTTCAGCTCAGGTCACGATCTCGCGGTCCGTGAGTTCGAGCCCCACGTCAGGCTCTGGGCTGATGGCTCAGAGCCTGGAGCCTGTTTCCGATTGTGTCTCCCTCTCTCTGCCCCTCCCCCGTTCATGCTCTGTCTCTCTCTGTCCCAAAAAATAAATGTTGAAAAAAAAAAAAATAATAATAAATAAATAAATAAATAATATGGCCACCATACCCATAGACTGCAGGATCAACATCTCCTGCTTTTTATTTTAAATGTGTATTTATTTTTGAGAGAGAGAGAGAGAGCAAGCGAGCAAGCGGGGGAAGGGCAGACAGAGAGTGGAACAGAAGATCCAAAGCTGACAGCAGCGAGCCCGATGCAGGGCTCGAACCCAGGAACCGTGAGATCAAGACCCCAGCTGAAGTTGGACGCTCAGCCGACTAAGCCACCCAGGTGTCCCCCCCCCCAAATCCCCTGCTTTTGATGAGTCACCCACTGTGCCCGGAGTACCATGGGGGACCAAGCCTCAGTCCACACCCCAGTGGAACTCAAAGAAGAGTATCTTACATTGGATTTGGTGGCCAGCTTCTGCCCTGACAACGCCGACCTCAAGTTGTTGCCCCGGGGGCTTGGCGTGTAGCCAGTGCTCCCTAAGGGAAACCAGACGAGGCAAGATCCCCCAAGTGGCATTTGGAAGCAAAATGTGACTTTCCTGAGTGATGCACCATTCTGGGGCTCACCATTTACGCTGATGGATTCCCCGGGGGTATCATTCACCTGGGATATGATATAATGGTGTCCCCTGGAGGTGTGACCCGTGGCAGCCTGGATGCCCATGAATGCTACGGGTGTGCATGTGCCCTAACGGAACCTGCCTTCCCTGCTGCAGAACAAAAGAAAAAAAAAAAAAGAGCTAGGAGCACAGCTCCAACCCCAATCTGTCAGTCCTCTCCAGTGTGGGTACCGAGAAGTGCTTCTTTCTGGAAAAGAGCACAAGATAATTTGTGCAATGGTTACGCTGCATGAGAGCCTCAGAACGGGTCTGGCTTTCTTAGCTTTCCAAAACAGAGAACACCCTTTCGGCATAAACTTTCGTTAAATCAATGTTCCCATGTTCCTTCCTCAAGAAAGTCTCCCTTCCTCCATCAAACAAATAAGCCAATAAAGTTGTTCACAGCCCTGCTCTTTATACAACATCAACACTTACGAGCAGGACGTCAGTGGGGAATATAATGGAAGCAGATAATTTGAAACTTCCCCCCACAATGGTTTTAAACATAATGAAGGGTTAAAAAACCAACCAACCAACCCAACCCTTGGCTTTGCTCTTTTTTTTATCTTTGAGTTTTTAATATTTTAATTTTATGACCCTTTCTTTAATTTAAATTTTAGTTAACATACTGTGCAATATTGGTTTCAGGAATGGAATTCAGTGACTCATCACTTACATATAACACCCAGTGCTCATCACAAGTACCCTCCTTAATACCCATCACCCATCTAGCCCATTCCCCCCCGCCAACCTCCCTCCATCAGCCCTCAGTTTGTTCTCTATCCTTAAGAGTCTTGTGGTTTGCTTCCCTCTCTTCTCTTTTTCCCCCCTTTCCATATGCTCATCTGTTTTGTTTTCAATTTATTTATTTATTTATTTTGAGAGAGAGAAAGCACAAGTGAGGGAGGGGCAGAGAGAGAGGGAGAGAGAGAGAGAGAATCCCAAGCAGGTTCCCCGCTGTCAGCGTAGAGCCCGACGCGGGGCTCGAACTCACGAACCGTGAGATCATGACTTGAGCCAAAACCAACAGTTGGGTGCTTAACCGACTGAGCCACCCAGGCGTCCCTCCTACTCCCTTTTCAATGCTCTTTACAGAACCCCTACCAGGGACCAAACACACTGAATCTTCACAGTCACTTGGCAAGACAGGTATTATTGTTTCACCAAAAAAGAAACCAAGCTTCAGAGACAAGGTCCCCGAGTTACGAGCCAGCAACAGCTCGGATTGGATCCCAAGTCTGCTGACCTGGAAGCCCACAGCTGGCTGCTTCTGGCTTACGCAGACCACACAACAGCTCAAACCATATACCACGGGAAGACATTGGTCCAGTTTGGATCCAGAAGTAGAATCTCCCTGTGGGTCCCAAAGGTTTTCCTCCCATTTGGGTATTCTGTGCGTTGTCAAGATTTCAAACAAAAAATGAGACACCAGCCCGTCTACCTTGTTCTAACCTCAAATAAACGAATCATTTCTAACCCTTCCCTTTGCCCGATGCGCCTCTGCACCCATGCCCATCTACGTTTCAGCACTTGCTGACAGTCACAGCAAAAGGAAGGGCCGTGGAGTCGGTGGTCACACGGGGGAGGGGGGGGGTCGAACTCACGAACCGCGAGATCATGACCCGAGCCGAAGACAGAAGCTCAACCGACTGAGTCACCCAGACACCCTGGAAACATAGCTTTTCAAGCAGACATGTGTCCCCGTTCCTCGGGAAACAAACAAACAAACAAGTATGGCCACACTGCACCAAACGTACGTTAACCAAAATAAGATATGGCACATATTCGTTCTTTCACTAATATGTGTTGAGTTTAATGAAGAGGATAAGATTTTTTTCCCTAGCACTTTCTTACATTACTAGGATGGGTCTACACTGCTAGAACCTCTATGGAGGGCAACTGAGGGACACCTGTTGGACTACGTTCCCTAGAAACAGAGGCTGAAACAGGGATCTTTGTGCCGATGACTCATTGAGGGAATGTTCTCAGGAGAAACCTGCAGGGGAGTAAGGGAATCAGGAGAAGGAACTAGGGCAGGATGTGGCTTCAGATCCATCTAGCCTCAGCCTGATCCCACCAGGAACTCTTCAGTGAAAATTGCACCACGGAGGTTGTCCTGCCCAGAGGCAGAGGCCAGGCGGCCATACCCATGCATCGGTTTAGTCACTGGCCAAGGGCTGCCCCTAGAAGGGTGCATGACTTCGAAGATATCCGCAGGCCAGGAAGCAACTGTCAGTCAACGGCACTTCCCCAGAAAAGAGAGCAGGTGTGAGCTTTTAGCAACCACCACTCGCGACAGCTAGGGGATGGGTGTGCCGGGCCCGTAAAAGAGCTCTGGGCCAGGCACCGACAACATCTGCCATCACTGGACCCAGCAAGTCTGTATCTAGTAATTTATCCTCAGTACGTTTGCACTTGGGCAAAGCCATGCATGTCCAAGTTTATTCATCTCAGCACTCTTTAGAAAGAGGAAAAGGCCCATCAGTAAGCGACGGGTTAGTTACATATGGCACGTCCATACATTGGAATATTGGGTGGATGGGGCAAAAATAAGAGCAAAGAAACTTTCCATGTGTGGATACAGGATGACTTCAAAGCTGTACACGAAAAAAGCAAGGTGCAGAAGGCAATACGTATAGTATGCCACTATAAGTCTTTTTTAAGAACATATATACAGGGGCACCCGGGTGGCTCAGTTGGTTGAGCGTCCCACTCTTGATTTTAGCTCAAGTCATGATCCCAGGGTCTTGGGATCGAGCCCTGAGTTGGGTTATGCTCTAGGAGTAGACCCTGCTTGAGATCTCTCTCTCTCTCTCTCCTTCTGCCCCCGCCCTGTTCGTGCTCTTGTGATCTCTCTCTCTCTCAAAAAAAGAAAGAATGTATGTAACTATTTGTCTATATATGCTGGTTAACCCTGGAAGGGTAGACAAGAAATTGGAAACACTGTGGCTGGAAAAACAGAGTGGAAGGGAAGGTATATAGTGTATATCATTTGGTATCTTCTAACTTTATACTATGTGAATATATTACCTATTGAAATGAAATGAATAAGGATGGATGGATGGATACATACATACATACATACATAATAGATGATGGATATATACATAGATAGATTTGCCCTGCAACCCAGCCAGGAGTTTCTGCCACTCTTTTGACAACCAAAAGAGGCACAACCATGCCCCACAATGTGCATTTTGAATCTACTTGAAGATTCAAGATTCTCTCTCGACCTATTCGCAGAACTGGAGAAGGGCTCGCTCCGTTGGGCAGTTCTGGCTTGAATTCTCTCACTGACTGGAGTGATCCGAAGGTTCGACTGAGCTGAATGTCCAAAATGGCTCGTTCACCTGACTGGCAGTTTGGCTGTTGGTCGGGAATTCAGTGGGGCTGTCGGCTGGAGCGCTTCCCTAGGGCCTCGACAGCATGAGGGTCTCAGGGTAGCTGGATTTCTTACATGGCACCTGGCTTCCCCCCAGCAAGCATCCCAAGACCCAAGCAGAAGCTGCCTGGCCTTCTATGAACTTGCCTCAAAAGTTATGCGGCTTACTTCTCCTGGTTCTCTTGGTTACAATGGAGTCGCTAAGGGCAGCTCTGATTCAAATGGAGAGGCCCCAGAACCCACCCGGGAAGAGCGTCAAAGAATTTGTGGACACGTCTTAAAAACTGCCATGATTCGTTTATTCCTATGATTGTACAGATGGGACCCACAAAGTCTATTTGGCCAAAAAAATAATAAAAAAAAACCCCAGTTGAGTCCATGCTGCAGAAAATATAAAGTGGTAGTATATGCATTTCACACTCAAATACAGGGTTTCCTTAAGCACTCGGCGGATGCTGTATAAACATGCATTGACATGTCGTCAAAGGCAAAGCTGGTTTCTGCACGAACCCGCTCTGGACTGTGAATCATGTCTATTTGTCGTAGAATCATGCCATGTGTTAACTGCATGCTTCACGGACTTATTTTTGAAAGCGGACGGATAAAGCTGGCTTTGAGATTAACTGTGGTGGGGAAGAAGGCAAGAATGGCCAACTACTCTACGTCAGTCTATTTGAAAACCATACCGTTTGCAACTATGAAGAAACTATAGCATTTCTGACCCATTTCACCATGTTTATGAGTATTGAAGTGTGCAGCCTTTCTGAAACTCACATTCGAGGGGATGAAATGATACTCTATGGTTAACTGTGACAAAAAGAACCCAAACCCCATTAATCTTTAGTCGAGGGATTTCGAGTTCCCAGGTTGGATCATCACCATTACTTGAGTCTTTCAACGATATTTGTCTACGGAAGTAAAGTTGAACATCCAGATGAAAGAAAATGCTGACTCCCTTTACCATCAACGAAAGCAAGAAAATGCCAGTCGGATTTTATTTCATCAGGACAATAAATCAAGAATGAGGACGCGCCCGCCCACCCACTTAAGCATATTATGGTAGTGAAATCCCCCGTCAGCTAGTCTGAGGATTCTGTAACCACTGCAAGTACCTTCTCCCCAGTCCAGTAAAATGACATTAGCAGCAAAATCTCAGAATATGTGAGTAATGCATAATTAACCCATTTTGGCAACCACGTGGCTGAGGCAAGTCAATCTTTCACAAGCTCTTAACGTACAAGAGAGATTTTACGTATTCCATGAAGACAGGAGAGCAAAAACAGGCTGGGTGAAGAAGTTTGAGAAAAAAAAAAAAGATAATTTTTTTTCAGTGGGAAGGAGGCACGGGTTTATGTCCCAGGTCCTTCTGCGCTTGGTCGAGCAGGTTGGTCAAGGAGACAGAGGAGGCAAAAGTGTTCCTGTCCCCTCCAGCCAAGCTGGAAATAACGACACCATTCATGAACGAACACTGAGCAAGTAAGCTGGGCCCGGACAGCACATCCTCAGTGGCAGATCATAACACAAAACTCAGGGGGGCGGAAACAATGGGAGAAAGCTAGGGAGTGGAGGAAGGGCCGGTTTGGGCAGGAAAGCTGAAGTTATAAGAAAAACTAGCTGTGCAGAAGCACTGGGCATCACCTTCCCAATCGCAGGCCAGTGGGCCAAAGGCTCTTGTCACTTTGCTAAGAGTGGTCTGACTTCACAACCTTTCACGTTTTCCTTGCTACTGATGAGAATACAGGGGGCACTGGGGCACTGTCCAGACTGTATTAAAGACTCAGCATATCTTAGAACTGGAAAAGACCTTAGAGATCATCTGGTTCATCCATTTTCACTTTGGGAGTCCTCTGGCTTCCAGTACACAACGATGTTCTTGTCTTCAAAGGTCCTCGGGCTCCATTGTTTGTTCCCAACTTTGCACAGTTACCTCCTCCTCCTAAGGTCTTCTCTGCAAACTCCATTTCCTCAGAGTTCTCTGTGAACCCCAGACTCTTGGGAATTGCCCATGACTTTCCACTTGGCAGTCACCATGGTCAAATGCCATCATTTCCCAAACTTCTCAAGTTTCCACTCTGCTGCTGGAAAGAAAGCTGGTTGGGTCATTTCCGGACACTTGAGACCTATAAGTCCCTGGAGAACTTTTGAGAACCGCTGGACCCCAGCCGGCGCTTCATGTTGAAAGCATCCGTGACGGTGACTCCAGCCTTCCACGCGTAGCCGTCGGACCTCACGCCCCACCCCACCCCAGCTTCTCCATAAGCCCTTAGTTTCCTGCAACACATAGAGTGGCTCTGTCTTCCTGACGAAACCCTGTGTTCCTGTCAACGTTTGCTTAAATCGAAAGGTATCCAAACCTTCCTGCTGCACAGTGAGAACCAAGATTGCTACTCCAAAGCAGGAGTTCTGGGACTGGGAATCCCCCACAGCGTGGGGGGCTGGAATCAAAGACATTTTCAGTGTACCTCTTGATTTTAAGTATCAGAAACCCATTGGAGGGACACCTGGGTGGCTCAGTCGGGTAAGCATCCCACTCTTGATCTCGGCTCAGGTCATGACATTCTCACAGTTCATGGGATCGAGTCCTGCATCGGGCTCTATGCTGACAGGGCAGAACCTGCTTGAGATTCTCTCTTTCTCTGCCTCTCCTCTCCCTCTCAAAAGAAATAAATGAACTTTAAAAAACACCCATTGGAGCTAGCTTGCGCAGAACTAGGGCAGTATTATAAGGATACTAAGGTGTGCCCTGGAATTAAAGGCACAGTTAGAAAATCAAACTTCAAGAATAACAGACAATGGAGAACTCATGAATTCCTCTCTTTTCATCTTTAGATTTTTGCTTCTCTTTGCATTTCTGCTTTGTTCTTTCCTTTCCCTGCAGAAAGGTTTTCTCTGCCTCCCAAGCAAATGGAAGCAAAGATCCTAGATCATATAGAAGAAGCGGGCAGAAATAGGAAGGGGGCCATTCCTTTGCACCGAACCTCTATCGGGGTCAAGTTCACAAAAATCTGCATGCGGTCTGTACGCGCAGAGGCTGGAGTCTCAGGCTGGAAAGAGGGCATAGCTGCGAACCTGGTGCAGAATCACATTCCAAGGGATGCCACAAGTTCATTGCGGATGCGGTGGTTTCATTTTCCACAAAGAGATGGTTGGTCAATAGTATACAGAGTAACAAACCCAGGAAACAGGGTGTGTGTACCCCTGGCATTCAGTTTCCTGCTGCTAAGGGGTGCTGAGTTGAGGCAAGTGCCCAACCTTTCGACAAAGTCAGAATCTACGTGAAAATAAAACGAAGGAAAAAGAAAACAAAAGAAAGGAAAAGACACTCCGCCTGAATGTGCAAACTAAAATTCTAGGGCACACAAAGAAATCTTAGGCTAAGGAAGAAACATCTAACAAAATAATCCGATATGAACTCAGTACAGGCGAAGTCAATGTTATGGAACAGACAAAGACTTCAGAATAATTACGTTTGAGATGCTCTAGATCAGTGAAGGCATAACATCCATTAGAAAGGGGGCAGGGGTCCTTCCCCCCAAACCCCAGGTTTCTGACCACAAGCACCTAACTCCTTGGTGCCACCTCACCCCCGCAGACCCACCTCCCTCCCTTCAGGCCATCAGTCCCATCAGGGCTGTTCCTTTGCCTCTGGTGGCTCTGCTTGGCCATGACTCCAGAAAGCTTGATCCCTTTTTCTCGTCCAGGTTCTCAGCTCTGTGACCACCCTCCCCTGTGCCACAGATGCCACTCTCATCTGGGAGACTTCTTACAGAAGGTCTTCTCTTTTCCCATGGTTGTGTTTTTTTTTTTTAACTGAGTATTTTTTAGAGCAGTTTTAGATTTACAGAGAAACCAATTGGAAAGTACAGAGAGGTCCCCAATTCCCCCCTCCCCCACCAACCCATTTTCCCTTATTATTTACATCTTGCATCAATTATTATTTAAATTATTATTTAAAAATTTTTTAACGTTTATCTATTATTGAGAGGCAGAGAGAGACAGAGTGCGAGCAGGGGAGAGGCAGAGAGAGAGGGAGACACAGAATCGGAAGCAGGCTCCAGGCTCTGAGCCGTCAGCACAGAGCCCGACGCGGGGCTCGAACCCACAAGCCGTGAGATCATGACCTGAGCTGAAGTCGGACGCTTAACCGACTGAGCCACCCAGGCGCCCCGATAAATTATTATTAACTAAAGTCCATGGTACAAATGTATAATGATGTGTAGCCTCCCCAACCTCTAGCAACCACCAATCTTTTTATTGTCTCCATAATTCTGCCTTTTCTAGATCATAGAGTTGGAATCACACAACATGTAGCCTTTTCACGTTGGCTTCTTTCACTCAGTAACATGCATTTAAGCTTCTTCCATATCTTATCTTGACTCGATAGCTCATTTCTTTTTAGCACTGAATAACATTCCATTTTTTTGTATTCACCTACAGAAGGACATTTCGGTTGTTTCCAAGTTTTGGCAATTATGGACAATTATGCTATAAACATCCACAGGCAGGTTTTTGTGTAGATGTAAGTTTTCAACTCCTTTGGATAACTACTAAGGAGCGTGATTGCTGGAGGGTATGATGTGAGCATATTTAGCTTGGTCAAAAACTACCAAACTATCTTCCAAAGTGGCTGTACCATGTTGCATTCCCACCAGCCATGAATGAGACTTCCTGTTGCCTCCACCTCCCTGCCAACATTCGGTGTTGTCAGCGTTCTGGAATTTGGCCATTCTAATAACTGTGCCGTGGCATCCCATTTTTATTTGCTTTTCCCTCATGACATATGATGTGGAGCATCTTTTCATATGCTGACTTGCCGTCTGTATATCTTCTTCGGTGCGGTGCCTGTTCGGGTCTTTTGCTCCTTTTTCAGCGGGGTTGTGTGTTTTCTTGTTGTTGAGTTTTCAGTCAGTGGTCTTCTTTAACAACGGGTTTCCGAAAAGCCAGATCTCCAAGTTCTCCCAGGGCCTTAGCTACGAGCCACCTCGCTGTCCCTTGACGTGTTTCACAGACTCTGAGTTGGGATTTTTCCCTCTCTTTTCTGACTCTCTCTTTGTGATCTGTGGACATGGACCACAGAAATGCATGGGGCACCATGGGTGGACTTGCTTCTGGGTCCAGTTGATAACAAGAGCTGCAGCCAGTGCATCTGGTCGAGCCTGCTAGCGAGGGAACATTAGCGGCCCACTGTGCTGTTGCCCTTGTGACAAAGAATCCAAAGAGTAACAACTGCCAACACTTGTTTGTAGTCGCGTCAGCACCCCCACAGGATCGCCTCTTTCCCAGACCCTTGAATCTCACTTATTTATTTATTTATTTGCTTATTTTTCAGAGAAAGAGAGTGCAAGCAGGGAAGGGGCAGAGAGAAAGGGAAAGAGAGAATCTTAAGTAGGTTCCATACTCAGCATGGAGCCTGATGTGGGGCTCGATCCCACGGCCCTGGGATCCTGGCTTGGGCTGAAATCGAGAGTCCGTCGCTTAACCAACTGAGCCACCCAGGGGACCCCAGAATCTCACATTTTTAAAGAAACCTGGGTAAGAGGAAGTTGGGAGAGCAGATGAGCGTTGGGATTCTAAGCCGGCTGCAGCAACTCTTCAGATTACATTCGTGTCTTTGACCCAGATGATGAGCGTGCCCAGAGTTCTTCTACCCTGGGTTAGTGAAGAGTGTGCAAAAAAAAAAAAAAAAAAGGCAGAAGGTCTTCAATCTGCAAAGGAGGGCGGAAAGAATCAAAGAAAAGACCAAATATGGGACTTGATTGGTATGGGGGATGTGTATGATGAGTCTGATTCTTCTACTTGCTGATCTGGGCTTGAAGCATATAATGAGCTTTTTCCTTCTTCCCCGACTACGAAGCATGGAGCACTTTACATCAACCTGACAGCCCGCAGTTACAAGCATCGGAATCTGACATGGACTTCATTAGAGAAAAGAGGAAAACTTACCGAAGAAGTTGAAGGAAGGCAGTAAGAAGAGAAAGAAGAAAAAGAGATGACACTTTCAACAGGAAAGTGAACAAGGAGTGAGCAAAGCCCAGGTTTGCCTAAACTGGTTTCACAGCTGTCAGTCCTGGGAGGAAGAAGAAGAAGAAGAAGAAGAAGAAGAAGAAGAAGAAGAAGAAGAAGAAAAAGGAGAAGAAGAAGAAAAAGGAGAAGAAGAAGAAGAAGAAAAAGGAGAAGAAGAAGAAGAAGAAGAAGAAGAAGAAAAAGGAGAAGAAGAAGAAGAAGAAGAAGAAGAAGAAGAAGAAAAAGGAGAAGAAGAAGAAGAAGAAGAAGAAGAAGAAGAAGAAAAAGGAGAAGAAGAAGAAGAAGAAGAAGAAGAAGAAGAAGAAAGAGGAGGAGGAGAAGGAGAAGGAGAAGTAGAAGATTCTCTGGGAGCTGGGTGTGTGTGTGTGTGTGTGTGTGTGTGTGCATCTGAAGGAGCCTGTACGGAAACTTAAAGAAGCTATTGGCAGGGCAATGCCAGAGCAGATGGCCAAGTACCAGGATGAGTGCCAGGCACACACAGAAGCAAAGATTGCAGAGAGGCTGGGAGAGGAGGAAGACAAGGGGCAGAGAGAACAGATTTGTTCTGGTGAAGAAGAAGAAAAGGGGAACGGAGCCTGGAAGAAATTCCGATAGAATGCTGACATCAGGGAGGCACCCTGTCAGGCAGTGGTTTGGGAAAAGAAACAAAAACCAAAACACACAAAACAAGTGTCATTCTGAGGAGCGCTGTGTCAAAGCTTTTCTGGATGCTGAGGTCCAAATTCTCTGGCCCCAAGGCTGGGTGCAGACCAGGTCTCTGTGTAAGGACAGCAGACCACACCACGGGCTGCCGACATCCGTACTGACCAAGGAGAAAATAACGGCTCCTTCAGAGTCAAGGTGAAGGAAATCACAGACGAAGCCTCATGAAACGGTTCTCATCCTATCGGCCAAAATCGGCAGCCCCATTGCTTTGCGCAAGAGTCTCAGGTCTTCATGTAAACAAAAGTCAAGAAGGGAATTTTCCCAAGTCCGGCCCTCGGAACCCTCACTCTCTAGCTCTCCGTAATCAGCCTCAGTTTTCTGGCCCAATGGACGGTGACACTGGGGCGGCCTGAGGAGAAAAGTCCCAAGAGTTCTGGCTGCAAACAGCGCTCCCGCCAGGCGCCCGTCAGTAAAGTTTTTCCAGATGAACAAGCACTAAGTCACAGCACCGCAGAGCCTGGACCCAAGTTGGTCTCGTATGCGGCGTTGGACACCACGGAAGCTTCACTCCCGCACCCCCAGCTAGTTCCATTTGGCGACAACCTCCCCCGGGCCCCAAACCTTCCTCTGAGCCTCAGCGTCCATTCTTCCACGGCAGCCCTTCCGGGAGGCCACCCAGGCAGCCCGTAGCTTTGTGGGTTTGAAAATATATTAGGAGCATTTAATTCATACTCGTTGTGGCTCTTTTAGCTACTTACAGATCTATCAATTGCAAGACAATTGTGATGGGATTTTTTAAAGGCACTTATTTGGGGCTCAGTTTCGTCACCATTCAGTGCACCGGACAGCATGGTGCTGTTCCTAGCATGTCGCGTGATGGAAAGACATAATTCCAGTGCCTTTATGGGGGGGGGGGGCGCGGAATGACACGATTCACATCCGTTTCAGCCCCCTGCACGCTTCTCCAAGACCTTTGTAAAAAGACATGCCCGTGTTTTTGAGACACAGCCAGTTTTATTTAGTTGAGCTTTTCACAGCTGAGTTCTGTAAATCTGTGTCATTCTGACTTAAAAGTCATCGGAGCCCAGAAAACCTGATTTCTGATTCAGCCAGAGTTTCGTTTTGGTTCTTCCAGAGTTTGGACAGCTGGAGCCCACAGCTCCAAAGCCCTTGTTGGTCAAATCTTCACCTCTTTATGGGCAGAGGTCTCGGGGTGGGGGGGGGGGGTTCCAAGACACAGACAGACACTGCGATTTGTTTTATTCTTAGAAATCCCCTTAGGCAGGGCCATAGGAACAGGCCTCTGTGAAGTACCTGTCGTATAGAAATAGACCTTGACCTCCTGGAGCTTTCTAAGCAACAGAGTATACATTAACATGAGGGCAACGCGCGGTTAAGCTTGGAGGATGGGGAAAGGACAGACTGGACCAGATAGTTCCAGGGAACCGGAGCTCCCAGGTCACCAAGCTGTTCACTGAACTGGCGACTTTTTCACAAGGGTCTCTAAGGTGCTTGCTTGTGCCTGTGCATTTGAACTGCCTGTTCTAGCTAAGCGAATTCAAATATGTCACACGGAAACAGTATTTCATGGTTATGTAATTTATGCAAAAGCTTGAACAGCGTAGACTCTATAGAACAAATGACTCATTTTCTTCTACAAATAAATTGCAAGGGTGGGGAGGGGGGGAGAAGAGGAACCTATAAGCTGAAAGAAATTTAAGACACGTATCAACCAAGTGCCGTGTGTGAAGCTTGTTAGGATGTGGATTTATAGGGATCAACTTAAAAAAAAAAATAAAAGACGACGGGAAAAATTGGAACATTTATTGGATATTTGGTGACAATAGGGAATTGTTTTAATTTTTTAGGTGTGATAATGGTATTGTGGGAAGGAAGGAAGGAAGGAAGGAAGGAAGGAAGGAAGGAAGGAAAGGAAGGAAGGAAGGGATAGATGGATTTAGCTGGTCTTTGTTCCTAGTTCCTGGGAGCTAACCGCTAAACCCTTAAAAATTCCTAAGTGATTGGAGTGTCTTTGTTATTCACAGTGGGTGCTTCAGCTTTTTCAGGGTAGGGGCTGGCCAAGACAGAAAGACCAAGCGTGTAATTAGAGGGTTGGGGCTGTGAGCCACTCTGGGAGCAGAGGGGGCCTGGAGATTGAGTTCAACCACATGGGCAAGGATTCAATCAATCGTGCCTACATAATGAGACCCTGGTAAAAAGTCTGGACGCCAAAGCTTGAGTGAGCTTTCTGGGTTGGCAATACTCCAGATACGTATGGCCACATGTCAATGCTGGGAGGGTAACGCATCCCTGAGGGCATGAAAGCTTTATATTTGGAACCCTCCCAGACCACGTTTCTGCCCTATGCGTGTCTTCGAATTTGCATCCTTTGCCTCTAATAAATGTGACGGTGAATATACTAGGTTTCGGTGAGCTCCCCGCATCTTTCTAGCAAATTGGCAACCCCGAGAGTGGTTTTGGGAAGTTTCTGAACTTGCAGTTTGTTATCAGGAGTCTTGGGCAGACTTGGCGGCCTGGAGAACGGTGTCCTTAGCCTTGAATTTGGCTCATTCCAGGTGGAAAGAAAAGAAGTCATTGCCTTTAAAGATACCTATGTCAAGATTTACAGACCACCTAGTATGTCTTGCATTGGCTGAAAAATAATGTGCAGGAGGGCGTGGGAAGAAGGCAGTCGGGACATAGATGAAACAAGATTAGCCATGTGAAACCACCGAAGTAGGGTACTGGGGACACAGGAGTTCGCGACATTATTTTCTCTGCTTTTGTGTATGTCTTAAAGGTTTCCAAAATGAAATTAGTGACCCATTTGGAAAAAAATGTGGATCCTTACTTTATATCGTGCAGTGGACAGAATTCTAAGATGGCCCCTAAGATTGCGGAGCCCGTGGTATACCCACAGCTTCTCTTAGTTATTTAATCAAACACGAACCTGGGTGCGGTGGTGTAGGAATGTTGCAGATGCAACTACGATCCCAAATCAGTTGACTTGAAATTGGGAGATTATTCTGGGTGGGCCTGACCTAATCAGGTGAGCCCTTAGAAAGGACAGGGCTCTTCCTGAAGAAGAGATTCTCAGTCAGAGAGATTTGAAGCATGGAGAGGGATTTCACACGAGACGGTTTCCTTGCAGATAGATGGCTTGGAAGATAGAGGTGGGGGGGGGAGCCATGGCAAGGAATGTGGGTGGCCTCTAGGCGCTTGAGCCTCCCCTGGCTAACAGCCATCGAGGAAATAAGACCCGCGGTCCCACAGCGGCAAAGAACTAAATTTTGCCACAACCACGTGAGCCTGGAGGATGAGCACACAGATAGTCAACAACTAGATTTCAGCCTTGTAAGATCATTAGGCAGAGAACCCAGCTCTTTTCTTATTAGACTTTTGACCCACAGAACTGTGAGCTGGTAAATTTGTGCCATTGTAAGCTGCTGTCCAGAGTACCTTGTTAAACAGCCACAGAGAACTAAAAGACACAATAAGCAAAAATAAATTCCCGTTGTGAAAACGAAAGCTTTCCAGAGCTTTGAACCAAATTTAGAAAAAATATATTTGTGACCACGGTATGTGTAGGGAAGGATTTCTTAAACACACAAAAGGCAAGATCAATAAATTCAACTATACTAAAATTACATACTTCTGACCTATAAAATGCTCCAAAAGATAAAGTGAAAAGAAAATCCATGGACCAGAAGATGCTACTTGCAAGACATAAAACTACAAAGAGTATTTTTTTAAAGGAGACAAATCAGTAGGAGAAAAAAAAAAAAAACGCAAATAAGCCGATAGAATAGAAATTGGTAACTCACAGAGAAGGAAGCTTCAAGGCCAAAGGATGTATGGAAAGATATCCAATATGACTGTTCATCAGAGAAATACAAATTGAAACAGTTAGGGGATGCACTTTTACCCCCATTGGGCCAAGAAAAATTAAAAATTCAGATACTGCTGAATTTCAGTGAAGATGCACAACAACCAAAAATCTCCTGTCCTGCTGATGGAGATATAAATTGGTACAGGCATTTTGGAGAGCCATGTGATGATATCTAGTGAAATTAAAGATGTATGTACCCTTTGACACAGCAATTCTACTTATAGGAATATATGCTAGAGGAAATCTTTTTTTTTAATGTTTATTGATTTTTTGAGAGACAGAGACAGAGCATGAGCAGGGGAGGGGCAGAGAGAGGGGGAGACACAGAATCTGAAGCAGGCTCCAGGCT
Organism: Felis catus; assembly: GCF_018350175.1. Taxonomy (NCBI): domain Eukaryota; kingdom Metazoa; phylum Chordata; class Mammalia; order Carnivora; family Felidae; genus Felis; species Felis catus. Next base: position 39,158,409 of record NC_058386.1, read on the forward strand.
CTGAGCTGTCAGCACAGAGCCCGACGCGGGGTTCGAACCCACGAACCGTGAGATCACGACCTGGGCTGAAGTCAGACCCAGGTGCCCCTTGGAGGAAATCTTATACAGCTACGAGTATCAGTGCAAAATTATTTGTAATACTGAAAAACTGCAAACAACCTAAAATGTCCACGGGCGGGAGAAGGAAGTTAATTAAGTTTTCGGGGTTTTTTTCCAATCCTCAATATGCTGCTTTAATCTTGACTGCCAAACCATCTGCTAATCTGTGAGAGAACCACACCAATTGAAAACGAACTGCTTATTTCCCTGGTTCTAAGAATTTCCCCGTAATTCTCACAATTGTTGTCATCCACAGAAAAATGTTTTTACCGACTGCGATCTTCAAAGAAGGCCTCTGAGCCAACAGGGATCAAAAGTGCCCAATATATCTGGAAATGCACTTCCGCCCAAGGATGAAATGACTTTCTAAAACGAGCTGGAAATTGCTGAGCTGAAAGAGAATACGGGGAGTGAGGCAAATGAATGCTTCTAAGCTACTGAAAAGGGAATATGCTTTTGAAAGGTGCTCCCCTGGACCACGTGAGAATTAATTTCGTGTAATGAGCAAAGCGTTAAGCTGAGGTTAGTGTCTAAAAATCAGTCTGGGGACTCCTCCAAACACACGAGCGCTGGGTATCATGTTTTGCTATTTGGGACACAGCCAGCTTGTTAAATTACCTTCAAACTTGCCATCTTCATCTGGGTTTTATGTACACCTTCCTATCTCAGATGGCCAATAAGATACTGGCTAGTAAAAGCATTAATACCCTCCCAAAGTACTTTTGTGTGGATTTGACACAGCAAAGAAAACAGAGAAAGGGTTTTCGGTTCCTTATCTGCCCATGGCAAACTTTTACTTTTAAAGGGTTTTTTTTTTTTTTTTTTTTTTAATATCCACTCTAGTCCCAATGTATATTTCTTTGTTTACATTGGATGTTTATCAGGGAATACACATTAGAAACAGGCACACATTGCATTACTTATCATTGTATGTCTTAGACACTATCTAACACCCTTCCATTGCAATAATTGACTGGACAGAACTAGCCGAGAGAGATGTTTCCATTTTTGCTGATAAATTGCTACAACGGAGTGATAGGCTTTAAATTCAAATACTATATTTTCCTAAAAGATCCCCATTGCCAAGTCATGCGTATGAGATACTACAAAATATATGTGAGTTTGATTAACAGTTTTGATGGGCGTTTGATTAACAGGTTTGTGAATAATCGTATCACATAATTACCCAACTTTATCACTTTAAGTTAAATGAAAACTCTTTGTGGCAGAAGGTTTGTATGAATATGAGTGTTGATTTTTGTTCTCATTCGCTCAGTTTGAACCATTGCCACGTTGTGACTTGCAAAGCCATTCTCTCTTTGTGCTAATTATCCAAAAGTGAGTTCGGAGTGCTTTTCCATTTACCTAAGTGTGCAAAATCAAAACCTTAATTGCTAAGCCAAAATGCTAAGCAAAGGATTTAGAGTTCTTCAATTCCAACCGTAACGACTCAACATGATGACTATTTTATCAAGCTAAAGAAGATTCTACTGCTGGGGCGCCTGGGTGGCTCAGTCGGTTGAACGCCCGCCTGCGGCTCAGGTCACAATCTCACGTTTCATGAGTTGAAGCCCCGCATCGGGCTCTGTGCTGACAGCTCGGAGCCTGGAGTCTGCTTCGGATTGTATCTCCCCCTCTCTCTGCTCCTCCCCCGCGCATGCTTGTGCTCCCTCTCTCAAAAAATGAATAAATGTTAAAAAAAAAATTAAAAGAAAAGAAGACTCTACACCTTAAAGCAATTACTGAGCTCAAGGCGATAGAGTGCATCATTAGAATAGACTGATGAGAGATTAAAATAATAAATAAGACCCTATCTTAGCGTCTTTGGGCTGCTGTGACAAAATACCACAGACTTGTGGCTTTTAAACAACAGGTATTTAATTTCTCACAGTTTTGGAAGCCGGAAGTCCCAGATGAAGGTGCCAGCCGATTTGGGGTCTGGTGAGAGCCCACTTCCTGGTTCATAGGCGGCCATCTTGTTGCTGTGTCATATAGTAGAAAAAGCCAGGAAGCTCTCTGGGCTTTATAAGGACACTAATTCCATTCCTGACAGTTTCACCCTGATGACCTGATCACTTCCCAAAGGCCTCACCTCCTAATACCTTGGGGATTAGGTTTCAACATATGAATTTGGAGAGGACACAAACATTCAGTCTATAGCAGACCCTTTACACAAATATTCACGGGTAAATGGGGGCAGTACCACAGCCTAAGAAGTCAGGACAAGAACGGGTGGGCTTGCTCATTGTAGCCACACTTTCTGGGCCAGAGCCTTGTTCCTGTTAACCTGAGCTCTCCTTCCCCCATCATGTGGCCCAGGCGGCGGCTATCCTCTCCCTTCTGGTCGCCTTCACACAGGGTTTATATCGCTTTCTGTTCTCCTGAGATAATTCCCCTGGGCCAAAGCATCCAGAAGCAACTCGGATTTTCTGAAGTAGATGTAGGGAGGGATTACGTCACGTCCGACAGAACAAATTCAATCCGGTGGCTATCCGGTCGGGACCCCTCTCACTACTCCTGAGAGCTTTGTTCTTTCCCTCAATAAACTCTATGGTTCTGCTCACTCTGTTGTCATCCGTAAGATTCATTCTTCAACTCGGTGAGACAAGGACCGGCGTCCCTCCCACCCACTGCTAACATTTTGGTGCCAAAACCTGGAAACCTGTCAGAGGGTAACAGTGGACTCTTTCCTTTCCTTTTCTGAACGCAGGATCTCCTTACCCAGACTCAAAACCGGGCACCTGTCAGCCAGTTAAAAGCAGGTAGCATGGCCGCCAGTCCTAAGTCTCAGGTGACAGGCTTTGGGGTAAAAGTTTGGTCAATCCCCCTTGTGAAAGGGGAACGTTGGCCTAACCCTAACCAGTTCCCCTCTCTGCTCTCGGCTTATTCTTCCTTCCCCTGTCCTTCTTAAATGCCTTCTAAAACCTCTCCAACCCCTGATGATCAACATGCCCCAGCAATTAGGGACTTGTTTGGTGAGACTTAAGTTTTCCTGCCAGATACAACTCAGGCGTAAGTGTGGCCAGGACTCCAGGGCTCCAATATCAGCAGACAATATGAGAATCATACCTTTGTATCCGCTGGGATTTGAACATTAGGAATGGGAGCGCAGATATACCATCAGTATCTTCCTTACACACAATTGCAGTGGGAACTTTAAGAAGATACGTTGTTGAAGCTTTCTGGTTTCAACAACGAAAAGGTAGAAACTATAATGCTGCTAGGGTCTCGTGGGTTACACCCTTCAATCGGGATCCATCTGCTGATAGGACGTGAGGCATATAGGAAGGAAAGATGCTGGGGGGGGGGAGGTGAGGAAATAATGACCGTGTGGACTAGATTGCATGGGTTGGGGGTGCAAGCAAATTGGCACTACCGCGAAATGAGGGCCCCATCAAGAGGGCTCTGAAGGATGAGGTTGTCAAGAACTTTCTCGGTTACGGGAGAGGTTCATCCGGGGGCGCACATAAGGGCTGGCGATCCAGCGCCCTGAACCTGCCCTGTGGCTCCCATTGGGCACCCGAGACACGTAAAAGGATGGAGACCGGCCCTGGGGGTCACGGCCCGGGGAAGCCTCCTCCGTACGCAGCACATGCCTCCCCGTAACCGCCCCAGCTGTTTGCTCGCACCCATAAGCTTTACAGATAACAAACCTTGAATCACTAAGCTCGCCAAACTCCTTAAGACATTTAGAAGGATCCAGAGGAAGGAAGGCAGGGTTGGGTGGGAGCTAAAGCAGCGGGTCACAATGGCTACCCCGCTCGTCCAATCAATCCTTCTTAGACCCAGGGTTCGAGGCCATCCTCTCACCTTGGGGAGAGTGGGTCAGGGACACCTTGATTCTAAAGGGGAGAGGTGATATGCTGGGATGCTTCATAGTCACCTCTCTAATATAACAGGTATGGAGATTCTTGAGGTTCTTGACTCCTACCCGGATGGCCAGATGGGTCACAAACCCTTCTCTGCGGGAACTCCTTTGGAATGTGTTCTGAGAAGTTGGGAAAGATTTGACCCACAAATGCTCAAAAGGGAGAGCATGAAGTGTTTTTTGTTCCCAGGCTTGGCCTCAATATGGCCTGGGGGATGGAGAGTCCTGGCCTCCTGAGGGAAGTATTCAGTACAGTACTATCTTACCGTTAGATCTATATCGTAGAAGAGAGGGTGAATGGTCAGAAGTTCCTTATGTAAGACCTGTAAGTTAGGTGCCGACCTCCTGCCCCTGTAAGGAGCCCAGAAGGGCAAGTATTCGTGGACTTGCCCCCTGAGGCCTCTTCTCAGGAAAAGCCACCTGTTAGACCTTCATGTCTACCTTATCCGGGATTGCCAGGGATGAGAAATCCTCCCCCTGGAAGGAAGGCACATTCAATGTATCCATTGACCAAAATGCCTCCTGGTGAATTTGGCCCCGTGAGGTTTCCATTTTTCCTTGGAAGGTTCTAAGCAAATAAAAAGGACCTGGGCACATTTGCAGACAACCATGATTGATACATAGAAGTGTTCCAAGACCTGACCCAGGTTGCCGAAGAACACACAGGCCATCCCTAATGAAGGGGACTCTGACCCTCTCTCACTGTTTCTCCCAATATACTCTGGTTACTCTAACTGTATATGGGGGCTTCTCCCTCATTCATTTCCTGGGTCAATGACCATTATGATTAGGGCCAACTGTCTCTGGTTGGTGTACCTTGAGATAGAGACACTAAGGAATATTCCCAAGCAGCTGCCAAAACTCCTTTTTTGGGGGAAGTTTCCCTGTCTTCTCTGGCCTGACATGGACTGTCCATTTCCACTTGGTGGATAACAATCTGTATCTGCTCATCTGTCCAAGCTGACAGGCTCTGGGACCAGGAGACCTCTTTCCCTGCCCTCTGGCCTTTTATCTGCCTCCAGGCTTCTAGGTGACATCACACATCTTCTGTCTTCCCCTCCCCCTCCACCTGGTTGTGGCCTGCATTACTGGCTCCTACACCATCTTCCATGCCTCTGGAACCATGGGTTCCCCCCATTCCCCTCTCTGTCAAGGACCGAAGAACACCCCCTTAGATGTCAGATCTCCTCATTCGTACCCCAGGTAAAAATTGACGGTGGGGAACTTTTAAGGGGACACAGGTGGGACGTAATTAAGATAGACATGTCTTTCAGGGCACCTGGGTGGCTCGGTCGGTTAAGCGTCTGACTTCGGCTCAGGTCACGATCTCGCGGTTCATGAGTTCGAGCCCTGCATCGGGCTCTGTGCTGATGGCTCAGAGCCTGGAGCCTGCTTCGGATTCTGTGTCTCCCTCTCTCTCTGCCCCTCCCCGACTCATTCTCCTCTCTCTCTCTCAAAAATAAAACATGAAAACAAATTTTGAGATTGACATGTCCTTAGAGTTATCGCAATAAATACATGAAACATTTTCTACCTAGGTTTACTGAAGATCAAATAAGCTCATGAATGTCTCTGCTGCAATGTGTCAATAAAAAACGGCTTCATAAGAGACTCTTAAAAGTTGAAAATAAACCGAGGGTTGATGGGCGGTGGGAGGGAGGGGAGGGTGGGTGATGGGCATGGAGGAGGGCACCTGTTGGGATGAACACTGGGTGTTGTATGGAAACCAGTTTGACGATACATTTCAAATTAAAAAGAAAAAAAACGGCTTCAAATGATGGTTCGTTTTGTCTGCCTCAAAGTGTTCACGGGTCATTGTTAAGATAGCTTTCGAGGTCTTTGGTAGCCTGAAACTGTAACGATTTGCTTGGCTGATAAACTGGGTTGAATTCATTGGACCTTTAGGCCTTTTCCAAATCAGAGGAAATATTGAAGCATTGCTTCTTAAACATAGGTTTCTGCTTTTGGCTTCTTATGGTGTTGGGCAACATGTTTAGTGCTTAATTGATTCATCAGTTTGCCATCTTAAAAAATTCTGATGTGACAGACCGTTCACAGTTGGTTACTACTTAGTTTTCACTGGGGACTGAGGTTTCCAAGAGTTAAAATTCGGGCAACTGTCATTAAGACGGATGGAAAGACATTTTTATTGGAGGTACCAGAAAGGAATTTGGTCATAAGTGAGACTGGTTGTTTGGAGAAAAATGCCTTAGGTCAAAGTCCGAAAGCAAAGGAAAGTTGTAGAATGTTTGTGATGGGAACCTTTTTTTTTTTTTTTAATTGATTGATTTTTTTTTTTTTTTTAACTTTACATCCAAGTTAGCTAGCATGCAGTGCAATAATACTTTTAGGAGTAGAATCCGGTAATGTATTCCCTACATATAACCCCCAGTGATCATCCCACGTGTCCTCCTTAACGCCCCTCACCCAGTTAACCCATCCCCCCACCTGACACCCCACCAGTAGCCCTCAGTTGGTTCTCTGTATTTAAGAGTCTCTTATGTTTTGTCCCCCTCCTCCCTGTTTTTGTATTATTTTTGCTTCTCTCCCCTTATGTTCATCTGTTTTGTATCTTAAATTCTATGTATGAGTGAAGTCATCTGATATTCATCTTTCTCTGACTAATTTTGCTTAGCAAAGTACCCTCTAGTTCCATCCACGTTGGTTCAAATGGCAAGATTTCATTCTTTTTGATTGCCGAGTAATACTCCATTGTATAGATATACCACATCTTCCTTATCCATTCATCCATCGATGGACATTTGGGCTCTTTCCATACTTTGGCTATTGTCGATAGTGCGTCTATAAACATGGGCATGCACATGCCCCTTTGAAACAGCATCCCCGTATCCCTTGGATAAATCCCTAGTAGTGCCATTGCTGGGTCGTAGGGTCGTTCTATTTTTAACTTTTTGAGGAACCTCCATCCTGTTTTCCAGAGTGGCTGCACCAGCTTGCATTCCCACCAACAGTGCCAAAGAGATCTTCTTTCTCCGCATCCTCGCCGACATCTGTTGTTGCCTGAGTTGTTCACGTTAGCCATTCTGACAGGTGTGGGGTGGTATCTCATTGTGGTTTTGATTTGTATCTCCTTGCTGATGAGTGACGTTTAGCATTTTTTCATGTGTCTGGTGGCCATCTGGATGTGTGAAGGGAAATCTTTGGAAAGGAATTTTATATGTGGCCAGGATGGACTAAGGTTAAAATGAACGGATTTTAAAAGTACACTGGTCTAAGATCAAAATTCGGCTTTACTCTCTGTTAAAAAGGCAAAGTTTTCTTGGATTGTTGGTCTGCTTCTGATTTAAAAGAAAAGGTAAACACGGGTTTTTTTTTTTTTCTCTTCTGTCTGCCCCAAAAGATGGCAAGAACCGTAATTTTAACCAAAAGGGCAGGACAGCACGCCCTTTTGAGTTGTTTTGCTCATACCTTGGCGGAAATTGCCCCTCCTTTGATCCAAAGGCTGGGGAGGCAGTGGCAATGTCCTTGCTGCTGGCCTCCACATGCTTCGCGCTTCTGTTGTTTCTTCAGGGAAGAAGAATGGGTGCCTGTGCCATATGAAGGCTGGATGACTATGATATATGAAGGGCTTTTACCGGGATACATGGGAGCCATTTTGCTGCACTGAGCCCAGGGTATGCCGATTTGCAACAGCCTATATACTCTAAAATGGATATCCACATGGCTGGCACATATTAATGTGGGCATTCATGAAAAAGGCAGGGGAATAAACCTCAACTTTGGCCCTTTACCCCCCTTCAACGGCTGATTTTATCCTTACGAGAAATGGTTTCCGCCACCCTTTTGAAATATATTTGTGAAGAGGAGTACTGTTGGGCCGAAATCAAATTAGTGCATCCTTCTGCGACCAGGAAGTCTTGCTTGGTCATAATCGATACCCCCAAAGTCCTGCAGGTGGGAAACGGAGGGGTAGGAGAGATCGGGGAAGAATCTGTCACCTGTTGGAGGTAGGGTCAAGCCTGGGTCCGAGCGACGACTCCCAGCACCTCCTGAGACTGACAAAGCTTTGTCACACAGCCAGCCACAACACGGGGCCAGGAGATAAGGCTTCTTCTGGGCAGCTATAGGAAATTGAGATAAGGGACGGCTTTTCCTCCTTTTTTCCTACACCTAGGCAATTCCCCCAAACAAGGCCAATATTCCTTTGGGTTGCATGCTGCTGAACACTTGGGATGATTTTGATCCACAAACCCTGAAGAAAAAGCAACTCCTTGTCTTTTGCGCCGAGCCTTGGCCCCAGTACAAATTGGAGGAGGCAACCTGGCTGCCAGAGGGAAATATCAATTCTAACACGATCCTGCCACTGGACTTGTTTTGCAAACGTGACGGGAAATGGGGAGACGTCTCCTATGTTCAGTGTGTGGGGACCTTTAGAAAAAAATCAAGATATGTGTAAGCGACGTAAGGTTGATCCTGACTTAATGGCAACCCTTTCCAAAGTCCGGCAATTGGGAGGGGAAATAACCAAGGGCCCCTTGCCTGTGCCCAAAGCAGACCTCCAGGAGGAGGAAGGGAACTCTTCGCGTGCTTGATCTATATATCCAGACTTAAAAACGTGAACTTCTGCTCCCTGCTGCCCACCTTATCCAGGCCCTCCCCCACAATGTGGCAGGTGAGTTTCCCCCACAAGAAGCCGGAACGCCGGGACGAGGGACACAGGGAGGCACCACCATGATAAGATTACAAGTACCTTTTTCATTACAAGATTTAAGACAGACACAAAGAGATCAGGTAAATTTTCTGACGATCCAGATAAGTATACAGAGGCTTTTCAAAACATTACATACGTTTCGGAGCTGACCTGGAAAGATATGACGTCTTTGTTGAAACAGACGCTTAAAGAGACAGAGAAGCATGGCGTTCTGGCAACGGCTGAAAGACACGGGCACGGGTCACTCATGAATTATCATGGGGCTGGAGTTCTTATAGGGAATTTCCTGTTTCCTACTGGGGCCCAGGTAGATCCATCCCAAGATCCCAATTGGGACTATGACCATCCCATTGAGGAAGGATATGGCCGCCACTTCCAAGCTTGTATATTACAACCGAGATCAAGAGGAAAGAACAGGAAAGGAGGCTTAGGCACCAAATGCCACTTCTGTGGCCATTCAGGGCACCGGAAATGAGACTGCCCTCAGAAGGGACAACAGAGGTCAAAGCCCGGCAAGCCACGCCCCTCGTGTGGAGACAGTCACTGGAAGTCTGAATGCCTTTGGGGACCTCCACAGATAACTAGTGTCCCTGAAAGGGACTGATAGGGCCTGGGACTCTTTGCGATGGCTTCCCGGAGCCACCTGTCTTGATAATGCCAGAGAGAGCCTTACTCCCTTGCTAGGAAGGGACATTGCAACTCATTTAGAGACTGTGGTGATACTAACTCCAGAAGAGATCCACCATTGTGTGAGTTTTGGGGAATTACTGGCTATGGTAGGCTGTGGTTACCAGGGTTCAGAAAATAGCCCGCCTGCTCTATCAGTTGCTAAAGGAGACTCAATCCCACCTACCCTCCCAGGGAAATAAAGTGCGGTCTGACTGATGGACACTGTCTCCAGCACTCGGATGGGTACAAACAGAGCAGGGGCGATTACTGTTGCTGAGCTCACAGAGCTAAAAGAGCATTAAAGCACTGCGTCAGGCCTTTCATTTAGGGAGGGATAAAACTTAGCAAAGGGCCCAAAAGATGTTTACTGGGAAAAATCTGTCAAGGACAGGTCAACGAGTCGTATCAGCCTATGAAGGCTGCCCTAGACACAATCTTCTCAACCGCAGACTCGCTCTCCCAGACAATCAAGGACCTGGAGGCTATCCAGGGAAGGCTGACAGATTTCACTCGTATGCCAAGGTCAAAGGGGTTCCAACACCTGTTGGTATGGGTTGATACTTTGAGTAGTTGGGTAGAGGCCTTCCCCTGAAAAATGGAAAAAGCACAAGAGGTAATAAAAGCTCTATTTTGCAAAATAATGCCCAGGTCCGGCTTACCTAACAATTTACGAAGTAATAATGGTAAACGGCTGTCTTGACTCTTTCTCGACTCTTGAAAAACTTTTACACCGTGGAATAAAGCAAACTGCTGATTCAGCAGAACTCTCAATGAACCCTCACAAGTATTAGATGCCTTAAATCAAAAATTGAATAGGGGCATCTGGGTGGCTCAGTCGGTTACGCGTCCGACTTCGGCTCAGGTCATGATCTCGCCGTTCGTGGGTTCGAACCCCACGTCCGGCTCTGGGCCGACAGCTCGGAGCCTGGTGCCCGCTTCGGATTCTGTGTCTCCCTCTCTCTCTCGGCCCCTGCCCCGCTCATGCTCTGTCTCTCTCTCTCTCAAAAATAAAAATAAAAATAAAAATTAAAACAAATTAGGTCAAGTTAGGGCCAGACTCTTGGAGAACCGAGCCACCACTGATTACTTACTGTTCCTCCATCACCTGGGTTGTGAGAGATTCCCTGACGTGTGTTGTTTCCTCCTGACCGACGATTCCCATAGAGTCTCACAACTGATAGATGGCATTTGGGCGCAACTGGACAAAGTCAGGGTCTCTCTGGGATTGTTTGACCGGTTTGAGAACTGGGGGCATCATCTTAGAGACGCCATCTTGGTGGTCAATGTAATCTTTAATTTGTATTTTATCTCTTCGCGTCTGCCGATGTTTATGCCACCTCATGCCTGCCAGCCTTCCATGAGCCATCCTGTGGGCCCCCCGACCGACCCTTGGGTAGACTCTGACTGCTGTACCCCCACACTCTCCCTTGTCAGCTTGAAGAAGCCAGAACGGTCGTGTCCCTGTTCCCTAATGGCAGTTAGGGACCCTATTCCAGGGGGAGGAATGAGTAGGGCAAGGGTCACATTAGGCAGGGGCAGGTAAGGGGCCTTCAGGGAGGCAGGCTGCAGCTACAGGTGGGAGGCTGAGGAAGCAGCGGGGTTTGAAGGGGGAAAAAAAAGGGATAGAAGTGTTCTGGACTTGCCCGGGCTAGGTGCCATGCGTGGAGTCTCACTGACTTTCTGATAAGGTCCCAATAAAAAGCCGGGGACAGGGGCGCCTGGGTGGCTCCATCACTTGAGCGTCCGCCTTTGGCTCAAGTCACGATCTCATGTTTCAGGAGTTCGAGTCCCGCGTCGGGCTCTGAGCTGACGGCTCGGAGCCTGGAGCCCGCTTGGGATTCTGTGTCTCCCTCTCCTCTGCCCCTCCCCTGCTCATGCTCTGTCTCTGGTTCTCAAAAGTAGATAAACATTAAAAAAAAAAAAAAAAAATATATATATATATATATATATATATAACCTTACAGTGCTACAGATTTTTTTCAGTGATTATTTATTCTAATGTGTCCATTTTACAGATGGTACCACTGAAGCCCAGAGACATTAAGTAATTTGCCCCAACAGTTAGTGGTAAAGATTGATTAAAAAAAATTTTTTTTAATGTTTATTTATTTTGAAGGAGAGAGAGAGAGAGAGAGCAGGGGAGGAGCAGGGAGAGAAGGAGACACAGAATCCGAAGCAGGTTCCAGGCTCTGAGCGGCCATGTGACCATTCACACAGATCACACGGTTGAAGGAATGGAAGAGAAGGCACTATTTACTTTTTTACTAATTCATTTATTCAACAGATATTTATTGACTACCTACCAGGCTCCAGGCACTGCTCTAAACTCTGAGGATAGAGCAGTGAACAAAAGAGATGGGTAACCCAGGCCCTCGTGAACTTTGCATTCCCGTGGGGAGAAGATGTGATAAACAAATACATAAAATATCTGAACACGGAGGGTGGTGGAAAACGCTCTGTTGAAACATAAACCAGGGAAGGGGCGTAGGGAGTGTCACGGGGGATAGGGAGAAGTTAGAGATTTTACTTATGTTTATTTTTTATTTTTTAAATACGAAATTTATTGTCAAATTGGTTTCCGTACAACACCCAGTGTTCATCCCAACAGGTGCCCTCCTCGATGCCCATCACCCATTTTCCCCTCCCTCCCACCCCCCATCAACCCTCAGTTTATCCTCAGTTTTTAAGAGTCTCTTATGGTGTGCCTCCCTCCCTCTCTAACTTTTTTTCCCCTTCCCCTCCCCCAATGTGTTCTGTTAAGTTTCTCAGGATCCACATAAGAGTGAAAACATATGGTATCTGTCTTTCTCTGTATGGCTTATCTCACTTTAGCATAACACTCTCCAGTTCCATCCAGGTTGCTACAAAAGGCCATAGTTCATTAGAAATTTTAAATAGGAGGATCAGAGAAGTCTTTCCCGAGGGGGGTGACATTGGAGCAAAGACCTAAAAGAGTTGAAGTGTCAAATGATTACTGGGAGAAGAACATTCCTGGCAGAAAGACCAGCCAGTAAAAAGGCCCTTCGTGGGAAGCAGGTCCGGCGCGTTCAAGGAGCAGCCAGGGGCCAGAGTGGGGAGAACAGAATGAACGAGGGGAAGATGAGCAGAGGAGGGCAGAGAGAGGACAGGAATATCGTCGTGGAGGCCCTTACAGGCCACAGTAAGCTGCGGGGCTGTTAATCTGAATGACGGGGCAGGCTAGTGGAGGGGGTTGAGCTGAGGAATGACTTCTACTTTCCCATCACTCCAGCTACCTTCTCCCTCCAACCCCACCCACCCAAAGAGGATTCAGGATGAGGGTGTCACGTCAGTAGGTCCTGGTGGGAAACTGGGGAACCCCTCCTGCTTTCACTGGGACACCTGCTTTTAAAGCTGGCTTTTGGGGGGCACCTGGGTGCCTCAGTCGGTTAAACATCTGACTCTCTCTCCCTCTCCGCTCCTCCCCCACTCTCTCACTCTCTGTATCTCCCAAAATAAATAAAAAGCATTAAAAAAAAATCTTAGGGGCGCCTGGATGGCACAGTCGGTTGAGCGTCCGACTTCAGCCAGGTCACGATCTCGCGGTCTGGGAGTTCGAGCCCCGCATCAGGCTCTGGGCTGATGGCTCAGAGCCTGGAGCCTGTTTCCGATTCTGTGTCTCCCTCTCTCTCTGCCCCTCCCCCGTTCATGCTCTGTCTCTCTCTGTCCCAAAAATAAATAAAAAACGTTGAAAAAAAAATTAAAAAAAAAATCTTAAATCTGTCTTCCTTGGCAGAAAAAGGAAAAAAGAACTGGAGAATGTTTGAGAATCTGGGGGAAGGGTTTTCCAAGACCTCTGCGGGTTGCCTAAAATCTCTTTGCAGAGCAGGAGATAAAGAAAAGCAGGAGATATGGAGTTAGGAGAGAGCTGACCCAGGGGGGGTTGGAGGAAGTTAAGAAACAGTGGGCTATCACACAGGTAGAGGAAGAGGTGGGGCTAGACCGTAAGTAGAGACTCCTTGCCCAGTGCTCCCAGTGCCACTGTGTACTGTTTATATAGCAGCTCACAAAATACAGAAAAACACCCAAAATAGACGAGTGGGACTACATCAAACTAAACAGTTTCTGCACAAGATGAAAGGCAACCTACAGAATGGGAGAAAATATTTGCAAATCACGTATCTCCTAGAGGGTCGCTATCCAAAAACGCATACAATATACTCGAGAGCAAACAAACAAACAAGCCATTAAGAAAGAAGTCCTTCCATTTGTAACAACACGGATGAAACTTGAGTGCGTTATGCGAAGTGAAATTAGCTAGAGAAAGGCAAAAACTGTATGGTCTCACGTATGTGTGACATCTTAAAAAAAAAAACAGACTCATACAGAAAGAGAACAGATGGATGGTGGCCAGAGGCATAGGAGTCAGGGGTGGGGGAAATGGGTGAAAGGTACGAACTTCCAATTATAAGATAAATAAGTTCTGGGGACGTAATATACAGCATGGTGACGATAGTCAACAATATTGTATATTTAAAAGTTACTGAGAGAGTAAATCTTAAAAGCTCTCATCATAACAAAAAAAAAAATTGTAACTATGTGAGGCGATGGGTGTTAAACCGAATTTATTGTGGTCATTTCACAACGTATACAGATATCAGATCATTGTGCTGTATACCCGAAACGAATACGATGGTATATATCAATTATGTCTCAATAAAACTGGGGGAAAAGTAAAATTTCAGTTTGTGGAAAGAAAAGAAAGAAAGAAGAAAGAAAGAAAGAAACAAAGAAAGAAAGAAAGGGAGAGAAGGAAGGAAGGAAGGAGGAAGGAAGAAAGAAAAAAAGAAGGAAAGGGTGGAAGGAAGGAAGGAAAAACCCACGCCCTTGTGGACTCTCCATTCTAATGAGGAAGAGACATACTAAACAAATACATAAAATAATTAGCAAGCCTACAAGACAAGAAGATTCTGAAAGGGGAAATAAAGGCAGCCCTCCTCAGGAGGAAAGATGTGACCTTGAGGGGGCAGCTCTTTATATTGTCACACACATTTTTCTTTCTAATAGGAATTAGCAAACACAGAGAAGAGTCTGGAGTGGTGGAGAGTGGTGGCCGGGAGAGCAGGTCCCTTGCCTGATGTTCACAAGAAACTCCTCCGTGAGTTCTGGACATTAAACGGGCTCCATAATCTTCTGTGGACTATGGGAAGGACTTACTCAATGAGATGATACCTGAGCACTTCTCTTGATGGAAGCTGGGGTGACTTCTCTCCCGGAGAGGACCACACTGGCTGGTCCATTATAGCCTCAGCCTAGAAACGGTTGATGTTGGAGCCTGGGACTCTGGCCCATCCTTCCCATGTATCTTTCCTACCACATTGAACTTCTAGAAATCCCTCTGGCACTGAAGGTCCTGTGTCCCACATATTCCCTTCTCTCCTTCCCACGTCCTGGATGTCAGAAAACAAACAGGGTCAGAGGGAGAAGCTAAGTTTCTGGCCTTTGGTAAAATTGCTTCCTCTTCCCAGCTGGCCGGAGCCCCTCGACCTGGCCGTCCCTTTTTATTTTCTCTCCACTAGCCACCCCTAGGTTTCTCTATGGTTTATGTTTTGGGAGGGTGGAGTAGAAAGTTACCAGTTGAGGGGCACCTGGGTGGCTCGGTCGGTTCAGCATCCGGCTCTCGATCTCAGCTCAGGTCTCGATCTCAGGGTTGTAAGTTCAAGCCCCGCGTTGGGCTCCAAGCTGCATGTGGAGCCTGCTTTTAAAAAAAGAAAATCACCCGTTGATGGCATCTCTCTGCCATTTCATCATTCGTCATCGCTGTACGCTTAGTTACCACTTATTGAAAGCCTGCTACGTACATGTCAAGAAATGCATTCAGTGACAGTAAAACCTTGCGCGCAGAATTCGTTCTAGAAACGTGCTTGTGACCTGAAGCCCTCGTATATCCAAGCGAATTTCAACAACCGTGGGCTGAATCGTGATCGTGTGATGTTCAGCGTCACGTGCTACTCGCGTTCCCAGACATCGCTCGTTTATCAACTGAAATTTTATTAGAAATGTTTGTTCACCTCGTGGAACACTCGCAGGACAAGTCGCTCGCCATCCCAGCTCTTACTGTGTTTCTCAAAAACTGCGAAGTGTCAGATTAACGGTTCCACGGGTGCTGGCAAAGGACACTTCATTATCACAACGGTAGCAGTAGCCAGAATATGAGCATTTAGCCCGGTTTCTTGAACTCCACTTCTCCAAAGGCGATGCCGTGAAAACCAGGCGAAGCCTGTACGACACAGGGGGTTGTATTCCAGGAGAGGAACTCCAGCCTCAAGGAACCCAAGTCTCTTATAATAGGCAGTAAGTCTGCCTGACCTTTGCTCCAGGAAGAGACATTACCTTTACGACACAGGACAAATCTGCCCTCCGCTTTGGAGGGAGACACGATCTCCCGTTGGAAGTGGTTTGCTATCCCAACACCCATGGAAACATAGTCTGGAACAAAAGCTTTCCGTTTTTGTGAGCAGCACTTCTGCTCATAAGACGTGCAGCTATACAAGAGACCCATGCGGTGGGGTGGGGGTGGGGCGCCTGGGTGGCTCAGTCGGTTCAGGGTCCGACTTCAGCTCAGGTCATGATCTCGCAGTTCGAGAGTTCGAGCCCCGCGTGGGGCTCTGTGCTGACAGCTCAGAGCCTGGAGCCTGCTTCGGATTCTGTATCTCTCTCTCTCTCTCTCTGTCTGCCTCTCCCCTGCTTGTGCTCTGTCTCTGTCTCTCTCAAAAATAAATAAACATTAAAATTTTTTTTTTTTTAAAAATAAGAGACCCGTGGGGAATTGTCTCCCAACACTGTGAGTCCCGTTAAGCTGAAATAGGCATTGTTTCCCGCATTCTTCACATGAAGAAGAGTGAGGCTCAGAAGCTAATTTGTCTAGGAGTTTACGAGGCAAGGTCTGTGTGAGCCCAATGCCCGGGCCACATCCTTATAGACGTAGAGCAGGTTAACAGTCAAGGACTCACTGTCACACACAGAAGATACAAACACCTGAAAGGTACAACTCTGCCCGGGAAGGACTTACAACTGGGGAGACAGAACTTGCCCTTCACATCCCCGACAAGTGCAGATGGAACTGGTCAGGGGGTCCAGGGTCACTTCTCACCTCTAACCAACTCCAACAGGGATGGTCTTTCCTCACTTCTTTTTCCTCCCTCTCTTTCTCACTGTCTGTCTGTCTGTCTCTCACACAAGCACGCACATGCAAGAACAGGCTAACAGATACAATTCCTTATAAGTTGTTCTCTCCTTGGTGCTTGTTACTGCTTATCTGCTAGAAGTCAATGAAACAAATGAGATATTAAGGGCAAGTGGCTGTCTGTTCTCCGAGACGTGCTTGCTCCTGGCTGTGTCGGTGTCTTTTTTTTAATCTGACATCCTTACAACGTAGTCTTACGTTTGGTAAATATAATCGTTCTGGGTTGCTGGGAGGGAAACATCCCAGTATCTTCTATCTTTCCATAAAAACACCCTGACCCGGGGGCGCCTGGGTGGCTCGATCGGTTAAGCGTCCAACTCTTGGTTTCAGCTCAGGTGGCGACCTCGCGGTTCGTGGGTTCGAGCCCCGCATTGGGCTCTGTGCTAGGAGCGCAGGGCCTGCTCGGGATTCTCTGTCTCCCTCTCTCTGCCCCTTTCCTTAAAAGACAAGGATTAAACCAGTTTGGCTGAGGCAGACCAGCCATGGAAGGAGAAATACGGTGATTACACAGACAGCTATAAAATGGGGAGCCAGTCCCAGGAGGCCTTAAACGCCAGAACGGATTTTGCTCTGAACAAACACAACCAGTGACAGTTTCTGAGCTGGGAATGACTCAATACAAGCAATTTGTTAGGAAGCTGTACCGACAGACACACAGGGGATAGACCAGAGCGGACATGACCCAGACACAGTGCTTCTCCACCCTCACTGCACGTTAGAATCACTCAGGGAGCTTTTTAAAAATACTGATGCCCCAGCCACACCACCGACTATTTAAATCTAAATCTCTGGGAGTGTGGCCCCTGGCACTGCTATTTTTTTCAAAGCTCCCCAGAAGGATGACTGTTAACAGGTGTGGGATTTCTCTGGGGGGGGGGGTGATGAAAATATTCTGGAATTAGATAGTGGTGATGGTTGGACAACTTTGTGAATATGCTAAAAACCACTGTGGGGGAGGAGTCAACATGGCGGAGAAGTAGGGGGACCTGAAGTTCCTTTGTCCCTCAAACACAGCAGTATTGAGGCCAGAAGACCGAGACTTCCGGGAATCTGGGCTACAGAGCGACAGAAACATCTCCGGGGGCCCACGGGGACAACTTGGCGGGCCATAGATGCGGGATTGCAAACTGGGAGAGATAAAATGGGTGGCATAGGCACAGAGGGGAGGGATCCCCTTTCTGCGGAGAGACAAAAGGAAGAGAAAGACAGGCTGTGGAAGGGTAGGATTGAATTTGGACAAGAGAAAAACCACGGACTGGGGAACAGAAAAAATGGAGAAAGAGTCAATTTCTAACTCGATTCAGGGTGGTGGGGCTTTCTCTGGCTGGGGCCGGCCGCCCTGTGGGCATGCCTGGAGCGGAGGGGAGCCTGCCCCCCCGGTAGCAAGCTCAGAGGTGCAGTCTGAGAGACCATTCCCCTCCCTTGAGTGCTGTGGGAAGAAGGCTAGTAGCTGCTCCAAGGTCAAAAGACCCTGCAGGTGCTTGTCAGCCAGAGGCCCTTTGTCAGCTGGGCAGAGTGGCTCTACCCCTGCACCGGGGGCACTTGGAGTGCATCCTGTAAGACACCAGGGTTTGAATCCCAGCTGAGTGCCTGGGAGGCACTGGAGACTGTGGAGCAGGACAAAGTGCCTGCTCGTACCCATGGCACCGTGAGGACGGCCTGAACAGAGTGGTCTGGGACACCTGGTCCAGGGAGGAGACACTGGGGTGTTGCCATTTTTCTCCCCATCACCAACAAGGCAGGGTTTTGGGAAATGGACAGCGGCCCACAGTGGAGGTGGGACGGGCCTACACCAAACCACATGCACCTGGTAACTCCGGATCTACTGGAAAGACATTGACACTGATGGAACCAGACAGTCCTTTATGCAGACCAACACAGGCACTGGTTCCAAGGCACCATCAGATATTGGTCCAGCAGTTTTGTATTCTCTGATTTGATTCTTGGTCAGTTCTTACTATATATATATATAGTATATATAGTATATATATATATGTATATACATATATACACATTATATATATACTATATATAGTATATACTATATGTTATATATATATACTATATATACTCTCTCTATATATACTATATATATATTATACTATATACACTATAAATATACTATGTATACTACATACTATAGTATACTACTATATATATATATACTATAGTATATACTATATATATGCTATACTATATATAGTATATACTATACATATGCTACACTATATATACTATATATATACTATATATAGTATATACTATATATAGTATACTATACTATACATAGTATATATAGTATATACTATACATATACTATACATATACATATACTATATATATGTATACTATGTATATATGTATATATACATATGTATATATATACATATATGTATATATATGTATATATGTACATATATATACATATATACATATGTATATACACATATATATACATATATGTACATATATATGTATATGTATATATGTATATATGTACATATATATGTATATATGTATATATATGTATATATGTATATATGTATGTATATATGTATATATGTATATATATGTATATATGTATATATGTATAGTATATGTATACATATACTATATATATATATAGTATATATACATATACTATACATATATACATACACTATATATATATATACTATATATATAGTATATACTATACATATACTATACATATACATATACTATATATACTATAGTATATATAGTATATACTATACATATACTACACTATATATACTATATATACTATATATAGTATATATACTCTACACTATATATACTATATATATACTAGTATATACATATATATATTATATATATATTAGTATATACTATATATATTATATATATATATACATATATATACACTATATATATTTTTTTCTTCCTTTTCTTCCTCTTATTTCCTCCCTTCTTTATTCTGGTTATTCTGGTTGTTGGTTTGTTTAAGCAGACATTTTAATCTCTTCTTTTTACACTTCTTATGTATCCCCTTCTTCTTTATTTTCCTCTCTCTCCCTCCCTCTCTCTCTCTCTCTCTCTGGATTAAGCCGTATAGTTTCTCTGATTCTCTGCCTGGTAATTTTTTTTTTCTTTTCCTTTCCCCCCCTCCCCTGTCATTTCTCTCTTTGTAGAGAATAAGGCTTCTTCCACCTCCTCCTTTTTTAAATTTTTGCAGGGTTACTTCCACAAACAAATCAAAGCACACCTGGTGGAAGGTACAAACCACCACTGCGAGTAGGGAGATAAAGCAACCAGAGTCACAACAGAGAGCATGCAACACACTCCAAAAACACCTCCTGAAGGGCCAGGCCCTGGACAGTGTATGACCCTTTTTTAATATAGAAGTGTTCGCAGGTGCAGGACACATAGCAAGCTATTAAAACACATAAACGACAGAAAACTAGCCAAAAGGATGAAACAGAAGAATTCTCCTCAAAAGAAATTCCAGGAAGAAATGACAGCTACAGAATTGCTCAAAGCAGATATAAACAATACATATGATCAAGAATTTTGAATAATATTCATAAGATTAATAGTTGGGCTTGAAAAAAGCATAGAAGACAGCAGAGAAACAATTGCTGCAGAGATCAAGTACCTAAGAAATAGTTACGACGAATTAAGAAATGTTGTAAATGGGTGCAAAATAAACTAGATGCAGTGACAGCAAGGATGGAGGAAGCAGAGGGAAGAATAAATGAAATAGAAGATAAAATTATAGAAAATCATGAAGCTGAGAAAAAGAGAGATAAGGAAATACTAGACCACGGCAGGGGAGAATTAGAGAACTAGGTGATTCAACAAAACATAACAATAACCATATGATAGGAGTTCCAGAAGAAGAAGAAGAGAGAGAAAGGGGCAGAAGGTTTACTTGAACAAATAAAAGCGGAGAACTTTTGTAATCTAGGGAAGGAAGCAGACATAAATCCAGGAAGCACAGAGAACTCCCTTCAGATTCAACAAGAATAGACCTTCACCACCCATATCAGAATGAACCTGGAAAAATACAAAGGGAAAGAGAGGATTCTGAAAGCAGCTAGGGAAAAACGGGCCTTAAATTGCAAGGGTAGACACATAAGGGTAGTAGCAGACCTGTCCAGTGAAACTTGGCAGGCCAGAAGGGAGTGGCAGGAAATATTCAATGTATTGAATAGGAAAAATATGCAGCCAAGAATCCATTATACAGCAAGGCTGTCATTCAGAATAGGAGAGATAAAGGCTTTCCCAGACAAACAAAAACTGAAGAAGTTCATGAGCACTAAATCAGCCCTGCAAGAGATCCTAATGGGGACTCTGTGAGTGGAATGCTACAAAGATTACAAAGGACCAGAGACATCACGACAAGCATGAAACCTACAGATAACACAATGACAGTAAATCCATATCTTTCAATAGCTCTGAATAAAAATGGACTAAATGCTCCAATCAAAAGACATAAGGTATCAGAATGGATAAAAAAAAACAAGATCCATCTATACGCTGTCTACAACAGACTCATTTTAGACCCGAGGACACCTTCAGATTGAAACAGGGGATGGAGAACCATCTATCATGCAACTGGAAGTCAAAAGAAAGCTGAAGTAGCCATACTTATATCAGACAAACTAGATTTTAAACTAAAGGTTGTCACAAGAGATGCAGAAGGGCTTTATATCATAATTATGGGATCTATCCATCAAGAGGAGCTAACAATTGTAAATGTTTATGGCCCCAACTTGGAACATCTAAATATATAAATCAGTTAATCGCAAACATAAGCAATCTTACTAAGAAAACAGTAATTGCAGGGGACTTTAATACTCCACTTACAACAATGGACAGATCTCTGGGTAGAAAAATCAATAAAGAAACAATGGCCTTGAATGATACACTGGACCAGATGGACTTGACAGATATATTCAGAACTTTTCATCCAAAAGCAGAATACACAGTCTTCTCAAGTGCACATGAAATACTCTCCAAGATAGATCACATACTGGGTCACAAAACAACCCTCAATAAATATAAAAGAGTTGAGATCATACCATGCATATTTTCAGATCACAATGCTTATGAAACTTAAAATCAACCACAAGAAAAAATTTGGAAAGCCTCCAAATGCAAGGAGATTAAAGAACATCCTACTAAGAACGGATGCGTCAATGAGGCAATTAAAGAAGAAATTTGAAAACATATGGAAGCCAATGAAAATGAAAACATGACAGTCCAAACCCTTTGGGATGCAGCAAAGGCAGTCATAAGAGGAAAAATACATTGCAATCCAGCCCTATCTCAAGAAACAAGAAAAGTCCCAAATACAAAACCTAACCACACACCTAATGGAACTAGAAGCAGAACAGCAAAGAAACTCCAAGGCCAGCAGAAGAAGAGAAATAATAAAGATTAGAGCAGAAATAAACAATATAGAATCTAAAAATAGCCCAAAACAAAACAGTAGAACAGATCAGTGAATCTAAGAGCTGTTTTTGTTTGAAAAAATAAACAAAATTGATAAGCTCCTAGCCAGACTTCTCAAAAAGAAAAGAGAGAGAACCCAAATAGACAAAATCATGATTGAAAGAGGAGAGATCACAACCCACACCACAGAAATACAAACAATTATTAGAGAATATTATGAAAAATTATATGCCAACAAACCTGACAACCTGGAAGAAATGGACAAATTCCTAGACACCCACACACTACCAGAACTCAAACAGGGAGAAATAGAAAGTTTCAACAGACCCATAACCAGCAAAGAAATTGAATCAAAAATCTCCCAACAAATAAGAGTTCTGGGCCGGATGGCTTCCCGGGGGAATTCTACCAGACATTTAAAGCAGAATTAATACCTATCCTTCTCAAGCTATTCCAAAAAATAGAAACGGAAGGAAAGCTTCTGGACTCATTTTATGAAGCCAGCATTACCTTGATTCCCAAACCAGACAGAGATCCCACTAAAAAAAGGAGGATTACGGGTCAGTATCCCTGATGGACATAGATGCAAAAATTTTCAACAAGATACTAGCAAATTGAATTCAAGAGTACATTAAAAGAATTACTCACCATGATCAAGTGGGATTCTTTCCTGGGCTGCAGGGCGGGTCCAATATTTGCAAATCAATCAATGTGATACATCACATTAGTAGAAGAAAGGATAAGACCCATATAATCCTGTCAATAGATGCAGAAAAAGCATTTGACAAAATACAGCACCCTTTCTTAATAAAACCCTGAAGAAGGTCAGGATAGGAGGAACATACCTTAACATCACAAAAGCCATATATGAAAAACCCATAGCTAATATCATCTCAAAGGGGAAAAACGAGAGCTTTTCCTCTGAGATCAGGAACACGACAGGGATGTCCACTCTCACCACTGTTGTTTAACATAGTGCTGGAAGTCCTAGCATCAGCAATCAGACAACAAAATGAAATAAAAGGCATCCAAATTGGCAAAGAAGTTAAACTTTCACTTTTCACAGATGACATGATACTCTACATGGAAAACCCAAAAGACTCCACCAAAAAGCTGCTAGAAATGATACATGAATTCAGCAAAGTCGCAGGATACAAAATCAATGTACAGAAATCGGTCGCATTTCTATACACCAAAAATGAAGCAACAGAAAGAGAAATCAAGAAAATCAATCCCATTTACAATTGCACCAAGAACCATAAAATCCCTAGGAATAAACCTAACCAGAGATGTAAAAGATCTGTATGCCGAAAACTATAGAAAACTTATGAAAAAAATTGAAGAAGACACAAAGAAATGGAAAAACATTCCATGCCCATGGATTAGAAGAACAAATATTATTAAAATGCCAATACTACCCAAAGTGATCTACACGTTCAATACAATCTCAATCAAAATTGCACCGGCATTCTTGTCAAAGCTAGAACAAGCAATCCTAAAATTTGTATGGAACCACAAAAGACCCCGAATAGCCAAAGTAACATTGAAAAAGAAGACCAAAGCAGGAGGCATCACAATCCCGGACTTTAGCCTCTACTACAAAGCTGTAATCATCAAGACAGTATGGTATTGGCACAAAAACAGACACATAGACCAATGGAATAGAATAGAGAACCCAGAATTGGACCCACAAATGTATGGCAAACTAATCTTTGACAAAGCAGGAAAGAGTATCCAATGGATAAAAGACAGTCTCTTTAGCAGATGGTGCTGGGAGAACTGGACAGCAACATGCAGAAGAATTAAACTGGACCACTTTCTTACACCAGATACAAAAAAACCTCAAAATGGATGAAAGACCTAAATGTGAGATAGGAAACAATCAAAACCCTAGAGGAGAAAACAGGCAACAACCTCTTTGACCTCAGCCACAGCAACTTCTTACTGGACACATCTCCGAAGGCAAGGGAAATAAAAGCAAAAATGAACTATTGGGACCTCAGCAAGATAAAAAGCTTCTGCACAGCAAAGGAAACAATCAACAAAATTAAAAGGCAACCGATGGAATGGGGAAAGATATTTGCAAACGACATATCAGATAAAGGGTTAGTATCCAAAATCTATAAAGAACTTACCAAACTCAACACCTGAAAAACAAATTATCCAGTGAAGAAGTGGGCAGAAGACATGAATAGGCACTTTTCTAAAGAAGACATCCAGATGGCCAACAGACACATGAAAAGATGCTCAACATCACTTATCATCAGGGAAATACAAGTCAAAATCACATTGAGATACCACCTCACACTGGTCAGAGTGGCTAAAATTAACAACTCAGGAAACAGCGGATGCTGGTGAGGATGTGGAGAAATGGGAATACTCTTACATCATTGGTGGGAATGCAAACTGGTGCAGCCACTCCGGAAAGCAGCGTGGAGCTTCCTCAAAAAATTAAAAATAGAATTACCCTATGACCCAGCAATAGCACTACTAGGTATTTATCCAAAGGATACAAGAGTGCTGATTCATAGCGGCACATGTACCCCAATGTTTATAGCAGCACTTTCAACAATAGCCAAATTATGGAAAGAGCCCAAATTTCCATTGACAGATGAATGGATAAAGAAGATGTGGTATATATATACAATGGAGTACTACTTGGCAATGAGAAAGAATTAAATCTTGCCATTTGCAACAACGTGGATGGAACTGGAGGGTATTATGCTAAGTGAAATAAGTCAGTCAGAGAAAGACAGACATCATATGTTTTCACTCATATGTGGAATTTGAGAAACTTAACAGAAGACCATGGGGGAAGGGAAGGGGAAAAATAGTTTCAAACTGAGAGGGAGGCAGACCATAAGAGACTCTTAAATACAGAGAACAAAATGAGGGTTGATGGGGGGCAGGGGGAAGGGGAAAATGGGTGATGGGCATTGAGGAGGGCACTTGTTGGGATGAGCACTGGGTGTTGTATGTAAGCGATGAATCATGGGAATCTGCTCCCAGAGCCAAGAGCACACTGTCTACACTGTATGTTAGCTAACCTGACAATAAATTATATTTGAAACAAAAAACACAAAACAAAAATAAAAAAACACTGTTGTACACCTTAAAGGGTGGATTTTATGCTGTATGAATTATATCTCAGAAGGAAGGAAGGAAAGAAAGAAAATAGAAAGGGAGAGAGAAAAGAAAGATAAAAGAAAGAAAGAAAGAAAAAAAGAGAAAAAGGAAGAAAGAAAGAATGAATCGTGGGATTGAACTCCACATTGGGCTCTGTGCTGACAGCATAGAGCCTGCTTAGGATTCTCTCTCTCCCTCTCTCCCTCTGCCCCTCCTCCACTCACTCTCTCTCTCCCCAAATAAATAAACACTAAAAAAATTTTTCGAGAAAGTCATACACTGTGGCCACTAGATGGGAAGCACAATACACAATGACGAGGGCAGGATGATTCCTCGGAGGCTCTATGTTATCCTGTCTGCCACTTAGAGCTGTGTGAGTTTAAACAAGCCACTTAACCTCTGTGAATCTGTTTCCATGTATGTGAAATATGGCTAGTAACACTTGCCCTACCTACCTCACAAAGCTGTATGAACAAAACAAACGTCAAAGAGTGTTGAAAACTATAAAGTGTTAAACAACTGTAAGCTGTAGGACACATATGGGCCCATGATTTTCAACACAGGCCCAAAAGCAATTCAACAGGGGGAAAAAAAAGTCGTCGGTAAATGGTGACGGGGCGACTGACCTGACCCTTAACCCTGACCCCCTACCTCACGCCACACAAATGTTAAGATGTGACCTTTTTCACAGGTTACCACTTCCAGGAACATGAAACCCTCTTAAGGAAACAAAAACAAAATAAATCATTCGCTATTCAATATTATTCATGTTGTGATTCGATTTTGCTGAGCTGTGTCAACTGTAAACCACTGGTCATTCAAATGATGTCTTACATTGTTACCAAGGATTTTTTTTTTTTTTGAGTTTACTTAATTATTTCGAAAGGGAGAGAGAGAGTAGAAGCGGGGAAGGGACAGAGAGAGAGAGAGAGAGAGAGAGAGAGAGAGAGAGAAGCCCAAGCAGGCTCCATGCTGTCAGCGCAGAGCCCGACCCAGGAAAAAAAAAATACATCTGTTAGTGGTTTGGCTGCAGCTGACTCTGTTCTGAAGCGCAGCTTTGGAAATGCAGTCAGATTTTGAGGAGAGCAGCCTTCAGCCCCTGTGAGAGCTAGAGCTCCTTATCAAGAACGGGAGTATGAAGGCCCTTCTTCCCCTACTACTTCTCCAAGATGGCGGCCGGGCCTCTAGGCGGGCTTCCAAGACTGTGCCCGTCCACCCTGGAGAGTTAAACGTAGTTCCCTACGTATCAGACGCTAGTTAGGGTGGATAGTCTGAGTCAAGGCGTTTGCCATTGTCCTCATCTCTGGATAAGATTCCTCTCTCAGGGAGGACAAGGCAGGAGAAGGGGCAGAAGAAGGCAGGAAACCTCAATAACAATGAACTTGTGAGGTTACCAGTGCAGGTGAATTTCTTTCTTTTTTTTTCTTATTTGTTTGTTTGTTTATTGATTTAATTTTATTTAAATCCAAGTTAGTTAATATTTAGTGTAATAATGGTTCAGGGGTAGAATTCAATGGCTCATCACGTACGTATAACACCCAGGGCTCATCCCCACAAGGGCCCTCCTTAATGCCCATCCCCCATTTAGCCCATCCCCCTGCGCAACACCCCCCCCCCCCCAGCAACCCTCAGTTTGTTCTCTGTATTTCAGAGTCTCTTAGGGTCTGCCTCCCTCTCAGTTTGAAACTATTTTTTCCCCTTCCCTTCCCCCATGGTCTTCTGTTAAGTTTCTCAAATTCCACATATGAGTGAAATCATCTATTTGTCTTTCTCTGACTGACTTATTTTGCTGAGCGTAATACCCTCCAGTTCCATCCACGTTGTTGCAAATGGCAACACTTCATTCTTCCCGATCGCCCAGTAATATTCCATTTGTCTTCTTCATCCATCCATCAGTCGATGGACATGTGGGCTCAGTGAAAGTGAATTTCTAACCACTGGATGACGTCAAGCACTTGCATTATGTAACGTTTTCACCGTTATCTTTTTATATTCCCACTGCACTGGCAGTAGGGAATCCCACAAAATTTGGTCTTCACTTATTGTGTTAGTTTCCTAGGGCTGCCATAACAGCAGAGACTTGGGGCGCCTGGGTGGCTCAGTCAGTTAAGCATCCAACTTCAGCTCAGGTCATGATCTCATGGTTCATAGGTTCGAGCCCTTCATCAGGCTCCGTGCTGACAGTGCAGAACTTGCTTGGGATTCTCTGTCTCCCTCTCTCTGCCCCTCCCTTGCTCTCTCTCTCTCTCTCTCTCTGTCTCTCTCTCTCTCTCTCTCTCTCAAAGAGAAACAAATACACTTAAAAAAAAACCAAAACAGCGGATACTTATTGCCTCCTAGTTCTGGTAGGGCCATGCTCCCTGTGGAACCTATAGTGAATCCTTCCTTGCCTCTTCCTGGTTTCTGGTGGTTTCCCAGCAATCTCTGGTGCTCTCTGCCCTGTCACCGCATGGATCCTCCTTGTGTCTCCCCGTCTTCACAGGACAGTCTTCTTATAAGAACACAAGTCATATTGGATTGGGGGTGTGCCCCACTCCGGTATGACCTCATCTACCTCATCTGAATTAATTATATCCTCAACAACGCTATTTCTAAATGAGGTCATATTCTGAGGTACTGGGGGTTCAGACTTCCTAAATAGTTTTTTTTTTCCTTTTTGGGGTGACGGGTGGGGGGCTCAATTCAAGCTATAACACTATTGGAGAACATCGACTCATGCCAGGATTTGCACATAGGATCCAAAATATATTTCCCTACCTGGAAGGAGAAACCAAAATTCAAAATATTATAAACCATCGTAAGATCCAAAAATCTTTAAACAGCTTTTATAGAAATAATTCAAAGGCGGGGCGCCTGGGTGGCTTAGTCGGTTAAGCGGCCAGCTCTTGATTTCGGCTCAGGTCATGATCTCACGGTTTGTGGCTTCAAGCCTTGCATCAGGCTCTGTGCTCACAGCGTGGAGCCTGCCTTGGATCCTCTGTCTCCTTTCTTCCTCTCTCTCTCTTTCTCTCTCACAAATAAATAAGGGTTTCAAAAAAAAATTTTTAAAAGAAATAATTCCAAGGCAACTTGAATATTCCATTCAGGTGGATGGCAGGGAGCATGCGGATGAAAAAGCGGACGAAATGTCATCAAGAATTAAAGGTGGTACATTAGCAAGAGAGAAAATGAAGCGATCGGTGGTTTCGTCTAGTGTCAAATCATTGTTGGGTTTAAAGCAGAGGACCACGTCAGCAATGCCGCAATCAGACCATTGAATTCATTATGGTGAGAACGGCATCCGAGCCCTTCCTGGAATCCTAACATTCACAGAATCCTAACATTGTGATAAGTCCACGCAATCCGATTCAACCTCAAATACATTGTGTAGTTTAGCACTCCGTTTAGCTGCCACAACCACAAGTGGACAGATGTTGTAAGAGGACTATTTATTTAGGCTCTTCACTAACGTGAAGATTTAATCTTCAACCGATAAAACGTACCCCGATTCAATTCTTCGTGCAGGGTGCAACTTAGCGAAACCAAACTGGATCCCGTATCAAACATTTGGTGTAGAATTGCATTTTTTGTAAATCCAATCATAACACAAACCAAGAGCCAGCAAGCTTTACTTGTAAAGGGCCAGACGGCAAATGTTGTGGGTTTCGTGGGCCAGACGATCATCAGCTCTGCTGTTGTTGTCAACAAATGGGTGGTGTGGCTGTGGTTCAATAAAACTTTATTTACAAAATCAGAAAGCAGGACAGAAAGAAGACCTCTTGACACTTGATCTTGGATTTCTAGCCTCCAGAGCCGAGAAAATAAATTTTTGTTGTTTAAAACACAGACACACAAAATCAGAGAGTGGGCCAGATTTGGCCCGTAGGCTGTAGTTCACTGACTGCGGGTTTAAACATACTAGAAGGACACCTTATTGGGTAAATCAAACTTGTAAGGAGGTGTTATATTAAGAAGTCCTTTCTCCCCCCGTCCACTACCCCCAACACTTTTTTAAAAAATCTAAATTGAATCTAGATGATTAGATTTGCTTTGAGCAAGGTAAGCCCATGCTGAGTGTCATTTCCACTGGAAAGAGTCTTGAGCGGTGATTTTGCTCCGTCTCCTAACGCGAAATAAACCTGTGTCTAAATTTCCTCAGAAAGACGAGACTCTGAGGATTACCTAAGAACTACAAGAAAGAGAGATCCATAATTGCCTTAATAGTCCATATTCTCAAAATAAAATTGTGCCTGCTATCTAATCCCGATTTCTTGCTGCTACTTAAAAACCTTTTCCTTTCGGCCTCGCTTCCACAGAGAGAATGGACAGGGAGCTTGTCACTCCCTGTAATGTTCCCCACCTCTGGACGATGATTCAGTCTGCCGCAGATAATTAAGGTTCACTTGGCTATAGGTGGCCTGTCCCCTCGGGCAGCTCCTTAAAGCCACAGGCATTTTCACAGAGGCGGTGATGTCTTAGCATGGCATCCGTAATCTATTATGCGTCTTTCCTTCCCTGCAACTATGAGTCTTTCCTTCCCGACAACGACGACAACACACACACACACACACACACACACACACACAGAAAAGACGGAGAAAGACTAAATGGTCGTTGGACTGGTTAAAGTATGGATTGAAAATATCCATTATTTAGCCAACGCATTGGGCTTCTTCTGTAACACTCAGGTGGGGAGCCTGGAAAATACGATTGACCTCCGAGAGAGAACTGGCAAAATCCACATGGAAAGGCATGCTCACATGGCAGAGAGCAGAGAGAGGGAGCTCTCCAGAGCCTTTTGATTTTATGTACTTATTTTTTAAATGTTTATGTATTTATTTTGAGAAAGAGAGAGAGAGAGAGAGAGAGAGAGAGAGAGAATGAATCCCAAGCAGGCTCCACGCTGTCTGCACCGAGATGGGGGGCCCGAACTCATGAACCGTAGGATCATGACCTGAGCAGAAATCAAGAGTCCGGGACTTAACAGATTGAGCCACCCAGGTGGCCCCAGGGTGTGGGGGAGGCTGTCTTTTTATAAGGGCACTAATCCCATCATGACCTAATCAGTTCTCAAAGGACCCACTTCCTAATACCATCACACTGGGGGTTAGGGTTTCAACAGACGAATTTGGAGGGGAAACAAGCAGTCCATAGCACTCAGGTAGTATGATTAGGGTGCCTGGGTGGCTCAGTCAGTTAAGCGTCCGACTTCGGCTCAAGTCACGATCTCGCGGTCTGTGAGTTCGAGCCCCGCGTCGGGCTCTGTGCTGATGGCTCGGAGCCTGGAGCCTGCCTCGGGTTCTGCGTCTCCCTCTCTCTCTAACCCCTCCCCTGCTCGCGCTCTGCCTTTCTCAAAAATAAACATTAAAAAAAATAGTATAATTACCATCAACTAAGACCTCTGTCTCTTTCCACTGCAATGTACTCTCCATCACGCTCTCCCTCCCATACGGTAGGGGTGGAGTGGCTGTCGACATTCTTTAAAAAAAAATTTTTTTTTCAACGTTTATTTATTTTTGGGACAGAGAGAGACAGAGCGTGAACGGGGGAGGGGCAGAGAGAGAGGGAGACACAGAATCGGAAACAGGCTCCAGGCTCCAAGCCATCAGCCCAGAGCCCGACACGGGGCTCGAACTCATGGACTGCGAGATCGTGACCTGGCTGAAGTCAGACGCTTAACCAACTGCGCCACCCAGGCGCCCGGCTGTGGACATTTTTATAAGTAAATACTCACTTCAAATTGGATTTGTTTCTGGCATGCCTGGTGCTCTACCCCCTAGATGCCAGTAACACACCTTGGTCGTGACAACCAAAAATGTCTCCAGATGTTGCCAAACAGCACCTGTGGGGCAAAGGCACCCCTGGTTGAGAGCCACTGTCCTAAAGGCTGATACGTGGAGATATTTATTCCAGGAAATGACACTGGCATCTCTTATTTCCAGAAAACAGGCATATGTATACCCAGAGACTCCGTCCTTAGAAGATAATTTTCGGGGGCACCTGGGTGGCTCAGTCAGTTAAACCTCCGCCTCTTGCTCTCAGCTCAGGTCATGGTCTCGCGGTTTGTGAGTTCGAGCCCCACATCGGACTCTGCACTGTCAGAGTGGAGCCCGCTTGGGATTCTCTCTCTCTCTCCCTCTCTCTGTCTTCCCCACTTTCTCTCTCTCTCTCTCTCTCTCTCTCTCTCTCTGTTTCAAAACGATAAATAAAGAAACATGAAAAAAATTAACAAAATAATTTTATAAGGTTTTCAGGGGAGGTGTACTGGTATCTCTCATTTATGCTGAAATATTTTTAAAAATATGTGGGATCGAGCGGCAGATGGATAGATGTGATAAAATAAACATAATAAAATGTTAATTATAGAACCTAGGCGGTAGGTATACAAGTGTGCATCATAACATCCTTTAACTTTTCTGCATCTTTGAAAAATTATCCTAACATGTTGGGGGGAAAGATTTCATGCATATTTGACTGTCACAGCTAGAAAATCAGGAGGTCTGTTACGCTTTATTATCTTAAATAAAGATAAGAGGAACATATCTCACTGTCAGTACTAACAGGAATATTCTTTTTTCCTTCAAAACCCTGTTGTTAAAGCTAAGTAATTTAATCACATGGAAAACCTACCTTGTAGTCATGGGAAGTTCCAAAAAGTGAACACTGACTATAGCTAAAAGATGACTCAGACTCGCTAATGTCCCATTTTTTTAATATAAAAAATTATTTTCATGTTTATTTTTGAGAGAGGGATACCGAGTGTGGGCAGAGAGAGAGGGAGACCCAGAATCCGAAGCAGGCTCTAGGCTCCGAGCTGTCAGCACAGAGCCCGACGCGGGGCTCAAACCCATGGACCGTGAGATCCTGACCTGAGCCGAAGTCAGACGCTCAACCGACTGAGCCACCCAGGCTCCCCTCGTGGTCCCACTTTGTAACTGAAGAAAACAAGTCCAGGGGACAGCGAGCCCTGTGTTTCCCAAGAACTGCTTGACATGGGAGTCTTTTTCGAATCTTTAAGTTTCAAGGATTCTGTCATTATTACGAACGTTTATTTAAAGATACTCTTAAACGCTAGTCTCCCCCTTGGAGTTTCACCACCTAATAAAAGGGGTGACACTGAAAATATTCAAGTTAAATCAGACGTATCTCCTTTTGAAACACCCTTCCCACCCTTACTTATGGTAACTGTTACCTTTAAGCATTTCATTGGACCATAATTCAGACAATGTTTATTGAAACCATCGTCTGTCAGAAAACGCGCGTATGGTGCTGACCCTCACAGCACTGTGGATTGTAGAGATTTACACGGTGTGAAACGGCTGCGCTGTTGGTGAGTCGTCTTAACACTTTGGGAATCAGATGACTCCACAGCACATCCCAGGGGTTTTGAGTTTAGTACTGTGTTTTAAACAGCAGACACGGGGGCGCCTAGGTGGCTCAGTTGGTGGAGACCGTTGATTTCGGCTCAGGTCACGATCTCACGGTCACGGGATCTAGCCGCCTGTCGGGCTCTGCGCCAGGTGTGGAGCCTGCTTGGGATTCTCTCTCCCTCTCTTTCTGCCCCTCCCCTGCTCACGCTCCCCCCCTCTTTCAAAAATAAATAAACAAACAAATAAATAGCAGACACAGATTGAGGAATGCTCCAAATCATAACTCGTCAGAGAAAGGCAAGTTAAAACCACAGTACGGTGCGACCATACCCCCCACTAGGATGTCTCAAGTTCAAACACCTGATGATTTGAGGTGCTAGCAAGGGTGAAGCACGACTGGAATGCTCATGCATCGCTGATAGAAATGGACAGTCGTGCAGCTACTTTGGAAAACGGTGTGGCAGTTGCTTACAGAGTCACGCATGTAACCTACCGTATGACACAGAAATTTCACTCCTAGATATGTATTCGAGATAAATGAGACTCTGTCTAACCAAAGCACTGTACATAAATGTTCATGGCAGCCTTCACACATCAGCCGAAAACCTGAAATATTCCATATCTGTTAACAGGCAAACAGATAAATGGTGGGTATTTTCATACAGTGGAATACTACTCGAGCAAACTACTAAACGCACGACGTTGATTCACCTCAAAACGATGACGCTGAGAGGAGCCACCCTTTTGAGAACTTTACCCTGGCACTTACAAGTTGTTCGGTCCCATCTAGCTACTCAGTTCTCATGATATATTTACTCACTGATGCAACAGAAGTAACACTCTGTTTTACTACGAGCATGGATGGTCCAAGAGATAACTCTATGAGCACTACAACTGCGGAATTAGGTTTAGAACTGTAAGGAAGCTTTGAGGTCAGCCACGACCACTTCCCAAGCCTTTTCAGAAATTTCTCTAACGTGCACCAGAGTTCTGCTCTCTTCCCTGTGAAACCCAGAAAGTTCCAAAACACGGAATTTTCATTGATTTGCAGTTCTTCCAGTTGTTTATCCCAAATACCAATTTTTATTTTATAGCATGACCCATGTAGACAGCGGATTTGCAGATTTACCTGAATATTTGTGGTTGCCTTTGATTTCTACTCCCGCAGCTTCCCACCTCTAGCAGTTCTTTAAGACTTGGTTCCCCCCCACCCCACACCTCACCATGTGGTCAGTTTATTCTCAAATTAATCTCAAATTAAGAGCATTTTCTTCGTCTTTTTTTTTTCCCCACTTCTCAGTCAATAAATGACTGATACTGACAGGGTTTTGCTTGTTTGGTTGTTTTCTGTTTTGTTTTGATATGTGTCTCCAGCTATAAAAATTCTGTTTCTACAGTCTTATATGCCTGGATTCTTCTCAATCTTTTCAGACTCGCCAGAAACCTTGCCATTCGTGTGCCATTTTCCTGATATTTTACTGAATATTTATTTAATATTCCCACACAAAATATGTTTTCAAGCAACCCTGACTCAGGATAAGAGATTACAAATTAAATTACTATCCTCAGCTTAGCACTGACTTTACTAGCCAGCTGATCTCATTCATTCATGTTTGGTCAATCTCTCTTCAAAAACGAATCTACTATCAGAGTGAATCTATCTCAGCTTCATCCAAACTCCCAATCCGCTGTTGCTTTATAGAAAACAAAAGTGCCTCTGCTCCTCTCAGTCTAAACGTTTGTTTATTTATTTTGAGAGAACGATGGGAGGGAGGGGCAGAGAGAGAGGGGGAGAGGGAGAATCCCAAGCAGGCTCTGTGCTGTCCGCACACAGCCCAGTGTGGGGCTCGATCTCACGAACTGTGAGATCGTGACCTGAGTCCAAAGCAAGAGTCAGACACTTAATGACTGAGCCACCCAGGCACCCTTACTCCTCTCAATCTAAAAATGAACAGGTGGGCACCTGGGTGGCTCAGCTGGTTAAACGTGTGACTTCGGCTCGTGGCATGATCTCGCGGTCCGTGAGTTCGAGCCCCGCGTCGGGCTCTGTGCTGACAGCTCAGAGCCTGGAGCCTGCTTCGGATTCTGTGTCTCCCTCTCTCTCTCTCTCTCTCTCCCCTTCCCCTCCCTTCTCTCTCTCTCTCAAAACTAAACATTAAACGAATTTTTAATTAAGAATAAAGAACTCATAATAAAAATGAGCAGGTAATAATCTGTTTCTCTGGTTACCATAAACCAGAGACTCTCCAGTGTGGGAGAGGAACAAGTTTTCCTTGACCCTTTTAAGGTGCCTGGCTAGGTCTGAAAATTAAACCGAGGAAGACAGATTAACAGGAGAAAAGCATACAAATTTACTTAACGTAAGTTTTACGTGACAAGGAGCCTTCGTAAGGCAATGAAGACCCAAAGAAACAGACCTGAGTATTTGTATACGGGGAGGGGATCGACAAAGGGCGGGCAGTCACGGAGATACACAATAGGGTCAGAGGGTATGAGGTAAGTGTAGCAAACTGGAGACTTAGCAAGGCCAGTTAGCATTCTTCTCAGTTCCCTTTGTCTTTGGAGATAAGACTGCTCCTTTCCTCTGGGTATAGAGTGGGTACCTCTCACATGGGGGTCTTATGACCTACTTGGGGGAGGGGTGGGGGGGTCAGAGTAACCTTCCTGCTTCTGCTGTTTTCTCAAACTCCTTCAACTCAAAATATTCAAGACACTAAGGTGTCACATTTTAGGGCGGCATGTGCCGAACCCAGTCACCAGTCTTTGCTAAAAATAAAGGCATTCATTGGAAAAGATGAATAGTTTTCCCATTGTCGGCTGTAATACATTATCGCACTTCCTCAATTTAAGCAGCACACGGGAGGCTCTAGGTCAGCTTTATACCTTACATTGGTTTAATTTTGTAAGAATATACTAGGGGCGCCTGGGTGGCTCAGTCGGTTGAGCGTCGGACTTCGGCTCAGGTCATGATCTCGCAGTCTGTGAGTTCGAGCCCCGCGTCAGGCCCTGTGCTGACAGCTCGGAGCCTGGAGCCTGCTTCGGATTCTGTGTCTCCCTCTCTCTGCCCCTTCCCTGCTCATGCTCTGTCTCTCTCTGTCTCTCAAAAATTCAAAAAACGTTAAAAAAAGTAAAAAAACCAAAGAATATAGTAGACATACATGATTCAAAAACCAAAATAAGAGTCTGGATATTGAGAAGTCACACTCCCAATGAGATTCCTTTAACCCCACTTCCTCCTCCACCCCATGTAGATAACCACTTTGACTTATTTCATATCTATCTTCCCCTTTTCCTAAGGAAATACACCCAAACCCACATGCATATACTTCATCTAGCCCCACCTCTTGCTTTCAGAAAAGATAGCATTCACTACTCTCCCCTGCCTTTCTCATTTAATAATAAAGCCTCTTGATTTTGTATTTCAGCACATAAAGCATTTTTATAGCTAAATAGCATTCCACCATGTGAACATACACATCTTCCTCAGCTTACGATGGGGTTACATCCCAATAAACATCGTAAGTTGAAAATACAGCAAGTCAAAAATGCAGCTAGGGGCACCTGGGTGGCTCCGACAGTTAAGCATCCAACTTCGGCTCAGGTCATGATCGCACGGTTCCTGAGATCAAGCCCCGCATCAGGCTCTGCACTGCCAGCACGGAGCCTGCTTGGGAGTCTCTCTCTCCCTTTCTCTCTGCCCCTCCCCGCCCCTTTCTCAATAAATAAACCTTAAAGAAGAAAAATGCATTTAATACATCTAACCTACTGAACATCATAGCTTAGCCTAGCCTACCTTTAACATGCTCGGAACACTGACATCAGCCTCCAGTTGAGCAAAATCATCTAACACAAAGCCTATTTTATATCGCCAGTCCAGGAGGAGATCAAAATTCAAAATTCAAAGTACAGTTTCTACTAAGTCGGGGACTGTCTATATCATGATTTATTAAATTTGGTCACTAATTAATGGACACATGGGTTGTTTCCACGGTTCTGCTGTTATAAACAATGCTGTGATAAATAACTTGATACATACGTCAAGAAAATTTAACGGTGATTATCTTGTCTCTGGGAAATAATATTACGAGTTTGTTTTCATTCTCCTCTTCTCCATTTCTACATTTACGATTGACACATATTATTTTCATCAGGAAAAATAAGAAATGCTCTTATTTTTATAGGACGTATTTGGAAGCATCTAACTCTTTTTGCAAACAGAAGTTTGTAGCTAGACTTCTTTTTTTTTTTATTTTTTTTTAATGTTTGTTTATTTTTGAGACAGACGGAGCATGAACAGGGGAGGGTCAGAGAGAGAGGGAGACACAGAATCGGAAGCAGTCTCCAGGCTCTGAGCTGTCAACACAGAGCCTGTCACGGGGCTCGAACTCACGGACCGTGAGATCATGACCCGAGCCGAAGTCGGACGCTCAACCGACTGAGCCACCCAGGTGCCCCTGTAGCTAGACTTCTTAGAGATGCCGAAAGTCGGCAGCCTATGGCATATCTTGGTGTGTACAGCAAATTTAAAACAGTGGATCCAGTCAATCTAAAAGTGGTTTTACGGGCGTTCGCTACGTCTCAAACAGCACATCCCTACAGCCATAGCTTTCCCCTGCAAAATCGCAAAGTAAGCACCACCACTAAGCACAACGAGAGACCACTATCGACAACGCAGGACAAAGGAAACTGCAGAATGGTTTGCCTTGATCTCGTGTCACCTCATGACATTTTGTGGTGCTTATGATCTCCCCTAACCTTAGTATCCTTTCTGCTTGCCCATGACACAAAATCATCCTCAAGCTAGTTAGCACCCTCCTTTCTCCCTCCCAAAAAACAGTACACTTAGGCTCATCACTGGCTCTTCCTTTTTTTTTTTTTTTTTCCCCCTGTTCACTTGTTTCTAGAAGTAGGCAAAACAAACCAAAAGCAGCGCTGGGGATGAACGAAACCAACATACGCCTGTCATTCCAAAGCAGACATTGACATTGCGAAATCATTTCTTTTGGTTCTGTCTTTATTTTTATTTTTAAATGTTTGTTTTTTGAGAGAGAGAGAGACACACACAATGTGAGCAGAGGAGGGGCAGAGAGAGAAGAAGACACAGAATCTGAGGCAGGCTCCAGGTTCTGAGCTGTCAGCACAGAGCCTGATGTGGGGCTCAAACTCATGAACCATGAGATCACGACCTGAGCTAAAGTCAGACGCTCTACCAACTGAGCCACCCAGGTGCCCCATGGTTCTGTTTTTAAATATGGCTTTATACTTCATAATTACCTTTTGTTTTCCAATATGCAGATTTTAATGGATTGTGACCCAGTAATAGGACTTCATTTTCCTGCAGTCGAGTTTCACTTACAGAAAACATGGCAAAGTTTTCCTGGGCTTAACAACCAAAAGAAACAGAGAGAATGTTGTTTTATTTCTGAATTATACCTCTTTGAAAATTCCTAATTCGAGAAGGCTCTTTTTCTTGGATGCTTCCACATCTTTAACTTTTCACTTGTTTTATGTTGAAATGATTTTTAGTTACACTGAAATACTGACCCACTCAATATTTATTGAAAACCAATAGGGTTAGATGGCATCCTTTTTCTTTTTAATTTCTAATGTTTATTTATTTTTGAGAGCGAGACAGAGACAGAGACAGAGTGCGAGCAGGGGAGAGGCAGAGAGAGAGGGAGACACAGAATCCGAAACAGGCTCCAGGCTCCGAGCTGTCAGTACTGAGCCCGACACGGGGCTCGAACTCACGGACCGTTGAGATCATGACCTGAGCCGAAGTTGGAGGCTTAGCCGACTGAGCCACCCAGGCGCCCCAGTTAGATGGCATTCTTGAAAGAGAAAAGTTCAGGTAAGGATTTGGATGAAACTAGAACGACTCTTCACCAAGTAGAGGAATGAGACACATATTTTATGATAAAAATGGATCAGAGAATACTACTCAGCTATAAAAGGGCATGACAAATGGATCAGAGAGTACTACTCAGCCATGAAAAGGAGTGAAATTCTGATTCCCGTTACAACAGGGCTAGACCTTGAAAAAATTGTGCTTAATAACACAAGGCAGAAATAGAAAGACAAATGTTGTGTGGTTCCACTTACCTGAGGTACTTAGAAGAAGCAAATTCATAGAGATGGAAAGGAGAACAAAGGTTGCCAGGGGCTGGGGAAGTTATTATTTACTGGGTACAGAGTTTATGTTGGGGATGATGAAAAGGTTTGGGGCAGGGACGGGGGTGATGCGTCCACAAGACTGTGGACGTATTTAATGCCTCTGAACTGTATGGCTACCAATGGTTAGGATGATAAATATTATGTCAGGTGTACTTTTACCACGAGAGAAAAAAAATGAATTTAAAGGAAGTGGGCAAGGCAGAAAAAAAATGGTTCGGGACTTCTGGTCCCATGGGAAAGACTGAACACACATGTAATACTCCATCCCATAATGCCCAAATTCCACTGGTATGACACAAATCATACTTTTGTTGTTGTTATTGTTTTTATGTGTGTTTGTTTGTTTTAATGTTTGTTTATTCTGAGAGAGAGAAAGAGAGCCAGTGGGGGAGGGGCAGAGAGAGAGAGAGAGAGAGAGAGAGAGAATCTCAAGCAGGCTCCGCGCTGTGAGATCATGACCTGAGATCATGACCTGAGCTGAAATCAAGAGCCAGATGTTCAACCGGCTGAGCCACCCAGGTGTCCCCAAATCATGCTTTTTTTCAAAAAAAAAAAAAAAAAAAAAAGAAAGAACAATTCTAGACATAAACGTAACAAGAAGGGCTCAACACTTACATGAGGGAAATTACCAAACTCAAAGACCAAAAGGAGACTTGACACGACGGAAAAATACCTTAGCTTGGGAGAGGCAGACCTAACATCATAAAGGACATCCATTCATTTCAGGTCAGTATGTATAGTTAATGCAATCACAATACGATCATCCAATTTTTGTTCCCTGGGGTTGATTATAAAGCTCTTGAGGGAGGACAAACAACCAAGAATAGCCAGGAAACACCTGAAAAAGATAGACAATCATGAGGGCTTGCCCCATCAGATACTAAAACGTTATATAACCCAACGTAGAAAGTAAATATCTAAGCGTTCATACTGATAGAGATAAGGGAATGGGGAAGAGACAAGTGTCTTGTGCATTATTTCATCTCATTTATGTACTTCCTTGACCTCCAAGAAGTAGAGCCTAAGTCCCCACTCTTTCTATGTGGGCTGCACATAGTGACTTCCTTCCAAAGAGGGCAATATGGAAAACAAGGAAAAATGACATTAGGGCAAAACTAAGATCTGAAGGAAGTATGCACGTTAGTTACCGATAATGTATCAGCATTGGTTCATTCATTTTAATACATGTGCCATGCTAACGTAGGATGTTAATAACAGGGGAAAGGGTGTAGGGGATGTCAGAACTCTACAATCTTCTCAGATTTGTTTTTTGTACATCTAAAGCTGTCCTTGAAAATAGTCTACTAAAGGGGCGCCTGGGTAGCTCAGGCGGTTGAGTGTTCGGCTTCGGCTCAGGTCATGATCTCACAGTTTGTGGGTTCGAGCCCCGCATCGGGCTCTGTGCTGATGGCTCAGGGCCTGGAGCCTCTTCGAATTCTGTGTTTTCCTCTCTCTCTGCTCCTCCCTCGCTCATGCTCTGTCTCTCGCTCTCTCCTTCAAAAATAAATAAAAACATTAAAAAAATTTTTTTTTTTAAAAGAAAATAGTCTACTAAAAAGAAGGCTGCCTGAAACGCTTTTGTAGATGTCACCTTGTGGCCTCTGCCATAGGTGAACTGGAGAATATACCTACAAGTGGCATTGCTGGGTCACAGAACGCAGTATCACTAGATGTCAAATTGACCTTGAGACGCTCATACCAATTTTCACCTCCACTATCACGGTATGAAAAATCGAATTCCACCCTCCTTTCCCAGGAATACATGCACCCTCAACGATTTTTATTATTTTCAGACTCTTCCTTAATTTTCTGAAAATTTGCTGGGCAGGAACGTGACGTGGACATGATTCATGTCCTTTTATGTCGACCCGGTTCCTACATACTGAGTTGCCTATTTTACATTTTAATTTGTAGTTCTTTGTATATTGTAGAATATTTGGATGTTCTATATGTGTCAAATGTGTTTTCGCATCCTTGATTTTAAACATTTGCGATGTCTTTTATGCCACCAAACTTTTTTTTTTAATTTTTTTTTTAAACGTTTATTTATTTTTGAGACAGAGACAGAGCATGAACGGAGAAGGGGCAGAGAGAGAGGGAGACACAGAAGCAGAAGCAGGCTCCAGGCTCTGAGCCATCAGCCCAGAGCCCGACGCGGGGCTGGAACTCACTGACCGCGAGATCATGACCTGAGCTGAAGTCGGACGCTTAACCGACTGAGCCACCCAGGCGCCCCCAAACTTTTTAATGACACTACTTTTAAATATAGTCAAATGTATCATTTTTTTCCCCTTACGGTATATACAGTCCATTGCTGCTTTGAAAAATTCAGCCTATTGAAATAACAAAGCATTCTCCTCTATTTCCATCTGGAAAAAAAAAATGCTTGTCTTTTTTTTTAAGACTTTATCTTATTTTTCAGGTAATGTCTACACCCAACGTGGGGCTTGAACTCACAATCCCGAGATCAAGAATCACAGGTTCTACCAGCTGAGCCAGCCAACTGCCCCAATGACTCCAGTTTTGTTTTTTTAACTTATTAAAAAGCTTCAGAAACTTAAAGTGGGGCATTGGCAGGTGAGCAGAATATCCAGAAATAGGTCCACCTGCATATGAAAAGATAGCATATGATAAAGGTGGCATCTCAGTACAATGAGGGAAAAATGGTATGGGGTGGGGGGGCATCTGGGTGGCTCAGTCAGTTAGGTGTCTGGCTCAGGTTATGATCTCAAGGTTTGTGAGTTCGAGCCCCGCGTCGGGCTCTGTGCTGACAGCTCAGAGCCTGGAGCCTGCTTTGGATTCTGTGTCTCCCTCTCTCTCTGCCCCTCCCTGCTCACGCCTTGTCTCTCTCTCTCTCTCTCTTTCAAAGAAAAATAAATAAGCATTTTTTTTAAAATTAAAAATGTTGTGGGGGGGGGGGGCGCCTGGGTGGCTCAGTCGGTTAAGCATCTGACTTCAGCTCAGATCATGGAAGTTTGAGCCCCGCATCGGGCTCACTGTTGTCAGCATGGAACCCTCTTTGGATCCTCTGTCTCTCTGCCCCTCCCCTGTTTGCTCTCTCTCTCTCTCTCCTTCTCAAAAATACTAAATAAACATTAAAAAATAATAAAAATGGTATTGGGATAACTTCTTAGGTATGTAGAAAAAGATAAAACAGAGTGTGCTAAATTCCAAATACAGCAGAGATTTAAAGGTAGAAAAATGTAAACCATACATGCCCAGAAGAAATCATAGGTAAATTCTTCTATACTCAGTGCAAAACACCTTCCTATCTAGGAATCCAAATCCGGAAACTAGGGGAAATATATCGCTAAATCTGACCCCGTAAAATTTGAAAAACCAGAAAACAAAACAAAAAACAACAACAAAGAAAACTCCGTGCCCCCAAAACACCATAAACCATGGAAAAAGACAAATGGCAAATCGGGAAAAAATACTTGCAACTCGTATTGCAGATAAAGGTTTAATTTGCTTTGAGTATGTGTTTAAAAATAGAAGAATAACAGGCCACGTGCCCCCTAGGAAAATGAGAAAGAGAAATGAACACACATTTCCCGAAAAAGAGATGCAAATGGTCCTTAAGCATGAAGCAATGTTCAGCCTGCTTGATAAGAAAAAGATGCAAATTAAGTTTCACAAGGATACCATTTCTCACCCAGCAGAACGACACACTGGCCAGAGCCTCTGGCGCAAAGTTGAACAGAAGCTGTTAAAATCAACTTCCGCTCTCATTCCTAATCCCCATACTTCACCATTAAGTATGATGTATACTTTTTGTAGAAAGTTCCCCTCTTAGTTTCTCAATCTTAATCAGATTGAGAAAGTTCCCCTCTTAGTTTGTTGAGAGTCTACGTTTTTTTATGATAAATAATTGTTTAATTTCATGAAATGCTTTTTCTGCATCTGATGAAACGTGTTCCCCCCACCCCTTTGTTCCGTTAAGGAGGCAAAATACGTTGATTTTCAAATGTTAACCCTATCTTGCATTCCTGAAATGTATGCCACTTGGTCATGATATACTGTCTTTCCTTACACATCGCTGGATGTGATCTGCAATATTTTTTCCTAGGGGTTTGGAGTTTATAATCCTGGGAATATCCGGGGTGCCTGGGTGGCTCTGTCGGTTAAGCGTCCGACTCCAGCTCAGGCCATGATCTCAGGGTTTGTGAGTTTGAGCCCCGCGTCGGGCTCTGGGCTGACAGCTCGGAGCCTGGATCCTGCTTTGGATTCTCTGTCTCCCTCTCTCTCTGCTCCTCCTCTGCTCATGCTCTGTCTCTGTCTCAGAAATAAATAAACATTAAAAAAAAAAAAGTTTATAATCCTGGGAATATCAGCTTTTAATTTTCCTCTTGTAATGTCCTTGTCACCTTTTGGTATTTAAATTATGACGCCCTCATGAAATAAGCTTGGTGGTATTTCTGCTGCTTCTATTCTTTGGAAAAGTTTGAGTAAGGGGCGCCTGGGTGGCGCAGTCGGTTAAGCGTCCGACTTCAGCCAGGTCACGATCTCGCGGTCCGGGAGTTCGAGCCCCGCGTCGGGCTCTGGGCTGACAGCTCAGAGCCTGGAGCCTGTTTCCGATTCTGTGTCTCCCTCTCTCTCTCTGCCCCTCCCCCGTTCATGCTCTGTCTCTCTCTGTCCCAAAAATAAATAAACGTTGAAAAAAAATTAAAAAAAAAAAAAGTTTGAGTAAGGCAGTGTTTGTTTATTTATTTATTTATTTATTTATTTATTTTTTAAGCTAATCTCTATACCCAACGTCAGGCTCGAACTCACAGCCCTAAGATCAAGAGCTCCACCGACTGAGCCAATCAGCACTCCCCCCCGCCCCCGCCGTCCTTTTCAAATTTATTAAATGGTGGCATTTCTTTAAATGTTTGAAAGAACTCACCATCAAAGCCATCTGGGCCTGGAGTTTCTTTAACAGATACAACAATCTTCAGCTTTTATTCAGATTCTTTATACC
Source organism: Felis catus (assembly GCF_018350175.1). Lineage (NCBI taxonomy): Eukaryota > Metazoa > Chordata > Mammalia > Carnivora > Felidae > Felis > Felis catus. The sequence goes on from NC_058386.1 coordinate 39,201,972, forward strand.
TTCTTGCATACATTTTGGTAAATTGTGTTTTTCGAAAGCTTCATTCATTTCATGCAAATTTTCACATACTGCCTTTCCTGTAACTAACTGTAACTGAGTGTAACCAAACAGCCGATGAGGAAATGTTTGGTTTTTTAAATTCTTTTTTTTTTTTAATGTTTATTGATTTTTGAAAGAGAGACAGAACGCGAGCGGGGGAGAGGCGGAGAAAGGGAGACACAGAATCCGAAGCAGGCTCCAGGCTCCCGAGCTGTCGGCACAGAGCCCGACGTGGGGCTTGAACTCAAGAGACCTGAGATCGTGACCTGAGCCGAAGTCGGACGCTCCACGGACTGAGCCACCCAGGCGCCCCTGAATGTTCTCTGTTTTGGAAAGAATTCCAGTTTATAAATTATTTGTTCAAAAATCAACAGTTAATGTAGACCGTCACTATTTTTTTTTACTCTTTTTTTAAGTAGGCTTCATGCCTGGCACAGAGCCCAACGCAGGGTTCAAACTCACGTAAGATCAAGACCCGCGCTGCGATCAAGAGTTGGCTGCTCAACTGACTGAGCCACAAGCATGTCACTATTTTGTAACCCCAAATGAAATCATGGATCTAGGCAGTCATTATTAATGGCTGTTCAAACTATTAAGTGATAAGCTGATGGGAAGTTATATAATGGTTGATTTAGGCTGACCCTACTTGAACCCAGCGATCAATTCTAGTGCTCCCCAAAGAGAAATAACCGGAAATTATGTGTTGCCTCTTGTGATGGAACACAAAATACACACCACCACCTATAAAGTGTTCTTGGCCCTCCTCCTAAGCCAAATCAAACTCGAATCTGATTATGTCTTTATTTAGCTATCGGCGGACAGGTAACACGGGGGCCAAAAGAACAAAGCGCACTGACACCACAAGGAGGCAATCAGCAACAAGAAAAATATAGGAAGCTCTAGGAAAATGCCCTGGTTTCTGTAACAAATAAACTATAAGGAAAAAAAAAAAAAAAAAGGAGCTAGGGTGGATACATGGACAGAATTAACACATTTGACAGGAACCAGGCACAACGTTTGGACCTCGTTTACGGATTTGAAAAAACCAACCGTGGGGCACCTGGGTGGCTCAGTCGGTTGAGCGTCCGACTCTTGACTTCGCCTTAGGTCATGATCCCCCGGTTCCTGGGTTCCAGCCCCACATCGGGCTCTGTGCTCACACTGCGGAGCCTGCTTGGGATTCTCTCTCCCTCCCTCTCCGTCCCTTCCCTGCTTGCTCTCTATCTCTCTCTCAAATAAAAAAGAAAGAAAGAAAGAAAGAAAGAAAGAAAGAAAGAAAGAAAGAAAGAAGGAAACCGTAATAAAAAGAAAAAAAGCCTTAAGCTCATTGGGGAAATTTGAATACTGAGAGGATATTTCATACTATTATGGAATCGTGGTTAAGTTTTTTGGTGCGATAACAGTAATGATAGTTTTGTTTTAAGGGTCTTTATCCTTTAGAGATGTGTAAGAAGTATTTACTGGTGAAATGATATATCTGGGATGTATTTCAAAATAATTGCGGGGGAAAGGGTGATTAAAGGTAGTGGGAGAGTGTAGCTGAAGTAAGACTGGCCACGTGTTGATAAATGTGGAAGCTGAGTGATGGGTATATGGGATTTTGTTATATTATTCCCTCTACTTTTATATGTATTTAGAAATGTCCATAAGAAAGTTTTTAAAAACCCTCACAGTACAGGAAAACAAAGGTGCCATTCACAGACCAAAAATGTGAAATGTGAAACATTTGAAAGCAGATGGGATCAGAAGTAAAGTCAGAAGACAGGAAACCACAGATTAAGTCATCAGAAGGGTTCTTGCCAAAGCAGCCTCGAGAAAAGGGGGTGGGGAAGTATGCCCTCCCAGAGTTATATAGTTTCAAAACTTATTGGCATGAGTTGGAACAATTAGGATGCTGTCTCTCCATTTGACCCTTCCCTGGCCCCCGCACCTGAATAGAACTGCTGGTAGGAGAAGTCCAAGAATGTTCTCTAAAGAAACTAGCCCTAGGGGCGCCTGGGTGGCTCAGTCGGTTGGGCGTCCGACTTCCGGTCAGGTCATGATCTCACGGTTCCTGGGTTTGAGCCTTGCGTCGGGCTCTGTGCTGACAGCTCAGAGCCTGGAGCCTGTTTCGGATTCTGTGTCTCCCTCTCTCTGACCCTCCCCCGTTCATGCTCTGTCTCTCTCTCTGTCTCAAAAATGAAATGAACGTTAAAAAAAATTTTTTTTAAATAAATAAAATAAAGAAACTGGCCCTAATGACGTCAGGAAAAGCTGAGAAAGTAAAATTGGCACTATGACAAGGACAGGGACTAGAAAGTGCACTTGCCTACTATTCTCTGCCCCCCACCTACCTACAAGGAGGGCCTCCCGCAGCTGCGACCCGGCCTCTTGAAGAGCTACAAAGTAAATCCCCTCCAGCTATCGATATCGATCAGAGCAATCCTTGTATTCATAAATACAAACTGAAAGCCAAGAGTTGCCAGATCCTTGAGGAAAAACCAACCCCCTCAATGGGAAAGTAAAATACAAAAAGTGAAATACCGAGGGAAGCAAAAAGAATATGAAAACAGGGAGGGGGGCAAAACGTAAGAGGCTCTTAAATATGGAGAACACACAGAGGGTTGCTGGAGGGGCTGTGGGAGGGCGGAGGGGCTAAATGGGGAAGGGGCATGAAGGAATCTCCTCCTGGACTCATTGTGGCACTCTGTGCCAACTAACCTGGATGTAAATTGAAAAAACAAATTAAAAAAACAAAGTGAAATACCAACAGACTGCAATGAAAAAGAAGCTACCAGGGATACAATAAGGAGGCTTAGAAAATAAGCGAATGAACATTAATGACTAACCTAAATCTTTTAATGAACGGGCTGAATGATAAATCAAGCCTGAAAGACCACATTAGTGGGCTGGAAGTAAAATGAAGGAACCGCCCTAGAGTACGAAGCAAAAAATAAACAGAAAGTATTAAAAAGTTACCAAGGGGGGCGCCTGGGTGGCGCAGTCGGTTGAGCGTCCGACTTCAGCCAGGTCACGATCTCGCGGTCCGGGAGTTCGAGCCCCGCGTCGGGCTCTGGGCTGATGGCTCGGAACCTGGAGCCTGTTTCCGATTCTGTGTCTCCCTCTCTCTCTGCCCCTCCCCCGTTCATGCTCTGTCTCTCTCTGTCCCAAAAATAAATAAACGTTGAAAAAAAAAATTAAAAAAAAAATAAATAAAAAAATAAAAAGTTACCAAGGAAAAATCTAGAAGCTCCAATGTCTAACTAATCCGGGTTCCAGAAGTGGAGGATGGACAGCATGTCAGGGGAGAAATAATCGAAATTATTATTAAAATACGATTTGCTAAACACACTGATCGGGGTATGTCAAAGGGGACACAAGGAGCCAACAGAAAAAGCTCCCAATGGTCAAAATGGGAACAATCAGAACAAAATAGTGTTGGATTACAGCCCAAAGCCTAAAATAAACCTCCTTGAGTCCTTACTAATATAAATGATCTGAGTACATTAATAAATGGGGGAGAAAACCCTCACCTCCTGTGCAGAATATTAAATAATTTACGTAGCTATGCCACACTAAAGAGGGGTGTCGTCATTCCTCACTCCGTAAGTGTGGGGCTGCCTTTCGCACAGTGCTGCAATGGGGGCGCCTGGGTGGAGCCTGCTTAGGGTTCTCTCTCTCCCTCTCACTGCCCTCCCCCTCTCGTGCTCTCTCTCTCTCTCTCTCTCTCTCTCTCTCTCTCAAAATAAATAAACTTAAGACAGTGGAGACACCCAACCAACAGCCGGGTGATCAGGGCCGACATCAGCAGTGGTAAGTCATGTCAGTTTTTTCTTTTTCTTTTTTTAAGTTTATTTATTTTTTGAGAGAGAGAGAGAGAGAGAGACAGTGCCAGCTGGGGAGGGGCAGTGAGAGAGGGAAAGGAACCCAAGCAGGCTCCACGCTGTCAGCGTAGAGCCCGATGCGGGGATCCATCTCACGAACCATGAGATCGCGACCCGAGCCGAGATCAAGAGCGGGACACTTAACCGACGGAGCCACCCAGGCGCCCCGAAGTCATGCTGATAGTACGAAACCTTGATGTGATGGAATGGAAATGGCACTTCACCTCTATCATCTCCTTCCTCAAAGCCCAGAACTCCAGTCCAATCGTGAACACACATCAGAAGAAGTTCGATACAGGAGCACTCGACAATACACCTGACCACTACCCTTCAAAAACTGTCGTCAAAAACAAGGTGAGTCTGAAAAGCTGTCACACCAAGAGGAGCTTAAGGAGACATGACAAAACTAAATGTCATGTGCTATATCCTGGATCAGATCCTGGAAAAAAAAATACATAACTAAAAAGGGATATTAGGTACAAATGAAATGGGAATAAAGCATAGACTGCAGTGAATAATAAGGTGTCAGCATCGGTACATTAATTGTAACAAACGTACCACAGTCGTGGGGAAAACGGTGGTGGTCTGGGGGAGATACATGGGAACAAGGTACTAGCTGCTCAATTTTTCGGTGAATCTAAAACTATTCTAAAAAGTCAAGTCTATTTATTTTATTATTTTTTTTAAATGTTTATTCATTTTTGAGACAGAGAGAGACAGAGCATGAACGGGGGAGGGTCAGAGAGAGAGGGAGACACAGATTCCGAAACAGGCTCCAGGCTCCGAGCCGTCAGCCCAGAGCCCGACGCGGGGCTCGAACTCACGGACCGCGTGATCATGACCTGAGCCGAAGTCGGACGCTTAACCGACTGAGCCACCCAGGCGCCCCAAGTCAAGTCTATTTAAAAAGTACAATTTAGGGGCTCCTGGGTGGCGCAGTCAGTTAAGCGTCCGACTTCAGCCAGGTCACGATCTCGCGGTCCGTGAGTTCGAGCCCCGCGTCAGGCTCTGGGCTGACGGTTCGGAGCCTGGAGCCTGTTTCCGATTCTGTGTCTCCCTCTCTCTCTGACCCTCCCCCGTTCATGCTCTGTCTCTCTCTGTCCCAAAAATAATAAATAAATAAATAAATTAATTAAATAAATAAAGGGGCGCCTGGGTGGCGCAGTCGGTTAAGCGTCCGACTTCAGCCAGGTCACGATCTCGCGGTCCGTGAGTTCGAGCCCCGCGTCGGGCTCTGGGCTGATGGCTCGGAGCCTGGAGCCTGTTTCTGATTCTGTGTCTCCCTCTCTCTCTGCCCCTCCCCCGTTCATGCTCTGTCTCTCTCTGTCCCAAAAATAAATAAAAACGTTGAAAAAAAAATAAAAAATAAAAAGTACAATTTACTTAAACAAAAGACGCGAATCTTCCGAATGAAAGGACCTAGAGAATGCTGGTGTAAGGAGAGATAAACATTGTTCCCTTTTCATGATTCTGAATCCCTCCCTGTCTTATTTACTGAGTACTTATTTGGGGGCTCTCAATCTCACAGTCTAGGGAGTGAGTTTAAACCCCTCCTCCTGGCCTTGGTTTTTAAATGTTCCATGTGTATCATCTCTGTAATGACAACACACAGCAAAAGGACCCGGACATGGATTTTTACAGCTAATTCAGCTTTTTTAAACTCACATTTAGAGACACATTTACGAGATTTCCAAATTCTGAGGCAAAAGAAAAAAAAACCTACAAAGCTTTCAAAGAAAAGAAAAAGAAAAGGTGACTCAGAAAGGTTCCAAAGCCGACTAACATCATGCAACATCACATAGAATACAATGGAGCAGTGTCTTCAAAATTCTAAAAGTACTGTCAATCTTAAATTATATGAGAACAAAAGATATTTTAAGGGTACAAGAGCTCAGAAAGTTTGCCTCCCACACCTGTAGGAATTACTCAAGAGAATAGTTCAGCCAAAAATATAAGTAATCCAAGAAAGAATGCAGGAGATATAAGAAACAGTAGGTGCTGGGGCACCTGGGTGGCTCAGTCGGTTGAGTGTCTGACTTCGGTTCAGGTCATGATCCCCCAGTTCATGGGTTCGAGCCCCACGTCGGGCTCTGTGCGGACAGCTCAGAGCCCGGAGCCTGCTTTGGATTCTGTGCCTCCCTCTCTCTCTCCCAAAAATAAATGTTAAAAATTTTTTTTTTAAAAAAGAAACACCAGGTGCTGAGTCTCAGATTGGGGTGGGGGTGGGAGGATTTGAAGGAAAATGAAAAGGGGATTTATTACATCTTGAGGCTTGGAGACTTCTCTACTGAACGGTGACATTTTAGAAACATTTCTTTCCTTTTCGGTGGCTCTAATCCCTCTGCTTGAATCTACGTGGCATGATATTTCTATAAAATCGCATCGTGAATTCTGTTCATTTTTCCTTTTGAAGTGTGATTACTGATATATTCGGGTTGACTTTTACCATCTTGTTTTATGCTTCCTGTTTACTTTGTTTCTTCTGTGCTTCTTTCTTCTTCCTCTCCTGCCTTCGGACCGCATTGCTGATTGGTGTGCTTGAAATGCGATTTGTTCACGACTCACAGCCATGCGTTTAGGGATTGCTCTTAAAATTTCAATATGCCTGCCCACTCAACATGTGAGGTCAATCAATAGGCTCTGGAACAAGACAAGAACTTGACATTATTGCCCGTCCACCCCCAAGCAGACATTGACTGTTGTTTTGCACGCGCAATGCTTGCTTAGATTTACCCACTGTAGTGAAGATTGTCAGTGTCTCGCCTAGATCCCTTTTCAAAAAAAAATTCTTTTGATGTTTATTTATTTTTGAGAGAGAGAGAGAGAGAGAGAGAGTGGGAGAGGGGCAGAGAGAGAGGGAGACACTGAATCCGAAGCAGGCTCCAGGCTCTGAGCCGTCAGCGCAGGGCCCGACGCAGGGCTCGAACCCACGAACCGCGAGATCGTGACCTGAGCCGAAGTCGGACGCTCAACCGACTGAGCCGCCCAGGCGCCCCTCACCTAGACCCCTTTAATTGAGGCAGTATACGTATTTCCCAGCTGGCGTATTAACTGATGGCTGCACCATTCTTGGGAGGATTGTTCTGAGGAAGACAGTGCATCCCAGGGATGGGGTTACCATCCCAACCCCTAAGGACAGGCCGTAACCAGTACCTGGCCTATATGGGGGTACAAAACGCCAGCTCTTGGAGCACCTGGGAGGCTCAGTCGGTTAAACATCCGACTCTCGATTTTGGCTCAGGTCAGGATCTCACGGTGCATGAGATCGAGCCCCACATCGGGCTCCGCACGGACAGCACAGGGCCTGCTTGGGATTCTCTCTCTCTCCCTCTCCCTCTGCCCTTCCCCTGCATTGTAAATAGATAAACAGAAAATAACCAAAAGTTAAAAAAAAAAAAAAAAAGCCAGCTCCCTTGCCACAACAGAGGACAAGTCTGTGGTGCCCGTATTAGTTTTCTATTGCTGCTATAACAAACGATCACACACATAGTGTCTGGAACAACACAAATTTATTCCCTTACAGGTGTGAAAGTGAAAAGTCTAACATGGGTCTCACTGAACTAAAATCAAGGTGTCAGCAGGGCCGTGTGTTTCTTGTTAGAGGCAGTAGGGGAGAATGTGTGTTCTTGCCTGGTCCAGCTTCAAGAGGTCGCCAGTATTCTTTGGCTCACAGCCCCCTTCCTCCCTCTTCAAAACCACAGCACAGCGCCAGTCTGATCATTCGTTCACAGTCACATCTCTTTCTCTCTTTCTTTGCCTCCCTCCTCCTATCTTAAGGACTCTTGTGATTACACTGGGCCCAGGATACACCAGAATAATCTCTTTGAGACTGGTTGATTAGCAACTCTGATCACATCTGCAACCTTCATTCCCCTTTGCCACATAACCTAATGTACTCACAGGTTCAGAGGATTAGGACGCGAATGTCTTTGGGAGGCCATTATTCTGCCGGCCACAGCGCCCTTCGAGCTCCAGAGCTATTCGCAGGTTCAGGCTAAGGCTAGATTCCACCTGGAGCCATACAAAGGGACTTATAGGAGGCTGTGTCCTTATTCAACAGTCAACACTATTTGTCGTAACAACGTAGAAAACTTTATAGAAATCTGATAAGTCGCTACCACAAGGATGTAAAAAGGAAGGTGTTCCAGAACTAAATCCACATCTATCTTTCTAGGAAGTCCAAGTCAAGTCATTTATCATAATACAAAGTCTAAGAAATGTGGTTGTAGTAAAAACCAAGATGAACAACCAATAGAGTAGACACCTTCTCTGGGGAAAGAAGCACCAAGTTGGAAAAAGGTAGATCAGAGAAGTGCTCCTTGTTTTAGAAGCCTGATTTGTCGACACTGTCTGACTTCTTAAACTATGCACAATATTTTGACGAAACAACTTAAAAAATTAACTCAGTAAGTGAGGCAAAGAAGTTAGTTTAGTCCCTTAAACTAGCAAGAACCTAAAAAAAAAAAAAAGAGAGAGAAAAGAGAGAGAAAAGAAGTAACCTATTACATTCCTATTCCTAGTTCTAAAAAAACCTTTTGCTAACTATAAATTAACACGTACTCACCGTAAGGACTTAAGGTGACGTAGAAATGTTGAAAATACAACGTGACAATCCTATATATACACCACCACTCTCAGAGATTGCCTCTATGCACATCCATGTGCATATTTATGCTCCCAGGTAGTTTTTCAAAAAAGTTGGGATCACACTGTTTGTGACCTGATTATATCACTAACATACGGATCTTGCCAGGTCAATTGATACAGCTCTACATTCCTCTTAGTAATTGCACAGAATTCTGTCATTTGAATGTACCATTAAAAGTAATGACAATTTAACAAAACTCAGGAGGCCAGACAGTAGGAGGGAAGAGATAAGTTCATTTTCCTCATCTTTAGTGACAAGGAGTTAGCTAATATTATTCAAGTTGGTAAATAAGGGTAGAAAAAGTATGATATTTAAAGCAATAAAGGCATCTACTGGAAGGACAAAATATATTAGCCATCAAAAAAACAAAGTGCATATACACAAAATTCCTTAAGTTTCAGAGTGGGCATTCAATATCTACTAGCCAAACTTGGACAATAAAAGTAAGTATAAATATAGTAAAAAGTATATCAAAAGGACTTTTAATAACGGTTGTCTCATAAAAGGGGATGAGGTTGGGCACTTATATCTGTCACCATAAATGTACCCGCTATTTTAAAAAGATATTCATGATATGGAACGGAAAATAGCTATTTATAAAACAGTACATAAACTACACTCAACTTTTATACAAAATACATACCATGTGTTCATGCACAGGTAGAAAAGACTCCAAAGGCCATGTACCAAAATATGGACAATAGTTATGTCTAAGTACATCATATTATAAACATTCTCTCTCTATATATATATATATGCACATGTATATATGTGCATGTAATATACATATACATATGTGTGTGTGCGTGTGTGTATGTATATATATATATACACATACATATATATATACATATATATGTGTGTGTGTGTGTGTGTGTGTGTGTGTATATATATAATATATATATTTTTTAAGTAGGCTTCATGCCCGGTGCAGAGCCCAATGCTGGGCTTGAACTCACAACCTGAGATCAAGAGTCGGACACTTAACTGACTGAGCCACCCAGGTGCCCCTCTATATATTCTTTATGCTGATGTAATTTTCTCTCATGAGTATATTTCATTTATATTGTATTTGAAATAAGAAAACACATTCAAAGTCGTCTTTTTGTGTGTGAGGGGGGTGGGGAGCATTGGAAGAAAATAAACTAAAAACCAGTCGAAATGTCCTTAAATATCTTCCAAAGCCTAGGCCACAAAATACCTATATCCCACACGCTCGAGTTTAAACAAATTTTGCAAATAGTCTTTATGCCCTCAAACATTTAAAAAAAAAAAATCCCCATTTTACACAAAGGCAGGCTATAGGCTTTTCATTCTAGCTAAGCCCCACCAAGTCATTAGTGATGGAGCCTCTGATTTACTGGACTGCCACCCAGAAAAAGGTTCCTATGGGTTAACACCAACCCTCTGGGACAGTAACGGGCTTTCCACACACTCAGCCGCCCATTCCCAACATTAAATGAAGACCTCCCTCGAGCAAAGCATTACACAGCGCGCGTCAACAAGTTAGAGATGAACACAGAGGCCTGCCTCAAGTAGCCTACAACCTTATGGGGAGACGGTGCAGATATGAGGCAGAGAGTAAGGGGCACTAACACAGAAAAGACAGTATGGAGAGCCCAGATTGGAGTCTGGACAGTATGGAGAGCCCAGACCAATTTACAGATTGGTCTGTAAATATTTTCAAACACATCAACAGATACTTGGAAAGGTAGGGGAGAAAAATGAAGGGCCATCTTTTTTCAGGTTTCATTCATGGTTGGACTCTGAAAGTAGTTACCCCTACCTCTCCCTAAGTAGATAGCCCTATCCTTATTGGCCACTAATCATATGCCACGTTCTCCAATATTATTATGGAACTTCTATAGGGGAATCTCTTAGTCTCCATTTGAAGGCAGACATTTTTGTGCCCCCACTTTCCTAGTGTAGCATGCACAGAGCAGACACGGCAAATTTTCCAAAATGAACAAATTGAGCCAACTCTCAGAGCTCCCCACAGTAGGCTGCCTCATTGTATCAGATGAAAACATCACACGGATATGGCACACAGAAGTACAGCCAATATTCCACCTGATGTAGCAGATTTTCCCCTCTAATTCCACAGCAGTGGAAGGCTTGGCAAGGTCAAAAGAGAGAAAAGCTCAAGGACAAAACAGGTATTGATAAGCGAAATCACTTCATATTAAGAAAGGCTGGGGTGCCCGCGTGGCGCACTTAAGCGTCAGGCTTTAAAAAAATTTTTTTTTAATGTTTGAGAGAGAGAGAGAGAGAGAGAGAGAGAGAGAGAACATAAGCAGGGGGAGGGGCAGAGAGAGAGGGAGACACAGAAGCCGAAGCAGGTTCCAGGCTCTGAGCTGTCAGGACAGAGCCCCACGACGTGAGGCTCGAACTCACGAACAAACGTTGGACTCTTGATCTCGGCTCGGGTCACGATCTCACGGTTTGTGAGATCGAGCCCGGCTGCGGGCCCTGTGCTGACAGCATGGAGCCTGCTTGGGATTCTCTCCCTCCCTCTCTCTCTCTGACTCTCCCCTACCTGTGCGTGCGTGTGCGTGTGCACGCACATTCTCTCTCCTGAAAGAAATACATAAACTTTCCAATCTGAAGCCCCCAATGCAGGCGGCTCTGCTGTTTTTCCAATTCCAGCATAGGGTTCTATGAACAAAAGAATTAATACAGAAAGCTTTTCTGGGCAAAGGAGCCTCTGACGGAGTGGGATCGGGCTCAGAGAAACAAGTCAACTCATCTAGTGCTCAACACGATGCTACCAAAACCTGAAAGTCTTAGCACTTACGTCTCAGATTAGATCAGAGAGAAAATTCTCTTTCAGTTCCGATTTCATAGTGACACAGAGAATCAATGTTCTTCAAATAGTAAACTTACTTATTTAAAATAAGTAATTTAAAGTGATTTGTACCTCTTGGTGGAAGAAGGGGCCAAAATAATAATTAGGATTTTTAGAAATGAGAAAGGAGGTTCACTCAAGGTTAATAAAATGAATCAGGGACCCAACTACATGCTCCCTCAAAATAATTAGCTCTGCCTGGGCCGCCAGGATAAATAAATTAATTGAAAAAGCTTATATACAAGACATTTTTATAACTACAGACATCAAAAAAAAAAAAAAAGGAGAAAGAGCTTCAGACACGACTATTTCCTTAGAAGAGCCTTCCTTGAAACTGTTTATTATAATTACTATAGAAGCAAAGTAAGAATCACAGAAAACCACCACCTAAAAATTGGTATTAAATCTGTTTAATATCTTTAATAATGCTATCACTTCTACATCCTTCCACGAAAGGGCTTTACAGTTTTTTCCGTTTACTGCAAACGTATCTTTAAAAAGAAAAAAGCCAAGCTTGATGTTGAGGCTACGATACACAGTTTTAATTACTGGCACTACACCACAAAGCAGAATGAGTACCCTCTTACTTAAACGAAAGGAGGATGGCATTGCACTGGGGCATCTATCCGACACGTTGTTTTTTCTCGAGCGGTCTGCATCCAAGGCCGGTATTTTATAGGCTAATTTAAAAACAAACGCAAATTTTCAAAAAATAAACGAAAGCCATGTTTTGCTCAGGAATACTACCGTACACATGCCATAGGGGTTGTTTTTTCACAGCCGATGCTGGTCTGCCAAACATCAATGGCCAAACACTAAGTCTTGAGTCTGGCAGTGTGCACCCAGTTGTTTCTTGCTGCCCTGGACAATCTGATGGGGTCTCGTGTTGACAGACCACCTTGTGGCCACCGTTCTCTTCTTAAAGGTGACTCCGCTGTGCTAGAACATTCATCTCCTTAGGATGCAAGGCCTAGCAAAAAGCCTCCCACAAATCCGCTGGATATCACAATGTTCTGTTTGATAAACTCTGTTGCCTGAAACAGAAGTTTAAACAAAAAAAGACTCTTAATTGTGCTACGACGTGGACGAACCTTGAAAACGCTACGCTAAGTGCAACAGACGGAAAAGGCAAAACGTTGCGTGATTCCGCTTAACGTGAATACTGAAATTCATCATGACAGGAAGTAGGACAGAGGCTACCAAGGGCTGGGGAGAGGGGTTCATTGTGGCAATTACTGCTTAATGCTTAGAGTTGCCGTTTGGGACGATGAAAAAGTTCTACACGTGGATTGTGGTAATGTTTGCACAGAAGTCTGAATGTACTTAATGCTACTAGAATACATATACGTATATATATATTTCTTTAAGTAGGCTCCGTGCCGAGCGTGGAAACCAAAGCGGGACTTGAACTCGTGGCCTATATATACATAGGTATATTAAAACGGTCAATTTTATATTACGTATCTTTTGCCACAGTTAGAAAAAGAAAAAACATGACGCAAATTAAAAATTTAAAAAGCCACTCTTAACCACTGAATTTCGTGCCAAGTAACGTTTTCACGGCTGTTTTCCCCAATCCAATAAATATTTGGCAAAAACGCTTCTACACCTACTGCTGCGGGTGCCAACCACCACACAAGATGCCAGGACTGTCCATTACAATCTGAAGGAGCACAGAGTCCTGGCCAGACACAGTAAGCTTCTTGGCTACTGAGATAATAGGTATATCAGCTGCAAAAATCTCACAGGGAACAAGAAGCTATAGGGCAGACATAAATGAATGCAAGTTATTAGCACAGATTTAATAAATGCCCACAGCAGGCACAAAGATTTTTATTAACAGTCCACTTAGCCAGCAAGGAAAAAGGTACAAGGATCAAAAAAATATCACCCTGATAAAATGTTTAACCCAAATAAAACCAGGAAAGAGCAATAGACAAAGCCAGACCGTGGGATATTCTGCCTAGATGCTTCAAAAATGTCAGTGTCATGAAGGACGGGGGCGGGGGGGAACCCCCACAGATAAGGGGACCGTTGAAGACCAAAGGAGACTTCAGAGACACGACAACCAAATGCAATATGCAATTCTTGACTGGCGGAAAAATGTATAAAAGAGATTTTGTGGAAAAATTTTAACATGGACTGCATACTAGGAAATATTACTTCATTCTGTTAAATAGGGTAATTGTAGAAGAGAACATCTATCTCTTAGAAGATAAATGCTGAAGATTTGAGTGAAAAGTAATCATGTAGTAAATGATTATGCAAAAAAAAAAAGTGTAAATCACACATACACACTCAGAGCCAAAGCAAATGTCGTAAAACGATTTGGTAAATAGGTGAAGGGTATGTGTCCTTGAACAAGGGGTATTTGAAAAGTCCTTCAACTCTTCAACTGGTCTGAAAGTTTTCAAGATAAAAAGTTGGAGGTATTAAGAGACCAGAACAAAACCGAAGGCAAGGAGTATTCAATTCAATTCTAAACAGACTAGAAGACGACAAAATACACATAAAAACATTAATAAAACTATTACTAAAATACACACACTTTCAAAACATCCCACCTCGTGGAAAAAAAAACCCAGGTAGTTTTAGTGGTACCACACCTTGCCGACACATGTACACATTTGTAAAACAGGAGGAAAACTTCTGGAAGAGTCATGTTATCAGTTTTTATATGCAGATCAAAGTAGGTAGGAGATGGGCAGGAAAAACTATGTTAACTACTACAAAAACAAAAACAAAAACAGATTGATTTTTTTTTTTTTTTCCAGTCACCTCTACATCCAACGTGGGGCTGGAACTCATGACCCGGACGATCAAGAGTCACGTGCTCCTCCAACTGAACCAGCCAGGCGCCCTAATGATGACTGACTGAAATGGTGGCTTGATCCCAACAGTTTTACTTAACACTCCAGACGTGACCAAAAACACCAACTTTTTAAAAGGCAATCACCAGTCGCATTTTCTGCTAAACGAAACCCATGAAGAAAAAAAAAAAAAGGAGCCAAAAATGTACATCGTCTTACTTCTTCGATTATATTGTTGATTTCAGGTGCTGCCTTATTTGCTCGTTTCTTAATCTGTCTTTTCGCTTTGTTTACATCTTTTTCAACTCTCTTCCAGTCAATCTGCACATAGCCACTGTGACTGGCAATCTGCAAAAATATAATCAAAATGGTTAATTGTAAACCAACCAGGCTGTTGACAAATCTCTTACCCAGGAGTATATGGACATTTAGATTTCAAGAAATCTATGAGGCTTATAGGTAAGATATCACAATTTACTCATTTAATAAACACTGAGTGCCTACCCTGTGCCAAGCATTGTAACTATAGCCAAGAAGAAGAGAGACATAAATAAGTCCCCACGCTCAAAGAGCTCTGGGTTCACAAGGGAAAAAAGATATTGAGCATAATTAATTATTTAGATGTGACGAACACTACGTTAAGAAACATATACCACATGATGGGAAAAGATTCCACAACCTTTTTATTGTGGAATAAACTATATTATAACTGTACTATAATTCTATCATAACTTTTAGAATTTGAGAATTAGCTAAAAAGACACAGAAACTATCTAAATTATACAGCTAATAAAACAGTACCTTTTAATTAAATAGATGTTTAGTTATAAGGGATCAGAAGCCAATCAGTTATTAGGTCACTAAAGAAATCTAAAGTAGCTTGATAAAGGGTCTTTACTAACTCTAAGAATACTTTCTGGTAATCGCTTTTGAAAGCGGAATACAAAAGAAATATGCTCTATACAGGTTTCATGCCATAATTCCTTTTAATAAAACCATAGCTAAATGCATATTAACTATAAGAAAACCCCGAATGTGGTACTACGGAGACACTACAAATAATCTGAACCATAACATAGTGTGTAAGCCAGTACCATAAATTAGTCTCTTCAAATAATAAAATCAAAATATAAAGAATCACAAGAGCAGTAAACAATTAAGCCAGGTATACCATTATAAATCACTTCTATCAAGCTTATGCTTTCTTTGTAATCTTGAAAGGCATCACTTGACTTTGAACCATAAATAAAATATTTCAAATAACAAAAGTATGTGATTGTATATAAGTAGATTGCATGGGAATCTTAAGTTCCATTTTCACTGTGAATGACTCCATAGAAGAATTTCTTCATCTGCATTTCTTCCTGTATCGATTCACCTATTATCACTTCAAACTCCAGCCTCAGCAAAAGAGTGGTGATCAAATCAAATGGCAAGTGCGAGCTTTTCCTGGCAGCACCTGACACAGCAATTTGGGTCACAGGCAAGGAGGTGATGGTGAGCCTTAGGGACCCTCCCATACATAGCAACTATAAACCCTGGTTAAAATACAAGCGCTCCAGAATCAGCAAAAGCAAGCAGACCTCAAAGGGAGTTGAAACTTGCAGGAAAGCAACAATGTAAGGTCAGTTGCCCATTTTTCTGGTTTTATCCTGAGGGCAGGTTGCACGTGCAGGGTGGCTAAACCTTTAACAGAAAACATGCCACCTTTCTGGCCCAAAGAACCAGATGACAGAGTCTACGACAATAACAACTGCCAGAAATGAGAGCGCTAGATAAGGGGAGTCCCAAATTCGACGTGTACACTCTACCCAAGTCCCGAACCACACATTCATAAGGCAGAGCCGTGCAATCTGGCCAAGGCTAACAGGACTGAATGGAGATTTGAGCTGCTACCCACCTCAGGTGAAACAGTCTGCCATTTGAGTCCAACCAAGTCAACTTTCTGCCAAAAGCGAAATATCAATACTCTTCGGAGGAATAAAACAGAATCCAGAGTTTCCAGAGCATAACATTCCCGATACCCAGGATAAACTCCAAACTTTCTTGAAATAGGATAAAATAAGAAAATATGGCCTAGTCTCAAAAGAAAATTAACAGATGCCAACCTTAAGATGAACCAGATACTTGAATTATCAGGACTTTAAACCAGCTATCAGAACGATGCTCAATGAGGTAAAGGAAACTGTGCTTGTAATCAATGAAAAGATAAGGAATCTCACCAGAGATACAGAAAATCTAAAAAAAGCCAAATGAAAATTCTAGAATTGGAAAATACAGTATCTGAACTAAATTTATTGGCGAGGCTTGATGGCGGAAAAGTAGATGACAAAACAAAGAGTCAGTGTACGTGAAGCTAGATCACTAGAAATTCCACAATTTGAAAGACTGAATAAGGAAATGAACAAACCCTAGGACATTATCAAAAAGCCTAATATGCACATAATCACGGTCATAATCTCTCCCTATCTCTCTCTGCCCCTCCCTGCTCTACTCTCTCTCTCTCCCCCCCTCAAAAGTAAATAAACATTTAAAAAATAAAGAAAAGAAAAGAAAAGAAAAGAAAAGAAAAGAAAAGAAAAGAAAAGAAAAGAAAGGAAAAGAATGGTCAAAACCTTCCCAAACATGGTTAAACACATAAATTTACAGATTCAGGCTCAGTGACCTCCAGGTAATGATCTAACACAATTATGAAATAACAATACTCAGATGATGCATGGGTTGGAGGGGGGGCACAGAGGAACATAAAGCAGGCAAGTGTGTGAGACTGGGGGGAGGGGAACGGTGGGCAAGGAAAGTTCAATAAATGATAAATTCTCATACTCCATAACAGGAAGCCACTAGTCAATACCTCAAACTGAAAGATCAAGAAATATTCAATTAACTCGTCTAGGAAAGAGGAAATAAGTACCTTGAGCATCGGCTAAGAGTTCAAGGAGTTGCCTCAAGGGAGGGAAAAATGGGGAGGGTAGGTAGTGAGGGAGGTAGGGAATTACTCTAACCTATAACGAGTCTTGTACGTGTATTTGACCCTTTCAATTAGGGGCACACAAACAACTACAAAAAAATAAAAACTAAGTTTAAAAGATCTGCATACCACTGTCTATTTTAAGATGGCACTGTGATAAATAACTGGAGAACACTGAACGCTGAGTTACTAGAAAAGCTTTAAGTTCTAAGTCAACAAATTTCTTTTTCTTAAGGTTTCTTTCTTTTTGAGAGAGAGCTTGTGTGTGCACGAGGGAGGGGTGGGGTGGGGTGCCGAGGATCTAAAGTGTGCTCCATGCTGAGAGCAGCCAGCCCGACGTGGGGCTCGAACTCACGAACCATGAGATCATGACCTGAGCCCAAGTCGGACGCTCAACTGACTGAGCCACTCAGGTGCCCCTAAATATAAGTAAAGGTAATGAAAATATGGAAGCAGGCCTGAAGAACAATGGGCAATTAGGCTAAAAGCCATGTGTTACTGATTTCCTCTTTCAGTTTCTTCCTACTGAGCTTTCAAGGTGAGTCATATTTGTGGGAAGAGCTGGTTTGATGCAGACAGGTCCCACAGTCTTCCGCTTAGTGACTTCAAAGACTATGTAGATTAGGCACAGAGCCGTAGAAGGCAGCAATGGCAACATGTGAACCTGAAGGGAGTCTACTGAGGGGACTGAAACAGACTTCTGAAAAACTGACAGAGTGGACTCACATGTATTAATTCTCTTTATTCTGTGAACATTTTAGGAAAACTCTGCTTCAATTCGGTACCCTTTTCCCTTACACAGAAAAGACAACTGAGTTTTCAAAATAGCTGTCGAGTTAAATGTGTCTTGATTCTATATAAACACAAGTCAAAATCAGCTTAAGTACAATTGTCTTCTGTACCAAGGCTGGCATATTCATCCAAAGGCCTAAGTTTCGATATTAACCATATTCCTTTTTACCTCTTACCACAATAGGCAATTACTCCTAATAATGTCACGGATAGAAAGAAAATATATTTTTTTAAAGCTGTTTAGAAAAATAACATACACACACACACACACGTACATAGCTGTTTAGTAAACAACCCAAAATCTATGCTTAACACATACGAATTCAGTCCCTTTGCACTTCAGGCAATGACACTGGTTATTACATGATCAATGGCTTTGGTACTGAAGTCAGATGTCGGATGCCGTGAACATCTATCATTTTAAAAATCTGGTACGGCGGTCCTCTATATCTTTAAAATTATTGCTAACATTCATTCCCAGAGATTTTCAGTTTTGGGATTTACTATATTTGATCTTCAGGGAATGGTATTTTTGGAAAAATATATGCCAAACAGACATGAATGCCAGACAATATCCTGATAAACATCCTCTAACTGCAAAGCATTTTTAAACCTTATGCTTAGAGGAACATGAACAAAAACTAAAATTTCAAATCCCCCTGCCTCAGAAATAGGATTACGGATGATTTTTTAAACCCTATTTTCCACTTTCTAGATTATTATGGTTTCCCAGTTTTAAAAAACAAGATAGAAATTGCTAACAGCAATTTCCTCTGGGAAGGAAAATTGCATGGCTGGAAAATGGGGACAAGAAAGAGACCTTCTGAATTGTATCTGTCTGATTTTTAAATATACGTTTAAAACGGTCAAGATGAGGTTATATTATGGATGAAATGTTTATTTTGCTTCAAGGGAAATCTGGGTACGTCATAAAAAAAATGAGGCACCTCAAACTTTGATAGTTGTCTTTTTAACTGGGATCTCTTTAGCTGGGATCAAACCATGGTTACGGAATGCAGACGTATTTAAACTGGTGTTTTTCATGACAGATGTCAGCTTTCAAAACTCATTTTAGTTCTTCCATAAACTGATACCTAAAAGAAGAACCCCTCCACCCTCTATTAAAATGGACAGGAATGAAATGGCTGACCTTGACTTTCGCAGTCCCCGAGGGCTACATATGTAAGCAGAGGCAAAGACTGAGGCTTAGACATACCTGAAGAAGAAGAAAGCCACCGCCTACAGCGGTGGCTGCAAGCTTTCCGACCTTCTGGAACAAAAATCCCGCACACCTTGAATGAAAGAAATGACAAAAGATGAGAACAACCAGTGAGGTACTAAACTCTCTCCCTCTTCTCTTTTTCATTGCTTTCCTAATAAAATCTTAATGTCTTCCCATTTCTTTTGATCATATCCCTTACCGGCTCAGAACCCCTCAGTGTTTCCCTCGTTATATAGGCAAGTCAATAGCGCACAATCTAGCACGCCTGGCTGGCTCAGTCGGTAGAGCACGCGACCCCTGATCTCAGGGTCGTGAGTTCGAGCCCCACGTTGGGCCTAGAGCTTACTTAAAAAGAAAAAAGTGTACGATCTAAATTGTGATATGCTTCAAAATCAGGGATGGAGAGAAGAGGAGGGGAATTTAGAGGAAAAAAGACCGGCTACTGAAACAATGTTGAGTGCCCAAGGGCCTCATTGTGCTCTCCCTTCTATATTTGTAGAATTTGAAATTCCCCGTAAGAAAAGTGATTTTGTTTGCTTGTTTGTTATAATGCAGTCAAGACGTTCCATACACTTGGCCAACCCCCACTCTACCCAACCCTTCCGCGCCAATACCATTAGTTTCCAAACAGGTCATCACCACTGCTCAAGCTATTCATCTCCCTGCTTCTAGGGGTTTCTGCCTAGCTCTGCTCATCTAAAGCTTCTCCACCCTTTAAGGTCCCACTTAAGTTCCACCTTCAGGACTACAGTTAAGCCCATATTTCTCATAGCTGCTTAACTTTTTTTAAAATGCTTACTTATTTTTTAGAGAGAGAGAGAAAGAGAGACAGAGTGCGAGAAGGGGAGGAGCAGAGAGGGAGACACAGAATCCAAAGCAGGCGCCAGGCTCTGAGCTGCCAGCACAGAGCCCCATGTGGGGCGTGAACTCACAAACCATGACATCATGACCTGAGCCGAAGTCGGACGCTTAGCTGACTGAGCCACCTAGGCGCCCCTCTCATGGCTTCTTTACCTCCATCTATACCGATGTCTATCCATCTCTAGATTAAACCTATTTTGTCCCATCTATCCTGTAAGAATGTCAGTCCATACTTCTTTTCTGATTAATTCTCCCCTGTGGTGAGCTCATATTCCCTCAGTATTCCAGACCCATACTGTTGTAAAAGAAGCCCAGATTTCTAACTCTAGCCTTCTGAACTGGGTTGAAGAGTGCCCTCTCCCCCCAAGCCCGAATTCACGTCCTTCCCAGAATCTCAGAATGTGACCTTCTTTGGATTAAGGGTCACTGAGGATGTAATTCGTTAGGATGAGGCCACGCTGCAATACAGTGGGTCCAAAACCCAGTATGACTTGATCCGACATGTCACAGAGACACGCAGAGGGAACACAGCCATGTGATGGTGCAGCCAGAGATCGGAGTGCTATGTCTACAAGCCCAGGAATGCCGGGGGCGGCTGGCAACCAGCAACAGCTAGGAGAGAAGCTAGGAGATTTTCCCTCTGAGCCTCCAAGAAGGAACCGACTCAGCTCACACCTTTCAGACTTCCAGCCTCCAGACCTGTGGAAGAATACATTTCTTGGATTTCTAAGCCACCTAGTCGCGGTACTTTGATACAATAGCTCTAGGAAACTAACATGCCGTCATAAATGGGCATTTTACATTTCCGGGGGCTTCTCTAGCACACAGAACCACCTATCTGAACATCCCAAGGCAAAAATCCTCTCTCCAACCAAATCCACTGTTGCTAAGGTCCCCCATCTGTAAGCGACAGCGCCGTTCTCTAGGTTTCCCCCCTCGTGGTCATCTCAGACTCTGGCTTCTTCATCACCTTCGGGGGGCCAGCTGATTGCCATTTCTATAGACTCTATCTCCAGATCATTTGACTGTCTTCTTTCCATCTCAAGGACATCACTGCCTTGCTTCCAGACCACACTAAGGGCGGGCCCTCTGGCTAGTTTTCACACCTCCCATCTCTCCTAGCAGACACCCACCCTGGTATTTCTTCTCATCATCCAAAACCTCTGCCTGCCTACACCTGCATGTAATCTCCTTAGCCTCCCAGGCCACGTCCTGAACTGGTCTGAAACGTGAACTGCTTAGATTAATGCTTATTAACCACTCCTCCTTCATGCATGCCACAATAGTACGGCGGTTCTACACCTTAAGAAGAACTGCCAAAATGTACTATGCTGGATCCAAAGTCATTGCAACAAACCACCTGTGTAATATTAGAGTCCTACGAAACAGCTCCTGGGCCAACACTGCCTATAATCCAGACATACGTATTACTACGAAGACCGTGTCCCTCAGTAGGGGAGTTAGCAACACAGGCTCTGATACAGGAGCAGAGGAGGCAAGCAGCAGCCAAGTCACAACTGCGTCCCAGGGACCGTGTCCCACAAGCACGTCTACCCTTTGCTAGATGGCATGAGCCGCTAAAATAAAGCTACTAACTCCCCCTGCTCTGTCTCTAGGATATCCAAGCAAACTTCTGCCAATTATGGGGCTTCTCACCGAGTCTGGCCTACGAGGAGAAAGCACACAATGATGTCATAATTCTATCGCTCCATTATTTTTTAGTCTCCTTTAAGACGGGGCTTTAGGCCCATACTCACATGAACCAATCACCCAAGGGCACCACATGGTGAGCTTAGCTGAGCAGAGGACCAGACTCTCCATTATCAGGGGTCGAGGTCCAAACCATCTGCCAAGAATCAACTGAATAACCAGGGCCCTGACCAGGCATCTCTCTTCTAATTGCAGGTCTTTTCCTTAGCAGCATTAATAAGGACACATGAATAAATACTGCAACTCTGCACCATGGAATCTTCACCATGCAGGTTTCTACCATGAAACGGCATTTACAAGACGGCGTAAAGGAGTGAACCATTGTTCCAAGGTACATGTACATCACAAATCAAAAAAATGTAACACTTATCGAGCTTAAATAGGGAAATTTTTAATGTAAGATAAACTTAACTTAGAATCGAAGAAAACAATGATTACTCACAAACTAAGCATCCCCCGCCAACTACAAAAATTGTCTACGGTCGTGAACATTTTCAAAATAAAGGGTCATACTTGTTCGACCCTTGTCATCTGGCTAATCTTTTATTCCAAGACGAATAAACTTGATCTACAGTAGCAATTATGTAAGCATGAAGTCTAGAACATTCACTGGGTAGTTAGGTTAATGCTTATTAACTGCTCCTCCTTAACGCATTCCACAATATTATTACTGAATAAGCAATCAGTCCTGTAATTCCAGCAAAGACCAGGTTCAATTCCAACTCTTCTTCAAAGTATTATAATAATCCAAATTAGCCCAGTGAACATCCACAGAACCATCGGTATCTTAATCAATAATTTGCACTGAGAATTTTCCACGGCTCTCTACAGGGCTGACAGTCCTGGAGACCAGTCCCACTGCGGGAGTCCTCACAGGTTTTTCCAGTCGTTAGCCTTGAACAAGTCAAAATTATTTACATGTAATTAACCCTCCTATGTTTCTTCCTTTTTAGCCACTGTCACTGAATCCGCCGCACTCTACATCTGCTACATCTGAGGAGGTGGGAAAGTACATAAAGGATCAAAGGGCGGGACAGGAGGGAACAGCGGCACAAGTGGTGGGCATGGGGGAGCAGATCACCAAAACCACACACTGAGGCTCCTGAGTGTGTCCATCACACCCATCACATCACAGAGAAAAGCCTCAAGGCAGCGCTCTTCCGGGATTAGCAGTGCAAAGCCACTGAACGTGCACAGTAACTGGCCTGTTTACAAAAGGGCAGCAGTGCGGCTGCCCACGAAACTTAATGAAAAAGATGTTGTTCTCACCAGCCAGTCACCCCACCCATTACAATCTGGGTGGCCACTGAGTACTTTTCAACCATAGGTCCGGAACTGTGGCCAAACACTCGATTCCACCAATGGTGTCTTCTTGCATAGTCAGTTAAATCCAACACTTCGTAAGACTCGTCATCGCTTTCATACTCTTCAAAATACAAAATGGAAAGAAAGAGATTTAGAGGCGACCAAAAGTCAGAAACGTCCTCTGGCTTTTTTTTTTTTTTTTTTTTTTTTTTAGCTGTTATAACTCACTGCCAGGTTTGGCCGGCAGCTAAAAATGCCCAGATGGAAACATTAGTTTCTTACATCCAATCCCTTTCCAAAGAGCCTGGCATCTCCTTTCCAAAGGCCCAGGGACCGGCCTAGGGGCCCGAACCGGAGCCACGTCGGAGTTACACAGAAGTGAGGGGTCGCCCCCCTCCCACCCCACCAATGGCAGTAAGGTCAAGTCAGAGTTTCACAGCATGAAGGGTCACCCCCCAAATCTCAGTAGGGTCAGGGCCAGAGCTAGATCCAGTTTCATCAGTGGGAGGAATGGTGGGGGTGGGGGGGGGGTGGGGGGGGTCCTCCCCTGGCCGAACCGGTTAGGGGCCCGGCAGGATGAAATCACTTCAGTCAAGGCCAAAGCAGCACGTTTGAAGATGGACATGAAGGACCAGAGGTGAAGGTAGGGCAGGAGGCGGGGCTGTGTTAGGGACAGGGGTCGCTCTCCGCTGTGAGGGGAGGGAGTCTAGTTCAACAGGGGTGCCTCCAAAAACCAGAGCCCCAGGAGCCCTGGGGCAGGGGCAAGAAGAGGCGCCCCCGAGAGCAAGGTCGAGAGCTGTGAGCCGCGTCTTAAGCTACTACTCCGGGCCCCGGCCGCTCACCTTGGGGAGGGGGGTTCCGGGTCGCCATGATACCGCCGGCGGCCAGCTCTGAAGGTGGTCCCCACCCGCCCGCCTGCCTCTCCCCACTACTTTAAGAGACGTTCTAGGCCCAGGTAAAAGTCTATGGTCCCTTTTTTCCTCCTCCCCCTCCGGGCGCGTTGTCCGGTCCCCGCCCCTCTTCTCAGCGCTGGGTCTTCCGCGCAAGCGCAAGGCTCAGCGGTGGGTGGGTTGAGGGAGGGAGGCTAGCCGCCGCGCGAGGGCTTGTGGGAGTTGTAGTGCATTGCCGGTCGCAACCCTGGCTTCCCACCCCACCCCCACCCCTCCTAGAATTTCAGTAACTGAATTCCGTGATCTTGTTTTAAAGAGCCCCAGGGCTGGA
The DNA here is from genome assembly GCF_018350175.1 of Felis catus. NCBI lineage: Eukaryota > Metazoa > Chordata > Mammalia > Carnivora > Felidae > Felis > Felis catus. The sequence goes on from NC_058386.1 coordinate 39,226,256, forward strand.
GGAGAGGCGGCCTCGCCGGACGGCATAAAGCGCCGTCCAGCTTGGCGTTCTCAACACTGCACGAGAATGCGAGCGCCTGAGAAAAAAAAAAAAGGCTTTTAAAAGGAGATAAGAGAAACCCAGTTTCAAACCCCACTTTTGTGAGGAGGCAAGGGCACATCAACAGATGGAAAATTTTTCTAACGTGCTGCTGCTGGGAACTGGAACCTGTTTATCCGCTCCCTGTCCACATGTTTCCTGCCAGGAACCCAAGGGAAGTAGAGGAAGGGCCTAGGGATTGACCCGACACGATATTCAAGAGGACATAGTTTTATAGCATCATTTTTATTACTTAAATCTGAGAGAGGAACGAGGTCAAGCTCTTCCCCCAGGAGCCCCACCGGATTCAGTAGAATGAAAAACCGTGTTGATTACCAAGCAGCTAACTCAGGTTCACATAAACCAGTCCCTAAACTTGTTTTGAATTTGCATTGCACCTGCTGTACAATTAAAAAAAAAAAAAAAAATCCCTCCTCTTATTCGCTTTAATGGGAAAGCAAGGAATTCTGGTATAGGTCGTGTAGGAGCCCGGGGCCGGCTGCCCCCAAATATACTGCAATGGCATATTGACTATTTTGAATTGAAGCTCCCCGGATAACAACGATGAAAGGGTGCTCAGACCCTCCACTGTCCCCCTGAAAACAGGAAACAAATCTCCCATGTGAAAACTGCCTTCCCTGTACTGAGAACTAAAAAGACATCCTTATCACCAGAGATAGGAACTTTAAAACCGAGAAAGCTGTAGAAACAAACCTTATTTTTTCCCCCCCTAACCTACTAGCTCAGCCTGAATTCTTAGAATTCGTTACTAACTAAAGCTCCCAAACATCTATTTTCCTTATCCTGTCAATTCCTCATCAAATTATTGTCTTTGTCTAAAATGTATCAAAACTGCCTACCTTGGTCATTTCTTGAGGGTCTCAATTTCATTACTGGACCTCTGTGCACACGCAATAGAACTGTTTGTTTGGGTTTTTTCCCCTCCTGTTCACCTGTCTCATAGGAATTTAATTCTTAAACCAGCTGGAAGCAGCCTAGGGGGAAAGAAGGAAATTTCTCCCTCCCATAGGGTTGCATTACTTAAAATATTGACTTGCATAATTGCACTTAGCTTTCAAACCCTGGTGCTTTATTTTTTCTTTAAAGGAAAATGAGCCCTTTTTTTTTTTTTTAAAGTTTATTTATTTATTTTGAGAAAGAGAGAGAGAGAGGAGGGCAGGAAGGGCAGAGAGAGAAGGAGAGAGAGAGAATCCCAAGCAGGCTCCGCACTGACAAGGGCTCCAACTCACAAACCATAAGATCTTAAAATGAAGATGCCTAACCGACTGAGCCACCCAGGTGTCCCCAAATCCTGGTGCTTTAAATGCAAAGGTTGGTTCTCTAAAGTTCCTCAGCCTGTGGCCCCCCAAATTCAATTGTAAGACTGGCTGAAGACGTTAGCCTTCAAAGACAGTTACTTTGTGGAAGATTCCACTTTTCCGAAACAAAACAGCTTTTAAGGCTTTCTTTTCTTCAGAGGTCCTCTCTGAAATATTTTTCCAAAAGTTAACACATCTGAGTTCATACCTCCTTCCCTCCCTTACTCCCTTTCTGTAGCCCAATCTCTCCTAATGAGGTGCTAACAAATGGAGATATAGCAAATGAGAGGCCCCTGGAAGAAGAGAATGGAGAGAAGAGAAAGGAAATTTTTCACATAGTTCTAGCAACATCTGCCAACTACAGAAAGAAGCCATTTTCCCGTTAAGGCACTGTGGCATTTAGAATCAGATGTTTCTGGGGCGCCTGCGCGGCTCAGTCGGTCAAGGGTCTGACTTTCACTCAGGTCATGATCTCGCGGTTTGTGAGTTCAAGCCTTGCGTCTGATTCTGCACTGACAGCTTGGAGCCTGCTTCAGATTCTGTGTCTCTGACTCTCCTCTGCTCTCTCTCTCCGTCTCTCAAAACTAAATAAACATTAAAAAAAAAATAGAATCAAATGGTTATGGAGAAATTAAGGAGAAAACGGAAACAAAACACTGCCCTTAAAATGCCAAACAGTAGGGCTGCCTGGGTGGTTCAGTGGGTTGAACGTCTGACTCTTGACTTCGGCTCAGATCCTGATCTCACAGTTAGTGGGTTCAAGCCTCGCATCAAGTTTGGAATTTCCATCTCCCTCTCTCCCTGCCCCTCCCCCGCCCCCAAATAAATAAACTTTAAAAAAAAGATGCCAAAGAGTCGACCTTTGTATCCAAAATATCTAAAATATATCTGCCGGTATATTAAAAGGCTATCATTTCTCCAAAGGCCTTGAGGGCTGAGAAGGAACTTTTTAATGTGTTTCCCTTCCTTCTTGCTTGTAGAAGATATTTTTCTAGTGTGAGTTTTTTTCTTGCCCCTAGCGAAAAAGCTGTCATTTTGTTGGTCAATGACAAATGGTTTAATGTGTGAGTTGTATACACAGACTTTTTTTTTAAATTTTTTTTTCAACGTTTATTTTTATTTTTTGGGACAGAGAGAGACAGAGCATGAATGGGGGAGGGGCGGAGAGAGAGGGAGACACAGAATCTGAAACAGGCTCCAGGCTCTGAGCCATCAGCCCAGAGCCCCACGCGGGGCTCGAACTCACGGAGCGTGAGATCGTGACCTGGCTGAAGTCGGACGCTTAACCGACTGCGCCACCCAGGCGCCCCTACACAGACTTTTTAAAGGCACTATGATCCTCTTGATGGGCTCAAGGGGGTGGTTTTTTCCTTTTTTATTCCCGTTTTAAAGAGTGTATTATTATTTTTTTTTTAGTCTGCCCTAATAAACATTTTCATCGTGAACACTGATATCCTATCTACAACTATACCAAAACATAGTTCGGGGAGTTCCCAGCCTTTCAATGGGGTGTGTTCCAAAAGTGCATTAGCAATTTATTTGAAATTGAGAACATTTTCTTTTTTGAAAAAATGTATTTACTTATTTTGAGAGAGAGAGAGCGAGCAGGCAAGGGGCAGAGAGAGGGGGAGACAGAGAATCCCAAGCAAGCTCCCCATGTGGTGCTCAAACCCATGAATTGTGAGATCATGACCGGAGCTGAAATCAAGAGTCAGACGCTTAACGAACCGAGCTATCCAGGCGCCCCGAGAACATTTTCTATTTAATCCATAATGAAGCCATGATGAAACCATTCCTTCCTGATCTCCGCATTTCTTCATTGCCTTTGGAAACCTCATTTATTAAAAACAACGTAGTCAGAATTGAGAAAAACAAAAAGCAGACGAAACAACCAACAGAAAAATAGTTAGCATTCCCTGGGCAATCTAATCTCCCCCATTGGCTGCAATGGTCACTCGCTACTCGATAGCTGCATTCCTTTAATTACATTTTCTTAATATTTACTTTTGAGAGAGACAGAACACGAGCAGCGGAGGGGCAGAGAGAGACAGGGAGACACAGAATCCAAAGCAGGCTCCAGGCTCTGAGCTGTCAGCCCAGAGCCCCACGCGGGGCTCGAACCCACGGACCGTGAGATCATGAGCAACAATTGCCCATAACAAGATAAAGTCTAAACTTTTCAAGGCATACTGCGGGTGTGGGCAAACTTTTTCTGCAGATGGCCAGATAGTGAATATTTTAGGCTTTGTTAAGTCATGTGTCATCTTTGTTACATATACTCTTGTTACTTTGTAAACAATCCTTTAAAAATGTAAAACTCAGGGGGCGCCTGGGTGGCGCAGTCGGTTAAGCGTCCGACTTCAGCCAGGTCACGATCTCGCGGTCCGTGAGTTCGAGCCCCGCGTCGGGCTCTGGGCTGATGGCTCAGAGCCTGGAGCCTGTTTCCGATTCTGTGTCTCCCTCTCTCTCTGCCCCTCCCCCGTTCATGCTCTGTCTCTCTCTGTCCCGAAAATAAATAAAAACGTTGAAAAAAAAAATTTAAAAAAAAAATGTAAAACTCAGGGCGCCAGGGTGACTCAGTCAGTTAAGCATCAGACTCTTGATTTTGGCTCAGGTTATGATCTCACAGTTCATGAGTTCGAGCCCCGCATCTGGCTCTGCACTGCCAGCATGGAGGCTGCTTGGGATTCTCTCTCTTCCTGTCTCTTTGCCCCTCTCCTGCTCATATTCTCTCTCAAAATAAGTAAACTTGAAAAATAAAAAAAACTAAACTAAACTAAAATAAAATAAAATAAAAAATAAAAATCTAAAAATCCAGCACCTGACTGGCTCATTCCTTACAGAATGTGACTCTTGATCTCAGGGTAATGAGTTTGAGCCCCATGTTGGACCTAGAGCTTACTTTAAAAAAAAGGTAAAGTAAAATTAAAACTTAGGGCACCTGGATTGGCTCAGTCAGTTAAGTGTCTGACTTCAGCTCAGGTTTGACTTCTCACGGTTCATGGGTTCGAGCCCCGTGTCAGGCTCAGAGCCTGGAGCCTGCTTCGGATTCTGTGTCTCCCTCTCTCTCTGCTCCTCCCCTGCTTAACCTCTGTCTCTCTCTCCCTCTCAAAAATGGATAAACATTTAAAAAAAAATGTTTTTTAATGTAAACATCATTCTTAGCTCAGAGATTCTACCAAAACAGAACTTGGGGCAAATCTATCCTGACACCATAGTTTGCTGACCTTTGGCATACTGGACTCTTCACATTTTGGACCCAAGTTACCTCTCTGGCCTCCGGCTGCTACTTGCTCCAAGTCTCTTCCTCTTCCACGTCCACTGAACTTATTTTCTGAATACACATTGCTTTTTCCAACCTTCCGGGCTGGATCCATGTGCTTTCTGTCTCTGAAAGCGATGGCTCCCTTTTCTACCAGGCAACAGACAGACATACTTTAAGATACATCTAAAAAGTAACTTACACACAGTTTTTTTCTCCACGTCCCCCAAAGACCTCCCTCCCATCCTTATGATCCCTGGGTTGAATTTGAAGCAAATTTTTGATTATACATTTTTTAATTTTTTTTAACGTTTTTTATTTATTTTTGAGACAGAGAGAGACAGAGCATGAATGGGGGAGGGGCAGAGAGAGAGGGAGACACAGAATCGGAAGCAGGCTCCAGGCTCCGAGCCATCAGCCCAGAGCCCGACGCGGGGCTTGAACCCACGGACCGCGAGATCATGACTTAAGCTGAAGTCAGACGCTTAACCGACTGAGCCACCCAGGCGCCCCTTGATTATACATTTTGAATGAACTTTGAGGTCAGCAAGATCCGGGGTCAGATGTCCGCTCTGTCCTTCCTAACTTCATTTTTGGCAAACGTTTTCAGCCTTCCTGAGCTTCAGGTTCCTCCTCTAAAAAAATGAGAGAGATTATTTATTATGAAATTATTATGAAAATAAGATGATAAAATCAAGCGTGTAGAGAGCTTGATGCGTGGCATAGAATGAATATTTATTTTTTTAAAGTTTATATATGGAGGGGGCGCCTGGGTGGCTCAGTCGGTTGGGTGTCCGACTTCAGCTCAGGTCATGATCTCACCGTCCGTGAGTTCAAGCCCTGTGCTGACAGCTCAGAGCCGGGAGCCTGCTTCAGATTCTGTGTCTCCCTCTCTCTCTCCCTCTCTGCCCCTCCCCTGCTTGTGCTCTCTGTCTCTCTCTCTCTCAAAAATAAATAAACATTAAAAAATATTAAAGTTTATGTATTTATTTTGAGAGAGAGGGAGAGAGAGCAGGGAAGGGCAAAGAGAGAGAGAGAGGGAGAGAGAGAATCCCAAACAGGCTCCCCTGCTGTCAGGACAGAGCCAGACTTGGGGCTCGATCCCACGAACTGTGAGATCATGACCTGAGTTAAAATCAAGAGTCGGGGGGCGCCTGGGTGGCGCAGTCGGTTAAGCGTCCGATTTCAGCCAGGTCACGATCTCGCGGTCCGTGAGTTCGAGCCCCGCGTCGGGCTCTGGGCTGATGGCTCAGAGCCTGGAGCCTGTTTCCGATTCTGTGTCTCCCTCTCTCTCTGCCCCTCCCGCGTTCATGCTCTGTCTCTCTCTGTCCCAAAAATAAATAAAATGTTAAAAAAAAAAAATCAAGAGTCGGACGTTTGACCGACTGAGTGACCCAGGTACCCTCTACGTTGAATGTTCATTAAAGGTTAGCTTTTATTAATCAGTCATTTATCATTCACTAGATATTTATTCGGGACTTACAAAGGGCCAGGTGATGTGCTAGGCATTGTCAGTGATAGTTCAATCAACAAGATGGGTAAGATTTTGGTCTTCGTGGACTTAACAACAAGAAGATGAAACAGCTGCACACAAATTCTAATCAGTGTAAGCAAAGAAATACAAAGGCCGCCAAGCCTGACATTATATAATCAACCATCTACTGGGGGGATAACGAATTAAATCCCAAATTTAACTTAGACATGTCTTCTACGCTTTTTGGTCTTTCCTTAACTACAAAGTAAGTATTAGGTCTCTAAACTTTCTTCCGACTCCCAACGGTATACGTAATAGCCCATAGACGATTCTGGTTTTCTCCACATTCTTACCCAAACTATCCATATTAGCGAGACTTTTAGCGCTACAAGGTACCTTCTTAATGTTCCTGTTGGGGACTGAATTGGGTCCTCAAATTCATATGTTGAAATCCTAACCCCCAATGTGACTATATTTGGAGATCGGGCTTTTAAGGATGCAACTAGGGGGCGCCTGGGTGGCGCAGTCGGTGAAGCGTCCGACTTCAGCCAGGTCACGATCTCGCGGTCCGGGAGTTCGAGCCCCGCGTCGGGCTCTGGGCTGACGGCTCGGAGCCTGGAGCCTGTTTCCGATTCCGTGTCTCCCTCTCTCTCTGCCCCTCCCCCGTTCATGCTCTGTCTCCCTCTGTCCCCAAAATAAATAAACGTTGAAAAAAAAAAAAAAAAAAGGATGCAACTAGGTTAAATGAGATCCTGAGGGCAGGGCCCTCATTCGATAGGACTGGTGTCCGTGTAAGAAGGGAAAGACACTCATCTCCCAAGTCAGGAAAAGAGCTTTCACCAGAGGCCACGCCTGACACCACCTTGATCTTGGACTTCCAGCCTCTAGAACCGTGAGAAAATAAATGCCCATCGTGTACGTCACCCGGTCTCTGGCATTTTCTTATGGCAGGCTGGGCGGACTAATACCGTTCCTCAGCCACTACCCAGTCCATGGGTTTGGGGATCCCAAAGAACTTACCAGAAGTTCGAGTGACAGAAGTCCCATTCAGACTGGTTTGGCCTTGAAATCGAGACCCAAGTGGAGAGGACTCAGAAGCCAGCACTTCAGCCCCTGGCTTTGAAATTTAACCTTGAAGTCCAAGCGGTATTGGGCAGGGAAGCAGCCTTCCCGTGTGCAACTCAATTGAAGAGCTTTGCAGCTCTCTCTCCTGGAGCTTTCTCAGCTCCTCTTCCTGTTCAACGGCAAGGCTAATCCATTACAAGTGACCCTTGAACAACACAGGCTTGAACGGTGTGGGTCCACTTACGCGAGGATATTTCTTCTGATACACACAGTACAGTAGTGGGAATGTATTTTCTCTTCCTTGTGCTTTTCTCACTAATATTTTCTTTTCTCCAGCTTGCTTAATGGTAAGAACACAGCCCAGGGGCGCCTGGGTGGCTCAGTCGGTTAAGCGTCCAGCTTGGGCTCAGGTCATGATCTCACGGTTCCTGAGTTTGAGCCCCGCGTCGGGCTGTCTGCTGTCAGCGCAGAGCCTGCTTCGGATCCTCTGTCCGCCCCCCCACCCCCCCGTCCCTCCCTTGCTGGTGCTCTCTCTTTCTCTCTCTCTCTCTCAAAAATAAACATTAAAAAAAAATACATTATGTGGTACGCACAGCATATAACATCTGTGTTAATCAACTGTGTATGTTATCAGTAAGGCTTCTGGTCAACAGTAGGCTATCAGTAGTTAAGTTTGGGGGAGTCAAGTTATACACAGATTTTCGACTGTGTGCTGGGGCGGGGGGGGATCAGTGGCCCTAACCCACACGTTGTTCAAGTGCCAACTATAGTTGTCTCCTAACCTTTCTGCTAATTTGACTTCAAGGCTCTTACTGTTTGTTTTAAGCCACTAGGCCTTGATCGGTATCACCCTCACCCTTTATCCAACCCTATAGATGTCCATCATTTGAATTCTCCAGAAGTGTTTTTTGCAGGGTGGGTCGGACACTTGTAGTCCTTAACACCCAGAAGACGCCTGGGCCATGATGCAAATAAATCTAATCCTCCGAAGATTTGATCAGCATTCCAAGAGGGAGACAAGTTGTGCAAAATTTATTCTGTAAGTGGTATCGTTTTGCCTCGATCCCAACACAATGGAACCCACTCACCCCACATTTGCGGGACTTAAAATGCTCTCGCGTGACGTTTCAGAGGCCTGATAACCAGTTGCTCATGAGCGAAGGATGCTGAAGTGGATATTGCACACACAAGCGTGTCAGAGGGTGAACAGGTACAAATTTTAGCAACGTGTGTTCAGTCTTAAAGATGCTCATGTCCTTTGCCTCAATAATCCCGCTTAATCATCCAAAAATCAGTGCCAAGGACTGCATAAAGAGCTCGTATGCTTAAAGATATTCATTACATGGCTGTCGCTTTGTTTTGTTTTGTTTGCATAGTGAAAAGGAATAGAAACAATAGAGGAAAATGGAAAGCGTCCAACAGTCAATGAATAGTTATGGAAATTAAGGAATGTTATGTTTAAAAAGACTGTAATAACAGGAAAGTGCTTCAGTGAAGAAAAAAATTGCATGCCAAATTGTATTTATGCCTTTATTGCAAGTGATTTATTCAATTTCTGCTAAAAATGCATAGACTTGATAAACCAGAATGGATTACATTACAGACTCGATTCTGGCCCTTTGGCGTTTATCCCTGTTAGGCTGAACTAGTTTAAAAAAAATTTTTTTTAACATTTATTTATTTTCTGGGACAGAGAGAGACAGAGCATGAACGGGGGAGGGGCAGAGAGAGAGGGAGACACAGAATCGGAAACAGGCTCCAGGCTCCGAGCCATCAGCCCAGAGCCTGAGGCGGGGCTCGAACTCACGGACCGGGAGATCGTGACCTGGCTGAAGTCGGACGCTTAACCGACTGCGCCACCCAGGCGCCCCAAGCTGAACTAGTTTATAAGGCAGTGGTACTGGGCGGAAAAAATAAGCAAAGATAGCCAGGAAACCTCTAAAAAGGAAGAGCAGTGAGACGGGACGAGCCTGATCACATAGGCAAATATAATTTTTTAAAAAGGTACCAATTAAAACAGTTGTGAGACTGGTGTATGAACAGACAAAGGGACCAGAATAGAAAGTCCAGAAATAAAAACAATACATACCAGATTGACCTTGATTTAAAAAACTGTTGTTGCGGGGTGCCTGAGTAGCTCAGTCGGTTAAGCGACCAAGTCTTGATCTCAGCTCAGGTCATTGATGTCAGGGTCGTGAGTTCCCGCCCTGCGTTGGGCTCCACGCTGGGTGTAGAGCCTACTTAAAAACAACAACAACAAAAAACACTATTGCTGAAGCAACCAAGGCTGATATCTGACATGTGGAAAAAGATACAGCTGGATACATACCTTACAACATGTACTGGATGAACTCCAAATGGCTCAAATATCTAGATGTAGACATTGAAATAATAAAAAAAACAACTGGAGAAATCATGGGGAAGTTCATTTTTAACTTTGCAGCCTTTTGTGAATGACTCAGAAGATTCATAAATTTGACTCCATAAAGATGAAAACTTACACATAAAAAATAAGCACAGTCGGACTCCTGGGTGGCTCAGTCGGTTAAGTGTCCGACTTCGGCTCGGGTCACGATCTCACAGTTCGTGGGTTCAAGCCCCGAGTTGGGCTCTGCGCTGACAGCTCAGAGCCCGGAGCCTGCTTCCAATTCTGTGTCTCCTTCTCTCTCCGCTCCTCCCCCTACTCTTGACAGAGCCTGACGCGGGGCTCGATCTCACAACCGTGAGAGCATGACCTGAGCCCAAATCAAGAGTCTGACACTGAAGCGACTTTACCACCCAGGCGCCCCTCAGAGCTCCATATCTCTGTGCGGCTAAATGATATTTCATTGGATACCTGGGTTGTTTCCACCTTTTGCGATGCTGCCTTGAACCTTGGTGTAGCAGCTTCCGTTCTAGCCCCTGCTCAGAATGCTGCCCCGTGTGTGACAACCTTTGGTTACGTACATACGTACATTTGCTTGTGGCTTGTACCTGTCTACAGAGACACTGGAGGAATACATATGAAACTGTAGGGTAGCAAAAATCATTTTCTGTCTGTCCTTCTAAGTTCCTGGCCGAGACTCCCTGTAATAAAAGACAGATGAGCAGGAGAAAAACAAACAGAAGTTTAATAAGCTGGACACCTCCTGTATACATGGGAGAGTCCCAGGAAATAAACCAAATAAACAAAATAAAGATGCTAAGGAGTGGGGCCGTCCAGTAAAGGAGGTTACCCGGAAAACCCCAGTAAACAAGGGTAAGGGTGTTACGCAGATTTAAGTCCCTGCGTTTTCCATTGAGCTTAGTTGTGATTTAGTCATCCTTTTCTTCCCGGTACAGAGAGGGAGACACCCCTTACGAATGGAGATTTCCTTTATACATGTGAATTTCCCTTAAAAAAGGGTAAAATCCTGGGGCACCCGGGTGGCTCAGTCGGTTAGGCTTTCGACTCAGATTTCGGCTCAGGTCATGATCTCGCGGTTCATGAGTTCAAGCCCCGCATCTGGCTCTGTGCTGACAATGCGGACCCCGCTTGGGATTCTCTCTCTCTCTCTCTCTCTCTCTCTCTCTCTCTCTCCCCCTCCACCGCTCTCTCTGCCTCTCTCAAAATAAATCAGTAAACTTAAAAGGAAAAAAAAAGGGTAAAATCCACTCTGTTTTCAGAGATTCTCCTGTGTGTACACCCCCTCAAAAATAATCAGCTCAAAAGAATCTGTGTGCCAAGTGGGATATTTGGGGGGAGCTTATTCTCCTCCTCTTCGTTCCCGTCTTTGAGACTTCTCCATGAAGTCTCACAGTCCAGAAGCTGAGTTCATACATCATTCCGTACCTCAGTGATCCAGTCTCCTAGTCCTGACGATAAGTCCAAGAGTTGTTTCAGGAGGTACTTAATAAGCAGCATTTCGGGGCGCCTGGGTGGCTCAGGCGAGATCGTGACTTGACCCAAAGACACACGCTCAACCGACTGAGCCGCCCAGGTGCCCCCAGGCTGTTTTTCCAAAAAAGTTTATTGGCTCTCTAAAATCAACCTTAGGGGTGTGCCTGGCTGGCTCAGTCAGGAGAGCCTGAGACTCTTGATCTTGGCGTCGTGAGTTTGAGTGCCACGTTGGGTGTGGAGATCACGTAAAAAGAAAATCTTTGGAAAAAAGCGTCAGTGCCTTAAAGCTGTCTGCTCATATCTGAGTCTCTGCACAGCATTCTCAAATACAGCATTCAAGTCACAGTCGTGGTAATGTCACCCGTGTTTCCGATTGTGTCCTGTTACAAGGAGAACATGTTCTTATTGAACTTAGGCAAAGGAGTATATTGCCATGAAACTAAGAATAGATAAGAATTTCATAATTCGGGAGGAGTGAGGCAGGGAGAAAAAGACAAATATGTCAGTTCTGTTTACAAAGTCATAACTTACCAAGTTGCTGCAAGTTATAGGTAGCTTAATGAGCAGTGGTACAAACAAAAAGTCATAAAAATTATAATCATCCCCATCTGTTCACTCAGCTCCGTATAATTGATTCCTGTTGATCTCAGCAATTTTATGAATCCATCAGTGTTTCCATCAGAGTTCTGTGAGTTCTCACCTAGGTCAACAGTGTGATCTGAAAGTTATCAGAAACCTGTACTTGGCAGAGTTCTTTCCAGGGAGTCTCTTTGAAGATGAAGCACTTTTACAGAAGCATCAGAGTAAAAACAGTAACTATCTATAAATAACAAAAGCCTTAAAAGTGGCTATGGTGAAAGTTTGGTCTTTTCTCTAACATACAACATTTTAAGATACTAGCTAGAATTGTGGGGCGCCTGGGTGGCTCAGTCAGTTAAGCATCCAACTCTTGATCTCGGCTCATGGTTTGTGAGTTCGAGCCCCACATTCGGGCTCTCTGCTGACAGTGTGGAGCCTGCTTGGGATTCTCTCTCTGCATTTCTCTCTCTCTCTTTCAAAATAAATTAAAAAACTTAAAAAAAAAAACAACCCTAGAAATGCAACATGACATGATACAGGGACTCACTAGATTTTTAGGAATTTCATACAATTTCTAGAAACAACTACATTAAGAACATCATCATGCTTTTTATGTAACTTAACATAACAAATAAGCATAATTAGTTTAATATCTCCCTTTTTATAAAGCAGGAGCGCAAATTCTTTTGCCGTATCCCGGGAACCCTCTGGAAAATCCCAAAGTCAAGGTCAAAACACTTCACTTAGAATTTGATTTGGGGAAATTTGTCAAAAACATCAAAAGGCTAGGTCATTTGACTAAAAAGGATCACAGATCATTATGAAACAATGCTTAGTTATCTACTGAGCCAAAGTGACAATAAACAATTTCAAAGGCAAAACAGAAGGTTACATAGTTTTGAAAAAAAAACTTAGTTCATTGAGTATTAAGAAGACTCAGTTTTCTTAAGTAATCAAAGACCCAAAGATAAAGGGACCATGAAGTACAGGAAATTATTTTGCTTTCTATGCAGGTTACCTAAAAGGTAAAGAAAAACCCTTAGCAATCTCTTACCAAGAGCAGACCAATAGTCCAAGAAAACTTGACTTCACAAGATTCTCTCTCTGTCAATTCCCAAATTTCTATATCTATTTAGTTTGTCTCATTCTATTTCTCATTCTGAAATAGTCATTCTACTTTAGGACAAAATTACTTTCTTTTCTCTGAACAAAAATGTATCCCCATTCCTATTACCTTTTCTTACCAGAAACACATCTAATTTCCTTATACACAGTTGTTTCTCTTATATTTCTAGTAGGTTTCTTTAAGAGGTTTTTTTTTTTTTAATGTTTATTCATTTTTAAGAAAGAAAGCATGACTGCAGGAGGGGCAGAGAGAGAAGGACAGAGGATCTAAAGCAGGCTCTGCACGGACAGCACAGAGCCCGATGCAGGGCTTGAACTCACACACCATGAGATCATGACCTAAGCTGAAGTTGGCTGCTCAACCGACTGAGCCACCCAGGTGCCCCAATATTCATCATTTAACTTCATACAACTTTAAGGTTTCAAATTACTTAAAAGATTGAGAAGCTATTTTTTAAAAAAAATTCTTGATGTTTATTTATTTTTGAGAGAGACAGAGACAGAGTGTGAGCAGGGGAGGGGCAGAGAGAAAGGGAGACAGAATCCGGAGCAGGCTCCAATAAAAGTTGTATGGCTGCATTATATTAAATGCGGATAGCTCTGAAGGCATGCCTCTTTTAATTAAACCAACAACCTTAAACTAGCTTTTATTTGCAGACGATTATCCCTGATCACGCGAACTTGAAAAAAACATTTGGGTTAGTTTCTATATTTTTGAGAGTTTTAGGAGTATTTAATTTATATAAGTGGTTCTTTTTCTTTAAGCCAATTTAATAGAGCTCTTTACAAATTGACTTCGGCAATGACATCCAGAGGTAGAAAAATCACATGTCTATAACATACAGATGGATGCAAACAGAGATCTTATAGCTTTCATTTAAAAATGTTAGCCACGAGGGGCTCCTGGGTGGCTCAGTCGGTTGAGCGTCTGACTATGGCTCGGGTCATGATCTCACGGTTCGTGGGTTTGAGCCCCACGTCGGGCTCTGTGCTGACATCTCGGAGCCTGGAGCCTGCTTTGGATTCTGTGTCTCCCTCTCTCTCTGCACCGCGCCCCCCCCCCCACACTAGTGCTCTGTCTCTCAAAAAAAAAAAAAAAAAGAAATGGTAAAAAAAAAAAAAACAAATAAATAAAAATATTAGGCATGAGGGGCGCCTGGGTGGCACAGTCGGTTAAGCGTCCGACTTCAGCCAGGTCACGATCTCGCGGTCCGTGAGTTCGAGCCCCGCGTCGGGCTCTGGGCTGATGGCTCAGAGCCTGGAGCCTGTTTCCGATTCTGTGTCTCCCTCTCTCTCTGCCCCTCCCCCGTTCATGCTCTGTCTCTCTCTGTCCCAAAAATAAATAAACGTTGAAAAAAAAAAATATTAGGCATGAGACAGGTATGATAATACAGCAGTGACTCATTTATAAAAGGACAGTTGGATCCAAATTGGGTTTCTGACAGATGGAAAAAATGAAGGCTACCTGAGGTGGCTAAAGTTTTTTACTAACAATTATTAGTAAAAGAAGACTTTGAAGGGTTTTCATTCCCTACTTTCTGAGTAGACTTTTTTTTTTTTTTGTCCTTCTGTTAAGAATTACCGCCCTGAAATTTGCATTTCAGAGAAATGACTCTGGGTTCCTAGAAAAGACCAGGTAAACCTTTATATCTCCAAGGCACAGAGAAAGGACACAAGTTTCCCCTCAAAGGACTTTTGTTTCTAAGTTCAGATTCTTTTTTTTACAATATCCACAGGCCTTCTGAAATGAATAGGGGAGGCTTGGGGATTGGTAAAACGGAGAGACGAGCTTTGAATTGCTTCTAGAGTTGCCCTCTTGTTCTTGTAAAGACTCCATTTGTAAGACAAGGACATTGTTTTTAATTCCTCAAAGAATTGGCTTGCAACCTGAATGTTATGAAGGGGATGATCCAAATACATTATCTTCGATTTGCTCCTTTACATCAACGAGAAGATTTCCAACCAAGATGGGAATCAAAAGATTACTATCTCAGGGGAGAAGGCCTAAAAAGAAACTCATATCAAACCCTGAATATCAGCTTCCAATACAGCCAACTTCTGACCCAAACTACTTTATAAAAAACAAATGTATTTTGTTAGAGAGAGAAAGAGAGAAAGAGAATCTCAGGCAAGTTCCATGCTCAGCTTCGGAGCCCGGTCTGGGGCTCGATCCCACGACCCTGGGATCGTGACCCGAGTTGAAATCAAGAGGTAGATAATTGTTCACCCAACTCAGACCCCCCCGGGCGCCCCTGACCAGAACTACTTAAAAAAATAAAAAATCCTTTCAAATATTTTATCAGATTTCAGCTGGGACAAACAGTAGGTATCTCTGGTGGCATTAAACAGCCTTCCCCCTCGCCCACCCCCCTTTTGCTTTTAAACCTAAGTCATACCTATCAGATGTCCCAAAACCAAAACCAATAAGCCTTTTATGGTTTACCCATGGATGCAAGAGGGGTCCCCAAAAAGGGTGCAGAAGATGCTACCCTCCGAAAGAAATACTCGGATAACTCCCCTGAGAGCTGGCAACAGCAAATAGGGCACATCCCGTTAACTTGTCTGGCCATATGTTTGGTGCCCCCAACCTTACAGTTTAAAACCAAAAACATCCATGCCCTGGGCAGTAGAAAGCCACGCTAAGTTCTCAGAACAGAGGACGAGCTAAACAGGAAAGCGATAACTATCCTTGGGAGGGAAAGGATCTGTAACCAATGGGTACCTCCAAACCAAACTTTAATCAGGGTCACAGTCTAAAGAACTAAGAACTGAGTCTTAGAAACGTTTCTCTCTTATGAATCTGAATTTGGAAAGGGAAGGACAATGTGAAATGTGTCCCTTTCTCTCCAGATTGGGTACTACAGACAGAGACCTGACTTTGGTAAGAAGTCTTAACCTTCACTGGCTTCTGCCCGTTTTCCAGAGTTCTTCAGGCTCTGGAGCAGGTAGGGTATCTCAGCAGGACCCATCTGGATCGCCAAAAGTGTATGGGGGGAGGAATAATTTTTCTCTAGCCTTCTAGGTTCTTGAGTGAGACCCACCCTCCCCCCATAATAAAATGATGCAGGCTGACTGGATCCGAGGACCCAGAGGGTCCTTGGCTTCGTGAAGGATGGGAAGCAAACCCAAACTGAGAGGAGGTGAGCGCAGAGTTTCTTGAAAACGGACAGAGGGAGCATAGATACAGCCAGAGCGTGTCTGGAAGAGGAGAGGACAGGGGAGGAAAGGAGGGGAGGGCAGGGGAGGGGAGGGGAAAGGGAAGAGACAGGAAGGGAGCCCTCTCTTCGCTTGGGGCCTGACATTTTTATTGAGTATGGTGGTCTGGCCTGCGTGTCTTCTCAGTAATGCAGAAACAAAGAAGAGTGTTCAGGTGTCCCCCATAAGTCCCTTATGCCCTGGAACCAGAGGTCTTGATGAGAGGTCTTTGCAAAAAGGTCCCCACCCAATCACTCCTTAGATGACATCTATTGTGCTGGGAGACTCCAAAGAAATCATTAAATCCTCGACCTTTACGACCTTTACGAGAACATTCGTTATCCGTTCTATAAGGTGTTTGGAAGATGGGGGGGGGGGTAGGAAGCAGGAAAAAGAGCGACTAAAGCAGTTTCTCACGGGGTCCCTTTGGCTTCCCTGTTTCAAAAAGAAAGATTAATAAGAGAAAAACAAGCAGAAGTTTAATAACATGTATACCTCCTGTATGCGTGGAAGAGACCCAGGAAAGCAGTAATACTTCCCCAAATGGCCCAAACCATGACTTTATTTTTTTTAAATTTTTTTTTCAACGTTTATTTATTTTTGGGACAGAGAGAGACAGAGCATGAACGGGGGAGGGGCAGAGAGAGAGGGAGACACAGAATCGGAAACAGGCTCCAGGCTCCGAGCCATCAGCCCAGAGCCTGACGCGGGGCTCGAACTCACGGACCGCAAGATCATGACCTGGCTGAAGTCGGACGCTTAACTGACTGTGCCACCCAGGCGCCCCCCAAACCATGACTTTAAATACCACCTTCAGCAAAAGCCAAAAGCCAGATGTGAGCTGGGGAGGCCAGTCATGCAGGATTATCAGGAAACACACAGTTAACAAGGGTGAGTTTGTCATGCAGATTTAAGTTAGGTGCCTTTCCCCACAGAGTTTCTTGTGGTCTAAGCGTCACCTTTCCTTCCTGGTATGGGGGGGGGGGGGGCGTGGGGGGAGACATTCTTACAAATGGAGATTTCCTTTACAGATGTACGTTTCCCGTGCGAAAGGGCAAATTTTACTCCGTTTTCAGAGAGTCCCCTGTGTGTGCAGCTTCTCAAAAATGATCCTTATGCCAAAGAGGCGTGTTCCAAAATAATTCTCGAACACCAATGAAAGTGGCTGAGGCCGAGGAAGGAACAGAGCGGGTAGATTCGGCGATTAAGACTTCTCATTCCGGGGGCACCTGGGTGGTTCATCTGGGACAGCGTCCGACTCTTGATTTCGGCTCAGGTCACGATCTCGGGGGTTGTGGGATCGAGCCCTGCATCGGGCTCTGCGCCGACAGCTCGGAGCCTGCTTGGGATTCTCTCTCTGGCGCCTTCCGCCCCTCCCCCACTCATGCGCTCTGTTTCTCTCTCTCTCAAAATAAAGAAATAAAACTTCAAAGAAAAAAAGATTTCTTCTTCAGCACACCTTTTTATATTATTTCTATTTTCGACCCTCTTAAGTGTATTGCCTAAGCAAAAACTCTTAAGTTTTTGCTCTCATTCTTAAGTTACTGACAGCAAGGGACCCATCAATAAGGTAGAAACCTACATATGGGAGGGTGGAGGCACAAAGTAGACATGAGTAGCAACTGACCCACTCCCCAGTTAATGAGCAATTTCTGCAAGTTCAGCTTGGGTGAAGAATAATTTAGCTACTTCATTTATCCATTCAACAATGTGTATTAAGTTTTTCCTTTATGCAAAGGACAGGAATGTCAAATGATACTGATGATTTTTACCTCTGATGTGTATTTGAAAATAATGATTCCTTTTTGTTAACATTTATTTATTGATTTTTGAGAGAGAGAGATGGACAGTGCTTGCATGCACGCATGTGTGAGTGGAGGAGGGGCAGAGAGAGAGGGAGAGAGAGAATTCCAAGCAGCCTCCGTGTCATCAGCACAGAGCCCTCCTCGGGGCTCGAACCCACCAACCATGAGATCATGACCTGAGCCGAAATCAAGAGTCAGATCCTTAACAGACTGAGCCACCCAGGTGCCCCAAAATAATGATTCTTGTAAACAGCACCAGCATTGTTAAAAGTATTATCGTGCTCTTTTTCAAGTTGTAGTATTCTGGGCTAGAAAATAAAACAACCTTCATAGGAAGAGAACAGTGATTGAAGAGAGCCGATTGCCCAAGGAAACAAATGAAATACAAAACAAAGCTGAATTTCTCTGGTTCTGTCAGGAGTAGATATCATTGCTGGAGAAATGAAATTTGCACTGCCTCATACCTTCATCCAAAACGTAGAGATCTAATGGCCCAGGCCCAGAAAACGTTCCTGTAACCAGTAAACCCCAGAGGAAGAGAGAAATCATTCATTTTTCCAAGAAAGACACTGAAGGAATAACACAAGGTTAGTAATTGTCACTCAATAATTTGAAAAAAGGGGAAAAAAACCCCAGTACTCAGATCAATAAACCCATTACTAATTAAAAGTATACAGAAAACACAATTGTTTAGGTGAGTCAGATACAAATGCTTAGAGTCACAGACAAAATTCACTGCAGCATCTGGCTTATCAGGGGCTATCCAAAGTTTGTTCGTGGTTCCCAGGAAAACTCCTTCTGTGGCTTTATCTTTTCCGGCTGGTTTTTCTACAACTCAACACACATGGTCAGTGCAGTCAGCCCTGAGTTATGTCAGGACACGGGAAGGCCGCCAACGGCCCCATCCCCCAATGTATATCTGCCTACCCATACGCAGATTTCACAATTACATTTCTCACTCCAGAATATCTAGCGCATTCTGACAGTTCGTGGAACGGTGACAGTTGAGGCTGCTTTGAGAGTAGATTTCTGTAGGAAAATATTTTTTTAATGTTTATTTTTTTTTGAGAGAGAGAGAGAGAGAGTGCACAAGCATGGGAGGGGCAGAGAGAGAGGGAGACACAGAATCCAAACCAGGCTCCAGGCTCCGATGGGTTCGGGGGTCGAACCCATGAACAATGAGATCATGACCTGAGCCGAAGTCGGATGCTTAACCAACTGAGCCACCCAGGTGCCCAGGGAGTGGATTTCTTGCAAAACTTTTGAGACCCTATATTCAATGGAGAAACCTCCAGAACATCCAGCCACTAAACACAAACATACAAGACAAAACAAATAAAAAAGACTAGTCTTTCCTGCCCTCTGTTGTGCCACAATCACCTGGGGGTGTCTCCAGTGCCAGGTGCTAAATGAGATGTTGCCCCACTCAGGCAGGCGGCCAACTCACTTTTTCTGGATTCAAACCCTTTCCCAAATTGGTGTGTGTGTGTGTGTGTGTGTGTGTGTGTGTGTGTGTATGTTTCAGCCATCGTCACTGGCAATTAGAAGGACAAATCTTAAGAAGGAAGTTTGCCCAAAGACTGATAGAACCTCAGGTCTTTTTCACTTCTACATGCATCCGAACATTTCACAAACGGAGGTGGGGGGAGAGGAGGTGGGAGGAGGGAGGTGAGCTGTGCGGATTTATTCTCACAGTTGCAGAAGTCATCTTGGAGAAAACGTTGATCCCTCCATTCTACAAGGTGCAATTAGCAGAGTTCATATCCACCCTCTCATATTCAATTATTCTAGCACTGGATGAATTTTAAAAACCATTGCAAGCATTAAAAAAAGTCTGACTTAGTGCAATTATGTTTTACTTTCATTTAAGAGAGTAGTCAGCAGCTTGGCTTTTTTTTTTTTTTTTTTTTTTTTTTTTTTTTTTTTTTTTTAAGTAAGCTCTTTGCCCCACGTGGGGCTTGAACTCATGACCCCGACATCAAGCATCGCCTACCAGCCAGGCGCCCCGAGCAGCTTGTTTTGAACAGATATTCTACTTTAGTGGAGGGGCAGCTTTATAATAAAATGAGAAAGATAAACATATTCATCCACTGATTTAAAAAAGCAATTTGAAAGTTGTTTTAAAGCCACTCTGAAGCAACGTACGGCATTTGAATAACCAGGCAGAGTAACTGTATGGGATTTTTATCTTATCTATGATTTTCTCTATTTTTCCAAATTTTCTGTGACATAACTTCAAAAAGAATTTTTTTTTCAGTAGGCTCCACACTGACCCCGAGATCAAGAGCCAGATGCTTAATCGATTGAGCCACCCAGGCACCCCTTAAAACATTTTTTAAGCCAAATTTTACATGCCTATAATTTAATAGTGATTGCTTCAGAGAACAGCAGTCCCCCAAGTCCACAAGCCCGTATCTTCAGAGGCGAAAAGTGTCTTTTTTAAAAAAATGTAATTTAATGGGGGGGGGGGTGGTGCCTGGGTGGCTCAGTCGGTTAAGCGTTCAGCTCTTGGTTTCAGCTCAGGTCATGATGTCACAGTTCCTGAGATCGAGCCCCGCGTCAGGCTCTGCACTGACAATGCAGAGTCTGCTAGGGATTCTCTCTCTCCCTCTCTCTTTGCCCCTCCCCCCCCAATAAATAATAAATAAATAAATATTTATAAAAATGTAATTGAATTGTTAAAAATCTTTTTAATTGCAGTGTAGTCGATGCACAATGTTCCGTTAGTTCCAGGTGTATGACATAGTGATTCAACACGTCTGTACCTCGTGTTATGCTTGCTTCACAATATAGCTACCATCTGTCACCCTCCTGCTGAGGCCATGTTTTATGTATGACTGGTATACCGAAAAAGGATGTTCTTTGTTTTACGAGTTAAAGAACAAAAAAATTCACACTGGCCACTTTGGAAACGTAATGACCTCATCTGGACACTGTGTTACTCGAAGACGGGGAATTTGAGAGATTTTTGGCTGGCCAGCCATCTAGCACATTGCTGGCACTCCGTAAGTAGTTGTAGAATGATTTTTTTTTTAAATTTTTTTTTTAACATTTATTTTTGAGACAGAGAGAGACAGAGCATGAACGGGGGAAGGGCAGGGAAAGAGGGAGACACAGAATCGGAAGCAGGCTCCAGGCTCCGAGCCATCAGCCCAGAGCCTGACGCGGGGCTCGAACTCACAGACCACGAGATCATGACCCGGGTGAAGTCGGACGCTTAACCAACTGAGCCACCCAGGCGCCCCAGTTGTAGAATGATTAAACGCAGGCCCTCAAGTGCCAAGTTCAGTCTGTTCAAGACCTTGATTAGTTGACTGAGGTAGGCTATGTGAACAAGCCATTTGAAGTCATCAAAATGGTCTTTAGTAACATTATCAGTGTGTCAAAGACCTTTTTTCGGGTAATCACATTCATTGTTTCCCAAACTGCCGTGACCACCTTTCCCCTCACCAGGGAACACACTTCAGTACCAAAAAAACAGCCTTCTGATTTTCGATTACTGCTCATTTCTTCACACAGGATGCTGGGGAAAAAAAAAAAAAAGAAAAAAGAAAGAAAAACACGATTTAATTACATGCGGGGCTCTCGCGTTTCTTGCAACACACGACGTCAGGTGGTTCGCTCGTTTCCCGTGGATTATTTTCTGGAAATACAGCAGGGTGTGAACCGGCGTCAAGTTGAACCCGCTCCAGGTACACCTCTCACTTTGCCAGGCTACGTCGTGGCTCATCAAATAACCACGAGCAAACAAAAACAGCCCTCCTCCTATAGCATGGCTTCTCAGTTATAACCCACACAATCTGCCAGCCAGCCCTTCCTTTTCGTATATGTGCGACACATTTGCTAAGCGCTGAGTCATACTTGCAAAATATCAACCTAGTGCGTGATATATATATATATATATATATATATATATATATATATATATATGCCAATAGCAGATCTGTTTTTTCTTTGAGCATAATATATAGCATCAATTTTGAGTTTGCTTTTCCAAGCTTTCAGAGCTCATGTGATTTATGTTTGTGTTGGCCACGAGGACAACTCTTTGAATCGTGCCTCTTCAGGTTTCTCTCTTCTCTGCCTTTAGGTATAAGATTGCTAATTTACATAACGGGAAGCCTCCTCCCGTGCTTGTTTTGAATACAAACAATAAATTTACCAGGGAGGCCGATCTGTTTGATTTGAAAATGCCAGAATTGTCAAGGCCTTTGTCCCACTCCTTAACAAAATTCCGTAACTGACTACGCCCTGGGGGTGGGGGGTGGGGTGGGGGGGTGGGGTGGGGGGGGTGGTGAAACAGATGAGTCCCACATCATCCCATTTTCTGCTATTTTTCATTATGCTCTCGGTTCAAACTTTTCTTTTTCATTTGTTTGTCAGAAATCATCACTAGTGGGTTCACTTGTATGAGCATTTCCAGATTCACGGGAAAAATTCAACTGGAGCCTGTTGATTATGGCATTATATCACCATTTTCATCACTATTTTTCAATGAACCACTTGTGAGTCACTGACCCATTTATGTCAATTGTGCATGCAACCTAACAACACAACAGTAACCACGAAAAAATGCAAATTTAACCCACGTGCTCAATAGCCCGGAAACAATGTGAGATAATATTAGCCAAGGCCAAGAACATTGTTAACTTAATGTTGGCAATGATGAAGCAGCTAAAATGGGGCTTGCAGAAGATGTTTAGCCAGAGATACTCAGCCTCTCGAACTGAGGGGAAGCATGCGTGCAGCCAAGGCTGAGGGGTAGAAGGCGGGCTTTGCCCACACCACTGGTTGATCGGGGAATGAGCACATTATGAGCACGTTAAAAGCATTCGGACCCTTTGGCTACCTGCTCTTTGGGTTCAGGTTTGGACTCTCGGTTTCGGCTCAGGTCAAGATCCCAGGGTGTGGGATCGAGCCCTGCCTCGGGCTCCGTGTTGAGCATGGATCCCACTTAAGATTTTCTCTCTCTCTCTCTCTCTCTCTCTCTCTCTCCCTCTGTCCCTCTCCCGTGCTTGCACTCTCTCTGTGTCTGGCGGGGAGCGGGGGAAGGCAGTGCTCATTAAAAAAAAGAGACCTCTGGGGAAATGACAATTAATCTTGTATTTCAAATTTGACAAAAGTGGATGGATGAAATGGTCTCATTGCTTTCTCTTCGGAAGCCGACACGCCTTCCGTAGGCACGCTGCAGTACCCCCCAAGCTCTTGTTCTCCGGGGATCTTCAGGGGGTCACGGTGCACACTTTAGCGGCATTGTACTGTCGTGTTTTCATTGGTACTTTTCTCATTTTGCTTTTCTTCTTCTTCTTCTTCTTCTTCTTCTTCTTCTTCTTCTTTTCTTTTTCTGCCTAAGGTCGACAATACAGATCACAGAAAAGATGCCTGGGAGACGGTGGAGAAGGTTTCGGAAGGTCCTCTTTGAGGGAAAGGAGGAAATTAGGGGACAGCATGTCAAGGTGAGGCAGGGAAGCTGAAGGGACCCCATGAAAAAAACGCTGGTTTTGCCTTTGTTCCTTTTCCTGCTTCTGTCCTTGCCAGGACCCGTGTCCCTCGCCTTACGCACGTCTTAATGTATGTCCTCCTTGTGAAGGTCGAGGAGCTAATGACGTCTTTGGACCCTTCTGCGTCACCATTGACTCCAAACCCCTTGCCAGCAAGACCGCTGGCCCCAGGGCATACGTGACTCACGGAGGACACTTGAGCACTTGTCCTTGTTCAACCACTTCGCGATGCCTGAGAGGACACGTCCGCCAGACCACTGTCCCGAATAAAAACTCCAGGCCCCCAAGCAAAGAAAAGACTCATTCTGCTTTCCCCTTCTGACTCTTTTGGACACTGATCTGTATCCGCTCTCTCGACATCTTTAGTCAGCTCTGCTCTCACTTCCCGTGGGCTCCCGCATGGGGCCGAGGATCCTCTTGGCTGGCCTTGCGGGAACCCTCGGGTTCCTCCGACCTGGCCTGCCTGCACCAAAGGGACTATGGAGCGGAGTTGCAGAAAGAAAGCTTGTGGCGGGCTCCCGCGCCCTCCCATTTCCCGTAGTCACAAGCCGTAGCGGAACCCCAGGGTTAGTTCGGTTTCATCTCCTTTTACAGATGAAGAACCTGAGTTCCAGTGGGTTTTGTTTTAATTTTTAAGTTTTGTTTTTTTTTAATTTTAAGTTTTGTTGTTTATTTACTTATTTGAGGGAGAGCGTGCACGTGCGGGGCATGGGCGAGCAGGGGAGGGGCAGAGGGAGAGAGGATCTTCTTCTTTTTTTTTTTTTTTTGGATATTTATGTCTTTTCAGAAGAGCACAAGTGGGCAAGGAGCAGACGGGGGGCGGGGGGGGGCGGGGGACAGAGGATCCAAAGTGGGCTCTGAGCAGACGGGCTGACAGCAGCGAGCCCGACGTTGGGCTCGAACTCACCAACTGTGAGATCGTGACCTGAGCCAAAGTCAGACACTCAGCGGACTGAGCCACCCAGGTGCCCCAGGAGAGACAATCTTAAGCAGTCTCCATGCCCGGTGCAGAGCCCGACATAGGGCTCGATCTCACGAGTGTGAGATCACGACCTGAGCCGAAACCAAGAGTCGGAAGCTTAACCTACTGAGCCACCCAGGCGCCACAAAGTGGATTCTTTAAAGTCCTAATGTACGGGGCGCCTGGGTGGCGCAGTCGGTTAAGCGTCTGACTTCAGCCAGGTCACGATCTCGCGGTCCGTGAGTTCGAGCCCTGCGTCAGGCTCTGGGCTGATGGCTCGGAGCCTGGAGCCTGTTTCCGATTCTGTGTCTCCCTCTCTCTCTGCCCCTCCCCCGTTCATGCTCTGTCTCTCTCTGTCCCAAAAATAAATAAACGTTGAAAAAAAAAAACTTTTTTTAAAGTCCTAATGTAAATATGGTACGTTTTTACATTAGTGGCCCTGAATGAATCACACTTCCTCTTACATTTACTCTACATCTGACCGTGTGACTTGCTTTGACAACTGGACATCAGCAGATGTGACCCAAGCAGAGGCTTAGGAAGTCTTAGTGCATGGGGCTTGCTCTCTTGGAACCCTGACACCCCTGGGCTGAATCACGTAGAGGTCGGTTTTAGACAATAAGCTTGACCAATGGAAAGCTGAGCAAGGCAGAAGGGGCCCAGAGGCCACCAGTCTGAACGCAAACAGCGACCCACCCGGAAGTAGCCATAGGCCCTAACTGGCCAATTACAACAGTTCCTAAGATTACCAGAAAAGGCAAAATTCCGTACATCCCCATACTCCCTCACTCCGCCCTATAGCTGTGGCCCCTCGCCACCACCTTGTGGAGATAGTCTCTCCTTTGTTTACCTTTGTTCTGCCTTGGGGGAATTCTTCCACTACTCGAACCACCAGCCCCCACCGATTGGGACACCCCATATTTGGTGGCTCCCCCATCTGATCGGAGCCCCCCCCCCACAAATCACCAAGCCGTGGAGAAGTCCCAATGAAAGGCCTCATGGGGGGAAGCCCAGGGGCCCCAGTCCACAGCCTGTATCAAGGGCCCAACGTGTAAAGGACGCCATCTTGGATATTTACAGCCTCAGGTGAGCCTCGAACAGAACAACGGGTCAGCCAACCCACTGAATGAGAAGAGATACTAAATCATTGCTGTCTCAATGTACTAAATGTGGGGTGATTTGCTTCCCATCAACAGGTAACTGATCCAGTGAATCACTGCCATAGCAAAGACAAGACCCAACGCCACTTCAGGGAGCACAGACTTTGAATTCGGACAACCCTGGGTTCCACCAGAATTTCTTTTAACTTGCCTAGCCATATGACCTTGGGTAAGGTCCTGAAATTTTCTCAGCCTCAGATTTGTCTCCCATAAAATGGGAATAATCATAGCTGCCTCATGGCGCTGTCTGGAACATCTAAAGAGTTTGCCAGCTTACGTGTGCAGTGGAGGAAAAACAAAAGCACCTCAGGGATGAGTGACGCAAAGGGATAGTTAGAACATGGGCTTCCGTCGCATTGTAACAAAGAACAAAAAAATTTGTAGACAAGTGACGAGACAGAGGAAAAGAGTTTTAAGGCTCCCAGGGCTGCAAACTGTGGGATGGTAAATAGATGGGAGAAACCAATAGAGGATAAAGATCCTTCCTGGCAGGTTTGTTATGTAGATTCCTCTCAGCACAGTCTCTGGGCTGATAAGTCTCCATTGCAGGTAATTAATTAGAGTCTGAGCCTGCTTTTAGGCAAATGGGGAGCAGGGCAGAGACCTTGTTTTTTGGCATCTGTTATTTCTCAATTGTCTCCAGTTCAAAAGAATCCTTATGCCCAAGCGGCGTATTTTCAGGGAGGTGTATTCTTTTATTTCATCTTATTATTATTATATTTTATTTTATTTTTTAATTTCCATCCAAGTTAGCATACAGTGCAGTAATAATTTCAGGAGTAGATTCCTTCATGCCCCTCACCCATTGAGCCCGTCCCCCCTCCCGCAACCCAGGGAGGTGTATTCTGATTCCCTACACATGTACCATGCTTAGAAGAGTGCCTGGCACATAGTAAGCATCTGATTCCTATCTGTGAATATTATTAGTATTAAAGTATTTCTATTGATAATCACCATCGGAAGGTACATGGCACACAAATAGTCCTCGATAAATACTTGGTAGCTCTCAGTACTTGTCTTCTGAACTTTTATGGTACCTTTCTTCTTTCATATATATAAAATTTTATTTGTAAGTGGGGCTCCCTGCCCAACATGGGGCTTGAACTCACAGCCCTGAGATCAAGAGTCCCACGTTCTACTGAGCCAGCCGGGCACCCCAGAATTCTTGTTTCTCTCTCTCCTCCAGCTGTTAGTATGTTGCCATTATGTATACACATCCTCTGCTTGCTAGATTATAAAGTTCTTCAGGGTGTAGGCTCTCCATATTGATGTGTTAAGTGACTACATGTTTGTAAAACATTACACCTTCTGGGGCGCCTGGGTGGCTCAGTCCGTTAAGCATCTGACTTCAGCTCAGGTCATGATCTCACCGTTTGTGAGTTTAAACCCCCGGTTGAGTTCTGTGCTGACAGCTCTGAGCCTGGAGCCTGCTTTGGATTCTGTGTCTCCTTCTCTCTGTCTATCCTTCCCCCCTCTTCTCTTTCTGCCCCTCCTCCTTATTCCTCCCCTCCTT
Organism: Felis catus; assembly: GCF_018350175.1. Lineage (NCBI taxonomy): Eukaryota > Metazoa > Chordata > Mammalia > Carnivora > Felidae > Felis > Felis catus. The sequence continues at coordinate 39,253,152 of NC_058386.1, forward strand.
ATGCTCTGTCTCTCTCAAAAATAAATATTTTTAAAAACCCATGACAGTTTCTGTGATGAAAGACTATTAGACCGTGAGAAAATATTATCTTTAACAGCAGCCTTCCCTATGAGAGAGAATATAGTAGGTGCTGGCCTTCCTATAATGCAATACAAACTACAGTACTTAGTTAAGTAGATGTCCATTGAAACTAACAGCAGGTCCGTCCAATAGATTCCTTCCTTTATCAGAGAATTAGAAACTTATTAAATAATTATTTCCCCTTCTGGCAGCGGAGCCATACGCTAATTATTTATAATGTGGTTTGATGCTTTCTCTATTTCTCTGTCTAATCCAATGTATAAGAAATACCTCAAATACGGCGGCATGCCACTTGTGATCTCCGGGTTGTGAGTTCGAGCCCCACGTTGAGTGGAACGATTACTTAAAAAGAAAATCTTAAAAAAAAAAAAAAAAGAAATACTTCAAATTCAAATATGCATAGGCAAAAATTTGTTTCTCTTATCTCCAAAAAAATTATATTAACCTACTAATGAGGAAAAGTCGAAAAACAATAGAATTTTAAATCAGAACCGACATTGCGTGTCACTTTGTTTTGCTTTTAACGCGAGGAAGATGTTTGGTGTTTACCAGAAACGCAGACTGCATAGTGACAACAGATGTAATAAACAACAGAAAATACAAAGGTCCATTTTGTCACCGCGAATTTAAGCTCGTAAACAAATTAAAAGAATATTGTATCTGGCTCCTGAGAAGGCAATAGTAACACTTTGCTTATTAGGATCGAGAATTTCATTCGTACCCAAAGGAAAAATGAAATTAAGACTCCGGTACAGGGACACCATTCGTATAAAATGGATTCTACACTTTATGCCAACGCGTGTATAAATGCACACATAGCTATAACCACAACCGCGAAGAGCAGCTGCGAGACTGGGGAGTCCAGAGCTTGGAAGGAATTATCAAAACCCATCCCAAATAAAGGTTGCTCTATGGGGCTCACCTACTGAAAGATGGCTTCAGTTAACAATACAGCAACAAGAAACAAAACAAAACAAAAGAGACATGGCCCCTGCCCTGGGGGGATTGGAGGCTGCAAAATGCAAGCAGCGATGTCTCACGTGTTATTAATGAACTATGTCAGAAAATTAAATGAGACCATCTACCACTGTAAAAGATCACTTCCTACACCGCAGTGGCTCATCATGTAAGACTGCTTTTTTTTTTTTTTACGAACCTACATAAAAGGTTTATATTTTCTATTAGACACACTCCTCCTTTTCCATTTTTATGAGATTTGGTTACGTGGCTGCCGTTCAAGTCCCTTCTTGTGTGTGTGTGTGTGTGTGTGTGTGTGTGTGTTTGTTTGTTTTAAGTAAAAGAAGTCAGTCTTTGCGGATAAAGGTTAAGGTCTATGTTTCTCACCCAGTCGTGGCTCATAGGTTCTAGGATGTGCCATTCTGGGATGGGCCCCCATGCACCCCGCATCCTGTGGATGCCTCTGCCCTTAAGAGTAGGTGGGACCTGTGATCTGCGTCCTCACTCATAGCAAATGGCAGACAGGATAGGTTGACACTCGTGTGGTTCCACTATGTTATAGAACTCTACCTTGCCAGCCGACTCTCTCCCCAAGTCTTTCTCTCCCGCTGCTGGCTTTGAAGAAGCAAGCGGCCGCGAATCCTACAGCACCAAGGAATTAAATGTTCCAGCACCATGTGAGCATGGAAAGGAATGCTTCCATAGCCAACGCTCCAGTTAAGACCCTTGTCCACACCTTCACTGTAGCTTGCAAGACCCGGAACAGAGGACCCAGCTCAGCCATGCCCACACTCCTGCCCCACGGACACCGCGAGATAATAAACAGAGATCGTTTTAAGCCACGAAGTCTGTGGGCATAACGTTATGTAGCGATAAATAGCACACCCGCCTAATCCTGTCTTCTGCCACTCCAGGTGGAAGCCCCAGGAGGAATGTGGGATATGTCCTTGTCCCCACGTTTAAATAACTTGCCCACGCATATACGTTCCCGGCGTACGATGTATGCTATTTGCTACAGACTGAATGTGCCCCCTTCCGCTATGTGAAGACACAGCCAGAGAGCATCCGCGAACCAGGAAGTGGGTTCTCACCAGACGCCAAACCTACTGGTACCGTGATCGGGGACTCCCCCGCTTCCGGAACCGTAAGAAAAAATATTTTCTGGTTCGTAAGCTACCAGCCTACGATATCGGCAGCCCAAGTAGACTAAGACCTGATCGTTTTATGAATTGTTAGATTTACATAAATGGTATCACCCTGTACGCAGCGTGCAACGGGCATTTTTCTCTCAATATTGTATATTTCAGATACACCTGTATACTTGATCGTACAAGTACACTTTACTCGTCCGTCCATTCTATTATTGATGGGCATTTACTTGGGGTATGTCTCTCTTCTCGACTTTGCATTCAGTGATGTCGGTTGCCCAGAATCAGCCACAGTTTATCTACACCAGAGAAATCGGCAAATGTTAGAAAACAGGACTTGAGGGAAGAGTTTCTTTAGGTTATAGTCCTAGAAGTCAAATTTTTGAATCTTAGGACACTGACATTTTTTTGATATTTATTTATTTATTTATTTATTTATTTATTTATTTATTTAATTTTTTTAGAGAGAACACGTGGGGGAGGGGCAGAGGGAGAGGGAGAGAGAGAGAGAGAGAGAGAGAATCCTAGGCAGGCTCTGTGCTCAACGCTCAGCGTGTAGGGCACAGAGCCCTACCTGGGGCTTGATCTCACCACAGTGAGATCCTGACCTGAGCCGAAATCAAGAGCTGGAGGCTTAACTGACTGAGCCGCCCCCGGGCAGCCCAGGAGATTGACATTTTAAATTTTACTCTATGCTGTTGAAGTGGCCCGGAATAAGTTTGTACCAGGTTCCTCTCCCACCACCAGTGCGGAAGTTCATTTTTTTTCCAAATTCTCACCCACACTGGGTACTTATTTTTGTCAAACTGGTGGGCTTGAAATGGTATCATTGTTGGGTTGTTGTTTGTTGTTAACAGCCTTATTGGGATATCATTGAAATGTGATAGATTGCATATGTTTTGTGCACAAATTGATACGTCTTAATGTGAATATCTGCCACCAACCCATCAGTATAGCGTGACAAGCAATAATCCACAAATCTATCATCCCTGGAAGTTTTCTGGTGCTCTTTTGTTATCTACCATTTCTCACTCCCTGTCCTAAGCTGCATCCAATCATTGATCTGCTTAATATCACTATAAATTATTTTGCATTTTCTAGAATTTATATAAGTGGAATTATACACTATGTACTTTTTTTTTTTTTATCTAGCTTCTTTCAACTCTGCATAGTAATTACAAGTCTCATTCACGTTGTTGGTTGCAGTTCATTTACTTTTATTGCCAACTAATAGTCCATTGTATGGATATATACTACAATTTCTTTATCCGTATATGTATTCATGGATAGTTGGGTTGTCACTAGCTTTTGGCTTTTAGAAATAAAGCTTCTATGTACAAGGTTTTATGTGGACATAGCTTTCATTTCTCTTGGGTAAATGCCCAAAAGTGATGTGACTGAATCATACAGTAGGCCTAGGTTTAATTTTGTAAGAAATTACCAAACTGTTTTCCAAAGTATAATTCAACATTGCCCCCCCCCCGCCCCCCAGCCATGTAGGAGAATTATAGTTGTTTCTCATACTTGTCAATACTTAGTATGGTCAGCTTTCCTTCCTTCCTTCCTTCCTTCCTTCCTTCCTTCCTCCCTCCCTCCCTCTCTCCCTCCCTCCCTTCCTTCCTTCCTTCCTTCTTTCCTGCCTTCCTGCCTTCCTTCCTTTACATTTTAGACATCATAATATGTGTATAGTGATTGCATTTTTCTAATGACTACTGATTTTGTACACCTTTTTGTGTGTTTCTTTGCCGTCTGTATATCTTCTTATTTGTTTATTTACTTTGAGGGTGAAGGGCAGAGAGACAGAATCCCGAGCAGGCTCCACGCTGAGCACGGGGCTTGACAAGGGGCTCTGTCCCACGATCTACGAGATCATGACCTGAGCCAAAATCAAGAGTTGGATGTTTGACCAACTGAGCCACCCAGGTGCCCCGAAAGACTTTTCTTATTTGTGTAACTTTAAAAGATAATTAACTGTTTATGGGGCGCCTGGGTGGCGCAGTCGGTTAAGCGTCCGACTTCAGCCAGGTCACGATCTCGCGGTCCGCGAGTTCGAGCCCCGCGTCGGGCTCTGGGCTGATGGCTCAGAGCCTGGAGCCTGTTTCCGATTCTGTGTCTCCCTCTCTCTCTGCCCCTCCCCCGTTCATGCTCTGTCTCTCTCTGTCCCAAAAATAATAAATAAACGTTGAAAAAAAAGATAATTAACTGTTTAAAGCAAAAATAAAAACAACATGTTGTGGGGCTTATAACATGGAAAAGGAAGATATATGACAACAATAACACAAAGGCGTGTGCAGGAGGAAGAGAGGTATAATGTAAGGTTCTAATACTATATGTGAAGTGATATACTGAAGGTATTGAAGGGAGGCTGTGATAAGTTGAATGAGGTTTCCAATTTTAGCTAATATAAGAAATGTACAACCTTGTCTATTTCCCCTTGTAGCTATGAATGAAGACCTCTTAGGTTTCTATCAATGAAGGGAAATGACTAAGTGGTTGTACTCACGGTTTTATTTGCCTATTATATCATGACCTTACTTGATGTTGTCGCACTGTGTAACTCTGATCAACTTCATGGTTATAAATATAATGTTTTATTTTATTTTACATATTAAGCATCTTTTTATACCCTTTCATATGTTTATTGATCGCTCAGGTTTCCTCATCAGTGAAAGGACTTTTGGTTTTTTTTTATTTTTATTTTCCTTGGATTTATAGGAATTCTTTATGTATCTGTATACTGATCTTCAGTCAGTGATATAGATGGTAAATAGCTTTTTCTTAGTCTTTGAGTTTTTTCCCTTTCGTTTATGGGTCCTTTTGTTTTTAATTTTTTTTAATGTTTATCTATTTTTTTGAGAGAGAAAGAGAGACGTAGCACGAGCAGGGGAGGGGCAGAGAGAGGGGAGACATAGACTCCAAAGCAGATTCCAGGCTCTGGGCTGTCAGCACAGAGCCTGATGCGGGGCTCAAACTCACAGACCGTGAGATCATGACCTGAGCCGAAGTCAGACGCTTAACCGACTGAGCCACCCAGGCACCCCTTATGGGCCCTTTTAAATAGATTTCTAAACATTTTAATGCAGTCAAAGTTATCGATCTTTTCTTTGATGGTTTTTATTTGTTTTCATGTCTTGCTGAAGATACCCTACATTTTCTTTTGAAAGTTTAAAGGTTTTCTTCTCACATTTAACCCTCTAATTCACCTGGAACTCCTTTGTTTAAGTATCAGTTTTTTTTATTTCCAGGCACCCCAGGATCAGGCCAGCCTTTCACTGTTGATTTCTAATGTTATCTCTGCTATATATCAAATTTCCATAGTTGTTTGGGTCTGTTCCTAAAATTTCCACTATGTTCAGTCTATCTATAAACTATGAGTACACTGGTTTATTTTACTATAGCTTTGTAATAAGCCTTACTATTTAGTAGGGCAAACCTATTTCCTTATTCTTCAGGAGATTTGGGGTATTATATAACATTTCTTCGTATTGCAGACAGAATCATTTATTCTTTTTTTTTGCCTTTAAAATTTTTTTTTAATTTAAATTTTAGTTAACATACAGTGCCATATTGGTTTCGGGAGTAGAATTCAGTGATTCATCACTTACATACAACCCCCAGCGCTCATGATAACAAGTGCCCTCCTTAATACCCATCACCCATCTAGCCCATCCCCCACCCACCTCCCTCCATCCACTCTCAGTTTATTCTCTATCCTTAAGAGTCTCTTGTGGTTTGTTTCCTTCTTTCCTCTGTTTTCCCACTTCCCATACATCCGTCTGTTTTGTTTCTTAAATTCCACATATGAGTGAAATCGTATGATATTTATCTTTCTCTGATTGACTTATTTCGCTTGGCATAATACATTCTAGCTCCATCCATGTCATTGCAAATGGCAAGATTTCATTCTTTTTGATGGCTGAGTAATATTCTATTTTGTGTATGTGTGTGTGTGTATGTGTGTGTGTGTGTGTGTGTGTGTGTGTGTGTACCACATCTTCTTTATCCATTCATCAGTCAATAGACATTTGGGCTCTCACCATACTTTGGCTATTGTTGATAATGCTGCTATAAACATTGGGGTGCATGTAGCCCTTCGAATCTGTATTTTTGTATCCTTTGGGTAAATACCTAATAGTGCAACAGCTGGATTGTAGGGTAGTTCTATTTTTAGTTTGATTTATTCTTTTTATTGTAACTTTTTAAAATAGTCAATGAGTGCTACTTTGCTTAAAAAGCAACAATCCGTCCTCACCACACTTAGAAAAATGTCTAAATTTCTTATCCTGACCCACAAGGCCCTCTGTCATCTGTCCCAAGTAACTGCCATCTCGTACCTCTATTTGTTCATATGAGTTTTAGAATTGGATTGTCAAGTTCCAAGAAAATTCATGTTTCGTTTTTGTTTGCCATTGTATCGCGTTTGTAGATCTCATCTATTCTGTAATGCCATAGGTTGTAAGACACATCATTATTTTATGTGCCACTAGGAAAGAAAAATCGCTATCCATTAAGCTACTATATAATTTTTTTTTATCACTTAGGCTTCTTATTTTATACATACTGCTAAAGGTCCTTTAGACTTATTTAGATATATGTTATTATCATATATCTTTTCTTGTGTATCCATTAAAATGAAAACATAAGTGAAATGAATTGGTTGAGATGTCCCGAAAACTTGTTGACATTCGGAGTCTGACTTTTCCAAATCACTGTGTGTTTCCACATAATAATAGCCTCTGTGCCACGAAGGACATTGGTAATGCAGCATTTCTTATAAGAATAGTCCATTTGCTGCTGTCTCTGAAATGTTCCCAGCTTCTGCTACTTGTGAGTGTCTTATTTTCTTAGGTCCTTGACTGTTCCTTGCAAGAAAATATGCAATTTCAGTCATTCTTCTCATAAAAGAGATTTGCTTCCTTGATATCAAATTTATGCCCTCTGCTCTGTCTCTGTGCCTTTCTGCACACACAATAAATTCTCATTTTAATGCTAAATCATAAAATTACCATTTTAAGACATTTTAAACAGTCATTAAACTCAACACACGTGGTCCAGAAATGCACATAACTCAATTGAAGTGATAAAAATATGAACAGCGATGGCCAAAAGTTTGCCTATGTTTAAGCAACGACAGCGATATCACAATCTATCCCGGGGGACAAGATGTAAGAAACCATTGGTTGTAGGACATATCCCAATCTTAGAGATGCTTTTAAAAAGTATGTTTATGAGAGAAGCCAAGATGGCGGAACAGCACGGAAGCTTTTTGTGTGTCTCGTGTCCATGAAAAAGTATGTTTATAATGGACGAACAATGGTATTTATAGTAGAACTGTTATCTTAAAAAACTGGAGTTATAGAACTCTTGAATATTATGAGTGAAGATTTAACATGCATTTCCTCTTTTGTGTTTTAATAATGTTTAGGGTTTTTTCTTATAATTTTTTTCTATTATAAATGTTATATTTTATATAACTGCATTGTATAATTGACTGATGCATTTAGGAATGTTACTATTGTTTTACACATGGGTCTTTTATTCAGCAATGCTACTGAGCTTTCGTACTAATTCTATGGCTTTCCTTCGATTTTTATGTCTACACAAATCATGCTGTCTACTAACAACAGTACTAGGTCTTTCCTTTGGCAATCTATGCTTCGTAATTACTCCTCTTTTCTTATTTCATTGGTTAAGATACTGTCAAAAAAATAAAATTCAACTGAGTAAACTTGAAGGTCTGATGGGCTTTATTCAGCGATTCGGGAATAGAGATGCTCCCAGGGGTTGTACAAAATAGAAGGTTTTTATAGGAAGGAGATTGGGGCAAGGAGTTATTAGCAAAAAAATCAGAAAGGATTGTTTCCAGCCCGATCTTCCTCTTTTGTGAGGGAAGGGACCACAGGGCTTCTAATCGTGCAGATGACCTCCCCAGTGCCAATCAGGAAATTTCGGATTGGCTCTTATAGGGTCACATTCCTAGGAGAGGTTGCAACTGTTATCAAGTATTGGTTTGCTGTTGTGGGGGACAAACAACTTCAATTTGGGCTTGTTTTTTTTCCTTTTTTAACAACACTAATACAATTTGGAATAGATATAGTTATAGAAGGCATACTTCTTTTGTTTAAAAAGTTAATGCTGCTTCGGGGCGCCTGGGTGGTGCAGTTGGTTAAGCGTCCGACTTCAGCCAGGTCACGATCTCGCGGTCCGTGAGTTCGAGCCCCGTGTCAGGCTCTGGGTTGATGGCTCAGAGCCTGGAGCCTGTTTCTGATTCTGTGTCTCCCTCTCTCTCTGCCCCACCCCCGTTCATGCTCTGTCTCTCTCTGTCCCCAAAAAAATAAACATTGAAAAAAAAAATTAAAAAAAAATTTAAAAAAAAAGTTAATGCTGCTTAAATTTTACCATTAAACAGGAAGTTTGCTCCAGGTTTTTTCCAGTTAAAGCCATTCCCTTATAATCTCCATTTGCTGTAACTTTTAATCCTGAAATAGTGCTGAATTTTATCCTGTGCCTTTTCTGTCTACTAACACGTACATATAGTTATTGTAATCCACTCTGTTAATGTGGTGAAGGCTGTGATAAAATTTTCCGATTGAAAAACATCCTTGCATTCCTGACATAAACCGTACCTATGTTATTTTTTAGGCAAAGTTGCAGTTAAATTGCCATTTTTTTTATTTAGAATTTCTGAATTCACAATCAGATGTAAGATTAGTCTATAGTCTTTCTTTTTTTTTTTTAATGTTTATTTTTGAGGGAGAGAGAGAGAGAAAGACTGAGCGTGAGCAGGGGAGGGACAGAGAGAGAGCGAGACACGGAATCTGAAGCAGGTTCCAGGGGGAGCTGTCAGCACAGAGCTGGATGTGGGGCTCAAACTCAGGAATGGAACTGTGAGATCATGACCTGAGCCCAAGTCTACCGCTTGACCGACTGACCCACCCAGGTGCCCCTATGGTTTTTCTTATACCTCACAAAATAGATTAGGTAACTCTCTTTTTCTATTCTCTGATACGGCGTGCATGAAATGAATTTTAGGGAATTCATAAAACTCACCTGTAAGACGATCTTAAACTGAAACTTTGGTGGAAGCAGATATATATATATTTTTTAATTTTTTCAACGTTTATTTATTTTTGGGACAGAGAGAGACAGAGCATGAACGGGGGAGGGGCAGAGAGAGAGAGGGAGACACAGAATCGGAAACAGGCTCCAGGCTCCGAGCCATCAGCCCAGAGCCCGACGCGGGGCTCGAACTCACGGACCGCGAGATCGTGACCTGGCGGAAGTCGGACGCTTAACCGACTGCGCCACCCAGGCGCCCCAAGATATATTTTATTACCAACTGAATTACTGTTCATGCTTGGTAAGTAGTCTGCTTGTTTTCTATTTCTTCTCGAATCACCTTTGGACATATGTATGCCATTTTTTTAACCCCCCCCCCCGTTTTTTACCCATTTTATACGTTTTTAATTACCCATTTTACATGTTCTTTAACTTATTGACAAAAATTTGTTAACAGTATTATCTTGTTATTTTAAAATGTTTACAGTCACTTCATAATTATTTTCCTTCCTAATTTTCTTTCATTCATTTTTTCCTCCACCAGTCTTGCCAAAGAGTTGTCTTTTATTAATTTGGGAAGAAAACTTTCCGTAAGTGTTCTGTATGAAAATACTGTCTTTCCACGCCCCAGAATCAATTTTGCTATTTTCAGTATCTTTATTGATTGTTTCCTAATTTAAAAAGTAATGCCTGAAAAAAATAAAATTGAATAAAAAGTAACACCTGCTCTACATTTAAAAGTTTCACAAGTAATTGATGTGTTGCATGTAGCAAGTGACCTATTTGCTTATTTATTATTAGCTTTAAAATATGATCTTACAGGGGCGCCTGGCTGGCTCAGTCAGTGGAACATCCAACTCTTGATCTGGGGGTCGTAAGTTCGAGCCCCACGTTGAGTGTAGAGATTACTTAAAAAAATAATAAGTAAAATAAAGTATGATCTTACAGCACATACTGTCTTCTTACTTGCTATTATCTTGTGTGATGTCTACTTTTCCAAACAAAGGCATCTTACTTGGAGCCAGGAAATTATTAACCTTGACGATAGCAATGTAAACCTAAACAGAATTAATGAACTTGTTCTTATTTTGGCTACAGACGTGAACCTCCTGTCTGCCATATACACTGCATTCAGGATGAATCTTGCGTGTAAAAATGTGACTCTGCTGTTCTTAGCTTGCAGGCATGTATCCGAAAAGCAAAACCAACCCAACCCATCTTTTTTCTCCGATTGGCTTAATACCGGTTCACATTTCACCCTTAAATATCTTGGCTTTGAATGTAATCAATGTCGTTTTTAACGTACGCCTCCTCTTTGTTTTCTTCCTTTTTTTAATCTTCGAAATACTTGGGTTTCTGTTTTTTGGTTTTAGAGCCCCAGGATACTCTCCATGGACATCTGTCTTAACCTTCTCCAGAGCAAGGATTTCAGCTCTTCCTGTTTGTGACTTTCTTTTTTTTTTTTTTTTTAAATTTTTTTTTAAACATGTATTTATTTTTGAGACAGAGAGAGACAGAGTATGAACAGGGGAGGGGCAGAGAGAGAGGGAGACACAGAATCTGAAACAGGCTCCAGGCTCTGAGCTGTCAGCACAGAGCCCGACGCGGGGCTCGAATCCATGGACCGTGAGATCATGACCTGAGCCGAAGTCGGACGCCTAACCGACCGAGTCACCCAGGCGCCCCTGTTTGTGACTTTCAAGCCTCAGGCACAATGCCTGGACCAGGACACCGTGACACGGACAGCACCGTGACAGACAATGACATTACTGATCGCCACCACTCGTTGCCCATGTGTCCTATTCTAGGCATCCCGCCACACGTTTTGTGTGCAGGCTCCAAATTCGCTGAGCCAATAATGACTTAAAAAAAAAATCAAGCTCTCTGGAAGCGAAAGTACGATGAGGTATCACCTCTTAGAGTGGACGGGATCGTAAAGACAAGAGATAACGGATTGGTGAGGTTGTGGAGAAGAGGGAACACTTGGACAGCCACTAGGGAAAATAGTATGAAGGTTCTCCAAAACGTTAAAAATATGGATACAAATATGATCCAGCAGGCACCTGGGTGGCTCAGTGGGTTGAGTGTCCGACTTCGGCTCCGGTCATAATCTCCTGGTTCGTGAGTTGGAGCCCCACGTGGGGCTCCACGCTGACGGCTCAGAGCCTGCTTGGGATCATCTCTTCCCCTCTCTCTGTCTCTGCCCCTCCTCCCACTTGCACTCTCTCGCTTTCAGAATGAATAAATAAACTTAAAAAAAAAAAATATATATATATATATATATATATATATATGATCCAGCGATTCTACTTCTGGGTGGGCATTATTACCCATAATAATTAAAAGCAGGGTCTTGAAAAAGGATTTGAGGGCGCCTGGGTGGCTCATTCTGTTAATCGTCTGGCTCTTGGTCACGATCTCACAATTGGTGAGTCAGAGCCCCCCAATGGGCTCCGTGCTGACAGCGCATTGCCTGCTCGGGATTCTCTCTCTTTCCCTCTCTCTCGGCTCCTCTCCTGCTCATGCTCTCTCTCTCTCTCAAAATAAATAAATAAATGTTAAAAAAAAAAGAAAAAGAAAAAGTCGTTGCCCACTTGTGTTCACAATAGGCAGGAGGTGGAACCAACCAAGTGTCCACTGATACATGAATGGATAAAGGCAAAATTTGGAGGTTTCAAAATTCAGCATTTACTTTCAAATGGTGATAGGGTAAAAAAGGAGTGAATCAGATCATGTACAATCTTCAAGTATCTTGGTGATTTTTTTTTTTAACTGAGGTATAATTGACATGTAACATTATATGCTTATTCGGGGTGCAACATAATGGTGAGATATTTGTATGTACTGCAAAATGATCGCCACAGTTAGTCTACTTAACATCCAGGGTGATGGTTTAGAAAGGAAAATCCAGGGATGCTTGGGTGGCTCAGTTGGTTAAGCGTCCGACTTTGGATTTTGGCTCAGGTCATGATCTCACGGTCCATGAGTTCAAGCCCCGCGTCGGGCTCTGCACCCACAGCGTGGAGCCTGCTTGGGATTTTCTCCCTTTCTCTCTCTCTCTCTCTCTCTCTCTCTGCACCTCCCTGTGCACGCTCTCTCTCTTTCTCAAAAATAAAAATAAAATAAAATAAAGCAGTTGGCATAGAATGTGTGAGCTGTGTTGAGGAAATCAAAATATGTTCCTCTACCAAGACCTCAGTCTCACTGAGTTTATATTAACTTCTCCCCATGGGCTGCAAAAAAATTCTTGCTTTCTCCTTCCCTCGATGAACTTTTTAAAATCATTTTTCTTTCCTGTCCTGAGGGTGCCTGTAGCTAGACTTTTCTGAACAGTTTTAACCGTAGTGGAAGAGAGAAAGGAGCAAATTCAGGGGCACCTGGCAGGCTCAGTCAGTCAAGTGTTCAGCTCAGGTCATGATCTCACGGTTCCTGAGTTCGAGCCCCACATCCAGCTCCCTGCTGTCAGCACAGAGCCTGCTTTGGATCCTCTGTCCCCCTCTTGCTCTGTACCTACCCCGCTCTCACTTGTGCACTCTCTCTCAAAAATAAAGGAACCCTAAAGAAAAAAAAAAAAAGGAACAAATTCATATGGAATTGTAGTGGGTTGACTAATGTTCACCCAGGGATAAGGGATATCAAGCCCTGATCCCTGAACTATGTCGATGTTAGTTCATTTGGAAAAAGGATCTTTACAGATGTGACTCTGTTAAGGATCTTGAAACGAGGCGATAGCCCTGGATTATCAGGGTGGACCGTCAACGCCATCACCTATGCGTCCTCATAAGGGAGAACCGACGGGAGATGACCCAGCCATGGAGCGGAAGGTGACGTGAACAGGAAAACAGAGGTTGGGGCGATGTGATCACAAACCCACGAAGGCTGGCACCCACCAGGAGCTGGAAGAAGCAAAGAACAGATTCTTGGAGCCTCCCAAGGGAACACAGCTCTGCCAACTTTCAGACTTCTGCTCTCAAAAACTGTGGGAATTGTCAGAGAGCAAGAATGTTCTGTCCCCTTCAAGGTCCTTCTAACTGGACTAAGAATCAAATTCGTGTGAGACACATAAGCAGGAGAAAAAAAAATCACATTATTGTTTATTTACTTATTTTTTTGAGGGAGAAAGAGGCAGAGAGTGAGCAGGGGAGGGGCAGAGAGAGAGGGGGACGGAAGACCAAGCAGGCTTCACGCCGGCAGCACAGAGCCCCTTGTGGGGCTCGAACCCATGAACCTGAGCCGAAACCAAGAGTCGGACGCTGAACTGGCTGAGCCACCCAGGCGCCCCGGAGAAAATCAAATTTAATAGCGTATGTGGGGGGCGGGGGGGGGACCCATACAGACTTAGACATTCCAAAGACAGGCAAAATGAGATATGTAGTTCATCCTAAGCTGAGGAGAAGGGGATAGGGGTCTGGGTCGCCAAAGGGAAAGAAGGCAGCCTTCCAGAAAGAGAAAAATGAAAAGGAGTAAATGGTAAACGCGTGCTTGCCGGGCCACTTACAAACAATGGGGCGAGGAGACGACTTTGATCACAGCTAGTGCATATCACAAATGTAGTCATCGGTGGTGATAGCGCTCTTCCTGGGGCAAGTCCTCTGCCTAAATTTTTTTGAGAGAGTTGAGGGGGGAGGTAAAGAGCTTTTCCCGAATCTGCCGGGTTTTGATGGCTTTTTAAAAAAAAAAATTTTTTTTTTATGTTTTATATTTGAGAGAGAGAGAGAGAGAGAGCACGAGTAGGGGAGGGGCAGAGAGAGAGAGAGAGAGAGGGGGACACAGAATCCGAAGCAGGCTCCAGGCCCTGAGCTGTCAGCCGAAGTGGGATGCTCAACCGACTGGGCCACCCAGGAGCCCCAGAAAAAAGCTCTTTTTTTTTTAAATTTTTTTTTTCAACGTTTATTTATTTTTGGGACAGAGAGAGACAGAGCATGAATGGGGGAGGGGCAGAGAGAGAGGGAGACACAGAATCGGAAACAGGCTCCAGGCTCCGAGCCATCAGCCCAGAGCCCGACGCGGGGCTCGAACTCCCGGACCGCGAGATCGTGACCTGGCTGAAGTCGGACGCTTAACCGACTGCGCCACCCAGGCGCCCCGGATTGATTTTTTTTAAATGTTTATTTATTTTTGAGACAGAGACAGAGCATGAATGGGGGAGGGGCAGAGAGAGAGGGAGACACAGAATCGGAAACAGGCTCCAGGCTCCGAGCCATCAGCCCAGAGCCCGACGTGGGGCTCGAACTCAGGGACCGCGAGATCGTGACCTGGCTGAAGTCGGACGCTTAACCGACTGCGCCACCCAGGCGCCCCAGAAAAAAAGCTCTTTAAGGAAAACACACTGTGGCTTCTTCAGACTGCAGGCTACATGCATGTTCTCGGGGCCCGTGGAACTAGCTTTCAGTCTTGAAGTATTGAGTCCATTAAAGCCGGCCCATGTGGCCTCTGGCCTCACCTTATTGTTCTGGAATAGGATCCCCAACTTAGGCAAGAGCCCTACCCCTTCACAGATCGCAGGAGGTCAGAGATGAATGAGGCCTAGGGTTGCCCGATTTAGCAAATAAACATACAGGACACCCAGTTAAATTTGAATTTCAGGGGCGCCTCGGGCGGTTAAGCGTCCAGCTCTTGGTGTTGGCTCAGGTCATGATCTCGTGGTTTCTGAGTTCGGGCCCCATAGCGGGCCCCACCACTGGCAGTGCAGAGCCTGCTGGGGATTCTCTCTCTCTCTCTCTGCTGCTCACTTTCTCTTAAGATAAATAAACTTAAGGTTTTTTGACCTTCAGATAAACAGTAATTTATTGTCTGTCTAATGCAATATTTGAAACATGTTTATGCTAAAAATAATTTATCTGAAATTCAAGTTGAGCAGGATGTTCTCGCAGGCAGCCTAGCAACCCTAATCAGGAACAACCTCTGCTCTCGCAGACCTCACACTCTGGCTGGGAGATAAAAATAAATGCGCTAATTACTGAGTCTCCAGTAGGGTATCATCCAAATAATCAGGGCCAATGGCGCCAGACCGAGTCACTGCGGAATCTATTTAGGATTGCAGTGATTAAGAAGGTGGCATCGTTTTCTTGTTGCAGAAGGAATCTCAGAATTGAGATTCCGGAAAGGGAAAAGGAAAATGGGTGAAGAGTGGACAGGCGCAACAGACATTGCAGGAGGGGAGGCCGGCACTCCTCCGGGCCAGGAAGTGAAAGGAATCGAACTCGCGGACTCTCAGCAAAGGACTTCCCAGGGGATGATCACTTCCCCCCAGTGTGGAGCGGGGGGGGGGGGGGGGGGGGTAGGGGAAATAGCGATCAGAAATCTTGCACCTTAGTTTTCCACTTGGTATGGAGATTCTGCCTTGGAGATGAAGAGCCTTGTCTGGGCTCTACACGGGTGGGTTTGGAAGTAGGCAAGGTTGAGGGGGGCTGGGCCTAGATGCTTCTATCGTTAAACAGGGAGCCTGGAGCCCCTCATCTGAGTCCCCACACTTAGGGGAAATAAATGAGGGCAGGGTCGCATGAGGCTGTAAGTCTGCTGTGCAAACGTGTGCGGCCGACAGACTATGAGACCCAAGGGCTTCTCATCCACTGTGAGCAGAAAGCTATGTGTCGCCACCTTACTCCCTTAGATCACAAAAGGTGTATTTAACCGAAGATGAGTTAGTAAGCTATGACTCTTGACTGAGTATGGAGAATGGTGTCATGGGGCTTCCTTCATCAAAAAAAGCAGAGTGGGGGCGCCTGGGTGGCTCACTTGGTCGAATGTCCAGACTTTGGCTCAGGTTCGTGAGTTTGAGGCCCGCATCGGGCTTTCTGCTACCAGCCCAGAGCTGGTCCCCCCAGCCCAGAGCTCTGTCCCCGCTCCCTCTGCCCCTCCCCTGCTCACACACACACTCTCTCTCTCTCTCAAAAATGAACATTTTTTTAAAAATTTTTTTTTCAACGTTTATTTATTTTTGGGACAGAGAGACAGAGCATGAACGGGGGAGGGGCAGAGAGAGAGGAAGACACAGAATCAGAAACAGGCTCCAGGCTCTGAGCCATCAGCCCAGAGCCTGATGCGGGGCTCAAACTCCCGGACCGTGAGATCGTGACCTGGCTGAAGTCGGACGCCCAACCGACTGCGCCACCCAGGCGCCCCCATTTTGTTTTTTAAAAAAGGACTTAAACAAAAAAAGCAGAGCATTCTAGAGGGGAGGCTGATAATTCTTCAGTGCCAGGCTAAGTGTGTTTATGTTCGTCCTCCTTCAATAAAAAGTACTTTGAAGATCAGCCCAAAGTTCCAAGCTTATAATTTATGGTAATATTGAGTCAACTCCTGAATGCCATACATCATTGTCAGATTATGGTTTCTCACTTCGGCACCTACGTTTTCTGGATGCCCATCCAGCCAGATGCATGTAAATCTTCATTTCCCATTGGGACGATCCCAGGAACATTCAGCACTAATGTATCATTTGTTCATGTCTTCTGCTAAAATTTGTTTAAGATGAGTAGGTGTTTGGAGCTGTCGTTATGGTAGCCATATGTGGGAGTGTTTTTATTCCCTCAAGAGTTCAGAAAAGGGCATATCCCAAGAAGTTCTAATTGCACATCCAAGTACAATATAAAATCAAAACAGTGTGTGAAACCCTAGCCAGGCCAAATATCTATTTTATTCCACCTATTTCCAACATTAAGTTCAGGGCTGAAAAGCAAAGCAAACACCACAAAGCAGAAACTAACTTTATTATACAGCCAGACGTTGTATAATCTGGTGCCTGAGAAAACGATTTTCAGCATAATAATCAATCTGTAAGTCTGATCAAACTTTAGTCTATACTAGTATAGCAGTCGGACTCCAAAATCACATGATTTCCCTTGCGTGCAGCCAAAAAATAGAAGTCAGTCTTTGCACTGAGAAGTGTTTACGGCCCTTTGGTTTCATAACTGGTTTTATCTTTGAAGCTGCTTGTAAACGTGCATAACAATTTCCCCCAAAGTAAAGGCTCCATTTAAACGCAAGATATTAAAAAGCATTTTCCTCCTGACATTGGAGAACTTATGTTTTTCAAAACTAGAGGCCCGTCCCTTTGAGGAATTTTCCAACCAGATTTTTCTCTGATTCGTCCTGTAGTCCTTCCCTTTCAAAACATTTATCCTTTACCCTTTCAAAAGAAATGATGCATCTGCTGTTTTGAAAATATTTCAAGGTCTTCGTGGGAATACACATATTCTGCTCTCAAATCTTGAAATGACTGGAGTTCTGGGATACGTACTGGAGTTGCTTTCTTCCGAAGATGGCGAACGCTTTAATTTCCTCAACTTTTAGAGGTTTTCAGTTCTCACGGTCCTGGGTTTCTGCATATTATATTCTCCCTCTCAAAGTATCCCACTGTGATGTTGGCCAGTCGGGGTCAGGGGTGAGAAGTATCTTCCATATTGAATTCTTGCCTTAAGAACTTTGAAACGCCCGAGGCTAAGGTTCCTCGGGCCTGATTAAAAGCCCAGAAGGCCTGGGGTGGAGACAGAGGTCTTTACGATAGGGTGTCGTCCATCAGTGTGCTTTTTCTGCCATTCCTCTCCTGAAAAAGATGAAAGTCTAAAGCTCCAATCACGATGCCTGCGTGTGGGTTTCTCCTAAACTTTTGTTTGTTCGAACAATGCGCGATAAATAATCGGGTGCGTATGTTATTTCAAATCTGTCGGGTGTAATTCACAACTGATTCCTCGAGGTGGGATCGCCGGGGCAATTTGTAAATGCATTTGCATTTTTGGCAGATATTCCGATATATATATGCATATATATTTTTTAACACTGTAAGCCTCACATAAAAATCTTGGGTATGATTTCTGCGTAAGTGTTCTCCCCCTCCCCCCACCCCCACATAGTGATGCTAGAGCACTCTGGCTACTCAGGGATATGACGTCGGTGTCACCTCTGGGAAGCACAGGCAGGCATGACCCCCAGGGTGATGTAGACAACATCTGTTTCACTCCTCTTCCGTTACTCTTCCTCTGTCCGCATCTGGTACGGACTGAGTGTTTGTGTTGCCCTAAAGTTCATATACTGAAACCAAATCCCCAATGTGACGGTGTTCGGAGGTGGGGACTTTGGGTGGAGCCCTCATGAATGGGATTGGTGCCCTTATAAAATTTTTCTTAATCTTTATTTATTTTTGAAAGAGAGAGAGAGAGAGGGACAGAGTGCGAGCGGGGGAGTGACAGAGAGAGAGGGAGACAGAATCCCAAGCAGGCTCCAGGCTCTGAGCTGTCAGCACAGAGCCCCACACCGGGCTCAAACCCACAAACCGCAAGATCATAACCTGAGCTGAAAGTCGGAGGCTTAACCAACTGAGCCACCCAGGCGCCCCTCAGTGAGCGCCCTTATGAAAGAGAACCCACACAGGATACAATGAGAAAATATCTGTCTGCCCCCTGGAAGAGAGCTCTCATCAGAACCTAAGCATTATGGCATCCTGATTTTGGACATCCAGCCTCCAGAACTATGAGAAATAAATTTCTGTTGCTTATAAGCCCCTAGTTGATGGTCCCTTGGAAGTTTCCCAACACCTGCTTCCCAGGGAACCCTGGCGATGGCCCATCTATCCCTGTCCTCTCCCTGGTATCTTAGAACGATCCTCCAATCCTCAAAAAGCATCTCTCGCTTCCCTCACTGAAGCCCTGTTTGAAGATCTAGAAATAATCCACCACCTCGTCCATTAGCGAATGGGGATTTCAGTTCAACACTGAAGGATCAACCATGGTGGTTGACAAGTCACTGCTCTGTAGGGAGCCTTTGCTTACCCTCCATCACGGCCCTTGACGTCCCAGGCTTCTCTAACCACGCACCCAGATAAAAGATGCATCACTTGCTTTTACTCTTCACTCATACTGAGAAAAAACCCTAGAATGTCAAGTCCGATAATAGAAATATGGCCCGGTGCCTGGTGGAAGGTGATCTCGGTGCTCATTTTTGAATAGATGAACCATAATCCCACAAGAAGACTATTCTTCAGTGAGTTGACCTTACGAAGAGTTTAGATTGGATGACTGGTTAATCAGGAAGTGGATAAATTTATTCCCTTTTCTTTGCTGTCTCCCCTTCCTCCCAACTCCACTGGCAAAGGAAGTCCTGAGACAAAGTTGATAGGGCTTCTCTAGGGTACACTCCCATGGATCTAGCAAACTATTACACTTAATTTTTTTTTTGACGTTTATTTATTTTTGAGACAGAGAGAGACAGAGCATGAACAGGGGAGGGGCAGAGAGAGAGGGAGACACAGAATCTGAAACAGGCTCCAGGCTCTGAGCGGTCATCACAGAGCCCGACGCGGGGCTCGAACTCACGGACCGTGAGATCATGACCTGAGCCGAAGTCGGACGCTTAACCGACCAAGCCACCCAGGCGCCCCCAAACTATTACACTTAGAAGTGGCCAGCTTGGGGCACCTGGGTGGCTCGGTCGGTTAAGCATCCAACTCTTGGTTTAGGCTCAGGTCGCGATCTCGTAGTTCGTGGGTTCAAGTCTCGCATTGGGCTCTGTGCTGACGGTGTGGAGGCTGCTTGGGATTCTCTCTCCCTCTCTCTCTGCCCCTCCACCATTCGTGCTCTCCTTCTAAATGAATAAATAAACTTTTAAAAAAGAAAGAAGTGGCCAGCTTGATAAGACACCCTTGTATTGACTCTCTGTCCTTCTCTTAATTCCCACAATGAGGTAACAGCATGTATGACCTCTGTCTCTGACTCTGCTTTTTGGGGAGATCAAGCTAAGATATGTAAAGAAAAAGGAGTGATAGGAGCCATAGTAAACCGAATCTCTGATTCTAACTGAGAAGGGCTCACAGGAAGAAAGAAGTCAGACATTGGTAAGCAATGACTCACAGAAGGCTGTAGTTCCGGAAGGCTCCTTAAACCAGGACCCTCAACAATCCTCGTGTGTTAAAAACAGAAGGAAAAATCCTTTTGCATAGTAAATAGCCATGGACATAGTCAGAAGAAATAAAAATAACAACAGAAAAAATATTTTCAAATTATATATTGCAAAAGCTCTTAACAATTGAGAAGAAAAAAATCCCAGTAGAAAAATAAGTAAAAGACATGATGAGAAGGTTCACAGAAAAAGAAAAGAATCTCAAACATACAAAAAAATGTTCAACTTCACTCATAATAAGAGAAATATACGTTTCAACTATACTGAAATACTATCTCTTGTTTATCAGATTCGCAAAAATTCACGATTGAAAATGCACTCTGTTGGGGCGCCTGGGTGGCTCAGTCAGTTAAGCATGATCCTGTGCTTTGTGAGTTTGAGCCCTATGTTGGGCTCTGTGCTGACAGCTCAGAGCTTGGAGCCTGCATCGGATTCTGTGTCTCTGTCTCTCTCTGCCCCTCCCCTGCTCGTGTTCTGTCTCTCTCGCTCTCTTTCAAAAATGAACATTAAAAACTTAAAAACAAAAAAAGAGAAAATGCACCCTGTTGATGACCTTGTGGGGAAATAGGCAGTCTTATTCATTGCTGGTGGGAATACAAAATGTTACAATCCCTATGAAGGGAATTTGGCAATATCTAGCAAAAAAATGCAAACTTATGTACAGTTTGACCCAGCAATCTCACTTCTAAGAATCAAATGTAAATTACACCTAAACAGATTTGAAATAGCATATGCACAAGGTTATTTGCTGAGCATTTTTTGAAAAGACAAAAGTTTGGGAGTAATCCCAAAATATCCATCAATACGCCATTGTACAGCCATACAAGGGATACTAGGCAGTCATTACAAAAAGAGGAAGAAGAAGAAGAAGACGAAGTAGAAGAAGAAGAAAGAAAGATAGAGGAAAAGAAAGAAACAGAAGGAGCAGGATCTCTGTATGAATTTACCATGACTACCTTAACAAATTAGGACAAATTTAGTGGCTTAAAGCAACAGAAATGTATTCTGTCACAGTTCTGGAGGTCAGAAGTCCAAGATCAAGGTGTTGGCAGGGTTGGTTCCTTCTGAAGGCTCTGAGGAAGAATCCATTCCATGCCTCTCTCCCAGCTTCTGGTGACTACTAACAATCCTCGACATTCCTTGGCTTGTGGCTGAATTACTCCAATCTTTGCCTTCACGTGGCCTCCTTCTCCATATCTCAAATCTCCCTCTCCTTTCTCTTGGACATCAGTCATTGGATTTAGGGCCCACCCTAGTGCAAGGTGATCTCATCTTGAGACGTTTACCATACATCTCCAAGACCCTAATTCCTAGTAAGGACACATTCTGAGGTTCCAGGTAGACATATCTTATGGGGGATGCAATTCAACCCGCTACAATCTCCATGTAATGATATGGGTTAATTTCCAGAATATATCATCAAGTTAAAAAAAAAACAAAACAAGGTGCCGGGGCACTGGGTGGCTCTGTTGGTTAAGCATCTGGCTTCAGCTTAGGTCATGATCTCACAGTTTGTAAGTTCGAGCCCTTCGTCGGGCTCTGCACGCATCAGGAACTGAGATTTTTTTAGTGTAAGAGAAAAGAGATACAAGTGAAAATACTTTCAGTTTACGTTTTTTCCCAGCTCTATTGAGATATGATTAACATACAACATCGTGTGACTTTAATCAGCAACCTTCAAGCATTGCCAACAATAGTCACTGTGCTCAGGGCGCCCGGCTGGCTCAGTAGGTGGCAACTCTTGATCTCCAGGTTGCGAGTTCGAGCCCCACGTGGGGTGTAGAGATTACTTCAAATTAAAATCTTAAAACAAACAAAAAAACCCAATAGTCACTGTGCTGTATATTAGATGCTCAGAACTTTTTCATTTTCTAACTGGGAGGTCACACGCTTTGACCACTATTCCTCTCTTTCCCCCACTCCCTAGCCCCTGGTAACCACCACTTAACTCCCTGTTTCTATGAGTTTGTGTTTTTTTCTGTTTTTGTTTGTTTGTTTTTTTAGATTCTACATATTAGTGAGATCATACAGTATCTGTCTTTCTCTGTCTGACTTATTTCACCTAGCGTAATACCCTTAAGTTTCATCCATATTATTGCAATTTGCAAGGTTTCCTTCTTTTTTATGGTCAAATGACCTTCTTGTGTGTGTGTGTATGTGTGTGTGTGTGTGTGTGTGTATCTTACTTTCTTTATCCATTCACCAATGGATGAATACTTAGGTTGTTTCTATGTCTTGACTACCGTGAACAACACTGCAATCAACATGGGGTGGCAGATATCTTTCAAGATAGTGATTTTATTTCCCTTGGATTTATACCCAGAAGTGGGACTGCTGGGTCATATGGTAGTTTTAGTTTTAATTTGTGGTGGAATCTCAATATTGCTTTCTGTCGTGGCTTGATTTTACATTTCAATTAGAAATATCAATTTAAGGGGCAACTGGGTCATCCAGTTGGTTAAGTGTCCAACTTCATCTCAAGTCACGATCTCATGGTTTGTGGGTTCAAGCACCACATGGGGCTCTGCTCTGGCAGTGTGGACCCTGCTTGAGATTCTCTCTCTCTCTCTCTCTCTCTGCCTCTACCCTGCTTGTGCTTTCTTCTCTCAAAATGAATAAACTTAAAAGAAAAAAAAGAAATATCAATTTAACACAACCTCAGGAAATCAATGAAAGCAAAAGCTGGTTCTTTGAACAGATCAATAAAATTGAATTTTTCCATTTTATCTATGTTAAAACATTTCTTGGCACAGAACTGTTTATTGTATCCCTTTGCTAGCCTTTTAATGTCTGTAGAATCTCTAGCGATAAACCTTCCTTCATTCCTGATATCAGTATTTTGTGTCTTTTCTCTTTTTTTCTTGATCAGTCTGGTGCATTTTTTTTTTTTTTTTTGGTGCTAGAAGCAAGATGCTCAAAGAATAATGGAGACACGTGGAAACGATAAAGGAACTAGGTTGAAGAGGTTTCCACTGATTAAGCTGGACGCAATTTAAGAATAAGGAATGGACATAACTGAAAGAAATATATATAGGGAAAAAACACACACCAAAAGAGCTCCAAATTAAGCAAAGTCTTCTTTTGCAGCCCTACAGGTGATTATTATACATACTCTTAACTCTGAAAATTGGTAATTAAAGGGGAAAATCTAAGCACATGTTTTACCCTTTCAGTAAAAGTTGTATTTCATGGGTAATAAAAATAGTCCCAACCGTAAGGGAAAGCCCCTTATTTAAAAAAAAATTTTTTTTAACGTTTATTTATTTTTGAGACAGAGAGAGACAGAGCATGAATGGGGGAGGGTCCGAGAGAGGGAGACACAGAATCCGAAACAGGCTCCAGGCTCTGAGCGGTCAGCACAGAGTCCGTCACGGGGCTCGAACTCACGGACGGCGAGATCGTGACCTGAGCCGAAGTCGGATGCTTAACCAACTGAGCCACCCAGATGCCCCTATTTTTTTTTTTTAAAAAATGTTAATTTATTTATTTTGAGAGAGAGAGAGCATGTACAAGCAGGGGAGGGGCAGAGAGAGAGGGAGAGACAGAACAGAATCCCAAGCAGGCTCCATGCTGTTAGTGCAGAGCCCGATGCAGGCCTCAAAACCCACGAACCATGAGATCATCACCTGAGCTGAGATCAAGAGTTGGATGCCCAACCGACTGAGCCGCCCAGGCGCCCTGGAGAGCTCTTCATTTTTGCAGAATGTTTGGCAATAAATGGAGAAGAAATGCTAAAATTAGAACAATCACCATTTTGCTATCCTCACTGAAATAAATTGATTGACACCAAAATCATCAATGAATGCCGAAACCCTTCTTCACCAAATGAATACCAAAACCATCATATCTCCATTGCCTCATGGAAAACTGGATATGCCCAAGGCATCGTAGAAAACTTGCTAGTTGAAAAATAGAAAAAAGAAACGTTAGTTTTATAATGGGGAGATCTAGAACGTAGGGAAAAATTATGAAAGACTGTGCTGTACGGGTTATCTGGGCCTTTCCTTGTCTTTGAGCTCTTTTACAACTCTTTAAGATGTAGGGATATGAGAATGATACGAATAATTCTTACCCGTAGAAACAGAAACTGTCTGGTACAGATGCGGATGATTACTGCCCTATGGATATGGACCATCTTAAGCCAATTCATTTCCACATTTATTCAGCCGGTGTATGCGTCAGCGTTTTAGATTTTCCTTCGAATCACTTATAACATCTTACTGATTTCCTCATTAATTAGGGGGTTTGAGCGTCCTGAGTTTGTCGTTTTCAAAAATTGTCCTTTTAACAAGCAGACACCGTCTTCGTTCAGTGGACAAAGTTAACATCGTTAATAATGGACGCTTAAAAAAACGGGCCTTCGGATGTGATATATATGAAGCACACACCATCGCCTACGTTCTTGAAAAGAATCCTTAACCTGAATCTAGTCAAATCTTTCTATTTAACTTCGTCTTGGCAGATTCACTGTGGGAAGAGAAACAGTTTAAATGATACAAAAGGGAAATAAAATCGACAAAGTCAGAATGTGAGACATACAAAATATTTGATCATTCTCATTCGAAAGTCAATGTCATGAAATAAAACAAAGGTCTAAATTAAAAAAAAAAAGACTGAACCAACATAATTACGAAAGACAACGATCTTTGATTGGATTTTGACTCTAAAAAATAGTGAGAAAAGGCAATCTTTAAGCAATGGGAGGCATTGGTAAAATAAATAGGTATTAGTTTATTTATTTTTGAGAGAGAGAGAGAGAGAAAGAGAGAGAGAGAGATGGAGTGTGAGAGGCAGAGGGGCAGAGAGAGAGAGAGGGAGACACAGAATCTGAAGCAGGCTCCAGGCTCTGAGCTGTCAGCACAGAGCCCACATGGGGCTTGAACCAGTGAACTGTGAGATCAGGACCTGAGCCAAAGTTGGAAGCTTAGCCAACTGAGCCACCCAGGAGCCCCTAAATTTTTTTTATTTTTAAAAAGATTTTTTTAAATGTTTACTTATTTATTTTGAGAGAGAGAACGTGAACAGGGGAGGGGCAGAGAAAGAGGGAGAAAGAATCCCAAGCAGCCTCCACGCTGCTACTCCACTCGGGGCTCGAACTCAGGAACCATGAGGTCATGACGTGAGCCTAAATCGAGAGTCGGACACTTAGCTGACTGAGCCACCCAGGCGCCACACTAATTATTGTTCATTTTCTTAAGTTTATAATACTAGGGTTGTTTCATAGGAGGATGTGACTTATTTGGAGATAAATGCTAAAGTTCTTAGGAGCGAAGTGTCATGATATCCATACTTTTAAATAGTTCAGAAATAAAGCAAACAGGGCAAAAGGCTAACAAGTGTTAAAACCAGTTAGTATGAATAAGACTGTTCAATTTCCTATTGATAGGGAAAAATCTGTTATAGGATGGCCGCCAGGACTGATAGGGAAATTCCAGACCCTGCCTGAAGACTCCCCTTCCAGATTCTTCTTCCCACCCTGCTTGCCACCACCAAATTACCACTAATGAGGAATGCGGAAGTAACAGACTATAAATTGTCCCCTGCACGTATGCTCGGGACTCAGACCTCTGGAGAATGATCTCCTCTGAGCCTACCAGTGTAAAATAAACCTCCAGCCTTCCAAGATCTCCGAGGGCCCCTTGGTTCTTCTGCCGGTTCTTCTGTGTCTCTCCCTCTCTCTCTGCCCCTGCCCTGCTTGCATGCTGTCTCTCTCTCTCTCTCAAAAATAAACATTAAAAAGAAGAAGAAGAAGAAGAAGAAGAAGAAGAAGAAGAATCAGCTCAAGAGGCACCTGGGTGGCTCAGTCGGTTAAGCATCTGACTCTTGATTTCAGCTCAGGTTGTGATCTCACGGTTCCATGAGATGGATCCCCGAGTCGGGCTCTGCACTGACAGACTGGAGCCTGCTTGGGATTCTCTCTCTCCCTTCTCTCTGCCCCTTCCCAGTGCACATGCTCTCTCTCTCTCTCTCTCTCAAAATAAATGAATAAACATTAAAAAATTGTTAAAAAAAAATAACCAGCTCAAGATAATCCTTATACCAAGGAAGCGTATTTTGAGGTGACAAATTGCGCTCCCCTTCATTGTATGCTTGAAATGCATCATGATAAAAATGAGAATAAAAGAAATCCTTATGCAGGGAGGCACCATGGACATCTCACTGAAAACAATGAGTTGGGAAGGCAACTTCATTCACGTTTGCTTTCCTTTTTGTCATTCATCCTTCATAATATCCCAATTTCATCATGGTACTTTAACGAAATTAACAGTGCTCAATTCATAATGGTATCATTGTTTGT
This sequence comes from Felis catus, assembly GCF_018350175.1. Lineage (NCBI taxonomy): Eukaryota > Metazoa > Chordata > Mammalia > Carnivora > Felidae > Felis > Felis catus. The sequence goes on from NC_058386.1 coordinate 39,279,591, forward strand.
GGGCCATTAGTAACTTTCATTAGTAACTTTCATTAGTAACTTTCAAGGGATAATCCCATCTAACAGGAACCCGGTGACACCAGTGGTAATAGTGGGTGGTCTATTAATCATGAGTACCAAGTAATTAATTAAAATAGTCTATTAAATTAGATAAGACGTGCGTGTATAAAAAGGCTCAAATGGGCTGCTCCCCAGATTCATATAAGCCATCTAGGTCCCAGGGCATGAGGATTTGGACTCCTGGGGCATAATTCAACCCCGTAATTTTATGAGTGAGAAATACAGGCAAAGGAGATCAAGTCTTTGAGCTTGTGGCAGGGTTGAGATGAGAAACAAAATATGGCAAATCCTTGGATCGAGAGTAACTTGTTCGGCGAGTGCTCGGCAAGGCGAGCAAACGTTTCTAATAAATTTTGACGTGATAAACGAGCGATGTCTTGCCATATGACTAGTACGTGATGCCAAATGTCACGTGATCACAGCTGAGCCAATGGTTTTTGAAATTCGCTTTGATATACGAGCGCTTTGGATTACAAGTATGTTTCTGGAATGAATTATGTTCTCAGACCAAGGCTTCACGGTATACTGATTCTCAAGGTATTGTGCTTATTATTCCTCTCACTACCCAATGGTCGTCCATAGGTGGGCCCATCTGAGGGACACTTGGATAGGTGTCATAGATGGGAGTGATCTGGTTGACAGAATGACTTGGGGTTGCTAATGGCATTTAGCAACTAGAGGCTATGGAGGCTAAAAGCGCTACAATTTTAAAGGGTGTCTAACACAACAAAGATCTGTCCCACTCAGTTGCCACTAGTGCACCCCCCCACACACACACGCGCGCGCGCACACGTGCACACACACGCGCACACACTGAGAAATGACTCCCCGAATACAACTTAATGCCAACTTGGCTGATTACATGCACAATGTGATACCAAAGAAAATTCAGAATAGGCAAGAAAAAAAATTATTTTTAGCCATTAATATTTTTAAGAATCAAATTTCGTTCTTACCAATACTTGTTTCGTGTTTTGGTTAAACTTTACCTGGATTTTCCAGTCAAATATCAAATGGAAGAAGTGTGACGCTCCAGAGTGTGTTGGGGGGATCTTGAGATTAAAACCATTTCACATAAAACTTACGTTGATGTCAACTGTGAACAAAACTAGAAAAACCTAATTTACTAAGGAACAAAAGCTTCTCCCTCCAATAGAACAAACAAACACAAACAGAATAGGGGCGCCTGGGTGGCTCGGTCGGTTGAGCATCTGACTCTTGATTTGGGCTCATCTCATGATCCCAGGGTTGTGGGTTCGAGCCCCGCCTTGGGCTCTGCCCTGAGCACGGAGCCTACTCTAGATACTCTTTCTCCCTCTGTCCTTCCCCCCCCCACTCACTTGTGCTCTTTCTCTCTCTCTCTCTCTCCCCCTACCCCTTCCCTGCTCATTCGCACGTGCACACCCACTTTCTATCTAAAATTTTTTTAAAAATTCCAAAAAACCCCAAACAAACAAAATAAAATAGACCCAACTAATGAACCCACTTGACTTGAAATTGAATCTCCTTTTGTTTTCTAGGCTCAGTGAACTGGAGGGAAAAAAGAATCACAATCTGCTCAAAACAATCCAATATTTCAAACTATTCAAGATCATACAAATGAACAATAGTATGTGTCGAAGAGCTGTGGTTAAGAGGAACTATTGACTGTCCTGTATATCACAGGCCTTTTGTACTCTTTTTATTATTATTATTATTATTTAAAACTTTTAAACGTTTATTTATTTTTGAAAGCCAGAGAGAGACAAAGCTCGAGCGGGGGAGGAGCAGAGAGCGAGAGAGACACAGAATCTGAAGCAGGCTCCGGACTCTGTGCTGTCAGCACAGAGCCCGACTCCGGGCTTGAACCTATGAACCGTGAGATCATGACCTGAGCTAAAGCTGGATGCCTGACTGAGCCACCCAGGTGCCCCTGGCCTTTTGTACTCTTAAAAGGAATATAGCTACCCATATTTTGCACTTACCTTAACAATTAGTGTTCAGCAGATAGGCTTTATTTTAGAGGCAAGAACATAGAAACAGAGAACACACAACGTGTTCCGGAATACACTTGGTGGCCCCAAAATGGTATGATACATCCATTAATATAAGTCTTAACCGAGTACCTGCTGTCTCTGGGACTGTGGTATGTACTAGAAATAAAATATCTTCATGTCAGTAATACATTGTACAGAGTCTCATGGTATCATGGACAATATGTAGAAATATGGATGGCATTCAAGAATTTGGCAAATTTGTGATTGATTAAATAATGATACCAAAAAGGTTAAAAAAAATTTTTTTTAATGTTTGTTTATTTTTGAGACAGAGAGCGAGACAGGCAGACTGTGAGTGGGGGAGGGGCAGAGAGAGAGGGAGACACAGAATCGGAAGCAGGCTCCAGGCTCTGAGCTGTCAGCACAGAGCCCGACACGGGGCTTGAACTCACGAATCACGAGATCATGACCTGAGCCGAAGTCGGATGCTTAACCGACTGAGCCACCCAGGCGCCCCAAAGGTTCTGGTTTTAATTAACGGATCAACACCAACCAGGGTGGAAATCTAGCTAGCTTACGTTTACGCAGTCTCTTCATCAATCTCTTTAGCATGTTTACTAACAATTTAAGTGAAGGTACAAAGACTTGTTTTTAAATCATAGGGTTAACAAGAATTAAGTTCAGAAGGATAGTATTCTTGGTGTAAGGACACAGAGAGAATTCTACAGGCTGGAATGACGTGCCTGATAAGCAGGATGAAATTTAAGAGGGGTAAATTCAATGTACATTTCCATATTTGGTTCAAAGAATTTGATGATACACGTTCAGAATGGAGAAGACAAGGCAGTTTGGGGATAGAAAGAATTAGGGATAACTATCTCCGTAAAAGGTTGACCTGAGCTAACACTTTGATGTGGCTCTTAAAAACCAGCTCATAACTGAGCCCTGTTTAAAAGAAGCAAAGTATCAAGACCACTGATTTGCAACCCCTTCTATCCCAACACACCAGCGGCTAAGACAACCAGGAAACCAGGGCCAGATCTTTATCTTAAACAATACAATACATCATAACGAGGTGGAGGAAATGAAGACAGGCCCGTTTTATTTTATTTTACTTTATTGTTTATTATTTTTTTCAACGTTTATTTATTATTGAGAGACAGAGAGACACAGAGCATGAGCTGGGGAGGGGCAGACAGAGGGAGACACAGAATCCGAAGCAGGCACCAGGCTCCAAGCCGTGAGCACAGAGCCCGATGCGGGGCTCGAACTCACGAACCACAAGATCATGACCTGAGCCAAAGCCGGAAGCTCAAGTGACAGAGCCACCCAGGCGCCCCTAGGCAGGCCCATTTTAAAGACTGATCCTTGAACTCACTCTTCCTCACTCTGGTCTACATCCAGGTGGGTAATTGTCCCATGATTCTCCAGTTTGCTACATTTTAGGAAGAATATTGACAACCGAAGTAAGTTCTGAACAGGGAAATTGGGAGAGTGAGGCAATTGGATATTCATAAAATGAAAACTGGAAGAAAAAAAAAACCGTCGAGAACTGGAAAGAAATGTTTAGATTAAAAAAAGGAAAAAGACTTGAGAGGATGTATAAAACAGCGTATCATGGCAGATCATAGCCTAAGCCCTGGGCGCCAGGAGACCTGGGCTGAAATCCAGTTCTACTGGTCCCTTGATACGTGATTGAGTAGAGTATTTAAAGAATTTAAAGAGGGGCGCCTGGGTGGCTCAGTCGGTTAAGCGCCCGACTTCAGCCCAGGTCATGATCTCGCGGTCCGTGAGTTCGAGCCCCGCGTCGGGCTCTGTGCTGACCGCTCAGAGCCTGGAGCCTGTTTCAGGTTCTGTGTCTCCCTCTCTCTGACCCTCCCCCGTTCATGCTTTGTCTCTCTCTGTCTCAAAAATAAATAAACGTTAAAAAAAATTAAAAAAAAAAAAGAATTTAAAGAATTTACCCGATTAGAGGTAAAAGGTGTTAGCTGCCACCTGAGTGGAATCGCAGATTTCTAGCTATCCAAATCAGGTGGCTAAAATGTCATAGTGATACATATGGCACTGGAGTGTCCCCTGAGCCAAGTGACTATAAAAGGGGGAGTTCCCTTTGTACTCAGTGGCTAAGGTAGACTTATTCAGGAGGCATGAAGCTCGTTTTTTCTTTCCTTTTCTTTCTTTTCTTTTTTTTTTTTTAATTTTTTTTTCAACGTTTATTTATTTTTGGCACAGAGAGAGACAGAGCTTGAACGGGGGAGGGGCAGAGAGAGAGGGAGACACAGAATCGGAAACAGGCTCCAGGCTCCGAGCCATCAGCCCAGAGCCTGATGCGGGGCTCGAACTCCCAGACCGCGAGATCGTGACCTGGCTGAAGTCGGACGCTTAACCGACTGCGCCACCCAGGCCCCCCTTTTCTTTTCTTTTTTAATTTACATCCAAGTTAGCATCTAGTGCAACCATGATTTCAGGAGTAGATTCCTTAGGGCCCCTGACCCATTTAGCCCATCCCCCCCCACACCCCCTCCAGCAACCCTCAGTTTGTTCTCCATATTTATGAGTCGCTTCTGTTTTGCCCCCCTCCCTGTTTTCATGTTATTTTTGTTTCCCTTCCCTTATGTTCATCTGTTTTGTGTCTTAAAGTCCTCATATGAGTGAAGTCATATGATTTTTGTCTTTCTCTGACTAATTTCGCTTAACATAATACCCTCCAGTTCCATCCACATAGTTGCGAATGGCAAGATTTCATTCTTTTTGAGTGCCGAGTAATACTCCATTGTCTATTTATACCACATTTTCTTTATCCATTCATCCATTGATGGACATTTAGGCTCTTTCCATACTTTGGCTATTGTTGATAGTGTTGCTATAAACATGGGGGTGCACGTGCCCCTTCAAAACAGCATCCCCATATCCCTTGGATAAATACCTAGTAGTGCCATTGCTGGGTCGTAGGGTACTTCTATTTTTAACTTTTTGAGGAACCTCCATCCTGTTTTCCAGAGTGGCTGCACCAGCTTGCATTCCCACCAGCAGTGCCAAAGAGATCCTCTTTCTCCGCATCCTCGCCAACATCTGTCGTTGCCTGAGTTGTTAATGTTAGCCATTCTGACAGGTGTGAGGCGGTATCTCAGTGTGGTTTTGATTTGTATTTCCCTGATGATGAGTGATGTGGAGCATCTTTTCATGTGTCTGTTGGCCATCTGGATGTCTTCCTTGAAGAAGTGTCTCTTCATGTCTTTTGCCCCTTTCTTCACTGGATTATTTGTTTTCTGGGTGTTGAGTTTGATAAATTCTTTATAGATTTTCGATACTAACCCTTTATCCAATATGTAGTTTGCAAATATCTTCTCCCATTCTGTCGGTTGCCTTTTAGTTTTGCTGATTGTTTCCTTCGCTGTGCAGAAGCTTTTATTTTGATGAGGTCCCAATAGTTCATTTTTGGGCACGAAGCTCTTAAATCCTGTATCTTGGTCTTGAATCTCCAACTAATGAGCAAACATACCCTGGTGGCCGAAGCCACCTTCTAACTTTTGCTCAATCCACCAGATATGGTGAATCTGCTACCCTTATTTGAGTGACTTTTTAACTCTGGGAAGAATTTAGAATGCTACAATAACCCTCATCACAGGAATGCTTTTGAGTGAATTAAAAGTAATCTCTTTGTAATGTTTAAGAGCATCTGCCATTTTAAGAAACCTGTCAGATTAGATTAGCCTTGAGCCATTGATTTTGACTTGTAGTGTCAGATAGCAAAGTATGAGAATTTCACTAAGTGTATTAACAGTATTGAAATATTTCGGAAAACTCAAGATTCAACAAACTTACAGGCTTAATTTATTATCTTCACCAGAGTCATTTAACCACCTCATAGGATTTTATTTGTTAGGATTAGACTTACTCCTTGTCAGGCAGCTGAAGGGCTTGAAAAGTTCAAGTATATTAAATGTACGAGTAGAGTTTAAAAAGGGGAATTAAATACATTTATAAATGAGATGAATTGTTTAAAGCGAATCTAATTTGTTTGAATTGTGTTGACTATTAATCAGAGAACAAATGAAAGTAATTGCCCTTATTTTATACAGCAATTACAAGATTTATTAATAGCATAACTAACAATATTCACAAATTGAACTTAACGCTTCAAAAAAGAAAACCTAAATATATACGTTTAAAAATTGAACGTTGTTACGAAAGTCATCTAAATGTACACAGTCCAAGAGTCCTCCTAGGTCATTAACAAGCTTAGATTGACATGTGTATCACCTTGGAACGGGCTTCACTAGCCTCGTCTGTAAGATTCTGAGACTTTTGATGCAGATTAACCGAGATAACGTGTCTAAATCACTTAGCCCGGTATCTACCACCAAGTTTCACGTGGCAGGTCAGTCTGGCTACAGAAATCCTCAAAAACATGGATTTGAACATGTGGGTCCTCAGGGCGCCTGGGTGGTTCAGCCGGTTAAGTGGGGACTCCTGATTTCGGCTCAGGTTGTGATCTCAGGGTGAGTGGGATCGGCCCCATGCTGGCCTCCGTGCTGACAGCACGGAGCCTGCCTGGGATTCCATCTCCCTTTCTCTCTCTCTCTCTGCCCCTCCCCTGCTCCCGCACATGGATGCCCGCTCGTGCTCTCTCTCGATAAATAAATAAACATTTTTTTATTTTTTATTTTTATTTTATTTTATTTTATTTTATTTTTTTAACGTTTATTTATTTTTGAGACAGAGAGAGACAGAGCATGAACGGGGGAGGGGCAGAGAGAGAGGGAGACACAGGATCCAAAGCAGGCTCCAGGCTCTGAGCCATCAGCCCAGAGCCCGACGTGGGACTCGAACACACGGACCGCGAGATCGTGACCCGGGCTGAAGTCGGACGCTTAACCGACTGAGCCGTCCAGGCGCCCCAATAAACATTTTTTTAAAAAATCCTAAATAAATACGTTGGGTCCAGTGTCAGATGGAAGAGGAAGCAAATGCATTCCGTAACGCTCTGGAGATCGGAGAATGGAGCTGGTGGTTCCACGCAGATGAAGAATAATACAGGTCTGCAGATTCGGGGCACTTCCCCGTGTGTCAGGGACTCCGCTGAATGTTATTTCATTTACTCGTTACAATATACTGGCATCACGAGGGTTTGATCAGAGAAGCAGGAGTAGTGTGAGGAATGTAAGAGATTTACTCAAGGGATTAGACTGCAGGAAGTTGTGGGAGTCGTATAGTTTACGCACAGCTCTCGCTTCTGTGTTCTGGTGTCTGGCCAGCAGGTGGGAAGGGAGGGGAGGGCGGATAGACGTGAGGTGGGTGCGAGCATGAAGGAGCTGAAACCTACATCTGCCTCTCATCAGAACGCATCTTGGTCATATTGGCCTTACCCGGAAACCTACATTGGCCTCTCACCGTCTCTAAGACGCGGGTGACCCGCAGAGATGCTGCCACACTTTGCCACTGGACTTCGCACAGAGTTGGCCCAGGATTCCGAGAAGCTGAAGACAGAAGATCTGGCAGGGGAACCGCAACAGCACCAGCCCTTACATGCTCCTTCTTGCCTCACTCTGCTCTCCAATTTCTCTTTCAAAAAATTGTTTGAAGTTCATTTATTTTGAGCGCGGGCGCGCGCGCGAGAGAGCGCACGCACAAGCGTGGGAGGGGCAGAGAGAAGGAGAGACAGAATCCCAAGCAGGCTCGGCACCCGTCAGCGCAGAGCCCGATGCAGGGCTCGAACTCACAAACCCGTGAGATCGTGACCTGAGCCAAGATCAAGAGTCAGATGCTTAACCGACTGCGCCACCCAGGCCCCCCTCCAATTTCTCTTGTAGGCAACCCTAACCCAGAACCAACCAAGGAAAGAGATCTGGGGATCTTAGTTTCAACTCGGCAAAACTGAGATAATTCAACCAAGCAGGCTCGGCACCCGTCAGCGCAGAGCCCGATGCAGGGCTCGAACTCACAAACCCGTGATGGCCTGGGGACACCTGGGTGGCTCAGCGGGTTGAGTTGCTCAACTCAGTGGGTTGGTTTCAGCTCAGGTCATGATCCCATGGTCATGGGATCGAGCTCTGTGTCGGGCTCCATGCTGAGGGAGGAGCCTGCTTGGGATTCTCTCTCTCTCTCTCTGCCCCTCCTCTGCTCACTGCCCCCCCCCCAAAAGACCTGTTTAGCAGTATGAGTTGGCCCACATTGGAACAAGATACCTTGGGAAGCAGAGGGTTCCCTGTCTTAGGTGATGCTCTAACACGGGCTGGGTGGCCACCCATCAGAGACATTACACAAGAGGGTGTTCACTGGCAGGGAGAATGAACTGAGTGGTTACTAAAAGCACTTTCAACTCCAAGAATCTATGTTTCTAGAACATACAGTTCAGAGCAAGGGTCCAAACTCACAAGGTATAAGGTGTAAGGACAGAAGAGATGGAGAAGAAGGCAGAAGCAGTCAAGGGTGGGTAGGCAAGAAACTTAGCCAAGCTCTGCCCAACAGTGCCAAATCCACTGCAAGAAAAATAAACATTACGGTCAACCCAAGAGCTTTTTCACATACAGGATGTCACATAATCAACTATATAGTGGTGATTTTCCCCCCATAGATGGATTCAGTTTCCCTGAATTGATAAGCCGTTTTTGTCGTTGTAGAGACATGATCTTTAAAAGTCTTTTGAAAGGGCTGCAAATTCAGGCACGCTATGCATAAACTCTTTAAAATAAACGTTTAATCAATTTAGGGCATGACAAAAAGTTTGAAGCAAATATCCAAATATTTCAAAGAACTGCTTAGAAGAGAATTTTCACATTGGAAGTTCTGCCAATATAAACACATAATAACGAACCTTATGTTCTTGGTAGCAGATGTATCCTGATGACATCTTTCCAAAGCAGATATTACAATAATTTTCTTTTTCTCCCCTCAAATTCCATCCAAGCTGGTTAATCCGCTACACAAATTGGAGGTCATGGAAAAATCTATACAAAGATATGAGAGGAGGTTGACTTCTCACCAAGAAAAGTTGCAAATCAGTGAAGTTAATGGATTAACGTTGCAAAGCTCCAAGCCGATAGATAGAAACCCCATGAGAAATGTTATTGTGGTATATGGATATCTGTCGTCACCCTTCTCCTCCTCCTGACCTGAATGGAGTACAGCAGTGGCCGCCATTGTTCTCTGGCTTCCAGTGGGGAGCCAATGAGTAGCACCAGAACATTAGAAGCAGGAAGCAGAGTGAAGTTACAGTACTTATTCTCCTGGCGTTCTCCTTGCAGGGTCGCCTTAAGTTAACTGGGTCCCTTGACAGAAGATTGTGTCTTTCTCAAGGTGTCTCTTTCTCAGGTCTGTCTCTGTCTGTCTGTCTCTTTCTCATCCTCATCTCATCAGGCCTGTAAGTGGTAAAGTCTCACCACTGTTAATAGCCTCAGAGTACCGCACTCTGTATTCTGGTCTCTCTACTCCCTGTCCCACACTTGTGTCAACAATTGGCTTAGTCAACCCTCCCCAAATTATCTTAAAAAAATTTTTTAATGTTTATTTTTGAAGGAGGGAGAGACAGAGCGTGAGCGGGGGAGGGGCAGAGAGAAAGGGAGACACAGAATCCAAAGCAGGCTCCAGGCCCCGAGCCATCAGCACAGATCCCGATGCAGGGCTCGAACCCACGAACTGTGAGATCACGACCTGGGCCAAAGTCAAACGTTTAACCGACTGAGCCACCCAGGCGCCCCCAAAATTATCTTAATTAGAGGATACTTTTGTTTCCTGCTGGGACCCTACTTGATCCTACAGAGAATAATAAAAATGCTAAATAAGTATTAAATTTCAACTTCAATTCTATGTCCACCATTTTCAGAAGGTTAGGGCATGGTTTTTGCATTGTCGCCGCTGAAAATTATGATCATGAACAAGATGACTACACCCAGAGCTTGGTGTTGTTGCTATTACAGATTCTGGAGCCAGAAGGCGTGGCTTAAATCTCAGCTCTGACGCTTACTAGTTGGGTGAGTTTAGGCGAATCCTCTAACCAAGTGATTCTCAACCCAGGGCCAGTTTTGCCCCTCAGGTGACATTTGGCAATGTCTGGAGACACTTTGGTTGTCACAACTGAGGACAGGGGTTGTTCCTGGCACTTAGTCATGAGTAGATGCCAGAGACACTGCTGGACATCCTACAGTGCACAACATAGTCCCCTCACCACAAAAAATCACTTGGCCCCAAATAGTGCTGAAGTTCAGAAACCCTGTGTGACTTCGTTTCCTATTCTAGAAGGTGGAATTAATACTAGCATAAATTTCATTGGATGGCCTGAGGGGTCAATGAGCCTGTACAAGTAAAACCCTTAGAACAATGTCTGGAACATAGTATACGCTCAGTAAAATGTGGGTTGGCACATTCACATCATCTTCATCATCGTCGTGAGACTCTTTGGGAGCTCAGAGCATGAAAATAATTTGCTCAAAGGCAAACAGTTACCAATTCATGACAAAAGACGACTAATGCCACTTAAAGTGCTACCAAAGCAGAGATTTTGCCTGGTTTTATTCTGCTGTCTCCTCAGCACCTGCGTGTCTGGCACGTATTTTATTTGCGGACTGTATTCAATATGGCACCGATTTGTTCATGACTAAGGTAATGAATGTAGTGCATCCAATAGAATTCCTAGCGGACCATAATGGCTGTCCTAGTGGATTTCACGACAATATATCAAGAACCGGGGAGGGGTCTCCTTTCGCGTTCTTGCTTCAAATCTTTCTAATTTTATTCACGAACCGCTTAACAACTCAAGGCCGAGAAGAAACGCACGGGTAAGTTATACGATTTCTAAAATGACAGGATGCATATTTACGTTATCCACGTATTTTAAAAAGGTGTTGATTTCGAGTTATTTTAAGCAGCAATGTTTATGTCTTTCTTTTGGCTCACTTCTGTCCAACAAAAGGATTTGAGTTGGATTGCCATTTCAAAAAATTAAGCAAGATGATCAGGGGAAAGGGAAAATGAGAGTAGAAAACAAGAGGTGAAGCAAGGAGTTAGGCTCGGATCCCCTAAAATGCCGTGTAAGAGCCTGTCTACTTGCTAGAGGGCCACGGATTTGGCAGATAAAGGCCAAGAGTGCTATGTGCTCCATCACATGTGTCACAGGGACATACGGTAAAAAACTGAGAAAAGAACAATTATTCTTACTAATGAAACATAAGAGAAAGTTTCCCCTATACAGAGGACACTGAAATGAAATTAATCTCTTCAGTCGTATCTTGTTAGGAAAGTCTACCGTCCACGGTGCTATTCTTCATAAGGTCCTGCAGTATAGACCAAAGGTGTGGTACTGAAGCACCATCCAAGAAAATCAACTCTACAAAGGGCTAAAATAACACAGTTCAGGCGTAAATCTCTCCCGTAGCCTTCTCCAGTCCTGGACGAAGAGACTACTTTAAGGAATGGTCGGATAGGATGCCCTGAGGGCAGTCCTCCTTAAGCTGGGGGGTGGGGAGGAGGGCAGTGGGGGGAGGATCATACCTGGTGGGATGATCTTGGTGACAGAAAAGCAGAGACACGTGTTCTTTCGTGGTTGGCTCATTAGGTGATAGAGCTGATAGCAGGTGGTAGAAATCAGGGGGCTTAATGATAAAAAAATATTTCACATTTATGAAATATTTCCTTCTGCCAGGCATTGTTCCAAGGGCAAGAAATATAAGCCATTCAATCCTCACCGTGGCCCCATGAATGGAGTACTATGGTTAAGTTTCCCCTTTTACAGATAAGGAGACCAAAGAGTTAAGGTAAGGACTCGTCCAGTGTTCTCGAGCTCCCGAGTGACACGGCAAAGAATTGGACAGGGCTGCCTATATCGTGTGTGTCTATATCATGTCTATGTCATGTCTATATCATGTGTGTCAGAAGAAGGACCCACCCTCACTTCACTGAGTGATTAGGTCTCAAAGCATTGCCATTGGATTTAGTCCCCCCTCGGTCCTTCACTCAGTTTTTCATTTCAGTGCAATTGTTGTGTATCTTTACACAATGGTTCCTGCCTCCAAGAGGCAGAAGGTGACCCCCAGCAAGTTCAGAGACGACAGAATCTCCAAGCCTAAATGTCACATGCGTGTCCTGGGAATTGGTGTCCAGGAAACTGGAGAAGGAACATGGGTGAGAGATACTGTATTAGGGGGCTCCAGGTAGCAGGTGGGGCTCCAGAAGGGCTGAAAGAGAAGGAAAGAAGGAAAGAGGAAAAGGAAAGAGGACCAGAGAGGACCACCATGTTTGGGCCACGGAATGTTTGAACAAAGGCTACCAAAACCGTCAGCCATGTTCTGAGGGCTTTACACATATTAACGTAGTAACGTTCACCATCAGCGCACATGAAGGAGAGACTATTACTCCTCCCCTTTTGTATGCAGAAACGAAGCACAGATAGATCAAGCAATTTCGACCAAGGTCACACAGCTAATAAGAGGCATTCTGTCTCCAGAGACAGTGCCCCTAATATCTATGCCGTACCGCTCTCCAGAAGGAAACTTCCCTACAACAGAGCAGGCAGAGATAGTGGGGGAGAGGTAAGGAAAAGCCAGGCAGCGGAGAGGCCAGATTAAGGAGTTGCTAGGTACTGTGCTGTAAGGGCAGAAAGTCAAGAGTCAGGAGAGCCTTCGAGTTCCCCAATGTGACTTCCCTGCAGCGAAACCATTGCTGCCTCACAAACCATCCCTAAAACCAGTGGCTTAAAACAACCACCATTCATGTGCTCATAGTTCTGCGGTTCGGCTGGAGATGGGCAGAGACGTGATTGCTCTGCTCTGTGCGATGTCACCCGCAGTCAGTTGTATGGCTACACTGAGCTGGGAGCCGGGCTGGAGCCGGAAAATCAAAGATGGCCTCACCCACGTGTCAGGCACCTCAGCCTGGGTGGCAGGAGTGACTGGACACCCGAGTCCTCCATTTGACTTCTCCCTCCCTCTCTCTCTCCCCGTGTGATCGCTCATCATTCCGAAGTCTAACTCAAGTTTGTCTACGTTAGAAAGTTCTCCACCTAAAGGCTTGCAAGCGGGTGAGAGCTGAAGCTGCCACATCTCGTGAGGCCTAGGCGTGGAACTTCCGCCCCATCCTTTTCTTTTTTAAGTTTATCTATTGAGTTTGAGAGAGGGAAAGAGAGTGAGCACGAGTGAGAGAGGGTCAGAGAGAGAGGGAGAGAGAATCCCAAGCAGGCGCCACAGTGACAACACAGAGCCTGACGTGGGACTCGATCCCATGAACTGTGAGATCATGACCTGAGCCTAAATCAAGAGTCGGACGCTTAACCAACTGAGCCACCCAGGCGCCCTGCTTCTGCCGTATTCCATTGGCCAAAGCAAATCCCGAGGTCAGCCCGTTTTCAAAGGGAGAGAAATAGACCTCACTTCTTGATGGGAGGTGCAACATACAGGGATAGGAGAAATTGTTGACAGCCATCTTTGGATACAATCTGCTTCAGGTGCCATCATGGACACCAGGGGCCGGTTTGTTGTTGTTGTTGTTGTTGTTGTTGTGGTTCTCCTACTCCCTAATGCTGTGTCCTGAATGGCATTCTCTCCATGGATCCCCAAATTCATTGAAGGTAGCGTATCAACATCCCCTGTGCACTTACTCTCATCCAAAAGACTTCTGAGCCAAGGAGAGAGCATACCCAGGCTGTCCCCAGGGGAAGTCATGTCAGATGTTGCAGTTGTGTGTTGTGAGGACCCCGGTTTTGCTCTAGGGCACTGGTCGGCAGACTCCAGCCTTCTGGCAAAATCCTGCCACCCGTGCTCAATCATTTATGTATCGTCTACGGCTACCTTAGCACTAAAACAGCAGAATTGAGTAGTCGAAACAGAGACTGCACGGCCCCTAACACCTAAGACATGTACCGCCTGGTCCCTTCACCGAAGTTGGCCGACCGCGGCACCGAGGATAATATTCTGTAATGGCGCTCTTTCTCATAGGTGATTTCGTTTCCAGAAATTACCTTGACCCCAAGGTTCACGCTTTAACTAGCAGAAATAGACATTCCTTGGGCCAGCCTATATAATTCCTTAAAGAGGCAAGGGAGTGTAAAGCTTTCAGTAGTAGAATTTTATTTTCTTTTGTTTTATTTTTTCAGGAATAGAATTTTAAAGTGTAAACCTACATGATTGCTTTCAAGTCGCACCAATTTGTGTCTTGGGCACTTCTAGAACCTACCTGTCCTCAATCCCTTGCCGGCACAACTCTCCACACAAAACTCAACCTCTTCCCAGGGGAACTCATTCAATAAGCAAATTGCGTCTCCTCAGTGGGTAATCAGTGTACCTATTCACAATCAAGAGCCCCAACAGAGCTCTTAAACTCTGTTAAACTAGCCGTACTTGAACTTTCTGAAAAACTCAAGATAATTATGGAATCCTGCCTTTTTTGCCCTCACTTGATTGTATACATGAAGGATTCATTTTTAACACCTAATTTTTAAAGGACATTACACAGTGCGAAATTGTGTTGTTGTGTGAGAAATTATTTTGACCACGTTTTCAAATGCAAAATAAAATGAAAAGATGAAATTTAACATCCTGTTTCCCTGGAACTCTGAAAGTTCTGCTCCCAAGCCAATCAAGAATATATTTTTGAAATGGGACGCTTAAAAAGTTTTCAAACTCACATACCCACTGACCCAGCAATTTCAGTTCCCAGATTGTATCCCAAGTTCATGACATGTTTCAAGGTTAATCATTGCAGAATTATTTGTAATACCAGGGACTCTTAAATGAATAAGGGACTGGCTCAAAAGCAGTCATAGACAATACATAAACAAATGAGCATAGCTGTGTTCTGACAATTTATTTAGACGCAGGACTCGAACTCTCAAACTGTGAGATCATGACCTAAGCCGAGATCAAGAGTCAGACACTTAACCGACTGTGCCACCCAGGTGCCCCACCATGTGAAGGATTAAAAGGAATAAGGAAGATCTTGGGAATCTTTCCAGAGGACAAATTCCAAGATTATTGCTCAGTGAAAAGAAGAAAAAGCAAAGTGCAGAATAGTATGTATAATATTTTATCATTCGTTAAAAAAAAAAGTGGGAGGGAGAAAACTGATATAATTTGTTTGTATAGGCATTAAATACCTCTGGAAGGACACCCGTAAGAAATTAATAATACTGTTTGTCTCCAAGGCTGATAGTCAGTCAGGGTCCGGCCAGAGAGACCACTCTAGGGATTTCATTCAGAGTGTATTTAATACAAGAATTTGGTTACACAGGTAATGGAAGAATTACGATGTCAAATAGGAGACTATGAGGTAACCCAGAGGTTATTAAGAGCAAGAAATGGCTACCACCCTTAGGGCTGAAAAGATACAGGGAGGAGGTGGTGTTACCAGAATCTGAAAGCTGGGCTAATGGGCAGTAGGAGAATGGTGGTGGGGAGTGCCCAGGGGTACCTGGGACACAGAGGGTAAGCTGACTAGGGGGGGCCGGAACCAAGGAGGAGTTGAAACAACTGCAGGGGGTCCTACTCAAACATGAGGGGAGAAAGAAACACCCTGGCTCTGCCCTCCTCACACCCCCCAGTCTTTACCAGTGGCCGCCATGCCCCTATTGCCTGAAGCCACAGAAACCACCATGCAAGGGAGCCCGGGAAATTCCGTTTCCTGTAGCACAGAGCAGCGCAGACAGAGGACAGTGAGTGGATTTGTGAAGAAGCCGGCAAACAACTGGTTCAGAAGGAAACGTGTTGACCTGGGAGATAGCTGTAGCAGGAAGACTTTTTTATTTTATTTTATCTTATCTTATTTTATTTTATTTTATTTTATTTTATTTTATTTTATTTTATCTTATCTTATTTTATTTTATTTCTTGAAAATTAAAACAATTTTTTAAGTGTTTTGTTTATTTTTGAGAGAGAGAGTTGGGGGGAGGGGCAGAGAGAGAGGGCGACAGAGGATCCGAAGAGGGCTGTGCTGACAGCGGAGAACCCAGTGCAGGGCTTGAACTCAGGAACCGTGAGATCATGACCCGAGCAGAAGACTGATGCTTAACCCACTGGGCGGCGCAGGCACCCCAACGAATTCTACTTTTTTAATTTAAAAAGGTTTTCCGGGCGCCTGGGTGGTTCAGTCGGTTAAGCGTCCGACATCAGCTCAGGTCATGGTCTCACGGTTCGTGGGTTCGAGCCCCGCGTCGGGCTCTGGGTTGACAGCTTGGAGCCCGGAGCCTGCTTCGGATTCTGTGTCTCCCTCTCTCTCTGCCCCTCCCCTGCTCACTCTCTGTCTCTCAAGCCATAAATAAATATTCTTAAAAATTTTTTTAAAAGAAAAAGAAAGTTTATGTTTAAATTAACCATTCTCTTTATGGTGAAAATACTTTTTTTAAGCTTATTTATTTTGAGAGAGAGAGTGTGTGTGAGAGAGTGGGGGAGGGGCAGAGAGAGAGGGAGACAGAATCCCAAACAGGCTCCACACTGTCAGCCCAGAGCCCAATGCCGGGCCCAAAATCACACTGTGAGATCATGATCTGAGCTGAAGTCGGTGGCTCCCATGGTGGGAGTACTTACACCCAGAAAACTGGGGCTCTTTTCCATGGCATCTGATGACCCAAGTGACTTCTCTGGAACAGACAGCCACAGAAGCTACCACCCTCCCCCCAACAAACTCAGGGCCACGAGGAAGTTTCTAGCATCTTTCCTAGGCAGGCCTTTGGTCATAATACTATACGGAAAAAAAAACCACCAATAAACAAAGCATTTCAGAGTTATTTAATAAAAGCCACACTTACTGAGCCTTGTTGCACAACCCTGAAAACGGGAAACACTAAGAAAAAAAAGCATATTTTAATAAAGACATTGCGACACTGACGTCAGAATCCTAATCTCGAAAGTGAAGAAAACAAGACCATGAAACCAGCTTAGTGAAAACATTTTCCTGATTTCTGTTTCTTCCCTACTGTGTGAACATTCACCAGCTTGTTTATTCTCTAACCCTCCACCTTCTGTAGGTGGACATTTCCTCCCTTGTTTTGATTGGAGCGAACAGATGAGAATGAATTACATTAAGCTGTTGGTTGAGTCAAAGTTTTTTAAGGACTCTTCACAGTTCCGAAACAGCCATGTGAAAAATGAAAAATGAAATCAAAGATTTTCTTCTACTGAGTGCTGAACATTCTAATGCTGAATATTTTCCAAAGGACAGATAGCAAAATGGTACCTACAGCCTGACTTCCAATTTAGGGAGAAAAAAAAATACACGTACGTACGCCGAAGAAAGTTTTTCCAGGTGATGAATGGAAATTTCCAGATGGGTGGAACAAAGAGATCTACACACAAAAGTGATCTGAGGGGCGCCTGGGTGGCTCGGGCGGTTGAGCGTCTGACTTTGGTTCAGGTCTTGATCTCGAGTTGGCTCAGGTCTTGATCTCGAGGTTCGTGAGTTCGAGCCCCGCGTCGGGCTCTGCGCTGACAGCTCAGGGCCTGGAGCCTGCTTCGGATTCTGGGTCTCCCTCTCGAGGAGTCCCTGATTTAACCAGCCCAAGGGCCACCTATCTTTGTATTTCTTGTAAATCAGAAAGTAACATTTTCCGGATGGTTTAAGCCAGCTCTAATTGTGTTTTCCGCTACATGCGAATCTTACCTGATATGATCTCCACTTTACCTGCTGTTATTGTCCAGTATCTTTGTTCCATTAATTTTTAATGCGCCTTTAATGAACTCTCATTAAAAACATGTAGCGATTTCTTCTTCAGCTTTACTGACGCACGTACCAATTTCTCTGTTCACAGGCTTCTTCCATTTGAATTCTTGTTGCTTCCTTCAAATATCTTTCCCCCTCATGAAAATCTTTTGCTTCTTTTTCTTTTTTTCTTTTTTTTTTTTAGCAATGATTTGTTCGTGGTGACTCTGTCTACGTCCGTGTCTTTCGAGGTGTTTCTTTAACCCTCTTGTTCGAATGATGGCTTAGCTGCAAAATAAATTCCTTTGACTTGCACGAGGCAAGGAATTGAAATTGCTGCCTTCTACGGGAATCCCGGGCCTTGAAGGGATCAACCATTAGTAAAAGGTGGGGAAGGGAAGAAAGACCCAGCTGCTGGCCTAAGTTGACAATGCAAAGTCCTGCTTGCTTGCTTGCTTTGTCTGGCCTCTGGGTGGGAAAAAAAGAAAAAAAAGTCTCCCTTGAAAAATGCATAACCATGTGCTTCATGGGCTTGGAACCCCTAAAATGGAAAGTTAATATCAAAACTCTTCCCAGTCTGTATTGCCTGGCGGAAAGAAATGCAAAAGTGCTCGGGAGGTCTGCATCCCACGTCCGAGATGCACAGGATCGCACAGCCAGAGCTCCACGGACATTCAGCTTCAAATGACAAAACATAAGATTTCACTGTGAGTAAAAGTGGCCACACGGACAGCAGGTTTCTGTCGCCAAGGTATTTCAGGTATCAGAACAACCGAACACAAAGGATAAAGCAAGTATGTTTTAAAAACGATGAAAGACCTAAAGCGAATGCTATAATCCATGAGAGCAAGTCAGTGTTTAAAAAATAACGGGCAGGGGCGCCTGGGTGGCGCAGTCGGTTAAGCGTCCGACTTCAGCCAGGTCACGATCTCGCGGTCCGTGAGTTCGAGCCCCGCATCGGGCTCTGGGCTGATGGCTCAGAACCTGGAGCCTGTTTCCGATTCTGTGTCTCCCTCTCTCTCTGCCCCTCCCCCGTTCATGCTCTGTCTCTCTCTGTCCCAAAAATAAATAAACGTTGAAAAAAAATTAAAAAAAAATAACGGGCAGATTTTGAACCAAGTGACTCTATTCGACATGTATGAATTATGCAGCATATATAAGAGAGGTTATGAGATCTCAAGGATGGAATTAGATAGTCAAGTATGTCTCTAACAGGAAGTCCCCAAGGAAAGAACAGAAAGATTGTGGGGACGCTGGTGCGATGGAGAATCGATATTTTAAGACATACTGGCTGACAATTTTTTCTGTGTTCATTAAAGTCATAAATCTTGCCAGGCAAGAAAAACAAAAACAAACCCAAAATGCTGAAGTTAAGTAGCCGATCTTAAAAGCCATTAGCCGGTAATGATGAAGCACCTTACCAAAAACGAAGCCAACACTGAGGCTGAGAAGAGCTATTGCGACAGCAATGTGAGAGTCCAGAAGGTAATGGAATGACATGTTCACGGGGCTCAGAGATGGGAGCTCTCAGGTTGGAATTCAATATCCACCTAAGCCATCAGTTAATCAAGACATTTTCAGGCAAAGACTGACAGATCTACAAACAGATCATTGCTGTGAAAAAGGAAGCAAAAAAAAAAAAAAGGCTATCAGAGATTAAGAAGGACATTTCCCAGTGAGAAAGGGGTCGATTCGTCAAGAAGACGTACACCCTAAATGCGTATGAACCAAACAGCAGAGCTTCAAAGTAGAAGAGGCAGAGTCCGAGAAAACGGAAAAGGAACGTACAAGCCCACAGTTATTATGCAAGATTTCAACACTCTTCTCTCAATAATTAATGGATCAAACAGACAGAAAATCAGTAAGGCTATGGAAGACTTAAATGCCATCAACCAACCCGACATAATTGACACTTATGAAACATTCGCACCCAACGGCAACCGAATAAGCATCCTTTTCAAGGGTCCGTGCAAGAGTGAGCAACACAGATGATATGCTATGTCATTAAAAAAAAAGCCTTAATAAATGGATGGAAATCATACAGCATGTGTCCTCTGATCACAAGGGAATCAATTTAGAAATCACTAATAGAAAGATAAATGAAAGACTTTGCCCAAATATGTGGCCATGAGACAACCTGTTTTTATGAAACTCGTGGGTCAAAGAAGCAATCAACAGGAAATTCAAAATGAATGAAAATGAAAATAAAGCATCTAATTTGTGGGATGCTGCTAAAGCATTGCTTATAGAGAGACCTCTCGGTACAAATGCTTATTTTAGAGAAAAAAAAAAAGATCTTAAAAACAATTATCTAAGCTTCTACTGTAAGAAGCTAGAAAAATGTGAGTAAACTAAATCCAATGAAATGAAAAGAAAGGGAGTGATAAAGATAAGAACAGAGATCGCTACCGATAAACAACTGGAAATTGCAATGTTAAAAAATTTCAACTTAAAAATAGCAACAAACAAATGAAATGTGTAGGGAAATATTTAACAAAACGCACAAAACCTCTATGTGAAAATGATAAAACGTGGTTGTAAGAGATTAAAGAAGACATAAGTAAATGAAGAGAGATACAATGATTATGGTGTGGAACGTTAATTCTTTTTAAGTTTATCTATTTATTTTGAGAGAGAGCATGCATGCACATGTGAGAGAAAGAGAGACAGACAGAGAGAGGCAGAGCCAGAGGGAGAGAGAGAGGATCCCAAGCAGGCTCAGCACTGTCCGCGCAGGGCCAGAAGCGGGGCTTGAACTCGCAAACTGCCAGATCGTGACCTGAGCAGAAATCAAGAGTCAGACGTCCGAGTGACTGAGCCACCCAGGCGCCCCTGGCTTGGAACATTCAATACTATTAAGATATAAATTCTCCCCAAATGGATCTATTGATTCAAGGCCATCTCAAGAAAAATCCTAGCAGACTCTTTATTTTTATTTAATTAATTTTTTAATATATGAAATTTGTCAAATTGGTTTCCGTACAACACCCAGTGCTCATCCCAAAAGGTGCCCTCCTCAATACCCATCACCCACCCTCCCCTTCCTCCCACCCCCCATCAACCCTCAGTTTGTTCTCAGTTTTTAACAGTCTCTTATGCTTTGGCTCTCTCCCACTCTAACCTCTTTTTTTTTTTTCCTTCCCCTCCCCCATGGGTTTCTGTTAAGTTTCTCAGGATCCACATAAGAGTGAAACCATATGGCATCTGTCTTTCTCTGTATGGCTTATTTCACTTAGCATCACACTCTCCAGTTCCATCCACGTGGCTACAAAGGGCCATATTTCATTCTTTCTCATTGCCACGTAGTACTCCATTGTGTATATATAAACCACAATTTCTTTATCCATTCGTCAGTTGATGGACATTTAAGCTCTTTCCACAATTTGGCTATTGTTGAGAGTGCCTAGTTGAGAGTGCCTAGCAGACTCTTTAATAGAAACTGATAAACAATTATAAAATGTATATGGAAATGCAGAAGAACCAAGAATATCCAAAACAATTTTGGAAAAGAACAAATTTGAAAGTCTTATGGGACTTATGATAAAGTTACAGTCATCAAAACAGTGTGATATTGGCGTGAGGACAGACCTACAAATTAATGGAATGGAAGAAGGAGTCCAGAAATAAACCCACACGTATGCGGTCAAAAAAAAAAAAAAAAAAGCTGACCAAGTAATGCTAGAACAACGAGGTACACATAATTTTAAAAAAGGACCTCAGTGCTCACCAGATAAATAAAAATTAACTGGACGATGGGTCTATATGTGAAAATTAAACTATAAAACATAGAGGAGACCATAGGGGAACATTTGTGTACCTTGGGGCAGAAAGGATACCTTAGCACAAAAAGCACTAGCCAAGAAAGGAAACACTGATAGATTGGACTTCATCAAAATGAACAGCTGCTATTTGAAACACACCTTTAAAAAACTAAAAAGGCAAGAAAAACACAAGGCAAGCCACACACTAGAGGAAATACATACGTCCGACAAAAACTTGCATCCACAACACATACAGAACTCTCACAACTCAATGTTTTTTTTTTTTTAAGAAAGAAAGCATGCATAGGGGTAAGGGATAGAAGGAGGGAGGGAAGGAGGGAGAGAGAGAGAGAGAGAGAGAGAGAGAGAATCTTAAGGAGGCTCCAAGCTCAGCATGGCCTGAGCCAAAATCAAGAGTCAGGACACTCAACTGACTGAGCCACCCAAACACTCCTCTTACAACTCAATTATAAAAACAAACCACATTTAAAAATGGGCAAAATGGGGCGCCTGGGTGGCTCAGTCGGTTGAGCGTCCGACTTCAGCTCAGGTCACGATCTCACGGTCCGGGAGTTCGAGCCCCGCGTCAGGCTCTGGGCTGATGGCTCGGAGCCTGGAGCCTGCTTCCGATTCTGTGTCTCCCTCTCTCTCTGCCCCTTCCCAGTTCATGCTCTGTCTCTCTCTGTCCCAAAAATAAATAAACGTTAAAAAAAAATTAAAAAAAAAAATAAAAATGGGCAAAATCTTTGACCAGAGCAGAAACTGCACTCCTAGGCATTTGTACAAAAGTACCCCCATGCAATGCCTTATACGGTGGCTCTATTCAAAATTGCCAAATGGTGAAAACAACTCAACCACCCATTAACGGGGGAAGAGATAAACTGTGTTATACCCATGCTATAGAATACTACTCAGCAACGAGAAGGAGGCAACAGTATACATGAATCTCAGAAGTCTTAGGCTGAGCGACAATAGCCAGACACAAGAGAGTACAATTCTGTGGGCTTCCATTTATATAAACTTCTAGAACTGTCAAATCTAATCTCCAGTGACAGAAAACAGTCAATAAATAAATTAATGTTTGCCTGAAAGGGCCAAAGGGGGATTAACTACAAAGAGGCAGGAGGGAACTTTTATGGGGGGTGGGAATATTCTATACCCTAATTGTGCGGGTGATTACCAGTTACACGGGGTGGGGGGATTCAGTAACAGTTGTCAAAACTCATCAAACTGTACCCGTAAAATGGGTCCATGTTACCATCAATAGACTCTTCCGCAAAACTGGTTTTTAAAAAAAAGAAAACCAAAGCATTTCTGGTGGGTCTGTCATCTGTCGACTTGGCCAAGCTGAACTGCGTTTTTCGCTCTTCCCCTTCCTGGATGTTTCCGGTTGGAGTGGCCCACGGGAGAGATTCTTGGGTGACATTTGGAGGGTGGGAGTGAAACAGCAGGGGCCCCAGTCCATCCTCACAGCCTCCAGCTGGCGCTTCTGGGTTGCCACTTAAGCTTGTTCTCCCCCGGTTTACATCGCTTACTGACTGCTGGCCCCGGGGGACCTGAATTTTCAGCATGAGAAGCGAAGACCGCAACCTTACAGGGACTGGGCGCCCGCTGCTGCAATTGCCCGAAGGTCCAATCGCTGGAACAAACCCCTCCGTGTGTAGATCTTCCTTCCTGGTAGTTCTGTTCTCTAACTGGACCTTGACCGATGAAGCCCCTGCAGGAAGGCAATGTCTTCAGCCCCCATTTCATGATTATTGGGTATAAGGTGTTCTAAAGGAAAAACAACATAAGTGTAGTAGCATTATATATCTATATTAGAGAAGAAGGAAAACAAATGAGGTATCCCAAAGCTGGTTACTACTAGAATCATTATTTATTTCATTTTTACGTTAAGTCTTTCCGCAAAATGCATGGAATTGGCTAACAAAAAGAGATGTGTAATACTGGGGAAAAGACGTGAGGAAAAAAAGGGGGCACCACAACTCTGCCAATAATAAGGGCCGCTACAGTTATGGGGATGGGTGAAGGGGATCTGAGCTCCCTGATAATGAAGACCCAGAGGGAAAGAAAACAAAAAGATTTGGCTGAATATATTTTTTAATTGTTTTAACGTTTATTTATTTTTGAGAGAGAGAGAGACAGAGCGCGAGCAGGGGAGGGGCAGCGAGAGAGGGAGACACAGAATCCGAAGCAGGCTCCGGGCTCTGAGCTGTCAGCACAGACACAATGTGGGGCTCGAACTCACAAACCATGAGACCATGACCTGAGCCGAAGTCCGATGCTTAACCGACTGAGTCATCCAGGCGCCCCGACCAAATATTTTTTTAAGTTTATTTGAGAGAGAGCGAGAGAGCGAGAGAGAGCGAGAGCGCACTAGTGAGTGTGAGTTGGGGGAGGGCAGAGAGAGAGGGAAAGACAGCACCCCAATCCCATGCGGGGCTCAGACTCATGAACCATGAGATCATGGCCTGAACTGAAATCAAGAGTCAGATGTATCGACTGAGCCACCCCGGGGCCCCAATTTGGCTAAATATTTTAATCTACTCATATTAGAATAATGAAATACTCAAAACTCTTTGGTTTCCGCCACTGGTCACATGGTCATAGCTGGCGTTTATAATTACCTTCTTCCCCCGCCCATTCCTCATTCCCTTTGCCCTCAGCAATCACCTCAGCTGGTCGTGGTTCTCTCGCGGGTGGGACTTTTCTGACTCCCGGGCAAGGGGTGTATATTGAGCTCTGTACCAAAGAGCGGTAGCCACCAAGGTCGAAGATAACAAGAATTGACACAGGTTCCAGTGTCCTCGTGGGCTCCAGCTCCTGCCTTCGGGTTTAATCTTGTCCTTGATCTTGCTTCACCTGACCTCCATCTTTCCTTTGCTCACCACCTGCCCCTGAATTTCAAGCTCCGGCATCAGTTGGGAGGACAGCATCTTTAGAGCTTCTGCGGTTGTGTAAGGGCAGATCCCTGCAACGAATATCTAGCTCCTAGAGTTCTGCTCCTCTGATTGAACCCTGTTACGTGAAACAAAGCGATCCCCGTTATCACTCCTTTATTTAATACGTATCAGCGATTCTTGCCAGCGACCTAAGAATAATAATTAAAATGTCAGAAGTGGAAAACTGTTGGCATTTGCAGATGACATGATTATCTTTTTAGGATTGACAAACAGGGAGAACGAACGAGATGGTGTGACAAAGTTGTTAGGTGCGAATTCAAATACAAAACCAATGGCTTTCTTCTATACCAGCATCAAAAAATTATAAAATGTCATTTTAAAAAATGTAACGTTAAAGATAACAACAGGAGCTAAGGTCCTTTGAAATAAATATGACCAAAAAAAATCATAGGACACTCATAAAAATTATATAATTGCAATGAAAGACGTAAAAGATGTCAATAAATGGGGAGCCCCTGGATAGGTCAGTCAGTTAAGCATTTCGCTCTTGATTTCGGCTCAGATCACGATCTCACAGTTTAGTGAGTTCGAGCCCCACGTCGGGCTCTGTGCTGACAGCTCAGAGCCTGCTTGAGATTCTTCCTCTCTCTGTGCCCCTCCCCTGCTTGCACGTTCTCTGTCTCTCTCAAAATAAATAAATAAACTTACCAAAAGAGATGTCAACAAAGGGGAAGATATACCATATTTGTAGATAGGAATTCTCATAAAGAGAATAACATCATAAAAACAAAGTTTTCTCAGATTGGTCTACAAATCCAACGTGATTGTAATCAAAATCTCAACAGGATCTTCCAGGGTTCCCGAGTGGCTCGGTTGCTTGAGTGTCAGACTCTTGATTTCAGCTCAGGCCATGATCTCATCGTCTCTGAGTTCCAGCCCCACGTTGGGCTCTGCACCGACAGCACGGAGCTGTCTCTGCCCCTCCCTCACTCTTGAGCACATGCATTCTCTCTCTCTCAAAATAAATAAATAAACTTAAAAAAAGAATCTCAACAGGATCTTTCATGGCCCTTGACAATCTCAACTTAAAATTCCTAAGAAAGGTAGAGAACCAAGAGGACCCAAGATAATCTTTAAGAGAAGAAAGGAAACTTTTAAAGTTTTCACCTTTTAAATATGCATACCAAAATTCTTATGAATGAAATAATGTGACATCTGGAACTTGCTTTAAAATAACCCAGGAAGCAAGAAGAGAAATTGGTAGGGAGTGGGGGGAAGGCTGGGGAGCAGGTTGGGTATAAATCAAACAAGACTGGCCAGGAGTTGATAATTCTTAAAACTGGGTGATGCATATATGGGGGGTTATTACACTATTTTGTCTAGTCAGCCATATATTTGAAATTCTCCTCTTAGAAAGTTTTAAAAAGAGAGAGGGAAAAAGAGATAATACTTAAAAACAAAGTCAAGGGGCGGTTGGCTGGTTCAGTGGGACCATGAGACTCTTGATCTTGAGGCTGGAAGTTTGAGCCCCATGTTGGGTGTAGAGATTACCTAAATAAATTTTTAAAAACCTTAAAATAAGTAAATAAAAACGAAGTCAAGACATATACTAGGGGAGTGACTTTGTAACGTATAATTAACAAAGAGTTGGTAACCTCAACATATAAAGAACACCGCTGCATCAATAAGAAAATGACAATCGACTCATTATGAAACTAGCTGAGAGTTTTGACTAGGCAACTCACAGAGGAAGAAAAATGTAAATTTAATATCATTTTATGACGAAATATTTCACACACAGTGGATCGGCCAAAACTTAAAAGATATGAAAAGTCTGAGAACATGAAGCGATGGTGAGGCTCTGAAGTTATAAAAGAGTTCAGAAGAGTAATTTGGAGAGCGGGTTGGCCGTACATAACAAAGTTGATTATGTGTCTACCCAAACAACCCAGGAGTCCACATATCCCCCATGCCCCCTCGCACAACACTATAATTATAGAAAACAATGGAAATAAATTTCACTTGCATCAATTTAGGAATGGATAAATAAATAGCCAACAACAGTAATTTTTCAGCAGACTCCTTTATGTATGAGAATGACGAACACCAACTTTAGGCTGCTGGTGCTTTTTTCGGAAGAGAAGGAAGGTCGGGGCACCTGGGTGGCTCAATCGGTTAAGCTCTGACTCTTGGTTTCAGCTCAGGTCATGATCTCGTGGTTCACGGGATGGAGCCCCGCATGGGCTGTCAGCGCAGAGCCTGCTTGGAGTTCTCTGTCTCTGTCCCTCAAAAATAAATAAATTAACGTGTTTTTTTTTTTTTAAGGAAGAGAAAGAAGGTAAGGGGAAAGGATAAAGTCTTAGCTAAAGCAGAATCATTTCATTTCATTTCATTTCATGAGACTATAGTCATCAAGGCCAATGCTAATGTCTGTTGTTTTGTGGTAAAGGTTCTATAACTATTCATTATTCTCTGCCTTTGTGTATGTTTTTCATGTTCTGTAATAAAATATTTTAAAACCACCCTTTTGTCTGGTTTCCCACAAAAGTAACTGTTTTTGGCATAGCTTAAAAAGGACTAAAAACGCACATCGGCTAGAACCCTTAAACACTGTTAAATATTCCCTTAAAAGTATTCCTTTAGGAAAATAAAGCTCTGGGCTATATTTGCTTTATCTTCATCTAAACATTTGCCCTGGCACGTATAAGAGCCTAGGGCCTCACGAACGTGTGATTGATTGTAACACACTCGGCAGAGTTTCAGGCCTTGATTTGGCCTCTCTGTCAACATCCAAATGGGTGAGGAGTTTCCCAACAAAAAAAAGGACGGAGGGGGCCGTTGGACTCTGGATTTTGGCTCAGGTCTTGATCTCACCGTTCCTGAGACCGAGCTGTTAACCCGGAGCCTCCTCAGGAGTCTCTCTCTGCCCCTCCCCTGCTCGCGTGCACGTGCACGCGCTCTATAAATAAATAAATAAATAAATACGCTTTAAAAAATTGAACATAGGGGAGCCTGGGTGTGCTCGTGGGTGGGAGGAATTGGTATCTAAAATCAAAAGAGAAACGAATAATCCATCAATTCTCTCTCTCTCTCTCTCTCTCTCCCTCCCTCTCTCACCACCCCCCTCCAAAGAAAGAAATAAACATTTAAAAAAATGTATGGAGAGGGAAACATCTGGGGTAGTGTGGAGGGCGACCCAGGCGTGGAAGCTTCTAATTTCCTAGGGAAAATCCATTTTAGTATTGCCATGGCCAGCAGTTCTAAGACAGTGCCGTTATTGTAAGATTAATTTTGAGCACTGTCTCACTTTTACGTTCATTTAAGAAAGGACTCATTCGAATGGCTAGCACCCACTTGAAAACACCCACAGAGACTCCTGGAGCCCCAGTACTGGGTCTGAAGAGTCCTAGGGGTAGGGATCCTCGTTAGGGCTTCCCTGGCTGGGAAAAGCGTTTCTCCCCTCCGCCCACACTCGTACGCAGATGACCAAAACAAACTTTGTCTTTGCAATATCAAGATCAAGGAACAAGTGGCTAGGCCTAGAGTCTTGGAGTCCCAGGAATAAGTAAGTCTCTGTTTACATCAGCAGAGTTTCCCCCCAGAGCTGAAACTCCGTTACAGGCTTAGTGGGGTTGCCGTAAAACATAAAATACACCTAGGATTGGCAGGATAAGAAATATATCATGGGCTTTTCCTTCTTCTTCAGAATTAAAGCTCTAAGCTAGACAGGGCGAAGACAAATGCGACACGAGCTCTGAATTATTCTTTTTTATTTATACACTTCAGCAGTTTGTGGTTGCCTTATCTCCTGGAGGCTGAAACTAATGAGAGGCTGAATAATTTCATGTAAGTCAAGAAAATGGAAATTGGATATGTTTGGAGCAGTCATTACATAAAATATGGTTGTTTTTATTGCTTTTAACTTTTGTTCGGTAGACTATCTTGCTAATTTAATAAAAAAATTTATGAAGGTGAATGAGTAATGTTTGTAAGTTTCTTTAAGCTCCTTGGATGAAAGGTGCTATATACAATCAAAGTATACTGTGTTGCATTATTATTTTATTTTACAAGCTCTGCAGCATAAAAAGCTACAAATAAAATCTCTCAGTGGTTTCAGGAGGAGGCACGTTATCTTCCTAGTCCTGGGAATAGATCTTCAGGCTTTTGTGAAAGTGGCAAGTTTTTCATGCTCAGAGGCAGATATTGACAGGTGAGTTCTTTGTTGGAATTGTGTGGAGTGGTGTGTGTGTGTGTGTGTGTGTGTGTGTGTACTCGGAAGGGAAATGTGTCGCATGCAGGGTGAGTCAGACATTTGATTAAATGTCAGTCTTGTGACGTCACTGAAATGTATGTGCCCTTTATGAAATTCTCATATCATAACCCCAAGCTGTGTTTGGTGACTTAGAAAGTTCAATACAAGTTTAATACCCTGACGGCATCCGGGAGGCAAATCACTGTTGCATCAAAAGTTAAATAACTACAACAGACAATAGGCTATGTCGGAAGGTGCCAGAAGAGTAATATCCGAAGCAAAGGCTGTGTATTCAGAAGCAGAAGTGGAGAAGTCACCAAAGAATCGGGGATAAATGGGACGGCAGTCATCAGACAATGGGACAGTGGAGCTTGATAACACATCACATTGGAATAATATCATAAACAGTTCTCTATTTTCTCCCTCAATTATAATTATCCTCAATTATTTATTTCCATTAAGCTCTCTCCCTCTTCAGTTTTTGTCCTTCATTTAAGTCTCTAAATATGAATATGCATGCTGCCCAGGAGAGAGACACAGGCGCACAAAAGAACAGGTGGTGACAAGCAATGTTGGTCGCTACTGATCATGTTTAAAATATTTTATGTTATTTGACACTGGATTTTTTTCCCCCGACTCTTCTTCATTCAACAGGCTCGTGCCATTGTTAGCCACCCTGAAACCCTTTATGCGTTTGCCACATCTCTTTCTCATTCTTTCCATCGTAATCGCCTGGGTTTGCCGTCAGCCATCTTCACTGTTTGATTTAAAACAACATGAGGGGCGCCTGGGTGACTCAGTCGGTTAAGCGTCCGACTTCGGCTCAGGTCACGATCTCACTGTTTGTGAGTTCGAGCCCCGCGTCGGGCTCTGTGCTGACAGCTCAGAGCCTGGAGCCTGTTTCGGATTCTGTGTCTCCCTCTCTCTCTGCCACTCCCCTGCTTGCATTCTCTCTCTCCCTCAAAAATAAATAGACATTAAAAAATTAAAAAAACAAACAAAATCAAACAGATGTAGAGAAATCAGAACCCTCACACGCATTGCTGGTGGGAATGTACATGGTGCAGCCGCTGTGGGACCCCGTTGGGTGTTCCTCAAAATGTTAAACGCAGGGTTATCCCACGATTCAGCAACTCCACCCCTAGGTAGATACCCAAGAGAATTGGAAACAGGCATTCAAACCAAGACATGCACCCAAGTGTTCCAAGTGGTATTATTCATAATAGCCAAAACATGGAAGCAGCTTGAATGTCCATCAACCGAAGAATGGATAAATAAACTTTGGTCTATCCATCCTACAGAAAGCTATTCAGCCGTAAAGAGAAATGAAGGATGAACACCCGCTCCCAACACGGATGAACCTTGAAAACGTTCTTCCGAGCGAAAGAAGCCAGTCACAAAGACCACGTATTGTAGGATCCCGCTTTTGTGAAGTGTCCAGGAAAGGGCAATCTACTGAGACAGAAAGCACATTCGTGGTTGCGGCCCCGGGGATTTGGGAAGCATGGGGGTGAGTGCTAAAAGGTTTCTTCGGGGTGGTGAAAATATTGTAAAATTAAATTGCGGTAAATGGTTGCGTCTGTGAATATACTAAAAACCATTGACTTGTACACGTTAAAGTTTTTTTTTTAAAGGTTATTTATTTATTTTGAGAGAGAGAGAGCAAGCGAGCAGGGGAGGGGCAGAGAGAGAGAGGGAGAGAGAGAACGCCACACAGGCTCCATGCTGCCAGCACAGAGCCTGACATGAGATCACGACCTGAGCTGAAGTCAAGAGCCAGATGCTTAACGAACTGAGCCACCTGGGTGCCCCAACGTGTACACTTTAAGTGGGTGAATTGCCTGTTATGTGATTTATATCTCAATAAAGCCGTTTTACAAATCGAACATGGTAAGATTTTTAAAAATTATTCTTTAAAAAAAAATATTTAGGGGCGCCTGGGTGGCTCAGTCGGTTAAGCGACAGACTTCGGCTCAGGTCATGATCTCGAGGTTCATGAGTTTGAGCCCCGCGTCGGGCTCTGTGCTGACGGCTCAGAGCCTGGAGCCTGCTTCGGATTCTGTGTGTCTCTCTCTCTCTCTGCCCCTCTCCACTTGTGTGCGCACGCGCTCTCTCTCTCTGAAAAATAACTTAAAAGTCCCAAGCAGGCTCTGAACCGTTAGCGCGGAGCCCAGCGCGGGGTTCGAACTCACAAACCGTGAGATCATGACCTGAGCTGAAATCAAGAGCCAGACACTTAACCGACTGAGCCACCCGGGCTTTGGTATTTTGGCTGCTGGTGGCCATGCAGTGGCTGTTACTTTATGCACGTATCTTCCCCTATAATTTCCCTGGATCGCATCTTCTGATTTGAGACCCTTCTGGAACTGTTTTTGGTAACCTATCCCAACGTTTGACTTCCCTTCCGCATTAAAATGGTTAAAAGGAAATAACTGCGGTTTTATAAATCCCTCTTTATGCTTGGAAACTGACATCGGTTTCTTACCAAATGTGGTGTCATCATTTTGACCACAGAAAATCCAATGTTTCTGATGTAAGCTGGGAGTTGATTCTTTAAATGAGATAAGACCATAAAGCTATGTGTGCGTGTTCTTAAACAAACCGACCCGAATGTACACGTCTAAGAAGTTTGAGCTCTTTCCGGGTAGCGTCTTTATGGGGCTTTGCATTAACACCAAGATTGATGAGATCATGGCTCAAACATTTCTGAAACTCTTATTTTGTTAGGTTTGCCTCCAAAAAGCATGACATGTGATTTTTTTAAAACGACCCTGAATGGCAATGCATGTTTGTTCTTTAATGGTGATTTGATTTTTAGAAATAGTCAAAAGCAGCCCATGTTTGATAAGTAGATCAAAAGGCCAGTCTGGAAACTGTCTTTTAATGTCAGAAATGAAATATGACCCTAGGGCGGCAAAACTTTTCTTTCTCGGGCAACTCAAACCAAATCTGAAGGCACTTTAAAAATATGAGTTTCGGGGCGCCTGGGTGGCGCAGTCGGTTCAGCGTCCGACTTCAGCCAGGTCACGATCTCGCGGTCCGTGAGTTCTAGCCCCACGTCGGGCTCTGGGCTGATGGCTCGGAGCCTGGAGCCTGTTTCCGATTCTGTGTCTCCCTCTGTCTCTGCCCCTCCCCCGTTCAAGCTCTGTCTCTCTCTGTCCCAAAAATAAATAAACGTTGAAAAAAAAATAAATAAATATATGAGTTTCAAAAAATAATTTGAGTAGTGACAGCATTATTGGAATGAGCCTCTGGCTTCTCCCCAAACACAATGCCAGGGACTTTAACAGAGATTATTCCAATAAACCTCTTTTACTGATAAGGAAACTGAACCACATGCCCAAGTAAACCCAGCTGTCCTGAGGCAGAACTGGTTCTCAAAATGCCCACCCCCTGACTCTCCATGGGGTCAATTGAGTAATAAAAGCTCTCAGTTTGTTTGTGTTTTTTTTTTTTTTTTTTTTGAAACGGGAGCTGGGGGGGAGTGGGTGGGTACAATCTTAAGCAGACTCCTTGCTGAGCGTGGACTCGATCCCATGACCCCGGGCTCATGACCTGAGCTGAAATTGAGAGTCAGACGCTCAACCGACTGAGCCACCCAGGCGCCCCGTCATCTTAGTTTTAAAAGTTAGCCACTTTGCTTTATTCTTGGAGTGGTTTACAGTTTGGATTTCTTAATTCTACCTGCTGTGTACATGTGCAGACTTAAATCAGGCCAAGTCTTTGTCAACGTCCTGGGGCTTTCCCACCCTTTCAAGCCTTCTTTCTTCTCTCATTTCAGATTAAGTTTAGGCGTGCAAAATTTGAGCGCAGTACTTTTCTCCTGCATTAACACCAGGAACGTCTCATTTATACTGTGTCAAAATTATCACAGATTCAGAGTCAGTGGAGTCCAAATTAATGAGGTTTTGCCATGTTTCCTCTCTGAGCCCCTTGGAAGGCCCCTGTGCCATGCATCATCCGATGTTGTGCTTTTCAGCTCATGAAATCAGCAAACAGAGCCGGGGCGCCTGGGTGGCTTGAAATGCCCAGAGTCTAAGAGACCCCCAAAAACGAACCACCAGAGTCCAGAATCAAAGCTAAGCAGCAAGGGTCATTTATTGCAGGTTCGAACCTGGACCTCTGCGCCCCTGTTGCCGGTGACGCCAAGAGGCCCTGAGAGAGGTTTTTACACCCCTTTTATAGACAGGTACAAACAAGTCATGGGGAAATCAGGAATTTTCCACAGTTACAGAGCTGCGATTGGTTGGTGTTTAAAGTTGGACACTTAACAGTATTCGATTGGTTCACAATGATTGATCAGGAATACACGGATGTGCCAAGCAACAATGATTGATCAGGAGTACACAGATGTGCCAAGTAACAATGGTTGATCAAGAATATACGGATGTGCCAGGCAATAATGATTGATCAGGAATACATGGGCGCGCCAAGCAACAATGATTGATCAGGAATACACGGGCGCGCCAAGCAATTGTACAGAAGCGGCACAAGCTGGTTAAGCTTGGTTAGGTTTCAGTTTCCCATAACTTAAGCTTTTAAGTTTTAATTTTCTCAGGCCTCTCAGGCTCAGTCGGTTAGGCGTCCGACTTCGGCCCAGGTCACGATCTCACCGTTCGTGAGTTCGAGCCCCGCGTCGGGCTCTGTGCTGACGGCTCGGAGCCTGGAGCCTGCTTCGGATTCTGTGTCTCCCTCTCTCTCTGGCCCTCCCCTGGTCGTGCGTGCTCGCTCTCTCTCTCTCTCAAAGATAAATAACTAGGGGAACTGTCCGTCCGTGGAAAAGAACGTATTAGCGTAAATGAATTAAGAGTTAGAAATTAATGAGGTCTATTCATTGAGTTGATTCCTGCAACCTGGTATAATTCAAATAGCATCTTCTTTTTAGTGGCCCACGGACACCACTAGAACCTTTGGAAAGCCGGCTTGACTTAAAAATAAGCTAACACTCAAAATCCTTCAGCAGGGCCACACTGAGGGCAGCTTAACCACCACTTGGCTTTAGAGCTGTGGCTTCCCAGAATCAGTAACAGTAATGATAATAGCTGACACTTACATCCTACTACCTCTGTGCCAAGTGCTTGTCTAAGTTGACTCATGTTACTGGTGAAGAGCTCTGACACGTACGTTAAGTGATTTGTCCAGGGTCACACAGCTAGTAAGTAGTGCAACCAGAATTTACTTATTTATTTTTGAAATGTTTATTTAGTTTTGAGAGAGAGAGAGAGAGAGACAGCGCGAGCCGGGGAGGAGCAGGGAGAGGGGGACACAGAATCAGGAGCAGGCTCCGGGCTCCCAGCTGACAGAGCCGGCCGCGGGGCTCGAACTCATGGACCGTGAGATCATGACCCGAGCCAAAGTCGTATACTTGGCCGACTGAGCCACCCAGGCACCCCCAGAATTTAAATGTATTCTAAAGCATTACACATAGCCTCTCTTTCTAGTGGGAAACAGCTTGGCAGAGATGACAGGGCGGGCAGCTAAGGACAACCTCTCTCTTTTTTTAAATGTTTATTTATTTGAGACAGAGAGAGAGAAAGAGAGAGATCAATTGTGAGCGGGGGAGGGGCAGAGAGAGAAGGAGACACAGAATCCGAAGGAGGCCCCAGGCTCGGACTTCTCAGCACGGAAGCTGATGCAGGGCTCGAACTCGTGGACCTTGAGATCATGACCTGAGCAGAAGTCGGACAAAGTCAGATGCTTAACCAACTGAGACATCCAGGTGCCCCTCTTTTCTTTTTTTTTTTTTTTAATCTTATTTATTTCTTTTGAGAGAGACAGAGATAAAGGGTGCAAGTGGGGGAGAGGGGCAGAGAGAGAGGGAGAGAGAGAGAGGGAGAGAGAGAGAGAGAGAGAGAGAGAGAATCCCAAGTAGGTGCCATGCTCAGTGCAGAGCCTGATGCAGAGCTCAGTCCCAGGGCCGTGAGATCACAGCCTAAGCTGAAATCAAGAGTAGGATGCCCAACCTACTGAGCCACCCAGGCGCCCCACTCAATTCCTATGGAAAGAACTTCAAACACACTCAGCAAAGTTGCGAGAACAGTACAATGACATCCCGAACGCCCTTCACCCATATTCAGCAATGAACGTTTGCCACGTTTGTTTTATTATTGGCTCCCTGTTTCTTTTTCTCTAATTTTTACTGAATCATCTGAGTGTGAGTTGCAGACATCATGTCCCTTTATCCCTAAATTCTTCAGTATGCATTTCCTAATAACAGGGACAGTCCCTGACGGGATCACAGCAAAATTATTCAAATCAGAAAATTTAATATTAGCGTAATGTTGTAGTCTGATATACAACCTGTATTTAGATTTTGCCGGTCGTCCCAGTAAGGTTCGTTATGGCCTCTCTCCTCTTCTTTGGATTCCCTGAATCCAATTCAGGATCGCAGACTGCAATTAATTGTCACATCTCTTTAATCTCTTTTGATCTAGAACAGCTCCTTCGCCTATCTTCGGCTTTCATGACGTCAATATTTCGGAACAGTACGCCCCAGTGATTTCCTAGAATGTCTTTCAATGAATATTATCTGAGGTGTCCTCATGGTGAGATTTGGGCGGCACATTTTTAGCAAAACTACTACACAGGCGGCGTTTGTGTTTTAAATTCGTTTTCTAGAGGGTGGGTGATGGGTACTGAAGAGGGCATCTTACGGGATGAGCGCTGGGTGTTGTATGGAAACCAACGTGACAATAAGTTTCATATATTAAAAAAAATAAATTCGTTTTCGAATTGAAATGAAGACAATATGTCATATAAATTTGAAGCTATCAGGGGAAGAATTCTTTTCGAGGGCGGGAGAAGTTAGCTATTCTGCCTCTATTTGAAGCTAATGCTATTTCGTTGTGGTATATTCATCGTGATCTAAAAGAATAGCACGCTTTAACAAGAGCATGCTGTAATTACTGTCGTGCAGTAATTATGGGAAGGTTTTGGCTCAATGTAAAAAACTTTCTAAGTTTCAGAGCCACGGAAAGATGCTGTCAACTTTGTGAACTCCTTAGTGGCGAACAACTGTGCTGGGAAAGGCAGGTAGGTCATTTAGGCATCAGATCAGGACTGGGCTAGATGGCCGGTAAGGAGCTTTCAACCCTGATATATGTTCCCAAAAGGCTGATATCTGCATTGGCTCTAGCTTTCTCATCCCAAGGCTATCACTCTTTGAATCAACCGGAGATTGTTTAGTATATCCAGTCTACCTACCGTACGAGAAGGTGCTCCACAGCACTCAAAAGTAAAGCAGTGTAAATTAAAACTGTGCTGAGACACCATTTTTTACCTATGAAGTTGGCCAAAATCTAAAGGTTTAAAAAGACGCTGTGTTGGTGAGGGTGTAGGGAAATAAGGAGTCCCGTGTGTTACTGGTGAGAACACAAATTGGTATGTGACCTCTTTGCAAGGTACTGTAGCAATGACTGTCAAAATTATAAATTTATCTCTGAAAACTATAAAACACTGGTGAAAGAAGTTGAAGATGGCACAAAGAAATGGAAAGACGTTCCATGCTCATGGACTGGAAGAACAAATATTGTTAAAATGTTTATACTACCCAAGGCGATCTACAGATTTAATGCGATCCCTGTCAAAGTATCAACAGCATTTGTCACAGAGCTAGAACAATCCTAAAAATTTGTATGGAACCCAAAAGACCCCAAGCAGCCAAAGCAACCTTGAAAAGGAAAAACAAAGCTGGAGGCATCACAATTCTGGACTTCAAGTTATATTACAAAGCTATAGTAATCAAAACAGTATTGTACTGACACAGAAATAGACACATAGATCAATGGAACAGAATAGAAAACCCAGAAATTAACCCACACTTATATGGTCAATTAATCTGCGGCAAAGCAGTAAAGAATATCCAATGGGAAAAAAGACGGTCTCTTCAACAAATGGTGTTGGGAAAACTGGACAGCGACACGCAAAAGAATGAATTGGACCACTTTCTTACGCCATACACAAAAATAAACTCAAAATGGGTTAAAGACCTAAATGTGAGACCTGAAAGCATAAAAGTCCTAGAAGAGAACACAGGCAGTAACCTCTTTGACATCAGCCATAGCAACTTCTTTCTAGATATGTCTCCTGAGGCAAGGGAAACAAAAGCAAAAATAAACCGTTGGGACTACATCAAAATAAAAAGCTTCTGCCCAGCGAAGGAAACAATCAACAAAACTAAAAGGCAACGTGGGGAATGGGAGAAGATATTTGCCAATGACATATCTGATAAGGGATTAGCATCCAAAATATATAAAGAACTTACAAAACTCAACACCCAAAAGGTGAACAGCCCAATTAAAAAATGGGCAGAAGGGGCGCCTGGGTGGCGCAGTCGGTTAAGCGTCCGACTTCAGCCAGGTCACGATCTCGCGGTCCGGGAGTTCGAGCCCCACGTCAGGCTCTGGGCTGATGGCTCAGAGCCTGGAGCCTGTTTCCGATTCTGTGTCTCCCTCTCTCTCTGCCCCTCCCCCGTTCATGCTCTGTCTCTCTCTGTCCCAAAAATAAATAAACGTTGAAAAAAAAAATTAAAAAAAAAAATGGGCAGAAGACATGAACAGACATTTCTCCAAAGAAGACATCCAGATGGCCAACAGACACATGAAAAGATGCTCAACATCACTCCTCATCAGGGAAATGCACATCAAAACTACAATGAGGTATCACTTCACACCTGTCAGAATGGCTAAAATCAACAATGCAAAAAACAACAGGTGTTGGCGAGGATGCAGACAAAGGGGAACTTTCCTGCACTGTTGGTGGGAACGCAACCTGGTGCAGCCACTCTGGAGAACAGTATGGAGGTCCCTCAAAAAGTTAAAAATAGAACTACCTTACCATCCAGCAATTGCCCCACTAGGCATTTACCCAGATACAAAAATACTAACTCAAAGGGGTACCTGCACCCCGATGTTTACAGCAGCATTATCTACGGTAGTCAAATTATGGAACAGCCCAAGTGTCTATCAACTGATGAACGGTAAAGAAGATGTGGTATACCCACACGCGCGCGCGCGCACACACACACACACACACACACACACACAGCGGAATATTACTCGGGCGTCAAAAAGAATGAAATCTTGCCATCGGCAGTGATGTGGAGGGAGCTAGATAGAGTGTATTATGCTAAGTGAAATAAGTCAGCCGGAGAAAGATAAATACCGTGTGATTTCACTCACATGTGGGATTTAAGAAACGAACAAGCAAAGTGGAAAAAAAAGAGGGAGAGAGACAGGCAAACCAAGAAACGGGCTCTTAGCTCTAGAGCACAAAGGGATGGTTACCAGAGGGGCTGGATTAAATAGGTGATGGGGATTAAGAAGTGACCTCGCTGGGATGAGCACCGGGTGATGTATGGAAGCGTTGAATCACAATATTGTACACCTGAAACTAATATAACCCTATTGGTCGTATGTTAACTAACTGGAATTTACATAAAAACCTTAAAGATATATAAATCTATTTGCCCTTCAATGAGCAATTAAACATTGCTCATTTATTCTACAGATACCCTAGCATACTCGGAAAATGATACTAGCTCAAGAATATTCAGTGTGGCACCGTTTGTAGCCGCAAGAGATCGAAAACAAAGCAGTGCACACCAATAGAGAATTGGTGAAGTAAATGTTTACGTATCCGTCCAATGGAACACCATCTGGATGTCATAAGAAGGGTGGTAGGGGAGGGGCGCCCGGGTGGCTCAGTCAGTTAAGCGTCCGACTTCGGCTCAGGTCACGATCTCACAGTTCATGGGTTCGAGGCTCCCATGGGGCTCTCTGCTGTCAGCGCGGGCCCGCTTTGGATCCTCTGTCCCCCTCTGTCCCCGCTCCTCCCCCACTAGCACGCACGCAGACACTGTCTCAAAAATAAACATTAGAAAATATATATAGAAAACAATAAATACAAATAGATACAAATAAATGAACAGGATGAACAGAAAATGGTAAAACAAACAGAAACAGAATCTGTTTCCATTCCTGTCCACCTGGAGTTAGGAATTCCAGAGGCAACTTTCTAGCATTTAGGACGTCTCTTCCCTTTAAATGTTGAGAACATGAGCCCCAGGTATCAAAAGGCATTTTCAGAAGTGAGTGCATTTGCGGATCTCTTTTACGTTACCTGTGAACTCCCTCTCCTCCGACTTCTGTATACTCTGCTCACCGCATTGGCCTGCACTTGTGACACTCATTGGAGCCCTGCCCTTGACCTGTGAAAGTCACTCTGCCCACTTGCAAAGAAAGCAAGAAATCCCCGGGTATTTACTTCCCCTGGGGGCAGCCTTAACCCATGACTGACCAGGGCAGGAGTATGAAATCCTAGCTCCTTGCCTCTGGTCTGAGCAAACTTGGAGGTATAATTTATGTTCCAGAGTTCTTCACAAGATCAGACTAAGGCGGGGACTTTGCTTGCAAGGCACACTCCCTTGGCTTCTTTCCCTTCCACACCCTACCTCTCCCACCCCCTTCCTGGGTTCTCGTGGGAGTACTTTCCTTCATAAATCATCCGTATAGGATCCCTTTCTGGAGAACAAGGCCAAAAACAAATGGTTTATTAGACTTGGAATGGCTACAACACGACACCAAGATGTGATTCTTCCCTAATACGTAGGTTTGAGAGATTGAGGTATCATCACTTGAAGTTCCAATCCCACCTCCCAAACACTGTGAATACTCCAGATGATACCTCATTATGCAATTATTTTACGATGCATAATAATTTCAATACCTGGCTTCTGTGAGCAAATGAGTTGTTGCCACGCGCCTAATCATATTACCAATTTAGTTAATGTAGAAGTCCTGCCCCTAGGGTCTAGTATTTCAAAAGACTGTAAATGGAATTTACAATGTTTCAGGTAAACTAATACGGAGGTAACAGAAGAAAAACAACACGCCCCTTTCATCTCGGGTGATCTGCTAGCCTCCTGAAGCATGAGATTTGATTTGATTACCTCTATTATTATTTTTGCCTGCCTAAAGATGTCATTAAAGCTCAAAGTAGAGCACAGCTAATTTAACAACTGCATATTTTCATCTTTCCTCCTATGAACTTGTTTTCTCGAACAAAACACACCCTTGCTCTTAGAAAAGGACTAGTTTCCCCGGGGAAAATTTTCTGTAGCCATTTCTCCATAAATATCACTTTGGGGGAGGGTATCCGGGTGGCTCAGTCAGTTGGGCATCCGACTCCTGATTTCTACTCAGGTCATGGTCTCCCGGCCCCTGAGTTCGAGCCCCGCGTTGGGATCTGTGCTCACAGTGTGGAACCTGCTTCGGATCCTATGTCTCCCTCTCTCTCTGCCTTCCCCCTCCCTCCCCTCCCCCCGTCTCTCTCTCAGGAAAAAAAAAAAAAAGCAGTTAAAAAGATATATCACTTTGGTACTTGGAACTTTCCCACAGGAAAGGGTTTCGATCAAATGTTTGATCATTTTAAGAAGCATCCACAGTACAGCAAAGGTCAGAGAGAACATTCTTGCCCTTTGCGGGCTTCCGGCCTGAGACAGAGGAATTAACATCTACATTAGAGATGAGCAAACTGTAGCCTACAGGTCACATCCAATCTACCTGTGTTGTTAGCACTCTGTGAGCTCAGAATAACTTACATTTTCAGATCATTGAGGGGGAACAAGGAATATTGTTTCGTGACACACAAATCATGTGAGATCTGGATTGCAGTGCTCATGAAGAAGGTTTTACCAGAACACGGCCCCACTGACTCGTTTACCTATGGTGGGTGGCTGCTTTCGGTTGAGGGGTTGTGGCAGGGACAGCTTTATCCCTGGAACCTGTAAATATGTGACCTTAGACGGCAAAGGGGACTTTTACAGACGCAGTTAAGGTTATGGACCTGGAGATGAGGAGATTATCCTGGATTATCCAGGTAGGTCCAATCTAATCATATGACCCCTGGAAGGCCGAGAACCTTCTCCAGTTGGAGTCAGAGAGATGTGACAGAGAGATTCAAAGCAGAGGAAGGCTTTGATGTGCTGTTGCTGGTTTGAAGACGGGGTAGCCGACACGGCAAGGAAGGAGTTTGTCCGGCAGCTGTCTGAGAGTTCAATTAGACTGGAAAGCTATCTCTTTCCCTGCAGTAAAGCAAAATTATAGTCTGTCATCATTCAGTTGGCACGACTAATAAATTAGATGTAACTGAGGGAAAAAAAAATGTGCGTTCTATCCGTTTATGGATAGTCACTGCTTTAAACACAGAATATTGACTTGTTTGCTGATTTATTATCCATCCTCTTCCACGGAAACACATTCTTCCTTGGTCCGGGACTTTGTCTTGTTCATTATTTCCATCCTAGAACCGTACCTGGCACAAATGAAGCGCTTGGAAACTATTGGCAGGATAGATGAAAACAGCCTACAGCCATTTGGATAAATGTAATAAAAGACTGTAGGATACGTATGGACATGGGAGTCGGGCAGAAAATGTCTCGTGCTCATTTAGTTCTTGCTGGTCACATAAGTGACCAGATTTCTAGTTTCTGGATTTTTCTAGTTTCTAGATTTCTAGTTAAGATATATGCAAATCCCCCTGAGTAGGATAGTGAGGGTTTGGGGGAAGAGAAAGCTGGTAATAAAAGTTTGAAATAGAGGGGCGTCCGGGGGGCTCAGTCAATTAAGCGTCTGACTTCGGCTCAGGTCATGATCTCACAGTTCGTGAGTTCGAGCCCCGCTTCGGGCTCTGTGCTGATGGCTCAGAGCTTGGAGCCTGTTTCGGATTCTGTGTTTCCCTCCCTCTCTATCCCTCCCCGCCTAGTGCTCTGTCTCTCTCTGTCTCTCAAAAATAAATAAATGTAAAAAAAATTTTTTTTAGAGAAGTTTGAAGTAGAAATATGTAACATGGTTCCTGTTCTAGTCTCAGAACATTTAAGGTAGGGTGAGTTGCAACTGTATCTAAACTTCAGGGTGAAGATACACCTCTTGAGCCGAAATCCCAACATGTATGATCCAGACTGTTTTTCATAATAAAAATGGAAGCCAGTTTTTACAATCCCCTTTGTAGCAGCCAGCATGTTATGAAGGCAGAAGTAATGATTAGAATGATTGATTTTAATTTAGCACAATTCTATCTTTAATAAATGAAAGCTTCTCTCTCCTACATCTAAAATATCTTGGAGTGGTTGTCAAGACGAGAGAGCTAAGCTTTTGCAAAAATAAAAAAAATAAAAAAAGAGAGAGAGAGGGTGCGGAGAGACTTGTGTTCTTATGGGGAATTCTGAAGAGCATTAAAATTGACTGATTCATTAGAAAAGTCTTTTGTGGGCTTCTTACAAGTTCTTCATTATTGCGGTCTTCCAAAAGAGCTTAAAGGGCTTTGGAATGCAAAATGAACAGTACATCTTGCTTTGATGTTTCCTAAATATCTGACTTTTTGAAAAGAGAGCAAGCAGATAAAAAAAAAAAAACATACATATTTTCAGCTTTCCCGATGATTTTAAATGGTATTCTGGATGGTTCTGAGACTTCAGCGATTTGTTTGTTGCTATTCCCTTTAGTCCCATAAAATCTTTGTCTCATACACAAATATTTATATTAGCTTGTCCAAACAAGCTTTATTAACTCCTAACCTGCTCCAAGTCTACAATGCAATTCAACCCTTCTGGGATATTAGCACCCGTCACAATCCCCTTGTTCTTTGGTGGGGCCATGGTGCAGTGTAAAACCACGCACATGCCAAAAAAAAAAAAAAGGATCTTCTTTTTCTTCATTGAGTTATTGCCATTGGACCCAACTCCCCAGATATGTGATGCATTTAAGACTATCTCC
Organism: Felis catus; assembly: GCF_018350175.1. Classification (NCBI taxonomy): domain Eukaryota; kingdom Metazoa; phylum Chordata; class Mammalia; order Carnivora; family Felidae; genus Felis; species Felis catus. The sequence goes on from NC_058386.1 coordinate 39,321,936, forward strand.
TCTTAAAAAGGTTTCCATGTATATGCCCCCCAAATATTCAGCCTCCATCTAGGAACTGTTAAGAAAAATTATACAAGAGTTAGAGACAAGGGAAAAAGGTAGGTGTCACATCCTTTCAATATCAAATGGAGAAGAAGGCTCACCCAAGGATTCTCGAGGGGAATGTACCTTGTTTGCTTACGTTCTCATTGATTAAAAGTCAAAGACTTTGTGAAGTTACGGGAGAACGTAAAGAATTTTGTCCGGTAGAGAGTCAAATAATTTCTGTCTCGTAGAAAAGATAACCCCAGGGGTTGTAGGGTTTTGTTTTGTTTTGTTGCCATGTAGGAAAGTTTCCTATCTAACCTGGCTATTTTATCCTTTATTAAACTACCTGTCCGTACCGAGCTCCTGACATGCTCTGCAAGCCCATCTGAATATCCTACTGGTTTCCACATTCATTAGTGAATTCAAGTCGGTTCTGGACTACCCCTATAAGAAGTCAGATCAGAGAGAACTTAAACAAAATGAAAAATTACTGAGGTAGGGAAAAAATACCTTCAATCTTTGAAGAGAAAAAAAATAATAAGTCAGTCACCATGGAAACCAACATGGTAATGCGTCTTATTCGGCCCTTGTTCTGTTCCCTTTATTGGGAAAAGGAAAAGATTGGGTTCAACAATCACTGGGACCCTTGAACTGATCTACGGAGGGTACTTCATTTCCTTTTTGCTCGTTAAAAAAAAAAAACGATCCCACAATTTCCTGAAGTGTGACTCTTATCTTCTTGCCTATCCCCATTTTCAAAGGTCGCCTGAGTCATGTTTCAGGCTTGAGCAAGCATTTAGTTATTATCAGATTATTATCGCCAGTGTCAGTCAAGTGGGGATAAACCATGCCCCCTCCCCTCAAGGAAGTCGCGGACTCAGAGAAAGAGAGAGCAAGGGAGTGGGAGGGGGGGCTGGGCAAAGGAGCAGACTGGACCCAGGTCATTGAAAGACAGGAATAGTCTGGAAGAATCGGCTACAATTTGTCTACGACTAGGAGTACTTAAGTCTAAAGTGAAAAAAGAGGGTAAGAGATTCCATCTAAAGAAGAGTGCACCCTAAGGAGTAAAGACAGGGAGCTGAAGTCCAGCTGAATTTTCAGTTATTTTTTCCTAAGAAGTGAGTTACGAACCTATGGATTAGGGACCCTTCCTTTAGAAATTACATTAGAACCCTTAAGCCTTATAGAGTTTACTCATTTAGTGAATATTTTCTTTAAAAAATTTTTTTTTAAATGTATGTTTGTTTATTTATTTAGTTAATATAGTTTATTGCCAAGGTAGCTAACATACAGTGTAGACAGTGTGCTCTTGGCTTTGGGAGTAGTTTCCCGTGATTCATCGCTTACACACAACACCCAGTGCTCACCCCAACACCCAGTGCTCATCCCAACAAGTGCCTTCCTCAATACCCATCACCCATTTTCCCTTCTCCCCCGCCCTTCCTCCCCCTTCCACCCTCAGTTTGTTCTCTGTATTTAAAAGTCTCTTATGGTTTGCCTCCCTCTCTATAACTATTTTTTTCCTTTCCCTTCCCCCATGATCTTCTGCTAAGTTTCTCAACTTCCACATATGAGTGAAAACATATGATACTGTCTTTCTCTGACTGACTTATTTCACTGAGCATAATACCCTCCATTTCCACCCACGTCGTTGCAAATGGCCAGATTTCATTCTTTCTCATCACCGAGTAGTATTCCATTGTATATATAAGCCACATCTACTTTATCCATTCATCAGTTGATGGACATTTGGGCTCTTTCCATAATTTGGCTATTGTTGAAAGCGCTGCTATAAACATTGGGGTGCATGTGCCCCTATGAATCAGCACTCCTGTATCCTTTGGATAAATTCCTCCGTAGTGCTATTGTTGGGCCGTAGAGTAATTTTCTGAGAGGACCAAGTTTGTCTTAGTTTTTTTTAAGTTTATTGTTTTTAGCAATCTCTCCACCAGACATGGGGCTGGAACTCACCACCCTGAGATCAAGAATCTCATGCATTTCTGACCGAGTCAGCCAGGTGCTCCAAATCTGTGTTATTTTTAACTCTTCCAGTTGGTGAAGAACAATAACACACTCTTTTTTAAAAATTTTTTTAAAAGTTTATTTGTTTTGAGAGAGAGAGAGTGTGTGTGTGCGCGCAAGCAAGGGAGGGGCAGAGAGAGAGAATCCCAAGCAGGCTCCAATCTGTCAGCGGAGCTTGAACCCATGAACTGAGAGACCATGACCTGAGCCGCAACAAGATCATGACCGGAGCAGGGTGCTCCGACACACCCTTGAACAAAGTTGTCTTATGTGTTAAACCTTGGCCTTCTTTCCAATTGTGGAGGGTGGGCATGGCCAACCAAGCCTCAGGGGACCTACCAGTGGGACAGCAGCTTTGGAGAGGAGACAAATGCCAAGTGTGTGACCTAAAAGGAACAGAGAGCCTGGGATCCAGTCTGGGGCGAGAAATGTCCCCTTGGGAGACATTTGACTTGAGAGTTTGCCTCTCTGCCATCTACACCCCTCAAGCTTCCCGCGAGTGACTTCCTCCTGCCTTGAGGTTCATTTGGACAAAACGGTTAGCTCATTTGTTCTGATGTAAAAGTATACAAGTTAGGGAATAAAGAAAGACAAAATAGAAATCACCCACGCCATGAGCACGCAGTATCTTGATAGAGGTCCTCCCATGTGTATTTTTTACGCACCTGACAACAGAAATGAATGGCTTCGAAATTCTGGAGGCTCGAAGGCCAAAATCAAAGTACCAACAGGATTGGTTCTTTCTGAGGGCTGTGAGGGAGAATCTGTTCCGGAACGCTCTCTTTGGCTCGTAGATGGCTGGCTTATTTTCTGTTTGCACCCCGTTACCCACCTCTCAGTCTTGCTCTATGCCCAGAGGCTGACCTGTATGACCTGTATGCCCAGGCCTATATGCTCTATGCCCAGAGGCTGACATCTTCCTCTGGTTTCCAGTTGGGTTGACCCAATAGAAGGCACCGGCTGAAGAACAGAGGGCAGAAGGAGGGAGAGATTTGGTATTTCTTTGCTCAACCTCTCCCCTCTCTGTCAGACCTGGGGATAGTCAGGGTTTCCCACTGGTCCTAGCGCCTAGAAACCTCAACTCCTCTTTTTGAGGAGTTAAGGAGTTGACCCAATCCATGCCTCTATAAGTAGTCTGTTCATTAAACACCACCACCACCCCCTGCCCCAGCTGAGGAGTCTAATACTTAGACATACAACGTATTTTATATAGTTGGCATGGTATTTGTTCAGAGAAAATATCTAAACCTTTGGAAACTAGGCAAAGGGGAGGAGGGGTGTTCTCTCAGTGTCGTATTGCGAACATCGTGTAATAGAATTATTTAATTCTTTAAGAGAATGTGTCTGTGTTTGACTTTACTATTTACTGTCGGATTAAAGCCCAAACACTGTGAAGTTATATGTTAACTTGTAGGTTATTTCTGTCTGGTACAAAAGATAGCTCCAAAAGTTATGGTTTTATAGTCTCATGAGTTATTTAAATCAGTTTTGTATCTTATGTAGCACTTATTCTAACATTCTTTATTAATGCCTGTAAATACCGAGTTCACTAAATGCTCTTTGAACCAGCTTTACGATCTCACGAACGCCCTCACTAATAAATCAAATGTCTCGGATACACGTTTATTCTGTATTTCCATGAGTTTAAATTTTAATTTTTAAAAAAATTTTCTAACATTCATTTGTTTTTGAGAGAGGGAGCGACTGAGCGCGAGCAGGGGAGGGGCAGAGAGAGAGACACACACACACAGAATCCGAAGCAGGCTCCGGGCTCTGAGCTGTCGGCACAGAGCCCAGTGAGGGGCTTGAACTCACGAACCGTGAGATCATGACCTGAGCTGAAGTCGGACGCTCAACCGACTGAGCCACCCCAGGCTCTCCAACTGATGATCTTTACTTTTAACTGTAGTCCACATGTTGGCAAACGCCTGTGGGAAGAGGAATGGTATAAAGTTTGCACTGGGCTTCATCTCCCATATTTAAGATGGTCCTGCCCTCCCTTCCTTCCCTGTCCAACTTGCATCCCGTCTCACCCCCATTACAGGCACCAGGGTGTCCTTGTGGGACTTCTAGTCAGTTTGGGGCATGGCCTGAGCACACTCCTTGCTAACAATAGCACCTGCCGAGCGGTGCGTCCTTACCATATACGCACGCGGTGCTAAGTGCCTGATACACGTTATCGCTTTGGTGCTCATGTCAGCCAGGTCCGGTTATCATCTCCCTCTTCTCTGTGTGAGGAGGCTAAGTTGGGATTCGAACCCCGGGACTGAGCAGAAGGCCCAAGCTCTTAAGCACCAAGGTGGGAATTGACTGCATAGGTATTAAAGACCTGAATATATGTATATGTATATGTATATGTATATGTATATGTATATGTATGTGTATATGTGTGTGTATATGTGTGTGTGTGTATTTATTTATTTATTTATTTATTATTTCTTTTTCCTTAGAGGGGCGGGAGGGGCACAGAGAGAGGGAGAAAGAGAATCCCACAATCCTGGGATCAGGACCTGAGCTGAAATCAAGAGTTGGACGCTCAACCGACTGAGCCACCCAGGGGCTCCTCTTTTTTTTTTTTAAACCCTTCAAAAATGTGAAAACCATCCTCTCATGGACCATACAAAAACAGACCACGAGCCAGATTTTGCCCAGAGGGTTTAGTTTATTGACTCCTGTTCCAGGTCACCGATTCTCCCTGCAGATTTGTCTAAACTGTTACCTCTAGCCACGGCTTCCTTTTCTTTCTTTCTTTTTTTTTAATGTTTATTTATTTTTGAGAGAGAGTGTGTGAGCAGGGGAGGGGCAGAGAGAGAGGGAGACACCGAATCTGAAGCAGGCTCCAGGCTCCGAGCTGTCAGCACAGAGCCCGATGCGGGGCTCGAACTCACGGACTGCGAGATCATGACCTGAGCTGAAGTCGGACGCTTACCTGACCGAGCCACCCAGATGCCCCATAACCACTGCTTTCTTAATTCTGGTTATTGTAGTTCTTTAGTTCTATTGCATTTTTTAGTTTAGTTTAGAATTTTTATTTGTTTCAACAGTTGCTGGCTCTCTGCCTAATTCTTTTAAGTTTATTTTGAGAGACAGAGAAAGCAAGGTGAGGGGGCAGAGACAGAGAGGGAGAGAGAGAATCCAAAGCAGGCTGTGCACTGTCAGCACAGAGCCCTACGAGGGGCTTGAACCCACGAACCGTGAGATCATGACCTGAGCCGAAGTCAAGAGATGCTTAACCGACTAAGCCATCCAGGCACCCTTCTGCCAAATTCTTAATTTTGTTTCTTTATCTCCTTGGGCATAAGAAGGATCATTATTCTAAAGTCTGTGTCTCATAATTCCAAAATCTGTAGCCAGTGTGAATCTGTCTCCGTTTTCTATCATTTCTGCTGGTTTTGATTTATGGCATCTTTCCTTATGTGTCTCATTGTTTCTTGCCAAACGCTGGATGTTGTATTTCAAAATTGTTCATAGAAACAATTTGATGGGTGGATCTTCTCCTCCAAAGAAGATTTATGTTTACTTCAGGAAGGTATCTGGGCACATCAGCAGCTTGAATGCCCAGAAGCACCAGCACGCTGAGATTTACTTAATCCAAGTCCGGTGATTCAGGTGATTCCAGGCTGAGCTATAGCTCTTGGGAGAATTTACTTCTGGTTATAGGATGTAGGTTTTGGGGGTAAAGACCCAAGCTCTCCCCTGTTTCCTTGACAGGTTCCTTTTAATTTTTCACCCACCTTCTCCAGTTGTCCTACGAAAGTCATTTGTGGGGGGGCTAAATCCCTAGTCCACCATTCCAGAAGCAAGAATCCAGAGATAAATTCTCTATGCAAATGAATTTGGGCCTTACTATGGAAAGAGATAGTTAGGAAGAGGCTTATACGATCCTTCAAAAATTCCGAAGAAGATAGATCCAGCAAACAAACAAGCAAAAACCCACTAACACGTGCCTGCTAATTTGGTTTAAATTTCCTCTGCGGCATATTTCAACCTATAATAATTGTTGAAATCTTTAATAAGTGAAAACACCTCTAGGTCATTATTCATTAGCTCTTATACTCCAAAATCAACAAAGGTTGACAATATTTTGATATTCTTGTTGAACAATTAAAGTTAAAAAAACACCTGAGAACATTTTTCTTGGTGAACTAATTTTGAACCGTAATTGTAACAGAAGGCTTCTTGAATTAAGAATAAAAAAGACTCCAAGTAAATAAAATTAAAAAAAAAACACCTCTATATTGAACATCACTTTCCTCTACTGAATAAGGGCTATTCATGTATTCCCCATACTTGCTATGATGTCTGGGTGTTTTGCTTCATGAAGTCCTTGATTGGCATCTTGTTTTCTTTCTGTGCGCAACTGGAGGGGGACAGTCTAAGGATATAGCAAGACATAAAAAATGTCACTTTCTGGGGCGCCTGGGTGGTTCAGTTGGCTAAGCATCCGACTCCCGATCTCAGCTCAGGTCACGATGTCACAGTTCATGGCATCGAGCTCTGTGTTGGGCTCTTGGTGGTCAGCGTGGAGCCTGCCTGGGATTCTCTCTCCCTCTCTCTCCGCCCCTCCCTCACTCATGCACATGCATGTTCTCTCTCTCTCTCTCTCTCTCTCTCAAATAAGTAACCATTTACAAAGAATAAAATAAAACAATTTAGTTTTTTAAGAAGTTGTTTTCTCTAATGTCACTGGGAGAGAAAACCCCAAAGCACTTACCTTCTAAGTCAGGGTGGGGTCTGGATTAGTGAGCAGTCTTCACCGTATATGTCATGGGTTTTCTTCTACTGGACATTCTTTCTACTGACCTATATTTGCCTTCGCGGGCAGGAGTTTTCTAAAACGTGCCCCCTCCCTAGCATCCTGTGATATAGGTCTTACCATCTACGTCCTGAATCTAGGTAAAGGGGATTTGCAAAGGTGCCACTCTGGTAGACAAGAGCCAAGGACCTGAAGCAGTGTTCTAAATATGTTTTCCTTATTTAGTATACTCACATTCTGTGTGTGTGTGTGTGTGTGTGTGTGTGTGTGTGTGTGTTTATTTTAAAGATACAGTTTACATACAGTAAGATTCGGTCTTTTGGGTGTACCGTTCTATGAGTTTTGCCGAATGCGTTCGGTTGTGAAATTATGACTGAAATTGACGTACCGGCGTCCCTTTGCCTCAGAGATACCCTCAGGCTCTGTTGTCACCAACCTGCCCCCTACTCCCAGCCCGTTGGCAGCTAACTACTCATCTGTCTACTGCTCCTACTTTTGCCTTTTCCAGATAGTCCTATAAATAGAATCATCGAGCATCCAGTGTCTGAGTTCCTCCATTTTGCAAATACATTCCTCCAGGTTTTTTTATTTTTTATTTTTTTTTTTATTACTGGAGAATGTCCTATGACAGTAATATACCCCCGTTTGTGTAAACATTCATCCATTGAGGGGCATGCGGGTCGTTTCTAGTTTGTAGCAATCACGAATAAAGCCTAGGCGTATCAGCGACCAGGTGGCTGGGTGGACGTAAAATTTCCTTTCTCCGTGGGAAATGGGTAGGGGTGTGATGGCTTAGTCTCATAGGAAGGATATGCTTAACCTTGCAAGGAACTGCCAAGCCACTTTCCGGAGTCACTGAGTTATTCTGAATTGCAACCAGCAAATCATGAGAGTTCCAGTTGCCCCTCATTCTCACCAGCACTTGGCCTTGTCGTTATTACCAAACACGTTATCCTTGATAACAGGGATGTGGTGGTATGTCTAATGATCTTGAGCCTCTATTCATGTGCTTAGTGGCTTACTGGCTAGTGAATATCTTCTTTGGAAAAAAGCCTACTCAAATCCTTTCCCATTTCATGAAGTGGTCGTTTATCTTTTATTGTTTGGGGGTAAGAGTTCTTTGTATATTCTGCATGCAAGTCGTTTATCAGATAGATGATTTGCAAGTATTTTTCCCATCCTGTGGATTGTCTTTTCACTGCCGTTTTTTTCTTTAAGATTTACTTATTGCTTAAAAAAATTTTTTTTTAAAGGTTTATTAATTTTTTGAGAGACAGAGAGAGACAGAGCATGAGCGGGGGAGAGGCAGAGAGAGAGAGAGGGAGACACAGAATCCGAAGCAGATTCCAGGCTCTGAGCCGTCGGCACGGAGCCCGACGCGGGGCTCGAACTCACAAACCGTGAGATCATGACCTGAACCGGAGTCAGATGCTCAACCGACTGAGCCACCCGGGCGCCCCTTAAGTTTTTATTTATTTATTTATTTATTTATTTATTTATTTATTTATGTAATCTCTATGCCCAACATGGGACTCAAACTCATGACCCCAAGATCAAGAGTCACCTGCTTCCCTGACTGAGCCAGCCAGGTGTCCTTATCTTAACATTTTCTTGATGACATTCTTTGAAGCATAAAAATGTTTAATGTTGATGTGATCCAATTTCTCCTTTTTTCTTTTGCTGCTTCTTCTTTTTGTGTCATATCTAGGAAACCATTGCCTAATCTAAGGTTATGAAGATTTATGTCTCTGGTTTTTTTCTACCAGTTTTATAGATTTAGCTCTTACGTTTTGGTCTTTGCTCCATCGATTGATTATCATACGTTGAATTATCCTAGCAGTGTGAGATAAGTCCCACTTGGCCATGGTGTAGGATCCTTTTTTTTTATGTTGCTAGATTCAGTTGGTTGGTACTTTTTAAAATAAAATTGTTTTAGGGGCGCCTGGGTGGCTTGGTCGGTTAAGCATCTGACTTTGGCTCAGGTCATGATCTCACGGTCCGTGAGTTTGAGCCCCGCGTCGGGCTCTGTGCTGACAGCTCAGAGCCTGGAGCTTGTTTCAGATTCTGTGCCTCCCTCTCTCTCTGCTCCTCCCCTGTTCATGCTCTGTCTCTCTCTGTCTCAAAAATGAATAACGTTAAAAAAAATTTTTTTTAATAAAATTGTTTTAACGTTTATTTATTTCTGAGACAGAGACAAAGCATGAGCGGGGGAGGGGCAGAGAGAGAGGGAGACACAGAATCAGAAGCAGGCTCTAGGCTCTGAGCTGTCAGCACAGAGCCCGACGCGGGGCTCGAGCTCACAAACTGTGAGATCATGACCTGAGACAAAGTTGGTTGCTCAACCGACTGAGCCACCCAAGCACTCCAAGTTCGTTGGTACTTTTTGTTGAGGATTGTTGCACCTATGTTCATAAGGGATATTGGGTCTATAGTTTTCCCTTCTTGTGATGTCATCATCTGGTTTTGGTGTCGGAGTGATCCTGGATTCATGGAATGATCTAGGAGGTGTTCCCTCCTTTTCTACTTTTTAGAAGAGTTTGTGAAGGATTGGTGTTAAGTCTTCTTAAAATGTTTGGTAGAATTCACCCACGAAGCCATCTGGGGCTGAGATCTTCTTTGTGGAATTTTTTTTTTATGTTTACTTATTTTTGAGAGAGAGACACACACACAGCACAAACGGGGGAGGGACAGAGAGAGGGAGACACAGAAGTCAAAGCAGGCTCCAGGTTCCGAGCTGTTCGTACAGAGCCCAAAATAGGCGCCTTAAATAGACCTATAACAAGTAAAACAATTGAATTAGCAATCAAAAAGCATTCCACAGGGGTGCCAGGATGGCTCAGTCGGTTAAGCATCTGACTTTGGCTCAGGTCATGATCTCACGGTTCGTGGGTTCAAGACCCAGGTCAGGCTCTGTGCTAACATTTGGGAGCCTGGAGCCTGCTTCGGATTCTGTGTCTCCCTCGCTCTCTGTCCCTTCCCCACTCGTGCTCTGTCTGTCTGTCTCTTTCTCTCTCTCAAAAATAAACAAACGTGAAAAAAAAATGTATAGGCCTATTCAGATTGTTTGTTTCTTCTGGTAGTTTCTATCTTTTCTAGACATTGTGCATTTCATCTGGGTTGTCTAGTGTGTTGGCATATAATTATTTATAGCATTCCCTTATAACTCTTTTTTATTTCTGTAGTTAGTAGTGAAGCCCCTTCTTTTATTCCTTCTTAGTAATTTGAGCCTTTTGTTTTGGGGTCAGTCTAGTTAAAATTTTGTAGATTTTGTTGATCTTTAAAAATATATATTTTTTTAATTTCGGTTTTCTCGATTTTCTCTCTGTTTTCGTGCTATTTCATTCCCTTCATTTGTGCTATTTTACAGGTTGTATTTTAGGGCTCTGCCCTTAGGTTCACATATATTTATAACTGTTACATCTTCTTGATGGATTGATCCTTTATCATCATGAAATGTCTTCTTCGTTGCTAGTAAACAATTTTGTCTTGAAGTTTATTTTGTCCGATATTGGTATCGCCACTCCAGCTCTCTTCTGGTGACTGTTTGTATGGTATATATTTTTTCATCCTCTTACTGTCAAGGTATTTGTGTCTTGGAGACACCATAGGGTCGGATCATATTTTCGTGTGCATCTTGCCGATCTCTGCCTTTTGACTGGAGTGTTTCCAGGGAACTGCCACAACCAGTCAGGTAAAGGCTGTTCTCGGACGGGGCTTGGGGGAGCTCCAAACCTCTTCTGCCCTCCGTGGCCGCTAGGTTTCTAGTTTTCACAGTAACTTTTGTGGTGAGATTATTGGATTTCAAGGCTTCCAAGGAGATTGGAAGAGGAAGATGTTACGAGGCTAGTACCACAAAGCTCCCATTCTTACTGAGATTCCACTCTTTCGTTTTTGTTAAGTTTATTGTATTTATCGAGAGAGAGAGAGACAGCGAGAGCACAAGAGGGGCAGAGAGAAAGGAGGAGGGAGAGAGAATCCCAAGCAGGCTCTGCACTGCCAGCACGGAGCCCAAGATGGGGTTTGAACCCACAAATCGTTGAGATCATGACCTGAGCCAAAATCAAGAGTCAGAGGCTAAACCGACTGAGCCACCCAGGCACCCCTCCACTCTTTTTCTTGAGTAAACATTCCTTGAATTGTTGCAAGCCTTTAGTTACTTTGCAGAGATCTGAAAAAGTTGACCTTGACTATGTTTGTGAGCATTCTTATTGTTCTTATTGGGGAGAACATTGAAGGACGTCTCTGTGCCACCATTCCTATAGATGACACTCCTCCAAATCTGCTTTTATACCCAACTGTCTATGCAGGAAAATCTACCACGTGTTTATTTTTAATGGAATTAGAAAGCGCGTATCTATATACTCTTCTGTGTTAGAAAAATAAAACTGAAAACACCTTAACAAGGAGGCATATTTAGAAGGTACAAAGAAACAAGGAACAGAGAATAAATATATAATTCAGAAAGATAAGGAGTAATTTGCAACGGTAGAGCAAAGCAATGCAAACTTTAATTCCATAGTCTGCACAATTCAACAAATTAATGCACCCAAGCTCCAAACTCCCTGAACATTTTCCTCTAGCACCTAGATCTTCCTAAGGTACTATATTAATTTTCTCTTCTTTCTTCTTAAAAAATTTTTTTAATGTTTGTCTATTTTTGAGAGAGAGAGAGAGACACAGCACGAGTGGGGGAGGGGCAGAGAGCGAGGGAGACAGAATCCGAAGCAGGCTCCAGGCTCTGAGCTGTCAGCACGGAGCCTGCTACGGGGCTTGAACCCACGAACTGCAAGATCATGACCTGAGCTGAAGTCGGATGCTGGGCTGACTGAGCCATCCGGGCGCCCCGACTATATTAATTTTCTATTGCTGCCATAACAGATAACCACGAACCTAGTGGCTGAAAATAATAGTACTTATTAGCTCCCCATTCTGAACGTTAGAGGTCAAGGCAAGCTCAGCACCTTCTCTGTCTTGGGTCCCAGAAGGGCTAAAATGAAGGTGTTGGCCAGGCTGCATTTGTCTCTGGAGGCTCTGGACAATCTTCCTCTTCCCAGTCCGTTGAAATTGTTGGTGGAAGTCAATTCCTTGCACTTGTAGGACTGCTGGCTGCCTTCCAGGGCTGCTTTCTGGCCCTAGAGACCGCCTGCCTTCCTTGGCTCGCGGCCCCCTTTTGCGCATCTTTAAAGCCAGCATCAGTGTGTTGACTCCTTCTTGTGCATTGAGTCTGACTTCCTTTTTTTGTCACCAACCAGAAAAAAACTCTGTGTAAAGAGACTTACATGGGGGCGCCTGGTTGGCTCAGTCGGTTAAGCGTCCAACTCTTGATTTCGGCTCAGGTCATGATCTCATGGTTCGTGAATTCGAGCCCCGCATGGGCTCCGTGCTCACAGCACGGAGGCTGCTTGGGATTCTCTCTCTGCCCCTCCACTGCTTGCTATCTATCTCTGTCTCTCAGAATAAATAAAAATAAACTTTAAATAAAAAAAATACAGGATTTACATGATTAGAATTAGGCCCACAGGGATAGTCTCCCTATTTTAGGGCCAATTGTGCTATGTAACATAACATAATTCGGGGGAGCGATTTTATGGGACCCACAGGATCTGAGATTAGGACATAGAACCTTGAGGGAAGCCATACGTAGAATTCTGTCTCCTTACGTGAAAGCCGGTTTGTTTGCAAAATGATTGGCCTGACCGGAAGTTGGCAGGCAAGGCAGATTCCTGCACAGAGAAAACTTTTCCCCCAATTTTGATTTTGGGAATTTGCAAGGATACAAAAAAACTGGAAAGAATAGTATAATGCACACATACGTATCTACCCACGAGGCCCATCAGCAAGGAGCCCGACGCAGGGCTCGATCCCAGAACCCTGGGATGATGACCTGAGTCGAAGTCAAGAGTCAGACGCTCAACTGGCTAAGCCACCCAGGCGCCCCCAAATACGTTTTATGTATCTGCTTTTTTTTGAAAAACGATCTAATGTTTATGCACTGTGTCTGTCGCACCCCTTTTGTGTTCTTCAACCTAGAACTGTCTTGACATTTTTTAAATTTGCGTGCGTAGACTTTGAAGAGACCAGAAGTTGACTGCTTTCTTGTGGTATCACTTGACTTGTTCTTTTAGCCCCTGTATGTCATGTGAAAGTTTGAAAGGAAATAGCGTTTCATAGGTTATGCTGTTTACTTCATGTTGTGTCGTACTGGAAGTGCGTAAGATCAGACTCCCGCAGTCTTAGGGCTGTTAAGTTTGACTCCTGAGTTAAAGTGACAACCACTAGATTTCTCCACTGCAAAGCGATGCATTTCCCTTTATGGCAAGCGAAGTGTTCATGAGGTGACACTTAGGCACCACGCAGCTGTCCTGTTCACCGATGGCCTGACACCTAATGGTTTTGCCATACATTTGTAATCCCTCCCTGAACGAACTGTGGCACTACGGTTTGCCCCGTGGTGATTTTTCACTGCCAACATGCTTCTACGTTTATCAGTCGCAATTTTTCTGTAAAGAGGCTTCTCTCTTTAATTAGAGTAGGGGAAATACTTACCTGTTCTAATTACAAATCGTCGGAGAAAAAGTTGGTGTCAAAGTCCTTTTCGATGGTGGCAAATGAGCAGTTTTTCTTTCCCTTTCTTTTCTTTGTTATTATCAATGTAAACTTAAGAATTTTGTTTTATTTGTGCATACTTGATTATGTTTGTTATCATCGTCATTATCATTATTTTAAAAAAGGTTTTTACAATGTGCATTTATTTTTGAGAGATAGAGAGAGACAGAGCTTGAGTCGGGGAGGGGCAGAGAGAGGGAGACCCAGAATCCGAAGCAGGCTCCAGGCTCTGAGCTGTCAGCAGAGAGTCTGATGCGGGGCTCGAACTCACGAACCCGAGATCACGACCTGAGCGGAAGCCAGGCGCTTAACCCACTGAGCCTCGCAGGCACCCCTCGTTATCATTATTTGATACTCAAGTTGCCCAGTCAAGATGGCCAGTGGGAACCCTTCAGTGTGACGCCAAGATTCTTTTGACATGACTTAATCTTGGAGGTTCCTTTGGTTTTTGTCTTCCTTTCTGACACAATACGATTCGGGCTCGTTTTGAACTTTTCCTGCATAGATCTGGATTCAGCGCTCTCTGAGAAAGCCTTGACTGCATTTAGGGAGCATGCAATTCAGAAACCAACATAGGTGCTAAATGTTCTCATTGCTACTGGGGGCAGGGGCATGGATTCCAGACCAGGGGTCAGAAAACACAACAAACTCTGGCCCTCAAACCACGGCTTGTTTTTGTAAATAAAGTTTTATTGGAACACTGCCATGCTCGTTTGTTTACGAATTGTCTGTGGCTGCTTTCACCCAATAACAGCGGAGTCGAATAGCTGAAACAAGATGACGTGGCCCGCAAAGCCTGAACTGTTTACTATCCAGCCACGGACAGGAAAAATGTGCCAACTCTGGTGTAAACATTTCGGGATTATATTTTATAATAACATTCCATGTTTCTGTTTTTTTTTTTTTAATTTTTAAAAATATTTATTTATTTTTGAGAGACAGAGTGAGACAAAGTGAGAGTGGGTTAGGGGCAGAGAGAGAGGGAGACACAGAATCCGAAGCAGGCTCCAGGCTCCGAGCCGTCAGCACAGAGCCCGTCGCGGGGCTGGAACCCACAGACCGTGAGATCGTGACCTGAGCCGAAGTCGGACGCTCAACGGACTGAGCCACCCAGGCGCCCCATCCATATTTCTGTTTTTAATTCAGATTGGAACTCAAGTGTTTTTCCCAACTTCTCTGATGCTATATTTGTAACTCTATTTCCTTAACCGAAAGTCTTGATTTTTTAATAACATGGACATAGGGGCGCCTGGGTGGTGCAGTCGGTTAAGCGTCCAACTTCAGCCAGGTCACGATCTCGTGGTTCGTGAGTTCGAGCCCCGCGTCAGGCTCTGGGCTGATGGCTCAGAGCCTGGAGCCTGTTTCCGATTCTGTGTCTCCCTCTCTCTCTGCCCCTCCCCCGTTCATGCTCTGTCTCTCTCTGTCCCAAAAATAAATAAATAAACATTGAAAAAAAATTAAAAAAAAAATAACATGGACATAGTTACATCTTTTGCTTTATTCTACGATACAAAAAAACAGCTTCAAAATCGCAGTGTCAATATTACTCCTAAAAACAAAATGACTGAGGAACACTTAGGATTTCTTTATAGTTTTTTTGTACGCCATTAAAATACATTCCACCAAGAATGTAGAGAGTACTGTGCACAAGTCACATAAAATAGTGCTTTTCTCTGCGGGTGATATTACTGATTCGATACGCTGTCACATTTATTTGTTTCACTTTGTTTTTCATCTTGGAACTTGCTTTACATTCCTTTTTGTATTTGAAAATATGTGCAACGCAATCCTAATGGAGGACGTTACCAGGCTGATTCGAAACTAATAAATTAAGGCCATAAAATACGAGGAAGAATATAGGAAAACTGGCGATACCGTTAGCAAGCTCGAGAAAACTCCCCAACTCATTTTCTGATCGCCCTTGCAAAGGCTGGTACGCAAACCCCTCACTACAAAAAGAAAATTAGCAGCCCGCACCCAGGACGGTGCGTGCATGTGAGACAGGCACACCCGAAGGCAGTTTTAATCTGGAGGTGGAAACACTAGACTATGAAGCCAGGACGCCTACGTTTGAATCTCAGCGTCACTAATCACTGTCTGTAGAAACGTGGGCGAGTCATTTAACTTTTCGGTGCCTTAGTGTCTTCATCTGCAAAATGGGGATGATGATGGTGCCTGCCTCACATGGTTGCCGTGAAGTGTCCCTTCGTATACGAAAGATGCTTCACGTCGAGAGCATTATGTGTTAGCTGCTCTTATTAAAGTTTATTTAGTTTGAGAGAGAGAGAGAGAGAGAGCATATATGAGTGGGGGAAGGGCAGAGAGAGAGGAAGAGAGAGAAACCCAAGCAGGCTCCAAGCTGTCAAGGCAGAGCCCGACACGGGGCTCGAACCCACGAACTGGGAGATCGTGGCTTGAGCCGAAATCAAGAGTCAGACACTTTAACTGACTGAGCCACCCGGGCGCCCAGGTGCTGTTTTTGTTATCGAAAGACAGGGGCGCCTGGGTGGCGCAGTCGGTTAAGCGTCCGACTTCAGCCAGGTCACTATCTCGCGGTCCGGGAGTTCGAGCCCCGCGTCGGGCTCTGGGCTGATGGCTCAGAGCCTGGAGCCTGTTTCCGATTCTGTGTCTCCCTCTCTCTCTGCCCCTCCCCCATTCATGCTCTGTCTCGCTCTGTCCCAAAAATAAATGATAGGAACGTCCCTTGGAGGGCAGAGTGGGAGACCCCCTCCCCCGCCCCCAAATCTGCCTCACCCACTTCTAGGGCCAACAGTGATGAGACCAGGGGGCTGGGCAGGTGACACATGTCACCTGAGTACCCCAAGCCGGTGCCCTGTGTCTAGAAGGCGACGCAGCATGGTGGTTAGGACGGAAGGTTCTGGCGTTAGACTGCCTGAGTTTAAATCCTGGCGCTATTGTACACAAAGCGTCACCTACTGCAAACTTCGTAATCTCTGTAAGCCTCAACTTGTCCATCTCTAAAACGCGAAGTGTTAGCCCCCTACGTTGTTGGGATTCTCTCTCTCCCTCTCTCTCTCTGTCCCTCCTCTGCCCGCGCTCTCCCTCTCCCTCCGTCTCTCCTTCTCAAAACAAATACACAAACATTAAAACAACAACAACAACAAAGAACGTTAGAACTGAAATGCTCCTCCAAGAGCTGCCCGCCCCCTCTCTTCCCTGAGTTCAGACGGCATCTGATCAGTTCAGTGCGCTCAGGGCCTGGGGGGCAGGGAGCAGGGAGTAAGGCTGGGCCTTTGGCTTGACATGCTCAGAAAAAGGAGATCTGGGGGTGCCTGGGTGGCGCAGTCGGTTAAGCGTCCGACTTCAGCCAGGTCACGATCTCGCGGTCCGTGAGTTCAAGCCCCGCATCAGGCTCTGGGCTGATGGCTCAGAGCCTGGAGCCTGTTTCCGATTCTGTGTCTCCCTCTCTCTCTGCCCCTCCCCCGTTCATGCTCTGT
This sequence comes from Felis catus, assembly GCF_018350175.1. Taxonomy (NCBI): domain Eukaryota; kingdom Metazoa; phylum Chordata; class Mammalia; order Carnivora; family Felidae; genus Felis; species Felis catus. Next base: position 39,338,805 of record NC_058386.1, read on the forward strand.
CTCTCTCTGTCCCAAAAATAAAATAAAAAACGTTGAAAAAAAAATTTAAAAAAAAAAAAAAAGAAAAAGGAGATCTGATAAGGCTCCACGGACTCCCACTACAGCCTTTTTCCTCCTTCGGTCAGACAGCAACGTTTCCTCCACATCACGCGGCTTGAGAGACCCCCACCACCAGGGCCTGCTTTTCGGTTTCCCACTCTTGATATCCGTGTCAGACCCTTCCTGTACCGCAGTGGCCGGCTCAGAGGGGCCTCGCACGGCTTCCAGAATTCTCTGCATTTGGCAGGAGGCTTAGCAGCAGCTGACAGAAAGCCAACTGGAATCACTTTACGCAAAAGAGGATTTGTTGAAAGGACACCGTGGGTAGCTCCTGGAATCAAAGGATTTGCTACACAAACAGGGAGTCGCAGAGGCAAAATCGGGACAGCCCCAGGGACCTCAAAGGTTGGAAAGAAGTTCCTCAAAACCAGCGTGCTCTGTCTTCATCTGGGACATGCTCTCAGATCGGCTCATGCCCAGAGGCTGAGACCAAGGCCCTGGAAGCTTCCAGACTCAGATCTACTCAGTGTCACCACCCAAGAGGAACGTGGTCTCCAGATGAACATATGGGAAGGGTTGGGGGGGGGGGGTGGAAAGAAAGAGAGAGAGAGAAACAAACCATAAGAGACTCTTTTAAAATAAAATTTTTTTTTAACGTTTATTCATTTTTGGAGAGAGAGAGAGACAGAGCATGAGCAGGGGAGGAGCAGAGAGAGAGAGAGAGGGAGACACAGAATTGAACAGCTGGGCTGTCAGCACAGAGCCCGACACGGGGCTCGAACCCACGAACCATGAGATCATGACCTGAGCCGAAGTCGGGCACTCAACTGGCTGAGTCGCCCAGGTGCCCCAAGAGACTCTTAAAGGTAGAGAACGACAACAACAAAAAGAAAACAATTAAAAAAAGAAAAAAGATAGAGAACAAACTGAGGCTTGATGGAGGGAGGTGGGCGGGGGATGGGCTCCTCACTTACGATGAGCCCTGGGATTGTAAGTGATGAATCATGGAGGGGAGCATGGCCACAAGAAATAGATAACCCTACAGCCTCATTAAAGACAAAAATCGAGGGGCGCCTGGGTGGGTCGGTCGGTTAAGCACCAGACTCTTGATTTCGACTCAGGTCAGGATCTCGCCATTGGTGAGATCGAGCCCCACGTCAGGCTCCATGCTGAGAGCCTGCTTGGGATTCTATGTCTCCCTCTCTCTCTCTGCCCCTCCCCATCCCCCATCCCCCACCCCCGTCTCTCTCCCTCTCTCTCTCACAAAATAAATAAATAAACATTAAAAAAAAAAGACAAAAATCAAACCTATGAGACTCCATACAAATCCACATGACTTCCACAGTCATTCATAATGAAGCAAGTCCAGACTTAAACAACGTATGGGAAAATGTGCCCACATAACTGATTTTTCTAGCTAGGAGAACTTTATCTTCTAAGTGCTAAAGCGTGTTTCTTTAGATCTTTTTCTACACTATGGCAGAAACAACTTTTCCTGCTTTTATAAAAAGAGTGTCCCGAATGAAATTCAACCCTGATAGGCTACCAAGTAACAGTTATCGATGATTTTTTTTAGTTTATTTATTTATTTTGAGAGAGAGAAAGAGAGAGAGACGAGGGGAGGGGCAGAGAGAGAGGGAGAGGGAGAATTCCAAATAGGCTCCGAACCGTCAGTGCTGGGTTCGACGTGGGGCTCGAACCCGTGAACCGTGAGATCATGATCTGAGCCAAAACCTAGATGCAGACACTTAACCGACTGAGCCACCCAGGCGCCCCAATGGTTATCAATTCTTGAATATCAGTGAGGTTCTCCTGGACCACTGAGGCATGTAGAGCTATTTGCCTCTATGCCAAGGGCATCAGGCTATGTGTTTTGATTTCTGGTTTCATTTCTAAGTTTTTGGTCTCATGTTCTCAGATGCTCTTTCCCAAAGCTGTCACTGTGCCTGCCCCTACCACCTGTCACCCTTAAGCTCTCCTCCCCTCCCCCACTGCCTTGCTTATTGGCTGAGGCTAATATACCATGGATTGGGAAATCAGACGACCAAGAATGTTACAATATTGTGCAAAATATTTGCAAATTCAGAAACTAGAATTTACTGCTGTGTGAAGAAATCGCCTCTGAGTGAAAGCTGGGGAACTTGTCTATGAATAAATTAGGAGAACTCTTTAACACTTATCAGGTTATTTCTACACACTTGTCATTTTCTTTCCTGTGTTTGTCCATCTCGGCTCACAGATGATTCGAGATGGTTGTGTTACCAACAGTATGATTGTATAAGAACTGAGATATTTCCTTACTTCTCTTCCTCATATTACCTCTTTTCTAGCTTACATTCTCCTCATTTCTAGACGTCTATTTATCGGGGCACCCGGGTGGCTCAGTTGGTTAACCGTCTGACTTCAGCTCAGGTCATGATTTCACAGTTTGTGGGCTTGAGTCCTGTATCGAGCTCTGTGCTAGGAGCTTGGAGCCTGCTTTGGATCCTCTGTGTCTCCCTCTCTCTGCTGCTCCCCCACGGTCTCTCTCTCTCTCTCAAAAATAAATAGACATTAAAAAAACAAATTGTTAAGTATCTATTTATCCATGAGTCCCCACTCAGCTATTTTAGATCATTTCCAAGAAGTGAAAACATGGACCCCTCCAGCCTCCCTTAAATCGGTAAACGGACACCCACATAGCGTTGAAATTTACACTGATCCAGCAGCTTTCAGTCACAGAAAGAGAAAATCATAGAGACGACTTTTTCTATAGATAAATCATTATAAAACCTTGTGATTTTGAAATTAACACTGGGCAGGGCTGAATTCTGGAACCCGATGAAAGTATTTCCTTGTGGGAAAGAACGCTTGCAACACAAACTAACAGGGAATTGAGAACATATCTGAATTCAAACGCGCAGATCCTACTTTTCCCATAGATAATAAAAAATAGAAAAAAAAAAAAAAGATCAGCCCACTTCTCTGCTACTAAATGAGAGTAGATTGAAATGATTATGGCCTCCATGTCCCAGATAGGAAGACCCACTCTGGAAACTTCATCTCCAAAAATAGCAAGTCTGGCTCTGTTTACACCAGGCTAATCAACAGTTCGATTGGTTGATTTGGGGGGGGAAATGAAACTGATTGTACAACAAAGTTAAGTAGGTATTGCAATTACTTTGGCTACATAATAAGCCATCCCAGAACTTAGTAGCTTAAAACAGCGACATTTATTTGGCTCACAAATCTGCAATCTGACCAGGGTTCAGCAGGGACAGCTCATGAGTGCTCCGCTCCACATCAGCAAGGGACGCTGGAAGGCTGGGGTCTGGAATGATCCAAGGCTCCTCTACTCGCACATCTGGAGGTTGATGCTGGAGAGACTCAAACAGCTGGGGGCTGGGACAGCTGTTGTTCCTCAGACATCTCTCTGTATCTCTAGGTGGTCTCTCCACGTGGCCTTTCCAGTGTGGTGACCCCCAGGTGGCCAGACTCCCCCCACGATGGCCCTGGGACCCCAAGGCAGGTGCTCCAAGAGAGCAAGGGCCTGACAGAAGCTAACTCAGCATGAGGAGTCACTCGGTTGTTACTTCATCTGCCTTCTGTTGGTTAGAAGTGAGTCACCATAGGCCAGCTCGTGTTCAAGGGGAGAAAATCCAGATGAATCTGGAACACAGGAAGAGTAGAAAGAGAAGAGGTGACTGGGCATAGCTGGTGATGACCCCTTTCCTGAGGACTGGCGACGAAGGACTTCTGCTAAGAGCAAGGTGGCCACGCAGCACGTTTGGGTTGAAGGAGAATAAGACACCCCGCCGCCCCTGCCCCGCCAAGTCAAGGCCTACACAAGAGGTGCCATGGTGAGAACTTCAGCGAACCCAGTCTGATCAGGAAAGTGACAGAGCTCGGGTCTACAAGTGCTCCAGAGTCACCAAGGAGCTCCTTCGTAGTCACTTAGATTTGTGAGGTCGGGGTTCTTAAAACTAAGACACTTTGGAGGTGTCATTTACGTTAGGCTTTGTAAAGAACTTCCACGTAAATTCTCTCTTCTTCTGCTCTGTGTGGTAAAACTTCTTCTCTACCGAAAGGCAATGGACGACACCGTGAAGTTCACCTTTATGGAGGAAATTGGATCAGTCTTTGGAAAGATGGCCGTCCTACGTTAGGGGAGGCCTGGATAGCTGCTTGGAGTGGTGGTGTCTGTTGATCAGGGTGATTTTTTTTCAGGAAGCCCTCTCTCGTCCTCAAGCTGGATGGAACAGCCCCTTTCTCTTCTGTCATAACACAGTGATCACACCTTTATGTCACGTTTATTCTCTTCGGGGTGCCATTTTCCTTAGCTCTTCTCACATCCGTACCGTATTCCCTACACTCACTACACAACTGTGAACTTTTGAGCATGATGAACCATTTTTTTAAAATGTTGATTTATTTTTGAGAGAGAGAGAGGGAGTCAGAGGATCTGATGTGGGCTCTGTGCCGACAGCAGAGAGCCTGATGGGAGGCTCAAACTCCCGAACCGTGAGATCATGACCTGAGCTGAAGTCAGATGCTTAGCCAACTGAGCCGTTCAGACGTCCCCATGATGAACCATTTTGATCCGTTTTTATTCCCTTTAACACTTAACAGGGTACCTTGCACATCTATGTTTGTTGAGGAGGGAGTGTATAAGTTAGTAAGTGAACGGTCATGAAAATGTATTATATGGAAACTTCAACGTAAAAGATGTGAAGCCGTAGGACGATCACCACCGTAAACATGAGGGATGTCTCTTCTAAGGAGCACAAAGAAAAAATATAATAAAAGCACATAATCTTGTTTATGTATGCGATCAAGAAATATTTCGATATCGCCATCTATCCATTTTGATAAACATGTGCTTGGTGTATCTTAGTGGGCCTACATCAATATTTGCGTCATTATCAACAGAGAATAGACTGAATATTTTATGGCAATTTTACGACCATATCGTTTGAAAATCGCATAGATATTATGAGAGACTCATTGGTTTCATAAGCTAGATTTATGAAAGGCATTTCCAGTATCAGATGAAGAGGGGCCTCATCATACTTTCCTTGCAAATGACTTTTCATATTGCCAGTCGATTATTACGGTTCTGAGACACTGAACCCAGAAAACTCATTTTAGAGTCAGGAATACTTGATTCGTAAGATGTGAAGGGAATGGATGCCTTTACTTTGAATTATTGTCAAAGCCAAAGATAGACTACCTGTTAGCTTTGGAGGGAAAAAGACTCAAAGGCCAATGAAATGAGACCGATTATTCATTCCGTGGGCAAAGAGCTGATTGTCCGTGTAAATGAGCAAACCGTGGGGTCACGGCAGGGACAATGCCACTCGATCCATGAGGACAATACAGGATGGTTGGCTTTGTCGAAGTAATGGGGCAGATGGCATGCTGGCATGGCCTGGAGGGTGCGCTTCCATGAGCCTGGGTCAAAATGATGGCCCTTCTAGCTCAGTGCCAGTAGGGCCACATTGCTCCCATCCCCCTCTCCTGAAGGCAGCCTGCGGGCTTTCGGATTTTCCGTGCACAGAAACCATCCCACTCAACCACCATACGAACAGAAGGATCCCACCTGCTATAAGGGACAAACGTTTCAGCTCAAAGGTAAGCACCACTGGAGGCACCTGGCTGGCTCAGTCGGGTAAGATCTGACTTCAGCTCGGGTCATGATCTCATGGTTTGTGGGTTCAAGTCCCACGCCGGGCTCTGTGCTGACAGCTCGGAGCCTGGAGCCTGCTCTGGATTCTGGGTCTCCCTCTCTCTCTGCCCCTTCCCCTGCTCGTGCTCTCTCTCTCTCTCTCAAATATAAATAGACATTAAAAAAATATTTTTAAAAAGGTAAGCACCACCAGGAAGATCTGATGAGTTGATTTGAAAATCTGAATGATTTTAAACTTAAGAAAAAAGAAGGTTGGGGCGCCTGGGTGGCGCAGTCGGTTAAGCGTCCGACTTCAGCCAGGTCACGATCTCGCGGTCCGTGAGTTCGAGCCCCGCGTCAGGCTCTGGGCTGACGGCTCAGAGCCTGGAGCCTGTTTCCGATTCTGTGTCTCCCTCTCTCTCTGCCCCTCCCCCGTTCATGCTCTGTCTCTCTCTGTCCCAAAAATAAATAAAAGTTGAAAAAAAATTTAAAAAAAAAAAAAAGAAAAAAGAAGGGGGGGCACCTGGGTGGCTCAGTCGGTTGAGCGTCTAACTTCGGCTCAGGTCATGTTCTCGCGATTCCTGAGTTCAAGCCCCCACATGGGGCTCGCTGCTGTCAGCACAGAGCCCACTTTGGATCCTCTGTCCCCCCCTCTCTGCCCCTCTCCACTCACTCTCTCTCTCTCAAAATAAATAAATAGAAAATCTGATTGACTTGAGTGTCTGTTCCACACCTAATCTGCATTGGCTTATGCCCTCCCAAAGGAAGAAACAAGGTTGGTTATGGTGGTGAATGAGGTGCACACTGCAGAACCATCAAAGTGCACTGGTATTCTAGAACTACTTCTTTCCCTCTCTGATGGGGTTTGAAGGTCCTCAGACACCTCAGCTGCATCCCGTGAGCTTTCTTCTTATTACAGCATGCTATCAGTCTTCTCATGGCTTGTCTGCTGATGCTTGCCAGTTACTTTAACTGGCACCCAGGTCCTTACTTGCTTTAAAAAAACTTTCTCTTAATGTTGACTTATTTATTTTTGCGGGGGGAGGACAGCAGGAGAGGGAGAGACAGAACCCCAAGCAGGCTCTGCCAATCTGCCAACGCAGAGCCCGATGAGGGGCTCGGTCTCATGAACCCTGAGACCGTGACATGAGCCGAGATCGAGTCAGATGCTTAACTGACTGAGCCACCCAGGCGTCCCAGGTCCTTACTTTCTTAAGTGTGCCTGCCCTGCGTCTTCTCCTGAAAGGTGGGGAGAAGGCCCGTGTCTCTTCAAGGTGTCTTTGTTTCCAGGCACAAGGCAGAGCCCAGCAACCCTACCCTCAGGCTCTTCTTGAATCCCTAGAGGCAGTGGTCCATCACCTGAGTCAGTCTCTCCATTTTTTCTTAGAAGCCCAGATCAAATCTTTGGGGCAGATCCGTCATGAGACAATGTATGGGCCACCGACAGTGAATGTCTTCTCCCCAGAACGTCCCTTGCCTCAGGTTGAACCCTGGCTCCCCTTCCCCCACTCAGAAGGAACTCCTAATCCGTCCATTGCCGACCGGGACGTTGGGGGTGCTTGGTAGACTCCAGTTTGAGGGGGGGTCTCTTAGCCCTAGGGGGAGGGGGCCGATCTCACCAACCACTGGCATGGAGAGGTAGACCGTACCCACTCAGAACAGACCATTCCAAGTGGCCAACTGGCACCAGCCGGGCAGGATGGCAGCAACATGTGGGACAGTTGAGGACCCAAGGAAAAAGATCTCAGGGCCTGAGAAAGCAAGAAGGAACCCCATTCAAAATAGTCCATCCAGACATGTGGTTCTGAGGCGGCATAGATAAGATAGTTGAGGGGCGCCTGGGCAGCTCCGTGGTTGAGTATCCCACTTTGGCTCAGGTCGTGATCTCCCGGCTTAGGACTCTGAGCCCCGCGTCGGGCTTTGCTGCTGTCAGCACAGATCCCGCTTCGGATCCTCTGTCTCCCCCCCTCTCTCTCAAAAATAAAATAAACATTAAAAAAAAAAAAAAACGGAGGTGAGAGAGTCACAAGTGTGCCTGGGAAGACCGTCATACACTTGGAGAAGGATGGGAGCCTGAGGACCGATAACACAAGCAACAGGCAGATGGGGACGATGACAGGTGTGGGCGAGGCAGCCCCCAGCTCAGGAACTGGTCTACAGAGGCTCTTTCTTTGGGGCTCAGGCAGTGCTGTTGAAGGGGCATGTCCTTGTTCAAGTTGCCCCCCAAAGCAGGCCTTGAGACAAGGACTTGGTTGCGGGGCGTTTATACGGAAGGTGGTGGTCCCAGGAATAAGAAGGAGGCAGCGAGGGGACGGAGACAGGGAAGGAGAAAAAGCTAAAGACACGGTGCCCTGTGGAGCTGGTGACCGCCGCAGACTCATTCCCGCTGGGAACCGTTGCCTGGATCCAGTAGACTGAGCCCCAGATTCGTCCTTCCAGAGGACAAGAGGTGAGACTTTTTTTTTTATATAAATTTTTTTTTAACGTTTTATTTCTTTTTGAGACAGGGAGAGACAGAGCATGAGCAGGGGAGGGGCAGAGAGAGAGGGAGACACAATCTGAAACAGGCTCCAGGTTCTGAGCAGTCAGCACAGAGCCCGACGCGGGGCTCGAACTCACAGACCGCGAGATCGTGACCTGAGCCGAAGTCGGACGCTTAACCGACTGAGCCACCCAGGCGCCCCGAGACTTTTTTTTTTTAACGAGAAATTTTTAAGTTTATTTATTTATTTTGAGAGAGACAAAGAGAGCGAGGGGGGAGGGGAGGGGCAGGGAGAAAGAGAGAGAGAATCCCAAGCAGGCTCTGCACTGTCGCGCAGAGCCCGACGCGGGGCTGGAACTCGTGAACCGCGAGGTCATGACCTGAGCCGAAATCAAGAGGCGGACTCAACCGCGTGAGCCACCCAGGCGCCCCATCGTGAGACCCTCTATCCATGGACTCCAATCTCCCACTGGTTGGTGGGTGCCCCTGCGGCTTTACCTCCTCCAAATTTCTGGACGATTTACGGGCGGAGACAAGTTCCCTAAAGCTTTGGTACAAAGCCTGTAGGCGGCCCTGGAATCCGAGGTGCATCCGGGCCAACCGCAGCTGAAGTCGGACGGGGCCAAGGGGGTGTGAGACAAAACACAAAAAGCATCTCCCGTAGCTCCCTAGCGCAGTCTTAGCGGGCAAAACACACCGAGCCCAGGAACGATTCGATCCCCTGAGCTCACAATGGCACAAGATTGACAGGCTCCCGTTGGCTCTGCTGTTTGCCAATGGAGGGAGTGTCTTATCTTCCGCGAGGAGATTGTGACCCATATATCATCCTTCTTGGCCGCCACGCCAGTGAGAGCTGCCTGGATCAGAAGGTGTCCGTTGGGCACTCTGGTCCCCAACTTACCACTTTTCTCTTGCTGACCTGCAAAGTTTGGGATGAACGCGGTTTTCCTTTGAAATTTGTAAAACCTTTTTATTCTTGTCATTGCTTAGCCTGTCTAAACTATAAATTCCTTGCCAACAGACATAGAATGACATCTATCTTACTCATCACTGTATCTCCAGTGCCCAACACAGTGCCTGCCTACCACTTAGTAGGTTCTTATTAGGGGCGCCTGGGTGGCTCAGGCGGTTAAGCGTCCCCCTTCAGCTCAGTTCATGATCTCGCAGTCCGTGGGTTCGAGCCCCGCGTCGGGCTCTGTGCTGACAGCTCGGAGCCTGGAGCCTGCTTTGGATTCTGTGTCTCCCTCTCTCTCTGCCCCTCCCCTGCTCATGCTCTGTCTCCCTCTGTCTCAAAAATAAGTAAAAACATTAAAAATCTTTTTTCCAAAAAAAAAAAAAAAAGATATGTTGGAGGGGAGGTCACCTGGGTGGCTCAGTCAGTTAAGCGTCTGACTCTTGATTGCAGCTCAGGTCATGATCTCACAGGTTCATGGGATCGAGCCCAATATCAGGCTCTGTGCTGATATCACAGAGCCTGCTTGGGATTCTCTCTCTCTACCTCTCTCTCTGCCCCAACCCTGCTTGCACTCTTGCTCTCTCTCTCTCTCTCTCAAAATAAATAAAGAAACATTAAAAAAAAAAAAAGATGTTGGGGCTCTATCTATAGGCTGGTGCTCTGTCTCTGTCTCTCAAAAATCAATAAACGTTAAAAAAAAAAAAAAAGATTCTCTCCCTCTGCCCCTCTCCCCTGCTTGCGCTCTCGCGCTCTCTCTCTCTCTCTCTCAAAAATAAGAAATAAAAGTAAGATTTTCTTTTTAAGTAATCTCTACACCGACATGGAGCTTGAATTCACCACCCCAAGATCAAGAGTCACGTGCTTCCCCTACTGAGCCAGCTGGGCATCCCAACAGGCACAGCTAAGTTGATACATAAATCCAGGCCACCTCATTGAGGTCACATAGGCCACACGACCTCTGTCTCCTAGTGCCCTGTGCTCACCATTCATTCCCCAGGTCATGAAGAGCTCCTCCTAACACCCAGCCTTCAAAGGCGACACAGTAAATACTTTGTTACATGAAGGCGACACAGTAAATACTTGGTTACATGAATGAATCAAAATACCTCCAACGATTTTCCTGTTGTTGGACACCCTGGCTGCCTCCAATTTTCCACAAAGCGTTTTTTTCTTTTCTCTTTTAAATGAAAGCAACCCGAGCAGCAGTATAGAGTCTGGACCACTTAGCCAACTATTGCGATGGCTCAGAATGAGATCCTGAATCCAGATGGAGGCAGAAGGACTAGAACGGAATAGACCAACACCAGATTTGCAAGAAAAAAGACATTTGGGCCCTTTGAGACAGACAGACGTCTGTTTTACTCACCACCCATAGCCTCCAAAATTTAGTTTTATGACACAGTCACGTAACCAAGTTCTAATTCTTTAGAACGCGCTGTGGTTTCTGGGTGATTCGGTCTTCTCCATTGTCCCATTGAGCAAACGTGGACTCTCCATAATTCTGGGCACTTGCCATCAGTGATTTGCCCATTGCACTGCCCCCAGTGTAGACAGAGCTGAAGCCAGCTGACTCCTTGGGGGTCCTCTGCCCTGAGGAACAAGTAGCAGGTTGAATACCGCTGCTGGCAGCAAAGAGCTCCCCTTCCCAGCAGAATCGTTTGCATCACTAGTTAAAGAAAAGAAAATAATTATCTTAAAATTTTACGATTCTTCTCTACGGAAAGCCATCATTCTTACCAAGAGAGAATCTGAGTTTAGGTGTCTATGTTTTCCTGAAGAGAACACCTTCAGATCTAAGAGCTGTGAGTTGAGATTCTGGATTTTGCATATGGTTATTCGTTTTTGTTTTAAAGAAATTCTTCAGAGACGGCAAAGCCAAAGGTCTTCTTTTGGTTTGTTTGTCTGTTTTAAATCATACCAATGTCGGTTAGTTCAAATTCAGAAATGCTGATTCCTGATATTTTGGAGGCAGAGATAATCAAAGTAAACATATTTGCAAGAGCTCCACACGTGATAATCACCATTTCCCTACATTGGTTGCCTATGCAAGATTTTAAAATGTCTTAACACCTTGCCAAGCAAATAACATAAGCCTCATAGTGAATTCAGAAATCTGCTTTGCTCTCTTTCGGGTGCATGCTTCAGTCAAAACAGATTGCTTTTTTCGAGCATTCTAGAGTTTGGTTGCCATCAGATTCTCACTTAGCTCTTTAGCCTTGAGACCCTTCCTCAAAGTAGCAGCCGTTTGCTAAAAAGGCAAAACAATTCTTCCAGATGCCCAGTTGCATATTTTTCTATGTTAATTGCATTGCCTTCCTTCCAGGAGAATTTGAAAAAAAAAAACAAAGTGGATTGTCCCTGCTTTCAGGTATCAGACGCAACATAAAGTTCCCTCTGTGGGTTGGAATGGCTCTAAAGAAATATCCAGGTTCGAGTCTACGGTTTCTCAAGGCGCCTTCGGGTCGTTTCGGAAATAGATTTCCTAACCAGCAACGAAAGGAAACTCTGAGTTTTCCTTCTGCCGCAGTCAGAAGTCAGGGTCAAGGTCAGCTGTGAACTTCACAATGTCTCAAGTCCAAGATGGTCACAGCAAAGCAGAAAGTAGGAAGAAGATTGTTGAAGCTTAGAACCAGAGAGAGTGGGGAAAGGCCCCTTGATTAAAAAATAAGAAAGAGGGGCGCCTGGGTGGCGCAGTCGGTTAAGCGTCCGACTTCAGCCAGGTCACGATCTCGCGGTCCGTGAGTTCGAGCCCCGCGTCGGGCTCTGGGCTGACGGCTCAGAGCCTGGAGCCTGTTTCCGATTCTGTGTCTCCCTCTCTCTCTGCCCCTCCTCCGTTCATGCTCTGTCTCTCTCTGTCCCAAAAATAAATAAACGTTGAAAAAAAATTAAAAAAAAAAAATAAGAAAGAGGATGGGAGCACCTGGGTGGCTCAGTCGGTTGAGCGTCCGACTTCAGATTAGGTCATGATCTCACGGTTTGTGAGTTCCAGCCCCGCATGGGGCTCTGTGCTGACAGCTCGGAGCCTGGAGCCTGCTTTGGATTCTGTGTCTCCCTCTCTCTCTCTGCCCCCCTCGCTCACACTCTTTCTCTCTCTCTCTCAAAGGTAAATAAACATTAAGAAAAAAAGGAAATAATAAAGAGGATGTAAAAATCAGGGAAGCATACTGTGTAATGAAAACTGAACACTTTGTTTTGGCCCACGAAGTAGATACACCGCTAAATTTGACGCAATATGAAATTTACCGCCTGGGCCTACAGAGAAAGAACTGTGGCCCCAATGTCAGCAAATGTGGCCATCTTCTTTTCCCTGCATCACTGTGACATGCGGTCCTCGCAAACCATGTCTCCGCAGAGACCCTTCAGAGTCTGATTGGCACGAGCCTACGGGGGGAGCATCCCTGGTTCCTGTTGTTCCCTTCGCATCCGCCTCTCTGAGTTCCTTGACTCTTACCAGTCACAATGCTGCAAAGCAATGTGGCCCTCGTGGAAAGGACAACGACATGAAATTTAGGGGAAACTTGTTCCAGCCCTCCCTGTGCTAGAATCCGCAGGGTAATCTCCAACACATCTCATCAGCTTCCTGGGCCTCAGTTTCCTCTTCAATCAGGGACTTGGTCTAGATGAATCTATAACTCTTTATTTCTCTCCCATGTGGCCGTCCTTCTGGATTTAGGACTCAGAGCTAATCACGCAAATGAGATTCGGAGCTCTTCAAAACAGCTCTCAGTTGGGTAAGAGAGAAGGACGGATATCTGCATCCAGCCCAAATCATATGCAATTCACCTGGCAATTCTCCCGCTCTGGGAATGGTCAGTTTTAATGGACCATCATGTGTCACCCACCTGTAGGGTGATCATCCTATTGTGCTTGAGCCCTGGCTGGGGGTCCAAAGCTAACCAAGCCCTCTTTAATCTAAACATCCTAATGATCCTTAAACATCGGGAACAAGAGGGGTGCCTGGGTGGCTCCGTCGATTCAGCATCCGACTTCGGCTCAGGGCATGATCTCCCAGTTGGTGAGCTCAAGGTGCTTTCAGATGTCCAAGCAGCTAGCGAGGCCCCCTTGGAAGTAGGCAAGAGAACCCTGGCCTAAGGTGTTCCCTCCTGACCCGAGTAACTCATGATTCTCTAGCATCATCCTTATCATAAGTAGTTGGAACATGGACTGGGGCCATCTCATAATAGAAGCTATCATTTACCAAAAGCTGACTCTGGGCCAGGCGCTTTGAGTGCTTAGTTTTCACAGAATTAGGATTAATTCTTAATTAATTCGTAATTAATTCTTAATAGTACTGCTCCAGTCACATAACACAGATGAGAAAACTGAGTCCCTCACGGTCCTAGTAACTTGCAATGTTGAGACTCCAATCTAGGACGCCTGATTCCAGAGTCCACACTTCAAAAAAAATAACAAAAGCAAGCAGACAAAAGACTATTTTGGCATAATTTCTAACTTCAAGGCGCAAGAGTAGAACAGAGAATTCCATATAGCCTGCACTCAGATTCTCCAACGGTTAGCATGTTACCACATTTTGCTTTATTTTTCTCTTTGTATGTGTATACATATGTTTATATGTGCGTGTAATAAACATGATATATACATCATGATATATATGATATATACATATATGATATCTATGATCGTCACTTTTTTCATTTTAGGGAGAAAGCGCACATACGAGTGGGAGAGAAGGGCAAAGGGAGAGACAGAGAGAGAGAGAGAGAGAGAGAGAGAGAGAGAGAGAATGTTAAGCAGGTTCCATGCTCAGTGTGGAGCCTGATGTGGAACTCGATCCCATAACCCTGAGCCGAAATCAGGAGTCGAACACTCAACCGACTGAGCCACCATGACACCATGTGCCCCTATAATCATCTTTGAACCGTTTGAGCAGATGGCACATATGAAGCTTCTTTACCCTTAAATACTTCTGCTTAACTTAAAAACAAGGGTATTCCCATACACACGTGGCATAATTGTCACTAAACTGTCAATTAACATCGAAACGATACGATTAGCTCTTCGGATCTTATTCAGATTCTGCCAATTCTTCCAATTACATCTGTGCTAGAGAAAAGCCTTAGGGTTCAACATCAAATCCTTGATCGCACATTGCATTCAGTTGTCACATCACTTTAATCTCTCAACCTGGCACATTCTTCAGTCTTCCTTTGTCTTTCCTGCTCTTGGCGTGGTTGAACGGTGCACGCCAGTTATCGTAGAGAATAGCCCTCGGTTTGCTTTGTCTGATGTTTCCTTGTGTTTGGCTGCAGGTGATCCCCTTCTGGCAAGAAGCCTGCACGGATGACGTGGTGTCCTCCTCTGTGCATCCTATCCGGAGGCACCTGGTGTCGCTTGGCTCCATTACTGGCGATGTTAACATTGATCACTTGGTTAAGGTGGTGCCGACCAGTCCATATTCCCCTTTGTAATGAGTCTCATGCAGACAGAGGCCACACGTGACACCATATATAACTACTGCCAGGCAGCTGGCACTGTGGTAGCCATTGAAGATACAAAGAGCGTTGAAGGAATTCTCCTCACAGAGAGCTTACAATATTATTGGGAAGAGAAGTGTGTGACGCCTTACTTCAGCATCCATCCACGAATTGCTCTGTGAGCCCCACGGACAATTAGAGTAGAAGTGACTTCTGGGGTTTAAGGGCTCATCGAGGAAGAGAGGTTGGGAAGTTGCTCCAGCAAGGGAATCAGAAGGGAGGATGGCTCTGGCCGTCACCAGGAGGTGGGAAGGGTCAGGTTTACGAGGCGCTGATCTAGGAGGGCCAGAACAGGGTGCCATTTTCTTACCCGGGAGGACCCCGGCAGCCAGTCTGGAGGGCTGCTTGCAGGGCAGATCAGCTAGGTCAACAAAAGATGGGATTCAAGGCCTCCTGGGAGTCAGACGGGGTGGTCCAATGGATGGGTAGGGTGGCGGATCAGAGAAGCTCTGAAAAATCTGGCTGAATAACTCCCTTGCTCCCGGCTCCCATTTAACCAGGTCTTAACAGCACATATATTTTGACATCCAGTGTAAAGCCAGGGACGTTCGGCCAGAGCAGGGGATCTCTGTGGAGGAATCATGTGAGCTAAGGTAGGAGGGGATAGATGGGGATTGATTGGGAGACACTTGGGTGCGCCATTCAGGAATCATTTGCACCGCCTTAGCATACGGATTCTATTCTGCGTGCACACGAGGAAGCAATGGAATAAGAGGTTAAAATTCTGCCTCTCATTTCGCTGGCTATTCCTAATCTCAAAATAGAATCTTTTCAGAACACCATTTGCACCCGCTCCCGTAGTAAGAGCAGGACCTGGCACTTCTCTGAAGTGCCCTTTGCCTCTAATCTGGCTCAGAATTAAAGTGCCTTAATTAAATGGAGACCTCATTATATTCTCTCGTAACCTGCAGCCCAATCATAACACAGTGATTTACCTTGAACTATTATTGCACATATTTCCACCCATGTATTATTATATGTCACTGTACTTTAATTATGTTTCAATGAATATAATTCCATATCCTCCAACACTTAAATAATATTCACTTGAAATGTAACTGCGCGCCTATAATTCTCCATAAGCGCGAGGGCTTCCGTTGCAAATGATAAAAATTACTACGGCTCTGAAGGCTGAAACAAACTAAACCATTCCTGAAAGAAATCACTCGCCATTTTAATAGAAGTTCAAAACATTGAAATTGGTCACTGATTTATTTTTTCAAAAACACATTTTAAGAGGGTGATTTTTGTAGCGTTAACAACAACAACAACAACAACAACAAAATCTTTGGAAGGAAGCAGCAATTTCCTGGAGACTTGTATTGCTCACTAACCATTTCACCAGGGACTTTGCTCCCATAGGGAATTGATTTTTTAAAAAAATAAAACTTTGCACTGATTTTATATATATATGTATATATATATATGTATAATTATTACCCAGGAAAAAGAGTGACATTAACGCTTGTATTGTTTCCCGTGTTCAGTCTTAGAAAACCATAGTTGAAAACTCTTATTTCTGCCAGGATATTTCTCAGAGGTTACTTCGTCTTTGGAGATTTTTTTTGCATTGTGATTTACTTACGACTATAGCTACAACAGCTGTATATATGCTTTATGTATTTATTTATTTCAAACATATGGCCAGTGTGGACTGAAAAGTAATCGTTTGTGATAAATTAATTCACGACCTCATGCCATGGGATGACCCTCCCAAAGAACTAGACGAATGGTCATCTGTCCTTCCTTTTTCTAGTCCCCGGTTTAAAAATATGGTGTGGCGGGGCGCCTGGGCGGCTCAGTTGGCTGAGTGTCTGACTTCAGCTCAGGTCATGATCTCACGGCTCATGGGTTCGCGCCCCACATATGGCTCTGTGCTGACAGCTCAGAGCCTGGAGCCTGCTTCGGATGCTGAGTCTCCCTCTCTCTCTGCCCCTCCCCCCACTCATGCTTGCTCGCTCTCTCTCTCTCTCTCAAAAATAAGTAAACATTAAAAAAAAAATACGGTGTGGGGGCGCCTGGGTGGCTCAGTCAGTTAACTGTCCGATTTGGGCTCAGTTTATGATCTCATGGTTCATGAATTCGAGCCCTGTGTTGGGCTCTATGCCGACAGCTCAGGGCCTAGAGTCTGCTTCAGATTCTGTGTGTGTGTCTCTCTCTGCCCCCTCCCAAGTCTGTCTCTCTCAAAAATAAATATTTTTTAAAAATTTAAAAATAAAAATAAGAAGTAAATAAAAAATAAAATTACAGTGTGTTGGGGCTCCTGGGTAACTCAGCTAGTTGAGCGTCTGACTCTTGGTTTCAGCTCAGTTCATGAGCCCGGGGTTGTGGGATCGAGCCCCATATTGGGCTCTGTGCTAAGCGTGGAGCCTGCTTAAGATTCTCTCTTTCTCTCCCTCTGCCCCCGCTTGTGTTCTCTCTCTCCCAAATGAATAATTAAATAATTACATAAAATAAAAATATAGCGTTTGAGCTATAGACTTCAGCAATAGGTTTTAAAGAGGAGAGAGAACTAAAACAGAATACCATTTTGACCATCTCTGGTAAGGAGTAAACACAGAGTTTACTGAAGTTTTTTAAACCTTCAGGCTAGGTAAACCCTTCAAGTTCAATTTTGGTCCCCCATTGTGAACTATTCCAAACTCATTGTCCAGGAAGAGTGCTCTGCCATTACCACTGTTGGAGAGAATCAATATTATTAAAATAATAATTCTTCCTGAAAAAATTTGTCTGCAATGTTGGCCACTCAACAAGTCCAGGGAACAAATGAAGCCATTATATAAATTGGTTATTAAAGTCTTATCTCAAAAGGAGGGACATGAGAAAGTGCAAAAAGGATGCCAAACTGGATGGTGATATAGGAAGTAGAGATTGAATTTTTTCCTTTTTACTCTTTGGACTGAACCAGAAATTGTCGATCTCTTGTTCCCTCATGGGTGCATTTGGCATGATAATGACTAAATGAACTCAATCAAATACTCTAAAATTTAATGCATGCTGTATTTAAAAAGAAATTGGGCTTCATCAAAATTTAAAACGATTGTGCCCCTGAAGGACGCCATCAGAAGGTGAAAAGACAAAACACCAGATGGGAGAAAATATTTCCAAATAGTATATCTGATAAGAGACTTGTATCTAGATTATATAAAGAACTCTTTTTTTAATGTTTATTTTTGAGAGAGAGAGAGAGAGAGAGAGTAGGGGAGGGGGGAAAGAGAGAGAATCCCAAGCAGGCTTAGTGCTGTTAACGCAGAGTCTGACGCAGGGCTCAAACTCACGATCGATGAGATCATGACCTGAGCCAAAATCAAGAGTTGGACGCTTAACCGACTGAACCACCCAGGCGCCCTTATATAAAGAACTCTATACTTCAATAATAAAAAGGCAAACCCATTTTTAAAAATGGGCAAAAGACCTGAACAGACATTTCTCCAAGGGAGACATACAAATGGCCAATAAACACAAGAAGAGATGCTAGTCATTATTAGTCATCGGGGAGATGCAAATCAAAACCACAGAGAGATACCATTTCACACTTACGAGGATGGTCATAATCAAAAAGTCAGTTAATAACAAGTGTTCACAAGGATGCGGAGAAATGGGAGCCTTCATACGTTCATGGTTGGATTATAAAGTGATTCAGCTGCTTTGTAAACAATTTGGCGGTTTCCCCAAATGTTAGACGTAGAATTTCCATAGGAACCAAAAATGTCACTCCCAGGTATGTGCTAGGTGAAATGAAAATGCACGTCCACACAAAAACTTGTACACACACGCAGCATTATTCAGTTCATCAACTGATGAATGGATAGACAAAAGTGGTAAATCCATACAGTGGAATATTGTTCGGCCATGTAAAGGAATGGGGTACTGACACCTGCTACGACACGGACCAATCTGAAATGTTTATGCCAAATGAGAGAAGACGGTCACAACAAAACCACAGATTATACGACTTCATTTATATGAAATATGCACAATAGGCAATCCTATAGAGACAGAGAGTAGGTAAGTGGTTTCTTAGGGTTGGGCAATTGGATGGGGGGGGGGGCGGTGACAGCTCAAGGGTGTAGCATTTCTTTTCGAGGTGATGACAATGTTCTAAAATCGGTTATAGCGGTGGTTATCTGTGAATATAACCTTATCTGTGAATATACTAAAAACCCTCCCATTGTATGCTTTATTTTTATTTATTTATTTATTTATTTGTGTCAAGGTTTATTTGTTTTTGAAAGGGAGAGACAGACAGAGCATGAGGAGGGGAGGAGCAGAGAGAGAGAGGGCGACACAAAATCCGAAGCAGGCTCCAGGCTCCGAGCTGTCAGCACAGAGCCTGACGCAGGGCTCGAACCCACGGACTGCGAGATCATGAACCTGAGCGAAAGTCAGATGCCCAACCGACTGAGCCACCCAGGCGCCCCTACTTATTTATTAAGTCAGCTCTACATCCAAAGTGGGGCTTCAACTCATACCCCTGCGATCAAGAGTTGCACGCTTTACCCACTGAGGGAGCCGGGCGCCCCTGAATCGCACACTTTAAATGGGTGAGTCGTAAAGAGAACTGTATCTCAATGAAGCTGCTAAGCAAATCGATGGCGAATGTGACGGTACTTCAGGAGAATTGGACGATCTGAGTAACACGGAAATTCTGTTCGTCGTAGTAAGCGGCAACGCACAGAAACTCTGAAATCAGTTGGTCTGAGTGTGTCCCGAGAACACGGATTCATCAATTCATTTAATTATGTATGTGTTCAGCAAACTTTCGTCGAACTTGTACTTTTCTCTACGGCATTTGCTTTGGCGTCCGACTCCGCCCCAGGTCACGATCTCACGGTTCATGAATTCGAGCCCCCCATTTGGGCTGGCTGCTGTCCGCGCAGAGCCCGCTTTGGATCCTCTGTCTCCCTGTCTCTCTGCCTCTCTCTCTCTCTCTCAAAAGTAAATAAATAAATAAATTCATATATATATACATATATATATATATATATATTTTAAAAGCACTTGCTTCTGGTGATGGGAACACACAAACAGGATTCATGATAATCCTTCTAGCAGGGTGACCAGACATATAAAAAACCTCCATGGCGTCCAATAGCATGACCTCAGAATTTGTTAATGAGGCCAGATAAAAGTCACACTCTGAGTGAAAATTACCATAAGAGAGATGAGCTCAGCCATTTCTAGGAGCCCCCCTGCCTGACAGATGTTTTATAAATGTGCTTCCGACAGAGATACTTGGAAACCACCAGGGTCAGATGCACTAAACAGGACCGGGTCTGTAAGGCTTGGGGACTCATGTCCCTCGGCCAGGCTGAGTTCTCTGCTGTCATCAGGAAACCGAGTCCCTGAGAATTAGTCTCCGTACACTCTCGGCGCCCTTGGCTTTGGTGTCTGATCTGCTTAGGGGCTTTCTCTTGTCTTCCTGCCTGTTGTCATTTCTTATCTTTCAGCCTCACTACCGGCTTTGGTCACCCCGGGGTCCTGTCTCCAACAGGACCCGGGTGAGCTCTCCTTCTGACTCTCGGGCCCATGTTCTTGGCAGCTTTATGACAAGTAGTCAAGTAGCTTTATGACACCAACGATTTGAACCATCTGATTTCTTGTGGTCTGATTCCCATGCTCACCCAATATTCACTCAGTGGTGGAATAATCACTTGGCCTCCCGGGGTACCCATTTCTGCAAGGAAAAAGATGTGCTGACCAGCTCACGTGGGCAGTCCTCTTTGCTTGATCTTCTATTTCTGAGGATAATTTAATAAATTGCTATTGGGGTCTCCAGGAAGCAAGCAGTCTCCTGAATCTAATCGTCTCTGGGTTCCATGTTGAACTCCAGCGTCCCAGCCTCCAAAGTGAATCCCATTCCCCGTGAGGCCCCTTTGGAGAGAGTCACCCGCCTCCCTTTCTCAAGTTCTATTAAATGCAACCACTATTCCTCAATGAGAGACATAGTCTGGAAGAATTAGAAACTAAATGCCAGAAAGGCATGGTCTCAGAGGGACTGGTACGTCTTGGGCGGAAGGGCAGTAGGAGCCGGAGAAGACCAGGCAGAGGAAATATTCGAACCTTCAAAAAACATTTTACTTGGTGTCATACTTTGAGGGAGGGTCGTTTTTCTAATTCTACAAAGTAACGAGTGTGTGTTTCATGCCGGACGTTTGAAAAATACGGAAAAGA
The DNA here is from genome assembly GCF_018350175.1 of Felis catus. Classification (NCBI taxonomy): domain Eukaryota; kingdom Metazoa; phylum Chordata; class Mammalia; order Carnivora; family Felidae; genus Felis; species Felis catus. The sequence goes on from NC_058386.1 coordinate 39,359,594, forward strand.
GTAAATAGGAGAAAACGCAAAAGGTGATTAAAATGTAGACAAGCTGAAGAAGTCAGAAAGTCGCTTCTACAAGACACTCTTTCCTGAAGTTTTAGAATCAATTTTTCTGAAAAAAGAAAAAAAGATTTTTTTCCCACCGGGGCCACACACGGTCACTCAATGCCAGTCCAAAAACTCACTGACATATCAGAATGGGCTGAATTCAGCTAGAGGCAAAAACCCAAAGGTTAGCTTTGGGGGGATTCACACCCAAGTTTAGACCTTTTATCTTAGTTTTTCTCGATGTCTAGCCTGGAGACCCCACCTGCATCAGAACCATCTGGAACAACTGGTGTGAAAATGCAGAATGAGAATCTCAGGGCGTGGGGCCAATAATCTGCATTTTAACACACTCCTTAGGTTATTCTTGGGTGGTTTTTTTTTTTTGATGTTTATTTATTTATTTTGAGAGAGAGAGAGAGAGAGAGTGTGTGTGTGTGTGTGTGTGTGTGTATGTGAGCGGCAGAAGGGTAGGAAAAGAGGGAGAGAGAGAATCCCAGGCAGGCCCCATGCTGTCGGCACAGAGCTTGGATGCGAGGCTCTACTCACAAACTGTGAGATCATGACCTTAGTCAAAATCAAGAGTTGGATGCTTAGCCGATCAAGCCATCCAGGCGCCCCTACCTAAGTTATTCTTATCTGTACCAGAGTTTTGGAACCACTTTAAAAAAAATTTTTTTTAACGTTTATTTATTTTTGAGACAGAGAAAGAGACAGAGCATGAACGGGGGAGGGGCAGAGAGAGAGGGAGACACAGAATCGGAAACAGGCTCCAGGCTCCGAGCCATCAGCCCAGAGCCCGACGCGGGGCTCGAACTCCCAGACCGCGAGATCGTGACCTGAGCTGAAGTCAGACGCTCAACCGACTGAGCCACCCAGGCGCCCCACGGAACCACTTTTAAGAAGCCTTTTGGAGTGATAAAAATGGTGGCTTGGCGATGTGAACGTGGGTACTTTAAAACACATCTGGGGGCACCCGGCTGGCTCATTCACGGGGCATGTGGCTCTTGATCTAAGGGTTGTGAGTTCCAGCCCCACATGGGGTGTAGAGATCACTTAAATAAGTAAGTAAACTTAAAAACACATGTGAAGGAATTGGAACCCTCGTGCACTGCTGGTGGGAATGTAAAATAGTCCAACACTCCGGGAAACGATATGCTAAACGAAAGGGAGTGTATACACACAATGGAATGTTAGTCGGCCTTGAAAAGTGAAATTGTGTCACGTTGCAACACGTTACAGACCTTGAAGATACGATGCCAAGTGAAATAAGCCTGTCACAAAAGGGCAAATACCGTAAGATTCCACCTCAATGGGGTACCCAGACCAGTCAAATTCACAGAGGCGTTTTTTACAAATGGAAGGTTTGGAACGACCCTGCGTCAGTCAAGTCCATGGGCGCCGTTTTTCCAACAGCATTTGCTCACTTTGTGTCTCTGTGTCCTAATTTCATGTTATGTATATTTTACCCCAATTAAACACACACGGCCACGCATGCATGCGCGTGCACACACATCTGACCCCAGGGATTCCTTTGCTGTGTCTGAAGTGACAATCCAAAAGGCTCTCACCAGGGGCAACCACAAAAATGTGGGCCAAGTTCAAGCCCAAATGCAGAAGGTTATAACCATCACGCAAAATATCTGGCCTTACCAGAAGACAAGGGCTTCTGATTTGCTTCTGGGTGTGATTGAAAGTGCCCATTTGGGGGCTGCGGATCCAGATCTGGTGAGTGAAAAGTCACCAGTGTCCCTGATTGGCCCAGCAGGATGAGGATTACAGCCCTGAGCTCATAGTGGAAACAAAAGCCAACAAAATAATGCTCTTTTTTTTTCCTGGGGTTTGAAAACGTTAGTTAACGGCTACATAAGGCTGTAATTACTTATGTCTCCTCCTAAAAAGCCCTTGATTTAGAAAGCCGATGTTCTCAGGGCAGCGTTGGTTGCTGCCAATCTATATTTTCCCTCTTCTTTACTGTTGGGAAACTGACCAATTTTACTACATAAAAGGGGCAGATTCAAGTGGTTTGCAAGCTATTTAGAGCAATTTTTTTGACAAGTACAGGCTGCTTTTGCAAAAAGATTTGGAAGGCAGTCATTGGTGAATTCCTAAACTCAATCAACCATAATACAATCTCACTAATATGATTTCTTAAACATACTTGAATTATGGATTTCCTTTTTTTTTTTTTTTTTTTTTTGAGAGAGAGGGTGCAAGTGAGCGAGGGACAGAGAGAAAGAGAGAGAGAGAGAGAGAGAGAAGTAGGGCTCACCCAAAGCAGGGCTTGAAGTCACGAACCGTGAGATCATGACCTGAGCAAATTCAGATGCTTAGCAACTGAGCCACCCAGGTGCCCCCTGAATTATGGTTTTCTAAAACTTGAGACTGATTTTTTTCTCCAATGCAGACATCACGGCAGACCTCCTTGAATAAAGTGATAGGAAGCTGCCCTTATTTTCAAGTTCAAGCATCCCTCCAAATGTGTTGAGCCACATTCCCCTTCTATCTGCTGATCTGCCTGCGACCCTGGGCAGACCAACTCCCTGAGGCTTCTGTAACAAGACATGCTCTTGCTACATTGTTAACTGTTCAGAGCATGAACAATGGAAATGAACTGCATGGTACAAGCCAGGGAGGACTTTTTTTTTTTTTTTTATGCATGGAAAATGACCAAAAGGAAACACACCAAAATTTTAACAGTGCTTATCTCTAGGTTTGAGGCTTATTAGTGAGGTTTATTTACGTGCATGTGTAAACTTAATTTTTTTCTGTATTTTCTAAATGTTCTACAATAAGTATATGATTCTTTTTTTTTTGTTTTTTTTTTTTTGTTTTGTTTTGTTTTTTGAGAGACAGTGAGACAGAGCACGAGTGGGGGAGGAGCAGAGAGAGAGGGAGACAGAATCCGAAGCAGGCTCCAGGCTCTGAGCTGTCAGCACAGAGCCCAACATAGGGCTCAAACTCACAAACGGTGAGATCATGACCTGAGCCAAAGTTGGGCACTTAACCGACTGAGCCACCCAGGCGCCCCGAGAGTTACATTCTTTTTTTTTTTTAATTTTTTAAACATTCATTTATTATTGAGAGACAGAGACAGGCAGATCATGAGCATGGGAGGGGCAGAGAGGGGGGAGACACAGACTCCGAAGCAGCCTCCAGGCTCTGAGCTGTCAGCACAGAGCCCGACATGGGGCCCGAACTCACCAACCGCTAGATCACGACCTGAGCCGAAGTCGGACGCTTACCCGACTGAGCCACCCAGGCGCCCCAAACGGGTTTTGTTTTAAGGTACAAATCATGATAATCTGTTATGGCAACAGTGGAAATGAATATGTGGCCTGAAATGAAAATCTATCCTCGAGAAGTAAGAGCCATTTTAAAGCTTAGTTATCAGGTTAAATATAGAACTTTCTATAACCCAGGAATATTGCCATATGAATTATGATAACATCATAATTAGTTCAGAAAACTTCAAAACAAAAGAATTATTGCATTACTGCAGACCAGCTGGGATGGTGCTCAATGCCATGTGAATTCCCTACTTACTGTTAGAATTATTCCTTCAGAGGGTTGTGGATGCTTTGCATTTAGCATTAATCATGTTCAAAGAAGAAAAGAAGAGGGGCACCTGGGTGTCTCAGTCGACTGAGCGTCCGACTCTTGGTTTCGGTTCAGGTCATGATCTCACGGCTTCGTGGGTTCGAGCCCCGCTTCCAGCTCTGCGCTGGCAGCTAGAGCCTGCTTGGGATTCTCTCTCTCTCTCTCTCCTTCTCGCTCTGCCTTTCCCCCAGTCGCACTCTCTCTGTCTCTCTCAAAATAAATAAATAAACTTAAAAAAAAAGAAGAAGAAGAAAAGATCGGTTGTCTTGCAAAAGTTAATACAGATTCTAATTCAAGGATTCTCCATATGGTCATCTTTTAAAATCCTATTGCTAGGACGTCCCGAAACACAGAGAAGCTGAAGGTTCCGATCTCATTATCCAAGGTGGCAGTGTTCCTACTCTCCATTCCGGCAAAGTTAGAGCCTGTTGCCATGCAGTTCAAGCCAGGCAGAAATTAAGAGACAGAGTTGTTAAGAGGGTTCCCAGAAATGAGAAAGCAACCACAGACCTGCAGGCAGCCCATTTCAGGGATCAATACATTGACTGTGTCTATCTTTTTAAATCACTATATTCTGCTCCAGGCTTTGATGTAGTCAGAGACAAAAAACAAAAACACAAGGAAATACATCAGGGACACCCTAATGATGTGCAACATGGGCTGTGGACACCCTGAGCCACGGAGCTGTTTTTGTTATTACTAATAATTGCTTATCATCATTGGATGATTGCCTGATGTGCGTGAGGTCATCTGGGGAATACCAATTTGTTCAGCACTGATAGATAGAAGCATATTCCTCCGCTCTGTGTAGTTTTTAAGACGTGCCATGTGTCGGCATTATGGTGAAACTCATGTTTGCTTTGGCTTTTAAGATTTCTTGGGTAGACATTAAGAAAGATGCATTCAGTTGCTTTGTTTAAATGTTTATTGAAAAATACAAATGGCTGTTATCCCGTGGGCCATGTTAGAACAAGCATAGAACATATAGGTGCCATTGAAATAGACCTACATGTATATTATCTGCAACTCAAAGCGTACCCAATGAGAACAAGGCTGGACACAAAGTTGGAACACAGTAAATTGTGAAGACAAATAATCATATAATACAATTTTGTGTGAATGAACGAAAAGTCTTATTAAGATGGTGTGCAACAGCCAAACCTGTGATCAGATTTCCAAAGAGTGTGGGTGAGCGAGGCCGAGGGAGAGACAGAGACAGAATCTTACGCAGGCTCCAGACTCGGCGAGGAGCCTGATGGGGGCGGCTCGATCCCACGACCCTGGGATCATGACCTGAGCGGAAATCAAGAGTTGACGCTCAACTGCCTGAGCCGCCCAGGGGCCTCCAAAACATCGTGTTTTAAAGGAAAAATAGTACTTTTACTGTGGAGAAGCATGGAGGCTACTTTCTTAGTCAAGTAATTCAAGTTAGCGTCATCAACAGTGCGGCAAACTGACCTCCCGATCTCATGCACTGAGAAGAATGTAACACCACTTCTCTGGTATTTCTGGCAAATATGCCCAACCCAAATCCAAGTGTCAAGAAATATACAAACCTAAATTGAGGTTTGTATACCTACTAAACGACTGGCCTGTACAATATTTAAAACGTCAGTATCATGAAAGACAAAGAAAAATAGAGACATTGTCCAGGATTTTAAAACGTTAAAGAGGATATGACTGCTAACTGGGTAATATGGTCCTGAATTGGATTCTGGATCAAAGGTGGGAGGAAATTTGGTATAAAGGACGTTATTGGGACAACTGGCAAAATTTGTGTATGTTACATTTTCTGAATTTGGTCATTTTACTATGGTTGTGAAAGAGAATGTCCCTGTTTTTAAGAAATGCACGTTGAGGGGCGCCTGGGTGGCTCAGTCGGTTGAGCGTCCAACTTCAGCTCAAGTTGCGATCTTGCGGTCTGTGAGTTCGAGCCCCACGCGGGGCTCTGTGCTGACAGCTCAGAGCCTGGAGCCTGCTTCGGATTCTGTGTCTCCCTCTCTCTCTGTTCCTCCCCCACTCACGCTCTGTCTCTCTCTCTCTCTCTCTCTCTCTCAAAAATAAGTAAACATTAAAAATAAAGTAAAATAAAAAAGAAATGCACATTGAAATATTTAGGGGCTAAAAGGACATAAGGTGTGCAGTTTACTCTCAAATGAGTTAGAAAACTAATAATAATAACAATAAAATATATATAGAAGAACAATAATATATATTATATATAATTAATTATAATTCTTTTAAATATATATTTATTCTATATTTTATATATTTATATGCAATATAAATATATTTATATATTTATATGCAATATAAATATATTTATATATTTATATGCAATATAAATATATTTATATATTTACATGCAGTTGTAACGAATTATAACTATGTATTATATATAGAGAGAGACCCAAAGAGAGAGGAAGAGAGAGAAACTGATAAAGCAAGTTTGGTAAAATGTTAACAGCTGAGAATCTGAGATCTACATACTATTTCTAAACGAAACTCACCTGTAAGTTTAAATTATTTCAAAGTAACAAGTTCAAATGAAATAGAATAATAAGTAAACATTAAAAACATATTCCAGCTGTGACAATTCTGAGACTCCAATTATATACCCTGCCCCGAAGCAGGCAAATGTTAACACAACTCAAACTGTGTAAGCCTTGGGGCGCCTGGGTGGCTCCGTCGGTTAAGCGTCCGACTTCGGCTCAGGTCATGATCACGCGGTCCGTGAGTTCGAGCCCCGCGTCCGGCCCTGTGCGACAGCTCGGAGCCTGGAGCCTGTTTCAGATTCTGTGTCTGACTCCCCCCCCCCCGTTCATGCTCTGTCTCTCTCTCTCTCTCTCAAAAACAAATAAATATTAAAAAAGAAAATTTAAAGTGTGTAAGCCTTTTGGTTCCATTTGTTCACAAATATCTCACCCCAAGTTAATGTTAATTCCTAATCGATGTCCTCCTTGTTTTTCTCACCAACAAATATCATGCAAGGGGAGGTTGCTAGATTTGGGCTTCCTCAGGGAAGTGAGTCAGTCCTCACCCGGAGTGACGGAAACAGGCAAACGGGATTAAAATGTACCCGTTAGCCAAGCTGTCTACACCCCAATTGCAAGGGCTACTGACTTAGACACAAGATGCATTCATGGACACCTAACTGCCAGCTCCCCAGAAATTAGCTTATCCCAAACTTTTCATTAAGAGACTAGGGTGACTCAACTTTCTTTTCCCACTACCGTTTTACCATTGCAGAAATAGGACGTTAGCGCTGGAAAATTAAACTCTGCCTATTTAGATAAGAGGAAAGGCAATGCCATTTCATTTCTCAATAGGTCTTCTTTTCATAGTATATTTTACAATAGTGTCTCCCTCAAAAAGGCAAACACGATGTATACATTTATACAGCTGTGAATAGAATTTTCTATTACCAAGCCCGTCTCCCAATTGTTGCCGATGAATGTGCACAGTTTAGATAATGTGTTGTAGGTTGAAAAGGACTGTGCGTCAGAAAAATACATGACACCTTAAGACTTTAATTTTCCCTCAGCCTATTGATGACAGATACAGCTAGCCAATAAAAAGAAACAGAGTGAAGATACAGGGAAAAAATGCTATCCTTTCTCACTGCCTCGTGCGCGCACCCATGATCCTCTGAGGGACGCGTTGTAATTGCCTCCTGGGATGGAGACAGAAGACACACAAAATCTAGGTCTGATTATGTAAGAGATTGCTAATCACCAAGACAACAATAATCACAGGACTAAACTACAAAATGTAGGGACCTGTGGTCCCTTTCGTGCAAACGAAATCAGCAGCAATTATTCAACAGCCTAAAAATCAACTCCGTGGGGGAAATTCTTTACGGCCCCTTGAGTCTAAAGCATTTTTTTTTTTTCAAATACTTTAAAGAAAGGAAACCTGTGCAAAGTCTTTATGGCCTTAGAAGTCTTTTTTTTTTTTAATGTTTATTTATTTTTGAGAGAGAGAAGGAGACAGAGCACAAGCAGGGGAGGGGCAGAGAGAGAGGGAGACCCAGAATCGGAAGCAGGCTCCAGGCTCTGAGCTGTCAGCACGGAGCCCGACACGGGGCTCGAACTCACGGACCGCGAGATCATGACCTGAGCTGAAGTCGGTCACTTAACTGAGTCACTCAGGCACCCCAGAAATCATTTTACAGACCTAGTACCAATGCCATGTTTTGGTATTCAGTTTTTATCTTGTAAAATTTCAAACCTTCAGGAAAGTTTCGAGAATGGTAAAATTAACTCCCATATACCCTTCACCAAGATTCACCAAATGTAGCACATTCATTTTCTCCCTCTGCTCCTCTCACTGTATGTTTTTTCTTTCTTTCTTTTTTCCCCATTTCTTGTTTTCTTTCTTTTTCTGAACCATTTGAGAGTTCGTTGCAGACATGACATTTCAATTCTAGAATTTCAATGTGCATTTTTTTAAAATAAGGACATTCTTGGGGCGCCTGGGTGGCTCAGTGGATTAAGCGCCTGACTCTTGATTTCGGCTCAGGTCGTGATGTCACAGTTCGTGGGTTCAAGCCCCAAGTCAGACTCTGCGCTGACAGTGTGGAGCCTGCTTGGGATTCTCCCTCTCTCTCTGCCCCTCCCCTGCTTATGGTTTCTCCTTCTCTCTCATAAATACAAAATAAACTAATAATAAATAAAGAAAAAGATTAAGGATATTCTCCTATAGAACCACATTATGATTGTCACATGGCAAAATTTAACATTGGTGTAACACTCTTGTCTAATATTTAGTCTATTTTAAAATTGCCCCAACTTACCCCAAAATGTCCCTTATAGATGTTTTTTTTTAATTCAGTTTCTTCTTTTTTTTTTTTAAGTAAAATTATTTATTTTGAGAGAGAGAAAGAGTGCATGTGTGTGGGGTGGGAGGGGAGGGGGAGAGAGCGAGGGAGAGAGAGAATCCCAAGCAGGCTCCAAGCTGTCAGCACAGAGCCTGATGTGGGGCTCGATTTCCCAACCGTGAGATCATGACCTGAGCCAAAACCAAGAGCCGGTGACTTAATAGACTGAGCCACCCAGGCGCCCCTAAAAATTTGGTTTCTAATAAAGGATTATTGGTTTCTAATAAAGGATCTCGTTAGTCTCCTTTTATCTGGAAGCGTTCCTAGTTGTTTTTCCTTGTTTGTTTTTTGCTCTTTTATGACACGGACATTTTTAAAGAACCCAAGCCAGCAGTTCTGGAGCTTTGACATACATTTTGGGGGGGGCGGGAAACGAAGCCCCCAAAAAAGTCAGAAATGAAATGGAATAATAACTTTGTAGTTGGATTCGAAGTCCAGCCTTAGTAGTGCCTTGAAACAAGTTTCTTCATCTTCTCTGAGCCTCGGTTATCTGATTTGTCACATGGGATTAATGATCCCCATTGTACAAGGCAGTTGCCAGGATTATAAACCGGTGCGATCTCGTTGGACATCAATTTGACGATCTGCATCAAGAATCTTAAACAGACTTGCATTCTTGGACCCCGTAAGTCTATCTCTAGCAATTTATCCTTAGGAAATGATCCGAGATATTAGACAACGATATAGGGAGGGCTATTCATTACCATGAGTGCCAGAAGAGTGCGTGGGGGAAAGGCGCGACACACGCCATTTCCTTCCGTATCGTCCTCACGCTCCTTCTCTTCATTTACTGCCAACATTTATTAAGGGCTACCCGGCGTCCTGTGCTGAGTTACAGACTTCTGTGGCAAGTTTGAAAGTCATGCTTAGGAGGAGTACTTGACAACATGGAAGAGAAGTAAGAACATAGAGTTGAATGAGGAATCTGGACAAGTGTGTGTATACGATGAGATCCCAACTTTGTTTTATGGTTACACAGTAATGTGTGTAGGGGCACCTAATAAGAAGTACAATAACACTTCTTTCCTGGGTGGTGAGATTCGGGGTAAATTCTGTTTATAATAACAAAAACAAGGAAATTTGCATGTAAATTTTAGGCCAGTATACGCAGAGACCTGTGCTTAGCAAGCATCAACTCCGCTCATGGTTGACGGGCAAGAATTGGACATATGGCCGCTCATAGGTGAAAGGAGGACTTGGAAATTTAACCACGGATGGTTCAGCCACTCCCAGCTATAACTCCATATAAAAGGAAGAGATAGATTTTTTATTATTTTTTTAATGTTTGTTTAATTTTGAGAGAGGGAGACAGAGAGAGCACAAGCAGGGGAGGGGAAAAGAGAGAGAGGGAGACACAACACAGAGCCCGATGAGGGGCTCAAACTCATGAGCCATGAAATCATGACCTGAGCCAAAGTCGGATGCGTAACCAACTGAGCCGCCCAGGCGCCCCAAAAGGTAGAGGTTTCAAATGGATAGCTAGCTATCTCTGTCACATCATAAAATCTATTTTTGCCTGATATTTAATATAATCATACACTTATTTTGGTTAGTTTTTGCTACCCAACTATCTTTCCTGACCTTTTCAATCTTTCTGAAGCATTGTGTAATGTTGGCACATTGCACAAACCTGGATTTTATTTTTTGTATTCTGACACTCAATTAACAAATCTAGCCCATTTATATTTAGTGATTGCTGATGCATCCACAATAATTTCTGCCATCTTATTTATGCCTTCTGTTTTTCTCACTCTTTTCTATTTTTTTCTCTTTTCCTGTCTTATTTAGGGTTGAGTTTTTAAAATTTATTTTTCCTCTTCTCTAATTATGCGTTCTATTTCTATTATTTCTTTTTTTATTTTTTAATGTTTTTATTTACTTTTGAGAGAGACAGAGACAGAGAGCAAGTGGGGAAGGGGCAGAGAGAGAGGGAGACACAGAATCCGAAGCAGGCTCCAGGCACTGAGCTGTCAGCACAGAACCCGACGTGGGGCTCGAACAAGCAAACCGTGAGATCATGACCTGAGCCGAAGTCGGACCCCCTGAGCCACCCAGGCGCCCCCCTATTATTTCTATAGTTATACAAAAACTCAAATGTTGGCTTACATGCATACTTAACTTAAAGTCTAATATTATTCAATATCTCTTTCTTTCTCCTGACAATACAAGGAATTTAGAGCATTCGAAGTCCATAAGCCATCTCCTGTCCTGCGTATTATCAATTTTTAACTTATTTTGTTCTATTTTAAATTGTGTGACCCAAATCGAACATTATTATTATTTTTCACAGAGTCAATACGCATTTAGATTCCTCCCTTCATTTTTACCCATCTATTTATCATTCATTTTTATATTTTGGACCTTCATTATAGGGTCTTTCTTTCCGAAGAACGTATGGTAGCGAACTCTGAGTCCTCCTTTATCTGGAAGTATCTTTACTTTCCCTTTGCTCTTGAGAGATAATTCTCCAAAAACGTTGTCTTAATTAGGAAAAGAAGAAGAAGAGGGGCACCGGGGTGGCTCAGTCAGTTGAGCGTCTGACTCTTGATTTCGGCTCAGGTCACGGCGCCAGGGTCATGGGATTGAGCCCCGCGTCAGGGTCTCTTTCTCCCTCTGCTCCTCTCACTCACTCATGCTCTCTCTCTCTCTGTGTGTCTAAAATAAAAATTTTAAAAATAAAAAGGAGAAGGAGAAAAATACTTGAGGAGTATACATTTCAAAGTCAAATTCCTCCATTTAGTCTCCACCACGTGACTCCAGACCAAGCTATAAGCACGGTTAAGAGATTCTTGTGCATTCTTCTTTTTTTTTTTTTAATTTTTTTTTCAACGTTTATTTATTTTTGGGACAGAGAGAGACAGAGCATGAACGGGGGAGGGGCAGAGAGAAAGGGAGACACAGAATCGGAAACAGGCTCCAGGCTCTGAGCCATCAGCCCAGAACCCAATGCGGGGCTCGAACTCACAGACCGCAAGATCGTGACCTGGCTGAAGTTGGACGCTTAACCAACTGCGCCACCCAGGCTCTTGTGCATTCTTCTATATGATTTTAATTTACACGCATATGTGTGTTTGCTTACAATAATGGAATCATAGTATACAGATGGCTGGGCCACTTGCTTTTTATAATTTAAAAATATACTCTAAATATATTTATTTTTTTATTTTATTTTTTGAGAGAGAGAGAGAGAGAGAGAGAGAGAGAGCAGGTGCATGCAAAAGCAAGGGAGGGAGGGCCAGAAAGAGAGAGAGAGAGAGAAAGACTCTTAAGCAGACCTCACACTCAGCATGCATCCCAATGCAGGGCTCGATCTCATGACCCTGAGATCAGGGCCTGAGCTGAAATCAAGAGTTGGACACTTAACAAACTGTACCGCACAGGCACCCCTTGTTTACCCACTTTAAAGGTATAAGCCACTATTTTCTGGTTTTATTTTTTGCTGTTGATTCAATCTGTTGCCAATTTTCTTGCTTTCCATTGTTCAGCCGTCCTTTATTTTTCTTGCGAATTGCTTTAAAATTTTTTCTCCTTGTCTTTGGTGTTCTTCGGTTTTACTATCGCACATCTAAGAGTACGTGTTTCATCAGTGCTCTCAGAGCTCATCATAATTCTTCAACCGGAAGTTTTGCGTGTTTCAACACTTCTAGAAAATTCTCCACCATTATGGATTTGAAAACGACTTTTCCCTTGTTCTCTCTGTTCTCTCCTTCAGAATATTCATTTAAATGTATATTCAATTACCTCATCAAATCCTCCACATCTCTTGTCCTCTCCTATTTTCTGTCCATACGTTGCTCAGTCTTTTGGTGCCATTTCAGACCTATTGAATAACTTGATGGAATTACACTGACAGCAACTTTTTAAACATACTAATTTTATCGTCTGAATTTGACACACCTGTTGTTTTTTGTTTCTGCCTGACTCTACACAGCCTCGTTTCTTCAACTGTTTTATTATTATTATTTTTTAAATCTTTATTCATTTCTGAGAGAGAGACAGAGCATGAGCGGGAGAGGGGCAGAGAGAGAGGGAGACACAGAATCCGAAACAGGCTCCAGGCCCCGAGCGGTCAGCACAGAGCCCGACGCGGGCCTCGAACTCACCGACGGTGAGATCACCATCTGAGCCAAAGTCGGACGCTCAACCGACGGAGCCACGCAGGCGCCCCTCTTCAACTGTTTTCTCGTTGTATATTGGCTTCTACATGGATGAACTTGGTGGAAATCCCGAAGAATCTGGTTTGAGGGCCAGATTCCTCCAGAGACAATCTCCATAGTCTTCTATCAATCACCGCAGGGTGTCATGAACCCAGGACCATTTTAAATTAAATCCCTTAGACTTTTCATGTGATATCAACTTGAATTCTAAGCACGTCTGAAGACAGGCTGATAGTTATAAATTTTCAGGGGAAATATTTTTCCCTACCTAGAAGGGAAATTGAGACAGATTAGACTCATTTTCTCCCCTTGCTGAAAGTGGATTGCTTTTCTGGCCTGTCATTTCACGATGTTAGAGTTCTTAGTGGGTCCTGACTTCATGGGAATTTGTGGTTCTAATACCCTCATGGTGTGGGCCCAAGGCCTCTATCTTGTGTCTCTATGCAGGCATTAAAAACCAGAGTTCTGGGTTCCTAATAATGGCAACTATGTGTGGCGTTTGGGCCTGCCATCACTTTGGTTTCTGTTTTCTGTTCCTTTTCGACTTCTGGGGATTTCCTTTACTTTCTAGGGAGCCTGTATTTTATCCAGTATTTCTAGATGCCTTATTATGGGAAGTTTTACTGGACTATCCAGTCTCTCATGTAATCTGAAGTGAAAAGACAAACAAACAAACAAAAAAACCCCACCACACCCTAAGATTCTTTGATCTTTACAAAAAGCCTACAAATGAAGTGTTTTTAGCCCCATTTTATTGTTGTAGAACCTGAGGCTCAAGCCAGATAAGGATCATATGGTTCTATCAAGTAACAGAGCCTGAATTTGAATCTGGTATCGTCTAGCACCAAAGTTCCTGGCTGTTTAGACACTATGCTATATTGCCTCTTACTATTCTCTGCCTTTTTGTGTAATTTTTTCCTTTTAGATGTTAATTATATTTCATCAGAAAAAAAATAAAAGAACTTTCAAAGGTACTATAAGTTAAAAAAAAAAAACACACACATCCCTTGCTCAGAAAGTGTATTCATTTATTAAACAAGATCAGCTCTGCTATCAAAGCCCTGCAGCTAGGCCAAGGTCATCCCTTGTACCTGTCGAGTACCATATGGGGAGAACTGAATGTTTTCCTGTGCATAAATGATAAATAATATCTGGGCCAAGGTATTATGATACCTTTCCTCCCCTTGGCTTTGTGTGCTTCCCTTTTCCATAGAAGCCCATCGGTTTTTACCTCGCTCTCTCCCCAGGCGGCTCCTAGCTCTAAAGGGTAGTAATAAATAAGGTTGGGTCCCGGCTACACTGTTGGCAAGCAAAAAAGTCTTCTTGGACACAGTAGATATAGACCTTACCAGTCTAGGTTGTTGATTAGAAAAGCATGCTGGAGGACACGTAAGCCTTAATGAAGTCTGAGTAGATTACATCTACCCCCTCCCCAAGGATCCGCATGACATAGAACTCAGCAGAAAACAGAATCAGTCTGACACACTGGCTCCCCATGCGATCGTGCTGCTAGCCGCACGCTGATTTCTGCTGCCTTCAATGCTGGAAAATCGATCGGTTCATAATCCGTTCTGATATTTCCCCAGGCATGTGGGTGTCTACACTTACTTGGATTACCCTTTGTCTTTTCATTTTTAAAACACCCACATACACAGGCACACACGTGCGCACACACATTTTGTCCTTCCCCGGGCTTCAGAAAAGACACTCAGGCCTGACTTAGTTGCTGAGGATGCAGTGGTAATCCTTTTAGACAAGTCTGTGATCTCATAGGATAAATGATCTGATGTGGAAGTTAAATAAACCATTTCAGATAGGTACAGATGCTACAGTGGGAGGTGGAGTGCTACTTTAGAGTTCTTCAGGATTGTTGGCCAAAAAAGACTTCGGTCTCTGGGCCATCCCTCTTTCTTTTTCTTTTTTTTTTTTTTTAAATGTTTATTTATTTTTGAGGGAGACAGAGACAGAATGTGAGTGGGTTAGGGGCAAAGAGAAGGGGACACAGAATCCGAGGCAGGCTCCGGGCTCTGAGCCGTCAGCCCAGAGCCGGACGCGGGACTCGACCTCAGGAGCCGTGAGATCGTGACCTGAGCCGAAGTCGGATGCTCAACCGACTGAGCCACCCAGGCACCCCTGGGCCATCCCTCTTTCTGATTCCCTTTCTATCTTACTAGCTGCTTCTTCTCAGTCTTGTGCAATGGTTTTCCTTCATCTTTCCAACCTCCAAACGTTAGAATGCCCCAGAGCTCATCCTTGGACTTCTTTCTGGTCTCCATTCACCGCCTGGATCCCATCCAGTTCCTTGATTTTAAAGATTTTCTGTAGTTTATCCTTAAATGAGCAAAATATGTATAGGACACTAACATTTGTCTCAGAAATGGGTAGGGTACAATACAAACAGGTACGCGTGTTGTCAAGATTTTGTATTTTATCCTGCTTGCAGTCTAACAAGTTAGCTTGCCATAGTTTCATGGATTCCGGTAGAAGATACACGAATCTTGTGTCTTGGTAGTTCCATTTCTCTTGACAGTTTGACTAACTTGTACCTCTGATGGCCTTTGTAGAGGGGATTGGATGACTCTGGAACAAGGTTGGAAAGAAGATTTCTGAATGCATCTCTTCTGATGCTATTTCAGACCTATTGAACAAACCGATAAACATCAAACTTAAAACAACTTTTAAAACACGTTTTTGTGGTTTGACTTTGACACTTCTAATATCTGAAATCCAGGAGGGTCAAATGTCTCCAGACCTCATCCTCTCCTCGTTACCTTTTCTGCCCCCACCCTGGGCCGTGCCCATCTTGGTTTCCTTTGGACTAGTTTTGCAACAACCTCCTATTTCCATCCTTTCATCCCTACAGGTAGGCGATTGTCTACATTGCAATCGGGGCGATCCTTTTTAAGTGTGGAAGGCCATGTCCCTGCAAAATCAAGGCACTTCTTGGCTCAAAACTCTGATCGCAAAGAAAAGACACAAGAATGTATTACTCACGGGAATAGCATTAATCAGGGTATTGGCATTTGAGCCAGGTTCCCAAGCTCCAATTCTTAAAGGGTAACGTGAAGAGGGTTACATGACAGGAAAGGAACCTTGAATTTAGGGAACCTGTATACTTTATAGCTGGCAGTAATCCTGCCCTAGGTTCCGAAGGAAGATCTATCTCTGTCTTCCAAGGCTATTAGCTCTTATAAACACCCTTGAAAAGACAGTCCAGAATAAAAGCCATCAGTGACTCTGTTCACAAGATGTGCAGAGCCTGCGAGAACCACGGAGAATTCTCTCCCAACAGGCATTTGTTTACATTTTTTAACAGAAGGATAAACAAAAACATTTTTTAAAATATTACCAAATGGGAAACAAAGGTAACTGGGTGGGAGGGACAAAGGTTGAAGCTAGACTTCTCTGAATACAAAAATTAGAAAACACCATGAAATTTTCAAAACCCAATCCTGAAAACCCCAAAATTACATGAAACAAATGAACCAAATTGTCTACCAAGTTGGCAGAAAAACCACACAGAGAATAATTATTTCAAGTTACTTTTAAATACAGTAATTTGTCTGTATACTCCTAATGGGTTATACTCTAAAGGCAAAAGGAAATCCAAAAACATCTTAACTCCTTGCAGCAATCATGTTAATAATAGTGCTGGTGTTGGTATTCTGAGACAGTTTCATATAATATGCTGGTGAAATTGGGAACCAAAATTTTGGGTATGAGATAATAAATAGAGGTACAGGTTGAATACAGGTTGAAAGACGTTAAGTAAAACCCTGCAGTTCTGAATTTAAATTGGAAGTACTATGTATGAGCTCATAATGTATTTTATCTTTATAGAAAAAAAAAATCTATTTCCAAGCTCTGACATTGAAGAGGCCTGGAAACAATGACCAATCCAGTAGCACTGAATGCCCATTTCACAGTAAAAAAGAACAGACGTCTTGAAGAAATGGTCAATTTCACTTTTGAGGTAGGAAATATACAAGAGATGCTTGGAATATCCTGTCATATTAGAAAGTGAGGAAGCTATCAAAGACTGCTGGGAAAGCATCAAAAGAAAGAATCAAAACAACTTACTAGAACTCCCACTTGCCAAATATTTGAATAACCATAGGAGGTATAATCACATAGGATGGAAACATGGTAAGATACATTAAAAGAAAAACAAAGGGCGCCTGGGTGGCTCAGTTGGTTAAGCGTCTGACTTCTGCTCAGGTCATGATCTCGGGATTGGTGAGTTAGAGCCCCACGATGGGCTGTCTGCTGTCAGCACAGAGCCTACTTCTCTGTCTCCCTCTCTCTCTCTCTGCCCCTCCCCTGCTCATTCCCTCTCTCTCTCTCTCTGTCTCTCTCAAAATAAATAAATAAACATTTAAAACATAACCAGCCCAAAGGAAACAATGATGGGCATAAATCAGGGTGGGAGCAGAGAAGGTAGTAAGGAGACAGGTGATTCTGGATACATTTCAAGAGAAGGGCCAATCCCAAGAATCCCAAGCAGGCTCCACGCTGTCCGTGCAGAGCCCAATGCAGAACTCGATCTCAGAACCTGACCTGAGCCAAAATCAAGAGTCGGAGGCTTAACCAACCCAGGTGCCCCATCCTTTGGGCTAGTTTTTTTTTTTTAATTTTTTTAAATGTTTATTTATTTTTGAAGGAAAGAGAGACAGAGCGTGAGCAGGGGAGAGGCAGAGAGGGAGACACAGAATCTGAAATGGACTCCAGGCTCTGAGCTGTCAGTGCAGAGCCGGACGCAGGACTCGAATTCACAAACCGTGAGATCATGACCTGAGCTGAAGTCTGTCGCTTAACCGACTGAGCCACCCAGGTACCCCTGAGCTAGTTTTTCAACAGTCTCCTATTTCTATCCTTGCACTCCCACAGGTAATTGTCTATACTGCAGCCAAAGTGATCCTTGCAAAGTGTGTAAGAGCATGTCCCTGCAAGATTAAGGCACTTCCTTGCTTGAAACTTTCCAGGGCTGCCTGGGTGGCTCAGTCAGTTGAGCATCTCACTCTTGATTTTGGCTCAGGTCACGATCCCATGGCATGTGGGATTGAGTCCCAAGTTGGGCTCCAAGCTGACAGCTGCTTGAGATTCTCTCTCCCTCTCTCTCTGCCCCACTCTCTCTGTCTCAAAAATAAATAAATAAACATTAAAAAAAAAACCCACAACTTTTCCAATCACAGCCTGTCTTACTCAGAGTAGTACGCAAAACCTGTTCCACATTTGCAGATAAAGAGGTAACACCAGAAGAATTAAAACAGTAAAAAAAAAAAAAAAAAAACCAAGTAGATAAATAAGGTGCAACTTGATCTGGTCACTTCCAAGGACTGATGATTGCTGGAGGATAGAAAGCTGGTCTTCTCTTTCCCCTCAGGACACCTCTGAAGGATGATTCTAGCTCTACAGAGCCCCAGAGGGTTGCCTGAGGTCTTTAATGGGCCTCATGTTAGCTCATCTTCTTCCTCTGCCCATGCCTACTTGCTCACCCAACCTCTCACAGGTTATTGATGGCAAGGGCTCTCCTAATGAACAGTCTACCTTCTAACCTTCATTCGAGAGACTGGCCTGGCATGGTAGCCACCTCCCCTCCGTCAGTACCTCCGATAAACACCATTATGACAGTGTCCTTGCAAAAATCCCTCCATGGACCTCCACTTGTTCCAGGAAACAGCAAGCTGTAGAAAGGTCTTTTGCCCTTAACATCGAGCAATTCTTCCTCTTTTGAAACAGTCCCAGACGGCTCTAACCATGGACTGCCAAACGTACCTGGGGATCTATTAGAAAGTCTCCCCGCTTCCCCAAATCCCACCATAATAGAACACTTTCCAATCAGAGACTGTCTCGGCATTTCCTCTTTTCGTTCTATAAAACACACCGACCCCCCCCCCCCCGCGTAAGTCAGGCTGAAACGGAAATGACAGCAGATGGGTTCCCCTGCCGAAAGTTTGTGAATGGGGAGCCGATGTTAATTTCACCTCGGGCTTAGCTTCGCCTTTGATACATCTCAGCCAGCTTCCCGGGCAACCCAACCTGGACTGATTTATCTACTTATTTGCAATTTCTCTCACACTAGTCCCTGCGAGTAGGGGCGTTGTGGTGTCTCCTAAGTTTTTCAGCCAGCTAGAGCCACCCAGCTCCTCAAGCTTCTCACTAACCAGTATGCTGGATGAATGAACGAAATGACATTTAAGCTGAGGCCCAAATAAACAGGGAAACAGCCGGACCTTGTGGAAGAGCATTTGGGGGTTAGGAACAGCAAGTAAAATTCCAGAAAGAGCACTTTCCTTCCTGTTTCGGTCCCAGCTCTTTGCAACTGTAACCTAGTATTAGGGACAGTTAAAAATTTTTATTTGTGCGTTTTTCCCCCCATTGCTTCCTCTCTCCCAATCCAGGATCTCTTGATTTAAAAAAAATTTTTTTTAATGTTTACTTACTTATTTTGAGAGAGAGTGCGAGAGCCAGCGAGTGCACATGCGCCCATGCAAGTGGGGGAGGGGCAGAGAGAGAGAGGGAGAGAGAGACTCCCAAGCAGGCTCCACACTCAATGCCAAGCTGGACTCAGGGCTCAGTCTTATGATCTTGAGACCATGACCTGAACCGAAGTCAAGAGTCAGCTTGTGGTAGGGTCCCCTCCCTAAGGAGAGAAAACAAAACAAAAACAAAAACAAAAAAACCCCTCAAGGCAACCTGGCTATATGTGTAGGTGACAACATCCCTCACGACCTTGTAACGTGAGACCACTTAATCAGGCTGCCTGTTTGTGTGTGTTACCATATATGGGAGACAAAGAAATAGAAAATATGTAAAAAAAACTACACCACGTGGCGTTAGGGGCTCAGTTCCTCCTTACGAACCCAACTGAGCCGTGCCGGCACAAATAAAGTTGCTTCCCGGAAAGAAAAGCCTCGCGTCACGACTCTCCGTGCGAGAATCCTGTTTTAAGGGGCCCATCCGACCGAGCCACCCAGGAGCCCAGGATCACTTGATTTGTATAAATTTAGCCAGGAGTATAGAGACCAACACCTACTGATGAGACCTTCTCAAACCTAAGTCAACGCCCTCCGACTATTTATACTTTTATGCTGGGAGGACCTCCGACTATTTATACTTTTATGCTGGGAGGACATGGCAGTTGGTATGAACTTGACTTCAGGGAGTTTAGTATCTGTTAGGAGTCTGTTTCACAACGACCCCAGGGAAGAGACCAGCATCTCTCTGGAGCTCTGGGGCTACAGTGCTGTAGCAATGACAGCAGAGGGGAGAGACTCAGATCAGAATCATCTGGGGATGATTCTGCAGACATCTTTGATTTCTGCGTATGTGTTCCGGACGGTGCTCCTCCCCTCCATTTGCACACATTCCACGGACAGCCTGCTTTTGTTTTTTAAAAGACTTTTTATGTCTTTTATTGAAGTGCAATTTGCACATGGTTATGTAAAAACTGACGAAGGGCAAACCTCACTAAAATGGAGTTTGGAGGCCAGAAGGGGGAACTCTCGTGCCCTGCCACTTGTGGTCAATTGCAGACCCCAACGTGAAGAGAGCACCTTGTATTCTCAGCAGGAATAAGCCTATACTTTTCGACCCCAGCAGGAGGAAAGAAGAATTTCTCCTTGCCTAGCAACAGCCCAGCCAATGGGAGACTGCCACAACTCAGCCAATGAAAAGCCACTCCGGTTTACTCCAGTGGACTTTTTGTTTATAACAGCCCTTCCCAACTGCCCCTTCTAGAAAAGAGGTTTCCTCTCCTTTGTTCTCTCAACTTGCTAATGGCTTTGCCATAGCTTACGCTTCCCTAATTGTAATTCTCTAGTCCTGGATAAATCCATTTTTCCTGGTAGAATGGACAGTTATATTTTTCAAGGTTAGCAATTAAAACGGCAAATGCTCTGGAATGGCTTCTCTCACCCTTCCCCTGGTGCTCTACTGTTACTGATTCCGCATTTGACTCTTTGATTATCTTTTGAAGTTTGTCTCCGTACTCTAAATATCTCCTTATACCACTATTTCTTTATGCATCATTTTAAGACATGGTCCGTCCACTAGCCAGCGTGACAGTTGAGAATTTAGCTCACATTCACACACACACACACACACACACACACACACACCACCCTCGCATCTTCCTTTCAAATATGGTTAGAACATATTTTTAGTACCTTCATTCGTTTTGGTTTTTCTTTCCTTTCCATGTTGCAAGCTCTTTTCAAAATATTTATTTATTTATTTATATTTTTTTTTTTAGAGAGAGAGAGTGAGAGCACGGGAGAGGGACAGAGGGAGACAGAGAGAATCTTACACCAGCCCCAGACTCCGTGTGGAGCCCGCCTAGGGGCTCGATCCTACAACCGCGGGCTGGTGACCAGAGCCGAAATCAAGAGTCGGGAGCTCAACCAACTCAGCCACCCAGGCGCCCCTGCAAGCTCTTTTCAAATATCTGGTAAAGGGACGCCTGGGTGGCTCAAGTTGGTTAAGAGACTTGGGCTCAGGTCATGATCTCATGGCTTTCCAGTTCGAGCCCCGCGTCGGGCTCTGTGCTGACGGCTCGGAGCCTGGAGCCTGCTTCGGATTCTGTGTCTCCCTCTCTCCCTGCCCCTCCCCTGCTCACACTCCGTCTCTTTCTCTCTCAAAAGTAAATAAATATTAAAAGATAGATACTTATTTATTTTATAAATAAATTAATAAATAAATAAATTAATTAAATGTCTGGTAATTTTGTGATCACACGGAAGAGTAAGGCACTAGAGAAACGGATTAAGGACTATATGTACTTGGATAGGTCTTGTTGACTGGCTGAGTTTCATCCACTTACAGTGAAAACACTATCGTCTAGGGGACCCTTACACGCTAGAAGTCATCCTCCGGGCACTTGGGAGCCCATGCCGCTCCTGCCCTCACCTGCCCTGCTTCTCCCCAGACCATTTCTTTTTTTTTTTTTTTTTTTTTTACGTTTATTTATTTTTGGGACAGAGAGAGAGACAGAGCATGAACGGGGGAGGGGCAGAGAGAGAGGGAGACACAGAATCGGAAACAGGCTCCAGGCTCTGAGCCATCAGCCCAGAGCCCGACGCGGGGCTCGAACTCACGGACCGCGAGATCGTGACCTGGCGGAAGTCGGCCGCTTAACCGACTGAGCCACCCAGGCGCCCCGACCCAGACCATTTCTTAAATAGATTTGGAACGCAACCCGCCAATTTTTCATGTCTCATTGAATTATTACCATTGCCGTTGTTATTGTCGTTCCTTTTGCTTAGATACTAAGCAGCTGCCTGGCTGCTGGGCGTCCCGCGTGCAGGTGTGAGGGGGGTGGGGAGCCAACACTTCCTGTTTCCACTTCCGCTCTGACCTTGTGTCTCCCCAGCTCTCCAGGCAGGGCTCCATCCTTGGCTGTAGCCCGCCGCTGCATGTATTCTAGGCTAGGAGGCCCTTCAAGTTGCTTTCGTCTCCCTGACACTTACTGGAACCCCCCAGGAACAGATATTCCCTCACCCCTACCACACATGACTGGCTGCTCCTGGTCTCTCTGTTACTGGCTAATGTATTTTTTATTTTATGCTTTTATTATCGTCTTACCGTGGTCTCGGGAGGGATAGGCAATAAACAGTCTGCTCTGTTGAACAGAAGGTTCACAACCTACTTTAACGTCAGCCTGCCTGCCTATTGAAAGCGCTCATGGGGCGCCTGGGTGGCTCAGTGGGTTAAGCATCTGACTCGTGATTTCAGCTCAGGCCATGATGTCACAGTCCGTGGTTTTGAGCCCCACGTCAGGCTCTAGGCTGATGGTGTGGACCCTACTTGGAATTCTCTCTCCCTCTCTCTCTCTCTTTCCCTCTCTCCCTGCTCTTTCTCCCCACCCCCATGCACACGTGCTCTCTCTCTTGAAGTAAAAACAAAATAGCTTAAAAAAAAAAAAAACTATGAACGTGCTCACAAGGTGATCCTAATAAGCCCCTCCATGGCACTCCCTTGGAGGCTCACCCTTGATTTGAACCCAGTCTGCGCCTCCCACCCCTAGCTTTCCCCAGTTCAATGAAAGGTACCCACACCCCCCTAGCTCACCATAAAGCCGGGTTTCCTCCAATTCCTTTTTTATCCTCAATCCCCACATCCAATCGACCAGCAAGCTCTGTCATTTCTACCATGTAAAAGCACCTGATGAGCAAAAGGGGAAAATCATAAGCCAAATTGGCTAAGGCTAATTTTTATCTTAAACCTAATTAGAAGAAAACAACACATGACAAGAATAGCGCACCCAGACCAGGAGCGGTTAATTCCAGGAACCCGAGGATCATTCAACATTAGGAAATTCACTAAAACAACTCATTACATTAAGAGGTCAAACCAGTAAACTTTTATCATTTTCTTCATAAATGCGAAAAGGCATCTAATAAAATTTGACATGTATTCTTGTTTTAAAAATCTCTTTTTAAAGATAGAAAGTGAGGACGAAACAGCATGATACGAACATACCACACCCAAAGATGAAAAGGTTCTAGAGATTGATGGTGGTGATGGTTGCCCAGCAGTGTGAATGCACTTAATGCCACAGACACTTAAAAATGGCCAAAATTTTATGTTATGTATATTTTGCCACTGTACGTTTTTTAAATACACATATTTTTTGTAAGTTTTTTAAGTCCAGTGTAGTTAACATACAGCATCACGTTGGCGTCAGGGGTACAATATAGTGATTCAACAATTCTGTACGTTACTCGATACTCATCAATCATAAGTGAACTCTTAATCAGCTTTACCCATTTCACCCATGCCCCCCCCTCCTCCCCTCTGTCTGGTATCTGTCTGTTTCTTCTTTTTAGTCAAGAGTCCGTTTTTTGGTTTGTCTCCTTTTTGTCTTTGTTTTGTTTCTTAAATCCCACATAGGAGTGAAATCATATGGTATTTGTCTTTCCCTGACTGGCTTATTCTGCTTAGCACAATACTCTGTAGCTCCATCCATGTCGCTGCAAATGGCAAGCTTTCATTCTTTTTGATGGCTGGATAATATTCCTATACATACACCACATCTTCTCTATGCATCCATCAATTGACAGATGCTTGTGAAGTTTCCATAATTTGGGATTATAAATAATGCTGCTATAAATACAGGGCGCATGAAATCGTGTTTTTGTATTTTTTGGTTAAATGTCTGGTCGTGCGATTGCTCGATTGTAGAGTAGTTCTATTTTGTTTTAATTTTTTTAACGTTTTTTATTCATTTTTGAAACAGAGAGACAGAGCACATGTGAGGGAGGGGCAGAGTGAGAAGGAGACACAGAATCTGAAGCAGGCTCCAGGCTGCGAGCTGTCAGCACAGAGTCCGATGCAGGGCTCAAACTCACAAACCACAAGATCATGACCTGAGCTGAAGTTGGACACTTAACTGACTAAGCCACCCAGGCACCCCTGAGTAGTTCTATTTTTAACTTTTAGGGGGACATCCATACTGTTTTCCACAGTGGCTGCGACAGTTTGCATTCCAACAGTGCAGGAGGGTTCCTTTTTCTCCTCATCCTTACCAATACTTGCTGTTTCTTGTATTTTTGATTTTAGCCATTCTGACAGGTGTGAGATGATACCTCATTGTAGTTTTAATTTACATTTCCCTGATGATAAGTGATGTTGAGCATCTTTTCATATGTCTGTTGGACATCTATGCTTATTCTTTGGAGAAATGCCTGTTCATGTCTGCTGCCCATTTTCTAATTGGATTATTTGTTTTTTGGGCATATGAGTTGTGTATATTTTTTCCCCTTGGCAATTGTTTATTATAAAGGTGAACACTGATCGGTAGGATTTCTGGTATGAGCACCAGGACCACCAAACTTTTTGGATTCGCAGTTCCAGAGATCAGCTACCAGCAGGGTCTGGTCGTACTGGATGAGGATGTCTTTGATCTCTTTCTTGGAAGCCTCATCCACATATTTCTGATAATAGGCCACCAGGGCTTTGGAGATGGACTAGCAGATAGGGTAAATCTGGGCCTCGTGACCATCACCCTTCACTTGGACTTGGATGTTCACCCCAGCAAATCTCTCCTTGCCTAGAAGCAGAAAAGGTTCCAGGAGCCTGTATTGCAGTGTGTGTGACTGGATCATCCCCAGGGGCCAACCGTTCACCTTGATGAGGCCGTTGCCCTATTTGCAGTGCACCACGGCTCTGGCCATCTTTTTGCATCTGAATACCTGCATGGACTGCAGAGGACCCTTGGACTGCATGGCTACAAACATAGACAAGAGCTCCTCACCAAATAGCGCCACAACCAGAAAAGGACTATATTTTGTATACTAACACGTTATCAGTATGTCATTTGCAAAATATCCTCCCCCAGTCTGTATGTTGTCTTTTAGTTTTGTTGATTGTTTCCTTTGCTATGCAGATGCTTCTTATTTTGATGTAGTCCCGATGGTATATTTTTGCTTTTGATTCCCTTGCCTCAGAAGATATATTTAGAAAAAAGTCACTCCATCCGATGTTGGAGAAATTACTGCCAGTGCTCCCTTCTAGGAGTTTTATATTTTGGGGTCTCACATTTAGGTCTTTAACCCATTTTG
Organism: Felis catus; assembly: GCF_018350175.1. Classification (NCBI taxonomy): domain Eukaryota; kingdom Metazoa; phylum Chordata; class Mammalia; order Carnivora; family Felidae; genus Felis; species Felis catus. The sequence continues at coordinate 39,384,829 of NC_058386.1, forward strand.
AATTTATTTTTGTGTCTGGTGTAAGAAAGTGGTCCAGTTTCATTCTTTTGCCTGTTGCTGTCTAGTTCTCCCAACACCATTTGTTGAAGAGGATGTCTTTTTCCCATTGGATATTCTTTCCTGCTTTGTCAAAGATTAGTTGACCATATAATGTTTTTTAATGTTTGTTTTTGAGAGAGAGACAGAGCATGAGCAGGGGAGGGGCAGAGAAAGAGGGACACAGAATCTGAAGCAGGGTCCAGGCTCTGAGCTGTCAGCACAGAGCCCAACGCGGGGCTCAACCTCACGAACCGTGAGATCATGACCTGAGCCGAAGTTGGATGCTTAACTGACTGAGCCACCCAGGCACCCCAAAGTTGACCATACAAACATGGGTTTATTTCTGGGTTTTCTATTTTATTCCATTGATCTACGTGCCTATATTAGTGCCTGTACCATACTCTTTTGATTACTACATCTATGTAGTATAACTTGATATCTGGAAATGGGATACCTCCACCTTTGCTTTGCTTTTCAAGATTGCTTGGGCTATTCAGAGTCTTCTGTGGTTCCATATAAATTTTAGGGTTGTTGGTTCTAGTTTTGCGGAAAATGTTGGTATTTTGACAGGGATTGCATTAAATCTGTAGCTTTCTTCGGGTAGTAAGGACATTTTAACGGTATTTGTTCTTCCAACCTATGAGCGTGGAATATCTTTCCACTTGTTTGTGTTGCCGTCGATATCTTCCATTAATGTTTTCAGAAACAGGTCTTTCACCTCCTTAGTTAAGTGTTTTCCTAGGCATTTTATTGTATTTGGTGCAATTGCAAGTAGGATCCCATTCTTAATTTATTTTTCTGTTGCTTCATTATTTGCATATAAAAATGCCATGGGTTTATGTATATCGATTTTGTATCTGGCAACCTTACTAAATAAATTCGTCAGTTCTAGTAGTTTTTTTGGTGGAGTCTTTAGGCTTCTCTCTAGATAGTATTATGTTGTCTACAAGTAGTGAAAGTATTACTTCTTCCTTACCGATTTGGATGCCTTTTATTCCTTCGTCTTGTCAGATTGCTGTGGCTAGGACTTCCAGTACTATGCTAAACAATAAGGATGAGAGTGGACATTCCTGTCTTATTCCTGACCTTTGGGGAAGCATTCTCAGTTTTTCACCATTGAGTATGATGTTAGCTGTGGGTTTTGCACCTATGGCCTTTGATATATTGAGTTGTGTTCCTTCTAATCCTACGTTGGTGAGGGTTTTTATCATGAATGGATGTTGTACTTTGTCAAATGCTTTTTCTGCACCTATTGAAATGATCATATGTTTTTTATCCCTTATTTTATTGATATGATGTGACACCCTGATTGACTTGCGAATATTGAACCACCCTTGCATCCCAGGGGTAAATCCCACTTGATCACGGTGAATAATGTTTTTAATGTATCCTTGCATTGTTTGCTAATTTTTTGTTGGGGATCATTGCATCTATGTTCAACAGGAATAATGGCCTGTAGTTCTCTTTTTTTGTAGTGTCCTTATCTGGTTTTAGATTCAGGGTAATGCTGGCCTCATAGAATGAATTTGGAAGTTTTTTTCCCTCTTCTGTTTTTTGGAGAAGTTTGAGAATAATAGGTATTAACTCTTCTTTAAATGTTTGGTAGAATTCATCTGTGAAGCTGTCTGGCCCCGGACTTTGGTTTGATAAGAGTTTTTGATTACTGATTCCATTTTATTGCTGGTAATAAGTCTATTCTATTTCTTCCTGATTTGATTTTGGGAGGTTATATGTTTCCAGGAATTTATCCATTTCTTCTAGGTTGTCTAATTTGTTGGCATATAATTTTTCATACTGTTCTCTTACAATCTTTTGTATTTCTGTGTTGGCAGTTGGTATTATCCCCTTTCATTTCTGATTTTATTTATTTGAGCCCTCTCTCTTTCTCTTTTTGATGAGTCTAGCTAAAAGTTTATTGATTTTGTTGATCTTTTCAAAGAACCAACTCCTGGTTTCACTGATCTGTTCTAGTGTTTTTTTTGTTTCTATTTTGTTTATTTTTGCTCTGATCTCATTAATCACAATATTATATTACTAAAAATATAATATATAATACAATAACAAAATATATTAATAATGTTAATCTTATTAATGCAATTATTGATCTTGTTATTAATAAGACTATTGATCTTGTTATTAATAAGATTACTAATCTTATTTCTTTCCTTTTACTGGTTTTAGGTTTTGTTTGTTGTTCATTTTTTAGTGCCTTTAGATGTAGTTAGGTTGTTTAGTTTTTGGATTTTTCTTGCTTCTTGAGGTAGGCCTGTATTGTATAAACTTCCCTCTTAGAACAGTTTTTGCTGTATCTCAAAGATTTTGGACCATTGTGTTTTCATTTTCATTTGTCTCCATGTATTTTTTTATTTTGTCTTTGCTTTCTCAATTGACCCATCCATCGTTTAGCAGCATATTATTTAACCTCCATATTTATGTGCTTTCCAGATTTTTTCTTGAGGTTGATTTCTAGTTTCATAGCATTGTAGTCAGAAAAAGCACATGTTATGACTTTGGTCTTTTTGAATTTGTTGAGGTTTCTTTTGTGGCCTACTATGTGATCTATTCTGGAGAATGAGCTTCACTTGAAAAGAATGTGTTTTCTGCTGTTTTAAGATGGAATGTTCTGAATATAACCGTTGGATCCCTCTTGTCCAATGTGTCGTTCAAAGCCACTGTTCCCTTGTTGATTTTCTGTTTAGATGATCTGTCCATTGATGTAAGTGGGGTGTTAGAGTCCCCTTCTATTATTGTTTTACTATCGATTAGTGCCTTTATGTTCGTCATCAACTCCTTTATGTATTTGCATGTCATCGTGTTGGGGCCATAAATATTTATAATTGTTATATCTTCTTGTTGGATTGTACCGTTTATGATTATTTGGTGTCCTTTGTCCTTTGTTACAGCCTTTATTTTGAAGTCTGTTTTGTTCCATATAAGTATTACTGCTCAGGCTTTCTTTTCGCTTCCATTTGCATGATAAATGTTTCTCCATCCCTTCACTTTCAGTCTGCATGTGTCTTTAGGTCTGAAGTGAGTCTCTTGTAGGCAGCATATAGATGGGTCTTGTTTTTTTTTTAATGTTTATTTATTTATTTTGAGAGTGAACGTGTGCGCAAGCAAGGGAGGGGCAGAGAGACAGGGAGAGAGAGAATCCCAAGCAGGCTCCACACTGTCAGCAAAGAGCCTGACACAGGGCTCAATCTCATGAACTGTGAGATCATGACCTGAGCTGAAATCAAGAGTCAGATGCTTAACCGACTGAGCCACCCAGGCACCCCGGGTCTTGTTTTTTTAATATATTCTGTCACCCTATGTCTTTGGATTGGAGCATTTAGTCCATTTACGTTCAAAGTAATAATTGATATGTGTGTATTTTTTACCATTTTGTTGCCTGTTTTACGTTTGTTTTTGTAGTTCCTCTCTGTTCTTTTCTTCTCTTGTCTCATGATTAGTTGACTTTCTTTAGCAAAATACTTGGATTCCTTACTCTTTATAATTATTATTATTTTGCATATCTATTACTGTTCTTTGATGTGTGGTTACCATTCAGTTTCTGCATATAGCAGTCTATATTAAGCTGATGGTCACTTACTTTTGGACTCATTCTTTACTCCTCTCCCCTCCATGTTTCGGATATTTGGTGTCGTATTTTACATCTTTTTATTTTGTGCTTTTCTTGACTGATTTTTAAAGATACACTTAATTTTTCTTTTTTTTTTTGCTTTTGTGCTTTCTATATTTCTTAGTCTTACTTACGGTTTTTGTTTTCCACGCAAAAGAACCTCCTTTAACATTTCTTGTACGGCTGGCTTAGAGGTCATGAATTCTCTCAACTTTTGTTTGTCTGGGAAACTCTTTATCTCTCCTTCTCTTCCAAATGATAGCCTTGCTGGATACAGTATTCTTGGCTGCAGATTTTTCCCTTTCAGCACTTTGAATATATTGCCACTCCCTTCTGGCCTGCAATGCTTCTGCTGAAAAAATGAACTTATCAGGCTTTATGGGGTTTCTTTGTATGTAACTGTCTTCTTTTCTCTTGAAATCCTTAAAATTCTTTCTTTATCACTATTTTTGCCATTTTAATTACTACATGTCTTGGTGTGGACCTCCTTGGGTTGATTTTGCCTGCTGAATCGGGATCTCTGTTTCCCTCCCCAGATTCAGGAAGTGTTCAGCTATTATTTCTTCACCTACATTTTCAGCCCCCCTTTCTCTCTCTTCTCTTTCTGAGATCCCCATATATGCATAAATGTATAAAAGTGATGGTGTCACTGTTTTCTAAGTCTATTCTCATTATGCAGTATTTGTTTGACTCTCACCAGTTCAGCTTGATTGGTCTATCCTCCAGGTCGCTGATATGTTCCTCTGCTTCCTGTAGCCTACTGTTTATTCCATCCATTGCATTCTTAATCTCATTTATTGAGTCCTTCATCTCTGATATGCTATTTTTTCTATCTTTTGTCAAGGATCTCACTGATTTCCTCCACCTTTTTCTGAAGTCCAGTAAGTATCTTTATGGTCGTTACTTTAAATTCTCTATCAGCCATATTACTTATTTCCATTGTACTTAGATTTCTGGCCGTAGCCTTGCCCTGTTCTTTCATTTGGGACATATTCCTCTGTCTCTTCATTTTGTCTACATCTCTGTGTCTATTTCTGTGTGTTAGGAAAGTCAGCTGCGTCTTCTGCTCTTGAAAGTGATGACTTATGAAGAAGAGGTCCTGCAAGGGCCTACAGTGCAGTGTCCCATGTTCACCAGAACCTGGCACTTTGGGGGAGACTCCTATATGAGTTGCTTGCCTCCTGCTGTTGTGTCTGAGTCCCGTTTTCTTTCAGTCCAGACTTCTGCACTGACTTTGCCTGTTGTGGGCTGTGCTTGCTCTGTGTGGTGTTAGTGAGACCCAGGCAGGCTGGCTTTGAAGGGCCTGACTGCAGGAGGCCGCAGGGGTGAGGAGGTCGTGTTAGCAAAATTTGCACTGAGGCACTAGTCCTAGGCTGGTTCCCCTGAAGCGTGATGGCCTCGGAGGCTAGGGGCTGGGCAGGAGGCAGAGGCAGCCAGGGATGTGCAGCATCTTTGTGTATGATGCGTGCATTGGGCATTAACAAAAGTTTTGCTGAGCCCAGGGCCAAGGCCAGCAGGCTTGCAGTGGTTGAGTCTTCATGAGAATGTGTAGGCAGGGGGCACTGCTAGCCAGTTAGGTAGCAAGTATCTGTGCAGCACTGCCTCCCACAGGTGGCTCTGTGCTTATGCCGGGGTGGGGGGGTGGGGGGCAAGGGAGGAAAATGGCATCTGCCAGCCACTCTGTTCCCGAAGAAGTCCCCCAACATGCTCCAAGATCAGCACAAGCAGATCTTCCTCCCGCTTGTCCCCAGCGTTGTGCCAACTGTCATTTCTGTGTTGCCTCTCTGTGGGCTGTTGTCTCTTTAAGGGCAGGGACCTGGCTATCTCCCCCTCGTCCTCTCTCGCTCAGTGCTGAGTCGGATGACTTTTAAATCTCCGGGCTCCAAGTCCTGCTGGTTGTACAAACTCCGGGAATTCAGCCCCTCTGGCTTTCAAAGCCGGATGTTAGGAGGAATCATCTTCTGGTGTGCGTTCCCCAGTGTGAGGAGGCATTACTTTCCCCCATCCATGCCCACAGCTCCCTGCCCCCCTGCAGGCAGCTCCTGACCACCATTTCTGCCCTTCCTAACCTCACAGGTGCACCTTCTTCTCCACATTTAGCTCTGGGGTTTGTTCAGCCAGACTTCTTTTTTTGTTGTTGTTATTATTTAAATTCAAGTTAGTTAACGTACAGCGTAAGGTTGGTTTCAGTAGAACTCAGCGACTCATCTCTGACATGTGCTTATGTGCCCAGTGCTCATTCCGACAAGTGCCCTTCCTTAATGCCCATCCCCCCAGCCACCTCCCCTCCAGCAACCCTCAGTTTGTTCTTTGTATGTGACAGTCTCTTATGGTTTGCCTCCTTATCTGTTTTTATCTTATTTTATTTTTCCATCCCTTCCCCTACATTCATCTGTTTTGTTTCTTAAATTCCACATATGGGTGAAATCATATGGTACTTGTCTTTCTCTGACTGACTTACTTCGCCTAGCATAATACACTCTAGCTCCATCCACATTGTTGCAAATGGTAAGATTTCATTCTTTTTGATCCCTGAGCAATATTCCATTGTATGTATATATATATATATATATATATACACATACATCATATATATATATATATATATATATATACACACACACCACATCTTCTTTATCCATTTACCAGTTGGTGGACATTTGGGCTCTTTCCATACTTTGGCTATTGTCGATAGCACTGCTCTAAACATTGGGGTGCATGCGCTCCTTCGAATCAGCATTTCTGTATCCTTTGGATAAATACCCAGTAGCGCAATTGCCGGATCGTAGGGTACTTCTATTTTTAACTTTGTGAGGAACCTCCATACTGGTTTCCAGAGTGGCTGCCCCGGTTTGCATTCCCGCCAACAGTTGTCCTGCCAGAATTCTGATCACTGTCTGGTTTATTTACAAGGCTGTGAATGATATCTAGTTGTAAGGTAGGATGAAGTGAGCTTGGGGTCCTCCTACTTTGCCACATTCCCAAGCTCCCACTGTCAATACGTATTATATATATATATGTATTATACGTAGTATATGTATTATACGTATTATATATATATATGTATTATATATATATACTTCTTATATACATATTATATATACGTATATATATAATATGTATTATATATACGTATTATACGTATACGTATTATATATATGTATTATATATATATACGTATTATACGTATATATATATACATATTATATATATATATATTCTAAAGTCAGCATACGCTTAATGAGAACATAATGAAAGCATTCTCATCTGAGACAGGAATAACATAACAAAGCTCACAGGGTGCCTGGGTAGCTCAGTTGATTAAATGTCTGACTCTGGATTTCAGCTCAGATCATGATCTCCCGGTTTGTGAGTTCAAACCCCATATTGGGCTCTGTGCTGGCAGCACAGAACCTGCTTGGGATTCTCTCTCTCTCCCTCTCTTTCTGCCCGTCCCCTGCTCGCTCTCTCTGTCTCTCTCTCAAAATAAAGAAATAAAAACTTCAAAAAAAGATAACAAAGTTCACTACCATTACTTTTATTTGACTTGAATCTGGAGATACTAGCTAATGTAATTAGGCAAAAGAAACAAGTTAAAGGTCTAAAGTTGGAAATGAGAAGATAAAATCATCATTATGTATATCTGATACAACTGTAAGCCTAAAAGATCTAAAGAATCAACTGAAAAAAATCACTATAAAAGTAAGATAATTTAATAAAATCTGTAGATATAAATTTAAATACAAATCTATATGCAAAATTAATATATAGCCTTCATATACACAAACAGAAGAGCTATTGAAAGAAAAGACTCTCATCTACAAAACCTACTGAAAAGGCAAAATGTCTGAGAATATACTTAAAATATTCGCATGTTCTATATGAAGAACACTTAAATGTTCCCAAGGGACACACAAGAAAACTTTTTAAAATGGAAAAGAAAGGAATATTTTCGGATAGAAAGAATCAGTATCATAGAAATGGTTCATTTTCCCTGAATGAATCTATAATTTTAATATAAGCCCAATTAAAAGTTATCAACAGGATTTCTCCTGGAAACATACAAACTGTTTCTAAAGTACATATGGGCAAACAAGAATAATCAAGAGGAGACAGTCACTGTTTTCAAAAGAAGATAGACAAAAAGGAACTAGATTTACAAAATATTAAAATTTATCTCAAAGCTCTGACAAGTAGGACCTCGTGGTAATGATGCATGAATACACAGATCACTTCAATAGAAGGTCCAAAGAGACAATTACCCTCCAGAAATTTAGAATAAGATAAAAATGGCAAGTTGGAGCAGTGTGGAAATGCTGAATTATTCAACAAATTATATTGCAACTATTGGTGACCAGTGGTAGTACATACCTCTCACCTATTACAAATAGATTCAAGATTTAAATGCACAAGATTTAAAAAACACATGGAACCATAAAAATACTAGAAGGAATCATATAAGCACTCTTTCCTAAGTGCAGAATAGTCTGTTGACCTAAAACTTAGAGCCATAAAAGAAATTATTGATGGGGCGCCTGGGTGGCTCAGTCACTTGAGTGTCCGACTTTGGCTCGGGTCATGATCTCACGGTTTGTGGGTTCGAGCCCCACGTCGGGCTCTGTGCTGACAGCTCAGAGCCTGGAGCCTGCTTCGGATTCTGTGTCTCCCTCTCTCTCTGACCCTCACCTGCTTGCTCGCTCGCTCTTTCTCTCTCTCTCTCTCAAAAATAAATAAAACATTAAAAAAATAAAAGTAAATAAATTATTGATATCAATGACAAAAACATTAAATATTCCTGAACGACAAACAGCACCAGAAGCAAAGTCAAAAGACAGACAACAAACTGGAAAAAGGGGTTGTGACTCAAACGACAGATATAAAATCAAAAATAAAATACCATCAGCCTAAAAAAAAAAATTGGTAGAGGCTGTGAGTAGGCAGTTCACAGAGAACAAAACACAAATGCCTCTGAACTGTGGGGAAAGATGCGCGAACTTGTTCATAATAAAAGAAACAATTAAACCATGCCCAGCAACTCTTCACTTATCAGATTCACGAGCTCCAAAAATTTGAAAGTCCAATAACTGGCAAAGATACGGAGCGAAGACGCTCTCAGCCTCTGCTAGTTGGGGCTCTAAATTGGCAGGACATCTGAGAGGAGCAAAGGACAATGCCTGTCAAAATTACAAATGCATCCCAAAATTCCACTCCCGGGAATTTATCCTACAGATAACACTCACACACAGCATTATTTGTAACAGCAAAAGTTTTGGAAGCAACCTAAATGTCCATCACTAGGGAAGAGGTTAAATCAATTGGGGTACATGCATATGATGGAATCGTATGCAGTCAGCAAAATAGATGAGGTGTCTGTTTAAATACAAACAGGGAGTGAGGGGCGCCTCGGTGGCTCGGTCGGTTAAGCGTCCGACTTCGGCTCAGGTCACGATCTCACGGTCCGTGAGTTCGAGCCCCGCGTCGGGCTCTGTGCTGACGGCTCAGAGAGCCTGGAACCTGTTTCTGATTCTGTGTCTCCCTCTCTCTCTGCCCCTCCCCTGTTCATGCTCTGTCTCTCTCTGTCTCAAAAATAAATAAGCGTTAAAAAAAAAAAATTTCAAACAGCGAGTGATTTCCAAGATACTGTGAAGAAAAAAAAGCAACGTAGAGAACATTATATACAATGCGCTATCATTTGCTTGCATATGAAAGAATTCTCTAGAAGAATGGAGAAGAAACGGGTTAACGCTTCTGCGTTGCTTCTGGGGAAGGGAACTCGGTGGCTGGGTAGAAGCGAAATTTTTACCGTATTTCGCTTTGTACCTTTTGAATTTTAGATCATGTCAACGTACTCCCTACCCCCCCCCAAAAAAAATGTTCAAAAATGTATTTTAATAAAATAAAGCATATGGACAAACTGCCTATTCCTTGGCTTCTCCACTGTCACTCCTGTTTTCTTAATGACTTAGTGACTTAAATGGCTCCTCTTACAAGGAACTGCCCCTAACTATTCTAAATAGTTTTCTATCTCCCCACCGTCTTCTTTCCCATTGCTACCCTCAGTGATAAGAGCTATGAAAGTAACGAACACCTTGACATTATGTTCTACTTGTTCTTTTTGTTTTGTCGTTTTCATTTATTCCTTTATCACTGGTCACCTGATTCCCTGCCCCACCATGGCAGGAATTTCTTTTTTAAGTTTATTTATTTTGAAAGAGAAAGAGAAAAAGCCTGAATGAGGGGGAGCAGAGAGAGAGAGAGAGAGAGAGGGAGAGAGAGAGAGAGAGAGAGAATCCCAAGCAGGCTCCGCCTGTCAGCACAGAGCCCGATGCGGGGCTCGAACCCACAAACTGTGAGATCATGACCCGAGCCAAAATCGGACACGCAAGTGACTGAGCCACCCAGGCGCCCCGTGGCAGGAAATTCTTAATGGTTGGCTCACCTCTGTAAACCTAGCACTCGGGCCCACATCTGACACAATCCATGTTTGTCAAATGATCGAAAGTTCACCAAGAATGAGCCTGTCTCAGGGTGCCTGGGTGGCTCAGTCTGTAAAGTGTCTGACTCTTGATCTCAGCTCAGGTCATGATCTCACAGTTCGTGAGTTCGAGCCCCACGCCTAGCTCTGTGCTGACAGTGCGGAGCCTGCTTGGGATTCTCTCTCCCCCCCCCCCCCCCCCCCGCCCATCCCCTGCCCGTGTGCTTGCTTGCCCTCTCTTTTTCTCTGGCGCTCTCTCCCTCTCACAATAAATAAATAAACATTAAAAAGAAGAAGAATGAGACTGTCTCACGTTGATATTCTTCTCGGCAAGGTGGATCAGGGCAGATATTATTGCCCCATTTTCTAGATGAGGCAATCGAGGCTCAGAAAGGATTTGTCTGAGGCCACACGGCTGGTAAAATGGTAATGTTAGGACCACTCAGATCTCCACTCCCACACCAAGGTACTCTGGGTAAATTTCCAGGCTACTACCTAATGCAAGGGTTCTCAACAAGGACCCCTTAGGTTGGTTTCAGTAAGCGTGGCAAGCTTTTTAGATTGCATGGGGAATTTTACACGTGGGTTCGTTTCTAGGGAGAAAAGCTCCAAGGTACTCATCAGCTTCTCAAAGGATCTGTGACACACCCCCACCAAGTGAGTGCCTATGTCCGTTTCACCCATCATGGCTTCCGAAGGTGTTCATCTGGTTAGACGGTTGGGTTGTCAAGGAATCGGAAGTACCAGCTTTAGAATCACTGGTATAAGCCATCACAGAAATGCATTCATGCTGCCAGAAAAACAGAATGGACAGAATCTGAACATCTTGCCCCCCCCCCCGACACGCCTCAACATACTCCACTCTTACTGATGTCCCCAAGAGAGAGTGGAAAACGTCGCGCTTTGTTTAGCACCCTCGGAAGTCACGAAGCATTTAAAAACTCCGTGGAACGTTTTATATCTTGGTCCCACGTGGATAACTTAGTCTACCAGAAAGTTCACCGTGGGTCTTGCAGACCAGTTCAAAATCCTGTTACAAGACTTGAGCCCTGTAATTTTTTTTTTTTTTTTTTTTTTTAATCCGGGGCAACTCCTTTATCTACTCCTGGGTTTTGGTGAGGAACAAATTAGCAATTGCTCAATACGTTGTGAAATAGGGTGGACAAGATAGTCTCTACCCTGGAAAGAAATTTCTACCGGGCAATAGTGCGTCTTCTTTTAGATCCACTCCCCAAACCTCTCCCTCTGCCTCAGGCAGAGAACCAAGGCTGATTTCATTGCCCTCCCTGCATTAGCAACACCCTCTCTTTGACAAAACCACCTCGAAATGCTGCTCGGGGGAAAAAAAGGACAGTCTTGGGATAGAAATGACCTAGCTAGAGTGCCTATTCTCTATAAAGCTTTGGGCAAGTCATATGTTCTGACTGAAACCCAGTTTTCTCATCCATCAAATAGGAGTAATACTCCAATTTCAGATTAGTGCCAGGCCCTTAAGCATTCAGTAATGGTGGTTATTATTGTAATTGGGTGCTGTTTCCAGCCCAGGCCCCCTGCCAGAGTGTCTTCTGTGGAGCAGCCTGAAACTAGGCCTATACAAAGAGCAGATAAACAGACCCAGGAACACGTAAATGGGATCATCTAGTATGCGACCTTTCATGTAAGGCTATTGTCATTTCAGCATCACGTTTTGAAATTCATCTATGTCTCAGCTAGATCCGTAGTGGATATTTTCCATTGTGTGAGTATACCACAATTCATTTACCATTCCGGTTTTTTACCTATTATGAAGACAGGTGCTAAGAATATTCCCGTGCAAGTCTTTGTGTGAACGTGCGCCCTGGTTTTTCTCGGGGAAACCCCTAAGAGGGCAATCGCTAGGTCATAAGAAAGGTGCATCTTTAATTTTAAAGAACTGCCAAATCGTCTCCGGAAGCGGGTGCACCGTTTCCCACTCCCCTTAACAACGTAGGAGAGTTCCAGCTACTCCCCTACGTTCCCAGCTGGAAGCAAGGTTGGTTCTGATTCGACAGTCATACGGAAGGATTTGCCGAAGCGAGGACTCCTCTCTTCTTTCTCGATGTCGACTTCCTCATTGGATTTTTAAGGCCTTCCATGGCTCCCTGGGAACTTCTCTTCAATTTCTCACAGGTCTTGAAGCCAGGCCAACCCTATCCAGACGGGAATTCACCTGAATGAATGTGGATTTGGTGAAGTGAAACAGAAGATGCGTGGAAATATAGATTAATCAGCCTCCCGGACATCATGAAAATCGCCGAGTATCAAGTTACTTGACCGATCTATTTTAAATCGAATTTCCTGAGTAAATATTTAAGTGCTGTTTGTTCACATAACCCAAGAGTGACTAAGATCTCTGGATACCACACCTCGTCTGTCAACTAAATCTTATTTGGAGAAGCTTGTTTCAGGTTTGGTAAATCTAGGGCAAAGGAGGAGTAGAATCCCATGACCAGCAAGCTTAACTTTGGAAAGACCCTCCAGGCCTCATGGCATTTTGTAGGAGGAAGGGGCCCTGATAGTCACCCAGCCCAGTGGATCTGTAACTCTGACATACATAAGAAGCAAGTAGAATGGGCAGATTGGTAGGACCTAGAGGCTCACTCTGTAGGTTGGGGCACAGGAATTTTCATTAAAAAAAATTTTTTTTTTAATGCTTGTCTATTTTTGAGAGAGAGAGACAGCGCGCGTGAGCAGGGCAGGGGCAGAGAGAGAGGGAGACACGGAATCCGAAGCAGGCTCCAGGCTCTGAGCTGTCAGCGCAGAGCCCGACGCGGGGCTCGAACTCACGAACCAGGAGATCCTGACCTGAGCCCAAGTTGGACGCTCAACCGACTGAGCCACCCAGGCGCCCCAGGAGTTTTCCTTTCTACCTGATGCTCGTGCCGGTTGTCTGTCTGAAGATCTCAAACCATAACTTGGGGAAAATGGATTTAATCTAACCCTTCTTCCCCCCATGAAAAACCAATCCATGGCAGGACAGTTAAGAGCCCCCACAGCAAAAAAAAAAAAAAAAAAAAAAGAAAATGGATTTCCTTTATTTTACTGTTCTTGGAATGTCTTGGGTCCAGCTGCCTTAGAGGAGACACAACTGTAGTACATTTAAAAATCGATTTGCAAAGCTCCTCCCATTGCATATGTTCTCATTCCCAAGTTGTTAAAGTTTGTTATTTTCCAAATAGCAGTCAAGGGTTGATTGCCAAGAGGCACGGTGTAGGTGCCAGAAATAGAGTCTGGTGGGAGAGCAGGGGCTGAGGCCCGCACAGAAGCCTTCTGGAATCTGGTCCTGCCCCAAGACTGATGCCACGCATCTACAAGGCTCTACTTTGTCGTGCTGTTCATCTCAACAATGAATTATATTTTAAATTCTCCTCTCGGATCTGTCTTCTAGGAAATACAATGATTTCCAACATAATATAGGGCAAAGGTGAATCCCAGATCCAGGGTAAAGTTTTCCTAACACGTACTCTTATCCACTGAAAGCGTCCCTTTCCAATTCGGTTTCAGCTAAGCAATGCGGCTGGGGAGAATGGCTGTGCATGTGTGACTCTCGCCTGCCCAAGGCATGTTTAACTTAATGCTTCAGAGTGTTACGATTATGATGGCTTCAGGGGCGCCTGGGTGGCTCAGTCGGTTGAGCGTCCGACTTCGGCTCAGGTCATGATCTCCCGGTTTGTGAGTTCGAGCCCAGCGTCGGGCTCTGTGCTGACCACTCAGAGCCTGGAGCCTGCTTCGGATTCTGTGTCCCCCTCTCTCTCTGCCTTTCCCCCACTCACACTCTGCCTCTCAAAAATAAAGAAACATAATAAAAACAAATTTTTTTTAACTAAAAAAAAAAAAATTGCCAGAAAGAGGCATGCAAAGAGCCCGTCTCTGGGATGTGCTCCGGTTGCCTTGCAAACATGCGGAAGATTTATTCTTGATTGTCCCGATGGCTGACAGTCCCCAGGTGACGTATCCAGGGATGTCTACGGTCACCACACAGCTGCTCCACTGTGTGAACAATGAAATTGGCTCCGTTTGCTTGTTTTCTTCTGCTACAGAACATGAAATATATTACGTGCGGACGCAGATATCCCTCAAAGGAAAGAACACGCGCATTTGTAAAAAAGCGTGCCGTAGAAGTAAACTTGGACTCGATGAACCTGACTTACCCCCTGACTTCTGGTATCGAGTCCCAAGTCCATATCACAGGGGTGGGCAGATTGGTCCTTGGATGTAACACATTTGTACTTAATGATGAAGCAGTGACCGTAATGAAACATATTCAAAGGGAAAACAATAACTCTCTGATAAAATATTAACAATAATGCACTCGAGCTGAACATAAGTCACAGGGTTTTAAAACCACTGCAAGCAGAGCTACAAAACAGTGCCAAATTCTAGAGGTTTCCAAGAGGCAAACTATTAAACGTCCACAGTCTACCAGCCTGAAGCGGCAAAGTACTCCTAACTTTATGTCCAAACTAACTATTTTACCCTTTTTGCCTTGTTCTGGGATAAGAAAACGACTGTTAGTGTTCTGCCCTTGACAAGGCCATGTTCTGGCTGAGAAAATGGGGTGACCTACATGCATTCACTCACTCATCCGTTCATTCATTCACCTAAGTAGCTACTAGGTCTCAGACATAGTTAAGTTGCCGAGCTTAAGAAAATAAAATTCAAAATTTCTGTCTTCAGGGACAACAACGGGAAAGCAGACAGTTGCCCCACGGTGCCCAGATCGTTAAGCACAAGATGTTAGTGCAGCCCATAGGAAGTGCAGTTTATATAGACCTCTGAAAAACGATGTCGGATTTGCATATTTAATCTAAGATCTTGAACTGGTGGCCCGATGACTCAATCCAGCCTCAAAGCGAGTTTTATTTGGCCTGCTTAGAGTTCAAAGGTGGGGGGGGAGGGGGGGAGGCGGGCATCTGGGTGGCTCAGTCGGTTAAGCGCCCGACTTCCACTCAGATCATGATCTCACAGTGAGTTCGAGCCCGTGTCGGGCTCTGTGCTGGCAGCTCAGAGCCTGGAGCCTGTTTCAGATTCTGTGTCTCCCTCTCTCTCTCTGCCCCTCCTCCATTTGCACTCTGTCTCTGTCTCTCTCTGTCTCTCTCTCTCAAAAGTAAATAAACATTTAAAAATATATACGTATAGAAGAAGGGCTGTAAACCAGCTAGCTAATGACAATCCCTCATATTACCTCTTGCCAACCTGATGTTGGGAATGAGACTCAGTTGCCACATTTTAAAAAATCGATACGTAATTGACATCTATCATCACACTCGAATTGTTGTTTTCTTGTAGGAGGAAACTATCTCTCCGAACCTATGTCTTTATATAAAGGAGAAAAATGGGCTAGATCAAGGTGGTGACCTCTTGTAAGAAAATGGAAGTGAGTGTGATACTTCTATCTGGCCTTTGCTCGTCCCATTGGAGTTGGAAACTTGTTCGAAGGACCAGTAGGAATTAGTCAAGTGGAGAATGAGGGACGGGGGTCAGAAGAGTATAGGGAACCGCATGTGCAACATAATGGCTGCGTGGTCAGCGGCAGAGGCTACAGATATTTCAGCGCAAATGGAGGTGGCAGTGTCTATCACGGAAAAGCGAGAGACGAACCACGAAGAAGTCCACACCAGCTTTCTTCCGGGACAAAACTCCGTCACTCACAGCCCCAGCCTACTTCTCCGTTTCACACACTGACCACCGAGACCAGGCCGTATGACTTACTTGACTTGGCTCCCAAGTAGGATGCCCGAATGGAATACAGGAAGCCCCGTTAAATCTGGATTTCGGGTAAACACCGAATGGTGTTTGATACGATAGTTGGGGCATACTTACCCTAAAAAATTTATTCATCCCTTACCCAAAATTCAAACTTAACTGGGTGGCCTGTACTTGGGTTTGCTAAATGTGGTGACATTTGGTAGCTATGTCCTACCAATTCGCTCGGTATTGAGCTGGTTCTTACCATATGTGGCCTTAGCCTTCTTTAGATAGCCCACGTCTCATCCATCTTGCATTCAACACGGCGACATGGAGAAATTAAGTTGCCGGTGACCTACATGGAGAAAAAGGAAGTGGTCCCGAAAGAACAGGATATGAAGATTAGACTCTCTGAATGAACCCTCACACAGCTGGAGAGCAATTGTGACTCTTGAAAATTTAGGGGTCTAAACAAGAAATTATACCTGTAAATAGCTGAGAAATTTGAAGTCTTCGGTACAATGTTGTTCCTATACTATTTACCCCCAATCTGATTTCATTACGCTCAAATAATTAGTTCTTTCTTACAATTTTTCGAAACCTTTGTGAGTCGTAGGCCAGCTCTGCTCGTCCGCTATGGAGTGATTTCCAGGATGTGTTGTTAAAAAGGGGGCGGGGGGGGGGGGGCGGGTGAAAGGCAGGAAAAAAAAGGAAAGAATATTTATATACAGCTATATGGTTTTATTTTCAAAAGCAAACAATGAAGCATACATCAAAGAACTAATAAAAAGGGGAAGAAGAGGCAATGATGAAAGCTGGATCTTTCCGAACATGTGTTGCCTGATAGATTTGACTTTGGAAACATGCAAATGATTCACATGCTTTGAAAAAATTAAATCGAGAAGAAAAAAAAGGACTCCTTAATATAAAAAAAAATGAAATGAATGAACCTAATTCACCTCAAATTTCTGCCATAATCATAGAGGATTATTTCAAGTGTCTTTAAATTTGTTTTCATGAAAAAAAAATTCAATTTAATTAGCCTATTTATTTTTACTTCAGAGAGAGAGTGTGAGCGGGAGAGAGGGGCAGAGGGAGACAGAGAGTGACTCTTAAGCAGTCTCCATGCACAGCATGGAACCCGAGGCAGAGCTCTATGACCCTGGGATCATGACCTGAGGTGAAATCAAGAGTTGGACGCTCAACCAACTGAGCCACCCAGGGGCCCCATGGATCTTTAAAACAATATTTGGAGGGGTGCCTGGGTGGCTCAGTCGGTTAAGTGTCCGACTTCGGCTCAGATCATGATCTCACAATTCGTGGGTTCGAGTCCCGCATCAGGCTCTGTGCTGACAGCTCAGAGCCTGGAGCCTGTTTCAGATTCTGTGTCTCCCACTCTCTCTGTCCCTCCCCTGCTCACGCTCTGTCTCTGTCTCAAAAATAAATAAACATTTAAAAAAACTTTTTAAGCAATATTTGGAGGTGGGACTTCTGGAATGGCAGAGTGAGGACCTCTATGAATCTCACTTTGAAAAAAGCGGTTAACACAAAAGCAGTAATTGTCAAAATGGAGTTTTTTCAGAACTCGGGAAATGAACCAAAGGCTGACAACAATCTAAAGAGCATTCATTCAGGATAAACTATTGAACCTCAGTAAGTACAGTGAGTTTGTGACAGTTGAATTTGTCTTATCTCCATATACCTCACCCCAGCATCTATAGACCACCCCATCCATTAACAGTAAAATTCATATTCTTCTCAAGGGCACATGGACCATTTTATAAGGTAGATCACATGTCAGGCCATAATACAAGACTCAGTACTTTTAAAAGGAGTCAAATTACACAAAGCCTGTTCTCTAACCATAACAAAATGAAATTAACAATTAAAAGCAGAAGAGGGGCACCTGGCTGGCTCAGTCGGTAGACCGTATGACTCTTGATCTCAGGTTTGTGAGTTCGAGCCCCACATTGGGTGTAGCAGAAGAAAATTAGAAAAGTCACAACTACGTAGAAATTAAACAACACACTCTTGAATGACCGATGAGTCACAGAAGAAATCGAAAAAGAAATTAAAACACTGAGCGGAATGAAAACAAAACCGCAATGTATCAAAAGTTACTGAATGCACCTAAAGCACTGCTTAGAAATAAATTTATAGCGGGGCGCCTGGGTGGCTCAGTCGGTTAAGCGTCCGACCTCGGCTCAGGTCATGATCTCACGGCTCGTGAGTTCGAGCCCCACATCAGGCTCTGTGCTGACAGCTCGGAGCCTGGAACCTGCTTTGGATCCTGCGTCTCCCTCTCTCTCTGCCCCTCCCCCACTCATGCTCTGTCTCTGTCTCAGAAATAAATAAACATTAAAAAAATTAATAAAAAAAAAGAAAGAAATGTATAGCTGTCAATACCCACATTAGAAAAGAAGAAAGATTTCAGATCAGTAACTTCACCTTCCACCATACGGCACTGAAAACAGAAGAGCAAACTAAACCAAAGCAAGGAGGAGGCTGGAAATAGGAAAGATTCCAGCAGAAATAATGAAACAGAGACTAGAAAAACAACAGAAAAAAAAAAAAATCAGCGAAACCAAATGTTGGTTCTTTGAAAAGATCAACAAAATTCATAAGCGTTTAACCGGACTGATCAAGAAAAATAAGAGAAGACTCAAATTACTAAACTTAGAAATGAAAAGAGGGGCTGTTGCTATCAACCTTTCGGAAGTGAAATGGACTATGAGTGAGTACGTCAACAACCGTATCCCAACAAAGGAGATATCTTGGCAGTACTGGGCAAGTTCCTCAAAAAACACAAAGTACCAAATCTGACTTAAGAAGAAATATAAAATCTGAATAGACCAACAGAAGTAAAGACACTGAATTAGTAATTTACTAAATAGTCCAAAGAGGGGCACCTGGGTGGCTCAGTCAGTTAAGCTTCCAGCTTCAGCTCAGGTCATGATGTTGCAATTCGTGGGTTCGAGCCCCGCATCGGGCTCTGTGCTGACAGCTCGGAGCCTGGAGCCTGCTTCGGATTCTGTGTCTCCCTCTCTTGCTGCCCCTCCCCTGCTCGCACTCTGTCTCTCTCTCTCAAAAATACATACACATTAAAAGAAAAAATGTAGGGGCGCCTGGGTGGCTCAGTCGGTTAAGCGTCCGACTTCGGCTCAGGTCATGATCTCACAGTCTGTGGGTTCGAGCCCCGCATCAGGCTCTGTGCTGACAGCTCAGAGCCTGGAGCCTGTTTCGGATTCTGTGTCTCCCTCTCTCTCTGCCCCTCCCTTATTCACGCTCTGTCTCTCTCTGTCTCAAAAATAAACGTTAAAAAAAATTAAAAATAAATAAATAAATAAATAAATAAATAAATAAATAAATGGAAAATATAGAGAGACAGAAAGTGGATGTGTGATTGTCATTGCCTAGAGCTGGTTGTGCAGTGGCAGGAATGAGGAGGGTCCAATAATGGGTGTGGGTTTTCTTCCGGGGGGGTGACGAAAATGTTCTAAAATTAGGCTGTGCTGATTGGATGAATTACATATTAAGTGAACTATATCTCAGCAAGCTGTTAAAAAACAGCCAAAAACAATTGTTCCCCCCAGTAATTTGGCTACAATCCCTAGGGGATATAGATAAGAGACACAAAGAACTGCAAGGAAATACAAAACCGAATTCAGTGGTCTTCTTGTTAACAGTAATATCAGTATGGTTACTTTGAAAATATATGTATATGTGTGCATAAAATGAAAGAAAACAAGTAAGCAATTATGGTTAGTAGAAATCAAATTTTATAGCATGGGAGAAAAGAGCTACAAATATAAAATCAAAGGGAAACCCTACAATCTTTTTCTTAACTAATTATGTATTTTTGAAAGAGACAGACAGACAGACAGACAGAGCATGAGCGGGAGAAGGTCAGAGAGAGAGGGAGATACAGAATCCGAAGCAGGCTCCAGGCTCTGAACTGTCAGCACAGAGCCCGACATGGGGCTTGAACCCATGACCTGTGACATCATGACCTGAGCCAAAGTCAGATGTTTTACCGACTGAGCTACCCAGGCACCCTGAAACCATGTAATCTTAAACTTGACCTGGGAATATCTGTATAAATTGTGATTTTTTTTTCTCTTTCAGGAAAAGACTCATTTCTCTACTTCTGTCCACTAAAAAAAGTAGAAATTATGACAACCTAGTGCCCAGATCGTGATCTCTAAACCTACCTTCCACTAAAAGGAGGCAGGGCTCCTTGAAAAAGAGTGGATTCCAGTACTGGGGGAAGAAATTTACAAGGTTCGCCGGGAACGTCTTGTCCCACGGCAAAGGAAGCTATCAAAAACGACTGAGGTCTCCTCAAAGTGACCCAGCAGCCAACCTGAAGGCACCTCCCGTGGCCAAAGATGGGTCAATCTGAGCATCAAAAGAACAGTGAGTGTAATGGGTTGAAACACATCAAATACATAAAAATCCATACGTCACAAAGATGCTAATAAAAACCAAGCTTTGAAAGTCAACCTTGCCAGGGTATCAACTTATTATTTTGAAAACTGAGATCTAGAGCTGTGGTAGGCAAAGTGGCAAAGATGGCCCCCTAACATGCTTAGTTCCGAGTTGTTCAAGCAGTAAGGTAGGCACTGCTGTGAAAGGGATTTGCAGACGTAATTAAGGTCTCAAGTTAGTTAGTCTTAAAATACGGAGCTGTATCTAAATGGGCTCGTCGCAATCAGGTGAGCCCGTTAAAAGCAGAGAGTTTTCTCCAACTGGTGGCAAAAGAGGAAGTGAGAGATTCAGAGCATGCGTCGGACTCCATGGCCACTTCTGGTTTGAAGATGGGGAAGCCACATGAGAAGGAAGGCAGGTGGTCTCTCGAAGCAGAGATTAGCTGCTGGTGACAACCAGCAAAGAAACAGGCGCCTCAGACCTATACTAGCAAGGAACCGCATTCCTCCAAAGCCCAAATGATCTTGGAAGCAGATTCTCCAGAGCTCCCCGGGAGACCCTGACCTCCAGAACTGTAAAATAATAAATGAGTGTTACTAAGGCTGCTACATTTGTGATGATTTGTTATGGAGCGATAGAAAACGAATCCAACAGGGAAAATACCACAAATGTGTTCTGTTGTTCTGGCAAAAGCTGTATTTCAAAGCATCTTAGTCAGTTTGGACTGCTAAAACAAGTCGCCATAAATTGGGGGGCTTAAATAGCAAATAATAATAGTAATAATAATAAATGTATTCCTCGTGGTTCTGGAGGTTGAAATGTCCAAGATCGAGGTGCCAGCAGATCCTTTGTATGGTCAGGACCTGCCTCCTGGTTTACGAACTGTGTCCATATACGGTGAGAGTAGAGATAGGACACAAGCTCTGTCACGTCAATTCTTATAAGGGCACTAATCGCATTCACAAAGGCTCTACCCTCATGACTTAATGACCTCCCAAAGGTACCATCTCCAAAAACCATCACATTGGGGATTCGGATTTCAACTTTTGAATGGGTGGGGAGCCTCAAAACACAAGGTAATAATATGTAGGAGTACACGCTTTTTTCTGTTGCTTATTTTTTGACAGAGAGTGTGCGAGTGGAGGAGGGGCAGAGAGAGAGGGAGAAAGAGAATCCCAAGCAGGCTCCACACTGTCAGCAGGATCCCATGAACCATGAGATCATGACCTGAGCCCAAATCAAGAGTCGGACACCTAACTGACTGAGCCACCCAGCCACCCAGAGAGAACATTTTTTTTTATAAACTAATTCTAGGCGATAAATGCAAATGGAATGTTAGAAGTAGGATGTTACCGTTCTGCAACCCCAAATGAAATCACGGAAGGAGACAAAGGTCATCAATGACTTCTAGAGCCGTTAGGTGAAAGGTCAGATCTAACCAACAACACCTAAACCCTTTGATCCATGTTAACATCACACAAAGTGAAATCTCCTGATGTGATACAGTGGGAAGAATACAAGGCTACCTATGTGGTATTCTTGCCAAAAGAACGAAATATGAATTCAGTCAAGCTTCCATAGGAGTGTGAAAACATGGGATACCGTAAGGATGAGATTGACCAAATGGAGAACATAAGAAATATCTTCAAACAATGACCCAGAAAGAGTCTTAACAGGTATATTAACCAAATGACATGTGTAACCTGAGTTTGGATTCTGATTCAAACAACCCAATTATAAGTAAAAAAAAATTAAAACATTCAGGGAAAGTTGAATACAGATGAGATATTAAGGACTTACAATTGATTTTATTAGGTCTAATAATGGTATTACGGTTATATATATATATATATATTTTTTTTTTTAATTATGAGTACTTACATAAACTTTTATGGGTCCAATGATGTTGGTGTCTGATCTCTGGAATACACCTTGAAATATTCCAGAGAAAAGAGAAAAATGAGAGCAGGATAGAGGAAACAAGAATGGAAAAATGTTGGCCATTGTTGACACTGGATAATATATAGTATTTTTGTGTATGGCTGAAAATTTTCATGACATAAAGCTTTTTTTTTCAATGTTTATTTACTTATTTTGAGAGAGAGAGAGAGAGAGAGAGGGAGAGAGCAAGCAGTCTCTGAGCTGTCAGCACAGAGCCCGACGCAGGGCTCGATCCCACAGACCATGAGATCGTGAACTGAGCCAAAATCAGGAGTCGGTCACCTAACTGACTGAGCCACTCAGGAGCCGCCAGATAAAGCTCTTTTAAAACACACATCACAAAACCCTTTTCAGTCATCATGCAGAGTAGATGCTCAAAAAAACATTACACTAAAAAAATCCTACCATGAATCCCGTAAGCATTGCTTTCCGGTATGCCCTCAAGTAGATGGGCAGGAAAACCTGACCAAGGATAGTCTTTTCATGACTCCAGTCCTCGGGTCACTCATAAGCACAGGGTAGGGAAATAGTTCTTGAACCAGGCACTCAAAAGACCAAATGTAAAGGAGAATATTTATACATTGAGCTATGATGACATAGCTCGTAGCTAGAAGAATTTCTATTTATCAAAAGATGTTTTAAAGGAGCATTACAGGGTGTAATTCCAGCCCCAACCTGAAGGCCTGAAGGCCAAGGTAGTGGGTAGTGTAGGTCTCAGTCCCAGTACAAAGGCCCAAGAACCCAAGGGCTCATGCCCAAAGGCAAGACAAGATGGCCGTTCCAGCTCAAGCAGAGAGAGCAAATTAGCTCCTCCTCCACCTTTTGGATTTATGCAGGCCCTCGACTGATTGGAGGATTCCCACTCACATTGGTGAGGGTGATCTTTTTTTTTTTTTTAAATGGTGGCTCAGTCGGTTAGGTGTCCAAATTCAACTCAGGGCATGATCTCACGGTCTGTGGGCTCAAGCTCCACATCAGACTCTGTGCTAACAGCTCAGAGCCTGGAGCCCACTTCGGATTCTGCGTCTCCCCTCTCTCTCTGCCCCTCCCCCCCATGCTCTGTCTCTGTCTCTCTCTCTCTCTCAAAAATGAAGAAACATCAAAAAAAAATAATAATAAATAAAAATAAAAAAGTTATACCTTCCGGGGGGTGCGTGAGCGGCTCAGTTGGTTGAGGATCTGACTGTCGATTTCTGCTCAGGTCATGGTCCCTGGGTTGTGGGATCCTGCATGGATCCTGCTTGGGGTTCTCTCTCTCCCTGTGCCCCTCTCCCCAGCTCACACCCTCTCTCTTCTCTCACTCCCTCTAAAATAAAATTAAAAAAAAAAAAAAGAGTTACACCTTCCCTCTTGGGATTGCTCTGGTCCAACGTAATGAGAACTTGAATGAGGTCCAAGGCAGAGCCTCGACGACAGAAGCAACAATGCTGGTAAGACACAGAAAAGTCAAATATGACTCTGATCCTTTTGGTCTTGGTCTGAGTGACTGAAGTCATGGGGAGAAATTAAAAAATTCAGTAGCTGTAGCAGATTTGACAGAGATAATAATTAGTGCAGTGAAATGAAGAATAATTACTGTGGGATTAAATTAACTCAAGCGATGGTTTCCAACAGTAAAAATGTTCTTTTCCTTTTCCTTTTTTTTTTTTTTTTTAAAGTGCTCTGATTAAGATTCTCCGAAGAATAAGAAGCTTTGGTGCATCCCAGAACTAGAGAAGTAAGTATTACAACATTACAGAGCAATACGGAAACAATCTCTTTCTGCAGTATGTTCTTTCCTTGATATCGGCACGTGACCTTCCAATTTGGGGATCGCAGATAGTTTAAGGTCAGTGCAACTAAAAATGCAGTGCTTCTACCCATAATGCAATACTTCCACCCACACTCCAGAAAGAAAAAAAATGAAGAGGACAGATAATATCAAGTGTTAGCAAGGATATGAAGCATTTGAATCTCCCATAGGCTGCTGGGACAGATTTAGCATAACCATTTCAGATAACGATTTGGCAGTATTTACTAAAAAGAAACATACCTGTAACAGCGACTCTACTCCTAGGTATTAATACCCACACATATGTTCGCAGCAGCACTTTTTTTTTTTTTTGAGAGAGAGAGAGAGAGACAGAGAGAGAGAGAGAGATTGCACATGCTTATGCAGGTGTGCAAACAGAGCGGGGGAGGGGTAGAAGGAAAGGGAGAGAGAGAAAGTCTTAAGCAGGCTCCACACTCCAAACGGAGCCCGATGGGGGGCTCAATCCCACCACCCTGGGATCATGACCTGAGCGGAAATCAAGAGTTGGAGTCTTAACCAACTGAGCCAGCCAGGTGCCCCCACAGCAGCACTTTTTATGAAAACCTCTTGCTGCAAATAACCCAAATAACCATCCATGGTGGAATGGAGAAACAAATCCGTTTAATTCATTCACGCCGTAGAACACGATACAGCAATAAGAACGATGAGCTACAACTTTGAGGAATGAATTTCACAATTCAATTTTCCGCTTGAATTTCACAAGCGGAGCGTTGAGCCAAAAGAGCCTGACCACAAATAATGATATGTACTACAAGATTCCATCGATAGAAAGCAGGGGTCATCAAACTACGGCCCATGGGCTGGCCACCTGTCTTGATGATTAAAGTTTTATTGGAACACAAACACAGTCACGCTCATTCATCTGTGCATCTAGCTCCTTAAGAAAAAATAGACCAACCTTCGATGTAAGGCGCAAAAACGGGCAAAATTAATCTATAGTGTTAGAAGTCAGGGTAGTATGGAGTACTGGGTGGCTCAGTCAGTTAAGCATCCGACTTTGGCGGGGGTCGTGATGTCACCGTTTGCGAGTTCCAGCCCGGCATCGGGCTCTCTGCTGTCAGCGCAGAGCCTGCTTGGGATCCTCTGGCCCCGCCCCCCCTTTGCCCCTCCCCCGCTCTGGTGTGCGTGCTTTCTCTCTCAAAAATACATAAACATTAAAAAACAAAAACAAGTCAAGGTAGTATCTAGGACCAGAAAACTGTAAATATCATCACGAGTTTGTCCTTTTCCCAAAACCACTTAAGAAAACTTCACGGAGACCACAGATGTGACATCTATTACAAATAAGAATTTCTGGTTGTTACTCACTACGGTCGCGTACATCATTGTGACCTCATTAAGACAGGTTTCCTTGGACGCACTGAGAAGGATTGAAGTGAGGTAAAACATTAGTCCAGAAAATATCGCCTCTGTAAATTTAACACTAATTCAACCAAGGGCAATTCACTCTCTCTGTTTCTCTATGTGTCTCTCTCTGTCTCTGTCTCTGTCTCTCTTATACACACGCACACACCATCGGTAACCCTTGGCAATATCTGGAAATACTGGGTGTCATAACTTGGGGTACAACGTGCTGATATCTAGTGGGTAGAGGCCATGGATGCTGCTGAACAATCCTTCAGTGCCCAGGACAGCCCCCCATAACAAATCGTTACCCAGCCCAAAATATCAGCAGTGCTCAGGTTGAGAAACGCGGATTCTCTGAACGTCAGAATAAATTTAGTGTTTCTAGAAGAAGTCAGATATAAAGTGGTAATAACGGTAATAATAAGATGAAAGCAGCGCTCTCCAATAGAAGTTTCTGCAACGATGGAAACCTTATCTGTGCTGTTCAATAGCATTAGCTATGTGTGGGTCTTGAGCACGTGAAATATGGCTAGTGCAACTTAGGAACTGAATGGTTAGTTTATTTAATTTTAACAAATTGAAATGAGATGAGGCTAGGGGCTACCATATTGGGCAGCACAGGAGTAGAGCCTAAGTCTCAGAGACAGAGTCCTGGTGGGAATCGTTGCACTCAGTTAGTTAGTAGCTGTGTGACCTTGGCAAGCTATTTAACTTCTCTGTGTCTTCATTTTCCTCACCTGTAAAATGGATTTAGAGTAGAACCAATGTCCAAGGATTGTTGTGAATATTAAGCGAGTTAATATGTGTAAACCACTTGCAATGGAGCCTGGCACACAGCAGGTGCTAGGTAAGTATGAGCTATATAAATATTCTAAGTCCTACATTCAACCTCTATATTCTGTATATTTGTATATATATATATATATATATATATATATATATATATATATATTTTTTAGTTTGCACAATCTATCAGTATAAATCAGAAGAGAGTTTTGTTAAATTCTCACAATGTAGGGGCGCCTGGGTGGCTCAGTGGGTTGCGTGTCCGACTTCGGCTCAGGTCACGATCTCACAGTCTGTGAGTTCGAGCCCCGCGTCGGGCTCTGTGCTGACAGCCCAGAGCCTGGAGCCTGCTTTGGATTCTGTGTCTCCCTCTCTCTCTGCCCCTAACCCACTCGCATTCTGCCTCTGTCTCTCTCAAAAATAAATAAACACTTAAAAAATTAAAAAAAAAAATTCTCACAATGTAATTGCCCATTGTAAATTTCTCCTTGTAATTCTATCCATTTGAAATGATGTTGTTGATGAAATAAAAGTTGAAGAAATTGCTCCATCTCTTTATTTTAGAATTGTCTGCGTTGTTTTGTTTAGCTGTGGCTTTTATAAGCTGATTGTAGCTGGACTCTGTTCCATTTACTCAATCAGACGGTCTTTGTCATTTACTGAGTCTATCTGTAAATATTTCTGAGAATTGCATTTCTATGATTTTAGTGGTTATCCCTAATGTTTACATCAATACGTAACTATAAATTTTTCTAACCAAGTCTAAAGTTAGTCAGTATTTTTACCCCCTCCTGAAAATAACATGGGTTTTAATACCCTTTAACTCTCTATTAAATAACATCTCCCTTGGGGCACCTGGGTGGCTCAGTCGGTTGAGTGTCCAAGTTCAGCACAGGTCATGACCTCGCGGTTCACGAGTTCAAGCCCCGTGTTGGGCTCTGTGCTGACAGCTCGGAGCCTGGAGCCTGCTTCCGATTCTGTGTCTCCCTCTATCTCTGCCCCTCCCCTGCTCGTTCTCTGTCCCTCTC
The DNA here is from genome assembly GCF_018350175.1 of Felis catus. Lineage (NCBI taxonomy): Eukaryota > Metazoa > Chordata > Mammalia > Carnivora > Felidae > Felis > Felis catus. The sequence goes on from NC_058386.1 coordinate 39,412,014, forward strand.
TGTCTCTTAAAAAATAAAATAAAATGTGAAAAAAAAAAATAACATCTCCCTCTACGATACTTACATTTTTATCTAGAGTTTCATTTTTGCTTTTTTAGTATAATAAATTATTTTCTGTTTAAGGTAATTGTCAACAGGTAATTCAATTTGTTGACATATTTTGTCAGTTTCTCTTCTCATTTCTATGACTTATACCCTACGCCTTCCCTCTGGCTTCACTTTCGTTCTCCCATTTCATAATTCTTCCGGCATGTATGTATGAAATCTCTTTATTTTCTCCCCGTTTTTTGAAACTGATATATTTTTTAAATATTTATTTATTTTTGAGAGAAAGAACATGAGCGGGGAAGGGGCAGAGAGAGAGGGAGACAGAGAATCCCAAGCAGGCTCCACGCTGTCAGCACAGAGCCCAATGTGGGACTCGAACTCACAAACCATGAGATCGTGACCTGAGCTGAAACCAAGAGTTGGATGCTTAACTGACTGAGCCACCCCGGTGCCTCTGAAAATGATATTTTAATGCGAAATAAATGTCTAGGTTGCCTTTATTTCCCCTCAATACCTTGAAGATACTACTCAATTGTCTACTGTTGTATTTTTACAAGTAACTTTTCACTCTCTGCAATAACCTTTGATATTTCCTCTCTGTCATTGATGCTTTGCAATTTCACTTCATTGTTTTTGGCTGTAGATTCTTTTAAATTTTTTTTTTCAACGTTTATTTATTTTTGGGACAGAGAGAGACAGAGCATGAACGGGGGAGGGGCAGAGAGAGAGGGAGACACAGAATCGGAAACAGGCTCCAGGCTCTGAGCCATCAGCCCAGAGCCCGACGCGGGGCTCGAACTCCCTGACCGTGAGATCGTGACCTGGCTGAAGTCGGACGCTTAACCAACTGCGCCACCCAGGCGCCCCTTTGGCTGTAGATTCTTTTATCCAGTTTGGTATTTAGCACTTTCGACCCAAAAACTCGTGTCTTCAACTTTGGAAAATTATTAGCTTTTACATCTTGAAATAATGATTCTCTTCCATTTCCCCAACTCCCTTCATTTAGAATTCCTATTTTTATCTTCCCTGTCCCTTAACTACTCTTTCATATTTGTTTTTAATCTTTTTTTTCTCTTTGTGCTCTGCTTCAGCGGAATTCATCAGGACTACCTTTTAATTCTCCCAAATTGTCCCTTTAATTGTATTTGATCTAGTTTATCCCATCTGTTACTTTTTTTTTTAGTTTTCAATTATATTTTCATTTAAAAATGTATAATTGATTCTTTTTCACTTCCAACCTTGCTTCGTTCTTTTCTTTTTGTTTTTATTTATAATTCGGTGTACTTGTGAATAAAAATTGTTCTTCTTCCCTTTGGAACATCCTAATATAGTTCTTTTTATTTATTTATTTATTGAGAGAGAGAGAGAGAGAATGAGTAGGGGAGGGCAGAGGGAGAGGGAGAGAGAGAATCTTAAGCAGGTTCCATGCTAGTCGCAGATGTGAGATCATGACCCAAGCCAAAATCAAGAATCTGAGGCTTCACTGACTGAGCCACCCACACGTCCCATGATATAGTTCTTTTTAAATCTTTGACTGTTCCATAAGTTCGTATTGCCTGCAATTAACTTGTAGCCAAATTATTGATTTATAGTTTATTTTTATTGACCTTTGATTTCCATACATATTTTGGGGGACGTCCAACTCTCAGTTTCAGCTTAGGTCATGATCTCACAGTTCGTGAGATAAGCCCCATGTGGGGCTCTGTGCTGACAGTGCAGAGCCTGCTTGGGATTCTTTCTCTCCCTCTCTCTCTCTGACTCTTTCCCGCTCATGATCTCTCTCTCAAAATAAATAAACATTAAAAAAAAAATACTGTTGCTAAAAATGCTAACCATCATCTGAGCTTTCAGCAAGTTGTAATCACTAATCACAGATCACCGTACCAAGTATAAAAATAATGAGTGTTTGGGGCGCCTGGGTGGCTCAGTCGGTTAAGCGGCCGACTTCGGCTCAGGTCATGATCTCGCGGTCCGTGAGTTCGAGCCCCGCGTCCGGCCCTGTGCCGACAGCTCAGAGCCCATAGCCTGTTTCAGATTCTGCGTCTCCCTCTCTCTGACCCTCCCCCGTTCATGCTCTGTCTCTCTCTCTCTCAAAAATAAATAAACGTTAAAAAAAATTAAAAAAAAAATGAGTGTTTGAAATATTGTGAGAATTACCAAAATGTAACACAGAGACACAAAGTGAGCAAAAGCTGTTGGAAAAATGGCGCCCATAGACTTGCCTGACGCAGGGTCGTTCCAAACCTTCCATTTGTAAAAAACGCGGTATCTGTGAAGCACAATAATGCGAGGCACAATAAAATGAGGCATGCCTGTATATGCAGTCCTTTAAAGCTTGTGTATTTGCCTCAGGCTGTCTGAATATGGAACTTAAATTAGAATGGAAATAGAGAACACGGATTCATAAAATATTTCAGAGAGCGAGTCAATGGGACTCGGTGACATCAGATACGGTAGAGGAAGAAGAAAACACTAGAACTAATTACGAAATTTATAACTCAGGTGGGTAGGCACCTGACGACAGTGTTATCCAACACAACAAACACTGAGAAAGCCGATGTGCAGGAAACAGGAGTTCAGTCTCAGATACGCCGAGCTTGACAAACTTTTCATACTTCGTACCCACGTGTAAGATTGGCGTCACAAAATTTCATCTGGCACGTAAATGGTGCAATATTTTGATAAAGTTATTGGAAATTATCCACAACAATTTAGGAAACATAATAAATAAAAACATCTTGCGTCAAATTGTCATTCTCCCAGAGTTTGCATAATTTCTCTTGATGAGGCATATAACTGTTGAAGCATTTGCTTAATTGATAATTTGTGCATAATTTTCTAAACTTTGGAACATAATTATCGTCACTTGTGTCTGAGTTAACACTGAAATGAAACACTTCGGTGAAATGTTGTAGACACTAACAAAGTTTTCAAGACAGCAAATAAGGAAGAACGAGAAAAAATTTTGATTAACAGGAGAACAGCAGGTTCCTGTCAAGCTTTAGACAACTTAGTATGTCTCAGGATAAAATAAATGTGGACATAATCAGGGCATTAATCTAAAGCAAAATTGTGATTTTAATGAGTTAAACCAAGATCAGGAGATTTTAGTTTTAATTCCAATTTTCCACTACCTATCTGAAATGTGGACCAATCATTTAAAACGTCCACAGCTGTCTCCTTATCTTTCAAAAGGCATTGTCACCCAGGGTGCTTTCAATTCTGCCAGTCTGTTTTTCAAGTACCGGGTCTCTATGCAACTTGTTTTTCAATTTCTCATTCATTCACGCCCACCTTGCTTGCCTCACAGGTCTTTGGGGAGGATTAAATGGAATAATGGATATAAAAAAAATTATGAAAAACGGTTTGCAGATGTAAGGGGCGCCTGGGTGGCTCAGTGGGTTAAGCCTCTGACTTCAGCTCAGTTCATGATCTCCCGGTTCGTGGGTTCCAGCCCCGTGTCAGGCTCTGGGATGACAGCTCAGCGCCCGGAGCCTGCTTCAGCTTCTGTGTCTCCCTCTCTCTCTGCCCCTCCCCTGCTCACGCTCTGTCTCTCAAAAATAAATAAACATTTAAAGAAAGACAGAAACTGAGCTCTGGAGAAGGGGTACCAAAATGTCCCAGAGGAACGAGTAACAGCTTGTGTTCCGGTTACTATCGTCGTGTAACACATCACCACAGATTTAGAGACTTAAAACAACACCATTCATTTTTACCTTGCTTGGTTTCTGGGGGTCGGGATCTTGGGAAGGGCTCATCTGGGGTGTTCTAGTTTGAGGCCTCTCACTGGATCATGGTCTGATCACAGCCGGTGCTGGAATAGCTTGGGCTGATGGCATTTGGTTCCCTCGTGTACTCTCAGCATCTCTCAGTGTACTCACTTCGTGTTGGCTGCTTTGGCAGACTCGGGCCAGTTGGACTGCTTACATAGCTGCTATCTGCTTCAAGATAGAATATTCCAGGGGCGCCTGGGTGGCTCAGTCGATTGAGCGTCTGGCTCTTGATTTCAGCCGGGGTCGTGATCTCACAGTCGTAAGTTCAGTCCCCAAGTCGGGCTCCACACTGGGCCTGGAGCCTGCTTGGGATTTTCTCTCTCCCTCTCCCTCTGCCCGCCCCCTCCCTGCTCACGCACACGTGCACTTTCCCGCTCGCTCGCTGTCTCCATATATAAGTAAGTAAATAAATAAGTTGGACACTCAATTTATTGAGTCATTGGAAATTTTCAATTTAATGTTTAGAATAACTTGAGCAGATAAATGTACTTTTTCGATAGCGAGTTTTATGAACTCTAAATACAGATTAAGTACTTGCGATGAAACGTTAACATCTGACTTGAAATGTGCTCTTAGTGTAACATATGCACCGGAATTCAAAGACTTAGTAAATGTAAGCTATCTCAGTGATTTCTTATATTGATGACCTGCTAAATTGATAATTTTTGGGATATATTGAGCTAAATAAAACGTATTATTAAAATTATTTGCATGTTTCCTTTTACTTTTTTATTTTTTATTTATTTAAAAAAATTTTTTTTAATGTTTACTTATTTTTGAGAGAGAGAGAGAGAAACAGAGCGTGAACAGGGGAGGGGCAGAGAGAGAGGGAGACACAGAATCCGAAGCAGGCTCCGGGCTCTAAGCCGTCAGCACAGAGCCTGACGCAGGGCTCGAACTCACAGACTGCGAGATCATGACCTGAGCTGAAGTCGGACGCTCAACCGACCGAGCCACCCAGGCGCCCCTGCTTTTACTTTTTTTAATGTGGCTATCAGCAAATTTTCGGGGGCGCCTGGGTGGCTCAGTTGGTTGAGCATCTGAATCTTGATTTGGGCTCAGGTCATGATTCCGGGGTGGGGGGATCAAGCCCTGTGTTGGCAGGCATACATTTGATAGGAAAATAAGAGAGCTGGAAGGAAGGAAGGAAGTCTCTCAGGCCCTAGATCTCACCACTTTGCCTAGGAAACTTCTTTGGTGGCTAGCTTCTGCCTGAATACCAAGTTATAGCGTGTGCGTATTTATTGACATGTAAACCGTAAATAACTTTTCGACCCCGGAGGTCTCGTCTTCCTTGTCAAGACTGGCTATTTGATTTTACCATAAAAGATTACATTGGTTTTAATTACAGCTTCATGAAACCCTAGACATGCTTCCACGTTACAGATGAGAAAACCAAGGCTAAGCTCTTTTAAGAATCTGCTCAAGGTCACGCAGTCACCTGGTGACAGAGCTGTGTCACTCTCGTGGTGCACGTGGGCTAGGAGAATATGTCCATAGAGATCAAATAATCTGTGTACCATGTTTTCCGAAGTCATTCTATGCTTAATGATGACATGTTTTGGACAGAAACTAAAATGCCCTCCTTCAACATTGTCAATTTCTGGCTCCTACAGTCAGGAAAACACACATTTCAATTTTTTGTCTATTTCCAAAACCTTTTACTTTCCTTTTTTTTTTTTTTTAACTTAAATGATTTAACCTAAATCATTTGAGTGGTAAGAAAGAGGATATTGATGGCATTGTTCACTTCACTTACATTCCCATAAAAACGAGCTGGGGAAGTAAGAATAGCTCAACCAAACCCTAGGTCAAAAAACCCTACAGAAAGCAGTCTATTTTAAAAGTCATTTTCCTTGTGAGGCGCCTGGGTGGCTCTGTCGGTTAAGCGTCCGACTTCGGATCATGAGGTCATGATCTCACGGTTTGTGAGTTCGAGCCCCGCGTCGGGCTGTGTGCTGACAGCTCACAGCCTGGAGCCCGCTTCAGATTCTGTGTCTCCCTCTCTCTCTGCCCCTCCCCTGCTCATGCTCTGCCTCTCTCTGTCTCTCAAAAATACATAAATATATAAAAAAAATTTTAAGTCATCTTCCTTGTGAAAATCATATTCCTTTCATAAACTGAGCACTTATTTACGAGTGCCTAACCAAGGGTTCACTCAGTGAGCTTGCAGTGTAGGTCCCCCTCGAAGCAGAACTGTATCTCGCTATGCAGCAGTTTCTGATGGCATTATAAATAGCTTCACATAAAGATCTTCCTAATGAATGGAATAAAGGAGCCATTTTCAAGTTATAAAGTTTACATGCAAAAGATACGAACATATGTCTTCACATTGTATTCCAATTTCCAACATTGTCATTTTAATTTTTTTAGTTAACTGAGAAAATTCCTTCATGAGTTTCTCAGATTTTTTTTTGCCTGGGCCATATTTCATCATAAGCATTAGCAAGCAGAGTGGCTTATTAGCACCAATGCGTGCACTGGCTAAAAGGCTTTTGTTTTTCAGTTGCATACCAACTAAGGTCCCTGGTCGAAAGTTCCAGCCATCTGGATTGAGACATTTTTGCCAGTGAACCAGAATAAGCAATGCAGAAGTAGCCTGCATTACTTAAGGACCAACTTGTGTCAGCCAAACGAAGGAAGAGAGAAGGAAGGGGGAAGGGGGAGAGGGAGGGAGGAAAGGAAGAATGAAAAAGAGCCACAAAACTCACAAAATACTTAGAATTCATCATGAAGTATGCAAATCTTCGAAAAGCATAGGGGCGCCTGGGTGGCTCCGTTGGTTAAGCGACCGACTCTTGGTTTCAGCTCAGGTCATGATCTCACGGTTCGTGAGTTCGAGCCCCGCATTGGGCTGCGTGCTGGCAGTGCAGAGCCTGCTTGGGGTTCTCTGTCTCTCTCTCTCTCTCACTCTCTGTCCCTTCCCCACTTGTGCTCTCTCTCTCTCTCTCTCGAAATAAATAAAATAAAACTTAAAAAAAAAAGTATAAACTTTATGGAAGGACAGAAAAGAGGACCTAAACACGTTGTGTTTTCTAAAGGAATGATTATATAAAGACATAAATTCCCACCAGATTGATATGTAAAATTAATATAACCTCAACAAAAACTCCAATGAAAATATAGGTAAATGTTCAGAATACACAAAACCAAGGCGCCTGGGTGGCTCAGTCGGTTCAGCATCTGACTCTCGATTTCGGCCTCCGGTCGTGATGTCACAGTTGGGGGGATGGAGCCCTGTGTTGAGCTCTGCAGTGACAGAGTTAGAATTCTCTCTCTGCCCCTCCCCCACTGTCTCTCTGTCTCAAAATAAATTTACAAACTTAAAAAAAATGAAAAACACGCAAAACCGGTGTGGTGATTTCTTAAGAATTGAACATAGAAGTGAAATTGGGCTGCCCGGCTGGTTCCGTCTGTAGAGCATGCAACTCTTGATCTCAGGGTTGTAAGTTCGAGTCCCACCTTGGGTGAAGAGACTACTTGAAAATAAAATCATAAAATAATAAAATAAAAATGAATAAAACTCTAATATATGCCACAACATAGATAACCATTGTGGGACATTGTGCTAAGTGAAGTAAGCCAGCCATAAAAAGACAACTATGGTTCCACTTGTATGAGGTACGTAGAATGGGCAAATTCATAGAGACAGAGAGTAGAACGGTGGATGCCACGGGGCTAGGGGAGGGGTAATATGGAGTTATTGTGTAACAGGTACACAGTTTCAGTTTGGGATGACCAAAAAAGTTGTGGAAATGGATAGTACCGATGGCTGGCCAATAATGTGACTGTACTTCCTGCTACTGAATTGTATACTTAAAAATGGTTAAAATAGTGAGATTTCAGGGCCCCTGGGTGACTCCGTTGGTTAAGCATCCAACTCTTGGTTTCACCTCAGGTCATGACGTCACGGGTTTGGGATGGAGCCCCACGTCGGGTTCTGTGCTGAGTGTGGAGCCTGCTTAAGATTCTCTCTCTTTCTGGGGCGCCTGGGTGGCTCAGTCGGTTGAACGTCCGACTTCGGCTCAGGTCATGATCTCACTGTCCGTGAGTTAGAGCCCCGTGTCGGGCTCTGTGCTGCGGGCGGCTCAGGGCCTGGAGCTGCTTCGGATTCTGTGTCTCCCTCTCTCTCTGCCCCTCCCCCGCTCATGCTCTGTCTCTCTGTATCTCAAAAATAAATAAACATTTAAAAAAATTTTAAAATAAAAAGATTCTCTCTCTTTCCCTCTGCCCCTCCCCTGCTCATGCTCCTGTGAACGTGGGCAATCTCTCTCTCTCTCAAACAACAAAAAAAGTGAGATTTCTTAGGTATGTTTTACCACAGTTATAAATAAAAAAGTAAAAACCGATAAAAATAGGCAAAGCCACAGGGTAGATTGCTTATGGATACACACACGCACACGCATGAACCAACTTTAAGATGGCAGTTTATGAGTTTTGCCTTAGACCATCTTAAGTATTCCTTCCAATTTTGGTAAAAGTCTGTGTGTTTGTAAATGTCCGATAAAAAATCCGAAAGGAAACTCACCTTACTGTCAATAGTTATCTCTGAGTAGGGGAACGAGATTGGTGGGAGGAACTAAAGGGAGAATACCAAAATCACAAGTCCGGGTTGTAGCCTGTGCCCTTCCAACCTTGTCCTTCTAGAGTTTTATGAAGGCTTCATTATGTAGGCGTTGTTGATTGAAATCATTGGCCGTTGGTGATTATTTCAACCTCCAATCCCTCTCCTCTCCTAGAGGTGGCAGGGTTGGGGAAGGGGGAGAGTTGAAAATTCCAAGCTTTCTTTTTTTTTTTAATGTTTATTATTTTTGAGAGAGAGAGACAGAGTGCGAGCAGGGGAGGGGCAGAGAGAGGGAGACACAGAATCCGAAGCAGGCTCCAGGCTCCGAGCTGTCCGCCCAGAGCCCCACGTGGGGCTCAAACCCACGAACTGTGAGATCATGACCTGAGCCGAAGTCAGACTCAACCGACTGAGCCACCCAGGTGCCCCGAAAATGCCAACCTTCTAGTCACAAGATTGGTGTCCCTGGCAAACAACCCTCCTTGGGATATCTAGGGGCTTTCCAAAAGTCACCTCATTAACAGAAGCCCAGGTATGCTTGAAAGCGGCTTACTATCTGAATAACAGAAGACACCCGTTTGACCTTTATTACTCTTATTATTTAGAGAATTCCAGGGGTTTTAAGAGCTCTGTGCCAGAAACCCCGATAAAGACCAAATGTATCTTTCGTAATATATACCACAGTATCACAGGAAGTTTGACATTTTCCTAATCAAAGTTTTTTAAGGGAAAGAAATCTAAATATAAAGAATAGAACCGTGACATACTGGAAGTAAATAAAAGAGAACATTTGCTTAAATCTTGGTGTTGGGAAGTCTTCCTAAGGAATACAAAAACCCAGAAGCTTCAAAAAAAGTTTTCTACGGATTAAACCACGTAACAATCTGAAATTTACATATGGCAAAAGATACACATAAACAAAATTAAAAAAAAAAAAACCAAGAACATCAGCTTAGGAGAAATATGTTTAACATACACAACAGACAAAGGATTAAAAGCCTTCCTATTTCAAGAGTTCTTGTAGATTGTTAATGAAAGAGTAGGAAAAAATTGATGCAGGATATTAACTAAGAATGCGGAAGTAAAGATATATACATGACCAATGCATATATAAAATTGATGCTCTAATTTGGTAACAACCAATGAAATAAAAATTAAAGAACCACAAGGTGTCCTTTTCCCCCCATTAAATTAGTGAAAAGGAAAAAGATTGACATACAAGATTGAAAAATGTGTGGAGATATGTGTTCTCATATACCTCGTATACATCCTGGTAGGATGCAAATTGATACAGGCTTTTTGGTGGACAATTTGGCAGAGATAATTAAAATATAAAGTGTGTATACCTTGTGCCCAGCAATTTTACATCTAGGAATTTATCACACTGAATTGTATAAATGAACAAAAATATAGGTACAAGGATTTTCTTTTTTTTGTTTATTTCTGAGAGAGAAAGAGAGAGCACAAGCAAGGAAGGGGCAGAGAGAGAGAGAGAGAGAAGGAGACACAGAATCGGAAGCAGGCTCCAGGCTCTGAGCTGTCAGCACAGAGCCCCATGTGGGGCTCGAACCCATGAACTGTGAGATCATGCCCTGAGCCGAAGTCGGATGCTTAACTGACTGAGCCATCCAGGCGCCCCTCTACGAAGATCTTCACTGCACCGTTGCTGGTAATAGAAAATCATTGGAAATGTTCACAGGGGAGGAAACATAATTTTCCCTCTACGCTTCTAGGTTCTTTGCTGAGACCCCTCTATAATAAAAAGGCAGAATAACAAGAGAAAACAAATTTAATTACGTAGGTATGTACAGAAGCCCTACAAAGATATAAAACTCAAAGAAGTGACCAAAGCAGGAAACGTTTATACCGCTTAGATAAAGAAACAATGCCCCTGTGAAGAATTAATAAATAAGACAAAAAAGAAATAAGGCTAGGGGTAGTGAAACAGTGAAGGAGAACAAGGTTTGTTTGTGCAGCCTTCTTGGCCCTAAATTTCCCGTCTCCAGTGATAAGGATGTCTTCTGCCTTCTTGGTACAGGAAGGGCACCTTTGACACGGGAGATTTATCTCCTGCTTTCAGGGGACAAAGGAGGGTTAGAATGTTCTTGCGCTAGCTGTTTCTCAAGTGCCTTTAATTCAAAATAACCATAGGGGCCAGGGGTAGGCTGCCTCAGAATGTACCATTTGGCATATTGATTCTCATAAATAAACCTTGCTTAAGAATCACCCAATGCTGGGGCGCCTGGGTGGCTCAGTCGGTTAAGCGTCCGACTTCGGCTCAGGTCATGATCTCGCGGTCCGTGAGTTCGAGCCCCGCGTCGGGCTCTGTGCCGACAGCTCAGAGCCTGGAGCCTGTTTCAGAGTCTGTGTCTCCCTCTCTCTCTCTGACCTTCCCCCGTTCATGCTCTGTCTCTCTCTGTCTCAAAAATAAATAAACGTTAAAAAAAATTTAAAAAAAAAAAAAAAAAAAAAGAATCACCCAATGCAGGGGCGCCTGGGTGGCTCAGTTGGTGAAATGGCCAGCTTCGCTCAGGTCCTGATCTCACAGTTCATGGGTTTGAGCCCCGTGTCAAGCTCTGTGCTGACAGCTCGGAGCCTGGAGCCTGCTTCAGAATCTGTCTCTCTCTCTGTCTGCCCTTCCCCCCAGCTTGTGTTCTCTCTCTGTCTCTCAAAAATAAACGTTAAAAAAAAAATTAAAAAGAAGAGAAACACCCAATGCAAAAAGAACACTCTATACCCTCCCACCCTCCTGCCCTTGTCTACAGAAAGTGAGAAATAAATGCCCCAAGTGAAAGACACCCTCCTAGCACCAGGAGGTAGAAACATCCTTATCACCAGAGGTAGGAAATTTAGAGCCGAGAAGGTTGCATAAACAACCCTTGTTACTTTTTTTTTTTTTTTCAACGTTTTTATTTTTGGGACAGAGAGAGACAGAGCATGAACGGGGGAGGGGCAGAGAGAGAGGGAGACACAGAATCGGAAACAGGCTCCAGGCTCCGAGCCATCAGCCCAGAGCCTGACGCGGGGCTCGAACTCACGGACCGCGAGATCGTGACCTGGCTGAAGTTGGACGCTTAACCGACTGCGCCACCCAGGCGCCCCCCCTTGTTACTTTTTATTAATTTGCTACCAAAGCCCTAATTCTGTTTAGAATTCCTTATTCGTGGAAGCTCCCAAAGCTCAGGGCTTTTTTGTGTTGTCAATTCCTCCCAGACTTATTGTCTCTTTGTCTAAGAGAAATAAAAACTGCATGGCTTGGTCATTTCTTTAGGCCTGAATTGCATTATTGGGCCTCCACGCACATGAAATACAACTTTGTTTGCTTGTTTGTTTGTTTCTCCTGTTAATCTGTCTCACGTCAATTTAATTCTTTTTTTTTTTTTTCAACGTTTATTTATTTTTGGGACAGAGAGAGACAGAGCATGAACGGGGGAGGGGCAGAGAGAGAGGGAGACACAGAATCGGAAACAGGCTCCAGGCTTTGAGCCATCAGCCCAGAGCCCGACGCGGGGCTCGAACTCACGGACCGCGAGATCGTGACCTGGCTGAAGTCGGACGCTCAACCGACTGCGCCACCCAGGCGCCCCTAATTTAATTCTTAAAGCAACTGGAAAACCTTGAAGGGTAGAAGGAAAAAATGTCCTCCCCCACATAATGGACGCACCAAAGTGGCACATTTGGCGTTGACATATTCTGAATCCCTACGCATCTCAAACATCAGTCAAGGTGGTAACGGTTAAATAATATATGGCACATCCATACCATGAAATACCACACAGGCCCCAAAAAGAATGATGCCAACACGAAAAGCGATGCAAGATATATTGCCAAGTGAAAAAAAAAATATATTGCAGGCTAATATGTAGCGTGTGATCATATAAATATGGTGCTCCTTTATTGCCTCAGCATTACTCCTTATTACCCATCTCTAAACAAAGAAATCTCTGCTACTACAACTCATTCTAGAGAATCCTGTAGGATGCCCCAAAACGACTCAACCTGGAGCCTGCTGCGTTGAATTGCCCACATGAGAAGCATCTCTCTGAGAAATCGATGCCTAAAAATTGAAGTCTACCAGCGAGATTTCTGACTTGAAGTATTCCTGTTTTTTCTGAACACATCATCTTAACCCTTATGTCTGTCTTTCTTGCCCAGCATTCCCACAGGCCCACTGACATATAATTTCATGTCTTCTGGAAGATGACTGCCTTATCTTTTCGTGGTACCCGAGCAATTTCAGGTGTGCACACGTGCACATGTGTAAATGCCTGATAAAAAAGCCGAAAGGAAACTCATCATTTTTTTTTCAGCAGTTCCCTCTGAGTAAAGGAATAAGGTTGGTGGGTGAGTGGAAGTGGGAGTTTCACTTTTTACTCTAGACACTTCCATATTATTAGACTTCAAACAAAAGAAGCAGGCACTTATGGAGATGAAATATAACACATATAATATCCAATGCTGTGTTTACAATCTCAAGACAATTTAAATCAACCAAACGACTTGCCTGAGGTTTTCAGTAGGATCTAAAACTCTGCTCCTTATCACCTCAGGCAAGTCTTCCTTTCCAAAGCCTTTGTTCTAGCAATGGGAATCTCCACAGGAGTAGCTATATTATTTCAGATGAATGCTGTGAGTGACAAAGAATCCTGGCTCAAAATACTTGCACAAGAAGAAAGTTTATCATCCTACATAACAAGAAGTCTAGAGGTAGGTTGGTTGGTAGAGAATCCTGACAGGACCATCAAGGACCCAAGTCCTTTCCACTTGACCACTCTGCCATCTTCAGGACGTTGGCTTTGCCCTCGGGTTGCCTCCCCGCCATGCCCGCAAGATGGCTGCCAAGATCTGGGCATGACAGCCAGAAAAGACTATTCTGAGGAAGAAAAGAGGCGTTGTTAGTACCACTGTTTGTTTCTTGGGAGCCAGGAAACCTTTTCCAGAAACCCCCAGTTGACTTCCCTCGCACATCATTTGCCAGAGTTTGAGAAGTGGCCCATGACTAAACCTCTCCTTGGCAAGAGGAATGGTTTAGAACTCTCAGAATCCATTCACCTTGCCACTCCAGAAACAGAATGGCAGCATATGAAGTATATGCTTCTGTGGGGAGCCCTGAACATCAGGGCTCCTGCTGAGAAGTGGACAGGAGGGAATGGAGGCAGGAGCCCCACCCTCTCTGCTCCAAAGTCCAAGGGCCTCTCAATCTCATCCTGGTCCAAACCGTATTCCTCGCTCATCTTCCCGGCAGGAATCTGATCTTCCTCGTGCATTTCTTGTTTCATCATGCTGCTCCTTTCTCCCTTCTTTCTTTTAATTTTTAATTAATTTTTTTATTTGAGAGAGAGTAAGCAGGGGAGAGGGGCAGAGGGAGAAAGAGAGAGAGAGAAAGAGAGAATCTTAAGCAGGCTCCACGCTCAGTGTGGAGCCCAACCAGGGCTCGATCCCACCACCCTGGGATCATGACCTGATCTGAAATTAAGAGTCAGACTCTCAAGCGACTGAGCCATCCTCGCACCCTTCCCCTTCCCTCCTTTTTTTTTTTTTAACGTTTATTTATTTTTGGGACAGAGAGAGACAGAGCATGAACGGGGGAGGGGCAGAGAGAGAGGGAGACACAGAATCGGAAACAGGCTCCAGGCTCCGAGCCATCAGCCCAGGGCCCGACGCGGGGCTCGAACTCACGGACCGCGAGATCGTGACCTGAGCCGAAGTCGGATGCTCAACCCACTGAGCCACCCAGGCGCCCCTATTTTTAATTTTTTTTAACGTTTATTTTTGAGACAGAGAGAGACAGAGCGTGAATAAGGGAGGGGCAGAGAGAGAGGGAGACACAGAATCCGAAGCAGGCTCCAGGCTCTGAGCTGTCAGCACAGAGCCTGATGCGGGGCTCGAACCCACAGACTGTGAGATCATGACCTGAGCCGAAGTCGGACGCTTAACCGACTGCGCCACCCAGGCGCCTCTCCCCTTCCCTTCTTAAAATGTTAGACCATCTTGTCGATGATACCTTCTAAATCACTCTTCATTTTGTCTCTTATTCAATCTGCAGCTGCCACATTTTGCCCCATTCCATATTATCACTCACAAAAACCATTTTATTAGTCTCCATCTTAAATATATAGTTTTTCTAATGACAAAGAAGACTGCACGTTTATTATATAAATCTTGGAGAAATCCAGAAAATAAAAAGTATCTGTGGGAACATTGCTCAGAGGTAATGCCTGTGGACATTTTTGTGTATCGCTTTCTTTGCTTTTCTCTGTTCCTGAATTTACCTACACAGATAAATAGATATTTGTTTTATAAATTGAGATCACAGTGTTTTATAGTATTTTTTATTAAGGAAACAGTGTGAAATTTCTCCCTATCAATAAGTATTCTTCTAGGTTACCATTTTAAGAGCCGAATTATATTTTACCTTATGGAAGCTTCCTAATCTAGTTAAACAAATCCTTATTGCTAGATTAGGTCTGCTCCAGGTTTTATATTGTAAGTAATTCCTCCAATAAATATATTGGTAGGTAAATCTCTGCACACGTTGGGGAGGATTTCCTTAGAATAAATAAATAAATTACCAGCAGGGAAATTGCTAGTTCAAAGCACATGTGCTTTCTTCCCCCCATTCACTTTTATTATGAAATATTGCAGGCAATTCTAAAGTCTGCTGGATATGATGATAAATACCTGTGTACACGAGATCCAGTTTGTCAGACTTTAACATTTTGCCATATTTGCTTCAGATCTATTTTCTTAACAAAATAAAATATGAAGACATATTGAAATGCCTTATCTGGCCCTCCCAGATCCCATTCTTTCCCTGAAGGAATCACTACCCTCAATTCGGTGTTTCTGAGCCCCATGTAGGTTTTTCACTTTTATTTATATATATTTTGCACTTCCACTTTTTTTTTTTAACGTTTTATTTATTTTTGAGACAGGGAGAGACAGAGCATGAACAAGGGAGGGCCAGAGAGAGGGAGACACAGAATCTGAAACAGGCTCCAGGCTCCGAGCGGTCAGCACAGAGCCCGACGCGGGGCTCGAACTCACGGACCGCGAGATCGTGACCTGAGCCGAAGTCGGCCGCGTAACCGACTGAGCCACCCAGGCGCCCCTGCACTTCCACTTGTATATAAATATGTAGGCCGATAGTTCCATTCTACTTGTTTTTAAACCCCATGTCGCACATTTTCTCCTGCAACTGGCTCTTTTGGCCCAGCGTCATACTTTTGAGGCTTATCCAGGCTCACACATGTCACTCTAGTTCATTTGTCTTTATGGCTATTTGTATGGTGTTTATTATATGCCATGCGATCAGAGTGTTGTTTTCTTGGTAGACATTTATTTTGTCTCCATGTTTTTGCTATTATAAGCAAATGGCAATAAATCTTCGTCTGCTTTTCTTCTCCTTCTCCTCCTTCTCCTTCTCCGTCTCCGTCTCCGTCTCCGTCTCCATCTCCTTCTTCTTCTTTTAAGCAGGTTCCATGCCCAACATGGGGCTTGAACTCACAACTCTCAGATCAGGAGTCACAGGTTCTACCGACTGAGCCAGCCAGGCGCCCAGAAATAAATATTCTTGTAAATATCTTCTGGCGTCCATAAGCAAGAGTTTCTAGCTGGGAAGGAATTGCCGGGGCATAGGGTATGTGCCTCTTTAGCTCTACCGGATATGGCCAAATTGGTCTCCGAAGTGGTCATATCACCTTCCCTGCCACCAGCGCGGGGTGAGGGTTTTCATTGCTGTGCATCTTCACCACCACGTGGTTTGGCCAGCATCACTCTCCCCCACGTCCAACCCCAGCAGTGTAGGAGAGCACCCATTTCTCTGAATCTTATCACCGCCAAGTATTAGCAGTTTTTCATCTCTGTGAATTTTATAGGCCACAAAAGGAGATATCTGCTGATGACGTTTACCTACTTTTTGATTCTTTTTTTCCCCCTAATTATAAAAAGAACACAAATTGTTTTAGAAAACTTGAAGCATATAGACAAGCTAGGAAAGAATAATCCCCCACTCAAGTATAACACTAAGGAATATCTGATATTTATTGAATTCTTACTCTGTACCCAAGACTACTTTAGATAACTAATATTTCCACACATAGAATTCATAAATGATATTTAATATACATATGAGCCATATCTATGATGAATGCACATATGTATATATTACCCTTTGATGAAAAAGTCCCTACTTTAATAAACCGGATTTTTTTTTTCACCTAACAAACAAGTCACAATCATTTTCTCCTATTACCTGTCTTCTGGACTGGAAGGTGTTAAAGACTTCCATGTTCGTATCCATCATATCCCCTTACCGTCCAGAAACCAAGGGCCAGACTGAGCCCAGAATCGAGTACTAGGGAGCTGCCTGGCTGCTGGCTGTGGACACTGGTGCAGTAGACTCAGCCACACTTGGAAATGGAATTAACATAGAACAACTCTCGGGGCGCCTAGGTGGTTCAGGCGGTTAAGCGACCAACTTCAGCTCAGGTCGTGATCTCATGGTTCATGAGCTGGAGCCCCATCTCTGCTGTCTGTGTGGAGCCCACAGCCCACTAGGGATTCTCTGTCTCCCTCTCTCTGCCCCTCCCCCTGCTCGTGCATGCTCATGCTCTCTGCATTTCAAAAATAAAGAAACATTTAAACACACACACACACGCACACACACACACACACACACACACACACACCCTGTGCTCAGGACTCAGGGAGGCCAACTCCCACCTCCACCTTAGGGCCCTTAGGTTCCCCACCCCCTTCTGGTCTGCCTGGAAAACTCGTATTCATCCTTCCAAGTCTATTCCAAAGATATTCTCACAAACTCCAAGTACCACCTGTTGGTTCGCAAAGTGACCCCCAAAAACGCAGGGCAAGGAGAGATCAAAGAAAGAGGCAGACCGCTCCAGATTAGTAGGTGGCAGTTTTAATAAACAAGGAAACTTACAAAGTTTATCTAGGGCAGCTACTAGATGAGTAGAGGTTCCCATCCACCCGCCAGAATGTTAAAAGTTTATATAAAAGCCTTAACTGGGTACAGCCATATATACTGTCCAGATGGTCTCAACACCACATTACTATCTCAAGGTTATGTCCTTGGGGCATCTTCTAGTGCAGGGAAGGCGAGTGGAGTGCACATTCCAAGGATTCCAAAGACAGGGAAGGAGACGAGGAGCCTCTGATGGCCCAGGTCCAATTCATAGGTCAACCAGCAGTTATGTCCTCTTGATGATTTCCTCCAACACCGTGCAACACGTATTCCTTATTAATTACCAAGAGGAAAAGTTATCTTCAAACAACGTGGAAAGCTAGCTAATGTCACCTTAACCCAGGTGGTCAAAATTACCACCATCATTAATGGGACAAACAGCTATCCTATGCCCCCCCACAGCGATGTACTGAGAATGGCACATTCTGGAAGTGTTCTTGGCAAAGCATTTCACCTGAGTCGAATCTCGAAGGAACGATGGAACACGTCCCAACTGAGAGCGGTTCTGCAAAACTGGCCTGGACTCTTCAACAATGTCAATGTCCGGAAAGGCCAAACCGAAGGCTCAGGAGCTGTTTCAAAGGAAAAGATGCCGAATTCAGCATGTGATCCTTGATTCCATCCTGGATGAAGGGGGCAAAAAACGTTCCAAATGTTAATGTACACGTGTGAAATGTTTCAAGTAACATCATCGGAAGGATTGGCGAATTTCGCGTATAGATTATATATGAGATAATAATGTTCGGTCAATGTTAAGTTTCCCGAGTATGGTCATTGTATCCGTGGTTAAGTAGAGAATGTACTTGCTCTTAGGAGATACTGCTGTGCTGAACGTTAAAAGGCTAAATAAAGTGTTGCTATATCTAACAACCCGTGGGTTCAGCAAAAAGAAACAAGGAAACAACTAAATATGTGTATTTGTGTATCTAAATAGAAAAAGGGAATGCAGTGGTGAAGTATTAACAACAGGGCAATTATAGGTGAAGGGTAAACGGCCCCTCATTGTTCTTGCAGCTTTTCTGTAGGTTTGAAATTTTTCAAGACAAAAACTTGGGCCGAATAAACGATAAGTAATTAAAAAAAAAAAAAAACCAATGAACAAAAAGCTTTGTTCCAGATCGTGTTTTCTGTGAAGCCTTTCATGACCTCCCCCTACAGCCCCCCATCCCCAAACACACACACAGAAAACAATGAATCACCCTCTCTTCTGGACTCTTTTATGACTATCTGTCTCTCTGACCAAACTATAAGCTCTTTGACATCTGGGCCTGTGTGTGCAGTGTTGAATCTACACAAGGTTAGAACTGTACCTGACACAGATTGGATGCTCAGCTGATACTTTTTTTTTTATTTTTTTTATTTAATCAAGCTGGGTCTTGAATCCTGGATAGGATTCAGTAAAAACAGACAGGGGCAAGAAAGGTTTCTCAAGAGAGAGGAATGGCATGAGGAAGGTAAGGAAGTAGGAATGTATATTTTCTATTTACCAAGAGCACTGGATTTGTTTGGTCAGAACTAAAGGATTATATGGGTGAAAATGTCTGCCACACAATACATTCTTAAGAAAAATTTGGTGAACAGGGGCGCCAGGATGGCTCAGTCGGTTAAGCATCGGACTCTTGATCTCGGCTCAGGTCATGATCTCATGGTTCGTGAGTTCGAGCCCCGAATCAGGCTCTCTGCTGTCAGGGTGGAGTCCGCTTCAGATCCTCTGTCCCCCCTTCTCTGCCTGCCCCTCCCCCGCTCGTGTGTGTGTGTGTGTGTGTGTGTGTGTGAGTGTGTGTGAGCTCTCTCTCAAAAATAAACATCTAAAAAAAAAAAAAGATTCTCGGGGCCCCGGGTGGCACAATCAGTTAAGGGTTGAACTCTTGATCTCGGCTCAGGTCATGATCTCTCAGTTTGTGAGTTCGAGTGCCACCTCAAGCTCTGCACTAATGGCGAGGAGCCTGCTCGGGATTCTGTCTTTCTCTCTGCCCCTCCCATACACGTGCTCTCTCCCTCCCTCTCTCTCTCAAAATAAATGAATCAACTTAAAATATTGTTTTAAATAAATAAAAATACATTCTCTCTCTCTCTCTCTCTCTCTCTCTCCCTCTGCACCTCTCCCCTGCTCATGTAATCTATAAATAAATAAATTAATTAATTTTTAAAAAATGAAAAAAAAAAAGGTGAATGCATGAGATTTGAAAGGCAGGCTTAGATCAGGTTGGAATGGGCCTTGACTACTGAATTGAGAAATCTGAGTGTTAACTAGTTTTTGATGTCCAGGGTCTTTTCCCAGTGGTAGGAAGAGGGTGTGCCCTTGGGAAGCCCCTTATATATCTTCTTCCCTAAATAATAAGGAAAAGTGAAGGCCCCTGGCTGGCTCAGTGGGCGGAGTGTGCAACTCTTGATCTCAGGGTTGTGAGTTCGAGCCCCACGTTGGGTATAGAGATTACTTAAAAATAAAATCTTAAAAAATAATACTAAGGAAAAGTAGAGGTAAGTGGGAGTCTGAAAGTCACCTGTTTCCAAACTCAGGAGGAGAAAAACACCAACTCCTCACCCACCTAGGAAAAGCCCCGTAGTGGAGTTTTAAGGCATCCAACATCCCTTAGACAAAAGGGCATCACAGAATATTAGTTGAAAGAATAAATAAATGATCTATTTAATATGAGTCATGCTTGTCTTTGAGAATAGTATATGAAATTATTTTGGTTAATTGTACTACATTTTTATATTTTTATTAAAAAATTTTTTTAACATTTATTCATTTTTGAGAGACAGAGAGAGAGAGAGAGAGAGCACGCAAGTGGGGGTGGGGCAGAGAGAGGGAAACAGAATCCAAAGCAGGTTCCAGGCTCTGAGCTGTCAGCACAGAGCCTGACCTGGGGCTCGAACTCACAAACCACGAGATTATGACCCAAGGCAAAGTCTGATGCTTAACCGACTGAGCCACCCAGGGGCCCCAATTTTACTACATTTTTAAAGTGTAGGAAGCATACATTTATGAAATAACTAGGCTCCAATACTCTTCAGGGGGTTCCACGTCACTCCATAGATGTACAATCTATGAGTCCATATCTTTTTTTTTAAGTTTATTTTTATTTATTTTTGAGAGAACGATAGAGAGCAAGGGGGGGAGCAGTACAGAGAGAGGGAGACAGAAGCCCAAGCACATTCCACACTGTCAGCGCAGAGCCCGATGCAGGGCTTGAACTCACAAACTGTGAGAGCATGACCTGAGCCGAGATCAAGAGTCTGACGCCTAACCAACTGAGCCACCCAGGAACCCCTATGATTCCATATCTTAAATGTGAGGCGAAACTGTCTCCAATAATTTTAGCCCAAGTGAGCTATCTCCAATAGACAGTTTTCATGTGTCCTTAATATTTGTGTTCTGTTTTCTTCCAGATAGATTTGTGGAGACTGCCAATTTAAGCAATGCACAATAATCGGATTATGCCAATCAGGAGAAAGAAAAACGTGTTGTCCTTTGAGGTTATCATTCCCTCGACCCTTCACAAACAGGCTGGCATCTATTTCATCCTTGCTTATAACCACGGCACACCACAAAAATCTTAGCCGTGAGGAAATGCAAATCTCGGGTAGCATTTCAATAATCTGTTTTTGTTACATGCTAACTCATTGGGATGTAAAGTAAAAAAAAAAAAAAAAATTAAATTAAAAAACTGAAAAAATTAAGGAACCGAATTCTATGGCTAGGGTCTGCAAACAAGGATCAGGGCAGCTCACCCAGCCAACCCCGTATCTCACTACACTTTTATAGAGATTAGCGTATAACGTGAGCCAAAGGCTGTTCCCCAGTTTAAAATATGATATTGCTACTTTGTCGAAAAAGTCTAAGCCCGGTCCCTCAATGCTAATAAAATAGAAGCATTCATTGATATTGTGTTCGGTGCGAACCAACAGTTGAGGCATATACTGGATATCTTGTAATAGGACATTTTTAAAAGTCCAGCAGGTAAGAATTGGGGCTTTGGAAAATGAAGGGCTACGGACAGAGATAAAAAGAGATCTGGGGTTTCTCTGAAGACCTGGCTGGGTGGCCAAGCTGCCATCGCCATGGAAACCGGGAGGGGCGGGGCGGGCAGTAGGATTGTGACGTCCCCGGGGTGGTGACCAGTGACTTGGTTTTCTGTACCCCCAGACCGTCGCCTGAGACATTCACAGGTTGCTGTTAAGTGAACTCGCCCGAGTTCGGCGCTCCGAACTTTCTCGGAGAGAGATCACCGCCCACCACCGTGATGACCTCTCCGTGTCCCCTCCCGGCTCCGGCTGCACGCCAGCCCACCGTCCATGGCCTCTCCCAAATAACCAGCAGCCTGTACATCAGCAACGGCGTGTCGGCCAACAACCAGGGCATGCTGTCCAGCAACCGCATCACCACGGTCATCAACGTCTCGGCAGAAGTGGTCAACACCTTCTACAAGGACATCCAGTACGTCCAGGTGCCGGTGGCTGACGTCCCGAGCTCGCGCCTCTGCGACTTCTTTGACCCGATCGCTGACCACATCCACAGCGTCGAGATGCAGCAGGGCCGCACGCTGCTGCACTGCGCCGCGGGGGTGAGCCGCTCGGCCGCCCTCTGCCTGGCCTACCTCATGAAATACCACGCCATGTCGCTGCTGGACGCCCACGCGTGGACCAAGTCGTGCCGCCCCATCATCCGGCCCAACAACGGCTTCTGGGAACAGCTCATCCACTACGAGTTCAAGCTGTTCAGCAAGAACACCGTCCACATGGTCAACTCCCCCGTGGGTGTGATCCCTGACATCTACGAGAAGGAGGTCCATGTGATGATGCAGATGTGAGCCGTCCTGGCCAGCCCCGGACACCTGCTGAGGAGGCAACACCAACATTCAACCTGAACGTCGAACTTTGAGTTGGGACAGAGAACAAGCGGATACCGTTTAGAAGGGCAAGGAAAAGGGGATGGTGTTGGACTTTTTAGCTTAGGGAACTTTTATCTTTAAAGAATAAAATTCATTGCATGCAACAAGATGACGATGTTTCTTATCCTGTGAGCTGTGGCGTCATGGTTGACCCCGGCCCGGCCGGAGTTGGGGGGGGGGGAGTGGGAAGGTGGTACTCAGCTCGGATGGACCCGTATCCTGCGCCCTGCCTTAGGCTGAATAGCCCAGGAGTGAGTCCCCCAGGATCCCACCTGGTTCCTTCCAACCCAAACTCAGAGCTTTAGACATCATGGCACCACCTGGACTTCTCACAGTAAGTGCCAACTTCTTATTAGAAGCCTTTACTGGGGTGCACCCTGGGAGCCCTGGGGGAGCCTGAAGTCACCCCTGCCCCCACCTTTGACCACAGTGGCCCAACTCTGCGTTTCTACATTAGATTTGCGTAGAAAACAGGGTTTTTAAAAAATGTTGACTTTTGAGAGACTGAGTGTTGAGGGGGGGTGGAGGAGAGGGCGGGGGGGTGGGGGGGGATGCAGAAAGAGAGGGAGACACAGAACCTGAAGCAGGCTCCAGGCTCTGAGCTATCAGCACAGAGCCCAACATGGGGCTCGAACCCACGAACCGCAAGATCATGCCCTGAGCCGAAGTCCGGCGCCATAGCCGATGGAGCCATGCAGGTGCCCCTAAAATAGTTTTCAAAAAAGCCATTCCACTATATAAAATTGAAACGATTTTGATTGTGAGCTCTGTACTATATGCCAGGGTTTCAGGGTGCCCTTGACAACCTCCACCGGCCTTTGTGAAAAGGGACATCAAATCCCCTTCTCCGGAGCATGTTCTGAGAGAGAGAGAGAGAGAGAGAGAGAGAGCGAGCCTGATATCAGGCTTCAAGGGTCCCTCTCACGGGTCTTGACTTTGAAGGCTGGAGCTTCCAGCCTTGACTTCCAAGGCTGGAGCTGCCAGCCGTGTCACATCTGACACCTCCTGAAAGCCTCTGTTTGCTCACCTGTCAAACAAGTGACACGTGACTCTCACAAGATGGGTGTAGGGATTAGAGTCCTTAGCATTTTACCCAGCCCATGAATGGTTTAAAGCTTAGAGTAGAGGGCAGCTCTGGTTATTAATGATACTCTTTGGCCCTGTTGGCTGGGGGTCAGCCACATTCGTCCTCACAATGGCCTTTCCCCTATCTGGGCAGAGCCACTTGGTTGTCTACCCAGTGCTTTTGCACAAAATCATCCTGTGTGTAACAACACATGATTTCAGGCTCTTTCTGAGCCTCCCTCAGAGGAGGCCTGGAGTTAGAGCCCTTTCGGAGTTTCCATTGTCTCCTTGTGGTTCATCCTTCGCGCAGGTGCAAACGAGAAACACGCAGTACAATTCCAGCACCCACCCAGCCCCTGCCCACCCCCGTCCAAGGCCTCGTTTAGCATTGCTGACCATTAATTACAGCCAGTGTCCCAGCATCCCCTGAGATCCGTGGGGGAACTTGCCAAAGGGTCAAATGAGTGAGCCCCAGAGTAGGCCCTGGAATCCAGGATTGTACAAACTCCCCAGGAATCTGGCTCTGGCTTGGGAGCAGCTATTCTAACCCAGAAGATTTGAGACAAAATATATAAGACAGGGCACCTGGGGGGCTCAGTCGGTTGAGCGTCCCACTTCGGCTCAGGTTAGGATCTCACGGTCTGTGAGTTCAAGCCCCGAGTCGGGCTCTGTGCTGACAGCTCAGAGCCTGGAGCCCGCTTCAGGTTCTGTGTCTCCCTCTCTCTCTGCCCCTCCCCCGCTCTGTCTCTCTCTCTCTCTCTCTCTCTCTCTCTCTCTCTCTCTCTCTCAAAAATACAAACATTAAAGACACGTGGGCCCAGAGCCCAGTGGCTTTTGAATGCCCTTTCTCTCTAAACCCACTGCCACCCCCATTTCCATAAAAGGACTGCCCAAGGACACAATTTGGGGCGCGCGGAAAAGGGTATGCTGTGAAAACCACTGCTTGAGATGGATTCCTTCCCTTTACAGACAGAAGAACAGGCTCACAGAACATAAGGCCTGGTGTGGCAGGGCCTTCACAAAGCCGCCTTTCTGGCAGACACCCAGGTGGGAAATTTCTTTTAAAGTATTTTTATTAATTTTTTTTAAGTTTATTCGTTTATTTTGAGAGAGAGAGAGAGAGAGAGAGCGAGAGCACGAGCAGGGGAGGGGCGGAGAGATGGAGAGACAGAATCCCAAACAGGCTCTGTACCAAGAGCTCGGAGCCCGATGTGGGTCTCAAACTCACGAACCGTGGGCTGACATCAAGAGTCGGATGCTTAACCGACTGAGCCACGCAGGTGCCCCACTTTTAAAGCATTTTTAAAAAGATATTTATTTGGGCATATGTGTCTGTCTGTGTGTGTGTGTGTGTGTGTGTGTATCTTTTTTTTTTTTAATACCTAAATTAACAGACTGTAAAATTAACTCCCTTTGGACATACAGTTCTGTAACTGTTAACACATACATGGATTCATGTAACCAGAGCCACAATCAGGCCACAGAGCAGCTCTGTGACTCCAAAACTCTCCCTCCCGCTTCCCCTTTGTAGTCAAACTCTGGCCCCACCCCACCCCTGGCAGACACTGAGCTGTTCTCTGTCCCTGTCGACTTGCCTGTAACAGAATGTTACATAAATGGAATCATACAGCAGAAGTTAATTTTCTCACAGTTCTGGAGGCCGGAAGTCCTAAATTAAAGTCTCAGCAGGGCCATGATCCCCCTGAAACCTGTAAGGGAAAATCCTCCCTTGCCTCTTGCCACTTTCTGGTGGTTGCTGGCAATCTTTGCCATTCCATGGCTTGGAGATACATCAGTGTGGTCACACGGCAGTTTTCTTTAATGTGTCTTCGCATCCATCTTCCCTCTGGTATGTCTGTGTCTAAATTTCCCTCTTCTTATAAGGACACCAGTCATATTAGGGGATTCACTCCACTCCTTCAACTAATTATGTCTGCAATGACCCCGTTTCCAGATAAGGTCACATCCTGAGGTTCCGGGGGTTAGGATTTTAACATTTTTGGGGGGGCGGGGATACTATTCAGTTCATAACAGGGTTGTTTCCAGTTTCGGCAAGTATGCATAAAGTACTATAACACCCAGACACACGTAGAAGAAGAAAAAAATTGTGGCGCCTGGAAAATAAAGAATTGTAGCAAAGGTAGAATATGAGTTGCAGTGAAAAATAATAATAACCACCATTTATTAGGAGGCTATTATATGTCAAGCACAGGACCAGTGTCTCTAGTCCTTACATCAGCGCTTTAAGGTTGTCACCGGCAACACACTGATGACAAAACAAAGGCTCCAAGAGGTTAAGGAGTTTGCCTAAGAGAGCACACAGCCCAGGAGTGAAGCGATGTTCAGACTGGGCTCTATTTTTCCATATTTCTGATTTATCTTTTGAGTTGTCAGGACTGGAATACAGAACAAGAATATTCAACTTTTCTTGTCAAATGTGTTGCATATGTATTTTTCCCAGTTGATTGTGTGCCATGTGTTTATGGTGCTTACGTGTGACTCAAAAGTTGAAATTTGTACGTAGTTAAATTTGTGAGTCTTTTTTTTTAATGTTTATTTATTCATTATTTTTGAGAGAGAGAGAGCGCACAAGCAAGGGAGAGGCAAGGAGAGAGAGGGAGACAGAATCCAAAGCAGGTGCCAGGCTCCAAGCTGTCAGCACAGAGCCCAGCGCGGGGCTCGAACCTACAAACCCACCTACCGTGAGATCATCACCTGAGGTGAAATCAGATGCTTAACCGACTGAGCCACCCAGGCGCCCCATACCCTCATCTTCTTTAAACTTGAAGTCAGGTCTAGAGGCTTGATTAGGTTTGGGTTAAGTATTTTTTACTACAATAGTTAAGGTGGTGACCACCAGATACCTGCCTTCAAAGCTAGTGAGTAACCTGTGGGGTGATAACTTTCCCACCATGTGAATATCCTGTTTCTTTCATCCAATGGTATTAACATCCATTAAGGAGTCTTGCCTCAACCAAGTGTTACACTGGGGGACGTGTAACTCTTAAATCTATCCCAAACTAATTTTGGTGTAAGTTGGAGTTGTTTAATTTTTTAAAAATAATTGTGAGATATCATAAAATTGCCATTAATATTTGTGTCTACTTTTGTTCCTTCTGGCTTGTTACATTGTCTCTTTTCTTGTGCCAGTTTCACACTCCTTAAAATTGATACAGCTTCAGAACAGGCAGGAACATTTGGTAGGGCAATGACATCTCTCCCTAGCTCCGCCTTTATGCTTCTTCACAGGCTTTTCTGTTGTTGCTAGATTCTTTTTCTCTTCTGGATGAAGCATTTTAATAGTTGTGAAAGGTTTTTAAAATTTTTCCATTAGGATTTTGATTGGAATTACTGTTTTCTTGTGTATTTAGCCAAGGTCGAATCAGAAAAACAGACACCACAATAGTTACTTTACCAGAGAATATCTACTATCATGAACTATTTAACCAGGTATCGGAGAATTGAAAAGGCAAAAATAGAACACACATTGTATGTTTCTACATATATAAACATTTAAATAAAAGGTCATCTACTCAGAATGTCTGATATTTGATTAGTAAAGTATTAACCATATTCTGGAGTTTGTATATCTTAATTCCAAAGGCTCATAATGTTAGAAAATTGTAATGTGTACACACACACACACACACACACACGCATGTGCACTTACATACCCACTCATTCAATTCTTTGCAATTCAATTTTTTAAAACAGTTTTTTCTCGGGGCGCCTGGGTGGGTGGCTTGGTCGGTTGGGCGTCCGACTTCGGCTCAGGTCATGATCTCACGGTCTGAGAGTTCGGGCCCCGCATCGGGCTCTGTGCTGACAGCTCAGAGCCTGGAGCCTGTTTCAGATTCTGTGTCTCCCTCTCTCTCTGCCCCTCCCCTGTTCATGCTCTGTCTCTCTCTGTCCCAAAAATAAATAAACGTTAAAAAAAAACAAAACAGTTTTTTCTGGGGCGCCTGGGTGGCTCAGTTGGTTAAGGGTCCGACTTCAGCTCAGGTCATGATCGCACAGTTCATGGGTTTGAGCCCCACATCAGGCCCTGTGCTGACAGCTCAGAGCCTGGAGACTGCTTTGGATTCTGTGTCTCCCTCTCTCTCTACCCCTACCCTACCTGCTCTCTGTCTCTCTCAATCTCTCAAAAATACATAAACATTTAAAAAAAATTTTTAAACAGTTTTTTTCTGCTAAAACATTTCACATCATATCTGTTAGGTTACCAATGAGACCTCTGTGACATCACATGATGACCTATCCTGATCTACACTGTTAAGGTAAAAAGATCAAGATATCCAGTAAGAGGGTGATGTTTACCTGTGGGTATTTGAGACCCCATCTCCAGCTACATCAGTGTCTCCTCATACACTTTTCACTATTCCCCTATTAATGAGATATAGGCAGGTTGGGAGGTGACCTCTCAATCACCTTTTGGGAATGGCCTGATAAGGGGAGAAGAGGGAGTGAAAACATGAATTATATGGTAATCTTTTGGTGCCTGAGCCAGACTCCCAGATAGATCCTCCCCATCCAGAGAGACAGATCAAGGTCTCGGTCACATAGTTGTGTTCAGAAAGCATATTTAATAAGACATTCTGCAATAGGGCACAATAGTGTTGTATCTGGACTCACGATTGACCTCTGTCTTCAATAGCCTCTATGGTGAGGGAATAAAAGCGAGCAAAGGACTTGGCTAAGTTAGAAAGCCTCTGTCATCATTGAACTCCGGAGGCTTCAAGTTTAGGCAGGACTGAGGCCTGTGTTGGGGACCGTGAGAGTCTGCACTCATTTCTAGCTTTATTGCATGGTGGTCAAAGAACGTGGCCTGTGTAATTTTTGCTTTCAGAATTGAGATTTTCTTATTAGCTGTCTCTTGAACAGTGAAGCATGCATTATCTACTGGTAGGCTTCCAAGGTTAAATGTTTTATCATATTTTCTTACTTAAAATGTTTTAATATTTGAGTAGGTAATGTGATTCTGCATTCAAATGGTAACATAAGGGGGGTGGCGCCTGGGTGCCTCAGTTGGTTAAGCAGCCAACTCTTGGTTTCAGCTCAGGTCATGATGTCGAGGTTCATGAGTTTGAGCCCACATTGGGCTCGCTCTCTCTCTCAAAAACAAATAAATATATTTTTTAAAAAGTAAATAAGAGCACATAGAGTGAACTCTCTCCTCACTTCTGTCCTCTAGCCAATCACTTTCACCCCCAGAGGCAGTCAAAATTATTAGTTTCCCTTCTATGTTCCTAAGATATCACTTTATGCATCTGTAAGGAATTACGTATGTATTTTATCTCATTTTTCACCAAGGAGCAGCATACTTTACTCACCGTTCTCTATTTTGTCTCTTTTTGTGTAATAATATATGTTACAGATCATGCAATGTCAGTAAAAGAGAACACCCTCGTTCTTTTTGGAAATATCATAACTCACTGAACCTGGCCCCTACTGGTAGACATTTAGATTGCTGCCAAACTTTAAAAAAAAAATTTTTTTTTTTAACATTTATTTATTTGTGAGACAGAGAGAGAGAGAGCATGAACAGGGAGGGTCAGAAAAAGAGGGAGACACAGAATCTGAAACAGGCTCCAGGCTCTGAGCTGTCAGCACAGAGCCCGATGTGGGGCTCTAACCCACAGACTGTGAGATCATGACCTGAGCCGAAGTCAGACTCTTAACTGACTGAGCCACCCAGGCGCCCCAGATTGCTACCAAACTTTTGTTATTATAAATATTACTGTGATAGATGAACTTGTGGTGAAGTTTGTGTATGTAAATTATGTCATTAATGTGCAAATATATTCGTAGGGTATTACTAGAAATGGAAATAGGGGGGTTGTGTTCCGAGAAACCTAGTTTTCCACCTGTGTGTCTCCTTTACTACTCACACAACTACCACATTGTGACTACGTGTCAATTCTCTGTGACACCGGGTGGACATCCTACAATTGAGCCCAGTTCCAACGCCGTCTACCTAGAGATTGCGTCAGATCCCACAGGTTAAGGGCTCAGTCCCACAAGACTGCCCACCGCCAACCTCAAATGCCAGTCACAAGTGGTAGGTTCCCAGGTTACCCACAGAAGTTGTGGCTACAAATCGGAGGTACCCCTTCTGAGGTTCAATTAACTTGCTAGAGTGGCTCGCAGAACTCAGGGAAGCTCTTACTTATATTTGCCGGTTTATTAAAGGACGTGATAAAGGAAGGATACAGATGAACAGCCAGACGAAGAGATACACAGGGTGGAGTCTGAGAGGGTCCCGAGCACAGAAGCTTCTCTGTCCCTGTGGTGATGAGGTTCATCCTCCTCCGAGAATGCGAATGTGTTGACCCACCAGAAGCTCCCTGAACCCCCTGCTATTGGGATTTTTATGGAGGCTTCCTCATGTAGGCATGATTGATCGTTAACTCTGTTTCCAGCCCTCTCCCTTCTGTGGAGAGGTGAGGGAGGTCAAGGCTGAAAATCCCAAGCTTCTAATCATGGCTTGATCTTTCTGGTGGCCAGCCCCCATCCAGGACTCACCTACAGTCACCTCGTTAGAACAAAAGGTGGTCCTAGTGTTCTTACCACTTAGGAATTTACAAGGGTTTTAGGAGTCCTGTGCCAGGAAGGAGGAAGAGCAGAGAGCAATATATATTTTTTATGATCTCACAGGGTCTGATTTCACAGTTTGAATTTTTTTAAGTTTATTTATTTATTTTGAGAGACAGAGAGAGAGAGAGCGCATGAGCAGGGGAGAGGGGCAGTGGGTCTTGATCCCAGGAACCGTGAGATCATGACCTGAGCTGATATCAGGAGTCAGACGCTTAACCCACTGGGCCACCCAGGCGCCCCCACAATTTGAAATTTTGATAAACACTGCCAGGTTCATTCCAATGGATGTTACCAATACCTAGCAACAATGTATGAAAGTGCCTATTTTCCCACCGAATCAACAGCATAGTGTATCTTTTGTATCTTTGCCATGCTGACCAGTGAAAAGGGTATCTCAGATTGCTTGTAATTTGCTTGTCTCTTATGACTAAGTTTCCAGTGTCTTTTCATTCTTTTAAGAGCCACGTATATTTTTCTTTCCATGAAGTGACTGCTCCTATCAATATCTTATTACATTGCTAGTCTTGTTTTCTTATGGATTTGTAAGAACTTTATTAAAGAAATGAGGCACTTGTGAGTGATAAGAATTTCAGGTATTTTCTCCTGGTTTTTCATTTGTCTTTTGACTTTGCTTAGAAGGGATTTGCCAGAGAGATTATTTATATTTAGTCAAATTTATTGGTTCTTTTTTTTTTTTTTATGGATTTGGGTTCTGTGTCATCCTCAGAAAGGCTTTCCATACTCTAAGAGTATCCTAAAAATGTTTCCCATGGCTCTTCTAGTACTTTTAATAGTTTGAATTTTTTTTTTCCAAGAGACACAGAGAGTGGCACAAGTGGAGGAGGGGCAGAGGGAGAGGGAGAGGGAAGATCTTAAACAGGCTCCGCACCGACCTTGAGATCATGACCTGAGCCCAAATCAAGAGTCAGACACTTAACCGACTGAGCCACGCAGGCGCCCCTGTAGTTTCAATGTCAACATGTAAATATTTGATCCATCGGGAATACATCCTAGTAGAAAGTGTGAGGTATGGATCCAGCATTACTTTTTTTTTGGATTGCTACCATCATTCTCATCTATTCATATAATTTCTAATATAAAAAATATATAACATCATATGTAGTTTATATATAATCCATAACGTATTATATATAGTCTTAATAGTATCCGTCCTCCTTAAATTCATATTTATTTTTGGATCTGCTCGATATATCTAATGGCTAAGAGATATGTTAGTCGCGTATTGCTTTTGTCTTTATGTCAATTTCTCCCTGTATTTCCCTGATGGTTAATTTTATGTGTTAAGTTGGCCAGGCTATGGTGCACATTTGTTTGGTCAAACGCTAATCTAGATGTTGCTGTGAAGGTATTTGTGGATGTGATTAAAATTTATAGTCAGGTGACTTTTAGTAAAGCAGATTATTCCTCATTATGTGGGTGGGCCTCATCCAGTCAGTTGAAGGCCTGAAGAGCAAAGACTGATGTTTCCCAAAGAAGAAGCAATTTCACCTCAGGACTGCAACATAGAAACTCTGCCTGAGTTTTCAGGCTGTTGGTCTGCCCTACAAGTCTTGGATCAAGGCTGCAACATCGACTCTTATCTGAGTTTCTAGCCTGTTGGCCTCCTCTACAGATCTACAAATCTCAGATTTTCAGTCCCCGACAATGACATGAGCCAATCCCTTAACTCTCTTTATCTCTCTTTCTTTAAATGTATATACATACTTATATGTTATACACGATTGGTTTTATTTCCCTGGAGAACCCTCACTAATACAATTTCCACTAGTTTTTCTTTATGCAGACAGTCCCTAACTTACAATGGTTTGACTTAGATAATTTCCTGCCTTTATGGTGGTGCAAAAGCTATACACATTCGGTAGAAACTGTACTTTGGATTTTGAATTTTGGTTTTTTCCTGGGCTAGCAATATGTGCTACGAAACTCTTTTACGATGCTGGGTTATGGCAGTGAGCCACAGCTCTGGGTCAGCCCCACAGTCCCTAAGGTGAACAACTGATACACTTATAACCATTCTGCTTTTCACTTTCCATCCAGGATTCAACAAATTTCATGAGCCATTCAACCCTTTGTTACAAAATAGGCTCCGAGTACATAATTTGTCCCAACTGGAGGCTGATGCGTTTTGAGCCCCTTTAAGGTAGACCAGGCTAAGCTAGGAGATTTGGGAGGTTACGTGTATTAAATGCATTTTTGATTTACAATAATATTTTTAACTTTCAGTGGGTTTGTTGGGAAGGAATCCCATCATAAGCCAAGGAAGATCTGTCTATTTTGTATGTTCTGATATATCTGTATATTTGGATGGTATTTGATGGTCTGGCATTGAATGTCAACATGATGAGAATTTTACTTCTACCCTTTAACTAATATAAAATTACCTCTCTTGGCCGAATTAATGCTTTCTTTGATGCTCTAATATTGCCAACTCTCCCCCCTTCCCTTCTTTTGGTCTGCGTTTTCTAATGTCTTTGTCTATTTTTTACTTTGTAACCTATCGTGTTGTGTTTTAGTGGTAATTTTATACTAAAATTTCTTTTACTCAGCCAAGTCTTTTAACAGGGGATTTACATTTTTAAATTCTGAAATCTTTGGTTTTATGCCATTTTGTTCTGTGATTTATTTATTAACATTTCTCCATTTTCTTCATTTTCAGTTTCTTTTTTTTTTTAGTTTTTTTTTTTAACGTTTATTCATTTTTGAGAGAGAGAGAGAGAGAGAGAGACAGAGTGCGAGTGGGGGAGGGGCGGAGAGAGAGGGAGACACAGAATCCAAAGCAGGATCCAGGCTCTGAGCGGTCAGCACAGGGCCCGACGTGGGGCTCGAACCCACGAACTGTGAGATCATGACCTGAGCCGAAGCCGGACGCTTAACTGACTGAGTCACCCAGGCGCCCCGAATTTCAGTTTCATTTTTATCTTCTCCATTGCTTTAGAAAGGATTTTATTCTATTAGTTGAAAGCAGCTACCTGGAGAAAGGGGAAACTTGTACTTTTTACTATACCTTTCTATTTCCTGAATTGATATAGTACGTATATTACCTGACACATACCTGTAGGTTTTTCAAAAGCTTTCTTTAACTTATTCTTATCTAATTGATGAGTCCAGAGTGAAATAATATATTTGGTTTTGAAATGGCGTATTTTGAATAGTACTTTTTTTTTAAGTTTTATTTTTTTTAGTGATCTCTACACCCAGTGTGGGGCTCGAACTCACAACCCCGAGATTAAGAGTCACGTGCTCCTCCAACTGAGCCAGCCAGGCTCCCCTTGAATAACACTTTTGAGATATAAAATTTAGCACACTTTATTTTTACCTCATTCCCCATGCTAATCCATGAAAATGGTAACTTGGGTTTTAGCTTTATATACTTTTATTACTATTTTTAAAATTCAGTACCTTATTTGAGAGAAAAAATATTGAGATTCAGATTTAGTTTTTTGTTTTTGGTTCTTTTTTTTTTAGTCTAATTTATTGTCAAGTTAGCTAACATACAGCATGTACAGGATGCTCTTGGTTTCGGGGGTTGATTCCTGTGATTCATCGCTTCCATACAACACTCAGTGCTCATCCCAACAAGCACCCTCCTCAATGCCCATCACCCATTTCCCCTCTCCTCCACCCCTCCCATCAACCCTCAGTTTGTTCTCTGTGTTTAAGAGTCACTTATGGGTTTGCCTCCCTCTTTGTTTGTAACTATTTTTTCCCCTTCCCTTCCTCCATGGTCTTCTGTTGAGTTTCTCAAGTTCCACCTATGAGTGAAGACATACGATATCGGTCTTTCTCTGACTGACTTATTTCACTTAGCATAACACCCTCCAGTTCCATCCACATTGCTGTAAATGGCAGGATTTCATTCTTTCTCATTGCCAAGTAGTATTCCATTGTATATATAAACCACATCGTTATCTGTTCATCAGCTGATGGACATCTGGCTCTTTCCATGATTTGGCTATTGTTCAAAGTGCTGCTATAAACACTGGGGGTACATGTGCCCCTATGAATCAGCACTCCTGTAGCCTTTGGATAAATTCCTAGTAGTTGTAGGGTAGTTCTATTTTTAATTTTTTGAAGAACCTCCACACTGTTTTCCAGAGCAGCTGTACCAGTTTGCATTCCCACCAACAGTGCAAAAGGGTTCCTCTTTCTCTGCATCCTCGCCGACATCTGTTGTTTCCTGAGTTGTTCATTTTAGCCACTCTGACCGGTGTGAGGTGGTATCTCATTGTGGTTTTGATTTGTATTTGCCTGATGATGAGTGATGTTGAGCATCTTTTCATGTGTCTGTGGGCCATTTGGATGTCTTCTTTGGAAAAGTGTCCATTCATGTCTTCTGCCCATTTCTTCCCTGGATTATTTGTTCTTTGGGTGTTGCGTTTGGTAAGTTCTTCATAGATTTTGAATACTAACTATTTATCTGATATGTCATTTGCAAATATCTTCTCCCATTCTGCCGGTTGCCTTTTAGTTTTGTTAATAAAACCAAAGCGGGAGGCATCACAATCCCGGACTTTAGCCTCTAGTACAAAGCTGTCATCATCAAGACAGCATGGTATTGGCACAAAAACAGACACAAAGACCAATGGAATAGAATAGAGAACCCAGAATTGGACCCACAAATGTATGGCCAACGAATCATTGACAAAGCAGGAAAGAGTATCCCGTGGAAAAAAGACAGTAGCTTTAGCAAAAGGTGCTGGGAGAACTGGACAGCAACATGCAGCAGAATGAAACTGGACCACTTTCTTACACCAATAAACTCAAAATGGATGAAAGATCAGATTTAGTTTTATAATTAGATGATCCCCTCATATATTTTATTATGCCTTAAATAGCAGAGAGTGTTTTTCTGAAATCTCTTTTTAAGTTTATTTTTTATTTTTCATTCATTCATTTATTTTTAAGTAAGCTCCACGCTGGGCTTGAGATCGACTTGAGATCAAGAGCTGAGATCGAGAGTCGGGTGCTTAACTGACTGAGCCACCCAAGTGCCCCTTTCTGAGATCTTTACTGAAAGATGACTCAGGGGCTCCTGAGTGGCTCAGTCGGTTAAGCGTCCGACTCTTGGTTTCACTCACGTCATGATCTCACTGCTTCGTGAGTTAGAGCCCTGCATTGGGCCCTGTGCTGACAGTGCGAGGCCTGCTTCGGATTCTCTCTCTCTCTCTCTCTCTCTCTCGGCCCCTCCCCCACTCATGCTGTCTCTCTTAAAATAAATAGATAAGCTAAAAAAAAAAAAGACGGCTCAGATATATATTACATTTTGGGGTCACCAATTTTTCTCTCTGAAACTGTCAGGCAGACATTTGTTTTTATCTGGGCAATCTGATTTCATTTTTTTGACCTCGACAATTGCAGATACCTTAATATCGTAGCTTACTTATTACTTTTTATATTAGCCCATTTTGCCATAATGGGTCCAGCTGTGTGTCCCCTTTCATTGTTTCCATCTCTGTCTGTCTGTCTGTCCATTCAATTTCTTCGCATCAGCTTTGTTCTTAACACCAAATTTACTTTTCTGCCGGATGAATTTTCCTTTTTACTGTCTCCAGTGTGTACTTCAATTTTGTTTCTGCTTTCATCGGCCACTTGCTCATTTTTCTCCCCCTGTCTGTCTTTCCATCACATCCTGTTGGATTTTCATCTCAGTCCCGCCTCTTCATTCCTTCCGTTTCTTTTTTTTTTTTCTACAGAAGCTTTAAGAATATCAACAGGTTGGGGGGCACCTGGGTGACTCAGTCGGTTAAGCGTCTGACCCTTGGTTTCGGCTCGGGTCATGATCTCATGGTTCGTGAGTGTGAACCCTGTGTTGGGCTCTGCGCTGACAGTTTGGAGCCTGCTTGGGATTCGGTCTCTCCCTCTCTCTCTCTGCCCCTCTCCCACATGCACTCTCTCTGTCTCAAAACTAAATAAGATTTAAAAAAAAATTGTCAACAGGTTTCTGAAATTTCCTTTTGGATTATAGTGAAGAAGAGTCCTCATTTTCTCTGATTTTCTCTGATTTTTCTAGATGTCATGCTCTTCTCATAGCTCCGTGCTGATTATTCTCCTTGCTCTCAAATAAAACAAAGTTTTCTGTGGGCTCTGTATCTGCTTACAGGCAATTGAGCTGGTTACCCTCGGATCCACCATCTATTTATGGGAGTAGTGATGAAATCTCCATCTCCTGTCTTTCGCTGGAGAGCACGCTAATGTCCACATAGTGTAACTTCACCTTTTGTACCTCTAATTTACGCTCAAAAATTAAGAATTTCAAGATGGTAACAGCGGAGCATGAAACCAAGTGCAAGGCCCTTCTTATGGGGCCCCGTGCGCCTGCTCAGGTCGCACTCCCAAGAAGCTGGCCATGGTTATGAGGACGGCACTTCCTTAAATGTAAGTCTCCTCCCTTTTCCTCCCAATCTCTATCTGGTTTCCTGCCCCCTGGTTTTATCTTTCCGCCTACATAAATAGGAAATAGAGGAGTCTAGAGGATATGGAGTGGAGGTGGGTGTAGGGATCAGTATTCTGGTGAGCAACGTTCAAGGATAGAGAAACTGTCATCTCTTGTTGGTTTACGCACCAAGTCTGCGAGTGGGGAGACAGATGATGGTGGGTCATCAGGGGATAGAATGTGGGACTTAAAGAAGTGGCTTTCCTACCTTTTTCAGTCAACGTCTTTGAAGAAATGAAGCCAAGGTAAACCATGATTGTGATTTTCTTAATCCAGCCATTTAGGACCATCTATCTCATAATTAACATCAATTTTACCCAGATCCACGTCTTAGATTACCTGTCAGTTTTAGTCTTTGATATCCTGAAATCCTGTCTTGGTTTTTTTTTTTTTTTTTTTTTTTTTTTTTTTTTTTTTAATGTGAATTCAGGGGATTTTTGTGAGAAGTTAGGACAGGATGCACTTGGGAACAAAGAGCAATGTATAATACATCATTTTTAACTGGAAGCCCCATGGAATCAATTAATTAGGCCAGAGGTTGGCAAACTTTTCCTATAGAGGACCAGATAGTAAGTATTTTAGATTTTGCAGGTCAAGAGGCAAGATCACAGATATTATGTAGGTACTTCTATAGCCAGAGGAAAAATAAATCTCCACAAATATTTTATGGATGAAATTAAAAATCTAATAGTGATAATTGAGTAGGTTTTGGCAATACAGGTCTACTACTGAGAAAAATGGGATTCTTTGTTTTTGGAATACATTTTGCTTAAGATTCAAAATTACTACCTTCTATCAAGTGAGTTTGCAAATATCCATGTGCATATGATTTTAACAGAGCATGTTCATTGCATGGAAGGCACTTATATAATTCTATTAGATTTTTCTCTTGATATTTGCCTTTTTGTAAGTCATTACACTGCCAGTTAATCACTTCCAAGTGGGATGGTTAGGTAGAAGCTACTCAATTGTACAGTTAAATGAATTTTGCAATACAGAAATCTCCTTTGCACTTGCATTGAGGTCTTGAGGAAGGTCACTTGGAACTGTAGTTTGAACTCAGAAAATACATATGCTGCAAATTTGTATAGGAATAGATAATTTGCTTCTTAGTTTAAGTTTTGATAGCATGGAAATATAGAAAGTGGCTTGACGTTACTTGTAACTTAGGCAATGTTGGTCGTCACCAAAGTGACTTCACTGTTGTTAGCTTCGTGTATAAGTGTTGTTTTACCTTGGAATTGGTGAAGTTCATTGAGACAGATTATCAAGCTTCCAGCAAAAGCTAACTTCCAAAGCCATTCATAGTTTGATAATAGTGGTTGGAGGCTGTTCTCCTCATTGAAAAACTTTCAAGTTTAGACTTGAGCTCAAGAGAGTCACAATAGAACTTTGCCACTGCTAAGACATTCAACTGCTATGTGGTAGGGCAAGTCAGGACATTCAGGTTTTACTTCTTTCTTTTTCTTTTAGATGTTTTATTTTAATTGCTAAATTTTAAGTAGGCTCCATGCCCAACATGGAGCTTGAACTCACAGTCCTGAGATCAAGAGTCACAT
Source organism: Felis catus (assembly GCF_018350175.1). Taxonomy (NCBI): domain Eukaryota; kingdom Metazoa; phylum Chordata; class Mammalia; order Carnivora; family Felidae; genus Felis; species Felis catus. The sequence goes on from NC_058386.1 coordinate 39,449,952, forward strand.
GCTCCATCGACTGAGCCAGCCAGGTACCCCTCAGTTTGTACTTATGATAAAACATCATGGAACTGATGATGGTTAAGTCCATGAATGTGAATGAAGTTACCATGGACACTACTGGTTAAATAACACATGGGTGCCTCAGTCAGTTAAGTGTCTGACTCTTGGTTTCAGCTCAGGTCATGATCTCACGTTTTGTGAGTTCAAGCCCTGCACTGGGGCTCCGTGCTGTCAGTGCAGAGCCTGCTTGGGATTCTCTCTCTCTCACTGGTCCTCCCCTGTTTGTACTCTCTCTCTCTCAAAATAAATAAGTAAACTTAAAAAAAATAACACATGATAAATTCAAATATTATCACAAAGTAATTACTGATGAACAATACAATGAGTGGGGGCACCTGGGTGGCTCAGTCGGTTAAGCGTCCAACTCTTGATTTTGGCTCAGGTCATGATCCCATGGTTAGTGAGTTCAAGCCCCGCACTGTTAGCCTGCTTGGGATTCTTGTTCCCTCTCTCTCTGCCCCTCCCCACCTCAAAATAAGTAAATAAACTTAAAAAAAAAAAAAAGAATACGAGTGGCATAGGGTCTAAACACCTTGCATTTTCACAGACTTTGCAATTTGCTCAAATAAGCGTTTCTCTGCTTCACACGTCTTTTTACTACCGCCGATCGTAACACATCTTAGCAGGTTCCACTTCATGTTGTACCGCATCAGTGCTTTCCAGCTTCTTTGAAAGCTGAGGCCAATTCTTCAGTCACTTCCACCAAGGCATTGACTCCTCCAATAAACAACGACGGAGTAGCATCAGGATTCTCCGTTAACTCAAGAAGAGCCAAGGAAACCTACTCCGGTAATCACCTTGTTTCTTAGTTGACTGTCGATGTTGCTCCCCGTGTCCTCAACAATTCAAGTGCCTGTTCTAGCTGAAAGGTTAATAGCCTTACATGTATTTTCTGTGGACACATTACTTTGGCTGGTGCCATCGAATACAATTCAATTAAGTAGCTTTCCTTGTTTGGCTAAGAAATGAGCCACTCAGAAAATGACTCTGGTTGCAGTCTCATTTTCATGTTTTTTAAACATTTTTTTTTCAACGTTTTTTTATTTATTTTTTGGACAGAGAGAGACAGAGCATGAACGGGGGAGGGGCAGAGAGAAAGGGAGACACAGAATCGGAAACAGGCTCCAGGCTCTGAGCCATCAGCCCAGAGCCTGACGCGGGGCTCGAACTCGCGGACCGCGAGATCGTGACCTGGCTGAAGTCGGACGCTTAACCGACTGCGCCACCCAGGCGCCCCTCATTTTCATGTTTTACTTTGGTGAAGGAATTCTGCTGGGATGAAATAGTGTTTTAAATACTCTTAATTGTTCGTACTGTTGCTTTCCTATCGATTGGGAATATCGTGGCGGGTGTAGCCTCATAATGTCGACATAGATGACAAATATTTTGCCACGAAATGTGTAACCAAACCATCCACACGCCACTGTGCCTTTAAGGCGTGATCGTTGAAGTCCATTTTTCTCTTTTTTCTTGCTTCGGCATGATAGACATGTATCGGTCATAAAAAAATGTGATGGTGTCATACGCGTGGCACTTGAAGAACTGCCAAGCTATGACAGCAGCACTGTGATTTATAGGGCACTAAGCAGCAGTGGGAAGTGATGAGACTACCACATACATTGTCTGTTGCACCTATCCAACTCTGTGTTTTTGTGAAAGTAGCCACAGATAGTACATAAATGAGTGAGCATGACTGTGTCCTAATAAAACTTCATTTATGGACATCCAAATTTGGATCGCATATAATTTTAACGTATGATGAAATGGCCATAAAGGCGGCAGGCTGGTTTTGGCCTGTGGCTTCTAGTTTTCTGACCCCTGGTCTAGCAAAAGGGCTAGACCAGTTGGTTAGCCAACAGTCGTCGAGGTTTGTGGCAGCTGCTGAGCCCAGGTGAAAGGAAATCTTATGTTTCTTTATTTTTTTAAACGTGTATTTATTTTTGAGACAGAGAGAGAGAGAGAGAGAGAGAGAGAGAGAGAGAGAGAGAGAGAGAACATAGGGGAGGGACAGAGAGAGAGGGTGGACAGAGGATCTGAAGGGGGCTCTGAGCTGGGACTCAAACCTCTGAACCGTGGGATCATGACCTGAGCCAAAGGCGGCCGCTTAACCAACTAAGCCACCCAAGCGCCCCAGAGATCTTCTGTTTAACGCACAGCATTAACACCAATAGCAAAGCTACGGTTACTGTTTCTGTGCCCAAAGTAACCATAACCATTGGTGTGATTCTTTAGTATGCCCTTTTGAATTTTCCAACTTCAACTCCCAGTTCTTTCCTTACCTTTTTGGTCATAGCCATACTCCACTTCTTGAATGTATCAGAACTCTCATGTGCTTTTGCAGATATATTGCTGCCTCTGCCTAGAACACACACACCCCTACACTACCCTCTAGTTCCCGTTAATCCATCTTGTATTTTCTAGGAGCTTTCTCTGGTCCTTCTAAGCGGATAAAGATGCCTCTCCTATGAACATCCACAGAAATTTGGGCAAAGCTTATAGCACTCATCATTTTGGGTATTAGGAGACTCTGGATCTTATTTAATAGTATAGAATTTATTTATACAACTCTCTGAGTAAGGACTCAGGACAGGGACCATGCCAATTTGGGAAGTTTTCAGCCATTATTTCTTTGCATACTTTTTGGGCCCCAACCTTTTTCTCTGCTCCTTCTGGGACTCTGATGAACACAAATGCTATATCTTTTTTTATGGTCCCACAGATCCTTGAGGCTTTCTTATTTTTTTCAGTGTATTTTCTCTCTGTTGTTCGGACTGGGTAATTTCTATTGTTCTGTCTTGAAGTTCACTGATGCTTTTCTTTATTCCTTCCATTCTGAGGTTGAGCCCATATGTTGGGTTTTTAATTTTGGTTACTGTATTTTGCAGTTCTAAAATTTCCATTTGGTTCTTCTTTGTATCTCCTATTTCTTTGCTGAAACTTCCTATTCTCTGCCGTAACTTTCCGGTTTTTCATTTGTTTCAAATGGGTTCATAATTGCTCACTGAAACATTTTCATGATGGTTGCTTTCAAGTTCTTGTCAGAGGGGCACTTGGTTGGCTCAGTCCGTTGAGCATCTGACTCTTGATTTCAGCTCAGGTCGTGATCTCACAATTCATGAGTTCGAGCTCCGTGTTGGGCTCTGCACTGACAGTGTGGAGCCTGCTTGGGGTTCTCTGTCTCCCTCTCTCTCTGCCCCTCCCCTACTTGTGCTCACGTGCCTGTGTGCCCTCTCTCTCTCAAAAAGAACTATTAAAAAAAAATTAAAACCCTTGTCAGATAATTGGAACATCTGATGCACCTCAGCGTTCACATCTGTTGACTGTATTTTCTAACTAAGCTCCAATGATCCCGGTTCTCGGTATGAAGGATTTTTTTTTTTTAATTTTATTTATTTTTGAGAGAGAGACAGAGCACAAGCAGGGAGGGGCAGAGAGAGAGGGAGACACAGAATCCGAAGCGGGCTCCAGGCTCCGAGCTGTCAGCACAGAGCCCAATGCAGAGCTCGAGATCATGACCTGAGCGGAAGTTGGACACTTAACCGACTGAGCCACCCAGGCGCCCTGGTATGGATTTTTGATTGAAACTTGGACATCTTGGGGATTAGGCGGCTCTGGATCTTATCCAAATCTTCTGTTTTAGCAGGCCTCTTCTGGCATCACTCTGGTGGGGTAAGGGAAAGCACTGTCTTATTACTATCAGGTAGGGGTGAAAGAAGTCCGGGTTCCCCGCTCAGCCTTGGCTGACTGGTGGAGGGGGAAGATCTTGTTACTTCTAGATATGAATGGGAGTTCTGACACCCCCATTGGGCCCCCACTGATACCACCTTGGCTGGGAGGTATGGGAGTGCCTCATTAGTGCCCCCCACGTTGCTTCCGCTGACACCACGAGGGTGCCGTCACCACTGGGCAGTAGGCTTCCTGTCACACCAACCCAGCAGGGAGGGGTAGGGATTCTTCCTTTCTGCTGGATTGGGGTGGTGGTAGGGATTTGAGGTGCCTCATTACAGCCTGGTGAGGGTAGAAGTCTGGGTTCCTGGTGGCTGTGGGTGGTCTTGACTTCATTTAGAAGTCTCAAAACGATTTTGACAACTGGTTTTTAAACAAATTTTTAAAAACGTTTATTTATTTTGAGGGAGAGCAAGAGTGCCGGCAGGGGAGGGGCAGAGAGAGAGGGAGAGAGGAATCCCGAGTAGGCGCTGCACGGTCAGCACAGAACCCCACCTGGGGCTCGAACCCTCGCGCTGCGAGATCATGACTGGATCCGAAACCAGGAGTCGGGTGCTTAACCAACTGAGCCACCCAGGTGCCCTGACAACTGAAGCTTTTGTAATGACTGAAAGTCTGTCTCTATTTGGCCTTCTATCTCCCCTCAACCCTTACTCTTATTTACTTTTGTCATCAATGTGTTTGGATATCAGTTGGGTAATCTTTATGACACTGGCGAGTGTGGGAAGAGCTGGTAAATACATTTTTTTTTTGATATAAAAAAAGCATGGTTCTAATTATAAGACTAGATAAATCAGGACTGTGTTGTGTGACTTTCTATCTGTACGGGTTATGTGACATTAACATTATAAATAAACTACATGTTCCTAAATGCTTCGGGTTAAGTATTCAGTTGTTCAAAAATGAATTAAATTTACCTTCCTATAATTGAAAGGGCTTCTTCTCTGATATTAATTGATGGTATTCACAGAAGTATTAACTACAGATTGTGCACTAATTAACCCATAATCGGACTCAGCATGACACAAACTTATATAATTTTCAAATGTTGATTTATCTATGCATATATTAGTCATATCACCTGGGTAAACTCACATTATTTCCTCCAGCTCCCGGTGTATTCTGTTACAGTTATGAAATAAGAGTCAGTAATAAGCGATATGAGGTTGAATTTTGGAATAAAGAAGCGAGGTAGCAATGTTGGGATTATATGCCTTCAGTAAAAAGTGGATTAAAACTATGTGTTGGGTTTATGGGGAGGTTGGGGAGTGATAAGGAGGCAGTGATTGGTAGAACGGTGACCGGTACATGAACCCAGAATGTGAAAGCTACAAAGGATCTTAGAAGTTCCAACTTTTTTTTTTTTTTTTTTTTTTGAGGTCTTTGAGTGGATATTATGTATCTGGCACTCTACCTACCTCATGGAAATTCATATTCAAAATAATGTTGTAAAGGGGATCGATTCCCCCGCCCCGCTCACAGAGGAGAGCACTGAAGCTCACACGAGACTAACTTGTGTAAGGTCAGCCAGCTAGCAAGTGGTAGAGTTAGGATTCAAACCTAGGTCTGTCCGGTTTCACAGTTCATGCTCCTCTGGCTCAACGGCTCTGCCTTCCAGATGGGTTTTCGGATTCACTTTGCAGAGAAATAATTACAAAGTCATTTATCTCACTTTACCATTTCTCTCTCCAGCGAGGACCGAAACCTTGGAGGCTTCATACCTACCTATTGTGTATACAAATTATAAACCGCTCCAGTTCTAAAAAAATTACATAGTGTATGGAGATTGATGTTATGTATAAAAATGGTCTCGTGCAGCATAATGGAGGATGGAGATCTGTAGTTGGATTAGACATATAGTTCCGGCTTAGAGGAGAAGGAAGTTTCCCAAGGTCACACAGCCTGCGCAGTAAGGATTCAAATCCAGGACCTCCTGACTCCAACACCACCCCACTGCATCCACTCGGTGCAATTCTGCTGCTATTACCTCCTAACGATTATGTGGTGGGAACGGTTTTGAGCGGTTTGGGGTGGGTAGCCTTATAATTCTTAAGCGCCTCAGTCAAGAATGGCCAACTCCAGGAATATGGCCAAATGGTGGCTGAATTTTCTCTCTGACCGTGCAAGTCTAAGTGTGTGTGGGGAGAAGATCGTGGTGTCAAAATCTCCCAGGACTGGAAGGTTGTGTTTGTGACAAAGTTAACAATGCACGTTAATTTAGCTGTAGAAAACATTCAGCTCTCTATATTCGTTCAAATAAAACGGAACACCGTGAAGAATGGAAGAGGTGTTGCAGAGAAAGTAATTAAACATGAAATATAATCTATATGAAACCACAGTTTGTTAGTCTAGTTACTGGTCTCAGGGGAACAATTTAAAACCGTGTCTGTGTGCAAAATCAGTTGGGATTTCTATAGCTTCTCGCTGAATACTGCTAGGATTACTGAGTCAGCGCGGAATTGTCTTCCTTATATTTTGAAATCCAAGTTAAATCTATCTTGTCTATTGGTTATGAAAAATCTACAAGAATCCATGTTAATAAAGGAAATCTTGTCTTCGTAAGTCGATTAATTAATACTTCCCAATCTCTGAAGACTGGAGGTGTGCCCTGTAACGGATCTATTATATGAGACCTGTCTTTTGGAAAGAGTAATGGACCGAAGGCATGTTTTCTTTTTCTCCCAATTACACCTGGGATTGAAAACTAGACTAGTGACTTTGATTTGCATCTAAGACACGGCCAGAACAAGAAAGTGTTATTGTTGTCTAAGGCATGTTGTGTGGGGGTAGAAAAGGCTTTTCTGGGCTGCAAGCTGTGTTGAGGATCTTAACTATGTCTTCTCTTAGGCCTGTCCACAAGCAGCCCCAACTCTTCCACGAAGGACCCCACCCCCCCACCCCGAGATCACAGTCACAAGAAACCAACATTCTGGAGGTCCAGCTCAACACCTGTCATTGTTTTTCTTACGATACTATAGTGAACTACCGACAAAACGCGGGTAGCATGGAAACTTGGCCCCAAAGTGCCGCCAACAGACCTTGGGCGGTGGGGAGCCGTGATCGGCGAGCCAGACCCCGTGGGCGACTCTTCCTTCCCTCCGGCCGGGGGTCAGGAGGCTTTTCCCCCTTCACTTTCGGCGCGAGCAAGGGGATCGGGGGCCCGGAGCGCAGGCCCGGCCTTGGGCGGCGCCCGTGCCGCCCGGCTTGGGCCAGCAGCCGCTCCCGGAGCGCGCTCCTCGCGGAGGCCATTATTTCCAGCGGTGCCAAAAGTGTGTGCCTTCTTCGGAGGGCGGAGGTCAGGGGCCGTGCGCCGCGACCCTTACCAGGCCCGGCGAGGCCCCGGGACCCCCCGGAGCGCGGGACTGCCCGGGCCGTGGGTCTGGGCCCACCACCCAGCTCTCCGGCAGGCAGAGGCCGACCATGGCGTCCTCACTCACTGCTCACGCCCGCCGCGGGCGGTGCCGGACCTCGCCCTTCCTTACCGCTCCCCTCCCCCTCCCGAGCCCGCCGCGGCTCCCGAGGTGACACGGCCCGGACCCTCCATTCTCTGCCCCAGTGTATTTAACGAGCACAACCTAACCGCTTGCTGCCTCTCGGCGACAACCCTTCCCCCACGACAGACGGGCGCAGCAGCCAACCACCGGCCAGAATTGGCCTGCGTCCCGCTCCCCGACGGTGGCGGCCTCGGTGGGCGGGGCTCGGCAGCTAGCAAGTTGAGTGGAGCCACGGCTGACGTGAGTCAACAAAGGTCACGTGAGGCGAGCGGGCGGCGCCGATTGGTGGCGCCGGCCGGGCGCGGAGGGGGGGTCACGGCGGCGGCGTGGGGTTCGCTGTGTGACACAATTACAACAACTTTGTGCTGGTGCCGGGGAAGTTTGTGTCTCCAACGAATCCCCCCCCTGTCCCCCAGCCCCGCGCGCTCCGGCCGTTCCCGCCGTCCCCGCCTGTGGCTGCCCCCCGCCCGCCCCCGCGATGTGACCCTACAGCCGAGCCGCCGCCGCTGCCGACCCGGGGGCTCCGCAGCCCCTGCCGCCGCCGCCTTCGCCGCCGCCGCGTTGGGATTTTTCGTCGCTGCCGCCCGCGGCGGAGGAGGAGGCGGCGATAAAGTTGGTGTGCCGGTCCCGCGCGGAGATTGGGGGCGTCGTTGCGGGCCCCGGCCCGGGGGGGGGTGTCGGCGTTGGAGTTGTGAATTCGCTGCGTTTCCATGAAATCCTGCGGAGTGTCGCTCGCTACCGCCGCCGCTGCCGCCGCCGCTTTCGGTGATGAGGAAAAGAAAATGGCGGCGGGAAAAGCGAGCGGCGAGAGCGAGGAGGCGTCCCCCAGCCTGACAGCCGAGGAGAGGGAGGCGCTCGGCGGACTGGACAGGTACGGGCCGCCGTCACCCGCCCGGTCGGCTCCGGACGGGCTGGCGCCGCTCTCCGGGGAGGCCCGAGCGCCGCTCGCCTCCGGCGGCGGCGGGGCGGGCACCTCGGCTCGGCGCTCTCCGCGCCGGAGCCGCCGCCGGGGCCTCGGGCGCGGGCAGGGGTGGGTCGGTGGCGTTCCCGGAGCCCTAACGCGCCGCGTGTGTCTCTCCCCGCAGCCGCCTTTTCGGGTTCGTGAGGTTTCATGAAGATGGCGCCAGGACGAAGGCCCTACTGGGCAAGGTAAGGCAGCCGCGGGCCGGAGCGCGGACACCGTCTTCCCCGGCCGGCGCCCCGCTCGCCCCGGGCCCCGCCGCCCGGCCGGCGTTCATTGTGGCCGCGAACGATGGCCGAGGGGCTTCCGGAAAACTATTTCCTGCCTTTGCTCTCCCTCCCTCCCACCCCCCAACCCCCCCAACCCCCGGATACCTCGCTCGCACCCTTGCGAAATCGCCCTCTCTTCTCGTAGCCGGAGGAACCGGGGCAGCAGCGCTTTGGGGCCGAGCTCCACTGGGTGCACGAAAGCGCCTCTCATTTTGCGGCTCTTTGGAGGTAGCCCGATGAGCCCCCGGGGTGCCGGTGTAGCGTCAGGGCAGCGTAAATGTGTGCAGATGTCCCCCCCCCCCCTCCTCAATTTCCGACTTCCTTGCCTCCCGTGGGTTTCATTCTTTCCCTCCACGCAGGCTGTTCGTAACGTCTACTGTGCACCAAACGTTTTGGGCTCTCCTGCGTCCCTGCTCCCAGAAGGGGGAAGTTGCACGTAGTTTAGGGCGGCGAAGAGTTTGCATTGGGCTGTTGACATGCATCCCGATGGGTCTCTCTGTTCTACCTGAAGTTAGGTGACTTGTTTACTTTTTTGGGGCGTTCTGCCCCCACACCCCGCAGTTATTTGCGAATGTGCTTTCTTCTTGGAGTCCCGTTTCCTGTGTGCCTGACCGGGGAGGCCAGGGGGGATTCGGGGTGCAGCCTCTGTTTATTTGTGTGGAAAGTTGTTAGCACTGTCATTTAGTTAAGTAATGGCTGCTCCTATCGGCCCAAGATGGCGGGACAGGGTGGGAGGAGAAAGTGAAGGGGGGGGGGGAGTTGGGGGGGAGGGAGGAGAGGTAAACATGGAAATAAATAGTAGCGATGAATAGGCCTCTCCTTCGGAGTGTGCAGCTCGATGGTGTTCAATAAAAATTGTCCGAGATGATTTGCATGCAGAATTCTTGTACCTTTCTCAGGCTTGGAAGCAGCATTCGTAAGCCTGGTAAATGCTTATCAACCTGTAGCACATTTAGTTGCCCAACCGTAAGCTGTTGAACAAAGGCTGTGGAGTCTCGATCTGTCCGCATCAGTTGGTCCCTCCGGAGCAAAATATGATCGAAGTGATATTTGTGTGCTTCCTTAACGGGCACCGTGAAACTTGGGAGTGTGTGCGATAGGTGTTGCATCCGTTAGACATTTTCTTTTCAAGCCGAAATCCGTAGCTTTCAGTTTGACACCTAGCCTTATTGTTACATTTGAGAAGGAAGTTTGACAAAGCCTAGCGTTTTATTCTTAAGTTGATTTTTAAAAAATTTAGCTAGTTGTCCTCCATTTTTTGTCTGTAGTTTGGTTTAGGAGTCACTAATTCTTTATCTGCAATTGACTTCTGCTTTTGTTTCAAAGTAACTAAGTGTAAGGGATTTCAACCCCAGATAATGACCAGAAAGCTAAACAGTAATAATCCTTTTCAGGAAGCCTGGTGCCTTTGCCTGATAGAGAAAACTTGAATTAAACTTTGGCTGTGTAGGTATTAATTGGTTTCATTAAGATTATCCCTGGAAAAATGAATAGCGACTAGCTCTGAAATGACTTAAGCATCAATAATTAAAGCCTTGAAAATTTTTTGAGTATTTAAAATATTTTGTTGAAAATAATTGACTACTGTCAGAGTTGTCCTTCCACAAGATTAAATATTTAAATAAATGGAGCATTATTTTATCTTGGAGTGATTATTGCCAGTCTAATTGGAGGTTGGTAAAATTGTTTGCAAAGATAACACATTTGGAAAAGTCTGGCCAAATCTGTTGCTTTTGGTTTACGGTAATGAAGATATAAGCGGAATCTGATGTTTTGTGTGGATGATGTGTAAAATGCTAGTTGATGATTTCGTGTCTCAGAACGATGGTGTTTAGTAGATTCACAGTGGATTGGATTTCAGACTGTAGTATTGGACTCTACAGTAATTATGCACTATTGTGTTTAAATTTTAAAGAACTCAGCGTTTTCAAGCATTTTTTTGTGAAAGTGTGCATTACTTTCTTGATGTTTGAAAACAGTAACATGCTACACATGAGAAACTTGTGAAGTTTCACTATGTTTTGGGGAAGAATTAAGGCTTTGTAAAAAAATAATCTGCTGAATTACTAAGTATTTCGTTGAGTTGAAAAAAAAAATTCTTTATTACTTTGTAACTCCATGCTTGTGAGGTCCTACGTATTTAGGGCAAGACTTGTTAGTCTTAACGTTACAGTAAAACATTCTAGAGTGTATGCTTGCAACCTCATGCAGTTCTTGTGAGCCTGCACATCCTAGGGAAATGTATAATGTAAAGCTTGACATTATATAACCTCTCACCTCGTGTTTGAATTGAATTCTGAAAAGAATGAATGAGCTGGGGTCCTGCTGTCGGAAGTATTGAATTAATTCAGTTTCACCCATCTTTTGAATAGTCCTGGGGAACAACAGTCCTCTGTGTGTGTGTGTGTGTGTGTGTGTGTGTGTGTGTAAAATGTTGAGCTATGTTTCAGAATTCATGTTATCTAAAAGTCTTAAAAACAAGAGTTGGCTTTTCTTTCTTGGGGTTGGTTCAGGCTACTTACCTGAAGGCAGGTAATGGAATTGAATAACTCTCAGGGTTCTCTTTTTAGCTGCTATTTTTGTCCTGCCACCCCTCCTCACCTCCTGCCCCCCCCCCCATAAATTTAGTCTGCAGCTTGTATAACTTTTTTTTTTCTTTCTGACAAACTTAGCTATTACTACCTGTTTTCAAAAATTTTTATTCCTATATGTATTATCGGATCAGGCTTCAAGTTTTTAAATTCCAATTTGTAGGTTTAAAAAAAGATAACTCTTGACATAAAAGCTTTGGTAAGTTTTAAACATTTAATAAAAGTGTCTCTTACTTGCCACTAAACTTGTATGTTCCTTTTCCAGGTGTGAGGATACTTTGTCCAAACTGCTGATTTCTTAGTCTCTGAATGTTTTTGTAAGACTCATTCGTATTAGTGTCCTTAAAAGGATTTTTGTTTGTATGATTGCCATTTGATATACAATACTTGGGATTTTGGATTAAAAAATAAATTAGTAATATGGTATATTATTTTTGTAGTAATATCTTTAAAATATCTTTAAAAGGTTGTTAATAGCAAGTGGTTGCTTAATCAGAGTTCTTGAAATACAGCATTAGCTTGACCACTTTGCTCTTTAATGCTGACCATTAATCTTTTGGTAACATAATAATTCAAGATTCTTACATTTTAATTACAGTGGAGTTACTGAAAAGTAATTAGAAATGAAACATTTTAACAAATTAACTGTGGTGATTTTGTTTTTAGTACGTTTTTGAAAATCTTTTGGGTTCATCTTATTCTCAGTTGGATAAGGATTTGTGTTAAAGTATCATGTATAGTAATAATATAGCATAAATACAGAAAGAATAAATATCGTACTATAAGGCATATTTATAGTAATATATTGCTAAAGGGCTGGGGAATCTTATCTGCGTCAGGGAACAACTGCTTAAGTACATAGTTGTTCATTTTGAAGTATCTTTACGTCATTTGTAAGTTTGTCCTGAGTATACTTTATTGAAACCTCTTTTTTTATAATTCTGTTAATCAGTAGAAAGATTATGTGGAATACCGAGGAGTTACGGGTTGTTTACCCTTTAGAATATGCTCGGGGCACCTGGGTGGCTCAGTCCCTTAAGCATCTGACTGTGCCTCCAGTCATGATCTCACTGTTGGTGTGTTGGAGACCGGCATGGGGCTCTCTGCTGTCAGCGCAGAGTTGCTTGGGATGCTCTGTCCCCCCCCTCTCTCTCTGCCCCTCTCCCACTCTCACACACACTCTCTCTCTCTCAAAAATAAACATTAAAAAAGTTGAAAAAAATGTATGTTCTATTTTTCCAAGGAGATCATTAGTATTAACATAGTTAGCATTTTTCATTTTTTGGAAATAGAAGTAGTTTAAAATCCATTAAAGCATATATTTTCCTACATTTGGTCTGCTTGCATGTAGATGGTAGGGGAAACTTACTAGGTCAGTTCTAGAGATGGTTTATTTATACTATAATATTTGGAGATTGATGATGTTTAGAATTATTCTATATTGTGTTTTGTTTGCTGACACTTAAAGGTATATATTCATTTCTAGTGCTAAAGAAGGTTTAGTGTTTGTGTTACAAAAGTAGCCACAGAATAATGTCATGCCTTGTGTTTGAAAATTAGGTCTTTAACTTGATGTGTTTTTAAAAAGTGTTTTCTAGTTTGGAAAGTTGTCTTGTAAATAATTATAGTCATTGTTTGCCTGGATAAAGTCTCATGCTGTTACACATTTCCTAAAATTTTGCTACATCCCTATTAATACAGCTATAATAGTAAGAGATTACAGAAATGTTTGCATACCTGGGCACAAATTAGAACCGCAGGAATATATAAACAGGTACTTTTTAATTTCTGGCCTTCTTTCTCACTGGATAGCTCTTTCTGTAGAATCAATTATAAATTGAAATGACTAGGGAACATTTGACTGCCACCTCTAGATATTTTAGGTTGTTGAGAAAAACTGCCTGAGAGTTGGGTTTTTGTGATTTAGGTGGTAAAGTGGAGTAATGAGGCATCGGTATTAAACCAAAGTGAAGGTTCACTGCTTGGCTAGCTGCAGAGTAAAATGTCTTATTATGACTTGATTATGTAACATTTAGTTTTTATTTCTTTAGTACCAGTATTTTTTTTTTTTGCAGATTTAAGTTGTTTTTTTTTTTTTTTTTTACTTTGAAACTCATTGTGATGCTTTGAGCTCTTTGAAACTGATGTTAATGACTGATAACACTGTACATCATTAACAGTATTTTTGAAATGTGGTATCCAGAGAGCTAGTTTATGTTAAGAAACACCACCAGATTGTCTAAGAATTGGAATGGTGGTTAGGTTATTTAGGGTCCCCCATGTATTTATTTGTAGACTAGTTAATGGAGTTTCATGAATGCGAAATTGATAGTTTTATGTACTCCTACTGAAGGTTTACATACAATTGTATCAGTTTTGCATACTGTCAACAGTACATTAGAGCAACAAACATGGACTCTACATTAAGTGCAAGTCTTCTGTGCAGAGAACATGAAGATAACAGATATTCCTTGCCTGCGTTGAAAACTCAGGCTAAGAGGAATGAGATAAGTATAAGGATGACTAACATAGGAACATCAGTGGCAGAAGAATAGTGTGAAGCGCCCTGAAAGGTTATGTTGAATGTCCATTTAACAAGTAGAATGGAATTTTTTTTTTTTTTTTTTTTTTTTTTTTTTGCTACCCATAGAAGCATCGATTAGCAAGCAGGCACAAAAGCAGTTACAGGAACCTGTTTGGGAAGCTTGTGAAGTCCCAGCCCTTTGTCTTTGTAGGTAGTGTAACAAGGACCTTGCTGGAAAGGTGCATTGGAGGCACATGTAGCAATCTATCAGCAGCAGCAGCAGGCATTATTCCAGAATTACCTGGTCAGCGGTGGAACACGGGGTTGAATGGGACTCATAGACTACATGTACAGTGTGTAGAGTATTGGGATCCTGCGTTTGTGGATTCTTAGACCCTCCTGTTTGTGCAAAGGTGGAGGTGCCTTTATAGTATTTCTAGCCAAGCTACATTAACTCGACCATCATTCATTTCACGTGAAAACTTAACGTCTAACACCCTTTGTGCTCCCTAACGCATTCCAGGGCTTACTGAAGTAAAGGCAGGAGAACCATTGCCTTTGCAGAGTGCTGTCCTGGCTCATGTCCCCCTCATGTCTCTCATTTTTAGATTGAACTGTTCTTGAACTATGTATTCTTGATTTGGGCATTTAAAAAGTTAACAGCTTTTGGATTTTAGATTAGTAGGGTTAACTGATAGTTCCTAGGTTAAAGTTAACTAAGCATTTGAGACCCATCATCTCCTGATGTGTTTCATTAAAAAACAAAACAAAACATTTAATGAGACTTTCTGTTATGTAACATTTTGTCAGACATTTAAAACTAAGTTATTTAATTAAATTTTTACACTTGTGAGTTAAATGTTTACATTTGTGAGACACTGCAAAAAGGATGTCTGGCCTAATTTACAGATAGTCTATTCCATGTATTCAGGTACGTTTCAACAAATTATACACTTTGAACACCAGACCCCAGAAAAGGAAAAAAAAGACCCCATCTGCTAGTTCCTCATGCCTGGGCACTTTTATGACCTGGGCCTTCTTTCTCTGGATGGGTAGTGCTGGAGGTAGGCAGGCATTGATGACTTCTGCAAAACAGTGCTTTCTTGGATCTCCCCTTTTCACTTAGCTTACTGTTGGGGCAGTTGTAAATTGAGTTTCAAAGTTCTACCCTAGATTGGGCCTCAGTAGAATGGCTTTTATTAACAGGATGAGGATTGTTTCTTGATTGTGTTTTTCGGAGATGGTGTTTCTTGACTTGGATATTAGCAAGGAATCTTGTAATTTTGTTTAGGAAAACATTTAAAATCACATTCTGGCAGATGTTGAAAGGACAATCTGCTGTGTGTTCTGTGCCCTCTCTGATCTCATTTTACAGTAATATTTACCTTTGTATGGGTTCTTGGGATCCTTGAATGAGTTTTCATAGCTCAATTTAAGAAGTTCTCTGACCAGGTTTTGGAAGGATAGTAAGTAATTAAAGAAAGGTCATCTTGGAGTACAAATGACTCTAGGGTGAGGAGGAGGGGAGATTTTAAACTTTACACTTTATAGATTTCTGTACTGCTGTTTTTTTTTTTTCTTTAGACATGTATTACTTTACAAATAATACAATAAGCATCCTGATGGTGAGTACACTAGAGTTATATTTTGGTTGATTAAAAATGGGTTTTATTCTACCGTGTGTGTAGAGATACCTGTAAGGGCCTTGTCAAGTCGGGATACTTCTGAGCTTGATGGTCCTTAAGTGGGGATAGGGATGAATGAAGTAGAGATGTGCCCTGTTAGGTCCTATTTCTTTGCCTTTTAGGTGGCTTTGGGGTAAGTCACCATGCAATCTTCATTTTGATCTTTAGCATCTGTTTCTTTGATGATTTCACTTTTGGGCCCCTTTTGGCCCAGATTGACATTTAGGACCAAATTAAAAGGACTATAACCTGAAAGCATGAGAGTAATGCCTTCTTTAGGTAGTTTTAGGGTTCTCAGTCAGATTATGGGCTATTTGTTTGCCACTTTCTCCTACAAACTTTTGTTTTCTTTTATCCATTTCTTCTTTTACTCTTTTTTCTACTTTTCTACATTGCTAAAACTGTTGTTCTCTTAACGTGTTTTTGTATTTTTTTTTTCTTTTTGGTAGTTTGGTCTGTGGTAGTATTTTGTCTGTGTTAGAATAAATAAAAGATGCTTCTGCTAAGTTTATTCTTAGGAAGAAGATTGGACTTTGTTATAGTTAAGAAATTTATGTAAGGTCATCTAATTCATTTTAATTTAGAACAGTGGAAGAAACCCTTTTAGATAAAGGATTGTTTTCAAACTGTGGATCTATTATATTATGTTCATTACATCCTTCTCTTTTTTAAAAAAAGTTTGTTAGGGAAAATTTCCTATATATATATATATATTTTTTTTTCTTATATTTATTTTTGAGACAGAAAGAGAGTGTGAGCGGAGGGAGGAGCAGAGAGAGGGAGACACAGAATCTGAAGCAGGCTCTAGGTTCTGAGCTGTCATCACAGAGCCCGATGTGGGGCTCGAACTCACGAACTGTGAGATCTTGACCTGAGCTGAAGTGGGATGCTTAACCGACTGAACCACTTAGGTACCCCTCCAGTATTTTCAAAAGCAGAGAAAAGTAGCCAACTAACTATCACCAAGCATTACCCAGTTGAGCTATTTTCTTCTTCTTTTTTAAATGGTTATTTATTTTGAGAGAGAGTATGTGCGAGAGGGGCAGAAAAAGAGAGAATCCCAGGCGAGCTCTGCACTGTCAGGGCACAGCTTGACATGGGGCTTGAACTCACGAACTGCGAGATCATGACCTGAGCCAAAATCAAGGGTCAGACACTCAACTGACTGAGCCACCCAGGTGCCCCCAGTTCAGTTATTTTCAACTCATGACCAGTCTTGTTTCATCTCTATCTTACCCCTCACCCCCATTATTTTGAGGGAAATCTCAGGCATCAATCACATCATTTAATCCATAGATAGGTTTGTCTCTGAAACATAATCACAATGCCCTTATTACACATAAAAATAACTTCTTAATAGCAAATATTTTGAGAGCCTTGATTTTTTAACGTGCAAAAGAATTAGTTCCTTGGGAAGCTGGTAGAAAGATATTTAGCTGAATATATGTGACATATTTTAATATCGTGGTAGCATTTTGTAATAGAATATTACACAATACAAGCCAAAAGAGATAATTTTGCCTAAGAACTTTATGAATCTTAGTTGAGTCTGGATCATTTATGCATTTAGGGGAAACTATTTTTAAGATAGTAAGTTTTTAAGATATAGTAGTTAAATTAGTGTTTTGAATTTCAAGTATCAGACTGAGAACTAGAAAAGCTTTTGGTTTTGCTTGATTGATTATGAAACGTTTGCTGACCTGCTGTGGTGAGGGACTGTGCCAAGTCCTGGGGCAACAAGTAAGACCTGGCCTCTGCCCCTGCAGTCTTTGGAGAAAGATGGACAGACTGACTGATCATATGTTGTAGTAAGTATACTAATCAAGGTGTATGCCAAGTGCTATGAGCTGTGAAACGATGGAGCCAGTAAAACATTAAAATTTTTGGATTATGGATAAACTATCCACACAATTCCCAGCATTTTGGAACAGTTGATTTTGACTAGAGAAGTAAGTAGGTGAGGGAATCTGCATAAAGATGGAATTTGGTCTTGGTTATCAAACATGAGTAGAAGTTTAGCAAGAGGAAGGAAAGGGCGAGAGTTGGAAGTATGAAGTTAAATGGTGTTTGAGGAATTGTGCATAGTTAGTGTGGGTAGAGGGTGTCTAAGTGGGATTAGGAGGAAGTAACTGAACATGTCAAGGCCCACGTCACTGTAAGCCCTAGGATGTTTTGGGAGGTCATTGAATTCACCTCTCTAATCAGGGGGAATTGGCATGACTAGAAGTAGGTTTTATGGAAATATTATTGGCTACAGTCAGAAGGGTAAAGTGGAAGGGAAAGGAACCTAGTTGTTAAGTATTGATGGTTAGATAGCAATACGTGGGTTTTAGAATAGAATTCTGGTTCTGCCACTTACCTAGATGTGGGATGCTTGGACAAATTATTTCATCTTTCAGAGGCTCAGCTTTCTCATCTGTTAAATGGAAGTGGTAATAGATTTCTGGCAGGTTGTTGCATTTTGTGTTAGGAAAAAAAGTTACATAAAGTACCTGGCATTGGGCCTAGCATGGAAGGTGCTCAGTGCAAGATACATGGTATCATCTTAGGAAAGACAGTTTAAGTTTAAACTAAGGCTGTATTTTAGGAGTGAGGGGGGAGATGGAGGCAGATTTGAGATCCCTGGAAAGGAATGCTAACATCTCATTACTTTGGCTTTCTTTCTGTGTCTGACCACATCTCAGTCTCCTTTGTAAGAAGACTGTTCCTAGATCTTCTTTACTCACTCTGCCTCCAACTTGCACGTAAACTTGACTGCCACTTGATTATTTGGGCATCTTGACGTTACCTTAAACTGAATATATATATATATATATACGTATATATACATATATATATACGTATATATATGTATATATACGTATATATACGTATATATATATGCATGTATATATATGTATATATGTGTGTATATGTATATATATGTATGTATATATATACATGCAAACTGAATTTATCATTGTCTTTGATGTTTTTTATCATGATAAATGACACTTAACCATTATCCTTGCTAGAAACCTTGGAGTGTTTCTTGACTCTTTTTTTTTTTTTTAACGTTTATTTACTTGATAGAGCAGAGGGAGGGCAGAGAGAGAATCCCAAGCATGCTCCGCACTGTCAGTACAGAGTTGGACTCGTGGCTGGATCCCATGAACCATGAGATCATGACCTGAGCCAAGATCAGGAATCAGACACTTAACCGACTGAGCCACCCAGGCACCTTTGATTCCTTTTTCTTAGCCTATAAAATCCTAATAGTCCTCCTATCTTGTCATTTCTACTTCTTAAATTTCAAATCTGTTTCTCTCCATTCTCACTGCCTGCCATTCTTCTTCTTCTTCTTCTTTTTTTTTTTTTTTTTAAGAGAGCTAGAGTATGTGCAAGCTGGGCGAGCAGCAGAGGGACAGAGGGAGAGGGAGAGAGAGAATCCCAAGCAGGTTCCATGCTCAGCATGAGCCCCACCTGCACCTAGATTTAGCGACCTTGGGATCATGACCTGAGCCAAATTAAGAGTTGGGCACTCAATGGACTGAGCCGCCCAGGCGCCCCCTTCCTGCCAGTATTCTAATTGCAGCCATGATCCTATCTTTGACTTTTGAAATAACTTCATAATAGTGTTTTTGAATATGTATACTTAAGTGTAGTACAAAATTGAAAAGTTACATGAAGGGTGTTAACAGTGAAAAGAAAATCTCCCTCCCACATCTCCCAGTTATTTGGTTCATATTATCAGGCAGCCACTGATAATATGAAGTTATTGGGTAACTTTATATTTCAACACATATACAACAAGCACATATTCTGTTGTGTTTTTTTCCCCACACAAATGAGATCATACTGTATATAAATTGTTAGAAAATACTTTAATTTTACTGTTTGCTGTGTGAAAATGTTTATAGTTCTTATATTGAATTGTCTTGGGTTTGGGAGTTCTCATTCAAATAGGGAGATGTCGGTGAGGGGATTGATTTGGGTTACTTTTAAGTGATTTTGAGGTTCTGTTCTCCTTTTATGCCTGATAGGATAGAAATTCTTCAGCATGTGAAGGTCTTAATTGGAAGTATGTTCACATGTTTTCTTCCTTTCTTTCTTTCTTTTTTTAATTTTAGAGAGAGTATGAGTGGGGGAGAGGGGCAGAGGGAGAGAGGGGAGAGAGAGACTCTTAAGCAGGGTCTACGTTTAGCTTGGACCCCGACATGGGGCTCGATCCCACAACCCTGGGATCATGACCTGAGCTGAAAACAAGAGTCCAGCACTCAACTCACTGAACTACCCAGGTGCCTCTCACGTGGGTTTTCTTAAGATAGCAGTTGTTTAATTTTATATGCTGTGACCTGTCAATTGGAATAATTGGCAAATTTTGGCTTCATATTTTGTTTTCTTGGTGTGATTATCAGGTTCTGTGGTTACTAACTTAATTCACTCCCTGAATGTTTGTGGAAGTAGCCATAGTTTATACTACTTAATAATCTTGTGTTCGTGGGAGTCATTCACTTTCTTGGTTTCTTCTCATTTTTATTATAGAAAAGGAAAAATAGGTAAACTTGCATTCTTGATTAGTTGAAAACAGTACAGGGCTTAGTGTGTTAACTTATTTCACAGCAGAATATTTTTATTTTCACTCTAGAGTGACTGGTGGTAGAGCTAAAACAGTAGTACTTTATTTCTTGGGGGGGTCATTAACCCTTTTAGGGTTAGTGTAGCTGCATACATTTTGTATATGATTTCAGGGAGTGTATGGATCCCTTTGAAGCCCAACTGTAGCCTCCATTATTTTCAGTTAGTGCAGTTTACTTATTTTTGGGTAGAGGTGTTAATGATGGGAATGTGTTGGGAGAAAGAAAAGCTTTAAAACCACTGGGTTGGTTAGGCTTAGATGGCATGGATTTTACCACACAGTTTTGCGGTATTCTATGACCACTTCACATATTCTCTCAAATTCTTCTCTGCTGGTTATTGTAAATTTTTTTTTTCAACGTTTATTTATTTTTGGGACAGAGAGAGACAGAGCATGAACGGGGGAGGGGCAGAGAGAGAGGGAGACACAGAATCGGAAACAGGCTCCAGGCTCTGAGCCATCAGCCCAGAGCCCAACGCGGGGCTCGAACTCACGGACCGCGAGATCGTGACCTGGCTGATGTCGGACACTTAACCGACTGCGCCACCCAGGTGCCCCTCTGCTGGTTATTGTAAGGGTACTAGGGGAAGAGAATGTGGACCGATCCCTAGACAGCTTATTGCTCTAACTGGAAAAATAGCTGTATGCACATGCCCTGTTAACATAGTAAATAGGGTTTAGTATTGCTTCTTCAGCCTGGGCGCTCAAAATGTTGGTTTAAAGATTGGGAAGGCTGTGTGATATACTGGGAAGAACAATGGATTAGAAAACTGAAGACCTGAGTTGTAGGGTCTGCTGCCTACTTTAGTCAAGTTGCTTAATTCTTATGGTCCCCAGTTTTGCCATCTGTTAAGATGAAGGCCTGGGAATTGCAAATTTTCAGTGACTAGCACCAGAATTCTAGGTAACAATTCATTTGAGTTTTTAGGCTTGACCCAGTTCTTTTAAGATTTTGACCCAGAAGCAGGGCACAATGGAACTTTGTTCTAGATGGTAATTTTCTTTGATTTCAGCCTCAGGCCTTCAAGATCAGAAACCAAAAGAATGCAGGCACATTAATGGAACTGAGAGTTGTATGTTTTGGTTAATCTAGTATGATTAACCATTAAGTTAGTCTTAGGTTGATTTGAAAGCTGGTCTTATTTATTAATGGTTCATGTTTTGACTTCTCCAAACTTCTTATAGTTGGGGCTATAATTTTTTAGGTCAGATCTGAGGTTTCTAATTCTAGAAGATGGGTATAGTCACTGCGTCTGTTCGCTAGGAATTCATCTAATAGGACTAAATGAATTCTCATGTGAATTGGTAAGAAATGTCACACTGAATAAATATGTACTGCACAGGACATTTGGGTGTTAGAAGAATAAAGTCCCTCGATTTCCTGAGTAGTGAGAATCACTTGGCATTAGCGGGGCACTTTGCGATCTATTGAATGTAAACTTTATTGTTCAATTTTGCTGTGTATGTGTGATTATATTTTCATTAGTAGCCTATCAGTTAAAAAGGTAGATTTTGAATCCTTTTCTTTCTTTTCTTTTCTTTTCTTTTCTTTTTTTTTTTCTTTTCTTTTCTTTTCTTTTCTTTTCTTTTCTTTTCTCTCTTCTCTTCTCTTCTCTTCTCTTCTCTTCTCTTCTCTTCTCTTCTCTTCTCTTCTCTTTATTCATTTTGAGAGAGAGAGAGAGAGAGAGCGAGAGCGAGCTGGGGAGGGACAGATAGAGACGGAGAGAATCCCAACCAGGCCCCGGCAGCACGGATCTCACGAATTGTGAGATCATGACCTGAGCCGAAATCAAGAGTCAGATGGTTAACCAACTGAGCCACCCATGCACCCCTAGATTTGAAGTTTCTTAAGAGGAAACTTTTTTTTTTTTTTTTTTTGCTTAACAGTCTTTCAAAGATAATAAATGGATAAAATGAAGTAGGTCTTCTGTCATTGAAGTTATTCAAGTTTGCTCATTGACACTTAGTTAGCCAGCTTGTTGTAGGCAACATTCAGACATCAAAGGATAACTTTTACTGTTAAGTTATCTGTGAAGATTACCCAACCCTTAAATAGTCACAATTCTATGAAAAGAGGTAACTGGGTCCTGAATATCTGACAAAGAGCTGGAGTCCTTCCTAATCTGATGGACTGGATCTTGCTTTTTGGCTTTTGCTTTGTCTTGTTGGACTTGGTTGTCTTTACTCATAGAAGTGGACATCGTTTGACAGATTGGATATTATGAATACATTTTTGTAAATGGAAATTGTTTTCTATTAGCTTTTAAAAATTTTGACTTTATTTTGAGATAATGATAGATTCTTGTGAAATTGTAAGAAATAGTAGATCTAGTATATACCCTTTACCCAGTTTCTCCCAGTGGTAGCATCTGGCAAAAGTGTAGTACGATATCACAACCAGGATATTGACATTGATATAATCAAGATATAGAACTGTTACATTACCACAAGTATCTGTCTCGTTGCTGTTTTATACCCACACTCTCCCCATCCCCATTCCAAACCCCTGGCAACTAGTAACCTGTTCTCCATTTCTATAATTTTGTCATTTGAAGAATGTTATATAAATGGGATCTTACAGTATGTGTCCTTTTGGGATTGCCTTTTTTCACTCAGCAGAACTCCCTGGAGATTAATCTCAGTTGTATGTATCAATAGTTTGTTTCTTTTTATTGCTGAGTAGTATTCCCTGGTATTAATGTTACTACATTTTCTTTAACCATTTACCTGTGAAGGGCATCTGAGTTATTTCTCATTTTTGGCTATTGCAAATAAAGCTGCGGTGAACATTTGTGTACAGGTGTTTTTGTGAACATGAGTTTTCTCTGGGATAAATACCGGAGAGTGCAATTGCTGATAGTTGCTTGTTTAGTTTTATAAAAAATTGCCAAACTGTTTTTGAGAGCAGCTCTACCATTCTATATTCCCATCAGCAGTTCCCAGCAGTGTTCCAGTTTCATTGCATCCTTGCCAGCATTTCGCGTTATTAGTGTTATTTTTGGCATTCTGATTGGTGTGTAGTAATAGCTTATTGTGGTTTAGGGGTGCCTGGGTGGCTCAGTCGGTTAAGTGTCCGACTTCTGCTCAGGTCATGATCTCGTGGTTCGTGGGTTCGAGCCCCCATCGGGCCCTGTGCTGACAGCTCGGAGCCTGGAGCCTGCTTCGGATTCTGTGTCTTCCTCTCTCTCTGTCTCTCCCCTGCTCACGCTCTGTCTCTCTCTCCTTCAAAAATAAATAAACATTCAAAAAATTAAAAAAAAAATAGCTCATTGCGGTTTAAATTTGCATTTCCCTCATGGCTGATGATGTTTAACATCCATTATGTTCTTATTTTCCATCCGTATAGCCTCTCTGGTGAAAAGTCTGTTCATGTTTTTTGGATTATTGATTTGAGATTTCTTTTTCTCTGATGCAAAAATTTAATGCTATAAATTCGCCTTTCCACACTACTTTAGCTACGTCCCACATTCTTGTGTGTTGTATTTTCTTTTTTTAAAAGTTTATGTATTTATTTTGAGAGAGAGCACATCGGGTAGGAGCAGAGAGAGAGGGAGAACGAGAATCCCAAGCAAGCTCCGCACTGTCAGCGCAGAGCCTGATGCGGGGCTCAAACTCACAAACTGCGAGATCATGACCTAGCCGAAGTTGGATGCTCAACCGACTGAGCCACCCAGGCGTCCCTCTTATATGTTGTATTTTCATTTTTATTCAGTTCTGTGTATTTTAAGTTTTTCTGAGCTTTCCTCTTTGATCCATGGAATATTTGCTAGTGTGTTGTTCAGTTTTTAAGTATTTGGAGATTTTCCCGTTTTCATTCTGTTATTAATTTTTAGCTTGAGTCCACTGTGATTAGGGAATTTACTCTGTATAATTTCCATTGTATTATATTTGTTGACATCTGTTTTATGTCCCAGGATATGGTCTGTCTTGGTGTCTGTTTCATGGGTGCTTGAAAAGATTGTATATTCTGTTGTTGGATGAATGTTGTATGCATGACAATTAGATACTATTGGTTGACTGTATTGTTCGTTGCTTCTATATCCTTGCTTATTTTTGTATCTAGCAGTTCTATCAATTGCTTAGAGTGTGGTTTTGGCAAATCTCTACCTATAATTGTGGCTTTGTCTATATTCCTTCTATCTTTATCAGTTTTTACTTTTTGTACTTTGAGGCTCTGTCATTTGATGTGTACACATTTAAGATTGTCATCTGGTGGGTTGATGCCTTTATCATTATGTAATATCTCTCTTTGTCTTACTAAAATTGCTGATGTTTTTATTTGCTTTGAGGTCCACTTTATCTTATAATGTAGCCACCCTTGCTTTTTTTTTTTTTTAAATGACTATTTACATGGTATGTCTTGTTCCATACTTTTACTATCATTGTATTAAAAGTGATTTTTTTTTTCGGACAGCATATCATTACATCATTTAAAAATGTATTCTTCCGGGGCACCTGGGTGGCTCAGTCGGTTGAGCATCCGACTTCGGCTCAGGTCATGATCTCACAGCTTGTGAGTTCGAGCCCCGCATCGGGCTCTGTGCTGACAGCTCAGAGCCTGGAGCCTTCTTCTGCTTCTGTGTCTCCCTCTCTCTCTGCCCCTAACCCACTCGCATTCTGTCTCTGTCTCCGTCTCTGTCAAAAGTAAATAAACATTAAAAAAAAAAATTAAAAAAAAATGTATTCTTCCACTGTTTTTTTTTTTTTTCTTTAATTGGTGTGTTTAGGCTACACTTAGGGTAATTATGGATATATTAGGGCTGAAGTCTGCTGTTTTATTATTTTTTATTTACTCTGTTTCTCATTTCTTCTTACCTTCTTATGGGTCAGCTGGATATATTTTTTGGGTTCCATCTTGATTTGTAATGTTTCAGGTATATTTCTTTGTAGAGGTTTCTTGGTTGCTCTAGATATTACACTATTCACATGCAAATTATCATTATCTTTGGTACAGGTACAGATGTTTTTACTGCTTTGAAAAGTGTAGTGTGGAAACTTTACTATTGTTTAGGACCTTTTGCCCTCTCTACTTTAAAATAGGATTTTCTTATAAACATTGAACACCACATTAGATGGTGTGATAAATTTTGCTTCAAACAACAAATATGATTTATGAAACTCAAGTGTAGTGTAATAGTCTATTACACTTAACCCTGATTTTACCTATTCCAGTGTTCTTTTTTTCTTTCTGAAGTCCCAGCCTTCTTTTGTTTTCATTTCCTTTCAGTTTAGAGAACATTTTAAGCCATTCTTTCAGGGTAAGTTTGCAAGGATCAAATTCTCTTAGCTTTTCTGAGATTATCTTTATTTCCCTTCATCCCCGAAGGATTTTTTAGCTGTGGACAGAATCCACAGTGTATAGTTAATTTCTTTTAGTATGTGAAAAATGTTGGGCTATTTTCTTATGTACTCTCTGGTTTCAGATGAGAAATTCGCTATCATTTGAATGTTCCCATGTAAGTAATGTATCATTTTTCTCTGCTTTTAAGAATTTGTCTTTTGATTACAGAAGTTTAATTATGATGTATTTTGGTGTGGGTGTCTTTAGTTTTAGTTTATTTCTGGTTCATGCAGTCTTTTCTACCTGTGGATTAATATGTTTCACCAAATTGTGGAAGTTTTCAGCCATTGTATCTTCAAATACTTTTTCAGTCCCACTCTCTTTTGGGAATTTGATAAGAATCTTAAGTCTTGTTTTTGTCCCATAGGTACCTGAAGCTTTGTTAGTTCTTTTTCAGTCTGTTTTCTTTCTTGTTTAGGTTAGCTAAATTCTGTTGATCTGTTCACTGACTCTGTTGTCTTATTTCCATTCTACTGTTGAGCCCATCCAGAGAGTTATTGTGCTTGTTGTGTTTTTAGTTTTACACTTTCCACTTGGTTCTTTTAAACTAAATTTCCTTTCCTGAGGTTTTCTACTTTTTCGTTTCAAGAGCAGTTGTAACTGCACATTGAAGCATTTTATGTTGACTACTTGAAATGTGAGATAATTCATTCAAAACCTGGGTCATCTCAGTGTTGGGTCTGTTGATTGTTCTCATTCACATTATACTTTTTTGGCTTTTGGTATGGTTGTACCCCGGACATTTGGAATATCACTTAAGAATTCTGGATCCTGTTTGATAGTGGGCAGTCTCTTTGTTGAGGTGTAGTGCAAGGGCTGGGGTGGGTATGTATGTTCAGCTTCTTACTGGGCCCTACAGACAACCGTTCTGGCAAAAATAGAACACTGAGTCATGCTGTCTTGGTGCAGACTGATGGGATGTAAGTTCAATTTCCCCCTTAATCCTCACTGACATCTTCCTAGTAAAAGGTGGGCATTAGTTTACACCACTTTGTGGCCTCTGAGTGGGAGGTGTAAGATCAGCTTCCTGATGGGACATGCTTCCCCAGCAAGAGAGAAGTGGAGGGGTAAGTCTCACCACTTTGATGCTGCAGAGTGGAGCAGAAGCTTTCTCCTTTGTACCACTTCCCTGAGTTGTTGCCAGGTGGGAGGGAGGTGGTGGACGCTCATCTCCCTCGGCACCACTGGCACCAGAGAATGGGTAAAGTGGATTGTTAGCTACTCTCTCTTGCTTGGCTTCATTCAGTCTCATTGCTGGGTAGGTATGGACGTTCAGCTCTCCACTTGTCCCTGCTGACCCCCGGGATGGGAAAGTGGAATGCTGACTGGCTCCAGCTCACACCACCTTGTTCAGTCTTGTTGATGCCAGTTGAGGCTGCATGTTCAGCTCCTTGCTGGTTACCGCTAACACCGGGAGTGTGTGCGTGTGCGTGCGTGCGTGTGTGTGGTGAAGTGTAGTACTGGTTAACCCTGCCTCAAACAGCTTGTTAAGTCTCTTTGCTGCTGGCTGGTGGAGGTGGCTCAGCTTGCCTTTGGGTGTTAGATGTGGAAGATCAGCTACTCTCTTAGCCTTGCCATTAACCCAGCGGGGATATTGGAGCCCATCCTCCCCATCCCCCTCTACTTGGCTGGAATGAAAGATCAGCTTCCTACCCTGCTTCATCAATACTATCCTGGCAGGTGAACTTGAGCACCCCTGTGTGGGGGAGAGAAGATCAACTAACTGCCTGTTTTGTCCTGCCAGGACTATTTGGATTGACCCCGCCTCCTCCCCACTGTAGCCTAGAGGAAGGGGGTATGGAAGAATAAGCTGCATGCTTCGCCCTGCTGAAACTGGAGGGTTCACACATACGTGTTCGTGTGTGCAGATCTTCTCTTGGTCTTTGGCTGGAATATGATGGGTTTTACTGAAAAGGTTTCTGTTGGTGAGCTACCCTTTTCTTAGTCTTTTGGCTAGGAGGAAAGGCTTATAACTTTTTTTCTTTATGACTGTGGTATTGGATGGGGGCTTCTGAAGCAGCACCTAGGCCCAGAAATGTGGGAGGCAATAAGAAAACCCAGGGAACCCACTGCTTTGTCATTCCTAAAGTCTTGGTATCTCTAGGAAGTCTGCCGCCTTTTCCCCCACTTAGCAGACACTTCGTATGCCTGTTTGTTTTGTTTTGTTATGTCTAGGATTTTTTAGTTCTCAGAGTGAGAGCTTGGGAGAGATGAAGCTGTTCCATTTTGGTGGAACTGAAGTTGACTTTTTTAATTTTTAGAAAATTGAAGTAAAGTTGACACACAATGTTATATTAGTTTCAGGTGTACAACAGTAGTGACTTGACAACTCTATACCTTATGCTCAGCTTGCAAGTGCAGCTACAGTCTGTCACCATACAGTGCTATTAGAATTCCATTGGCTATATTCCCTATGCTGTACCTTTCATCCCCTTGACTTAACTCATTCCACAACTAGAAGCCTGTACCTCCCACTCCTCTTCACCCATTTTGCCAGACCTCCCCACCCCTCTTCTCTTTGGCAACCACCAGTTTGTTCTCTAAAGTCTTCCACTAACTTTTATAGATAGATGACCCTTGAACCATGGTAGGGGGAGTGGTTAGGGATGCTGACCCCTGTGCAGTCAAAAATTGGCATATAACTTTTGACTCCCCCAAAACGTAACTACGAATAGCCTACTGTTGACTGAAAGCCTTACTGATAACATAAACAGTTAACACTTTGTATGTTCCATGTATTACGTACTGTAGTCTTCCAGTAAAGTAAGCTAGAGAAAAGAAAATGTTAAAATCCTAAGGAAGAGAAAATACGTTTACAGTACTGTGCTGTATTTATTGAAAAAAAATCTGTGTATAAGTGAACCCATGCAGTTCAAACCTGTGTTGTTCAAGGGTCAAGTGTAACTCAAGTTTAATTGTGAAAATTTTTTACTTAAAGATATTCTGTCACATGGATGAAGTAAGTGTTAAAAATCAAATTTGTAGGGAAATCTTAACTTCAGTGATCATAACACGATCCTCAATTACAAAGCTATTTCCTTATATCCAGGCTTGGTCTATAACTGTATTGTTTTGGGGACAAGGTTTAAATAACTGCAGTGCTTACTTTTGAACATCAAATGTTTTCTGTTATATTCTTTAAATGAAGTGCATGTTTACACAGAGAGAAACTAAAAGATAAGCTGGGTTACAGCAGAATCTCACTATGTTGGTATGCCTCAAACAGCACTTCGTTTTTAGTTTCCCATCCCAAATATACTAATACAACAAAACATTTTATTACTTTTGCCATACTAAGACCAGTAAGACACAACAAAATCCTTTACCCAAATTCTTAATACCCTTTCTTTCTTTCTTTCTTTCTTTCTTTCTTTCTTTCTTTCTTTCTTTCTTTCTTTCTTTCTTTCTTTCTTTCTTTCTTTCTTTCTTTCTAAGTTTATTTATTTTTGAGAGAGAAAGTGTGAGTGAGGGAGGGGCAGAGAGACACAAGGAGACAGAGAATACCAAGCAGGCTCCACACTGTCAGCACGGAGCCCCATGTGGGCCTTGAACCCCATGAGCCACAGAATCATGACCTGAGCTGAAGTCAGACACTGAACTGACTGAGCCACCCAGGTGCCCCTTAAAACACTTTAAATAGAAAAACTGATTCAGAAGTTTTTAGGAGGAAGGGGAAAGGTGGTACATATAAATGTTTCCCTAGAATTCAAATGAAAATAAGCAAGTGAAAACTTCCTAGGTAGGTGATATCCTCAGTCCAACTTACGCAGAGCATAACTAATTTATATATAAATAATGTGTATATATAATATATATATATATAAATAATATATATATATATTTTTTGCTTTATTGAGAGTCTTTTAGATCCCATAGGACAAAGTAAATTTAACAAATCAAAAATGTATTTATAAATTTTTTTAAATTCAAAAAAATTTTTTAAAGTAGGCTTCATGCCCATTGTGGAGCCCAGCATACAGCTTGAACCCACGACCCTGAGATCAAGACCTGAGCTGAGATCAAGAGTCAGCCGCTTAACCGACTGAGCCACTCAGGTGCCACTCCTTTTATATTTACCTGGGTAGTTACCTTTACTGGTATTCTTTATTTCTTCTTGTGGATTTGAGTTATCGTCTAGTGTTCTTTCATTTCATTGTGAAATTTCACTGTCTTTTGTATTACTTGCAGTGCAAGTCTGCTAGTGACACATTTACTGTTTGCTAGTAACAAATTCAGTTTTTGTTTACCTGGTAATATCTTAATTTCTCCTTAATACTTAAGGGTATTTTTGCTGGGTATAAACTTCTTGATCTACCATCTTTTACTTTCTACACTTTTAATGTGTCATTCCATTGTCTTCTGGCCTCCATGGTGTCTGATGAAGAAATCAAGTATTAATCTTATTGACGATTATACTTACTGTACATGATGAGTCACTTCTTTCTTGTTGCTTCTAAAATTCTCTTTGTTTTTTTCCTTTTGATGGTTTGACTATAATGCCTCTCATTGTGTATCTCTTGTAGTTTAGTTTATTTAGAGTTCATTGAACTTTTTGGATGGGAGATTAATTTTTTTATTACTATTAAATTTGGAAAGTTATCAGCCATTTCTTTAAATGTTATTTCTTTCCTTTTCTCAGCTTTCCTTCTGTGACTTTGATCAATGTGCATGTGTTGGTATACTTCATAATATCCCACAGGTCTCTGAGGTTCTGTTCCTTTTTGTTCATTTTTCTTTTCTGTTGACTTGATGATCTCTACTGATCTATCCTTAAGTTTACTGATTCTTTCTGCCTGCTCAAATATGTCTTGAGCCTCTTTAGTGAATTTTCCAGTGAAAATATTTGAATTGTTTTTCTAGTGAATGCAGTTATTGTACTATTTGCTTCTGTATCTATGTAATTTGTCTGTTTATTGATAGATTGTGCTTATACTTTGCTTTAGTTCTTTAGTCTTGTCTTCCCTTAGTGTTTTGAACATATTTATAGGAACATATGTTACCTTAAAGTCTTGTCCAGTAAGTTTATCATCTGAGCTTGCTCTGGGACAGTTTCCATTGATTGCTTTCTGTTCTGGGGCGGACCATACTTTCTCCTTTGCATGTCTCAAAATTTTGGTTGAAAACTGGACATTTTAATATAATGTAGCAACTCCAGAAAGCAGAACATTCCGCTTCTGCAGCATTTGTTTTTGTTACTGTTTGCTGTAGTATTGTTTCTTCATTTACAGTGATTTTTCTGGACTAATTTTTTTCTGTGTTGCCACTGAAATCTCTCCTTGTCTGTCTTAAGTGTTTAGCTAACCGTTAGACGAAGATTTCCCTAACTGCCTGGAACCAGTAAGTGTCCTAGTCTTTGTTCAGGGGGCTCTGTGTGCAGGCAGTTGACAGCTCTGCCACAGCCTTCACTTTTGTGACTGTTCAAAGTCTCATGGTTAGAGAGACCCTAGGGACTTACTTCTCAGCTCTCTCCTGGGCATGTGCATAGCCTGTGTTTGGGTTTGGTCTTGATTTTCAGGTTTTTCATATTTCTCGGAGCATTTCAAAGGTGATATGAACATCCCATTCCCCCACTTTTTCTATTAAGATTTAGGATATTTCTTGTATGCCTCAGATGTTATCTACTGTTTTTAGCAAGCTGCAAAGTTAAACAGTTTCCTGGAATTGTTTCTGACAGATGCCTCTGGAGTAAAGGTTTTTCTTTTTGTTTTTTTGCACTGGTTAAGATCCAAATCAGCTCAACAACCTTGCAAGTGGGGGGTCTTCCAGGGAACCATCAGACAGGTCAAAAAATTACCAATTTTCTGGGGACGAGGCTTTGAAGGAGATGTAGCCTCCTTTGCTGGCTTTGTAGGCTGCTGGTTTTACTGTAAATCCATGCTGTTAATTTTCAAGTCTGCTGTGGATCTGCTTGGAGAGGCTGGGACTAGAGCAGGTTAAAAAGCCACAAAGGTTGGGGCACCTGGTGGCTCAGTTGGTTAAGCATCCGACTCTTGATCTCGGCTCAGGTCATGATCACATGGTGCATGAGATGGAGCCTTGTGTGTCCAGCTCTGTGCTGACAGAGCAGGGCCTGCTTGGGATTCTCGCTCTCCGTCTCTCTGCCCTTCCCCTGCTTGTGTTCTCTTTCTGTCTCTCTGTCTCTCAAAATAAATAAATAAACATTAAAAAAAAAAAAAGCCACAAAGATTGCTGTTTTTACCAAGATTCAGCCGTTTTTCTTTAGCAGACCCTTTCCAGAGTACTGAATGCGTTTGGTTAGATTCTAGAGTTTTAAAAAAGTTGATTATGACAATATTTGCCAATTTTCTTACTGGAGAAGAATTGTTGGAGGTCCTTCCTCCACCATTTTCACTGATGTCATTGTGTGTTCTATAAAAAAATTTTAAAGGTAAAGTGAATTATGGTTTCATGCAGATCTTTCAGTTCATATTCAGAGCTACAGTGTTTTGGCATCTGAATCTGTCTTTTATCCTGTGCTGAAACTTTTGGTTCTCAAAGACAGCATAATTACTCCATTGCTTTATCATGTACTACATTTGCTAATGGTGTTAGAATGATAATACCAACACTACTGTGAACTACTTGGTTACTCATTGTAGCATGAGAATCTTTTGTAGTTCTTTTTGTCCTTAGGGTATATTCCACTGGGAATGTTTGGTCAAATTACGGTGTTTTAAAATTCCTTGAAATGATTATCCTTTGTCTGGTTATGTTATCAACTGGCTACACAGTAAGACTTAATTGTTTCATTTTTGCTTTTGGCTTTTTAGGGATTGCTTTTTTAACTTGTAATTTTTAAATAGTGTAACATTTAATATATTTACATTTTCCCAAAACTAAATCTACCATCCTGTTCCTTCCTTGACCATTTTTTATTTCTAAGGTATTAACTTTTTGTTTTATATATACATACATATATATGTGTGTATATATATATATGTATGTATATATAAAATTTTAGAGTTGAGTGCATGTGCACACGTGCGTTAGCTGGGGAGAGGGATGGGGGAGAGAGAATCTTAAGCAGGCTCCACGCTCAGTGCAGAGCCTGGCGTGGGGCTTAATCCAACGACTCTGGGATCATGACATGAGCCAAAACCAAGAGTTGGATGCTCAACTGACCGAACCATCCAGGCATCCCTGTAATTTTTTGTTTTTTTAAATTTTTTTTTTTCAACGTTTATTTATTTTTTGGGACAGAGAGAGACAGAGCATGAACGGGGGAGGGGCAGAGAGAGAGGGAGACACAGAATCGGAAACAGGCTCCAGGCTCTGAGCCATCAGCCCAGAGCCGACGCGGGGCTCGAACTCACGGACCGCGAGATCGTGACCTGGCTGAAGTCGGACGCTTAACCGACTGCGCCACCCAGGCGCCCCAATTTTTTGTTTTAATAATCAGAGAGATGTACGTACACGTGCACACATCTGTATCTCTACTGTGGCTGTAGTTCTTTTTCTCTGCCTTTTGCTTTGCTTGAGTATTCTAGCAGTCCCTAACACTTTTAGATTTTGGTGTGTTCAGAGAATCATTCTCTGTACTCTCTGCAGTGATAGCTTGCTACTCAAAAAAATCTGATTTCTTCCCATTGCCATTAGAGTGGCTTCTGATGCCCCTCAACATTTGGGCTCCCATAAAAACTTGTCAACCTCATTCTCCATACTTCCCAACTTTTCTTTATCTCATTTTTACTTCAAGACTTACTTCAAATAGCTTTCCTTTCCCTTCTATGAAGTTTTCCCTTATCCTGTAGAGGTAGAGCCGACTGCTCTTTGTGCTCTCAGAATTGTTTTTCTTTTTAAAATTTAACCCTTTTTTGTTAGTGACAGCTTTACTGATACATAATTTGCATAAAGTGTGAAGTTCTAGTATACTTTCAAATAAAAGTATTTGAAAGTATTCCCCCAAACTTCCATTCCCCCAAGGCATCCCCTTTTCATTCCTTTAGTTCTTTCTTTGGTATTTATCACCACATTTTATATTGGCAATTCTGGTATTTCTTGATTTTTTTTTTTTTTTTTCAGTTTTAGATTTTCCTACATTGGAAGGTAACCTCCCACCTACCTGCTCCATTTGTTCCCATGTTTCTCTTCTCCATGGTGTTTTCGGATTAAGTCATTGTTTAGATTATGAAGACTATATAAACAAGCTCTACTCACTATAACTTCTCATTTACAGAGAGTTTTTTTTTTCTTTTAAAAGAGTTAATCCGCTTTTTGTTGTTTAGTTTTCTGTGTCTCATGTATGTAGCCCCAATATGGTCAAACACATCGGGTAATATTCCAGTCCCTGCTCCCTTCCCCCACCCCCTTTTTAAAAATTAGCCTTCTTCAAAGATTGCACTGGCTGTGTAGACCACAAGGCCTGTTGGACAGCTAACATTCTGGGACTTCTGTCATCCTCATCCTAGGGCTGCGAGAAGCATAAGCCTAGTAGCCAGTGCTTCTGGTAGCCAGAATGGGGAAGTGGACTGTGTGGCCATTCCTCACCCTGATCTGTGCTTGGTGTTTCTGTTTCTGTTCATCTCTAGAGTTAAATATTTGGTCTTTTGTTGTTACGGGGGAGGGACAGTTCCCTAGCAGCCTGGTCTAGAGGAACAGATTTAGGGTCTTTTCAACCCTTTCCACCATTTCTTAGCCTTTTCTAGGATTCTGCTG
This sequence comes from Felis catus, assembly GCF_018350175.1. NCBI lineage: Eukaryota > Metazoa > Chordata > Mammalia > Carnivora > Felidae > Felis > Felis catus. The sequence continues at coordinate 39,483,870 of NC_058386.1, forward strand.
CTTGAATAGGTTTTTCTGACTTGTTATCTGAAATACTAAAGACCCTTGGCATTTCATTTGCCTTTTGTCTTTCAGAATTTTATTGAGCTGGTTGTCTACTATGTTCTTTTTCCAGTCTGGTTATCTTACACTGTAACAAACCACCCCCAAACCACTATTTTATTACGTTCACAAGATGTGTATGTCAGGAATTTGCAAAAGCACATGTGCATGTGAAAGCACATGGAGCTTTGCTCTACATGTTTGGGGCCTCAGCTGTGATGATCCATGGCAAAGGGAGACTCAAACAGCGGGAGTTACAGGATCTACTTCTAAGATGGCTTCTTCATCAAATGTGTGACACCTTGGCAGGGATGGCTAGCAGGCTGGGCTCCCCTATAGCAGTCAACTCAAGGGCCTACATGTGGGCTCCCCAGGATGGTTGCTTTAGTGTAGTTGGACTTCTTCCATGGCAGCTCAGAGATCCAAGAGTTAGTGTTTAAGAGGATCAGGTGAAAGCTGCATGACCTTTTATGACCTTTACTCAGAAGTCACATGGTGCTATTTCTACCATAATCTATTGGTCAGAACTGCCGCAGGCCCCAACCAGAATCTAGGGGGAGGGGACGGAAACTCCATTTCTTGATGGGGGAGTGGCACTGTCACTGCAGAAAAGCATGTGAGATGGAGGGTAATGGTCAGTGTTGTTGGAAAGTACAATCTGTTATGCTTCTGTTTTTCTTTTTTCAATGTTGTATATTTTGGGGAGGGGTAGGTGGCGGGGGGGAGAGAGAGAGACAGAGACAGAAATCCCAAGCAGCCTCAGCACTGTCCGTGCAGAACCTGATGTGGGGCTCCATCTCCCAAACGTGAGATCATGACCTGAGCCAAAATCTTAACTGAGCCACCCAGATGCCCTGCTTCTTTTTGTCTTTAAGGGTGGCTGTCTTTTTTAATTCCTTCACTCTTATTTCAGAGGTGTTGGGAGGGAGCAGCGATAAACTCAGCTGTTCAAATGGTCTTAATGAGAAGTCCTTTGCTTAATTTTTGCTTTTTTTTTTTTTTTAATTTTTAACGTTTATTTATTTTTTTTCAACGTTTTTTATTTTATTTTTGGGACAGAGAGAAACAGAGCATGAACGGGGGAGGGGCAGAGACAGAGGGAGACACAGAATCAGAAACAGGCTCCAGGCTCCGAGCCATCAGCCCAGAGCCTGACGCGGGGCTCGAACTCCCAGACCGCGAGATCGTGACCTGGCTGAAGTCGGACGCTTAACCGACTGCGCCACCCAGGCGCCCCTAATTTTTGCTTTTTTAAATTTTTTTTTTTTCAACGTTTATTTATTTTTGGGACGGAGAGAGACAGAGCATGAACGGGGGAGGGGCAGAGAGAGAGGGAGACACAGAATCGGAAACAAGCTCCAGGCTCTGAGCCATCAGCCCAGAGCCCGACGTGGGGCTCGAACTCAGGGACCGCGAGATCGTGACCTGGCTGAAGTCGGACGCTTAACCGACTGCGCCACCCAGGTGCCCCCCTAATTTTTGCTTTTAAGTAAAGTTTGTTTCATTGAAGCATAACACGAACACAGTTGAGTTCACATATCATATAGGCTAGCGGGTTCAGTGAATTATCACAAAGTGAACATACTTTATAAATGCCATCCCAAATCAGGAAATGGTCTTGTTTTACCAAAATACCATCGTGTAGTAATCTTTTTTCCTCCTTAATGATTGTTTGGTTAAATTGTGTTTAACTTAACTAAAGAAATGGTTCACTTGTGTTTTCTGTACTCTGTTTAAAAAGAGGAAATCTTGAAGAGCTCATATCCATGGTGGCTTAAAAAAGTAGCTATAGTAGAAGCTTTCAGTTGTATTCACATCTGTCCCAGTGGAATGTTTCACTCTCTAATACAACATAGGAATGAAGGTTACTTGTAACTTTTTGGCAAACTTTTTTTTTTTAATCTTTATTTTTGAGAGAGAGAGAGAGACAGAGACAGAGACAGAGTGTGAGTAGGGGAGGAACAGAGAGAGAAGGAGACACAGAATCCGAAGCAGGCTCCAGGCTCTGAGCTGTCAGCACAGAGCCCGACGCGGGGCTCGAACCCACGAACTGCGAGATTATGACCTAAGTGACCTGAGCTGAAATCGGATGCCTAACCGACTGAGTCACCCAGGCGCCCCTTGGCAAACTTTTTCAGGGCATTGTTTATCAGAAATTTTTTTCCATCATGACAATGGAAAGAAATATTTTTTATAACTGGAAAGTTTCATTTCCATGGAACAATACTTTGGGAAAGCAGTGCTTCAGAATGCTAAGGTAAATCTTGGAATTATTTAGAATTACAGATCAGTGGAGTCTAAATTAATGAGCTTCTGTACAGAGAGGGTTGAGGAGGGTATTTGTGGAAAGAGCTGTTCAGAAGAATATTTATACTGTGTCCGAAAGCCCTCTGAGAACCGAGAGAAGCAGCTTCTTATTTCTTTTTTAAAATAGGCACTAACATTCTAGAGCAGTTTTCTTTCCTAATAGCTTTTATCTACTTCTCATTGTCTTTGTCTCCCTACCCCTGCACGTGGATTATAACATTACATTTCTACTTCCTGGAGGTGAATTAATACATGAGTATGGTTAAGAATTCGTTTTACCCAATCCTTGCCACATTATCTGCCCTCATTGTCTTTTAAAGTAAACTTTTTAACACCTCTGGCTAAGCCTTAGTTTCTTCATCTGTAAAGTGGGGATGATAGTACTTCCCTCATAGCTTTGTGTGAATTGAATGAGGTAAAGTTTTTTTGTTAGTAAGAAGTTTTTAACTGTCGTTAATAATCAACAATCCTAAGAACCAGTTTGGTGAACAAGAATAGGCTATATTAGGATGATGTGGTGATATATGTTAATGCGGAAGTTCCTTTATGTCCCAGATAGGTTTCAAAGGAAGATTATTGGAAGAGATTTCAGGAAGAGCACTGTATGGAGAGTGAGTTGTGAGAAGGGTGTTTGTTATTTGGAGGAATAGTCCCAAGGGAGTGAATGTGGGTTCTAGGTATACTTAGAGATGTTTGTTTTTCATATTTCCCCCCACCCTGGCCTCCAGATTTTTCTACTCACTGGCTTCGAGAAACTAGATATACGCTTTACTAACAAAATGACTAAAATTCGTGATTTACTTTTAAAATGGAATCAGATCTCATTCAAGGTTTTCTTTTAATAACATTACTTTTTCTTGTTTGCGTTTTGTATGTTGTCTTGAGTGGTTGGAAAAAGTGAGTAAGATTAGCAAAGCCAGCCTGAAAGCCAGCATAATACTGGATACTCCGGTGAGAGTATGAAGTGACAGCATCCTGTGGTCAAAAAGAGTGAATAGAGTTTACACTCTCTTCTTGGGTTAATTTTTGACCCATGGTAGTAAACCTCCCTAAGATGTGTCTTTATCCTACTACATGCTTTGTTGACAGAAATATCTGCAGCTTCCTAGGCTTTTTCAGAAACTAGAAAATGCTTTAGTCAGCTCCCACTGTGTGGATGCTTCTTAGGCATTGACCCCAGTTCTGAGTTCATTTATTGCCATGAGTCATCTGGTCAGTATGAAAATTCTGTGCACGGTGGTGATGTGGTGGGTATGTAGAAAGATGGTTATGTACCTTAACTGTCCCTTTTAGAGTGCTAGTCATGAGTTTATGTTGCCGCTTCTCTTTAAATAAACAGCAAAGGAAGGAGCAGAAAATGCAGTTTTGGAAAATGTTAGCCCTGTAGCTAAAAATGATACTGCCTCTGTTCCAGTGTAAGAAAAAGTGACTTTTCTCTAATTCTGAGACCCAACCCAATTTCATTGCTTGTGTTCATCACCCTCTGGTATTCTACACTGATGTTGGAGATAGAAATGTCTGCTGGCGTGAAAACACATTTTTTTCCTAGCAGAGAGGCACAGCTGATCTATTTTGTAATATTTTTGATGCCCCCTCTCCCCCATAAAGGGCTCGGGAATTTTTCATAAACATTTATTTAATGTTCATTGTGGACCAAGCAGGCTAGAAATAGTAAATATCCCATCCTCTGTGGGGAGCAACACTTGTGCTCCTAGGACTATACTGTAATGAGTGCTAATATAGGCACTGTAAGTTGAATGTGGGTTCCATAGTAGTGCTTGAGCAGAGAAAAGACGAAAGTGTTAGTATCCATTCACTTATCAACACTGAACTTTTTTTTTTTTTTTTAATTAAAATAACTTACCCAGTCCTTTGGCCACCTTTATGTTAAAAAAAAAAAAAAAAAGAAAAAGAATGAAAACGATAAGGGAAGATGCAGTTTTTCTTGTTAATATATGCTTCCTTAGATTAGATTGCCCCTCCCTGACTACTGCATACTTAAATAGTACAGTATTTTCTCTGTCTTGGCATGTCTCTATTTTAAAGTTTTGTCTTCCCTTCTTGATTGCTATTTCTGTGAGGACAGTGTATGTCTTGTTTACTTTTGAATCTGGTGTACCTGCGTAGCACAGTGTCTGCCACATGATACGTATCCAGTAAGGAATTACTGTATTACTTATGATTGGTATTTGAATAACACTATAAATCTTTAAAGCAGTTTGATCCCCCAGTTGGCCAGATACTTAAGAGTTTTCTTAGTATTTCTTGATCATATTTATGACAGCATATTAGAACTGTCTCTTTCTGTGTCCCTGTCCCCCAACACACATGTACTTTGAGAGCATGGATCTTTTATTCCTTTCTGCATTTCCTCAGTCTGCCATAATGTCGGATAAGTTGTATCTGTGTAGTTAATGTTCAAATTGAGGTTAAATTTTTTTCGTGAAAATAGGATTGTTATATTTTGGTCTATTTCTGAAGTGAACTGTTTGGTTTGTATCAGTTGACCTTTTCTTGCCAGATGGAAAAGAAACCATATTGGTAATGTAGGTAGGCTTTATTTATCTTACACTTACGTGAGATAGGTAGAACAGTTGGTATTCTTACTTCACACGGGTGGCAACTGGGGCCCAGAGGGTTTTAGGTGGCTTCAGTAAGATCCTCCAGTTACCAAATAGTGAAACTGGGGCTTAAACCCAGGCTTGTTAAGTACTTGAGTTTTAGTTTGAACCTGAGTTTTAAAAGTTTTTAGTTTACTTAGTAATATCTAGGTAATTCAAAGTTTTATGTTCTTGCAATGTTCAAAATTAACGTTTGCCCTTGAAGTTGTATATTAGAGATTAAAGTGTGGAGTAGTAATGTCTATATTAGAGTGCCTTTGGGTAACCTGAAGTACAACTGGACATATTCTTGAGTGAATATAATAGCTTTTCCTGTATGGGTTTATGGTGCTAGGGTAAATGTAATGCAGAAAAAAAATTTGCAGAGATTGTTGGCTTGGTTTATTTTTATTTAAAGTGTTACTGAAGTTTGTTCAGACATCTCTGAGTAAATTCCTAATGCACGCGTATCTTCGCCACAACTAAAAGACAGATTCTACTTATGAATTATATGTATAAATAATCAATCTAAAGCCAATAACAAAAGTTAACACTAATGCAGTGGGTGATGTTTTGTCAAAATAAATCACTTGGCTGATGTTAGGGTTATGACCTCTCAAGTTCTTTTGGTATACCTGTACTACCATGTGCTGCATGACTTCATTCTCCTGCAGTTTTTCTCTATTGGAACTTGTATGAGACCCTTTTAGATTTTGTACACTGTCTCATTTGGTCTTCACTTTGGGAGAATGAATAGTTTGCTACTAAAAGTAGCATTGCTTGGCATCAGTATAATCATGAAGGTAAATGTGGCCCTTAGCATTGCATGTCAGTATTTGAACTTGCGTCATCGGTGTAATTGAGAATGTCTTATCAGGTGTTTCTAAATTCTAGAAGTTAAAAAATGCAGTTAAAATGTACCCATTAGGATTTCTAGGATACCAGAGAATACATATGGACCCCAGTTTGAAAGACACTGATTTATATGGTAGTATATAAATCAAATCTCATTTTGTGTTAGTATAGCTACACAGTTTTTTTAATGTATCTGAAGAATTAATCGTTTTGAAGTAAAAAGCTAGAACGATTATAAAGAAATAACAGTTGAAAGGTATCACAGAATCCTGAGTTAGCCATTTAAATTTTACTTACATACTGGGAGAAAAGGCAGTTATTTTTGGTGGAGGTGAAAGGGGAGGTGGCATTTTGCAAATATGTATAGTTCATGATTTTTGCCATAAAGTAATTTTCACTAAAGCTAGAGAGATATGTCTTGAGTAGTACAAATAGATTCTCTGACAGATCATAAAATGGAGAAATCACTTTGGGCCAGGAGAATTGAAGTTTTTCTAGGTGTAGTGTAATTTTTCTTAATAGACTTCATTTTTTAGAACAGTTTTAGAAAAACTGAGAAAGATAGTACAGAGAGTTCCTGCACTGTTTCCCTTATTGATATCTGACATTAGTATAATATTAATGAACAGATATTGATATGTCATTATTAGCTTAAAGTCCATTGTTTGTTTATTTTGGTTTCCCTAGATTTTCCCTAATGCCCTTTTCTGGTTGCAGGATCTCATCTAGCACACTACCTTACACTTAGTAGTCATGTGTTCTCTAGGCTCCTCTCGGCTGTGACGTTTTCTCAGACTTTCTCGTTTTTGATGACTTTAGTTTTGAGAAGTACACACACACACACACGCACACATTTTTAAGTTTATTTATTTTGAGAGGGGGGCGAGGCAGAGGGAGAGAGAGAGAGAATCCCAAGCAGGCTCTGCATGTCCATGCAGAGCCCAATGTGGGGCTCGAACACAAACCATGAGACCTGAGCTGAAATCAGGAGTCGGACGTTTAACCAACTGAGCTGCCCAGGCACCCTATGGTCAGGTATATTATAGGATGTACTTCTATTGGTATATGTCTGATGCTCTTTTCATGATTAGACTGGGGTTATGGGTTTTTCAGAGGAAGATCACAGAAGTAAAGTGCCATTTTGATCACTACATATCAAAAGTTTTACCCCCCCCCCCCCCCCCCCAGGTTAGAGTACATAAATTATTTGCGAATCTCCTCCATGGGAGATTGGTCTCTTCATTTGTTAAAGTGCTGCTTTATTTAACTCCATTCCACAGATTTTGATTTGGTATATTGTGTTTTCATTTACATTCATGTAAAAATATTTTCAAATTTGCCTTTTGATTTCTGCTTTGACCCGTGGATTTCTGAAGAAGTGTATTTCAGGGATTAGTATCTAGATATTTGGAGATTTCCCAAGTACTTTATTGATTTAATTCTGGTTTGGTCAGAGAACATATTTTGTATATATGATTTGAATACTTTCAAAAAAACTTTTTTTAAGTTTTTAATTTATTATTTTGTTTTGATAAAGACCAAAAGAGTTGCAAGGACTGGAAGGGCAAAAAGAGAGGGAGGATCTCAAGCAGGCTCTGCGCTGTCAGCGCGGAGCCTGACATGGGGCTTGAACTCAACGAAACTGTGAGATCATGACCTGAGCTGAAATCAAGAGTCAGATGCTTAACTGACTGAGCCACTCAGGTGCCCCAATACTTTCACAATTTTTAAACATTGTTTTATGGTTTAGAATATGGTCTATGTTGCTGACTGGTCTCTGTGCACTTGAAAACAATGTTTATTCTGTGGCAAAAATATATATTAGATCAATTTGGTTGATTGTATTTCTCAAGTCTTTTCTATCCTAGTAATTATAAGTCTACTTCTATCAGGCATTGAAAGAGGGTTGTTGAAATCTTTGATTATAATTGTAGTTTTGTCTTTTTCTTTTTCAGTTCTGTCATCTTTGGTTAATATATTTTGAAGCTCTTTTATTAAGTGGATAAACATTTAGGATTGTTATAGCCTCCTGATGGATTGATTCTTTTATTGTTGCAAAATGACCTCTTTATTCCTGGTCTCAGTTTTTGCTCTGAAATCCACTTTAATTTTAATATTGAAGCTCTGGTGTTCTTTTGATTAGCGTTAGCATGGTGTATCTTTTTCCCATCTTTTTAGTTTTAGCCTATCTGTGTCTTTATATTTAATTTTTTTTAATGTTAATTTATATTTGAGAGGGAGAGTACAAGCCAGGGAGGGGCAGAGAAAGATGGAGACAGAATCTGAAGCAGGTTGCGGGCTCCGAGCTGTCAGCACAGACCCCAGCATGGGGCTCGAACTCACCAGCTGCCAGATCATGATCTGAGCTGAAGTTGGATGCTCAACTGACTGAACCACTCAGGCACCCTGTTTTGTTTCTTTCTTTCTTTTCCTTTTTTTTTTATTCAAATTTTTTTGTGCCGTTATATTAAAAGAAAATTTCTTATAGATAGCATGTAGTTGGGTCTTGCTTTTATATGCAGCTGATGATTTCTGCCTTTTTAAAAATTTTTTTCTGAAATTTTAAATTTTGAAATAATAGCTTTATAGGAAGTTACAAAGAAATATACAAGGGAGTCCTGTGTGTACCCATCACCCAACATCCCCCAATGTTAACATCTTGCTTAACTATAAGTACCACTTGAGGAAATTGACAATGAAAGGAAAATTGACAGGGAATTGGTGATAGTATAATATGTAGAGCTTATTCACATTTCACCAGATATATATGTACTTGTGTGTTTGTGTGTGTGCGTGCGTGTGTGTAGCTCTGCAATTTAATCATGTGTTCTGTGTAACCACAACCAAGATACTTAAATCCATTATGAAGACAAGGCTCCTTTGTGCTACCTCTATAACTACACCAGTTCCTTCCATCCCAAATTCCTGGGAATCATTAATTTGTTCTCCATCTCTGTAATTGTTATTTCATGGGTGTTTTATAAATGGAATCATGTAGTATGCATCCTTTTGAGATTGGTTTAATTTGTTTGCAGTTCATCTAGATAGTTGTGTATATTATTAGTCTGTTCCTTTTTATTCTAAGTAGTATTCCATGATTTGGATATACCACAATTTGTTTAACCATTCACTTCTACAAGAACATTGGTTAGTTTCCAGCTTTTAGCCAATAAACTGCTCTGAACATCTGCATGCCCATTTCTGCATGAAAATAAATGTTCATTTCTCTGAGATAAATGTCCAACAGTGTACTTGCTGGGTTGTATGGTGAGTCTTTTTTAGATTTTATAGGGACAGCCAAACTTTTCTAGAGTGTCTATGCCAATTTACATTCCTACCAGCTATGTACGAGTGATCCAATTTCTGTGCATCCTCTCCAGCACTGGGTGTTCTCACTATCGTTTTAGTCATTTTGATAGGTGTGTATAGTGATAACTCATTGTGGTTTGAGTTTGCATTTCTCTCATAGTGAATGAAGTTGACTATTTTTTCATGTACTTATTTGCCATCTGTAGATTATCTTTGGTAAAGTGTCTTTTCCTGTCTTTTGTCCATTTTCTCATTTGAGTGAATTTTTTTAGGGGGGAGAGGCAGAAGGAGAGGGAGAGAGAATCATAAGCAGGCTCCACGCCCAGCATGGAGCCCCGATTGTGGGGCTTGATCTCAGCGACTGTGAGATCATGACCTGAGCTGAAATCCAAGAGTTGGACGCTTAACTGACTGAGCCACCCCAGGCGCCCCTAAATGGAGTAATTACTAAATGTTGACTTTTGAAAGTTCTTTATATATTCTAGATACAAATCTGCTGCTGCACTTGGATCAGATAATCTGTTGATGTCTTAGTTGAGGAGCACAAGTTGGGTTGTCCTGGACTTTACTGTTGTTGCCTCTGGGGATGGATCAGGCTCCCTGCTGTGTGATTATAGTGGGGAAGGAGAGGCCTAGAGTGGACTGGGGCTTTCTACCTACTGCTAAGGTTGGATTGGTCTGCTTACTTTTGCATTGGTTGTGGTTTCTTTCCTTCCTTCCTACTCTGCTTTCTTTTCCTGTCTGTTGGTTGTAGGTGGCAGGTTTCTCTAGTGTCCAGTCCATGGTATATGGGACATAAAATGAAAACCCGGGGACTCACTGTGATGCCTTTCAAGTCCTGAGATCCCTGCCTTTGAGCTTTCTTTTATTACTGTCTGTTGAATATGTTTTCAGGTATTTGTGTTTGTAGGGGAGTAGTGAGCAAAGTTTATGCCCTTTTGTTCTGTAACTGGCAGCTGATCCCTGTCTTTAATTGGGGTGTCTTGACCATTTGCATTTCGTGTGATTACTGTTATGTTTAGATTTGGTCTGTCATCTTGTGTGTTTTCTGTTCTATGTTTTTTGTTCTCTTTTTCCTACTGTGTTTCTACCTTTCATAGGACTAATGGAGTGGTTTTCATGAGTTTTTTAAAAAAACTTTTTTGCCTACTTTATTTTAAACTATTAGGTATCCTACTTGTTCAAATTAAAAAAATTTTTTCCCCAATGTTTATTTATTTTTGAGAAAGGGAAAGCGCGCGTGTGAGAGCGAGCATGAGTGGGGAGGGGCAGAGAGAGGGAGAAACAGAATCTGAAGCAGGCTCCAGACTCTGAGCTGTCAGCACAGAGCCTGATGTAGGGCTTGAACCCACAGATGGCGACATGACCAGAGAGGAAGTTGGATACTTAACCTACTGAACCATCCAGGTGCCCCTGTTCAAAATTTTTTTTAAGTAGTTACTTTAGGATTTATAGTATACATGTTTCGTTATCACAGTCTACTTTCAAGTAACGTTACCTTTTCTTAGATACTGTAAGAAACTTACTATAGTACATTACCATTTTACTTCTTCTGGACTTTGTCATTCATTTTACTTCTACATTTGTTATCAATTCCACAGTAAGTTATTATTTTTGCTTTAAGCAATTATCATTTAAGGATATTTATTTAACGTTTATTTCTTTTTGAGAGAGAGAGAGAGAGAGAGAGAGAGAGAAAGCATGAGCCAGTGAGCAGGGGTTGGGCAGAGAGAGACAGACACAGAATCTGAAGCAGGCTCCAGGCTCTGAGCTGTCAGCACAGAGCCCGACGCAGGGCTCAAACTCCCGAAACATGAGATCATGACTTGAGACAAAGTCAGACGCTTAACCGACTGAGCCACTCAAGTGCCCCTAGGAGATTTAAATAAATATGAAAAAGTTATATTTACATGTTTACGATTTCTGTTGTTCCTTCATTTGTATAGAGATAGATTTTTATCTTGTGTTACTTTCCTACTGCCTGAAGGACTTTTAACATTTCTTGTAGCGCAGATTTACTGGTAATTAATTCTTTCAGCCTTTGTCTGTCTGCAAAAGTTTATATTTCACCTTTATTTTTGAAAGATATTTTGGTTTGGTATAGAATTCCAGATTAGCTTTTTTTCTTTCAGTGTTTTATAAAGATGTTGCTCTGCTGTTCTCTACCTTACATTGTTTTTGAGATGAAGCTTACTGTCATTCTTATCTTTTTCTTCTACAGGAAGAGAGGCATCCCTGCTCCCCCTCTCTTGGCTGTTTTTAAGATTTTATTGCTGGTGTTAAGCAACCTGGTTAGGTCTTAACTCTGTGTGTGTGTGTGTGTGTGTGTGTGTGTGTGTGTGCGCGCGCGCGTGCATGTGTATTTATGTTTACACCATTTCTTGTGCTTGAGGTTTGTTGAGCTCCTTGGACATGTAGGTTTATAGTTTTCATCAAATTTAGGAAGTTTTCTACTCTTCTGTCTTCATACAGTTTTGTTTCCTCTCCTAACTGCATTCCAATTACATGTATATCAGGCTTGAAGTTCACTGGTTTTTTTTCTCTTGCAGAATTTAATCTGCTCTTAATTGCATTCAGTATGTTTTTTACGTTACACATTGTAATTTTCACTTCAGTCTTTTTTTATATCTTCTCTGTTTTTCCTTAACATGTTCATGATTTTCTCTACTTTCTTGAACTTACGAAATACAGTTTTTAATGCTGTAACTTGTATAACTCTTGATTAATTTTTCATTTGAATGGCTTTCTCTTTATGGGTCATAGTTTCTCGATTGTGTCCATGCCTGGTAACTTTTGATTGGATGCTAGACAGTGTGAACTTTATCTTCTTGGTTTCTGGATAGAACTATTTTCTTTTAAAATATTTTTGAACTTTGTTTTGGGATGAAATTAAGCTAATTGGAAATAGTTTGATCATTTTGAGGCTGCTTTTATACTTTAAAGGTTGCTATCTTCTCCCTTAACAGTCTTGGGCTACTTTTGCCCCCCTACTGAGCTAGTATCTTTCTGGGGATTCTTCTGGATCCTCCTGGTATTATGAAGTTTTTCCACTCTGACTTGTGGGAATAGCAACTATTTTTGGCACTGTTTGAGTTAGGTGGATTTTTCCACTTGTTTATTTCAGGCGGTTCTTTACCTTCATGCACTCATTGTTACTCATCTGAGGACTGAAGGAGGAGGTGGGCTGTGTAAGTCTCAGGAGTGCTCTGTCTACAGCTCTCTCCTCTCTCATTTCCTGCTTCTTTTTGTGTCTGAGGGACTGCACTTTACCTGCATTCCCCTACCTTTGACATTGCATGACAACTCCTTCCAGGTGGGAAGCTGAGGGCAGTCATAGGGGTTACCTCATTTGTTTCTTCTGTCTCAGGGACCACTGCCTTTATTGCTTGTTGTCCAGTGTCTAAAAACATTGTTTCATATATTTTTCTTGGGTTATTAGTTAATGTGGTGGCAGGGTAAATCTGGTCATTTTATTCCATTTTTGCTAGCAGCAGAAATCCTAAATAAATTTGTAGTTGTGATTTTGTGTTTATTTTAAATCTGCTTCCTATAATACTTCTTGATGAAGAATAACTCTTAATTTACCTTTATCCCAGGAATGTCCTATAGACTTTTTGTTTTAAATTTGGGTGCTATGTAAGGTACATGGAGTAATGTACCGTGAAAGGGAGTAAGGAATGATGTAGGAGTGAAAGAAAAGATTTAGGTCAGGTACCATATATAATCAGTATCCTCAGTGCAAATACAAATATTTCTAGTTTTGAGGCCATACATTTATTTATAGTTAATGCATGCTTTAGTCCAGGGCTTTCCACCTCCATTACATGGAACAGTGTTGTCCCAATAGGTTTTAATTGCTTTCACAACAAAAAGCTTCTGTGGACCATATGCAGTAAGGATGTTCTAGAGTAAGTAAAGTTTGTCTCTATTTTAGCATTTTTCAAAACCAGTAATACTAATGAATTCTCTGACTCACCAGTGAACCAATGTAGACTTAATGACAGGACTTTAGTGATCCACTTCTGAATATCTTCAGAGATGTGTCATTATTAAATTTTTTTTTTCAACGTTTTTTTATTTATTTTTGGGACAGAGAGAGACAGAGCATGAACGGGGGAGGGGCAGAGAGAGAGGGAGACACAGAATCGGAAACAGGCTCCAGGCTCTGAGCCATCAGCCCAGAGCCCGACGCGGGGCTCAAACTCCCGGACCGCGAGATCGTGACCTGGCTGAAGTCGGACGCTTAACCGACTGCGCCACCCAGGCGCCCCGAGGTGTGTCATTATTAAATGATCAAGGATGTTGTCATAATGTCTAAATAAGATGTATTTAATCTTCATGGGGTATTTAAGTGCATTCAAGGATTCATATTTTTAGTAAGTCTGCTGATTACTTTTGATGTGTATTTATTTAGATGGTTTTCAGTATTTTGCTGGTACAAACAATCTTGTATATATGTTATTTTATACAATGTGTTTATTTGTAGGAATAATTCTTAGAATTGCTCTGGTAAAAGAGGATGGATAATAGACGCATGCACACACATACACTAACAATATGCACATATGTACATATGCATGCATTTGTATTTTTGATAGATACATTTTTTTCTGCATTGAAATTTGTCAGTTTGTACTCAGACCACTTTGTAAGCCTGTATTAAGGGAAATTTGTGAACGTTCCCTAGTTACTTCTTCCCAACCTAACATGTTTTTAGTTAGTCTAGAATAGTGATTAAGCATATGGACTCTGGAGGCAGCCTCTCTGGTTGTAATCCTGACTTTGCCATTTGTTACCAGTTTGACCTTGGTTAGATCATTATATTTGTTTTCCTATCAGTAAAATGGGAGAACAACAGTACCTTGATCAAGGGCTGCTGTAATTAAACGAATTAATACATAAATAGCACTTAGTGTCTAGCTCATAACAGAAGCTATGTTATGTTTTATCTATTATCGAATATTGAACCTCATGAAAGAGGCTGCCCCCTGCCCCATGGTTTACTGGCCACTAGTTTCTTTTTCTGTGATTTGCAATTAACCTTTTCTTTAAAATTTAACACAGTATTATACACATAAAATTACAATAAAATTTCAGGGCATCTAGGTGGCTCACTCGGTTAAGCTTCTGACTCAGCTCAGGTCCTGATCTCGCAGTTCATGAATTAGAACCCCGCACTGACAGTACCTGCTTGGGATTCTCTCTCTCCCTCTCTCTCTGCTCCTGTCCTGCTTATTCTCTATCTCTCTCTCTCTCAGAATTAATAAACTTAAAAAACGAAAACTTAAAAATTTTTCATAAAAATTGTATCCCCTAGCTCCCTCTATTTTCTTTTCCTAAGTTTTACCTCTTCTGATCATATTTACCTTCATAACTGTAAGTGATATGCTTGGGTTGTCTTGATTTTTCCAGGTTTAAGCATTTTTGGTTTTCCACTACGGAAGGTGATGATTTGTCTTTCTTTTTTTCTCAGTGTCCTACTGTACTCTTTATACTTGTATTATTAACCTCAGTATTCGATGTTTGATTTGTGACTGTGTAAACTCTAGTAATGGCTGGGTCATGTAATTATGTTTCTCTGCAGTACTATCTCATGAATTTAATAATTTTATTTCTGATTATTTTTCTGTGTGCTTATCACTGATTTGCCGTCACCCTCTGATTCTTCGTCAGTTGTCTAAATCATGTTCTCAGGATGTCAAGATGCGTGAAGAACTTGGTCAGTTTTTATTTTACTAAGGATACCTCTTCTGTAAGCCTTCTAACTTGCTCCAGTCTGGACTGGTTTTTCCATTGCATATATTAACACCATCTTATGGAAAAAAGCTCCTCAGTATTTAATGTTTTGACACTTGCTTTTTAACAGTCATATGTCTTGGACATTTTTCCATGTCAGTACTTCAAGCCTTCCTGTATTTAAAAGTGGCTGTTTGGACTCTCAACAATAGCCAAAATGTGGAAAGAGCCTAAATGTCCATCAACTGATGAATGGATAAAGAAATTGTGGTTTTTATATACACAATGGAGTACTACGTGGCAATGAGGAAGAATGAAATATGGCCCTTTGTAGCCACGTGGATGGAACTGGAGAGTGTGATGCTAAGTGAGATAAGCCATACAGAGAAAGACAGATACCATATGGTTTCACTCTTATGTGGATCCTGAGAAACTTAACAGAAACCAATGGGGGAGGGGAAGAAAAAAAAAGAGGTTAGAGTGGGAGAGAGACAAAGCATAAGAGACTTTTAAAAACTGAGAACAAACTGAGGGTTGATGGGGGGTGGGAGGGAGGGGAGGGTAGGTGATGGGTATTGAAGAGGGCATCTTTTATTTTTTTTTTTAATTTTTTTTTTTTAAATTTTTTTTTTCAACGTTTATTTATTTTTGGGACAGAGAGAGACAGAGAGCATGAACGGGGGAGGGGCAGAGAGAGAGGGAGACACAGAATCGGAAACAGGCTCCAGGCTCTGAGCCATCAGCCCAGAGCCCGACGCGGGGCTCGAACTCACGGACCGCGAGATCGTGACCTGGTTGAAGTCGGACGCTTAACCAACTGCGCCACCCAGGCGCCCCAAAGAGGGCATCTTTTAGGATGAGCACTGGGTGTTGTATGGAAACCAATTTGACAATATATTTCATATATTAAAAAAATAAATAAATAAAAGTGGCTGTTTGGTATCTCCAGTGTAGCTGTACTGTAATTTAATTAATTCTGTATTGATGAGAATTTGTGTTTCTGGTTTTGTAGTGAACATCTTTGTGTGTGTGTGTGTGTGTGTGTGTGTGTGTGTGTATGTATATATATATATTTTTTTTAATGTTTATTTTTGAGAGATAGAGACGAGTGCGAGTGTGGAAGGGGCGGGCGGGCAGACACACACACACACACACACACACACACACACACACACACACACACACACACACAGAATCCAAAGTAGGCTCCAGGCTCCAGGCTCCGAGCTGTCAGCATAGAGCCCAATGTTGGGCTCAAACTCACAGACTGTGAGATCATGACCTGAAGTGAAGTCGGACGCTTAACCGACTGAGCCACCCTGGCGTCCCCTTTGTATATATTTTTATACAGTTGTGCATAGGGTAAATATCTAGATGTGCAAAATTGCTGGGTCAAGTGGAAAACATTTAAAATGTCTCAGAAAAGATTGCTTACATTTGAAGTGTCTTCAATGTCTTTTTAAAATAGCCCAAGGGCGCCTGGGTGGCTCAGTCAGTTAGTTAAGCCTCTGACTTGGGCTCAGTTCATGATCTCAGGGTTCATGGGTTCAAGCCCCGTGTCGAGCTCTCTGCTGTCAGCACAGAGTCTACTTCGGATCCTCTTGTTCCTCCCCCCCCCCCCCCCCCCACCTCGCATTTCCCCCACCGGTGTGCATGCTCTCTGTCTCAAAAATAAATAAACATTAAAAAAAAATTTTTTTTTAATAGCCTAGATAGGGGCGCCTGGGTGGCTCAGTTGGTTAAGCGCCCAACTCTCAATTTTGGCTCAGGTCATGATCTCATGGTTTGTAGGTTTAAGCCCTGTGTCAGGCTCTGTGCTGATAGCATGGAGCCTGTGTGAGATTCTCTGTCCCTCTCTCTTTGCACCCCCCCCCCATAAATGAACATTAAAAAAAAAATCCTAGATAATACTGAGTTTAACTTTTTTCCCTGTCTTATTGGTAAAAAGCGTATTTCAGAGTTTAAACTGAATATTTCACTATTAATGAGATTCAGTATATTTTCCCTATGTTTATTGTCTAGTAATTCCTCTTTGGTCCATTCATGCCCTTTGCTCAGGATTTTCTTTTCAGCTTCTTGTCTTTGTTGGGGGGGGGGGGTTTGTAAGAGAAGTTTTTATGATTTAAATCTCTGATTAAGCAGGAATATTTTGTAAATACGTACATTGAAGTTTGGAGAAACCGTTGATATCACCCTGCATGAACACCACAGAAAGGTAGAGCTTTGTGATTTAAAATTTATTGCATTTCTGGGGATAGATGAACCAAATAACAGTAACCAGTTCCAGCTCTGCTCAACCTAGAGTGCTGATAGTGGATGGAGGAGGAAGTAGATGCTTATCAAACTTAAATATCTCCCAGGAATGTCAGTTTTACTTAGGATTTTGGGGCTAGACAACGAGTTTTTATGTTAAAATAACTTAGGGAAACAACCTAAAATTTATATGAACTTTAAGGTTAGGATGTGAGACTTCAGAAATAATTTATGTATGTAATGTTTATATCTCTAAGATCCCTAAATTTCTCAGCTTTTAAGTGTACTTTAGGAGAAAAATGTGAGGATACAGGTGCTCATGGATTTTTTTTTAAAGTTTATTTATTTTGAGAGACAGAGCAAGCAAGGAGGGGTGGGCAGAGAGGAGAGAGATCATTCCAAGCAGGCTCTAAGCTGATAGCGCAGAGCCCCAGGTGGGGCTCGAACTCAAGAACCGTGAGATCATGACCTAAGCCGCGATCAAGAGTCACACACTCAACAGACTGAGCCACCCAGGTGCCCCAAATGCTTATGGAATTTAACAGTGGTCACTGTGCACTGGAACATAATAAAACAGCATTTAAAAAAGATGTTTTTTACCGTGATCCATCATGATGGATTTTACATTGCAGTTCAGCATCTATGCACAGTCCTATAATAAACACAAATTTTATGAAATGTTTATTTTTACAACTTATGACCCATTCTAATATTTATTTCATAAAAAAAATCTGATCTTAATCTACTTAGTTGATTTCCATTTGGTTGTGGCTTGCAGTCTGAAACTGCTTAGTGTGTTACTTGTTATCTTATTTGAAGTCATCCTGAGGTGCCGTGGAGTTCAGCCTGGTCTTGTTCAGCTGCTCATTACCTGTGTGACCTCAGGTAGGTTACTTCATCTCTCAGTGACACACTTTCCTCAAACAAGGGGATACTAGAAGCTGTACTCTCTCATAGGTGGTTGTGAAGTTTAGATGAGAGAATGTGGGCACACCCAGGCATATACAGCTGTCAGTGGTGAACTGCTGTTGTAAATTCCAGAATGGAAGGATTTAAACTCAGGAGTACGCCTCCCTTGCCACATCTCCTTTCAAAGAAAAAAAAAAAGTCCCGCTGAGTTTTTATTAAAATTTATAGTAAAGTAACCGTAAACATTTATTACTGGAAGAAAAGAACAAGTATTTCAAAGTATTCAGTTACTGAAAAGAGAATCTGAGGCTTGTTGAATTCCCTGTATCTATGTTCCCTCTTTCTTAGTTTCCTCATTTGTGTCCTCTAAGTCTGAAGAAGAAAATGAAACATACCTTCAGACTAACCCCCAGATAACTATTGACATTAAAAAAAAAAAAAGGTAGTGTATGCATATGTGTAGACAATGCAAATAGTGAGGAAAGCAATAATGTAAAACAAACTAAAAGCTTTCCCCTGTCCCTCTACTGTTACCAGTTTCTATTTATCTTTGTCCTGGTGCTTCTGTACATGTTTGTGGTTGTATTTGCTTTTTCAAAAATGTATGCAGTGTTCAATAACTTGCCTTTTTTTTTTTTAATAACTTGCCTTTTAAAATGGCTTCAGAGGCTTTGTCAGTATCAAAAATATATTACTGTTTCATTCTTTTCAGCCATTCTAGAATGCTTAACTAGAGTGGAGGTACTGGAATTTATTTAATCAGTCCACTGATTGTTGGATTGTTCTATGGTTGGATATTTGTTGCCAGTTTTTTCTTATTTTTATTTGGTGGGTGGAAATACCAAATCAGAAAAGTTGAAAGGATAGTGCAATCGGTATGTGTAATTTCCTTCACTTAGATTCACCAGTTGTTAACATTTTGCCACATTTGTGTGTGTGCTATTTTTCTTCATGTTTTACTGAATCACTTGAAAGTTACCTGAATACTCCAGTATGGATTTCCTAAGAACAAGTGCATTGCCCAAAATATCCACAGTATAGTTCTCACTTTTGGGAAATTTAATGTTCACAATACTATTATTTAATTAATATATAGCCTATATTAAAATTTTCTCATTTTTCCCATAGTGTCCCATAGTTGATATTTTTAAAATCCAGATCGCATTTTGTATTATGTGTCTTGTCACTTTAATCTCCTTTATAGTTCCCCAGCCTTTTTTAAAAGTCTGTTTCTTTGCATGTCTCATAAATTTTTGTTGAGAATTGTACATTTTCAGTAATAACATTGTAGCAACTCTGGATTCTGACCCCTGTCAACCTCCAAGATCAGTTGCTGTTTATTTGTTTAGTGACTTGCCTAGATTAATTCTATGATCTCTTTTGTGTGCAGTGTATGACCACTGAGGTCTGTGCTCAGTTGTTCTTTTCCTTAGTTTTTGGTTTTATTTTTTTAAGCTTGGCTTCCTAGAAGTCACCTCTGGGTCAAGTATACTTTAATGATCACCAGTGATAAATAAGAAGTTGTGTTTAAACACCTTGGTCCAATAAGGTATCCTTTACTTGAAATGTCTGTGTGTCTGTTGGGACCACATTCAGAGATCAGATTTCAAGTTCATACCCTCTGCTTGAGTGAAGGTCTGGGTGGACAGCTAGAGATCTCTCCTCTCTCCTGAATGTCTATACAGCTTTCCAAATTCCCAGGAATATGTGGGAGCTTATCAAGGTCTACTATGGCTGTCTCATTCCTCAGGTCACCCAGTAAAATTTCTGGCTGATTTTATGATTGCCCCTACCAGTATTGCACCTTCAGCTTCAGACAGCTGTGATGTTGGTTTTCCTCCCCTCAGTTGTTTAGCATTGAGATGGCTACTGTTTTATGCATGCAGTTTCAAGTCAGGCCAGCCCCCTTTGTCATTTGAGCAGCTATTTTCACAGCTTTCTCTGATTGCCCTGGTAGAATTACTATCCCAAGGACCTTGATGGGCCAGGATCTTTTGAGTACCCAGGTGACTACTGCAGAATCCCACTGTTTTTCTTGTAGTTTATTGGTTTTTCTTGAATAATACTTTAAGTTTGTTGTATGTTATTTTCCAGAGCCCTGAAATGGTTCTTTTGTGTTATTTATTTAATTTAGAAATTACCATGTAGTCAGATGGACTTTTTTCTTTTGGTTTACTGTTCTATAAATTTTTAAGACATGTGTTGATTGGTGTAACCCCTACCACCCTTGGGAATACAGAGTTTATGCTATTCCTTTGTGACGACACCCTTCCCCAACCCATAATCCCTGGCAACTGCTAATTACTTCCATGACTATAGTTTTGTCATTTTGAGAATGTCATATACCCATATACATGGAACCATACAATATATAACCTCTTGAGACTAACTTTTTACTCAGCATAATGTCCTTGAAATTCATCCAAGTTCTTTAAAAATTTTTTTTTCAACGTTTTTTATTTATTTTTGGGACAGAGAGAGATAGAGCATGAACGGGGGAGGGGCAGAGAGAGAGGGAGACACAGAATCGGAAACAGGCTCCAGGCTCTGAGCCATCAGCCCAGAGCCCGACGCGGGGCTCGAACTCCCGGACCTCGAGATCGTGACCTGGCTGAAGTCGAACGCTTAACCGACTGCGCCACCCAGGCGCCCCAGAAATTCATCCAAGTTCTTACGTGTATTGATAGTTCACCTTTTTTGTGCGGTGTGGTGTTCCACTGCATGCATATACGACAGTTTATCCATTTACCTGTTGAAGAACACTTGGGTTGTTTCCAGCTTTTTGGCAATTATGGGTGGAGCTGCTATAAACATTCACGTACAAGTTTTTGAGGGAACGTGGGTCTTCATTTCTCCCGGATAAATACTCGGGAATGGTATGGTTGGATCAGATGGTTAAGCATGTGTTTAAATTTAATTGCGAGCTTATTTTTCAAGAGAGGCAATACCATTTTTTGGCAGTGGTGGGGCTATATACGTAGAACATTTATTTTGTACTGTCTTTAACCTGGCCATGCTCTCAAACCACCCCTTTTTTCCTTTTTTTTTTCGTTTCTTCTT
Source organism: Felis catus (assembly GCF_018350175.1). Taxonomy (NCBI): domain Eukaryota; kingdom Metazoa; phylum Chordata; class Mammalia; order Carnivora; family Felidae; genus Felis; species Felis catus. The sequence continues at coordinate 39,504,941 of NC_058386.1, forward strand.
TAAGCATTTATTTTCAGATATTTTCTTAGCTGAGACACAGTTTTTTGTTTTGTTTTTCCATTTTGAGTTTTGGTTCTCTGCTTTATAACCAGATGACACATAAAAAATTCATCTTATCCAGTGATCCCACTTCTAGGTATATGTCCAAAAGAATTGGAAGAGATATTTGCACACTCATGTTTATTGCAACATTATTCACAGGTAAAAGGTGGAAGTAACCCAAATGTCCATCAGTGGATGAATTGATAAAGAAGATATAGTATATACTCACAGTGGAATATCACACAGCCTTAAAGAAGAAGAAAATCCTGTCACATGCTACAGCATGGGTAAACCTTGAAGGCCTTAGGCTAAATGGAATAAGCTGATTACAAAAGGACAAATACCATAGGATTCCACTCATATGAAGTATCTGAACTAGGCAAAATAACAGAAACAGAAAGTAGAAAGGTGGTTGCCAGAGGTGGGATGGGGGAAGGGGAGTGGTAAGCGTTTAGAATTTCAGCACAACTACGTGAATATACAGTACTTAACACTACACTTACAAAAGGCTAAGATTGCAAATTTAATGTTACGTGTTTTTTTTAACCACATTAAAGTATTAAAAAATTATAAAAAAGATACAATGCAAGTGTCCTACAAATCCTATTAAAATTGGTTTTATTTGGTGTTCTTTTCGTTGGGGGGGGGGATGTCTTTTTTTTTTTTTTTTTAAGTTTATTTATTTGTTTTTGAGAGAGCATGTGCAAGCTCGTACATGAGCAGGGGAAGCACAGAGGTGGGGGGAGAGAATCCCAAGCAGGCTCCTCTCAGTGAGGAGCCCAGCTCCGGTGTCCATCTCACGACTGCAAGATCATGACCTGAGCCAATATCAAGAGTCGGGCTTAACCGCTTAACTGGCTAAGCCACCCAGATGCCCCTGGACAGGAGGTCTTAAAAACTTTTTCCCACAGTGACTTCATGTCACTTAGTTTTCTCTTCTTAGCTATCAGACTCCTGAAGCTAGCCTTGGGTTGAAGAAAAGGAATCCAAGCACAGGAGATGAAGATAGTTATTAATCTTCTCTTAAATCAGAATCCACTTGTTAGGTCTGTTCTTTTCCAGGGTATGAGAGTTTCAATCCCATCAAATACCCAGTAGGTTGTATAAAACAGAATAGAGAACAAGCTACCTTTGTGTTAAGACAGGAATTTATCCAGTATTACTGTTTTGCTTTAATACCTGGGAGCCAAGAAATGGATGCCTGCCTGGTCTGCTGATTTGTCTCAAACTGAGAAGTTTGCCTGTATATTCTGATGGTAGCTTTTAGATCATTGCTGTTTTAGACTAGTGGTCCTTCTTGGTCTAGGTAGCCTTTTGCTGTTGCTACTTATATCCTATGACATTTACATGTCAGGCTCCTTTTATTTTACTTATATCTCACTTCACCTTTCAGCGACATTCATCACAGTAGACTGGTTTCTTCTTTCAGTTTCTTTGACACACCAAGGGTTTCCTGATTTTCCTCTTACTTAACTGGCTTTTTTTTTTTTTTTTTAACCTACTTACTTTGTTTAGTCCCATAGCTCCCCCTCCCTCCAGTGTTCACTTGTATTTTTTAAGCCCCTTGTTTGCACATCTTACCCATGTATTGTTTTTCTTTTCTTTTTTTTTTCAGTTAAGAAAATACAGGTACACAGTTAAAAAAATTAAAACAAATAACAAGTGGTTCTATAAGAAGTATAGTGGAAAACAGCAGTTCTTCTCTGTCCTGTGAGATACCACCTTCAAAACTTCACTATTACTTTTGGGATTTACTTGCATCTTTCTAAATAATATGCTTATAATGCTGTTTTTGTCATTCCCTCACCCTTTCCCCCATTTACATTCTGTTGGCTTTCTAGTATGGAGGATAAAGTTGTATTGTTTTAATCATCTTTTTCTTTTTCTCTGTCCTTCCAGTATAACAGCTTTGGGTTAAATTAATAAAACAACTTTTACCTTATTGTTAAACCAAGAAGTATATTATGATGTATATTTACTTAAAAGTGTTTTCCTAATGCTGATTGCTTTTAATTGTTTTTAAGTTTTCATAACTTTTATTGTTTGCCATGGGTTCCTGTCACTAATTCTTGCCAAACAACTATCAGTTGCTTCTGAATACTTTTTCCTGTTTTTCAGATACATTGTCTAATTATCAGTCTGGATAATTTCCTCATAAATCATTCCTGGTGCCCTCTTCTCTCCTCCTGTATCATTTGGCCTTTTATCATCTTTGGAAGAAGCAAGTCTTCACCTTTGTGTTGCAGCTGTTTCTTAGATGCCTTGTTTTCTCTTTGTTCTTCTGCTTCTTGATTGAGAGTTTATCTGGTATAGAAGATCACATTGGAAATAATTTTTCACCAATTTTGATACCAGTTTCTTTGCCTTTTAGCTTTCTGTGTTTGGGGTGAGCCATTTTTTGTGTAATTGGATTTTTTTTTTTTTTTAATATTCCATTCTTCCTCCCACAACTTTAAGGATTGTATCTTTACTTGGTATTCTGAAAAATCATGGTAATGGCCTTAGTCTGTCTGAAAAATTATATCCCTCAGGTCTGAGAAATGCATGTTGGCTCAAACTTTTCATTATTTGATGTTACCTTCATAGAAAAAAGTCAAGTTTCTTCTCATTCTTACATATGTCTGTTTGGTGAAATGACTAGTAGATAGCCTAAGCCAGTTATGGGAAATCTGATGATTTAGAGTGACAACCCTGGCGTGTAACCTGGGGATAGATACACGAATGAGAGTTAATCCTGGACAGAGAGAGAAGTGATCAGAGGCATATGTGTGGGGAGGGGCGGAGGGAGGAGTGGTGACTTAGAGCATCTGACAGAATTCTAGAACAGAGTAGGTCCTATACAGATAAGTTAGGAAAAAAGAATTATTTTGTCATAGTAGACCTTATAAACCAAATATTGAGGAGAAAATTATTCATGATATTTGTTACAGATGATAAGACAGGCTTTATTCAAGGGAGGCTTTTGCAAAAGGTATAGGGACCACTGCAGTGGGGTCATGAATTGGGAGAGAGAGATTGGGTTCGACTCTGAATATAGTATGGGGAAATGAATTATACCCAGGGAGCAGGGAGAGAGTACGTTGCCCAAGTCAGGCTAGAGTGATCAGACATCACCTGTGGGGTGGCAGGATGGTGGTGGGGGGGGTGGGATTCTGGCCAAATGAGTTTAGCAGGATTCTTGCTCATAATGGACAATGCAGAGAGAAACACAGAATTCCAAAATGTTGAGGCCTGGTTGAAAATGCCCTCAGAGCAACCTGAGTTGAGTCTGCTTAAGGAGAGAATCTTTGTCACAGTGCACGGAGATAAGAAAAAGTGATCTGTCTAGGGAACTGTTGGGAGGAAGCAAGGATTTAGTAAGGATGGTTGGTGACACTGCCTTGTGCAAGGCCTTGCACTGTCTGTGATTCCTGTATAGGCAACTAGTTCTCCATCTTTTCCCCTCCATGATAATGTACATAGTACTTGGCCTTTTCTGGGACTGTGCACAATCCTGGAAAGCCATCTCTTTCATTTAATAAAACATAATGGCATGCAAAGAGGATGATGTTACGTCTCGAACATCATACGCACACACATCCTATTCTAAGTGACTTGTGGTACAGCATTTAAAACCTCTTCATAAAGAATCCAACACTTGATTTTGGAAAGAGCAAAATATATGTACCTCTAGTAAAGCTTAGGGAGAGGGCAGAAGGAGTATATGTATAAAACATCAGGAATGAGAAAGGGATATAACCGTAATTAAAAACTGTATGAGTATATGAGGTACTGCCAAACAATAATTAACTTTAAAATCTTAGTGAAACAGGTGGTTTGTGACAAAGATGCAAATCATGAACTACGATTCATAAAGTTCACAGTGGTGGTAGATAGAAGTTTTCCAAAATTCTGATTTTTGCTTGGTATCTTAAACTGTGGTATTAACTCATTTAATCCTTGCAGTAATCCTATGAGGTAGTTGCTATAAAATATCCATGTTTTACAGAGCACAGGGAGATGAAGTGTCTTACCCAAGGCCACACAAAACAAAGCTAAAATTCAAAACCTACCTAGCCAAGGTTCCAGAGCCCACACTTTTATCCACTGCACTTAGCTCTGGCATTAAAACGGGTAAACTGTTTGGATACTTTGGTGTTATAAATACCATTAGTAGCTGCAGTGCCCACTGGGGAGCCTTAGGCTCAAAAGTCATTCAGACAAGTAAGACCTGATTAAGTCACACTTGATGTCAGATTGACATAGAAGGATATTGGACAGGAAACAGCATGCCAGCAGAGCAGTGACAGGCATTCCTCTTCCATGAGAATCCTTGCAGTTTTGTGTAGGGGTTAGTTTTTGGTTCACGAACTGACAGCTCAGGTATGAGAATGAGACTCACATAAGTGGGCACAGAACTACTCTGTCATACTAGTTTCCTGTGGTTGCTGTGACAAATTGCCACAAACTGGGTGGTATAGAACAACCGAAACTTACTCTCACAGTTCTACAGGCCAGGAGCCTGAAATCAAGGGTGACAGGACTGCAGGGCAGTATTCTCTGGAAGCTCTAGCAAAGAATCACTTCTTTGCTTCTTTTCAGCTTCTGGTGGCTGGTCTTCACATCTCTGTCCCCTCTGTGTGTCTCTCTGAAAACCTTTACTCCTGCCTCTCTTACAAAAGGATACATGTGGTTGCATTTAGGGTCCACCCAGATAATCCAGGAGCAGCACCTCCTCTCAAGACCCTTAACTTGATCACGTATTTTGCCATATAAGGTCATCTTTTGTTCATCCTACCGCATCTGGTTGGAACACACATACCTATCCCAGATAGGAACCAATATCTTTTGTAAGTTTTATGGGCAGCATACTCTCCCTGCCTTTTCAATAGGGACATGTCCAGCTAAGAGTCCCTATACTGAAGAAATCTCAAAGCTATGGCATCCTTCTCTTTTTGCAGTTCTCTCACTTTAGATTTATTTCATCACTAGGATATTTACCATAATTGTGTTGTTGCTAATACATACATCTGACATTTCACCTTTATCAAAGGTTTTAGAAGTAGAAGAACTAGTTAACCCAAGGTCTGATTTGTCCATAAAAGAGAATGGGTTTTGTGGACCTACTCATAGTGACATATTATTTAGAATATGTCACAAATGATTACTATATATTGTTGTTTTGTAACCTTTCATGATTTGTTGATACTCTCATAGGCTTTGGGAGCAGCAGTGAGTTGATGATGGTACACAGGGTTCTTTTTCTTTCTTTCCAAAGATGAGGGTGTGTCACTGAGGATTTGTTTCAGGTTTTATAGATACTAAAAAGATACTATAACCTTTGAATAGTAGCAAAAAATTTTTTTAAGGATTGGAGGAACATAGTAGTAACATGATGGTTTGGGGCCGTTAGGCAAACATGAAGGAAGGAACAGGAGAGTAATACCAGTTATTCCAATGTCAAGAGACAATATTCTACAGTGTCAAAAAATTACATTCATTAATACCATCACCAATCTCATCGGAAAAACCTTTGAATTTTGGGAAGCTGTCAAGCTCACAGTGGAGGTAGATACAAGTTTTCTAACTTTCTGATTTCTGCTTGACATCTCAAGTTTGATCATTGGCATCAGATTACTGTTACTTGCTTTTCTTGAAATGACAGGCTCATTTCATTCGTTTTCAAGAAAATGTCTTCCAAGTACCTAAGTTTGAGTAAGCATAGTTTGTTAGTCATTCTTCTCCTTTTTTTGTTTGTTTATTTGTTTTGAGAGAGAGAGAGAGAGAGAGAGAGAGAACGAGCAAGCAAGTTGGGAGGGGCAGAGAGAGAGGAGAGAGAGAATCCCAAGCAGGTTCCACTGTCAGTGCAGAGCCTGACTTGGGGCTGGATCCTAAGAACTGTGAGATCATGACCTGAGCCGAAATCAGGACTCTGACCCTTAACTAACTGAGCCACCCAGGCGCCCCTGTTAGTCATTCTTTTGAATAAAAATGGTGTTGCATGAAGAGAGACTTGTTCTGTTTACAACTGAAAACCTCATGTATACTTTCCCTCAATACAACCATTCACCTCAGTACGGAGCAGAAATGCTTTAAATGAAGTTCCCATGTTGCCACACATGTTATTGAAACAGTGTGTACTAAAGGGTTGACATTTAATAAAATGATTTTTACTGTTTAATCAAGGATATTCTTTTCTTTAAAATTTTAAAAATGTTTATTCTTGAGAGAGGGAGAAAGAGAGACAGAGACAGAGAGCATGAGCAGGGGAGGGGCAGAGAGGGAGACACAGAATCTGAAGCAGGCTCCAGGCTCTGAGCTGTCAGCACAGAGCCTGACGCGGGACTCAAACCCACGAACCGTGAGATCATGACCTGAGCCGATTATGACGCTCAACCCACTGAGTCACCCAGGCACCCCACATCAAGGATATTCTTAAGTGAAACTGACATTAACAAGAAAAAAACTATACGTGCTTGGTAGTCAAGATTATGACGATGTCTGGTTCAGTTTGGTGCCTCTGGCTTAACTCCTGCTAAGTTGCCAGCAGTTTTACTAACCATTAATTTTGCATCATCAGTATAAATGTCAGCAGAGCTAAAAAGCGAAATAACGTCTTAGTATTAACAATGAAAATAACTTTGACTCAGCAGACCTCCGGAAAGGGTTTAGGAGACATCCATTTGTCTGTGAACCACACTTTGAAAACAGCTGCTTTAGGGGATTATGGCGTGTATTTTTGATTTATTAAAGTCTGAGTGGTATATTTTCCCTTTTCTTGGGCAATGCAAGATTCATAGAAACTTTACCCTTCACCCCTCCTTTATTCTATCATTGTTGTACATATTAATTCTGTATATGTTTTAAACATAAAATATTACTGTTGAAGTTGTCACCCACATGTTTAAGATTTTGTTTGCTTGTCATTTCTTCCTGCATCCTTTACCTTTCTTTTGAGATTATTTTCTTTATGTGGGCTGGCTGTATTCATAGATGTGAATATGTCTTTATTTTGCCTCATAAAGTGTGTATTGAGGTTTTGTTATTGTTGTTTTGCATATGGGCTTTCAGTTTTTCCACCACCATTTGTTGAAGACAGTCCTTTCTCTGTTGAATTGCCTTTGCACCTTGTCCAAAAACAGTTGACTGTATTGGCATGGTTCTGCTTCTCGATTGTCTGTTTTGTTCCACTCATCTATATGTTTCTCCTTTCCTCAATACCACACTGTCTTGACTAGTGGTCAAGCTACAGCTTATTATATTGTCTTGAAATCAGATAATAGGAATCCTCTGACTTTGTTCTTTTTCAAAATTGTTTTTTGAAATTCTAGTTACTTTTTTTGCACATAACCTTTATTTATTTATTTTTTTAATTTTTTTTCAACGTTTTTTATTTATTTTTGGGACAGAGAGAGACAGAGCATGAACGGGGGAGGGGCAGAGAGAGAGGGAGACACAGAATCGGAAACAGGCTCCAGGCTCCGAGCCATCAGCCCAGAGCCTGATGCGGGGCTCGAACTCACGGACCGCAAGATCGTGACCTGCCTGAAGTCGGACGCTTAACCGACTGCGCCACCCAGGCGCCCCCCTTTATTTTTTTAAAGCTAATTTCCTATATCAAAATATTTATTTTTTATTTTTAAAATATAATTTTTTGTCAAATTGGCTAACATACAGTGTGTAAAGTGTGCTCTTGGTTTTTGGGCTAGACTCCTGTGGTTCATCACTTACATACAACACTCAGTGCTCATCCCAATAAGTGCCCTCCTCAATGCCCGTCACCCATTTCCCCCTCTGCACATAACCTTTAGATCACTTTGCCAATATGTGCAAAGGAGCATGCTGAGATTTTGATTGGGACTGCGTTGAATCTATATAAATGAGGGAGAATTGATATTAATAACATTTCCTATTTTGTGAACATGGTATATTTCTCTGATTGTTTTGGTGTTCTTTGGTTTCTTTCATCAGTGTTTTGTTGTTTTCCACACACAAGTCATATACATTTTTGTTAGATTTATACCTAAGTACTTCATTTTTGAGGAGTAATATAAGTGGTTTTAAATTTTTTTTTAATGTTTATGTATTTTTGAGAGAGAGAGAGAGAGAGAGAGAGAGAGAGAGAGCACGAGCGGGGGAGGGGCATTGAGAGAGAGGGAGACACAGAATCCGAAGCAGGCTCCAGGCTCTGAGCTGTCAGCACAGAGCCCGACGCGGGGCTCGAACCCACAAACCATGAAATCATGACCTGAGCCGAAGTCGGACGCTCAACTGACTGAGCCACCCAGGCACCCCTGTAAGTGGTATTTTTTAAACTTTCAAATTCCAATTATTCATTGCTCATGTATAGGAATACAATTGACATTATAGCTTGATTATTATACTTACCAGTTCTAGTAATTTCTGTAATTTTAACTGCAACTTGTCACAGTCTACCTTCAAATATATTTTCCTTATGTCATGCATAGTATGGACTTTAACAAGAATGTACTTCCATCTCACCCATTCTTGTCTTTTGAATAATTGTCATACATTTTCATTCTATATATGTTACAAACCCTAAAACACATTGTTACTGTTTTTTACTTTTATATAGCCTCTCTTAAAAATTAAACTTCGAGGGTGCCCGTGGATGGCTCAGTTGGTTAAGTGGCGGACTCTTGGTTTAGGCTCAGGTCATGATCTCATGGTTCCTGGGATTGAGCCCCGCTTTGGGCTCTGTGCTCACAGCACGGAACCTGCTTGGGATTCTCTCTCTCCCTCTCTTTCTGCTCCTCCCCTGTTCGCACGTGTGCATGAGCTCTCTCTCAAAATGAATAAATAAAATTTAAAAATAAAATAAACTTCAAGGTAAAATTTACATATATTCTATTCCTATTTTTAGGTGTTTGGTGATTTTTGACAAATGTATACACTATGTGGTCTTTTGAAGATTGGCTTCTTTTACTCAGCATAATAGTACCTTTGAGATTCATTCATGCTTTATATTGATAAGTAGAATTCCATTGTATAGGTGTACCACAATTTATCCATTTACCTGTTGAAGGATATTTGAATTGTTTCCAGTTTTAATTGATTATGAATAATGCTGCTATATAAACGGTAGTTTTTGGTATGTATGTATATAGGTTTTGGTATGAACATAAGATTTCACTTCTTTAGGGCAGATACTTAGGAGTGAGATTGCTGGGTCATGTGATAGATGTATGTTTAACTTTGTACTTACTTGTCAAATTGTCTCCTAAAGTGGCTGTACCATTTTGCATTCTCACTAGCAATGTGTGAGAGTTCCAGTTCTGCATCTTCGTTAACACTTGGTATTTTCACATTAAAAAAAATTCATGAACCTTGAGGGCACTGTGCTAATGAATTAGGTCAAAAAGAGAAAAGGCAAGTACTATATGATATCACCCTAACTGTGTGTGGAATCTAAAAAAGTAGAACCCATAGAAGGAGAGAGTAGATTGGTGTTTGCCAGGGGAGATGTTGGTCAAAAGGTAAAAACTTCAGTTGTAAGATGGGTAAGTTGGGGGGGAATCTAACGTATAGCCTGGTGATTTTAGTTAACAGTACTGTATTGTATTCTTGAGAGCTGGCTGCTGAGCGAGTAGATCTTAAATGTTCTCGCTACGCATATAACCATATGAGGTGATGGATTTGCCAACTGACCTTATTGTGATAATCATTTCGCAATGTAGATGTATATCAAAATCATCACATTGTAAACCTTACACTTAACATGATCTTTATATGTCAGTGATATCTCAGTAAAGTGAGAAAAATTTTTTAGCCATTCAGTTAGGTATGTAATGGCATCTCATGGTTTTGATTGATTTCTGTAGCTTTATAATGGGCCTTAAAATTGGGTCATAGGAGTCCTTCAGCGTCATTCTTTTCCAAAATTATTTTGACTATTCTAGTTTCTTTGTTTTTACATTTAGATTTTATGATCACTTCATCTGTATCTACAGACAAATCCTGATGGGATTTTGTTCGGGATTGCATTAAATCTATAAATTAGTTTAGGGAGAGTTATTTTAATGCTATTGAATCTTCTAATTCATGAACATAGGATTTCTGCACTTATTTGGGTCTTTGAGTAAATCATCACTGTTTTGTAGTTTTCAGCATACGGATTCTGATACACATATTTTGTTAGAATTATATGTACATATTTCATATTTTTGGAGCTACTATAAATGGCATTTAAAAATTTTGTTTCCAATTATTCATTGTTAGGGCATAAAAATGCAATTTATTTTTTGTATATTGAACTTGTATCTTATGACTTTGTTAAACTTGCTTATTAGTGATAGGAGGCCCCCCACCTTGATTTTTGGGGGGGGGGGTCAGTTGTGTTTAAAGGAGATATTAAAAAAATAAGAAAAATGTCTTTTGTAATTGTCCATGCAGTTACCATTTCTGATGGTCTTTATTCTGTGTTCTGCATCAAGATTTTCATCTGGTATAACTTTCCTACTGCCTGAGAATTTTTTTTTTTTTTTTTTTAACGTTTCTTAGACTGTAGGTCTGCCAGTGTTAAATTCTTTTAACTTTTGCGTATCTGGAGAAGTGTACTTTTACCTTTTTTTTTACAAGATGGTTTTGCTGAGTATAGAATTGTAAGTTGGCAAATTTATTTTCCTTTCAGTAACTGTAAAGTTCTGTTTTATTCTAGCTTGCACTGATTCAGGCAAGAAAATTTTCTGTGCTTGTGTTGCAGCCTGAAAAGTCTTTCTAGGCAGTAGGCTTGAGGTAGTTTTAGGGCTTACGTACTTTTTTTTCCTACTCTCAAAGATTACGGTTATGCACTCTCCAGTATCCAACGTCTGAAAACATTTGGTTTCACACATTTTCTCTTGTTTTTAAGTTATTTCATTCAGGAGTAAATTTGGTCCATTTCACTTCATCTTGCCTGCAAGCAGAAGTCCAAAGACTTAAGAATTTTAAATATCAAAATTTCTCATAGAGTGGAAGATTAAAATGTCAGTAAACATGTCATTCCAGTAATTCGGATGTATGTCTTACATAGAGAAACTAGATTTAAGGTTTTTCCTAAGGCTAATGGGTTCATACTTTATTTCACTGATTTCAAATGGAAATTTATTTATTTATTTTTATCTATTTTTAAGTTTTTAATGTTTATTTATTTTTATTTTTGAGAGAGAGGGTGCGTGCTCAAGCACGTGAGCAGGGGCAGGGCAGAGAGAGTGGGAGACACAGAATCTGAAGCAGACTCCAGGCTCCAAGCTGTCAGCACAGAGCCCAGCGTGGGCTTGAACCCACAAACCATGAGATCATGACCCGAGCTGAAGTCGGACGTTTAACCGACTGAGCCACCCAGAAATTGAAATTTAAGTATGAGCTTACTAGAGATGTAAACTAAGTTGAAATGGTATTTTGGATGGTCACTTTTCATATTTTACATAAAAACATTTTAAATGAGTATTTAGTGTTAAGGCATTTTTCTTTTAATTCCAGATTCCTGGTACAGTGTGCTTTAAGGACTGATTGTTCAGATGAACTTTTTCAGATTAGTGGAGCAAATTTTTAGAAGAGCCGCTAATAATAGGAGATGGAATATGCTTGATATTTTTATTACTTTTATTCTTTCAATTTCTGAGTTAAAAACTTTTCAAGTCATACTGGAAAAATTTGTTGTTATGATAGGCTGGGGTAGGGTTACCTCTTAGTAGTTTCTTAGACACGAACCCTTGTGAAATATCTAAGGAGTGGGAGTGGGTCATGCAACTGTTTGTTCCTTGATCTTTATTAATCAACAATTTGTGTTTTGCTGTGTTGCTCATTCTTAACAGTTTGTAGATCACAGTGGCAGACCAAATTTTCCTCAGTAGTCTTTTGAGTGTAACTGATTCTTAGGAGTTTTATATATTCCGAATGTGGATGCTTTCTCACCATATGTGTTGAAAAGTGTTATTTTCCCAGTTTGTGACTTGCCTTTATACTTGTATGCATGCGTGCATGCGTGTGTATGTTATAAACTAAAGTCCCAAACGTTGATGTCATTGAATTAATCTTATCAACCTTTTTTTTCTCATGACTAGCATTTTTTTTTTTTTTGTCTATGTTTAAAGCATTCCTAACCTATGCTGAAAATCAAAGTCATTTTGCTGTTTTCTTATAGGTTTAGGTAGCTTTGCCTCTTACATTTAGGTCTTTAACTCATGTGGGATAGGTTTTTGTATGTGTGGATATAGAAGTCTAATGTCTTTTTTTTTTTCCTTCCTTCTTACAAATAGTCTTTTGACTCACCATTATTTTTTGGTTAGGTTATTATTTGCCTATTTTGTTAGAAGTTTGCATATATATAAAGGTGTGTTTCTGAGCTCTTTAGTCTGTTGCTAAATACTTGTATTTATGTGTCAGTTCTCTTTATTTCTGTATTGTTATTGTAATTCATGATACCTGGTACAGTGCCAACTTTCTTTTGGTTATATTTGTGTAGTGTTTCTTTCTCTGTCTTTTTTCTCTAAATCTTTTTTATATTATATTTTAGATGTGTTAATAAATTGCATAAATCTGTAATAAAAAGTGTTGACAATCTTTTTTAAAAAATGTTTATTTTTGAGAGAGAGCACACGTGTGCGTGGCGTGGCGAGAGCGGGGGTGGGCGAGGATCTGAAGCAGGCTCTGTGCTGACAGCAGCGAGCCCGATGTGCGGTTCAAACTCACAAACTGAGAGATCATGACCTGAACCAAGGTCGGATGCTTAACTAGCTGAGCCATCCAGGCATCCTGCTGACAATCTTTTATTCTTAGCTAGCATATTTATTCTATTTTCATTTTGTTGTGATTAATATATTGCATTAAGCAATATTCATTTAATAGATCCACATATTGATCACTTTTTTTTTTTTGCTCTGCTCTTTTTCTCTTTCCATGTTTAGTGACGTTTTGAATATAAAGAATTTACTTCAGAGCTGTAGAAATTCTTTTTAGGCCAGGGATGTCATAGTAGTGTGTTTGATTTGGGCCTATACTTTGGATTGCTGTTAGTTGAGGACTGCATATAGTTAAATTCTTGCTTGAAGATTTTATCTTCTACCCAGGTCGAATGAATTTGGGGTTTTGGTTACAAATACTCGAGGTTTTCCTCTCCAATCATTGCCATTATGGAATGGATAGTTTTCCTCATCTTTCAATGCCAGTTTTAAAAGAAAAAATTTAACAATTGTATTATCATCCTATTTTAGTTTACACTTAGGTTGAAGGTGTAGCCCATTGAGGTCTCAGTGTCCTCCAGTCTCTCCAATGGGGAGAGTGTCTTATTTGACTCCTCTTCTTGGGTGGTCCCCAGCTTTGTGTTCTGCCCCCTGAATGAGGCCTCTAAACCCAGCACTCAGGTTCACAAACACTTTCAGATGTCTTCAGTGCAAAAAATTGTTTCAGCACTCTCTCTACCCCCTCCCCCAAGTTCTCATCCCCCTTACCCCTCAAGCCCATTCTTCCTAATTAATTTTCTTACTAGGGAAATTTCACATTAAGAACCTTGTCTTACTCCCACTGCCACAGTTGGTTGTCTTGACATTTTTAGTTTTCTGCAGAGTGGTTGTCCAGGTTGCTTGAAACCCCAACCCTTTTCATTTTATGACCTGCATGGAAAAATAGTTTGTACTCATGACCAGTAGAGACTATTGAAGGTGCTTAAGATGGGTGATGGTGCATAAACAGTGGCTCTGGCTGAGAGGTTCAGGCTGCCCTGGCACCTTGGCTGATTTTACCTGGCAGCCCCAGAGGCTGAGGCTACCTCTCTTTCATTCAGCACTCCTGGTAACCTATTCCCAGTGCATGTGTTAGAAAGCATTCTATGTAGAATATAAATCACAGAAACAGAACTGCGTGTTAAGTTTTTTCGTTGATGAGAAAGGAAGGGAATTACAGATCCTGAATCATGCTGGGCCGGTACAAAATGACACAGGAAAGAAAAATGTAATTAGCTAGGTTCTTTCTTTACAATAGAAGAAAATATTGGTGAGTGTTCATCAGGTCAGGGGCTGGGGATTTTCTAATTTTGAGCCTAACATACCTACTGTAAAGGAAGTGGTGGTTGGTTTTGAGAAAATAGGAACCTTTTACATCAATAACTTGGTAAAGAATTCAAAGGCAAATGCATACTGGGAAGGGATATTCTGCCACAACGTTGTATGTAAAAGTCTTTTACATATAAATAGCACCTGACAAATCATTTAGGAAAAACTGTTCATAATCCAGTAGAGAAATGTGCACAGTCTACGAACAAGTTGATAGTTCATGAAAGAAGTAATAAACTCAGTTAGTAAATATTTGGAAAAAAAGTAATCAAAGAACTGAAAATGAGCATTGCTGGTGGAAGATTACATTGGTTCTGCTTTGCTGGTGGGATTATCAAAGCTAAATTGTGCTTTCTGTTTGACTGTGAGGAATTTATCCTAAAGAAATATAAATTGTCCAAATTATGTTCATTGGGTAATAATAGTAAGAACTTGGTTAACAACCAGATTCTCTTCAGTAGAAACAAATTGTGGTTTAGCTGTTCAGTAAAATGCTATGAGGTGTTAATTTTGATATATATCTATGTTTTGGTATGGTAAGCGGTTAATACTGAATTAAAGAAATAGTACAAATCTTTGTATGCAGTTTTATAAACTATTTGAATATATGCATAGAGAAAAGTCTCTAAGGGTATATTGAGACTGATTAAAAAGCTTTTTTGTTTTTTTCTTAAAGTGCTGTCTTTGGGGAGGCGCCTTTACTGTGTTGCAGATTCGCTAGTTTTAAGGATTGTTCATTTATTTAGTAAATAAATTGAAGTGCTTACTACCTATTAGACATTGTAGAATTAAGGGGCACATGGGTAGCTCAGTCAGTTAAGCGTCTGACTTCAGCTCAGGTCACGATCTCGAGGTTTGTGAGTTTAAGCCCTGCATCGGGCTCCTTGCACTGACAGTGTGGAGCCTGCTTGGGGTTCTCTGTCTGTCTGTCTGTCTGTCTGTGTCTCTCAAAATAAATAAACTTAAAAAAATTGTAGAATTCAAAGCAGATGATGTTCAGTGGAGCTTATGCTGATAAATGCGATGGCTCCTCCCTGCTCTTTCCTCCAATGGAATGTTTGGTCCTTTTTATGTGCATTTATTATTATTATTTTAGAAATGTGTATAAAACAAATGAATGCATACTTTACAACCACAGATATTAACTTGAACTGTATATATTATAGCAAGTATCCAGGTTATAGCAGGCATAATAGATACAGGTTTTGGTTTTTTTTTTTTTGCCTTTATGCAAATTTGGTCTGCTTAATTTTGTTGTAGATGGCTTTATTCCTTTTTTGTAGATTTTTGGAAATCTGAAATAAATGTGTACAGCTGAAATGACAGGGATTGCATATAAGATTGCCTCTGTCTTCCTCTAGATAAATAATAGACCCTATGGAGTAGCAAGCAAATTAGGTAAAATATAAGCTATAATGCCTACTGTTTTATATGGGAAATCACAAGATTACTTTGGGCTTTTGTCATAGAAGTCACTCTGCTGAAATTCTGTCTCCTACATTCCTTACCTTCAAATTTAAAATATACATCGTTTTAAAGATTATTCAAAACTTAATATACATACTTGATTTGAAGAAACTTTAAAAATAACTTGACTATGCCCTGTCTACATGGTGTTACATTTAGCATGATATAGAAAAGAAATATTTGGAAAATAACATAGGCATTTTGACACAATACCTTTTTTCAAATTTAATGCTGGCGCTGGGAGGGTATACGTCTGTACATGCGTGCTGATGTAGAGTTTATTCATTTGTTTGTCTGCGTGAATCAACGATAAAGGTTAAAACCTACTAACTCTGGAGAATTAGTAGTAATCCAGCAACTTGTTGACAGATCAGACAGGATAGCCTAGTGTGCTTTGTTGCAGCTGTATTTGGCCTTTTTTGGGGCCAAATATACTAGAAAGAGACAAGAACAACACTAGATAAACTAAGGAGATATAATGCAGAAGATACAAAAAAGTAGGGTGAAGCCTTCATCTCGAAAATGTTATATGTGTTTTATATTTTATATATGTGTGTATATTTTATATATATATATATATATATATATATATATATGAATATGCATATATATATATATATGAACAGTAGTGTTTTTCTGCCAAAGGTGGCTTTTGAATTTGGGGACTTGGTGTTTTTGTTTGTTTGGATTGTGTGTCTTTTTTTTTTTTTTTTTTTTTTTGAATTGTTGCATTTCATGTGATTTAAAGTAAAGCAAAGTGAGAAAATCTGGTAAAGAACTGTGAGGCTAAGTCTTCCTGTGGCATGGTGGGAGCAGGAAGTGGCGATCTTACGCTTTTCTGCTTGGTGTAGAGGGAGCTAGTGTGTAGGAGTGTAAGAGGAAGAGCTGCTTATGGGGTCCTTAATATTGGAAATGACTTTTAGGTTCTTAGGCATGGTCTGAGTTGAACACCTTACTGCTTACCCTGTACTGTAACCTCAGATACTGTGTGAATCCTACTTCGTAACTGTCACCTTGAGCACAGGATTTGCTTTCTTTGTGGCTCAGTTTTCCTATCAATGAAGTAGGGTCTTCCTATTTCATATAGACATTGTGAGGATTCAATGAATAAATATTTGTAAAGTGCTTAGAATAATGCCTGGTACATATCAAGGCCTCTAATATTAGCTATTTGAGCAACTTACTAAGTTATCTACTTTTGATTTCAGTAGTGTATTTCTGTAAGAATATTTTGTAATAGCAAAGCATTTTCAATAGTTTGTTTGAAAAGAATGGTATGTAGGGTGCCATGATAGCATCGTGCATGATGCTTGCTTACTCTTTAGTATCCAGCACATCCACTGAATGAAGAGCAGTAGGTCCAGAGAGGCTGAGAAATCCAGGAGCAAGACTGAGGTGCTTAGATTTTGTTATACTGCCTTTATTTTGATGCAGAAGATGTATATTAGTTGAAAATTGGAGAGAGGGGGATAGGGTAGATTAACAAACATGTAAGTTCTTGCATCTTCTCTAAATTGTTAAGTATGGGTAACAGTTAACTAGATTCCTTTTTCCTTTATCCTTTTTGTATGTATTAATGATTATTTCATTAGGTGGCTGGGATTTTTAAATTTATCTTCTTTTAAAAAAATTATTTTTTGGAGGGAGGGAGAGAGCAAGTGAACATGTATGGGAATAGCAGAGGTGCAGAGAGAGAATCTTAAGCAGACTCCATGCCCAGCGTGGAGCTCCACGCAGGGCTCGATCTCATGACAATGAGATCATGACCTGAGCTGAAATCAAGAGTCGGACGCTCAACCAACTGAGCCACCCAGGTTCCTTGCCCCACCCCGCCTTTTTTTTAAACGAAGGAAGAGGGCTGCATACTCATTTGTTAAATAAAATAATTCTCAGAGACAGTCATCAGTGTCAGGCTTCTTTGCAAGTCCACTGTTCTAGAAATTTAGGCTTCTGCTTTCCTCTGCTCCATCCTCAGCTTTTGCTTCCGCCATCTAGGTGATTCCAGCCAGGGGGAGGAAGGGTTGAAGGAGAGCATGTCTTTCCTGGTATGCCATTGGCCAGAACTTAACCTCAGACTGCACCCACAAGGATGGCTGGGGATCCCAGTATTTATTCTGTAGAAACGTATGTGTAATTTAATTAGGGGTTCTTTTAACAGAAAGAAGAGAAAGGATATCAGGGACACCTAGAATCTGAAGCAAGTTGCAGAAGAACAGTGTGTATATGTAAGTGGGGAAAAGTCTATCAGCTTGCATCTGCACAAAATCACCTTGAATAAAGTAGGAAAGTTTTAATGTTTGTTGCTTCTGGGAACGGGAATTGGCTGGCTGGGATCAGGATTAGGAGACAGACTTTTCACTGTATACCCTTTAGAATTGGTGATATGTACACTTTAATTTTTCAGCAACAGTAAACAGGTATGGAAGTCTGATATACGAGTTCAGGAATAGCTAGGTAATCAGTAATTCTTAAGATTATCATTTTAAGTGTGCAACGTTTCCCTCATTTAAAAAATGTGAGTTGAAATTTCAAAAAATGATTTAGATTCAGGTAGTTTCAACTCTTTAAGATTTGTAAGGTGTTTGAGAAGCAGCCAGGCAAAGGCATTGCTGAATGTTTGGAAAAGGGAAGAATTCTCATTATTTTTGAGACATATTTCTGGGAACGATATCAGCTTTAACAGTGCAAACATTTTTAGGGCTTGAAGGGAACACGTCAGGATACTGTATTGATTTAGAAATTAATTATGGAAATTCAAGTAAAATAAACTAATCATGCAATTAATTTAGGAGAGATGCACTCACATGTATGTGTGTGTGTGTGTGTGTGTGTGTGTGTGTGGGTTTGTATTATATATAATATTATACTTTGTTTATATCACAGAAGCCCAAGGAATCTTTTTAAAAAATGCAGCTCTTGAATTGTTTCCAAAGTAAGAAGTCTCTTTTCTAACTTTCATTAAGATAGCTTAGTAATTTATGCTTTATTTCTTTGCATTTATATGAGCCAAAGATGGCACATTTAATTTTTGGCATATTTAAGTTTTCCTCTTTTCTGATAGAACTGGAGTAAACTTGCTTATAAGTTATACCCATTCATTGGTCTGATGTTTGGAGTACCCAAAGTGCAGTTAATCTTATTTCCTAACAGACAGCTTTCTGAATTTTTGAGTAAAGCTTTAGCATCCCTGATAGTTCTCTTCAGTTAAACTTAGTTAAAATAATTTTCATACAGGGGCGTCTGGGTGGCTCAGTTGGATTAAGCGTCTGACTCTTGATTTTGGCTCAGGTTTGAGCCCTGCATCAGGCTCTGCACTGACAGCGTGGAGCCTGCTTGGGATTTTCTCTCTCTCCTCCTTTCTCTCCCTGCTCTCTCAAGATAAATAAATAAACCTTAAAAAACTTAAAAAAAATAATTTTCGTACAACAGTTCCTCCATTCTTCACCAAAATTGTAGCTCTCTATAAGTTACCACCTGTTAAAATGTGGCACTCAGAACCGGCAATAATGTTAGAGATCTGGTCAGAGTAGGTAAACTGTGGCGAGCTGATCATTGGTGTTGATTTGTATAATATGCTTTATTAATTTGGGTCATGAGTACTTTTTTAGTAGCCGTATTTCATGGATGACATACATGTTGACCTGTAGTCTGCTTAAATCCCTTAATCTTTTTTAAGTACTCAGGTGGCTGCCGAGCCATCTTGTATATCTCTGGCTGGCTTTTAGGACTTATGTGCAAGACTGCATGCTTATCTTTATTATACTCAACCTGAAAGTTTTTGTTCATTTAAAATCATTGGGGTATTTAAATCTACATTAATTTTCTCTACCATTTGTGTGTCCCAGCTACTTTAGCTAATCTTTTAAATTGGAAAAAAAAGTCATTTGTTTAAAAGTTGCCTATATTTAGCAATTCTAAAATATTAACAAGTGTCAGGGCGCCTGGGTAGCTCAGTGGGTTAAGCTTAAGTCCAACTTTTTCGGCTCAGGTCATGATCTCACAGTTCCTGAGTTCAAGCCCTGCGTCAGGCTCTGTGCTGACAGCTCAGAGCCTGGACCCTGTTTCGGATTCTGTGTCTCCCTCTCTCTTTGCCCCTCTCCGGCTCGCTCTGTCTGTCTTTCTCTCTCTCTCTCTCAAAAATGTAAAAAAAAAAAAAAAAAAAACAAGTGTTGTATTTTAGCTAGACCCTGACCAAGTTTATCATACAAGATTGTAGTTTTTAAGCAATTTTTAATGTTAACATTAAAAAAGTAAATTGGTTACAGGTCTGTGTTTAATGAGCTCTAAACTTCAACTGTCAAGGTTTAGAAATAGAGGGCAGTAATAATCTCACTGTTCTGAGAGAACTGATTTTTCAGATAATAAATATAAAGCAGATACTGAGCACAAATTATGTTGAACATTGTGGAAAATTATACTGTAATGGGAGGAAGATATTGACATTCTGTACCTAGCTGGGAGGTTCTTAGTTTACTCTTCTTTGATTGTAGTATTTAATGATTAACTTTATTCTCATTCTCACTGTTTTTTACAGTAGGTGATAAGGATTATAGATGTGTAAGCCACTAACTAGAAGAATCCATAGGATGTAAAAGATTTTTGTGAAAAGCATTGTTTATCCCTGGTGAACTCCATTATTTTTACAGGCTTTTCATTTATGAACATGAGAAATTTTACTTTCTTAATATTTAGCATATGGATTAAATATTCACTTGTTTCTAAGCTTTAAAAATCATCCAGCTGTACACTACCCATTAGCCACATGTCTATTTAAAGAGAAATAAAAATTAAAATGATATAATTTAAAAATTCAGTTGTTGACTTCTAGCCATGGTTCAAGTGCTCAATAGCCACATGTGCCTAGTGGATAGTATATTGGGCAGGACAGATTATAGAACATTTTTATCATCATAGAAAGTGCTCTATTGAATGGTGCTGATCTAGATGCAAATGATTTTCATTTAAATTTCTGACTATCCTCACATTAGAGATAGGATGATTCCTAGAGGAAAGCATAATAATTTTTTAATGGTTTTTATAAGAATAGAAATGGTAGAGGTTAGTTATGAAACAATCTAGGAAATAGAAGTAAAAAGAACAAATAAATAATGTTTCTGTATGACTTTGTATTTTTAACATTTGTTTTATAGTCTAGTCCTTTTTTCCCTGTGTACACTGTATGGGGATGATCTTACTTGCGTATATACTTCAAGTAAAAACAGCAAGAATATAAAAGCAACTATTTTAACAGGCAATATTTTTGATTTATAGAAGTCTATCTAAACTTTGTTCTAAATCTAAACTATCTATATAGATCTTCTAGGTGTATAATTAGCCTTTTGACTAAAAATGTTATTGTAAAAATACTGTGTTTCATTCTAGATTATTGTATGAGTTAGGAGTATTGGAAATTATCCCCAGTTACTTTCCTTTAAATGCTTTTAAAAAATTGTTAGTATTTGCCTGTATCTAATGCCAGGGTTTTCCTCAGACACTTCAAATAAATTCATGAGGTTTCACTACGAAGTGGTGATACAGGCACTTGGAAACTTTATTCTGACTTTTTGCTCCTCTTCATCTTATTCAATATTTGGCTCTGTCAGCATCATCTTTGACCAGCACTATATGTTGGTAGGTACATGCTGGCTTTGTTGGAAATGATTATGAACTTGATAGTGAAGCCTGAGTGTATGGGTGGGTAGGCGAATTGAAAGTCTGTCCATTCTGGCTTTTACCTGGTTTTATGCTTCATGATGATCAGAGTTATGTATGGTATTCATTTTAGATGTGTTCCTTTGTTTTATGGGCACTGGAAGATAAGGCAGTAGATCATGGTAGTGGCATCAAGGTATGGCCATAGGACGGGAGTATAGAGTGTTGCCATCTGTTTGCTTATTAGATCATTAAAGAAAATTTCCTTGGATTTATAACTTGAATCCTTTTTTCACTATGGAACCATGTTTGCTCATAAATTTAATGCTGATCGGCCATAAGGAATTATCAGGGAGGAGTAGAAAAAGTTTCTAAATAGCTTACTAAGAGTTTAAGAAGAAAAGATAATAACTATTTTAATGAGTACTTTATTTACAGTTATTCTTTACTTTAAAGTCACTCATTTAATGTAAAATTAAGAATTGTCATGGTGTAGCCCAATAATTTTATGAATTTTTCTGATATTAAAAAGTACTGAAGTAAATTGTATCTTTGTACTTTTAACCATCTGCCAGATAGGATTATATATGACTTAAATAAAGAGGATCTTGAGATTTCATGCCTCCAAATTATAGTAATTTCTGAGACTTCAGTGTAGCATTCAGAGTCTTAATTACAGGGAAGCAGAATGATTAGTTTTTAGTGATTGTGATTTGGTACATATGCACATGCAGATAGCTAAGAGTGGAATAAGAAATGAAGATAGCCCTTTTATAAATGTTAGGCTTTAAGGATAGTAGAGTCATCCCAGAATTTGCCTGGTTTAGGATGGCTTCTCCAAACTTGATGAACATTTACGTATGTGCTTTGCATAGGTAAATTTTAGGATAGACATTTTGAGACTCTCCATCAAAAGGCCCTATATTTCACAGGAGAGGAAAAATCAAGAGATTTTGAGTGGTTACTTTGCCCCACATCACATTTTCTTATCTCATCAAATGCTCTTGAAGTGGTAGTGAAAGGATTTTTTGGTAACAGAAGCTATTCTGGTTCTTTTCTTTGTGGGGGCCAAACCTGGGAATGTACCCAGAGATTTGAGAAATCATAAACGTTTTCTTTAGTGACTCCAGGACACCTTATAGCACATAACATTGTAGAGTAAATCATTAGCAGGGAAATTTTGACAAACTGTTGGAAAGCTTGAAACAGTCTTGAAAGAGAGCTTTTACTTATCTGAGGAGAAAGTAAAGAAACAATTATTAACTATCTATGGAGTGTTAAGCACTGTGATAAACCTTTATTGAAGTCTTCTAATTTGAATCCTTTTGTCAGTTCTCTGTTACTAAACCTGAGAGTCAGAGAGAAGTTCCCCAGGATCTCCTGTAGCTAATGGCAACTGGAATTTGTCAGGATTCCAGAAGTCTGTTCTTTCCATCGTTCATTTTCTCTTGCAGTATTCTTTATTACAAAAAAAAAAAAAAAAAAAAAAAAAAGTCTCCTTAACATAGTATGTTACTTTTTTTATTTGGTGAAGACATTGTGAGAGTGAGTACATAATGGGTGTATGTGAGGGTAAGACGAAAGACCGGAGTTGGAGTGGGTTTGAAGTATATCATGAGAAGACGTCGCAAAGGCAGTTCATGGTAGCTTAAACTGATAGAGGTTATGACAGAAAGCTATTCAGTATTAATGGTAGCTATTATTACTCTGGAGATTCTGTGAATTCTCACATAATTGAATAAAGTTCTTTCCATCTGCACAAAAGATGGATATTATTTGTTTATGGCAACAAGGACCACAGTAATAATTTAGATTTATAACTTATGAGTAAAGTTATCAAAGTGCTCCTTATCTGGCAACTATTTGTATTTTATAGGTAAGAAAAGTATTTATGCCACAACCAGTGGTTCTTCTAATAAATACTTAGGTATCTAAGGAATGCTGCATGGACTGTGTCTGAGGTAGAAGTGAAATATGTTGATTTCTTGGGTGATTGAATGGAGGATATGTGCATTATCTCAGGAAGGAAATGCATTTTAGGGTTTTTCTTTCTTCTTAAATGTTTGTATTTTTTATTTCTAGGCTGTTCGCTGCTACGAATCTCTAATCTTAAAAGCTGAAGGAAAAGTGGAGTCTGATTTCTTTTGTCAATTAGGTCACTTCAACCTCTTATTGGAAGATTATCCAAAAGGTAATTTTTTCCCCTTGTTAATTACTATTTGACTTATATATGTATTGAAAATAATTGTAATTGTTTGTACTCTACTGAGGGAGCTATCATTTTTACTTTTAAGAAGTTGTAAGCTTGTGAACATCCTAAACAATGAGAAAGAAAAATGGGGTGGGAAGAAATGTGAAAAGTTCACATACATAACTCTATGTAAATCATCAATAAGTTGACCAGTTAAACTGATAACCACCTATATGTGCACTTCTGTTCTGTTTTGGGAAAAATCCCTGCCCTTTAAAGGTTCTACCATAGTAGAAAGTGAGCCATTGATGGACACTCTGGAGAAGTAACAGAGACTCTGTATTTCTCTTCTTTATCCTGGCTGCAAAACTTCCATTTTAGCTAGAAAATATTTAAATGAAAATCTGATCTGTAGTCATGTTATTGTAAAGGTAAGTAACACAGAGAGGTGATTACATATGAGCTTGAGCACCGGAGAGAACACATTTTTTATTCATTTGAATTTTTTTTTCCTGTAAGAAGTGAGTTAAATGACTGAAGGCAGCCCCCGAGATAGGTCCTTTTTATAGTGCCAAGCTGCTGATGCAGATCATTACTCACCTAGGAAGATAAAGCACCCCCAAATACCACCCACTCCCCCAATACCAAAGGCAGAACCCATAGCAAAGAAAAATTGTATCCTTAGAAACCAGAAAGTTTTAACCTTCTGATGATAGTAAACATCTGAATGCAGAGGAAGTAAACATAGTATGTGTTTAGTGGGCAAAGCAACTGGCAGGTTTCAGGGCTGGAGCGAAGGATCACTGCTGTTTAATATTGATGTTTTATTGTGCCACTTTTTTATTAGGTCAGGTGAACGCTTTCCTAACGAATATGCAATTTTTATTTGACATGGGTGTTATATATGAGGTTTGAAGTTAGGTTTCTCTCCCAGCTCATCTCTATTGTTTATAGTGGCATTATCCTTAACAGATTATATATATATATAATCTGTTAAGGATAATATATATATATATATATATATATATATATATATATATATATAATCTGTTAAGGATAATATAAGGAATATATATATAAATATCCCTGAGCTTCAGTCTTCTAATCTGAAAAGCAAGAGATAGAAGGATTTGGGGATTGCTCTGTGAAACTGGTTAGTACTTAGAAAATGTCTTCAGGATCCTAGGTATTAATCATTATTTAACACTCTATGTTTTAATTTTAATTAAGGCTAGTAACTCATTTAAAGGAAACTGTTTTAAATTTTTTTTTTCAACGTTTTTTATTTATTTTTGGGACAGAGAGAGACAGAGCATGAATGGGGGAGGGGCAGAGAGAGAGGGAGACACAGAATCAGAAGCAGGCTCCAGGCTCCGAGCCATCAGCCCAGAGCCTGATGCGGGGCTCGAACTCACGGACCGTGAGATCGTGACCTGGCTGAAGTCGGACGCTTAACCGACTGCGCCACCCAGGCGCCCCTAAAGGAAACTGTTTTAAAAAAGACACAGAAATCCTGTATAATACAAATTTTTAATGCCACATCTTTTACTTGGAGAGCATGCTAATTTGAAGGCACATAAACAGACCTAGACTTGAAAATTAGGTTTGTATATGGAGGATTGGACAGAGGTTCTTGCTGCTTTGTTGTCATATAGATAGATAGATAGATAGATAGATAGATAGATAGTAGCTTTTAAAACTTTATTAATTTATGAACTTAGCTATATTTTCCATTTATAAAGTGTCTGGCTATGAAGGTAATGAAGAGTCTAGGAATATTTGTTTTGGATGTTTTTTTTTCTTTTTTGGGAGGTGAGGTGGGGGTATGTGGCAACTAGACTGTTGGCAAACTAGCTGGCAGGAGTAATCTAATAAGATGGGAGAAGAGAATGATAACCTTTGAGGATTTTAAGTCCTGGAAAAGAGGTACTCTGAGACCCATTTACTGTCATGTAGATGAACTGGCCATTGATAGCTAGGCAGTAGGTCAATTATTTGTAACAGGAAGGAGAAGAAGGTGGCAGTGGACGCAGTATATTGGTCTATTTTTCTATTTTAATATTTTAGTCTATTTTAATATTTTAAGCTGATGGCTTCTGTTTCCTTGATGTTTTTTTAATCCTCCTTGAGTCTTTATTGACCACGTTTCCAAGATTTAAAAAAAAAAAATTCCTTTCTATATACTAATTGTTGAATTCTTTCTGTCCACTCTTCACCATCTTCCTGTAAGTCCAGAAGTAGAGCCTGTCTCTAGCAGGCCCCTCCACACTCCATCACCACCACCACCACCACCACCACCAGTTTATGGAGACATTTGTTGCCTCGGGCTGCTTCCTCCTCCTCTTTGGAACCCAGTACGAGATGAGAAGCTCTGGCCCCAACCAAATAGGCACTTAATTTTGGAGAAGAGATTATAAACCATGGCTTTTTAGGGAGTAAACAGAAACCATGCAACGAACATGTTGAATAAGCTCCTCAGGTATATGTATGTGGGGGACTTACTGGTCCTGTTATTCTGAAGACAGTTCTTTAATTATAGTCGTGAGTCCTCTTCTTTGTGTGAAATTTTCTGAGCTTGGGGTTCCTTGTGAGAAACTGCTTCTACTTCTGCAGTACAGAATGGTAGAATCTGTTTTGTGTACATTTTGGACTGTGTTTTTTCTGTCCTTACTTGTCATTCTGATCCCATCTTGCTTCCTGTCTTACAGGAATTCCTAAAAATTTCTGATCTGCAGATGGTATACTTTGATTATCATTACTGTTATGGATTTATTCATTAAAAGATATTTCCTGTCTTGTCAGATGAATTTGAAGCAGAAGGGAAAAAAGATTTTCTAAAACAGTTTTTTAAAGCCTTTCTGGTTCGCAATTTGTTTGAAGAGTTTGAATTTTTAAAAACAATTTTGTTCATCTGATTGGGTCATTTGGCTTCTAGGAATTTATCCTTATTGTAGGAAAACGAAGGCTCAGTGCACACGGCCTATTGCAGGTTGGATTCCTCTGGAGGGAGTTGAGCATTCAGGATATTTAGTAAGGAGGGCCTTTAGGATCAGCACCTGTGGAAGGTAGGAGACAAAGGATTGGATTGGAGAAGAGGGAGGAGTGGACAGAGGTGAGAAATTGAGCTGTCACAGCCTTGGCCAGGTCCGTGGGGAGCCTTGGAGCTAGAATGGCCCTTCAGAGCTATCCCAACTTTGGGGCAAGGTGAACAGGCCTTTATACTCCATCCTTTTTTTTTTTTTTTTTTTTCCCAACGTTTTTATTTATTTTTGGGACAGAGAGAGACAGAGCATGAACGGGGGAGGGGCAGAGAGAGAGGGAGACACAGAATCGGAAACAGGCTCCAGGCTCTGAGCCATCAGCCCAGAGCCTGACGTGGGGCTTGAACTCACGGACCGCGAGATCGTGACCTGGCTGAAGTCGGACGCTTAACCAACTGCGCCACCCAGGCGCCCCTATACTCCATCCTTTTGATACTGGATACTGGCCAGCCTGGGAAGGAGTGTGACCTCGGGCAAGGTGGCTCTGCACCTAAGGCAGCTCACTGCTGGAGGCTGTCTGCGGGCAGGACTCCCAGTATTCCTTCCTTGAAGCAGGATTTGAATGGGTTTTCGCTGCATCTACCATACCTCCTTGCCACTCCTCACCCCAAAGCTAACCCGTTAACCTTTGCCCAACCAAAGAGCTGATGGAGCTGTCAGACAGGCTGTGTTAAGCCATGGAGATGGGGCGGTGATTTCTCTTCCTTGGGTTGGAAAAGAATCCCAGAGAGCCCTGGGCTGTAGGACAAGCATAGATATTCTTGCGAATATATGTGATGGACCTTAGGAGCAGTTTAATAGAAATCGTGTGTAAGTATCTGTAAATATGTGTGGCAGATTATAGGAAATGATAATCACTAAGTGAAGTAAGTTATTTATAAAATTAAGTAGCAAATTACCTCAGACCACACATCAAAATTATAAGGTAAGAAACTTGGGAGATAGTAAGAATTCCTAAAGGAAAACAGTTGAGGGAGATCTAATAATTACCCGTTCCTGATATCAGCATGAAAACCTTGAAACTTTAAGTTTCTTTATGGTTTATGGTGAGCTGGGGGTTTTCTTTGAAATTCCTGCCAGGGATTGATTTCTCTCCCTTCCCTCCTTCCTTCAAGTAGTTTGTCATTTTGTTGCAGTGTCTGTCACTTGTGGTCAAAATAAATTTTGGTTTTAGTTGCTCAGCAATTACAGATGTCTAGGGCAACTTTCCAGCCAAGAGTTGCTAATGTGAAAAGGTCTTAATCAGAGTAGATGAGCTCTCTTTGTCTTCTCTCTGTCTTTCTTGGGTGGAATGACAGTACTCCATCCTAAGATGTATGAAGTATAAGAACATAGAGTGCATGTTTTCCAGTCATAGATGTTGAGTTTGGCTTCTTCAAAAATTACTGTTTTTGTTTTTTTAATCCTTGCATGGTTCTCTTCATTGTTGTAGCTGTTAGAACTAAAGGTTGTGGTTCTTTTAAGAATCTGCTTTGTTTAAACTCCTTTCACTTAGAGAATCATTGGGAATTAGTTTGCATAGTATATATGTTTGCTATACAGTAAAAATTTGTGTTGAGATAGTAAAATAAAATGAAATAAAAACCCAAAGTACTGACCTAAACGGCCGTGTAGTATCCATAGAAGATGAATATTACGTATCTCTCTGAAAACCCATTGCGGTTGGGGTGATTGTTCACGCATTGTCATTGTACTCACAGTCATTGCACTCGATTTTTCCACGTGACTTCAGTGTATTGAGTGGTTTTTGAACTGTGATATAAATATATATATTATAATATATATTTAAATATATAAATATAAAAATAAAAAAAAAATAAAGATCACCAGTGCCTCCACACCTTTCATTGCAAATTTGGGAATCCCCGATTTTGCTCAGTCTGCTCATGGCCTAGAATTACAAAATGCACTGTAGAAATACCGAAGGGAGCAAAATAGTCACCATAACCCAGGCTGTCACAAGCCTGTGTCTAGGCAATAAGCACAAGTTATAGTAGCTTCAAGAACCAGAGAGCTGTAGCAGAACACATTGAAGGGAACACAAAGAAGACATATAGTTGGTGTCTCTTGTAGTAAGCCAGATGTGACATACTAAAGACCTTGAGGAGTATATTAATTTAATAATGACAAGGAAGCAGTAAGTCTGAGATTTCAGTATGTGCATTAATTTGACTTGAAGGCCTCTGAAGGTGCTGATGTAGCGGTAAAAGGATTGTTTCTTTGCTTTTCCAACTTTCTGTCTGCTTGAATCTGTAATATTAAATCTTTTCAAACGTGTGGAGAGAGGGGGATGTGGGAACAAAGATCTGTTGTGGTGGATGCTGTTCAGAGGGCTTTTCAAATGTTAACATGTATTTAATATGTATTAATGCTGCATAAAAAGGAAAAGATGGGGGCGCCTGGGTGGCTCAGTCCGTTAAGCATCCAACTCTTGATTTCGGCTCAGGTCAGGATCTCACAGTTCATGAGTTCAAGCCCTGCATTGGGCTCTGTGCTGGTAGTGCAGAGCCTGCTTGGAATTCTTTCTCTCCCTGCCCCTCCCCTGCTCCACACACTCTCTCTCTCTTCAAATAAACTAAAGAAAAAGGGAAAAGATGTGTTTTAGGCAATCAGGATTTGAGAAGGCGAAAGGTGCTAGTGAGCTAAGTACATCAGTCATTTATATGAAATGAAATAGTTAATATAAGCTCTCTGAGATACTCATTTATTCCAGGGTATAAATAAAACTTTTTCAGTCAAGCCTCAGATAACAAAACAAAACAAATCAAAGAACTCTTTAGGCAAGTGCAGCCTGTTCTGGCCTAAAGATGGCAGTCAGTACAGCTGACATAGCTTTGTCTCCTTCCAGACCCGCAGACTCATCCACTAGCAGCTAACCTGTAGTGTTATACATTGGGCTACAAACACTGAGTTCTGCCTGCAGTTAGTACATAGCCTAATATTGGGAGTATAGACGGAATTTTAAACCTTTTCCTTCCTTGCATTTCTATCACATCTAACTCTGAAGGCGGCTCCCTTTTTTTCTGGCAGGGCTGTCACCTTTAACTTACATTGTTGTTTCGTTTTATCCTGTGCTGCATATATGGACTTGTCACCAGGCACACCCTCTTTGTTTTGTTTTGACAGTATTAACCCAAAGCCATAATATTTCCAAGCATGCCGAAGTCGTAAATCTTTCTTAACCCTCTTTACTCCCTACTGTATTTCTCTGGAAATACGTCTCTCTTTATTTAATTGCAAACAGATTCTATTGTAGCTTTGAACTTCTCTTTTTATTCTTCAGTTACACCTTACTCTTTTATTGAAAAACTCTTTAGGCTGCTTGTGATCTCTAAAGAATTAACTAGAATTAAGTGGCTTGATATCCACTCATTGTCAGGGAAATGCAAATCAGAACTACAGTGAGCAGTCACCTCACACCTGTCGTAGTGGCTAAAATCAACAAGACAAGAAATAACAAGTGTTGGCAAGGATGTGGAGAAAGGAACTCTTGTGCATTGTTGGTCGGAATGCAAACTGGTGCAGCCATTCTAGAAAACAGTAAGAGGTTCCTTAAAAATTTAAGAATAGAACTACCCTACGATCTAGCAATCACACTATGGGGTATTTACCCAAAGAATAAAAAACCCCCACTAACTCAAAGAGATACATATGCCCCCAGGTTTATTGCAACATTATTTATGATAGTCAAACTATATTTATAGTAGTCAAACTATGGAAGCAGCCCAAGTGTCCATCAATAGATGAATGGATAAAGAAGATGTGTGTGTGTATACACGCGCACACTGGAATTTTATTATTCAGCTATAAAAAAAAAAGGAATGAAATCTTGACATTGCAACAGCATGGGTAGAGCTAGGGGAGTATATAATGCTGAGTGAATTAAGTCAGTCAGAGAGACACAAATACCATATGATTTCACGCACATGTGGAATTTAAGAAACAAACGAGCAAAAGGGAACAAAAAAGAGAGAGGCAAACTAACCAAGAAACAGACTCTTAACTATAGAGAACAAACTGGTGGCTATCACAGGGCCAGTGGGTAGGGGGATGGGTGAAATAGCTGATGGGGATTTTTTTGTTTTAAATAACTAAATCTTTTTTTTTAATGCCTATTTTTTGTGGGAGAGAGAGAGAGAGAGAGAGAGAGTGAGAGAGAACGAACACACAGGGTAGGGGCAGAGAGAAAGGGTGACACAGAGTCTGAAGCAGGCTCCAGGCTCCGAGCTGTCAGCACAGAGCCCGACGCAGGGCTCAAACCCACAAACTGCAAGATCATGACATGAGCTGAAGTTGGACGCTTAACCGACTGAACCACCCAGGCTTCCCAGTGATGGGGATTAAAGAGTATACACTTGTTATGATGAAAAAAATAAAAGGAAATAAAAAAAAGGCTTAATGTCACAGTCTCTTAGTAAGTGGTGAGGTCAGGATTAGAACACAGGTTTACCTAAAGCTGCTTCTTTCACACTACATCCTATTGCCTTCCTGGGAGCCCTCCTTTGATGATGTTGACCATCTCCTAATTTTAACACAAGTACACTTATTTTAACATTTACACAAATAATATATTTGGTGTTTAAAGAAAAATATTATAAGATACATAACCATGAAAGTTAAATAGCCTGAGAGCTGGAGCCATGTGTTCACATCTGTATTTCACTGTTAGCCACTTAATACTTATGAAACACTACGTGAATGCTTTAATGACCCATTGGTCTTTTATCATCTAGAGGCACTTGTTTTTAAACATTTTTGATGCTTATCTTTTATAGACTTTTCTATTACAATAAATTTCCAATATTTGAAAACTGAATTAAACTCTGTAACTTTCTTTAACCCTGTGTATCATGTTAATTTCTCCAGCTCAAAAATACACTTTGTAACATTTCAGTTTCCTGAATAAGTGTCTATCATACAGGTAGGAGAATTCTCTGTTGGATGTGTAAACTATTTCTTTCCTGCTATTAACATCATCAGTATATTGTCTATCATTGTAGCTAAATCTTTGTTTTTATTTTTAGAAGGAATACGTTGATGTCATAGGCTTTACTGAGCAACAGTACACACACACACACACACACACGCACACACACCCTTGAAAAACGTGTTTGAACTGCATAGCTACACTTATATGTGGAATTTTTTCAGTAAATACACTGCAGTACTATAAATGTATTTTCTCTTAGGATTTTATTAACATTTTCTTAACATTAGCTTACTTTAAGAATACAGTATATAATACATGTAACATGCAAAATACATGTTAATCGACTCTTTATGTTAAAGCTTTCAGTCAACAGTAGGCTATTAGTAAAGTTTTTGGGGAGTTGAAAGTTCCATGTGGATTTTCAACTGTGTTGTGCAAGGGTTAACTATTAAAACTTTTGAGTGCTAAATTAAACTACAAAAAAGTTTTACTAATTTATACTTATAGCACTAGTAGAATGAAAAAGCTGCCTATTTCCTTAACGTTTTCCCAGTTTGGGCTATTTCCATTATTATTATTTAATTTTATCATTTTCATGTATGAAAAATGGTATGTATATAGTGTGGCTATGAAGGACAAATGACTGTGTATAGTACCCTTTTCCCATCTGTATAGGTGATTCTTTTATCCTTGAAAATTTCCTTGTTTCTTCCTCTTCTCCTGTTTTCATGAGGTCAAGGGCCAAATAATGAACATGGGAGAAAGATTAAAGAACACTTAAGTTGTTATAATAGTTAAATTTAACTTGCTTCTCATTGTTTTCTCTTGTCTTTATTTTTTTCAGGCCTAGCTTCTTTGTTAGTACTTCGACAGTTTTTAAATAATCTTTTAAATTATATTTTTCTTTTTTTTAATCCAAAAAGACTACATGTGCTTATTTAAAAATGAAATAAAACTCAAAATTATGCAAAAGTAATTTGAAGTTTGTTCATAAATAAAGTCGCTTCCCAGGATTAAAAAGATGTGAGCTTTGGCAGTTGGTTGATAGCGAGTTGATATTAATTTGTTTTGGGCACATCACTCTTTGTTAGGTGGCAAAAGCAAACAAAAGTTTTGCCTGAAGTAATGTTAAAAAGATTGCCTAGTGGGGTGAAGAAGGACTTTTTGAACTGGTGGAGAACTCAGGGATCACAAAGTGAAGATGAGATGATTTAGGGAAGTAAGAGCCTAGTAAGATATATGCTACAGTCATTGTGAAAAAGGTTTAAGCATTATAAGGATGTCCAAACAAATGATTCCCCTTATTCTCTATTAAGGACTTTAGAAAAATGTAGTTGTAGTGGACTAGGAATTCTTTTTCGTGGATAGAGTAACTGACTTAGAGATTTGAAATGATGGCTTTGCTTTGAATAAAAGGATTTCACTAGAGAGACTCTGGTGATGGGCACTTTTATAGTCTTTAGAGTTTGAATGATTTATTTGGATCAGGAATCATAAAATATGTTAAGATCTTTTCTTAGAATAGAATGCTAGGTCTAATGGAGTAAAGTAATAATTGTTGAGAAATGTGTAAATGAGTGGAAAGGTAACAAATGCTCATGGAAGGAAATGTGTGATTTACAGATTTGGGCTGGCAGTTTGTTGACTTTGAATTTGAGGGTTTATATTTATTTCTTGGTTAATCATATTGTAGTACAGATGCCATGTTTCTCCCAACTGATAGTCACATAGGCTTC
Organism: Felis catus; assembly: GCF_018350175.1. NCBI lineage: Eukaryota > Metazoa > Chordata > Mammalia > Carnivora > Felidae > Felis > Felis catus. Next base: position 39,538,030 of record NC_058386.1, read on the forward strand.
AGTTTCAGTTACTTTGGAAGTACCATATTATCTCTTTAAGGCTCCTCTAATTCTAAAATGTGAATTTTATGAAGTCACATAACATATATTATTAGGTTATTGGAAATACAACCTTCCAAAGTTGTTGGGATTCTATAGCATCATTAAAAGGGCAGTCCAGATTTGACATGGTGACCGGACAAAATTGCTAGAGACTTGGACTTCTGTTGGTTAGGATGTTTTTAGGCTCAAAAGCAAAGACCTGATTCTAGCTTAAATAATAAGCACATTAATCGCCTCCCATAATTGGAAGTTCACAGGTGAGTTGTGTACTAGGCCTAGTTTGAGGTCTAGAAGTATCCAGCTACTTTCCACTTGTTTCTCTTCTATGGGCTTCATACTAAACATAGTTCCCTTTGTGGTGGCATTTGGTGATATATATGCTTCCTTGTTCTCATCCAGCAGTAGAGGGAGAATACTTTTCCCATGACTGTCTTTTATAAATCAGTGATGATTTCTGGACATGAACCTTGTTTGACTATTCTCTTCCAGCTAGTTTGATAAATAAGTTGGTTTACTTTTCTTTTGAGAAGACCATTAATCAATGACCTTTATGAACTAGCACAAATCATGTGTGAACAACTAGAAAATGCAGGATGATTTGCAATCAGCTTTTCACCAAACTGGATGTGCTTCCAAGGATAGGTTGGTTGGCATCATCTTTATGCCAAAAGATGAACATTATTTAAGTTACTTATTCAGATATGTAATGATGTTTTTGGGTAATGCTTCTCTAATTTGAACTTGCTTAGAAAGTTCTCTGGATTGTATTCATATATATTTTGGCTGTTTACTGATAAACAGTATGGAAGCATTATACATGTAATTCTAGAAAATGTTAATTTCCATTTCCCTCCATTTTTATCATTGTAAAATTTTATTGCATTTGTTAAATCTTATTTGAAAAATCCAAGTCTTTTTTCAGTTGAGGTATACTTGATGTATACCATTAGTTTCAGATGCTGTACAGCATAATGGTTCAATATATACATTGCAAAATCACAATAAGTAGTTAACATCCATTACTGTACATAAATGTTTTCTTCTTGGGGTGCCTAGGTGGCTCAGTCGGTTAAGCGTCCAACTCTTGGTTTTGGCTCTGGTCATGATCTCACGGTTCATGAGCTCAAGTCCCCATGTTGGGTGCTGTGCTGATGGAGTGGAGCCTGCTTGCGATTCTCCCTCCCTCCTTCCTTCTCCCCCTCCCCTTCTCTCCCTCCCCCTCTCTCCCTCCCCCCTCCCCCCCCCTCCCTCCCCCTCTTCCTGTCCCCCTCCCCTCTGCCCTCCTCACCTCCTCTGCATGCTCTCTCTCAAAATAAATGAACATTAAAAAATTTTTTTCTTGTGATAAGAACTTTTAAGATTTACCCATCAACTTTCAAATTTGTGGTACAGTATTATTAACTGTAGTCAACCATGCTGTACATCACACCCTCCATGACTTGTTGCTCATCAATTAAAAAAATGTTTTTATGTTTATTCATTTTTGAAAGACAGAGACACAGCACAAGCAGGGGTGGGGCGGAGCAAGGGGGACACAGAATCCGAAGCAGGCTCCAGGCTCCGAGCTGTCAGCACAGAGCCCGATGCGGGGCTCGAACTCACGAACCGTGAGATCATTACCTGAGCCGAAATCGGATGTTCAACTAACTGAGCCACTCAGGCGCCTCGCTCATCAATTTTTAAAAAGGGCTCTCACTGCCAGTTCTAATGTGTGTATATAATTTTTATTTTACTTTTTTTAAAACCCCCTCTCTGAGTTAAAAAAAAATGTTTTAATGTTTATTTCTGAGAGAGAGAGAGAGCGCGCGGGCGCGTGCACGCGCCCGCTGGCGGGGGAGGGGCAGAGAGAGAGGGAGACACAGAATCTGAAGCAGGCTCCAGGATATGAGCTGTCAGCACAGAGCCCGACTGGGGGCTCGAACCCATGAACTGTGAGATTGTGACCTGACTGACCTGAGCCGAAGTTGGATGCTTAACTGACTGAGCCACCCAGGTGCCCCCTCACTGAGTTTTTAGATCCACAGGAACTGTAGTTTCTCCCAAAGCCTTTTATGCCTTGGGGATTTAGGGTTGTGTGATGCCCTGTTTTAGAATTGAGTTGGAGCAAGGTAATTGTGGGATGGATTTTTTTGTGAAAAAAAAGCATCGCAAAAGAAGTACTCCCTTTGCTCTTGGAGGTGGTTGAGCTCTTGCTCATTCTTAGAAGTGAGGTCCCTTGTGGGAACAAATAACCCATCGTATTCTGGAGTACACTCAGAAAATCTTAATCCTTTTATCAGATTTGGTCTGTGAGGAAGGTCATGTTGATTCAAGAGGAAGCCTAGATTCTGTTCAAGCTTAGGTTTGAGATGTGGGTGCAGTTTTACATTCATGAACTCCTATATATTTGACATTTGTTACTATGTCTGACTATGAGGAGGGGGAGGCCCCAGATTTCTAAATTGTTTGCTCTTAAATATCACTGTCTGTTGGGAGGTGGTGGGTATGGTGGGAGGCTTGTTATAATGTTTCTAAAAACATGTATTGTTGATTTTGAAATGGGACATAATTGCGACTCATACTTATTTTCCCTTTTTCAGCATTATCTGCATACCAGAGGTACTACAGTTTACAATCTGACTACTGGAAGGTTAGTGAACATTTGCATGTCTGTTTCCTATTTATTTTTTGGGCTGATTACTACTGATTATGCTCAAAATAAACTGTGTTCTTTTTTTCTTTGTTTTGTTAATTAAAAATACTACTTCTAAGGAAAAGGGATTGGAAAGAAAAAATATGAATGTTCTTTGTACTATTTTGTGTGAACCACTTTATATTTTATTAAGAGAGATAGATTGCTCTGACACAGTTTATTGGCCAAAGATGATCTTAAGAGCAGGAATTTAAAAGCAAGTATAACCAACGGCAACAAAATGATTCTTTGTTTTTTTGGTCTTAAGTTGGTACCTGGGAATAAAAGACGGCTGAAGATGGGTGTATGAGACTGAAAAGGCGAGGCATAATGGGAAAATTGTAATCCTTTTTAGTACAGTTTGTCTATGATTGGAGCTCAGAGGACAGTTGAGCCTTTATTTTTTTTTTTAAATGTTTATTTAGTTTTGAGAGAGCGAGCGAGCAGGGGAGGGTGGGGGGGGGGGGGGGACAGAGGATCTGAAGCGGGTTCTGTGCTGACAGCAGAGAGCCCAATGCAGGGCTGACTGAACCACTGAGCCACCCAGGTGCCCCAAACCTAACCGTTGTTTAAAAGTCTCACCTAAATGAAGAACTGTGCATAATAGTGAGTCATCCATTTTCTTAGTTTAAGTACTTCATAAAGTTACCGGGGCAGGTTAATCTTCACATCATGTTTATTTTATTTATTTATTTATTTATTTATTTATTTATTTATTTTTTTAAATTTTTTTTTTTTTTCCAACGTTTATTTATTTTTGGGACAGAGAGAGACAGAGCATGAACGGGGGAGGGGCAGAGAGAGAGGGAGACACAGAATCGGAAACAGGCTCCAGGCTCTGAGCCATCAGCCCAGAGCCCGACGCGGGGCTCGAACTCACGGACCGCGAGATCGTGACCTGGCTGAAGTCAGACGCTTAACTGACTGCGCCACCCAGGCGCCCCCACATCATGTTTATTTTTAAGCATAAATTTATTGACGAGTGGGGTTTCTTTAAATTGCCATTTTGGGTTTTTAAGATGTATTTTATTTTTCTATCACCTAGTTTATCTTTCTTTTTGATTTGTAGAAGTTTTGACAGTATATTTTGGTAATTTAAAAAATGTGTTGAGAATACTTTCTCCAGTCTTACTTTTTTTATTTATCATTATTATTATTATTTTTTACTATTTCTTTTTTTTTTTAATTTATTTTTTAAAATTGACATCCAAATTAGTTAGCATGTAGTGCAACAATGACTTCAGGAATAGATTCCTTAGTGCTCCTTACCCATTTAGCCCATCCCCCCTCCCACAACCCCTCCAGTAACCCTCAGCTTGTTCTCCATATTTATGAGTGTCTTCTGTTTTTTCCCCCCTCCCTGTTTTTATATTATTTTTGTTTCTCTTTCCTTATGTTCATCTGTTTTGTCTCTTAAAGTCCTCATATGAGTGAAATCCTGTGATTTGTGTCTTTTTCTAATTTCACTTAGCATAATACTCTCCAGTTCCATCCACGTAGTTGCAAATGGCAAGATTTCATTCTTTTTGATTGCCGAGTAATACTCCATTGTGTATATGTGTGTGTGTGTGTGTATATATATACATATACATACATACATACATATATATATATATATATATATATATATATATATATACACCCACCACATCTTTATCCATTCATCCATTGTTGGACATTTGGGCTCTTTCCATACTTTGGCTATTGTTGATCGTGCTGCTATAAACATGCGGGTGCACGTGTCCCTTCAAAACAGCACACCTGTATCCCGTGGATGAATGCCTAGTAGTGCAACTGCTGGGTCGTAGGGTAGTTCTATTTTTAGTTTTTTGAGGAATCTCCATACTGTTTTCCACAGTGGCTGCACCAGCTTGCATTCCCATTATCTTTATTTTTTAAAGCTCATTGAAATGCAGTTTTTACATAGCATAAAATTCAGCTGTTTTAACTATGCAATTCAGTGACTTTTAGTAAATTTTTAGAGTTGTACAACCGTAACCACAGTCTTATTTTAGGACATGTTCATCTCCCCCATAATGAAACCTCAGGCCCAACCTCTGGCAAGCACTAATCTACTTTTTGTCTCTATGTATTTGTATTTCTGGATGTTTGGTATATATGGGATCATATCTTATATATTTTTTTGTGACTGGCTTCTTTTCACTAAGCATACGTTTTCAAGGTTGATCCATTTGTAGCATTTATTAATACTTTATTTCTTTAGTTATTAGTAATATTCCATTGTATGGCTATACCACATTTTATTCATTCATTAGTTGATGAGCATTTTAGTTGTCACTTTTTGGCTATTGTGACTAATGCCGCTTTGAACATTTGTGTTGTACATGTTTTGTGTGGACGGATATTTTCAGTCCTCTAGGGTAGATAGCCAGGAGTGCAATTGCTGAGCTGTAGAGTAAATCTGTATTTAACATTTTAAGAAACTGTTTTCCCAGAGTGGCTATAACATTTTACATTCTTGTAATGTAAAGGGTTTCAGTTTCTCCACATCTTGTCAGTGCTTACAATTGTTCAGTTTTTGAGTGTAGCCAGTCATTCACGTGGGTGTGAAGTAGCATCTTGTTATACTGTTTATTTCCATTTTTCAAATGGCCGATGATGTTTAGCATCTTTTTATGAACATATTAGCTATTTATGTATATTCTTTTTTTATTATTTTTTTAATGTTTATTTATTTTTGACAGACAGTGTGAGCCAGGGAGGGGCAGAGAAAGGGAGAGGGAGGCACAGAATCCGAAACAGGCTCCAGGCTCTGAGCTGTCAGCACAGAGCCTGACGTGGGGCTCGAACTCACGAACCATGTGAGATCATGACCTGAGCCGACGTCGGACACCCAGCTGACTGAGCCACCTAGGTGCCCCTAATATATTTTAATATATAGTAGCACTCTGGTACCCTTTCCCCATTGTTCTTGTTTTTAGGATTTTCTTGGCTGTCCTTTCTTGGTTGTTTTTCTAAATAAACTAAATTGTTTAGGTCCACACAAATATCTGATGATTTTTTTCCTCTGGCTTTTTTGAATTATAATTTACATTATTTATTTTAAGTGTACAAGCTTGCTGTGTTTTGGCAGTATATATGAGGTTGTGTAACCATTACTACAATTAAGATATAGAACACTTCTGTCGCTCAGTGTTCCTTTGTGCCCCTTTACAGTTGAGGCCCATTCTTGACCCCCGGTCCCAGTTAATTATTTGCTTTCTATCTCTCTAATTTTGCCTTTCCTAGAATGCCCACAGCTGGATCCAAGTATTTTTTTGCTTTTCATGTCTTTCACTTAGCATGCTAATTTTGAGACTCATCCATGTTGTTGTGAGTGTTAATATTGTCTTCTTTTTAAGCTTTAAGTAGTATTTCATAGAATGATTATGCCACAGTTATTCTGCTTATCAGTTGATAGATATTGTGTTGTGTCCAGCTTTATATTTCTTTAGGTACGTATAAATGAAATGCTGTGAACATTATTGGTCTTCGTGTGACCATAGGTTTTCATTTTTCTTGGGATATGTACGTAGGATTTGGAAATCCTGGGTCACATTGCAGTTGTACGTTTAACTGCCAGACTGGTTTCCAAAGTAGCTGTACCATTTTACATTCCAACTAGTAACTTGACTTTAGCCATTCTAGTAGGTTTTTCATCTTGGTTTTATGTGCATTTTCCTGATGATAGTGATGTTGAGCATCTTGTGTGTGCTTTTGGCCTTTTCTTTTGTTAATTTACCTGCTTACACCTTTTGCTCATTTTTAACTTCTTTTTTTGTCTTGAGTTGGATGGGCTATTTATGTATTCTGGAGGAAAGCCCTTTGTCAGATCCCGGTATTGGAAATACTTTCTCACAGTCTTTGTCTTGCCCTTTTGTTTTCTTAATTGTGCCTTTTGAAGAGCAACTCTGAAACTGGTTCCTGTACTCAGAAGGCAGGGAGAGACCAGCCAAGAAAGGGGCAGGCCCACGCCAGGTTGGTAGGTGGCACTTTTAATAAGCGAAGGAACTTATGTATGAGGCTTGTCTTGGGCTGCTGTGAGATGAATAGTTCCCTGCACCCACCTGCCAAATCTTAAAAGTTTATAAAGAGGCCTTAACTGGGTTTAGTCTGTATGCTGTACAAGTGTTCTTTTCAATGGCGTTCCCCAACGATAATTTTAGATTTACTGTCTTACAACTCTCTTTCCTTTTAATAACTGTAGAATCGGTATGAAGTATGCCCTCTTTTGTTCTGATATATATTTTTTTCTTGATCAGCCTGGCTAGAGGCTTATCAGTTTTATTGATCTTTGTAAAAAAAAAAAAACAAAACTTTGTTCCATAGGTTTTTCTTTTTTTTAGTATTGTTTTCCTGTTTCATATTTCATTGATTCTCTATTTCATTGATTCCTGATTGTCTTTTGTATTTGTTCTGCTCACTCTGTGCTTAATTTTCTTATTATTTCTTTTTTCTTTTGGAGAGAGTTCCTGTGCATACCCCCTTGAGCAGGGGCGGGCCAAAGGGAGAGGGAGGGAGAATCTTAATCAGGCTCCATGCCCAGCACGGAGCCCCACACAGGGCTGTGAGATTACTACCTGAGCCTAATCAAGAGTGGAACGTTTAACCCACTGAGTCCTACCCAGACGCTCCTCTCATTATTTCTTCAGGTGGAAGCTTAGATGATTGATTGTCTATCTTTTTTCCCCTAATATAAGTATTTAAAGTTATATGGTTCTCTTAGCAGTGCTTTAATTGTATCCCACAAATTTTTATATTTTGTATTTTTGTTATCATTTTATTTGAAAATGTCTTCTACTTGTGCTTTCTTCTGACCCATGAGTTATTCGGATATAAATTGTATAATTTCAAAATATTTGGGTTATTTTAGATACCTTGTTGTTAATGATTTCTAACTCCGTTTTACTTATACAACATACTTCGTATGATTTCATTCTTTTGAAATATGTTGAGACTATTTTATTGGTTCAACACTTGAAAACAGCCACATGATTTGCATTTTTGGTTGTACCGTGCTAAAAACAACAGGTAAAGGCAGTCGATAGTGTTTTTCAAATTTCTATCTTTGATTTTTGTCTTTGTCATATGCTGAGAGTTCTCTTATGATTTTGGAATTGTCGTTTAATTTTGCACTTAAAAAAATACATTTTGAAGTTTTCTTACTAGTATGCACACATTTATGATTGCTATTTTTATCTGATGAATTGACCCTTTTATCATTATAAAATATTTTTTTTTACCTCTGGTTATTCCTTTTGTCTTGACATGTGTCATCTGATTTTAATACAGCCATCCTGTCCTTAGGCTTGTAATTTATGTGAGATCCTTTTCCTTTCAACCTATTGGTGTCTTTATTTTTACAATTCTTCTTTTGTAGACAATTTATAAATGTGTCTTGCTTTTTTACCCAGTCTGAAAGTCGGTTTTTTACTTGTACTGTTTAACCATTCACAGTAATGCACTCATTTATATGATTGGGTTTGCATCTTTAAATTTGATTTTTCCTTTTATGTTTGTCCACTCAGTTTCTTGGTCTTATGTTCCTTCCTGCTTACTTCCCTTACCCCTTTTTTATACTTCAATCTTTTTTACAATTTCACTTTACTTTTCCTGTTATCTGTTCCAGCTGTTCTTTCCATTATTTGTTCACTGGTGGTTCTAGGGATTATAGTATATATCGTTAATTTTTACCAGTCAAGTGTGCGTTAATGTTGTATCAGTTCACATAAAATGTAGAAAGTGTGCAGTTATATAGGTTCACGTCTTACCCAGCCATGGCCTTTATGTGACAGTTGTTACAATATGTATTAAGTTTATTAACTCCACAAGATGATGTTCTTTTGCTTTGAACAGGTCGATATATTACAGTGCAGTAGTAATTGCTTGTATTTACCCATATGGTTACCATTTCTGATACTCTTCATTACCATATATATATATATATACACACACACACACACACACACACACACACACACACACACATATATATTTTTTTTTTTCCGACTTCATTTTTGAAGGTCATTTTTGCTGGGTATGGAATTATGGGTTGGCTTGCCTTTTTTTTTTTTTAAGTGAAGTTCTGACTTCTTGCCTCCATATTTCCTGATGAGAAATTAGCTCTTAATTGAAACACTGTCCCTGTACACCATTTGTTTGCTTCTTTCATGATTTGCTTTTTCTCTTTGGCCTGATCATGATCTACCTCTTCATGGTTGTCTTCATATTTATCCTGTTGGAGCATTTTGAATTTGCATTAAATAGGGGAAAGTTTTGTCATTATTTCTTCAAATAATTTTTTTGTTCATTCTCTTTTCTTCTGGGAACCCAATTCCATGCAGGTTAGATAATTTGTCTTTATGTAAATGTCCCTGAAGGGCTCTTATTTTTTCTTTTTCTCTGTGGTCTTCACATTGGATAATTTTTCTATTTCAAAGTTTATTTTTTCTTTCCTTTGTTGTTATTTAATTATTAACTCAGTCCATTGAATTTTATTTCAGATATTCTGTTTAACAGTTATAGAGTCTTCATTGGGTTATTATTTTTCATTCTCTGTTGAGATTTCCTGTCTATTTATTATGAGCGTATTTTGTTGATGATCTGCTATTTTCTAGTATCTTTATCATTTTGGGTTTGGTTTCAGTTGATTTTCTTCTTTCCTGAGAATGTGTTCTGTTTTCCTGGATCTTTATATGGTGTGTAATTTTGTGTGGGGGACTGGTCATTATGAAAATTATGCTAACTCTTGGTTCTATTATTTTCTTCTAGTGAGTGTGTATGTGTGTTTGATTTTTGTCTTTTATCAGGCAGTTATCTGTATTGGACTTGAACTGCAAACTCACTTCCTTGGAGTACAACTTAAGTATCAATTTAGATCTTTTGTCTTTAGCTGTGTTAAGTCTGTAACTTGCATGCAGGAGTCAGTCAGACATGTTGATAGAATTTAGAATTCTCTTCTGTGGCTCTTTGTTTTCTGGAATTTGTTTTAATTTAGTGGGTTGTGATTTCTCCTGGTTCCAGTCTTCTGGTTGTCTATATTAGAAAGACTGCTTTCTCTACTAGTGACCCACTCCTGTGTGCTATGCCTGGCACCAAGTTAGTAGCCAGGAAAATCGAGCTCAGTCCTTACAACTTTCCATCCTCTGAGCATGGCCTTCTGTATTGGTTTCCTATGGCTGCTTTAACAAATTACCACAAATATAGTGGCTAAAAACACAAATTTAATTATCTTACAGTTTGAAAGTCAGAGTCCCAAATGAGTCTTAGGGGGTTAAGTCAAGTTATCCGTAGGGCTGGTTCCTTCTGAAGGCTCTATTGTAGCGTCTGTTTGCTTGCCTTTTTTTCCAGCTTCTGAAGTTTGCCCACATTCTTCTGGCTCATAACCCTGTATCTTATTGCATTTTGACCCCACGTTGCCTTCCTTGGCCTTCAACTTTCTTGTCCCCTCTTATTAAGGACCCTTGTGTCTAACCTGGATAATGCAGGATAATCTTCCCATCTGACGATCCTTCATTTTGTCACAACTGTGAAGTATCTTTTGCCTTGTAAGGTAAATTTCTCAGGATATTGACGTTTTGGGGGCCACTATTCAGCCACATCTTTCCACCAGAATCTGCCTGTTTCTGTTTACTTTTGAGTGCCTTTTGTTAGCTGCTTTATTTTATGTATTGTACATTCTATAAACTAGAGTTTATAGTTTTTATAAAACTGTAGTTATTTATATTTATTACCTCTAGGAGGGTCTTCTCCAGTATCATCTTACTTAGCCTTCATTGGAAGCAGTAGTGTGATATGTATGGATACCACTTTGCTTGCTTTTGAACTTAATAAAAATGTAATCGTGCAGCATATTTTTTAAGTCTGTCTTCTTTCACTCAGTACCGTATATGATAGAGTCACCCCTGTAGTTGTATATTGCAGTAGTTTGTTTTCATTGTGGTATAATATTTCTTTACATGAATATGCCACAACTTATTCATTTTGTTGTTGAAAGACACTTGGTTTTTAATGAATTTTGGCTGTTGCTGATTATAACTTTGCAAGTTCCTGATGCCTGGTAGTTGTCTGATGCTTGAAAACAGATGCAAAACAATATTTTGTCTAGCTTTTCTAGCTATAATTATTCAGATAGAAGAGAGAAATTAAGTACAAAACGGATTAGTCTACCATTGCCAGAAGTGGAACTCCCTCTAATCTTACCTATAATAAGGAAAGCTTAATATAGAATTTATTATTTAACATCTTACTGTAGATATTTGTGATAATAAGAGAACATAATTACCGAATGCCCAATACATGGAATACTAATTAGCCATCAGAATCATTTATCATTGGTAGTGTCTTATTGTAGAGTTCTTAACAAGCAATTTGAGATCCTCCCGAGGGTCAACTGACTCCCCAAATACGAAGAACACAAACCCAAGTTTATTGCTTATCAGGGTAAAGAAGAACACCACTTCTGCAAAGCTTTGTTGTTATCACAGGGAGGAAAGTGAGGTCAGACTTGATTGAGAAGTGAAACTTTGTCTTAAGGCAGGTCTTCAGTTTGGGAGCTTGATTGGGTAAGAATCTCCACGTATGTAATGGTCTGGATATGGCGGTTATGGCTAGGCAAGGAGTTTGAGTTAAGGGATTCAGAGAATCTTGGGCCTCAAACTGTTGTTGATGCTTTTCACGAAGAGTTGGTGGTTCCTGTAATAATGGACAAACGATGTGCCTGGGCAGGACACATGGAAAAGTGAAGTAAGGCTAATTAATGAAAACGGAGGACTAGCAAAGTCGTGTTAACATTGACAGTCAGGGGTAGGTTAGGTTCTCAGCTCTCCAGGTTAAGCGTGGGAGTAGACAGACATCTTTGGTTCTCTCAGGATAAAGAACTTGTGCCAGCTTTTGTCAATTAAAGACATGAATGCCACTTACTTTAATTTCTATTTTCTAAGTATCGATAAACAATATAACAGTATTATTTGTGATCCAGTGAGTATTTATCCAGTGAACATACTTAGTGGCTGGTGGTGATCCGAATTGACATTCACGGCAGTGAAAATCACTGTTTAGGTTCAACTTTTTATTTTTATATTATTTTGTCTGATTTTGTGTGATTTATACCCACAATGTATTGTAAATTGAAGAATGTAAGTATGTGATTGATTTTTAAATGAAATATGACTGAGATAATTATCTCCTGAGTTTTAGTTGTACTTATTTCTTCAAACCACATCTCTTCAAGCCTGTCCTCTACAATTAGATCTTAGAAAAATAAAACGATTCCCCATTCTGCAGGGTCTCAGTTATTCATCTGAAATTCTTGAATCCAGAATTGTGTAGAGTTGGGAGGATTTTTTTTTGGATTTCAGAAAGATAATAATGACCTTACTATATTACACACTATCCCCTGTGGCAACAACATATTTACATCTCTGCAGTGATCGTGTGATTGGTTATATTAAGTGGTAAGTAAAGACTTGTGTCAGTTCAAGTCTGGGTTTTCCTACCCAAAAAGTTTTGGTGGTTGATTTATGATAAACTTTAGTTTTTGTTAGAGCCTTTTGGAATTCTGGTTGGACAGTTGATCTGTAATCAGTAATTAAATCTTAATTTTTGGTTAACATTCCAAAACTCAGTAATGTTTATTATGGAATTAGAAATTTTATTTCTTGAGAAATCGTACTTGTTCTTACCTAGTTCAGTACAAAGGAGTCATTTTTGAAATGGTGAAAATTTGCCAGTCCTCTCATGGCTACTATATCATGCCATTATATCTTGACTATTAGTGATTGTAATAAGTAGCTTTCTAGTGCTAGCTAATAATAAACAAAAGCTTACTTACTCAGCAACTCTAGATACTGTGTAGAAATAGCATAATAATTTAAAACACAATATAGGGAGGAAAAACTTTGCTCTGACTACTTAAGTTTGTGGTGAGGGCCTGTGAATTACTTAAAACAGATAACCAGGAGGGGGAAAAATTGTTTATACATGCAGTGCATATACCTGTGGGAGAACTCAGTGATGAGTAATTCCAAGGCTGGTTAGAATTTGGAGCTATACGCCAACTGAGTAGGTGATGGGGGGGGGGGGCGGGGAAGGACACTTAAAGAAAACAACTTTTGGGAAAGATAAATGAGCCCTTAGGAGAATAGATGGGAGATAATGATAGTCTGTGACAAAGTCCATTAGAGTTGCTCTATGGGAGGGAGTTTATGACCCTTGGATTCTCTCAGGAGGCTCTGCTTTTGCACACGAGGGATTCAAGGAACTCGAATGCTTTCAGCTCAAAATTATTCTTACGCCAAAATGGCATACTTCATAGTACCATGTCCTGATCCCCTTTAGCAACAGCAGCAAAACCTAAGCTCTTCCGTGAGTCAGGAAAGTTTACTTTTTTTTTCCTTTAATGTTTGTTTGTTTGTTTGTTTGTTTAGAGAGCAGCAAGCGCTAGTGGGGGAGGAGCAGAGAGAGGGAGAGAGAGAGAGAGAGAGACAGACAGACAGACAGACAGACAGACAATCCCAAGCAGTTAGCAGGCTGTCAGTGCAGAGCTGGATGCGGGGCTCCATCTCATGAACCAGGAGATCATGACGTGAGCCAAAATCAAGAGTCGGACGCTTCACTGACTGAGCCACCCAGGTGCCCCTGAGTCAGGAAAGTTTAGAAATTGCTGTTATGGTTTATACTATGAAGTAGAAAGGTAGGAATAAAAAAGTGTGTGCTGTTACTGCTCTTATGTGTTTGAGTCTACAAATAGAAGACTGTAAGGACACGTGTTAAAATGGGAAGAAGTTCCTGATGACTTCTCTTAAGTATGCTTTTTTAAACAATTCTGTTACACTTTTATTTATAATTGTGAACTTTTAAAGTAAATAAAACCTACTCTTTTTCCATCTTTTTTTTCCCCACTTGAATTTAAAAAAAGAAAGAAAAGCTTTTGAATTATGGTAGCATGCTTGTCTAAAAGAACCATTGATTAATAGTTGCCGAAACTAGGGAACTAGTAGAATCTGTGCTCATCTTCTGACTCTTCAGGGACTTTTTCTTTCTTTTCTTTTCTTTTTTTAAATGTTGTATTTATTTTTGAGAAAGTGCAAGTGGGGGAGGGGCAGAGGATCTGAAGCAGGCTCTGAGCTGACAGCAGAGAGCCTGATGTGGGGCTCGAACTCATGAACTCTGAGATCATGACTTGGGCCGAAGTTGGATGCTCAACCAACTGAGCCACCCAGGTGCCCCAGGGGCTTGTTCTATCGCGTTATTTATATCCATCACTAAATGGCTTTTACCTTCATTAACAAGGGCTTTGTTGGCAATACAGGGATAATATAGTTCCTGCTCTCGAGGTGCCGAGACACGAATAAACATACGTTTTTGGTAAGTGGCCAAAAACATTGCTGAGGGCCACGAGGGAGGCAGAAGTATGTATCTTTGAGTAAAGGGTGTGGGGAGTGGGGATGAGAAAGACTCCACAGAGAAGTTGCAATTTGAGGGAAGGGTTAGTGGGAGTTTTCCAGCTAAGAGATGCGGAGAGGCAGAGAACTGAGCCAGCACGTGAAAGTGTACAATAGGTGTTTAGGGAACTTTCACGTGTTGGTCTAGAGCAGAGGCCCAAACAGTTTCTTAAAAGGATGAAATGGTAAATGGTTTAGGCTTTGTGGGCCAAGAGACAGTGTAACCATTATAATACGTAAAGATTAGTTTTGGTTCTTAGGCTTTAAAGAAAAAATTTGACCGGCTGTAATTTGTGGACTCCTGTTTTAGAGCCTGGGGTTATTGTTGGCGTAAAGTGGGCAAAAGAAGGCAAGGGCCAGATGGATAGTAAATGGGTTTACAACAGCAATCTGGAGTCTTCGATTTGTCTCAGTATTTGTTCAATATCTAGTCAGTTTCTATAGGGCTGGAAGAGTCATAAGATTCAGTAAAACACAGTGACTTCCAACGATTAATTGGAATTGCATTGACTTTGTACATTTTGTACATTAAAAAAAGAAACTCTCCTTGTAAAGAGACTACGGTCTTTCTCAATAAAATTTTATGATTTCTCTATAAAGTTCTTGTGCATATTATAAAGTGTATTTTATATCTTACAGCTTTATTGCTATTATAAACGTCATTTTAATTTTTTAAAATCTCTGCTGATCTATAGAACTGCAGTTGGCTTCTATGCGTTAAGTTAAATTTATCAAGCAATTTCACACTAACTTTTACTAACTTGACTGATTTAACTTTGTTAGCTTGGATTTTCATGTAGATTAAACTACCTTTTAATTAATGATAATTTTGTTTCTTCATTTCCAATTCTTTTTGATCTTTTTTCCTGCTGTTGAGGTAACTCGGATGCCAGCACAGCATTGATTGAAAGAGGTGATAGGAGAATAGAAAGGAACTTCTTAACTCTAATGAAAGCCAACTTTTAAAAATTTCATTTTAAAAGTCAACATTTTTCTTTTGTATGCAAATGTTTATTCTGCATCCGCTGAGATAGTTTTGTATTTTTTCTGTTTAAACCAATCTTGTATTTCTGAGGTAAGTGCACACTGGTAATGAGTTTTTATCATTGTTAGGTATCTCTGGATCAGGGTCACTAACATGCAGTATCTTGACATTTTGGTTCATGCTTGAAATTGGTCTCTATTTTTCCTTTCTTGAGTTGTCTTGATCTGATGCCTTGGAGCCGGTCGGACATTCTGAGGAGCTGGTCAGGGGAAGAGGAAGCAGAGAGCAACAACCCTTTCCTTTAAGGGAATCATGAAATCATACACATCCCCTTCATACATCTCTGCCCGGCAAGAATGTAGCAATATGAGCATCCCGAGCTGCAAGGGAGGCTGAGAAGTGACTTTACTTTGTCTGATTGTAATCGTAATAGGATAGAACACAGTGAAGAGAAGGTACACGTGTTGTTGCAAAGTAGACTACACTTGTAATACAGATTAGCTCATGGTATTGGTTAGTTAGGGAATTAGAATTGTGGCTGTATGACCTGAAAGTCTTCTTGTTTCACTTCAACTTTTTTTCTAGATAATGGGAATATAATGATAACCTTCTTAGGAAAAAAGAAAAGGCTCTTAGCTTGGCTGTCGCTCTAGCAGCAGGAGTGCTGAGTCCAGATTTTAAGAAAATGAACCACGAGGACCTGCATCCTCGTCGTCAGAAAGGCACATTGCCGCTCTGCTCTAGTGAAAGGGGTGCCAGCATTCCAACTCCATTGTTTGGTTAATTTTTAATATCAACTGTGGCAACCTATGACCATGCTGAGCCTCCTGCTTGAATGGTTCAGCCCATCTCCGGATACCAACCCGTGACTGTTTTTGAAAATCCTCTGGTTATAATGTTGCATAGGTTTTGAGGAGTCTCGTCCGTAACTCTAGTTTATTTCTGAGTCCTCTTAGTTTTAATGTGCAGGGTTGTTGTTGTTGTTGTTGTTTTTACAGCACCGAGACTTCCCAAGAATTTTATGTATCATGTTTTATCCATGGAGCAATTATCAGGTGCCAGAAAAGTTTTTGGTGGTGTTAGATACACCGTCTCCTTTAGTTTTCCTAAAAATTTCAGGTGCCAGGTAGTATTTTATATGGTTGGTTGATCTTACTTCATTCCTCAGAGCAACCCTCTGAAACTGATCAATTAACTTGTTTCCTGAGTCTTAATAGATAATAAATGACAAGACTGGAATTCCAACCCAAGTCTGATGGCCTGTGCCGAGTTCTTGATCACTCTCCCGAGTGATGAACTCTCCCGAGTTCTTGATCACTGTGCAATATTACACACGTTTTGGAAGCAGAACTTCTACTCCGATGCTGTAATTTTGGGCATTATGGCTGTAATGAGCTTTAGCAACATCTTTTACTATATTATAAGTAGGAAGACTCTTTGTAAGTGTCCAAATTAAGGAAGTAATTCGGTATAAATTGAATTTAGCAACGTATTAAATTCTTTGATGAAAAAAATGTGCAACAGGTTATTTAAGGCTGTAAGAGATTGACTTATTCAGCAGCAAACCTTTCCTAGATAACTTACACGTGCAGTTACTTTCCCATAGGGATCAAAAAAAGGATTGGGTCCCTCTCTACCATTTAGACTCCTGTTCTAGTGGAGGGGATAAGTAGCATATCTGTAATAGACAAAAAGATTCATTTAGAAACATCTCAGAAAACCTAACTCTGTTTGGGCTTTGAAATGTGTCAGATAATACTTCTAGAAAGAAGAGGTGAGTGAAGTGTTAAAGGATGGATAGGAATTTGCCAGATTGAGAAGTGAGTTGAAGGAAAGACGGCACTTGGGTTTTCAGCAGCAGAAGCAAACATGTTTAAAATCACAGAAATGTGCAAGAGAGTATTTTATTCATAGATGTGCGTGTTATTTGTCCTGATGGAAGTGGAGGCTATGAGACTGGGAAAATTGAGCAAGGCTAAAAAAAAATGAGGCCCCTTTGCCCCTTTGAGCCACCCTAGGTTGCAGCGACTCTTCAGAGGAATTTCAGGTAGAACAGTGTCATGTTTGAGTTTTTGAAAGCTCACTGGCAGTGGTAATGGAAGGTAATTGAAAGGGGTTACACGGAAGGGGAGGTTAGAATTTGGGAGAGGAGTTAAGAAACTATTGCAAGAGGCCAGGTAGACAAAGTTGGGGTCCTAGATTACTTGGAGAAAGGCAGTAAAAATGGAGAGGGGATTGATTCAGAGGCTTTTAGGTTGTAAAGTGAGTTTTATAAGTAGAGTACATGGGGTTTATTGGTGGGAAGGAGGTAAAAGAAGAAAAATAGGACTACTTTTGTCTTGCTTAACTGGTGAGATTGTTACCACTGTCTGAAATTTTCCGTAGGGGGGGCGCCTGGGTGGCTCAGTCAGTTAAGGGTGCGACTTCAGCCCAGGTCATGATCTCACGGTTGGTGGGTTTGAACCCTGCATAGGACTGTGTGCTGACAGCTCAGAGCCTGGAGCCTCCTTCGGATTCTGTGTCTCCCTCTCTCTCTGCCCCTCCCCAGCTCATGCTCTGTCTCTCTGTCTTTCTCAAAAATAAATAAAAACGTTAAAAAAAAAAATTGAAAATTTTCCGTACCACTAGAACATCAGACTCTCCTGTTCAGTCCAAGATTTGTTGAGTTTCAGGTATTTGTAGCATATCCAACAGGTGGAAGTAACCAGAAGGCATTTGGAAATTCACTCCTGGGGCTTTGGAATGCCTTCTGCCTCCCTATCCCGTCTTTTGGTTCCTGGGTAGGATGAATAGCAGATTTTTTTGTTCCCACTGTGCACCACTACCTATGTGGGATTAGTATCAGAGAAGAATAAGGTTAAGAAATTCGATATTTTTCTAATAGTTTGGCGTGTTTTTATTTCTTAATGATATTCCTGTATCAAAATGATTATCTTCAAAGGTGACTCTTGGAGTATGGGATGCTTCGTGGTGCTACAATCAAATTGTTATTCTATCCAAAGATTACACATTTTTTTAAAAAAGTTTATTTATTTTGAGAGAGAGGGAGAGAGAATCCCAAGCAGGATCCACGCTGTCAGCATAGAGCCCGATGTGGGCCTCGATCCCACGAACCATGAGGTCATGACCTGAGCCCATACCAATAGTCAGACACTTAACGAACTGAGCCACCTAGGTGCCCCAGGAATTCATTTATGTAAGAGCATATGTAAGACCCCCAGGTCACTGTTTCTAAAGCTGTGTGGTTTAGAACCCCTGGCTGAGATAGCTTGTTTTTCCTTCTCCTTTCCCAGCCGTCCTTGAGATGCAGTACCCAACTACTACCTCTTTCCTAGTCCTTATTTTACTTCACTAACTCTTAAATGGTTGTAGCTTGGAATATATTATTGTGCACTTAATTTCATAATCTGTTGTCATTAAGTTGTAAATTCATTGAGGATAGGGATTTTTATCTGTTCTCTACCATCTTTCCAGTGCTGATAACTCTGTTGTGATTCATAACAGATGCTCAATTAATGTTTGAATTATATTGTTTACTGTTATGGAAAAATGAGACTTAACTGTTTGCCAAGATATGTAAGCTCCTGGTCAATAGGAACCACGCCTCATACTATATGTCATCTAGGGATCTGAATTTAATAACTGAGCTTAAATACTGGGTGATTCAGTTTACTGAACCTTGGGGCATCCGCTGTGTACAAGGCACTGTGCTAGGTAGTAACGGGATACCCAGATGATTAACACTCCTGCCTCTGTGGCACTTTTGTCTGGTGAGATGGCATTTAGTCAGTACACAAATAACAACACAGTAGTTAAAAGAGTGAACTCCGGAGGCAGGCCTAGATTCAGTTCCTGTGTGCTCCACTAGTAGCTGGCTCTTTGAGCAAGTTTCTGATCCTTGTTTGTTGATTCTATAAATGAAGCCCTCCACCACCTCGTGGGGTTAGAGCCTTTAAAAAGAAATGTTGTTGGCGTTTTGTGTTAAATTAAGTTCTTACTATTACATAGTCATACCGTAGGATAGAGACTTTGTGCTCTGAGGCCGGTTTTAGAGGTTGGAAATTCAGAGGTTGGAAAGATTACTTCTGGATTGAGGCGGGAGAAGCGGCAGAGCTTCCTGGTGAAGATGCCATTTAAGGTGGATCTTGAATAAGGATAGAATGTATAAGGTGGCAGGGATAGGGATAGGATTTCCTAGAGTGGGAAGGATAAGCTATGAACAAAGTAAGGACGTTGGGGGAATGCACGGTGTTTCTCGAAAGCAGAAATTCCCCTCAGTAAAGTCCTATTTCCACCACTCCCCACACCACCTTCTCTGGGTAATTACCAAAATTGGTGAAAGACGTCAATCTGTTTTTCAGCCCTGCTCCCTTCTCTGCCTTTTCCCTCACCTAAGAAGACAGTTGTCTTTCAAGTCTAGACTTTCTCGGGGCGGAACACTTCATGACTGAATTAACTGCTCCTGCATTCTTGTTATCACTGTTCTCCCCACTCCCCACTCCCCACCACCTGCACGCACTTAGGTTGTATACTTCTTGAGAGCAGGGAAAGTTCTGTTTTAAACAGTTTGGCTTCTTCAGCCCTTGAGTATTGTCCCTGACACCTAGTAATCGCTCAGCTTATTTCAGGGGGTGGGGGATGGGGTGATAAATGAATGATCCTGATAAAAACCAGTTCCAAACAAATTTGAAAAAATTTTTTAAGATACAAATTTTTGAAATAGAGGTTTTCTGAGACCTTTGCGAATGCCCACATCTGTGAATACTCCTGTAGCATGTAATTTTCTGGATTGGAGAGCTGGGGGTAATGAAGATTGAATGAAATCAAGTCTTCAATTTATTACATTTTAAGATTGTACTTAAGAAACATTTTTCAGTGTTTCCAGAAAGGTACTTGAAATTCAGAGGAGATGCACAATATAATCCTAGAACGAAGCTTAGTATTAAAAAAAAAATAACTGCCTGCCAAAAAGTCACCTGGCTGCTTACAGTTTTCTTTATACTTTAAACGTCGCTGATTCTTGTTCTCTGACCAGTGACTGATAGTAGTTGTGGGATAAGTAAGTACTCTAGTCCCTCACACTTGGGCAAGATGACTCTGAGAAAGGGCAAGATGATTTAGGAATGTTCCATACTGTCTACTTGAGATCCCTAGTAGGATTCAGTCCCAGCTGTATAACCAGCCATACTGCACCCTTTATTGGCTTCTTTCCCTTCCCTGCCTCACTTCTCCACTCCCTTACTGGTATTTGCTAGGGTAACTTCCCAGGTAGACTACTTATCCTAAAACCTCTGTCTCAGGGTATGCTTCTGGAGAGATGCAGCCCAAGACTGTGTGGCGAGAAACATTTATTTTAAGAGTCTAAAATTTTCACGTTTGAGAATATAGGTTTGGAGAAATTTGTTCTCAAGGGTCAGCGTTGAAAGCTTTCCTTTTTTTTTTTGTTTTTTTTTGTTTTTTTTGTTTTTAACAGGTAGGGTTTACTAAAACTGATTTACTTACTGATTGGTTAAAAAGAAAAAAAAAAGAAAAACCATGTAATAAATACTCAAACATTTGTTCTTTTTGAGAAAAGGAGTAGCTAGGTAGTTCCTATTTTGGAGGCCAGAGATCAGAATGAGTCTGGTTAAGCATCGTTCCGTTTTGTACCGCAAAAGGAATCACTATATGTTTAGAGCCCCAAATGTGTCATTTTAGCATGTGATTTTTTTTTTAACACTAAAATTTTGTTCTGGGTTTATGCATTTCCTATGAATTCTAACTACAACCTTCCTGGCAGCACTGAACATAAAATTAAATCTAGTTAAAGAAACAAAGAACCAGAGAAAGAATACAGATAAAAGCAAGAGAGCATAGGATTAGCATAGTCCAAGCATTTTCTTATTCCTGAATAATAGGTTTTTATTTTAGATGTGCCCATGGAATTCTGCTTCACAATTTTTTAATTTTAGGGCAGGTTTGATTAAAAACAAACCAGAGAATCTCTCCAAGTCGATTGGATTGTGTGCCATCTGCTGACTCATCACTGTTGTTTTGGTGTTGTAGAAATATGTCGTAAATATGTTGTAATGCAAGATCGTTTTATGACTTAAAACATCTTGGATGCTGTATTTTATATTAACATCATATGCGTTAGACATATCAATGCTTTTCTTAAAAGTCTCTTTTTCCCTTTATTTACAGAATGCTGCCTTTTTATATGGTCTTGGTTTGGTCTACTTCCATTACAATGCATTTCAGTGGTAAGTTGACGTAAAACTAGTAACTCCAATTACTTCCAGTAAATGGCTTGTTTTGTTTAATATTGTGTGTGTATGTATAATAAATACAAAGTATTTTAGTGTCACTAAGCCTATAGTTTTCAGTAATCTCTTGAAATGATTAGATTGTTCTTTCAGAAATACTGACCCACTTTAGATTGTTAGAGTTGTATGTGTTCCTAAAAGAGTAGGGTATGAGATTCTGATTAAAGAAGGTTTAGACCGGAAAGCTTTTGGAATTTCTCGGTCACTCATGGATCGGTGGTCCCCAGGTAATTTGAACTGGAGAATGACTATGCTCTCAGATCTCGAGGTCTGTGGGTAAATGATCTTTGATGACCAGGATCCTTACCTTTTCAGACTTCTATACAGGATTAGCTGTGTGCGTCCCTCTGCTCTCTCAAACACTCACGCACGTGCTAGTACTTTCCAGTTTGCAGTAACTAGGCACCAGGTTACAGGCTCTCGATTCTCTCATTTATACGATAGGAATAATGTTACTACTTTCAGAGTCAGAGATTAAATATGGTAGTAGTACATAAGATTTTATAAACTGTAAAGTGTATGGCCCTGTTGTTATGGCCTTTGCCCCATTGTTATTTTTCTTGTTTACCAGACAAAATAATAGTGTTCTCCAATGGAAATAACATAGACTTTGAGTTGGGAGACTGGTATTCTGGTCTCAGCGTTTCCTCGTGTGTGTGTGTGTGTGTGTGTGTGTGTGTGTGAGAGAGAGAGAGAGAGAGAGAGAGAGATTTTTAAGTGCATCGTAGTCATTTACCTTTTCTATTTTATAGAGTTTTGATCAGATTAGATACGTACATTTTGTAAACCATAAAGCCCTATCTAGACATTTTTTATTTGAAGCATATTCAACTTTGTCAGAGTCCCTTTTGTTCTCCATAATTTTAACCTGAGTGAATGCTGCGAGAGTCCAAAGGAAGGTTTTGGCCAAAGTTTATAACCCTGTCATCTACCTGTTGGGCACCCTGGGTATTTATTACAGAGCTTTTACATATGGATTGGCAGTGATTCAATATGGTTTCCCTAAAGATGAAACTGTAGACTTGGATGACTTTTTCTATATGCTTTTTCTTCCCTCTTTGCTTTTGGTTCTGTTGGGTTTTGATCATCTGTGGAAACACTGCATTGTTAGAGAACACCTGTGTGTGTATAGAGTATTATAATCATTTAGATCACTCAGTTCGTTTGTACAGTCTACAAAACTTTAATTGATCTTCATGAAGAAGCTCTGTAATTTTTTTTTTCTCTTAAGTTATCCATTACTATAGGTCAATCCTAAACTTAAGCCTCTTCGCCTCATGTCCAGTGCATCATATTTAAAACCAAGGATAGATGAGGACTGTTTTAAGATACTCTTAGTTTCTTGAAGATTCTATTCATAAAATACACAGTTCTGAACTTTTAGAACTAGAAGTGGTCTTAGAGATAACTTCATTCCTTTAATTTTGTAGATGATGAAACCAAGGGGTGTGTGTGTGTGTGTGTGTGTGTGTAAAACTCAGTTTTATGTAACTGTTTAATTAGTGGCAGAAGCAAGGTTATGCCCAGATTCCCCAATCTGTTGTTGTTGTTGTTGTTGTTTTCTGTTATACTCTGTCCCCAAGTTTGAAGATTACAGGTAGTTATTCTTTTTAATCCGTTTTTGCAGTTGTTCTCCTGGGCACATTGGTACATTCTTTATGGCCAGCCACAAGTAATTTAGCTTAAACCTGAGGCAAGGAACTCTACAGTTTAGGAATGGACATGTATATGACACAGCAGCCATTTTTTGCCTGCCTGTGATAACTTGTAAGCTCCCTGTAGATTGAAGATACAGACGTAAAATCGGCAATGAAGTGAAACCATCATCCGTTCAAAATTGGATTGAATAAGGATGTGACCACGTCAGCTTAGGAGACTTATAGCTGTGGAACATTAATATTACATGCTTCCTTATCTCCATATGATTTCTGTATCCTTCAGTTGACCTAAGAAATGAAACTGAATGATAGAAGGACAATGCAATGTCTGAATTAACAAGTGCCCTCTGCTTTCTCGGCCCTGTCCTGGTCACCACCATTTTCTTATTATGTTTTCAGTTTCAACTTTAGCTGCTTCCTAAAATGATGTATTTCACACTCTGTCTGAATCCATCCTAGCTGTGTGTTTTCTCTTTTGCTGGTCAGATGTTGTTCACAGACTCTGTGCCCCAACTTTTGTTTTTAGCTTATCTTGCTATTTCTTGAACAGCTGCAGAATTAGCATGGAGTAGCTTGGTGCGTTTCAGAGTACAGCCTTAAGTGATAGGAACTTCTTTAGGTTAAACCTGTGTGTTTTATTTGGTTCTATTTGTAAGTAGCTGTTAGTCGCTGGGATCAGGCATTTTTTTTCTTGTTTCTGCAATTATTTACATGAAATTCTGGGATTTCCTAAAAAAATGTTGCTAGAGAAGAGTGTGTTATACCCCTTTTTGTATTGTGAGCTCTAAGGGTCTTCCTGGGATATCTCAGAATGTTGTATCTTTACTACATTTGTAATTTAAATAAAATTTGACATTTGGTAATGGTTTCTGTCAGTGATTGATTATTAGATTAAGTATTTGGTGATAATGTGTGCGACTAACACGTGTGTTGGGGTTGGTGATGGTGACTTAATATTATTGAGAACAGTTTTTATTAAGTATAGCTTGATCCGTTAATTTGTTTGCCTTGTTTCTTGCCATATTCTGCCCATTTCTTCCTTTGGAGTTGATTTGATTGGTTAGCTTCTAGATCATTTGTTCTTTGGTCAGTTTTTCCACCTTTCAGTTGCATTCTCTTCTTAGAGGAAGCCATGTCAGAAAGTAGTAGAGCAACTGTAAAATCCTCACTGAACTTAGCATCATTAGTCAGTTTTACTGTTGATCCTACTCTGTACTGTGGGACCAAACTTAAAAGAGATGTCCAGAGGGGAAAGATACAGAAGCACAATGTAAAATACATACATCAGAGACCTAGAACCAGTCTTTATAAAGCTGATCCTTTATAGGCGCATGAACGCGTGCCCATGCCTTCACTTGTTCTTGCTCATGAGGATGCTACATTGCTAGGGGTACCTTGAACTGTGTTTCTTCTTGCCTTATAGTGAGAAAACTATATCCTTGAGTGAGAGGAATTAAAATACATACAGTAATAAATTATTACAACTTGTAGCCGTACTTGTAAGTATATCCCCCTGAAAATTCTTATCAGTCCTCTCTTTCTAGCAACCTTTTGTATTCCCATTGATCAGTATCAGAAGGTTCTTATGGTGGCAGATCTAAAAGATACATAATTCTCTGCTAGAGGCATAGGATTTTGGAAACGAAGCTCCCCAATCTAACTAATTGGCCTGGTAAGGAAATGTGATCATTGTTGACTTTAAAAAGGGTTAGGGGAATGAGGCAGAGGGGAATTTACAAAAACAGAAATATTAACACGTTACAAGTAATGGTTTTTTTTAGCGGTAATTCCTCAAGCACTTTACCAATCACAATTGTTCTTAAAAGTGTAGGACTCTGTGCTCCATTGTGGTGACCACTTCAGGTGCAAATAAACCTAATGTTGTTTTGATACTACCATTGATCCTGAGGCTTGTCTAGCATGGAGTCGGGCAAAAGCTTAATATTTAAGATATATTTTTTAGCTATCATAATGCAAAGTAATGCTCTTAGATCTAAAGCTTAATTTAAGTGTATAGTTCCATTAAAATGAAACAGTTCATGTTAACATGTGTTGTTTATCATATACATTTCTGTTTTGACAAAACTAGCATTTAACTAAGGCAGTTCTGGTAAAGTTATGCTTACCAGTGACACGTAGATTGCTAGAGAGAATTTGGAAGGGCTTGGGCTAATTAAGCTCCAGAGAAATTAAGGATAGAAACATAAATCTTTGCAATAGGGGAAGGGAAAAACTCTACCACTGTCTGGGGTAACGAAATGAAGACTGGCTAGAAAGAGCAGAAAAAGCCATGAAGTGTTAAAACATTAGCAAATGGCTATGTGAAGAACTCTTGTATGATATTTCCTTTTTTTTTTTAAGTTTATTTTGAGACAGAGATGGTGTGTGTGTGTGTGTGTGTGTGTGTGTGTGTGTGTGTGTGTGTGTGTGTTTGAGAGAGAGAGAGAGAGAGAGGGAGGGAGGGAGGGAGGGAGGGGTCAGGGGCAGAAAGAGAGAATCCCAAGGTGAGATCATGACCTGAGCTGAAATCAAGAGTCTTCAAGAGTCCAGTGCTTAACTGACTGAGCCACCCAGGTGCCCCTCTTGTGTGATATTTCTGACTTAGCCTCACATTTAAAGTCCTCTCTGGTTCAACTGCAAATGATCCTTCTAGCCTACTGTTCCCCTAAATATATTCTTTGTGTCCGTCACACTGTATGGACATTTCCCTGAAAATGTATTAAGCATTTTTCTTTACCTATGTAACTTTGTGCCATGTACTGCGTTTGGTCTGCTTTCTCCTACCATCTCCACCTTTAAATATGCTGCCTTGTTTGTCTCTTTGATTACTTCATCAAATCTATTTGTCTCATTTAAAAGGAGCCCCTAGGGGCGCCTGGGTGGCGCAGTCGGTTAAGCGTCCGACTTCAGCCAGGTCACGAACTCGCGGTCCGGGAGTTCGAGAACTCGCGGTCCGGGAGTTCGAGCCCCGCGTCAGGCTCTGGGCTGATGGCTCAGAGCCTGGAGCCTGTTTCCGATTCTTTGTCTCCCTCTCTCTCTACCCCTCCCCTGTTCATGCTCTGTCTCTCTCTGTCCCAAAAATAAATTTAAAAAGTTGAAAAAAAAATTAAAAAAAATAAAATAAAAGGAGCCCCTAAATTTCCTAATATGGATGTGTGGAAGTAGATAACTGTTGTGTGTATACATATTATTACTGATTTAGAGCTAGAATATGCTCCCCTTTATTAGTATGAAATTTTGTGGGATTAGACCACTTATCCCTTCAGATATCCCTGAGGGAAATCTCTGGACTCAGCTTTATTAGCCTTAGAAAAGTTAAATGTTTTATTATGTCTCTTTCTAAATGTACTGAAACTGTGCTAGGAACATTTAGTTAATATCATTATTTTTACTATAGTTTGGTAAAATCCTTAGGAAGTCTTTTCTTTTTAATGACTTTCTAGAAACAACAAAAAAGTGCATATTGCTGTGCATAATTATCATGGGCATTTTTTCCTCAAAAATGTAAAAAATGTAGTGTTTTACATTGCCAAAATTATTTCTAGAGAATATGTTTTAATATTTGAAAACCATAAACCTTTCCAGGCATTGTATCAAGAAATTATTTTGTAGTTTTGGGTAGCCATTTCTCATGTTCTAAAATTCTCTGCCAATCAGAATACTGAGGTCAACAGAATATTTATGTCTTGGTATTTTTAGTCTAGCTTGTGGTGCAGAGGTCATGTTCTGGCTATCCGTAGTTTGGTGAGATAAGAATGTGGCAAAATGACCAAAATTAGAATGTAGTCTAAGTGGTACCTATTTTCTCCACACACTCCCCTGCTACACACACACACACACACACACACACACACACACACACACACACACTACCTTTTTCCTTTTTTCCGCCTAAGGTGGGGGAAAACTGAGGAAGCATATAGGAAAGAAAAATAGGTAAAAGTTTAGAAAAGGAAATGAAAATGAACCTAGATATTTTTGATTAGATGAGGGAAGCTCAATAAATAGACTGGAGCATTGCCGTCCCTGCCCCCACCAGAAACTCAGTCAGCCAACTATAAAAGTGATGACATTGGGGCGCCTGGGTGGCGCAGTCGGTTAAGCGTCCGACTTCAGCCAGGTCACGATCTCGCGGTCTGTGAGTTCGAGCCCCGCGTCAGGCTCTGGGCTGATGGCTCAGAGCCTGGAGCCTGTTTCCGATTCTGTGTCTCCCTCTCTCTCTGCCCCTCCCCCGTTCATGCTCTGTCTCTCTCTGTCCCAAAAATAAATAAACGTTGAAAAAAAAATTTTTTTTTTAAAGTGATGACATTAGTAAACATGTATTAAAATTAATCGTTTTCTGTGTTATTTAGAGAATTCAAAATAAAAGAAGCACCTGGGTGGCTCAGTTGGTTGAGCGTCCAACTTCAGCTCAGATCATGATGTTGCGGTTTGTGAGTTCGAGCCCCGCATCAGGCTCGCTGCTGTCAGCCTGTCAGCACAGAGCCCGCTTCAGATCCTCTGTCCCCCTCTTGCTGCCCCTACCCCGCTTGTACTCTCCCCAAAATAAATAAATATTAAAAAAAAATAAAAGAGGAACGTAAACCTCAAGGAACTTGAGATAGCACACCACTAGGTAGAGAATAAAATGATTTGATTATAGAGTGGACCTAACTGCTGGTTAACCCTAAGCAAAAAAACCGCTGGTGTTGAGTTTGGGTGGTCGGTCTTTTAGGTAATAGTGGATTTAGGGTGAAGCAGAAGAATGAAAATATTTCAGATTAGGAGACCATTCTGAGGAGAAGCAGCAAAGTCAAGAGGGCTGGTATTTGCAAAAAGAAATTCCTGAAATAAGCCAGGTCACAGCTGAGGAAGAACAATATTGGGTCATAACTGGGAATAGAGTTGAATAGGTAGTAGTACGTGTTGCTCATAGACCTTAAATGCTACATGGAGATTTGACCTAGAGTATCATGGTTAGTAGTCCGTTACAGGAGCCACATGTTTGAGGAAACATAGGAAAGCCAGAGCAGAGCAAGAGTAGTCCTTAAAGAGTCTATCTATTGCAGTCATCTAGTAATGAGATATTGAACATTCAGTCTGCAAGATACTGAATTTGAGGAAAACTTTGAAACAACAATGGGAAGAACTTGATGATTTGATATGTGTTGGCCATACCATCTCATGGGCACTTAAAGAAACTTTTATTTTAATCTTTATTTTTGAGAGAGAGAGAGAGAGAGAGAGAGAGAGAGAGAGAGAGCGCGCGCGCGCGAGTGAGCAGGGGAGGAACAGAGAGAGGGGGACACAGAATCCGAAGCAGGATCCAGGCTCTGAGCTGTCAGCACAGAGCCCAACACGGGGCTCGAATTCACTAACTGTGAGATCATGACCTGAGCAGAAGTTGGACGCTTAACTGACTGAGCCACCCACGTGCCCCTCATGGGCACTTTTAACAGTCCTTAAAGAATAAACATAGGGGAGCCCAGGTTAGTATGTTGGAACATGCGTTTTTGCTTATAGGTTAATTTTTTTTTTTTTAATTTCCACTGTGTTAACATACATAGAAAACTTGTTAAAAATAAACCTATGTTTTTTTGTACTTGTGTGACATTGTGAACCAATCAGATAAGGTGTCCGTACGAAAGGCACCTGTGGAGTAAAACACATCTACAAATTTAGGGGTTCAGAAGAAAGGCTGGAGATGGAAACTAAGACAGAGTAGGAAATAATTTCTCCCGAGGGCTTGTTTCTGATGCTCTGTGCTCTCCTTACTGCATTTTCTCACACGCCCTTCCTTACACCATTTTTCTTTCCTAACTTCTTTTTTCTCCTTTGTTTCTTCTTTTCTTTGCTGTCTTCCACTTCCATTCTTCTTCGTTCATGTCTTTGACTCAGGCCTGCCTGGGTTTTATTATTGGCACGTGTGGACATTGCTTCGTTCTGACCTATTCCACAAGAGTTTTCTGACCCATGTCGTAAGTTAAGGTTAATTAGCATTTTATGAAGCATCACCCTCAATTTTGGTTATTACAGAATATATCATACTTCAGAATGTATAAACGTAAGTATACATCTTAACGTGTTATTTGTACAATGAACGTTCATAACCATCATTTGGGTCAAGAAATAAAAAATTGCTGTTAGCCCAGAAGCTTCTCCATACCCCTGCATTACCCTTTCCCACTTGTATCGTGTTTTAATTGGCCTCCTTTATAGCTGCATTTGTTTTTTTCCTAACCTTTTGTATGCTGCCTCCCCTCCCCCAACAATTGCCTATTTTATTATAAGGTGGTAGCACTAGTCATGACCAGGAGAATCATAGAGGCTGAACCGTACCTCCTCCTATTAGAAAGGTTTGAGTCAAGTACAAAGAAAACCTCTTAACACGCAGAGAAGTATCTTGAAGTCTGAGAAATAGCTGCCTTTGAATGAGAATGGTAATTTACACCAATTCTTTTCTGTCAGGTCTTTAACTCCAGTCTTGTACCTGTACACATCAGATGACACATACACACCCACTCATTTAAAAAGCCATTTAACACATAGATGCCAACCTCCTCTTCAGGAAGAAAGTATTTTGTCAGGTATAAAAGTATCTGATGCTGCACCTGTTGCCCCCACCCCTCAACGATGAACATTACCTTTTAGAACCCTTAATTTTATAATAAACATGGACATAACCAAACACAGTTGTTTTTTTGGGGAAACAGATAATGCATGAATAACAATAAAATTCCTTTAAAGACATAGGAAGTATTGTGCTCTGTTTTGAGTTATGGTATTTTAATATAAAAGATGGACTTTTCCTTTGGAATCATCTATGATTCTAAATAGCTACCTTTCTAGGATAAGTAGAGGCAGAGAATAGTTGATAAGCTTTATAAAGAATATATTAGCTGGTACTTGGGATAAGTCTTAAATAATGTAGAGAGATTTAAAATGATGACCAACATATGTTACCGCTGTATTAAAATTTTCAAAATTCAAAGTAGACATTTTTCCTTATTATGATTTTAATTTATTTTTTAGTAGGTAGTACATTTACATGATCACTGAATACATTTTTATATGCCTTAATGTGAAGAGTGTTCCTTATGCTTGTATTTTATTTGCTCCACTGGTAATCAAGGCCTTTTATAAAAGATAAATTGTGAATCTGGGGCAAAAATAGACTGATAGACAAATGGAAAGTGATATATGATAGAAAACCCAGAAACAGCCCCACATGAATGTGGACATTTATTTGATTTAGGACAGAGTGGCCCTGCAGAGCTGTGGTAAGGATGGTCTTTTCTACAAATGATGCCAGGGCTATTGGATCTGTATGGAAAAAATGAAATCTGACCTCACACTGTATAAAAAATAAGGTACATATGGATTGTAAATCTAAATGTAGAAGACAGAGTTTTCAATGAAGACTTATTCTTACACAGTAGACTAGAGACAGGATTAACTTTTCCTTTCTTAAAAATAAAACTATCCTATCTGCCCCACCTCTCTTTCCCCTAGGAAATTCCAGAAACAATGAAATCAGTTATTTAAACTGAGAATTTTATTAAGCCATAAGATATTATGTGGATAATTGAGAATACATTCATCTGATCTTCCTGTTCCCTTTTATATTAGAGGATTTACATTCAATTGTATAAAAAACCCAGGTGCCAGTTTCTACTCTTTTTTTTTTTTAAACACATTCACGTAAAACACATTTTCTTTAAAACCATATTGCATAAAGCAGAAGTTTTACTGTGCTACCAAGCAAAAATTCATGCAAGTTTCAAAAAGTTAAGATATCTTATGTCTGTATTCTTTCAGGGCAATTAAAGCATTTCAGGAGGTGCTTTATGTTGATCCCAGCTTTTGTCGAGCCAAGGAAATTCATTTACGACTTGGGCTTATGTTCAAAGTGAATACAGACTATGAGTCTAGTTTAAAGGTAGGTTATTGGATTTTTTCCAAGATAAAATGTTTCATTTTATGCATTTGGGGGGGGTTGGGGAGTGGGTTGTTGTTAAATATTAGAGGATTGAGAAATGTTGGAATGTATATTGGCATTGATACTTCAAAGGAAAATTTGAAAATTTAGGTGAAGGAATTGTTTTACTAGCTATGAACTGGAAAATACTCAAGGCTGGGTTTCAGGGTACAAAGTAGTTATGATCCTAAGACATAGGTAACTGATTATACCATTAGACTTTTTTTTTTTTTTTTTTTTTTTTTTAAGTTTTAATTGAAGTCCGTCATCAGGAAAGGGTGAAGGTTTCAATCTCAATTTGGACATCTGAATCAGTCCAGTGTAAGTGATTGGTCACCATAGAGGTCAGAAGGAGCTACTAAATGTTGGTGTGTCTGTGACCCCATTCTGACTATTTATTTGCATGGGTCTCACTAGAAATCTGTTGACCTCTACCAACAGGACACATCTCATAATCTAAATTATTAAAAAAAAACTATTCTCTGCAAGTAATTTGAATTGCTGATTTGTGAAAATAAACATCTTTAGGAAAAGATAATACGTTGTTGGTTAAATATTTTACGTACTATTGAAATTTGATATTTCTCAAATTTGTTACTGAGTTTATTGTGCTGTCTATGCTATCACTTTAGGTCTTACCGGGCTTTTCATAAAAATAGTGCTTTCCTGTGCAATGAAAGCCTTGCTCTTTGAAGGATTAGAAGTTCTAGGAATAAAGTTTAAGTTCTTGTGAATTTATGACTATAATGGCTGCCGTGTTCTAAATATCTCCATTGCAGATTATTTTGGTCCTCAGGGGAGGTGAGAGGGAGATAAAGAATGATAAAGAGGCTTTACAGTGGGTTGTAATTTGAATTCACTAATAAGGTACTACTTGAACGTATTTTAAAAACTGTGTTTCCTTGTTCCAGAGTTGTAAAGTAGACAGTTAGGCAAATACTGTTTCTGTCTTTCATGAGTTTTATGAAGAACAATGCTGATGATACGAAAGAATGGTACATAATCAGAAACACTTAAACAAGTTGATTGTGAAGTATTTTGATTATTACACAATTGTCAAAGGTAAGTGCAGTGAGATGAATTGATGTCAGGATAAAATTAGGTAGTGTGGAGAATAAAGGATGCCTGCAAATTACCCGTTTTCCTCAAACGTGGAGCAGCACTTCTCAAAGAGTTGACCCTTGAACAACGTGGCCGTTATGGGCGCCAACCCTCGTCGCCCCGCCCCAGTTGAAAACCTGCATTTAACAATTCCTCAACAGTGTAACTACTGATGGCCTACTGTTGATTGGAAGCTTCACCGTTAAGCTAAATGATTAAATCTAAAGAGTTGCTTAACATGTATTTTGTATGTTGTATGTATCGTATACTGTATTCTTACAATAAAGAAAACTAGACAAGAGAAAATGTTATTAAGGAAATCATAAGGAAGAAAAAATACATTTATACTACTGTAATGTGTTGAAAAAGATCCGTATATAAGTGGACCCATGCAATTCAAACCTGTGTTGTTCAAGAGTCAATTGTGTACTATGGGTTATGAGTGGATTTGAAATGGGAAATAAGTTCAGATAGGCTACCTTGCATATTTTAACTACCTCTTGGACATCCACAGTATATAGGAGCTAACAAAGACTCTCACAATGTCTTGAAATACAAAATAATCTTATTTGGTCATTTTATAATCTTGTCACAATATGACTATTATGTGGGGCAGAAGTGTTTTTGATAGCATTTTGGTAAATGTGGCTATAAAGTTTACCATATTATAGAATTTGGCTATCTCTGAACATCAGTACTGTGGCATTTTACATAATTCTGTGGTTGCAGAACTCTGTTTTCCACGAAGGTGGCAATATTTAAAATCCTCCTTAATCAAGGGAAACAACAAGTGTTACTGCTAAGTCAGGTTCAACAGAGACCTTCCTGTGTACAACTTCTGTTTGTTCAGGCATAGTTCAAGGCTAACAAACCTTCAGGTCATAGCAATATTAGCAAAATTGTTTTACCTCAGTAAGTACAGTTTTCTTGTTAAAATACTTGATATCATTCTGATGTTTATTTCATTTGTGTGAGCATAGAAAAAATAAGTTTTAGGAACCCTTGCTATTTCTCTTCTCCATAATGAGAAGGTTGCCTTTGATTTTCATCTCATTTTGACATTAGCTTTTTTTAAGGCTTCTCTCTCCAGTACTCCCTGTCTGTTTTCAGGAGAATTTTAGGAATCATCATTTTTGGTCGAGGAGGAGGTGTTTGAGTATAGTATTCTAAGTGCTTAACATTTAGTGCAAATGAAGGTAGAAATCCGAAGGTCTCTCTCCCCTTAGGTGGCTAGCTAGTATTTTAGTTTCATATGGGTAGATGTGGAATGTCTGATGACTTAACCACTACATGAAGCTGTTTCCTAGAAGCACACTTTATTGGTATAGATGCTTTGGGCTGCAAGCTTAGGAACTCCCAAATGAAGCTGGTTAAAATAACATTAAAAAAAAAAAAAGTAGCTTGTATAATGTGAAGTACAACTTTCAGGAATGGTTAATTCATCTGATGCAAGTTTTCATCAAAGATTCATTTTTTTCTCTGTTCTGTGTTGGCTTATTCTTAAGGATGCTTGCCAGGTATAATCAAAGTGAAATGTAGAAAACCCTAAAACCTCTACCACAAAACTATTCGAAGTAATAAATGCATTCAGTAAAGTTGCAGGATATAATCAAAGTAGGATGATTCATTTTTCACGTCTCCTATAGAAAGGTATCGTAGAACAGCGGAATAGGTGCTTAGTACAGTGCTGGCATATGATAAGTGCTTAGCAGATATCTGATCATCATGTCATAAAAAAGATCATGACTTCGTGTTGATCCCTTCAAAAATACTTCACTTTGCAAAATGTCACAGGCGAGAAATGGGCCCCATGGCCATTCTCTATTGATTTTCTTTTTTTTTTTTAAATCAAAGATGTGGTTGCTCTGTAGACCAGTTATGTCCAGTTTTTGAGCAGGGCTCAGTCCCCTCAACACACTGTTACTGGCATGAGGGTTGGGTAAAAAAAGAGGATTTTGGTGTGGGGCAGTGTGGACAGTCGGTCCATTACAGGTCAGGTCTTCTGCACCTCATTTTCTTTCTCCCTTATACCTGAAGAGGGATATAGAGTGTACAGGTTTTCGATGATAAAATGCAGTTTATTTTCATAATAGATTTCTTATTTTCACCTACACATGAAGTAGATTCCAGGGCCTCCTGTTTTATTTGTATCTCTGGTAATAACTTTGTTACCAAAATGTATCTCTGCAACAGATTCATTCTGGTTTGGTACTGTAGAAACAGCTCTCATAGCAAGCAAATTTGGTTTTAAAATTTGGCCCTGCCTTATGACTAATTGTGTGATCTTGGGCAAGATGCCTTACTCTTCTGATCCTCTCTCTCTGCATCTATAGTACTAGAGTAACTGTCTCCATTCTACAAGATTATTGTAAAGATTTATATGTATGTGAAAGTATCTGCCATTTTTTTTTCAGCCCTCTCTTTTCAGTTCTCAGTTTGTCTACTATGTATCTAAAACTCCTCCGTTTGAGACCAGCTGAGATACTGTTTGTGAAACCCATTTTCCCATCCTAGAATTTAATACTTTTGTCACTCTGCCCATCCTCAGAAATAGGAAGTTAATGCCCAGCTTACTTTTCGGTCATATGGTGTTACTTTTAAGTTGGCCAGTAGAGAGGTCATGTGTGTTTGTTGTGTTTCTTCCCTGTTTTAGATGATAACCCCTAGGTGGATTTGGTTGCCTCTTTACGCCATATAATTAATTATATGTTTTATTTCATTACTTTTTAATGGCGTTAATGATAATTGCTTATATTCGTTACATATTTCAGGCAATGTATGATCATTATTTCAATAAAAGTACACTAATTTTGACAAATAGTTTCACATAATGCCTCCAATTTTCACATCCTGGCAGACTGTTAATTATTTCCTTCATGTGAAAGAAGGAAATGCAAAATAAGATGTAATAACACCCATATTCTTCAGTCCGTTAATGCCAGAGTGTCTTTCATTTAATGAAGATTGTGTAGAAATTCTTCTTAATATTTACATGTTCTTAATATTTACAAATATCTTATTTACTTGTCCCTAAATATATCAACATTGGAACTTTTTTGGATTTTAAAGGTAAAGACTCTGGCTTTTTTTTTTTTTTTTTTTTTGTAATGTTTATTTATTTCTGAGACAGAGAGAGACAGAGCATGAGCAGGGGAGAGGCAGAGGGAGAGGGAGACACAGAATCCGAAGCAGGCTCCAGGCCCTGAGCTGTCAGCACAGAGCCCGACGCGGGGCTCGAACGCACAAACTGTGAGATCATGACCTGAGCCAAAGTCGGCCGCTCAGCCGACTGAATCGCCCAGGCGCCCCAAGACTGTGGCGTTTTTTAATGAGAACCTGTGGATAATTGGCTAGATACCAGTATGAGTTCCCTTATAATTTGGTATTTAAGGATGGTAAGTACTGACTTACCATTGTGTCACAGAGACACAATTCAAAGGAAATGGATTGAACTCAAATGAGATGTGCACGTTAGTTTGGCATTTTACCAAGTGCTTAGTGTTTCTTGAATAGATAAATGAAATGGAAGAGGCTATGAAATGATAAATACCTCTCGTAGGAAGGCCTGGAAAAATGGAGGGCAGGGGGAGAGGTTGGCTTTATTTATCACCTTTTAACAAAAATTTTTTTTTCTCTACAAACTGACAGTACATTTGTATTCTCTAAACGTTCCCATTCACCAGTTCATTCGGCTTGTCTCCCGTGTACTATTATTATATGTGACATGAAACCACTGAGTGAAATAGCACTTTCACTTTCTTTTTCCCTTACTCTTCTTCAGGAACTACTTCATTTCCAGGTGTCTGATTTGATCTTATACCCTTTATTGACTCAGGACTTTTATTGTCATATTTTTTATGCCATGGCAGAAGGAATAAGTAAAGGCACAAGGATATGTATTTCCTTTTAGAAACCACTTTTGTAATCTGTGACAATGCCTCCTATTGTTGATAATTTTATTTTTATTATTTTAATAGTATTGTACCAGTGTTAATTTCTTTTGAAAAATTTTTAATGTTTATTTTATTTTTGAGAGAGAGAGACACACACAGAGCATGAGTGGAGGAGGGGTAGAGACAGGGAGACACAGAATTTGAAGCAGGCTCCAGGCTCTGAGCTGTCAGCACGGAGCCTGACGGGGGGCTTGAACTCACAAACTACAAGATTGTGACCTGAGCCGCTTAAGTCAGACGCTTAACTGACTGAGCCACCCAGGTGCCCCTATTTTATTTTTTTAAATAAAAATTAAAAAAAAAATTTTTTTTTAATTTATTTATTTTAAGAGAGAGAGAGAGAGGGAGAGCACAAGCAGAGAGAAGCAGAGAGAGGGAGAGAGAGAATCCCAAGCATGCTCTGCACGGTCAGTGCAGAGCCCTATGTGGGGGCTCAAACTCATGACCTGAGCTGAAATCAAGAGTCAGTCGCTTAACCGACTGAGCCACTCAGGCATCCTTATAATGTAGAATACATAAATACATAAATTCATTTAATTAAGATACCGTGAACTCTATTTTAAAAATACTTGCTTAGAATTTGAATACTAGCTGTTAAAGTAATTTTAACCATGCCTTAAGTTTCTAAAATGTTGGTAATATTTCCTTGTTGAAGGTTTAGCAGCACAGTTTTATTAATTCAGTTGCTAATACTTCTCTGTGGCTACCCCTGCCCTATTTAATAATGAATACTTCATGACGCTCAATAGCTTGACTCTTCTAGTTGGCATTTTGAAAATTTGAGTTCTTTAAAAATAGCTTTATTTAGATATAATTGACATATAACACTACTGTGTAAGTTTAAGGTGTACACCACCTTTTTTGGGTACATTTATATATATTGCAATGTCATTACCATTGTAGCATTAGCTAGCACCTCTACCTCATCACATATTATCATTTTGAGTGTGCATGCGTGTATGGTAAGAGCAATTAAGATCTAGTCTCTTAGCAGCTTTTAAGTTTGTAATACAGTATTTATTGACTGTAATCTCTGTGCTGTACATTAGCTCTCTGGGACTTAGTTATCTACTAGTCGCAAGTTTGTGCCTTTAAACAACATCTCCCTAGTTCTCACATTGGCAGTAGAACTCGGCTTCACCTGAATGTAATATCGCTGTTCTTTTGGCAAAGGATGGTTGTTACTGTTTATTTTGTCCCCTGTCCGTTTTTACTTACTTGTGGGCAAAAATCATTGCCCGGCTTTTTCCTCTTTCCTCTACTCTTCAACTTGTACTTTACCTTTTAATCTTTCCTAGATAGTATTCTCTGATCTGAGGTGATCTCCTAATTGGTTTGTCTAGCCGCTTCATACTGCTTTCTCCACTCTGCCAGCCTAGTTTTGTTTTTCCAACTTGATACTCATTTCTGCCATGAGTTCTGTTACATACCTTTAAGCGTAAAGTAATATAAACAGCAGAAGTACTTCAGTTCCTCCAAAATACATGTTTGAAAAGGACATGACTGCTCATAGATCTGCAGTAACCATTGTCTCTGATATGGATGGGTTAGAATGGGGCCAGGTTTCCCATTTCAGTTTTCTCTCCTCAAATATATTTTACCTGCAAGAAATCCTTTCCAACCAAAGAGCATCTTTTTTGGTGTTTACCCATAACAGCTAGCTTTATGAAGCATTCAGTGTATCTGATGGCACATTAAAAAAAAAAGAAAAAAAATCATCATTTTATCTCCTTTGTAAAATATATATTGTGTGCTCCTTGTATTTGTTATTGGTGTAAATATGTCTTATTTTGATAAGAATACAAATTGTAGACTACTTGATTTAAAGAACTTGGAAAAGAAGTCATCCTGTACCTGATCATTTGTGTACACAGATTAGACACATACTAGAATCAGTGTTTTAAAATTTCTGGTCAGTTGTATACCTGTACTTTGGTAAAATACAATAGAAATGAGCTGGGAGACAAGTAGGACACTGTGACAGGAAAAAAGGTGTGGGATAAAGGGGTTCTCCGTGGATGCATGGATGGAAGATCATACATTTTGTAGATCTTAAGGAGTTAATAAACTAGTTCATTTGTTAACTGATTCAGTGTTGGAATAGATTTCTCATTTATTGGCTTAATTCACTTTTTTGTAGGCGGTAAAGTAAGCAGCAGGTTTTGGGATTGGGAGGTGAAAAGGCTTTGAATGGAGATGAGTCCTGTGGGAGTTTATCGAGTTGGAGGTACCTGAGGGACATCAAGTATTGGTATAGACAGATAGAAGTCTAGAGCCAGAAAACAGGGCTGTGAAAAGAAGTAATAAGACTTGGAACATCTTCAGTATTACAGTGTCTTTTGTCTGACTTTTTTGTTAAGGATACTTTGGGAGGAGACCAGATGGGAAACTTCCTTTTTGAGTAAAGATTGCCAGGATGTGTTAGCTGTTAGTTACTGGTGTGCAGTAGAGTTTCTTCTCAAAACAGTTAGGAATAATCTTGTATTACAGAGAATCAGAAGAACTTGAGTTTGAGGGCTGTGAAAGAACCTCAGTCAGATCAGCTTAGCCAGCAGAGGGACTTGACTCCTAACCCTGCCAAAACTTGCCAGTTTCAGTTCTGCATCTGCTTCTCAGAGACCAAATCCCTAAAGTGCCATCGTGTCTCAGGACCTTTTCCTAGTCTCATCCACTTATCATAGACTGTTAGGTTTAGGAATGAATTTGTTGGCTTTAATTTGTTCTTTTAGAATTGTGGCAGTCTGTAACAGTGAAACAGTGACTTGCAAGAGTACGTGACGTACCTTCCCTTTTCTCATTTAAAATCGTCTGCAAAACCCTCTTTCATAAGGGCTGTGTAAAAATAAGTGGTTTCCTCAGCTTGAAGTACCTGTCTTCTTTTTTCCCTCATCTACATCTTTTGGATTCCATTATGGAATTGTCTTTTAAACTTCTTCTGTTTTCTTTTTTAAGTGTGTTTATGTTTTTAGAGGGTGTGTGCGGGGGACAGGGGGCAGAGAGACAGACAGAGAATCCCATGCAGGCTCCACGCTGTCAGCTCGGAGCCCAACACAGGGCTCCCTCCCCTGAACTGTGAGATCTTGACTTGAGCCAAAACCAAGAGTCGGACGCTTAACCGATTGAACCACCCAGGCGCCCCTGTCTTTTAACCTTCTGTGAGAACATGAATGTCAGTGAGCCACGTATTCAGTTTTGTAGATGTGTAGCCATAGCAGAGTGCCTGGCGTTGCCATCATTTTATTCCGAAAAGGCCATGCCTGTGCTAATTGAATATAGTCAACAGTATCAACTACCTTGCCTACTTGGTCTGAAGTAAAGTTTTCGGGGGCAAGTACACAATTTAAAAACTTGAAAATAGTGGCATTTAACCCCAATTGTGCATTGGAAAAACTTACAGAAGCTTTTTTTCTGGTCTACAGGCTGTCAGCCCCAACCCACTGAGTCAGAACATCCGAGATTGGATCTAGAATCCAAACATTGCTCCAAATTTTAATAACTTATACATACATAAATAATTTCTTAATTACAAAAACAAGTTATATCACTGCTTGTCTTCAGGATTGGGACTATAGTTGAAGGGTTCTGTAATTGGAAAGATTTATGAGATAGGACAGACTCTACAGCTAGAAGGAAAACAATTTAAAGAGAAATAAAGTCTTGAAACTTGAGTTTTCCATGTTAATTACATGAATATAGATTCTCTTCCTCCAGATAGAAATCAAGTTCCTTAGTCTATATAAAGCAAAATGCTGTGAAGTTATTTTGAAATATTGAACAAGTGAAAAGCTTTTAAAACAAAAAGTAACTTTGGTGATAAAAGCGTCAACAGAAATTATTATGAATAGAACCTTTTTGTTCAAGTGGACCAGAAGCGCTGTATGAAAAGAAAATCACCATAACATTAAAAAAACATGTTAGGTAAATCTTGCTTGGAAATTAATTTTCAGTAGAATGCTTTCTGCCTTGAGGTTTGTATGTAGTCTTTGAACTGCAGAAGCCTCTACCGCATAATAACTATTTCACACAGCAATGGTCAGTTTCAGTACTGCAGTATTTCCGGGTGGGGTGCAAATGTTTCCTGGCTGCTTCTGTTGGTGGCAGGGATGGCTGCTGGATATTTTACCTTGGTATTTTCAGATCCTGGGGCTGATTATTATAATTGATAGTCATTTCTGCTGGTTTATATGTTAATAGGTACATCTCTTTTGCATCTGGTTTAGATACTAGAAATGAAACTGTGAGGTCATGTCATTCCCACCCCAGTCCCTCATCTGCCTGTAGTTTACTGCAAAGCGTATCATTGTTTTTCTTTGTATGGGGTAGTTTTATGTTTTTAGTTTTCTTAGTTGCTTATACTTCGTAATTACTCTGTTAAGTTCTTTCATTCTCACATTCATGTTTTTGAATATGTACTCTTTTGCCAAGTAATTTTTCTAATACTGTTGCTATTTGAAAATGTTTAATATTTCACTGTGTTGTGGGTTTGAAATGATACATCAGTGACTTCATTGGTGCTTTTAAGAGTGATTGATAATTATGTAAACATGGTCCAGAACTGCTTCTGCCAGGTTTCATTGCAGGACCTTGCATATTGATAGATGAAATGTAGTCTAGGCAATTTGAATTATGCATCTCTGCTCTTTGTGGGATGTCATTGCAATAGTAAAACTAACAATACTGCCATCTTGAAGTGTGTTTTTTTACAGGTCAGTTTGTATCCTTTGATGGCTCAGTTAGGGAAGGTCTGCTTGCTTGCTCTTATCTAAATATAAGCATATGCCAACAGGATCGACTAGACTTAAGAATGTCGGAGAGTCTGAATGTGTGGCTACTGGGCTCCTCTTTTTGCCTAGAGGAAGACAACTGATTATAAAGCATGCTTTGCTTTCATAGTGCTCACTTTTTACTTCCTTTATAGAAGTATAGTTGACATACAGTGTTATATTAGATTCAGTTGTACGAGTACTGTTTAAAATAGTCTGGGATCTATTGCTATGGTAGCACACTAAAGGGATGTTTGAGTGTATATACAATCTGCTTAGCAGGCCAAGGGAAAATAAAAGCAGTTCCTTGTTTTTGTTTTGTTTTGTTTTGTTTTGTTTTGTTTTGTTTTTTAATAAAAGCAGTTCTTGAAGTGCTCAGATGTTGGATCTTTTTTTTTTTTTTTTTTTCACTTAGTCAACCATGACACGTAACTTTTCATTTGTTTCGTTGATCATTGTATTCCTAGTTCCTGCATTGGCCTAAGGACATTATAGACACTTGATAAATATTTGTTGAATGGATTAAATATTTAATAATTAAGGGTTACAGTCGTTTTGTTAGTAGTTTGTCCAGTCAGAATATTACAACCGTTAAATTTTAAAGAGTACTGCAGATGTAGGCTAGCCTAATTATGCTTGCACAATAACAGACATTTGTGAAGGAATATGATAGCTGCTGTGTTCATACCAAATGATGCCTTCTCATCTTTCTTTCACTGTAATACTGGGTAGCTGACATGAGTTTGTTTTTGGTAATGGAGGGTTCTAGTTGGCCAAGTGCAGTTTTGTTCATTCTGTGTTGAAATCTAGTACTGAAAGCTTGCTAATGATTATTTCTTTCGATAAAGTCTTTTGGAGTTTACATCCAGAAGTTGTCATTAATGTGTATCAATTTTCAGTTTGTCCAATAGTTGTGAGAAATACAACTGTTTAGATATTTGGGTTGTGGAGAAGAATGAGTTTATTGTGGTCAAAATACTTTTTTAATGGGTTTGTGCTTTGGCTGTTGATTACTTTTAATGTTAAAACTTGTAGAGAATCAGAAAATTTGAATATACATATATGGAAATATTTTTATTCAGAGTTCAAAGAGATTTACTTTTTTTTTATCTTAAGGATTTTATACCAACTCTGGTACTCGTTTTTCTTTCTTAGTTTATACACCAGATTTAATGTTGATAAAGTAGATGTCACATGTCACCCAGTGTCCTTGATCATGGTTTGTGTTCTTAAAAATTCATGTTATCCACTGAATTTAGCATGCATTTTTTGGGCAGGTTTATATGATCTTGTTATAAATGGGTACTGTAAACTATTCGTGGTTTAATGTTGCCTACATATATAATAGCATTTGCATTCTAAAAAGAAAACTATATTTCATAGAGGAGCTTGAACACAGGCTATTTGATGCATCCTTGGTAGTATTTCAGATAGTTTTTTTTCTGAATGTTTATTTATTTTTGAGAGAGAGTGTGAGTGGGGAGGTAAAGGGGGGGGGGGTGGTCAGAGGATCTGAAGCAGGCTCTGCCCTGACAGTAGAGCCCGGTGTGGGGCTGAACTCACAAACCATGAGATCATGACCTAAGCTGAAGTCGGGCGCTTAACTGACTGAGCCACCCAGGCACCCCTAACTTTCAGTTTTTAAAATAATGGTCTTAAACTATTTAAACTGCTCTAGACCTGATACTTACTATTTACCTGAAGGCTTTTTCTGAAGCTTTTTTCATATAAGCAAAATTATACATACAATAACTTGATTAAAGTTAATTCTCCATTCTCACTTGTCTCAAGAAAGTAACCCAGCAGCAGGTTATCAGCAATAAATGTACAAAGTAATTCTAGCTGTTTGTCTAGTGTGTTTTATTAGCCTAGCATGGTTTCATGATTATGTTAGACCTTATGTACTGGAAATTAAGGCACATGTATATGACTGAATTTAGTGCACTGATTTTCTCATTCTCTTCTTGCAGCATTTTCAGTTAGCTTTGGTTGACTGCAATCCCTGCACTTTGTCCAATGCTGAAAGTAAGTATTTTTAAGTAATAGTTTTCTACATGTATTCAGATCACCTCATGGCAAATAATAGTAGTAATGATGGTGATGATGATGATGATGATGATGATAGTGATAAACTCCTTTGCAATTTTTCTTCTAGAATTATTGAATCTAACTGTATTGGTTGCCATGGCTACTTGTACAGATGGAACATGTGAGACCAGTTATTGTGAACAGCCTGTGTCTAAAATAGATATGCCAGTGAACTGGGTAGTTGAATTAAAATTGTCTGCCCTAATGAACAAGATTGATTATGCATTAATTATATCATAGATGACTTGGGGGGGATTAAAAACAGGGTTTGCCAGTGTTTTAGGAAAAATAAGTATACAGAGATTCTTACGTGGTAGCTCACCGATTCCTGCTGTGTGGTATTA
Organism: Felis catus; assembly: GCF_018350175.1. Classification (NCBI taxonomy): domain Eukaryota; kingdom Metazoa; phylum Chordata; class Mammalia; order Carnivora; family Felidae; genus Felis; species Felis catus. The sequence continues at coordinate 39,581,341 of NC_058386.1, forward strand.
AAATTATTGGTAATTATGAATACTCCTTTGATTTTTTTTTTATTACAGCTTTACACATCATATATAAAGTTTGAAGTGACATTTTTCAATTAATTCAGAAAGAATGTGTGTGAGAAACCTGTTCCGATAACAGTGGTTTTCTTCAGTTATTTTCTGCTTCTGTGTACATCTCTTTCCAAAAGCAGATTGGGTTGATTATGATGTGTTTATCAATATGCATGTGTTGTCATATTTAGTGTTCTCTACAGTATAGCCAATAAAAGTTTAAAGGATATTCATTGGGTTCAAGCTCGATTTCTTTAAAACTTTGTTGAAATATTAAAATTTTAATTAGAGTGTATGAAAAATTGAATCATTCTTAATGAAAATTTCAGGTTAAAGGATTCTAGGTTTTAGAAAGTCGGTATTTTGCTCTAAGTGATTTCGTGTTTTAACTCCATAGAATGACATCAGGTGAAAAGTAGTGTCAGTGTTAAAAATGCCTAAGAAAATGATTGCGTACATGAAAAGGCTGTAGAAATTAGAATGTAACTTGTTAGTACACGAATTACGACATGGTGTGGATTAAATCATCGTCTAAGCCAGACCAATTATGTCATGCTTCTACTGGAGGCAGTTTCCTGAGAAAACATAAAAGATTATGTTTTCCTGAGAAAACATAAATGAAACTCAGGATTTGCTACCGATCAGTGTGTTTGCTGAATAAATGGTGGCAGCAATATTGTAGTTTCTAAAACGAGGTTAGATTAGAAAAAAGTTTAACTCCGATACATTTATTAAATGTTAATTTATACTTTTTCCTTAATTATATGGGAGTAAGGGAACAGCTCGTTTTCATTTAATTGGTTATATCTTGTACCTTAAAGCTAACTCTCATAACTGTATGTTTGATAACTTTTGAGGGATGTTTCATAAACTTTAGACCAATTATTTTGGTAAATCCTCATTTTATTCTGCTCTGTTGAAGTTAAATCTCAGTTGTAGGTCCTTGCTCTTGCTTGAGAGGAAGACACCTACATCTGTAGAATGAGTACCATTGGGCAGAAAACCTTTCCTGTTGAACGTGAAGAGGATATTTGAACCATCATGAATACATTTTCAAGTTTACTGTGTCTCTCTCTCTGTATGTTGTTGAGAAGGGAAATAGGAGGGAGGGTAACCCACATCCTGGTTTGCCTGGACTCAGGACTTTCTGTGCTATAAGGCTGGTTACTGTGATGGAAGGGAACAGGCTTTATTTAGAGACATTAGGCCATTATAGTTCAGTTGATTTGGGTAGTTTATTTTAGGCAGTCTGTGTGATTACATGATAGCCATGGTAATGGCTGATGTCTCACAGAGCACTAACAAATGTAGATTACCTACTTTGAGCCAGACATTATTACTATTTAAATACCAGGCTCTTATTATCTTTGCAAAGCGTATTTCTCTTTGAATTTTTAACGTCATCACCTGTTTGTGTATGCCACAGACCTTGACTACTCTTTGAAATCTTCCATGTTACTTTGTGATACTTCAGACGATCAGAAAATTATAGAAAGTAAAGTAAGCTTTTAAAAAAATGTCTATATGAGATATTTGTATTTTATGGCACAGTTCATTTATGCAATTAAAAAGTAAGTAGATACACTTATTGCGTCTAGAGCTTTTTAAGAGGGGTTAATTACAGTTGGTGTTTTAAAAAGCAGAATCATGGTGACGTGAGACTTTTCATTATATGTTGGTCCCTTGGGATAAAATTGTTTCCTCTAGATTTAATTAATTCTCTTAATTCTAAAAATAATATATAATTTCTGAATAAAGTTTAATTTCAGAACCTTTTACGGCAATCTTTGTTAAAAATTTCCACTTCTAATTGAGACTTGCCAAGTGGAGCTTTTTTGGTTGTATGGTTATATTTCACTTGAAGACGATTTTTAACAACTTAAATATGTGGTGACTTTCACACTACAAAAGATGACACTGGATTTAGTAATTCATTGCTTAGGGGGGCCCTAGATGGAGGGCCTAGGGACTGAGCTTGGAGGAAGTTAAAGGTGGTAGTGGGATGCTAGCTAGCTAGTTCTTTTCTTCCTTATCACCTTTATTAGAGGTGTAAGAAGATAGGAAATGAATATAGTTTTTCCATCCCTTTCTCATTCTCTTAGCCTGTAACCCAGTCTCCCTCCAGTGATGCACTGAGGTGAGATTTGGACTTGAATCTCAAGGAGAGCTGTATTGGAAAGGGGGAGTGCAGAATAAGAAAAGCCCTCAACAGATCTGGATAAAGGGGATATCTCTATATGTAGAAATTTTGTTATTATTTTTATGTGTTTTTCACAAAACTGATTTTCATTTTCTAAAGATATTTGTTTTGCCTCATCTCTGATTAATGTGTGATATTTAACAGTTGTTTATGGAGAGAGATGTAGTATTTACTTTCGATCCAAAAATGTTTGGTTTTAAAGTTCATTATATATTTCATTTGTTTGTTTTGCTTTTTAGGGTTACTTAGTTTAGTTCTTCCCAGGTGCTGGTCGAGGGAACAGGTATCAGAATATCTTGCAGAACCCATTAAAAAGGCAGCCTTCTAGGCCTTGCCCCAGGCTCACTGAATCATAATCTCAGGAATCTCTATTTTTAACAAACCTCCCAGGTGAATCTTACTGTTAGGAGAATCAGTGAGAGAGTTACTTCATGGTGCATCCCTCAGTGAGTACTTGATGATAGCTGTGTGGACCTTGTTTTCAAAGATGCACATAAACATTTTGCATATACATTTGATAGGCTCCCAGACTCTTTGAAATCCAGCTGTGAAATCCAGGTAGATGGAACATTTAAAAAAGAGGTTTGTCATTGAAGAATGGAAATTATAGCATTATAGTAGCTAGAATCCAGTTTTGATTTCCTGGTTCGTTGTTGCTTTTGTTGCATCATTCATACTTTGGTGATGCAGTATATCAGGAAGACCTGCAAACAGAAGCTGAAGTATATTTATTTGATTTTCAAGACATACTTGTTAATCTTGTGACTCTTTACTATTCTTGCCTTCTAAGTGGTTTGTCTTTTTTTTTTTTTTTTTGAATAATTCTGAACAACCGATAGAGAAATGCAACAACTCATTTCCTCTGTGTGTTGTTACTAGAGTCATCCTGGCTTATGACTTCTTTATAAATGTTGTTATGAAATACGGTATAAAGAATTAGAGGCTTTCTTTGGTTCTAGTACTTTTTTTTTTTTAACCGAAATACTGACTTTACTATATTTTATTGACATGGACCTCTGTTTTTAAAATATCATGTTTTGATATGCATAGATTTATAAGAGTTTTCTCTGTTTGCTTAATCTTACAGTTTTGAATGTTGTAAGGAATATACTCACTTGCTATAGATTTTAATGTTGATTTTAATAATTAAACTGACAAATTTTGATAATGACCAACAATGAATACATGTGGCACAAACAGCTTCTTGTGTCATGTTCTTGAGTGTGTTTGCTTGTGTATTTTGTCTTATTAAAAATGAAAGTTATGTTCTGTTACTTAAATCTCTATAGTGTAGACTGTGCTTATGTTTGGCATTTTATATTCTTCTTTAATTTACCCTAAACACTACTCTAATGGTATTGATTTTTATTTTCCATCATCTTTGCAGTTCAATTTCACATTGCCCACTTATATGAAACCCAGGTAAGTGTTTTAACTTACCTTACTTAAGCAAATGTGATCACCCATAAGTGAAAATATATGTATTTTAATGGGATTCTGGACACTGTCTCCTTCATATATTTTATATTCATTAAATGTGATCAAGATTTTACTTAGTGAAACAGTACTTGCTGTGTATGAAGAAGTTTCATTTAATATGTTTTGCCTCTAAACTTTGAACTATCTGTAGCTTTAAATGACTGTTTAAGTTTTCTCTTATTCTCTTTTTTTATTATTTTCTTAATGTTTATTTTTGAGACATAGAGCATGAGCGGGGGGGAGGGGCAGAGGGAGAGGGAGACACAGAATCTGAAGCAGGCTCCCGGCTCTGAGCTATCAGCACAGAGTGCGATGTGGGGCTCGAGAACCCACAGACCACAAGGTCTCGACCTTAACCGACTGAGCCATGCAGGCACCCCATGTTTTCTCTTATTCTTAATGTAGAATGCCTAGTTTTCTTTGCAAAATGTTTATAGGTGGTTGTTATAATGCATTGCTATTTAGTTTTACTTTTTCTTAAGAATGAAATATTCCTGGGGCGCCTGGGTGGCGCAGTTGGTTGAGTGTCCGACTTCAACCAGGTCGCGATCTCGCGGTCCGTGAGTTCGAGCCCCGCGTCGGGCTCTGGGCTGATGGCTCGGAGCCTGGAGCCTGTTTCCGATTCTGTGTCTCCCTCTCTCTCTGCCCCTCCCCCGTTCATGCTCTGTCTCTCTCTGTCCCAAAAATAAATAAACGTTGAAAAAAAAAAAAAAGAATGAAATATTCCTTCCACGTGTCACCATTTAAAAGCCATATTAGAGTCATCTCTTGATCTAATTACCAATAAATACTTTTATGGTTGCTATACTTACAAACCTTTTTTTGTTTAATTAGAACATTTTGTTTTTGTGTATGGCAGACTTTGCTTAGTTGTCTGATAAAAGGCATAACACATAGACATTTACTCTAGGCAGTAGCATGGAAAATCAGTTATAATTTGATATGAAAGTAAAATATTGAGTAATCAGAGTTTACCCAAAACATAAATTTTATAACCACTCTTTAGGGGAAAAAATACTGTCATATTTGTGCATCTGTTTTGTAAGGTCTCTTTAGTTTCAATGCCACCATGGAGGGCTTGAAAAAATTAACATCAGATTCCTGGACGCTTCGATCTGCTGTGCCCCTGATTCCCCCAAAACACATGGGTGTGTGTGCCCTAGGAAGAAGAATTTATGCCCCCTACTAATCTAGGGATTTTATCAACCTTGAGAAGATGCTTGTGAGAATTACATCAGCTTGTGGATCAGCCTTTACCTGCCAGTGCTAATCCCAGCTTCTGCCAACTGCTGATTTTTGCCAAATCAGCAAGGGCCCCGGGGGGAAAGCAGCTACAGAAATCAGGTTCCTCTCCAAAGTTGTTCTTTCTTTGGAGTCGTAGCCCCTTCTGTTCTCATTACCTCAGGAGCTCTCTGCTGCCTTCAAAATGAGAAGTTCTGATTTTTTTTTTTCCCTGAACTTTTCTAGTTCTTAGTGAACTTTGGCAATAGCTAAAGCCGAAGTTTCCTCACTTTTATTTTTAATGAGAGTTTTTGCTGGTGGTGGAATTATCTTATTTGACCACTTTGAAATTTACATTCCATTGTCTTCTGGCTTTCATTGTTTCTCATGAGAAATTGTCTGTTAGTGTTAATTTTTTTAATCTTGTGAAGGTAATATGGGGACAGGGCCCTCCCTCCATCGGTTCTTTCATTTGATACATTGTAGTTCCCATTAAGATTAAACAAAACAAAACCAGAAGAACAAAATTCATGGCAAGGAGACTGTAATTATTAGGTGACAAAAGATGACACTGTAAGCATATGAAAAATGCTTATACTTTCTATACTCCCTATAGAAAGTAACTTTTTTATAGTTCAGCTAATTGTAGGAATATTTATAAATATGGAATTTTGAAATGTAAATTTAAGTAGTCCTATATGGTTAATGGCCACTGCTAGGTACTCAAAATAATTGAAGTTTCTTTATATAAAAAGTCTCTCTGCTAATAAATGTAGACATTATTTAGTATCACTTTACAAACCCTGAGGGCCCTATACCCACATTACCTTTACAGAGTTAAACAATAAGACTGTGATTGAGACAGAAAAGTGAGGGAATACTTTTTTTACAAGAGGGGTTAAGGAAGGCCTCTCTGAGCAGGAGCTATTTGGGCTGAGCCCAGAAATGTTTTGGTTAAATTTAATCATAAATATGGGTTAGGGTTACTTTATTTTTTAGCATTTTAAAAAATGTTTTAATTTTTATTTTTGAGAGAGAGAGCACATCCATGCATGAGTTGGGGAGGGGCAGAGAGAGTGGGGGACAGAGGATCTGAAGTAGGCTCTGCGTTGACAGGACAGAGCCCGATGTGGGACTCAAACTCATGGACAGTGAGATCGTGACCTGAGCCAAAGTCAGACGCTTAACCGAATGAGCCACCCAGGTGCCTCTAAGCTTTACTGAGGTGTAACTGACAAATAAAATTGTAAGATAAACTGCACAGTGTGATGATTTGATACACACACACACACACACAGTGAAAGGATTTCTGCAATTACACGCATTGCATTGAGTAAATTAACACACCTGTCACCTCACCTACCACTCCCCACCCCCGCCAGATTCTACATATAAGTGATACCATAAAGTATTTGTCTTCCGCTGTCTGGCTAATTTCACTTAGCATAATGACTTCCACGTTCACCCATGTTGTTGCAAATGACAGAATTTCCTTCTCTTTTAAGGCTGAAATACTATTCCATTATATTTATATACCACAGTTTCTTCACCCATCTTTCCACCAACACTTAGGTTGTTTCCATGCCTTGGCTGTTGTCAGTGATGCTGCATTGAGCATGGGAATACAGATATATCTCTTGGAGATAATGGTTTTGTTTCCTTTGAAAATCTATCCAGAAGTGGGATTGCTGGATGATACAATAGTTCTATTTAGGTATGGATAATTTTAATGGGATGTCATCTCCCACACACCTGTTTTTACTAGATTTAACAATTAGATTCTCATAGGTTGCTCGGTGTATTGTCATACCATCTCTAAATACATTTTATTTCTCTGTATAATGTCATATGTCCAAGTATAGACACATATTATGTCATGGTAGGAATTGTTCTTGGAAAGCTATATCAGTTTTTCTTTTCACATTCACATTTAAGTTCCAGTTAGTCAACCTACAGTGTAATATTAGTTTCAGGTGTACTATATAGTGATTCAGCACTTCCATACAACATGGGGTGCTCATCATAGGAAGTGCAATCTTTGATCCCCATCACCTGTTTCACCACCCCCCCCCCTTCCCTTCCCTTCTGGTAACCATCAGTTTGTTCTCTATAGTTAAGAGCTTGTTTCTTGGTTTACCTCTCCCTTTCTTTTTTCCTTTGCTCGTTTGTTTCTTAAATTCCACATAGGAGATACGGTATTTGTCTTTCTCTGACTTATTTCATTTAGCAGAATACTCTCTAGCTTCATCCACATGGTTACCAATGACAAGATTCCATTCTCTTTCATGACTGAATAATATTCCATAGTATTTATATATATACCACATCTTCATCCATTCATCGATGGATACTTGGACTGTTTCCATAATTTGGCTATTGTAGGTAATGTTGCTGTAAACATAGGGGTGCATGTATCTCTTTGAATTAGTATTATTGCATTTGGGTAAATACTTAGTAGTGCAATTGCTGGATGGTAGGGTACTTCTATTTTTAACTTTTTGAGGGACCACTATACTGTTTTCCAGAGCGGCTGCACCAGTTTGCATTCCCACCAAACAGTGCAAGAGGGTTCCCATTTTACCACATCCTCACCAATGCCTGTTGTTTCTTGTATTGTTGATTTTAGCCATTCTGACAGGTGTGAGGTGATCTCTCATTGTAGTTTTGATTTGCATTTCCCTGGTGATGAGAAATGTTGAGCATCGTTTCATGTGTCTTTTGGCCATCTGTGTGCCTTCTTTGGAAAAATGTGTATTCATGTCTTCTGCCCATTTTTCAATTGGATAATTTGTGTTTGGGGTGTTTATTGTATAAGATTTTTATATATTTTGCATAGTAACCCTTTATCAGCTATGTCATTTGCAAATATCTTCTCCCATTCTGTAGGTTGCCTTTCAGTTTTGATGACTGTTTCCTTTGCTGTGGAGAAGCTTTTTATTTGGAGGTAGTCCCAATAGTTTATTTTTGCTTTTGTTTCCCTTGCCGCAGGAGCCCTATCTAGTAGAAAGTTACTATGGCTGATGTCAAGGAAATTACTGTCAGTGTTTTCTTCGAGGACTCTTATGGTTTCAGGTTTCACATTTAGGTCTTTAATCCGTTTTGAGTTTATCTTTGTGTACAGTGAAAGAGAATGGTCCAGGTTCATTCTTTTGCATGTTGTTCAATTTACCAACACCATTTGTTAAAGAGACCGTCTTTTCCCATTGGATATTCTTTTCTGCTTTGTCAGACGTTAATTGGCCGTATAATTGTGGGTTCATTTCTGGGTTTTTTATTCTGTTCTGTTGATCTATGTGTCTATTTTTGTGCCAGTACCATACTGTTTTGATCACTGTAGCTTTGTAATATAACTTAAGGTCCAGAATTATGCCTCCAGCTATGTTTTTCTTTTTCAAGGTTTCTTTGGCTATTCGTTGGTCTTTTGGGGTTCCCTACAAATTTTAGGATTGTTTGTTACAATTCTGAAAAAAGCTCTTGGTATTTTGATAAGGATTGCATTAAATCTGTAGATTGCTTTGGGTATTATAGGCATTATAAAAATATTTGTTCTTCTAATCCATGGGAATGGCATGTCTTTCCACTTCTTTGTGTCATCATCCAGTTTCTTTCATCAGTATTTTATAGTTTTCGAGTACAGGTCTTTCACCTCTTTGGTTAGGTTTATTCCTAGGTATCTTGTTGTTTCTGGTGCAATTGTAAATGAAATTAGTTCCTTAATTTCTGTTTCTGCTGCTCATTTGTGGTGTATAGCAGTGCAACAGAGTTTTGTATGTTGGTTTTGTATCCTACAGCTTTACTGAAGTTAGCAGTTTTTGCAGTTTTTTTTTTTATAGATTCTTTTTTTTATTTATTTTTTTGAGGCAGAGAGAGAGCATGAACGAGGGAGGGTCAGAGAGAGGGAGACACAGAATCCGAAGCAGGCTCCAGGCTCTGAGCTGTCAGCACAGAGCCCGATGCGGGGCTCGAACTCACGGACCGCGAGATCATGACCTGAGCTGAAGTCGGCCGCCCAACCGACTGAGCCACCCAGGCACCCCCTGCAGTTTTTTGATGGACTCTTGGGTTTTCTATGTATAGCACCATGTCATCTGCAAATAGTGAAAGTTTTACTTCTTCCTTGCCAATTTGGATGCCTTTTTATTTCTTTATATTGACCAATATTGTGTTTAACAGAAGGGGTGAGAGTGGACATCCCTGTCTTGTTCCCGATCGTAGAAGAAAGGCTCTCAGGTTTTCCCCATTTAGGGTGATGTTAAATGTGGGGTTTTTCATATATGGCCTTTATTATGTTGAGGTGTGTTTCCTCTCACCCTGCTTTTTTGAGAGATTTTATCATAAGTGGATGCTGTACTTTATCAAATGCTTTTTCTGCATCTGTTGAAATAATCCTGTAGTTCTTATCCTTTCTCTTGTTAATGTGATTTATCACATTGATTTGTGAATATTGAACCACCCTTGCAACTTGATCATGGTGAATGATTTTTTTTTTTTTTAACTGTATTGTTGGATTTGCTTTGCTAGTGTTCTGCTGAGGATTTTTCATCAGTGTTCATCAGAGATACTGGTCCGTAGTTCTCTTTTTTGTGTCTTTATCTGGCTTTGGTATCTGGTTAATGCTGGTCTCATAGAATAAATGTGTAAGTTTTCCTTCCTTTTCTCTTTTTTGGAATCCTTTGAGGAGAACTCTTCTTAAAATGTTTTGTAGAATTCACCTGTGAAGCCATCTTCTCCTGTACTTTGTTTGGGGGAGTTTTTTGATTACTGAATCAATCTCTTTGTTGGATTGGATTGGTCTACTCATGGTTTCTATTTCGTCCTATTTCAGTTTTGGTAATTTATATCTAGGAATTTATTTCTTCCAGGTTGTCCAATTTGTCGGCATATAGATTTTCATAATAATAATCTTATAATTGTTTGTATTTCTGTGGTGTGGGTTGTTATTCCTCCTGTCTCATTTGTGATTTTATTTTTGCATTTAAAAAAAAATTTTTAAAGTACTTTTTTATGTTTATTTTTGAGAGGGGGGGGAGAGAGAGAGAGAGAGAGAGAGAGAGAGAGAGAGAGATGTGGGGGAGGGGCAGAGAGAGGGAGACAGAGGATCTGAAGCGGGCTCTGCACCGACAGCAGAGTCCGATGTGGAGCTTGCACTCACGAACCATGAGATCATGACCTGAGCCGAAGTCAGATGCTTAATTGACTGAGCCACACAGGCACCCCTCATTTGTGATTGTGTGTGTGTGTGTGTGTGTGTGTGTGTGTGTGTGTGTGTGTGTGTGTGTGTGTATTTTCTTTTTGACGAATCTGGCTAGAGGTTAATAAATTTTACTATTTTTTTCCAAGAACCAGCCCCTGGTTTCATGATCTCTGTTGTTTTGTTAGTTTCTATATCATTTATTTCTGCTCTAATTTTTATTATTTTCTTCCTTCTGCTGGCTTTAGGCTTCATTTATTCCTTTTCTAGCTCTTTTAGGTAGAAGGCTAGGTTGTTTATTTGAGCGTTTTCTTCTTGAGGTAGGGGCGTGTGTATTGCTATGCACTTCCCTCTTAGAACTTCTTTTGCTGCATCCCAAAGGTTTGGGGCTGTTGTGTTTTCATTTTCATTTGTTTCATACATTTTTTATTTCTTCTTTGATTGACTGGTTGACCCATTCATTGTTTAGTATCATGTTACTTAACCTGTGTGTATTTGTGGTCTTTCCAGAGTTTTTCTTGTGGTTGACTTCTAGTTTCATAATATTGTGGTCAGAAAAGGTGCATGGTATGACTTTGATCTTCTTGAGTTTGTTGAGTCCTGTTTTGTGGCCTAATATGTGATCTGTTCTGCAGAATGTCCTATGTGCACTTGAATAGAATATGTATTCTGTTGTTTCAGGATGCAGTGTTCTGAACATATCTGTTAAATCCATCTGATCCATTGTGTCCTTCAAATCCATTGTTTCCTTGTTGATTTTCTGTTTAAATGATCTGTTCATTGATGTAAGTGGGATGTTAAAGTCCCCTATTATTATCGTATTATTATGGATTGGTTTCTTTACGTTTGTTATTGTGTTTTAAAGTCTAGTTTGTTGGATATAAGTATCGCTACTCAAACTTTCTTTTGACATTCATTTGCACGATAAATGCTTCTCCACCCCCTCAGTTTCCATCTGCATGTGTCTTTAGTTCTAAAAGGAGTCTCTTGTAGGCAGCATATAGATGGGTTTTGTTCTTTTATCCATTCTATCACCTGATGGCTTTTGATTGGAGCATTTAGTCCATTTACATTCAAAGTAATTATTGATAGATATGTATTTATTGCCATTTTATTGCTTGTGTTTGTTTCTGGAGATTTTCTCTGATTCTTTCATGGTGTGCTGGTTTTCTTTATTGCCTTACTTGGATTTCTTTTTATTCGTTGCATATCTATTACTATTCTTTTACTTATGGTTATCTCTAGGTTAATAAATGACCTCTTCTGCCTATAACTGTCTACATTGTTGATGGTCGTTTAAATTTGAACTCATTCTACTCTTGTCCTCCCCACGTTTTACGTATATGTTGTTATATTTTACATCCTTTTAGTTTGACTGAGTTTTTAATAGAAATCTTCTTTTTACTGCTTTTGTGTTTCCTACCTTCGTACTGTCAATTTTGGTTTTTCTTTTCCACTCACAGAGTCCCGTGTAAGTATTTGCTGGAGAAGTGGCTTAGTGGTCACAAACTCCTTTAGTTTTTGTTTGTCTGTCAAACTCTTTATTTCTCCTTCTGTTTTGAATGTTAGCCTTGCTGGATAGGGCATTCTTGGTGGCAGATTTTTTCCACTCACCATTTTGAATATATCATGCCAGTCCCTTGTGGCTTGGAGAATTTCTGCTGAAAAATCTGCTTGATAGCCTCATGGGTTTTCCATTATAAGTAACTGTCTTATTTTGTCTTGTTTAAAAAAAAATTTTTTTGTCACTACATTTGCCAGTTTAATTATAATATTTCTTGGTGTGGGTCTGCTTTTGTTGTTTTGATGGAGTCACTGAGTTCCCTACATCTGTTCTCATGTTGCATAATTATTCTTTCTCTCTTTTGTTCAGCTTCATTACTGAGTCTTCTTAGTCATTAATTCATTCCTCTGCTTCTTCCAGCCTGCTGTTCATTGCATCAGTCCTGTTTCTAATCTCATTTATTACACTTTTCATCTCTGATTGATTCTAACTCTTTTATTTCTGTGGTAAGGGTCTCACTGATGTCTTCCCTTCTTTTCTCATGTCCAGTTAGTATCCTTATGGTCATTGATTTAAGTTCTCCATCAGTTCTGTTACTTATATCTGTTTCACCTAGATCTCTGGCCATGACCTTATCTTGTTCTTTCATTCGAGATAAATTTCTGTGTTTTCATTTTGTCTAAGTCTCTGCCTTCTTTTATGTTAGAAAAGCCACTTATGTCTCATGATCCTGAACTTAATGGCCTTATGAAGAAGATGTCATGTAGTGTCCAGGGCCTGGCACTTCAGGGAATGTATCTGCTGTGTGCTGTATGCACTCTGCTATTGTGTCGTGGCTGCTTTCTCCTTCAGGCCAGTCATCTGCAGAGACTTTTCTTTGCTTGTTGTAGGCAGTTTGTGTCCCTGGCCTGAATGCAGCAGGTTTTAACTAGGTGTGCCCTGGTCTGCTTGTGAAATGAGAACTGTCATCACCTCCACTGGAACTGAGACCCTGCAGAACTTTGTGGTCAGGGCATGTGGTGTGGGCAGGAGTTTGTGCTGTTCTTCTGGGGGAGGGGCCCATGGCACTGGGGCTGAGGTAAGTGTGACTGATAAAGGGCAGTTCCACCAGAGTGGGGAGGGGGGTGGGGCTTAATGTAAGTAATTTAGGCAGCTAGTATCCGTGTTGCACTGGGTCTTGCTAGTGGCTCTGTGCTTATGCCAAGTGGTGGGAGTGTGGGGGGAGAATGGTGCCAGCCAGCTACTTTGTTCCTGGAGACATCTCTCTGTGAACACTGCTTCTCATGGGCATGCTCTGAGAGGAGCAGATCATCTTCCCACTGCGTTCCCCAGGCACTCTTCAGATAGCTGTGTCCATGCTGTGTGTGCCTGGGTTGTTTGCCTGCTGTCTCTCCAAGAGCAATCCTGATGCCTCTGGACTCTCGCAGAGGCCAGCCCAGCCCACTGATACTTTAAATTTTCGATTTAAGGCCATCTGGTTGCAAGAACTCATGAAATTCAGCCCCTCTCATTTTCCAATCCAGTGGCCATAGGGAAACATTCTCCTTGTGCATTCCCTTGTGCTCTGATCTCACTCTCTCACTCTTCTCTCCAGCCACAGCTCTCTCCGCTCTGCAGCAGCCAATATCGATTTCTCCTCTAAATCATGTCTGCACTTTCTACCTTGTTTGATGTGACTTCTTCTCTACCTTGAGTTGTGGAGTTTGTTCTGCCAGTCTTCAGGTTGATTTCTGGGGCATTTAGAATGATTTGTACAAAGTTTTCTATTTGTGTTTGGAAGCAAGCCAAGGGTTCTCCTACTTTGCTGCCATCTTCGAGGGAAGTCCTATCTCATTTATTTAATGTAGCTTTCTCTATTTATTTGTGTGTGTGTGTGTGTGTGTGTGTGTGTGTGTGTGTGTGTGTAAATGTATATTTATTTATTTAAATTTACATCCAAGTTAGCATATTGCGCAGTAATGATTTCAGGAGTAGAATCCAGTGATTCATCCCCTACATAAAACACCCAGTGCTCATCCCAACAAGTGTCCTTCTTAATGTCCCTTGGCCATTTAGCCCATCCCCCCACCCATAACCCCTCCATCGCCCTAAGTTTGTTCTCAGTATTTAAGAGTCTCTTATGTTTTGCCCCCCTCCCTGTTTTTATGGTATTTTTGTTGCCCTTCCCTTATTTCATCTCTTTTTGTATCTTAAATTCCACATATGAGTGAAGTCATGATATTTGTCTTCCTCTAATTTCGCTTAGCATAATACACTCTAGTTCCATCCACATCGTTGCAAATGACAAGATTTCATTCATTTTGATCACTGAGTAATATTCCTGTGTATGTGTATGTGCACACACACATATATATATATACATATATACATACACATACAAACACACACATACATACATACATACATACATACATACATACCACATCTTCTTTATCCATTTATCTGTTGATGGACATTTGGACTCTTTCCATACTTTGGCTATTGTCGATAGCGGTGCTATAAACCTTGGGATGCATGTGCCCCTTCAAAACAGACACCTGCATCCTTTGGATAAGTACCTAGTAGTGCAATTACTGGGTCATAGAGTAGTTCAGTTTTTAAGTTTTGAGCAACCTCCATACTGTTTTCCAGAGTGGCTGCATCAGTTTGCATTCCCACCAGCAGTGCAAAAGGGTTCCTCTTTCTTCTGCCATCCTCGCCAACATCTGTCGTTGCCCGAGTTGTTAATGTTAGCCATTCTGACAGGTGTAAGGTGGTATCTCACTGTGGTTTTGATTTGTATTTCCCTGATGATGAGTGATGTTGAGCATCTTTTCATGTGTCTGTTAGCCATCTAGATGTCTTCTTTGGAAAAGTGTCGTCTATTCACGTCTTATGCCCATTTCTTCACTGGGCTGTTTGTTTTTTGGGTGTTGAGTTTGATAAGTTCTTTATAGATTTTGATAGTTCTTTATAGATAACCCTTTATCTGATATATCATTTGCAAATCTCTTCTCCCATTCCATCAGTTGCCTTTTAGTTTTGCTGATTGTTACCTTCTCTGTGCAGAAAAGAAGCTTTTTATCTTCATGAGGTCCCAGTAGTTCATTTTTGCTTTTGTTTCCCTTGCCTGAAGTTACTGCGGCTGAGGTCAAAGAGGTTTTTGCCTGCTTTCTCCTCTAGGATTTTGATGGCTTCCTGCTTCTATTTAGGTCTTTCATCCATTTTGAGTTTATTTTTGTATATGGTATAAGAAAGTGGTCCAGGTTCATTCTTCTGCAGGTCGCTGTCCAGTTTTCCCAGCACTACTTGCTGAAGAGACTGTCTTTATTCCATTGGATATTCTTTCTTGCTTTGTCAAAGATGAGTTGGCCATACGTTTGTGGGTCCATTTTTGGGTTCTCTGTTTTGTTCCATTGATTTAAGTGTCTGTTTTTGTGTCAGTGCCATGCTGTCTTGTAACAGCTTTGTAACACATCTTGAAGTCTGGAATTGTAGCTTTCCCATTTTATTAGCTGAGACCTGTAGAACCACTTTTTTTCTAAAATTGTTTTAAATATTTATTATTTTTGAGAGAGAGAAAGAAAGAGAACAAGAGCGAGAACGAGAACACAAAGCGGGGAGGGGGCAGAAAGAGGGAGACACAGAATCTGAAGCAGGTTCCAGGCTCTGAGTTGTCAGCACCAGAGCCTGATGCGGGGCTCGAACTCATGATGAACTGTGAGATCATGTCAGACACTTAACCGACTGAGACACCCAGGTGCCCCATAGAACCACTTTATTTTCTAATAGTAATAGTATTAATTGCCCCCCCTCCCTTGAATTTAATTAAATAACTTGAACAGTTTGCCATCTAAATGCTTATTAGTCTTGAGTCGGTTGAGTGCCTCTTGATTTCGGCTCAGGTGTCAGGCTCCGCACTGACTGTGTAGGGCCCGCTTGGGATTCTCTCTGTCCCTTCCTCTGCCCGGCCCCTGTTCACATGCACATGTGTGTGTGTGTGTGTGTGTGTGTGTGTGTATACACGTGCTCTCTTTCTCAAAATAAATAAATAAACATTAAAAAATACTTATTAGCCTTTATGGATGAAAGATACAGAATTTTCCTTTTTAATTTTGTCATTAAGACATTACTTATTTTTGAATAGATAACCCAAAATGAAAGTGCCTGAAAGAATACTTGCTGAAGCCTCATCCTCATTCATTTTCTGTAACAAACTATTCCACTCCCCAAAGGTACTAGTGTTTTTCATATCCTTCCAGAGAAATCCACATATATATAAGCAAATCCATGTATGTGTTTGCACATATATTCGTTTTTCTTTATTTTATTGAAATATTAGCCAAATATGTGAATTCTCTCTCAGCCTTGCTTAAATTGTTTAAGTTAGTATTATATTTTGGAAAACATACCCTGTTAGTACATGTGGAGCTGTAGTATATCCCTTTACATAGATGTACTGTAACTATTTCCCCCTTGAGGGATAGTTACAAATAATGTTATTATGAATACCACGGTCTATAAGAATCATTAGTTTCATTTTTAACATTCACTTCTAACTGTCCGGCATTAATTTATTACCAAGGCACTGTAGATTGGCTTCATTTATATGTATTATAGAAATCCAAAAATTCTGAAGAAAGAAAAATTCCAGCTGGTTTTTAAAGATGCATTAAGTATGCCATGAGCATGTTGGATTTATTTCACGAATTCAAGGATGATTCAGTGTAAGGAAATCTGTTAACAAAACAAAAATCAATGTAAGGAAAAGTAACTGTATTGTGGGGAAGGAAGAAAGATTTTTTAAAAGAAATTAACAATGTGAAAAGGAAAGCACAACTTAAACCTAATTAATAGGTCATAACCTTAGTACTCTCCAAAAATTGACAAAATAGATAATCCACTAGGTAAATTTGATCAAGGGAATAACAGAAAGCACATGTGCAAAATAAGATAACCATGGAAACAGAAGAAATTAGAACTATTATACAAGACTACTGAGCAAGTGAATTTGAAAATTAAATGAAATGGACTACTTTCCAGGGAAATACAGATTAGCAAAATTGACGTCATTAGAGTTAGAAAGTTATAAAAAATCAATTTCTACAAAAGAAATAGGAAAAATTAAGTAATGCCTTACAGAAGGCACCATGGCCAGGTGGTTTTACAGGGGAATTCTAAGCCTTTAAAGACCACATAATTTTAATGCTTTATAGGTCGTTCCAGAGTATTGGAAATAAGAAACTTCCTCATTTCTTTTCTTTTATTCTTTGTATTTTTTTTTTAAACGGGGAGAAGCTTTTAGCAGTTTTTAATCTGACTTGAATGACACTTGTGTTTGATAATAGAGTCCTTTCTGCACTTAATGATTCTATAGCATATTTAAAAATATATAATGGAAACAAAATCCTTGATTCTAAAAATTAACTACAGATCGTAGTGCTTTTGTATCGTCTTTTTTTCTATTGTAAAATGTAGGACATAATTTTTACCGGTTTAGCCATTTTTACATCTATCATGTCATTAAGTACATTCACATTGTTGTGCAGCTGTTACTACCATTCATCTCCAGAACTTTTTCATCATCCCAGACTGAACCTGTACCCGTCTTCAGCAATAAGTCCTCATTCCTCACTCCACTCAGCCCGTGACAACTATTATTCTATTTTCTGTCTCTGTGAGTTTAACTACTGCATGTAAGTGGAATCATACAGTATTTATTCTTTTGTGCCTTGTGCATTTCATTTAGCACGATATCTTTCACATTTGTACATGTTGTAGCATGTACGAGAACTTAACTCCTCTTTAAGGCTGCATAACATTTCATTGTGTGTACACACCACATTCTGTTTATCCATTCATCTATTGATGGACACTTGTGTGGCTTCTGCCTTTTGGCTGTTGTTGATAATGCAGCTATGAACATGAATGTGCAAATATCTGTTTGAGTCCCTGCTTTTAATTCTTCTTGATACATAGTTAGAAGTGAAATTACTAGACCATGTGATAAGTCTTTTAAATTTTTTGAGGAACCATCATACTGTTTTTCCCCTTTTCTTTTTGAAGCAAATGTAACATCAATACCTGAACCTGATGAAAACAGTACAAAAAAGAGGCAATATCCAGACTAATATCACTAATGAATCTCGGTGTAAAAGTACTAAATAGAAGTTTAGTAAACAAAGCCATTACCTCATTAAACAGATAATATACTATGACCGAGTGGTATTCATTCCAAGAATGCAAGATTGAATATTAGAAAATCCATTAGTATCAGGCATCATAATAATAGAACTAAAGGTAAAATCAGATTGCTAACGCCATAGGTGCTGAAGACAAGCTTTTGACAAATTCAGTGACGTTTCCTAATTAAAAAAACTGTCCAAGTTGGAAATAGGAATTGAGTGCTATTTTTTTTTTTTTTTATCATGGTAAAATTCATATACTTTAGTGCCCAAATTAGTATCTCACTTCAGGGAAACACTAGAGACACTTTCGCAAAAATTAGGAACAAGGCAAAGATTCCTACTATCTCTATTACTCCTCGTTATTGAACTATAGGTGTTAGCTAGTACAATTAGACAAGAAAAATCAATTAGAGGCACAAATTAACATGAAGAAATTAATAACCTTCAACGACAGCATAATGTTAGAAAACATTCCCACTTGAGTATCAGCAAAGTAATTAAATATTTCACAATAAACTTAAAAGACATACTGTGACTCAGTAGCATAAAGATCTTGATTCTTCCTATGTTTATAAATATAACACAACATCAATAAAAAGTACTAACAAGCTTTTAAGGACTTTGGTAAGTTGATAATATGCTAGAATAGCCAGGAGAAGACTGCGGGGAAATTGTACAGGTTATACTGACTGTACTAGACAGTAAGATATATGATAAAACCTGTGTAATTCAAAGTGAGGCACTGGCATGTGAATAGACAGACCAGTGAAATATAGAAAGAACAGGAATACATCCAGGTACATAGAGAAATCAAGTGCTTGAGAAAGGTAATATCTTAAATTTCTGGGGCTAAGGTGGGTTTATTCATAAATGGATCAGGGACAACTAGGTAGCCATTTGTAAAAATATAAAATTAGACCCATGACCCAAGCTGTTCAAAAAAAGAAACTAGAAATGAATTAGGGTCAAATGTAAAAAATTTTGTACAAGTAAGTACTAGAAGTGAACATGAACTGTTCTTCAATCTTGATTTAGGAAAAGGCTTTCTAACTATGATCATTCTTTTTGTTTTCTCTGCATTTTGGGCCAGTCAGTTTGAACAATATAAAAATAAGTTCTGCACGACAAAAAAAAATACATAAATTCGAAGGAGACCTAGAGACTAGGAGAGAATGTTTGCAACATATGCCATGGACAAGGGGCTAATGCTCCTAATATATAACAAACTTAAAATTGGAAGGACAAAGGAATGAAAACCCAATAGGAAAATGGGAAAAAAGACACGAGTAGACACTTCACAGAAAATCTATAACAAGGTCGTTAAACATATGGCAGAGTGGTCAGATTCACTCAGAGAAATGCGAATTAAAGCAACACTGAAATATAATTCTCACATATCAGATTGGCGAAAATTATAAGTGGCTATGGGGAAACAGGCACTCTCATGCATTGTGGTAATACAAACTGGTATGACCCATCTGGAACAGCATTTGGCAATCTAACCAAGCTGTATATGCACCTTTTGACTCAACAGCCTCACCTCTAGGAATCTACCTTTAAAATATACCTCCAAAACTCTGAAAATATACAGGCACCAGGATGTTGATCGGAGCGTTGTTTGTAATCACAAAATCTTGGAAACAACTCAAAGGCCCATTCATGGGAGAATGTTTGTATAAACTTTGGTACATTCGGGTAGTGGAGTTGCATGTAGAAAAGCATGAGGAAGAACTATGTGGATCACGACGTGGAGTGGTTTCCAGAATATACTACCGTGTGGGAAAAAAAAGAAAAGTGTAAAAGAGTATAAAACGTAACCCTTTGTGGAAGAAAATACACATAGTAAAGCCAAGTATACATGTGCCGTTTGTGCAGAAGCCATACTGAATGGATAAACGAGAAACAGAGGAGATTGGTTACCTGGTGGAAGTGGTTGTGAATGAGGGAGCAGAGATGAGGACGAAGTGGAACTTCTCAAGTGTATACTTTTTGCATAGCTCTAACTCTGAGAACCTGGTGATGTTTCTCATACCCCAAAATTAGTTGAATAATTGAGACCAACCAGATGTGAGGTAGCCCGAAACAGAATGCAGGCAGGAACAAATAAAACTAACCAATGAATAACATAAGTTTAGTGAAGGGGGTGGAGATGAAAAGGACTAACCTCAGTAACTTTAGAGAATAGTATTTTGACTATAGTGTAAAGCTGGAGACAAGAACTGTAAACAGATCCCCTACTACAATTACTTTCTCACAGTGGCATGGATTAGGAGTTCTGTAACAGTTTTATGTAAATATTAGGAACAAGCAAATAAGTAAGTATATTGTGGATAACGAGAGCCAGGGTTTTCACTGTCAGAGCTTACAAATCAGGAAAGGCAAGGCGAGACTGAACTCTGGTGTTGGGTTGTAATTGGAGCTATCAGTACAAATATATGGGTATTTAGGAGTATGGATAGTTGGATAGAAATACAAGCTTGTGCGTGTGTGCATAAATATGTCTTCTAGCTCTGCTTACTGGGAGGGCTTGGAGGCAATGACCCATCTCAGGAGCGGTATGACTACATTAGCACCCAGATCTTCGTTTCTAAATATTATACTTAAATAAAAGGAACCGGGGATTCTTCAGGAAAAGTAGGTGATTCCAGGGTTTAGGCAAGGAAATTACAAGAGGAGCTCTAGAATATTTTACGGTGCCAAAAAGGAAGGAAGTGATTAAAAAATGATGGGGGCGTGTGGAAAGAACACAGGAGTCAACTTAAGGGGATGGAGTTCCTAATCAGCAAATCTGACACAAGTTTAGAAACTAATTATGATAATGAGATATAAGATACAGAATAAAATATATTTGTTCATACTGAAATGAATAACTAGATAAATGAAGTAAATGAATATAAATGAATTTATATTTGTATATATTTGATTTTATTTGTATTCATTTACAAATGAACATAAGTTGAAAATAAATGCAAGAGGGGGGACACTTCTTTTTTTTTTTTTTTTTTAATGTTTATTTTTGAGAGAGAGTGAGAGCGCGAGCGGGGGAGGGGCAGAGAGAGAGGGAGACACAGAATCCGAAGCAGGCTCCAGGCTCTGAGCTGTCAGCACAGGGCCCTATGTGGGGCTGGACCTCCTGAACAGTGAGATCATGACCTGAGCCAAAGTCAGACGCTTAACCGACTGAGCCACCCAGGTGTTCGGGACACTTCTTATTGTAGAATTTCAATTAATGAATGAGGAACGATGAGTATCTCTTCACAAGATGCTTACTGATTTCAAAGGGACATTTTTCAAAGTAGCCAGTACCTTTTGTAAGTGTCAAGGTACTGAAAATCAAAAACGGGGGATCTGTTCCAGACTGGAGAAAAGTAAGGAGACATGCTACCTGAACATAGTGTGGGATCTTGGACCAGAAAAAGGACAGTATAATGGGAAAGTTGGTGAAATTGGAATAAATTATATAGTCGGTAGTATTTTATTATTGTTAATTTTGTCAGTCCTTTCATGTGTTTTGAAGCTCTTATTGTCATGTCATCCTGATGTCCTTTATCATTATGAAATACTCCTTTATCTCTGGTAATAATCTTTGCCCTGAAGCCTACTTTGATCTGAATTGGGTCACTTGAGCTTTCTAATGCTTAGTGTTTGCATGGTGTCTTTTTCATCCTTTTATTTCAACCTTCTTGTGTCTTTATATGTAATGTCCACCTCTTAATAGTGTAGTTTTGGCTCTTTTCTAAATCTTTTCTGGACATGTCTTGTTTGTTTAGAGTGTCTAGTCCGTTATATTTAATTTGGCTGTTAGTTTTTTTGTTGTATCTTTGTATTTTGTTGTTTTTCTCTGGCTGTTTTCAGAGTTCTCTTTCCATTTGGTTTTTAAGAATTTGACGATGAAGTGCCCAGGGGTTGTTTTTTTTCTTATTTATACTACTTGTGGTTTTCTTAGTCTTTTGGATATAGTATTAGATGTCTTTCATCAGTTCTGGAAAGCTCTCAGCCATTATGTCTTATCTTTTCTGCCCTATTCCTCTCTTCTTCTAGAACTCCAATTACATGTATGGTAGACAATCTGTTATTGCCTCATGTATCTTTGGATGGCCTTTAAAGTCTCCAATCTGCTATTCACTCTATCCAGTCATTTGTTTTTTTTTTATTTCAGATATTTTTCAGTTTTAGGATTTCTTTTTGTTTTTTTTTTTTTTCTGTGCTCTAATTTCCTGCCCATTCATGCATTATGGTTATAGTTCCCTTATTGTCTCTGAATGTTGTTAAAATAGCTGCTTTAAAATTATTTGCACATTTCATCATCTGAGTAATGTCATGGCTGATTTTCATCAATTTCCTTTCCTTTTGAACATGGATAAAATGTTCCTGATTCTTCGTAGGTCTGGTAATTTTATCCTGGATATCATGAATAATACATTGTGGAGTGACTTTGTTATATTTTTCTGAAGAGTGATGTTTTTGTTTTATATTAGCCAGTTAATCTTGCGCAAGTCACACTGTAAACTTGGCCACTCCTGTAGTGGACAGCGGCTGAAATCTCTTTCATTCTGTGAGGCTGCTGGACATCTACTGTGTTCGTGCATGTTCAGCAGTCAACAAGAGATTTAGGTAGAGTTTTAATTGCAGAATTTGGTGTTCTTTTTCTTTCCCTCTCTCCTTCCTGGGATTTCTCCTCTCACTTCCAGCTTTTGTGATAGCTTCAAAGTGTCTCTGATTCTTCAAACTAGTAAGATTGCTGGTTTCTTTTGAGTTCTAGCCCAGGCACCAATTGGCACCTGCCTTCGGATGGAAATCCTAGTTTACTCATCCAGTGTCATGCCCTTTTGCTAAGTCTATCTGGTTTCAGCCTGATTTTGGTTTCTCTCCAGGCTTTCTGACAGTTGACTTTTATATTTTATCCAGAACTTAAAGCCATCTGTGGAACAGCTACTCCAACATTACCAGAGGAAAAACTTTACTAAACATCTTTAAAGATAAACTCATCTTGATTTTCATATGCCATATATAATTGCTACTTAATGTTCTAGTGTATGCATCCATCATATTTTGTGTTTTTACTCCCTAGTGACATGGACCTAGGTTGTCCCTGAATTCCTGATACTGTGAACAGTACCATTTAGAACATTACCTGTGGAAAGGTTTCTTTGGCATCTTTGTCCCAAGAATAAGCTTGCTGGATTGTAGTGTATCTGCATGCCTGTTTGCACACCTAATTTCATGCGTGAATCCTCTTCCAGCAGGGCGCACATACACATCCCCAACTTTGGATTTACCCAACTTTCTTATGTTTGCCATTCTGATGGGTAGATGGTGGTATCTCATTTAAACTTGCACTTCTAGAGATGTACACTTGTTCACATGGTTTTCACATTGTCTGTGTTGGTTTGTGTCCATTACCTGATTTTCTGCTATGTAGTTCAAACCAGATCTTTACTTCTCTCATGATTTGTGGTGTTTTGGCCATGTCAGATAAGTTCTTTACAGTCTCAAGGACATATTCCTGCCAGTATATGATTTGAGGTAGAAATCCAACTTTGATTCTCAGTAATGATGCAACCAAATTTTCAAGTGTGTCGTGTTTTGTTTTGTTTTTATTATTAGTGTTTAGAAATATGTTTTAGCATACCATTGGAAGGAATTGACCTGAATAACTTGGTCCTTATCTTGTATTAATTGTCTAAATGACTTTTTGAGATCAGATTAATATTTAGGGGGAACTAATTTAACTGATGAATAAAAGTTTATGTAATAACTTCTGTTAATCTCAGTGGCCAATTCTTTCAGATCTTTCCTGTGTTGACGTACTGTATTCATGTAGTTCCTTATTTGTTTCCGTACTTCTTTGCTTATCTCATTTGATCTTTAGAACAACTCCAGATAGAAAGATTAGGTATTAACTCTGTTTTATGGATGTTGAAACTTTTTTTAAGTGATTTGCCTGAGACTCCTACACCTGGTTTCGGATTTCTACCTCCTCCCTGTTTTGTTTTTTGTTTTTTGTTTTTTTTTTGAGAAGCATTTGTTTGCTCAGGCAGCCATGTACTATTGCTGATAATGAATAATAGACACTTCAATTCATTGTTCTGCTGAGTATGTTTTAAAGGTAATATTTATGAGATTTTCTTTTATTGGCTTATCCCTTTTTTCCTCCCTCCCCTTTTTCTTGGAGGAGTTGTCTTAAGCTTTATGACAGTAGTAGTAATGGGTTTTAGTCACACACATACTTTTTGAGGAGAGGAGTGTGCATAAATGGTTTTATTTAGAAATTTGCCAAATGAACCTTAAATGTTGTGAACATTGTTAGACCATGAGAGGTTTGGTATCTTTAAAGCCATACGTATTATAAATTTTTTCATAGGCTATATACCAGTAACTATCCTTTCAACTTACATTTTAACCGGTTTTGCACTTAGATTTTTTAAAGCACTCTTGGCATATGTTCTGTTTCTGTTAAGTTGCTTGGGAACTTGGTGTTTCTAGGCAGATCATAACACTGGGAGGTAGAGTACTTCTCTAGCTTCATCAGTGTTCCTAAATAAAGTTGAAATTATTTGTTATTGAATAAGTTGAGATTATTTTAACAATTGAGATTTGGCAGATTCTTAAAAGGGCCTATTTTAATACTTTATTGTATCGAATGTTTTACTGGTGTTAATTGCTCTGAAACATGGCCTGTCCACAACTGTCTGGTGTAAAAGGAACGCTCAGTAATGGAACTAGCCTTTTTTCTTTCGGTTGGCTTAAGAAATATGCTAAAGTATCAGTATTATGTAGTAAATCTTAATATATGAGCAAATTCCTTAAAGATAATGCTTTTATTTTTCTTTGAATCCCTTTTTTTCTGCTTTTTAGAGGAAGTATCATTCTGCAAAGGAAGCTTATGAACAACTTTTGCAGACGGAAAACCTTTCTGCACAAGTAAAGGCAACTGTCTTACAACAGTTAGGTATGTAATAATGGTGTACTATAAATATTTCTCTTTATGATTTTTCCATGTCAGAGATGGCAGATATGTGGCTCATGTATTCTATTCTCTTTTCCTTCCTTTACCCAGAGTTGATAGAATTAACTCGAACCCAGCATATTTCCCCTTTCAGCCAAGCATTGTCCATCTCACGGTCCATCTCATTACGGTTCTTCAGTGCAGTTGGTCCTTTTAAATTCTTAGAATTATTCTCTCGTACTTAACCCATGGGTGAGGGGGATTGAGTACTTCCTTTGTGCCAGATATGCTTAGCACTGAATGAAGTTAAGTGATTTGTGTAAAGTCACTTAGTGGTTGGTGAGCTTGCTTTCTTAGCCCTATCAAGAATATTAACTAAAACATTTCATCAAAAAGTTGTGCAACACCCAATGGTATAGTTTTTGTACACATGTAATTCTTTTCTGATGTTGAAGAAATGTAGCCATTTGGATGACACATTAGTTTCACTCTGACCAAGAAGATAGTGATTGAGTTCTCCACGTTTAATTTTGTTGCTTAGTTATTGGGTCATGTTTCTTATCTGTATATGGTGTTTGGGTCCCCTCCTCCCCCTAGTTTTTGTTTGTTTGTTTTTGGTCTGGGCAAATAATTTATTCTTAATTTTTAACCAACATTGTAGTAATATGAATGTTTTCATAATGTGACTATTTTTACATAATTTTAAAATCACTTAAGCCTAGATTTTATCACTGATCTTCATGATATTGATATGTATCATATGATTAATTATATAAAATAAACACATTACCTTAGTATAAAACTTTTGTTTCTAGGTTTGTTTTTAATTTAATCTCTGGTTAGAATTTTACTTGTGTTATCCATACTTTTAAGAATTATAGAAGTATTTGAATATTTGTTTTTAATAAGTTTACAGACCGTGTTTGAGTAGTGTGAATTCATATCTTCAAATTAAAACAAGTTTATTAGTATAGTAAAGAAAGATTTTGTGCAGTTCTTAAGTAAAAAGAACAAAGTGATGCCTTTATCATAAGACAGCTTACTCATTCAGCTAATACTTGAATATGAGCTGTTTTGTTAATCCACACTATTTATAATCAAGTTTTTGTGCATTTCAGCTGCAGTGAGGAATGTGTCAATAGTAAAAATGCATACACCTTTTAAATTTAAGACACAGATTGAAATAGTTTTGGTCTAGTTACATGTGAATCACTTGTCCTCTTTGGCATTGGCTTACCATATTTCGAAGTATAGAAGTATAATAAACTTTTTCGTGCTTTTGAAAGGAAAAACACTTCTCCTAATTAAGTCTAATTTATGCCTGTGTATCAGTCCTTCCTACTTGCTTGTCACTGCTGCTTCAGCAGCTCCTTTTAGAGCCTGTTTCTCTAGGTTCCATTCTTACTAGTAATAGCAGGAGGTAAGAGGAACAGATGAATAAATGTAAATGTGTTATTGACATGTATTTCTGTAAAACATAGTAACGCAGTCCTTGAAATATATTTTGGAGCACAGCAACTATAATAAATGTCAGAAAATGAGGGTCCTTATTTGTTATATATAATATGGACTATACACAAAGAACAAAGCTGATTTTTATGCACTTGAAATGATCCACAGCTGAAATATGACTTCCCCAGCAAAGCAAATCAAATTATTACTGTGTTGTCTTAAAAGTTTTAGAATACAGTATTGCATGATCCAATCTTTTGATAGCTTATATAACTATTATTTAATAAAAATTGTGCATATTTAAGGTGTACAACATGATGTTTTGGTACATCATGAAATGATTAGTATTGTCGAGCTAATCAACATATCCATCTCTGCACATAGTTACTATTTGTGTGTGGTGGGAGCACCTAAAACCTACTCTCTTAGCAAATTCCTATTAATATATTAGAGTATTATTAACCATAGTCATTCTGCTATGCATTACTCTCTAGACTTACTCCTGCTACATAACTGTAACTTGTACCCTTGGACCAGTTTCTCCCCATTTCCCCTACCTCCCCATTCCTGGTAACCATCGGTCCACTGTCTGCTTCTAGATATTCAACTTTTTGAGATTCTACATATAATTGAGATTCTGTACAATCTATATTTATTGATTAAATATTTATGGTACCCGTTTTAAACCATTTTTATTTGCACCATTTGAATATACTTAGACTTCAGTTTTATTTTTAAATAATTGTCAAATGCTGTGCAGTTTTTATTTTAGATAAGTTATTAATATATGTGACCATTGCCAGTGAGATAGGGTTGTATGTGGGTGTTGTACTCTGAGCTGTCATTGATTAAATCATCTTATATGTACTCCTTGGAAATAAACAATGGGTTAATAGACTGTCTTGGAGAGTCTTAAAATGCACATAAAATTTTACATGGAACAG
Source organism: Felis catus (assembly GCF_018350175.1). NCBI lineage: Eukaryota > Metazoa > Chordata > Mammalia > Carnivora > Felidae > Felis > Felis catus. Next base: position 39,608,493 of record NC_058386.1, read on the forward strand.
TGAATTTTTATATTCTTTGTTTCATAACTTGGAATTTTTTCAAACACCAAAATTAGAAAAGAAGAACTGTAGTTTGTAATCTAAGTGTTAAGTCAGTACTTAAAATCGTTTTGGTTTCTCTGGAATGAAGTTCTTTATAGGTTTGACTGTACCTTCCTGTGAGAAACAGACTTCCTTATGGTCAGAATTGGCAGTTTTAAATTTTGGGAATGTGTGTGCCGAACTAAATGAATAAATTGACTGAAAAAAAAAATTTTACTTATGTGTTTTCCGTTTGGTATTCTTAAAAACTGAAGAACAATTAAGTCATCTATGTAAATATTTTTAATCATTTACTGTAGGTTGGATGCATCACACTGTGGATCTTCTGGGAGATAAAGCCACCAAGGAAAGCTATGCTATTCAGTATCTCCAAAAGTCCTTGGAAGCAGATCCTAATTCTGGCCAGTCCTGGTATTTCCTCGGAAGGTGAGACTTAGCAGACACTTACACTATGCTTTTGTTTATTCCAGCTAAGAGATTGGAATTATGAGCTATATAATTTTGTTTATATTTATGTTTGTTTGTTTATATTTATAACTTGATTAGTGTCTTTTCCTTTTTAAATATATTGTCGCAAAGATTTCTGGAAAGTTAAAGCTTCTGAATGTGATAGTTTTTCTCAGCATAATCTGGTCAGCCAGAACATTTCTTATTTTGCTTGTTGGATTTTCATTTGACTTGAATCATTGCTGGCTTTTAAAGACTTATCAGATAGTAATTCTTCATCCTAGTATTTAAATGCCTGTCCTTCTGATTTCTGTTATTTTTTTTTATATGTCTGTTGAACAGAACTGAATTAATTTTTCATTCTGCCTGGTGACCACCAGTAGCCAGTGGAACCTTGCTGTTTGTAATTTTGATTAATGATATATACATTAGAATGGACATATTTGATTAATAGTAGGTCTCAAATCAGTTCTACTTGAAATCTCACAGGGAGAAAGTGGATACATTATTATTGGATCTGTTGGAAAGGAGAAGTAACATGTAATGAAAATAGTGTTCTGCAAGTCTGTAAACTTTTCTCTGTACTTTAAATGCCTAAATTGTGCTCACTGATTATCTAAAATATACCTTATGTATGTGTATCTGATAGATTATATTTCGGGGACATTATTAGATCGTCTTTTGGTTCCTAACTGGTTTTAGCTTTTACGGTGTGGTGGAAAGATCATTGTACTAGCAGCTGGGAGACTTGGATTTAGGTCTTGGCTAGGCTACTGTTTGTAGATCCTGGGTGATACAGTTAAACTTTTTGATGCTTCAGTTTTCTTTTAACCTTTTAAATAAGAGGATTATATTAGATCAGTGGTTTTCATTGGGGGCCTGTTTTGTCCCATAGGGGACATTTTATAACGTCTGGAGATACTTGGTTACATCACAACCGTGGGGAGCACTGCAAGCATCTAGTGGGATAGCCTCTGTGACAAAAGATTACCTGACCCAAAATGTCAGTAGTGCCAAGGTTGAGGAACTCTGCTTATGGATTATCTGTTAGGTATCTTCTCACCCTAAAGGTTTCGATTTTATGATTTCTTTTGAAATTATCCTATTTTGTTTTAATTTTGAGCTCTTTGAGTGAGTTTGCCATGTAATCCCATTAAGTTTTAGTATTTTGTATGGTTTCATTTTTCCTTTAAATTTAGCAAAGTGTGTTTGTATGAGATGGAGTAGTACTAAGATTTTTTAAGAAAGATGTTTGATTAGTCATTAATAATGTACAACAAGAGTTGGCTGGGAAAGTACCTATTTTTAGCAGAAATTTTCTAATACCTTCCAAGTCCTAGAAAATCATCTAATTTGGGTTGCTCACTAAAAAGCTTGAGAGTCCAAACTTTGTTTTTCTCTTTCACTGAATGAAGATATTTGGGGCAGAGACTGGAACCTACCATCTTTGTATACTGTCGACTAGCAGAGTGGCTATTGAGTGAATGCAGTAAATGAACTAACTGAACACCATTTGCTTTTCGAGCTAACACCATTGCTGCTGTTTAGTGTTGCACAGTGGGATGCTTCATACAGGGACTGGAAAGGAGATGGAGTACTGGGAAGTAGGGACTGCCTAGACTTTGTCTCTAGTGTTAACGTTTACATACGAAAATTTCTTTTTATACAGGTTAAAAGGCATGTGTAGTAGCAATTATTTTCATTTTGACCTAAGATGAAGAATAGTAGCGGCTCAGTCAGTTAAGCGTCCGACTTTGGCTCGGGTCATGATCTCGTGGTTCATGAGTTTGAGCCCCTTGTCGGGCTCTGTGCTGACAGCTCAGAGCCTGGAGCCTGCTTTGGATATTCTCTCTCTCTCTCTCTCTCTCTCTCTCTCTCAAAAATGAATAAACATTAAAAAAAATTTTTTGTAAGTTCTTAAAGCTCTGAATAAAGACCTCAGGTGTCAGTAAGCAACTTTGGGATTTGATGACCCTAATATTCTACGGCGTTTTATTACTTATGTTCACATTCAGATCTGTGTTGAAGATGTCCTTTGGCATGTGTATATCATAATAAAGGTGTAATGTGGTAATGCTCTCATAGTAGTACTAATCATTGGCAGTGTTATCACAGAACTATAGAATGTTAGAGCTAGGAGGGACCAGGGAGGTCACCTGCTTCGCTCTGTAAACCCTGTTATTTTACAGATGCAGAAATAGAGTTCAGAGGAGTGAAATGGTTTATCTAAGGTTACAGTCACACAGGTAACTAAATCAGAACACGAACTAGAGCCTAGGTTCACATATTGCTTTTTCAAAGACACAGGGCTGTCTCAGGGGCACTTAGTTTAAGTTTTGCTAGAGGAAAAGTGGTTGGTGGTTGGACTGGGACATCTGTAGTTGGGCACATTGGTTTTCTACTTTTCACTTTGTAGGAATGGAATGTGAAAACATGAGTTTTGGGAATTACTGCTTATTCCTCCCAGTGGTTAGGTAAATTTGTCTATAAATCCTGAGATTTGGCTTTGATTTAACAACAACAAACAGAACGTGTTTTCTACTATCTGTTAAGGATTCCCTTTCTTTGTGGTGTCTGTCCCTACATGGCGTTGTTCATAACTTCTCCTGAAGTTATTAACAAACTTTGTGGAAGTTTGCGGGTGCTCTCTGACATTGCCTTCTCTCAGTCACTGACATTTCTTATTACCCAATCCACAAGATTAGTTATCCTTAGGCTTATTTTAACGTCTCCCTTGTAGGTGTCCTATATATATATTTTTAACATTTATTCATTTTTCGAGAGACAGAGCGTGAGTGGGGGGTGGGGGGGGAGACGGGGAGAGGGAGAGGGAGGGAGACAGAATCCGGAGCAGGCTCCAGGCTCCGAGCTGTCAGCACAGAGCCCGACATGGGGCTCGAACTCACGGACGGTGAGATCGTGACCTGAGCTGAAGTCGGTCGCCCAACCGACTGAGCCGCCCAGGTGGCCCAGGTGTCCTGTATTCTTAAACCCTCTCTTCTATATGGATGAATTCCAAATCTAGATTTCTACATTTCGAGGTATTAAATTTCAGGACCACATCTCTTACTCTTTACCTAACATTATCTATTTTAGTGTTCTCATCTCACGTCAAAGTAAGCATATTTCAAAGCTCATTCATCATATTCTTTTCCAAACCAGCTCTTCTCCTTTTATTTTTGTCAATGATGTCACCATTTCTTTTTTAACTCTCTTTGATCAGGCTTAAAAACTAAGTTATAAGCCCCTGCTATGAATATCTAATCAGTCAGTCACAAAAGTCCTTATATCTTTTGGTTTACTATATTTCTCCCTTCTTTTTCTTTCTTTCCATTTTCGTTATTTTCACCCCAATTTTGGCCTGTTCCAAACCAGTGAGTATAGCTGCCTTTTTTACTGTCCATAATTTATTTTTCTTTCAGTTTATCTCTACACATTGCTAGCAGATTACTATTGCTATAAAGTGCTTTCATGGTGCCATTTCCCTTGTTAGAAGAACAAAAACTTCAGGGTAACCTCGGGCTGGATTTATAATTCTCTACTATTTGTGCTATCTTATGTACATTAAGTTTTGGTTATACTGCCTAAACAACATTTAAAAAAATTTTTTTTAATGTTTATTTATTTTTGAGACAGAGAGACAGAGTATGAGCAAGGGAGGGGCAGAGAGAGGGAGACACAGAATCTGAAATCTGAAGCAGGCTCCAGGCTCTGAGCTGTCAGCACACAGCCCGACGCGGGGCTCAAACCCACGAACCGCGAGATCATGACCTGAGCCAAAGTCGGATGCTTAACCGACTGAACCACCCAGGCACCCCCCAAACAACATTTTAAAATGCCCTCTTTCATCTTCTCTGTCTGAATCAGGCGTTCCCAGACTTCTGGATTGCAGGAATCAGCAAAATTTCAAAGAATAATTATGAGGATCTAAATATTTAATTTGGGCAAGTGAAAACATTTAAGATATTTTTGCCATTTAGTCAGCCAGTAGTATTTCAAAATAAGTTAGTTACAGTATAAGTATTAATTAGTTTAATGGAATATTTATATATATAAGTATATGTTGCTGTGTTTCTATTTTATTTTCGTGGCCATAAATTGCTTTATACTGGCTGATAATTGGGAATCACTGATCTAAACAACATGCCTCTATACTTATTTTAAATTCCTTAGTGTTATCCTTCCTTTTTTGCTTTTCCTAAATCCTGTAGTGTGTATTGTGGTGTCTTCTACCCTAAATTCTCAGACCAGAGAATTGCCTGTGACAGACATTCGATATGGCATCATGACATTTGTAATATGTCTTCAGTCCTCAACTAAATTGTAAGCTCCACGAAGACAGACAGGGACTGGGTTTTGTCTTTTCTTTTTTCCTTAGTGCCAAGCACTAAGAAGATAATTTCTGTATTTATAGTTTCAGCTGCTGTTCTGTGTATCCATCAGGTGTATCTGCATTAAGAAGATAACAGGTTCCTCTCTCTCTCTCAAAAAAAATAAATAAATGTTAAAAAAAAATTACAAAGTGGGGGGGTGCCAGGGTGACTCAGTCAGTTAAGTGTTTGGCTTCAGCTCAGGTCATGATCTCGCAGTCCGTGAGTTTGAGCCCTGCATTGGGCTCTGCGCTGACAGCTCAGAGCCTGCAGCCTGCTTCAGATTCTGTGTCTCCCTTTGTCTCTGTCCCTCCCCTGCTTGCACTCTGTCTCTCTGTCTCTCTGTCTCTCTGTCTCTCTCTCAAAAAACAAACATTAAAAAAAATTACAAAAAAACCACAGGTCCTTGAAACTTTAATCAGACCTCGCTACCCTTACATGTCATGAAATACCGCGCTCACCTTATTATACTGTTTTTGAGAGTTAGCTTGATATTGCTTGCACCTTAATGTTTGTATTTTTTACAAATTACAGAATGGTTGACCTCATGGTCATTACTTAGGAAAGTAGAATTGAAATCAGATTCATCCAGTCTTACCAGAATAGAATGGTTTTCTTGTTTTTTTTAAGTCTATATTCTTTATGTAAGCTATATAAATATACCAAGCTATATAAGTGGCATGGCAAGTGCATGTGTGAGCGCGCATGCGCGCTTTCAACTCTCAGTATAATATTGAAGTAATACGGCCTTTAATTACTTTAATATTGTTCATTAATGTATCATGCTTTAGCACTTACCAGATAGACTATAGTATAGTTTATTGAATGGTTAATTATAATGTACATTATAATTATAATTTTATACACACACACACACACACATTCACAGAAATATGTTAGCTCATTCAGAATTTTAATTTGCTTTGATATATGTAGTCCATTTTTCAGCAGATTAATCAGTATTAATGCAATTGTCTGGATTTTTTTTCCCTCCCCTCTCAGGTGCTATTCAAGTATTGGGAAAGTTCAGGATGCCTTTATATCTTACAGGCAGTCTATTGATAAATCAGAAGCAAGTGCAGATACATGGTGTTCAATAGGGTAAGACTTTATATAAAAATAATGGTATTATACTCGATACATGACAGTTACATATCACATATAATATACTTGGTGAGGCTGAGTAGTTCTTCTTAGTTGACCTCTTGTTTTTCCTTAATTTTTCTTTCTAGCGTGCTATATCAGCAGCAAAATCAGCCTATGGATGCTTTACAGGCTTATATTTGTGCTGTACAATTGGACCATGGCCATGCTGCAGCCTGGATGGACCTAGGCACACTCTACGAATCCTGCAACCAGCCTCAGGATGCCATTAAATGCTACTTAAATGCAACCAGAAGCAAAAGTTGTAGTAATACCTCTGCACTTGCAGCACGAATTAAGTATTTACAGGTAAAACTTTTAAATAGCAGTTTTTTAAAGACACATGTTTCCCCATGACACTCAGGCAGGAGGCGGGTGGCTGGAAAGTTTGTCTAGTTGTGTTTTGCTGTCTATAATTTGTTTCCATATTTTGTAAACATACCATAGCTTGTAATATTATTTTACTTTTCATTTTAAGTAAGAGATGCAGTATTTTAAAAGATGCTCTTTTGCACATTTACTGTTGATGTATATTAATTTACATAATTTTTTTCTACGTACTGTCTACATTTTTAAGTTGTCATAGCATTTTAGAGAAAAGAACACAAACACTGTCTTTCACTCTTGCTTGGAGTTTCATGAGAAGACAGCTATGAGAACTTTGAAAACAGAGCTCAGCTTTGTTTGAATTCTCACAAAGGTCTATATTCTGGTTACCCTCTTTATACTTAGTATCTTTCTGAAACCCCAAATTAAGAATCTATTTTCTTTTAAAAACAATTAGTTATAGCATTTAGGAAGATTTAGTGGACTTGCTCTTACTCAAGTAGGCTTGTGTTAAATTTGCTTTTTACATAATTTTTCCTAGGCTCAGTTGTGTAACCTTCCACAAGGTAGTCTACAGAATAAAACTAAATTACTTCCTAGTATTGAGGAGGCGTGGAGCCTACCAATCCCCGCAGAGCTTACCTCCAGGCAGGGTGCCATGAACACAGCACAGCAGGTGAGAAGTTGGGTTATGTTCTGCAGGTACCCAGCTTTAAGGGTTCTTTTCAATCTGTAGTGGTCAAGCGTATTTTACTAAGTACAGGAGCCTTTTATTAATGGAAAAGCCTTTGGATTTAATTGTGAAGGGAATCTAGATCGAAATAAAACTCCCTCTGATATGGGAAGAAATTTTGGGGTGCCAATTTAGAACCTTTGTGCATTTTCATGATTTGAAGGAGATTTCTTAAAATGATGCTGCAGTGGTTTGTTTAATTTTTAAAGCAGTTTTTCAAAGGAAGGTACACATTCCTCCATTGATGATCATTTGATTTTGATTTTCAATAATTGCCATCAGCGATGTCCACATAGCTTTGAAAAGTATGCAGTTTGTAAAGTTTTATAATTTGAAGGAATGAACTAAGAATATATAGAACCCTATTTTTGTCTTCCTTCTGTGATTCTTAGGCATGTAAACCTCATCATGCAAATACTGAACCTGTATTAGGCCTCAGTCAAACACCAATTTCACAGCAGTCCTTGCCACTACACATGATTCCTTCTAGCCAAGTAGATGACCTGTCCAGTCCTGCCAAGAGGAAAAGAACATCTAGTCCAACAAAGGTATATATTTTAGAGAAATAGAAAATCCCAGTCCAAAAGGAATCTCCCAACTGCCCTGAACTTGTGCAGTTTGAATATCTCCTGTCCTTTATTTTAAATCTGTGGACATCAAAAGAGTGAAAGGTTTGAGTTTTTCCATCCCAAATTCTTAGCATCCTATTAAATACAGAACATAGGGCTAAATTTGCATTCATCAAGTCATTTTATTCATCTCCCTGCCGTTAAGATCTCAACACACTTTTTTCATCATCACTTTCTACTGACATTGAGATAAATTTATTATTGGATCTAGTGGACAGTGTGGTGTTTAGGTTAGCCATTTGGGCCATAGTTTAGGGGTGGGCTTTTTCGGGTGGTTGATTAAAGAATCAGTATTTTTTTTTAATTTATGATTTCCCAAATTTGTTATGCATGTCAAATTATTTTTAAAAGAATTTAATGTCATAACATTTTTTATATGTAAATATTCCAATTCATAGTCATTTGGCCTTCATGAGTCATTCTTGTGAACTCTGTGGATTTAACCAAATATTCTTTAATTTTTTTTTATCGATTTTCCTCAGAATACTTCTGATAATTGGAGTAGTGGCCATGCAGTGTCACATCCTCCAGTACAGCAACAAGCTCATTCGTGGTGTTTGACACCACAGAAATTACAGGTATGTAAGAGAATGCTTTTGACAGATTGTTTTTCCTCTTGCAAAGGAGTAGAAGAAGTAAGCTTTACAATTTTAAGTATTAATTCAGACAATCCAGTCAAATGCACATAAGTAAAATGAACCCACGTTTGTCAGAGTAGTGGGATAATTAGTTCCTGATTTTCACCTATTTTTGGTTTTATTTTTAAACAGGCAACGTTCACATAGTTCCAAGTGCATCTGTATGGTTATAGGCTCCACAGGGCAAATTCCTACCCACTTAGCTTTTAGCTCCTGCCCGTATCCGCTTAGTTCTCCCTCTAACAGCTAGCCAGTGTTACCAGTTTACCTGTCTTCCCTGAGATATGTTCAGGCTTGCACAAGCAACCATGCATCCTCCTCCTCTCACGCGTTACTCATTTTCTCCTTTTTTATACAAATGGTAGAATGCTCCGCCTATTGATTGTTAACAATGTATTTCATAGGCCTTTCCTTGTCAGGATGTAAAGAGCTTCTTTTTGTTTTATGGCCACAGCGTATTTCTTTTTTTTTTTTTTTTTTTTTTAATTTTCTAATGTTCATTTATTTTTGAGAGACAGAGACACAGCATGAGCAGGGAAGGGGCAGAGAGAGAGGGAGACACAGAATCCGAAGCAGCCTCCAGGCTCTGAGCGCTCAGCGCAGAGCCCGATGTGGGGCTGGAACTCACGGACCGTGAGATCATGACCTGAGCCGAAGTCGGCGCTTCACTGACCGAGGCACCCAGGCGCCCCCGCCATAGCATATTTCTTCCGTAGATGCACACCTTCAGCAGAGCACTGATTTTAGGTAGTCAGGCTGTCTTCACACTTTTCCTGTTCCAAACAGTGATGCTTTGAGTGTACTTGTCCTAATGCATTGTAAGTGTAAAGAACTTTCTGTGTGAATACTGAAAAATAGAGTATTAATGAGTAAAATTTTATGCCCACTTGTCTCAAATACCACATTACAGTAAACTTCTTTTGATGCATGTTTATTTCTTAATTTCTCAAACTTCTTAAAGGACTTCATCTCAGGGTTAGTTGCTGTTGGTCAGGAATCCGTATCTTTGACTAGATAGCGGCTCCGCATTGGTCCGGTCGTTTCATGACGAGGTGGCTTAGAATAGTGAGCTTGAGCTGGTTTCTTAGATATGTCTTTGACCGTATTCTCCTTTCTTCTTCTTCTTCTAGCACTTGGAACAGCTCCGTGCAAATAGAAATAACTTAAATCCAGCACAGAAACTGATGCTGGAACAGCTGGAAAGTCAGTTTGTCTTAATGCAGCAACACCAAGTGTGTATAGCATTTTTTTCCCCTAAAATTTGTTAGCGTTTTGAGTACTTTTATTGACTGAAACATTTTAGAGCATGGTCATGCCTGCTTCTTTCTACCAGTATTTGGTGGAATTTAGTAATCTTGCTTCTTAAAATACTAATAATAGAGAGTTTTAGGAAAAAACAGGTATAAATTTAATTTTGAGCACAAGACTTGGTATTTTATTATTTATTCACATGCTATTTTACCGCTGTTCTGAGGGTTTATTTCTATTATTAAATACTTAGCAAGCTGCCCTAAACCGAGATGGGGTTCTTCAGGACTTGTTGAATTTGGAGGATCTGACATACAAATATAATAGAGTGTAAATTGGAGATCCTCTATTTTGTGATTGGGAAAAAGACCTGTAAATTCCACAGTTTTCTTAATTTTCAGCTGCTTTCTTTTGTCGTTACTAAAGGGATGTTTCTTAAAAATAAAACAGATTTCTGCTTTTCTGAGGAAGCTAATCTAAATATGACTGAACACAATTTCTTGTTTTTAAAAAAGTGTATATTTTTCAGCCTAGAGAAATTAAATGTTAGGGTAAAATCAGAGATTACCCGGTTATATATACTCCTTCAGATTTTTGGTCCTCTACCTTATGGCCCACACAAGGAGCGTTTATTTTTCATTTGCCTTTTCACAGATGAGACAAACGGGAGTTGCACAGGTACGATCTACTGGAATTCCTAACGGGCCGACAGCTGACTCATCACTGCCTGCAAACTCCATCTCTGGCCAGCAGCCCCAGCTCGCTCTGACCAGAGTGCCTAGCGTGTCTCAGCCTGGAGTCCGCCCTGCCTGTCCTGGGCAGCCTTTGGCCAACGGACCCTTTTCTACAGGCCATGTTCCCTGTAGCACATCAAGAACGCTGGGGAGTACAGACGCTATTTTGATAGGCAATAATCACATAACGGGAAGTGGAAGTAACGGAAACGTGCCTTACCTGCAGCGAAACGCACTCACTCTACCTCATAACCGCACAAACCTGACCAGCAGCGCAGAGGAGCCGTGGAAAAACCAACTATCTAACTCCACTCAGGTAATAGAAGAGCTAGCTGTTTCGTTGGCTTCTCACATACTAGTTCTTTTTTTTTTTTTTTTTTTTTTTTTTTTGGTTTCATGCATTCTGAGAGAAAAAGAAATAGAAGTTTGAGGAACTGTTTTTGTAAGCATTTTATAGTACTGTGATGTTATCAGCTATATTTTGATTGCCAACATACATACACACGTACATAAGTGTATTTTCTTTTCCGTTATAAGATTCTACACCCACACGTGCACGTACACACACACACAGTCTTGGAAATTTCCACAGGATAGAGAAAATAGATCATACAGCCCCCCCCAAAACTTACTGTTTTACTTAGTTCATTTCTACACATATTGCCTACCTAAGATCAGGTACTTATGCTAATATGTTTTAGGTATTCACTGTGGTGGGAGAAAAAGACCATTAAAGAAGCAGTTACCGTAAATTACTCTGAAGTGTGACTTTGGTGAAAAGTGCTGTCACTGTACCTAGGAGGGCACATAAACCAAGTTATTAGTTTTTCCAGAAATTGGAGAGTTTGGGAGGGGAGAGGGCTGGTAAAGTGTGCCTAGAGTATAGATTATGAAGAGGGAATGGTGAAATGTGAGGCCGAGGAAGGTAGAGAAAGTTGCCTCATTTTTTTTTTTTTCTAAGTTTATTTTTGAGAGAGAGAGAGAGAGAGAGCGAGCGAGAACACGAGCAGGGGAGGGGCAGAAAGAGAGGGAGACACAGAATCCGAAGCAGGCTCCAGGCTCTGAGCTGTCAGCAGAGCCCAACGCGGGGCTCGAACCCATGAGCTGTGAGATCATGACCTGAGCTGAAGTCAGACACTTAACAGACCAAGCCACCCGGTGCCCTGCCTAATTTGTCTTGAAGGCAAAGTAGAACCACTGCAGTTTTCAAAATAGTAATGGATTTCATGAACATTATTTCTATCAAAGATAGATGTGCCATATTTGACTCTGTTCACTGTTAGACATACAATTTCTAAATTTTCACTTCTCAGTATTTGTGCACATCGTTTTTCCTGTGTTTTGGGTTGTTTCCATGGAGCGTGTGTTTCAAAATGGAACTGAAGGGTCAAAGAGTAAGCATCCAAAAAAAAATGTTGCCAACATACATTGCCAAATTACTTGTACTTTTGTTAGTAAGAAATAATTTGACTTATTGCTGGTTAGCCTTATGTTATTGGTACAACCAAGATAATTTCATTCTTCAAAGACTTTTAAGTTTATTCTTGAAGTACTTTTCTTGGCGGGACCATCTTCTAGAGTGATTAATAGTTGTATTTATTCTTAAATGTTGAGCACCTCCCATGTCCATGTCCCGTTCGAGGCTCTGGGGATAAATCCGCCGACACAAGGGTATCTTAATTCATGCAGGTAAAAAGACCGTGAACAAGTAAGCATCATATAGAGAATATTAGGTAATGATATGGTGAGTTCTATGGAAAAATGTATTAGGAAGGGGAGCTGGGGCGTCCTAGACATCGGTGGTAGAGGATTCACAGTTGTAAATAGGAAGGTCAGGGAAGGCTTCACGGAAGATGACATTTGAATGAAGACCTGAGAGTTACAGAGTGAGCCTTGAGGGTATTTGTGATGAGAGTGTTCCAAGTCTCAGGAGCTGGAAGGAGTAATAGGCCCTAGGGTAGGAGTGTGTTTTGCATTTTTGGAGGTAAGTCAAGGTGGTGAGGATGGCTGAGCAGGGCGGGCAGAGGGTAAGAAGGGAGGTACGTATGGTGCAGCTGGCCACGCTGGCCAAGTCCCGTTCAGCCGGGTAGGCTGTTGTAAGGGTATTAGATTTTATTGTGCGTTAAATGGGAAACGGGGTTTTTGAATGGAGGAATGACATGATCTGACTTAGTTTTTAACTAGATCCTCTCTGGTACTCCTCTGTGGATAGACTAAAGGTGGCAAAGGCAGAAATGATGTGTGTGACCGACTTGGAGATTATTGCTGTAATCGAAGTTAAGACATGGTGGTGCCAGGACCCAGAGTGGCAGCATTAGAAGTGGTCAGCTTTTGGGTTCCTTTGGAAGGCAGAGCTGGTAGGATTAGCTGGTAGAGTTGGGGTGTGAGAGGGAGGAATCAAAGCTGGCCTGGCTCAACTCGAGGGATGGATGCGTCTGGGTGAGATCCCCATGGGGTGTGAGTAGATGGAGGAAAGAACTCAAGGTGGCCTGTGAGGTGGTAGGAGATCCAGGAGGATGTGAGTGATTGCCTGGAAGCCAAGTGAAGAAAGTCTTTCGAGGAGGAAAGCGTGATCAAAGTGTAAATCCAGTAGTGCTTCATAGGCCTAGTAAGGTAAGGGCTGGGAACTGACCATCTGAGGTATTTGGTGACATTGCTGGGACCAGGAAACTAAGGGGCACAGGCCAGTCCACCCCACGACCATGACCTGGTTTTTGTTACTGTTTTTGTATTTACAGCCCACGAATGAAGAATGGGTTTTTTCATTTTTGAAGGGTTCTTAAAAAGAAAAATGTGTGACAGAGACTATACGGCCCACCAAGCCTAAAGTACTTGCTATGTGACACTTTATTTACAGAAAACATTTTGCTGACATTTCAGTGGACTTGGTGGGATCAGAAGCCTAATTGAGGTTGGTCTCAACATAAGTGGAAGGAGAGAACTCGAAAACAATAGATGTAGACAGTCCCAGCACTGACACTTTAAAGTCGTGTGGGCTGTGCACTGCACAGTGCCAGGGGCGATATCCCCGTAGACCGTGACGTGAAAAGGAAGGAGAGAAACAGGTGGTAGCGGAAGGGGAAGTGCGATGAAGAGTTGTTTTTTGTTTTAAATTTAAGATGGGAGAAAGCAGAAAGAAACTCAAGGCGGGTGGAAGCTCATGAGCAGGGTTCAGTAGAGAGGGAGAAATTAACGTGGGAGACAGAGGAGAGAATTGTTAAAGTAGGTGAGAAGGTGGGATGTGGGGCGGGGGGGGGGGGAGCGGTTCTGGGTCGGAGAACCTGAGATTTTTGTTAGGATGCCTGTAGTGCTGAGGTATAATTGGCAGTTAATAAATGGGAACCTCTGTTAGGATTGTAACTTACGAATCTGTTCTTCTTTAAGCACATCCAATTCCTGGTTTGCTTAGTTTTGAGATTTTCGGTGAATACTCTTCAACTCTAGTTTGGGAATTTGCTGTCTTTTAAAAGCATAATTCCAGTGAAAGAGCCTTTGGTTTGCAGGCCATGAGGCCTTTGTACATGACTGAATACTGAGTGGTAGAGCGCCCCAGCCTTTGTTTCACAGGTTCCTCAAGGCCAGTGTTCGTAGAAGCTTTATAATTTAGATAATGCGGTTGGGAAAGCTGTCTAAAAAAAGGTCGTGGGACTGATTCTAGGTCAGAGGTTTCCCAAATGAGGTTGCTGCATGATCACTG